>NW_026991719.1:41691864-44319177 GCF_029215605.1 Mirounga angustirostris
CCCCCGCCCCTCGAGCCAAATAAACCACCTACAGCCAGGGCTCTGCTTAAGCGTAAACCTTAAGAAAACAAGACAGGTTATACATTAGTCAGGATTCTCCAGAGAAACAGAACTGATAGGATGTACACATATAGAAAGAGGTTTACTGTGAGGAATTGAACTCACGTGGTTAGAGACACTGACAAGCCTTAAAATCTACAGTCCTCACGCTGGAGCCTCAGGAGAGCCAACGGCATAGTTCTGGTCCAAAGACCTGCTGGCTCAAGGCCCAGGAAAAGCCAATGGTTCCGTTTGTGTCCAAAAGCAGAAAAAAAATGAAGTCCCTGCTCAAGGCAGTTGGGCAGGAAGACATGCCCTCCTACTCATGGGAGGGTCAGCCTTTTTATTCTATTCATGCCTTTAACTGATTGCTTGTGGGTCACCCACATTGGGGAGGGCAATCTGCTTTACACAGTCCACTGATTCAAATGTAGTCTCCTCCAGAGACACCCTCACAGACAAGGTCACACATAAACTGAACCATCACAGATGATATTGAACCCTGAGAAACGAGAGGGTCCCAAATTGGATGTTCTCTAATAAATAAGCAGAGTAATTACAATGCTAGGGTTAGATTACAAGCTACAGCAGGCTTCCCCTTCATTGGCAGCCTCACTTTCAGTACCTACCTGTGATCACCATCAGTGCCCAGGACAACCCCCATATAGGGATTCAGCAGCCACTGACTGGCTCTGTTGGACATGGGTGCTCAAACCTCCCTAATCCCAGGGAGCACTCATGCTTCAAAGGGACCCTCCAAAGGAGGGGACCAGGTTGGGAAGAGAATTAATTAAAGGGAAAATTACCAACTTAACTATTAAGATTGGCCCCCCAGGGAGGGTGAAAGAAATAAAAAATAAAGTTGGCCCAACTCTGCTAAAAGATGTTTCTTTCCTTGTGGGTCCCTTGGAGATTCTACCTGTTCCCATTACTGGAATGGACCATCTTAGTCCGCAGGTAACCTCATGGAACCAACCTAAGGCTTTTACACTATTGGTGAATGCCAACCAGTGGGAATGAGTTTCCCCATCAGTGTGGGCAGTAAATACACCACAGTAACGGCTACAGCAAGGCACTGAAGGACCACATCCTGTCATGGCTGATGTAAAGAAGGGGTATCTACCGTCTCACCTTTCAGTTCCCCATTATGGCCTGTGCTTACAGACTCTACCAGTGAGTGGAGGCTAATTATAGATTAGAGAGGATTAAACAAGGTTTTCCCCTTCACTAGAGCTCCTCTACCAGATATCACCACCTCAATGAACAACATTCAAAATAACATGGGTATGGCTAATTGGGGTAACTGGGTGATGGGCATTAAGGAGGGCACGTGATGTGATGATCACTGAGTGTCATACGCAACTGATGAATGATTGAACGCTACATCTGAAACTGATGATGTACTATCTGTTGGCTCATTGAATTTAAATAAAAAAATTAACGTGGGTAAATTGTTTGGAGTTATAGGCTTGGTTAACATATTCCATTCAGTGAAAATCTCACAGGAGAGTTGACTACAATCTGCCTTCACCTTTGAGGATCAAAAATAGACCTTTTCCTGGTTGCCTCTGAGGGAGTTCGATAGTCTTGCCATTGTACACGGGTTTTGCTGACAGGACCTAGATGCCTGCACCCTATCCCACCAAAAACTCGGCTCTGGCATCGTATTGATGACATCCTCTTCACTGGACCTAGCCAAGACTCTGTCTCATGAGCTGTCACAGCGTTGAATGAACACCTCACCATCCTGAGGGGATGGACAACTGCCCACCCATAAGATACAAGGGTCATCCTAGTCTGTTAAATTCAGAGGTCACATTTGGAACTGAGAAGGGCAACTATTCCCAGTCTGGTAAAAGAAAAGCTCTAGTGTTCCAAACTCCCACATCAGTAAGGAGGCCCAACATTTGCCAGAAAAATTTGGATTTTGGTGTCAACACATCCCTCACCTTAACTCTTTGCTAGGCCCTATCTACTGGGTAGTCCATAACTCTTCTGTATTCAGTGGGGTCATGAGTAACAACAGGCACTACATAAATTAAAGGGGGCTTTCACTTCAGCTCTCCGAATAATGCTCCAAGGACAAGACATACAATTAGAAGTTTCTGCCACCGGGGTGCCTGGGTGGCTCAGTCAGTTGGGCATCCAACTCTTGGTTTCAGCTCAGGTCTTGAGCTCAGGGTCATGAGTTCAAGCCCTGTGTTAGGCTCTACACTGGGCATGGAGCCTACTTAAAAAAGAAGTTTCTACCACCACAAAATTTGCTGGGGCCTCTGGACTAAATGGACAGGCAAACTCCTACCCATGGGCTTCTGCTGTAAGCAGCTCCCAGTCTCAGCCCAAATGTATTTGCTACTGGAGAGGCAACTCCCAGCAGCATACAAGGCCCTCCTGGGGCAAAGCCAGTTACCCTCAGACAGAGATTTCTAGTATGCGCTGCATAAAAGAAAAAGCTCCCCATAAAAATCAGATCAGCGGGCGCCTGGGTGGCTCAGTTGGTTAAGCGACTGCCTTCGGCTCAGGTCATGATCCTGGAGTCCCGGGATCGAGTCCCACATCGGGCTCCCTGCTCAGCGGGGAGTCTGCTTCTCCCTCTGACCCTCCTCCCTCTCATGCTCTCTGTCTCTCAAATAAATAAATAAATAAATCTTAAAAAAAAAAAAATCAGATCAGCAACAGAGGCCTCCTTATTAAGATGGAAATGGTATCTAAGGGTGGAGCTAAACCCAGCCCTACTGGAGTGTTAGAAACTCCATGAGGAAATAGCTACATCCCCTGCCACTGAGGCTAACTTGCCCAAATCCCAGAAATGTATCTACTCAATGGGGACAATAAGGAGGATGGAAAACACTCTCAAAACAAGAAAAGCAGTGGTCTTCCTTTACCAATGGTGTAAGCATGGGACCTAAGGGGCCAGCAATGGAGAGCTACAGCCTATCACTCCCATTCAAATACTCCAAAGTCCATATGGGGGGCATACCAAAGTGCCCAGTGGGCCGAACTACGTGTAATATCCTAGCAAAAGAGTATGACTTTGACAAACGTGCTCCAAAGGCTTACATTTTTACTGACTCCTGGTCAGTGGCTAATGACCTAACTACTCGGTCAGGACTCTGGCCAAATCAGAGAGGACTAAAAAAATACAAGCTGAGACATTTGGGATACAGAGATGTGAGGAAATCACCACATCGGCTCCCACTACCCCATCTGGGTACACCATATCTCTGTTCATGCCAAACAAGTGACAGAGGAGGCACGCTCCATTGCCAAACCTTATGCATTAACCAAACCACCAAAGGAGGTAGGGCTCTAGAAAGAGGGGGAGTCTCCAGACCTTTGGGAGGAAACACCCTACCCCTTTTATCAGTGGGCCCAGGAGAGGTGAGAGCATTTGGGCAGCATGTGGTTGTAAAAATGAATTTTTTTTTTAATGTATTAATAGAGAAGTCTATGCAACAGAGAGATATTTAAACAAAGCCATTAGGGACTACGCCAGATGCCAGAAATCCAGACACTGGGTCTACTTCACAGGAAAAAGATTTACAAAGAAGGAGGGCTACCTCTGAAATAGCAAATCAATTTCATTAGGCCTCTCCCTGCAGGGACAGAACTGTTATATATGACTTAACAATGGTGGATATTGACATGCACCTTCTATCTGCTTACCTAAACAGGGCACCAGCCTGTGCTGATGTTATTGAGGGGTTAGAGCCTTTGAGAGTGTCACGAGTTATATAATCAGATCAAGGATCCTGCTTCACTGCAGAGAAAATGCAACAACAAGCATTATAAAATAACACTGCTTGGGTTTTTCACCTACCCTATTGTCCTATAGCAGCAGGTATCACAGGAAGACATAATGGTATTTTAAAACAAGGGCTCCTAAGAGAACATGGAGGACAATGGTCCCTGAAGTTCAAAAATACTGCCCATGGTCCTGATTACATCAAATTCGCACCCCTGTGGCATACCCGCACCATATTAAAATTCACAACAAATGAAGAGACCATTAATAGAGATGCTATGACCTCTGCTACACTGGACATAACTCAATTACCAATTTTTTTAAAGATTTTATTTATTTATCTGAGAGAGAGAGAGAACGAGCACAAGCAGGGGGAGAGAGAAAGGGAGAAACAGACTCTCCACTGAGCATAGAGCCCATTGCGGGGCTCGAACTCACAACCCTGAGATCAAGACCTGAACCGATATCAAGAGTCAGACACTTAACCAACTGAGCCACCCAGGCGCCCCTCAATTACCAGTTTTCACTGATACGGAAGCCCTGACGTTGCCACCCACAGCAAAGCCATGTCCACTTGGTACTTTCAACTTTCTTCTGTCCCTTACAGAAAATCCAGAGCCCAGCCACTTTCCCCTCCAACCTGACAGGGCCCAGCCATGGACCACCGATTCTGGGCCCATCCTCTCAGCCTGCTTCGCTCCTCATCCAGTGTAAAGCTGGGCAAACCCCGCAGCACTGTCTGCAGGGAGAGGCGTCCTCGTCTGCTGCCCACGTGCTCCACTGGAAACGCCATGGAACAAACCTGGACCTGCTCCCGATACCCCGGAAGTAGGACTCATCACTCTCAGACCGGTAAGACCATTTGACTGATTCCCAAGGGACAATCCGGTCTCCCCCACCCCCGCTCTGTATATGTGTGTCTCTGCGTAACGCCCCCCACCACTGCTGCCCACAGATGACCTCTGACTTTCACCTCTACCCTTTTGCTGTGTCCTCTCCTTACCCGAGAACTTCCTACCTGGGCCAGGGTCAGCTACACACCCACTGATGGATCGCCTAACAGCCTACTGCTGCCGAGGTCTGTCTGAAAACAACATACAGCCTGTGACTCACAGGGGTCTTCTAACCCTGTGGGCCAACTTCTACTTTAAATACGTGGCCAATCATAGTCTGAGCCCATAACCAATTGATTTGACCCGGGTGCTGAATACGAGGTAGCTAACACACAGGTTTATTTGGTTACACGATAACATTATAAACATCTATTGACACCACCTGGAATTGCATTAAGCCACACAGCTTGCCTTCACGGGAACACAGAATACAGGCAACAGAGGGAGGCTGGTGGGCCTGTAAGGGAATCCCTTGTAAAGGGCTTCCCCTATTACAAGCTTCCCCTTGTCCAACACTGGACACTGGATTTGAGTCAAAATTCCAGTAGAGTTTTCCTCAACAGCAACCCCCCCCACCCCAATGACTTGCCCTCAGCAACCACACTAGCCATGACCCTCTAACACTACAAACAAGCTTTCCAAATACTCCCCTGATAGGGGCACCTGGGTGGCACAGTCGGTTAAGCATCTGACTCTTTGTTTCAGCTCAGGTCGTGATCTCAGGGTCCTGGGATGGAGCCCCGTGACGCGCTCCATGCTCAATGTGGAGTCTCCTTGAGATTCTCTCTCCCTCTTCCCCTCCTGCTCATTCTCTCTCTCCCTCCCTCTCTCTTTGTCTCAAATAAATAAATCTTAAAAAAATATTCCCCTGATACTAACCACTTGAGGATCACTAATTAGAGTAGAAGGGAGCAATAAAAACAGCGTATGTACAAGACACCACACAGCAATGAAAAGAGACTCAGATAGCTGTGTCCTAGGCATTATCCACACAAATTAAATTGCCGAGAACTGAAACTCTTGGCCAGTCTCACCATACTTTAGCAGACACTGTGTTAGATGACAGCACAGCCCTAGCTTACCTACTGGTTGATGAGAGAAGTCTGGGCCCTTACTAATACATCTTGCTTCACGTTGGTTGTCAAAGAAAAATCAGGACTTACTAAGGAGAAACTTTTCTTTCAAAAGGATTATTGCAAGGGAGGGAAAAGGACCATTTCAATGGTGGAGGGGGGTGGGTACAATGGGGAGAGTGCTGTGACCATAAGTTTGCAAGGGTCTCAAAATGAAGCAGGAAAAAAAAGGCTTTTATTTTATAGGGTAAGGAGGAGGCAACCAACCAAAGATAAGCTGAATATTCGGAGGGGAAAGTTGGAGAAGCAAGGGAAAATGACCAGTGGGGTCTGACAGGAAAGTACCTGGCCGTTGTCAGTCAGTTCCCAGGAGATGCTGAGAAGGGGGGGCACGTTCCACTTTTTGTGTGTTTGCTCAGGCTTGGAGACAGGCAGAGTTCAGGAACCTGTAGGAAAAGAGAAGCCTGACTAAAGTGAGGTCAAGACAAAGCAGAGGGTAAGCAATAGGCGATTTTGAACACTTGGTCCCCTCTGTTGTTTAAGACAGACAAAGCCTGCCCTTAAACACTATTAGGGGATGGAATAAGACTCCTTGGGAAGTTGAGTTTGGTCCAAATGGTTTCAAGAGGGGCTGACCCTCATGTTCTTGTTGTTCCTTTTGTATCATCTGTTGATTGTGCTGTCTGGCTGCCACGTGTTGGAATGTCTTAGCGATTAGGCATTTAACAAGAGATATACCCAGGAATAAAATAAAATCATAGTTATTAAAGGCTAAATAAAGCAATAAAGGCAAGAGTTAAGGTTTAGAGCGATCCAGTCAAGAAGATTCCTAGACCTTGGGCCTGTAGCATATTCAGGTAGTGGAGTGAGGATGACAGACAGTGGTGATCTGAAGAATTTCCTGAAGTGTTTGGATGCATTTGGTGATGGCATAAACATCAGGGAGGTTTCAGGGAGTACACGCACAGCCGTAACTTCCAACCATTAAGCAAGTGCCCCCTTGAGAAGCCAGGATCATGGCCAATGCTAGACAATTATGAAGGACCACCGGCTGGAGTTCCTGTAGTTCTCTGGCAATTGTCTTGGTGGTTTTGGTAAAACCATCCACAGTCATGGTTATTTCCTGTAGCAGAGCCACAGCCTCCTTTTGGGACTTGAAGTGTGCCTAAGCTTATAGATGTAACATGCTTTTGTAGACCTTTTGGCTCATCGAGAGTCTGGAAAACTTAAATCAGAAGTAATGGAGTACTTAAGATGAAAAAAGAAAGCAATCTGGCTAAGCATAGATTGCCCTTCTTGAAAAGTATTGAGGTTGAAGGAGATTCCTTATATCTAGGGAGAAAAGCCCAGCATAGGGCACTGCCTTCAACAGGGAGTCTACTTCTCTCCTTCTCCCTCTTCCTCTGTCCCTCCCCGCTGCCACTCGTGTTGCTCTCTCTCTCCTTCAAATCAATCAATCAATCAATCAGTCAATCTTTTTAAAAAAAGCTCCTTGATTATAATGGACAAAATACAGAAGCAGCATGCCTGATATACCACAGTGTGTTGTGTACAAGTATATATAGCGCTTGCTTTTATGGGCGGAGAACTACTAAACAGAATGGGGGGGTGGGTTTCAGATGGGGAATAAAGCAGTAGGATCACATGGTCGGTCCAAATTCCCTGCAGGACAGCCCTTCTCTGAGATGAAGAAGCCTTTTGAAGGCCCGATGGCATACGCAGACTAAATTACATCTAGATGTGCCTGCCACTCATTTAACCCTAGTAGAGGTCCCAAAATTTTGGAGTACAAAACATGTATCCTAACTACACTCAGGCCATTAGTACGCAGTGGCAGCAACATGCGTGGTGGATTAAAACATTAGTGGGACGCCTGGGTGGCTCAGTCAGTTCAGCGTCTGCCTTGGGCTCAGGTCATGATCCCAGGGTCCTGGGATGGAGCCCCGCATCGGGCTCCCTGCTCCGCAGGGAGCCTGCTTCTCCCTCTGCCTGCAGCTCCCCCTGCTTGTGCTCTCGCTCTCTCTCCCTCAACCTCTCTCTCTCTGACAAATAAATAAATAAAACTAAAAAAAATAATAAAACAACATTAGTCCACGAAACAAAAAAGGCTTTAGGGAAGATAGGTGCTAGTTTAGGTATCATGGGACAAGTTGAATTCACTTTTAATGAAGAGCAACATTCAGAGGAAAAAGATTTATTAACTAGAATGAGCAGACTAGAGGGATTTTCTCCCAGGAGGAAGGCAGAGGATAGGAGTCAGCTCTTTAGTGAAGTAGGTCAGGCAGACTCAACAAATAATGCTGGATGATGTTAGGATCTAGTGCTCGTACCCTAACCTAACAGAATCTCTCGACTGTTTTAATACAGATGGAAGCTGAAATGGCCATTGGGCAGTAGCTCTCCATTCAGCTACTGAGGCTCAAGGGACGCACCTATGGTGATGTTATGGGTCTCCAAACCTATGGAAGGTCTCTGGGGACCCTTGTAACATACATCAATGTACTATGACTACCATTCCCCCAAGCATAGTTCAGAATAAGATATATCCTATAGTAGAGTTAGCAGAGATAGGAACCTATCCCTGAATACCACCTGTGTTCTCCACATAGGAGGGAAGTAGATCCTGCTGGATAACTGGATACGAAGCAGTATACAAAAGAAGCCAGTCCCAGTCCCATGAATTGACATAGGATGACTAGTTTTCTCCCTGACCAACTTGGAACCCAGAAATAACCAAATTATAATATATTACAAATTGTAATGACACGTGTCCAGCATATATCTGGTATATGGGTAAGAGCTGATTCTGTTGAGAAGGCCTAGTAAATACCTCTGTAATTTTTTTTTTAAAGATTTTATTTATTCATTTGACAGAGAGAGAGCACAAGCAGGGGGAGTGGGAGAAGGAGAAGAAGACTCCCCCCGAGCAGGGAGCCTGATGCGGGGCTCCATCCCAGGACCCTGGGATCCTGACCTGAGCCGAAGGCAGACGCTTAACTGACTGAGCCACCCAGGGGCCCCTGTGATTCTTTTTTTTTTTTTAATTGTAGTTAATACACCTTTGTAATTCTTACTGACTTGAAATGAATCATACCCTGGCGCTATTGGTAAGATTCAACTGCCTTATGTAAATAACTCATGTGATTGTACTGATATTGATAACAAAATCATCGGGAAATTGAGTTAAAGCCTTTTCAAGATGTAAGATAATGGAGAATGACTAGCCTAAGGAAAAATTGGATTTACCTAATCATGAGCTCATTTCTATGCTAAATAGTTCTATACAAGTTTATGGTAAGGTTCATATAGCAGTAGATCAAGAGGACAAATGAGAAATCAAATTAGTACAAAAACGTAATGGCTTTATAAGAGGATTAGTTGTTTCTTTAAATCTACCCCTACCCCATACTAGTTCCTCCAAATACACAGGAATATTCATACTGGTATTATTGCTGTACCTAATATATGCTGTATTAAATACGACACTAAATGTAGATGCTCAGACAAGTATGATCATTTTGCTGTTACAGAGCCTAGGCCGAAGGCCCGGGGGATGGACTATGCAAATGGTTAACTCAGCAGGCCTGGGCTGCCCAAACCCTGTATATTCCAAATGTCTTCAGGACTGGCCCTTGACCAGTTTCTGAGATAACCCCTGAGCCCTTGAAATATCTTGCCTGATAAAGAATGTCTTTGTATATCTGACATCTTGGGTCATGCCAGACAATTTATGCTAACAGTGTGACTTATACGAAAGCCTGGTTTTTGTATGCTTCGGTCTTGGGCTACACTATATCAGTTTGACTTCTTGGGAGCTGAAGACTGAGTAGCTAAGGTCAGTCACTCCATTCCCACAAGTGGACACTCCATGCCTACATGACTGACCCCCAGTAAAAACCCTGGACAGCAAGGCTCAGGTGAGCTTCCCTGATTGATTATTCTTCCTGTGTATTGTAACACATCATTGCTGGGAGAATTAAGTACTATCTGTGTGACTCTACTTAGAGAGAATAGTTGGAATCTTGCTCCTGGTTTCTGCTGGACTCTTCCCTATGGACCTTTTCCTTTTGCTGATTTTAATCTGAATCTTGCACTGTAATAAATCATAGCCACAAGTATAACAGCTTTTCTGAGTTCTGTGAGTCCTTCTAGTGAATCATCATAACTGAGAGTGGTCTTTGGGACCCCCAACACAGTATTCCCCACTTGTTTTTCCATACAACAAAATGGAGAAGGGAAAATAATTGAAAAATAGGATTACAGAAATTGAGAGAGAATAAAAGGTTGAATAGCTCATACTCCCAACTTCTATATAAACTATGCATTTGTCTGTTAGCTTCCTGACAACCACAATAAAAAAAGGTAAACATGATCAGCTACATGATTTGCATTCTCCATACAGAAGAAACAAATCAGCTCCTAAGGAAGTAAAGATTGCCAGGCACTAAGGCTGGTGAAATTTTATTGTTGGTTCTTTCTAAAGGTCAGTGATTTTCAGCTTAGAATTCTCCCAGTGAGTCCATATTTAGTAAAAAATTTCAAGCTTTCAGGGAGGAGGGTAGGCTTTCCTGGTTTTTCCATGGCTTCTTTGTGGTCATCTCTGTGATTTTATGTCCCAACTCAAGGCAAGTTCCTTCTCCTATGCTCTTGTACTTGAAAAGGATTTTTTTCTCCACAAACACAATGTACATATGGAGAAAAATGTAAACACTATAGGTAAACATTAGGAAAAGATAGATTTCTGTAAAAGGAAAAGGAAAATCCTTCATAATATATTCCCTGACCTTCAATCCAATATAACCGTGATTATCTTGTCTGAAGAAATTCTGGCCAGATTTTGTTTAATATACATATAAGCCCATCTATCCGTATGTAGCTTTGTGTAAAGTGAGTGTGTTGCTCATTATATTCTGTATTTTCCTTGACAAAAAAAAAAAAAAATCTACTATATGTTCTGTCCTGCTATTTGCTTTGTTTATGATAGATTTTGACATAATTTGAAGAAAAACATGTTTATAGAAAAAAACTTACCAATCTTTTCTTTTATACTATCTAGGTTTTATATAATGCTCTATAAGGACTCTTCCACTAAGAAGTTAGAAACAAAAATTCTGGGCACAGGGGTGGCTCAGTTGGTTAAGTGACTGCCTTCAGCTCAGGTCATGATCCCAGGGTCCTGGGATCGAGTCCCACATCGGGCTCCCGGCTCAGGGGGGAGCCTGCTTCTCCCTCTGACCCTCTCCCCCTCATGCTGTTTCTCCCTCACTTGCTCTCTAATAAATAAATAAATAAGTAAAATCTTTAAAAATATATATATATATATAAAAATTCTCTTGGTTCTCTTGTATTTCTCTTATTGTTTCTCTCTGTGTTTCATGGTTTCACTATTTTAGGTTTAAATTTTTGTCACATATGGAATTACTTTTTTGTAAGGTGTGAGGTAAGAGTCTGACTAGATTTTTTTTTGTCATGGCTACTGGGTTTCAAATAATCTTTCTTCCATGGATGTAGGATGCCACTTATATCATATTATTAAACTCCCATTTGTAGACGGGTCCCTTTTTGGACTACATTTTGCTTCAATTACTATTCTACTGATGACAGGATTTTACATTATTTCTCTTATAAAGTACAAGCAAAATCTAGGTGCACAGTAAACATTCTACGCATTTTAATGTGGTAAAAATTATGAGAATGATCACTTCAGGCTGAACAGGTACATGCTGAACAGGGATCTGTAACCTTTAAGGCCATGACTCTGGACTTCTCCCAGGAGGAGTGGCAGAATATGGGTCTTGAGAAAGAGGAACCCTCCTACACTTTTGGTGAGAATGCAAGCTGATGCAGCCACTCTGGAAAACAGTATGGAGCTTCCTCAAAAAGTTGAAATTAGAGCTACCCTACAACCCAGCAATTGCACTACTGGGTATTTACCCCAAAGATAAAAATGTAAGGATCTGAAGGGGTACCTGCATCCCAATGTTTATAGCAGCAATGTCCACAATAGCCGAACTATGGAAAGAGCCCAGATGTCCATCGACAGATGAATGGATAAAGAAGATGTGGTATATATAAAATGGAATATTATGCAGCCATCAAAAAATGAAATCTTTCCATTTGCAACAACATGGATGGAACTAGAGGGTATTAGGCAAGCAAAATAAGTCAATCAGAGAAAGACAATTATATGATCTCACTGATATGTGGAATTTGAGAAACAAGGCAGAGGACCATAGGGAAGAGAGGAAACAATGAAACAGGAGGAAACCAGAGAGGGAGACAAACTATAAGAGACTCTTAATCATAAGAAACAAACTGAGGATTGCTGGAGGGGAGGGGGTAGAGGATGGGGTAACTGGGTGATGGACACTGGGGAGGGTATGTGTTGTAATGAGCACTGGGTATTATATAAGACTGATGAATCACAGACCTGTACCCCTGAAACAAATAATACATTATATGTTAATTAATTGAATTTAAATAAAAAAGAGGAAAAAAAGAAGCTTAAAAAACGGTTATCATTTCTAAAGCACATCAACTTAACAATAATAAAAGAGTAGTGAGAAACATAGAAAAATTAAGAAAGGCAACTCTCTCATGGAGAAATCAGGGATTTTTTTCTTTCTCTTTTTAAATTTGAATTTAATGCCTGTTATAAGATTGTTATTTAATAAACAAAGAGCAAAAAAAAAAAAGAAGACTGTTCTCAGGGTGTGATCTTCTCAATGCCTTATTTCTCTTAGTTCTTCTTTCTCTTCTGACCCTGATTCTCCAAACTTCCATTGATTCTGTGTTTCTAGCCACTGCACTGCAAATAAAACCTTTTTCTGCTTTAAAAAAAAAAAAAAAAGAATATGGGCCTTGTTCAGAGGACTCTGAATATGAAAGTGAGGCTATAGACTTACAACCACCTGGTCTCTGTGGGTAAGAATGGCTCCCCTCTGTAATTTAATGAACCTAATCCTTTCCTCTGTCCTTCAGAGCTGTCAGTGCCAAGATCTTTATGTTTTTCCCATAACAGAGTGTTTCTTCTTTTATTACTTTTATGGTTTCTGGGGGTTTTTTAGTGTTTACCTTTATGTTACATACCGAATTTTTTTTTTAAGATTTTATTCATTTATTTGCGAGGGAGAGAGAGAGAGAGGGAGGGAGCACACGAGCAGGAGGAGGGGTAGAAGGAGGAGAAGCAGGCTCCTCACTGAGCAGGAAGCCTGACGCGGTACTCAATTCCAGGACCCCTAGGATCATGACCCGAGCTGAAGGCAGACACTTAACCGACTGAGCCATCCAGGCACCCCTGGAACTTATTTTTGTGTATGGTATGAGTTAGGGATCCAGTTTTGATGGGAGGTTAATGGGCAACTTTATTATGATGTCCCTGAAACTGCTTCTTTTCTTCATGAATTTTTGAACTGTCAAGGCAAAGACCTTTATGATTTTCCCTTAACAGCATTTCTTGTTTATTAATAGAAACATTTTGTGCTAATGAATTTAATTTGAGTACTACTTTAACTGTTTGTGATCAATCCAATGGTATTTTCTGTTTTTTAATAATTAAATTTAGTCCTGTTATATTTATAGATCTAACAGATCTATTTAGCCTTATATGTGTTAGATATACCTTATTATATTATTTATTTATTTTTAAGATTTTATTTACTTATTTGACAGAGAGAGAGATAGCGAGAGAGTGAACACAAGCAGGGGGAGTGGGAGAGGGAGAAGCAGGCTTCCCGCCAAGCAGGGAGCCCGATGTGGGGCTTGATCCCAGGACCTGGGACCATGACCTGAGCCCAAGGCAGATGCTTAACCGACTGAGCCACCCAGGTGCCCCTTATTATATTATTTAATTCTTCTCCAACCTTTTTATTTGTCCAATTGATCTATTATAGATCAATACATAAAATCTCCCATTTTTAAGATGTTTTGAATATATTTTTATTTCTTGTAGTTTTTTTGTTTGTTTGGGGTTTTTTTTTTTTTTAGAGAGGGAGAGGGACAAAGGGAGAGGGTGAAAGAGAATCTTAAGCAGGCTCCAAGCCCAGCACAGAACCCAACAGGGGGCTCGATCTCACAACCCTGAGACCATGACCTGAGATGAAATCAAGAGTTGGACGCTTAACCAACTGAGCCACCCAGGTGCCCCATAGTTTTTATTATAAATGTTGAGGGGGCGCCTGGGTGGCTCAGTCAGTTAAGCGTCTGCCTTCAGCTCAGATCATGATCCCAGGGTCCTGGCCCCGTGTCGTCGGGCTCCTTGTTCAGCAGGGAAGCCTGCTTCTCCCTCTCTCTCTGCCGACTACTCCCCGTTTGTGCTCTCTTTCTCTCTCTTTCTGATCAATAAATAAATAAAATCTTTTAAAAATACTATTGGGATGCCTGGCTGGCTCAGTCGGTAGGCATGTAACCCTTGATCTCTAGGTTGTGAGTTCGAGCCCCACATTGGGTATAGAGGTTACTTAAAAATAAAATCTTTTTTAAAAACTGTCTATATTTTCTCATTTGTTGCTTATTGTTCTAAACTCAACATTTTCAGATGTTAAGATTCTCTTCTCACTTCCCTTTGTTTGCAATTGTCAGGTATGATTTTATATTTGCCCTTCTATTTCTAATCTTTCCAAATTGTCTCTTAGATTTTGGGTTTTGCTTTGTATTTCAAACTGAATATATTTGGTCTTTCAGTAGACAAGGTTACCCTGATTTTGTCTGTACACATGACAGATCTATTTGATCTTAGGTCTCCCAGTCTATTTCCTATTGTTCATGCTGTTTTCATTGCTTTTGTCTTTTAATCTTTTGTCATGTGGTCCTGGTTTCCTTCATATTATTTTGGGCATGTTTCTTCTAGAACAAAGGGAGGGACACTTCTGAAGGGTTTGTGGGGAGCCAATATAATTGTAATACACAAATCTGAAAAGTATGGACCAAAAAAGCAAGCAATAGGTCAGTTTTATTTGCAAATATCAATGCAAAACTACTAATTAAAATACCAGCAAAAGTTTGTCTGTTGCAAGCTGGTTTATGTTTATAGCATGAACAAATGAAGTTTATTCCAGTAACGCAAGAAGGGTTCAATATAAGGACATTTGTTAATATAATTTATTATATAATGGATCAAAATGAATAGTCATATGATCATCTCCATAGATGCTGAGAGGTAATTTGATAAAATTCAACAGCTATTCTTTTTTTTTTTAAGATTTTATTTATTTATTTGAGAGAGAGAGAATGAGAGACAGAGAGCACGAGAGGGAAGAGGGCAGAGGGAGAAGCAGACCCCCTGCCGAGCAGGGAGCCCGATGTGGGACTCGATCCCGGGACTCCAGGATCATGACCTGAGCCGAAGGCAGTCGCTTAACCAACTGAGCCACCCAGGCGCCCCAACAGCTATTCTTGATTCAAAAAAATAACTCCAATAAAATAGGGACGAATGGATACTTCCTTATCATCATATACTATCTCTCTCTCAACTCAAAGCCTATATTTCTCTTTTAACTGGAGGGTACAGTTCATTCGTATTTATTATGACTGGTGGTATATTTGTATTTATTTCTACTATATTATTTCATGCTTTTTATTTGTAACATTATTTTTCAATATTTTCGTCTCCCTTCTTGCCTTCTTTTGGGTTGATTTGTTTTAATCCACCTGTGATAAGCAGCGTAATGACCATGAAAAATGCCCATGCCCTAACGCTCAGAACCTGTGAATATGTTACCTTATATGGAATAGGGGTCTTTGCAGATATGATTAAGGTTAGGGACCTTGAGATGGGGAAATTATCCTGGATTAGCAAAGCGGGCCTAATCTAATTACATAAGTGCTTAGAAGTAGAAAACCTTCCCCAGTTATAGTCAGAGAGAGATGTGACAATGTAGGAAGAGTAAGAGAGCTGTAACCTGCTGGCTTTGAAGATGGAGGAAGGAGGTCATGAGCCAAAGAATTCAGATAGCCTCCCGAAGCTAAAGGCAAGTAAATGAATTCTCTCTGAAAGCTTAGAAATAAATGTAGCCTTGTAATTTGTTACAACAGCAGTAGGAAAATAATACACCACCCATTTCTTGACTCTATTAATTTGGAAGTTGTACACTCTTTCTACTATTTTAGTGGTTACCTTCGAAATTTTAGCAAGCATTTTAACTTACTAAAGTCTAAATTTGGTCAATATATTTCCTACTAAGTGTCACATGAACATTATATTTCTGTCTTGTTCTTATACGCATACTTTTTCATTACCGGGTTTTTGTAGTTAGTGTTCATTTAAATTTACCCACATCTTTTTTTTTTTTTAAAGATTTTATTTATTTATTTATTTGATGGAGAGAGACACAGTGAGAGCAGGAACACAAGCAGGGGGCGTGGGGGAGGGAGAAGCAGGCTTCCCGCCGAGCAGGGAGCCCGATGCGCGGCTCCATCCCAGGACCCTGGGATCATGACCTGAGCCGAAGGCAGACACTTAACGACTGAGCCATCCAGGCGCCCCTGAATTTACCCACATCTTTATCATGTTTTTTGCTCATCATTCTTGTATCTCAGATCATTATTTGGGATCAGTTTCTGTTGTAGATACATCTTTTAAGATACCTTTAAATATTATCTATGTTACATTAAATTTTTTATTTTATTTTTACTATATTAAAAATACACTTATATATGATACATATCATATAAATGTATCTTAATATAATATATATAACTTTTTTATTGTCCATCTCTCTATGAAGACAGGGACATTTTTGTCTGCTTTGTTCACTGCAGAATCCTTAGAATAGTGCCTGCCATGCTCAATAAAGATTTGTTGAACATGAAGTAATAATGTCCATCCACACTCTGGGACATTTTTAGGAAATTCCCCATTCTTGCTGTGGCTTGCTGCAAGTAACTGACTCCATAAGAGACCAGACCCCAGAAGCTTGGCCACACCACAGCAAACAGACATTTCACTATTGCTTATCCTTCACTTCATGAGCAATCACCAAACCAAAGTTACTCACAGTACAGTTTTCAAAAACATGTCCTGCTCAAGGTGGGCAAAGACTGCTGACACAAATTTGGAAACAAAAAGGCTTTACTCTCTGTGAAAGAATGAGCTAAAAATAATCCCATCTCTGCCCAAAGGACTGTAAGAGAAATTATATACCTTAAATCACAGCATTAAGCAGAAAGGTAAAAAAGTCCTCTGAACATTTACGATCAAAAGTTTGCCACCATGCTTCCTTGCCGCCTCAAATCTCATCTCTCAGCTATTATGGGTTATCAAGATTATGGATACCATAATTCTGCTAGCTTCCTGAAAACCTTTTGGAAGCATACCTCCCTTTGCTATGCTCTGGAACACAAAGAACACATCGAAAATAGAATAAAAGAAATTACAACACATGATGAAAGATTAAAAGACATAAAAGCAATGAAAACAGGATGCACAACAGGAAATATGCTGGGAGACCTAAGACTAAATAGATGTTATACCCACAAACCAAATTGGGTTATACAGTAGGACTTACCTACCAAAAACCAGAATACTCTCAGATTGAACCACAAATGGCTAAAGTAGTTCTCAGATTAATACACAGCCCAAAATACATCTATAAACAGACCAGAAAGAATGAGATTAATTGACTTACACATTCAACTAAAGATGTTAGAAAAAATAGAAAAGAAAATGGAAAGACTAATGAAATAAAAAGTACAAATGAACTGGAAAATAGAAAAATTATATAAATGCAAGAATTGGTCTTGGTGGGCCATAAAATAAATAAAACGTTAGTATTGGTTTACCTGAGGGAAAAAAATCACAAATACACTCTATCAGAAATGATAGTGGAGAAATAACTACATATTTAGAGAAAATTAAATGAATCATATGAGATCACTTTGCTCAAAATTTCACAAATATATTTTTCTTTTTTTTTACAAAATTTCACAAATATATTAAGAACCTTGAGGAAATGGATGATTTTTATGAAAATTCCAGGGATTCATATATCTATACCTATATATTGATAGATATATCAACATAAATACATATGTAATCTAAAGAGAGAAAATATAATGAAAGAAATACAGAAAGATTGCCTTCAAATAATGCACCATACCCAAATAAATTCAAGGAGAGTTCTACAATACCTTCAAGGACCAAATAACACCAAAACAGTGCTAACTGTTCCAGACACATTTATTCTGTGAGGGGGGATGGGATACTTTGTGAACAAATGCATTCCATATTTACAGTGTTGAAAATATTCTGAGAGCCTGACCAGATCATTCTGTGGAAGGGTAATCACAAATACTTAGAAATTGGGGTGGCTGGGCGGCTCAGTCGATTTCAGCTCAGGTCATGATCTCAGGGTCCTGAGATCAAGCCCCACGTTGGGCTCCGAGCTCAGCACGGAGTCTGCTTGTCCTTCTCCCTCTCCTCCTCCTCCCCACCCCCTCAAATAAATAAATAAATAAAATCTTTAAAGAAAAAAAGAAATACGTAGGAACATATGAGTCTATTCTACAGTTAAGGAGGTGCCACATTTTTTTCATGTCCAACACATCCATAAGATTTCTGTTCAGTGGGAGTTTTTTCATGCACAGTGAAGTCTGACTTCTGGGAAGACCTTCCCACAATCAGTACATATATGAGGTTTCTCTCCTATGTGGATTCTGATGTCCAGTGAGGTATATATGCTGGCAGAATACCTTCCCACAGTCACTGCATTGGGAGGGTTTCTCCCTTGTGTGTGTTCTCTGATATGTGATCATCTGTGATTTCCGGGAAAAAGCCATCCCATATTCAGCAGATTCAGAGGGTTTCTCCCTAGTATGAGTTTTCTGATGTACAGCTAATGGAGACTTCTCACAGAAGGCCTTTCCACATTCACTACATTCATATGGTTTCTCTCCAGCATGAGCTCTCTGATGTATAATGAGATGTGACTTCAGGGAAAAGGCCCTTCCACACTCAGTACACTCATAGCGTTTCTCCCCTGTATGAATTCTCTGATGAATAATGAGGGGTGATTTCTGGGAGAAGGTTTTGCCACAGTCACTACACTCATAGGGTTTCTCCCCTGTATGAATTCTCTGGTGTATAATAAGAGGTGACTTCTGAGAGAAGGCTTTTCCACATTCTGTACATATATAAGGTTTTTCTCCAGTATGAAGCCTTTGATGTCCAGTAAGGTGTGACTTTTGGGAAAAGGCTTTTCCACAGTCAGTACATATATAAGGTTTCTCTCCTGTATGAATTCTTTGATGCCCTATGAGGTGGGACTGCTGGCAAAAGGTTTTTCCACATTCACTACACTTATAGGGTTTCTCTCCAGTATGTGTTCTCCGATGGATGATGAGTTGTGTTTTCCGAGGGAAGGTTTTCCCACATTCAGTACATTCATAGGGTCTCTCCCCAGTATGAGTTATCTGGTGTATAAAAAGGTGAGACTTCTCACAGAAGGCTTTCCCACATTCACTGCATTCAAAGGGCTTCTCTCTAGCATGAACTCGCTGATGTATAATGAGATGTGACTTCTGAGAGAAGGCTTTTTGACACTCAAAACATTCATAGGGTTTCTCTCCAGTGTGGACTCTCTGATGAACGATGAAGGGTGACTTCTGGGAGAAGGCCCTCCCACACTCAGTACATTCATAAGGTTTCTCCCCAGTATGAATCCTCTGATGCACAATAAGGTGTGATTTCTCACTGAAGGCTTTTCCACAATCGCCACATACAAACGGTTTCTCTCCAGTATGAATTCTTTGATGTGTAATAAGCCGTGACTTCTTAATAAAGTCTTTCCCACACTCACTACAAACATTGGGTTTCTTACCAGCTTGATCTTTCTCATACTGAATATGGACTTGTTTATGATTGAGACCTTTTTCACATCGACTATGTCCACAGGGTTTCATGCCAGTGTAAATTTCCTCAGGCACAGAACAGGAATCATGATAGCTAGGTGGTGTCCCACATCGAAATCTCTCAATGGGGTTCTTCCTTGCATGGCTCTTATTGCATGTCAGTGAGTCTAAATTAGATTTCAAGCTCTTTTCACATGAATCAAAATCACGGAGTTTTTTACTTGAAGGATCAAGGTCTATGCACACACCAAGTATTTTTCCAAATGTATTACATTTGGGGCCTTTCTCCTTGGCCAATGTTTCATGGCTAGTGACTGTGACCTGCTTCAAAACTCTGTCTTGGTTTCCTTGATACCTATCTATCTGACCATCAGTATGCCAGACTTTTAAGAGAGAATACAATGAATTATCCTTTGGGGTTTTTCCCAATATCTCCTTTTGAAATGAAAGTTCTTCAGAAATGATCTGCTGGGAAGAGTCAAGGCTTTTCTCTCTGTCTGAAAGAAGAAAATAAAGATAAAATCAAATAGAAACCAAAAAGAAAACAGCAACAAACAGAAGTGCTAGGAAGGTGCTGATGTAGGATGGATATTATAAAGAAGGCCTAATGAATTTTAAGGAAGAAAGGAGGCCACTGATGTCAGAAGAAGGAGAAGGCCCTTTCAGCCGTCTACCCAATTCTCACTTACCTGAGTGGATCCACCTTGACAACTCACTCTTTATGAACCATGGGTCCTCTTCATGTTCCAACTTGAAGATTATACCTGGTTTTATACCTGAACACCCTGTTAAGGGAAAATTATAATGGTCTTGGCCTTGGCCATTCAGAAATTCATGGGGAAAAGCAGTCTCAGGGGCCTCCCAGGAAAGATGGATCCTTAACTCACAAAAATAAATTCCAGATATAACAAAAATATGGATGTAAAACACAAACTATAAAAGAAAAGACCCTATTCATGGAAAATCATAAAGGTCATGGTCTTGACAGCTCTGAAAGATGAGGAGGATTCGATTCACTGTTACATGGAGAATGGGCCCTTACCCACAGACACCAGGTGGCTGTAGATCTCCAGCATCACATCTCTGTGTAGGGTCTTCTGAGCAGGGTCCAGGTGCTGCCACTCTTCCTGGGTGAAGTCCACAGCCACATCCTCATATGTCACTGGTTCCTATAACAGCACATTCCTGTACAATCTGCTCATTCTGATCTTTTTACCACAGCAATATCTGTAGGATAACTACTTAACATTTTGTGTAGCATACTTAATGAGAAAAACTTTGTAAAATTCTGCCATTAGCAAGAATAGTTAGTGGAAGAGAATAAACAGTCTAAAACTAGATATAAATAAAAATGGGAAATTTAATATATAATAAAGGAGCATTTTAAATAAGTGCAGGGGCACCTGGCTGGCTCAGTCGGTGGAGCACGTGACTCTTGATCTCGGGTTTGTGAATTTGAGCCCCACATGAGGTGTAGAGATTACTTAAAAATAAAATATGTAAATAAATAAATAAGTGCAGAAAAGACAGATTATTCAAAACTGGGTAGCTATTGGAAGAAATGTAAAGATGGACTCCTTATTTCACACTATACACAAAAGTAAATTTGGGATATAACAAAAATTTAAACAAAGAAAAAAAGAAGCCATAAAATAAAGACAGGAGAGATTTTAAAAATAATTTTGAATTGGAGAAAACTCTTCTAACTAGGCATGCTACAAAACCCAGATGCCACAAAGGAAAACACTGATAAATTTGACTATTTTATGTATTGCATAACAAAGTATATCATAAACTCAAAGGACAAGCAACTAACTGGGGAATAGATATGTGCACAACACGTAAATGGACAAAGAGCTAATTTTCTCCATTTATAGAGTTCCTACAAGCATGAAGAAAAAGATCAACAACTTGACCTTTTAAAAAATAATCAGAGGGCATGACCATCAATTCACAGAGAAGGAAATGCAAATGGCTTCTAAATATGTAAAATGATGTTCAACTTCATTCACATGAAGAGAAATGCAAATTAAGACAAAACAAAACATCATGTTTCTCTTACATATTATCAAAGATTAGAGTTTGATAAGTCACTAAGTTGGTAAAGATATCAAAAAAAGAGCGCATTCACATTGTGGGTATACACTGGTACAAAATATTTTGAGGGCAATTAATTTGACAATATCCATCAAAATTTTAAATGTGCACATTATCTGACCAGCAATACCATTTCTAGAAATTATTTAATACATATACTCATATATGTGAGCAAAACATCATGTGTGACGGTATTTCACTACAGTACTGCTTATAACAGCAAAATAATGAAGACAACCTCATGGGGGATTGGATGAATTATGCTTCCATCCCCATAAGGGAATACCATATACAACCATAAAAAGCAAAAAGGATTGATATGCAACAATCTCTATGATATACTGTTAAGTGAAAAAAAAATTTCATCTATTCAGCAAGCTATTATTGAGACCCCACTGAATACCAGGGATTGTTCTAGGAACTGGGGATCCAGCAAAAAAGACACCTGGAAAAAATATCTTCCCTCAAGCATCTCATAATCTAGTGAGAGGAGACAGCCAACAAGGCTGAGTGACAAATCAACATATAGCCAAAAAAAAAAAGTTTGTAATGTGTACTTCAAAATTCACATCACTCATATACAAAAAGCTCCTAGAAAACAATAAGCAGGGCACCTGGGTGGCTCAGTCGGTTAAGCATCTGCCTTCAGCTCAGGTTATGATCCCAGGGTTCTGGGATTGAGTCCCACATCAGGCTCTCTGCTCAGCTGGGAGTCTGCTTCTCCCTCTCCCTCTCCCTCTGTGCTCTCTCTCTCAAATAAATAAATAAAATCTTTAAAAAATAATAAATAAAATAAAAGAGCCCATCAAAAAGGTGCTGTGTCCTACAAACATTAAAAGAATAATAAGGGGCACCTGGGTGGCTCAGTCATTAAGCGTCTGCCTTCGGCTCAGGTCATGATCCCAGAGTCCTGGGATCGAGCCCCACATCAGGCTCCCTGCTCCACGGGAAGCCTGCTTCTCCCTCTCCCGCTCCCCCTGCTTGTGTTCCCTCTCTCGCTGTGTCTCTCTGTCAAATAAATTAAATCTTTAATAAATAAATAAATAAATAATAAAAGAATAATAAAAGGATGCTATGAACAATTTTTTTTAAAGATTTTATTTATTTATTTATTAGAGAGCGAGCGAGAGAGAAACAGCATGAGAGGGGGGAGGGTCAGAGGGAGAAGCAGGCTCCCCGCTGAGCTGGGAGCCCGATGTGGGACTCGATCCCAGGACCCTGGGATCATGACCTGAGCCGAAGGCAGTCGCTTAACCAACTGAGCCACCCAGGCGCCCTGCTATGAACAATTTTATGACAAGAAATTTGAGAATGGAGATCATAGGACAGCAGAGTATGACACGCAGGCCAAATCTGGCCCACGAGCTAAGAATGGTTTCTACACTTTTAAATGGTTGAAGAAAAAACTGAAAGGAGAATATTTTGTGGCATGTGAAAATTATATGAAATTCAACTTTCAGTGTCCATAAATAAAATTTCATTGGATCGCAGCCATGCTCATTGGTTTGCATATTGTCTACAGCTGCTTTCGACCTACAAAAGCAGAGCTGAGTAGTTGCAACAGAGACCAAACGGCCGACAGGCCTAAAATATTTCTATCTGGGCCTCTACAGAAAAAGTTTGCTGACCCCTGACTTAGACAAACTGGACAAATTATTTGAAAATCACAGCTTAACAAACCCAACATACAGGGGCTCCTGGGTGGTTCAGTTGTTAAGTGGCTGCCTTCGGCTCAGGTCATGATCCCAGGGTCCTGGGATCAAGTCCCGCATCGGGCTCCCTGCTCAGCGAGAAGCCTGCTTCTCCCTCTCCCACTCCCCCTGCTTGTGTTCCCTCTCTCGCTATGTCTCTGTCAAATAAATAAATGAAATCTTTTTTAAAAAACCCAACATACAAAGAAATAGAAAATCTGAATGGTACTATATTTTTTCAATAAGTCAAACTCATAATTAAAAACCTACCCACAAACAAAACTCCACACCATGATGACTTCACTGGAGAATTCTTCCAAATATTTAAGAAGGAAATAATACTAATCTTACCCAAACTCTTTCAGAGAATACTTCCCAACTTGTTAAATAAAGCCAACCTGTGATGCCAAAACATAAACAGGAATACAAGAAAAATTATAGGCCAATATGTCTCATGAACAGAGTAGTAAAAATCCTCAACAAAACATTAATAAAAGACTGGCTTGATGATAATGATGAGGAGGAGGATGACAGGAGTTGGTGAAGATTGACCATAGATAAAACAAGATTGGCCACCAGTTGATAATATTTGCAGCTGAGTGATAAGTACAAGGGATTCACAAAAATCTACTTTTGAGTATGTTCAAAATTGCAATTTCCCATAATAAAATGTATAAAAACTGTATTTCTTGGTAAGGTTTTATCAGTACATTTTTTTAAAGTTACAGAAGATGTAGTGTGTGTGGTGAAGAAAAATACATGAAAATAATAAAATCACTCACACACATTTATACATATATATCTATACACACAGGAGTTATATGTATTTGGAAGGATCATCCCCAAACTACATAATACTAGTTATGCCAGGGAAAAGGGCAGAAGTTACATTACAGAGATACTTCCCTTTCTTTCCAATTTTTACTTTGCAATATTATTTACATTCTTTGAACCATATATACATTACCCTTGCAAAGAGGGGATAAAAAGACATAAAATGGGGGCACCTGGGTGGCTCAGTTGGTTAGGTGTCTGGCTTCAGCTCGGGTGGTGATCCCAGCGTCCTGGGATCAAGCCCCACAGTGGGCTCCATGCTCAGTGGGGAGTCTGCTTCTCCCTCTCCTTCTGCCCCTCCCCCCACTCGTGTTCTCTCTCTATCATATGGATGGATAAAAATCTTTTAAAAAACTGTTTAAAAAAAAGACATAAAATGGAAGAGCAGAGAAGGAACTGGCCTTGAGTTGGGGAATGATCCCACAAACTATGAGATGACAGCAAAGGAGCCATGGAAAACCAAGAAACCACCCATCCTCCAAGACTCTCCCAGAAATTTTTAACTAAAAATAGCCTCTTTGAAACAACTATCGATGATACCACACTGAGCTGAAAATCACTGGCCTTTAGGAAAATTCAACAATAAAATTTCTTAAGCTAAAGTCCCAGAAATCTTGACTTGCTGAAGAGCTGGACAGATGAACTCATTTCTCTTGATGGAGAATGCAAACCATCTAACATATCCTTTTTACCAGTTTCACTGTGGCTGCCAGAAGCTTGAAGGTAAAATGTTTAGCTCAGTTTATATGAAGTAAGGCCAGATAATCCATGTATCTTAACAGCAACTTCATCTGCATCTTGATCTTCTATTTTGTCTAAATTTCTCTAATTCTTATTTTCAAAGTATTGTCCTTTCTCATTTTACTGTGGGAAAACCAAGTGGAAAACAAACAACTTACTGGGACTCAGTCATTTTGTTTCTCTTTGGAAAGCAATTGGGGGTGCAGTGGGGTACAGAAGAGTCTTCAGAGACCAAGCTGGGTTAACCACTCTTCAATGGCTGAATGTAACATGTGTTGTTTGTTAATTCATTGATAACTTGTGTTTATCATCTGACCAGCAATTCCATTTCTAGAACTTTGTTCTAAGGTAATAATCATGGATGTGCGCAGAAATTTAACTGAAAGAACTTTCATCACAGCTGTCTTAAACACCATAATTTTGAAAATAACCAAAACGCCCAATCACTGAGGACTGAGAAAATAATTTATGGAACCTCCAAGGGATGGAAAGGCAGGTGACCATTTAAAATAACACTAGGCACAATTAAGAGGCTCAAAAGATACAGCAACCAAATGTGAAGTGTGGACCATGTATGGATCTTAATTTGAACAGACAAAAAAATCTTTGAGATAATCATTAAAGTTTGAGGCCTGACTAGATATTTAATGATATTTAAAAATTTAACCAATGATGATCTGAAGTTATTATTGTTAATTATTTTACCTTGAATAACAGTATTGACCTTTAAGACCTTATCTTTTACAGGTACATGATGAAGACTTTATTATGAAATGATACATCTGGGATTTGTTTCAAAATAATAAGGACTACATATGTAAAGATTAATTTAGCTATACACAATATTTGTGCATTTTAGGGGTGCCTGGGTGGCTCAGTTGATTAAGCATCTGCCTTCGGCTCAGGTCATGATCCCAGGGTTCTGGGATGGAGTCCCACATCGGGTTCCCTGATCAGCGGGGAGTCTGCTTCTCCCTCTGCCTGCACCACCCCCTGCTCATGCTCTCTGTCAAATAAATTAATAAAATCTTTAAAAAATATTTGTGCATTTTATGTTATCAGTAACAAAGAAAAAACGATCTGGGAGGGAGAAATAAATGGGTGGTCTAGATTAGGGGCTGGCAAACTTTCTCTGTAAAGAGACAGATAGTAAATATTTCAGATTTGTGAAGCCTATGGTCTCTGTTGCAACTATTCAGCGATTGAAAGCAGAGCCACAGACGATACATAAGCCAATTCTGTTTATCGGCTGCGTCCCAATAAAACCTCACTTATGGAACACCTGGGTGGCTCAATCGGTTAAACCTCCGACTCCTGATTTCAGCTCAGGTCATGATCTCAGGGAGGTGAGATCAAGCCCTGCATCGGGCTCCACAACGAGCATGAAGCCTGCTTGAGATTCTCTCTCCCTCTCCCTCTGCCCCCAACCCATTGCATTTTCTCTCTCTAAAAAAGTTTTTTAAAATACTACTGTTGAAAAACCTCATTTATGAGCATGATAATTTGAATTTTATATCCTTTTCATATGTCGCAAAATATTCTTCTTCTGATTTTTTTCCAAACATTAAAAAATGTGAAAACCATTCTTAGCTTACAGCTGTATAAAAACAGCAGCCAGATTTGGCCCACTGCCTATAGTTTTCCATACCCTGGTCTAGGTGAAACAACAAGGCCATCGGGTGATGACTAATGAGACTGGGTGGGGGGCATAATGGGGGTTTATTATATAATTCCCTCTATTTTGCTGAATGTTTGAAAATTTCCATAGACATAAGCTTAGTAGTACTATGGAAATAAAGTCAATAGCATGGAAATATAGCTGCAAAGTGAAGAAGAGGCACATCACAAGATCACACTCCCAATTGTTTAATAACAACAAACATCCGACCCCTAAGATATCACAATGGTTTGTGGCCCTCCAAAGCTCAATGCTACCTGACAAAATCTTATTCCTTGGCATTTAATTTCTTTTATTCTATTTTCTTGGGTATCACATGAGTAGAACTGACCTTGAGTTCACGGATGATCCATACAAGATCAGTGCTACAAAACCATGGTGAATAGATAATAGTCAGGTATTAACTCACTTAATTATCATCCCAAGCCTCAAAGGATAGACCCTGCTATTATCCTCATTTCACAGTGAGGAAACTGAGGCCTAAAGAGGTTTAGTGACTTATCCATGATCACACAGCGGGTAACTAGAGGGTGAGCTGGTGGGAAAACAAAAAGCAGAGAACTCCTCCCTAGCTGTCACGGCACCAAAGTTTTCAGAGATGCAACTCTCTATTCCTGAATGCCCTAAAAAATTAATTCTCGCCCTAAATTACAGAGGACATTGTCTGATTTTTAACTTGAGAATAACAAAACTCTAAATTTACATTGTGCTTTACAGCTCAAAGTTAACTTAAAACCTTAATATTCAAAGCCACAACGAGGAAAAGAGAAGCCAAGAATCAAAGAAATATTTGGAAAACACATACCACTGATAAAGGGGTGGTTATCAGAATATATAAAAACAAGTCCTACAAATCAATAAGGAAAAGGCAGACATCCAATAGAAAAATGAGCAAAAGATCTGAACAGGTGCCTCACAAAAGAGGATCTAAGAGAAATATATGAAAACGTGGTCATCAGGGAGATACAGAGTAAAGCCTCAATGGCTGTCGCCTCCATTGGAATGTTGACACCACAAGGGCAGGGATTTTTGTTTATTCATGGATGTATTATCAATTTCAAAGAGCCGCCCATCATGGACCTCACAGAATCCCAACATTGACCCTACATATTCCCATTCCTGTCCCCGTGGACCCTCATCACTCACTCTAAAGACCACCCCAATGCTCACCCCAGATCCCCCATCATTCACCCAACGAACTCTCCATCACTCACCCCGACCCCATTCACGCACCCTACAAACCCCTTTCACTCACTCCCTTGAAACCCTATCATTCACCCTACAGACACCATTGCTCACTGCATACTCCATCACTCACCCCAGACCCCTTTCACTCACTTCCTAGAAACCCCATCATTCACCCTACAGACACGATCGCTCACTGCACAGACCTCCCCCGGGTCACTCACTTCCAGAAACTCCTCATCGCATGTCCCACACACAGTCCTACAGACTCCCTTCCCTATCACTGCTCTCCACATCATTCAGCCCGAAGGACCCCCTCATTGGTCCTTCCACATGTCCCCATCACTGACCACACCGACCCGCATCACTCAACCGGGCCCCTCACCCTGGCTCTGCTCTCAGGACCCCAAAGCTCCTCCTCAAGACGAGCTTGGCTCCCTGCTTGCACAAACGGGCTCAACATCGCCTGAAATTCCCTTTCCCCTCCAGCCCTCCTTGGTGGGTCTGGATGACGCGTTAGCTTATCTTTCGCAGGCTCAGCAACAGCCTCCAAGCCCGAGCTCTACCAGTAACAAAAATGGCGTCATTCGGGCTGCGCCGGGAACTCTGTCGCCGGCCAGGAAAATGGCCAGGGCCTCACACTGCTGCTTGAGGCTCCCATTCCAGCCTGAAGAGATAGTGTTTTAGGGTCCGGGACGTCCCCGTGAGAGTTCCGAGGCCGGGTATTCGGGTTTGGCGCTTCGAAAGCAGTGGGAGGCTCGGGAGTGTAGCGACTGTTCCGGGAGGGTGAAGGGGCGTTCCCGGTCACCAGCAGAGGCCCGGCCTGAGCAAAGGCGTGGCGACGTGCGGGTAGGGGTGTTCGGTGCGAACCGGGACCCAGGCAGGGGGGCGGGGAAGGGGTGGTAAGGCCGCAAGGTAGAAGCACCGCCGGGCAGATCGCTCTGCAGAAGCCTCATTGCTAAAACCTCCGGTGAAAGCGGAGAGTCTTCGGACGTAACGTATCGTCTCACGCACGCTCCCGGCCCGCCTCTCGCAGCCTGGCGTCACAGCCCTCCGGCCTTCCTACTGTTCCTTCAATGGGGCCGAGCCCCCTCCCCGTCTGTCACTCAAGGCTCGGCGTCGCGGCGCTCCTGCTCTTCTATTGGCTCCTTGGAACACAGAAGGCCCGCCCTCTCTTGTCACTCACAGGCCCGACCTTCTGCCCGCGCCTCTTAAAGTGGGCAGATGTGGCTTTTTGCTGCTCGTATCAAAGCCGAAAGAAGTAGGAGGCAGAGGTTTAAGGTAGAGCCTAAGGGGCATTGATTTTAGAAAAAATAACAAAAGACTAGATTGGAGGTCAGCCCGGAATGGGATTGAATAGTTAACAAAGGCTCGGATTCTAGAGCTACAAAATAGAGTACTGATGGCGAAATAAGCAAGACCTCTACCGAGGTTCAAACTAACAAGTAAAGAGTTAAGAGTCTGCCTTCGGCTAAGGTCATGATCTCAGGGTCATGAGATCGAGTCCCACAAGGGGCTCTCTGCCCAGCGGGGAGTCGGCTTCTCCCTCTCACTCTCCCTCTCTGCTCTCCCCCTCTCTCTCTCTCAAGTAAATAAATACATAAAATCTTTTTTTTTTAAGATTTTATGTATTTATTTGAGAGAGAGAGAATGAGAGCGCACATGAGAGGGGGGAGGGTCAGAGGGAGAAGCAGACTCCCCGCCGAGCAGGGAGCCCGGTGCGGGACTCGATCCCGGTACTCCAGGATCATGACCTGAGCCGAAGGCAGTCGCTTAACCAACTGAGCCACCCAGGCGCCCAATAAATACATAAAATCTTAAAAAAAAATCTTACTTCTAGGTCAAAGGACACTGAAGGTAAAATAATGACCTAATTAGGAAGTGTAGCCTCTTCAAGTCTCTATGACCTTCTGCTTCCTCCATCACACCTTCTTTTGACTCTGACCCTCCTCTTCCCTTCTTATAAGGACCCTTGTGATTACATTGGATTCATCTGGATAATCCATAATAATCTTCCCATCTCGAGATTTTAATTTAATCGTATCTGCAAAGTCCCTTTTTCCATGTAAGATAACAAATTAGAGGGTCAATGGTGGTGGAAGACTTGATTGAGACACAATGTATTAATAGGGAAAGACTACCGACAGTAGATCAGGTTTGAATTCAAAGGGACCCAGGCTTTTATGTCAGAATTTTTTCAAAGGCCTGGGTTCAAGGTCAGAACAAAGGAAACTGATGGAAATCTCAATAGACACTCTGGACCCTAGGTAATGGTCATAGGAGCATTGATGGTGGAAAAGTTAACAGAAGCCCAGGTTTAAGATCTAGAACACAGACACATTGATGGCAGAATACTTAACAGAGCCCTGGGTTTAAGGTTAAAGCTAAAGGTCATTGATGAATAAAGATTTAATAGACAGCCAGAGTCAAGGTCAGAAAAGAGGGACATTGGTGGTAAAATCTATAACAGCAATCTGGATTTAATATATAGATCACCGGGGAAAACTAATGTTAATAGGCTTGGATTTCATTCACAGATCAGATTAGGCATTGATAGAAGTAAAGACTCAGGTTTGCTTTTCATGACAGAGTAAATTGATGATAGAATAACTTGTTGACAGAGACCTACATTAAATGCCCCAACAAGTGGAGCATTAGTGGCAGAAGTATTAATAGAAGGCTGTGTAGAGAGAAAACTGAGGAGAGAACCAGGTGCAAGGGCAGACCTGAGTGTCTATGAGAGTGGAAGAATTAACAGAGGACCAGGACCAAAGTTCATATCTGAGGGATAGACATTCATTATTATTTCATGTTCAGGCTCAGGGTGAAAGTGTTGGTCCCTGGGAGGTGTGTTCTCCATGATTCTATGCTCCAGTTCCCTTCTGCAGTAAATGTCTCCAGAGCCCTGATTGCAAATGTCCCTGCCTTCTGGACTCCCGGGGTGTGATGTGTTGAAAGGAGATAGGATTCACCTGGGCTCTTAGTTGTTAGATCGTTCAGTCTAAAGACTCAGAAATTGAGGAGTTTCACTATTTTATTTAATTTAGGTTTTAAAAAAAGATAAAGTTTGTCCTGTTCACCAGGGTGGCCAATATATAGTTCTCATCTCTAGAGTAATTGCAACAATGGTAGGAAATAAAATGTTACAGAAAATTGTTTTTCTAACTAACAAACATGAATTAAAGTTGTCCTCTAAATAGAGTCTAGTTAATTATGCAAAATATACTTTAAGGTTGTTGTTTTTTTCCAAAAACAAGAAGCTTGTAGGTATAAGTAAAGAAAAAAAACCCATCATTATGAAAACCTATAGCGCGGGGAGAGGGAGGGCTGACTAGATAGGCCCTTTCCAGTTCAGGAGTCTTGGACCGAAGTGGAAAGATGATGCTGAGAGTTCCTCATCATCCCCCGGCTGCCTCCCTCGTGGTTGATGCCACATCTTCAGAAGGGGTTTGCAGTGAATTGTTTCATTCAAGGCTGGGAGGGGACTGATGCCCTGGTGACCTCAACAGGGTGTCAGCACTATCAGGGTCCCCCAGGATGTGACAGCAACAGGTGATTAAGGACAATGTCACTGGCCCTGTTGTGGTTGTATTAGGGTTTGGACGTCAGCTCGAGATGCTGCAGCCAACACCTTTAGTCAAGAGGTAAAGAGGAGAGAAGAACAAAAGAGGGAGAGTATGGGAGAAGGAGAGAGGCCTGTGAGAGACTATAAGAGAAAGAGAATGAAGAGAAGGAGATGAAGAGAAAGAGAGAAGCAGATAAAACCAGAGACCAAGTGAGCAACTAACTTGGTGAATCAGGTATGGAGGGTCTCCTGCCCAAGGAACACCCACCCAACTCCCAGGCAGAAGTGAAGGAGATCAGTGAGAATCTGCATCAAGGATCTGGCTACCCCAGCCTCCCTGTCATCTGTCCCACTGAGTCCCTCCTGCCCCCGCCTCCAAGATAAATTCACATGTCTAGTGAAACCTGTGAAAAACAACCCCAAGGAAAAAGGTCAGGAGCTGAGAACTGATGCCTTCCTTCCACTGAAGAGGCCTCGGAAGGGGCTTGGGAGGGACTAAAGGAAACAGAGAAACTGCCTCTGTCCAGGAGTGGCCAGGGTATCCTCAGGGCAGGGGTGAAGAACCTGTATCTGACACCCTTGGTATAGAGCTGCAGGAAGTGTCCCCGCTCTGTGCTGCCTATGCCCCAGCAGGTCGTTTTGTCCAACCCTCTGCCTCCAGGTACCAGGACATACCAGCTGCACCAGTGGATCCAAAGGCCTCAGGGGAGGAACCTGTCTCCCAGGTTTCTCGGCAGATGGCCTAAGTTACTTTGCTTCGCAGCTCTGTAGGTTGAAAGGAATTAGGGGGTCAGGGGCCAGTGGAGCCATGGGAACCTCTGGGCCAAAGGGGGAAAAACACTGAATAAATTACTCGGGATTTGATGAGCAGTGGCATCTGGATTTTTGCAGCAGTGTGGATCATCAGGTCCATTCCCGTTCCTCCAGTTTCTGGACCAGTCAAGTTTCCCAGAAACACATTTCACAATGGAGAATCTGATTCCACAGCATGAATTTGTTCTAGCTTGATCAACTTAAAAGCACCAGAAACAAACCTACAGTCCAACAATGTCAAGTTTGTTGACCCTTTTCAATGAGGGAAACCGCATATCAGAAGAACCCTGGGACATCCCACCAAGTAAAAGAAAAGGTACAGTTTTCACAGGATTTGAGGAAAGGATAAAATTGATATGAAATTTAAATGAGCCCTGCTACATCTATCAACATCGTGTTATCTGCATAAGGACATTTATTGTGAGGATCACATCTGTGTATGTACTGATTTCTAGTGCAGAATTTCTCAACCTCAACACCACTGACATTTTGGGCTACATAATTCTCTGTCGGAAGGCTATCTTGTGTATTATAGGATGTTTAACAACATCCCTGGCCTCTACCCACTAGATGCCAGTAGCCCCCTCATCCCAGTTGTGACAAAATTTTGCAGACATTGCCAAATGTCCTTTGGGGAGCAAAAATCATCCCTGGTTGAGAACCACTGTTCTAATGATTTACTGATAGTGAGTATGATAGTGAAAACTCGGTGAAAGGTTTTATGGGATGGCTTCTGTTTTCACTTTTCTATACATATTTTAAGGTGAAGTATTGAATGAAGAACACATTAAAATGACAAATCTGCGGTTAAAAGCAAGTTCATTGTTAAAAAAAAAAAAAAAGAGGGGCGCCTGGGTGGCTCAGTCGGTTAAGCGTCTGCCTTTGGCTCAGGTCATGATCCCAGGGTCCTGGATCGAGCCCCGCATCGGGCTCCCTGCTCCGCGGGGAGCCTGCTTCTCCCTCTCCCACTCCCCCTGCTTGTGTTCCCTCTCTTGCTGTGTCTCTCTCTGTCAAATAAATAAATAAAATCTTTAAAAAAAAGACAATGTCAGAGATGACATGACCATCTTTGTAGAAAATCCAATAGCATTTATTAAAAAACTACTAGATTTGGGGCACCTGGCTGGCTTGGTCGGTAGTGCATGCGACTCTTCCTCTTGCAGTTTAAGTTCAAGCCCCACATTGGGTGGAGAGATTACTTAAAAAATAAAATCTTGAGGGGTTCCTAGGTGGCTCAGTCAGTTAAGCGTCTGACTCTTGATTTCAGTTCAGGTCATGATCTCAGGGTTGTGAGAGAGAGCCAGGAGCCCCACATTGGGCTCTGCACTCAGCAGGGGGTCTGCTGGAGATTCTCTCCCTCTCTCTCTACCCCTCCCTCCTCCCATTCGCTCTTGCTCTCAAATAAATAAGTAAATCTTTTAAAAAATAAAATCTTTTAAAAAGCTACTAGATCTAATAAGTGAGTTTAGCAAGTTTGCAGGATGCAAGATCCATATACAAAAACCAACTGTATGCCTATATACCAGCAATGAACAATCAGAAATTGAATTTAAAAACCAATATCATTTACAACATTATGAAAATCATGAAACACTTAGGGATACATTTAACAAAGCATGTGAAAGATCTATACACTGAAAGTTACAAAATATTGCTGAGAGAAACTAAGTAAGATCTAAATAAATGGAGAGATATGCCATGTTCATGGATTGGAAAAGTCAATATTGTTAAAATGTCAAGTCTCCCCAAATTTATCTATAAATCTAATGTTATCTAAATAAGAACCTCAGCAAGATTTTTGGTAGAAACTGACAAGCTGATTCTATAATTCATAAAGAACAACAGACACATGAAAAAATGCTCAACCTCACTTGTCATCAGGGAAATACAAATCAAAACCACAATGAGATACTACCTTACACCTGTCAGAATGGCTAAAATTAACAAGACAGGAAATAACAAATGTTGTCAAGGATGTGGAGAAAGGGAAACACTCTTACACTGTTGGTGGGAATGCAAGCTGGTACAGCCACTCTGGAAAACAGTATGGAGGCTCCTCAAGACGTTAAAAATAGAGCTACCCAGGTGCCTGGGTGGCTCAGTCAGTTAAGCATCTGCCTTCCGCTCAGGTCATGATCTCAGGATCCTGGGATCGAGCCCTGCATCAGGTTCTCCACTCAGCCACGAGTCTGCTTCTTCCTCTCCCTCTGTGATCTCTCTCACTTTCACTCTCTCTCAAATAAATAAATAAAATCTTAAAAAAAAAATAGAGCTACCCTACAACCCAGCAATTGCACTATTAGGTATTTACCCCAAAGATACAGACGTAGTGAAATGAAGGGGCACCTACACCCCATTGTTCATAGCAGCAATGTCCACAATAGCCAAACTGTGGAAGGAGCCGAGATGTCCTTCAATAGATGAATGGATAAAGATGTGGTATATATATACAATGGAATATTACTCAGCCATCAGAAAGGATGAATACTGGGGCGCCTGGGTGGCTCAGTCGTTAAGCGTCTGCCTTCAGCTCGGGTCATAGTCCCAGGGTCCTGGGATCGAGCCCCGCTTCGGGCTCCCTGCTCAATGGGAAGCCTGCCTCTACCTCTCCAACTCCCCCTGCTTGTGTTCCCTCTCTCACTGTCTCTCTGTCAAAAAAATAAATAAAATCCTTTTTAAAAAAAGGATGAATACTTACCATTTACATCAACATGGATGGAACTGGAGGGTACTATGCTAAGTGAGATAAGTCAATCAGAGAAAGACAATTATCATATGGTTTCATTCATATGTGGAATATAAGAAACAGTGCAGAGGACAATAAGGGAAGGAAGGGAAAACTGAATGGGAAGAAATCAGAGAGGGAGACAAACCATGAGAGACTCTTAACTCTGGGAAACAAACTGAGGGTTGCTGGAGGGGAGGTGGGTGGGGGGAATCGGGTAACTGGGGGATGGACATTAAGGAGGGCACATGATGGGATGAGCACTGGGTGTTATGTGCAACTGATGAATCACTGAACATTACATCTGAAACTAATGATGTACTAGGTGTTGGCTAATTGAATTTAAATTTAAATAAATAAAATTCATATAGAAATGCAAAGTATGAATGATGAACGGATAAAGATGTGGTCCATATATACAATGGAATATTACTCAGCCATCAGAAAGGATGAATACCCAACTTTTACATCAACATGGTTGGGACTGGAGGAGATTATGCTAATTGAAATAAGTCAAGCAGAGAAAGTCAATTATCATATGGTTTCACTTATTTGTGGAACATAAGGAATAGCATGGAGGACATTAGGAGAAGGAAGGGAAAAATGAAGTGGGGGGGGGGGGAATCGGAGGGAGAGATGAACCATGAGAGACTATGGACCTAAGAAACAAACAGGGTTTTATAGGGGAGGGGGGTGGGGGGATGGGTTAGCCCGGTGATGGGTATTAAGGAGGGCACGTACTGCATGGAGCACTGGGTGTTATACGAAAACAATGGATCGTGGATCACCACATCAAAAACCAATGATGTATTGTATGGTGACTAACATAACATAATAAAATTTAAAAAAAAAAGAAAAGATATGCAAAGTATCGGGGCACCTGGGTGGCTCAGTCATTAAGCATCTGCCTTCGGCTCAGGTCATGATCCCAGGGTCCTGGGATCGAGCCCCGCATCGGGCTCCCTGCTCAGCGGGAGGCCTGCTTCTCCCTCTCCCACTCCCCCTGCTTGTGTTCCCTCTCTCGCTGTGTCTCTCTCTGTCAAATAAATAAATAAAATCTTTAAAAAATAAAAAAAATGCAAAGTATCTAGAATAGGCAAAACAAGTCTTAAAAAAGAAAAACAAAGTTGGAGGGCTTAACACTGACTCAAGAATTATTATAAAGCTACAGTAACTGACACTGTGTGGTATTGGTGTAAAGATCAAATAGCAGATAAACGGAGCAAAAGTAGATACTCTAGACATAAACCCACACATATATGTGGGTTATAACTAATTTTTTTAAGATGCAAAGACCATGCGGTAAGGAAAGGATGGCTTTTTCAACAAATGATGCCGGAACAATTAGATATAGAAATGCAAAAGAACATACTTGGATCCATACCTTGCACTATATTCACAAATTAACTCCAAATGGATCATAGACCTACATTTAAAACCTGAAATTATAAAACTTCTGGAAGAAACCACAGGGAAAAATTTGTGACATTAAGTTAGGCAAAGATTTCTTAGATTTGACAACAAAAGCACAATTTACAAAAGAACAAATTGATAAATTAGATTTCATCAAAACTAAAAAATCCATTCTTTAAAGGACACAGTTAAGATAATGGAAAAACAAGCCACAGACTGGGAAAAGTCTTGGCAAAAACATGTATCTGAATGTAAAAAAGACTCACAAAACTCAACAATAAGAAAATAGCCCAGGGCTCTGGGTGGCTCAGATGGTTGGGTGTCTGCCTTCGGCTCAGGTAGTGATCTCAGGGTCCTGGGATCGAGCCCCACATCGAGCTCCCAGCTCAGCAGGAAGCCTGCTTCTCCCTCTCCCACTCCCCCTGCTTGTGTTCCCTCTCTTGCTGTGTCTTTCTCTGTCAAATAAATAAATAAAATCTTTTAAAAATTAATTAATTAAATAAAATAAAATCTAACCATGCACCTACCATATGATCCAGCTTTTGCACTCTTAGGTTTTGACCCAGGAGAAAAAGGAAATATATGTCCATACAAAGACTTGTACAATGTTTGCATGGCAAGTGCATTTATAATAGTCAAAAACTGAAAACAACCCAAATGTCCATCAAGAGATGAATGAATAAACAAATTAGAGTGCATCCATACAACACAACATGGATGAATCTCAAAATAATACTGAGTGAAGAAAGCTATTCAAATAAGGGTACATAGTGCATGTTTCTATTTATATAAAACTTTATAAAATGCAAACTAATTTTTAGTAACAGCATCAGTGGGGATGAGAGAGTGATGAATATGTTTACTACCTTGATTATGGTGAATACATATATGTAATCTATAAACTTATCAAATGGTATATTTCTAATATGTACAATTTATTAAATGTCAATTATATCTCAATAAAGCCGTTTTTTAATGTCACAAATAACAATAGTCTGCATGGCCAATCATACCAGAAATACATGCAAGAAAGTCTAAGTGGTTGAATCACGAAACTGACAGATATGTTTTTCTGATCTCATACTCAACAGCAATGATTTACCTTGAGGAAAATTAACACCAACTCTCAAATCCTGAGTTCCCCGACCTATGTCAAATGATAAAGTTACAATTTGTGCAAGATTCCATTTTTTTTTAAAGATTTTATTTATTTACTTGACAGAGAGAGACGCAGAGAGAGAGGGAACACAAGCAGGGGGAGTGGGAGAGGGAGAAGCAGGCTCCCCGTGGAGCAGGGAGCTCGATGCAGAACTCAATCCCAGGACCCCGAGATCATGACTTGAGCCGAAGGCAGACGCGTAACCATCTGAGCTACCCAGGCACCCTAAAGTTGAATTTTTTAAAAAAGATTTTATTTATTTATTTGACAGAGAGAGAGCACAAGCAGGGGGAGCGGCAGGCAGAGGGAGAAGCAGGCTTCCCGCTGAGCAGGGAGCCTGATGTGGAACTCGATCCCACAACCCTGGGATCATGACCTGAGCCAAAGGCAGATGCTTAACAGACTGAGCCACCCAGGTGCCCCTAAAGTTGAATTTTTTTTTTTAAAGAAGTGGAAATATACTATAGAGTGAAAAAATCTTGGGGTCAACGAACAGTATTCTTGGGAAATCATGGGAAACTCCCACAGCCACATGATGTTGGCCTTTTCAGCCATTCATCCTGGAGTCAAAAGGTCCACAGCATCCTGGGTCCTTGTTCAGGCCTTGCTCTCATACAGGGGTCTGTCACCACCACTGGTGCAGAGTCTCTTGTTGTCTTTGTGGAAAAGTACTGAGCACAGACATGTCCACCATCCTGGTTTTCCACACCAAAGTCTGCAGCCCCAAGAGTTGGCAAGTCCCTCCTTACAACTGGCCACAGACTTTCTTGCTTGCGATGTGTTTACGTTTACATATGCTCTCTGCATGTGCTGGGATTTACAATCCCCTCCTGTGGTGGAGACTCTAGTTGTGTTGAAAGATCAGCCATACATGGTCTTCATCTCTTCCTCTGCTATTTGTTGACAGGCTGACTCTGGGCAAATCCTGCTCTCTTGAATCTACATCAGTGACATGGGGTAATAAGGCCATCTATACGTCTTCCTGGGAGTGTATGTTAAGATCCCTTGTGAACCCAGAAGAAAGTAAACACAGAATAAGTGCATGTTATTATTGTCAACATGCTCCTGATTTAATACGAACAGCTAATGTTTGTTGATCACTCACAATGTGCCTAGCCCTGTGTTAAGTGCAACTTACAACAGCCCTGTGAGAGAGAAGCAAGCAGCACCTCACTTCACAGAGGGAGAAATGGAGAGTCAGAAAGGTTGAGTGACTTGCCCAAGGTCATCAGGTGTTGCGGCTGGGAAGTGAATGCAGGTCTATCTGACCACAGAGCCCACATCCCTCCCACCAGGTTGCACCAACTTCTGCCCATGTGGCCTCAGAAAGCTCCAGTCACCCCTTTCAAAACCCAGTGATCCTAGAACTTCAGAACAAAATGTCTGACTTACTCCTTATAGTAGGCTGAATAATGGCCCCAAAGACATTAGGTCATAATCCCTGGAACCTGTAAATGTTACCTTATTTGGAAAATGGTTCTTTGCAAATATGATTAAATTAAAGCTGTTGAGGGGCGCCTGGGTGGCTCAGTCGGTTAAGCGTCTGCCTTCGGCTCAGGTCATGATCCCGGGGTCCTGGGATCAAGCCCCGCATCGGGCTCCCTGCTCCGCGGGAAGCCTGCTTCTCCCTCTCCCACTCCCCCTGCTTGTGTTCCCTCTCTCGCTGTGTCTCTCTCTTTCAAATAAATAAATAAAATCTTTAAAAAAAAAAATTAAAGCTGTTGAAATAAGGAGATTATCCTGGATTATCTGGGCAGTCCCTAAATGCAACCCCATGTATCCTTGTAAGAAAGAGCAGGCCAAGCTGTTAGTGAGAGCCCAGGAGCTAAAGAAGCTAAAGGAGGGGGAGAGAAGTAGCCAAGGGTTGAAGTCAGAACAGGAGACCAAGCCAGAGTTGGAGGAAAAGCTGCTTTTGCTAAAGCAGCAACTAAAAATATTTAAAAGATGCTGGTTGTCTTGGGACTGCTCATCGCCTTCCCTTCTTTCCTATATGTGATAGCTCTATCCATTAGGAAGCTCTTTGGTGCTGGGGTTTGGAGAACAAACATGCAGTTTCCCCAGGAAGATAGTGGTAATCACCAGAGCCAACACTGGCATCGGCAAGGAGACGGCCAGAGAGCTTGGTAGTAGAGGAACCCAAGGATGCAGTGCCTTCTGAGATATGCTGAAGGGATAATCTGCTGGCCGGTGAAATCCAGGCCAATACAAACAACTCTCAGATGCCAGTTCAGAAACTGGACCCATCCAATACCAAATCCATCTGAGCCTTTGCTAAGGGCTTTCTGGCAGAGAAAAAGCAGCTCCGTATTCTGATCAACAACGCAGGAGTGATGGTGTATCAGTATTCCAAGACAGCTGGTGACTTTGAAACCCACCTGGGAGCCAACCACCTTGGCCACTTCCTTTGTACCCACTTGCTCCTGGTGCCACTGAAAAAGTCTGTGCCCTCACAGGTGATAAACCTGTCATCGGTGACCCACCATGCTGGCAAGATTCACTTCCACAGCCTCCAGGGTGAGAAGTACTATAGCCAGGGATTTTGCTCATTGCCACAGCAAGGTGGCCAATGTATTTTTAGTTGGGAACTGGCCAAGAGACTCCAAGGCACAGGGGTCACCACCTATGCAGTGCATCCAGGCATCATCCACTCCCAACTGGTCTGGGACTCCTTCCTGCTGTGCCTGCTCTGGAGGTTCTTCTCCCCCTTCATCAAGTCAACATGGTAGGGGGCATAGACCAGGCTGCACTGTGCCTTAGCTGAGAGCCTGGAGCCCCTGTGTGGCAAGTATTTTGGTGACTGCAAGAGGACCTGGGTGTCTCCAAGGGTCTGAAATAGCAAAACCATTGAGTACCTGTGGAATGTCGCTGTGAGCTTCTAAAAATACAGTGGGAGTAGAGCTGATGGAAGAGTCACAGCTTTATTGGGACCAGTCCAGCCATAATGAAGGGGGACAAAGGAGAAGGCCTACCCTGAAAGATTGTCCCTCTGGCTGGCTACTGTTGAAAATTCTGCCCTGCTCTGATCCTCCAGACCCTCCTAGAAACCTTTGCATACGCAACTTTCGTGTGAAGCTGGCTCATGGTACAAGACATTCACACCTGCCGCACATTCTTCTCCAAGACTTACAAGAACTGGCTGCTCTCTTGGGGAAGAGGACAGGGCAGATCCCAGGCTGGTCATGGGGAAAGCAGAAGGGCCTGGGAAACAGGGGCAATTTTCTCACCAATTCCAGAAATGCCAGCCACCATGCTTAGCTGAGGTGACAGGAGCATCAGCATTACATATACCCAAGGACTCTAAGACTCAAACTTCTGACTGATCACTTTCGTCTTTGAAATACTAGTCACTCAGGAAATACTAGCCATTCAGGAAATACTCAGGAAATTTTTGGTTAACCTTGGCCAACTTTGACTTCTTCCTCTGAGCATACTGGAGCTACTGCATGAAGCTGGACCTTCCCATTTTCTTTTTCCAGTCTTTCTTGTATTAAAATTTTTTCGCAGCTTTATTGAGATATAATTGACATGTAATATTGTATAAGTTAGGACCTACCCATTTTCAAGCATGCAGATGGTTTCCTTTTCAAAAGAGTTCCCTTTACCTCAATTTTTAGAGAAAATAAAGACTGTGGATTGAAAAAAAAAAAAGGAAATAAGCAGAAGAAGACTTGAATAGACACAGAGGAGAAGGCAATGTGAAGATAAAACACAGAGAGATATGAGGATGTTAACCTTGAAGATTGGAGCCATGCCACCAGAAGCCAAGGAATAATGACAGCAACAAAAGTTGGAAGAGGTAAGGCATGATTCTCCCTAGAGCCTTGAGGGAGAACAGCCCTTCTGACAACTTGATATTGACCAGTGATACTGATTTCAGACATGTGGCCTACAGAACCATGAGAAAATAAATTTGAGTTTTATTGACCCATTGGTTGCTCAGTAGCATGTTGTTTAGCTGCCATTTATTTTTTTCCAGTTTTTTTCTTGTAATTGATTTCTAGTTTCTTTTTTTTAAGGTTTTATTTATTTATTTGAGAGAGAGACAGAGAGAGCGAGAGAGAGCACGAGCAGGGAAGAGAGGGAGAAGCAGGCTTCCCACTGAGCAGGGAGCCCGATGTGAGGCTTGATCCAAGGACCCTGGGATCATGACCTGAGCCGAAGGCAGACGCTTAACCGATTGAGCCACCCAGGCGCCCCTGATTTCTAGTTTCATTCAGAAAGGATGCCTGATATGATTTTAATAATCTTCAATTTATTGAGACTTGTTTTGTGGCCTAACATGTGATCTATCCTGCAGAATGTTCCATGTGCACTTGAAGAGACTATGTATTCTGCTCTTTTGGGATGGAATGTTCTGTATATATCTGTTGTCTGTCTGGTCTAATGTGTCTTTCAAAGACACCATTTACTTACTGATTTTCTATCCGAATAATCTAACCATCGCTGTAAGTGGTGTGTTGAAGGCCCCCACTATTATTGTATTACTGTCAATCTCTCCCCTTTATGTCTGTTAATATTTGCTTTATATATTTAGATGCTTCTATTTTGTGCACAGGTATTTATAATTTTATATCCTCTTGTCACATTCCTCTTTATCATTTTGTTATGCCTTTCTTTATCTCTTGTTACAGTCTTTGTTTTAAAATCTATTTTGTCTGATATAAGTATTGCTACCCCAGTTCTTTTCTTATTTCCATTTGCAGGGAATATCTTTTTCCATCTCTTCACTTTCAGTCTGTATGTGTCTTTAGGTCTGAAGTGAGCCTCTTGTAGGCAGTATATAAATGGGTCTTGTTTTTTCATCCCTTCAGTCACCGTATGTCTTTTGTTGGAGAATTGATTCCATTTAAATTTAAAGTAATTGTTGATAGGTAAGTCCTTATTGCCATTTTCTTCATTGTTTTCTGGTTGTTTTTTTGTTTTAAAGATTTCTTTTTTAATTTATTTATTTGACAGAGAGATAGCACAAGTAAGCAGAGCGGCAGGCAGAGGGAAAGGGAGAAGCAGGCTCTCTGCTGAGCAGGGAGCCTGATGCGGGGCTCGATCCCAGGACCCTGGGATCATGACCTGAGCCGAAGGCAGCCGCTTAACCGACTAAGCCACCCAGGCGCCCCTCTGGTTGTTTTTATAGTTCTTTTATATTCGTTTCTCCTTCTCTTGCTCTCTTCCATTGTAATTTGATGATTTTCTTTAGTGTTGTGCTTAGATTCATTTCTCTTTATTTTTCCTTGTGTGTATCTATTTTAAGTTTTTGGTTTGTGGTTACCATGAGGTTTAAATATAACACCCTATGTATATAGCAGTCTTATTTAAATTGATGGTTGCGGGGCACCTGGGTGGCTCAGTCGGTTAAGCGGCTGCCTTCGGCTCAGGTCATAATCCCAGGGTCCTGCGATCCAGCCGCGTGTCAGCCTCCTTCCTCAGCGGGGAGCCCGCTTCTCCCTCTCCCTCTGCCTGCTGCTCTGCCTACTTGTGTTCTCTATCTTTGTCAAATAAATAAATAAAATCTTTAAAAATAAATAAATAAATAAGTTGATGGTTGCCTAAGTTCAAACGCATTCTAAAAACACTACATTTTTACTCCCTCCCCTCCTGAATGTTTCATGTATTTGATGTCATAATTTGCATCTTTTATTTTGTGTATCCCTTAACTACTTATTGTAGATATATTTGATTGTTCTACCTTTGACTTTTAATCTTCATACTAGCTTTATAGGTTATTGATCAACTACTTTAACTATATGCTTGCTTTTACCAATGAAGTTTTTTTCTTTCATAGTTTTCTTATATCTAGTAATGATGCATCTTTTCCATGTAAAAAAGTCCCTTTAACATTTCTTGTAAGCCTGATTTAGTGGTGATAAACTTCTTTAACTTTTGTTTGTTTGGGAAACTCTTTATCTCTCCTTAAATTCTGAGTGATAATCTTGCTGAATGAAGTATTTTTGGTTGTAGGGATTTTGTGGGGGTTTTGTCCGTCATCTTTAAATATATCATGCCACTTTCTTCTGGCCTGCAAAGTTTCTGCTGAAAAATCAGTTGATAGCCTTAAGGATGTTTCCTTGTATGTAACTAATTATTTTTCTCTTGCTGCTTTTAAGATTCTCTCTTTAGCTTTAATTTTTGACACTTTAATTATTATATGTCTTATGCTCTTTGGGTTCATTTATGTGGGGGATCTCTGTGATTCTTGGACCTGGATGTCTGTCCTTCCCCAGGCTGGGGAAGTTTTCAGCTATCATTTCTTCAAATATGTTTTCTGCCCCTTTCTCTCTTCTCCTTCTGGGACCCCTATAATATGTGTATTAACATAAAGAATGTTAATATGCTTGATGTTGTCCTAGAGGTCCCTTAATCTATCCTCATTTTTTAAATTCCTTTTTCTTTTTGCTGTTAAGTTTGGATGATTTCCACTACCCTGTCTCCCAGATCACTGATCTGTTCTTCTGCATCCTCCAATCTTTTATTGATTTCCCATTAGTGTGTTTTTCATTTCAGTTATTATATTCTTCAGCTCTGATTTGTTCTTTTTTATATTTTCTCTTTGTTGACATTCTCAGTGAATTCATTAACTCTTTCCCCAAGTTCTCTGAACATCTTTATGATCATTACTTTGAACTCTTTATCAGGTAGACTGCTTATATCCATTTCATTTAGTTCTTTTCCTGAGGTTTTGACTTATTCTTTCATTTGGAACATATTCCTCTGTCTCCTCATTTTGTCTGACTCTCTGTGTTTGTTTCTATGTCTTAGGTAGGTCCACTACATCTCCTGGTCTTTAAGGTAGTAGCTTTAGTAGAAGGCATCTTACAGGGCCCAAAAGCACAATCCCCTCTGGTCACCAAAACCAGGCACTCCAAAGGTGTCCCCTGTGTAGGCTGCATGTGCCCTCCTATTGTGACTGGGCTGCAACTGCTCGTGGATAGTGCTGGCCCCCAGCATGCCTGCCTGAGAGGCCCAGCTGAAGCTGCTGTGGCTGTGTTGGTGGGTGGAGTTATCCCCTGGTGTTGCTGGCTGTGAGGCCTGCCCATGACTCTTGCAGGCATGCTGGTGGATGCAGCTGCCTCTTCCTGTCACAGGAATCACTTTGGAGGGGCAATGGTCCCAACTGAGGCTGCCCACAGGGTGGTGTGGGGCAGAAGCTGCTTTGGAGGGGTATCTACTGAGATGGGCCCATTGTGCAGGGTGGGGCTGCAAAGGAGTCAGGTGGGGCAAGTGGTGCTAGCAAGGTAGATGGAGAGTGGCAGAACAGGTACCTGCCAGCTTTGGCCCAGCTAGGCTGAAGGAAGGCAAGAAAAATGGTGCCTGCTAGAACTTCTGTTCCAGGAAAGATTTCCTACAGATCTCTACCCCTCCAGGACATGCCTTAAAATTAGTCAATAAATCTTCACATGTGGCCCGGGTACTTTTCAAACTGCTGCTTCTGTGCTGGGGGTCAGAGCAAGTGAGATTGTATGAGCCCTTTAAGAATGGAGCCTTGGTTTCCTATAGCCCACCAGCTCTCCCAGAGTTAAGCCCCACTGATTTTCAAAGCCAAATTTTATGGAGGCTCATCTTCCTGGTGCAGATCCTCAAGGCTGGGGTTACCTAATGTGGGGTTTGAACCCCTTGCTCCTCACAGAGGACCTCCATGCTTGTGATATTCCTTACACTTGTGAGTTGTTACACCAGGGCTTTGGTTCTCAACCAGGGTGCATCTCTGCCTTTCCTACCCTTCTTTTTTTTTTTTTTAGAGATATTTTATTTATTTGTCAGAGAGAGAGAGTACAAGCAGAGCGAGAAGCAGACTCCCCACTGAGCAAGGAGCCTGATTTGGGACTCGATCCCAGGACCCTGGGGATCATGACTTGATCCAAAGGCAGCCGCTTAACCCACTGAGCCACCCAGGCGCCCTATTTCCTACCCTTCTTGATATGACTTTTTCTTCATATCTTTGGCTGTGGAAGAGTTTTCTGCTAGTCTCTAAGTCATTCTCAGAAAGAGTTGCTCCAGATGTAGTTATAGCCTTGATGTGTCTCTGGAAGGAGGAGGTGAGCTCAGGATATTTCTACTCTGCCATCTTTCCCTCTAAGAGTAATAACTTGATTTCTAGTGTCCACATCCAAAGAGGAATTTTGACCCAGGATGGATCATACCCAGAGTTTAATCCATAGCTATTTCAGGTGATGAGATTTGGTATTTTTGAGCTGATAATATTAAATGAGATTTTGGACTTGAGTTCATACTGCAATGTATTGAGAAATTGGGGGATTTGGTGATGTAGTACATGTAGTACATGGACATGAATCTTTGGGGACCAGAGGGCAGATTACAGGAGAGTGACTAATCCCCCCCAAAGATATTCTATTTCCTGGAATTTATGTGTGTTACCTTACAATAATAACAAAAAAGACTTTGCCGATGTGATTAAGTTAAAGATCTTGAGATAAAGAGATTATCCTGGATTATTTGGGTGGGTCCTAAATGTATCACAAGTGTCCTTATCAGAGGGAGGCAGAGGGAAATTTGACACCAACAGAAGAGAAGGGGGGGTGTGACCATGGAGGCAGAGATTAGAATGATGCAGCCACAGCCAAAGAATGCTGGCAGCCACCAGAAGCCAGAAGAGCAAAGAGCAGATTCTCTCCTAGAGCTTCTGAAAACAGTTCAGCTCTGCTGACACCCTGATTTCAGCCCAGAGAAAATTATTTTAGACTTCTAGCCTCCAGAACTGTGATAAAATAAATTTCTGTTGTTTCATGCCATGGCCTATCAGCACATCTTCTGTAGAAAATGTTTCTGACTGCAACAAGAGAATGCAGAACACGCTATCCCCTCTGTTATGGAAATGTGACTAGAAGAGAGAGAGACTGTCCTGAACAAGCCTTAGACCTTGAAACTACCATGAGGAAGTTTTCTGGTAGCTGCAGATGCTGTGCAAAACAAATTCTATTACTTGAGACATCATTACAAATCTTAAGAAGTATCAAGATGTCCCTGTTCAGCAGGGAGCCTGCTTCACCCTCTCCCTCTGCCTGCCACTCCCCTTGCTTGTGCGCTCCCCTTGCTTGTGCTTGCTCTCTCTCTCTCTGTCAAATGAATGAATAAAATCTTTTAAAAACTTTTTTTAATTTTAAAAAAGGGACTTCTGGGTGGCTCAGTCACTTAAAAGAGTCTGCCTTCAGCTCAGGTCATGATCTCAGGGTCCTGGGATCGAGCCCTGCATTGGGCTCCCTGCTCAGCGGGGAGCCTGCTTCTCCCTCTCCCACTACCTGTTGTTTCTCTTGCTTGTGAGCTCTCTCTCTCTGTCCTTGTCAAATGAATGAATAAAATCTTTTTAAAAATAAGAAGTATCAGTATGAATATGGCGTTTACTCTCCCATTTCAAACTTTCAGATCTCTCAAGATTCAGTAGGGAACAGTAATAGGAGTGAAACACTCACCTCTGAACCTCTGAGGAACAGAGACTTATCAAGAAAACACAAGTTTTGGGGCGCCTGGGTGGCTCGGTCGTTGGGCGTCTGCCTTTGGCTCAGGTCGTGATCCCAGGGTCCTGGGATCGAGCCCCGCGTCGGGCTCCCTGCTCGGCGGGGAGCCTGCTTCTCCTTCTCCCACTCCCCCTGCTTGTGTTCCCTCGCTCGCTGTGTCTCTCTCTGTCAAATAAAAATAAAATCTTTAAAAAAAAAAACACAAGTTTTTCTGGGCATCCCACCTTTAAGTGTCCCTTTTGTCCAGGATCAAATTTTACCTGACAGCATTTATGGAATCACTGTAACAATGGCCAGATAGTTCCTGTGATGTGTCCTATTTCTGTGTCTCTTCACTGGGGAGCTCCTAGCCAAATTACTAGAAATTTTGTTAGTCATCTAATGAAAGACATCAGATTGATTATGGATAATTTGTTAATCTTCATCTAGAGTGGGAAACCCAATATCAGACTGCTGTTGAAGAATCTTTTCAAGTAAACATATGAAGACTGGAGACATCTCCGTACCTTCATACCTGCAAGTGCTATCTTTAATGGAACAACTATATGAAGTCACTGTTTCAGTAATTTGATGTGTATATTAACAAAAGTAATTCAATCTAAAAAAAGTTTAAAATTTCTTAAGTCGCTAGGGAGGTCCTAGAAAAGAGCCCCATATCTGAGGAAGTTGGAGACTGATAGCAAGGATTTGAGGTGGTGGCCTCATATTTACCATTTATTAAAACGAAACAACAAAAGCAGAGCAGAGATTAGCGAGATGTACACCAAAGGGAAAGGGAACATCTGAGCATGTGCAGGAATGGGCCTACGGAATCGCAGTGGCCAATTCTGGCAGAGCGCAATCCTGCTTCAAGGTGGAGAATCAACCCACTTTAAAAAGGCGGTCCTGGGCGCCTGGGTGGCTCAGATGGTTGAGCGTCTGCCTTCGGCTCGGGTCGTGATCCCGGGGTCCTGGGATCGAGTCCCGCATCGGGCTCCCTGCTCCTTGGGAGCCTGCTTCTCCCTCTGCCTCTCTCTCTGTCTGTCTCTAATGAATAAATAAATAAATAAATCTTTAAAAAAAAAAAAAAAGATTAAAAAAAAAAAAAAAGGCGGTCCTGTCCCTGGAGCTGGACTTTTAGACCCCGTTCCTGACTCACTTGCCCCGCCTACTCTCCTAACCCCTGATTGGCCAGTTCAAGTTCATTAACTGTTCTGATTGGTTTATTACCCTTGGACAGTGGAATTGTGGGATTTTGTCTCGTGGAGCGACTCTTCGTCGCCACCGCTTCAGCTCTGAGGTAAGCGCTCTCTTTGGACCGTCTTGGACAGGTGAGGAATCTCTGTAGATCACTCTAGTAGTTTAGTTCTTGCTGTACCTCACAACAGCCTCAAGATCCTTAGGACTGAGAAATGACTTGAAGCCTTTCGGGGCAATCCCGGTCAGGCAAAGATAAAACTAAAACTATTTTTGGCCTATGAGACTTTCTAATTGCTCTTCCTGAGGGAAGAAGAACACTCTCAGCCGGAGAAACCCCCAAATCAGCTAGTTGCCCCTAGATTTCTTTAACCGGAGATAAAAGCCGCTGCCTGAGTGACTCCTTTATTGCCTCCTCCAGGATAAAGCAGAAACTTTCTTAGCCTCAGAGACCACTAAATTTCCTCTCCCTAAGAGATTCCCAATGCCATCAGTGGAGAACACCAGGCTTCTCCATTAAAAGTTTCCAAATTCTAGGGCGCCTGGGTGGCTCAGTGGGTTGAGTCTGCCTTCAGCTCCGGTGGTGATCCCAGGGTCCTGGGATCAAGTCCCGCATCGGGCTCCCTGCTCAGCGAGGAGTCCGCTTCTCCCTCTGCCCCTCCCCCCCCCGCTCGTGCTCATTCTCTCTTTGGCAAAAATAAATAAAATCTTTAAAAAAAAATAAAACTCTCCACATTCTCAGCCTAAGTGAAGGCTGATCCTGGAGTCTAGGAGATTCCAGTTCTCTTCATACTAATAATTTTTATAAAGATTTTATTTGCCAGAAAGAGAGAGAGAGCATATCCAAGCAGGGGGAGGGGCCACGAGAGACGGAGAAGCAGGCTCCGCACTGAGCAGGGAGCCCAATGTGGAGCTCGATCCCAGAAGCCTGGGATCATGACCTGAGGCAAACGCAGACTCTTAACCACCTGAGCCACCCAGGCGCTCTTCACACTAATAATTTTCAAATAACCTAGTAATGGGCTCTAAATCCACTCTATATTAGAGATCCTCATTTGCTCTTTTCAACAGAACAAAACCCCATATCCCTCCGCCTGAAAACCCAAACCCATCTGTCAGAGACACCATATAATCTATGGGACTTACCTCCCCATTCTTCTGCCTCAAAACACACCCCCTCCCCCTCCATAAAACTACATGTTCACTTCACTGCTTCCTCAACAAGCGTCTTTATATCTTTCCTTCAGGATAAGCCAAACTTCAAGCAAACTACTAACAACAGTAGCCAACTCCCTCTCAAAGTCTTAAGGTTGCTTTGATCATGCTTACAGAAAACCTGTCATCCCTAATCAATACTTTCTTTCATAGATCTCTGGCCCCCTGTTTGTTTTTGTTTTGTTTTAATTTTTTTAATAGATTTTATTTATTTATTTGTCAGAGACAGAGAGAGAAAGCGAGCGAGCGCATGAGTGGGGGGGGGGCAGAGGGAGAGGGAGAAGCAGGCTCCCCACTGAACAAGGAGCCTGATGCGGGGCTTGATCCCAGGACCCCAGGATCATGACCCGAGCCAAAGGCAGACGCTTAACCAACTGAGCCACCCAGGCATCCTTGTTTTTGTTTTTGGTTTTTTAAAGATTTTATTTATTTGTCAAAGAGAGAGAGTGAAAGAGCACAAGCAAGGGGAGCGGCAGGTAGAGGGAGAAGCAGGCTTCCTGCTGAGCAGGGAGCCCGATGCAGGGCTCTGTCCCAGGACCCTGGGATCATGACCCGAGCCGAAGGCAGACTCTTAACCGACTGAGCCACTCAGGCATCTTGCCCCCTGTTTGTTTGACTCCCCCCACCCTTGTCCTTTCTCAGGGACAGATAAGCCCAGGATGGGGAAAAGTAGAACCTTGATTCCAGGTGATTGACTGAATGTGACCTACCCTCAGTGCTGTCTCCCTTTTTCAGGACCTTTGTCCTTGTGGTTGGAGAGATTAGGCTGCGTCCTTTCGAGATCGAACGATTCCCAGCGCCATGAATAAAGACAAATCCTTTTCAAAGAACTCCAAGGAGGATACCCAGAAATCAGAGAAGAAATGCAAGGTGAGGTGATCTGGAGGGGGGAGGGGAATGGCTCAGGGGATACTGTAGAGGGACTAGATCTTGAAGAGGCGAGGTCAGAGGCACTGGGGAAAAGAAGGAGAGTGTCAGGGGGAGATCCAGAGCCTCTGGAGTTTCCTACCTTCACTCTGTCCTCACCTAGCATCTCTGGAAACAACCGGTCTTATGACCTTGCACTGCATTTGGTGACTCTCAATCCATTCTGGAAGGTGAAAGAGCATGCCACCAGCATCACGTATCTACTGCATGCCTGGGGAAAGGGTAGGGAATGTTACCCATGTTCTCTCAGTTAGCCTTGACATTAACGAGGAGAGGGATTATTCTCCCCAGTTCACAGATCCAACATGGAGGTCCTGTGGCAGAGGAAGAGACCCCCGCCGCAGATCAGACATGTTTAGCTAAGTTGCTGCTCTGACTTTTTTTTTTTCCCTAGGCCTTCAAGGATATTTCCAAATACTTCTCTAAGGAAGAGTGGGCAAAACTTGGATACTCAGATAAAATCACCTATGTGTACATGAAGAGAAACTATGACACCATGACTGGTCTAGGTAACAGAAAGTTCTGGGTGCAGACAAACCTGGGAACACATGACCATCCCTCAGTCCCTTACATGCCATGGCTTCTTCCTAGGCTGCAGTAAGTGCCCTGCATCTTCCTTTTGTGCAGGGAGAAATCCCAAGGCAGCTTTGAGGCACTCTGCTCTTTTATATTCTGTGCAGGGCTGAGGACCTGGAGTGGCCACAAAGAGGCTCAGACCTAGATCCTGCCCGTTTCTCTTCTGGTCACCCTTGTTTGGAGTCCCCCAGCTGATGAGCTTGCCTGTCCCCACTGCCTCCCAGGATTCTACCCTGCATCTGTCCTCTCAAGCTGTCTCTGAAGGAACAAATATTTTGCTTCTTTCTAGGTCTCAGGGCCACCCTCCCAGCCTTCATGTGTCCTAAAAAGGGGGCCATGAAATCCAGTGGGCATGATTCTGATGAAGGTCAGGACCCCAAGAATCAGGGTGAGTGGAAGGAAGGGCCTGGAGAGAGTCTCCTGAAGCCCAACTGCTTTGCGGTCCAAGTGCTTGGGAAGGATTCTCGGGAGTTTGTTCCCTCAAAAGCATCTTGGCTGAGTGAGAAAAGTTGGATGTAGAAGGTTAAGTAGAGCCAGAGGCCATTCATATAAAATCCTAAAACATGCAAAACAAGAGGATATATTTTTATGGATAAGAAGTAAATGGTAAATGTATAAAACCTGAATGAGAATAAAACCCATCAAATTCAGGAGTGCAGGGGCGCCTGGGTGGCTCAGTCGGTTAAGCTCTGCCTTCGGCTCAGGTCATGATCCCAGGGTCCTGGGACAGAGCCCCGCATCGGGCTCCCTGCTCGGCGGGAAGCCTGCTTCTCCCGCTTCCACTCCCCCTGCTTGTGTTCCTTCTTTTGCTGTGTCTCTCTCTCTCAAACAAATACAATAAAATCTTAAAAAAAAAAATTCCGGAGTGCAGAGGGAGGGAGGTCAGGGATCAGTGAGGACTGCACAGATGGCTTGAGCTGTGACTTGTTTATAGTGTTTTGTTATATTTTGAATAAAGATCTCAGAACAATCTGAAGCGGTTGTGGGATAATGGGAAGTTCTGAGTAGACTCAGTGGTAGATGTGCATGTGTTTCCAAAATTATTCTCCATAATTTTCTGTACGTTTGAAACATTTCTTTTTTAAAAGGAGTTATGGTTCTTGCTAAACACTGTTAATGAATCACAGGACAATTAAGAAAAATTTAATTGAAGTGTAAATCCATGTGGAGCGCCTGGCTGACTGTCAGTAGAGCACGGGACGCTTGATCTCAGGGTCGTGAGTTCAAGCCCCACGTTGGGCATAGAGATTACTTTTTTTTTAAAGTGTAGGGATGGGGCGCCTGGGTGGCTCAGTCAGTTGAGCGTCTGCCTTTGGCTTGGGTCTTAGTCCCAGGGTCCTGGGATCGAGCCCTGTGTCGGGCTCCCTGCCCCGGGGGGAGTCTGCTTCTCCCTCTCCCTCTGCTGCTCCCCTTGCCTGTGCTCTCGCTCGCTCTCTCAAATAAATAAATAATATTAGAAAGTGTAGGGGTGCCTGGGTGGCTGAGTCAGTTGGGTGTCTGGCTCTTGATTTCAGCTTGGGTCATGGTCTCGGCCTCGTGGGATCGAGCCCCACATTGGGCTCCATGCTCAGCTCAGAGTCTGCTTGTCCCTCTTCCTCCTCCCGCTTGAGCTTGCTGGTGCTCTCTCTCTCTCAAATAAATAAATAAAATCTTTTAAAAAAAGTAAAACTTAAATTCAAAAAAGTGTAAATCCACAAAAAAACTTCCAGAGTCAATTTCATAATAAGGCATAGGTGTTGGATAAATATCTTAAGAGAGAGCGATGAGGGGCGCCTGGGTGGCTCAGTTGGTTAAGCGACTGCCTTCGGCTCAGGTCATGATCCTGGAGTCCTGGGATCGAGTCCCACATCCGGCTCCCGGCTCAGCGGGGAGCTTGCTTCTCCCACTGACCCTCTCCCCTCTCATGCTGTTTCTCGCTCGCTCGCTTTCTAATAAATAAATAAATAAAATCTTAAAAAAAAAAAAGAGCGATGAATGCATTATGAAATGACACACAGCTATTTCCGTGTGTCTTACCTAAACTAGTCTTCTTGCTCCTCAGCAAACCTGATTCTATGTGTTGAGCTTGAGAGAGGGTTTGAGAAAGTGATCTTCCGCACATTAGTTTTTCTCCTTATCAGTAAGCAGAGGTAACATATGGTGAAAAGGGTAGCAGATTCTAGAAATCTTTGTGTATTTGATCAGTTTGTGTACTCACCATAAAGGGGATGAAGTGTATTCCCTTGCTTTTCTACTCTGACAGCACAGCGGTAAGCAGAGACAGAATTGCCAAACTGTCCCCAATAGACCTATGACTCTCCAGGAAAACAGGCCAGATTCTACAAGCTCCCAAAATTGCTGAGAGGGTTGAAAATCCAGTTCTTGAGAATCTACAAAGCTTTTGACACTAAAGGAGTACCTTTTTTTTAAAAGATTTTACTTATTTATTTGTCAGAGAGAGAGAGAGAGAGAGCGCCCGCAAAGCAGGGGGAACGGCAGGGGGAGAACAGACTCCCTGCTGAGCAGGGAGCCCAATGCGATGCGGGGCTCGATCCCCGGACCCTGGGACCATGACCTGAGCCGAAGGCAGACGCTTGACCTACTGAGCCACCCAGGTGTCCCTAAAGGAGTATCTTTATACTGGAAATATTCCAGAACCCATGGGCCAAATCACCCATGATTCCTCATACACCTAACAGCTTTGTTGAAGTATAATTGGCATATACTATAAAGTTTACCTGGTTTACGTGGACAGTGATTTTAGTTGCCACATCCTTTTAAGTGAATGCAATCAATTTAATTTAATTAATTCAATCAGTGTAATTCTTTGGGGGGAAAGGTAAGAAATATGTAGTAAAGTAGGATGAGGCAGGGATGGGGTTTGGTTCACATTTTATAAATCATCGGAAGGAAAATTACGAATTGGTGTATAAATAAATGTATAAACCATGACTTAAAGATAATTCAAAAACCAGTCTCAAAATAACTCCTTGACAATAAGTGGACTCGTAACCCTTTCCTGCAGATACTGCAGATAACTACAGGAGTCTCTGGAGTTTGGGACTATTTGCCAACAAAGAAAAATTCCTGTTTATCACTTTCTTTCAGGTGAACCTCGTCACGGGCCTTCTGATGTGCAAGAGCAAATGAAGGTGAGTATCTCCCAAATCTAAAGAACCAGAGACTCTTTCTCCCTCCACGGATGTGAATATCGGTAAGAGTGGGGGAATATTGAATATAGCCTAGCCCTCACTGCCTCCCTTTCCTGATCTCTTTATCACAATTCCCGATGTAGGATCAATGGCTTAATAATGAACAATTGTGATAGTTAATACTACTTTTGTTTTCATAGTGATGTCAGATATTTTTAAGCAACTCACAAGGATTAATTTCTTTAATCCTTCAGAAAACCTCTATGACATTTTCCTATCATTATTCCCAGATAATAATGAGGATATTAATAATAATAATAACTAATCATAAAGATGAAGATATTGTGGTGCCGAAATTCTAAGTAATTTGCCTGAGATCACAGAGGCAGTGGCAGTAATCTGTACATTTGAAACATTTCTTTTTTTAAAAGATTTCTTGTTCTTGCTAAACACTGTTAATGAATCACAGGACAATTTAAGAAAAGCCCCAAATGATTTCCCAGCTCATGAAACTTTTCATGTGTTTATGAAGTTCAAAGGCTCCCCCCGCCCCCGCCACCGCAAGGGCTTTACCCCACAGAAGCTGCTGATGCTTCCAATTAGACACCCACTCTCGAAACAGAAAGTACCAGCTCCCCTCTGCTGTCTGCCCCTCCCTGCTATGAGCTCCTCTGGGGCCTTGTCTGCACCTGAGGCATCTCTGAAGCCTCCATCCCGACCCAGGGGGACCCTCTGAGGTGCCCCAAATTGTTCCTTGAGTAAGTGATTCCGCAGTTGTAGATTAAACTCTACTTTAGAGGGTCAAGGCCCCGGGGAGTTGGATTGCCAGTGTGGGGACCTTTGAGACAATTCAAAGAAGGATCATAAGAGAAAGTATTCATTTTCATTATTACCACATTGAAAAGTGTTTGCAAGCTCAGAAAGTACTTTCCCTTAGCTTCTTTTACTTTTCTTGTTCACTGTTTCCTAAATGAGGGAGCTGAAGGAAAAGTAGCTTAAGATTGTTGGTCAGTGACGCACCATGACGCAAGCAAAATTGGTACGGGGAACCATCTTGCCTAACTCCCCATTAACCGTTCTTGCCAAGGTAGGACAGAATGTGACATCTGGCGCTGCTTTCTTTGCTGTCTATATTAATTGCTGTGAACCATTCCTTTCCTCTCCCCTGTGCTCATCTCCCCTATAACATTTTCCAGGAGTGTTCTGTCCCCCTGTGAATTTTTACATTTATTCTCCCAGTAGCTCTCTACTAGCTTATATGCGATCCCTTATATTTTATAGAAGCCCCTCCTTTCTTCCAGAGACCACATGGATTCTTAGAATGCTACTCTTCCCCAAATTTTCTGTATACCACACTCCACTTACGTGGAGCATTTTGCTGTTTGCAAGAATGGGTGAAGACAAACGTTCTAGTCCTGGAAACACCCTTCATTTAAGCCATTCCTTTTTGTTCTAACCTTCTTCATAATTTAGGTACAGGGGACATAATGATCTCCCAGAGTTGTTGAGGCCATTAACCAAGGTGTGCATGTTAAGACACTTTGTAAGCTCTAAAGCACTAGAGAAATGCCACTGATACTGTTTATATGTGACCTTCACATTAAAAAGGTGATGCTCAAGAAAGCAATAAAGGAAGAAAGTGATTCAGAACCAATACCAATAACATCTGGCCCTGAGCAGGCTCAGAAAGAGCTGTGCCCCCCAGGAAAAGCAAGTACCTCTGGTCAACAGAGCGAGAACATACCAGGTAAGGGGCGCCTGGGTGGCTCAGTCGGTTAAGCGTCTGCCTTCGGCTCAGGTCATGATCCCAGGGTCCTGGGATTGAGTTCTGCAACCGGCTCCTTGCTCAGTGGGGAGTCTGGTTCTCCCTCTCCCACTCCCCCTGCTTGTGTTCCCTCTCTCGCTGTCTCTCTGTCTAAGAAATAAATTAAAAAATCTTTAGGGCGCCTGGGTGGCTCAGTTGGTTAAGCGACTGCCTTCAGCTCAGGTCATGATCCCGGGGTCCTGGGATCGAGTCCCGCATCGGGCTCCCTGCTCTGCGGGGAGCCTGCTTCTCCCTCTCCCACTCCCCCTGCTTGTGTTCCCTCTCTCGCTGTGTCTCTCTCTGTCAAATAAATAAATAAAATCTTTAAAAAAAAAAAAATCTTTAAAAAAAAAATAAAAGAAGATACCAGGTAAGAGGTAGCTATGTGGGAACAATTATTCTGTCTTTCCTGGCTATGTTCAAGTATGTGGTCTAGGTATGGGGGATGGATCATGGACAGGCTTGGGGCCAGACCTGACTGAGGAGCTCGCCCAGCTCCAGCTAAGATGTTAGAACATGACTTCCAGAGTCAAAGACTTGAATTGTCATTGATATAAAAGCCAGGTGATTCTAGGCAAGTCTTCTGAATTCTCTGAACTCCAGGTTCCTAGTCCATAAAATGGAAATAATCTTGGTTCACAAATTGTTCAAAGGCGTTAAATCTAGAAAGCCCGTACAACATGGAAGGTGGTCAAGTAATTCCATCTGTGATAACCTGGGAACGTATCTTACTCACAGTTGTATCCCCAGCCCTCAGCTCAATGCCTGACATGCAGTATACCCTTAACAAACATAGGCTGAATGAAAAAAGGTCTGAATGAATGTTCTGGTAAGTAAAGAGGTTGGGAATCTAAACCTGACAATGGGAGGAGCCAGAAGCTAAAATTCTAACTGGCATTTGGTGTGTATTGGTGCAAGTCTACATCTCAGCCTCTCTGAGCCAGAAGATGTGAAAAACAGACTATGTCTAATGCCTGTGGGCACTCGGGAGGGAAGAGGCATCTCCTTATCTGACAAAACAGAGACTAACCCTCCCCAGCCCATCCATCCCCCATTTACCAACTCTTCTCCATCATAGGACCCAGGAGAGGGATGAATAGTGTTTGGGCCTACAGACTGCGGGAAAGAAAGAACCTAATAGTGTATGAAGAGATCAGTGATCCCGAGGAAGATGACTAACTCTGTAAGTGACCCTTCGCGGTCCACACCCGCACCCCTCTGCAAAATGTGCTTTCCTGTTATGGTACTGCTGTCCCGTGTTGTCGCTTGCTCCCCAAATCATTCCTTTCTCCTAGTCCCTTGAGGTGCAGCATTGAGGCTAAATGATGAGGTTTCCCACGCTCTTTGTGCTCCCTGCTCTGTATAGCCGGGGATCCTCCCTACCTAGAATGCTGTGGGCTCCCAGATCCCATGATGTATAGGCGGCATCTTCCTCTAGCCTAGAAACTCATAGGACAGGTAAGGGAGTCACTGTGGCCTGAGCATAAGGTTCTGTTTGAGGAGCAGTGAGAGGTGCTTGTAGATCATGAGGTAGGGCAGAATCCGAGTGCTCGGGGTCCTGCAAGCCCGGAGGAAGAATTTGGTGTTGATTTATCTGGCAATCGGAGCTCACTGCCACTCACGTTCCTTCTCTTTCCTTGCCTCAACCTCAGGGATGTGACAAGTGCCCATGATAAGAAGCCTTTCACGAAGTGGCCTTTCACGAACATGGGCATGGCTGTGAACTCCTAGCCATCAGGTGTATAGCGAGTAAAAGAGCGAGTTCACAGTAGTGAAAAAGTTTTTCTTACTCTGTGACAAATATTCTGTTAGATATTAGAGTTTTGTTAATGAACAAGACATATACTTAATGCATATTTCTTTCTGTTTATCCATGCACTTAACCTTAGAAAATAAGTATTGTTGGGTATTCTCTGCCCAGAACGGCACGACCCTCCTCCCCTGATGTGATTGCTGGAGGGCAGTTCTGGGTGTTTGATTCCACGTGTTTTTCTCTGCATTTACACACACACGTGGTACCACTGTAAGTATCTCCCACCTGCTTTTCCCCATTGCCTGCACATCTTGGACAAGTACCCCTCATTTTGTTCTCATTCAGCAGGTGCTCCATGCTGCAAACCCCCATTATTCATTTACATTGCAGCAGTCATCGATAATTAATAAACATTTACAAGTTTCTCTCAGTTGTTTGCTCCTCTCGTTCTTGGGCACAGAGCCCTGTACATATGTGTGAGTGTTTCTTCAGCACACAGTCTTAAAAGTGGAATTGTCATGTCAAAGGGTTCATTCATTCAATAAACACCTACTGAACATGTCCTGTGCACCGAGCTGCTCTAGGTGCTGGAAAAACAGGGAACATGACAGACAAATGTCCCAGCTCATGTGGAGCTGACATTCTAATGGGGGATGTTTTCAGTTTTCGTTTTTTGTTTTGTTTTGTTTTGTTTTGTTTTGTTTAAGATTTTATTTATTTATTTGACAGAGAGAGAGACAGCGAGAGAGGGAACACAAGCAGGGGGAGTGGGAGAGGGAGAAGCAGGCTTCCTGCTGAGCAGGGAGCCCGATGCGGGGCTCGATCCCAGGACCCTGGGATCATGACCTGAGCCGAAGGCAGATGCTTAACGACTGAGCCACCCAGGTGCCCCAGTTTTCACTTTGACGGACACTGTACATCCCAGTCCCGGGGTGGGTGCCGGTTGGACACCTTGGCTGTTGTTCTCTGTAAGATCTCCAGGGTCAGGGGCTGAGATGGTCCATTTAGAAGTCTGTGAGAGGGCGCCTGGGTGGCTCAGTTGGTTAAGCGACTGCCTTCGGCTCGGGTCATGATCCTGGAGTCCCGGGATCGAGTCCCGCATCGGGCTCTCTGCTCGGCAGGGAGTCTGCTTCTCCCTCTGACCCTCCTCCCTCTCATGCTCTCTGTCTCTCATTCTCTCTGTCTCAAATAAATAAATAAAATCTTAAAAAAAAAAAAAAGAAGAAGAAGAAGTCTGTGAGACGGGGCGCCTGGGGGCCTCAGTCGGTGAAGCGTCTGCCTTCGGCTCAAGTCATGATCCCAGGGTCCTGGGATCGAGCCCCGCATTGGGCTCCTTGCTCAGCGGGGAGCCTGCTTCTCCCTCTGCCTGCCGCTCCCCCTGTTTGTGCTCTCCCTCTCTCTCTCTCTGACAAATAAAATCTTTTAAAAAATAATAAAAATAACTTTTAAAAATTTAAAAAAGAATTTATCCTTAAAAACACTTTTCTTCCCAAACCAATAGAATCTTGGGTGTGATGGGAGATAGACGTTCAGGCTCTAATTGCCATCCTCCTCCAATCATCTGTTTTTAGATATGTTATATATTTTTGTCACTATATGAATGTGATTTTCCTCCATTTTATTCTCTAAATGGTTCTTCTTGGCATAAAGAAACCCATCAGTTATTGTATATAAGGGGCCCCTGGCTGGCTCAGTGGGTAGAGCATGCAACTCTAAATCTCAGGGTCGTGAGTTAGAGCCCCGCATTGGGCATGGAGCCTACTAAAAAAAAATTAAAAATAAATTATTGTCTATAGTATTTTGTAACCTGGCTATGTGCAGGTCCCTTTGGGGGTGTAGTTTTTTGGGGGTTTGGTTTGTTTTGTTTGGCTTATAACAACAAACATTTTATTTGCTCCCGATTTTATGGGTCAGCTCTTGGGGTGGGCCAGGGAGTTCTTTTGCTGGTCTTGCCTGGGATCACTCATACAATTAAAGTCAGCTAGCAGGCTGGTAGGGGCCTCCGCCAGCATGCATCTTTGCTTCCTGTGGTCTAATCCTCAAACAGGCCAGCCTGGGCTTCTTCACACGGCAGGCTGATGTCCTCTGAGACCTGCTCCTGCCCCAGGCTCTCTCTGGAGGCTCCCTTGCACCCAGGCTAGCACGGGACTCCATCTGCTTTATTCTCTGAAAAGAAAATTCCTTTCGCAAGGCAATATCATTCTAAAAGGGCAATCTATTGCAGATTTCACAGAGAAGACTGATGGGGGTGAAGGAAGTATGTATTTTACAGAGCTGAGCAATTCATTGCAAAAATCACTTAAACCACCTTTTCTCCCCCAAAATATCACCCTTAAGCTATTCGACTACTGGTTCTGTAGCTGGGGTGTAGGAGAGCAAGAGCACCTGGCTCCGGTGGGGGGGGGGGAGTCCCAAACAGCCCAGGTTTGGCCACTCACCACTGACAAAATCCAATGGCAAAGGACCAAGTGGTAGTGAAATAAAGGAATTTATATCACCGGGAATACCGCGGACTAGTGTCTCAAAGATTGCCTCCAAAGTGCCAGAGAACACTTCCAGGTTTATATACGGAAAGTGTGGGGTAAAGTTGGGTGGGTAAGTGCAGGTAGGCCGTGAAGTTGGTCAAAGGGATCATTGTCTTGGGGTCAGTCACACATGAGGGTCGTCTTGCTGGCTCAGGGCAGTCCTTCTTGCTTGAGGGGGTACTTGTCTGGGGATGCTTTGCCCTGGGGTCTTCGACCTGAGCCAAGAGACAAACTGGAAAGAAGAACCCAACTAGAAAGTTTGAGGTCGGGCGCCTGGGTGGCTCAGTTGGTTAAGCAACTGCCTTCAGCTCAGGTCATGATCCCAGGGTCCTGGGATCGAGTCCCCCACCAGGGTCCTGGGATCGAGTCCCCACATCCTCAGCGGGGAGCCTGCTTCTCCCTCTGACCCTCTCCCCTCTCATGCTGTTTCTCTCCTGCTCACTCTCGAATAAATAAATAAATAATCTTTAAAAAAAAAAGAAAGTTTGAGGTCAAAGTAGATGCCGCTGAAGTCCTCTTTCAGTTCTTTTATTCCTTCTAAGACAGAGAAACTGAAGGGACCCCATGAAAGACTGCTTTATTGCTGCCTTTATTCCTTTTTTTTTTAAGATTTTATTTATTTGACAGAGACACAGCAAGAGAGAAAACACAAGCAGGGGGAGTGGGAGAGGGAGAAGCAGACTCCCCGCTGAGCAGGGAGCCCGATGCGGGGCTCGATCCCAGGACCCTGGGACCATGACCTGAGCTGAAGGCAGATGCCCAACCGACTGAGCCACCCAGGCGCCCCTGCTGCCTCTATTCTTGCTAGGACCTACACCCCCACCTTACACACGACTTATAGAACAGATAGTGTATGTCCTCCTTGTTAAAGGTCATGGAGTTAATGATTTCTTTGGAGTCTTCCAGCATAATAGATAACATCTTAGAAGTGACTGGGCAAATCATCATGTACGTTTTCCAGACCACTGACTCCAGACACCTCGACACTAAGACCCCTGGCTCCAGGGCCTATGTGACTTACGGAGGACACCTGAGCACTCGTCCTTGTTTTGACCAGTTCCTCAGTGCCTGAGAGGACATGTATACCAAACCACCGTCCTCAATAAAAACTTCAGACCCCAGGGGCACCTGGCTGGCTCAGTTGGTGTGGTTTGCAACTCTTGGTCTCAGGATCTTGAGTTTGAGCCCCACACTGGGGGTAGAGTTTACTTTAAAAAAAATAGGGGTGCCTGTGTGGCTCAGTCGTTAAGCGTCTGCCTTCGGCTCAGGTTGTGATCCCAGGGTCCTGGGATCGAGCCCCACATCGGGCTCCCCGGTCCGTGGGAAGGCTGCTTCTCCCTCTCCCACTCCCCCTGCTTGTGTTCCCTCTCTCGCTGTGTCTCTCTGTCAAATAAACAAAATCTTTAAAAAAAAATTTTTTTTAATTTAAAAAAATAAATAAAATCTTCTCCTTTATATATTTTTAAATTTTTTATTTATTTGAGAGAGAGAGAGCATGAGAGGGGGGAGGGGCAAAGGGAGAAGCAGACTCCCCACTGAGCTGGGAGCCCCGATGCTGGGACTCGATTCCAGGACTCCGAAATCATGACCCGAGCCAAAGGCAGTCTCTTAACCAACTGAGCCACCCAGGGGCCCTAAAATCTCCTCCTTAAAAAAAAAGAAAAGAAAAGAAAAACTTCAGACCTCAAGCAAAGACGAGTCTCTCTCTCCTCTCCTTTCTAGTCTCCCAGACACCACCTGCTGTACTCTATTACTTACACTGTTCAACAAACTCTGCTCTCATTTCCTCTTCAATTCTTCATTTCTATTCCTGTGTGAAGTCAAGGACCTTCTTAGCTGGTTCTGGGGGGCCCCCTCTAGGTTCCTGGACCCAGCCAGCCTGCATCACTTCCATCTATCCCCAATCCTAATATTTGCCCTTTTTATCTTGGGACAATTTTACTTTGCTCAGACTTGAGTTGTCCCGAATCAACACTTAACATTGGCTTCACGAGTTCGAATGACCATTGTTCAAGCTCAGATCCCCAAAGAAACAGACTTTGGGGCATATAGGACGTCTCCAGACAGATGACACAGAGAAATCCAGCTCAGAACAGTGCATGAGGAGAGGGAGGGAGGAGAGAATTTACCTGCCTAACTCACTCCCAGTTCTTTTTTTTTATTGATCAAAATGCACCCCACAGGCATTAACTCCCCACATTTCTAGATTGCATCACTTGACCCCTTCCGCAGCTGTTTGGGAAGCCAGACTGCACACTCTAAGATGCAGTTTCATACAATCCAGAAGTGATGGGAGGAGCCAAAAAGGCCAGGCATGCAGCTCATTGGCCTGGCTTTACGGTGGCATCCAACGGTGAGAGCTAAATACTCCCAGGCAAGTCCTAAGTTCAGCAGGTAGTTGTAATAATAGTCATCTGTGCTAGCTAATTGCCTTTATCCGGAGGAAAGATTAAACTCCTATCTCCGTGATAAGCGGGTGCTTATAGCTTGGAGCTAGGTGCTTAGGCTAAACTCGCAGGTGACAGGGAACTGGGCGCTTATCTTCGTTGAGATCCACATTTCAAAGAGATGACTCCAACACTCTTAAGAAAGGCATTCCGGGGTTATAGGCTGGCAACAGACTTATTTAGGTCTTAAGAAGATGGACATACATATCAAAGGGGCAGAGAAGGATTCACAAATCCTAGGTTTCTCGAGGAAACCTTGAAGAAAAGTGCAGGAGGGGAAGTCTCTCTCCTTTTTGGGCAACCGGGAAAATTCACTCTTGTGCTTATTTACCCTAACAGTGTTCCTCTTTGGTTATTCTTCTATAGTGACACTACCATTTTTAAATGATCTCCACTACCGGGGCACCTGGGTGGCTCAGTCGGTTGAGCCACCAGCTCTTGATTTCGGCTCAGGTCAAGTTCTCATAGGCTATGGGATTGAGCCCCGAGCCAGGCTCTGCGCTCAGCGAGAGGCCGCTTGAAGATCCTCTCCCTCTTCACCTCCCCCCCCCCCCCCACCCACTTGCGGGCACCTGCGTGCTCTCTCTAAAATAGATAAATAAATCTTTTTAAAAAATTATCTCCACTGCCATTTCTGCCTTTCTCTGGGAGTTTGTTGCTGCCTAAATATTCTGTAAATCCGTAGTAAGATGCAAAGGAAAGCAATCATCAGAATTACAATAGAATGAGTTTAAAAGTTCAATAGAATACTCACCCTTGGTGGCCGAAGGGAAACCTTTATGTCTTACCAGTGGTGAACGGTTAAAGCAGGTTCTTGCTCGGGGCGCCTGGGTGGCTCAGTCAGTTAAGCGACCGCCTTCGGCTCAGGTCATGATCCTGGAGTCCCGGAATCGAGTTCCGCGTCGGGCTCCCTGCTCGACGGGGGGTCTGCTTCTCCTTCTGACCCTCCTCCCTCTCACGCTCTCTGTCTCTCATTCTCTCTCTCTCTCTCTCTCTCTCTCTCTCTCGCTCGCAAATAAATAAATAAAAGCAGGTTCTTGCTCAGCAATGTGCAAAACTTCTCCTTCCTCACACATTAATTTTCCTTCTTGTCTTGTTGCCTTTATGGCTTGTGGTTTCTCTCTGTCTTAAACCTTCTGAGACCCTGTATGCCTGAAACTGTTTTTATTCCACCTTATATAAAAGTTCCTTTCTTTCAACACTTTCGAGTTATTATCACACCCTTGTCGGCTTGCCTCCTGTGTGGTGTTTGAGACATCTGATGTCAGTTAAATTATTTTCCTTTGTAAGTGAACTGATATTTCTCTCTAGATGTTTTAAAAATAATTTAAAAAATAAATAAATAAAATAAAAATAATAATTTTTCAGGGGCGCCTGGCTGGGTCAGTCGGTGAAGCGTGTGACCCTTGACCTCGGGGTTGTGAGTTCGAGCCCCACGTTGGGTGTAGAAATTACTCACAATAAAAATCTTTAAAAAAATAAAATCATTTTTCATTATCTTCCATAATCTGACATTTCACTGTGTCAAGGGGAGTGTATATATGTGCGTGTCTTATTTATTCTGCTCAGCACCTATGATCCCTTAAAATCTGAAGTTGTCTAAGTCTGAGATCTTCTCACTCATTATTATTTTAAGCATTCCCTCCTTACGAGGCTACTATTAGATGGGTTTTGGCGTTTATATTTCTATCCTCCCTATTAATTAGCTTTTCTTTCATTTACTCCATTTCTATCAATTCCTGATCACTTTTCTTGCCTTTTCAAATGCACCTGTTTTAATATCCAACCTATCCCACTGAATTATTTATTTGAGCAATTAATATCCAGTATTGCCAATAGTTCTGTAAGCAGAAAGAGTTGGGGTCCCCAGAAAACTAAAGACAGACATAGCTTTCTTGACATAAGAAAAGTTATTTTAGGCCCCCAGCCATTTTGTAAAAAAAGTAAGAACAAACAGTCACTATCAGGCCAGGAGATAACCTAATCATATTCAAAACTAAAGACTGACCTTGATGTGAAATGTTGGGGTCCAGGAGCGAATGGTCAAGAAAGAATTTTTGAGATGTCTTCAATGCAAAAAAAAAAAAAAGAAAAGAAAAAAAGGTGGTTTTATTAGAGCACAGGGACAGGACCCGTGGGCAGAAGGAGCTGCACTGGGGTTGTGATGGGGTGACTGATTATATACTTTCAAGTTGGGAGGGAGTTTGCCATAGTCTCTAAGGAATTTGGATGCAAGGTTTCCAGGACCTTGAGGGGTTAGCTGTTGAAGATAAGGTCATTTACTACTGTCTAGTACCACCTTAGTCCCGAGACCCTTCAGATGTATATCAGTGGGCCATAGGTTTGGAGGATGATTGCTAACATAGATCTTGGGCAGGAAGGGGGTGGTGGCAGAGATAAAGGAAGTTTCCAAAGGGATTTTTATATGTTAAAGAAGACTTACAGGATCCTGGAGGTCTGGCTAAAGTCAAGCTAAGGTTGCCTTTTGCCTCTAGCAAAATATTAACATTGAAGCAGTCCAGCTCCTTGAGGAAGGTCACTCTGCCTGTCCCAAGTATTGTCAATGGACTGTAAGCTGTAAGAAGTTTACTTTTTTTCTATATTTCTTTTGCCTTTGTTCCCCACATCAACCTGACACACATTGAGTTATCTTTGCAGGATCTAAACCCCTTTAAGCACTCAGATACTGGACCATCTGGAGCCAGAGAACCAATGATGTTGGCCCTTGCAGGACCCCCATGACTTTGACCTGGGCCCATTCACACCTGACCTTAAGATGACTTTTGCCCCAATTCCATGCTGTATTCCCCATTGTGCAAGCCCCTTCATAAATATTCATGCACTCTTAGCTTAAAACTAACATGGTTTTGCTGTTCGGGGACTCTGCTTTGGGAAACATCTCAGGTGTTCTCCTTTACCTGCTGCAAGTAAAACCCTTCCTTTTCCTATTCGTTGGCTTGGTTTTGTCTTTTGGCTTGACTCCTACTAAAAAGCAAACCTATTTTCAGGTAACAGTTCCTTTTTTTAAGATTTTATTTATTTATTAGAGAGAGAGAACATGAGGATGGGGGGAAGGGGCAGAGGGAGAGGGAGAAGCAGACTCCCCACTGAGCAGGGCCCCAACATGGGGCCCCCGATCCCAGGACCCCGGGATCATGACCCGAGCCGAAGGCAGACACTCAACCGACTGAGCCACCCAGGTGCCCCTTGGTAACAGTTCTATATAACTTCCTGGGAAGATGTGTAGCCTGGACACTCCTTGTGAGTTTGAGGGTTTGGAGGTTGGCATGTCTTAGGGTAGAGAACTTCTAGAGCTGCCCTCTGGGCTCAACCAATCCTTCTTTGCCCTCCCCAGCCTGTGACTCCCCAAAGATGCTTCCAGGACCTCTGCCTTAGCACCACGTGAGAATGTGGAGAGGCTTCAGGGGTGGGAGTATCATTTGTTGTAGTTCCCTAGCCCAGAGGGTGATGGGAAGAATGCCTAATTGCTGGCCAGCCTATTGGCACATTTTCTATGAGCTTTCCCACCCCACTACGCCTCAGTGTGACCATGCCACCTCAGACTGGCACTGAGCCACCCTGCCACTTTTTTGCTCTGTGGTGTTTACAAAACAGGTGATGAACCTTCCAGAAAATATAAGGAGACAAAAGGACACAGTTAGAAAGCCTTACCCTCCATCTGTGGCCTCTGACCTTTTCCCACCCTGGGCCATCTCATCCCCCACTGGGGACCAAACCATTAAGAGTTTTGTTGCTGGGAACTGTTCTGAAACCTAACCACCTTCTCACCTCTTCTGTGGCTTCTGCGGGGTTAGGTTTGGGGAAGGAAGCCAACAGCTATTGCTGGTTCACCATCTTCATCTAGAGCTAGATATGCCTTTACATTTTAACAGACATTTTAAGTCATAACTTATAGCAACAACAACAATAACTGAATATATGTAGCGCTTACCACATGACAGGTGCTATTTTAAGTGCTTTACATATATTAACTCATTTAATCATCATAGCCGCCCAATGAGTTCAATAACTATCCCCAGTTTACTCTTAAGTAGACTGAGGCACAGGAAGATTATGTGACTTACACAAGGCCACACAGCTAGTAAATTGAGGAGTCAGAATTCAAACCTGTGCAGTCTGGCTCCAGAGTTCACACTCTGAAAGGCAAGTGCTCTTAGCTATTCTAGCATTCTACCATTAATTAGCATCTACATTCATCCCTTAAACAACAGAAGAACTTCTCTTTTCTTTCCTGTCCCTCCCCTCATCTCCCATGTTTATATTACCTGGAATTTTAGTTCAAGGTTGTGATTTTTAAAATTTACAATCAAAACTTATTTAGACTTTTCCATGAATGCTACTATTTTTCCTCTCCCCATTGCTTATTAGAACCCACTTGTTGCTCCTTAATCCATTTTTTCTTCTGCTGGATCATATACCCTAATAATCTTTTCAGAAGGGGTAGGTGTGTGATGAATTTTCTGAAATATTTTTCCTTTCATCTGGATTATCTTGGCTAGATACAGAAATACAGGTTCCAAGTTATTTCTCATCAGCTCTTTGAAGAACTTCTCCACTGTATTCTTTCTTCTCTCTTTTCTCTCTGGGACCTTTCAGGATTTTCTTCTTATCCTTTAGGATTTTATCTTTAACCTAGAAATTTTATTTCTAGGTTGTGGCGGTGGGTGGGGGACGCTGGGTGTGTGTGTGTGTGTGTTAATCATGCTTAGAATTTAGTGGCTCTTTTCAGTTTGAAGATTCATGTCTTTTTTTCAGCTCAGAAAATTCTAGAACATTATTTCTTCAAGTATTGCCTTCTCTCCACTCTTCTATTCTGTCTGGAACTCCTACTAGACGAATGTTGAAACTTCTGGGATCCATCCTCCATTTCCTTTATTTCTTTCATACTATCTACTTCCTTTTTTTTTTTAGATTTACTTATTTATTTATTTATTTAACAGAGAGAGAGAGACAGAGAGGGAGCACAAGCAAGGGGAGTGGGAGAGGGAGAAGCAGGCTCCTCGCTTAGCAGGGAACCCAATGCAGGGCTCTATCCCAGGACCCTGGGATCATGACCTGAGCGGAAGGCAGACGCTTAACAACTGAGCCACCCAGGCGCCCCTCATACTATCTACTTCTTAATCCTTTGTAGTGTAATGTGAAATAATGCCATTACCTGAACATGTTTTTTTTTTTTTTCATCGAGTTACTCCAGTTTCTCTTATCGATCTGCAAAAGCTTCATTATATACTAGGGATAGTTACTTTTAATTTGTTGCATATTGTAGGAGACCAGAATATGCCACCCCAAACAAAATATGCCTCTTTGGCATATCAGTGACTTTGAGCTGATTATTTTGAGAAACAGCAGACTGGAGAAGCTCTGGAAACAGTAGATGTTATCCTCTTGTAAGGGAAATTTACATTTATAAAGGAAATTTCCATTTGTAAGGGTGTCTGCCCCCTCTCTGTACTAGGAAGGGAAGGAAGACTAAATCACAAGAAACTGATCAACAGAGAAAGCTGTGACTTAAATCTGCACAACAAACCTTATCCTTGTTTACCACACCTCCCCAGGTCACTTCCCCATAACTTGCCTCCCCAACCCAGAAGCCCAAACCCCCTTTTTCCTGTTTTAGCCCAAATTGCTATATAAACCCAAGCTCTAGCCATCCCTTGAGATACTCATCCCTGAGTCTCTACCATCGATATATGAGACACATATTAATAGCCTTCTATTTGTTTTTTTCTTATTAATCTTTTATTACAGAGCTCCAGCCAAAAACCCAGAAGGGTAGAAGGAAAGTATTTTTTCCTCCCTTACAGTGTTTCAACATTTTCCCTCAAATATACCTTTTCAAATGGTTGTATATGGTGGCCTTTGACTCAGATGAATCTTTAAGTTTTATGTCTTTAAATATATCAGATTTATTGCTCACAGCCTTGGTGTAATGCCAAGAAATGCCTATGCCACCTCAAAATTCATTATAATATTTCCTAGATTTTCTTCTAGTGCTTTATGAATTTACATTTTCACATTTAAACCTCTAATTTTTCTTGACTTTATTATCTTATATGGTATAAGGTGAGATTTTAATCTTTATTTTTTCCAAGTGGATAGACACCTGTCAAACCATCATTTGGCATACAATCCATCTTTTGCCCACCATTTGGAAATACATGCTGAAGTTTTGTATATAGATCAGTATGTTTCTCGTCCTTCTATTTTGTTTCACTAATTGATCTGTTTCTGTGTGTATTCATTTTCTAACCCTCTTATAACAAATTACCACATTCTTGGTGGCTTAAAACAACACAGATTTGGGGGCACCTGACTGGCTCGGTTGGAAGAGCACGTTACTCTTGATCTCGGGGTCATGAGTTCAAGCCCCACGTTGGGTATACACATTACTTAAATAAATGAAAACTTAAAAAAAAACCCCACAAATTTATTATCTTACAGTTCTGTAGGTCAGAAATCCAAAACAAGTCTCACTGGATGAAAATCAAGGTGTTTGCAAGCTATGTTCCTTCCTGGAGGCTCTAGAGGAGAAACTCTTTCCTCACTTTTTGGTCTCTAGAAGCTGCCCACATTCCTTGGTTCATGGCCCCCTTTCTTCCATCCTCAAAACCAACACATAACATCTCTCTGACCCTGCTCCCATCCTCACATCTCTTTCTCAGACCCTCTTCCACTTACAGGGATTTGTGATGACATTGGATCTACCCAGATAATCCAGGAGAAGCTATTTTAAGGTTTAGCAACCTTAACTCCACCTGCAACTTCAATTCCCTTTCCCAGGTAACAACATATTCACAGGTTCCAGGGATTAGGATGAGAACACCTTTGGTGGGGGGCACTTGTTCTGCCTACCACACTCTTCCAGCCCCCTTACCATGATTTTAAAGTACATTTCAGTATTCGTTAGAGCAAAACACCCTATTATTGGGATGCCTGGGTGGCTCAGCCGGTTAAGTGTCTGCCTTCAGCGCCGGTCATGATCTCAGGGTCCTGGGATCGAGTCCTGCATCGGGCTCCTTGCTCAGCGGAGAGCCTGCTCCTCCCTCTCCCTCTGCTGCTCACACTGCTTGTGCTCTCTCTCTCTCTCTAAGAAATAAATAAAATCTTTAAAAAATATATTGCTTAAAAGAAAACACCCTAGGGGCGCCTGGGTGGCTCAGTCGTTAAGCGTCTGCCTTCGGCTCAGGTCATGATCCCAGGGTCCTGTGATCGAGCCCCGCATCGGGCTCCCTGCTCAGCGGGAGGCCTGCTTCTCCCTCTCCCACTCCCCCTGCTTCACTGTTCCTGCTCTCGCTGTCTCTCTCTCTGTCAAATAAATAAATAAAATATTAAAAAAAAAGAAAACACCCTATTATTCTTTAGTTTTCAAAAAATTTTTAGTTATAAAATAAGTCCTGGGATGTAGTGTACAGCATGGTGACTATAGTTAATACTATATTGTATATTTGTAAGTTGCTAAGACAGTAATCTTAAAAGCTCTCACCATAAGAAAAAATTTTTGTAACTGTGTATGGTGACAGATGTTTAACTAGACTTATTGAGGTGATAATTTCACAATATATACAAATATCGAATCATTATGTTGTACATCCAAAAACTAATACGTCAATTATACCTCAATAAAAAAAGTCATATGCTCCACCAACTGAGGCCGCCAGGTGCCCCAAAACCCAGCAATATTGTAAACAAGATTATTCTAAAACTTATATGGAAGGGCTGGGGCGCCTGGGTGGCTCAGTCGTTGAGCGTCTTTCTTCGGCTCGGGTCATGATCCCAGGTCCTGGGATGGAGCCCCCGCATTGGGCTCTCTGCTCGGGGGAAGCCTGCTTCTCCCTCTCCCACTCTCCCTGCTTGTGTTCCCTCTCTCGCTGTCTCTCTCTTTGTCAAATAAATAAATAAAATCTTTTTAAAAAAGAAAAGAAAACTTATATGGAAGGGCAAACAAACTAGAATACCTAAAACAATTTTTCTGAAGATTTTATTTATTTGACAGAGAGAGAGTACAAGCAGGGGAAGTGGCAGGGAGAGGGAGAAATAGGCTTCCCACCGAACAGGGAGCCCGATGTGGGGCTCGATCCCAGGACTCCAGGATCATGACCTGAGCCAAAGGCTGACACTTAACTGACTGAGCCACCCAGGTGCCCCTAGCTAAAACAATTTTGAAAAAAAAAAAAAGTAAAATGGGAGGAATTGCCTACTGAATTGCAATACTTACATAGCTACAGGAATCAAGATTGTGATATTGGGGAAAAAATAGACACATAGATCAATGGAACAAAACAGAAAACCCAGAAATAGTCCCACACTGAATTTTTACAGAATACAAAGCAAGGGGCACCTAGCTGGCTCAGCTGGTAGAATATGCAACTCTTAATCTCGGGGTCCTGAGTTGGAGCCCCATGTTGGGCACAGAGCTTACTTAAAAAAGAAAAAGAAAATAATACAAAAGTAATTCAGTGGAGGAAGAACTGTCTTCAGAAATGGTGCTGGACCAATTGGATATCTATAGGCAAAGGAAAAAAAAAAGCATCCACGTAAACTTCATACCTTATACAAAAATTAATTCAAATGCATCATAGATTTAAATGAAAATGTAAAAATTTTTTTAAAGATTTTATTTATTTACTTGTCAGAGAGAGAGAGAGCACAAGAAGGGGGAGCAGCAGGCAAAGGGAGAAGCAGGCTCCCCATTGAGCAGGGAGCCTGATGCGGGACTTGATCCCAGGACCCTGGGACCATGACCTGAGCCGAAGACAGACGCTTAACCGACTGAGCCACCCAGGCATCCCGAAAATGTAAAATTTTTAACTTGGGCATGGTAAACAATTCTTAAACATAACCCATTTTTTAAAAAAAGATGAAATTAGGGCGCCCGGGTGGCTCAGTTGGTTAAGCGACTGCCTTCGGCTCAGGTCATGATCCTGGAGTCCCGGAATCGAGTCCCACATCGGGCTCCCTGCTCAGCGGGGAGTCTGCTTCTCTCTCTGACCCTCCTCCCTCTCATGCTCTCTGTCTCTCATTCTCTCTCTCGCAAACAAAATCTTAAAAAAAAAAAAAATTAAATTAGACTTCACTCTGCCAGAAACCCTGTTGAGAGGATAACCTCCTCTTGTGGGTGTTAAATATGAACACCTGCATTTGTAAGGCCAGGTACTGGAATTTCAAGTTAGCCTTGTTCTTTAAAAGCAGGCTTATTGAGCTTTAATTTAGTATTGAGTTGAGTTAGAGGCAGTAAGGAATGAAGAAGAGTTAAATAAGGAGCATATAGTATGAATCAACTACAGTCAACTGTCCTATTTCTAAATATAGAGAGGAGAAAGATTATCTATAGTGGCCTGCATATGCATTAAAAATTATCTGGGAAGATAAACGAAAGTCTCTTAAATATCCAAAAATTTCTTCCATAAAGAAATACATGTGCGGGGCGCCTGGGTGGCTCAGTCGTCAAGCGTCTGCCTTCGGCTCAGGTCATGATCCCAGGGTCCTGGGATCAAGCCCCGCATCGGGCTCCCTGCTCGGCGGGAGGCGTGCTTCTCCCTCTCCCACCCCCCCTGCTTGTGTTCCCTCTCTCGCTGTGTCTCTCTCTGTCAAATAAATAAAATCTTAAAAAAAAAAAGAAAAAGAAAAGAAATACATGTGAATTTTAACAGCAATACTATTTTCACCTAGTAGGTTGGCAAGAATCCATGTCTCATGACTCAGGCTGTTGTGAAATGGGCACTCATACACACTGCCAGTGGGAGAGCAAAATGGCCATGCTGGCTCCTACCTCAGGGCCTTTGCACTTGCTGCTGCCTCTGCCTGTAACACTTTGTCTAAATAACCATGTGACTTGCTCCTTTTGGCCAATCTAGGACCCAGCTCCTAGTCTGCTTATCAGTGAGGCCTCCCTGATAACCCTCCCCACCTCCCCCAACACCACACTCAACATCACTTGTTTTCCTCATAGTGCATATCTTTTTTAATTTTATTTAATTTAATTTTATTTTATTTTAAGATTTTATTTATTTATTTGAGAGAGAGAGAGCACATGAGAGGGGGGAGGGTCAGTGGGAGAAGCAAGCTCCTTGCTGAGCAGGGAGCCTGATGCGGGACTCGATCCCGGGACTCCAGGATCATGACCTGAGCCGAAGGCAGTCGCTTAACCAACTGAGCCACCCAGGCGCCCTTTTATTTTTAAGTAATCTCTATACCCAAGGGGCTCGAGCTCACAACCCCAGGATCAAGAGTCCCATGCTCCACCAACTGAGCCAGCCAGGTGCCCCTCATAGTGCTCATCTTTATCAGAAATGATTGATCTCTTTTCCTCTCTTCGGCTAGATGGGGGATCAGCAAATTTTTTTCTGCAAAGGGCCAGATCCTAAATAGCTGAGGCTTGGTGGGCCACGTGGTCTCTGCTGCAATTCCTCAGCCCTCCTGTGCTAGCACTGAAAAACCATAAACAATATGTAAGTGAACAAGCATTATTGTGTTCCGATAAAAGATCTGCAGACACTGCAATTTAAATTCCATCATTTTCAAGTGTCACAAATTATTCTTTTTTGGATTTTTTTTTTCCCCAGTTAGAAATGTGCAAACTATTTTTGGCTCAGTGGCCACACAAAGAGGCAGCGGACTGCTGCCTTTGGCCTGTGAGTCACGGTTTGCCTACTTTTGTACCAGAACACCATCTACAGGGATTACGGTCTGCTTGATTCACTGTTGAAACCCCAGAACCCAAAACAGGGCCTGGCACCCAGGAGGCTCTCAGTAGATGTTTCTCAAGTGAGGAAATGAACAGAACGATGAGTTGGGTAGCAATTTACTGAAGGAGTGGAGACGTGAGTGAACATTCGAGAGCCGGTTCAATCCTACGCTCAGGGCTTCAGTTTACCCGTGTCTGAACCTAGGCAGGCTCCCCCAGGAAGACGTAGAAAGAGATCAGAAGGCTGAGGCCAGAGTTGCAATTCAGCATCTTTATTCTTCCCCTTGAGCTCGAGGGTGATCCTGACAAACAGCTTCTGCCAGGAGAGGCAGAAAGGACTGGGCTGGGCGGGGATTCCCCAAGGACCTGGTCTCCTCCCGTGGGGTTCGGTTGGGCTTAGGGCCACGATCCAAGCTCAGCATCCCTGGGGAGGAAGGAAGCGGACCACTCTGCAAGCTCTGTGGCCCCCCTACCTCCAAGAGCCATGTTAATGGGAACCAGCCACCTCCACACGCCAGGCTTGAGGGACCTGGAGAGCGGCCCCATCTTCCTCCACATGCACAGGAACATGCATGCGCACAGGGGCCCGGGGCGGAGCAGGGCAAGGTCAGTGTCCGGACACATGGCTCTGGCCTGTGGCCCAGTTGGCAAACATAAAGCCTAGACTGATGGCCATGAAGAGGACCCCCAGGAGACCAAAACACAGAGCCTGTGGACGAGAGGGAGAGAAGATGGGGCTGGTTGGCTCTCCACACCAGCACTCCTGGAAATGTTCCTCAAGCCCTCCATCCCCTCTAGAGTGCCCCATTCATTCCTGACCTTCCTGCTCTCTCCCCTTCCTTAACACCAGCCCCTTCCTAAGAATTCTCCATCTTTCCAGAACCCTTCAGAGAGTATTCTCCTTTATCCTCCTTGAAAGTTCTCCCTACCCTCTTCTAATAGCGCTCCTTCCATCTGCCTGTAGAATGCTCCCTCTGTCTTTGCAGACCCCGCTGGTGCTCTGTCTGCTCAGCCCCTTCCTAAAACAATCTCCTTCATTCTTCCAGACCACCCGCCCTCCTTTCCCCCAGCCCCCTCGGGACAATGTTCCTTTTTATCCCTGGCCATCCTGGGGTGCTCCCTCCTCAGAATGCTCCCTCTTTCCCCAGCCCTCCCCTGGAATGCTCACCTGGATCTTAGGCCAGGAGTAGAGGGGCTCCACCTCAGATGGCACAATGCGGAGGTAGAAGATGCTAGGAAGGATGAAGATGAGGCTGGGGGCTGAGGTGGACCCTGGAGGACAAGCAGGAGGGACAGAAGTCAATGTAAGTTTGGAGTATAAGGCCCATATTAGGTGGGGTCTGGGACTGGGGCTGGGGGTACTAACCAATAACCCCAAAGATATCCCGGATGGTCGGCACGCAAATGACAAGAACATTGACCAAGACAAGCAGGATCAGGGCAATGGCCACATGTCGTGGCCAGCTGAAGTCCCTGCTTGGGAAGAGCAGCTGCTGCAGGGCCCGGCGGATCTGTGGTCAGAGTAGGGTAAGACACCAGTCAGGGCCCAAGAGCTGCTGCCCCCCTCCGTGTGGTCATCTGGCTTGAACTCCACCCTCTGAGCATCCATGTGTGCCTCCATCCCGTGTGAGGTCCCTGATCCTCCCTCCATCTGACTATCTACATGTCCACCTGGTCTGAGCTTCCGTCTGTACCTCCAGCTTCTGAATGAGCACCTTGCCACCCTTCTGATAATCCATGCCTCTTCCTTCTGTCTGATCACCCATCGATGCCTCGACCCGCGCTCTGGAATCTCTGCCTCCCTGTCTGACCGGCCTCCTGTCCTTCCATTCCGTCTGAGATCCCTGCCTCTCTCGCCATCTGACTACCTCTCTCTCCCTCCTCTGTCTAGTCACCCCACCCCCCATCTGAGAGCCTGGTCCCTCTTATACCTCACTATTTCTGCCTCCACCCATCCTAAGGGATGCTGTCCATCCCTGTCTCTTCATTCTGACTGTCCATCTCTCTCTGCCTCTACCCTGACTATTCCTGCCTCCCTCTTCTGCCTGGCCAGACATCTGGTGCCTCCTTCCTCCAGCTGACTACCCCTCCCCCCACTCATTCTCTCTGTCCTGCCACCGATGTCCCCTTTCTGTCCGACCATCAGTTTTTGCCTCCTCTGTCCACCTGCCTACTCTGCCTTCCCTATCTGTCCACCCCCGCCTCCTCCATCCATTCATCCATCCATCGGCTCCTGCCTCCGCCCCGCAGCCAAACATCCCTGCCTACACCCTCCACGCATGTCCGTCCGCTCCGGGCCCCGCCCCCAAGCTCCCGACCCCGCCCCCACGTACAGGGAACAGCACGACCGGCACAGTGAGAGTCACCGCAAGCAGCACTGCCAGGCGCACACAGAGGATGAGCAGGTCCTGCTGGCTATACATGTGCAGCATCTCCGCCTCCACGCTATCTGGGCCGCGGGCCATGGGACACAGGATGCACGGTGTGGTGGGAGCACCAGGACCAGCGCCCCGGAAACACACACACACACACACACACACACACGGCAACAAAATCCACATGTGCCACGTGCACCCCCTCTTTGGAAACCGACGGGTCCGGGGCACGGAGGGAAAGAGCTCAGGCTCCTGCCAGAGCAGTCTGCCCAGTCCCCACTCCAGCCCCCACCTGGCCCCAGCCCCACTCACTGTAGAAGGTGAGGTATCCAAAGGTCGCTGTGAGCCCATACATGCAGAACATGGCCCCAATGGACACGTTGGCCACGGCCTGCATTCTGTGCTTGGAGGGCCTGAGTCATAGAGGTTATGGAACGGTCATGCCCAGACCCCTGGACTTGGTGCAGGCCCCTCAAAAGGAGCCCAGGCCCTCCAGAGTCTCCTTCTTCCAGAGCTGATGTCCAGCTGGTACACACTGGGACGCCCATCTCTACGTCCCCTGTGTGACCAGCCAAGCCTCCCTCTGTCCATCCAGCTCACCCCATAGGACCATCTTTGTCTATCTCCTCTGTCTGGCCATCTCTGCCTCTCCCTCGCATCTGACCTCCATGCTGTGCCCCTATCTCATCACCCACACATCCCTCCATCATATCCTCCCTGCCCCCCTGTGCTGTCCACCTGTACCCCACTCTCTCTGACCATCCCCACCTCCTCATCCCCACCCATGCATGCTATCCCCTCCATCTGATCATTTCTGCCTCCCCACTCTGCCCATTCACACTTGTACAGAATATTTAAGCCCTAATCAGTAAAAAGGCTCTGCCCGGCACACCCCCACCAAGGCCACCTCAAACCCCTCCCCCAGCACGATCTAGCCACGATCAAGCCACAGTACCAGGACTACTTGAGGGATTGTGGGACATTATGACTATCGTACCACCTACGCCCACTTGCCTGCCCACTCACCGGCAGAGCTCTGTGTAGATGGGCAGCACCTCGGGGTGGCAGACGAAGGCAAAAGCCATAATGGGCACTGTGTAGAACATCTAGGGGAATGGCCCACATACCCGAGATTAGAACCTACAGGGGTCTCTCCCCCACCCCTCTTCCCCCTGGCCCCACCATGGGAGCCCCCTAATGTCCGATGCCCAGCTCCACTCTGAGCAGGATAGGACCAGAGGTGCAAGCTCTATCCACGCACGCGCACACCCACCTGCGAGTCCACGGTGAACATCTGGGCCTCACAGCTCCTGTTGAGTCCCTGGATGGGAAGGCCCGGGGGATTCTTGCTCTCCACTGCTGTCTCATTGAGACCTACAGCACAGCCAAGCTGGAACTTCTTGTAGATGACCTGGGGGAGGGTGGGGAAGTGAGGTCATGGGGAAGTGAGGTCATGGGGAAGGCTACATCCCCATGTTCCAAACTCTTTCTTCGCTTTTTTCATGTCCTTCTCCCTCAGACTCACCGAAATGAGGAAAAACAGCATACAGGTCAAAGAGAGACCACTGGTATACCCCAGGTAGCCTGCAAGGGGTAATACACAGAGCCTCAGAAATCAAGGGACCCCCCATCTAGCAAATATCAAACCCTAGTTTGGCCTTTCAGGCCACCTCACCCCAATTAGGCCACCCTCTTGCACAAGCTTTTACTTTTACTGGACCCACCTCCCCTCCATAGCAAACTCCTATTCATCTGTTAAAGCCCACCTCACACAAGCTCTCCCCTGGTATGTCACCGCCCTCGAAAATGGGGGTTTTCTCAATCTGGCTCCCCTTCTCTAAATCCACTATCCAATGACCAACACAGGAAGCCTCTTACCCAAGTGTCTCATGAGGGCAAGTGGCAGGATGATTAACACACTGACGATGATGAGGAGGAGGTTTCCCTTCAGGAACCAGCCCCTGGGGAGACAGGCAAACACAGTGACTAGCTGCCTGCCAAAGAAAACCATCAGGCAGGCACTCGTAGAAGACAGCCGAACAGACGGATTTCTGCCTGCAGTCGGGGGAGATGAGCTGACGCCTCAGCTGTGAGAAGTCATTCAGGCCATCACAGTGACAAATGGCACAATGGGATGGGCAGAAAGGGCCAGAAGGGTAATCAGACTGTCAGTCGAACCCTGTCAAAGGGACACAGCTAAGAACACACACACACAGGCAGACAAAACTGTGCCGTCAGACTCGCAAGCGGACATACAACCAGATGGGCAGACAGGACCCCGAATCAGTGAGACTCCCGCAGTCCAACACACGGTACCGGACACAGAGTGAGTCCTGACCTGATGCGTCCCACGGGTCGAACAACAGTCTGATGATCAGGCAATGGTGCAAAGTCAGACAAGAAGTCAGGAAGACACACATGTGGTTGTCTGAACAGCTCAAGGTGTGTGTTGAACACCTAAAAGGAGCTGGGCCAACTTGGCCACACAGCCAAAGATCGAAATAGAGGCAAAACCAACCAGCTCTTGTTGGGACCCAGCTCAAAGAAAGAATGGGATCTGTACGGATATTGGAGGGGGGTGCCTAGACAAGACAGTTAATACAGAACCGGCTGAAAAACTGCTCATTTGTCCAAAAGAATTGTATTAATTGCCTACTATGTTCCAGGCACTCACACACCATCTCGTACACACAGTGACACAGAAATAAACCAACAAAGCACCACTGAGCACATAGTCGCTGGGAACTAATTATAGTAATTAGATACACCTCATCACACAGCTTGTCAGCTACCTAAACAGTTTCAGAATCAAACCCGAAGATCTAAGAGGATACACGGAGTCAGCCGTCACATACAAACAACTGAACAGACTCAGCCAGCAGAGGGATCGAAAGTCAAGGGGCGCCTGGGTGGCTCGGTCAGTTAAATGTTTGCCTTCGGCTCAGGTCATGGTCCCAGGGTCCTGGGATCGAGCCCCGCGTCGGGCTCCCTGCTCAGCGGGAAGCCTGCTTCTCCCTCCCCCACTCCCCCTGCTTGTGTTCCTTCTCTTGCTGTGTCTCTGTCAAATAAATAAATAAAATCAAGCATGCCATCAACTAGATGCATACTCAGAACAGTGGTCAAACACACATGGTGGGAACCATAGTCCAGAGGACATATCGTCATAGTTGAGGATCACACACACACACACACACAGCCAGAAGGAACTTGCCAGAAAAAAATGGCTGCCAAATTAAACAGAGATGGGAGTCCACTGGCGCATACAGTCAGAGCCAATCACATACCCATAGTTGGCACCACAGTACACCACACGCTCGCACTTACAGCCAGACAGATTTCGGCAGCCTGAGGGACCCTCAATCAAACAGAATCTGCCGGACGGGGAAAAGTCAGAGTAAGCAGATGTCAGACACACATGGTTGGACTCCCAGCACAGAGGACACAGCTGTAGCCAGCTGTGGTGCAGCTGGCCAGAGAGCCGGCCAGTACTACGGTCCAGAACCAAATCCACAGGGCTTTGGGCTACTTGATGTGTACAGTCACATGGTCAGCCTCGGAGTCGACTGGACATACGGAGTCAGCTACCAGACAGAGTCAGCCGGAGCAACAGTCACCAAAACCAACCCGTGGTCTACCAGATAGAGCAACGGTCACACGCGCTGTTGGCCTCACAAAATAGAAGCATCACAGTCTGACCCCACTGGCTTGCCCCACAGTCTCAGAACACCTGGGAGTCAGCTGCGCACAGAGTTGAAGAGAGCAGGCAGACCGCACAGGTAGACTCAATGGCCTGCCGGCCAGAGCCAAGGGGTGTTGCTCACTCACCCCTCAGGGTCCATGTCCAGGAAGGTGCCGATAACCAGGGGGAGTTCGGATTTGATGATGAACAGGTAACTGGACATGGCTGGTGCAGGTGGGGGGAGGTATAAGCAGAAGGATTCCCCTCATCCCCCCAGCCCAGCCTGAGGAAGCCCACCCCACCCCACCCTCTTCCCCCAAGCTGATCCCCTACCTCCCAGAGTCCTCACCCCCAACATTGTGCAGACAGATCACCGCGGCCACCACTACCTTCCCCGCGGGCCCCAGAGCCCTCTGTCCCAGCTGCTCATAGGCTCGGATCCCTGGGGTAGGAAGACAGGAGGGAATGGGTTGTGGGTCCAGGAGGCCAGGCCAGGGGTGAGGGGGTGGGGGTGGGCCCAAGGGTCAGGGAGCTGAGGAGCTGGGACCGGGGGTAATTGGGTCTGATTGATGGAAGCTGGAGGTGAGGGTTAAGCAGTTCGGGGTGCGGTTGAGGTGGAGCCTGGGAGGTGGGATCTGTGACCAGGGAGAAGGCTGGGGGCTGGAGGTGGGTAGTGGGTGTCTTGGGGTCATGGGGCTGGCTTCCACAATTAGGGGGAGCTAGAGACTGAGGAGTGGGGGTTAGAAGCAGAATGTAGTAATCTGGGTGTGGGGAGGGTCTGAGAAATGAGGTTTGGTGTCAGACTGAGGGGTGAGGGATGAGGATTGGGAGGTGGGGACCTGGGAGCCCAGTTAAGTTCTGAGGGCCACCGTGCAGTCTGAGAGCTGGAGTCCAGGGAGTTGAGGATGGAGTCTGGGGTCCTGGGTCCAAGATCTGGGGGTGTGGTATGTTCAGTGTGGTTATGTTCGGAATCTAGGGTTTGGGTTGAGGTCTAGGGTCTCAGGTCGGAGGGGTGGGTCCAGAGTCTGGGGTCCAAGATACGGGTCGAGCTCCAGGCCTTACCTACAACGCCAGCACAGGTCAGCAGGAGATGGATGGAGTATGAAGACAGAAGAGCAATGCATAGCAACAGGGCCCTGTGACAGATGGCCCAGCTCAGACTTGGCCCCCAGGCCCCCGGCTTGGCCCACACAGCACCCCTGCCCTGCCCCACACCCGCAGGCTGCCCAGGACTCACAAGAAGAAGAGGACCCCTGTGTGGGCCATGGCATAGGCCAGTCCCAGGATGCCGCTGCCCATGATGGCGTTGCTGAGATTGAACACTGACATTCCAAACGATGTCTTCCCCTCGAACTGTGGGGGAAGGGGCCAGGCCCGGGCACACATGGGGAGGGAGACCAGGTAAGGAGACCAGGGCTGGGGCCCAGGAAAGACTAGGGGAGAAGTGAATGGGGCAGGGAGAAGCCCAGAAAGGGCCCTAGGACGGAGGCTAGGAAGGAAAAGGAGTTGAAGCCAGGGACAAGCTGGAAAAGCAAGAGCTGGGAAGGAAGAGCTAGGAGAAACTTCGGAGGGGAGAAGCTGGAAGTGGAGAAGAACAGGGTAGAGTGCAGCAGTCACCAGAGGCAAAACAGCTAGGGAGGGGAGCAGCTGGGGACTGGGGAGCAGCTGGGGCAGGAAACAGCTAGGCAGGGAAGCCCCGGGAAGAGGGAACAGTAGGGGAAGAGAGGAGCTGGGCAAGGTGCAGCTGGGACAGATCCTGTGAGGTCACTCACATCCATGAACTCGATTGGCTTCCTCCCTGGAGCAGGAGGATGGCTGGGCAGAAAGCCTTCGCGTTCCTGCCTGTAGCTGGAGAGGGCAGAGAAATCCGGGGTGGGGGGGTGGGGGGGTGGTGAGGGGGTAATCCTGACCCCTGGCCTTGTCCCCTTGGGCCCCTGACTCACCCCAGAGCATCCGCAGGGAGGGCTCCGTTCATCTTTGGGTCCTGCAGCTCCATGCTGTGGGCCGAGAAATGGGGGTGGGGGGTCAGAGATGAGGCAGGGGGGCTACAAAGTGGGGAGAGCTAGATCAAGAGGGTAGGGGGTCAGATAGAGACAGATGGAGAACCAGAGAGATGGGGAGATAAATGGGGAGACTCAAAGACAACAGTGAGAGGCAACGGAGGAAGACATGGGAGGCAGAGAAGGGAACCGGAGGGGGAGAGATGCCAACAGTTACTCAGACAAGCAGAAAAAGAGGGCAGCGAGAGACAAATAGAGGGGGAGGGGGAGAGAGAGACTGAGAGAGAAAGGGAGAGAGAGGGACCCCCCAGAGGACGAGATGGCCATCTGGAGCTGGGATAGCCTGTCCTCCCAGACCCCACTCTTACTCAGTCTCTCTTGCTGCCTCTTTCCTTGCCGGCCCCCCCCCCACCCCCCTCCCTCCACCCTCACCGCTTGGCCAAGCCTCTCACTCCTTACAGGGACACGTGTCGGCCTGGCTGCCCCACCCCTCCTAACGCCCCCTACCCCCCTCCTCCCAGCCTGGGCCCTGAGCCTGAGCCGGGAGCTGATGCAACCTGTTGAAGGAGCTGGAGGTGGGGGGGGGGGGGGCGTGGGCTTGGAGACCCTAGCCCCCCCCCAGGCTACAAACTGCTCTCTGCCACAACTCTGAATATCCTCACTAGAGGCCGGAGACAATTCCCCAAACTGAGCCTCCTTCCAGGGATACAAGTGACCCAGGGATCCCCATTTAATCCCCTTTTTAGGGATTAGAGAAGTATTTTTCTGGGACCCCTGTCAAGTCTTAAACACTCGTTCTCCTGGCAGAAGTAACTTTAGAGACGCTTCCAGACTTAAGATCCTTCCTGGTCTTGGGGTGTCTCAGGAACCTGCCCTGAGCCCTAATTTCCCCTCCTGAGGATGAGCTATCTCTGAGACCTTCATCAAAAGCCCCCTCCCAGGGCCTGATACGTTTTTTGGTGGGGGTGCTCCGCAATCCCCAAGCGAGCCTGGAGCCCCGGTTTTCTGGGTGGAGTGTCTCCGAAGAAACCCCCAGCCCAGAGCTCACTTCCTGGGAGTGCGGTATCTCAGAAACCCCCATGCAAGGTGCCCATCATTGCTAAAAGTGCCTCCGGGGAAACCCCCTCCCCAAGCCCCGAATCCCCTTCCCGGGAAGAGGACGCCTCTCAGGGAGCCCCATCCTCAGTCGCGAGCACTCTCTGGAGACTCTCACCCACTTCTGAATTAGCTTCCTGGGAGCAGGGCACCAAAAGGACTCCCCCTCCCATTCAATTCCCCGCTAGCGCTAAAAAGGTCTCCAGGGAACCCCTCCCCCGAGGCTCCCCCAGGAAACCTCTCCCGGGATCCCCACTCGTGCGTCGGGGGTCTCAGGAGCCCCATCCCGGCCAGCGCCCCCTCCTCACCTCCCTGCTCCTCTGAGCTCCCGAAGCGGCAGTAACTCACTAGGGCTCTGGGACCCCACGGCCGGCGCGGCTCCCCCTCCGCGGACCCTGCCCCCGCCCCGCCCTGTAGCCAATCAGCTCGGCCGCGCTTGCTAGGTGGCTAATCAGCGCCGCCCGAGCCGCATCTGGCCCGCGGATTATTTTTTTTCTGGGAAGAACTTTTAATTTTAATTTAGTTTCCCTCCATCTGGCTCTGGGAGGAGGAAAGAGGGTGGGGGAGGAGGGCGCTTCTCTCCTTCACCTGGACCCACGTGGAGAGAGACAGAGGTGTGTGGGGGCCTTGAGTGGGGAGGGGGGAAGGTGGACAGAAAGATTGAGGGAGTAGATCCACACCTAGAGAGAGGGCCAGGCAGGCAGGGGCCACTGACACACAGCGGGGAGGGACAGATGGAGGGAAAAGATGCAGAGAGGAGAGACAGAGATCGTAAGAGAAACAATCACAAAATAGAGATAGGCGGGCAGGAGAAACAAAACAAAGACAGACGACAGGAGGACAGAAAGACAGCCGTGTTGTGGAGGAGCGGTAGACAGGCAGAGGGGCAGTCATAGGGAGAAAGAGGGGCACAGACAGACTCAGAGACAGGGTGTAGGCCCATGGAAGCATCTGGAGGAAAGCAACAGGTAGTCAGGCCCAGGAATAAGCAGGAGAGACAACTGGAAGATAGACAGGTGGACGCAGCCAGACACATCCCCAGAGGCTGGGAACAGACACACCAGCCCGGAGAGCCAAGGGGACAGAGGGAGTGGTTGAGGCAGGGAGACACCTAGAGGGACAGATGACAATAGGTCGAGAGAGGCTGATTCAGGCAGAGGGGCAGACAGGGTGGATGGACAGGCCTGAGAGCAGCAAGGGGACAGGGACAGGGACAGGCAGAGCCAACCCACTATAGACTGACCTCAGATATAGAGAGAGATAGCCTGGCCTAGCCAAAAACGGACCTTAGATCTTGGGGGTCCCCAGAGAGAGGCGGGGGGACATTTGTGGTTGGGTGGGGAGTGCGGATCTACACTGTCTGCAAACAAGGCACGCCCTAAAGTCCTGGACCCCAGCCCAGGCTTTGGGTGGGGCCTGTCCACACCCTAACCAAGGAGCCCCACTGTCTGTGTGTCTGCCTTATATGTGGGTCCGTCTGTTCACTCCCATCCAAGCATGTGACAGGCATGTCTGTCCCAGGCAAGGCATGTGTCTCCTGCACAGAGTCAGGCGGATTGGACTTGGGGTCCAGGCCCAGCTGCTTGAGGTCCCGGTGGACAAGAGGCCTCTGTCCGGGCCTCTTCACCCTCCTGCCCACCCCCCCGCCTCGGGGAGCAGAGAATTCCCGGAAAGGCCAGGGGCTGGCTGGGGCTTCAAAGCTGGCCTAGATGCCCCCACCCTACCCGCAGTCAGTCGGAGGAGGGTAAGGGACGGGGCGTTTACTTCCCCCCAGCAGGAGAGAGCCTCCTGCGCGCTCAGGGATCACAACCCCATCCAGGGCTCAGAATCGGAGGCCGACCCACCACCGCCCGCAGAAGTGCACACTTGCGCGCAGACCCACAGCCGCACACAGAGAATACAGGCTGACAGATGAACACACAGAGCCCGCACCTGGGGCGCCCAGGCCTTGGGACACTCACATGCTCACAGCTGCACCAAGTGACCTGCCACGACAAGGTATCACCACCCACACATGGACACAGGGCAGGCCCACGCTGATTTCCAGCCACTCCAGACTCACAGCTATCATCCCGCACAGACTTGGCAGCCCTACCCCAGGGAGCACACGAATAGGACTTCACACAGCTGTCGACATCAGACGGGGGTGCGGCGGCGGGGGTTGGGGAACAGTGTCTCTCGTACAGATGATTCCAGCTTCAGACAATCCTGAAGGCCCATGTCCAGATTCAGGCTCTATGATGATACCTCTGTGCATGCGAACTCACGTGTGAACTCGTGAGCCCGGGTGACCACACAGGGCTCTCTCGTCACAGAGAGGGGCATTCACGGGCAGGCACGACCGTACAAAGAAGCTGCCGTCATGCACCCACACACCATCCCGGTCACGCAGACAGCTGCGCACAGCCATGAACACAGACAGCCGGTCGCAAATCAAGTCAGAAGAAACGTGCAGGGAGCGCGTTGTGAATTCACAATAAATACAGGCGCGTGGACAGGAAAGGCAGGGATGCGGAGAGGACACTGAACTATCGGGATGAAGAGGAAATCCAGAAACTACATCTCAAAGGAACATGAAGAGGAAACAAAGGAACCAGATAGGACACATACAGTGGCCCCAAGAGAAACACCCATGGGGCGCGCACACACAGTCGCTCACCACAACCAGACACAAATACGGCGGCAGAGAAGAAAGACACACGGACACAGGAGACACGCACGTCCGGGCGAGACACATAAACACACTCGGCACCCATGAGCGTTACAAAGGAGACACAGAAACGCCCCAGGGACATACACACGCAACCCCATGCAGATGAACTGCAGAAGCAGACCTCAGCAAGGCATGCAGGGGCCACAGGTAAAACACACGAGTTGGCCAGGCGGTCATAGATTCAAGATACAGCGAGGTAAGCTACACAGCACGATGTGGGTGGAGCTCACATGTGTGTGTTTGAGGCTGAGAACATGTACAGGCAGATGACATACACCGAGGATATCCAAACACACACACACACACACACACACACACTTCCCTTGTCTATCCCAGCCTATTCTGCTGTCTCTCTCTCCTCTCATATTCCACCTTCTCCGCCCCCCTCCCCCCCGCCCCGAGCCATTACACATCTGTGCTACAGACCAGCCAGGGAAAGAGACACCTGTCAGCAGAGGCCTTGGCCTACATAGCTATGGTATGCGTGTTGGGGGGCGGGGGGGGGCTGGCGAGGGGGAGAGGTGGCTAGGCAGGTGTCTAGATTTCAAGAAAAGATGAAGCGTCCTGTCCAAAGAACTAGTGTACCTTGGACAAAAAAACAGATGCCCCCACCCACCACATCCCAGCAGCAGTTTCCTGCCCTGATCATTCATTCCCCTGCCCTCACAGGGCCTTCTTAGGCCCTCCAGCATTGCCCAGGGCCGGGCCATCAGGCACACAGCAGGTGCTCAATAAATGTCACGTATCGAGTGTCCTCTTATCATCATTTTTATTTTTATTTCTGCCAAGTGACCTCTTCTAGGGGAGGGACAAACCCTCATCCAGCCCCGCGCCCCATAGCTTAGCTAAGTTTCAGGGCAAACGGCAAGTGTTCAACATATGCTGGTAGGAGGAAAAACAAAGGGAAAGTGAAATCTGGCTGCGGAGGGAGGGCAGCTTGCTTTAGAAGGAACAGATGTCTTTAAGCTTGACCGAGGCCTTGAGTCTGTGCCAGGGATAAGAAGGCTTTGTTAGTTCATCGAAGTTAAGGTCCTTTCGCGGGGTCATTTAAGGCTTTTGTGGGTTCGGTAAAGCAGACCCTTGTGTGACATTTGGGATTGCGATCGAGTCTATTAGAAGTCGGTTTGGGTTCCTGTGGGTTCTTATAAGCAGATCCCTGCTTTTCATTAAAACAGGTCACTGCTCAGCAGCCTTCAAGGGAGGGAGCCACAGAGCCAAGCAGTTAACAGCGTGAGCTTTCCCAGCTCTGCCACTTACTAGCTGTGTGGCCTGGGGCAAGTTCTGAAACCTCGGGGTCTCCGCTTTCCCCGGGGCAGAATAACATCAAACTCTTAGGGCCCTGGGAAGACTGAATGAATTAATACAGGTAAAGCACTTAGAACAATGCCTGACCCACCATAATTGCTCAATAACATATTTGTGAAAGGAATTAATGAATTCTTCTCCGCCTGTGAAAGCAACCCCCCACTGGGCTCCATTTAGGATTCTAATCTCTCCTTTCATGCAGGCTCCCCGCTGAGAGACTCTTCCGTCCCTCAAAGCAGCCCCTGGGCAGCAAGGCTTTTTGAGTCTGTGTCTGGTCCCCTGCACCTGGACCACCCCCGTCTTTCCCTCCCCCGGTAAGATGCCCTCCGCGGTACAGAGCTGGCCTGGCAGCTCCCCGCGCCTTGACCTCTTCAGGAGGCTGAGGGAGGACACCTTTACACTCAGTGGGGTGCCGGGTGGGAGCTGCAGGCCGACACCCTACTTCGGGAAAAGCCTGGGGAGTTCAGAGCCTGGATCCCGTCCCCCAAGTCCCCCAGCCCTGCTGGAGGAAGCAAGTTGCTTTGCAAAAAAATTAAACATCCTCTTTGTGAGAGGCAAGAAAACAGGACGTGGGAAGCATCCCACAGGGTGAACATGGGCCCCCAATGCCTGGCACCCCCTCCCCTCTGTGGAGCAGCGAGCGGCCAGGTGACTTGAACCCTTGCTTTCTCACCCTTGCTCACCTCCGCAGGGGAGCCGTGTTCCCACCGCCCCCCACAAGGCCCTGGAGCGCTGCTGATCAGCTCTTGCTTCCTCCCCGGCTCTATGGGACTCCTCTGGGAAGTGCTTCTCTTCCTGTCTCTGCCCGTCTGTCTACACCTCCCAGGGCCCCCGCATAAATGCAGAACGCACCACTGAGGAAAGAATAAAGGAGCAAAGCAACAAAAGGGTGGATTCAACATATGTCTACTGAATGCCACCTGTGTGCCGGGCCCTGTCCTAGAGCCAGGAGGCAGCAGCAAACAAGACAGAACAAAATTCCTGCCTAGTGAAGCTCAGTATTTCTAAGGAATGATGAATCAATCCTTGCAGTTCTTTGAATACTCACCAAGCTTGGTCTCACTTCAGGGTCTTTGCACCTGGTGTTGCCTGTGCCTCGAATGCTCTTCCTCCAAATATTCCTAGGGTGCGTTTCCCTTTAGGTCGCAGCTCAAATGCCACCTCCTCAGAGGAGTCTTCCCTGACTACGCTGTCTAAAAGAGCAACTCAGGGGCGCCTGGGTGGCTCAGTCGGTTAAACGTCTGCCTTCGGCTGGGGTCATGATCCCGGGGTCCTGGGATCGAGCCCCGCCTAGGGCTCCCTGCTTTGCTGGGAGTCTGCTTCTCCCCCCTCCTTTTTCCCTTCCCCCTGCTCGTGCGCCGCGCTCTCTCTCTCAAATAAATAAATAATTTTTTTAAAAATAAAATAAAAGCAACTCGACCCCTCTGTTACTCTCCATCCCTTTCACCCTACTTTGTTATTCTTCATAGCTTTTATCACCACCTGACATAACACCATATATTTACACATATAATAGTATGTTTAATTTAGTACAGTTACTTTAGTAAGTAAATGTATATAGATGGCAGTATATTTATATATAGCAGTACATACATTTAAAAGTCATATGCATAAGATATGTGTATTTTATATATACTCTATACAAATGCATAAATATATTATTATATTTTTCTTATATTTACATGTAACAGTATATTTATATTCATTTAATTTCCTACTAATATATAACCTATACACCAATAAATACTATACATCACTATATTTCTATATAATCACATACATATTAAGCAGCATATGTTTATACACCTAATGTAATATATAGCCTCCCTGTATATCTATAAACCGGGGATAGTTACAGAAACTACTTCAGATGGTTGTTATTAGGATTAAAATGAGTTCAAGGAAAGAATCCAGCAGTGCACTGGAGCCTCGCACAGGTTTGCAGACTGCTTGTTCAATTTTCAGGAATTTCGCGAACCAGTTGTTAAACAGCTATTATTTAAAATGAAATAATATAAACTTACAATTAAATAAATTAGATTATTTAAGGGACGCCTGGGTGGCACAGTCGTTAAGCGTCTGCCTTCGGCTCAGGTCATGATCCCGGGGTCCTGGGATCGAGCCCCGCATTGGGCTCCCTGCTCGGCGGGAAGCCTGTTTCTTCCCTCTCCTACTCCCCCTGCTTGTGTTCCCTCTCTCGCTATGTCTCTCTCTGTCAAATAAATAAATAAAATCTAACAAAAAATAAATTAGATTATTTCAAAGGGGATACTCAAAACTCGTCACTTCCTGATTATTTTACTACATTTCACTATTCTCTACGCTCTTGAGGTCATTTACCCCTATTTGAACGGTATGGTAGAAATATTACATAATGGTGCACTACTGCATCTCTTCCAAACTCTGTGTCCCGTGACTACACGTTGGTAATTTTAAAATCTGACAAGATGATGGTATGGAAATCATGGAAAATTGGCAAATGTGAGACATCAAGGCTTCCTCCCCACCCCCCAGCCCCCCAGCCCCCCAGCCCCCGCCCAAAGAGCCGGTTGTTAGCCATTTACCAGAGCACTTAGAATAGGTGCTTGGCACATGGTAAACGCTTTAACGAATGTTTCCATTACTGTATTTACTTGTGCACCGGGTCGCGACGCAGTCTTTTTCAGTGGATCGAAGTTAAAAACGTTTGAAGAACACAGAATTACAAAAGGACAGACACTGTGCTGAGCTAACCTATTCAAATCCTCCCAATAACTCTGTGAAGCCATACTACTTATTATCCCCATTTTACAGAGGGAGAAACTGAAGCTCTGAAAGCGTGCAAGTCGAGCAGCGCTATCAGTGAGCTGAAGTGGATCCGCATCTTGCCACAGACCGGCTTCCGCGCTCCAGCGCACTTAATTAACGCATCCTCCTAACTCTCACGTTCCCGACGCCAGCTGTAATTTCACTTCGCGGCTCGCGTAAAAGGAATGGGTTCCGCCGTGCCCGTTGCGTCTTGGGAAATGTAGTCCCCAGTGAACACGCCGGTCCAAAAACGGAGGGGCGGGGAGCAAAATCCATCGTAGCCTCGGAACAAAAGAAGAGTCGGTTCTGACCGCCTCGCGACGTTTGTGCGCGACTTCAGCAGCTGGGGTCGGGCCCGTTGCATGCTGGGATCGGCAGTCCGCGAGAGGAACTACGTCGACACAAGATGACGGGGACTCACGTTGTACGTTCAGGTGGGGTCCGCGCCGCGCCGCGCCGCGCCGGAGCCTTCGCGTTCCACGATGACAGGCTCGCCACGCTGCGGGGGTCCGTAGGCATGCGCGTCAGGCTTTCGGGCTAAGAGCACAAGCTGAAGCCTTACGATTTCTGGCGGGTCTGCGCTCTCGCCGCGGCTCGGGCTGCTCACGGACCGGTCTCCTCGTCCCCCTCCTCCCCACCCCGAAAGCTAAGGTAGGCCCTGGGGCGCGGAGGACGTGGGTCCGGGCCGAGACAGCTGAGGCACGCCTGCGCTGTCCCGCCGGCGAGGGAAGGAGGGAAGTTCGCCTTCCGTGCTGCAGCCGCGTAGTCTGGGCGGCTGGTGCCGGTTGGGCTCCAGACCCAAGGTTTGTCTGGAAGGGAACCGCTGTGCGGGGTGGACGGGGGGCGGGGGGCAGTGCAGGGCTTCAGATACCGGCGGAGCCTCCTTGAATGGGGTCTGGTGGTCCCAGTGGGGACATGGGCTTTGAGGTAATGATGCGAGACCGGGAGCGTGGCCAGAGGGCTGTTAATGGGAGAGGGGCGTGGGTCGCATGAAAGTACTGGAGGTCTGATGGGCGTGCTATCGGGAATCAATGGGGGCTGATAGGAGTGTTTTAGTCAACGTGTTCATGGGGGCCAGCGGTGTGTTCATTGATGAATGAAGGGGTGGTAGAGTGGGCAGCTAGAAAGAAGGTAGTGGGAGGCGGATGGGGGCGTGATCCCTGGGGGACTGTTGAGGTATGATATTAAGTTAATGAAGAGCGGTGGGACAATGGTAATCCAAAGAATAATGGTGAAGCTATGGAGGGAATAATTGAAGCCAGTGGGAGTCATGATCAAGGAAAAGTGAATGAGAGGTAGGTGTGTTGTAGTCAAAGGGTTTTGGGGAGTCATGGCATGATAACTGAGGAATTAATGGGAACAGTGAGCAAAGAGAGGGTAATAGTAAGCTGCTGGGGTGTGATCATCAAGTGATTATTGAGGGGGCAAGGTGGGCGAACTGATGTGTGATCATCAGGGATTAACATGTGTGGTAATGAAGGGGTTACAGGGGGCTAACGGTGAGATCAATGAGGGATCAGTTGGAGGGCTGGGTTAATGGGAGCTGATAAATCATAGTAGTTGAGAGCTTAATGGGGAACTAATAGGCCATGATCCTCTACGCATTAATGGAGGTTGGTAAGGATGTAGTAATAAAGGAGTTAGTGGGGGACTAATCATTTATTAATGGGGAATGGGGTGGGGAGAGATTAAGGGGGTGAGGAGTACCATGAGGTAGTATTAGGATACTGGGGGTGAGAGCAAGGCTGATAGGGGTGTATGAATTTAGGGGCCGTGAAGACAGCTGGGGAGATGGTCAGTGAGATCTTAATGGGGGTGAGGTGGGCGAGTGTCACGGGGCTTGATGTGTGGAGTATGGGTGGGCAGCAGTGGGAGGCCCACAGGGTCGGCAATGGGTCATCTATAAGTGTTGGGTTTGGGGATCTGTGGGGGTGAGTGGGGGAGTCTGTGGAGTGAGCAGGGCGGGTTCTGTGGGGTGAGCAATGAAGCCTTAGTGCTCAGTGATGGAGTCCCTCGGCCTTGTGAGGTCAGTGGGGTCAGGGACTGGGCTCCACTTTCCCCATCTGCTGAGTGAGCTGTCCTGGGGGTCCTGGGGCGGTTTGTGTGGTTCTCACTGCCCTGCAGGCATAGATGGTAGCCCACTCCCCCAGTTACTGATACAGGGCAGCATCAGCTTACTGTTGGCAGGTCCCTGGGCAGACAGCGTGTGAGATGGGACGGACATCAAAGGACAAGCGGGATGTCTACTACCGCCTGGCCAAGGAGAATGGCTGGCGTGCCCGCAGTGCCTTCAAGCTGCTACAACTTGACGAGGAATTCCACCTCTTCCAAGGTCCCCACCTGGCGGGCGAGTCACCGGGGGATGGGGTGGGCAAAGGGAATAGACAAGTGGGCCATGTCGGCAGAGCTTCCTGTGGTAGGTGGGCTGACTTGGAGGGTCTGCGGGGCAGGGATGGGGCAGGAAGAGGGGCAGGTGACTTGGAAGGAGTTGGGCACGGAGAGATGTGGGTGCTCCCCCAGGGGAGAGGGGTGACCTTTGCAGGGCTCAGGGTTGGAGAGGTGGGTGCAACTGACCACTGCATGTCCCTGTGTGTGCTCAGGTGTGACACGGGCAGTTGACCTGTGCGCAGCCCCGGGCAGCTGGAGCCAGGTGCTGAGCCAGAAAATTGGGTGAGTGTAGGCTCCCAGATGGGGCAGCTGGGAGGGCAGGCCAGGTCAGGGATGAGTCAGGAGTGACAACTGGGCTGACGTGGGCCATGTTGTCCACAGGGGCCAGGGTTCTGGCCATGTGGTGGCCGTGGACCTTCAGGCTATGGCTCCATTACCAGGTGTGTTACAGATCCAAGGGGACATCACCCAGGTAAGAGCGTGGCTGGGGGTGTTGGGGTGTATCCCGGGTGAGAGCCCCTCCAAACCTGGCAGCTACGGAGAGTGGAAGAGAAAGACAGAGAGAGTGTCACAGTGGAGAAACAGAACCAGCCGGTCATCATTTCAGCCAGCCAGAAATGATGGGACTGGGTCCCCAGAGATGGAACCCGGTGTTAGACCAGTGAAGCCTGAGGGTTTGGCTGCCCCAGGGTTGCTGGCTAGGGCCCTGGGCAGGCGGGGTTAGAGGGCTGCGGACGGGGGGGCCCGGGACCACTCGTCTTCCCTCTCTTCTGTAGCTGTCCACTGCCAAGGAGATCATCCAGCACTTTGAGGGCCGCCCAGCGGACCTAGTGGTGTGCGACGGGGCTCCTGACGGTAAGCAGCAGGGGTCGGGAGGCCCGGCGGGAGCCCTGTGGGCGTCCTTCTCTGTGGCTCCCACATCTGCTGGCTTCTCTCTTTATTTCCTTTTTTTTTTTTTTAAGAGAGGTGGGGCCAGAGGGAAAGGGAGAATCTTAAGCAGGCTGCACGCCTAGCACGTGGCGCGGGGCTCGATCTCACGACCCTGAAGTCATGACCTGAGCCGAAATCAAGAGTCGGACACTGAACCGACTGAGCCACCCAGGCGCCCCCTGTTGGCTTCTTTCACCACTTCAGCTACTCCCTGCCTCCCCCTGCTCTCAGCTGTCCCTCACCTCTCCCACATCTAGCAGTTTCTCCCTGCCCCTGCTTCCTGATCTCTGCCTCTGTCCCCTCCGTCTCCGTACCCTGCCACTTCGGTCTGGCTGCTATCTACCTTTCCCTTTGCTCACCTCTCATCTGCAACTCTCTCTTTCTGTGGTGCTGCTCATTCCTGTTCTCCAGTCAGCCGTTCACTCGGTGCACATTTATCGAGCACCTGTTGTGTGTCGGGTACTGTTCTACAAGTGGGGAAAACATTTGTGAATAAAATTCTACTAATCTGGGCGCCTGGGTGGCTCAGTTGGTTAAGCGACTGCCTTCGGTTCAGGTCATGATCCTGGAGTCCCGGGATCGAGTCCCGCATCCGGCTCCCTGCTCGGCGGGGAGTCTGCTTCTCCCTCTGACCCTCCCCCCTCTCATGTGCTCTCTCTCATTCTCTCTCTCTCAAATAAATGAGTAGAATCTTTAAAAAAAAAAAAATTCTACTAATCTGACCTCACAGACCTGACGTTCTAGTGGGAGCAGAGGGAAAAGAAACAAATGATGGAGTCACATAGCATGCGAAGAGATGATAGGTACCATGAGGAAAATCAGTGGAAAGGAGAAGGAGACAGGGAGTACCTGTTGGCATTTTAAGTAAAGTGGATGGGAAGGCCCCCATGACCTTAGCACAAAGACTTAAAAGAGGTGAGGGAGTAGGCCAGGGGCATATCTGGAGAACGAACCGTGCAGGCAAAGGGACCAGCCAGTGCAAAGGCCCTGAGGTGGGAGGGTGTTTGGCATGTGTGAGGAACCGCGAGGATATCAGTGTGGTTGGATCAGAGTGAGCGAGGGGGGAGTGGTAGGACGGGAGGTCAGAGAGGTGGCGGGATGCGGGGGGCAGATCCTTGTGTGGGTCCTTGTGGGGGCCACAGTAAGCACTGTGGCTTTTTCCCTGAGATGAGAGCTCAGAGAAAACCATGAGAGGGTTGTGAGCAGAGGAGGGCCATGCTGACTCCACTTGTGACCGGACCCCTCTGGCTGCTGTGAGCTGTGTGAGGGGCGAGGGCGGGAGGAGGAGGCCACAGCGTAGCCCAGGCAAGCGATGACCAGGGTGGCGGTGGCGGAGATGAGGCGAGAGGATTGATCCAGGAGCTCTTGTGCAAGTACAGCCGACAGGACTTGCTAATGCTTGAACGTGGTTGTGAGAAGAGAATGGAGGGTGTCAACGGTACAAAGGTTTCTGGCTGGAACAACTGGAAGGATCAGATGGCATGGGGAAGATGGCGTAAGGAGAGGAAGGTCAGGAGTCTGGTCTTGGACGTGTCAGAGTCTGATCTGTGAGTCAGGTGCTCAAAGGAGCAGTTTGGGTTGGAGGTAAGAAATGATAACAATGATACCTGTGTATAAGGTTGTTTTGAAAATTAAAATGAGTGCCTGAGGGCTAGGAGCCCAGAACATGCATCCAGTTGGCAGATAGTAATTTGCACGCAGAACCTTAGTAGTAAGAGAGCCTGGAAAATGTTTGTAGCATCCCGACCTGTCTGGGACAAGGAGCTAGCCAGAACCGGATGGCGCCCCCTAATGCTGTTCCTCTTGCCGCAGTAACTGGCCTCCATGATGTTGATGAGTATATGCAGGCCCAGCTCCTCCTAGCCGTGAGTAACCTTGGCTGCCCCTGCCTCAGTTTGGACCCCTCGTGCCTGTCTCCACCTCCGCCTTAGCCGTTTGTCCTGCCCACAGGCTCTCAACATTGCTACACACGTGTTGAAGCCAGGAGGCTGCTTTGTAGCCAAGGTAAGCCTTGGAGAACCTGGCGAGGGCTAAAGCGGGGTCCTCCAGGGCCACCCTCGTGCCTTCATCTCTGTTCCCTTACCCTGCAGATCTTCCGAGGCCGGGATGTGACCCTGATCTATAGCCAGCTGCGCGTCTTCTTCTCCAGCGTGCTGTGTGCCAAGCCCAGAAGCAGCCGGAACTCCAGCATAGGTCAGGGGGCTGGGGGGCCAGGCAGGCGGGTGCCGGTCTCAGGTGTGCGTTCGCTGCGGGGTGCGGCTAGTGGTCGCCCCTCACTCCACCTTCCACCCACAGAGGCCTTCGCTGTCTGTCAGGGTTATGACCCCCCTGAAGGCTTCCTTCCGGACCTGACCAAACCCCTGCTGGACCACTCTTACGGTGAGAGCCAGAGCCCTGGGCCCCTCCTGGGGCGGGGGGTGGGGGAGGACTCTGCCCCCTTCTGGAATTTATGTCTCGGGAGGGCCCTCGGCCCCACCCCTTGGTGGAAACTTACCCTTTATGGAACTTCTGTCCCAAGATGATCCTTAGCCCCACCCTCGGGTGGGAATTCCACCCCTGTATGGATGTTTTGTCCCAGGAGGATCTTCATCCCAGTCCTCTAATGGTTACTCTCGGATCCCGAGTCCTGCCCCAGGGGAGATTCCACCCACCTAAGATTCTAGCCTAGGAAGACTCGGTCACGCCCTCAGGTGGATACTCCACCCCGGTGGGGGAGTTTTGCCCCGAGAGTCTTTAGCCTGGTCCCTAGCGGGAAAAGGCACAGAGTCTGCTCTTAAGGTGAGCACACTTGAGTGAGACAGGGTTCAGGCAGCATATGGTAGAATCGCAAGTGAACATAAGGTGCCATGTGAGAAAAGCAGGGGAGGGGGATGTTCTAGAACAGGTGAGCATGGAGGCCCTCCCTGAGGAGGTGATCTGAACCAAATGAAGGATTTCCGGTGGAGGAGCTGGTAGGTACATGGGGAGGACTCCATACCCTTGCTGTAGAAGGAGTCCCAACTGGTCCCAGGCACCCCAGCCCTGTCCTGTCTTATTTCTCCCTGCTTGTCAGATCCAGATTTCAACCAATTGGATGGTCCCACTCGCATCATTGTGCCATTTGTGACCTGTGGGGACCTAAGCTCCTATGATTCGGACCGCAGTTACCCACTGGACGTGAGTGTCCAACCAACAGTGGGCAGATGGGGGGGCACCGTCCTAGGTTCCCAGGTCCTCACTGTCCCCCCCCCACCATGTGTCCCTGCAGCTAGAGGACGGCTCAGAGTACAAGTATACTCCACCCACGCAGCCCCCCATCTCGCCACCGTACCAGGAGGCCTGCACGTTGAAGAAGAAAGGGCGGCTGGCCAAGGAGATCCGTCCCCAGGACTGCCCCATCAGCACAGCGGACACGTTGTCGCAGCCCCTGGCTGCTTCCCAGCGCCACACCCTGCTGGCCTCTGAGGTCTGGAAACGTGTGGCCCAGGGCCCTCAGTGCCCTTTCTCGGAGCCCACATGACCCCCTCTCAGTGTACCCCTTTCTGCCCCCAAATCACAAGGTCTCTGGGGCCAAAACACTCCTCTCTGCCTCCCAGTAGCTGTAAGAATCAATGGGTAAGACCAAGTGTAATGAATGGAAAACCTTAGGCAAGTATCTGAGTCATTTTTCTTTTTCTTGGGTAGGTGGAAGACAATGAAATGAACTGTTCACCTTAATACATTCAGGTAAATTTGCCTTTTTATCTAACAGTTTGAGTAAAGGGCACCTTTAAGAAAAAGAAAAATTTCACCTTTGAAATTTTTTTTTTTATTATTAAAATGTTTTATTTATTTATTCATGAGAGTCAGAGAGAGAGAGAGAGAGAGAGAGGCAGAGGCAGAGGGAGAAGCAGGCTCCCCGCCTAGCAGGGAGCCTGATGCGGGACCTGATCCCAGGACCCCAGGATCATGACCTGAGCCGAAGGCAGACGCTCAACCATCTGAGCCACCCAGGCGCCCTCACCTTTGAAATTTTTACATTAACTGAGAAGACTTCAGTCAGCCAGCCATTACTAAGTACGTGATGTCGTGTGTCAGGGCCTGCTTTAAGCGTTGTGCGCATTGAGGCGCTCAGTAAACGTTTATTAAGCATGTGCTGTGGGCTGGGCATTGTTCTGGGTCGGGAAAGAGAGCAAACAAAACAGGCAAATATCCTGGCCCTTTCTAGATTGAGAAAGAGGTAATAAACAAACAGCTTATGAATGCAGGAGTTCCTACACACAGCATACCCACAGATACACTACGTATACATAGACGTATACATAGACATTGATAGCTTGCATTTCACTATAGATAGCTTGAATCAATATATTGTATATACATATACAGGTGTGTGTATGTGTGTGTGTATGTAAAGGTAATAAGGGATATGAACATTTTTTTTTTTAAATAAAGTAGGGTAAAGAGAATCAGGAATTCCAGGAGTGGCAGTTTGCAATTTTTAAAAAGGTTGTCAACGAAGGGCTCACTGAGGTAATGTTTGAGCAGAGACCTGAAGGAGACAAGGGAGAGCATGTGTGTGTTCATCTAGGGGAAGAGCATTCCACGGAGATGGAGGGAATAGCAAATACACAGGCCCTGAGGCAGAACCATGCGTGGTGTGTGAGGGAGCTGTGAGGGGCCAGTTTGCCTGCAGCAGAGTGAGCCAAACCTCTCTGTGCTGGAGGACTTTTCATCCTCAGGAAGTCACGTCAGAGAAAGTCCCTTTCTGACAGTGGCTTAGCAGGGTTTTTAGACCAAGTCTTCCATTAAAAAAAGAAGTAAAGGGGCGCCTGGGTGGCTCAGTTGGTTAAGCGACTGCCTTCGGCTCAGGTCATGATCCTGGAGTCCCGGGATCGAGTCCCGCATCGGGCTCCCTGCTCGGCAGGCAGTCTGCTTCTCCCTCTGACCCTCCCCCCTCTCATGTGCTCTCTCTCTCAGTCTCTCTCTCTCAAATAAATAAATAAAATCTTTAAAAAAAAAAAAAAAGAAGTAAAAAAAGGTACCTTTTAAAAAATGAAATGGCAAATCACGGTGGGCAAAGATTATTTACAGACCCTAGATATAGTATCCTTGATATTGAAAAGCTCCTATAAATCAGTAGGGAAAAGAAAATAGGAGATTGGCTAACAAGCACATGAAAATCTGCTTCTCAGGGAAATGCAAGCTAACACTAAGATGACTGGCACTACCAAGTGTCCGGAAGGGTGTGCAACGGTAGGAACCCCCTCTACACTGATGGCCACTGTGGGAAATGGGTAGGCGTTGTATAGGGCTGCAGGCGAGCCAGTGCTGCTCCGAAGAAATAAGTACTAGAATTCCTCGCCGGCACTGTTGGTACCCCCAGGCTAGACGGAGCCCAAACATCCATAACTGCAGAATGGATCGTTAAATCCTGGCATACTCTCAGTGGAGAGTTACACAGCAATGAGAATGAACATCCTACAGTTATTAAAAAATAACACCTTCTTGTCACTCCTTAAACTGAACATCTATAAAACATACATAGATGTTGTGTATTTTTCTGTATGTTATGGTTCACAATAGAAGTAGGGGGAAAAAGTCACAAAAATGTTAGTACCAGGGCGCCTGGGTGGCTCAGTTGGTGAAGCGTCTGCCTTCGGCTCAGGTCAGAATCCCAGGGTCCTGGGATCGAGCCCCATGTCGGGCTCCCTGGTCCGCGGGAAGCCTGCTTCTCCCTCTAGGGGCGCCTGGGTGGCTCAGTCGTTAAGCTTCTGCCTTCGGCTCAGGTCAGGATCCCAGGGTCCTGGGATCGAACCCCACATCGGGCTCCCTGCTCGGCGGGGAGTCTGCTTCTCCCTCAGCCTGCCGCTCCCCCTGCGTGTGCTTTCTCAGTCTCTCTGTGAAATAAAATAAAAAAAAAAAAAAATCTTTTAAAAAAAATGTCAGTACCTGAGTGAACAATGATTACAGTAGAAGGAAGTGGGGAAATGTATTTTTTTTTAAAGATTTTATTTATTTTTTTTTTATTTATTCATGAGAGACAGAGAGAGAGACAGGGGCAGAGGGAGAAGCAGGCTCCCCGCAGAGCAGGGAGCCCGACGCGGGACTCGATCCCCGGACCCTGGGATCATGACCTGAGCCGAAGGCAGACGCTTAACCGACTGAGCCACCCAGGCGTCCCGGGAAATGTATTTTTAAAACTTTCTTTGTCCTTGACTTTAGGTAGCTGGCAGTCTGATACATCTCGGAAGCTGTTTGCTGTCGGGAAAACGAGAACCTGCGTTGATAAACTGGTTTTCAAATATCTCATCAGCGGGTCCTGAATATCCACGCCCCAAGTGGGAACCTGCAACGACCACCAGGAACACAGCAAGGAAAGCAACATCCCACAATGCCTGTCTACACCGCAGAGGAGATTCTTGAGCGAGGTCTTGCCTCCTCTCTCAAGCTTTCCAAAGGTGTCCTGATTATGTCTGGAGTTTACCCCCAAAACAGGGTATCTTAACCTGGATAGAAATCAGGGGTATCTGTGAACCTGATGGAGGAAAATATTACATCTTTATTTTCACTAATAGAACTGAAATTTCACTCATAGGACCGAAATTGAGCTTTACCCCCCAATACGAATGCTGGCAACAAATCATGATAGGAAAAGCAGTAGCTGTTAGCCAAATCTGTTACTTTGTATGTTCCAGTATGGGTTCCAGGCATCTTGAAATGCTGTTCGCATTTGTCACTACTTTGAATTATGGAAGATCTTATGATTTGATGTACTAATAAAAAAGTCCATATATTACTGTATCCCAGTGTTTCATTTTAGTATATATAGTAATATTTGTTCTCAAAGTATACAACCTAATTCGATATTTAGCTATTGCAGAATGATTACAATAAGTTCAGTTAACATGCATCAGCTCAGTTACAAAGTTTTTCTTGTGATAGGACCTTTTAAGATCTACTTTATTTTTTTTTTAAGATTTTATCCATTTGAGAGAGAGCAAGAGTGTGGAGGTGGGGAGGGGCAGAGGGAGAGGCAGACTCCCCGCTGAGCAGGGAGCCTGATGTGGGGCTCGATCCCAGGACCCTGGGACCATGACCTGAGCCGAAGGCAGATGTTTAACCAACTGAGCCACCCAGGTGCCCCAAGATTTACTCGCCTAAAACCTTTCAAATATACAATATTGATAATCATAGTCACTATGCAGTACATTACAGCCCCAAACTTATTTATAACTTGAAGTTTGTACCTTTTTTTAAATTAAATACTTATTCACCTAGAGAGAGAGAGAGCGAGAGCACGAGCAGGGGGAGTGGCAGAGGGAGAAGCAGGCTCCCCGCTGAGCAGGGAGCCCGATGCGGGGCTCGATCCCAGGACCCTGGGATCATGACCCGAGCCGAAGGCAGACGCTTAACCGACAGAGCCACCCAGACGCCCCTCCTGTGTATCTTTAGAAACACATTCTTCGTCTACACCTCAGTTCAGTGATCTCAGGACCACCCACATTCCAGTTGGTGACCCTAGATGTTTCTGTACCTGACCGTGTGAACCTAGAAGTGTCCATATTGAGTCTATAATGCCTGATGTTGGCAGCGGGGCACACTATGGAATGTTAAACCAGGAGTCTTCTCGCCCAAGCAGTGCAACTCCAGAAACGCATGACAGAAGTATCTGCACAAAAGCCTAGTGACCGCGGGGGTGGCCACACCCATTACCATGCAAATTCAACATGCCCACACTAGAGTCGGAGGCCCCAGGAATATCCACCTAAATCTCCAGGAGTGTAAACACACCAGCCTTTGGGACCCAGCGCGTATTCGCATCTCAGGCTCCATGTCCCTAATCGTGGCCACCCCCATCTGTGTGACATCTGACATACACACACGCATGTCCCTATGATGGGGGCAGGTGGCCAATCCCCAAACCGTGCGACCCAGCGGTGTCCACACCCCTGCATGTGTGGCCCAGGAAGGACCAGCCTAACCCAGGCTCGGGCTCCGACTTCGGGAGCACCCTGTCCGGCCCCGAGTGTCGCTACCCTAGCCTTGCAACTCCTGGAGCGTCCATACGCCTCTAGGTGACTCCACACCAAAGTCACTGTGTCCACAGAGGCGTGTGTACCCCATACCATGTGTCCCCAGTCGAGCATTGACCTTAGTCTGAGTACTTCCACCCCAGTGTGTGATGACAGTTTATTTTCCAGGCTGTGACCCTAGGCTTTCCATTACCCAGTCCGTGTTGCCCCAAAAATGTACACACCCCAGTCAGTTTGAGCACGAGTTTGTCAGTTCTTTAGACGGCGCAACAACAATGGGTGTCCCTTCCCCAGTCTGGGTGACCTCAGGGGTTACCACACCTCGGTCATGGTCACCCCAGGGGCGTCTACAACACAGTTCGTGTCACCACAGGAGTGTCCCCCCCGCTCTGTGTGACCCCGGGAATCTCCAGACCCCCATGGGTGTCCTCGGGAGCGCACCCCTCATCTGTGTTACTGCAGAATCGTTCACACTCCAGTCTGTCACCATGGGCTTTCCACGTCCCCCAGTCAGTGTCCCCTAGGTGCGGTCATTCCTCAGACCTTGAAATGCCGCAAGTGTCCACACCCCAGTCTGTGTAACCCCAGGAGGGCCCACAGCCAGCCCGTTTCTCCAGAAGTCTCCACACGATGGCCTGTCTGTGTAACCCCAGGATGACCAACTTTCAGTGTGACCACAAGAGAAGCCACCACCCAGTCTTCGTGTCCCCAGGGTGGCATGCCCTTAGCTGTGTGATTCCCGGAGTTTTTACACCCTCGACTGTATGATCAAAGAAGTCTCGGGCGCCTGGGTGGCTCAGTTGGTTAAGCGACTGCCTTCGGCTCAGGTCATGATCCTGGAGTCCCGGGATCGAGTCCCGCATCGGGCTCCCTGCTCGGCAGGGAGCCTGCTTCTGCCTCTGACCCTCCCCCCTCGCATGTGCTCTCTCTCTCTCTCAGTCTCTCTGTCTCAAATAAATAAATAAAATCTTTTAAAAAATAAAATAAATAAAATAAAATAAAAATTAAAATTAAAAAAAGAAGTCTCCACACACCCCAAGCTCTGACCACTGGGGAGTCCCTCCCTGGTCTGCAACTTTCAGGGAGTTTCCACACCTCAGTCTCTGTGGCCTCAGGTTCATTCGCTCCATTGCCTGCATGGCCACGGGAGGGTCCAGTTCCCAGTCTGTGTGACCCTAGGAGCAGCCAAACTCCGGTCTGTCGGATTCCAGGAGTGTCTACAGCCCAGACAATGTGAGCCAGGGAGTGTCTACACTCCAGTACAAACGTGTTCTCTTCCTTGTCTCTATGACCGCAGATGAGTCCCGGCTGTGTCCACAACCCAGTGTCTCTGACTACAAGAAACCTCCACGGCCCAGCCCATGGGACCCCAGGAGCACTTACCCCACAGTCGGAGTGAGTCCGGAAGTAGCAACAGCTCAGTCTGTGTGACCACAGAAGTCTCCACACCCCAGTATCTGCGACCACAGGGGAAGACAATGGCCCATTCAGTGTGACCAGAGGAGTGTGACCACGGGGGCACCCCCCCCCCATCTCTGCGTCTCGAGAGGCATCTCTGCTCTGGTTGGTGCGCCCTCAGCAGAGTCCACACCACAAGCCGTTCGACCACACGGGTGTCCGTGGCCGAGCCCATGCTAATCCAGGAGTACCCGTGATCCAAGAGGTGTCCAAACTCCAGTCGGTGTGACCCCAGTGTTGTTGTCCACACACCAGCCTGTGTGACACCAAAAGTGTCCACATACCATCCATAGGACCCTAAGAAAACACATCTCAGTCTGTGATACTTTGTAGTGGCCACGCCTCTTTCTGTGTGACCTCAACCATGTCCACATCCCAGTCTGCGTGAGCCCTAAAGCCTCCACATCCTACTGTGTGACCCCAGAAGTGTCCAAAACTCATCTCTGTGATCCTGGGAGGCCCACCCCCAATTAGTACATCCCCAGGATTCCTTATACCCAAATCTAGTGACTTCATGAGTGTTTACACCCCCATCTGTTTGATCCCAGGAGGGTCCACACCCCAGACTGTGTGACCCTGGGAGGATCCATACACAAGCCAGTGTGACCCCAGAAGGAGTTATGGCTGGAGGAAGAGTGATCCAGACAAAGGGAAAAGCCAGTGCAAAGGTCCTGAGGTGGAACTGTGAGACCAGTGCGGTGGGAGCAGAATGAGCAAGAGGGCCAGTGGCAGGAGGTGAAGTCAGAGAGGTGACAAGGGCCTGGTCCTGTAGGGCCTTGCCAGCCACAAAAGGGACTTTGGCTTTTCTCTGACAGATGGAACCACAGCAGAGACCAGAGCAGAGGAGGGCTGAGGGCTGGCTTGGGTTGTAACGGAACTCTCTGGCGGCTGCTGTGAGGACAGAATGAAGCCCCTGAATCAGATCAGAGATGAGGCTGATCTGTGGGGGTGCAGTGGCCCCAGGGGCCAGCACCATAACCACTTCCCAAGGAGGCTGTGCTTTCTCTCTGGGGTACACGGTAAGGTTCCAGCCCTCCTCCTGTCCTCCAGAAAGGCAGCACATACTAGGAGGAAGGCATGAGGATTGAGTGAAGATGGCCTCAGTGTGGGACCTTAGGCCAGCCCTGCCTTTCCCTAGGTGCCGGGTTTCCCCCTTTGGCCGATGAGTGAACTAACCCCTGCCCTACCACTCTCTTCAGCGTCTCTACTCGCCAACTGTCTCCAGCCACACCAGCCCCCTTGATGTTCCTCAAATACACCGAGCATTATTCCACCTCAGGGCCTTTGCATCTGTTGTTGCCACCTCTGCTTGGGCACTCTTCCCAAGATAAGTATGTTGTTCATGGTTACATGGCTGCCCTCTTCGCTTTCTTCTTCTCTCCGCTCAAACGTCATCTCAGGCAGCCTTCCCTGACTATCCAAATACAGCACCCCCTCCCTCTCTACCCCCGCATCCTGCCTTGTTTTCTCCATAGCATTTCGCACTTCCTAATAATACATATTTACTTGTTGAGTCAGCCAGGGGCCCTGAGCGGGGCCACCGGGGAGGCGGGGTACACAAGGCACACGCAGGTGGAATTTTGAAGAGCCCTAAATGAAGGGACCATTTACAGAGACACAGGAGGGCTCGGCAAACCAGTAACGCTGCTGGGGTCCCCTAGAACTAGAACCGGGGGGGGCGGGTGCTGTCACCATTCCTAGGCTGGAAAGGGCGGGAAAGGAACCAGTGTTCCTGAAACCCAGGGGAAGCTGGAGCCCAGCCCCGGCCAGTGAACACCTGGCTTTCTCTGTCCTCCCACTGCCCAGGTGCCTCGCAGGGCTTCTCATGGGCCCGGCTCGGCCGGAAGCCAGATGCGGCAGAGCCCAGTTGATGAAGTTCACATAGCCAACGTCCTGGGACACAGAGCAGGTCAGGGAAGGAGGGCGAATGGACTGGAGGACACATAGAATATCCAGCAGGTTAATTTAGTGTTGTCCACTGTCTATCCAACAATACCGAGTATGGGAAGTCCCTGAAGGCAGGCGTCCGTGGCTGTTGTGTTCCCTCCTGTGTTTTTAGTGCCCAGAGTGGTACCTGGCACATAGGAGGGTCTTAGTAAATAGTTATTGAAAGAATAAATGACATAAAATAATAGATATAAAAGTATAATGCAAAAGTGAAAGGATAGGGGCGCCTGGGTGGCTCAGTCAGTTAAGCGTCTCTTTTTCTTTTAAGCTTTTATTTATCTATTTGACACAGAGAAAGCACAAGCAGGGGGAGCGGCAGGCAGAGGGAGAAGCAGGTTTCCCGCTGAGCAAGGAACCCGATGTGGGGCTCTGTCCCAGGACCCTGAGATCATGACCCGAGCCAAAGGCTGACTGAACCACCCAGGCACCTCATGTCTGACTCTTGATTTCAGCTCAGGTCATGATCTCAGGGTTGTGAGATGGAGCCCTGCATTGGGTTCCACGCTCAGCGGGGAGTCTTCTCTCCCTCTCCCTCTGCCTCTCCCCTGGCTCGTTCTCTCTCCCTCATATAAATAAATAAATAAATCTTTTTTTAAAAAAAAGTGCAAGGATAAACCACAGACGGGGAGAAAATATTTTCAAAATGCATTATTTGACTAAGGATCAGTATCCAGAATATATAAAGAATTCCCACAATATTGTAAATCAGTGCAGCCACTGTGGAAAAGAGTATGGAGTTTCCTCAAAAAAATTAAAAACAGAAATACCATACACTCTAGTGATTCCACTACTGGCTATTTCCCCACAGAAAACGAAAACCCAAATTCGAAAAGATATATGCACCCCTGTGTTTACCGCAGCATTATTTACAATAGCCAAGACAGGGAAGCAACCCAAGTGTCCACCCACAGATGAATGGATAAAGAAGATGTGGTACATATACACAATGGACTATTACGCAGCCATAGAGAAGAATGAGATCTTGCTATTTGTGACAACATGGATGGACCTAGAGGGTGTTATGCTAAGTGAAATAAGTCAGACAGAGAAAGACAAATACCACATGATTTCACTTATATGTGGAATCTTAAAACAAAACAAATGAACAAACAAGCGAAAAGCAGAAGCAGAGAACAAACTGGTTGGTTGCCCCAGCGGTAGGGGTGGGAGGATGGGCAAAATGGGTGAAGGGGAATAGGAGGTATAGGCTTCCAGTTATAGAATGAGTAAGTTATGGGGACGAGAGGCACAGTGTAGGGAATACATCCAGGGGTATTATAATGCGTTGAATGCTCACAGATGGGAGCTACACTGGTGGTGAGCACAGCATAATGTATGGAGGAGTTGAATCACTATGTTCTACACCTGAAATTAGTGTCTCATTGTGTGTCAACTCTACTTCCATTTCAAAAATAAATAATAAAAAAGGAATTCCCACAATTCAATAAGAAAACCAACAACCCAATTTTTAAATGTCCAAAGATTTGACCAGACCCTGAACCAGAGAGGAAATACAGACAGCATTAACATGTGAAAAGATTCCCTGCATCATTAGCCATTAGGGAAATGCAAAATAAAACCACAATAAGGGGCACGTGGGCTTCTCAGTTGGTTGAGTGACTTCGGCTCAAGTCATGGTCCCAGAGTCCTGGGATCGAGCCCTGCATCGGGCTCCCTGCTCAGCGGGAAGCTTGCTTCTCCCTCTCCCTCCTCCATTCCCCCTGCTTGTGCTCTCTCTTCTCTCTCTCTTTCTCTCTCTCTCAAATAAATAAAATCTTAAAAAAAAATAAGTTAAAAAATAGGGGCGCCTGGATGGCTCAGTTGTTAAGCGTCTGCCTTCGGCTCAGGTCATGATCTCAGGGTCCTGGGATCAAGCTGTGCATCGGGCTCCCTGCTCGGCAGGAAGCCTGCTTCTCCCTCTCCCACTCCCCCTGCTTGTGTTCCCTCTCTCGCTGTCTCTCTCTCTCTGTCAAATAAATAAATAAAATCTTTAAAAAAAAGTTAAAAAATAAAACCACAATGAAATACCATCGTACACTTACTAGAATGACTAAACTGAAAAAGATCAACCATACTAAGTGTTGGGGAAGGACAAAACCCTCCTACAATGTTGGTGCGAATGTTAAATGGTAGAGTCACTTTGCAAAACAGCCTGGCAGTTTCTCAGAAAGAGAAACATACATTTGCCACATGATCCAGCAATCCCAATCCTAGATGTCATTTATCCAAGAGAAATAAAAACTTACGTCCACACAAAAAAACGTACACCAATATTTATAGCAGCTTTATCTGTAATCACTCCAAACTGAAAACAACACAACCCAAGTATCTTCCTGTCTTTTAAAAAAAAAAAAAAATTTTACTTGGGTGCCTGGGTGGCTCAGTCGTTAAGCATCTGCCTTTGGCTCAGGTCATGATCCCAGGGTCCTGGGATCGAGCCCCGCATCAGGCTCCCTGCTCAGTGGGGAACCTGCTTCTCCCTCCCCCTCTGCTGCTCCCCCTGTTTGTGCTCTCCAGCTCTCTCTCTCACATAAATAAGTAAAAATCTTTTTTTTAAAGATTTTATTTATTTATGTGAGAGAGAGAGAGACACAGCGAGAGAGGAAACACAAGCAGGGGGAGTGGGAGAGGGAGAAGCAGGCTTCCCGCCGAGCAGGGAGCCCGATGCGCGGTTTGATCCCAGGACCCTGGGACCATGACCTGAGCCCAAGGCAGACGCTTAACGACTGAGCCACCCAGGCGCCCCTAAATAAGTAAAAAATCTTTAAAAAAATAAAAGATTTATTAATTTATTTGAGAGAGAGAGAGAGCACGCCAGCAGGGGGAGGAGCAGAGGGAGAAGGACAAGCAGACTGCACTGAGTGCAGAGCCCCACTCGGGGCTTGATCCCACGACCCCGAGATCATGACCTGAGCCAAAATCAAGAGTCGGGCACTTAACTGGCTGAGCCCCCCAGGAGCTCCCCAAATATCTTTCAACTGGCAAAGAAACTAATTTAGTTTCTCACTTAGTACTCAGCCATGAAAGACAAGCTCCTGATGCATACAACATAGAGGAATCTCAGATGCACTCTGCTAAGTGAGAAAAACCTGAATACTAAGGTTACATACTATATGATTCCGCTTACGTGGCATGCTGGCAAAGGCAGGACTATGGGGATAGCAAACGGATCAGGGGGTGCCAGGGGTTCAGGGTGGGGGGAGGGGCTGACTTCAAAGTGGTCCCGCAAGGAACTATCCTGAAGTGAGAGAATTGCTCTGTGTCCTACCTGTGGTGCCAGTCAGCTGACGATTTCTGTTTGTTGAGCCTCAGAGAACTGTAGGCTACAGAGGGGAGATTTTAATGTATGGAAAATATATCTCAATAAACGTAACTTCTTACATGCAATATTTTGCAAACAATAAAGAATTCTTTTTTAAGAGAGAGCACAAGCAGGGGGAGCGGCATGCAGAGGGAGAAGCAGGCTCCCCACTGAGCCAGGAGCCGGACGCGGGGCTCGATCCCAGGACCCCGGGATCATGGCCTGAGCCGAAGGCAGCCGCTTAACTGACTGAGCCACCCAGGCACCTGCAATACAGAATTCTATGTCTATAAAAAGGGCACTTGTTGGGATGAGCACCGGCTGTTGTACGGAAGTGCGGAATCCGTATATTCTACCCCTGAAACTGATATAACACTGTATGTTAACTGACCGGAATCCAAACAAATACTTTTTCGGGGCGCCTGGGTGGCTCAGTCAGTTAAGCGTCTGACTCTCGATTTCGACTCGGGTCATGATCTCAGGGTCCTGAGATCGAGCCCGGTGCCCGGCTCCCCACTCAGTGGGGAGTCTGCTTGTCTCCATCTCCCTCTGCTCGCTCTCCCTGTCTCTCTCTCTCTCAAATAAGTAAATAAATCTTTAAAAAATAATAAAATGAAAACTTTTTCAAAAAAGGGCAGGGGGCAGCTGTGATCGTTCCTCTTGTTATGCCTCCTCTCCATGTGGTTTCTGCACAGACCTGTCTCAGGAATGCACCCGAGGAAAAGGAGGAGCTGTGGTCAGACTAGGTAGTGCTTTGTTGACTATTAGGATCTGAATTGTGTCCCCGCTACCAAAAAAAAAAAAAAAAATTCACATGTTGTGCCCTAATAAAGGAGATAAGGCCTTTAAAGAGGTAATAAAGATTAAATGAGGTCATAAGGGTAGGCCCTCATCTTAGGGGACCGGTGGCCTTATGAAGGAAGTGGGAGAGATATCAGCGCACTCTTCCTGCACACGCGTGCACAGAGGAAAGGCCAAGTGCACCCACAGCGAGAAGGTGGCCCTCTGCGAGCCAGGAAGAGAAGCTTCACCAGACACCAACCCCTATGGCACCTTGATCTTGGACTTCCAGCCTCCAGACTGTGAGGTTATAAATGACTGTTGTTGAGGGGCGCCTGGGTGGCTCAGTCGTTAAGCGTCTGCCTTCAGCTCAGGTCATGATCCCGGGGTCCTGGGATCGAGCCCCGCATCGGGCTCCCTGCTCCGCGGGAAGCCTGCTTCTCCCTCTCCCACTCCCCCTGCTTGTGTTCCCTCTCTCGCTGTCTCTCTCTCTGTCAAATAAATAAATAAAATCTTTAAAAAAAAAAAAGACTGTTGTTGAAACCCCCAGTATGGAGGCATTTTGTGATGGCAGCCCAAGCAAACCAACGCACTGCTTCTCAGTTTCAGATCTGACTTCAGGAGACTCATCTTGGCCGCAGCTGAGGGCAGCGGGGTTCCAGGGGGAAAAAGAAGAATTTGGCGCATCCTCCTAATCCAGGTGAAGGGGGCGCTCAGAGAAGGGCCACGCAACCCAGGGGAACCCCGCGGGATGCAATCCGCCGCACTCCCGACGGTCAGCTTCCGGGAGCTGTGTCCACACTGCAGTATGAGTAAGAATTGTGTGGGAGATTTCAGAACTGCCCCAAGTGTCCCTCGAAAGCCCCACCCAAGCCTGGTTCATGCCAGACTGTTCCCCCACGGAACACGTATGCAGTTTTCAAGCTGTCAATGCCTTGCTTCAGGAGACGATCTGTAATGGTGTAATCTCAGGCCCAGCGGCAGCCCCGGGGAAGGGACAAATGTCTGCGTCTCTCTGGATGACAGGGGCTGGGGCAAGCTGGAGTGAATCATGGGTCACAGCCCACATCCCGTGTGAAACTTCTGCCAGATGCAGGATCTGGGAGCAATTACCAGCCAGGCAGGGGTGGTGCATGAGAGACTCCAAGGGTAACTGGGTGTGTGCGTGCCTGCATGGCCGTGTTGTGCACGCATGTGCATCTCAGCATGTGTAAAGTTATGTGCACCTGTGCGTGCTGTGCTTCTGCCTGCATGTGCGTATTTACGGTGCATTCTTACATGCGTGCATAGGGGGTTCGTGGGTGCGCTCAGGCTTTGCTAGGTTGGACGCAGGTTGGACGTGCGTACGTGTGCTACGCAAGGGCAAGTGTGCATTCCCCTGGAGATGCTCGGGCGCAGAGGAGCCCAGCAGGTGCAAAGGGGCCTGTATGCTGGCAAAGGTGTTTTTTGAAAAGTAATCGTGCGGATGCATGAGGGTGTGCTCGCGCACGAGACTGCGGCTCAAACTGCAAGCTGTCTGGGGGTGTACGTGTGTACCCCAGGGTGCACGTGCGTGGCTGGGTACGAGCGCACAATGTATATACCCTGGGTGCCCGAGTGTGTGCAAGCGTGAGGGAGCCCGTGCACACATGGGGATGGGAGCGGATGGCGACACACATGTACCCCCGGGAGCCTGTAATCAGTGCGGCTGTGTGCATTTTTGTCGGCTCTGGTCTGGGTGTCTGCGCTCATGTATCTTTTGGTGGCCATCAGTGCATACCTGTGTGCAAAGATGCCACAAATGTCTAGGAGCCTGGACCGTGATGTCTGCGCAGGTGTACCTCTGGGCACCGTGAACAGGTGCATGCACGAGTGCAGGTGGGTCCATGGGCTCAGGCCCGGGCGTCTATGAACGTGTAGCCCTGGGTGCCCATAAACACGCGTGTGCACAGGTGCATATTTGCCCCTGGGCCTGGGCCTGGGCCTTTGTGCACATGGACCCTGTATAAGTGTGCCTGTGTGTGTGTGCATGGTTTCGGGTGCAGCCATAGGCTTGGCTCGGGGCATGTGCGTGTGTGGATCCCCAGGGGCCCGTGTATGGGCGCGCTCACAAGTTCAGATGTGCCTATGGCTTGGAGCGTGCTGTGTGCGTTTCTCCTTGGGGGCCCATGTGCACCGGCTGTGCGTGCCTATGTGGCCGTGTGGGGAGGATGGGTCTGCAGCTTCACTTCCACCTACACCTGGTCGGGACTTGTAAGGGAAACCAAGGAATGCGCTTTCTAGAGGAATCCAGGTTTTGGCAGAGCCAGGGGAGTGAAATTCAGGACCATTTTGCTTTTCTTAAACCTGGTCACTTGGGGGCGCCTGGGTGGCTCAGTCGGTTAAGCATCTGCCTTCCGCTCAGGTCAGGATCCCCAGGACTTGGGATCGAGCCCCGCGTCGGGCTCCCTGCTCTGCGGGGGAGTCTGCTTCTCCCTCTCCCACTCCCCCTGCTTGTGTTCCCTCTTTCGCTGTCTCTCTCTCTGTCAAATAAATAAGTAAAATCTTTAAAAAACAAAACCTTGTCACTTGGGACTCAGCTAGAGCTTGGAAAACGCCCCTTCCTTCATTCAGCCCTATGCTCCCAAGTTGAGAGCTATGCTGGGCTCTGTGGCAACCCAGAGACTGACTCCGGCCAGACTCCAGACTCCGGGAAAGATGAGCAATGCTTCTAAGCCACCATGTATGAAGCAGAAGCACCAGAAGCCACTCAGGGCAGGGAGAAGAGACTCAGGTAAGGCTTCCCAGAGGGTGGGGTAGGAAGGCGCAGGAAAAGAGGGGCCCATGGCAATGGGGAGGACGTGGACACGCAGGGATGGGAGTAGGGAGAGAGAAGCCAAGGTAAGGGAAACTCAGAAGGCAAAGGCCTGGCAGTGAAATGGTAGTATTCGTTTGGTCAGGAAGATGCTCCTGGCTCTCTGGTCACTTGGAAACCAAGTGCCCAGGCCTAGGAGGGGTCCAGGGGTGATGGAGGATTGGGGGGGGAGCCGTCTATCTGTCCCCGGAACAAGCAGCTTACACTTAGGAAGCAGGTTAGGGTTCCATGGGCCCCTGGAACCTAGGGTAAACCACCTGCCCTTTCTGAGCCTCAGTATTCTTCATGGTCAAATAGCTTGCCTGTCTGCAGCCCAGGCCCAGGGAAGAATTTCGCCTGAAAGAGTAGCCCAGGGGCGGTGAGCAGGCAGGTGCTCCCCAGGATTGGGCCACCCTCTTGCCCCTCTGCCATCTCTGCGTCCTTCCACTCTGCCCCCAGGGTCAAGGCTCAGAAATGGGCCGGGGAAGGAGCAGGGAGGCCGGGCCGGGTTGGTGCCTAACCCCTGGGCTAGGAAGGCGTGCGTGCCCTATACCAACAGTCCTGGTTCCCCCCGACCCGACCCGAATATATCAGGGGAGGCATACGGACCCCGATACTCCTGGCTCCAGTTGGACGAGGAGTGACTGCTGCTCCTGAATTCCACGTGTGGCCCAGATGGAGAGCAGGGTCTCCGTTTGCGCCTTTCCAGTCTCAGCCCCCCCAGCCCCGCTAGCTTCCCCTGCAGAAAAGCCCCTCAGGCACGGCGGCCGGACCTTCCTGTGCTCCCACGTCAACCCCAAGCCGATGGCTTTCATCTAGACCCTCCAGGGGGTCACCTCGACTGACTGGGGAATGTCAGGCAGCCGCAGGCCATGGAGGGAAGCGGGGACAGAAATGCAGCCTGGGCTTCTCTTGCATCCCCGGGTCCTGGGCTTGGGGCTGAGCGTCCTTGTCTGAGGTTCACAGAGGCACTAGGCGAGCTAGTGGTGCCCCTCAGTGTCTGGGGCTTTAAAGGCAAAGTTGGGAGCGCCTGGGTGGCTCAGTCGGTTAAGCCACTGCCTTCGGCTCAGGTCTGATCCCGGGGTCCTGGGATAGAGCCCCGCATCGGGCTCCCCCTGCGCTACGGGGAGCATGCTTCTCCCTCTCCCTCTCCCTGCCGCTCCCCCTGCTTGTGCTCTCCCTCTTTCTGTTAAATAGATAAATAAAATATTTTTTAAAAAATAAATAAAGGCAAAGTCGGGAGACGAGTCCCAAATGCGGACGCCGCTCCCCGGGCTGCAAACGCCTTAGCCCGGGGATGCCTCTGAGCTGGAAAGCGTCTCAGTCGTTGTCTGGTCCAGCCCCTTACATTGTCAGAAAAACCTCGAAAGACTCTTCAATGGACACAACTATTCCCAGGTGTCCTTTCCAGGGACGCTGGTGTCATGGAGCAGACCTTTATGGCTTATCTGATCTACAGGGGGCAGCAACCTCGTCTGGGACTGGGCCATTTCGAAACTCTATAAAGACAGGAGTTAACATGTGTGGGGCCGATATCTGCTCATAAACATGCAAATGGGTTTTGTCCTGTTGAATTACCACTGACGGCTGCCCTGAAGAAAAGATGAGTCCAAATATAATTATAGATTCCAGCGCATCTCTTGGCAACTTCTACCCACACCACTAGCCCTGGTCCCCACCCCCACCCCGCCTGAACCTATCCGGGGAGGCATAGGAACGGCAAATTCGTTTCAGTGTCCCAGGTAGCCTGTATATGTCGGTTCCCCAGACTCTCCTTTGAGTAGATTGCAACGTCTCACCAGTTCTCTCCTTCCCAGAAGACCTAACTAAAATCTGTGACACGTGTTGACTTTATATTTGTGTGAGTCATGATATTACCATTTGGGAAATTATCCTTTAACTGCATCTACCAGCTCCTAGCACAGATGAGATCACCCGAGGGGGGAGGGGAGGCCCTTGCCTGAAGTGACCCTCAGGGGCTGGGGCTGGGAGACAGAGCTGGATCCAGCCATTCTGAGCTCTGTCCTGCTCCCTGAGTGGGGGTGGGGGGGTGGGGGGGTCGCACTTCGCACAGGCTGTGGAATGGGGGCTGTGACACATCCCCTATTCTGGGGATGTGGAATGACCCTCTGGGGTGAGGGCCACTCCCCTCCCCCCCCCCCCCCCGCCCCATTGGTTCCCACACTCTGTGTTGGGCCCTGATGCGAATCTAAGACACAGCAGCTCCCCGACCCCGGGCCATCCTGGCTAACTGCCTTTTGGGTGGGTTTATTGAGGACACACAGGTGCTGAAATGCACCCCCCCCCCTTGCCCTTCTGGGCTGTTGCGCTGCTGATAACCCTGGGGGAAAGACTTTATTCTTGGGTGGGTTTTTTCGACTGCTGGGCTTCAGCTTCCTTATCAATAAAATGCAGGTAATTATGGTTCCTGCCTTCCGGCGGCAGCGTGAAGATTAAGTGAGATAGTGGATGCGAAGGTCTTCAGAATAGTCTGGTGCAGAGTCCGTGCTCGATAAATCTCAGCTGTCAGGCATTCAGTCTGTTAGCTTTGCACAACTTCCAGGGGTAGACATTTTTTAAAAGATGCTTCAAGACGCCTTCCAGATTCTGCCCTAGCAGGACCTCGCTCCCCATCCTTGGCTCAGATCCCCAGTAAGGGCTCCCTGGGTGGTGGTTCGGTGAGTCAGAGCCCTGGCCGGCAACGACACGCCCGGCTTGCTCTCGCAGGCGCCCCCATGCCGCCAGCCAGGAGATCCCGGGACCCAGAGGACACAGCGGGAAGAGCACAGGGAAAGGTGAATACCTGCCAGGTAACTGTGGGGTGCCCTGGGGCAAGTCACCTGTCAGGGCCTCTGTTTCTCCCTCTGTACAATGGGCCCGTTGGAGCTGGGACTTTGCTGAGGACCTTGGCAGCCACCGTGCAGGGAGAAGCAGATGGTCTCTGAGAGCATAACAGCTAGAAGTCGAGGTTCTCCCAGGCCAGGACTTGCTTTCAGTTGACAAAGCCGAGCAGACAAGAAAGGGAGAGGCACTCCCACGCACGCCACAGGAAGTGGCCCAGCAGGTTGATTGGGAGAGTTGGCTGAGAGCCCAGGTGGCCAAGTTTCTTGGCTTAGTGAGGAGGAAAATTTGGTTCAGCTCACTCCTGAGGCCTGCCAGGGGAACTTAAACAGAGGCCAGGGGACAGACTCCATGGCCTGAGGGGGTCCAAGGTGGATGTATTCTTTGGGGATCTCTGGGCTGTGTCCGAACACAAGCCAAATCAGCTGAAGGCAAAGGGACTTACTCAAATGAAGAGACCTGGGCAGGGGGTGGGGACGCGGGGCATGCACCCCGCCTCTCACCGGGAGTGGGCTCTGTGTTTGATAGCTTCATCCTCAGTGGGCTCCCCTCATGTGGTGGTCGCCTCGCCTCCACCTGAACAGGACCGAGAGACTTCGTTCCCTGAAGTCCCAGCTTTAGGTCATGTGGTGCGGTTGGGGTCACACGCCCCTTCCTGACCCTGTGGTCAGGAGGACAGATTGCTCTGATGGACCAGGCTAGTCGTGGATCTACTCCTGGAGCTTTGGGCAGGGTGGGGCCAGGGGGAATTAGCCCCATTAAAAACCACATGCCCTGGGGTGGGGTGGGGGGTGTTAAAGGAAGAGTGAAGGGGTGCTGAGTTTGACCAAAAGAATGCCTGCTTACTGCTGCAGGCCACCACTGAAACCTTAAATGGGATCCCTGGTGGCCTTGGTCCCTCTCTGCCCACCTTTTGGAGATCCTGGGGTTTATGCAGTAAAGCCACCTCATTTCTCTCAGCCACCAGAAATTCTGCCTCCCATGACAGATGAAAAGGTCGTTTAGATTCAAATGTCAACAATCTTCTACAGTGTTTTGTGACAGAGGCTGTCCAAAGCACAGGAAAGGATTCGATCTCATGGTGGGATTTAGGGCAGTGGGGTGGCCAAAGGGCAGGGGAGATCTCCGGGGAGACATCCAAGGATGCGGTGGACGAAGCAGCATAAAGGTGGCCCAGGAGGAAAGAGAAACCTTCCCATCTTAGGTCTCCGCGCAAGACGGATGGTCCTCCCGGGCATGTCTGAGTTCTAGGCTCTTCTGCTCCCTTCCTCTGAGGGATCTGTCTGTCCAGCTGTCAGCCTGTCCTTTCAGCTCTGCTCCAAAGCTATTAGATTGGTGTGTATTCATCAAGCATCAATTTCTAACACGGAGGAAGGATCTTTCTAAAGAGGGAGAAGGTCTGTTCTGGATGATTACGGATCAGTTCTGTACGGGAAGGCCAGAGGGGAGGCTCCTGGAAGCAGATAGGACAGGTTAGAACATTAAAATAGTCATGGTCTAGCCTTCTGTCCGTCCACCCACTCACCCATTGCCCAGCCACTCACCTAGCCTTGCACCCATTCATCCACCCATCAGTGACCCACCTACCCATTCTTCTTTTCATTCATCTACCCACCCACCCATACACCTACCCAACCGTCCACACGTCCGCCTACCCACGTAATAACTGGTGACTGCTGTGGTTCCATCTTGTGCCATTCATTGGGAACACGGAGATGAGTCACGTCCACCCCCTGCCTTTTAAGCCTCCCAGTGTAGCTGGAGAGAAATCCTCGGGCATATCTCACTTCATGATTCTCTGATCAATGCTGTGGAAACCCCAAGGAGTGTCGTGACAATGACACTTTAGCTGGATGTTGATAGATCCGTTGGTGTTTGCCAAGAGAGAGGAGGAGGAAGGGCATTCTGGGAAGCGGGAAGAGCATGGGTGAATTCTGGGAGGTGTAAGAGTGTTTGAAACATAGGGTAGATGGAGGGCTGAGGCAGAAGTTGACATTAGAAAGCTGAGCAGGGACCTTTAATTCCTGGCCCCGGGAAGCCAGGGACGACATCTGAGCCAAAGAGCCAGCCCACAGAGAGTGTGGCCAGAGACCTGGGAGTGGCCAGCCCACTCTTGCTCCAGGCCTCGATGAAACACGCCTGCCAACCCACAGTTCAAAGAAACAAAAGACTCCAAACCTCAGGAAGGATGCCGTTAAGGGAACGGTCCCTGAAATGGACGGACAGAGGGATGGATAGATGCATAGAGCGCTGGTTGGTATGCAGATGCAATTAAGAACTCTGGTCCAGGGACGCCTGGGTGGCCCAGTTGGTTAAGCGTCTGCCTTCGGCTCAGGTCATGGTCCCAAGGTCCTGGGATCGAGCCCCACATCGGGCTCCTTGTTCAGCGGGGGAACCTACTTTCCCCCTCTGCTTGCTGCTCCCCCTGTTTTCTTTTTTATAAAAAAAAAAAAAGATTTTCTTTATTTATTTAACAGAGAGAGACACAGCGAGAGAGGGAACACAAGCAGTGGGAGAGGGAGAAGCAGGCTTCCCACGGAGCAGGGAGCCCGATGCGGGGCTCCATCCCAGGATCCTGGGATCATAACCTGAGCCAAAGGCAGATGCTTAATGACTGAGCCACCCAGGCACCCCTAAATAAATAAAATCTTAAAAAAAAAGAGAGAGAGAGAACTCTGGTCCATGCCACGCGCTCTGGGTTCATGTGCCAGAGACCCAATACGGTCTGGGGCATTAGGCATGAGCCTCCCAATGGAGCTCGCTCTGCAAGGCTGGGGGGCTCACAAGAGACATGGCCATATTGCTGAAGGAAGAGAAGGGAAGGGGGTCTGAAGGCCGTGGCCAGGGCAGCCGTGCTGCTGAGCGTCCCTCCCCAGAACGTGGAGGCCTCGCCCAGCTGGGGCTCTAAGAATTTCCTTGAGCAAAGCAGCTCCTGGCTTTTCCTGAGCATAGCTGAAGTTTTATCTAAAAGACCCATCCTAGGCCTCTTGTCGGCAGCATCCCCGATTCTGTCAGATGGCATTGTGTTCCACAGGGAGCGCGAGCCAGGAGGACAGTCGAGGATGTGCCCCGGGGATGACATCCCTGGCAGGGAACCGGGCTCAGGGGCTAACAAAACCCCGTGCGGCAGACTTCCAGGGTCAGGCCCAGTCGGGAAAGTGCCACGGCATTAACAGCTTGATGTGAGGTCAGTGCAGTCAGATCTTGGGGCACCAGAGGGACCTGGGGCAGGGGACAGGAGCCGTGGAGAGGCCCACGCTGGCTCTGGAAGGAAGGAAGCAGCAGCTTGAGGGTTGGGTGGCGCAGGAAGCTGAGGGCAGTAAAGCTGCAGCATGAGGAGGAGCCTCAGTGTCCCCCCCAATCCAGAGATGGATTTGGGGGCCCCATCCCAAGTACAGAGGCCAGCAGCAGCCACCCTCCCGTACTTCCGCTCTCCGGCTACTTGATGGAGTCCTGTAGTCAACACTTGCTGGACAGGCCCCAGAAGCCCAGCCCGGCCCAGTGCAAGCACTAGGGTCCCAGGTAGACAGAGGCACAGGCCCTGCCTCGTGGGGACAGGGGCACTTCTGTGTGATGAGGCTTTTTTTTTTTTTTAAGATTTTATTTATTTATTTGAGAGAGAGAGAATGAGAGACAGAGAGCATGAGAGGAAGGAGGGTCAGAGGGAGAAGCAGACTCCCCGCTGAGCAGGGATCCCGACGTGGGACTCGATCCCAGGACTCCAGGATCATGACCTGAGCCGAAGGCAGTCGCTTAACCAACTGAGCCACCCAGGCGCCCCGTGTTGAGGCTTTTGAAGAGAGGGTCTGTCAGGGTGTGGGCGTCACGGAGGCAGGAGGTGGGAAGGGCTTCCCCCACCTCAGAGGTAACACCGAGCTGGATCCTTTCTTAAGATGGTATTTATTTATTTGAGAGATCGAGAGTGCTCACAAGGAGTGGGGAGGGGGAGAGGGAGAAGCAGACTCTCCACTGAGCAGGGAGCCCGATGCGGGGCTCCATCCCAGGACCCTGGGATCATGACCTGAGCCCAACACAGATGCTTCACCGACTGAGCCACCCAGCTACCCCACCGAGGTGGATCTTGAAGGGAAATTATCAGAGCTCAAGGATGAGAAGCGGAGGGCATTCCAAGCAGAGGGCATGGCATGGGCAAAGGCGGGAAGGTGTGCAAAGGGAAACAGAGACAGGAATTGGGTGTGCTCCTGATGACAGGTTCTGTGAGGGACCCGACCGGAGGACATGGAAGATGGAGCCTCTTTGGGCTGAGACCTCACTGCCTGAACCTCCTTGAGGGCAACCCAGGTGTGGCGGTTCCCTATTCCTCAACTCAACCTGGAATCTCATTGCTCTCCAGAAAGGAAACAAGGCAAAGAGGAAAAGAAGCCATGCTTCAGAGATGAGCATGTGTGTGTCCTGCAGAGACTTCTGTGGCCCATGCACGAGGGACCACGTGTTCGAACTTGCCTGGGCCAGAATGGGCTCGGGGGTAGGCCCTGTGTCTGCTGGACAGACCTCCCCTCGGGGTCAGCCACCATGGTTGCCAGTTTCCACCCAGCTACCAGCTCGTGGTGGGGCTTTGAGGAAGTCACTGTCTGTCTAGACCTCGGTTTCTCAATCTGTTTAAGAGCATTACTGATGCTCTAGGCTCAAGGCCACTTGATTAGGAGTCTGTGGACTACTGGCTCCAAAGAGGCCTTGAACTTGCAGCAAACTCCATAAGTGCCACCAAAGCCCTCCAACCAAAGACCCCCAGGAATACATCTGTGGCTCAACAAGTTGGGTTGCTTGCTTGTTGCAACGAGAGAGAGAGCACACTGTGGGCAACCATGGGGTGTCTCAGTCTCAGGTGTTGGAGAGGACTTCTTCTAGGATTTGGGCTGGTGTTAGGTGATTTGGTGGCAGGTTTAAGGGAACAGTGCTTTGCTCTGGATTGGAAGAAGGGCATTCTATGATTGGATATCTTAATAAATCTTATCTAGAAAGAGGGAAGATGAAGTGAGGCTAAAGTTGAAATTGGTAAAGGGGCACCTGGGTGGCGCAGTTGGTTAAGCGTCTGACTCCTGGTTTCAGCTCAGGTCATGATCTCAGGGTTGTGAGATTGAGCCCTGTGGCAGGCTCCACGCTCAGCACAGAGTCTGCTTGAGTTTCTCTCTCTCCCTCTGCCCATCACCACCACACCCCCACACCTGCACTCACATGTGCGCTCTCTCTCTCTCTCAAATAAAGAAATCAATCTAAAAAAAAAGAGGGGCGCCTGGGTGGCTCAGTCGTTAAGCGTCTGCCTTCGGCTTAGGTCATGATCCCAGGGTCCTGGGATCGAGCCCCGCATCGGGCTCCCTGCTCCGCGGGAAGCCTGCTTCTCCCTCTCCCACTCCCCCTGCTTGTGTTCCCTCTCTTGCTGTGTCTCTCTCTGTCAAATAAATAAATAAAATCTTTAAAAAAGAAAAAAAGAAAAAAAAGAAATTGGCAAAGAAGCAGCCTATTAGCCAGGTTAGGGGACTGTTTGGTCACTTTTGTGACTTGGACAATGCTCATGTTCCGTCTGTTTTCAGACGCAGTTATGGAGTGGTCTTGTTTTTGTCTTGATCTATTGCAGTTGTAGAGTGGCCTTCTCTGAGGCTGATGTTCTATGAAATTGTTCATGTTCAGCAGGAGGACACCAGGGGCTGGCTGTGTGTGCAAGGCCAGCTCCTGGATGTGAGTTTTTTTCCTCTTTCTCGGCGTGTTCCTAAGGAGAGAGCTTTGATCAGATTTTCTGGGATCTCACAAAAAAACAAATGCTTAATCTCTAGAATCACCTATAGCCCAGACAGGCTTTGCATCACAGATATCTGTTCATTGATGGCGCCTCCCATGGCTTATCACACGTGACCTCAGTGGCTGCCTCTGAAATGGGTGGTTCCTGTGACAGCATCACGTTGTGTGGGGCAGGGTGCAGCCACCCACAGAGGCTTCAACAATGCTGGTGAAATTAAATCACTCTGGAAAAGCCACTTTTTGTGAAATTAAATTCCTCAATCTTAAAACCAACATGGACTATTGAATGGCAGCAAGAAAGTCTGGTTTCTCTTGTGAATAGTAGCTTTTCTTCTGTGTGTGTGTGTGTGTGTGTGTGTGTGTTTAAGATTTTATTTATTTATTTGAGAGAGAGAGAGAGAGAGGGTGAGCTAGCAGGGGGAGGGGCAAAGGGGGAGGGAATGAGAATCTGAAGCAGACTCCGCACTGAGCACAGAGCCCATGGAGCCCGACTTGGGCCCAATCGCATGACCGCAAGATCATGACCTGAGCCGAAACCAAGAGTTGGACACTTAACCGACTGAGCCACCCAGGTGCCCCTCTTCTCTGTGCTTTTATAAATGTCCTTTTTACAACCCAAATGGAGGGGAATTTGGCATCTAATAAAAATGCATACGTGTTTCCCTTTTGCCCCAGCAATCCCACTTCCAGCAATTTGCCCCTGAAGATACACCTCCAACAATGTGAAAATATATAGGCACTGAAGCATGGTTAGTAACTGCAAAATATTGGCAACAATATCAGTTCCTATACATAGGCAGTGGTTGAATAAACTGTGGTACATTCATTCATTCATTCTATAGAATCCTACACAGCTCTAGAAAGAGCAATGCTATGAATTGATGAGGAGTGATTCCAGGACATATGTTGTTGTTTTTTTTTTAAGATTTTATTTATTCATTTGAGACACAGAGAGAGAGAGAGAGAGAGCATGAGCAGGGGGAGAGGCAGAGGGGGAGGGAGAAGCAGGCTCCCTGCTGAGCCAGGAGCCCGATATGGGACTCGATCCCAGGACCCTGGGATCATGACCCGAGCTGAAGGCAGACGCTTAACCATCTGAGCCACCCAGGTGCCCCTCCAGGACATATGTTAAGTGAAAAGAGGAAAGTGCACAGAAATATCTGGACCTAGAGGGTATTATGCTAAGTGAAATAAGTCCCACAGAAAAAGACAAATACCATATGATTTCACTTATATGTGGAATCTGAAAAACAAAATAAACAAACACAGAAATAAACTCATAAATATGAAGAACAAACTGGCAGTTGCCAGAGGGGACGGGGGTGGGGGGGTGAAATAGGTGAAGGGGATTAAGAGGTACAGACTTCCAGTTATAAAATAAAGAAGTTACAGGGATGAAAAGTGCAGCATAGGGAACATAGTCAGTAATACTATAATAACTTTGTGTGGTGATACATGGAATCTACACTCATCATGGTGAGCATTGTACAATGTATAGAATTGTTAGGTATGTTGTATACCTGAAAGGAATATAACATTGCATGTCAACTATACTTCAATTAAAAAAAGAGAAAAGTGGGGCATGTGGCTGGCTCAGTCGGTAGAACATGGGATTCTTGATCTCAGGGTCATGAGTTCAAAGCCCCACACTGGGCATAGAGCTTATTTTAAAAAAAAAATAAATAACATTTTTTTATTTAAAAGATTTTATTTTTATTTATTTGACAGAGAGAGAGGGAACACAAGCAGGGGCAGAGGGGGAAACAGGCTTCCCGCCTAGCAGGGAGCCCCATGTGGGGCTCGATCCCAGGACCCTGGGATCATGACAACTGAGCCACCCAGGTGCCCCATAAATAAACATTTTTTTGAAAGAGAAAACTATCTACAGTATGCAACCCTTCATGTAAGAAACAAGAGGATTTAAGAAAACACGTATATTTGCATATCTTTACAAAAAGAAACATAGGAAGGATAAACCAGCAACTATTAAAGTTGGTTGCCTAGGGCGCCTGGGTGGCTCAGTTGGTTGAGCGACTGCCTTCTGCTCAGGTCATGATCCTGGAGTCCCTGGATCGAGTCCCGCATCGGGCTCCCTGCTCGGCAGGGAGTCTGCTTCTCCCTCTCCCACTCCCCGTTTGTGTTCCCTCTCTCGCTGTGTCTTTCTCTGTCAAATAAATAAATAAAATCTTTAAAAAAAATTAAAAAAATAAAGTTGGTTGCCTAGAGGGGATGGGAAGGAGCCAGCTGGAAAGAACAGAATGGAGAAGGGATAGGATACTTCTCTGAGTATACTTGTTGGTATAGTTATGACTTTTGAAAGCACCTTAATGTTTTACATACTTAAAAAATAAATAAAATTAGGGGCACCTGGGTGGCACAGTTGGTTAAGCGTCTGACTCTTGGTTTCGGCTCAGGTTGTGATATCAGGGTCATGAGATTGAACCCCATGGTGGAGTCCGCACTCAGTGCAGAGTCTGCTTGAGACTCTCTCTCCCTCTGCCCCTCCCTCCCCAAAATAAATAAATAACTCTTTTTAAAAATTAAAATAAATAAACAAGTAAAATTAACTTACTTAGGATGGGGAGGATCCTAAAAAGGAATACAAACAGAAACAAATTAACCTTCACTGTATTTCAAACACAGCCTCACTGAAGGAGAGCAGGAAGAACTAACCCAAGTAACCTTTGAATATAGTATCCATAAGGCTAAAGACAAAAAGGACTGTGACAAATATTGACCCCTGGTTGGTAGACTTGTCTTCCACAGTAGTATCAGTTAGTGAATCTGAAACTACTGAATGTGTATCTTGGGATTGAGATAAGTAAATTCTTGTGGATAAAGAGAATCAGGATTCTCACTGCTGGAGAAGGGAGTTAAAAATACAGAAAAGGAAAAGGCTAGGATAAATACTCTGGTGTTGGATTGGTATTGTACATATCAGTAGGAACTCATAGATTTTAATATATAAGCAGAAAGATAGATGTGTATATGGACTTATATATGCATGTGAATATGGATTCACTACATATATGCATCTATATTTATATCCTACCTCTGTCCTTAGAGAGGGCCTAGAATCAGCAACGCTATTAGAAGCAATGAGCACTTCTAGTGCCCAGATCTTGGTTTCCTAAATGCCATTCTCCATTAAAAGGAAACAAGGCTTCTTGGGGGAAATGGCTGAGCCTGAAACATCCTGATGTGATCTAAAGGAAAGATGTACTCAAAAAAATGATGGAGATAGGTCAAAAGGACACAGGAACCAACCAGAGGAGACTCCCACTGGCCAAATCTAAAACAGTTTGAGCATTAAAATAAATAAGCGTTCCTTTCAACAGATGGTGCTGGGTAAATTGGATATCTACATGCAAAAGAATGAAGTTGGAATCGTACCTCACACCATGTACAAAAATTAACTCAAAATAGATCAAACATCTAAATATAAAGGACTTCTTAGATGAAAACATAGGGGAAAGCTTCATGACATTGGGTTTGGTAATGATTTCTTGGATATGATACCAAAAGCACAGGCAATGAAAGAACAAATAAGTTGGCTATGTCAAAATTAAAAACTTCTGGGGCACCTGGGTGGCACAGTCAGTTGAGCATCCAACTCTTGGTTTTGGCTCAGGTCATGATCTTTGGGTTGTGGGATCGAGCCCCACATCAGGCTCTGTGTGGGCACAAGGTTTCTTTTTGGGGTGATTGAAATGTCCTAAAAATAAATTGTGGTGGGGCGCCTGGGTGGCTCAGACGGTTAAGCGTCTGCCTTCGGCTCAGGTCATGATCCCAGGGTCCTGGGATCGAGTCCCACATCAGGCTCCCTGCTCGGCGGGAAGCCTGCTTCTCCCTCTGCTTCTCTCTCTCTCTCTCTGTCTCTCATGAATAAATAAATAAAATCTTTAAAAAAGATAAAAAAATAAAAAATAAAAAATAAATAAATTGTGGTGAACTTTACACAAGTCTATAAATATACTACCATTGCATTGTACAACTAACATGGGTGAGTTTTACAGTATGTAAATTATATCTCAATTAAGCTACTTTTATAAATAAAGATAGGAACTGACTTTAACCTTTATTTTTTTTCAAAGATTTTATTTATTTATTTGACAGAGAGAGACACAGCGAAAGAGGGAACACTGGCAGGGGGAGTGGGAGAGGGAGAAGCGGGCCCCCCCGCCAAGCAGGGAACCCGATGTGGGGCTTGATCCCAGGACCCTGGGATCATGACCTGAGCCGAAGGCAGACGCTTAACGACTGAGCCACCCAGGCGACCCTGACTTTAACCTTTAAATTAAAAGAAGAACCCATGAGCCCTATACTAATACAAATGAACAAATGAATAAATAAAGACATGGGGAGGAAGGGAAAACTCTTCCTTACTGTAAAATCCAAGCTATACATGTAAAAGAAAATCATCATTTGGCCACCATCATAGTGGTAATTGTTTCAGGTAAGAATCACCAACGGAGGGCGCCTGGGTGGCTCAGTCGGTTAAGCGACTGCCTTCGGCTCAGGTCATGATCCTGGAGTCCTGGGGTCGAGTCCCCACATCGGGCTCCCTGCTCGGCAGGGAGTCTGCTTCTCCCTCTGACCCTCCTCCCTCTCGTGCTCTCTGTCTCTCATTCTCTCTCACAAATAAATAAATAAAATCTTTAAAAAAAAAAAAAAGAATCACCAACGGATGCTGAATTAGTAAGTGGAAATTCAAGGAACAGTAGCAGAGTTATGTAATCTCAAAGTATGTCCCTACAAGATACACATTTTTTTTATGTTCTTTATTTTTTCTAATTTTTTAAAATTAACATGTACTGGGCGCCTGGGTGGCTTAGTTGGTTAAGCGACTGCCTTTGTTCGGCTCAGGTCACGATCCCAGAGTCCCAGGATCAAGCTCAGTGGGCTCCCAGCTCAGTGGGGAGTCTGCTTCTCCCTCTGACCCTCCCCCCTCTTATGCTCTCTCTCTCTCTCTCTCTCTCTCATAAATAAATAAATAAATCTTTAAAAAATAAACAAATTTAGGGGGGCCTGGGTGGCTCAGTCATTAAGCATCTGCCTTCTGCTCAGGTCATGATCCCAGGGTCCTGGGATCGAGCCACGCATCGTGCTCCCTGCTCTGCAGGAAGCCTGCTTCTCCCTCTCCCATTCCCCCTGCTTGTGTTCCCTCTCTCACTGTGTCTCTCTCTGTCAAGTAAATAAATAAAATATTTTTAAAAAATAAATACATTTAAAAAATAAATTAACATGTAGTGTATTATTAGTTTCAGAGATAGAGTTCAGTGATCCATCAGTCTTATATAACACCCAGTGCTCATTACATCCCATGCCCTCCTTAACGTCCATCACCCAGTTACCTCATCCCCCCAACCCCCTCCCCTCCAGCAACCCTCAGTTTGTTTTCTAGAGTTAAGAGTCTCTTGTAGTTTGTCTCCCTCTCTGATTTCGTCTTGCTTTATTTTCCCCTCCCTTCCGCTATGATCCTGTTTTGTTTCTTTTTTTTTTTTTTAAGATTTTATTTATTTATTTGAGAGAGAGAGTACAAGCTGGGAGAGAGGCAGAGAGAGGGGGAGAAGCAGACTCCCTGCTCAGCAGGGAGCCCAATGTGCAGCTCGATCCCAGGACCCTGGGATCAGGACCTGAACCGAAGGCAGATGCTTAACCGACTAAGCCACCCAGGCTCCCCTCTCTGTTTTGTTTCTTAAATTCTACATATGAGTGAAATCATATGATATTTGTCTTTGTCTGACTGACTTATTTCACTTAGCATAATACCCTCTAGTTCCATCCATGTTGTTGCAAATGGCAAGATTTTATTTTTTGATGGCTAATAGTCCAGTGTGTGTGTGTGTGTGTGTGTGTGTATCACATCCTTTTTTTTAAAGATTTTATTTATTTATTTGAGAGAGCGAGAGAGAGAGCGCAAAGCTGGGGGGAGAGGGAGAGGGAGAAGCAGACTCCCCCTGAGCAGGGAACCTGATGCAGGGCCTTATCCCAGGACCCTGAGATCATGACCTGAGCTGAAGGCAGCCACTTAACCAACTGAACCACCCAGGCACTCCCACATCTTTTTTATCCATTCATCTGTCAGTGGACATCTGGGCTCTTTCCATAGTTTGGCTATTGTGGACATTGCTGCTATAAACACTGGGGTGCAGGTGCCCCTTCAGATCACTATGTTTGTATCTTTGGGGTAAATACCTAGTATTGCAATTGCTGGGTCGTAGGGTAGCTCTGTTCTTAAGTTTTTGAGGAACCTCCATACTGTTTTCCAGAGTGGCCGCACCAGCTTGCGTTCCCACCAAAAGTGTAAGAGGGTTCCCCTTTCTCCGCATCCTCACCAATATCTGTTGTTTCCCGACTTGGTAATTTTAGCCATTCTGACCGGTGTGAGGTGGTATCTCATTGTGGTTTTGATTTGGATTTCCCTGATGCCGAGCATTTTTTCACGTGTCTGTTGGCCATTTGTATGTCTTCTTTGCAGAAATGTCTGTTCGTGTCTTCTGCCCATGTCTTGATTGGATTATTTGTTTTTTGGGTGTTGAGTCTGATAAGTTCCTTATAGATTTTGGATACTGGCCCTTTATCTGATAAGACAGTTGCAAATATCTTCTCCCATTCTGTCGGTTGTCTTTTGGTTTTGTTGACTGTTTCCTTTGCAAAAGCTTTTATCTTGGTGAAGTCCCAGTAGTTCATTTTTGCCTTTGTTTCCCTGGCCTTTGGAGACGCGTCTAGCAAGAAGTTGCTGCAGCCGTCACAGAGGTTGCTGCCTGTGTTCTCCTCTAAGATTTTGATGGATTCCTGTCTCACGTTTAGGTCTTTCATACAAGATACTCATTTATATTTTTTTAAGATTTTATTTATTTATTTGAGAGACAGAGAGTGTGAGCGAGAGAGTATAAGCAGGGCGAGCAGCAGAGGGAGAGGGAGAAGCAGGCTTCCTGCTGAGCAGGGAGCCCCACGCGGGACTCGATCCCAGGACCCTGAGATCAGGACCTGAGCCAAAGGCAGACGCTTAACCAACTGAGCCACCCAGGCGCCCCACAAGATACTCATTTAATTACAAAGGGGAAATAGTGCTTTTACAATGGAGAAACCTGGAAGGCACCACCTTAATCAAATGATCAAAGCTAACACCAACAATTTTGCAATTAACCAGTACTTTGAGCTTCCGGATATGCGGAAAAGAACACAGTCACTTCTGTGGAATTCCTGCCAAAAATGCATAATGCAAATCAAATCCTGAGGAAACATCAGATAAACCCAAATTGAAGGACATTCTTCCAAAGAACTGCCCTGTGCTCTTCAAAAACATTAAGATCATGCAAGTTAAGAGAAGACCGAGACATTGTTCCAGATTGAAAGAGATTAAAAAGACCAGATAACAGAATGTATCTTGTGACCTAGGATTTCCTTTAACTATAAAAGGACACGAGTGAAATAGGTGAGGGAAATTAAGAGGTACAAACTTCCAGTTATAAAATAAATAAGTCACAGGGATGAAAGGTACAGCATAGGGGATATAGTAAATAGTATTGTAATAACATTGCATGGTGACGGATGATAACTACACTTACAGAATAGTCAAATCACTGTGTGTACACCTGAGATTAACCGTAACATTGTATGTCGACTATACTTCATTTAAAAAAAAAAAGGACATTATTGACACACTCACTAGGATGGCTATAATCAAAAAGTCAAATAACAAAGTGTTGGTAAGGATGTGGATAAATTGGAACATTCATACTTCACTGGTAGGAACGGAAGAAAATGTCCTTGTTCTTAGTAAATTCATATTAAAGTATTCAGTTGAAAGGGTATCATGCTTGCAACTACTATCAAATACTTAGAAAAGGGAAGCCTGGGTGGCTCAGTTAAATGTCTGCCTTTGGCTCAGGTCATGATCCCGGGCTCCTGGGATCGAGCCCTGCATTGGGCTTGTTGCTCAGCGGGAAGCCTGCTTCTCTCTCTGCCTGCCGCTCCCCCTGCTTGTGCGTGCTCTCTCTCTCTCACTGACAAATAAATAAATGAAATCTTAAAAATATATATAAAAGGGCGCCTGGGTGGCTCAGTCGTTAAGCGTCTGCCTTCGGCTCAGGTCATGATCCCAGGGTCCCGGGATCGAGTCCCACATCGGGCTCCCTGGTCCGCGGGAAGCCTGCTTTTCCCTCTCCCACTCCCCCTGCTTGTGTTCCTTCTCTCACTGTGTCTCTCTCTGTCAAATAAATAAATAAATAAATCTTTAAAATATATATATATATAAATAGTTTAGAAAAAATATAGATAGAGATGATAGAGATATAGAGGCAGAGACAGAAAGAAACAGAGAGAGATGTTGTTATTATTATGAGACTTGCATTTTTTTGCCAATCTATTAAGTGAAAAATGGGATCTCATTTGTCTTAATTTGCATCTCTTTAATTATGGGGAGACCATTTAAAATGCCCCAGGAACCATAATCTGGAATGACCACAAAGGCTAAAAGATTTGGCAGATAACCCCATCCTTTACTAAGCTCCAGTGATAAAAATATGAAACACCAATCTAGTAGATGTGAAATGGAATCTAATTGTTGTTTTAATTTTTTTTAAGATTTTATTTATTTATTTGACAGAGAGAGAGAGAGAGCACAAGCAGGGGGAGTGGGAGAGGGAGAAGCAGGCTTCCCGCTGAGCAGAGAGCGCCATGTGGGGCTGGATCCCAGGACCCTGGGATCATGACTTGAGCCGAAGGCAGACACTTAACCGACTGAGCCACCCAGGCACCCCTAATTGTCATTTTAATTTTGCATTTCACTGACAACTAAAGAGATCGGGTTATTTTTTCATATACTATACATGTTGGTCATTTCAGGTGTCTTCTGCTCTGAATTACCTACTCGTGTCCACATTCCATTTTCTAGTGTGTTGTTTGTCTTTCTCTTATTGATTTGTAGATGTCCTTTAGATGTCCTAGGGTCTAGATACTAGTTCTTTGTCACACACATCAAAAGACTAGATGGAAACAATTAAGTCTGTGAAGCTCAGGGTCATCCATAGTGAGGATCTTCCAGTTTAAATGCTAGGTCTTACAACTAAGGGAAATATTTCTGGCATATGGTGCCAGTCACTCTTGACTCTACTTGAGTATGTTTGAAAACTGAGGAAAAAATTAAAATGATAATTCAAAAAATGTATGGTCTGTATTCTGTTAAGGAAAGGAATTAGTGTTTGTATCTGGATCATGTAATCATTCATTATATATATGTGTATATATATATTCTTACTGTGTTAAATATTTTTCACTTATAATACATGAATATTAATTGTATGAGTTAAATGCCTATTTAACTTTATGTTAACATTTTTTATTTTTATTTTTTAAAGATTTTATTCATGTATTTGACAGAGAGAGAGAGAAAACAAGCAGAGGGAGCAGCAGAGGGAGAAGCAGGCTCTCCACTGAGCAGGGAGCCCCACGTGGGGCTTGATCCCAGGACTCGATCCCAGGACCCTGGGATCATGACTTGAGCAGAAGGCAGACGCTTAACCAACTGAGCCACCCAGGCGTCCCTATGTTAACATCTTTTAAGGAATTGAAGTATCCATTCTCTTCAACTGCCATTGGTATTTCCAAGCAAAGAAGAGGTAATCCCACTCTTGTTTAACAGAAAGGGACACTGAAGCCCGGTGTTTTATCAATCTGATTAGACCCTGTTTTCCTTAGTCCCTCAGGTCACGGTGGGGTCCAGCTTGACCTGGGCTTCCTTCTCTCTTCCAACTCCTGCTAAACATGCAGTATGTGCCCAATAAATGCCCCCCTTTGTAATAATAAACGCTTCATCAGCCTAGGGACAGAGTGGAGTGTCAGACACTGCAGGGTAAGGGAGGTAGACACCAGGTGCAGCATAAATCCTCAGTGTCGGTGCAGCTGGAACTCAAAAGAAATCATTGTTGAGGGGAACTGTTAAGCGCTTTTTAAACATGCTCCCGGATTGATGCTCTGTACTAGCCTCCTAGTTCACAGGGAACACTCACGACTAGTTGCTGGGGTCACCCTCAGGGCAGGAGTGAGTCCAGTAGGGAGCTATGCAGGCATATCAGTTCTCAACGACAAGCCAAGTGCTCACGAGGAATCCCTAGGGGAAGCACAGGCGCCTAATTCGTGCTCCTAGGTGACACAGTAATTACGCTTCTGGCCCGTCTCCGCGGGTGGGTAGGGTTGGAGATTCCTTTAGTTCCCTCACCGGATGGGGAAGGAGAGATCTCGATTTATTTTCCCATCTGGGAAATGGGGGCCGGGGGGGGACAAAAGTGGCCAGAGGACTTGCGCGGGTGGGCAGTCTGGCCGGCTCGCGGGAGCGGGCTTTCCTTCTCCCTCCCCCATCTCAGCTTCTTCAAGGATTAGGAATCCGACGCCTGGAAAGTTTGTTCCCGGGCCGCCAGAAGACCTCCCGGCGCGAACCCTCAAGGGGCTGGAACGGCCCCAAGAGGCCGGATAGGTGCGGGCGCGAACGTTCCGCGCGCCGACGTCCTCCCGCGCCCCGCTCCTCTCAACCTCCCGCTCCTCCTTCCCTCGCTCCTCCGGCTCCCCTCCTCCTCCGTCCCCGCCCCTCTCCTGCCCTCTCATTGGCCGAGCTGGCCGGCCGGGCCTCCCCGGGATTTAAAGGGCCCGCTCTCCGCGCCGCCCAGGGAGCCGCAGCTGGTCCCGGCCTTGCGGCCTGCGGGGGAGGCTGCCCGGAGGAGGCGGCGACGGTGGCGGCGGCGGTGCGTCCCCGGCCCCCAGGACCGCGGCTTCCTTCCTGCCAGGTAAGTCGCCAGCAGTCCGCGTGCGGCTGCCCGGCTCCCATCCTGAGCCGGCCTCCCCGCGCGGGTCTGCAGCGCGTGTCCTGGGGCCCCCTCTCCATCACCTTTCCCACTGCTCCAATTGCTACATCCCCTAGTGCCAACTTCACCTCCCTGCAGCTCCCGGGCTTGGGCAGAGCTTTGTTGGCGGCTGCAAGAGGCCAGGTGGGGGTGAGATGGGGCGCGCGGAGGATACAGGACACCCCCCACATCCGTAGAAGAAGAGATGCACACGGCCCCCAAGTGTCACAGGATCTCCCTCTTTGCCCTCCACACACAGTGATTCTACCTTGGAAACCAGGGGGGCCCCCGCATTTGATATGTGGGCCTAGAATGTACACCGTTCAATTACATCGGACCCGGACTGTTCACAGCATACGAGAGACACGGGTCCTTCATTCACCACAGGTCATGGGCTGTGTGTGTGTGCACCCAGGACGCCCATTCACACACACAGTTGGTGGCTCAGTCTGATGTACCTGACGTTCACACCCTCCCCCAGCCCCCCAGGACCACAACTCCACATGGACAGCCCCAAACTGAAATCTGAGTGTTCAAGTCCATCCCTTGAGCATGGTCTGCCCCATGGACATCCTGGCTCCCTCTGTCCCCACTTTGACAGGTCTGTCCATCTGTCCATCCATCCGTGGGGGTCCGCAATGGCCACTTTCAGCCGCCAGGAATTTTTCCAGCAACTGCTGCAGGGCTGTCTCCTGCCTACTGCCCAGCAGGGCCTTGACCAGATCTGGCTGCTCCTTGCCATCTGCCTCGCCTGCCGCCTCCTCTGGAGGCTTGGTAAGTGCTTGCCGCACCAGGTGCCGCCACACGAGGCCATATCACACCTACCACATTTCATCCATCCCAAGCCACATTTTATCCTGCTACATCTTGCCATGCCAAGCCGGACGCCAACGTGTCTAGCCCACCACATCCCACCAGCCCAAGTGCCATTCCATTACACCACGTCCCGCTATGCCCAGCCGCCCCATGCCACACCACACCAAGCTACGTCCTGCCATGGCGAGTCATGTCTTTCAGTACGCCTGGGTTCTGGGATTCTAGAAAGCTGAGCTTCTTGGATCTTGGGATCCTGAAATGTCTCCATCCCAAGGTTACAAGATTCTGGGATGCTGTCAGTTATAGAATCCCAAAGTACCATGTTACAGGGTTTGGGCATTTTGACAAATTGAAATTCTCACATCCTAGCCTTCCAAAATGCTGGCATTCTGGATTTCGAGACTCCGGGCATGATGAGATTTCTGGATTGTAGGATTCTGGAATGTTTCCACAATCGTGGCAAGCCTATATCCAAACGATAAGATTCCAAGTTCCCAAATTTCCCATAGGATGCTGAGAATTTTGGAAATCTGAGATTCAAAGCTTCTATTACTTTCTTTTTCTTTTCTTTTCTTTTTTTTTCAAGTTTATTATTATTACTTTTTTTAGTAATCTCTTCACCCAACGTGGGGCTCAAACTCATGACCCAAGATCAAGAGTTGCACGCTCCCCTGACTGAGCCAGCCAGGCGCCCCCCCCCTTTTTTCTTTTATTTTAAATGGATGTTTTTTTCCCCAGGTTCATCATTTTGAAATATTTCGAAGTTACTGAAAAGTTAAGCTGAGAGAATAATGTTATGAGCACCGATATATGCATTAGCAGATTCTCCAATTGTCAACATCTTGACACGTTCGCTCTATCTATATATCAATCTACCTATCATCTTCCTAAATCTTGTGAAGAACGTGCTGACACTTCACCCCAAACCCTTCAGTGTGTGCGCCCCCCAAGAACAAGGACATCTTCCCCCAACAAGCACACCCTCCACCCTCACGTCTCAAGAAATGTAATCTGGGTGCAATAATAATTATCCAACAGAAGTTGATATTCACATTTCCCCCAGGGTTCCCAAAATGTCCTTTATAGATGTTTCTTTCCTTTAAACCCAAGCCCTGCCACCTCTCTGGCTCCCCTCTCAAACTCACTCGCTTCGGGGGCCCCCCTGCAATCTCACCGAACATTCCAGCCTCTCTTCTGCCCTCTGCCCACTTGCCCTCCCTTCCTCCCAGCCCACCCAACTTCCCTTTCCTGTTCTCTTTCTCTCTCTCTCTCTCTCTCTCGCCCCCAAAGGGTTGCCATCCTACCTGAAGCATGCAAGCACCGTGGCAGGTGGGTTCTTCAGCCTCTACCACTTCTTCCAGCTGCACATGGTTTGGGTCGTGCTGCTCAGCCTCCTGTGCTACCTCGTGCTGTTCCTCTGCCGACATTCCTCCCATCGCGGCGTCTTCCTCTCGGTCACCATCCTCATCTACCTACTCATGGGGTATGGGCACGAGTCCTCCTCCCCACGCCTTCGGCCAAGGGGCCAGCAGGGCCCCCAGGCCACTCCTCCATGAGGCTGTCCAGGACAAGGAGGGCATAGGGGATGGGGGGGCAATCTGGGAGACTGGTGCTTTCTGAAGGCTCCGGTACTGGACAGGCTGGGCTTGGGCTCCCCCTGGAGGAGGCAGTCCTGGAGAATTATTCCTCCAGGAGATTGTGCGGGACGGGAGTGGGGGGGGATATATAGCCTTCTCTGCACCGTGGTTTCCCCCACTTTGTGGTCTCTGAGACCGTGGGAGTCATGGAGCCAAGACCACCTTTTTTCCGTAGTGAGATGCACATGGTGGACACTGTGACATGGCACAAGATGCGAGGTAGGCAGCCCTGGCCCTCTCACCTGCCCTGGTCGTCCTGCCCCACTCCACAGCTCCTAATTCCCCCAACCCTGTCTGTCCTTCCCCGCTTTTCTCCCTCATCCACCCGCCCCAGTGGACATGCGGGCCTCAGATTCCCCTTAAATCTGTGTCTCTCCCATGCCTCCCCCCCCCCCCGGCCGTTCGTCTGTCCTATCTCATGTACGCACGCGCCTGACACTTGAGTCAGGGCATCTGCCGGTCCTGGGCCCACCTGCTCACCTGCCTGTCTGACACCGTGCCCACCTGTTCACACTTGACCTCCTCTTTTCCTACCACCTCTCACCCGGTGCTCCCCATTCCCCAACGCGGACCTGCTCTTTGCCTGTCCACTTGACCATGGGCGCCACACATAGGGGCCCAGATGATCGTGGCCATGAAGGCGGTGTCTCTGGGCTTCGACCTGGACCGGGGCGAGGTGGGTGCCGTGCCCTCGCCCATGGAGTTCATGGGCTACCTCTACTTCGTGGGCACCATCGTCTTTGGGCCCTGGATATCCTTCCACAGCTACCTACAGGCTGTCCAAGGCCGCCCGCTGGTGAGGTCCTGGGTGGACAGGTGGGCAGGGACTGTGGGAGCCACCGTGGGGCAGTGTTCACGGAGCCTTGATCCCCACAGAGCCGCCGATGGCTGCAGAAGGTGGCCCGGAGCCTGGCGCTGGCCCTGCTGTGCCTTGTGCTGTCCACCTGTGTGGGCCCCTACCTCTTCCCATACTTCATCCCCCTTGATGGTGACCGCCTCCTTCGCAAGTGAGCACAGCCTTTGAGGCCTCTGCCCAACAGTGAGGGGGTTGGGTAGGGACTTGGGGTCTCCCCGGCTCTGAGCCTGTCTCTTAATCCTTCTATCTGTCTTCTGTTACTACAGCAAGAAACGCAAAGCCAGGTAAATGAAGGCAGGTGCTAAGGGCGAGTGGGGCTGACTGGGGGTTGGGGGGGTCACAGTCTGTGGCCGGTTTGTTCTGTAAGTCCGAGACTGGCCGACCATCTGTCCCACAGCTAGACAGAGACTGAGTGTCTATGGCTGTTGTTTGACCACGGTTGGTTCTGTGACTCTATATGACTGACACTCCCAACACATAACTGTGCCTGGCTGTCCATCTAGTCCACGGCTAGGAATAAATTATGTGACGACAATGGGGAGTGACAAGTATGTATTGGTGGGTGACGCCAACCTGCCTGTGACGCTGGCTGGAGGTGTATATGGGTTGTTTGCCTGTCAGCCACTCACCCTCCATGTGGGACTGGTGTTCCGGCTGTCTCGCTGTGCCATTGTCGATGATGGGATGTGTGCCTATCCCTGGATAAGATAAAGCGGGGTCGTCCATAACTCTGACTGGGAATGGGTCTGTTGTGTGTCTGTCTGTGATGGATTCCGCCTGTGAGTCTGCCTTCTCTGGCCACCTGGTGCTGTCTGGCTGAGGGCTCATGACCGACCGTGTGTCTGTGCCTGTCTGTGGGACCGACCATCCACCTCTGGTGCGACTGTAGGATTTCATCCGGCTGTTTGATTGTATGACCCAGTGCCCCACTCACTGGCCGCTGATGGTGGCTGATGCTGAATGAAGCTCCCAAAGGGTGGAAGGACTTGCCTGGGGTCACCCAGCTAAGCAGCCGGACATTATTCCCAGGCCCGATTCCAGAACCTACACTTTTTCCGGGACGCGGTCTCTTTTTCACCATGTCTGACTGTTCAGCTGACAGGATGACTGGATTGAGCGTAGCACTGTGTACGTGTACAAAGCAGGGTGCTTGGTGGTGTCTGTGCCGGAGTAAAGGACTCCAGGGTATCTTCCGGTCACTGGGTCAGACTGCAGAGCTGCGAGGCTGGGAGTCTGAGAGCGTTTGTGCCCGGCCCCGTGGCTGTGTCGGTGTGTGGCATGGTGAGGTCGGGCCTCTGATGGTGGCTGGGTCTGGATGTCTGGCCACGTGAGGCTACAGGACCGGGTCATACGGTAGGGCGGCTCACACTTCTGTTTGGGGCATACGTATGCGTGTGACTATCTTTTGCCGCCATGTTTCTGTCTTGTCTACAACAACTCCGGCCAGCCTCCAGGTCCTCTCTGACTCTCTTTCCTTTCTTCTCTGCTGCCTTCCTGAACCCTGGGGGCCCTAGGGGCACCATGGTAAGGTGAGTCTGCAGAGTGGGGCTGGGGATGCTGACACGTGGCGGGGTGTCATGCCGGGGGCCTAGGAGTGATCCCTCTCTCCCCCCCTACTTTCTCCCCAGGTGGCTGCGAGCCTACGAGAGTGCTGTCTCCTTCCACTTCAGCAACTATTTTGTGGGCTTTCTGTCCGAGGCCACGGCCACGTTGGCAGGGGCTGGCTTCACCGAGGAGAAGGATCACCTGGAATGGTGGGGAGGGCTGGGGGGGCCCCCCTCCCACAGGGTGCTGCCTAGAGGAGCTGCAGGGAGGGGGGAGGGAGTCCCGGGGGAGGGAACCTCCAAGACGAAAGTATGGAGGTTAGATGGATGGGTTGAGACCCCAAATGAATTTGCAGGCCTCTTTTGCCTACAGGGACCTGACGGTGTCTAAGCCACTGAACGTGGAGCTGCCCCGGTCCATGGTAGAAGTTGTCACAAGCTGGAACCTGCCCATGTCTTATTGGCTAAATAACTGTGAGTCACCAAGTCACCACTCCAAGAGAGCTGGGAGTCCTCAACCCAGGCCCTTTTCCATTCATATATAACAAACATTTACTGAGAACCTATTGTGTACTAGGCACTGAAGATACTGCAGGGACGAGAAAAAAAAACAAAACAAAACCAAAGTCCCTGGCCCCTGTGGAGTTGGCATTTTCGTGGGGCGAGCAGACAGAGAAAAAAAAAAAAAAATGTAATAGTTCAAGTAGTGACAGGTGCTATGGTAAAAAAAAAAAAAATGAAGCAGGTAAAGATGATCTGGGAGTGTTGGCAGGAGTGGGGGGAGGGAGTGTTGCAATTTTAAATAAATTAGCCAGAGCAAGTCCTACTGAGGAGGTGACATTTGAGCAAAGACCTGAGCAAGGTGAAAGAACAAGCAATGCCGACGTGTGGGGCAGGAGGGGAGCAGATGGAGGGAACAGCCAGTGCAAAGGCCCTGAGGCAGCACACTGGGCATGTGTCTGAGGAACAGGGAGGAGACCGGTGCAGTGGGAGCAGAGTGAGCGAGGGGACCAATGGCAGGAGGGGAGGGCAGAGAGGTGACAGGGGCCTGGAAGGCTTCATTGGCCACGGTGAGGATTGGGGCTTTTTCTCTGAGAAATGGAGGCACAGCAGGGGTGTGAGTGGGGCAGGGGGCCGCTGAGGGCTGACTCAGGTTGTAACAGGGCCTTCTGGCTGCTGTGAGAGCAGACAGGGTGGAAGCTGTAAGGAGGCCATGGCAGTAGTCCAAACAAGCTACGGTGGTGGTGGCAGGGGATGTGGAGAAGAGAGGGCAGATTCTGGAGACGTTCTGAAGGTGGAACTGACAGGATTTGCTGAGAGTTTGCTTGTGGAATATGGGGGTGGGGGGGCAGAGCGAGGGTGATTCTAGGATTTTGCCCTGAGGACCTGGACGAGTCTCTTGGACATTGGCTGAACTTGGGGGCGCTATGGGAGGAGCAGGTGGGGAGGGAAGATCAGGAGCTAAGTTTTGGACATGGGACGTTTGGGGCCATTATAAAGATTTTATCCTGGGGGCTCCAACAGGTTGCGGGTTCCTCGCCTTGCCCTCTGGCCCCCCGGGGAAGGGCAGAGGGGATCCCAGGAGACTCTTGACCCGCATCTCCCCCTTCCAGATGTTTTCAAGAATGCTCTCCGCCTGGGGACCTTCTCAGCGGTGCTGGTCACCTATGCGGCCAGTGCCCTCCTGCACGTGAGCAGGGCAGCGCGGGCTGTGGGGTGAGGAGAGCTGGGCGGGGGTGGGGGGGCAGGGCCTCCTCCTTACTCACCTCACTGCCCCCTGGGCCCTCCAGGGCTTCAGCTTCCATCTGGCCGCGGTGCTGCTGTCCCTGGCGTTTATCACTTACGTGGAACACGGTGAGTGCCGAGCCCAGCCCAGCAGATGGGACGGAAGGTGGGGGCAGGGCTAGAACCACTGTCCCCTGAGGCTAACCTGACACCCCCCCCCCCATTACCTCCCGGCATCCGCCCCAGTCCTCCGGAAGCGCCTGGCTCGGATCCTCAGTGCCTGCGTCTTGTCGAAACGGTGCCCACCAAACTGTTCGCACCAGCATCGCTTGGTGAGGGTTCAGCCCGGGCAACCTCATGCCCAACACTCCCCCTCAAAAACGTTACTTCCGTCTCCATCTTGTATCTGTCTCAGGGTGCCCAGCTTCCTCTTCTGGTGCCTGAGCAATCCCCAGAACCTCACTTCTACTCACTGGCATCCATTTCTCTCACAAACATTTATCAAGCCCCTGCTGTATACACACCTGGCATCCGTCTGCCCTTCCCCGCCCCTGAACATTTATTGAGCACTTGCTGACATCAGGCACTGTTCTAGGCACTGGAGACACAGTGGTGGACAAAAAAGACTAAAGTCCCAGCCCTATGGGACAACCATTTTAACAGATGAGACAGTAAATGTTTAAAGTCAGTAAAGTATAATAGTTTCTTAGATTGTGATGAATGCCAAGGAGAAAAGACATGAGGGAAAGGGGAAGGGAAGTATGGAGGGGGTGAGTGTCTTCAATTTTAAATAGGGAAGTGACTTTTGAGTTCTTTAACTGAAGGAGATGAGGCAGAGAAGCATTCCAGGCAAAGCGAGAAAAATGGGTGTAAAAGCTCTGACATGGGAGAGAGCCTGGAATATTTGAGGGACAACAAGGAGGCCAGTGTGGCTTGAGCAGAGCAAGCGAAGGGGTAGAGTGATGGGTCTCGTAGGTCATGGTGGGAATTTGTTTCAGTTTGTTTTTTCATTGTTTGCAATAATATGGACAACCTCAGGTTTGTCTCCCACCCGGCAACCGACGTTTATCACCATAAGCCCCCAGCTCAAGCCCCTCCATTCTTCCTCTTCTGCCTGAGCAGTCGCATCTCCCCCTGGATGCCCTCAGGCTAACAGTACCCTCATCCTTGGATACCTCTGGAGCTCCCATAGGCAGTTCCAAACCATCTTTTTCCTACCCCAGGGGGTGCCCTGTGCCCTGGACATCCTCATTCCTGGGACCCACTGGGCCTTGTGCATCTCCCTGGGCTCCCCTGCCCAGGTGGGGCTGGGGGACAGTGAGTAGATCCAGCTGCCAAGCATATCCATCTGTCCCCCACAGGGCCTGGGGGTGCGAGCCTTAAACCTGCTCTTTGGGGCCCTGGCCATCTTCCACCTGGCCTACCTGGGCTCCCTGTTTGATGTCGATGTGGATGACACCACAGAGGAGCAGGTGAGGTGGGGCCCTGGGCTGGAGGTTACTTAGGGATGTGCTACCTGCTCATGGGAACCATGAGAACAAAGGTGAAGAGGCTGAGGCATTGAGGACCTGGTGTCATGTGTCCATCTAGCTTGCAAAGCTAGTGCTCCTCGCTCCTTCTTTCCCAGGGTCATTCTGGTTGATTTGTCCTGTAAGGGCTTTTATTAGGGTGAAGCGTGCAAACTATGTTTATTTTACTTATAAAATTTATTTTATGGAGATGGTGTGCAAAATCCAGGTTTTACTTTTTTTTAAAGATTCTATTTGAGAGAGAGAGAGAGAGAGAGAGAAAACGGGAGCAGAGGGAGGGGCAGAGGGAGAGGGAGAAGCAGGGTCCCTGCTGAGCAAGGACCCCAACGCAGGGGCTTGATCCTAGGACCCCAGGATCATGACCTGAGCCGAAGGCAGCCTCTTAACCAACTGAGCCACCCAGGTGTCCCCAGGTTTTACTTTTCAAAAAATTAATTATTTCATCATATTTTTGTTTAGGTAGAATTCGCAAGGTTTCTTTCTTATTTGATTAAGGAAGTATTTTTACTCAGGTTGAATGTGCAAACTCTGGATTCTGCTTTAAAAATGCACATTAAAATATATGTACTATTTTTATTCATGTGGAGTATGCACATTCCAGATTTTACTCCTTTTTAAATGAAAGACGATTTTAAAAATACTGTTTCTTCATATGGCTCTTGCAGGATCCAGGTTTTGCTTCTCTCTTAGTTGAATTTTTAATTTTTAATTGAAAATAAAACTTTTATTTTCTATTTTGTCATTAAAAACAATTTTTAATCTTCATTCAGGTTGAGTGTGCAAAATCTGGGTTTTATTTTTATTAAAACATTTAAAAATAGCTAATGCATATATCACAAGGTTCAAAAACAAAACAGTATTCAAGATGTTCAGGGAAAAGTCTTGCTCCTACTGTCTACTTCCCCTCTTACAGGTAACTACTTTTAATCATTTTATTAAAATATCCTTCTAAAATATAAGTGCAACAGTATATAATATATTTTAATTCCCTCCCTCACCCCAGGTTTTACCCTAAAATAACTCATGAATGAAACTGTTCTTGAAAATCTTCCACATAAGTACATGGAATGTCCTCATTCGTTTTCCATTGCGAGGATATGACAATATGACACAGTGTAGTTTGTCCCTTATCAGTGAACACCCAGGCGATTTCCAGCCCTTTCCTATTGCAAATGGTGTTGCAGCAAGTAATAATACCCCCGTACCCATGTGGATTCACACAGGTGCAGACAGGAACTATAGGACCTAGCCTCCATAGTTACAATGAAAAAGTTTCTTTTTTGCCTCCCCCACCAACCATGTGTGACCATATCTGTCGCCCTACCAACAGAGTGCCTCTCAGACTTCCTGGATAGGTTTGCTGGTTTGAGAGGAGGAAGATTATGAGTGAAGCTGAGTATCGTTTCATATATTTAAGAGCCAGTGGAGTTTTTCCTTAGTGAGAATGGCGTACTCTCCTCCTTTGCCAGTTTTTTTTTTCTTTTTGAAAAATCGCTTTCTAGGAGCTCCTCCTGTATTAGGGAGAGTATGGGGCAGAGGATGGAATTGCCTTGTTTTGTTTTTAAAATAATATTTAAAGAAGAAAACATGAAAGAAAAAAAACACACACACACCGGAATCTGCTTACCTTTTCTTTCTTTCTTTTTTTTTTTTTTTTTAAGATTTTATTTATTCATTTGACAGAGAGAGAGACACAGCGAGAGAGGGGACACAAGCAGGGGGAGTGGGAAGGGAGAAGCAGGCTTCCCGCAGAGCAAGGAGCCCCATGCGGGGCCCAATCCCAGGACTCCGGGATCATGACCTGAGCCGAAGGCAGACGCTTAACGACTGAGCCACCCAGGCGCCCTCTGCTTACCTTTTCTATGTACGCAGTCTCTTCTCTGGGGCCTCACCTAGGGTTACCATGCAGTCACAGAAATGTCCTGGAACAAAGGATGGGTTTTCCTGAGACCTTTTTTCTTGCCAAGTGGGACTGTCACCTCTTTCTCTCCCACAGGGCTACGGCATGGCATACACTGTCCACAAGTGGTCAGAGCTCAGCTGGGCCAGTCACTGGGTCACTTTTGGATGTTGGATCTTCTATCGTCTCATAGGCTGAGGCACATCTGTGGACCCTCATAGCTCCCTCAAGACCCCTCAGGGTGCCAGCTCTGATGGGGGATGAGGGAAGGCCCTATCTCTAATTCTTGACCCCTCTCCATCCTTGACCCCCGACACCCCTACACACACACACACACACACACACAATATTTCCATGCCTGTCGATCCCCACTCCACCACAAGGCGGGAAGGGGGTGGTCCCTGCTGGGGCCTGAGGTGGAGGATGCTCGGGGAAGCAGAGAGGGGGAGATCCAGGGCCTCCCCGCCTTCCTTCTCCCTTTTTATATACAGTTTGTTATTGTCAAATAAAAGTAGGAAAGATATAAAAGGCTCTTTCTTCACTGCTCAGTGGGGAATAGAATTGAGTGAGGAATGGGCACAGCACGGATAAAGGTTTGGAAGCTGGAAATCCTGAAGAGGGAGCAGGTCGTGATCGGTTCATGGTTTATTATTGTTCAGGGTTGGATGATGAGCCCGAGGACTGCACAGCCTGATTTGAGCGGAGCCAGGACACACTGGATAGTTGCATGTGCGGGGGGGGGGGGGGGGGGGGACCTGATACTAGCTGGCTGGAAAACTGATTGGTTTTCTGATTGGTTATTCTGACTAGGACAGGGAGGGGGAAAACAAGACAGATTGTGGGTTCTAACTGGATAGGAAGGTCTGGGATAGGTCTGGGTTTTGACTGCGCAGTCTGGGGTGCCCGCTGCCTTAGAGTTACGGAGTTCGGGTTGGCCCTTTAGAGTTGGCACAGGGAGACTAAGGGTCTCCATGCCAATTGGCCAGCAAGGCTGAGGAGCCTGGGTTTTGACTAGTTCTTCTGACTTTAAGTCGGGAGAGGTGGAGATGCCCGCTGAGGAGTTGAGCGCCCAGGGAGAGGGCAGAGGCACAGTGTACAAGATGTGATCTGCCTGTCATATTAAGTTTCCTTGCCGGCTCGGGCATTAGTATTGAGAGTGCGAGAGACTCATTGACTGCTCTGCCTAAAAAACGAGGGCAAAGGTGAGCGAACACAGAACAATGCTGACTCAACAGCAGATGGAAGATAAACACCCAATTTTCCGATACGACTGATTGACAATGGGATAGGGAAACTGAAGCCCGGACTCACTGCTGACGGGGTTCAGCCCCAAAACGCCCACCAACCTTGGCGGGTCCCAGCCTTCGCGCAACTCCTGACTGGGTCTCAACCAACAGCGAAAATGGCACCACGCATGGGGGCGGGGCCGGCGGCACAGGGAGAGCTCCTATTGGTTAGGAGCTGCACTGGCCGCCTTCCCAGCCCCTCCATTGGCCAGCTCCGTAAGGTGAGGAACCTGTGAGGGGATAAATCGGAACGAAGGAGTTTACGCAGCCAGCGCGCTAGCCTAGAGAGAGCCCGGAGCCTGCGAGCGAGGCCGCCAGGACCACGCTGCTGGGTGAGTGTCCTCCGCCCAGCCTGCCACTCCGTCCCCTAGCTCTCAGCTGCTAAACAGCCGGCCCTCGACGCCGGCGCTCGACCTTTCCTCTCCTCGCCCCCGCGCCGCCCCGTCCCACGCAGACACACACACTCCCACCGCCCCCCCCCCCCACGCGCCTGCGCGAGACCCCCTGCTACCGCGCGGTTGTCCGGACGACAGAGGATCTGCCTTCTCATTGGGCAGCTGGCCCAGAGGCTTCTGGTTCTAATTGGTGGTCTCTGAATTTGACCCTCGTTTTCCTGTTTAGAACTGCGCCCAAGACCCCTGCCTTCCGCTTTCCTCTTTCTCTCGCAGGTCGGTGGCCTTATGCACGATTTCAGGAAGGGTCTGGCTTTCCACACACTGAACCTGAGGGTTGTAGTTCTGATTAGTTTTCTCTCTCCTGTCCTGCAGTTTCCAGGACTATGGGGGAGGGAATAGCTTTCTGTTGAAAGATGCTAGACCCTGACCCCTGCAGTGGAACCCAGCCTGGTCGCTGTGTCTCCCCCAGCCGACTGTGACCCCTGAGGGTGGGGACCACGCCAGGCCCATGTGTGTCCCCTATCCGGGCATGATCAGTGAGAGCTGGGACCTAGTCTGGTTCTTGTGTCTGCCCACCAGACTGTGACCAATGAAGGCTAGAACCTGGCCTGGTTCCTGTGTCTTCCACATCATAGGACTCTTGGAGGACTTAAACAACCTTATAGTCATGATTTCAAAACAGCATATAATTAGATTACTTTTAATCCAGTCTATTAACTGATTATTTGAGTCCATTTACATGTCTTGTGATAATAAATTATTTGGATTTGATTTTATGATCTCGTTCTGTGCGTTCTATTTGCTCAGGTTTCTCTCTCTCTCTTTTTTTTTTTCTCTCCTTTCTACTTATCCACACACAGCCATCAGCCTACAAAGACATGACCACCAACGCCAACCCCTTGCACCCATACTGGCCTCGACACCTGAGGCTGGACAACTTTGTGCCTAATGACTGCCCCACTTGGCATCTCCTGGCTGGCCTCTTCTCTGTCTCTGGGGTCTTGGTTGTGACCACGTGGCTGTTGTCAGGTCGTGCTGCGGTCGTCCCCCTGGGGACTTGGCGGCGACTGTCCCTGTGCTGGTTTGCCATATGTGGGTTCATTCACATGGTGATTGAGGGCTGGTTCAGCCTCTACCACGAAGACCTTCTTGGAGACCAAGCTTTCTTGTCCCAACTCTGTGAGTCCTGGGTTCTTTGATGTGCTGTGGGAGGGAATTTTCTGGGTAGGGATTGGCTTAGATGTTTATTTCACCCACCAACTCTAACGTTAATTTATTTTAAAAACGTATTCAACTTTTTTTGTTGGATATATATTCATATGGGTCCAAAAAAACCAAACCATTTAAAGAGGTGTGCAGTGAAAATCTACCTTCTGTTTACCAAGTTTCTGTAGTTATTAACCAATGTTAATAATTGTGTATGGTTTTTTTCCAGGATTTATTTACACAAAATTACACGGATAAGCCTCAATTTACTATTTGTAAAAGAGGGATAACGGTAATACCCAAATATCTGTAAGTCACTTACAACAGTGTTGGCAGGGGAGCCTGCATGGCACAGTCCATTAAGCATCTGGCTCTTGGTTTCAGCTCAGGTCATGAGATCGAGCCCTGTGTCAGGCTCTGAGCTCAGCCTGGAGTCCACTTGAGATTCCCTCTCCCTCTCCCTCTGCCCCTCCTGCTCATGCACACACACTCTCTCTCTCTCAAATAAATCTTAAAAAAAAAAAAAAAGACTTTAAGAACAGTGTTGGCAGATAGTAGATGCCTTAATTGTTTATCGTCATCATCATCATTGTTTTTTTTTTCCCCTTCTATGCAAACAAATAGTAATATGGTATATACACCTCTGAACTTTGCTTTTTTTCAACGCGGTCACTCCTCATCAGTTCATAAAAAGCTTTCAAAGCGGGCGCCTGGGTGGCTCAGTTGGTTAAGCGACTGCCTTCGGCTCAGGTCATGATCCCGGAGTCCTGGGATCGAGTCCCACATCGGGCTCCCGGCTCAGCAGGGAGCCTGCTTCTCCCTCTGACCCTATCCCCTCTCATGCTGTTTCTCTCTCTCTCTCTCTCTCTCAAATAAATAAATAAATAAAATCTTTAAAAAAAAAATCATAAAAAAAAAAAAAAGCTTTCAAAGCATGGATGTTACAGAATTATTTGACTTGTCCAGTATTTTGGGGTATTTCCCTCCAATCTTTTTTTTTTCTTCAAGATTTTATTTATTTATTTGAGAGAGAACAAGCAGAGCGAGAGGGAGAAGCAGACTCCCCGCTGAGCAGGGAGCCCAACGCGGGGCTCGATCCCAGGCCCCTGGGATCATGACCTGAGCCAAAGGCAGATGCTCAACCGACTGAGCCACCCAGGCACCCCCAATCTTTTGCTATTATAAATAATATTCCTTTTTGGCCTCATGAATAAATTATTTTTCTGCTATTCTTTTTTTTTTTTTCAAAGATTTTATTTATTTGAGAGAGAGCACGTGCACACGAGCAGGGGGGAAGGGCAGAGGGAGAGGGAGAAGCAGACTCTTCACTGAGCAGGGAGCCCGACGTGGGACTCCATCCCAGGACCCTGAGATCATGACCTGAGCCGAAGGCAGATGCTTACTATTCTTATATAAAACTTTGATCTAACACAAGTCTGTGTGGAGATCTGCTTTCATTTCTCTTGGGTAAATATGGAAGAGAAGAATGGTAGGTGTGTGTTTAACTTTATGAAAAACTGCCAAACGGTTTTTAAAAATGGCTGCACCATTTTATTTTCCCACCAGCAGTATATGGGAGTTCTAGTTCTTCCACATCCTCACCAACACTTGGTATGGTCAGGTGTTTCTTCAGTTTTAGTCGTAGTGGATGCAAGTGATATCTCATTACGGTTTTAATTTGCTTTTTCTTAATAACTCATTAAAGTTTGAGCATGTTTCATATGTTGATTGACCATTTTGGAATCCTCTTTATTTTATTTAAAAAAATTTTTTTAATCCTCTTTTATGAAGAACCTATTCTTGTCTCCTGTCTGTTTTTATATTGAGTGGTCTTTTTCTTATTAATTCTCTGCTCATTTTTCACTCACTCATCTGTTCACCTTTGTGCTTGCTTGCTCGCTTGTGCGCTCTCTCTCTCTCTCTCTCTCTCTCTCACGCTCGCACACTCGCACACTCACTCACTCATTGGCTACTTCACTCACCCCATCACCTACACTTGCCTTCTTTTATTCCACATTTACTGAATACCAGACATTCACAGCATTACTTATTGTTCTATGTCAGGTCCGCACACATTATCTTGTATACATATGTTCACTCTAGAATCCAGACAGCTACCCCACTTCTCAGATGAGGAAACTGAGGCATGGAGAGGTTATGAAGCCCACCTTACATGGGCCCTCAACTCTTGCACATCCAAGTTCCTTTTCTTGCCTTTATTCTTCATGTATGTCTCTTACCTTCTTCAGGGAAAGAGTATGCCAAAGGAGACAGCCGATACATCCTGTAAGTATTTGCCTCCATCAAGGGAGACCTCCATTGATTGGGGTGGGGGGTGAGTCGGGGAGTACTCATGGGGTGCCCTGTGGGTAGAGCACAGTGATGCCAGTGTTCCCCAACCCTTTCTCCCCCCACAGGAGTGACAACTTCACAATATGCATGGAGACCATCACAGCTTGCCTTTGGGGACCACTCAGCCTATGGGTGGTAATCGCCTTTCTCCGCCAGCAGCCCCTCCGCTTTGTCTTACAGCTCGTGGTCTCTGTGGGTGAGGAGAGGGCCCACACTGGGTGCTGGAGGGGTTGATGGGGGATCCACAGACACAGGGTATCTCTGCAGGGAGCATCGCTCAGTTGTGCCCATCCAGGGCTGAGTCAGGCTGAATGACATCCTCCTGAGGTTCTGGAACAGCCATGACCCTCTCGGTCTGTGTTCTCAAGTGGGAAAGGTTCATTTCCCCCTCCTCCTCCTTCATCACAGCGTCTCCTGTGAAGGTTATATGAGGTGGCGGGAAGCCCCTGGATCCTCCAGGGTTAGGATTCTGAGCTCCCTTCATCTGGCATTCAGTCCTCTTGTGTTCTTACATTGCTAGCTTTCTTTAGTTCTGGAATCATGCGCTGTCTTGAATTAAAGGATTTTGAGCTTCCTTAAATTCTGGAGATGGGAACTCTCCTGAGTTGAGAAATTCTCAGCTTCTGATTTCTGGAATTCTCACTTTTCTAATTCCTCAGATTTTCAGCTATATGATTTCAGAATTCTTAGCTCTCTAAATTTGGGAATCCTGAGCTCTGAGACCTTGAATGATGACTTAGAAAATGCCTTGGAATACCTTTTCCTCCTGACTGGGTTTCCCCTTCCCCTTCTGCCTCCCACAGGTCAAATCTATGGGGATGTGCTCTATTTTCTAACAGAGCACCGGGACGGATTCCAGCATGGGGAGCTGGGCCACCCACTCTACTTCTGGTTTTACTTTGTCTTCATGAATGGCCTGTGGCTGGTGCTGCCTGGAATCCTCGTGCTCGATTCTGTAAAGCAGCTCACTCATGCCCAGAGCATGCTGGACACCAAAACCACAATATCCAAGAGCAAGCTGAACTAATAAGTAGTAGGCTGGGCTTGAACACTGGACGATGAGGAACCCTCCACCAGGAAGAAGAGTTCAGTCCCATAGGTTGGGGGGACAAAGCAAATTGATCTGTCAAACTCGGGTTAATGGGTAAGCACCAGAAGGGCCAGAGGCAGGGACAAAAAAGGAGCTGTGTGGAGCTACGGCCAGGAGCCACTGGGACAAAGGTACAGAAGAAACTAGAAGGGCCATAATGGCGGCAGTTTTTAAAATCAGGAAATAAAAGATCTTGACCCTAACACTGAGAGATCTTTAATTACTAACCCCAGAGATGCCCTATGACTGACCCCACAAACCCCTCCCTCACTCACTCATTTCACAGACCACTGTTCTCTCAGCCATAGACCCCCCCCCCCATTATCATCACTTAGACCTCCAATCTATAACCTCACGGGACCCCACAGAGTCCCGTGATGACTAATTAGATCCACGAGATGCCCATTATCTCACACCCTCAGTGTTCTCTCCAGAACACACTTTCTCATTTTTTGTAATATGGACAGGCTGAGAACTCGTGTCTCCTGATCAGGTGCCCCACAGACACCCCATCAATAACTCCATAGATCTTTCCTCACTCACCTCAGACTCCCCCATTACTCCAAAGACCCCACCATCACTTACCCCACAGACACCCATCAGTACCCTAAAGATCCCCATCACTCACCCCAGAGACCCCAGAAAACTCACACAAGACCCATCACTCACTTCACATACCCCATAACTTACCCCAACAGGCCTCTAGTCATACACCCTACAACCCCATGACTCACCCCATAGACCCCCCTCATCGTGTATAACACAGACCCTCTCAGTCTCCCCACAAATCCCCTATTATTTACCCTATAGGCTGTCATTACTTACCCTACAAACCCCTCTAAACTCACCTTGCAGAATTTGTCACCTCATACCCCTCAGGTCCCCAATTACCCCACAGATCTTCCATCACTCACCCCGCATCCTATCCTGCAGACCACCTACCTATCATGTATCCACAGATTCTCATCATTCACCCCACAGATACCTCTCACCCTATAGACCCACCCCCGTCGCTCCTCCCTTAGTCTCTCTGTCATTAACCTCACAGACCTTGAGTCATAAAACAAATGGGTACTTGAGGAATTTTGAGGAGATGACAAAGAATGAAAAAAAACTGCAGATACCTGTAGACTGGCTCCTGGTGACCTGTACAGAGCAGGACTTCAATTCAAATCCTGGTTCTGCTCAAGCCTCCAGTATAGCTTTTGAGAAATGCCTCACTGTTAAAGCCAACGCCAGGCACAGCCACCTTCTGTCCATTGCACCTACTCTCTGTGCCACTTACTATCCCCTTGACCTTGAGCATGTTTCTCCCTGACCTTCAGTGCTCTCATATGTAAAATTCTAATTAGAGTACCTACCTCATTGGATTTTTATGCAGATTAAATGAATTAATATATGTAGACCACCTGGTATACACTTTGTATTTGTTGAATGGAAGAATAAATAAATGAAAGAGAAAGTTCTCCCCAGGACTATGATAAGGACCTCCTTTTTTGTTTCCTTGCTTCCAATAAGCAGTCTTTCCATCCAAGGCCCTCTCCACAACCAAGACAGGCATCTGACCACATTATACCCCCATTTAAAACCTGGGCTCCAGGGCCATCACTATTGAACTCCAGGCTAGTCTTTTGTTCATCCCACCCTATGTTAATTGTAATGAGAAGCAGACTCTCAAATTTCTTTCTTTTTTTTTTTTTAAGATTTTATTTATTTATTTGAGAGAGAGAGAATGAGAGACAGACAGCACGAGAGGGAAGAGGGTCAGAGGGAGAAGCAGACCCCCTGCTGAGCAGGGAGCCGGATGCGGGACTCGATCCCGGGACTCCAGGATCATGACCTGAGCCGAAGGCAGTCGCTTAACCAACTGAGCCACCCAGGCGCCCCAAATTTCTAATTTCCTTCAGAAAATCCAGCAGAGCCATAAGAAGTGTTTACTCAAGCACATGGGTCCGAAGAAATGTGCCAAAAACCCTTCTCTGGCTTTCAAAAAAAAAATTCCCCATTATTTATACCTTCTAAAAAATTGACATCTATCTAATATTAATACCAAGGAAACAAATTATTTAAAAAGATACCAGAATAGGGGCACCTGGGTGGCTCAGTTGATTAAGTGTCTGCTGGGATCGTGATCCTGGGGTCCTGGGATCAAACCCCGTGTTGGGCTTCCTGTTCAGCAGGGAGTCTGCTTCTCCCTCTCCTGCCCCTCCACCCCAGCTCGTGCTCTATCAATCTCTCTCTTTCAAATAAATAAAATCTTTTTTAAAAAGATACCAGAATAGAATTGCAGACTTCTCTAAAAAGTTAAGAGTAGCATTCATACAACACTGCAACAATAACTCAAGTCCAGTCATCTTACAGGACTCCTTTGTTAGAAATTACACTTGTAAGGGCAGTCTGTATTTTGTCCAGACCAGATGGGTATGCAATGAAGTGAGAATGCCTTCATGTATTTTGTGATTTGAGGAATCTATAAGATGTTCAATCATTCAGCTGATATTCAGTAGACATACACTGTTTAAATTTTTTTTTTTTTAAGATTTATTTATTTGACAGAGAAAGACACAGCGAGAGAGGGAACACAAGCAGGGCTAATGGGAGAGGGAGAAGCAGGCCTCCCGTGGAGCAGGGAGCCCGATGTGGGACTCGATCCTAGGACCCCGGGACCACGACCCGAGCCGAAGGCAGACGCCTAACGACTGAGCCACCCAGGCGCCCAACATACACTGTTTAATAACAGAACTGACCTCAACGTGTTGCGAGGATTAAGTAAAATGAAGGCAAACTTAAAAAGCTAGGACCTGGGGCACCTGGGTGGCTCAGTCGCTGGTCGTCTGCCTTCGGCTCCAGGGTCCTGGGTTCGAGCCCCACATTGGGCTCCCTGCTCAGCAGGAGGCCTGCTTCTCCCTCTCCCACTCCCCCTGCTTGTGTTCCCTCTCTCGCTGTGTCTCTCTCAAATAAATAAAATCTTTAAAAAAAAAAAGCTAGGACCTCCAGAGAGCCTAAAAATAGCTTTTTTTTAGTAAGTTATTTATTGAAATATATCATGCAGGGGCGCCTGGGTGGTTCAGTCAGTTAAGCATCTGCCTTCAGTTCAGGTCATGATGCCGGGGTCCTGGGATCAAGCCCCACGGTAGGGCTCTCTGCTCAGTGGGGAGTCCGCTTCTCCCTCTTCCTCTGCCCCTTCCCCTGGCTTATGCACTCTCTCTCTCGCAAATAAATACAATCTTTAAAAAAAAAAGAAATATGCAGACAGAAACTGCAAAAGTCATAAATGTGCAGCTCTATGAATTTTCACAAAGTGGAAACTATTTTTAAGAGATTCTGGAAAAGGATTATTTTCCATTCAGCAGACTCATTTGAAGCAAGGGCCACAGGCTTTTGAAATAGATGACATCATCTGTTAAGCAGAGGCACGAGGCAACTCGGGGCGGGATGTGGGGCCTGACGTCATCGCACAGCAGCTTCTTTTCCCCGCCCACTTCTCTCGCCTGAGTAGGTCGTCATTGTAATACGTAGGTGAATCGGGAATTATGCTGCCCAGACAACCGAACCGCAGGCTCGGGGAGGTGGGACCTCAGTGGGCGCCTGCGTACTGGTGGAAGTGAGGCACAATGCACCGCTTTTGGGGGCGGGACACCTGGGTAGAGCATCTTAAGCGCGTGCGCAGAGGCCATCTCCACCCTGTGCTGGGTGGGAGGGGCAGTGGGGGGGCAGGGTCGCACAGCGCCCTCTGCGCCTGCGCCGGGGCGCAAGGTGGGGCCGCGGGCGCCCGCACTGTGGAGTGCTCACAGAGGTGGGGGGCAACGGTCAACCGTCGCCCTGAGGCGGGTGGCGGCGGGATGGCGGCGGCCTCTGGATCCTCGGATTTGGCCGGCTCTGGAGCGCCCCCACCTGGTGGGGGAGCTCAGGCGGCGGCGGCTGAGGAGGAGGAGCGAGAGGTGGTACGGGTCCGAGTCAAGGTGAGGCTGACAGTTGGTTGGCCTGCCCTCCTGGGGTGCCCAGGGGAGGGGAAGGCGGTGACTCTCCCAGGTTGGAGGGCGGGACCCGAGATTTGGGGTGTTAACCTGAGGGGCGAGGCTTGAGGGCAGAGTGATAGTGGTGGGGACGAGCGGGGGGGGGAGGAGGCTGGACCTGGAAATGCTGGGCAGGGCCTGAGGACGTAGGGACTGAAGATGGAAGGGTAGGGGGCCTAAGGAATGGATAGGTGGAGATTATTGGTAGAGAGGAGGGGCCATAGGGCTGGAGGAGGGGCCTTAAATAGTTAAGGAGTGAGGGGGGCTGTTGGTGTCTGAAAAGGAGGTGCTGAAGTCAATTAACATGTATATTGAGACTGCACTTGTGTGCAGATTTACAGTCTCACCCAGGATGAGCTGACCTGCTTGTCGGGGAGACAGCTAAATAAATGAGATGCTTTGGACACTGGTGAATGTTGTAAGGAGATAAGGAAAAAGCTTCTGAACTAGGGAGTTACTTTAGCCAAGGTTGTAGCGGGAAGTCCCTAGAGAGGTATTGAAGGAGCAGAGACCCAAATACAAAAGGAGTCAGCCCTGTGCGTTTTGGAGGAAGAGTGGAAGCAGAGAGAACACCAAGGGCAAAGGCTAGGAGGTGGGGATGAGTTTGGCATGTTACCTTAGGTTCCCACATTGCTGAAGCGAGAGAGCAAGGGCAGGAGTGGGTAGGGGGTAAAACAATGAGGCGAAAGAGGGGCAGATTGTGAAGGGCCTTTGTTATGTATTCTAAGAAAGCTGTTGCCATAGCTCCAGCAAGTGGTCATGGTCGCTGAGACTAGAGTGGTGGCACTGGTGTTGGTGAGAAGGTAGATTCTGGAAAGAGGTAAACAGATTACCTCAGGGTAATACAGGAAGCTCTAAGGTCGAGGTTTGGGAATTCAGAAAAGAGATGATGGCCGAGCTGTGGGTGAGCCAGTTGGAAGAAAGTGGGAAGGACTTTCCAAACAGGGGGATCAGCACAAGCAAAGTCCTGGAGCCAGGATGTGTTCAAAGTAACTTCCAGCAGTTTGGTGGTACCAGAGTGTAAAGTTCAAAAAAGCTGACTGAAGAGAGGCTGGCCAGCGTCCTATAGGCCCACCTTCTGGGGATGCTGGGGTTGCCTTTGAAGAGATTTAAGCAGGGTAGTATTGTAGATAGATGTGCTAAATTGATGCAGCATGGAGTATTGATTTAACGGGGGCCAGACTGGACATGGTGATCCTGACAACCATCGTTGGGGGAACAAAGAAGGATTGGGTGCTTGGACCATTACAATAGCCTCCTCCTCACTGGACTGCTGTTTTCTCCCTTGCCCCCATAGTCTGTTCTTCTAAGAGCAGCCAGAAAGATCCTGTTAAATGCTAAGTCAGATCACATCCCTCCTCTGCACAGAACCCTCCAAGTCTTACCCCTCACTCAGAGCAAAAACCATGACCCAGAACACCCACCTCCATGTGCCCCTGCCCACAACTTACCTGACCTTGCCTCCTATCCCTCACTCCGCTTCAGTGTGGTGATGTGGCACCTGATGGCCCACCCTGTGTCTTCTCTCCCCAGAAGTGTGAGAGCTTTTTGTCACCTGAGTTCCGCTCTTTTGCCGTCGACCCCCAGATCACCTCACTCGATGTATTACAGCACATCCTCATCCGAGCGTTTGATTTGAATGGGTGAGTTATGGGATGCTGGGGGACCAACCATGGGGCCACCTACCTCAACAGTGGTTGTTTGGCTTTTTTGTTTTTGTTTGTTTCATTATTACAAATAATCCCACAGTGAACTGCCACATTTGCATATCCTGGGATATTTGGGGAAATCTAGTCATAGGATAAATTCCTAGCAGTGGTATTGCTGGGTTAAAGGGTGTATGCTTTTTAAAATTTCAATGGATGTTTCCAAAATGCTCTCCAGACAGGTTTTTGCCAATTTACAATCTCCCAGCAGCATATAAAATGCCTGTTTCCCTCAGAAACACTGGTTACTAGAAAACATTGGAAAATTTGCTGACCTGATGGATGAAAAGTGGTGTCTCTTGGGGACAGGTGTGATGGTTATTTTGTTGTGGTTGTTATTTTGGAGGAATACATGCACATAGTAACAAAATCAAAGAGTACACAAGTGATGTCTACTTAGGACGTTTCCCTGGTTACAGTAGTTACACAACATACTTCATCACACAATTGCTCAAGTGTATCTGAAGAACAAATTCTTAGTTGTTATTTGACTTTTTTGCATAAATATTTTTTGTTGTGAAAAATAACAAACACACAGCTTGCTTTATTTTTATGCAGTAGGAAGGCTGCTTTCTTCCCACTTCTATCCCTCAACTACCTGTCACCCTCCCTAGAAGGGATCAACATTTTAAGTTTTCAGTGTGCCCTCTAGATACAAGCAGGTGTGTATCCGTTTCTGTGTTTGTGTAACAAAGTAGAGGTAAACCATCTGACCTCAGGCAGCCCGAAATCCTTGGCACAGTACCCAACACATAGCAGAGAGTTGTTCAACATCATCTCTGCCTTCCCTGGCTTTTTGTGGAAACTGTCCCTGAGGCCTCCAGGGCTCTGGGGGCACGTGAGAGCTGCCACACCTCCTCTGTCCAGGAAGAAGAACTTTGGCATCAGCTACCTGGGCCGGGATCGGCTGGGGCAGGAAACTTACCTCTCACTCCTGTCTGACTGGGACCTCAGCACAGCCTTCACCACAGCCTCCAAACCTTACCTGCAGCTGCGGGTAGACATTCGGCCCACTGAGGACAGTGAGTACCTGGCTCCGGGCCCCACCCTTTCCCCATGGGATGACTCCCCCCATTACAATACACTCCTTCACAGTGGGCTTGAAAGGAAGAAGGTATCCTAGGTCCACATCCTGCCTTGGCCACTGGGCCTCGATTTCTTTACCTGTAAAGTAGAAATAATGGTATCTTAGGGCCATCATGAGGATTAAACAGGGAAATTCATGTAAAATGCCTGGAACAATGCATGGCTGCATAGTGAATGCTCAAAAAATATTAGCTCTAGGGGCGCCTGGGTGGCTCAGTCAGTTGAGCATCCAACTCTTGGTTTCGGCTCAGGTTATGATCTCAGGATCATGAGATTGAGCCCTGTGTTGGGCTCTGCGCTGAGTGCAGAGTCTGCTTGAGATTCTCTCTCTCTCTCCCCCCCCCCGCCTCACCCCCCCAAAATAAAAATATTTAAAAAATATTAGTTCTAACAATAACTTATATTATATTTATTATTATATAATCTAGTAATATAAGTTATAATTATATAATGCAGCATAACAATGGAAATGTAGTATTGTATGTTTCCATTATAATAACACCTAACTATATAATGCTGATTATAATAACGATGGTTGTATTCATTCATTCATTCATGCATCCTGCACTCATATTTGTTTGGACTCTTGCTCACTCACTCACTGTTCCCTTGATCTCTCAGCCACTTCCTCTCTTCTCATATTTGTTCCCTGACACTTATTTGTGTTGGTCCCTGGGAGCACACAGATAAATTAAGACATGGGCCCAAAAATTTGATTACAAACCATACATTAGATGATGATATTGTATCAGTGTTAAATGTCCTGGGTATGGTAATGGTATCATGGTTATTGAAGGAAGATGTCCTTGTTCTTGGGAAAAATACAGTTAAGTATTAAGGGGTAAAGTGTCATGATGTCTGCAAATAATTCAGCAAAAAAATAATATGTATTGGGGCACTTGGGTGGCTAACTCAGTTAAGCAGCCAGCTCTTGATTTCAGCTCAGGTCATGATCTCAGGGTCCTGGGATCCAGCCTCACGTCGGGCTCCACGATCTGTGGGGAGTCTGCTCAAGCATTCTCTCTCCCTCTGTCCCTCCACCCATTTGCTCTCTCTCTGAAATAAGTAAATAGATCTTTAAAAAAAAAAAAACAATATGTATCCACACAGAGCAAGATGAAGCAAGTGTGGCAAAAAATGTGAATAGTTAGGGGAGCTAGATGAAGGATGTATGGGTATTCAATGAATTCATCTTTTTAACTTTATTGTAGATTTGAAATTTATTTCTTTATTTGACAGAGAGAGAGAGAGCATGAGCAGGGGAAGGGGCAGAGGGAGAGGGAAAGGGAGAAACAGGCTCCACGCTAAGCAGAGAGCCCGAAGTGGGGCTCAATCCCAGGACCCCAAGATCACAACCTGAGCTGAAGGCAGATGCTCAACCAACTGAGCCACCCAGGCTCCTCCAAATTTTTATTGGGGTGCCTGGGTGGCTCAGTTGGTTAAGCATCTGCCTTCAGCTCAGGTCATGATCCCAGGATCCTGGGATCGAGCCCTGCCTTGGGCTCTGTGCTTAGCAAGGAGTCTGCTTCTCCCTCTCCCTCTCCCTCTGCCCCTTCCCCTGCTCATGCTCTCTCTCCCTCTCATTCTCTCTCAGACAAACAAATAAAATTTGGGGGCGCCTGGGTGGCTCAGTCAGTTGAGCGTCCAACTCTTGGTTTTGGCTCAGGTGATAGTCTCATGGGTCATGGGATCAAGCCCCACGTCAGACTCCATGCTCAGTGGGGAGTCTGCTGGAAGATTCTCTCCCTCTGCCCCTCCCTCCACTCTGTCTCTGTCTCTCTCTCTCTAAAATAAATAAATAAATCTTTTTAAAAAATAATAAAATAGAGGGCACATTCTGCATGGAGCACTGGGTGTTAAGCACAAATAATGAATCATGGAACACTACATCAAAAACTAATGATGTAATGTATGGTGATTAACATAACAATAAAAATTTTTTAAATAATAAAATATTAAAAAATAAATAATAAAATAAAACGTTGTAGAGTGGAAGACATGGTTCCCAGCCTCAGGGAATTCATATGCTCATTTGGGATGACTGAGGTCTTTTATGGACGTCTTAGTAACATATAAATAGCTGACATGTGTTGAACACTTAGGACCATTCTACACACGTAATATTTATTCATTGGATTGTCAAAACAACCTTACAGGGTAGGCATGATGGTCATCCCTATGTTATAGTTGAGGAAACCGAGGCTCAGAGAGGGGAACAGGACTTGTGCATGTCACACAGACAGTAAGTGCAAGAGCAGGATTTGAACCCAGATGGTGGCTCCAGATTCCTTGCTTTTAACCATTTGATTCTATGAAATTGTGGGCTTGTTAAGATTGGCAGCCTTGAGAAAAAGAGCAAGAGGGGGAGAGAGGGAGAGAAAAACTGGAGTCAGGGAAAAAGATAGTGACAGAGATGGGCAAAAGACAGAAACAGGTTTGTTTACCAAATGCAGGAATGTGGTAAATGAGACAACAGTAGGAAAAGAATGGACTTATCAATAACTGGAAAGTTGATTCTCTAAAAAAAATAGCATTTAAATGTCTTTTTGCCAAATTGAGAAGGGTCCGTCTCTCTGCTTTATTTGCATTCCTCTCAGTTCTTTTTATTTATTTAATTTTTTAAAAAGATTTTATTTATTTATTTGATGGAGAGAAAGAGAGAGCACAAGCAGGGGGAGCGGGAGAGGGAGAGGGAGAAGCAGGCTGCCCGCTGAGCAGAGAGCCCGATGCAGGACTCGATCCCAGGACCCCAGGATTGTGACCTGAGCCAAAGGCAGACGCTTAACCGACTGAGCCACCCATGCGTCCCTGCGTTCCCCTCAGTTCCTATGCAGTTGGGGTTTTCTTCATGTTTATTAGCTGTGCAGATCTGATTTCTTTACTGAAACAGTGCTACTGTGTCTATTTTGCAGGTGAGGAAACCAAGGCTTGGGGAATTAGTTAAGTGACTGAGCTAAGCACACAGGGCTACTCTGGCAGAAGTTCCTGTCTCTGGCTACCTGTCTTTGCCATTTGTCTGAATTGCTGGTCTTCTTACAGTTGATCTCTTTGTTAAAGCCAGACCAGTTCATGTTGTTTCAATCACATAGCTTTATGATAGGTTTTAATGTTTTCCTTTTTTTTTTTTAAAGATTTTATTTTATTTATTTAACTGACAGAGAGAGAGAGAGAGACAGCGAGAGAGGGAACATAAGCAGGGGGAGTGGGAGAGGGAGAAGCAAGCTCCCTGCTGAGCAGGGAGCCCGATGCGGGGCTCGATCCCACGACCCTGGGATCATGACCTGAGCCAAAGGCAGTCGCTTAACCAACTGAGCCACCCAGGCGCCCCTAATGTTTTCCTTTTTATTTTTATTTTTATTTTTTTAAAGATTTTATTTATTTGACAGAGAGACAGTGAGAGAGGGAACACAAGCAGGGGGAGTGGGAGAGGGAGAAGCAGGCTTCCCGCTGAGCAGGGAACCCGATATGGGGCTCGATCCCAGGACCCCAGGATCATGACCTGAGCAGAAGGTAGCCGCTTAACCGACTGAGCCACCCAGGCGCCCCTGTTTTCCTTTTTAAAAATTTTTCTTGGGCGCCTGGGTGGCTCAGTTGGTTGGGCAACTGCCTTCGGCTCAGGTCATGATCCTGGAGTCCCGGGATCGAGTCCCGCATCGGGCTCCCTGCTCAGCAGGGGGTCTGCTTCTCCCTCTGACCCTTCCCCTTCTCATGTGCTCTCTCTCATTCTCTCTCTCAAATAAATAAATAAAATCTTTTAAAAAAAATTTTTTTTTTCTTAAATATTCTTGTGCACTTACTGTTCTTTTCATCTAATAGAATTAGCTTATCAGTTCATTAAAATCCTAATGGGAATTTGATTTAAGTTGCATTTTTTAAAAGAAATTAATTTTTTAGTTACCTAGTAAATAAATTTTCCTTATGAAAAATGAAAACATTTCAAATAATGCTGAAGTCTCCTGGAACCACTGTGCCTAACCTTTTTTTTTTTTAAATTTATTTGTTTATTTGAGAGGGAGAGAGAGAGAGAGAGCGAGCAAGCAGGAGCCCGGGGAGAGGGGCAGAGGGAGAGGGAGAAGCAGCCTCCCTGCTGAGCAGAGAGCCTGATGCGGGGCTCAATCCCAGGACCCTGGGATCATGACCTGAGCCCAAGGCAGCTGCTTCACTGACTGAGCCACCCAGGCACCCTGCACTGTGCCTAATCTTGATCCCCTACTCTTTTGCCCTACAGGAACCACTTTGATTAGCTTGATGTGTAATTTTGCAGTTCCTTTACTTATTCGTACACGCACACATATTTATCCACACATAAACCTAAGTATATTTGTATTTGTATATATACACAAATGGTATGTGTTTAACATAAATGGTCTCAGACTCTATGTTTGTAAGTATCCAATAGATGTGGCTGTCATTATAAATATTATTAATGATGTTCTTGTGATCATGTTCATGACTGTGAAAGCAACAGGCATGTTGTGACAACGTGGACGGCCAGTCCCTCTTTCTGGGAAGAAGCCCGTTTCTGCCATCTCTACAGATGGAAGATCACCCAGCCTAGATCTTCAACCACTGTGTGCAGCTGGGATATGAATCCTCTCTCTGTCATATGTACTGCAAACATTTTTTCCCAGCTTATCATTTGTTTTATGACTTTGCTTACAGTGTCTTTTTTTTGTCCTACTGAAAACTATAATTTGTATGCAGTCTTATACATAATACCTATCTCTCCCTTTATGATTTCTGAGTATCTTCCCTTACTTTGGAACATCTTCCCCATCCCCGAGCTTATACAAATATTCTCCTACGTTTTCTTCTAATGTGCTTATTATTTTCTTTTTTTACATATAAATCTCTACGCTGTGAACATTGTGCTAAGTACACCTGGTTCTTTAAAAAAATGCCAGATAAACAGTTATGCCAGCATCATTTATTAAAGAACCACCATGTTTACACTGATTTGAAATGACACTTTTATCATAGACTGAGTTCCCGTGTGTACTTGGGATTTATTTCTGGGCTGTTTACCACATTCCACCGGTTGACTCCATTTGTCTATTGCTGTGCTAACACCATATTTTTATCACCGTGGTTTTGTGGTTAATTTTAATAAGGCAAGCATTGCCATCCTCCCACTGTTCTTTTCTTGGCTCTTTTTTTTCTTAACTGTTCTTAAATGTAAATTCTTCCATATGATCGTTAAGATAGTTTTTATCCAGTTCCAGGAAAAACCCCATTAGATTTCTGATTGGCATTGCACAGAATTTATGTATTAATTTAGGGTTTGGGAAGTTTGACAATTTTAGGAAAATGTAGTACGCATAGCATCTATTATGTAATACCACAAGTAGGGCCTGGGCGGCACCCCATAATGAGACATTTGGATGCTTCTCCAGGGAAATGTGTACGCATTCACGCTTAGTAGGTTATATAAAGACTTTATATAGTCTTATGGCAGTTCAGATCAGGCTTTGCCACTGGATGAGTTTGTGCTTATAGAAATCCTTTGCCCGTCCTATTAATGGGTTCTGTCTTTTTTTAATCAATATAGAATGTCTTTCTTTTCCTGTAATACTTTTGGCCTCAAGCGGTGGTCTTTCTGACATTCACATGGCTGTGCTTGCTTTCTGTTTGTTGATGTTTGCGGGGAATACCTTTAGGTTTCTTCAGCTTTCAGCCTTTCTTTGTCACTTAGTTTTAGATATGTCTCTCACAAAAACCCCATACCAGGATTTATGTTTTCTTAAGCAATTGACAGTGAAATCTTTTTCCCTCCAGTCTCTCCCACCCTCCCAGGCCCTTGAAATGGAAGCTTTAGAACACTTTTAATTCTTATTTTTACTCTGATCCCTAACCTTTAACTTCTGGGTTTTGGTTAGATAGTAATTTCTTTTTAAATTCCAGGCTGTCATATTTTCTTTATAGTAGTTCACTTATGTTTCAGGAATCCTACAAACTCCCAATCACAGTACCTTTGTCTTTCATGTGTAACTACACATATTAAAAACTTGTGGCCTGTTGCCATTTACCCTCCCTTTTGCCTTTCCCCACTTGGAGCCCTGGTAGTCATTCAGGAGTCATTTGCTTAGAGAACTTCTTGTTCTCCAACAAGGTGCATGGATTGGATGTACTCCAATGACCAAAAATGTCTTTCTTTGGCCATGATAGATATGTACTGTCTTGGCTGGGCGGGGGGGCTTGCGTCTCAAGGCTTTCTTAACAGTGCTCCATGGGCGTGGGAAGCCACTGTCTTCTTGCTTCCAGAGTTGAGGAACAGCACTACTTGCATCTTAAGTCTCCTGGACTTGTCTTCCGGGACTCTCTACATTTTCACTCAAATCATCAAGCTCTAGCTCTGCACCTTTTGAAGGGGTTCTTCTATTTGGTCTTTCAGACCATTAGTTTGACCTTCTTTCTTTTGCCTGTTAAGTGTTTTCATACTTTGTTTCCAAAGTATGTACTTTCTTTCCAAAGTACCACTCTGGCAGCTGTTGGGAGAGTGGAGAGGAGCAAAGAGGCAGTTTCAGGTGAGAGATGTGGTGGCTCAGACAGGTGACAAGGCAGAGATGAGAGAAGAGGTGGAATTGAAGTATGTTTTGCATGCAGAAGCCATGGGGCTTAGCGACAGTTTGGCCCTGGGAGTTGAGAGAGTGGGAGGCGGCAAGGATGTCTCTGAGGTTTCTGGCTCAAGCAAATGAACAGATAGAGGAGCAGAGGAGGAGGTCATGTCCAGAGTGGATCTTTGGCTCTCCTTTTGGACTCTGTAGGTTCTCAGTGCTCTATGAGACATCCAGGGAGAGGCAGTGACATCCACATATGGCCTAGGGTTTGCTCCCCACTCAGCTCTGTGGGAGAACGTACAGTGGACTCTATGGACAGGCTGCTTAGGGACAGCACTGGCCTGCAAATGATGATGGCTGAAACAAATCAAAGCTGATTTGTTTCATATAGTAGAGTTTGAAATCCACTGGACATTGCTGTTGTCAGCTTAGCAGCTCTGTGGCGCCGGGGCTGACATCTCTTAAGTCTCTCGAACTTCCCTGCATGTGGCCACTGCCACTGCGGCCATCACATCACAGTTGAGGCAAGAAGAAGGGCTGTGAGGGCAAGTGAGGGAGAGAAGGAAGGGAGAGACTTCTGCTGATGCTCCTAGGGCCAAAACTGCGTAGAGTCAGGAAAGCGCTATTTCCTCTGTGTAAAGATACACGAAATTGCTGTTCCACAAATACCTCTCCTTAAAATATGTCTGGGCTCTGGAGTAAGGTAAACAAGGTACAGATCTAGCCAGCCCTCCCATTTCCCAGCTGTAGAATCTTGGCTCATTGTTAATTGTCCCAACCTTTTTTATCATCATCTACAAAATGAGAATGATACAGTAATCTGTACCAACTGTGGGATGGAGACTAGCGTGAATATAAGATTAAGAGTTTGGGCTCTCGAGCTTTGGGCCTGGGCTTCAAATTTAGTTCTTTCACTTACTTAGCTGTGAGGCCTCAGGCAACTATCTCATTTTTTTTTTAAAGATTTTATTTATTTATTTGACAGAGAGAGACACAGCGAGAGAGGGAACACAAGCAGGGGGAGTGGGGGAGGGAGAAGCAGGCTTCCCACTGAGCAGGGAACCCGACGTGGGGCTCGATCCCAGGACCCTGGGACCATGACCTGAGCCGAAGGCAGACGTTCAACCACCGAACCATCCAGGTGCCCCAGGCAAGTATCTTATATTGACTGTGCCTATTTCCTCATAGAAAGAATGGTGTTAATAATAGTGCCTAACTGGGGGCGCCTGGCTGGCTCAGTCAGCGGAGCATGTGACTCTTGATATTGGGGTTGTGAGTTCAAGCCCCATGTTGGGTGTGGCAATTACTTAGACATAAAAATATTTATAATAGGGCGCCTGGGTGGCTCAGTTGGTTAAGCGACTGCCTTTGACTCAGGTCATGATCCTGGAGTCCCGGGATCGAGTCCCGCATCGGGCTCCCTGCTCGGTGGGAAGTCTGCTTCTCCCTCTGACCCTACCCCCTCTCATGGTCTCTCTTTATCTCATTCTCTCTCAAATAAATAAATAAAATCTTTATAAAAAATATTTGTAGTAATAATAATAGGGCGCCTGGGTGGCTCAGTCATTAAGCGTCTGCCTTCGGCTCAGATCATGATCCCAGGGTCCTGGGATTGAGCCCCGCATCGGGCTCCCTGCTCTGCGGGAAGCCTGCTTCTCCCTCTCCCTCTCCCCCTGCTTGTGTTCCCTCTCTCGCTGTGTCTCTCTCTGTCAAATAAATAATAAAATCTCTAAAAATAATAATCATAATAATAGTAGTAGTAGTAGTAGTAATGGTGCCGGATGCCTGGGTGGCTCAGTTGTTAAGCGTCTGCCCTCGGCTCAGATCATGATCCCAGGGTCCTGGGATTGAGCCCCGCATCGGGCTCCCTGCTCCGCGGGAAACCTGCTTCTCCCTCTCCCACTCCCTCTGCTTGTGTTCCCTCTCCCGCTGTCTCTCTCTGTCAAATAAATAAATAAAATAAAATAAAAAATAGTGCCCAACTTATAGAAAGGATGTGAATACGAAATGAGTCCGTATTTGCAAAGGGCTCAGAACACTTCCTGGTATAAAGTGAAGCCCCTGTCACAGTGCTTGGCACATAGTAAGTGCTCAATAACTATTACTTTATACCATTAAAGTACTGCTTAGAGTCTGCCGAGCCATTTTGTGGGACAGTTACCACAAAAGAATTAGTCACAGTTTTATGTTTTGCCTGATTTAGATGACATGGGAAGAGAGGGCGGGAGTCATTCATTGCCCCGGCGGGGGGGTGGGGAGTGGCCTGGCTTTGGTAGGAGAGGAACCCAGCTCTGAGGTGTGGGACTCTCACCCTGTTCTTGAATCGTGTCATTCTGTGTGCCTAGGCCCTCTGCTGGAAGACTGGGACATAATCAGCCCCAAGGATGTCATTGGTTCTGACGTGCTACTGGCTGAGAAAAGGTCATCGCTGACGACAGCTGCCCTGCCCTTCACGCAGTCTATCCTCTCTCAGGTGGCTTCAGGGACCCCTGTGGCCCACTGCAGGGGGAGGGCAGGCCTACCTGGCACCCCCGATTCTGAGCATGCTTGTCGGCACCTGCCCGTAGCCTGCCCAGCTGACTGGTGGCCTTTCTCCCTCCTTCTTTCACAGGTGGGCCGCACCTTGTCTAAGGTCCAACAGGTGCTAAGCTGGTCATATGGGGAAGATGTCAAGCCCTTCAAGCCTCCCCTGAGCGATGCCGAGTTTCACACATACCTGAACCACGAGGGCCAGCTCTCCCGCCCTGAGGAGTTGCGCCTGCGGATCTATCACGGTGGTGTGGAGCCCTCCCTGCGAAAGGTGAGCCGCCTCGGTCACTCATCGGATCCGTCACTCCTGCAATCCATGACTAGCTCACGAGACACAGGCAGTGGACCACGCTGTCACGGGATGGCGTGGCGCCATTCCAGGACAGCCAGCTCTCCTTTGGGAGGGGCTGGGAGGCAGAGGTGGGAAGGCCGACTTTTCCGAAGGAAGACAAAGGCCCCAAGGCAGCAGGGTGGGTGGCAACGGATAGCCACTGGGATGTGGTGGCTCATTTGTAGAAGCTCAGCCTTTTCCCTTTTGTCCGTGGCCAGGTGGTGTGGCGGTACCTGTTGAACGTCTACCCAGATGGGCTGACGGGCCGCGAGCGGATGGACTACATGAAACGCAAGAGTCGCGAGTATGAACAGCTCAAGAGTGAGTGGGCACAACGAGCGAGCCCTGAAGACTTGGAATTCATCCGCAGCACAGTCCTCAAGGATGTGCTGCGGACGGACCGGGCCCACCCCTACTATGCAGGGCCCGAGGACGGCCCACACCTGCGGGCGCTGCACGACTTGCTCACCACCTACGCCGTCACCCACCCGCAGGTGTCCTACTGCCAGGGCATGAGCGACCTCGCCTCGCCCATCCTTGCCGTCATGGACCACGAAGGCCATGCCTTCGTCTGCTTTTGTGGCATCATGAAGCGCCTGGCCGCGAACTTCCATCCTGATGGCCGCGCCATGGCCACCAAGTTTGCCCACCTCAAGCTGCTGCTACGACATGCCGACCCTGACTTCTACCAGTACCTACAAGAAGCCGGTGCCGACGACCTGTTCTTCTGCTACCGCTGGCTGCTGCTTGAACTCAAGCGCGAGTTCGCCTTTGACGATGCCCTCCGCATGCTCGAGGTCACCTGGAGTTCGCTGCCCCCCGATCCTCCTGAACATGAGGTAGAGCTCGTTGGACCCCCCAGCCAAGTGGCAGACCCTGGCTTCAGTGGCCACAGGGGGCGGCCCGTGAGACAGAGGCACATGCTGAGGCCTGCCGAGGGAGGGGGCAGTGCTTTCGAAGATGCTGTTGACCACTTGGTCACGACCAGCCAGGGGCCTGGTGGCGGGGGCCGTCTCCTGAGACAAGCCAGTCTGGATGACCTCCAGCAACTCAGGGATAACACAGGCTCCAGGAGGGACCCTCTGGTCCAGCTGCCCCACCCAGCTGCCCTCATCAGCTCCAAGTCCCTCTCCGAGCCCTTGTTGAACTCCTCAGACCCACTCTCCTCCTCTTCCCGCCCTGATTCCCCATCCTCCTCATCTCCGCCATCCACCCAAGAGGCCTCTCCCGCTGGTGATGTGGCTGCGGGATCCCCCTTGATGCCAGAGTTGGGCTCCCCACAAGAACCTGGAAAGTCCCTGCCACCCCCACCCCCACTGGGCTTGCCCCCACCCCAGGAATTTGGCCGAGGGAACCCATTTATGCTCTTCCTCTGCCTCGCCATCCTGCTGGAGCACCGCGACCACATCATGCGCAACGGGCTAGATTACAACGAGCTGGCCATGCACTTTGACCGCCTTGTGCGAAAACACCACCTGGGGCGCGTCCTTCGCCGGGCCAAGGCTCTCTTTGCTGATTACCTGCAGTCAGAGGTGTGGGACTCAGAGGAGGGGGCCGAGGCCACAGCCCCATCTTGATCAGGCTCCTTGCAGCCCACCATGAGCCCCACGTGCTCTCTGTTCTTTACCATGGGGGCCTATACATGAGACCCCAGCTCCCTGCCTGCCAGCCTTCAACCTGCTGGAGTGCAGGCCCCTTTCTCCCCAGGTCTGAGAGTATGGGGCTCTGCCTTGGCACTGCCCCATGGAGGCCATGGCCGCCTTTCTCAGTTTATGTTGTATCGTTTTTAACAACTGGACTTTGCACACATGAAGGTCACTGTGGTCTGTGTATTTCTCTGCCCTCTCTCTGGTTTTTGTTATAGACGGAGTCCCCAGGGCTCCTGCCCTGAGGGAGCGGAAACACCTCACATGGTGGAGGGTGGCCCCCGCTTCCCCAGTGGCAGGAGAGTGGGTGCTGAGAATTGGTTCTAGAAGGTGAGCCCAGGTCGAGGACTGCTTGGGGAGGCCTGAGGCCGTTTTGTGGTACATCTGTCTGCCGGTAAGGGTCTGGATTATGGCTGTGAATGTACGTTTTCAGGACAGGTCCCCAAATGAGGCATGAGAGAGGGAGTTCCTGACTCCAAAAGGACAAGTCTCATTACACAGACAGGCTACTTAGAAATGTTGGGCCAGCCACTTCTGCCATTCCACGTGTCACCATTTCTAGGATCCAGACCCTCCCCTGTGAGTCTCATGCACTAATGCTGGCGGTCCTGGGCAGGGGTCTGAGGCGCCTATTCTTATCACTGCTTTGGGACCAGTTCGAGGGTCAGTGGCCTTGCCATGTCTAGGGCTCTAAGCCCTAACTTGGGTCTGCAGCTCATGAGGGCCTGTCTTAACCATGTTAGCAACAGAAACCATTCCTTAGCCTTCTCCATCCCACTTATGTTGGCACACAAATCAAGCACTGATAAAACTCAGGCCCTAAAAGATGTCACCTACTTACTGGGAAGATAATGATCAAAAGAAGACCCTTTTCCCCACTTACCTTCTCAGAAGGTAGATTCTTCCATGGGCCAGGTGCTGTTCTCCACAAAGGACGTGGCAGATGATGGGTTAGGTAACTGGGTTCCTTCAGGCTATGGCCTGGCTATGGCAGGTTCTGGCCAGAAGTCGCTGCTGCACTAGGCACAGAGATGAGAGGCATTGGGGCAGCCATCCTCTCATCTGTCTCCCCCAAGAATGCCATATGAAGCTGGAGAGAAACCCTTAAAAGGTTCCCATCATGCCCCAGTTTTTAGAGGGGAAGCTGACCACTCTTCCGATGAGGGCTCGCTTCGCTGGAAGAGCAGGACAAGACCATCCTGTGTCCAGGGTACTCCAAGACTACAGGTCTAATGAGTATGGAAAGGTGCTCAGACACACACATCCCATCCAAGGGCCATCCAAGATACGAGGGTATCTGGCCCTCTGAGGACCTGAACTGGCCCCTTTATCAGGCACCAGCTGATACCCTCTGGGTGCATTCTGTGATTGATGAGCTCAGATATTTGAGGGGCCAGACACGTCAATTCTGTGTATGGCAGCTTGGGACCTCTGAGGGTCAGAGGAGTCCTTTCTGTGAATAGGAAGCTCAGAGACACTGAAGGGCAGAAACCTCTTATTAGTCCCCGAGAATACTTGGGGCTTCTAGTTCCTGCCATAGTGGCAAACAGCACAAGGCACCGATTCCCTTGCCCAAAAGTAACCCGGGAGAAACTACAGAGGGAAATGTGAGTTCCAGAAACTGCAGCACAGCTATGTAGACCTATGGGAAAATGGAAGGCTGTCTCTAAGTGGCCTACGTTTTGAGTGGCAATGGCTGAAGGCAGCAAATACAGGATAGGTTTACATTCCGGCTCTTAACCTCTCCCCCATGTTGTGTTGGGAAGGTCCTTGTCTGCCCCTCACTGCAGACATCATCCAAACCACTTACAGTTGTCGGAGGGGGGGACTACTATCAGGGCAGCAAGAACCCTGTTGAGGGGAGGAAATGAGCAGCCATAGGCCATCATTCTCCCACCTGTCCCCCTCCAGACACCAGGGCTGGTGGTGACACTTAGGGAGATGGCCTCCTCTTGGAGTTTAAAGATGAAACTCCTATCAGAGGACCTGCCAAGCGGTGCGCCAGCAGATGAGTGGTAGCTGTCCTGTGGTGCGCGGGGCTGCCCACCCTCTGGTTCATCTCCCCACCCGTCTCTTTACACTTTGAACTCCTGGGGGTTGAGCAGAGTCCAGTCTGGCCTTCAGCCTTCCCTCAATACATTGTACGTGCCACAATAGCTGCTCCCATCCGGGGAACTTGAGCTCACCACTGAAACGACTAGACACCGGGGCAGCAAAACCGCCTCCAGAGAAAATTAAACTGGAGGTATTAGTTATCTACTGCTGTATAACAAATGACCCCCAAATTTGGCAGCTTAAAACAACAAACATTTATTTTCTCAGTTTCTGGAGTGTCAGGAATCTGGGTGCTACTCAGCTGGGTGGTTTTGACTCAGTCTCATCTGAGGTTTCAGGCAAGTTGTCAGGACTGAAGACATGACCACTTGACTAAAGGACCCACCTCCAACATGGCCCACTCAGGAGGCTGTCGGGAGAAGGCTTCAGTTTTTCACCACCTGAGCCTCTCCACGGAGCTCCTCACAACACATGGTCCCAACAAGCAGGCAGGAGACCATGAGCAAGACGGAACTGTAGTGTCTGTTATAACTTAACCTCAGAAATGACATACCATCACTACTGCTATATTTCCTTGGTCACACCGACCAACCCTAGGACATGGGAAGGAACTACACAGGACGTGAATACCAGCAGGCACGGATCATTGGGTGCTATATTGGAGGCTGGCTACCATACCGGTGACGTATAATATCCAAAGCAGAAGTATTGGGACACACGTAAAGAATTTTAAGTAAATACAATAAGTAAGAGATAAAAGTAGAATATAAAACCGGAACAAGTGATATAAAAGGGACCTAAAGAAAATATTAGGTGTGACTATGAAAGGAAAAAAGGGAACAGAAAAGTACTATAAATGGAGAATATGAAATGGGATGTCAGAAGTTTTACTATAAATAGCAATCACAAAAATATTTAGAACGGGGTGGGGGGATGGGTTAGCCTGGTGATGGGTATTAAGGAGGGCACATATTGAATGGAGCACTGGGTGTTATATGCAAACAGTGAATCATGGAACACGACATCAAAAAAAAAAATTTGGAACACCGAGACCCTCATTGGATTAAAAAAAAAGGTCCAACAACACCCACACAAAGATTGGTAAATGCTGAAAATCAAAGGATGGGGGCGCCTGGGTGGCTCAGATGGTTGAGCGTCTGCCTTCGGCTCAGGTCATGATCCTAGGGTCCTAGGATCGAGTCCCCCATCGGGCTCCCTGCTAGGCAGGGAGCCTGCTTCTCCCTCTGCCTCTGCCTCTCTCTCTCTCTCTCTCTCTCTGACTCTCATGAATAAATAAATAAAACATTTAAAAAAATAAAAAAAATAAAAGAAAATGAAAGGATGAAGAGAGGATAGAGCACGTTAATAAAAGCCCAAAGAAAGCTGGGATAGCCATCCCAATAGTTAACAATAAAATTTAAGATCACAAAAGACAAAGAAGAACATACACTCATTGACAGGAAGATACATCTACCACAAACACATATACACCTAAGGAGCACTGAACAATAAATTTTTTTAAGATTTTTTTTATTAGTGCACAAGTGGGGGCGGGCAGAGGCAGAGGGAGAAGCAGGAAGCAGACTTCCTGCTGAGCACTGAACCTGACACAGGTTCGATCCCAGGACCCTGGGATCATGACCTGAGCCAAAGGCAGACACTTAACCGACTGAGCCACCCAAGCGCCCATGAACAATACATTTTTTTTTTTTAATGCCCAGTTGAGCCTGGGGAAAATCCCATCTTTTTTTTTTTTTTTAAAGATTTTATTTATTTATTTGAGACAGAGAGAATGAGAGACAGAGAGCATGAGAGGGAGGAGGGTCAGAGGGAGAAGCAGACTCCCCGCCGAGCAGGGAGCCCGATGCGGGACTCGATCCCGGGACTCCAGGATCATGACCTGAGCCGAAGGCAGTCGCTTAACCAACTGAGCCACCCAGGCGCCCCGAACAATACATTTTTAAGCTTGATATTTTATATATATATGTATAATATATATATTATACATAATATATATGATTTATATATTAACATATATATAAGAACACATTCCTGTATAACCCACACTTAACATACGGAGAAGACTACTTTTTTTTTTAAAGATTTTATTTATTTGACAGAGAGAGAGATAGCAAGAGCAGGAACACAAGCAAGGGGAGTGGGAGACGGAGAAGCAGGCTTCCCGCAAAGCAGGGAGCCTGATGCGGGGCTCGATCTCAGGACCCTGGGATCATGACCTGAGCCGAAGGCAGACGCTTAACGACTGAGCCACCCAGGCGCCCCTGGAGAAGACTACTTTTATGTTTACACTTAAACAATTACAAAAATAGACCACGTTAGGGCACTAACACCTGGATGAATTCAAAAGTATCAATATTAAGCATTATCTCTGACCATAATACAATGAAATTAGCACAGCAAAAAGCTAAAAAAAAACCCACCATCTTTGGAAACTAACATTACTAAATAACCCTTAGATGAAAGAACAAATCATAAAGGAACTTTAGAAATATTTACAACTAGGCAGCATCTGGGTGGCTCAGTTGGTTCGGCAACCGACTCTTGGTTTTGGCTCAGGTCATGATCTCAGGGTTGTGGGAACAAGCGTGTCCAGCTCTGAGGTGAGCACTAAGTCCGCTTGAGATTCTCTCCCTTTCCCTCTGCCCCTCCCCCTGCTCGCACTCTCTTTCTCTCTCTCTAAAATAAAATAAATAGGGGCATCTGGGTGGCTCAGTCAGTTGAGCATCTGCCTTCAGCTCGGGTCATGATCTTGGGGGTCCTCCAATCGAGCCCCGCATTGGGCTCCCTGCTCGGTGGGGAGTCTGCTTCTCCCTCTCCCTCTGCCTCTGCCCTGCTCACGCACTCACTCACTCTCAAACAAATCTAAATAATTAATTAATTAATTAATTAAAATATTAAAAAAAGAAAGGGGGCCCTGGGTGGTGCAGCCGGTTAAGCATCTGACTCTTGGTTTCAGCTCAGGTCATGATCTCAGGGTCTTGAGATCAAGTCCTGAGTAGGGCTCCGAGCTCAGCAAGAAGTCTGCTAAAGTTTTTCTCTCCCTCTGCCCCTCCCTGTGTTCGTTCTCTTCCTCTGTCTCTCAAATAAATAAATCTTAAAAAAAAAAAAAGATTAACAACTAGGGTACCTGCCTGGCTCAGTCCGTAGAGCATGGGACTCTTGATCTTGGGGTCGAGAGTTCAAGCCCCATGTTGGGCATAGAGCTTACTTAAAAATATAAATAAATAAGGACGCTTGGGTGGCTCAGTCAGTTAAGCATCCGATTCTTGATTTCATGACTCAGGTCATGATCTCAGGGTCCAAGGGTCGAGCCCCACATAAGGCCCCATGCTTGGTGGGGATTCTCCTTGGGATTCTCTCTCTCCCTCTTCCTCTGTCCCTCCCTGCCCTGCTCCCCCCGCCCCCACGCTATCGCAAATAAATAAATAAATAAGAATCTTAAAATAATAAAATGTTAAAAAAGGAAATATTTACAACTAAATAATATAAAAACACTACGTGCAAAATTTGTAGGACACAGCAAGATCAGTTAATACAAGAAACCTGTAGCTTTAAATACATTTATCAGGAAAGAAAGGTTGAAAAAATACACTTTAGGGGCGCCTGGGTGGCTCAGTCGTTAAGCATCTGCCTTTGGCTCAGGTCGTGATCCCAGGGTCCTGGGATCGAGCCCCGCATTGGGCTCCCTGCTCCGCGGGAAGCCTGCTTCTCCCTCTCCCACTCCCCCTGCTTATGTTCCCTCTCTCGCTGTGTCTCTCTCTGTCAAATAAATAAATAAAATCTTTAAAAAATATACACTTTAAACCCAATAAAATGGTTAACTGTGGAAGGAAGAGAACAAAAGTTGGGTGCAGGATTAAAAGAGAATAAATAAAATGAGAGGCTTTTCATGGAACAACAATGAGGATGTGTCATGAACTGTAGAGTATGATCAGAGCTCAGACACTCTGAGAGGCAAGCGAGTACTTCTTTTTTGCATGGGGGCTCAGATTCTCCAAAGGCTACCTAAGACCATTATGTATATGCACAATGTGAAATCTAATCATGTCCATCCTGGGCATAGGAGGCCTGGATATGGCAAAAGTCAGACAAGTTCATTTTGTGGATGCATACAATTGTGCACTCTGAAAGTTAACAAATCTAGTCTGTATTTGGAGGGCTGATCCTTAGAAAGCTGGACAGGTCCATCCTATGGATAAGAAATTTAGAGTTTCTGAGAGCTGACTAACCCAGTCTTCCTTGACGGGGAGCTTAGACACCCTTTGAAAGCTGGACAAGACCAAATCGTGGGCAGTGAGCTCAGCCCCTCCTTGCTTTGGGTAAGTCCACTGTGTACTGTGAAAGTCTTTTCTGTGGATCAAGGGCTCAGGAACCCTGAGTGACAACAAAAATTGTTCTGTGGATTGGAATTTACTCCCTCTGAAGACTGGAGCATCCTGTTTTGTAGAAAGCATCTCGGGCAGTCTACTGGCAGGGAAATCAAGAGACTGGCTTCAGGAGGCTGTCAGATAAGGAGGAGGGCTGAAGTCAGAAATGAGAGGGAATGACGCCAGGCAAAAGGATCCCAGGACAGGCGGCTAGATGCTGGGCAGAGAAGAAAACGTAGGGATCTGCATCAGACACTGAGAAAATGCAGGATCTGACGTTAAGGACTGTGAAGGGTTAGGACGACAGGGAAAGTGTCGAATAAAACATCGGGCCCTTGAGGGATATGAGAGGACTGAGAGGTGAAGGAGGTTACAGTAATTACGTCTTGGGGACCTACAGGAAAATAATTGAGATGGTGAGGAAGACGCCACAACCAATGGGGGACTATGACGTCAAGGATGGCCAGGGTGATGTCAGGGCCGGAAAGGGGCGTGAAAGCGAAAGGGTTCGCGCGCATAAGTGAGAAGATGGCTGGGCCAGCGAACGTATACGACCCCAGGGTGCACCAATCGCACAAGGCTCGCCTCCGTTCCCGGAAGCATGCTGAGCTTATTGGTCCGTTTGCTCTGCCGTCCCTTCCTCCCACCCCCTTGCTGGCTTCAGCCAATAAGCATGAACGCTGGTGCGCGCGGGGGGACGTCTCGTGACGTGTACGCTACGTACGCTTTATCAAGCGTCTTCCCGCGCGGCAATCTTCCCAGTCTCTCCGCTCCTCGACCGTAGCTCTTCTTCTGGTCTTTTTGATTAATTTGCAGGTAAGCAGCACATGTCTTGTGAGGCGGCTGCTCCTCGCCTCACTGATGTGCGCCGCGCCGGCCAGGAGCTAGGTGCGCGAGTAGGGAGAGCAGCGGCTTCTGACACGTAGGCTCGGGCTTCTCCCGAGTGGGCGGGTCCCGTGCTGAGAGGTGACACTTTTCTGTTGGTGGGAGCCTGGCGCCTTATATCAGTGCGAGGAATGCTGGGAAGGACTGGAGACGTCGGTGGCGGGAGTGACCGCGCGACAGCCGAGATTTGCGGGCGCCCTTCTCCCCCCGCCACCACGTGACCGCCGCCATCTTATTCTGCGGGCGCAGAGAGAACGCGAGGGTGTTCTGGACTTGCGCAGCGGCACAAAATGACGGGCGTGGTGGTGATGATATGGGCATGCGCGAAGGCCGCCCCCAAATGGCTGCCTCCTTGATACGGCACCTCCAATTCCCGCCTTTTCTGCTTTTCTTTTTGGTCTGCAGTCGCCTGTTTTCTTCTTCCTGTGGTCTCCTCTTCTTCATCCTTTCTTGGTCCTGCTTTTTTCTCTCATCTCCACGGTTTCTCCCACCCCTTTTCGTACTCTTCTCCGCAGTACTCGAATTCGCTGCCATGTCTTCTGAAGAAGGGAAGCTTTTCGTGGGAGGACTCAACTTCAACACCGATGAGCAGGCTCTGGAAGACCACTTCAGCAGCTTCGGTCCTATTTCCGAGGGTGAGACATGGGCCAGATGTATGATGACCTGGGTATTTGTGAAAGTCTGGGGCCCTTGCGTTTCAAGGAATGGAAGGGGAAAAATCAGGACCCTAGGCTTTCACATACTCCTTTTTCTGTTCCTAGGTCTAAGGTGTAGTCTTACGAGAACCCCCTAACTTTCAATTGAGGACTGGTGGGAGGGGTCCATCCTCTACCTGACACCCTTTGTCGCTTATGTTTTTCTTACCCACATTCTCTCTTTTACCCAGTGGTCGTTGTCAAGGACCGGGAGACTCAGCGATCCCGGGGTTTTGGTTTCATCACCTTCACCAATCCAGAGCATGCCTCAGATGCCATGAGAGCCATGAATGGAGAGGTGAGGTCTCCTGCCTACATAGGGGCCCTGCCCCCATCTGCCACTTCCACCATTCTTTCTGTTTTTCCCTCTGTGTCTGCTAGGGGCAGCGCGGCCACCAAACCCCGCAGTGCCCACTCACAGGAGCATGACTGCCTTCTGTTCTAGGGGGTGGAGGGCAGCGGCAGACAGAGCCGGGCTGCCTGGGAGGCGACGACTGGTCCTGCATGAGGCCGAGAAGCCACCTGTGGATGGTTGACCTGCCCTGGGCTTAGGTAGTAGAGTCTGCAGACCTGCGGGCCTGGCCCGGAGAGGACCTCGTGAGTCTTCTGGGATGGACTCTGAAGTCTCAAACCAAGAGAGGTGTCTTTCTAGCCCTAATAGTGGGGCAGCTTATAGGAGTGGGGAGGAGAACTCAGCCTGAGTTCAGTCAAGATGTAAGTAGTAGCAGGGGGAACACGGTGGATTTAGGTCATTTTGTGGGGTTCTATAGCTCCTGATAAAACCGTTCTGGTCAAAGGAGCTTGTTATGGAACATGGCACCCAGAACCTGGTGCCCAGCAGGAGTTTCTGGGCTCTTTTGCCTACCTGCCCTACCCATTCTTCCCTTACTACTGCCCTGTTTGACCACTAACCCATCCTCCTTGTGTCTCCCCACACATAGTCTCTGGATGGTCGCCAGATCCGTGTGGATCACGCGGGCAAGTCGGCCAGGGGAACTAGAGGGGGTGCCTTTGGGGCCCATGGGCGTGGTCGCAGCTACTCTAGAGGTAAGTGCAGTAGTAAGTTTGGATATGGGGGAAAGTGGCTTATTAGTGACTTAATCTGGACAGCTGCCTTTAAACTTTTTCTTAATCTGCTATAGGTGGTGGGGACCAGGGCTATGGGAGTGGCAGATACGACAGTCGACCTGGAGGATATGGGTATGGATATGGAAGGTCCAGAGACTATGGTGGCAGGTGGGTAGCCAAGGGATTGGGGTACTGTGGTGGTGCTGTTTTCTTTTTAAGATCTCAGCTGCCTGAGAGTTCATACATACCTCATTTTGGTGTTAGCTAATGTTAGCTTTTACAAATTGTAATGAAACTCTTTAAGTATGTCACTCAGTACGTTTTGAGTTCTGTGTAATGCACTAGTAAATTGAAAGATGATGAAGTTGTAATAGGGTAGATGGTAATAACATGTTTATCGTGTCATGTTGGTTTTATGTTTATATTATTAGTGTTTAGTATGTTGTATGCAAGTTATATGTCAAGTAATTATGTGATTTCTGTACTGTATATGTTTGATACATTTGTTTTACACGTTAAAGTACGTATAATAACATACAGAACATGATAGGATGTGTAAATGCGTATGGTTTTTAATACTAAGGTGTCTAGGATATATTCGTGCTAACTGCTATGTATGTTTTCTCCCAGAAGCCAGGGTGGTTATGACCGCTACTCAGGAGGAAATTACAGAGACAATTACGACAACTGAGATGAGGCATGTGCACCTAATGTAGGTGAGGCTTATATGTTGCCACTGAGCGGACCTCTGTCCACCAGCCCTGTTATGTTCCACTCAACCTTTCCTCCTGCCTGCACTTAGTTCACCTGGCCCACCTGACACCATTCCTAGGCCTCCTTTGCTCTCAGGTGCCTGTCAGAATTAGTCTGCTGTTGGGAGGGGATGTCTAAAAACCTGTCTCCCTTGTAATCTCTTGCTGGGCATGGAGGAGATGAAGCAGCATTGCTCAGCAATCCTTATCGACCCTGGGAGGTGAGCGTGTGTGCCTCTGCCTTCCCAACATTACAATTCTCCCCCTTCTTGCTGTTCTCAGATACACAAGGAATAAAACTTCTGGTCCAGGATCATCCTTCCAAATGGCTGTATTTATAAAGATTTTTGGAGCTGCACTGACACATCTGTTTTAGTACATCAACTTCTATTTTTGAACTGAGCTCCCAAGGTAGCTTGTCACAAAGACCTTTTAGAAAGCTCCATGTGTTTTCTAAAATTTTCTCCCTTTTAAATACTAATCTTGGGACATTTGTAGAGTCTGGGTATTTTCCTTTTATCAGTTTTTCAGTTTGGACTCTCAGGATTACTGATTATGGCAAAAAAATGTTTGTTCAGACTGCTTTAAAAAAATAACAGGCATTTAAAAGCCTGTATACAATGTTTATCATGATGAGGAAGAAATTTACAAATAGCAAGTACAAGAAATCAAAATAATGAGAGGTGGGTTTTTTTATTCAAGGTCACCACCCTAAGTATACAGAAATTTCTTAAAATATTTGTGAATGTCCTTTTTTTAGTACTGGAAGAAAAAATATTCTGTTGTGTCTCATTTAGCATTTTAGGATGTCCACGGAGCTGATTAAAAAGTTGAAACATGAAAACAAACGGATACTGATACGTGTTTTTTCCTTGCTCAACCCAGTTTTCAAACTAAAAATGGAAGATCAAGAAGGGAGGCTTTTAGGAAAGAATTTAGTTGGGGGTAGGCAGCAGTTGCCATAAGAGTAGACCTCTCCAGCTCAAAGTTTGGTTGCGTTTGGATATAATGTGAAACGTGGGGGTGGTAGGAGTTACAGAGGAAATAAATAGTCTTGCTGGAATTGGGTTTCCTGAGATGGCCTCTTGGTCCCATTGTTTTGATCAGTGTCAGCTTGGGAATTAGACTGCTTGGGTTTGAGTCTCCCTAGCTTCTCAGCATCAGTGGGTGCCCTTTGCAGGATTGTTCTGAGAATTCAAGCACCTGGTGGGAGTTAAACTCTGTCATAAACAGCATTTCAGTTTCTTCGGACTCTGAAATGTTGGGAGGTGGAGGAAATGTACTAAACTCCCCTTTGTTTAGTACATTCTTTGTTTAGAATCCTGGTTTGAAAACAAGGTTCTAAAAGCTCTGGATTCAGATTCCAGGATTCGAACGAAGTCTCTGCTGCTCTCCAGCTATATTTGACCTTGGGTAGGACACTTAACCCGGTGCGCCTCAGCCTCATGGGCATTTCACATTTCTTCTTGAGGGTTAAGTACATTTAATAGGCATATACAGTCATTGAGAATAGTTAGCAAACCTCTTAGTCACAGGGATTCAGTCTTTGGTGCTATGAGGGTCTTTGGTGGTAAGGTGGTGGTAATGGTTGGGCCTGCTTTTGCACCTGTAGCTGGTCTTCATTCCTTGGTCCTGGTCCTGGTCCTGGTTCTGGCGGTTGCGTTGGAGTCCTATTAGCTTTATCCCTCCTTTTGGAATTTCTAATCAGTTCTGTGAGTGGCTTCCACCTAGTTGTTGGAAAAGTCAAGTACCACCGGATCGCCAGTTCCAGGACACTTTTAACTGCCTTATTTCCTCACTCATGGAGAGTGTTAAGGAACTCAAGGTGTTCCCTCAAAAGTCCAATATTGAAACCCCAATATGATGCTATTAGGAGGTGAGGTCCTTGGGGGGGCAGGGGTGATGAGGATTAGATAAGGTCGTGAAGGGTGGTGCCCTCATGAGTCACAAGAAAACTTCCCCCTTCTGTTCTCAGCCACGTGAGGATACCAGAAGTTGGTAGTCTGGGAAAGCACTCACCAGAGCTCAACTACACTGGCACCCTGATAGACTTCAGCCTCCAGAACTGAGAAATTGATAAGCCACCCAGTCTGGTGTTTTTACGGTTCCCTGAACTGACTGAAACTATAGGTTCCTGTTTTGGAAGAGTCCCAGTATTAGAAGCCTACCTCCCTGGTCCCAGCTAGTTGGGACAGGCTCCAAGGACTCTTCCACCCAAGTAATCATGAATCTGCTTTGGCCGGTGGGTAGAGACTAGAGAACTTTTCACAACTCCTCACTGGCCCACTGAGCCAGGAAAGGGGGCATTGGGGCTACCACCATTGGTTAGGTACTGGGTACTTGGTCTGAGGAGGCTTTCTGTGCTGGGCCTTTGGGGAGCCAAGGCAGTGGGGGCTGGCAGGAGGAGCACCATTACCACCCTGCAAGTAGGCTATGGTGGGAGGCACCTGCTCCCTGCCTGTTGGGAAGTGAAATGGTGTGGCTTGAGGCAAAATTCCATAATCAGCTGCAGAGTTCCTACAACAAAGTGATCCCTAAGTGACATCAATAAAGACCACAGCCACCTGCACCTGCTCTGCTCTCCTGATATTAGAAAGGTGCCTTGCTGGCTCAGTTGGTAGAGCATGTGATCCTTGATTCTCAGGGTTGTGAGTTCAAGCCCCACATTGGGCATAGAGCTTACTTAAATAGAAGATCCCTTGTAATCCAGCCCAGAAAGGCCGTCTCTTGCTGATTATTTGCTTTAAAGAAAAGGGCTTAGAGGACTCTGTTTTCTCACTGCAATTGCTGAATCAATAAAATTTGCAGATATGGGAGTCAAAGCCCCCTTAAAATACTTGTCCTCTGCTTCAGTTTGACCAGAATCTCACTAGTGTGCATGCTCATCAAGAACCCATGGAGACCAGAAACTCCATGCAGAGGTTCCTAAAGAACCTCTGTCCCAAGGCCTGTGAAGACCAGATCCTGGTCTGCAAATACTTGTATTTTCAAGCCTTGGATCTTGTCTAGACCAAAAACTTTGACCCAAACCTTTCTTTTTTTTTTTTTAAGATTTTATTTGAGAGAGAGAGAAACAGCATGAGAGGGGATAGGGTCAGAGGGAGAAGCAGGCTCTCCGACGAGCCGGGAGCCCGATGTGGGACTCGATCCCGGGACTCCAGGATCGTGACCTGAGCCGAAGGCAGTCGGTTAACCGACTGAGCCACCCAGGCGCCCTGACCCAAACCTTTCTTTTAAAACACCCCACCCCCTGCCCATTTCAAGAATAAATCCAAGGCCCTAACCCCTCCCACCCCATGTGAGTTGAAAACACTGTTTTCACATCCTGCTTCACAGTTTCATTTCTCTGCCTCCGGTTCAATGTGAAAAATAGGAATAGTAGTACCCACCAGACGGACATTTTAGGACATGGCAAATTACTGATAGTACACCCATAACCTTGCCCCACACACTCCTGGATTTGGGGGTGTAGGAAACTTGCAATAAGCTTTTCAAAATAAGCTGCTGTGAATACTCAAGGTATGTTAAGAAGGCATATTGGGTAATGATCAGTAGCCAGTGTTGCATGACCGCTTCTCAGGACAAAACCTGCCCCTGCCCAGCTGCGTTCTTCCACTGCCCCCCCCCTCTCCGCTAACATAAAGGCCGTGATCCTTTATAATTCAGAGTGCATAAATATCTGAGAAACTGGAAGTGTTTTTAGTTTTTTTCAAATTGGGTACAAGACCTGACATGGAGCTTTTCATAATCTTTTTAAGTTTGTTTTTTTTTAAAGATCTTATTTATTCATTAGAGCGTGCACACAAGCATGGGGAGAGGGATAGGGAGAAGCAGACTCCCCGCCGAGCTGGGAGCCCGATACGGGGCTCCATCCCAGGACCTAGAGATCATGACCTGAGTCAGAAGCAGACGCTTAGCCATCTGAGCCACCCAGGCGCCCCTTAAGTTTATTTTTTTAAGTAATCGCTACACCCACTGTGGGGCTCAAACCCAACCCCAAGACAGTCGCATGCTCTTCCAACTGAACCAGCCAAGCACCCCAGAGCTGCTGCAAAATGTGGTTATGGAGAGCTGCCCCATATCCTAATGGGTGGTCTTAACATACAGAGAATGCACAAAAGAAAGTTAAGGCTTCTAAATTGTCAAGAGCAGTGGCATTCTGTATAAGCATTCCTAGTACAATGTTGAGTCAAATTTTTTTAGCTCAATTTTAAGCTTCCTTTAAGTAAAACTCATCTTTGGAATTTTCCTTTGCTTTTTCTAGTTCTTAATAGTTGAACACAAGATTTGCAGTCTTTGTTTTTAACCCTTATGACTAATCCATAGTAACAGGTATATTTTTCTTCACTGGAGTCCAGTCCACCCATTTGTCTATGTAAGTGGAAGAAAGGCTTAATGAATGAAGCCCATATCGGGCTCCCAGCTCAGCAGGGAGTCTGCTTCTCCCTCTTCCTCTGCCTTTCCCTCTGATTGTGCTCTCTCTGTCTCTCTCTCAAATGAATAAAATATTTTTTTAAAAAAGATTTTATTTAGGGGTGCCTGGGTGGCTCAGTCGTTAAGCATCTGCCTTCGGCTCAGGTCATGATCCCAGGGTCCTGGGATCGAGCCCCGCATTGGGCTCCCTGCTTCGCGGGAAGCCTGCTTCTCCCTCTCCCACTCCCCCTGCTTCTGTTCCCTCTCTCGCTGTGTTTCTCTCTGTCAAATAAATTTAAAAAATCTTTAAAAAGATTTTATTTACTTGACAGAGCACAAGCAGGGGAGTGGCAGGCAGAGGGAGAAGCAGGCTCCCCACTGAGGGATGTAGGACTCGATCCCAGGACTTGGAGATCATGACCTGAGCCTAAGGCAGATGCTTAACCAACTGAGCTACCCAGGCACCCCCACTTCATTGTACTTAACAAAACAGCTGACCCAAACCTCTCAAATGCTTGTGAAGCCTGCATTTTGAAAAAATGCTTTGTGTTTATAATTGTTGAATCTCTGTGATAGGTACATGAAAGTCATTATATCAACACTCTTGTAAGTTCAAGATTTTCTATAACAAACTGTGAGGGATGTGGTTTGTCAGACCTCAGCATTGGCAGGGGAGGTGGGTAGCCGTCAGCTGTCTTCTGCTGGCCTGCCCTGTCCCCCAAAGACCTCTCCATAGTCACAGGCATTTCTACTCCAAAGGCCTCAAGAAACCCCGTTCTATAAATGCTAGCTTCTCTTTCTTGGCATCTGACACTGTTATTTTCCAGATACTGGCCCTAGAATCCCATCCTGCTTCCCTGCCCCGATCACAGATCTCAGGACCCCTCTGGCTTTTCCAGGCAGAAGGACTACCCTTTGCCCAGCACTGGAGGTCCTGCCTTCCAACCTCCATACCCAGGACCCCTTAAAACCTCTCTCCTGGTCTATAAAAAGGGGGATAATAAAGGCAGTAGCCCATTAAATGAGTTAAGACATGGGAAACACCTAGAACAGTGGTAGTTTCATGTGGTCAATAAATGTTAGCATTTGGTTTTTTTTTTTTCTTTTTTTAAGATTTTATTTATTTGAGAGCACAAGCAGGGATAAGGGGCAGAGGGAGAAGGACAAGCACACTCCCCACTGAGTGTGGAGCCAGATGCAGGGCTCTGTTCCAGGACCCTGAGACCACGACCTGAGCCAAAGTCAGATGCTCAACCGACAGACCATGACCTGAGCCGGTCAGACGCTCAACAGACTGAGCCATCCAGGCGTCCCAAATGTTAGCATTTGTTATGTGTGACATAATTGTAGGGACAGCAATGGATACAACATTTCTTTCCCTCAGGAGTCATGTCATGGTGGGGTCTAAAGACAGTAAAGTAATAAATCAGTGCGTAACATAATGTCAGGGAGTGGCAAGAACTAAAGCCAGGGTTGTGGAGAGTGATGGGATGTGCTATTTTATGCAAGCTGGTCAGGGAAGGCTACTCAGGAGGTGGTCTTTCAACAGAGACTTGAAGATAGTGATAGCAGGGGAGAGCAAGCAAGGAGGATATCTGGTGCAGAGGAATGGTTCCGCCATGGCACTCTGGCTGCCCTGCACGTCCCCACATAGACCACGTAGGCAGGCTGATCTAGGTATTGGCAGAACGCCCTGTGATCCTCAGAACACAGAGCACAAGAGGCTAGTGAGGAACTGCTGTGAGGCCATTTCTCACTCCTTGTCTACCAAAGAGGCTGTCATGAGGCAGTTTTGCATCAGCCATGGATCTGGTCAGGTATGAGGCTTTCTGTCCCTTTCCTCCCCTGACCTATGGCTGTAGAACTGCCTAGCATGGCATTTGCTCCTTGGCAATGGGCTGTGCTACCATCCATGCTGCAGTAATCCGGCCCCTTTCATTTTGGTGTTACCCAGAATGTGGGGCATGGGCTGGCATCTGTGGCTGGTCCTGCTTTCACTGTAAGTAACAAATCTCTCGATCGAAGGAGGGCTCGTTTCCTTCCTGGCCAAATCTGTCAGCCTAACCTTGCCTTGCCATCTGGGAGAGAATTAGAGGCAGAAGAAAAAGCAAGCAAGTACAAAGGCCCCGAGGTGGGAGCTTGTTTGGTATGTTGAGGAACAGCAAGAAGGTCAGGGTGGCAGGAGGCGAGCTTGGAGAAGTGACAGGGGCCTGGTCCTTTAAGGCCTCACTGGCCACAGGGAGAACTGTGGGCTTTTCTCTGAGAGGTGGAGGCAGGACGGGTGTGAGCAGAGGAGGGCTGAGGGCTGCCTTGGGTTGTAGCAGGACCCTCTGGCTGCTGTGAGAGCCAACAGGGAGGGCTTAGGGTAGTTGAGGCGGTGGTGGCAGTGGACATGAAGAGGAGAGGTTGCATTCTGGATGCATTCTGAAGGTGGAACTGACGGGACTTGCTGACAGCTCAAATGGTAGTGGTTAAGAGCAAGGATTCCCAGAGCCAGGTGGCCTGGGTACAAATCCAGCCCCAGCGCTTACTGACCGGCTTTGGGCAGGTCACTTAAGCCCTTTCCCTCCATTTCCCCATCTCTGACACGGCATAATAGTACCCATTTCATAGGGTTGCTGTGAGGATTAAAGGTTTTCTATGTCCATGAAGTGCTTAGGACAGTGCCTGGCACAGAGCACTTGTGATTAGTAGGATGAGTAGAAGTGTTTGCTGAGAGTGCATGGGAGAGAGCGTTCCAGAGCCCAAGAACAGTTTGTGCAGCTTTCAAAGGATGTGCGAGAAAGCCAGCGTGGCTGGAACCTAACAGGATTGAGTAAGAGCAACAAGGGGGCGAAGTTGGAGAGGAGGCCCGAGAGCTGCTCCTCACCACAGCTGGGAGCCATTGTGGATTTCGGGGTGGACCTGTCAGTGCAGAAGGTCAAAAGACAGGAGGGGAAATGGATGTGACACTCGGTGCCAGGGATGTATAGAGAAAAGAGGGATGGAGCGCTATTGTCAACACTGCTGGCTGGTTACCAGGGGTTGCTGGTTTCTGGTGTCCAGGATAAGAAAATGAGTCTAGTTCGACCTCTTGCCTGAGTCCACATGCTAGTTCTAATATCTTTTGCTTCTGTGACCATGGGTGGTTAAACCCCTCCAGGGCTCACTTTCCTCATCTTCACAGCGGGGCTAAATGTCACACCTACCTCACTAGGGTGGTTTGTGACAGTTACAGAAGACGGATGTAGTAAGAGCCTGGTAAATTCAGGCTGACCAGGCAAGGCTGATCTCAGGAAAGCAAGGGCGCCTTAATATTCGAAGAGCAATGAGATGTAGTTCAGTGTTTTAGCAGAAAAAAATGTGAAGAATCAAGGGCTGTATTGCCGGGGAATGAGGTACCAAACCCAGGGTCCAGTCTTTCCCAGGCCCACAATCTGGCCCCAAATCCTTCACTGAGTAAATGGAATTGAGATCTTAAGAGCAGAGCGACCCCAGTCCTGCCCTGTGAAGTGATTTCATCCCCCTCTCTGGGTCAGTCACTGACCAGCTTCATTGGCCTTATCTACACACTCAGCGTCCAGAGCTGTGTGTATCTGGCTCCTTTTCATTCAGGTTCCAACTTAAATTTCTTTCTCATCCCTCCTCCCTTCCCCCACAGCTCAGCAACACTAACCAAACTTCTATTTTAATGATAGTAAGTACCAATTTCTTATATGATCTTACTATTTATCTTTCCAATTACAGTGGCAGCTCCGTGAGAGCAGAAACTGTTTGTTTCAGTTACTACTGTTTTCCCAGTGCCTGGCACCTAGTAGGGGCTTGACAAATAAATACTGGTTGGAAGGCTGGCTCTCTGTTTCAGCTTGCTGGGGGCTGCTCAAGTGGTCTTGAGGCTTCTCCCAACTGCAGGAATCTTGTTTCTGACTCAGGCTATGGAGAGTCCTATTACCATTAGGACTTTGCAGAATAGGGGGCGCCTGGGTGGCTCAGTCTTTAAGCATCTGCCTTCAGCTCAGGTGATGATCCCAGGGTCCTGGGATCGAGCCCCACATCGGGCTCCCTGCTCAGCAGGAAGCCTGCTTCTCCCTCTCCCACTCCCCCTGCTTGTGTTCCCACTCTCGCTGTCTCTCTCTGTGTCAAATAAATAAATAAAATCTTAAAAAGACTTTGGAGATTAGGAGAACTTTGGCTTCAGAAGCAAATGTTTTCCCATCAGGAAATGGTAAGATTTCAGTTACGACCTTATGTCCTAACCCCTACTTGTCCCGTTTAGGAAGAAACTTCAGGGGTAAGATAAGTGAATAAGAACTCTGCACTCCAGGGGCGCCTGGGTGGCTCAGTCATTAAGCGTCTGCCTTCGGCTCAGGTCATGATCCCAGGGTCCTGGGATCGAGCCCCGCATCGGGCTCCCTGCTTCGCGGGAAACCTGCTTCTCCCTCCCACTCCCCCTGCTTGTGTTCCCTCTCTGGCTGTGTCTCTGTCAAATAAATAAATAAAATCTTTAAAAAAAAACCTCTACACTCCAGTTACACCTCAGCTCCATGTCTCCCATTTTGCTCTTTGGTCTTGATTCTCAGCATACCCTTGTCACCCCAAGCCACCCAGGCTTTCCCTCAAATTACACTGCTTTTTGTTCCTGAGGATGGGGCCCAGCTTCAGGCTTGGTGTCAGCCTGTCTTAGTAATGGAAAGTGGACACAGCTAGTGTGGTCCAGTGCTTGCCTTTGCATTTCTAAACTAGGGGGTGCTGAATGGGCAAGAGGCACATGAAGTTAGGAAGAGTCCAGGAAAGACATAGCCCCTGACCGTTTCTGCCACCACTCAAGTCGCTATTGTGATGTGGTGTTATCGTCAAAGAGCTCTGGCGTACCGTCTTTTCTGTCATCTGGCTAGGACCCTTAACCTTAACCATCAGTCTGACAGTAAAATAGCCCAGGTCCTGTTACAGTGAGTAGGACTTGTGGTCCCCTATGGGCTTCAGCTTTTTTATCTAGATGTCGTGTTTGCAACCAAGGTCATTCCCAGCCTCCACGAGCTGCCTCTGATGACTTGATATGCCCAGACCTGAGATCCTCCTGTCCCTACCCACTGACCTGCTGCCATTCTTGCAGATAAATTCTGCAACTTTCTCACCAAGCTCCCAGCAAACTGAAAGTGCCTTCTGTTAACAACTTGTTCAAAACCCCTTTTTAATCCAGTGAGAGTGTGTAAATATTTTAGAAAAAAAAAATGCAAAACACAACAAATGCAAGAGGTGGCTGTGGTTGTTAATTCACATTATTTCTGCACCAGAACTACCTCTGGCAGGTGGATCTGTTATTGGGAAAAGTTCTTTTTTTTTAAAGATTTTATTTATTTGAGACAGAATGAGAGACAGAGAGCATGAGAGGGAGGAGGGTCAGAGGGAGAAGCAGACTCCCTGCCGAGCAGGGAGCCCAATGCGGGACTCGATCCCGGGACTCCAGGATCATGACCTAAGCCGAAGGCAGCCGCTTAACCAACTGAGCCACCCAGGCGCCCCGGGAAAAGTTCTTAAAACAACTGAACATAGATAACCTTTAGTGGGTATTTTCTCTTCTCCAGACGCTCATCTAAGCTTTACAAGTATTAACTCATTTAGTCCTCCCTATAACCCTATGAGGCATTTTTTTTCCAGATGAGACTGAGTCACAAAAGGATTAACTGATTTCCCCAAGATCACAGCTCCTATTTGGCAGAGCCTACAGCGGTGGCCAAGTTATACTGCCTTTTTTTTTTTTATTTAAAGATTTTATTTTATTTTTATTTGACACAGCACAAGCAGGGGCAGAGGCAGGGAGAGGGAGAAGCAGACTCCCCGCTGAGCAGGGAGCCCGATGTGGGACTCGATCCCAGGACCCCGGGATCATGACCTGAGTTGAAGGCAGCCGCTTAACCAACTGAGCCACCCAGGCGCCCCTTATACTGCCTTCTTAAAAGTACTGTAGTACTGGGGCGCCTGGGTGGCTCAGTCGTTAAGCGTCTGCCTTCAGCTCAGGTCCTGATCCCAGGGTCCTGGGATGGAGACCCCCATCGGGCTCCCTGCTCGGCAGGAAGCCTGCTTCTCCCTCTCCTGCTCCCCCTGCTTGTGTTCCCTCTCTCGCTGTGTCTCTGTCAAATAAATAAAATCTTAAAAAAAAAAAGTACTGTAGTACTTGAAAAACAAACTGAGGGTTCTAGAGGGGAGGGGGGTGGGAGGATGGGATAGCCTGGTGATGGGTATTAAAGAGGGCATGTTCTGCATGGAGCACTGGGTGTTATGCAAACAATGAATCATGGAACACTAAAAAAAAAAAATACTATAGTACTCAGAAAAACAGCAAACGTTCACGCAACAGGTGTTGTGAACACTTTCTATGCATTAGCTCATTCCTACTTACATCAACCCTGTCATTAGGTTTTATGTAGTATAGCATTACAGGGGTGAAATTTTAAAATAATTTTTGAAATTTTAACATACAGAATATCGTAAAAACAAAAATCAATTCCAGCAGTTTAAGAGGGTAAGTCTCACTGGCATCCCTGACTTTCCTGTACTTTTTCCCCCCACCATGTTTTTTGGAAGCTGAGTGGTGGTATGAAGGGGTAGGGCCCCATCCAGGGAGGGTCAAGGTGTGAATGGGAAAGGCTTCATTGGTCATAGCATCCTTTATGGCAAGAAAAATACTTGAAAATAAACCCAATGCTGGTCACAAATAGGAGACCAGTTCAATAAGATGTCACCCTTGAACTCCCTGGGCTTCAGCTTTCTTCATCTGTGAAATGGGGGTAGTAAGGGAACCCACAACATTCAGTTATTAGGATTAAATGGATTAATACATGTAAATCACCATGTGTCCAGCATATTATCCAATAAATGTTAGTGGTTACACGTTTGTGCAAACAGTTTATCCTTTAGCAATCATCAAATAGAAGATATTCAAAAACACACCCATAGGGGCCCCTGAGTGGCTCAGTCGGTTGAGTGTCTGCCTTCAGCTTGAGTCATGATCCCAGGGTCCTGGGATTGAGCCCCACATTGGGCTCTCTGCTTAGCCAGGAGCCTGCTTCTCCCTCTCCCTCTGCCTGCCACTCCCCGTGCTTGTGCTATCTCTCTGTCAAATTAATAAATAAAATCATTAAAATTTTTTAAAAGACACCCACAGCTTAGTTACGTGGACAAGGGAGGTGCTCTGTCGATACAAAACAGAGTGGTCTATTTTTGTTAGAACACACAAAGCGCAATACGTGTTTTGGATGTGTCTCCTCATTTCAAGTGGCTTTAAAACTGTTCAGATTATTGTATGTTATTAAAAATAGTGTGAAAAAAGTTTTGAGAATTGTGGCAGTTAATGAATGTTAAGATCCAATAGGAAGCTACTAAACTTCGTATCTCGATTTTGTAAGTTCTGTTCATCCTGACCACACTAAGATGAATAGTTAGAGGGGCACCTGGCCGGCTCATTTGGTAGAGCATGCAACTCTTGATCTCAGGGAAATAAGTTTGAGCCCCACATTGGATGTAGATTACTTTAAAAAAAAGATGAGTAGTTAAGAGTTGCAACTTCCTGTTAGAGCTGAAATAAGGATGGTTCAGATAGCCTTTTGGGATCCAAAGCCTGTTGTGCCTACTTAATGTCTTCTGCCTTTTGAGACTCAGGCCCAGACCAAGCTTCCTGGGACCATCCAACCCGACCCCCCCACAAACACCCCCACCACAAAACAGACTCTTCTCATCCCAGGGTTGTATGGAGGCCTGTCAATCACTTTAAGAACTGGAGAACAGGGGCGTCTGGGTGGCTCAGTCGGTTAAGCGTCTGCCTTGGGCTGGGGTCATGATCCCAGGGTCCTGGGATGGAGCCCCGCGTCAGGCTCCTTGCTCTGCAGGGAGCCCGCTTCTCCTTCTCCCTGCTTGTACTCTCTCTCAAATAAATAAAATCTTAAAAAAAAAAAAAAAAAAGAACTGGAGAACAGCCTAGGAGCCTCTGCATATGTGATTATTATTATTTTTTAAAGATTTTATTTATTTATTTGACAGAGACACAGCGAGAGAGGGAACACAAGCAGGGGGAGCAGGAGAGGGAGAAGCAGGCTTCCCGCCGAGCAGGGAGCCCGATGCGGGGCTCGATCCCAGGACCCTGGGATCACGACCTGAGCCGAAGGCAGACGCCTAACGACTGAGCCACCAAGGCGCCCCGTGATTATTTTTGATGGTATGGCAAGTGATCAGCAGTGATGATGGGAGCCCCTCCTATGCTTCAAATCTTGCTTGGCCAAGATTGTGCTCCTAAGAATCAGTTTATTCCACGGTTTCAAAAGAAAGTCGTATTTCTAATTTTTAGTGAGTGATTCGCATACTCGCCCCTGTCTCTCTGGCCCTTGGATATTATTCTTGTGTATACAAAAAATGCCATTAGGGACTGGGGGTGGGTAGAACTTAAGGGGTGGAGCCTCCATCCTGTGCCGGAAGCGCGCTTGTCCCATAGCGCGCTTGCGTGGTTCTCCCACGCCCTGGGACGGATTCCTATCCATTCGCTCTGTGCTTGGCAGCTCTTCCTGGCAGCAGGCGGCCATCTTGCCTGGAGCCTGAAAGAGGGAGCAGAGAGACCGAAGGAAAGGGCGACACTGGTCTCAGGGCCGCTCCGGGGCCTCAAGAGCCGGAGGCAGCCCCGGAGGTGGTCTCTGAATCCGGGTCCTGCTCTTGAACCCGAGAAGGGAAGGCGGAGGGCGGGGGGAACAAGATGGATGGGGAATGCCAAGAAGGATTGCTAGACGGGAGGAGGGGCGTCGCTATGGTGACCGGGGAGGGGCGGGATCAGATCTGAATCGCTGTTGTGAGTCTTCCGGGAACTGCCCGGGAAGGGCAGGGCTGGGGTGATGACCATGCTAGCTGCCGGGTGGTATTTCGCGACGTCCCGGCGTCGAGGGACTCGGTGTCTACGGCAACGATCGCCTGGCGGAAGGGGAGGAATTAAATCCCTTCACTTGAAACGCTGACATTCCAGGCCCTTGTCCTGCAGGCTCCCGCGGGGGGACACGCCAGAAGAGGAGGCCGGGGAATGGCAGCGGTGTGGCAGCAGGTCTTAGCAGTAGACGCGAGGTGAGGCGTGGGGTCGAAGCCCATGGGAGCGGAAGTTACTGTGGTGCATGCGCAATGGAGATAAGTGAGGCTGGGCGGAGAACTTATGCGGCTGCGTGGGCATGCTGGAGGTGAGCATGCGCAGTAGCAGGGTGTGGGGGGCTTGCCGGCAGAGACGGGCTGGCAAGAGGGTCGTAAAGAGCATGCTGGGAAAATGCGGTCAGATCTGGGCATGCGCAAAGAGGCTGTGCTGTCAGAGCCTTTGGGAGGGGGTGATGGAGCTCAGGCTGGTGACATCCTATTCCCCACCATTGCCCCCCCCCCTCCGCAGACTTCTCTTACCATCATCACTTCCCCAATCTGACCCCATCACCATCCCATACTGACTTCCATCATTGCCCCACACTGACCCTCATCACCATGTTACCCTGAGCCCTACTGTTGTCTACACTGACACCTCATACCAACTCCAGCAAAGCTGCAGACGGCCTCCATTGTCCCCACAGTGACCTCATCGCCATGCCTTTTATTACTGTAGACCCACCCTCATCACAGCACCAGAGGGAGCCCGATCACCACTGCTGATCACTTGCCATCCTGACCCCTCACTGCCACACACCTCACTCTCTTTCACCATCCCCTGAGCTGATTGATTCCCTCTATCCTGTGCCTGCTGCCCACCCTGCCTCCCGCCATCATAGGTACAACGCGTACCGCACACCAACGTTTCCACAGTTTCGGACACAGTACATTCGACGGCGCAGCCAGCTGCTGCGGGAGAATGCCAAGGCTGGGCACCCCCCAGCACTGCGTCGGCAGTACCTGAGGCTGCGTGGGCAGCTGCTGGGCCAGCGTTACGGGCCCCTCTCCGAGCCAGGCAGTGCCCGTGCCTATAGCAACAGCATCGTTCGCAGCAGCCGAACTACCCTAGACCGCATGGAGGTGAGCTCCTCCCCACACTGCCTGCCACGCACGTCACCTGCCTCCATATACGTTCACTCAGCAGACATGTCGGGCACCTCTATATGCAAGGCACCGTGCCAGGCTCTTAGGATAAGCAGAGGGCAAAAAGAGATAATATATGATAGGTCAATAAATGGACAACAGACAAGATGAACAGGTTGATAAATAGGCAATAAACAAGATAAACAGGTCAATAGACATGAGAAACCAGATAAATAAATTAGTAATTAACACAGCTTATAGTGAGGAGTGCTAAGATGGAAAAGTAAAGCAGACTTGGGATAAAATGAGACTCATGTGGGGGACAGAGGGAAGCTATGTCTGATGGGGATGATCAGGAAAGGCCTCTCCGAGGAGGTGACAGTTGAGCTGAGACTGCAATGAAGCAAGAGACGGGGTTGAGTGGTTTTCAGGGGGAAAGTATCCATTCTTTCTCCACAGAACATTTATTGATTATTGGCCGACTGAGAGAGCATGAGAGGGGGGAGGGTCAGAGGGAGAAGCAGACCCCCTGCTGAGCAGGGAGCCCGATGTGGGACCCGATCCTGGGACCCCAGGATCATGACCTGAGCCAAAGGTAGTCGCCCAACCAACTGAGCCGCCCAGGCGCCCCTGGTTCTGGAGGACTGTTTTCAAGATGTGCCCACCCTGACCCTCTGTTTGCAGGACTTTGAGGACGATCCTCGGGCCCTGGGGGCCCGTGGGCACCGCCGTTCCGTCAGCCGAGGCTCCTACCAGCTACAGGCACAGATGAACCGTGCTGTCTATGAGGACAGGTACGCACAGGGGTGGCTGTGAGCCGGGGGCTTGTAAGGGGGAGAGGGGCCGTGGGGCCTGAATGCTAGCACCTACCTCACGTTACCTGCCCCCCACTCCTGTTGGGGCCCAGGCCCCCTGGCAGTGTGGTGCCCACATCAGCGGCAGAAGCAAGTAGAGCCATGGCCGGGGATACTTCACTGAGTGAGAACTACGCCTTTGCGGGCATGTACCATGTTTTCGACCAGCACGTGGATGAGGCAGGTAAGCCAGCAGGTCAGCGGGTTCCCTCACCACTCATTTGCCTGAACTGTGACAACTACTCAGCACATTCTTTCCTGGAACCCAGAGTCTCTGGCCCACCTCCGAAGGAGGAATTGCCATCCCTAAACCTTTCCCCAAGCCCACAAGCCCTCAGCAAAGTAAAGCGGTCTGCAAGATCTCAAGTACTTGGGCTATCGTAAAAGGGCTCGGCAGCTCAAAAGAGGACTTGGCAGGAGGCTTCTGGGGTCGTGAGTTGCTTGGAAGGGTTCAGAGCCTTCGCTACAGAGAACTCCCCTTGCAGCGGGCAGCGCAGGTTTTGCAGACCGCCAAGACTTTGGTAATCGTAAAGCGCTGGCTACAATTTAGGGAGCTTTTGGCAGAGGGCCTTCTCAGGTTCCCACTCCCGTTCTCAGCCAGGAAAGCCCTTGGCGCAGGCCCCTGTGCTTGGCGCAGTGGGTCCCAGCCCCCAGCCCCCGCGGCAGAGCCTTTTATAAATGAAAGCGCCCGGTGAGCATGCCGAGTCGCACCAACGGCTTCTTGGCATTGCAGTCCCAAGGGTGCGCTTCGCCAACGACGACCGGCACCGCCTGGCGTGCTGCTCTCTCGACGGCAGCATCTCCCTCTGCCAGCTGGTGCCCGCCCCGCCCACGGTGCTCCGCGTGCTGCGGGGCCACACCCGCGGCGTCTCCGACTTCGCCTGGTCCCTCTCCAATGACATCCTCGTGTCCACCTCGCTCGATGCTACCATGCGCATCTGGGCCTCTGAGGACGGCCGCTGCATCCGGGAGATTCCTGACCCCGATGGCGCCGAACTGCTCTGCTGCACCTTCCAGCCGGTCAACAACAACCTGACTGTGGTCAGGCTCCGGGGTGCCCGCTCGCCGAGGGCGGGGTGCCGGGCCAGGAGAGCTGTCCCAGGGAGTCAGTGTGGGGGGGGGGTGGGGGAGGGGGGAGGGGGTCCCCTCTAGTCCCTCACCACAGTCCTCCTGTGGTTAGACTCAGAGGGAAACGGGTCAGAACAGGGACACCGTGCTTGGTGGGGTGGGAGGGGGGGCTTGCTGTGATAGACTCCAGGGGGGGACTGGTCAGGAGGCAGAGTCCGGGCTCTGGTACCCCTTGGGTCCCATCAACAGCAGTGCTGCTGTCTTCCAACCCCGGGGGCTGCTGGTCGGCGGGCAGGGTGACTTAGTCGGAAGGCTTGGCTCATCCCAGTGGCACAGCCCCACTGTGGTCCGGCCCCAGGATGGAGAGTCGGAGGGCGGGGGAAAGAAGTGAAAATCTGGCCTGGCCCTGAGCGGGAGAGAGGGGACTGGCTGAGTGAGCCTGTGCTCTGGGATCCCTCCTGCTGCAGCACCGGCCCCAGTATAGTCAAGTGTCCGGCAGGGACCAGGCGGGAAGCAGACCAGCTGTCATTACCAGCCTAGGACGGCCCTGTGGTTTGCCTGTCACGGGGGGTGCTGGCCGTCCTGGTTAGACGGCAAGAGGGGCTGGCTCTAAAGGATCACAGGTCTCGGTCACCTCCCAGTCTACCCGCCACCCCCCCCCACACACACACACACTGGGGTTAGACTCCAGTAGGAACCTGCCAGTTCCATCGACAGCAGCTCCATTATGGTCAGACCCAAGGAGGGACTGGCTGAGAGCAGGATGATGGTGTGCTGGTCTCACCCACAGGTGGGGAATGCCAAGCACAACGTGCACGTCATGAACATCTCCACGGGCAAGAAAGTGAAGGGTGGCTCCAGCAAGCTGACGGGCCGGGTCCTCGCTCTGTCCTTCGATGCCCCTGGCCGGCTGCTCTGGGCAGGAGATGACCGTGGCAGTATTTTCTCTTTCCTCTTCGACATGGCCACAGGTAGGCAGGCCCCAGGCCTGCATCTGGGTATTAGCGCTGCCACCGTCCCAGCGCACAGCCCCCCCCCCCCTTATTTTGCCTCCTCTCCCCCCTTCGCTCCAGGGAAACTGACCAAAGCCAAGCGTCTGGTGGTGCATGAGGGGAGCCCTGTGACCAGCATCTCCGCCCGCTCCTGGGTCAGCCGCGAGGCCCGGGACCCCTCGCTGCTCATCAATGCTTGCCTCAACAAGCTGCTACTCTACAGGTAGGTCTTCCCTGCCCGGGCCGCCTCCATCAGACTGCGATGGCAGCCCTGGCTCCTCGTCAGAGGAGAACCTGTAGGGCCTCAGGGCCGGTCTCCTCCATCAGGTTAATTTGAGTGAGCAGGGGAGTCGGGTCTCCGTATGATAGTACCGGGTATCAGTGGGAGGGGTGGTGGCAGGAGTAGCTGATGCTTACATAGAAAGGGCTGCTGCCAGGCCCCGTGGAAACACCTCATACAGAGCACTCCACTTAATCCTCTGAACAGCACTGTGAGGAGGGGCTGTGATCGTGCCCATTCTACAGATGAGCAACCTGAGGCATGACATAGACTAGGGCCCTCTTGGAGCAGTGGTCCTTCCTTCCTTCCTGCCTTCCTTTCTTCCTTCCTTCCTTCCATCTATCCTTCATTTTTTTTTTCTTCTTCTTCTTTTTTGGTGTTTTTAAACGGAGGAATTTACTGTCCCCACTCACCTATGACACGTTACCCAAATGCAGTTCTCAGTCTGGGCTGCATGCTGGAATGACCTGAAGGGTTTCACAAGGTCATGGCCAGGCCCCGCTCCAGGCCAATGATTTCAGAAGCCCTGCGACGGGCCTGGGCACCTTGGTATATTGAAAAGTTCCCCAAGCGGGGCGCCTGGGTGGCTCAGTCATTAAGCGTCTGCCTTCGGCTCAGGTCATGGTCCCAGGGTCATGGGATCGAGCCCCGCATCGGGCTCCCTGCTCAGCGGGAAGCCTGCTTCTCCCTCTCCCACTCCCCCTGCTTGTGTTCCCTCTCTCGCTGTGTCTCTCTCTGTCAAATAAATAAATAAAATCTTTAAAAAAAATAAATAAAAAGAAAGAAAAGTTCCCCAAGCGACGCCCAGCCAGGCCTGAAAACCACCGCCGCCCAACAGGATGCTTTCTATTCTACTATTTTGTTTTTCTACTCTTTAAAAAAAAAAGTCACACATGCACATAAGACGTATGTGTAATTCTTAATTTAGGCATACTCCCAAATGTGGGGCTATCTCCTCCCCAGTCCTCTCCCTTCTTTCCTCCTCCTTCCTGCCACCTCAGCCAGCAACTCTGTATGTTCCTTCCTACATTTTGTTCTCTCCCCTATAACCCAAGGCGTGCGCACCCACCCCCACATTTCGGAGGGAGGGTCATTGTCTCACGGAAGTGGGCTCCTTGTCCATCCTTTCCCACATCTCGCTTTCCTCACCAGACGGCACCTGTTGAACTGCTCCCACATCCCCTGCAGTGCTGTTGGCTCAGTCGTTCTTTTGAATGGCTCGTCATTTTCCGCATTGCAGGCACGTCCAGTTTGGTCGGCCTTTCCCCTCCTTGTGCCCGTCTTACCACCAAGATCTCTTAGAGACCCCTAGAAAGAGAAACTAGTGAGTCACACTGCAGAGGCTCCCCATTTCCATCAACAGGTAGCTTCCAAACTGTCATGAACGCATGTACCAGCCCATGCTTGTTAGGTATGCGCAGTCTCAGAACCAGATTTTGTGAACCTTGAAAAGAACTTGGGCACCAGGGTGGGGACACAGACTGGCCCGCCCCCCGTTTGTTGCCGTCTGGAGCTGAGGCGATACCCCAACCCGCTCTCATCCTTCCCTCAGGGTGGTGGACAACGAGGGGACGCTGCAGCTGAAGAGAAGCTTCCCCATTGAGCAGAGCTCACACCCCGTGCGCAGCATCTTCTGCCCCCTCATGTCCTTCCGCCAGGGGGCCTGTGTGGGTGAGTCCCGCAGAGTCGGGGGGGGGGGGGTCTGGGTGGCTTGGGGCGGGGCAGGGAGCGGGGCTGGTGCTGATCTGGCTCGGACAGCGCAGCCCCCTGGTGCCCAGACTTCATGGGCCTTGAGAACTCTCACACCCCAACAGCCTCCCACTTTGAACAAAGACCCCCAAGAGTCCAGAAACCTCCCAACGTGAGACACAGCCTCCCCACCCCCCAAACAGCTCAGAGACCTCACACTCTGGACGCGGGACTAAAACAGCTAGGTGACCCAGGTCCAGGGACCGTCCCTCCCAGACCTCCCCACACCCGGGGCCCCCCTGCTGCGTCCGGCAACACCTCCCGACGCCCCTCTGTCTCTCTCCCCCACGCAGTGACCGGCAGCGAGGACATGTGCGTGCACTTCTTCGATGTGGAGCGGGCAGCCAAGGCCGCCGTCAACAAGCTGCAGGGCCACAGCGCCCCTGTGCTGGACGTCAGCTTCAACTGCGACGAGAGCCTGCTGGCTTCCAGCGACGCCAGTGGCATGGTCATCGTCTGGAGGCGGGAGCAGAAGTAGGTCCTGCCGTGTCCGCCTTCCCTCCCGCCTCCCGCTCCAGCCTTGTGTTTGTAAATAAAGTTCCAGTGGTTGTGCCCGTGGCTGGCTCCCAGGTCTCCTGGGGGTGGGCTCGGGGAGGGGGCGGCTCTAGCCCCCGAGTTGGACCAGGGTTCACTTCCGCATTTGTGCATTCCGGCATCGATTTCTTTACTTAGCAACCGGTCATTGAATGCCTCCCGCGTCACGGGCCCCCCTGTAAGTGTTTGGCTCAGTCATGCATTGGACAGACATTATTGAGCACCCACCGTGCACCAGGAACTGTTCTAGGCACTGGGGGTAGAGCCGTAACCTCAACTGACAGAAATGTCTACCTTCATGGGGCTTGCAGTCTATTGCAGGGAGATAATAGACAAAAATATGTCACAGGTCAGCTAAAGGTCAGGGTTAGGAGGACAGGAGGTAGAGGCGCAGGAGTGGGAGGTCACGTGCTCTTTTTGGTGCAGTGATCAGGGACGACGTTCCTGACGGGGACATTGAAACAGGACCTGCAGTGTGGGGGAGAGAAGATTCTAGGCAGAGAGGAAAGGCAGTGCAAAGGCACTGAGGCTGAAGTGTGCCAGAAGGCTCGTTGAAGAGGCCGGTGTGGCTGGACCAGAGTGTGGTAGGAGATGCGGTCGGACAGGCCCGATCCCGGAGAACTGCGTGGCCACAGTGAGAGGACTTGGGCTTTTTCTGAGTGAGAGGTGAGTCGCCCCATTGAGCGGAGGAAGGACGCGATCCCATTTGGTTGTAAGAGGACCCCTCTGGGTGCTGTGAAGCGAACAGACTTGGAGAGGGGGCAGGGGCGGAAGCGGGGAGACCAGCCACAAGGCCCTGCAGGAGTCAGGGTGAGCAGTGCTGGGGACTTGTGCCAGTGTAGTGACAGTGGGGGACTGGAGGAGGGGAGTACTGGCTTCTACCCCAGGAATCTCACGCCGTTAGTCTGCTGCTGGGCTCTGCTGGCTCCTCAGGAAGGCTGAGGCTCCCAGCCTCCCCGCCGAGGCTCTTCCCCACAAACAGGGAGCAGACGAGTTGAGGACGGGCAGTAGGAAGCCCGTGCAGAAACAACCATGGACCCTAAGGCTGAGCTAGCGGCTCCTGCTGGTGGGGGGAGGGGATGGGGATTCTCTCTCCATCCCCAGAGGAACCCCAGACCACCCCTAGCTCCTTCCACTCGCACCCAGGGCCCCAATTCAAGGCCCAGCAGAGCTGGGAGTCTGTAAAGTGATGTTCCAGTTTGAGGGGAGTCCCGAGTGAGGAGAGAAAGCTTGGGATATTGACAGAGGGCCAGAGAACCAAAAGCCCTTGTCAGTGACCTCAGTCACCAGGAAATGTCAAAGTTGCCAGGAATGCCAAGGAGGCTCTTGCTCCGGCCGCTCCCTTCCCTCCAGCTGCATAGGCTGCCATACCCAGGTGCTCAGTGGGAACTGTGGCCTACCATCGTGAGGCCTCAGGGTCAGGCCACAGAGCCACGGGCACTCCAACCTGGCCCAACATTATCCAGCTACCGAACTAACACCAGCAGTCTTGGAGGAGGAAAAATCACCGGTTCGTTGAAGCCACGGTTATTTGACAGTGTGGTTACTTGCAGCCAGAAGCTTTTCTACACGGTGCTTCCATCTTGACCTTAAGGCAAATGGTGATGAGGTAGGGACATCAGCGAGCTGGACGTTCATGATGAAGTTCATGCATCTGTATGTGTCAGAGGTCCCCCAAACCACGCAGACTCAATGATTTGCCGGGAGGACTCTTGGTCTCAGCATACGGTTGTATACACAGCTATGATTTCTTGCCATAAAAAAGATACAGAGCACAATCGGCAAAGGGAAATGGCACCCAGGGTGAAGTCCGCGGGAGACCAGGCACGAGCTTCCAAGGGTCCTCTACCAGTGGAGTCACAGGACATGCTTAATTCCCCCCGTCATGGCTCCTGGCAACCCAGAGAAGCTCATTATTAAAGGTTGAGTGCCCAGGGTTGTTTTGGGGGGCTGGTCACATAGGCACCTCCTGCCTGGCGCACACCCAACTTCCAGATCCTCCAGGAAGGAAAGCAGGTGTTCAGCATAAACCAGAGTGCTTATATGAACAGTTGAGGCACAGAGTGGTGAGAACCGTGGTGAAATCTAAGTTTCCAGATGCCAGCCAAGGGCCATCCTCGAAGCAGGCCTTTCCAAGGAGAGAAGTTCAGGCCTGCTATGTTAACTCTTTCTGAACACTATCCAACACCGAAAAGGTGCTCGGTTTCAACCAAAGTCAGTGGATGAACAAGATCAGTTGGGAGAACTTCATTTTTCTCTAGCACCTTCTTCATTTCTTCACATTCTTCATGTTGTTTATTGAATCTGAATTCAAGATGGCTAATCACAGATACTGTTATACATGATTTGGGGGGGTTTCTTTCTTGTGAAATTTTGAGGTGGCAGAGTTGACATCCTGCTTTATTTTATTTTGTTTTTATTTTTAAAGTGAACTCTATGCCCAACATAGGGCTCAAACTCACGACCCTGAGATCAGGAGGCACGTGTGACTGAGCCACCCAGGCACCCTGACATTCTACTTTAAATTCATTTTTGTGATACCTTTTCTTTTTTAAGATTTTATTTATTTATTTGACAGAGACAGACCGCGAGAGAGGGAACACAAGCAGGTGGGGTGGGAGCGGGAGAAGCAGGCCTCTCGCTGAGCAGGGAGCCTGATGCGGGGCTCGATCCCAGGACCCTGGGACCATGACCCGAGCCGAAGGCAGACGCTTAACGACTGAGCCACTCAGGCGCCCCATGTGATACCTTTTCTTGACTTACAACCTACGAGGAAATAAGTTATGAGCAAACGATTAAAAAAGTCATCTTATTGGTCAAATTTAGGCCTCTGTGAACTTGTCCATCATCCGTGTGCCTCCAGTGTGACATCAGATCTGGAACTCTTAACCATTCCGTCATCAACGCCACTCTAGTCTTGCCTCCAGTCCAGGCCTCCATTAACTGTTATATGCCCTTTGACTTTGAACCCATGTGTTTACTTCATGGAGAGCCTCTCTAGTCAGAGCTTGAAGTGGAGTCTTTGTTAATTATTACCTCATCAGTGTAGCACTGGTCAAATCTCAAACCAGGGCCTCTCTATAATGTTCCACCAGCTGTTGTCTTCTGATCTGACCTTGGATTTCGGATTCTGTCAATTTGTGATCGGTGCCCCTTTGCTTCAGCAAGCATTCCAACCTAGAGGACCCTCAGTCCAGACCTTGAATCTGGGCCTCCATTAATTATTTTACCATTATTCATTTATTTATTTTAAAGATTGTATTTATTCATTTGACAGAGAGAGTGCGCACAAGCAGGGGGTGCAGAGGGGACAGAGAGGGAGAAGCAGACTCCTCCCTGAATAGGGAGCCTGATGCGAGGCTCGGTTGGAGGACCCCGGGATCATGAACTGAGCCGAAGGCAGACACTTAACCGACTGAGCCCCCCCAGGCATCCCTGGTTTTCCTTTGAACTCGAGTCTTTTTAAAAACTCTTCCACCAGCAGCGCTACTGGGGTCTCAACTCTAGGACTCTATTTATAATTCCACCATCCATAACTCTTTGCCCTTGAATCCAGGCTTCAGTTAACTCAGTATCACTGCACCTCAGGTCTGAAACCTGAGCCTCTGGGAACTTTTCCACACTCACTGCTCCTCTGGCTTGACCTCAAGAACTGTACCACTCTCTGTACCCCTATGATCTCAGCTTGAACCCTGGCCTCTCTTTACTATTTTCCTATAATTGCTCCTTTGATCTTACCTTGAACCTAGGACACTGGTAACACTTGTAGCATCAGTCCCCTCTAGGCGGACTTCAGAACCCATGTGCCTGTGAACTATTCCATTATCACTTCCCTTCTGTTCTGACCTTGAACGTGAGCTTCTGTAAACTATTCCACCATCAATACCCCTCTGGTCTTATTTGGAATGGAAATTCTGCTGACTATTCTTTGGTCCAACTGAATCTGGGCCTCTGATTAATATCCACCGCCACTGGCTTTTTGCTCTAACTGGGCCTTTTTGAACTCTAGAACCATCAAGGCATCTCTGGTCTGACCTCAAATCCAGACTCTGTTAGCTTTTACTCCATCAAGACCTCTTTTTTTAAAGATTTTTTTTTTTTTAAAGATTTTATTTATTTGTCAGAGAGAGAGAGCGAGCACATAAGCAGGGGGAGCTGCAGGCAGAGGGAGAAGCAAGCTCCCCGCTGAGCAAGGAGCCTGATGTGGGACTGTATCCCACGACCCTGGGATCATGACCTGAGGCAAAGGCAGACACTTAACTGACTGAGACGCCCAGGTGTGCCAAGATTTTCTTTTTTTAAAAAGTAATCTTTACACCCAACATGGGGCTCGAACTTATAACCCTGAGATCAAGAGTTGCATGCTCTACCGACTGAGCCCACTAGGCCATCCAGGTGCCCCAAGACCTCCTTTGATCTAAATTCTCACATGGGTGTCTTTCAACTAATCCAGCATGACAGGCTTCTCAACCAACCAAAACCCAGAGCTTTTATTAGCTATTCCATTACTGGTGCCCCTCTGCCCTGACCTCAAACACAGACCTCTCTATAAACTGTTCCATCATCATCAACCCTCCACATTGAGGCCGCCTGATCTGGTTTTGAACTATTCCAAGGTCCCTCCTCTCTGGTGTGACCTCTATTAACAACTCCCACCATCAGTGCCCTTCTGGTCTGCCTTCACAACAAGGGTCTCTGTTAAATATCCTACCATCACTGCTCCTCTCACATGACCTTGAATCTGAGTCTTCCTTTCATATTCTAACAGAAAGACCCCTGCGTTTCCTTCGAACTATTCAACCTGCAGTCCTCTGCAATCTGACTTTGAACCCAGGCCATTTTAACTCTTAAGCCACAGTGCTACACTGGTCTGACCTCAGACCTGGTCCGCTATTAACCACCATAACGTCAATGTCCTTCTCATCTGTTCTCAAGCCAGGATCTCTTTTATTGTCATTCCACCTTCAATGTCATCCTGGTCCCTAATCAAAGCTCTTCCGCCATCCTTGTTCTCTTGTCTGTCTGATTCTCAACCAGGACTTATTTACTCTTCCATATTCAAAGTTCTGCTGGTCGAAAATTATCCAACACAGCCATTCAGCTATTCCCAAATCCCTCCATTCCAGGCCTGGCCCCAAACCCGGTCCTTGATTCAGTTTACCACCCTCAACTCCCCTCTGGTTTGACCTCAAACCTGATCCTCTGATATCTGCTGTGTCACCAGTGCCCTGTGGGTCTGCCATTGAGCTTACACGGTTATTTCTTCCAACACCAGTGCCCTTCAAATCTGAACTCCAACCCCAGACTCTGCTAAATATTTTAGAATCTATCCCCCTTTTGACTAAACTCAAACCCATGTATTTACTCAATTGTTCCCATCCCTCTTTCTCTGGTCTGACCCTAAAACAGGGCTTCTGTTACGTATCATACCCTGAATGCCCCTCTAGTCTGAGTTCAAGCGTTTGCTAACTAGTCTAATAGCAATATCTCTCAGCCTCGATATTCAAACTGTTCTTTTGAGTTGTTAATTAATTGCAAACTAATGAAAAATCCTGGCCCCGCCTACCTTGACCTCAAACCTGGGTCTCTTTATCCCACCGTCAGTGACTTTCTGGTCTATTATTGAACCCTGTGTACTCACTCCTCTACCATCAATGTCCCTCTTATCTGGCTTTGAACCACAGTCCCTGTTAATTCGTCCACTGCCAATTCCCCTCTGGTGGTGTTGCCTTTCACTGATAAGGCTACCACTGTTAATGCTCCCTTGGCCTGAGCTCAAACAAGGGCTTTTGTTAGTAACTTCGCCATCAATAATACTCTGTTGTTTTGGAGTGCTGACCCTGACTCCTGTTAACTAGTCCATCATCCATGCCCTGTTTTCTGACCTTAAACCTGGACTGTTGTTAAATTAAGTCTTCCAACATCTGTGCCCCTTTGGTGAGATTTCAAACCCAGGCTCATGGTAAATATTCTGGCAACAGTAGCCTTCTGGTCCAAACTCAGATTTAGGAGAGGAGCACCTACTAAACGTGTAAGGACTTCAGAGTGGTCACGACTGGTGAAATAGAGCCTGCAGTCGGATATAATGGGGTGAGAGGTTATTATGTGGACACAAGTGTTCGCAGAAATAAATGGGGACTCTAGTGGAGTCACAGACTGGGATATGGACACTCTCATGATCCCTACCTGACTCGGTGTGAGCCAAGGAATCTCCACAACCCAGTCTGTGTGACCCCAGAAGGTCCATCCCCCAGTATGTATGTACCCAGAAGTATCCACATTCCAGTCCCTGTGACCTGAGGAGCGTTGACACCCCAGTCTGTGCAACCCCAGAAGCATTCATAGTACGGTCTGTGTGACACCAGGAGTGTGTGTCTGTCTGACCCCAGTGTTTCCAAATTGCACTCTGTGGGACTCATGGGAGTCCACATCCCAACCTGTGTTACCCCAAGTGGGCCAACACCCCAGTCTGGGGGACTCTTGCAGTGTCCAGACTCCTGTCTGTGTGACCCCAGGAGTACTCACACCGCATTCACAGAAGAGAGAAGGAATGAATAGTCTTTCATTTCTGCTGCTGATAATTAGATAAACATAGAGTCAAATAAGTTTTTAAAAAACTTACAGGTACTCATAAGTTGAATTAAAAACAGGAGCTAGAACTTCCAGATCACTTGAAAAAATGATTCTGTAACAAAAAGTAGACCACTAAGGAAATACGAAGGAAGCATAAAAAATACTGAAAATATAAGGCACCTGGCGGGCTCAGTCGGTGGAGCATGCGACTCTTGATCTCAGGGTCATGAGCTCAATCCCCGCATTAGGCGTAATTCCTTTTTAAAAATTTAAAATTTCGGGGAATGCCTGGGTGGCTCAGTTGGTTAAGCGTCTGCCTTCAGTTTGGGTCATGATCCCAGGGTCCTGGGATGGAGTCCCACTTCGGGCTCCTTGCTCAGCGGGGAGCCTGCTTCTCCCTCTGCCTGCCACTCCCCCTGCTTGTGCTCTCGCTCCCCCTCTCTGTCTCTCTGACAAATAAATAAATAAAATCTTAAAAAATTAAAAATTAAAAAATTTTTTAAAATTCAAAAGTCAAATAATATCTAAATCAAAATGATTCAGAAAGGTTTTTTTTCAGTGATAAATATAAACGTGTGAGAAAAGACAGAGAAAAGAGCAGTTGCAATATACATTCAAGATAAAATTAAGGAAAAAAGCAGCAAACACTCAAAAAGGACCCTTTTTATAAGTCAAGGGCATGCTCAACATTGAAAGTATAACAGGGGCGCCTGGGTGGCTCAGTTGGTTAAGCGACTGCCTTCGGCTCAGGTCATGATCCTGGAGTCCCTGGATCGAGTCCCGCATCGGGCTCCCTGCTCGGCGGGGAGTCTGCTTCTCCCTCTGACCCTCCCCCCTCTCATGTGCTTGCTCTCTCTCATTCTCTCTCTCTCAAATAAATAAATAAAATCTTTAAAAAAAAAAAAAAGAAAGAAAGTATAACAGTCATGAATTTCTGTAGTCCACATAACAGAGACCAAGCCTTTAGCTAAAGGAACAGAAGACAGCCAAAGGAATCCTTGCCAACTTCTTCATATGGCTGGATCAAGTGGAGCAGTGTTCACACCAGACATTAAAAAATGAAATAGGCCTATAAATTAGGTTTAGCAGATAATGGAGGAAAATAGAGGAAGTGGACCCATGGTCTACCCATTTTCCCCACCCCTGGGCCCAAGGACAGATACTCTTGTGGCCTTGGATGTTGTCTCTTGCAGTGAATACGAATGGCCATAGGTACCATGTTGAACACTCCTATTAGATCTTGGCAACCCTAGGTCCATCTTCAGGAGCTTAGTCAATGGGAGAAGTCACTGATGGTCAAATTCTACCTCCAGCCTCGTCTGAATAAAAAAGATGTGCGGGGCGCCTGGGTGGCTCAGTTGTTAAGCAGCTGCCTTCGGCTCAGGTCGTGGTCCCAGGGTCCTGGGATTGAGCCCCGCATCAGGCTCCCTGCTCGGCGGAGAGCCTGCTTCTCCCTCCCCCTCTCTCTGCCGCTCTGCCTACTTGTGCTCTCTCTCTGTGTGTTAAATAAATAAAAATCTTAAAAAAAAAAAAAAAAAAAGATGTGCACCACCTAATTACCGAACCACAAGAAACCGTCAAGTTATTAGAAGAAAAAAAATTCTTCTGCGATGTCTCTTAAATCAAAGGAGCTCTGTTCTGATTGGCATGTAGAGATAAATATGCACTGGTACAAATCAAAATTCCCCAAATTCCAAGAAAATGAGGATATGGAATTTTTAATACCTTAAGCGTGCTAGATTTGAAAAGATTCTTTTAGAAGCAAAGAGAGTCCAAGGTCACGTAACTAAGGTAAATCTTTGGCAAATGAGACTCATTTAATAGTTGGGCTTCATAAAAATAATACGCTTTCTCTGATGATCGATGTTCAGTATAACACAAGTAGGCATTTTGTTCTACTTGGGTTTGTTTTTTCCTAAATGTATGCAGGTTCACTGACCAAATAAGCTACTCCTCCTCCAAAATAATGTTTGAGATGATGAAAAACTGAAGACTTGACTGGGTCTGGGGTGAAGGGTTCACTTCTGAGAGGTGCCACTCATGTGGCTGGCTCTGGCATCAGTCCTAGCTGCTGGCTGGGGTGCCCTCATTTCTCCTCCCCGCACCCTCCCTTCCTCCAGAACTCTCTTTCTCATGTGGCCTTTCCAACAGGAGAGCCTGGACTTCTTGACATATTGGCTGGGCTCAAATTGAAGGATGGAGTGAGAGAGAGAGAGAGAGAGAGAGAGAGAGAGAGAGAAAGCAAGCCACCAAGTGAGAGCGAGTACACCTAACATGGAAGTTGCAGTTTTTTATAAACTAATGTCAGTGATGCTATCCCCTCACTTCTGCCATTTTCTCTTTGTTAGAAGTCAGTCAGTAAATTCAGGCCACACTCGGGGAGGGGATCACACAAAAGCATGAACACCAGGAGGCCAGGATCCTTGGGGACCATCTTAGAAGCTGTCTGCCACATTGCCCCTAAGGTATGTGGGACCCCAAACCAATACTTGTTTACAGGATCTGTCTATATAAACACTTTGAAATGCATTATGAAGTCATGGGTCCATATGCAGAAGTGTGATTTGTTGAGGAAGATTTAGAACAAAGTGTAGAGAAGACGCACTTAGGTATTTGTTTATTGTCCACTCAAGGCACCCGAAGAATCCTTACAGAGTCCAGGCTCTATCTCTTCCTGTTCGGGTGTAGGAACCAACTCCTGATGTTCTTTATTGCCAAACGTGCCTAGAAAGGAAAAGCAACTAGTTTTTCACCTCTATGTAGAGAAGAACCCAGTTTTTCACCTCCTGTGTTTCTTTTTCTCGGATGTCTTTTTTGTGACTTGCCCAGAGTACTCACAACATTGCAGACAGCAGGGGCGCCTGGGTGGCTCAGTTGGTTGGGCGACTGCCTTCGGCTCAGGTCATGATCCTGGAGTCCCTGGATGGAGTCCCGCATCGGGCTCCCTGCTCGGCGGGGAGTCTGCTTCTCCCTCTCCCACTCCCCGTTTGTGTTCCCTCTCTCGCTGTGTCTTTCTCTGTCAAATAAATAAATAAAATCTTTAAAAAAAAAAAACATTGCAGACAGCAGATGTGGGAGGGTTTTCTCCCCCACACCAAGCAATTCTCTGCGACCCCAGCTGGGTGTCCTACAATTGAACTCAATTCTGACACCGTCTACCCAGAGAGAGTGTCACATCCCCAGGTTAAGGGCTCGGTCCCACAAGACTGTCCCGCCCACAACTTCAGATGCCAATCACAAGTAGTAGATCTCCAGGTGACCCACAACTTCTGTCAGATTTGGCTATAAATCAGAGGTTCCCATGACCCCCTCCTCAGTTTTGATTAACTTGCTAGAGCAGCTCACAGAACTCAGGGGAACATTTACTTACATTTACCAGTTTATTAAAGAATATGATAAAGGATACAGATGAACAACAGCCAGATGAAGAGATACACAGGGCCATGTCTGGGAGGGTCCCAAGCAAAAGAGCTTCTGTTCCTGTGGAGTTGGGGTGCATCACCCTCTTGGTGTGGCTGTGTTCGCCAACCTGGAATCTCTCTGAATCCCATGCTATTGGGATTTTTATTGGAAGCTTCTTCACACAGCCATGATCGGTCATTAACTCCATCTCCAGCCCCTCTCCCCTCTAGAGAACGGAAAGGGATGAGAACTGAACAGGAGGGATGAGGCTGAAAAGGCTTCTGATAAAGTCTTGGCCTTCTGGTGACCATCCTCCATCCTGGAGCCATCCAGGAGCCCACCCAGAGTCACCTCAATAGAATAAAAGATGCTCCTAGTGCTCTTATCACTTAGGAAATTCCAACGGTTTCAGGAGCTCTGTGTCAGGAACCAGGAGCAGAGACCAATCTATATTCTCTATTATCACACAGTACCATGGCTCTTTAGAACCTGTTTGTACTGGAAAAACATAGATCTTCTTACCTCTTCAGGTCCCTAAGCCATTTATTTAGTGCCAGTCACATCTTCCTCATGACACTGCATCATCCATTGGGCTGCCCATAAATACTGGCTTCCAGGGACGATTCCTACAGAAGTTGTCCCCGTGCTTTGTCGATAAGGACCACAAAAGCAAGTCTTCTGCAGAGTATGCAGGAACACGTAGACAATCCTTCATTTTCTGGTCATGTTAAATTTACCGTTTGGAATTTTATGGCAAAAATATGAAAACACACATCTTTTTTTTAAATATTTATTTATTTGAGAGAGAGAATGAGAGAGAGAGAGCATGAGAGGGGGGAGGGTCAGAGGGAGAAGCAGACTCCCCGCCGAGCAGGGAGCCCGATGTGGGACTCGATCCCGGGACTCCAGGATCATGACCTGAGCCGAAGGCAGTCGCTTAACCAACTGAGCCACCCAGGCACCCAGAAAACACACATCTTCTAACCATGTCTTCTCTTGAACTCTTTAAACAATAATCACCGCATTCTTAGAATGAGATCTGCTGCAACCTCAATTGCACCCCTGCCTTCCACACTCCACCGCCAGTGGGGAGGATAGGCAAGGGGCCCATGGCAGTGAGAAGAGAAGTCCCGTTTGTACAAAGAATGTCCATTCCTCATGTGGTATGGCTTGGGACCGACCTGGGGGAGCACAATGTCACCGCATTGATGAGCAAAGACATGCCGTTGGAGTTGTGGAGCAATCATCTCGAAGTCCTTGGAGGAGGTAGACATGGCCAAAAGGACTGCCTGATTCCTGATGCAGAGCCTCTGGAGGGAATGACTTCTCTGGGTGCCAGTGGCAGGGGACAAACTGGGTCCTGCCACCACTTTTGCCACCTTTGGGGGCTCTAGCCTGGAGGCTACCCCACAGCTGGAATGATGATGTGTAGGGATTGATACATGGGCCTCCATATGCAGCGCAACCCCAAGAGTTGGCAGTGGATTGTTCAAAACTAAAGCTTTGAATATGACCTATAAACGACATGAACAAGAGTCACACAAAATCGGTATGTCATCACCATTCTGATGGCCCGGTCTCATGAAATCCTGTAAAAGAAATGCCACACCAGTCAACAGGAGCAATCTCTTGCCAGGTCACCCCCCTGGAACTGACCATGGAGCACGGGGTCAGCACCATAGGTATAAGAACCAGAGTTCAGGGGCGCCTGGATGGCTCAGTCGGTTAAGCGTCTGCCTTTGGCTCAGGTCATGATCTCAGGGTCCTGGGACCGAGTCCTGCGTTGGGCTCCCAGCTCGGTGGGGAGCCTGCTTCTCCCTCTCCCTCTGCTCTTCCCCCCAGCTTGTGTGCGCTCTCTCTCAAATGAATAAATAAAATCTTAAAAAAAAAAAAGAGCCAAAGTTCATCAGGGCATCTATCTGACCCCATACATAAGGTAGAGGGTAAGAGCATCTCCAAGAGGGAGAAATGGGGATCAGGGCCCATGTGGGTCATGGTCCAGACCAGGGACTCTTCATTCAAATGGTACATCTGGCTCCAGCCACCAGAGGAGGGTTTAGACCACTTTGAGGAAGGCACTCCAAAGCATGGGGCCCCCTGCGGCTCAGGGACCAGAGCAAGGGTCCTCCTTGCACTGCCTGTGACTTACATGGAAAATATATATTACGTATAAAATATAAATTCCATATCATCTTTCATTAGGAAATTATTACAGTTAACTTATACTATATTAGAGTGGTAGTTTTAGAATACATGCATGAATTCTTTAATATTCCTCCACTCAAGCGACAATACTTAATACCCCTCCCCTTGAGAGTGGGCTAGACTTAGTGTCTCACTTCCAATGAACAGAATTTGGTGCAGGGACGGTGCATAACTTCTAACAGTAGCTCATAAAAGGCACCCATTGAGGCTTCCTTCTTGCTTGTTCTAGTGTTCCTGCATGCTCTACCATGCTCACTCTCTCTTCCTTTCTCTCTCTCGCCCTCCCCCTTGTCACCTGCTCTAGGGGACGACAGACACCTTATTGCAAGGACATATCAAGAAGACCTATGGAGGGCCCATGTGGTAAGGAGCGGAGGCTACCTGCCAACAGTCATGTGAATAAGCTTGAAAGCAGATCCTTCTGTGCAAACGAGCCTTGAGATGAGACCCCAGCCACCATTCTGGCCGACACCTCACGAGGGAGCAAGAGCGGAAGCCAGAACCACCCAGCTAAGGTACTCCTGCACACCAGCCCTCTGAAAATGTGCAAGATAATAAACTGTTCTGGTTTTAAGCCACTAAGTGTTGGGCAGCAGGTGATTTGTTACACAGCAAAAATAGCTGGTACAAATGTTATTGGTTAAAAATATTCAATAACACTTTGTAAATTCAGGTCTCCTGTTCACAGGTGGGATGAAGCAGAAGAAACAGAAGGAAAATATTTGCCTTTCTGACAAAGAACGCTCTTCATGTTTAAGTTTGTCAACTGCTGGGCGCCTGGGTGGTTCAGTTTGTTAGGCGTCTGCCTTCGGCTCAGGTCATGGTCCCAGGGTCCTGGGATCGAGCCCCGCATCGGGCTCCCCGCTCAGCGGGAAGCCTGCTTCTCCCTCTCTCACTCCCCCTGCTTGTGTTCCCTCTCTCGCTGTGTCTCGCTCTGTCAAATAAATAAATAAAATCTTAAAAAAAAAATAAAGACTATACTTAAATTATAATTAAAGTTTACAAAGAGTTTATTCTTGTCTGTTTAATCTGGAGAAGTGTTTGTTTATGTTTTTGTACAGAGGTTGCTTTCCATAGACACACTTAACGATGCAGCAGACTTGTTACACAGCTTGGTGGATAAGGCAGTGCCATGAGATGTCAGGAGCTGGGATCCCTGAGTCAAGGATTGGAGGAGAGCCACCTGCCCATTAGGAATACACATTTTAAACTTTACTGCTTCCTGCAGTCAGCTCCCAGGGCTAGGATGAGGCAAATAAAGTGTCTAGAGTGCAGAATTAATTTTTTTTTAAGATTTTATTTTTGGGGCACCTGAGATCGATCCTGCTCTACGGGAAGCCTTCTTCTCCCTCTCCCCCTCTCCCTGCTTGTGTTCCCTCTCTCGCTGTGTCTCTCTCTGTCATATAAATAAATAAAATCTTTAAAAAAAAAAAAAAAGCTTTTATTTTTAAGTAATCTCTACACCCAACGTGGGGCTCAAACTCACAACCCTGAGATCAGCAACGTGTGCTCCACCAACTGAGCCGGGCAGGAGCCCCTAGAGTGCAGAATTTAAGGAGACACTTCAACTAATGAGTGGCTAAATGAAATGTGGTCTATCCCTATGATGGAACAGTATTCAGCCATAAAAAAAGAGCGAAGTACTAATGCATGCTACAACGTGGATGAAACTCAAAGACATCACTTGATAGTGAGAACTTGAGGTTGCCAGGGAACCCCAGAAGGAGCTGAAAAATGAAGACAACGTAGAGAAGGCAAAGCTGAGGAATGCAGGGATTTCAAGCCCCTGGATCCAGCCTCGTCCAGAGTCAAACTACGCCTGAGCTTCTTGGTTGTATGCTGTGGGTCCGGAATTCAGAAGAGCAGCACTTCAGCGATAATGGCTTGTCTCTGCTCCTCTTTATCTGGGGTCTCAGCTGGAAGACTGGGAGGCCGAAGACCGGGTCACCTGAAGACTCCCTCACCAGTGTGGCAGCTGATGCTGGTTGTCGCCCACGTTTCACTTCCTCTCCACATGGACCTTTCCCCACCGTTGTTTTGGGCTTCCTTGCAGCATGGTGGCTGGGTTCCAAGTCCAAGCATCCTGAAAGAAAGGCAGGTGGAAGTTGGATCATCTTCATGACCTAGTTTTGGAAGTTATGTAGCATCACTTCCCCTGAACCCAAGGCACTGAGGCCATCACAAGGTCCCGCCCAGGTTCAGATGGAGAAGAAATAAGATTCTGGTTTTTTTTTTTTAAGATTTTATTTATTTATTTGACAGAGAGAAAAAGTTAAAGCACAAGCAGGGGGAGCAGCAGAGGGAGAGGGAGAAGCAGACTCCCTGCTGGGCAGGGAGCCCGACGTGGAAGGCTGATGCTTAACCAACTGAGCCACACAGGCGCCCCAAGATTCTATTTCTTGATGGGGAGTGACATGGTTCTGGAAAAGCAGATGGGACCAGAAATATTGCTGTGACCATTTTTGGAAATTATAATCTGCCACACTAACCACATAAGATACCAGGGATTTGTTTTACCTCTCTGGGCCTCAGTTTCCTCATCAGTAATGTGAAGATAATAGGGGCGCCTGGGTGGCTCAGTCGGTTAAGCGTCTGCCTTCGGCTCAGGTCATGATCCCGGGGTCCTGGGATCGAGCCCCGCATCGGGCTCCCTGCTCCGCAGGAAGCCTGCTTCTCCCTCTCCCACTCTCCCTGCTTGTGTTCCCTCTCTCACTGCCTCTCTCTGTCAAATAAATAAATGAAATCTTTTAAAAAAAATAAAAGTAATGTGAAGATAATAATAATGTCTATAGTGTAGAGAGAGAATCACATGAGATAATGCATATAATGGACTTAGCATAGTTCCTGCAACATGGCACGTGCTCAGTGAAAATTAGAAGTTATTGTCAACAGGGGCGCCTGGGTGGCTCCATCAGTTAAGCATCCGAATCTGGATTTCAGCTCAGGTCATGATCTCGAGGTCATGGGATCTAGCTCCGCGTCCAGCTCTGTGCTCAGCGTGGAGTTGGCTTGAGTGTCTCTCCCTCTGCCCCTCCCACCTGCTCGCACTCACACTCTCTCTCAAATAAATAAATAAAAATCTTTATTTAAAAAAAGAAGGTATTGTCAAATACCACTAATATTGAACAATCAGGTGTCTTGGTACAGCTGAAATAGGATGTTGTGGGTTGAATTGTGTCCCCCCTCCCGAAAGATACAGTTGACCCTTGAACAACAACACAGGGGTTCAGGGCCCCAACCCCCTGCACAGTTGAAAACCCATGTATAGGGATGCCTGAGTGGCTCAGTCGGTTAAGCGACTGCCTTCGGCTCAGGTCATGATCCTGAGGCCTTGGAATCGAGTCCCACATCAGGCTCCTTACTCAGCAGGGAGCCTGCTTCTCCCTCTGCCTGCCAACTCTCTCTCTCTCTCTGACAAATAAATAAATAAAATCTTAAAAAAAAAGAAAATCCATATACAACTTTTGACTCCCCCAAAACTTAACTACTAATAGCCTACTGTTGACCAGAAACCTTACTGATAACATAAACAGTCCATTAATATATAGTTTGTATGTTCTATGTATTATATACTGTATTTTTACAATCAAATAAACTAAGGAAAAGAAAATGTTATTAAGAAAATCATAAGTAAGAGAAAACACATTTACAGTACTGTCCTTTTTTATCAAAAATGTCTGGGGGCACCTGCTTGGCTCAGTGGGAAGAGCATGTGAGTCTTGGTCTCGGGGTTGTGAGTTCGAGCCCCACGTTCGGTGTAGAGATTACTTAAATAAATAAACTTTTAAAAATTAAAAAGAGAGAGAGACACACACACACAGAGACACACACAGGAAAGACTCACGTGACAATGGAGACAGAAATCAGAACATTACATCTGCCAGCTAGGAAGCACCAAAGATTGCTGGGAGCCACTGGAAGCTGGACGAGGCAAGAAAGGACCCCACTCTGAGAGCCTTCAGAGGGAGCATGGCCCTGCCAACACCTTGATTTCAGACTTCTAACCTCCAGAACCATTAAATAATACATTTCTGTTGTTTTAAGGGGAAAAAAAAGAGTCGGCCGACTTTTACTGGGAGCTTGCTCTGTGCCAGGCACTGGAAATAAGAAGGCGCCTCGGGTAAGGACCCTGCCTCTGAGGGGCTGACAGCAATTCCCGCAGTTAAAGCAATAAATGGAGGGGCTTTGAGAATGATGGTGTGGTGCTATGTAGAAGACGCTTTGTGTCCGGGGACCCCAAGACCACCCCCAGCCAGGTTCGATGATTCACTCTGAGTGACTCCATGTAGTTGTACTCATGGCTATGATTTTTTTTAAAGATTTTATTTATTTATTTGTCAGAGAGAGCACAAGCAGGGGGTGCAGCAGGCAGAGGGAGAAGCAGGCTCCCCACTGAGCAAGGAGCCCAGGACCCTGGGATCATGACCTGAGCCGAAGGCAGACGCTTAACCAACTGAGCCACCCAGGCGTCCCCTCATGGCTAAGATTTATGACAGCAAAAGGACACAAAGCACAATCAGCAAAAGGAAAAGGTGCGTGGGGCCAGGTCTAGAGGGAGCCAGGAACAAGCTTCTAAGACCCTTCTCCCAGTGCAGTCACACAAGACATGCTTAATTCTTCCAGCAATGAACTGTGACAACACATGTGACATTGTCTGTAGGGAAACTCACCTGAGCCTGATAGTCCAAGACTTTTATCAGGAGCCAGTCATGCAGGCACCCTCTGGCTAGTATGTGCAAAAATCCCAGATCCCAAGAAGGAAAGCAGGTGTTCAGCATAAACCACAGTGTTCGTAGGGACAGTTTAGGCACAGTGAGCCACTCATCATTTAGGGAATGGTGGGAACCCTCCCAAAATCTGAGTTCTCAGATGCCACTGTATCAGTCAGCTCAGACTGCCGTACAGGATACCACAGACCAGGCAGCTTAAACAACGGAAGGTTATTTTATCACAGTTCTAGAGGCTAGAAGTCCAAGGTCAAGGTGTCACCAACGTTGGTTTCTGGGGAGAACTCTCTTCTTTGCTTATAGACAACCATCTTCTTTTTTTAAAAAAAAGATTTTATTGGGTACCTGGGAGACTCAGGCGGTTAGGCGTCTGCCTTTGGCTCGGGTCATGATCCCAGGGTCCTGAGATAGGGCCCCGGGTCCGGCTCCTTGCTTGGCCAGGGGCCTGCTTCTCCCTCTCCCTCTCCCTCTCCCTCTGCCTCTCCCCCTGCTTGTGCTCTCTCTCTCTCAAATAAACAAATAAAATCTTAAATAAATAAAATCTTAAAAATAAATAAATAAGGATTTTATATATTTTAATATTTATAAAAATATAAAATATAAATATAAAATATAAAAAATATTTATAAATATTTATTTATTTGAGAGAGAGAGAGAGAGCACAAGCAGGGGGAGAGGCAGAGGGAGAGGCAGACTCCCCGCTGAGCAGGGAGCCCGATGCGGGGCTCGATCCCAGGACCCCAAGATCATGACCTGAGCCGAAAGCAGACAGTTAACTGAGCCACCCAGATGCCCCAAGGTTTTTTTTTTTTTTTTTTTTTTAAGTAATCTCTACATTCCATATGGGGTTTGAACTCACGACCACAAGATTAAGAGTTGCACACTCTTCCGACTGAGCCAGCCAGGTGCCCCTGGGTGAGATCTCTTCATATAAGGACACCAGTCCTATTGGATTAGAGCCCTGCTTATGACCTTATTTAACCTTAATTACCTCCTTAAAGGCTCCATCTCCAAATAAAGTCACACTGGGGGGTTAGGGCTTCAACATATGAATTTGGGTAGGGGGTTGGGGGACACAATTCAGTTCATAACACTAACCAAAGGTCAACCTTGCAAGCTGGTCTTTCTAAGGACAAGCAGTCTCTAAAGTCTCCAGACTGCTATGTTAACTCTTTCCTGCAGAGGCTCCACACCAGATTCTAGAAGCCTTGAAGTGGTTGCCAATTACATTGCTCCCTGGGAGGAAGGGGGCCTCATCTGGTGCTTGTAATATAAAGATTTTTTTAAAGTAATCTCTACACCCAGTGTGGGGCCCGAACTCACAACCCCAAGATCAAGAGTCGCGTGCTCCACCGACTGAGCCCGCCAGGCACCCTGGTGCTTGTAATCTAGATTACAATAGCTCTTTCCTCATGTATTGAGAAAGTTCCTGGCACCTTGACCACAACTATGAGACCAGAAGTTGATGTGTGAGCAGAAGGCAGCCTTACACGGACACAATGTAACAACTCACCCCTAAAAAGGGACATGCGTATTGGGGTGACAGTGATCAAAACCTCCCTTTGAGAAGTGACATGCAAGGGAGGCATGGTAGACAGCAGTTGATGACGTGAGCTTTGGAGGAAGACAGCGAAGTTCAAGCTGGATTGGATTTGTGGCTCTGAAGCTCTTATTGACATGACCCATGCTGCTATTTAATAAATATTTGAAGAAAGTTTTATTTTTAAAAAAGGTTTTATTTTTTTTTTAAAGATTTTATTTATTTGACAGAGAGAGAGGGAACACAAACGGGGGGGGGGTGGGAGAGGGAGAAGCAGGCCTCCCGCTGAGCAGGGAGCCCGATGTGGGGCTCGATCTCAGGACCCTGGGACCATGACCTGAGCCGAAGGCAGATGCTTAACGACTGAGCCACCCAGGCACCCCTAAAAAGATTTTATTTTTAAGTAACCTCTACACCTGATGTGGGGCTTGAACATACAATCCTGAGATCAAGAGTCGCACGCTCTACTGAGTCAGCCTGGTGCCCCAATATTTGAAGAATGCTTTAAATGGATGTTGTTTACCCTTGGTGAAATTAACTTGTCAAGTCTCAGTTTCATCATCTGTAAAACTTACGATGATAATATTCTCACAAAATTGTTCAATACGTTCAAGGATTAAAGTGCTGCTCCTGATGCCTGACTCAAGGTACGTGCTGAAAAGAAAGACAACTAGCATTAAATATAAATAGTCAGGGGATGATGGACAGTGACCTATGGGTCATACGAATGCTGGTAATTTCCCAATGATGCTGAGCCATCCTGGGGCTGCACTAAGCCATCAGCTTTGGAAGCGATGGAATTCCAAATGGCCGGGCGATGATGAGACAATAAGAACCTTCCCGACCTTACTATATGTTCTCATGGATCCTTGTAACAAATCTCCAGCACTTACCATGTGTTTAGATTTGTAGTAGTTGGATTCTTGGAAGCCTAAAGAAAAGGAGCACATAAATAAACACTCAATGGCACCATATCAGATGACCAAAAAGCAAAAAATGACCTAGTTCAGAATTTAGCCCTGGAGAAACAGAATGACTCCAGAAGCACTTATAATGCTAAGTGGGACAGTTCATAATAATGCTCCAACTGTCATAAATCTGTATGTACTGACTAGTAGAATGGCAATATGTAAAATGTGTAACTTCAGGAAATGCAAGAAATAAATGATGGAAACACAACAGCAGTAGGAGGCTTTATATTAATCAGCCTAGGATAGATGTAGTAGACACAGCAAAAATTGTACAATTAGGGGCACCTGGCTGGCTCCGTTGGAAGAAGATGCAACTCTTGATCTCGGGGTTGTGAGTTCAAGCCCCACGTTGGGTGTCGAGATTACTAAAATATATATATGTGTGTGTCTTTTGGTCAGTGACTATGGAACATTAAAAATTATTGACCCTCGGGGCGCCTGGGTGGCTCAGTTGGTTAAGCGACTGCCTTCGGCTCAGGTCATGATCCTGGAGTCCCGGGATCGAGTCCTGCATCGGGCTCCCTGCTTGGCAGGGAGTCTGCTTCTCCCTCTGACCCTCCTCCCTCTCATGCTCTCTGTCTCTCATTCTCTCGGTCTCAAATAAATAAATAAAATCTTTAAAAAAAAAAAATTATTGACCCTCATATTAGACCACAAGGAAAAGTTCAATAAATTCCAAAAAGGAGAATGGATACACACCACGTTCTCTGACCATAGTGCAATCAACTGAGATTCTTTTTTAATAGCTTAGAAAGAAACTTTAAAAAATACCTCTTTTAAACAACTCTTGCACCAATTTATCAATACACCAAAATTTGCAAGAAATCTAGAATAATAAGATTTAAAATTTCTCTGTAATGAAAACATTACATATCCAAGTGTACAGGGTATATAGCTAATGGGATCCCAGAGCAAAATTCACAGTTTAAGATATACTATACAAGATATCGTTGAGAAATTTCTAAACGACTAAATGTTCCCAAACCAAAATCAACAGACAAGTGATAAGCTGGGAGAAATGCTTGCAGTACACGAAAGACGGCAAAGGGTGCGATGTTGTGATTTATAAGGAATTTGGTCATTCATCTCTCACAAACATTTGGTCTTTGTCCACAGTTCCTGAATCACAGCTCCCCAAAGCCTTGGAATTTCCTAAGTGGGGGTAAGTGATAAATATATCTTTTGTTATGTTAATGAGAGGACTTTGGAAAACACTTTAGGATGGGGGCTGGTTGCTGGGGGAACCAACAGGTGTTTAGAGGGCTGGAAATTTCAGCCTCTTCCCCCCTCCCCCCGACTTCCGGGGATGGAGGAGGATCTGGAGATTGAGTGCAAACACCAACATCAGAGATTTAATCAATCATCCCTATGTAATGAAGTCTCCATAAAAACCTAAAAGAACAGGGTTCGGGGAGCTTCCGGGTTGATGAACACATGGAAATTTGGGGAGAGCGGCGTGCTCAGAAGGCTTGGAAGCTCTGAGGCTTTCCCCCATACCTCGACCTATGTATCTCTAACATCCAGCTATTCCTGAGTTATATCCTTCCATAATAAACCAGTGATCCAGTGAGTAAAATCTTTCTCTGAGTTCTGTGAGCCGCTCTTGCAAATTAATGGAACCCAAGGAGGAGATGGTGGGACACTCCAATTTGTAGCTGGTTGGTCAGAAGCACAGGTAATCCTGGACTTCTGACTGGTATCTGCCTTTGTGGTCGGGGTGCGGTCTCCTGGGATTGAGGCCTGAATCTGTGGACTCCGATGCTATTTCGGGGTAGATAGTGTAAAATCGAACTGAAATTGTGGACACTCAGCTGGTGTCCAGAGAACTGCCTGTTGGATGCAGGCAGTGGATTTGGGTCCAACACCCAAAAGAATGAGCTGCCTTTGTTAATTTATAAATCAATAAGAAAAGACAAAAAGTGAATAGAGATGGACAAAAGATATGAATGGAAAGTTCACAAAAAAGGGGAATAGCCAAAAACCCATGAAAATATGCTCAATTTCATTCATAAGTGAAGAAACCCTAACCAGTGCAATATTCTTTTCATTTGTCAGATTGATAAAAATGTATGTGTTTCATAATATCCAGTGTAGACAAAGGTATGAGGAAACGTGACGAGGATACTAGGCAGAAGGATAGACCTGAACAAGAGTTTTGGAGAAAGTATTTGGAGGAAGTTTGGCAATATTTATCAAAGTTTTCTATTTGTATACATTATGATCCAGGAATTCCGTTGCTAGGAAGTTACTTTGATTTGATTTGATTTTGTTTATTTTATTTAAAAAATATTTTATTGATTTATTTGTCAGAGACAGAGAGAGAGCGCAAGCAGGGTGAGCGGCAGGCAGAGGGAGAAGCAGACTCCCCGCTGAGCAAGGAGCCTGAGATCATGACCCGAGCTGAAAGCAGATGGTTAGCGGACTGAGCCACCCAGGCACCCCAGAAGCTACTTTTTAAATTTACGTTTTGAAAAAGTAGCTGTATATATGTTTTTAATAGGAGGGTTAACCAAAAATATATACATAGCTGTTTTTTAAAAAGTCAATAAAGGGGCGCCTGGCTGGCTCAGTTGGTTAAGCGTCTGCCTTCGGCTCGGGTCATGATCCCAGGGTCCTGGGATCGAGCCCCGCATCGGGCTCCCTGCTCAGCGGGGAGCCTGCTTCTCCCTCTGCCTGCCGCTCCCCCTGCTTGTGCTCTCTCTCTTTCTCTCTATCAAATAAATAAAATCTTTAAAATAAATAAATAAATAGTCAATAAAGTGCTCACTTGAGCAGCACATATACTAAAATTGGAACAATACGGAGATTAACACGGCCCCTGAGCAATGAACACACACAAATTCATGAAGCATTTCATATATATTATGACAAAGAATACCACAGGCCCCAAATGGCGTCACTTATATTAAGGCCCCATCAGTAAACCAAGACTTCACACCTAACCTAACTGCAGTTTCAGCCCCCCAAAAATGTCCTTTAACAAACAGTCAACAGGGGAACGTCCTGGTCAGCAAAAGGAAATTTGCTGATAGACCCCTTCCATTCCCCTTAGGAGGGTGACCTTGCCTAAAACAATGGTTCTTTGCTAATAATTTCCTTTTCTCCACTCCCTCTCTGCATTTAAAAACCTTTCCTTTTCTGTAACCCTTTGGAGCTCTCCTCTACTTGCTAGACGGGATGCTGCCCAATTTACGAATCAATTAATAAAGCCACTTAGATCTTTAAAATGTACTCAGTTGAATCTTTGTTATTTAACAATATAAAAAAGTAATAAAAGAATTGAAAGTCTGTTAAAAAGGTAAGATAAAATGGCTTCTTATGGGATGACGGGAAAGATTGAAGAGGGAAGAGACAGTCGAAGGTAGATTTCTCTGAAATATACCATACTGCTGTTGAGTTTGGAACCATGTAAATATAATAATCATATTATATAATTATATTCTATTTTAAAAGGCTTGTCATACCCCAAAGCAAGGGAATTATTGAAGACTACTTCAGTCATATCAACCAAGTTTAAAAGGCTCCTACCAGGGGTGCCTGGGTGGCTCAGTCAGTTAAGCGGCCGACTCTTGATTTCGGCTCAGGTCATGATCTCAGGGTCTTGTGATCAAGCCCCACGTGGGGCTCTGCACTCAGTGTGGAGTCTGCTTGAGATTCTCTCCCTCCCTCTCCTTCTGACCCGCTCCCTGCTTGTGCTTGCTCTATCTCTCTCTAAAATGAATAAATAAAGTCTTAAAAAAAAAAAAGTAAAAAACATAAAAGGCTTCCATTGGCTAAAGATGGGTCAATCTGAGCACCAAAAAGAAAAGTAACTGCAATGGATTGAAATACATCAACTAGCCACGAGATCATAATGATGCTTAAAAAAAATGTCATTGGCCACCTCTGGAGGATGCTAGTGAACCACTGCATTCTTTTTTTTTTAAGATTTTATTTCTTTATTTGAGAGAGAGAGAGACAGAAACAGAGCATGAGCAGGAAGGAGGAGGCAGAGGGAGAGGAAGAAGCAGACTCCCCACTGAGCGGGGAGCCCGACACGGGGCTCAATCCCAGGACCGTGGGATCATGACCCGAGCTGAAGGCAGATGCTCAACCGACTGAGCCACCCGGGTGCCCCCCACTGTATTATTCTGAAAGCTGGTAAATAAAGAGAGAAAAAGTACCTGACTAGGTAACTGATGATATTAAAGAATTATTGTTTAATTGTTGAGATAAGACAATGATGTATGGTTAACTTGTTCAAAAGAATTATTGCTTATAGCAACATCTTGAAATGATATCTGGGTTTGTTTCAAAGTAATCCAATGGGTATGGAGAAGTCGGTCAAGGTATGAATGAAAGATTCTTTTAAAGATTTTACTTATTTATTTATTTACTTATTTATTTATTTATTTAAGAGCGAGCCGGGGGGGGGGGGGCAGCAGAGGGAGAAGGAAAGGGAGAGGCAGAGAATCTCAAGCAGACTCATGTGCTGAGTGTGGTGTCCCACATGGGGCTCTATCTCACCACCCCAAGATCATGATCTGAGCCCAAATCAAGAGTCAGACACTCAGCCGACTGAGCCACCCAGGCGCCTCAGCATGGTGACTTAGAATTCTATGTCACTTCTCACAGAACTGAAAGGAATGTCTGGAGTCAGATAGCCTGGGTTCAAAACTCAGTTCTGCCATTTACTGTGTGGCTCTGGGCAAGTTACTCAACCTCTCTGTGCTTCAGTTTCTTCATCTGCAAAATGGGCATTGTAGTACCTACCTCGTGGGTTGTTGTGAGGATTCATGAATTAACACGTGCAAAGTATTTACAACACAGAGTGCCTGACACATCATAGGCTCTCGCTAAGCATTGGTTCTTGTGATTATACTTGTTGGGGTGTATCCTACAGGAAGACATGATGACGGATGAGGCAAGAGAAGTGGGTAGGATTGTAGGTTAAAGAAGGAGTGTGGCTTTTATTTGGCAGGAAGTCATTGGAGGGTTTTAAGCAATGCTCACAGCTAACACTGCGGACTGAGGACAGAAGCTTCATGTCTCACAAGTGGTTGCAACATGAATTTCCTACGTGTGCAATTAACTGCAAAATGCTTCAGGGCGAGCTGAAAACCTCCGACTGTGTTTACTAGAACCCTAGTCATTCCACACACATACAAAATGCAGTACCGCACTAATCCTAGTCTGTCTCAACTAGAAAAAGGAAAGCTAAACGTGGGCCAAGCTGCTATTTCCTTAACAGGAAGGTGTCCTGGGCTTGGGAAATGACTTATAAAGGGTGACATGACTCAGGATCCTATGAAGCTGGGACATGCAGAACTTTATTAAGTCACATTTCGTGCAAGCTATATGTATATTGGTTATATAACTGGAGTATGTTCTAGGAGTGTGTTCAAAGCTAGGTCTGATTAAGAGCACTATGCTTCTAAAAGGCACAATTCCAGGGGCACCCGGCTGGCTCAGTCAGTGGAACGTGTGACTCTTGATCTCATGGTCGTGAGTTCGAGCCCCATGCTGGGTGTAGAGATTACTTAAAAATAAAAATGAATGAATGAATGAATGAATGAATGAATGAATGAATGAATGAATGAATAAATAAAAATTTAGGGGCACCTGGGTGGCTCAGTCATTAGGCGTCTGCCTTCGGCTCAGGTCATGGTCCCAGGGTCCTGGGATCGAGCCCCGCATCGAGCTCCCTGCTCCGCGGGAAGCCTGCTTCTCCCTCTCCCACTCCCCCTGCTTGTGTTCCCTCTCTCGCTGTCTCTCTCTCTGTCAAATAAATAAATAAATAACTTAAAAAAATAAAATAAAATCTTTAAAAAAATAAAAAGCATAATTCCAGTCATCAGTTTTTATTTTGGCAAATTAGAAACATACCACAAGGGGTGCCTGGCTAGCTCAGTAGGGAGAGCGTGCGACTTTTGATCTCGGGGTTGTGGGTTCGAGCCCCACATTTTGTGCAGAGATTACTTAAATAAATAATTATTTGTGTAAAAAAAGAAAGAAACATTCCACAAGTTTGGAGAGCAGCAAAAATGAACATTCTGGATCCACCCCACCTCCAACCTGTCTGTACTCACGGCCAGTCTTATTTCATCTATGGCCCACCTACTAGGCATGCCTCAAATTATTTTGAAGCAAATTCCAGACATCATATTATTTCATCTAGAATATGTCAGTATGTGTTTTTGAAAGATAAAGACTCTTTAGAAAACCTAACCTCAATACCATTTTCTCATCTAAAAATAATAATAATTTGGGGAGCCTGGGTGGCTCAGTCTAGGTTAAGTGTCACTATCTCATGGGTCCTGGGTTAGATCCCCAGGTTGGGCGTCCTGGTCAGCATGGAGCCTGCTTCTCCCTCTCCCTCTGCCCCTCCCCCACTCGTGCTCGCTCTCTCTCTCTCTCTCACTCTCGTGTGCCCTCTCTCTCAAATAAATAAAACCTCAAAAAATTAATAATAATTTGTAAATAGCATCAAATACACAGTCAGCCTTCACATTGCCCTGATGTTGTATATATATTAGGGGAGGCTTTCATAAGGATGCTGTGTACTGGGACACCTGGGTGGCTCAGTTGGTTAAGTGTCTGCCTTCAGCTGAGGTCATGTTCCCCGGGTCCTGGGATCGAGTCCCGCATCGGGCTCCCTGCTCAACAGGGACCCTACTTCTCCCTCTGCCTGCTGCTCCCCCTGTTTGTGCGCGCGCTCTCTCTGACAAGTAAATAAAATCTTTAAAAAAAAAAAGGATGCTGTGTACCTCCATAATTAGGCATGTAACTGTTAGTGATCGCTTTCTGTGATATCATCAATCACTGATGAGCAGAGGTTGGATCATTTATTCACAAGGGGTGGCAAAATGGAATGTTTTGATTCCCTCATTCCTTCTTCCTTTATTAGCCCAAATATATCTATAAAGGAGAACTTCCCCTGGCCAACTTTTTGGCGTGTATAAGAAAAACAGGAGAGCTGCTCGATTCCTGCCTCCTCTTTACCAGTTTTCAGTATCAAGTGTTGTTTCCCTGAGCATCCTCTCAAGGAAAACCATGAGCTATTTTTATTTAATGAGCTATTATTATTTATTCGTGAACTTGTAAATTTCATATTGTTTTAAATTATAATTCCAATAAATTAACATGCAGTGTTATAGTAGCTCCAGGTGTACAGTATAGTGATTCAATAATTCTATATATTTCTCAGTGCTCATCAAGGTAAGTATACTCTTTAAATTTCACCCATCCCCCACCCACCTCCCCTCTGGTAGCCATCTGTTTGCTCTCTATAGTTAATTAAAAGTCTAACTTGTGGGTTTTATTTTTTAAATTTGTATTATTTTTAAAAATATTTTATTTATTTTTAAAAAATGTTTTATTTATTCATGAGAGTCAGAGAGAGAGAGAGAGAGAGAGGCAGAGGCAGAAGGAGAAGCAGGCTCCCCGCCTAGCAGGGAGCCTGATGTGGAACTTGATCCCAGAACCCTGGGATCATGACCTGAGCCAAAGGCAGACGCTTAACCATCTGAGCCACCCAAGCCCCCCAAAAATATTTTATTTATTTGATACAGAGAGAGAGCACAAGCAGGGGGAGAAGGAGGCTGAGCAGCGAGCCCCGAGGTGGGACTCGATCCCAGGATCCGGGGATCATGACCTGAGCCCAGGGCAGGTGCTTAACCGACTGAGCCACCCCAGTGCCCCTATTTTATTTTTTTTTTAAGATTTTATATTTCATCATCTCTACACCCAAGGTGAGCCTCAAATTTAGAACCCCGAGATCAAGAGTTGCAGCTCTACCGACTGAGCCAGCGGGGCGCCCCTAACTTGTGAATTTCAAACACGTTTATAATTAATGTGTTTCTTTTAAAAAAAAAAAGATTTTATTTATTTGAGAGAGAGAATGAGATAGAGAGAGAGAGAGCATGAGAAGGGGGAGGGTCAGAGGGAGAAGCAGACTCCCCGCTGAGCAGGGAGCCCGATGCGGGGCTCGATCCCGGGACCCCAGAATCATGACCTGAGCCGAAGGCAGACGCTTAACCATCTGAGCCCCCCAGGCGCCCCTAATTAATGTGTTTCAATCCATTGCAATCATAAGCCTCGTGGACGCTCCAATTGCCCATCTACAATCAGTGGGATCATCTTGAACTTGGCTTCTGGATCCTTTCTCAGAACTTCCCAATTTTCTGCTCTAACAGAGCGTTCCTTTCTTTCTGGTAGTGCTGGCTCATCCGGTGGGCCCAGGGGCCTTGAGGCTTTGTCAGAGTTTCCTCTTGGTGACAGTGTTGCTCCAGAAATACCAAGAAGTCCGCCGGCCCTCCTTCCACCCCCTTCCACACTCGGCCTCTGCTCCCGCCCTTCGGGTCTGGAAAAAAATGCCAAGGAGCCGCAGGGCCTCGGGAAAGGAGGCCACCTGCTGCCGGCTTTGCAGGAAACCAGCTGGCTGGACTTGCCTTTCTTCTTTGACCCCGAAATCAATCTGAGATCGAAATGGCAAACTCTCATCAGACATCATTTCTAGAATTCCATTTCTACCCCCGCCCTCGTTGACTCCACCTGAGATCCCTGCCAAGTTACCGTGGTGCCGAGCAGTGCTGGAAAGTCAAGGCCTGGAGGAAAGAAAGCAGCCCCCTAGGTCGGGGGGTGGGGGTGGGGGGCTCACCCACCTCCCAGGCCCCCGGGTGTCCGCCTCCAGGTGCGGATCCCAGTACCGAGGCCCGGGGTTCTCAGAGTGCGCTGGGTGGCTCAGCAGCATCTGCATCCCTGGGAACTTACTAGAAATGCAAATTCCCAGACCCCAACCCAGACCCCCTGGATGGGAAACTGGGGAGCCCGTGTTGAAGCAGGCCCTCCAGTGGATCCCGAGAATCACTGCACCAGCCCAGGTGTGCTCAGTGGGAAGTAGCTATCTGGGGCAAGGCTGCGGAGGACCGGTTAGACGGTCCGGACCGGTTGGTCAGTGTGCACCATGCACGGCTCAGGGGACGCGCCCGGGCGCTCCACGCGGAGGGGAAGGACAGTTTGCTCTTGTGGTTTTATCACTGATACTGGAACCCGCACCCTTTCTCATGCCCTTAAACAGCCTTCCATTGCTTCCCATCTCCTTTACTTTCATTTCAGAAAGAGTGTTTAATATTCTCATTGGAAAAGTCCACTCCCCGAGTGCCTGGCCGGCTCAGCCCGTGGAGAGTGCGACTCTTGCTCTCCGCCCCGAGTTCGAGCCCGAGGCTGGGGTAGAGAGTACTTTTAAGCAGGCTTCCCGCCGAGCAGGGAGCCCGATGCGGGGCTCGATCCCAGGACCCTGGGACCATGACCTGAGCCGAAGGCAGACGCTTAACGACGGAGCCACCCAGGCGCCCCTAGAGAGCACTTTTATTTTTTATTTTTATTTATTTATTTTTTAAGATTTTATTTATTTATTTGAGAGAGAGAGAATGAGAGACAGAGAGCATGAGAGGGAGGAGGGTTAGAGGGAGAAGCAGACTCCCCGCCGAGCAGGGAGCCCGATGCGGGACTCGATCCCGGGACTCCAGGATCATGACCTGAGCCGAAGGCAGTCGCTTAACCAACTGAGCCACAGAGGCGCCCCTAGAGAGCACTTTTAAAAAAAGAAAGGCCATGCTGCTCAGAAGTTTTTCAGAAAACAAAGAACTGTATCGGAGATATTTCTACATTTCCATGTTTATATTTACATAAATGTTTTTATAAAATTGGGTTCACTTCTACATATTATTTCAAAATTTTATCTGTTCACTTTTTTATTATTGAAGTGTTCTATTCGTTTCAGCTGTACAATACATCATTCAAAAATTCTATATATTACTCTGTGTTCATCAGGGTAAGTGGAGTCAGCATCTGTCACCAAACAATATTATTACAATATTATTGACTCTATTCCTTATGCTGTACTTTTCATCTCCGTGACTTATTTATTTTGTAACTGGAACTTTGTACCTCCTGATCCCCTCTTATCTATTTGTACATATCATTTTGGATGGTACTGTTACACAAGATGTAGTTTTCCAGTAACTATAACTCGTGAAGGCATATTTTACAATTTTAAAATAAAAATGTAATAATCAGGGGCGCCTGGGTGGCTCAGTCGTTGGGCATCTGCCTTCGGCTCAGGTCATGATCCTGGGGTCCTGGGATCGAGCCCCGAATTGGGCTCCCTGCTCTGCGGGGAGTCTGCTTCCTCCTCTCCCTCTCCCCCTGCTTGTGTTCCCTCTCTCGCTGTGTCCTTCTCTGTCAAATAAATAAATAAAATCTTTTTTAAAAATGTAATAATCACAATGAAGAAATTAGAAATACAGAAAATATTTCAAATCTCAAATTTCTAGAAATATATCCAGTATTATTGGCTTTATTTGCATAATTTCAGATTCTATTTACATACACTCATTCAATTATATCTAATATATGTGAGCAGGGATACAAAATGCCCAGGGTTCATCAGTATAATCCATATAATACTCATCATTCATCTTGTAAGATATATTTAAGTGTATATGTAAGCATATTTATAAACAATACACATTTTTTCTTTTATACAATTAAGACCGTGTCACATACAGTGTTCATGCCTGCAATTCATCATTTATCCCACGCCCCATATTATGACAATGTCCCTTATAGTTGTTCTCAAAGTGCCTATTTATTTTTTATAGATTAAAAAAGTGTTTATTCTAATTGGAAATTCAACACATTCATTTACAAAGTTTAGAAAAGTTAGAAATGATTTAATAAGCAAATAATTTACATATTTAAAAATTTTAGGTGCAAGGGGCACCTGGCGGGCTCAGTCAGTGGAGCGTGTGACTCTTGATCTGAGGGGTGTGAGTTCAAGCGTGACCCTCCCCCCCCCCCGTTTGGGTGTAGAGATTACTTAAAAATAAAATCTTTAGGGGAGCCTGGGTGGCTCAGTCCGTTAAGCGACCTGCTCTTGATTTCAGTTCAGGTCAGATCCCAGGGTTGTGAGATTGAGCCCTGTGTCAGGCTCCATGCTCAGTGGGAGTCTGCTGGATATTCTTTCCTTCTACTTCTCCCCCGCCATTTTCTAAAATAAATAAATAAATCTTTAAAATAAAATAAAATAAAACCTTTTTTTAACTTTTTTAAAGATTTTATTTTATTCATTTATTTGAGAGAAAGAGCACAAGCAGGGGAAGGGGAGAGGCAGATTCCCCATTGAGAGGGGGAGTCCCATGTGGGGCTCCATCCCAGGACCCTGAGATCATGACCTGAGCTGAAGGCAGACCCTTAACTGACTGAGCCACCCAGTCGACCCTAAAATAAAATCTGTAAAAAATAAATACATAGGGGTGCCTGGCTGGCTCAGTCGGTGGAGCATGTGACTCTTTTTTTTTTTTTTTTTAAGATTTTATTTATTTATTTGAGAGAGAGAGCACATGAGAGGAGGAAGGGTCGGGAGGGTCAGAGGGAGAAGCAGGCTCCCTGCCGAGCAGGGAGCCTGATGCGGGACTCGATCCCGGGACTCCAGGATCATGACCTGAGCCGAAGGCAGTCGCCTAACCAACTGAGCCACCCAGGCGCCCCAAGAGCATGTGACTCTTGATCTCAGGGTTGTGAGTTCAAACCCCATGTTGGGTGTGGAGCCTTAAATAAAATAAAATATAAAATAAAATTTATAAATTCATTTCAGTTTAGGCTTTTATAATATTTCTATTTCATATAAAAGTGGAATTATTTTCTACAGTTTCTTTTTAAAGATTTTATTTATTTATTTGACAGAGAGAGAGCACAAGCAGGGAGCACAGCAGAGGGAGAGGGAGAAGCAGGCTCCCCGCTGAGCAGGGAGCCCAATGTGGGGCTCGATCCCAGGACCCTGGGATCATGAACTGGGCTGAAGGCAGACGCTTAACTATCTGAGCCACCCAGGCGCCCCTATTTTCTACAGTTTTATAGAATATTTCTCCATCACGTTACGATCATTACTCATAAGTTTGTATTCCCAGAATTATCCAAAAAATAAAGGCTTAAACAGGCTAATCCTATTCTTCAGACCCAATGACTTTTTAACTTAATCAGCAGCCATGATTTTTTTTTTTTTTTTTTTAAACTTTGCTTTCTTTTTTTTTTTTTTTTTTTTAAAGATTTTTATTTATTTGACAGAGAAAGACACAGTGAGAGAGGGAACACAAACGGGGAGTGGGAGAGGGAGAAGCAGACTCCCTGCCGAGCAGGGAGCCCGATGCGGGACTCGATCCAGGGACTCCAGGATCATGACCTGAGCCGAAGGCAGTCGCTTAACCAACTGAGCCACCCAGGCGCCCTCAGCAGCCATGATTTAATTCAATCTATATGTACATTTGTTTCACTTCCTGGATTGATTTAGGGGTTTTTATTCCATTTTTTCTCCCAATGCCTTGGAAGTTATATTTTCTATTCTTATTATTTTAATCTTTATATAGAATTCTTTTCAAACTTAAACTTACCTACATTTTCTTTTCTTTTCTTTTAGAAGATTTTCTGGGGCACCTGGGTGACTCAGTCTTTAGGCTTCTGCCTTCTGCTCCGGTCATGATCCCAAGGTCCTGGGATCGAGCCCCGCATCGGGCTCCCTGCTCAGCGGGCAGTCTGCATCTCCCTCCCCCCCTGCTTGTGTTCCCGCTTCTCACTGTGTCTCTGTCAAATAAATAAATAAAATAAAATAAAAAGATTTTCTTTTATTTTTTAAAAAATTTTAAAGATTTTTATTTATTTATTTGTCAAAGAGAGAGAGCATGAGCAGGGGGTAGAGGAAGAGGCAGAGGGAAAAGCAGACTCCCCAGTGAGCCAGGAGCCCGATGTGGGGCTCAGTCCCAGGACCCTGGAATCATGACCGGAGCCAAAGGCAGATGCTTACCCAACTGAACTACCGAGGAGCCCCAAACCTACATTTTTTTTTAAAGATTTTACTTATTTATTTGACAGAAAGAGAAACAGCGAGAGGGAACACAAGCAGGGGGAGTGGGAGAGGGAGAAGCAGGCCCCCTGCGGAGTAGGGATCCCAATGCAGGGCTCGATCCCAAGACCCCGGGATCATGACCCGAGCCGAAGGCAGATGCTTAATGACTGAGCCACCCAGGCGCCCCCAAACCTACATTTTTTTTTAAAAGATTTTATTTATTTATTTGAGAGAGAGAGAATGAGAGACAGAGAGCATGAGAGGGGGTAGGGTCAGAGGGAGAAGCAGGCTCCCTGCCGAGCAGGGAGCCCGATGCGGGACTCAATCCTGGGACTCCAGGATCATGACCTGAGCCGAAGGCAGTCGTTTAACCAACTGAGCCACCCAGGCACCCCCAAACCTACATTTTTAAAAAAAGATTTTATTTATTTATTTTGACAGAGAGAGACAGTGAGAGAGGGAACACAAGCAGGGGGAGTGGGAGAGGGAGAAGCAGGCTTCCTACTGAGCAGGGAGCCCGATGCGGGGCTCGATTCCAGGACTCTGGGATCGTGACCTGAGCCTAAGGCAGACGCTTAATTACTGAGCCACCCAGGCGCCCCAATCCTACATTTTCTTAACAATAACTAAAGTTAATAAATTATTGTCCATTTTAAGAAATTTTTATTTTTATTTATTTTAAGATTTTATTTATTTGAGAGAGAGAGAGCACTTGAACAGTGGAGAGGAGCAGAAGGAGGAGCAGACTCCCCGCTGAGCAGGCAGCCTGACATGGGGCTGATCCCAGGATTCTGGGATCATGCCTGAGCCCAAGGCAGGCCCCCAGGTGCCCCTATGTGCTCTTTTTTTTTTTAGTAATCTCTACACCCACCTTTTGTCTGGAATCAGCATCTTCCAGTAATTCACCAAAATGATCAACACAAAGGGAAAGAGGAGAGGTACCTGCTATATGTTCTCTAGCCCTTTTAGAAAACATGGAGCTGTTCCTTTGGCCACATAGATGCAAATTTACGAGAAAGGTGATATTGTGGACATCAAGAGAATGGGCACTGTTCAAAAAAGAAGCCCCCCAAATGTTACTGTGGCAAAACTGGAAATCTACAATGCTACCCAGCATGCTGCTGGCATTCTTACAAACAAGTTAAGGGCAAGATTCTTGCCAGGAAAATTAATGTAAGCATTGAGCATATTAAGCCCTCAAAGAGCGGAGATAGTTTCCTGCAGGCATGAAGGAAAATGATCAGAAAAAGAAGGAAGCCAAAGAGAAAGGTACTTGGATTCAACGGAAGTGCCAGCCTGCCCCATCCAGAGAAACACACTTAGAACTGATGGAAAGGAGCCTGAGTTGTTGGAACCCATTCCCTATGAATTCATGGCATGATACATGTAAAAAAAAAACGGGGGGGGCACCTGCCTTCGGCTCAGGTCATGATCCCGGGGTCCTGGGATCGAGCCCCGCATCGGGCTCCCTGCTCGGCGGGGGGTCTGCTTCTCCCTCCCCCACCCCCCTGCTTGTGTTCCCTCTTTCGCTGTCTCTCTCTGTCAAATAAATAAAATCTTTAAAAAGAAAAGACCTCAAGATTGTACAAAAAAAAAAAAAGTAATCTCTACACCCAACATGGGGCTTGACCTCACAACCCCAAAATCAAGAGATGCATGCTCTTCCAACTGAGCCAGTCAGGCAGCCCTCTTTTTTTTAAATTGTAGTTGACATATTAGCTTCAGGTGTTCGACATGGTGATTCAACAACTGTATACACCGTGAAATGCTCACTACGGTGGGTATAATCACCATGCATCACCACACCCAGTTATTACAATAGTATTGTTTTTTAAAGTTTTTATTCACTTATTTAAGTAATCTTTACACCCAGTGTGGGGCTCCATCTACCCACCCTGAGATCAAGAGTCACACACTTCACCGACTGAGCCAGCCCAGAGCCCTGACAATGTTATTGACTAGATTTCTTGTGCTGTACTTTTCATCCCCGTGACTTCCTTATTTTATAACTGGAAGTTTGTACCTCTTGATCCCCATCCCCTATTTCACCCATTCCCACCCCCCTGCCCTCTGGCAACCATCAATTTGTTCTCTGCATTTATGAGTCTTTCTCTCTCTCTCTCTCTCTCTTTTTTATTGCCTGCCTTTTTTCCCCAATGTATTTATTTGTAAGTAAGTAATCTCTACACCCAACGTGGGGCCCGAGCTCAGGATCCCAAGATCAGGAGTCCACACGCTCCACCGACTGAGCCAGCTAGACGCCCCTATTTCCTGCTTTTGAAAAGCTTAATGTATCACTTTGCTTTAACAAGAAAAGATTCATCGGGACCACAGGATACTGAAGGTTAACTGGGCAGTGATATAGACCTAGGTTTAAAACAGCTTTTAAAGAAACTACTACAATCAGTCACGTAAGAAGTATTTATTGAGTATTTACTATGTGCCTGGCCCTGTTCTACGGACTGTAGACATCAAAGGAAAAACTGCTCTAATATTCTGCATTCAACTGAATGAGAAATGAGATACCACGGTGATCCATATTCTTACAAATTTAATCTGGTTTTTTTTCTGAACTTTTTCAGGATTTTTTTTTCTTTTGATCCTTGTTCTCTCGAAGTTTCACTACTATTTCGATGGCTCGGAGAAAGCATCAAGCTAAGTGGACTAGAAATGTCAGGATTGGGGCGGCTGGGTGGCTCAGTTGTTAAGCGTCTGCCTTCGGCTCAGGTCATGGTCCCAGGGTCCTGGGATCGAGCCCCGCATCGGGCTCCCTGCTCCACGGGAAGCCTGCTTCTCCCTCTCCCACTCCCCCTGCTTGTGTTCCCTCTCTTGCTGTCTCTCTCTCTGTCAAATAAATAAATCAAATCTTTAAAAAAAAAAAAGAAAAATCAGGACTACCAGAGCAGATGGTGGAAGAAGGGTCAAAGATGAAGGCCTGCTGGACTGAGTCTATGATGTGGATCTGGGAAATCCCCACAAAAACCCACTGAGGACGATGTCCCCTGCGAGGGCCCAAGGGATCCTCTGTTCACCAAAGTGATAAGGAATGCCTTGGTGAGGGGCCCCCGCATCACTAACAGGATGGATGGTGGCGCTCCTCTGTCAGCCATGGCCAGTGGGCGCCAGTCAAGGAAGGAGGTGGATGGTGGGGCTGGGTGGGGAGTAAGGGGAACAAGAAGGGCCTTGGGATCAGCCTGGGGTGCTCCACCCACCCTTCAGGTTGCCCAACACGAAGGTCCATGAGGGGTTCAAGATCAACAAAAACATCTACTCTCTTTTTTTAAAAGATTTTATTTTTTATTTTTTTATCTTTATTTTTATTTTTTTTTAAGATTTTATTTATTTATTTGACAGAGAGAGACACAGCGAGAGAGGGAACACAAGCAGGAGGAGTGGGAGAGGGAGGAGCAGGCTTCCTGCTGAGCAGGGAGCCCAATGCGGGGCTCGATCCCAGGACCCCGGGATCATGACCTGAGCCGAAGGCAGACGCTTAACGACTGAGCCACCCAGGCGCCCCTATTTTTTATTTTTTTTTAAAGATTTTATTTATTATGTTGACCATCTTTTTATCTTTTTTTTTTTTAAGTAGGCTCCACGCCCAACATGGGGCTCAAAGTCACAACCCTTAGATCAAGAGTCATTGGATGCTCTACCCACTGAGCCAGCCAGGCACCCCAGTGTTGACCATCTTTTTATGAGCTTGTTTGCCATCCTTATAATCCCTTTGGTGACGTATCTATTCAAATCTTTTCCCCATTTAAAAAAAATTAGGCTTAAAAATATAAAAAAAAATTAGGCTTCTTTTCTTTTTTTTTTTAATTTTACTAATTTTTTTGACAGACAGAGATGGAACACAAGCAGGGGGAGTGGGAGAGGAAGAAGCAGGCTTCCCACTGAACAGGGAGCCCAATGCGGGGCTCGATCCCAGGACCCTGGGATCATGACCCGAGCCGAAGGCAGATGCCCAAGGATTGAACCACCCAGGCGCCCCAATAAATAAAATCTTAAAAAAAAAAATCGGGCGCCTGGGTGGCTCAGTTGGTTAAGCGACTGCCTTCGGCTCAGGTCATGATCCTGGAGTCCCGGGATCGAGTCCCGCATCAGGCTCCCTGCTTGGCGGGGAGTCTGCTTCTCCCTCTGACCCTCCTCCCTCTCATGCTCTCTGTCTCTCATTCTCTCTGTCTCAAATAAATAAATAAAAAATCTTTAAAAAAAAAATCGGGGCGCCTGGGTGGCTCAGTCGTTAAGCGTCTGCCTTCGGCTCAGGTCATGATCCCAGAGTCCTGGGATCGAGCCCCACATCGGGCTCCCTGCTCGGCAGGAAGCCTGCTTCTCCCTCTCCCACTCCCCCTGCTTGTGTTCCTGCTCTCGTTATCTCTCTCTGTCAAATAAATAAATAAAATCTTTAAAAATAAAAAAAAAATCTTGTTTCTTGGTTTTTCTCTCTCTCTCTGCCCTTTGCTCATTTGTCTGTTTCTTAAATTCCACATGAGTGAAGTCATATGGTATCTGTCTTTCTCTGACTGACTTACTTAACTTAGCATAATATTCTCTAGCTCCAACCATGTGATTGCAAATGGCAAGATTTCATTCTTTCTTATGGCTGAGAAATATATATATATAAACCACTTCTTCTTTATCCATTCATCTATTGTTGGATACGTGGGGGGCTTCCATATCTTGGCTATTGTAGATAATGCTGTTATAAACATAAGGGTGCATGTATTCCTTTGAATTAGTGTTTTTATATTCTTTGGGTAAATACCCAATAGAGCGATTACTAGAAGGCAGTTCTGTTTTTGATTTTTCGAGGAACCTCCATACTGTTTTCCAGAGCGACTGCACCAGTTTGCATTCCCACTGACAGTGCACGAGGGTTCCTTTTTCTCTACATACTTGCCAATACTTGTCTCTTTTGTTTTTGGTTTTACCCATTCTGACAGGTGTGAGGTGATATCTCATTGTAGTTTTGATTTGTATTTTCTTGATGATGAGTGATGTTGAACAGCTTTTCATGTGTCTGTTGGTCATCTGGATGCTTTCTTTGGAGAAATGTCTGTTCATGTCTTCTGCCCATTTTTTAAATTGGATTAATTGGTTTTTGGGTGTTGAGTTGTATAAGTTCTTTATATATTTTGGATAAGAGCCCAATATTGGAAAAAAAAAAAAAGAACCCTATATTGGGTATGTCACTTGCAAATATCTTCTCCCATTCTGTAGGCTGCCTTTTAGTTTTTTTAAAAGATTTTATTTATTTATTTGACAGAGAGACACAGCGAGGGAGGGAACACAAGCAGGGGGAGTGGGAGAGGGAGAAGCAGGCTTCCTGCTGAGCAGGGAGCCCGATGCGCGGCTCGATCCCAGGACCCTGAGATCATCACCTGAACCCAAGGCAGGCGCTTAACGACTGAGACACCCAGGCACCCCTTTTTTTTCTTTTAAAGATTTTATTGATTGATTGATTGATTTGAGAGAGAGAGCACGAGTGGGTGGAGGGGCAGAGGGAAAGGGAGAGGGAGAAGCAGACTCTCTGCTGAGCGGAGAACCTGAGAGATCATGATCTGAGCCAAAGGCAGCCGCTTAACCAACTGAGCCACCTAGGTGCCCCGGTTTAGGAGTTTTTAATGCTTGGAATGAAAAATCACAGGCTGGGTTTTCATAAAGTTATTGGTCCATCTCTGGCAGGGCAAGGATCTGCCCTCATCCAGCAAGGTCTTCGAAGTGGGGGGAGCTCCTTCTGTAGCGTGGTACAGTGACGCCCCAACCAGGAGGCAAAAAAGCAAGAAGTATAAGGAGCACCCACCTGCCAGGCCCAGGCACGACACAAGGCACTTTCAAGTGTTCTCTTACTTAATCCCCACACCTACCCCATGAGGTAGGGATCCCCGTTTTACCGATGAGGATCCTGAGGCTTGGAGGGGTTCATCAAATTTGTCCAAAGTCATAAAGTTCACAAAGTCATCAAGTCTCAAAGCCGAGATGAAGAAAGCCAGGTCTTCTGGTCTTCCCCACTCTGCCACGCTGAATTCTTTCTCTGATCCAGCCTCAGTGTCCCCTAAGAGGTTCACTCTTAGCATCCGTATCCCTCGCTTTGTCCTGGTCCCTCTGACTGAGGGCACTCCAGTCCCAGCACTGGTTGCTTCGGGTGCTCTTGGGGCGGGGTCAACACAGGTCCCCCAATGCTCAACCGGTCCTGGACTATGCTCACTTCCCCAAAGGGCACCCCAGTCTGGGCCATGCCAACGGGCCCAGGGTTCATGCCCAGGAAGAGCACTTCTTTGGGGCCCTGGCAGTACCAGGTCACCTAGCTGCGGTGAGGCTCCCACACATACTCCGCAGGATTGTAGATGATGCCCACAGGCTCTGAGAATTGCAGTTGGCTCAGTTCAGCACTAAGCCGCAGCTCCTCCTCCAGGAAGCCCTCAGCCACGCTTTGAGGGCAAGGCTGGGGCTCTATCAGGGCCCTGGGAGGCTCATGGAGGGGCCCCAGTGGATAAGCCTGGGGCACAGCCATGTCACTGCCCCCCTTTTCTTTTTATTTATTTATTGATTGATTTATTGATTTTTTATTTTTTTAATTTTTTAAATTTTTAAAAAATTTTTTTATTTTAAAGGTTTTATTTATTTATTTGACAGAGAGAGACACAGTGAGAGAGGGAACACAAGCAGGGGGAGTGGGAGAGGGAGAAGCAGGCTCCTGGCTGAGCAGGGAGCGGGATGCGGGGCTCGATCCCAGGACCCTGGGATCATGACCTGAGCCGAAGGCAGACGCTTAACGACTGAGCCACCCAGGTGCCCCTCACTGCCCCCTTTTTCAATCCTGTTTAAAACGACCTTCTACCAAGGAGTCTTTCCCGATGGACTCCTCTCCATTTCTACAAGCCTGAGTTCACTCCACGCTCAGCTGCCCACTTTGCACTCCAATTGCTCCTGAGGGTTTGTCCGGCTCTGGGTGTGTTTCCATCATGTCTGGGCCTCCCATGGGGCAGGGATCAAGGTTCTTCTCCCCCATGGGACCTCGGGGTTGACAGAACAGCTTGATCCATCAACCTGTTCTCCGACCCTAGCCTGGTTCAGCTCTCCACCCGGTTTCTGCCTTTTAGTTTTGTTGACTGTTTCCTTCGCTGTGCAGAAGCAATTGTTCCAACACTGTTGAAAAGACTCTCCTACCTCCATCGAATTTCTTTTGCATCTTTGGCAAAAATCAAATGTCAGCATTTGTGTGAGTCTATTTCTGAGCTCCTCTGCCCCATGATATGTGTGTCTGTTCCTTTGCCAGTACCACGCTGTCTGGGGTACTGTAGTTTTGTGGGTGTTTTGTTAAGATTTTATTTATTCATCTGAGACACAGAAATACAGAGAGAAAGAGAGCATGAACAGGGGGAGCGGCAGAGGGAGAGGGAGAAGCAGGCTCCTCGCTGAGCGGGGAGCCCGATGTGGGGCTCGATCCCAGGACCCGGGGATCATGACCTGAGCCGAAGGCAGTCGCTTAACCAACTGAGCCACCCAGGCGCCCCACCCAGGTGCCCATTGTATATTTCTTTGGTTATCAATTCTACATCGGTTTCCAATGCGATTGAATTTTGTTTGTTGACCTTGTACACTGCAACCATGCTAAGCTTATTCATTAGTTCTAGGAGGGGTTTTTTGTTTGTTTTTCTTTTGTAGATTCCTTGAGATTTTCTACGTAGACAGTCTTGTTGTCTGTGAATAGAGGCAGTTTAATTTCTTCCTTTCCAATCTGTATGCCTTTTATCTTTTTTTAAATTTAATTTTTTAAAAATTTATTTATTCATGAGAGTCAGAGAGAGAGAGAGAGAGGCAGAGGAAGAGGGAGAAGCAGGCTCCCCGCCTAGCAGGGCACCTGATGCGGGACTCAATCTCAGGACCCCGGGATCATGACCTGAGCCGAAGGCAGTTGCTTAACCATCTGAGCCACCCAGGCGCCCCTTAGCTTTTTTTTTTTTTTTTTGTAAGCTCTATGCCCAATGTGGGGCCAGAACACTCAGAACCCCATGATCAAGAGTCATTTGCATGCTCCACTGACTTCTAGGCACCCCTTACCTTTTTTTTTTAGAGAGGGAGAGAGAGGGCAGGGAGGGGCAGAGGGAGAGAGAGAATCTCAAGCAGGCTCCATGCCCAGCCATGGGGCTCGATCTCACAACCCTGAGATCATGACCTGAGCCAAAATCAAGAATTGGATGCTTAACCAAAGGAGCCAGCCAGGCACCCCCAAGGTCTTTGTTTTCCCAAGAAGTTCCTGAATGGTCCTTGATTGCTTCAGTTTCTTTTCTATGCTCCAATTCAGCATCATACTAAAGATCAGATGATTTGGAGAAAAATTAATTTGTGCAAAACATAACCAAGGAAGATTTAGTTAAATTATAGGTTTTCTCTCTTTCTTTTTTTTTTTTTTTTTTAAGATTTATTTATTTATTTGGGAGAGAGACAGAGACCATGTGCCGGAGGGGCAGAGGGAGAGGGAAAGAGAATCTCAAGTAGACTCTGAGCTCAGTGCAGAGCCCAACTCGGGGCTCGATCCCATGATCCCGAGATCACGACCCGAGCCAAAACCAAGAGTTGGAAGCCCAACTGACTGCACCACCCAGGTGTCCCTATAGGCTTTATTTCAGCACACTCGGTTGATAATAAAATTTATAATTCAAGTAACATCCAGAGGTCTTTAAGCATTTAATGGTTAGAGACCAAACCTATTTGGGGTAGATCATGGAAATGGCCCTAATTCTCCACTCTTCCCTATATCCATGCCCATGTGCACTGTGACTTCAACAGTTTCTCCCATCAAGAGGTGGTCTACTTTTTCACCCTTTGAATCTCAGCTGCCCTTGGACTTGCTTTGGCCTATAGGACAGTAGCAATGTGATATAAGCAGAGGCTTGAGACAGGCTTACATATGCTGTTTTTGGGAACTCTAAGCCTAGGCTGGACTGCTGGAGCAGGGTTGAGCCAAGCCAACAGAGGCCGCTCTTAGACTTACCCGCCTGCCATCTGCCAGATATGTGAGCAAGGCCATCCTTTACCCTCCAGCCCCAACTGAGAAGGTACCCGAACCACCCAGCTAGCCCACAGAATCATGAGAAATAATTTAAGGTTTATTGTTTTAAGTCACTAAGTTTGGGGACTGTTTGTTATGCAGCAAAAGCCAGCTAATAGGGGCGCCTGGGGGCTCAGATGGTTAAGCATCTGCCTTCAGCTCAGGTCATGATCTCCAGGTCCTGGGATTGAGCCCCGTGTCGGGGCTCAGCAGGGAGTCTGCTTCTCCCTCTCCCACTCCCTCTCGCCTTGCTTGTGCTCTCTCTGTCTTTCTCAAATGAATAAATAAAATCTTTAAAAAGCCAGCTAATAGACAATTCTAGAATGATTTATATAACACCAACATAAAAATGGAAAAAGATATTTTTAAGTAACCCCTTGCTGTCGTTCAAACATCATCAAAAAAATCTTTGCATAGAGCTTCTTTTTGGAAATGAAGGAAAAGTTTATTTCTTTTTTTTAAGATTTTATTTATTTATTTGACAGAAAGACACACAGCGAGAGAGGGAATGCAAGCAGGGGGAGTGGGAGAGGGAGAAGCAGGCCTCCCGCCGAGCAGAGAGCCTGATGATGCGGGGCTCGATCCCAGGACCCTGGGATCACGACCCGAGCCGAAGGCAGACGCCCAACAACTGAGCCACCCAGGCGCCCCTAAATAAAATCTTAAAAAAAAAAATTTAAGGTGTTTGCACTTCAAAAGACACTAAGAAAAGGAACAGGCAGTGCTTGCTTTGGCAGCACATACACTAAAATCGGAGCAATACAGAGAAGATTACCGTGATTGACACACAAATTCGTGAAGTGTTCCATATTTTTACAGAAAAAAAGTAATACCCATTAAAATGATAAAATTAAGGGCTCAAGCCGACAGAGCAAGTGACTCTGTTTTTTAAAACAATTTTTAAAAATATTTTATTTATTTGAGAGAGAGAGAGAGCACAAGCAGGGGGAGCGGCAGGCAGAGGCAGAGGGAGAAGCAGGCTTCCCACCGAGCAGGGAGCCCGATGCGGGACTCGATCCCAGGACCCCAGGATCATGACCTGAGCCGAAGGCAGACGCTTAACCGACTGAGCCACCCAGGCGCCTTCATAGGCTAGTATTCATAGCAGCGTTATTCATAAGAACACAAATCCAGAAACTATCCATATGTCTATTACTGATGAACGGATAAACAAAATGTGGCACCTCCGACACGCAATGGATTCCTAACAGCAATAAAAAGGAACAGAACACTGACAACATAGATGAACCTCAACAACATTACACTAAGTGAAAGAAGCTAGATACAAAGTTCCATATGTTGTATGAGTCCATTTATATGAAATGTCCATAAAAGGCAAATCCATAGAGCCAGAAAGGTCAGTGGTTGCCTGCGACTGGGGGTCGGGAGTGGGCAGTGACTGCAAGTGGGCTCGCGGGAAATTTTGGAGCTGATGGAAAAGTTCTGAAAGTGGCTTGTGATGATGTTGGCGCGAGGCTATAAATGTACTAAAAATCATCGAACTGTACACTAACAATGGGTGAACTTTGTGATATGGAAGCTATACGCTGATGAGACTATAAAATGTGCCCAGTGCCAGGAAAGACGGGCAGGTTTTATCTTGCCCCTGCAGCCCCGGCACCTCCAACCACAGTGTGTGTGGCCGGAAACCAAGACCAGGGTTCACCCTCGCGCCACAGATGAGAGAGAGGGAGCTGGGGGGTGCTGCAGCCGTAGCTGTTCTCCTGACCAGACACTGCCAACCTCCCCAAGGCCTGGCCATTAGAAATGTGAGGAGCTTCTCCAGAAGTCTTTGCGACAAAATCTTTCTTTCTCTTGGCTTGAAATCCGACTTTTCCAGGCTTCCACAAATATACCAGGGTTTCTGTACTATCTCCCTGTTTCCCCCCCCAATTGTTACCGATGACAAGTGGGGTATGGCCACATCACTTTCTTCCTTTTTTAAAAAGATTCTATTTATTTATTTGAGGGAGAGAGAGAGAGCATGAGTGGGGTGAGGGGCAGAGGGAGAAACAGACCCCCCCCCCCCCCGCCAAGCGGGGAGCCCGATGCGGGACTCGATCCTGAGACTCCAGGATCATGACCTGAGCCGAAGGCAGTCGCTTAACCGACTGAGCCACCCAGGCGCCCCCACACCAATTTCTTAAACCAAGAAGGGATCACAGGTACTGCCAGGCCTTAACACCATCAAAAAGACCTTTTGTTTGCCTTTGGGAAGAAATTCCCATTTCCCCCAAGAAGGTCTTCCGAAGTTTTGCCCCAAATCTCCTTAGCCCCCCAGCAGATGTCCCTAAAATGTTATCTGGAAAAGTGGGAGTTACCTCTCTTCTCTCCTTCCTGCTCAGTCTGTGACATCTTCACACCCGTTCTTTTTTTTTTTTTTTTTTTTAACTAGAAGTTTGTTCCTCTTCATTGTCTTCACCTAGACCACCCATCCCTCCACCCTCCTCTCCTCGGGTAACCACCAGTTTTTTTCTCTGTACTTATGAGTCTGTTTTGTTTTGTTTTGTTTTTTGTTTATTCCTTTTTGTTTTTTAGATTCTACGTATACGTGAAACCATAGGGTATCTGCCTTTTCTCTGTCTGACTCATTTCACTTAGCATTATACACTCTAGGTTCATCTATGTTGTTGCAAATGGCAAGAGCTCATTCTTTTGTTTTTAAGATTTTTTATTTATTTATTTGAGAGAAAATGAGATAGAGAGCATGAGAGGGGGGAGGGTCAGAGGGAGAAGCAGACTCCCTGCTGAGCAGGGAGCCCGATGCGGGACTCGATCCAGGGACTCCAGGATTATGACCTGAGCCGAAGGCAGTCGCTCAACCAACTGAGCCACCCAGGCGCCCCAGAGCTCATTCTTTTTTTATGGCTGAGTAATTCTCCATTATATATATGTACCACATCTTCGTTATCCATTCATCTATGGTTGGACCCTTGGGTTGCTTCTGTATCTTGGCTATTGCAAATAACACTGCAATAAACATGGGAGTGTGTATATATTTTCAAGCCAGTGTTTTGGTTTTCTCTGGGTAAATACCCAACCGTGGAATTACTGGATCATATGTTTTTTTTATTTTTAACATTTTGAGGAAACTCCATACTGTTTTCCACAGGGGCTGCACAAGTTTGCATTCCCACTAACAGTGCACAAGGTTTCCCTTTTCTCTGCATCCTCACCAACACCTGGTGTTTCTTGTCTTTTTTTAAATAATTATTCTTTTTTTAAAGGTTTTTATTTATTTATTTGATAGAGAGACAGCGAGAGCAGGAACACAAGCAGGAGTGGAAGAGGGAGAAGCATTCTTCCAGCCAAGCAGGGAGTCTGATGCAGGGCTGGATCCCAGGACTCTGGGATCATGACCAGAGCCGAAGGTAGATGCTTAACGTCTGAGCCACCCAGGCGCCCTCTGTCTTTTTGACAGTAGCCATTCTGAGGGATGTGAAGTGAGATCTCACTGTGGGTTTGATTCGTTACTTCCCTGATGATGAGTGATGTTGAGCATCTTTCCATATGTCTGTTCTTCACACCCATTCCTGCTTCTGTGGATCTCCGGAGCCCCAGAGGATGACATGGATATATTCTGAGATTATGTCCTTCCTCCTTTTTTTATGTGAAAAAAAAAATGTTCTTTCTTTTATAAAATGATGGTGAGAAGTTAGAAGTTGAGGCTTTGTCAGTTTGTTAATGTCTTAAACTTGGCAAAATGGAGAGTTGGCCAACCTCTGCCCCCACCCACACACACATACATGGCTACACCTGGTTTTTTTGGGGGGGGGATTCATTAGTCCAAAAAAATGTGGCTAGTATCCACATTATATATCTAAATTTTCTTACACTTTAGAAACTCATGTAATATTTATCATAAAATAATTTATAATAGGGACACCAGGGTGGCTCAGTAGGTTAAGTGTCTGCCTTCGGCTCAGGTCATGATCCCAGGGTCCTGGGATTGAGTCCTGAATTGGTTTCCTTGCTCAGAGGGGAGCCTGCTTCTTCCTCCACCTGCCACTCCCCCTGCTTGTGCTCACTCTCCCTCTCTGACAAATAAATAAACTTTAAAAATAAAGAAAATTATTTATAATGAAGTCACCGATATTCTCCATATTTTCTCTCAAAAATGGCAACTTTTATAGAAGGGTGGATCTGCTAAAGGAAAAACAGGAAAAAACAGGTGTGCCTGGGTGGTTCAGCCAGTTAAGCGTCCAGCTCTTGATTTTGGCTCAGGTCATGATCTTGGGGTCGTGGGATCAAGCCCTGCATCAGGCTCCACGCTCAGTGTGGAGCCTGCTTGAGATTCTCCCTCTCCCTCTGCTCCTCCCCCGGCTCATGTTATCTCTCTCTCTCTAAAATGGATAAATAAAATCTTTTTTTTAAATAGGAAAAAACATAATAATGGCCAAAAGTTGGGTCCAGTGCCAGGCACTGCCTCAAGAAAATGGCCAGAGGCAATCTTGGATGAATGAAATGAAGAAGAAGAGCAGGCTGGAGGTGCCCACCACACCAGGGCAGTGCTGGGCAAGCAGGAATCTCCATCTCTCAGAGCTTAGAGCATTGCTAAGAAAGTGGAGGTCCTGTGTTTGATTTGACGTTTTCTGCTGTGGGACCCAAGGCTATCATCCTTCTCCTGTAGCCCCACAAGCACATAACAACAGAGAAAAGAACAAGAATTCTGGGTACGGTGGGACTCGAGGCACAGGCGACCACGAGGAGGTATTATCTAAGTGCCAAGAAGTAAATAATATGTAATGTAACAGTGATGATGGTGATGATGGTGATGGCAGGAAAAAAATGTAGAACTTGGACTCCTGGCTAGGGCGAACTCATTTAATCAACTGCATGGGATCTAATCCCAGCTGCTAATGTCCGAATGTTGTTCTCTGGTGGCCCCATTCTTTGCTTTCTACCATTTTTTTTTAAAGATTTTATTTATTTATTTGAGAGGGAGACAGAGAGAGAGCTCGTGCGCACGTGCACACACACACAAGAGTTGGTGGGGAGCAGCTGAGGCAGAGGGAGAAGCAGGCTCCCCGCTGAGCAGGGAGCCCAACGCGCGGCTCAATCCCACAACCTGAGCCCAAGGCAGAAGCTTAACCGACTGAGCCACCCAGGCGCCCCTTTATCTTTTTTTTTTTTTTTTTAACTCTGTTTCCAAAATGTTTGTGTCTCTGGTTGGACTGTGATAAAGGGAAATAGCTATCCCGGCCCCCGGGGGTTCAGCCCAGAGCCTGCTCTTTATCTTGCACACGCTGTGTCCTTCCCCTGGGATGAATTTCTGCAGATGAGAGGCCGGGCGTTTCATTATCCTTACACACTGCCTGGCAGACTGCCTTGCGCAACAAGGTCTCTAATAAATGTGCTTTGAAAAACAGCCTCTGGAGGACTGCAAGGGAGCAGACGGGGGAGCATTCAGTGGCCGAGGAAGGCCTAAAATCTATGCCATGTCTCCAGGGCAGATTTTAAACACGTGTCAACTGGTTAGTAAAGGACTCAGTTAAAGGGACAAGTCTTCAGCGGGATCCCAGTATGTTTTCCCCTTTGATTCCCATCAGACATTGACTTTGGCTACTCATTTTCCCAGAGAGTGGCAGTAGGAATCTCTCCGTGGCCCAGACTTTGCCAAGAGGGGGCCTTCAGGAGGTTACTCTGCAACAAGGGGTAGTGGATGCGGTCTTCCCGTTAAAGAGCCTGAACCTGATTTCTTCTCTCTTGCAGGAGTGTGAAGGGTGGTGTCTCGGGGAGCAGAAGGGAGGAGAAGGGGGACCAGTAGGGAGTAGGGAGAGAGCTGGGGGAGCAGCGGGTCTCCTCCCAGCTGTCACCCAATTAGAAAGCCGGAGATTTATCAGAAGGCGAGAAGACTCACAGGGCCAGGCCAAGGGTTCTCTTTGTTCTACCTCTTTTCCCATGCCAGAACCAAAGGGGAAAAAAACCCAAAACACGTCAAAGGACAAGAATTAATGGTGTCAGACAAATACCATTAGGGACAGAGGCTTCTCAGTCTGTGATAAGAGCTGTGCTGCTCGGCCTGGGGCTGAAGTTCATGGTGCTTTGGGCAGAGGCAAGCCGCTGATGCCTCCTGGGAGTGAAATCCACAACTATCAGGCCAGGAAAAGGTGAATTAGGGTCTGAGAGACAAACGCATCACTGTCCACACTTATAGGAAAGCAATACATTATCCAGCAGGCACCCAACCTCTACCTTCCTCCATCTTTTCGTCTGACCGGCCCCAAACGCCGTGGAGGGAACACAAAAATATGAGTCACTCATTATTCCTGTCCTCACATCGCTTCCAGCCTTCGCAGGGAGCTCATCCCCGTCCAAAGAGAGAACCAGCCAAGGGAGGATGGGAGCCAGGAGTCAGGACAAAGGGCACTGTGTGACTGAGGAAGCGGAGACAAGGGGACAGGTGGCATGCAAAATGCCTTGGAACTACTGGGAAATAATAGATCACCTGCAATAATTACTCTCTTGTAAATAATAAATCACTCACAGGTAAAAGTGTGTGTATTTAGCCTTTGCATCAGCATCAGACTCTAAAGGTGTCAGGCTTGGGGCGCCGGGGTGGCTCAGTCGGTTCAGCGTCTGACTTTTGATTTCGGCTCAGGTCACAATCTCAGGTCATGATCTCAGGGTCATGAGATTGATCCCAGAGTCAGGAGTTAGGCTCCGGGCTCAGGGCGGAGTCGGCTTCTCTCCCTCTGCCCCTCCCCCCTGCTCCCGCACGCGTGTTCTCTCTCTCAAATAAATAAATCTTTAAAAATAAATAAATAAGGGTGTCAGGCTCAATTCTCCAGTCCATAATTTATATTCATATGATTGTTCTCATATTTGACTTGAGAACATTATTTGGATGAAACAATTTGTTTCATCTCTGATGACATCAGTTGATTTTCCTTTCCCTAGCTGCCCTCCCTCCACCCCATCCTCTCCTCCAGCTCAAGGCACTCTGCATTCCCATCATTTTCTGGAATGTCTCCCTAACCAGCAGTGAACTCACAAGGGCGGGTCTCCTTCTTGTCTGTACTCTGTCTCCCACCCCAAGGAGGTTCAGCACTGGCCCGGCCCTTTGCAAGGAAGGAGACTGGGTGGGGGGTGGAAATCTTTGGAGTGCATCATTCACACCTTTGTTTAGTCACTCGTCCAATAGCTATTTTTTTTTTAAGATTTTATTTATTTATTTATTTATTTTTTGAGAGAGAGCATGAGGCAGGGGGAGGGGGAACAGTGGGAGAGGGAGAAGCAGGCTGCCCCGCTGAGCAGGGCTCAATCCCAGGACTCCGAGATCATGACCCAAGGCAAAGGCAGACGCTTAACCAACTGAGCCACCCAGGCACCCCAATAGCTATTTTTTTGTAATTTTAAATAGACTCCACGCCCATTGTGGGGGTTGAACTCACAACCCTGAGATCTCGAGTCGCAGGCTCGAGCCAGCCAGGCGCCCCTCTAGTAGCTATTCCTTTAATGTCTCCCATATACCTGATATTGTGAAATAAGGCTGAAAGTCTTGCCCACTTGCTGCTTACAGAGGAGGAATACATGAGTTCATGAGAAGGCAACAGAACCTGAACTCAGCGTGCCCGGGAAGGAGTTCCGGGGAGAGTGGGATCTCAGCTAAGATCTGAAGAATGAATAAGAGTTCGCTAGATGAATGGGCTGAGAGGCTGGGTAATGGGACCAGAGTTAAGAGGACAGGGGCCCAGCCTTATTTGTGCTGACTCTGTGACCTTGAGCAAACAAGTCACCTCTATTTTCTGAATCTGTTTTCTCATGAGTAAAATGGGGACAAAATAGCCCCCTTGTGGGTTTGTCATGAAGGTTAAGGGGGAGAATGTAGATAGAGCATCCTACAGAGTGCCTGGCACGTAGTGGATGTTCAGTAGACATCTGATGGAGTAGAGCCTGCTTCTCCTTCTCCCTCTGCCACTCCCCTGCTTGTGCTCTATCAAATAAATAAGTGAAATCTTTAAAACATATTTGTTGAAGGGCGCCTGAGTGGCTCAGTCGTTGGGCATCTGCCTTCGGCTCAGGTCATGATCCCAGGGTCCTGGGATCGAGCCCGCATCGGGCTCCCTGCTGCGCGGGAAGCCTGCTTCTCCCTCTCCCACTCCCCCTGCTTGTGTTCCCTCTCTCGCTGTGTCTCTCTGTGTCAAATAAATAAATAAAATCTTTTAAAAAAGTATTTGTTGAATTTTGATTAGCTGGATCTAATGCATTCCATAAATTTTATAGGTGGTCCTCTCCTGCCTAAGATTGAATCCCAAACTCTTGTGTGGTAACTTCATCGAACTACTTGAGAAAAATAATTGGGTTTGGAGGAAGGGGGTGTCACCTACCGCATCACCTCAATCCCTCCACAATATTGGGTTTTTCCCCTTGAGGCCCCTGACCAATCCATGGCTCTGTGAGCCACACAAATACTTGCACACCTGGCTGCGTGTGAGTGCGCGTGTAAAGTATATACACACATTTGTTTGCCTGAGTTTCTGGAGATCTCTCAGCCTTGTGGTTCAGCTTGCCCTCTGCAACGGGGGGAGGGATTTGTTTGCTATTTCAATGAATATTGGACACAAACCTACTTGCTGCTTAATCAAAATATACAATGGAAAGTCTCAGCCTGAAATTCAATGTTCATTTGGGCAGGAAAATAATCCTTTTAATAACATTGCATTGGAGAATGTCTTTGAAAGTCTTCAGCAGAAACCACATATCTTTTTAAGACTTATTTATTTATTTGAGGGGCGCCTGGGTGGCTCAGTCGTTAAGCGTCTGCCTTTGGCTCAGGTCATGATCCCAGGGTCTTGGGATCAAGCCCTGCTCCGCGGGGAGCCTGCTTCTCCCTCTTCCACTCCCCCTGCTTCTGTTCCCTCTCTCACTGTGTCTCTCTCTGTCAAATAAATAAAATCTTTTTTAAAAAAGACTTTATTTATTTATTTGAGATAGATAGCTTCCCGCTGAGCAGGGAGCCCCACACAGGGCTCGATCCCAGGACCCTGGGATCATGACCTGAGCCAAAGGCAGACACTTAAGCTTAACCAACTGAGCCACCCAGGCACCCCAAAATCACGTATCTTTATACAAGGAGGGACTTGCTCTCACCCAATGCCAACAAGTTGCTGATGGAAATTATGTATTCTAACGTTATGGATTTGGTTTGAAAACAAGCAAACATTATGACTACTCTTTGGCAGTGGAAAGAGCTCTGTAATACACTGAGTGCATATATTCAAATAACCAGGCAATTTTTACACTTTCTCTCTAGATCTTGAAGAATGCTGTTTCTACATTTAAAATTATACAGCACCTTCAACTGGTTATCCAGACTAATAAGTAGATACTCAAATGCTATACTATCACTTGCCCATAATATACCTTGTAGTGAACAGTCCCCCTGGTGAAGCCTCATAATTGCTTAAAGAAACCTTTCTTGGGGCACCTGCGTGGCTCAGTCAGTTAAGTGTTTGCCTTCGGCTCGGGTCATGATCCCGGGGTCCTGGGATCAAGCCCCGCATCAGGCTCCCTGCTCCGCGGGAAGCCTGCTTCTCCCTCTTCCACTCCCCCTGCTTGTGTTCCCTCTCTCACTGTGTCTCTCTCTGTCAAATAAATAAATAAAATCTTAATAAATAAATAAATAAATAAATCGATTACAAGATATTTTATTCCAATTAGTTGTTTTCATTTCAACACATGGTTTCTTTCTTCTGGGAAAATATATCTTTGGGATGAGGCTCAGAAGCTGCCTGGCCACTCAACCGCAGCCTGGTAACTATTTTGACTCTCTTTGAAACCCGAAGGGCTAAGGCATTTAGGGCTTTCACAGCAGATATTCAGAGCCTTAAGGAGGGAGGAGAAACTCTGTTTGGTACCTGGCCTCACCCGGCGCCAAATACCCTGCACTGCTATAATTCTTTCGTAATTCAAATTTTACACAGAATTCATCTATCTTTGATAAGACTATTACTACTTATTCAGGAAAGAAAGCTTTGAAAAGATGACTTTTTTTCCTTTTTTTAAAATCCCTGCCCCCCAAATGTCCCAGCTGTGCAATCCTGCCCTACCCCACCACCCCAGTGTGTAGCTAGCCCCCATGCCCAGCCTCCTGAATATTTGTAAACATTGACAAAATATCTTTCAGTCACAAATAAAAAAAATCAAAAGTGAAAAAATAGCTTTAAGAGATTTTGCTTCGATTTTAAAAGACCATCGGTGGCCAAAAATAAATACATTTCAAAGCTTCCTGACTAACTTGCAGGACTCAGGCAAGTTATGCTAACACTATGCATATGTGCATATTTATCCCCAATTTCCTGAAAGCTCCACTTATCATAAGATTATAAACACACACGCATTGTTTTCCCATAGTTGCCAAACCTAGCAAATAGACACAAAACAACTTTTTTTCTCAAGTTGCTTGTATTCAAGATCTAAACTGGGTTTGCTGGTGAAGAAATTCGTGTAATTCAAAGGGCTACCAACATAACAAAGCGAGCCACATTTATCGGAGGTTTTCTTTCAGCTTTTTATTTTTTGCGAATGGTCTCATTCTTTTATTCACAAGCAGAAGATTTTCTTTTGTTTCCCTCTGTCGTCTTCAATCATACCACTTTGGGGTGTATTTCTGGAAAGAGAGTGCAGAGCTCTTGCATGTTGGACTACACCATACTATAACCATTAGGGCTACATCCCAAACAAATACAATGCACCTCCCGCCAACAATGGCCCTTGGGTGAAGATACTAAACTGAAGTATGTGTGTTACAAACCCAGCCACCATCAGAAACATTCAGTGATGACAAAGTGCCCACACTTTAACCGAACCTTTGATTTGTTCTACCCAGCACCCCAAGCTCCCATATACACACTTAAAATAATGATCAGAGCGGATGCAAAAGCAGTGCAGGCACTGCTGGGCATAGATTTGGAGTTTCCAAGCAAACTAAGGGCAATTTGCCCCTACCTGGTGAAGGCAGAGGGCTCAGGGCTCAGGCTTCCTAAAATTGAGGGCACCATGTGAAATTATCAAGCTACTTGCCTTTCAGCATGTGACTGATCCAGGACAGTGAACTGAGGTCCCACTCCTCCATCTACATCATCTATATCCCTATGAATCATGTATTTATAGTTATTTATATGTATTTTATAATGCACATAATATATACTTATATTTTAATTTACATACATATATAATGTAAACATTGCCAACTTTAAAGCAGGTAACTGGCTATATCACCTACGATGTATATTAAATAATACGTATCAATCGCAACAATCCTGTCCCCTCTGGCCAGGCCTAATGCTCCAAAACCATTGCTTTGTGCATCGAAAACTGGGGAAAGTATTTATTCTCTTAAACACACTTTGTCAAATCCCTCGCCAGGAGGGACCTTAACTGCTGTAAACTTTAGTACATTGAATCCAAAGACCGTAAGACGTTCACTCTGCAATTTATGGTATTTAGGGAGAGCCAGACAGCCCACCTGCGCCCGTCCTACTGCGGCGTAATTTTATTAAACTAACTTCTGAGTATTTCCTAGAGTAGTTCCTAGAACTCAAACTCAAAGAACGCCTTCTATTTTGTATTAACTAGAGAATAAAGGAACGCAAGAACCCTGGGGTGCAGGCACGAAAACCCTACTAGGTTTGTTAGAGTTTACAATTTCGAGTTTACACGGGGCGCCACGCCCCGGTGGGTCATCTCACTAACCCCCAGGGGGAAGCACCACCTTCTGCCCCTTCTTACAGGTGAACCCCTCTGAGCCCCGAGGGTGGTACTCGAACCCGCGATGCGAAATCTCCCAAAGCCTTGCTTCAGCGGCCCGGCACCGCGGTCTGGCATCCACTGCACATGCTCCGAGCGCGTGACCAATGGGAGCCCGGCGCGCGAGAGCGGAGGCGGGCCGCGTTTGTCTCCGAGGCCCGGTGAGAATTCGGCCATCGACCAATCAGAGCCCACGGCAGTCTCCGAGCCTGCTCTCCGCCCCCCGCCGAGCCAACTGGGGGCTCGGGCAGACTGACAGCGGCTTCTAGGGAATGGAGGGGGGCGGTGTGAGTGGTTAAGATGGCGGATGTGAGCGAGGCCGAGGGCGCGACCCGAGCGTGAGACGCGCCCGAGGCGGGTGGGAGTCAGGAGGACCGGACGGGAATCTTGGGACAAGCAAGATGGCGACATTCCCTCTCTATTAGGGATTGAGACAACTGTCGCAATCCTCCCCCACAAACAAATGGTATGTTGTCAGGTGGCCGTCCCCTTCCTAGTGGTACGGTCCTGGGCGGACTGTTCCGTTTCGCGTTCCTCCCCACGCCCCTCTGGGGTCGTTCCAGGCTGCGGCGTTAACCCTCCTGGGGGTTCACATGGGCAAGGGTGTGGGCTGCCCTTGGGACGCACAGATGCTCCTGGAGTCACACACATGGGGATTTGGACCCTCCAGGGGCCACACACGCTCCGTGTGCACAGTTCTGGTGTCACAGACTAGGGAAGGGACACGGGGTCACGAACATTGCGGTCCAGGGAAGTAGCGAGCACCTGTCTAGGGAGAGTTGGTGACTTTGAGGGGGTGGGCAGTGTAGGCACTAGAAGGGGACCTTTGGCTCCCCCGCTGGCCCGAGGTTAGCAGCCACAAACCTAGAAGGGAAGGGGAGGGCTGGCTGGCAGTTTTCCTGTGCAGGTTCGGGGAGTAGGGCAGGAAGCAAGTGGTGGGTGGGACCTCCCAGGTTGCCGGGGTGGGGGGGGGCGCTCCAGGAACACGTGACGGCCCTGGAGGAGTCGGGGCCCCCGGAATACATCTCTGAGATGGTCTTTGCAGCAAGGGAAAGTAGAGAAAGGGCAGTGGGAAGGTGGTCAGGTGTTCCGGGTCTCTCACCATCCACCAAGGGCGGTGGGACCTGAAAGTGGTATGGAGGAGGGTGAGGAGAGGATTGGGGCGAGGGTGGGAGAATGCTGGGCTGAGGTATGATAATTCATTCATCCGAGTTACTCAGCTATTTCAGAAAAACAACAATAATGCATAATTACATGGCCTAATCACTTTGCATGAATTATCTCATTTAGCCTTCCCAGCAACCTTAACTGCTATTATCTTCACTTTATGGATGAGAAAAGGGAGGCACTGAGAGGCTCCCAGACTTTAAACAGCCCTAAGTGGGGGCGCCTGGGTGGCTCAAGTTGGTTAAGCGTCTGCCTTCTGCTCAGGTCATGATCCCGGGGTCCTAGGATTGGGCCCCTGGGAACAAGAATGATCCCGCATCCCACTCCCTGCTCAGTGGGGAGTCTGCTTCTCCCTCTCCCTCTGCCCCCACCCCACTTGTATACACACACTCTCGCTCTCAAATAAATAAATACAATATTTAAAGGAAAAAAAAAAAAAAAACAGGGCGCCTGGGTGGCTCAGATGGTTAAGCGTCTGCCTTCGGCTCAGGTCATGATCCCAACGTCCTGGGATCGAGTCCCACATCGGGCTCCCGGCTCGGCGGGGAGCCTGCTTCTCCCTCTGACCCTCTCCCCTCTCATGCTGTTTCTCGCTCACTCGCTTTCTAAAAAATAAATAAATAAAATCTTAAAAAAAAAAAAAAAAAACAGCTCATAAGTGGCACAGCCAGAGCCAGGCTGTAGGGCTCCAGAATTTGTGGTTCTAACCACTGAGCCATTTTTTTTTTCTTTTTTATTAAAGTAAGCTCTCTGCCCAACGTGGGGCTTGAACTCATGACTCTGAGATCAAGAGTCACATGCTTGACCGACTGAGCCAGCCGGGTGCCCCGCCACTGAGCCATTCTTATCTTTCCAGGTGTCTCTGCTTTTCTGTGTGCCCCCATCCTCACTCCACCCCCACCAGAACTAGAAATCAGCCCCCCTCCCGAGCACCCCTAAGAAAGCACCCATTTGCCCATAGCATCCATGAACGGTTTAGACACCTCTGTGAGAGAGGCTGGCGCCTGCACTGAGTTCTTTTCTTCCCCCTTTCCCCAGGCAGCGGGGGATGAAGAGAGGGCAGTAAATCACAGCACAGATAGCTGGCCTGTAGGATGATTATTCCACAAATACTGATTGAACAGCATGCAGGGTCTTGTGCCTTGTGCCAGAGTGGTGGGCATACGGCGATGAACAAGACAGACAAGGGTCACGGCCCTTCCTGGCCTGGGGGGTGTGTTTTAGAAATTCCTGGTTGGCCAAGTTCGGTTGTCACAATGACGGGGGTGCTCCGGCATTGAATGGGCAGGGGCCTAGGATGCTGGGGCACAGCCCCACACCACCGAGACTTGTCATGTACCTGAATGTCATTCCAGGATGGTCAAAGGATTGGGTCAGAGGGTTGGGCACTGCTGCTTCCTTCCGCCTGTCCCTAGGGAGCACCCCTCAGTCGGGGTCCAGAGGACCACGGGAGGCAGGGGGGCTAAGGGGAGAAGAAGGATGGCATGGCAAAGAAGATGTTGCCATCTTGGACTCAGTCGTGCGGTAGGACCAAAGTGGGGAAGATAACCCCATGTCTTATCACTGACGGTGTCTTTCTTATTCCCTACTCAGGGCCTGAGGTGTGGCAGGCAGGATCTTGTAGGCAGTATCCTCTCAGAATAAAGCAAAATAAGCACAGGATATAAACAGGAAATGGTTCTCCATCTGGTGACCCCGGGGCGGGGGGTGGGGGGACTGTGGCAGGAGGAGGTGGCGGAGGGACATCAGGATGGTCTAAGTTACTGGGTATATCCTGGTTCTTGGGGCTTTCTGGGTATTCACTGGCTTACTAAGAAGTAAGCTCGAACTGCTGCTCCCAGCTGTGGTGGGCTGACTCATGTTCGACCTACCCTCCTGCTGAGAACCATAAAAGCTAAATTAAGGTTCTTGTTCTTCTTAAATCTATTTGAAGGCCCTGGAGAGCAAATTACCTTTGAGGGCATCACGTCACCAAAGACTGTCATCCAGTGCAGAAAAGCAAGAACCGATGGGGATACATAAAGGTGAAATAAGCCAGCTCCCAACTCCTTATGCAGGTCAACAAAGTAATTCAATAATTTGGATAATCTGAAAAACGATTACCAAATCACTATATTCCAGGGTGGGGAAACTCATTCTGTTAGGGACTAAAATAACAAAACTCTAGGTTTTTTAGTTAGAGAAGAGTATACATTTTAAACCTGTCTGCTACTTAGAAGAACAGGAAATATATAACTTTTTAAAAGAAGATTTATTTGGGGCGCCTGGGTGGCTCAGTTGGTTAAGCGACTGCCTTCGGCTCAGGTCATGATCCTGGAGTCCCGGGATCGAGTCCCGCATCGGGCTCCCTGCTCAGTGGGGAGTCTGCTCCTCCCTCTGACCCTCCCCCTTCTCATGCTCTATCTCATTCTCTCTCTCAAATAAATAAATAAAATCTTAAAAAAAAAAAAGAAGATTTATTTGTGGGCACCTGGGTGGCTCAGTCGGTTAAGCGTCTGTCTTCGACTGGGGAGGGTATGTGCTCTGGTAAGCGCTGTGAATTGTGCAAGACTGTTGAATCTCAGATCTGTACCTCTGAAACAAATAATGCAATATATGTTAAGAAAAAAAAGAAGAAGAAGAAGGTAGCGGGAGGGGAAGAATGAAGCGGGGGAAATCGGAGGGGTAGACGAACCATGAGAGACGATGGACTCTGAAAAACAAACAGGGTTCTGGAGGGGAGGGGGGTGGGAGGATGGGTTTAGCCTGGTGGTGGGTATTGAGGAGGGCACAGTCTGCATGGAGCACTGGGTGTTGTGCGCAAACAATGAATCATGGAACACTTCATCTAAAACTAATGATGTAATGTATGGGGATTAACATAAGAATAAAAAATAAATTAAAAAAAAAAAAAAGCGTCTGTCTTCGGCTCAGGTCAGGATCCCAGGGTCCTGGGATGGAGCCCCGCATCGGGCTCCCTGCTCCGCGGGGAGTCTGCTTCTCCCTCTGCCACTCCCCCTGCTTGTGCTCTCTCTCTGTCATATAAATAAAGAAATAAAAATCTTAAAATTGGGGCGCCTGGGTGGCTCAGTTGGTTAAGCAACTGCCTTCGGCTCAGGGCATGATCCTGGAGTCCTAGGATCGAGTCCCACGTTGGGCTCCCTGCTCAGCGGGGGGTCTGCTTCTCCCTCTGACCCTCTTCCCTCTTGTGCTCTCTCTCTCTCATTCTCTCTCTCTCAAATAAATAAATTAAATCTTTAAAAAAAATTTTTTTTTAAAGATTTAATTTATTTATTTGAGAGAGAGAGAAGCAGAGGGAGAGAGAAACTTCAGCAGACCTCGAACTGAGCGTGGAGCCCTACACGGAGCTCGGTCCCATGACCCTAAGATCACCACCTGAGCCGAAACCAAGAGTCGGACGCTCAACCACTGAGGCACCCCAGAAATATATAACTTTTAAATGTTATTTTATTTTTTTAAAGATTTTCTTTATTTATTTGAGAGAGAGAGAGTGAGAGAGAGCGTGAGTGGGGAGAGGATCAGAGGGAGAAGCAGACTCCCCGCTGAGCAGGGAGCCTGATGCGGGACTCGTTCCAGGACTCCGGCATCATGACCTGAGCTGAAGGCAGTTGCTCAACCAGCTAAGCCACCCAGGCGCCCAGAACTTTTAAATGTTAATGCAAATGTAGCAGAGGCTTAAGGCCCCCTGGTATAGACTTAAGGGAGACAGATCTAGGGGCAGAGAAAGAAGGAAGAGGAAGGTGGAGAACAAAAGGCAGAGAAAGAGCAGAAGAATTTTGTCTCTGCCCCCATGTGACACTTGACAGATTAGGAATCACTTCTCACATATTTGGCCTCCGCTCCACCATTCACGAGCCGGGTGATCTTGGGCAAGTTAGCTTACTTCCCTGGGCCTCGACTTCCCTATCAGTAAAATGGGGATAAGAGTAGCGTTTACCTCATGGGGTCATCTGTGAAGGTGAAACGAGTTAATAAATGTAAGGCACTTAGAAAAAGTTCAGAAAACACTAAATCAAATTAGACACTAATCCCTCATTGATTCCTTCAGTAAACGTTTATTGAGCGTCTAGTTTGTGCCAGATCCTGGAGATAGGCTTGGCACCCGGCAGGAGCACAATGAGCAGTGTTAAAATGAATGAATGCAATGGCTTTTTTTTTTTAAAGATTTTATTTATTTATTTGAGAGAGAGACAGCGAGAGAGGGAACACAAGCAGGGGGAGTGGGAGAGGGAGAAGCAGGCTTCCCGCAGAGCAGGGAGCCCGATGCGGGGCTCGATCCCAGGACCCTGGGATCATGACCTGAGCCGAAGGCAGCCGCTTAATGACTGAGCCACCCAGGTGTCCCTGCAATGGCTTTTTAAGGAACAATGCAGGGCCTTGCCCCACGAACAGGCTGGAAGGCGCTCCAGGCCCAGAGGTACGAAATTGCCTGGTGGGTTGTGGGTTCCAGAAGCTGAGTTGTGAGTTGTGCTGTATGTGGCCAAGAGCTTCATGTCCCCAAACGGTAAACCGAGGCCCAGGGAGGCGTGAGGACTGAGCTAGCATCCACTTGGGAGAAGAGCCTGGCATAATCTGGTCCAGTCAGAGATAAGCAAACCCTACAAGTCCCCCCTGATTCCTGTCCCGAGTGTATGCGTGCCCGAGTGGACCGGGAGATGTGCAAGGGAGCAAACACAGCAGTGTAGCTCCTAACAGCCAAAGCCAGAACGGCCTAACATCCGTTAGCAGGAGAATACAGCTAAACAAATCACACCAACAACTGGACTACTGTTCAGCAGTGAACAGGAGCAGCCACGGTTAGAGGCAGATGCAGATCTTACCAGAGAGCAGGCACAGAGCACAGTGATGGAAAGTGTGCACTCTGGACCCAGCCGGCCTGGCGTGGGATCCGGGCCCTGCCACTTGCTGGCTGGGAGCTACCGGGAAAATCAGCGTGCCTCCGTTCCCTCACTTCCCACGAGCAAATGGACCCAGTAAGGGTGTCTGTCCCGTAGGCTGTTAGGAGGATTTAAATGGGTCAATATTTACAGAGGTCAGAACACCGCGGGGCACATACATTCAGTGGCTTACATCAACATTGGGTAAACGTAGTGCATTGTGTGGGGGAGAAAAAGCAAGACTCTGAAGAATCCAGACTTTTATTTTATTTTTTAAGATTGTATTTATTTATTTGACACAGAGAGAGAGATAGAGAGAGCACAATCGGGGAGAGGGAGAAGCAGGCTCCCTGCTGAGCAAGGAGCCCGACGACAGGGCGCCAGGACCCTGGGACCATGACCTTAGCTGAAGGCAGCTGCTTAACAGACTGAGCCACCCAGGCGCCTCAAGAATCCAGACTTTTAAAGGTTCAAAAGCAACGGGGGATTAAACAAAATGGGGGATTAAACTAGACGTTGCCTAGGCAGTCATATGCTGTGAAGGGATGAGAAGCAGAAAGTGATTTGGGAACTGCGGGGAGGCAGGGGGAAGGGATGGGGAAGGGAGCTGGGGGTCCGTGCATTGTTGGGGGTCTCACGAGCGGCAGGGGGATCCCAGGCACTCAATGTTATTAGAGGAAAAGTTTTAACACGGTAACCCTTCCGCACGAGGGGCCTTGGGCCTCAGGCCCAGAGCAGCTGGGTGCTTTGGGGAGGAAGGAGGCCGCTCAGCCCCGGGACTGCCCTCCACCATAGCGTCCTCCAGCAGAAGTGCAGCAGTGGCCTAGCTCTTGCTCCCAGCCAATCAGAGGGAGGAGGATTTGAGCCAGTTCGAGGGAAATGGGCCTCGGGGAGTAAGAAAGAGGGAGGAAGACATGAGCTGGCCCCAAAGATGGGTCTTAACCAGCCAAATGGAGGAGGGCCCCATTCTGAGGGAGGAGGGTCCAAGCCTGTCTGAGGGAGGGAGGAGGAGGCCGGGCCCACCCAGGGGCCCCTGGAGGACTTGTTTCCCTTGTGGTTTTTTGTACTTCCTGTTCCCCTGTGCACTGCGGAAGTTCCTCTTCTTACCCTGCACCCAGAGCCTGACCGGAGAGGACAAGGGCAGGAGGCACCATGAGTGGGGGCCCTGTGGGAGGCAGGTCTGGGGGTCGCGGAGGACCAGGGGTTCAGCAGAACATACCCTCCACACTCCTCCAGGACCATGAGAACCAGCGACTCTTCGAGATGCTGGGTCGGAAATGCTGGGTGAGCTGGGGATCTCCTGGCCCTCCCTGTCTCCCTCCCTTTCCTCCTCTTCCTCTCCTCCTCTTCTGCCTCCTCATCATCCCCATCATTCTCCTTTCCTCCTCTTTCTTCCCCTCCTCCCCTCTTCCTTCCCTTCTCCATCATCTCCTCTCCTAAAACCCACTTACCCCCATTCACCAATCCCAGGAAGATCTTGATTGCGATGTCTGTCTACTTTCCCTCTGGCTTCGGCTCTTCCTTTGGAGCCAGGACAGCCGCAGACAAGGAAGAACTAGACCCTCTGGCTAACCAGATTCCCCTGAGCCCTGCTCTTCCCTCCCAGACACTGGCCACCGCCGTTGTTCAGCTGTACCTGGCATTACCTCCTGGAGCTGAGCACTGGACCAAGGAGCACTGTGGGGCTGTGTGCTTCGTGAAGGATAACCCCCAGAAGTCCTACTTCATCCGTCTTTATGGCCTTCAGGTGACCCCCATCCCCCCACTGGACGTGCAAACCAGTTTTCAACCCGCAAACCCAGATCTGTGTCTAAAGCCCCAAGGCCTTGGACAGAGCAGTGAACCCCTGAGCCCCAGAACCAAAGACTTCATCTCTAGATGGATGAATGGGTGAATGGGTAAATGGGAAGTGGGAGGGTCAAACTCTGGTTTGGCTTTCTTTGTCTTTGATGACTGACCCCAGAATCCCCATGTCAAGATTTATAACCCCCCAACTATTAGTATAGCTCCTAAATCTAATCTGTTTCATGAACTCAAAAAAAAAAAAAAATGAGCATTGTATTTTTACCTGAACCTCAAATCTGTTCTAAACTCAAACTTTTGAGTTCCAGAAATCCCCCTGTCAAAACTCCTGGACCCTAAATGTTTGCCTAGCTCCTAAGCCATAGCTTTGCCTCACAAACATCAAATTGCATATACCTTGACTGAATCCCCCACCCCCAAAACTTTCAAGTCTGTGTGTCTGAACCTCAAATCTCAACTCCAACTCCCAGTACTGGAGCCCTACCTGCCCAGATGAAGGCCCCCCATAAAGGAAGGATGTAAGATGGAGTCTATGAATGGGCTCAGTTTCCTAGGACTGGAGTCCTAAACCCTCATATTCAAGCCCCCAAGTCCCACATCTGGGGCCCTGAATCCCAAATCCAAATCTCTGACTGCAATGTCTAACTCCCATATGGTACCCCAACCCTCCACACCTGACATCTAGACCCCTAACTCTGATGATAAGCTGGAAGTCTCCAATGTGATCCTGGGGCCCCAAATTAGGACACCATTCTCCTTGCCCGGATAACAGAGGCCTGCCACCCAGGACATGCCTCCCTGCTAATGTGCCCCCTCCTCACCTCTCCAGGCTGGCCGGCTGCTCTGGGAACAGGAGCTGTACTCACAGTTGGTCTATTCCACTCCCACCCCCTTCTTCCACACTTTTGCTGGAGATGTGAGTGACCCCTCAACCCCTGGGCCTCAGGTGGGGTATGGGGAGGAGATGGGAAAGGTGTGTGTGTGGGGGGGCGCCTGGAAGGCTATTGAGCCCAAGATGTGTGCAGGCCTGCCAAGCAGGGCTGAACTTTGCAGATGAGGGCGAGGCCCAGGCCTTCCGGGCCCTGGTGCAGGAGAAGATCCAAAAAAGGAATCAGAGGCAAAGTGGAGGTGAGGAGGCCTTCGGGGAGGAAAGGAGGTTGGGCAGAAGTGTGTGCAAGAGTGGGGAGCTGGAGAAGCCCCTCTTATGGTTCTGGTTCCCAGTCCACCTGTCTCTCCACAGATAGACGCCAGCTACCCCCACCACCAGCACCAGCCAATGAAGGTGAGTCTTCACGTTCAAGGAGGTACTAAGGGGCTAGCCCAGGAATCTATGGCAGGGTTGTAATAGCTCTCTACCCATTCCATCTTTCCAGAGAGAAGAGGAGGTATCCCACCCCTGCCCCCACACCCAGGCGGAGACCAAGGGGGTGAGTGTTGATTCTTCCCTGTGTCTCTGGGTGGACAGGTGGGTGGGGGAGTAGATGGATAGATGGGTGAGGAGTGGGTGGATGGACGAGTAGTTGGGGAGTGCAGAGATAAGTGGGCAAATGGGTGGGTGGATGGGTGGGTGGATAGATGGCTGAGTGGAGGATGAATTGATGGGAAGATGAAAATGTAGATATATAGATGTATAGGTGGGTGTACAGATATATAGGTGAATGAGGATGTGGATATATGGATGAATGGATGGATGGGTGATTGACTCAGTTAATGAATGAGGGAATGAATTGAACAGCAAGTAAATGAATAAGTGACATAGCATTTCAATCAGTGAAGAAAGCAATGATTGACTGACTGAATGAATGAATGATTTAACAAATTAATTGGTTACTGAGCCATGAATGAATGAATCAATAATTAAGTGAAAAGCATGAGTGGATGAATAAATAAATGAATTGGTGAAGGTAAGAATGGTTTGTGGAACCCCCCCATCCACTTCTCAATAAACCCTAATTGGACCCCTCACCTACACCCTCCATGACCATCAAACACACACACACAGATTCCCCCAACACTCGCCCTATCTCTTGCCCCTATGCTTTGGTTGGTAGGTAAGTAGGTCAGTGGCTCAATCACCCTATTCTTCCCACAGGCCCAGCATCTGGCCAACTGTCCCTGGGGCTAGTAACAGTGGACATCCAGAACCCCGACATCACAAGTTCACGATACCGTGGGCTCCCAGCACCTGGGCCTGGCCCAACTGATAAGAAACGCTCAGGGAAGAAGAAGATCAGCAAGGCTGATATTGGTGCACCAAGTGGATTCAAGTGAGAACCTTTCCCCACTAGTCCCACAGATCCCTGTTGGGGGGGTGGGCAGATGAAAAGATGGGCAGGAAGAGAGCTGGGTGGATGGAAGGATGGAAGATGGATGGGTGGGTGGGTAGGTAGATGAGTGAGTAGGTGGCTGGGTGCAAGGCCAGGACTAAGGAGAGGCAAGTGAGGCACTAATGTTGCAAAATTTACAGAGGCAGCTATTCTAAGGGTCATGCAACTGCAGTTCATGACTCTGAGAGGGAGGGCCTCCTTAACTTTTGCGCCCTAGGCACCTCACTTGCTTCCCCTTAGTCCCACCCTGGGTGGGCTGGTGGGTGGGTAGATGAATGGCTGGATGAATGAATGAATGAATGAATGAATGAATGAATGGGTTGGTCAGGGAATGAGTGGATAGGTGGTTGGATGGATGGGTGAATGGGTAAATGGGAAGTGGGAGGGTAGATGGATGGGTGAGTGGATGAGTGTCTGGACAGATGGATGGATATCTGGTTGGTTCACCGAGAAGGTGGATGGGGATGGATAGGTGGCCAGATGCGTGGATGAACGGACAGTTCAATGGATAAATAGAAGTGTGTGGTTAAATAGGTAGACAAAAGAGTGGATGGATTGAAAGGTGGGCACATGGGTAGATGGATGGGTAGATGGACAAGCATGTGTGAAGACAGGTTGGCAGAGAAGCGGGTAAATAGATGTATGTGGGCAGATGAGTAGAAAGACAAATATACAATAGATGGGTGGTCTGACAGGTGAATGCAAATGGCTAGGTGGACAAATGGATGGGTGTATGGATGGTAGAAAAAGGGATGTTTGGACAGATGGGCAGTACAAACCATGGACCCCTTCTAATTCCATAACTACTGCTCTCATTCAGTCACTCATTCATTCACTTAGGTCTCATCCAGTAATTCTGGCCCCTCAGAGTCTCTCTGGGCAGGGGAGGGCAAGAGGGCTTCACTAGGAAGGGAGGGAAGGAAGGGCAGTGGGGCTTCACTGGGATCTCCTCACCTCCCCCAGACATGTCAGCCACGTGGGGTGGGACCCCCAGAATGGATTTGACGTGAGTAATTCCAAAGACCCCTTGACCCACTTAACTACCTGCCTACCCTTCCGTGGTCCACTGGCTCAGACCTACCCCCAGACCCCACCCTTTCTACACTCAGATCCCCCCTCTGGGGTGGACCCAATGATAATCCGTGCCCCTCCCCTATCCACCTTATTCCCCCACCACTGCCCTTGCCGCCTTTTTCCTCCTGGGCAGGTAAACAACCTGGACCCGGACCTGCGGAGTCTGTTCTCCAGGGCAGGAATCAGTGAGGCCCAGCTCACGGATGCCGAGACCTCCAAACTTATCTACGATTTCATTGAGGACCAGGGCGGGCTGGAGGCTGTGCGGCAGGAGATGAGGCGCCAGGGTGAGCACCCCCCTTCTTTTCCAGCCCTAGGAGCTGGTTCCTAAGAGATACACTGCAGTCTGTCAGTCCTCATGGGTACCCTTACACTGCTTGAATCAGGAGTTGGTCAGTTGGGGTGCCCATGTTACAAATGAGCAAAATCAAGGCTCTGAAGAGAACTGTAACAATAGCTCTGTGTTATTCCCCCCCCCCACAGAGCCGCTTCCACCACCCCCGCCGCCATCCAGAGGAGGAAACCAGGCCCCCCGGCCCCCTACAATCGGGAGCAACAAGGGTCGCTCTGGTCCACTGCCCCCTGTACCTTTGGGAGGTGCTCCACCCCCACCAACTCCCCGGGCACCCCCACCCCCAGGCCGAGGGGGCCCTCCACCACCACCCCCTCCAGCCACTGGACGTTCTGGACCACTGCTCCCTCCGCCCCCTGGAGCTGGAGGGCCCCCCGTGCCTCCACCACCACCACCACCACCCCCACCACCCAGCTCTGGGGATGGGCCAGTCCCTCCCCCACCTACTGCTCTGGGGCCTGTGGGGGGCCCGGCCCCTGGTGGAGGTCGGGGGGCACTTTTGGATCAAATCCGGCAGGGAATTCAGCTGAACAAGGTGAAGACGGGCGAGATGGAGGATTCGGGGGGGGCTCTGGGACTCGGGGGTGCTGGGCAAGTCAGGATCTTGGGGCCCAGGGCTGAAACTCGCAGAGGCCCCAGGCTTTTGGGTTTCAGTGACAGGGCTGGGAGGCCGGTGGGGAGAGGTAGGTTGGGAACCCTGAAGGGGAATGGAGTGTATGGGAGGGGAAATGATGAGGAAGGGGCAGGGAGGAGTGCTCCTGTCGCGGGCCTTGAACCCTCTGTGCTGGACCCCGCTTGCTGCAGACGCCCGGGGCCCCAGAGAGCTCAGCGCTGCAGCCTCCCCCTCAGAGCTCAGAAGGGCTGGTGGGAGCCTTGATGCACGTGATGCAGAAGAGAAGCAGAGCCATCCACTCCTCAGGTGAGAGCCCGCCCTTTGCCAGGACGGCCAGCCCGCTTCCCAGTGAAGACACCCCCACCGGCTACCACCAATAGTAACAGTCACTCCATCATGACTCTCGTGTCAATCTCCTTTTTGACAGTGTTAACACTGTCATCATGGAACAATAATAGAATTCACTCTATCTTTGCCGATAACATTAACATTAATCCCAGGGTAGGTCCACAAGATTAGTAAGAATCCATTACACGACAATATTTTAACAAGCCTCATCTTTTGACAGTGCGATCATCAATAACCCATTATGGGTCAACAGTATTAACATTAGCCTGCTATGAAATAGTAATATTGTAATGTACTCCACCTTCACTGTAATACTTAAATTCGCCCCATTAAGAAAGAAACCCAGCATTAACCCTTGTGTGACACCACATTTTTGACAGTGATATTAACTTCCATTCCAACTCCAGCCCACACCGTCACTCTCCCTCCTCTGAGGGGCCCCTTCTTCATTCAACTGCATGGGCCCCCAGGGGACCTCAGCCCCCCAGAACCCTGAGTCTTGACCTCTCAGACCCCAGGAACTTCACCCCACCCCTGGCCTTTGAACCCTTCTGCCCATCCTGAATCCCACTTTCTCTCTCCCTCCAGACGAAGGGGAGGACCAGGCCGGCGAAGAGGATGAGGACGATGAGTGGGACGACTGAGACACCCTCGCCACCTGTTCTGAGCCCCCTCCCCTGGCAGCCGCGGCTCGCTGCCCTCTGCTCCCGGCCTCCAGGGCCCTCAGGCCCCATTTCTTCCCCACCGACCCTTCCAAAGCTGGTCCCCAACATTCACCCTAGCAGGAGCCAGGGCCCCTTTTTATACAGAATTTCTCGGTTCTCCTCACATAAGGATTTTGAGACCAAAATAAAATAACTATCTTTTTGTTTCTCTAAATCTCAGTTGGTTTATATTCCAAATATAGAAATTTGGGGTCCTGTAGCCCCAAAGTCTCTTTTATTCATCTATCCCATTTCATTAATTTATTTATTCACTCATTTGTTCCCTCATTTATTTCTTTGTTCCCTTCTGCCCTTTATTTTTTTTTCAAAGATTTTATTTATTTATTTGACAGAGAGAGACACAGCGAGAGAGGGAACACAAGCAGGGGGGGTGGGAGAGGGAGAAGCAGGCTTCCCGCGGAGCAGGGAGCCCGATGCGGGGCTCAATCCCAGGACCCTGGGATCATGACCTGAGCCGAAGGCAGACGCTTAACGACTGAGCCACCCAGGCGCCCCTCTGCCCTTCTTTCTTCCCACAAACATTTGTTGCTGGGCACTATTCTCGGGGCTGGAGCTAAAGCCGTGGGAAGAAAACCTACTGACGCCAACATTCTAGTGGAGGAGACAGATATGAAACCAGGAATCAAATAGAAATGAAAGATAGTTACAGATGGTGACAAGGGCTGTGATATGCTGAGGGGGAATGGCCTTCAGATGGAACATCCAGGGAAGGCCACCAGGACGCTGTGACAGTCGTGCAGAACCTAAAGAGAGAGGAGTCAACCAGTAAATCTTTGGGGGGAGGGCATTCCAGGCAGAAGGAGCAGCTTATGCGAAGGCCCTGAAATGGGGGAAAAGTTTGGTGTGAGGTTAAACATGGTGAATTTGCAGGAGTTATTCGTTCAGTTATTTGCTTAGTTATTTTTTTTTAAGGTCCAATCGGCACAATATTAGATCAAGAGAATACTCAATGGTCAGACTTACTCTCCCATGCACACAATTCACACACCAGGATCCTGATGGGCAGGACCCCTCTCTCCATTTTAAAATTTGGTTCTGCCTAGTTCTCAGCGCAAACCAAGTCCTGGCCAGTGGCAGTGGAAGAGGCAAAGACTCAAACAGATCGGCTCTAGAACCTGGGCAAGATGCCCCACCTCTGAGCCTCAGTTTCTTTATCTATACAAGGGCGGTAACAATATGTAACTGATTTGCAACTGAGATCCCATTGGGTTCCCCCTCCTCTTCTAGGAATTACTCACCAGAAAAAAAGGAGCAACGCAAAACTGTCCCTGGTGTTTATTTATTTTTTTTAAGATTTTATTTATTTATTTGACAGCGAGAGAGGGAACACAAGCAGGGGGAGTGGGAGAGGGAGAAGCAGGCTTCCCGCCGAGCAGGGAGCCCGATGCGGGGCTCGATCCCAGGACCCTGGGATCATGACCTGAGCCAAAGGCAGATGCCTAACAACTGAGTCACCCAGGCGCCCCTGTCCCTGGTGTTTAAAGCTATTTCCAAGGGAGTGATTAGAAGCTCTTGCACATCAGAGCCCTAGCAGAGGTGTCTACTCCTTTCCATTTCTGAAATCTGGTGGATTCAAGACCTCAGGTATCCTACCTTTAGAGGAGGAGGAGGGGAGTGGGGAGAAAGATAACAGTGAGGAGGAATCCAGAGAGGACAGGCTTCATCCATCTGCAAGACCAGTGGAAGAATTTCAAATGATCTGAGGTGCAGGCTGGGGGTCAGAGGAGGGAGCAAAGGAAAGCCAGGGCCAGGGTAGAGGTGTGGGAGGTGGGAGCTGGCTTTGCTCTTAAGAATTCCCCTGTAGGGGCGCCTTGGTGGCTCAGTCGTTAAGCAACTGCCTTCGGCTTGGGTCATGATCTCAGGGTCCTGGGATCGAGCCCCTCATCGGGCTCCCTGCTCCGCGGGAAGCCTGCTTCTCCCTCTCCCACTCCCCCTGCTTCTCCCTCTCCCACTCCCCCTGCTTCTCCCTCTCCCACTCCCCCTGCTTCTCCCTCTCCCACTCCCCCTGCTTCTCCCTCTCCCACTCCCCCTGCTTCTCCCTCTCCCACTCCCCCTGCTTCTCCCTCTCCTACTCCCCGTTTCTCCCTCTCCCACTCCCCCTGCTTCTCCCTCTCCCACTCCCCCTGCTTGTGTTCCCTCTCTCGCTGTGTCTCTCTCTGTCACGTAAATAAATAAAATCTTAAAAAAAAAAAAAAAAAGAATTCCCCTGTAGCCACAGAAGCAGAAGAAGGAGGGAGTCTCGGGTTCCTTTTAACTCTTTCGTTGTGCTTCACCTTCCACTCCCACCCCACTTTGGCCAGGTCGCCAGGGGTGAGCTGAGTCTAGGAAGGGCCTGTCATTATCACTCACCTGCCTCCCCACTCCCTGCTAGGAAACCCCAGAAATCAGGGTGTCTTGGGACCCCCTCAGTACAGGGGTCCTGGAGAAGACCTTATATTACACAACCTCTGAATTCCCCAGGAGCGCTGCCTACAGCAGGCACGGGCTTGGCGGAAAAGAATTGACCGTGGACAAGTGGCTTGACCTTTCTGGGCCTCAGTTTTCTCGATCTTTAAACTGAGACTAAAAATGCATACTTCGCGGGGTTGCGGAGAGAATTCGAGTGTCTGCAAAGTGCCGGGCTCCTTGAGGCATCTACGAACACTAGATACTGCTGTTGTTGTTCTTCCTACTACTGACTGGTCCGGAGTCACCCTTGATCATAAAATGCACCATCATTGTATGTATCACCAAGAAAGACAAAAAAGTACTGCGAATTAAATTATGACTCACCAGTGCCTGGGGGATGCAGCCAGATTTCAGAGATGTTACAGATTTAAGTATTCCTGGAATCTGGTTGGGGATGTTCCTTTAACCTGCATTCTGGTTCCACGTGTATGTTTGCTTGTGAAAACTCGTGACGCTGATCACCCATGGTCAGTGCCTTCTTTCTGTATGTGTGGTACACTCGAGTACGAGGTTTACATTAAAAACAGGTCAAACCTGTACAGCTCGGAATGGATAAGACCTTATATTGGCCCCAGCACTGGGCAAGGCAATATAGACTTGGCACTAAATTAATGCTGAATGAACAGACAAGTGGCTGGGAGTGGGACACAAGAAGAACAGGGTGGCCTCTTACTTTCGAGGTCTCCTGGACAGATGCTAGTCCAGAAAGATTCATTTCCACACAAGCGGGAGATGTCCTCCCCAAGGTCACTCATCTGAGGTTTTACAGATGAAGAAACTGCCTGAGGTCACACAATTTAGTAAACGGTGGAGCTGGGATTTGAACTGGGGTAGCTAGGCTCCAAGACCCAAGCCTTTACCCACTGCATTATATATACTGTTATATATACTGTTTGGGGAGGACCACAGTATGAAAATTAATAAAGGGAAACCTTACTAAAATGGACTCAGGATGCTAGAAGGGGAGGCTGGTAGAGGAAACCTACCGCTCAATGTCAATTAGAGCAAAAAGTATCAATTACAGACCCAACCGAAGTATCTCAGTAGGAAAGAATGGTCAATTACAAGCCCCCCACGAGGGAAAGATATACATCGTAGCTCCTATAAGAAATTGACTACACCTGCCGCTCAGCCACTGAGAAACCATCATGGCTATGAACTCTTGCTTTTCTCCAATAGACTTTTGTTCCAAACAACCCCTCCCAACTTCCTCCTCCATAACATAATGTTCCTCTCCTTTGTTTATTGGACTTGCATATGGTTTTGCCATAGCTTGCTCGTCCTGCATTGCAATTCTCAGCCAGTCCTGAATAAACCAATCTTTTGCTGGTAAAATAACAAAGGGATGTTTGCCCAACACCCACAGACCCCCCATATGACCCCCTCCAGATTCAGTCATGCCTTAAGCCATTCTTATGAGTTGGACTGGACTCATTCTCCTTCTGGGAATAGGAGGGTTCTGCCTGTCCGGGGAGACGGAGGGCATGTGAGGACCAGCATCTGACTGTGTTCTAGAAGGAAAAAGAGAGGGAAGATGATGCGTGGTGGGGCGCATGCTGCTGGCTGTTCCACTCACGGTAAGCAGGGGCTGCGGGAACTTCAGACTGGCCATTTCTCCCAACTAGCTCACAGCTAGACTGGCAGGCCGACCGAACAACCATTTGCTTAACTGTATAATCATTTGGTTGCCTACATAACTCACGGACCCACAGGGAGGGGGGCAGTTTGAGGAACGGACGGTGCAATTTCCTGATGCGGTGAGGTACTGAATATCTAACGAAATTATGCCGGCCTAGGACCGGCTGGGGCTGGTGGTCTGAGAGCATGGAAGACCGGCAGCCTCCTGAGGGACTGACAGGCTGGCTGACTGATGGCCCGGGCTGTTGCTGCCCGCCTGGGGGGCGGGATGTTGTGAATGGCTGACGATTGCTGGGAGTCACGTCTGGCCTGAGGGAGTGTGTCTGGATGTGACGCCGGGGGTCCGGTGGTGCGTAAAGGAGGGCTACCCTGAGGGGATTTCAGGCTGACTGATGGCCAGATGTGTCACTGCCTGATAAGCAACTGTATCTGGTGAGTGGCTCTCCACCCAGACCGTGTGGCCCGTCAGACGCTGAGAATGGCTGCCTGGGGGGTTGACAATACGATGAAAGGCAGTGAACGAGTCACAGGCCAGCTGACCCACCGGAAGTATCAGTGTAGCCACCTGGTTGGATGGCCGTACCAGGTTGGAACCACAGCAGCCCTGAGGCCCCGCCTGGGTCAGAGGAGACTGACTGGATGACTGACCAGTGGTGGGCATGCCTCCCCTGAGAAGTGACAGACCGCTGACCCACTGTCAGGTGGCGTGGAGGCTTCCGTGAGGGAGTAACTGCCTGATGAGGGCGTGAATGAGGAGTCACCCGAGGGAATTAAAGATCGCCCAACTAGCAGTGGCTAGAATGTCTGCGGCTAGAATGTCTGCCCGAGAGGGCGACATTAGATGCGGACCATGACAGCCTGTCCCGACCTAATCACGGCCCGCCTGAGGCCACGGCTGGTGGCTGTGAGACGGTTTCCCCTGGGGCTTTCGGAGCTGCCCCCGGAGCAAGAGTACACGGAGAGACGGGCTGCTTGACTGGCTGTGTGCAAAAGGGGCCGCCGGAGGCAATGACAGGCTGGCTAACAGTGTAGCTGTTAGCGCCGTCTGTCTGCCTTGAGAGACTCGCAGCTGGCCCGAGGCTCGAATGGGTGCCGCTGTTGACTGGCAGACAGTGTGAATTGGCGGGGCGGGGCGGGGGGGGTCGGGGTCTGACTAAACAGTCGTCTGTGGTGATGGACCCATTGTCTGATTTGAGTCTGGGGGCCGGCTGAGCAGCTGTACGTGGCGACAGTCCCATCTTGGGAGTCACGGTCTGCTTGGGGTTAAAATGTGGTGACGACTGACTGACGGTGGTAACTGGGGGTCTGACAGGACGGAGAATCCCCCGTGCGGCTGGCTGACAACGTGATTGGCTGACAGCGTGACAGACAGACCGGCGGACGGGCAGGGCCTCCGGCAACCTTACTTGCCTCCGCCGCCGCCGCCCAGACGCACTCTGGGAAAGCGCTGGCGAGCATCCGCCTTCGGGACCGAGCGGGGTGGCGGGGAGGGGTCCGGTCACGGCTCGCCGGTTGGTCCGCGCGGGCGCTGCTCGCGGCGCCGCGCGGCCAATAGGCTGCGCGTTCTCGGCCACGCCCGCGCGAGCTCTCTTCTCGCGAGGCCGGTTAGGCCCGAATGTCGTTAGCCGTGGGGAAAGATGGCGGAAAATTTAAAAGGTGAAGCAGTGGCGGCAGCGGCGCGGGCCTGCTGGCCGGGCCGGGTGGGCTGGAGGGGTGGCGTTGAGGGCTCGGGGCCCCGGCGTCCGAGGCCACGGAGCCGGGAGCCGGAAGCCTGGCGCGGAAAGGATGGGGCTCAGGGAGCCCGGGCCTGGCGCGCGGGGCTGGGCGGGGCTGAGGGGAGGGGGCGCGTGCCTCGGAACGCGGCGGGCGCGGGGCTAAGTGGGGACGCGGGAGGGGGGGCGCGCGCCTCTGATCGCGACCAGTCGGCGCGCGCACGCGCGGGGGCTTGTCGGGGAGGCCGCGCCCGCGCGCGGGAAAATCGGCCGCCGGTGACCGTTACCCGGTTGGTGTCCACGCGAGACGCCGGAAGGGGAGGGAAGGGAAGGGGACGGACCTCTTTTCAGAGTGGGGGGACAGAGGACTCTTCAGGGTGAGGGTACCTCCTTTCCGCGTGATGGGGAAAGGGTTTGCTGTAGAGAAGACTCCCCTGGGAAGAGGGGAAAGGGGCTTCTCTAATAGAAGAGCTGGACTCCCTCGTGTGCAGGGGAAGTGGGGTGACTTTTCCAGTATGTTGGGGAGGGTGGGCTCTTCTGGGTGAGAAAAGCTGCGGGGAGGATGGGCTCCACGGTGTGAGGGGGACCTCTGAGGGGTAGGAATCCACCTGTGGTCAGTGCGGAGCCAGCAGCTGGAGAGGTTAGTTGGGACCACTGTAGTGGGTTTCGAATGCAAGTTAAGGGGTTTGAAAGGGAGAGGCATCATAGGGAGAGGAAAGCGTGGGCACAGGCTGAGTCTCCACTAGGCCTGCCTAAGTGGGGGGGGGGGTGCACACGAAATAATTCTGCAAAGCTCTTGTACGTTTTCAGGTTGACGTCTAGAGTATTTCATTATGAGTTCCGATGTTTGATTTTTGTAATGGGAGGTAGGAAATATTAAAGATAGGATGAGGACTGACTGCATTTGGAATGAGTGTTCTATGGAATGATTTGATAAAATGGCTTCTAAAGCACATTGTGCCTTGAATCAGAATTCTTTTTTAAAAAATCCGCATCTTGAAAATTTCTGATAGCCCCAGAAACATTCCAGGTATATTTAAAAGAATCGTCAGTAACCTATGCTGTTTTGCTGGTTCCTGAATTCAGAGCATACTCCTTTGGGTGGGCTTTACCCTTCACAGAAATGTAGATGAGACAGCCAAAATGCAGTGTGAAAAAATATACCTTGCAGGTTTAAGGGACCCAGGCTAATCATTCAAGGAAGCTTCCTGAAATCTAATACCATTCCACAATCTCTTCTTCCTAATTCTGAAAACTTAAGTTTGGCACCATTCAGTGGCAAAACTACATGATAAGGTGGGACTATCTTGCCTCTTTATTTCTCCTATTTAATGTAAAAATTCAGATTTTTTGCTGCAGAATTATTAATGTGTTTGATTATGGCTTGATGCCCCTGACCACACTGGGGGTGTTAGGTAGTGTCTGGGGCATACCTAGAACTACACTTGTAAAAATTAAAAAAAAAAAAAAAAAAAAAAAAAAATCTGAATTCCTAAACACAACTAGCCCCAGGAGTTTCAGATAAGGGATTCCGGACCAGTCTTTCCAGTTAAGCCTTTGTTTGGTGCCTACAGGTTGTAATCCCATCCCCACCAGTTCCCCTGGGGCAATGCACCCTACTGAGATGGGGGGGGGTTGTTCTCTTTATTTTGCAAAGTGGGGAGAGGGATGATTAGGTCCTGAACCCTAGGCCCGTTTGCGGGCAGTTTTAGGAATAGTATGGAGGGAGTTGGAAGCTCTGGGAATAGATTCCTTTAGGATAATCCATCCAGCAGATCCCACTTTGAGGTCTACTGCTCCAGGGGTAGCCTTGGAATGAGCACTGGGGTTGAAGAAGTGGCACATTTTTGTTGTAGAAGGGTGTCAGCATTGGGAAGACCTGTGGATTAAATCTCACTGACTCTGAGGCAATCCTTTGGAAGTCCCAGAGAGGATTTGGGGTCCCCTTTGACCCATGGCTTCGCCAGGATGCCCATTAAGTTCTTTCTGCTCTCCGTGTTCTAGGCTGCAGCGTGTGTTGCAAGTCTTCTTGGAATCAGCTACAGGACCTGTGCCGCCTGGCCAAGCTCTCCTGCCCTGCCCTCGGCATCTCCAAGAGGAATCTCTATGACTTTGAAGTCGAGTACCTGTGTGATTACAAGAAGATCCGCGTGAGTCTGGGGTGACCTTGGCCAGGGCAGGGGTGTCTCAAGGAAGATGGCTTGCTGCCCCTTTGCCCCCACCCCCACTGCCTGCATCTGTTTCCAAAGGGAATTTTCTCCTCTAATCTTAAAAAATTAGGTTTAGTAGGACTTCTTATCATCCTCATTTTGCAGGTGAGGAAACAAGGTGGCTTTCTCAGGGGGGTAGGAGCCAGAATGAATCCCCAACTAAGTCTCTCTTCCCACCTCCATAGGAATACAAACCAGTTGCAAAGATTGAGGTGCTGAGCCCAGGAAGGGAGCGGATGATAGCTAGCAATTATTGAGCACTTTCAGTGTGCTGGGCACTTCCTCTCAGAAACTCATTTAATCCCCCCAGCAACACTGTGAAATGGGAACTGTTACCATTGCCAGAGGAGGCAACAGCAGGATAAAGAGAACATACTAGAACCAGTATGGTTGGGTTCAAATTTTGGCCCTGTAGCCCTGGGATACTTACCCACATTCTCTGTGGTTCATTTTCTTCATCCGTAAAATGGAGATGACTAGTAGTATCTAGCTCATACAGAGTTGTGAGGGTTAAATTAGTTAATAAAACATTGAAGTTACTTAGAACAGTACCTGCTGCGTGCGGAATGCTAGAAAAATGTCAGCTTTTTTTTTTCTTACTTATAGATGAGGAAACTGAGGGTCAGCAAAGTTAAATAACTTGCGAAGGCCACCTGGCCAAGGAGCTGCAGATTCAGAATTTGTACACAGTGTGTCTACCTGTAGAATCTGTGTGGTTAAATAGTATCCTCTAGCTGCTCTCTGCAAGAAAATATCCCTCTGCCACCTGAGTGGAGAACAGACTAGGGGCAAGGGTGGGACTGGGGAGACTGGTGAGGAGGCCTACTACCTTCTAATTCAGGCGAGCGATGATGGGGGTGGCAATGACGTTGGTTTGAAGTTGTTGGATTCTGGATGTAGTTTGAAGGTGAGGCTGACAGGAGTTGCTGAGGGTGGATGTGGGGACTAAGAAAGTTGTGACTCCCAAGGGTTGGGGCCTGAACAGCTAGAAGGAGGGGGCTGATGAGAGGGAAGATAGAGGAGGGAGTAGATTAGATTAAAACTTGGAATTTGGACAGTGGTAGCGGGGAGCGTGGGATTTGAACCTAGGGATCCTCGGGCTAGAGCCCGCGCTTTGTAACCACCGCATAGAGTCATTCCAGAAAAGGCGCCCGGAGTGGTTTGGGTCTGATCCACCAGCTTGGGGATGCAAGTTCCACAAGGGCTGGGCCAAGGGTATGGCCGCTTACGGTGCCCCCATCCCCTGGTCCCCCCAACAGGAACAAGAGTATTACCTGGTAAAATGGCGTGGATACCCAGACTCCGAGAGCACCTGGGAGCCACGGCAGAATCTCAAGTGCGTGCGCATTCTCAAGCAGTTCCACAAGGACTTAGAAAGGGAGCTGCTCCGGCGGCACCACCGGTCAAAGCCCCCCCGGCACCTGGACCCAAGCTTGGCCAACTACCTGGTACAGAAGGCCAAGCAGAGGCGGGCGCTCCGGCGCTGGGAGCAGGAGCTCAATGCCAAGCGCAGCCACCTGGGACGCATCACCGTGGAGAACGAGGTGGACCTGGACGGCCCCCCGCGGGCTTTCGTATACATCAACGAGTACCGTGTGGGTGAGGGCATCACCCTCAACCAGGTGGCGGTGGGCTGCGAGTGCCAGGACTGTCTGTGGGCCCCCGCTGGAGGCTGCTGCCCCGGGGCGTCCCTGCACAAGTTTGCCTACAACGACCAGGGTCAGGTGCGGCTGCGCGCCGGCCTGCCCATCTACGAGTGCAACTCCCGCTGCCGCTGCGGCTATGACTGCCCCAACCGCGTGGTGCAGAAGGGCATCCGCTATGACCTCTGCATCTTCCGCACGGACGACGGGCGCGGCTGGGGCGTCCGCACGCTGGAGAAGATCCGCAAGAACAGCTTCGTCATGGAGTACGTGGGAGAGGTAGGGAGCCGGGCCCCGACGTGCGCGCGCGCGCGCGCGCGGGCAGCTCTTCGGCCACGTGCTCCCACCGCGTGCGCCCAGCTCGCCTCACTGTGTGCCTGCCGCTTCCCTGATTTTCCTGTCCGGGGAAAGGTGGGGGCGGTTGGCCTGAGTGTGACAGGGACTTCCTGGCAGGGGCGTGCGTTTCCAGCTGGTAGTTGAAAGCGCAGCGGAATACTTCTGGACTGGGTTGCCTTCTTAAGGGTACCTGGCAAAGAGGGAGGCGGGAACCGAAATGCAGGCAGAGTTCCTTTTATCAGGCCATGTACTTGAGCATAGGGTTGCGTCACCTGGAAAGGCTCCACTTCTCGTTTCGCAAGGGTTCAGCTTACCACCAAGCAGTGTCTGACCAGGAGGAGCGCCTTTTACTACTCGGAACACGCACACTCTGGAGTAGGACGTAGACATGCCTTATGTTGGCTGCCTCTTCCTCCAGACTTGCAGGACACTGGGGACAGGCCAGGTATACAGTTGACCCTGGAACAACATGGTGGGGGGGTGGTAGTTAGGGGCACCGACCCCGCGTAGTCAAATCGGCCTGTAACTTCTGACTCCCCAGAAACTTAGCAACTACTAGTAGCCTACTGTTGACCTTACCGATGACATAAACAGTGGATTGATACATACTTTATATGTTGTATGTATTAGATAATGTATTCTTACGGTGAAGTCAGCTAGAGAAAAGAAAATGTTAAAACAGTCATGAGGAAGAGAAAATAACACTTACAGTACTATACTGTATTTATCGAAAAAAATCTGCCTGTAAGTGGGCCCATCTAGTTCAAACTTGTGTTGTTCAAGGGTCAGCTGGACTAGGCAGGCTAGCTGCCATACCATATAACCCCCAAATCTTAGTGGCTTCCCACATTCGAAGTCTCTTCGCTCCTGTGTCAGGCCAGCATGGGTATTTGGGTAGTGTCCTTGCATACAGTGGCGTGGCCACCTAGGCTCCTTCCCTCTTGAGCCTTTGCTGTGCCTCAGAGCCGCCCCCTGATGCTCACTCTGCATCGCTGGCAAGTGGGCCGAGAATCGGGGTGGAAGGGGAGGTTGCTCATGGGCCAGGCTAGGACACAGTGCCCATCACTTCTGCCCACACTGACTGGCTGGAGCCAAGTCACTGGCCTCATCGTGGTGTGAGGGAGGCTGGGAAGTGTGACTCAGCCATGCGCCTAGGTGGAAAACAAAAGGAGTATGTGTGTGAATAACCCGCAAGTGTCTGTAACAGCAAGTGTCATGTTCTAAGGTAGGACGTGGTGTGCATTTGGGGTGGAGCAGTTCTTTTTATGTAGGACTGTCTCACGCATTGGGGAACAATTAACATCCCTGGACCTTGACCAGTTAGATCCGTGAGTGTGTTGTCATGGTGATAACCCCAGATACCTTTGTATTTCTTAGCAGTCTCTTAGGGGTGTGATATGGTTGGGAAGTGACAGAAATTGGCCTAAGGGACACACACCTGAAGGTGTCCACACTGTAGTAATGACACTGATGGAGAGGAGAGGCTCCCAATAATAAACCAAAAAGCAGAGAGGGTCATAGCCTCGGGGGGCAGAGATGATGTAGAGGCGGAGCAGTCCACACCCTGACAGTCTAGACGAGAAGTCCACACTCAGATAATCTCGATGGTCTGGTGGAAGAAGTGTCCACACGTCGAAGGACCTGCCAGTCTGGAGGAGGGAGTAGGTGGCCATACCCCAGAGGGTTCCTGACAGTCTGGGGTAGGGGGCCTGACAATTTGTGGGAAGAGGTGTCTCCGTCCCAGAGTGACCTGGAGGAGAAGAGCGAGCTCTCCACACTCCACAGGACCCTGGCAGTCCAACTTAGGAAGTGTCTACACCCACACTGTCCTGACAGTCAGGAAAAAGCAGTATCCTCACCCCCGAGGGATCGGGACAGTCTGAAGGAGATCACGTCTACACCTAAGAGAACTCCCAACAGCCTGGAGAAAGTGTCCATACCCCCAGTGTCCTGACACTCTGGGGGGATGTATCCAGACCTCCAAGGGATGCTAACAGTGGAGGAGATGTTAACAGCCTAGAGGGGTGTCACCAGTCTGAAGGAGGACATGTGCACACTCCAGAGCCCCTGACAGTCTGGAGGTGTCCAGCCCCCACAGGAGCCCGCCAGTTCTAGAGGAAGTCCGGGAGAAGGGAGTGTCTCCAGCCTCACTGTACTGACAATCTTGAGGAAAAGCTCTTTACAACACAGAGGATCCTGACAGGTGAAGAGGAGGGAGAGTCTGCAGCCCCCGAGGACTCGAGAGTCCCCTGGTCAGGGTGCTGTTCTGGCTGTTCTTCCTTAGTGTCTGTCCTGTTCCATGCTGTAAAAACATTGGGGCCTTCAGGGCTCCTCACCCCTGTCCCCCCTCTTCCCGCTCCACAAACACTCTCCTTAAGCTATTTCTTGGCCTCCTTCCTGCCATGTTCTGTGACTTCCAGGCCCAGTTCTGACACTCTCAGACCCGTGGGGCCTCCTGATGGCACCATAGGTCCCCAAACGCTGCCAAAGCCAAACTCCTCTTCGTGCATCCCCTGTGAGGAGGCAGCGGAGCCAAATGGTCAGGAGGTTGGAGCCGAGCTCCCACCACTGAGCGGCAGGCACTTACCCTTTTTGTGTTTCAGTTGCCCAATCTGTAGAATGGGAATGGTAATAGCACCCACATCATTCACTTGTTACAAGAATTAAATGAGTTATGATGTGTGAAGCACTTGGAAGAAGCACTTGAACAGCAAGTCTTCAATAGATGTTAGCCGTTACAGTCTACAAGTCAGAAAACCCAAAGTCTTTGGTAGCCCATATGGCCAGAAAACCCAGCCAGACCTGATCTGGGCCTGATTTGTAGCCTAGTTATCCCACTTGGGGTGCATATTCATAGATTTCATTATAGGAGTATTCATTCACTCGGTTACGTGGTGCTGTCCCAAACCCTACCTGGTGTCCCATAATCGAGGGCAAGCACCCCATATCTGGTCGCCAAGCTATCCTACAATCTGGACACGACATGTGCCCTCCCACCTCTGCACCAGTGGTCCCTCCACGCGAGCTGCCCGTCCTCTCCTTTGGACCCTTCCATGTTCCATCAGAACATCCACCCTCGCCCAGCAGAGAACAACAGCCTAGCTTATCCAATCTAAGACCTGCATTTGCTTCATATTTTACCAACCCCGAAACGAAGGTGCGTATCAGTTTAATTAAATGACGGTACGTCATCATTTAATTAGCAGTGTTTCCTTTCTCGGGAAAGGGCACATAAAAATAAGGGAGCGTGTTCGACTGGGATAGGACTGGTTGGTACTCACAACCATTCCTAACAGTGCTCAGTGTCAAGAACAGAAACCTCGTTCCCGTCCCTGATCGCGCTGGAGCTTGACAGCAGCCCCCGTCAGGTTGGTGTTACCGTCGTGGTCATCCCCATTCTACAGACGAGAGCCGAGGCTCAGAGAGAGAGTAACGTGCCTCAGAGTCACCAAGCTAACAGTGGGTAAAAAAAGGCCCAAGTGTCTAAAACGGGTGTGCTTCCAGACCTGGTGGAGGGTTTTTGTTTTGTTTTGTTTTTGTTTTTTTGGCCGAGGCAGTAGGCAGAAGGAGCGAACATTCAGGATCCCCTATCCAGATGGGGGCAGGGCAGCGGCTGGCCTCCGGAGTCTTCTGGGTCCTGTTCACTGCCCACACCCTTTCCAGGCTGCCAGCTTCTAGCCTATCTGTCTTCCCCAGTCATTTTGGAGAGCTGCTAGGGAGCAGGGACGTGGCCTGCTCTGTTCCCGAGTTTTCAGGGTAGACCTGCCCTTACTGAATGGGCCTGGGAAGAAGACTGGAGAAGGAGCCCTTTGTGGCCTGGAGGGCTCCTCGTGTGACTCACTCTCGGTGAGACTCGGGAAGCAGGTAGAGGCAGAACAGGCGGGAAGATGGAGACCGGGAGGATGTGGAAAGGAAAAAGCTGGCTCAGACACCACCCAGCAGGCTCGCGAGCCAGCGGAGGCTGCCCTTCAGTCCCAGGCCTTCGGAGAGCTTCGGGGAGGCGGTAGCTTCCGCATGGCCGCCGGGGGTCGGGAGGCCCAGGAAGGCAGCAGAGAAGTAACAGCCGTTGTGCCGACTGCACAAGGAGCGTGTGTTCTCGGGAGGTGGACGGAGACTGACCTTGATGTACTCCTCCTCGGAACACTCCTGTGGCTCCTGTTGGGTCCCTCGGGAGACACTGGTGTCAAAGCTCTTTTGTGACCTGTAGCTTGCTTTAGATGCCGTATTGCTTTTCTCCTGCCCTGGGACCCCGAAGCACTGGGTTTCCTAATCAGCATCTTGCGCTGCGGGCATCTGAGTCCGTCTCTCTTTCACCAGACTGTGACCCCGGAGGGCCAGGGCCAAGCCTGGTTCCTGTTGTCTCCCCTGAGCCACCCAACTGGGACTGCAGTGGGCACCCCCTGCAGACACGGGCCCCTGAGTGCTGGGACCAGGCACAGGGTAGGCCTCCTAAAAACCCACGAAATCAACAAGTGAACGAACAAGCACACATTTGGAGCGTGGGGGCGCCAGGTTCCTCGGAATGGAGCTGGAGTGCGGGGCAGTGAGCCGTGTGGCCTGAGGGGCAGACCTTGGTCTTCTCAAGGCGCTGATGAGGATTTGGCCGGGAGCAGAGGCTGGAGGTGCTGGTGTAAGAGGCAGGGAGGAGACGGCGAGGACTCCAGCGTGGCCATCCAGGACGGAGGAAGTGGAGGGTGGTCGTGGCTGGTGTGAGGGTGAGCGAGCCAGGAAGCCAGGGCAGGTCTGGGCTTGCGTCGTGTGGCAGGGGTGGTGGTGGCCAGTGGGTCTCTGACGAGAGGGAAGAAGGGGTGTGTGGGGGGCAGAGTGTTCGAGTTGCCTCGAGGACCACCGCGGGACAGAGGATAGGTCACTGGGCTGGGCAGCAGAGTGAAAATAAAGGGTACTTGGGCGTTCCTGCTTTGCGCTGTGCGGGCGCTTGTCTCTCGAGGGGTGGGCAGAGGTAGCAGGAAGCCCAGGAGTGGAGAAGGAGATCTGCCCGGGCTGGAGGCAGCCCTCGGCTGAGGAGGGGGCAGTCTTGGGTCCCAAGGGACCATCCCCCAGAGCAGGGCGTGGTTGGCTCTGCTACGGGATTACCAGGAGGCTGTGGTGGTTGGCCCAGGGGGAAGAGGGGCCGTGAGGGGCCGTGAGGGGCGGGGAGGCGGGGCTTTCTAGGATAGCCAGGGACCCAGCCGGGCAGGAGGAGAGGTCTGCTGCTATCTTAGACCCCAGTTGCTGGCACCAGGTGGCATCAGGGCCGAGGGAGAGCGCTCACCCGTGCTCTTGCCTCCTTTCTTTCACCCTCTGAGATTCTGGCCTTAGCTTCGTTCTTGCCATCTCAGACTCTCCACAAGGGTCTTGAGCTCTCTGGACCAGGGTCTGTCTGTTTTGTTTTTTTTTTTTTAAGATTTTATTTATTTATTTGACAGAGACCGCGAGAGAGGGAACACAAGCAGGGGGGAGTGGGAGAGGGAGAAGCAGTCTCCCCGCTGAGCAGGGAGCCCGATGCGGGGCTCGATCCCAGGACCCCGGGATCATGACCTGAGCCGAAGGCAGACGCTTAATGACTGAGCCACCCAGGAGCCCCAAGGACCAGGGTCTTTCATACTAAGATTCTGTCCGTTTCTAAGTCTCTGCCTCCAGCTCACTTGTCTGAGTCTCTCTCCCCTTCATTCCGTCTCCCTTTCCCACCGGTCCAGGCCGCTTTCTCCTCTCCGTGCCCTCATGCCCGCGCCGCCTCGGGCCCCTTTGCGGCCTCTCCGTCCCCCAAACACCCACCGCTCTCTGTGAGCCCTGGGTCCTTTTCTTGCCCTTGAGCTCCTCCCCGTGTCTCATATGGGTCTCTCTCACTACTGGACCTTGTGGCCGGCTTCCGGGTACCAGTGAGAGACGCCATGCCCTCCAGAGGCCTGAGGAGGGGTGGGTGGCGGGCAGCTGAGGCCCAGCCCCCTTCTCAGGGTGCTGACAGACCCTCTGCATTGCAGCCCCCATGTGTCCATACCTGCTAACCCTGCTGAACCAGCCCCAGCTCTGCTCATCTGTTCTCCCGGCCCAGGGGAGGAGGGCGGGGGGGGGGGTGTCAGGAACTCTGCTGGTTTTCATGAGCCGCCTTGGCCGTTCTCCCCTCTCTCATGGCCCTTTCCCAGATCATTACCTCAGAGGAGGCGGAGCGGCGGGGCCAGATCTACGACCGCCAGGGTGCCACCTACCTCTTCGACCTGGACTACGTGGAGGACGTGTACACCGTGGATGCCGCCTATTATGGCAACATCTCCCATTTTGTCAACCACAGTGTGGGTACCCAACAGGCGGGCGGGGGTCGGGAGGAGCAGGCTGGGGCCCCTCCTCACCCTCCCGCTGTTCTTTCTCGCCTAGTGTGACCCCAACCTCCAGGTGTACAACGTCTTCATAGACAACCTTGATGAGCGACTGCCCCGCATCGCTTTCTTTGCCACAAGAACCATCCGGGCAGGCGAGGAGCTCACCTTTGATTACAACATGCAAGGTGGGGGTGGCAAGGGACTGGGGGCAGGGGCACACAGTGACATGGGACACGAAGACCCCTCCCCGAGGAGCTTTAAGAGGCCCTTCCTGACTTTCAGTGTCCCATCTGGACTCCTGGACCTCTGCCTACCACTTGGGGGTCCCCTCATTTCCAACCCCTGAACCCCACCCTTGAGATACTCCTACAGACTTCTCCCAAGACTCCTGGGGGAGGATGTTTGGCTTAAGAGTTAAGACACTCCTCCTGATTTATCTGAATTTCCCCAGTGCCCCCAATCCTCCCCACTCATTCCAAGTGTTCAGACATTCTTGTGGCCTCCAACCAGTCCCCTTCTTGACAGACCAACCACCTCCGAGACACTCAAGGGGGGGAATCCTTGACAGGAGGGTTTAGGTGCCCCTCTGGATGTGTAGGTGACCATTCCTGACTTCTGATTTGGCCTTTCCCCTGACAGTACCCTGCCTCTCTCCAAAACCCCGAACCCCTGGCCATCTTTCCAACACCTGAACATCCCTCCAGTGCTGAGCCCTGGCCTTATCTCTAAACCACCAACCCCACAACTCCCTCCCGACCCAAATCCCAGATGTGCTCCCAGCACCCAAGATTCCTGGGTCTCATGGTGAAAAGGGCAGTGGGACACTTCACCTTGGCCTTCTAACAAGTCCCCTCCTCCCCCCCCCCCCCGGCTGTGAATCCACAGTGGACCCCGTGGACATGGAGAGCACCCGCATGGACTCCAACTTTGGCCTGGCCGGGCTCCCCGGCTCCCCCAAGAAGCGGGTCCGTATTGAATGCAAGTGTGGGACTGAATCCTGCCGCAAATACCTCTTCTAGCCCTTTGAAGTCTGAGGCCAGACTGCCAGTGGGGGCCTAAAGCCGCCCGCTCCACCCACCCACCGCTGCCCTCCTGTTGAGGAATGACTGCCAGGGCCTCCTGCCTCTACCTACCCCCACCTGCCCCGTGCTTGGGGATGTGGGGTTGCGGGGAGGACTGACCGACTCTAGGAGTCCCCTTTCCCCATCCCAGCCCCATCTGTGGGTTGCACTTACAAACCCCCACCCACCTTCAGAAGTAATTTTTCACCACCAGGACTTTCTGCGGTTGAGATTCATGGCCTATCAAGGAGGTCCGAGGGGTGAGCCCCAGCCTGGCCCCAGAACGGAAGGATGTTTATTTTTGCACCTGCTTCTGCCTGGAGCTTGAGGGGTCTGTTGCAGGCCCTCTTCCTACTGCCCCAAGGGTGTGGGGAAGCAGCCCCAGGGCAGGCTGATCTCAGAGCCCCGAGTTCCCAGCCCTCTTGTTTCCCCTGCCACAGAAACTTTGTGCAAGTGAAAGAAAGGGGATCCCTGGGGCTGGGACTGGAGCTGGGGCTGGGGCTGGTTTCTGCTCCTGTGCTGGCTAGTGTTGGGCCTAAGAGCTAGAGGATCTCTTCTTCAGGGTTGCGCATCCGAGAAGTGGACACTCCCATGCTGCTGGAAGAGGGGTGGGCGCCCATGGCCCACTGACTAGTGAGGCGGGCAGGCCCGACTTTGCCAGCCCTGACGGTGGGCGGGCTCTCAAGTTGGCCTCCGGAGTGCGTATAGGAAGGCACCCGGGGCTCTTGACAGTGTGGAGGGTGCTGGGAGCCCTGACCTGGGCCGTGACGACTGCTGGGACTTCTGTGAGCTGGAACCAAGACCTAGCTAGGCTGTAGATAAGCACTTAGGACAAAAATGTGCATTGATGAGGTGCCAGGCACTGGGCAGAGCACCTGATCCACGTGGATTGTCTCAGGGAAGCCTTGGAAGCTATGGAGGTGGACCCCAGGAAAGGGCGCACGTGGCAGAAGGCAAAGTACAGGCCAAGAAGGGCAGGGGGGCAGGCCTGGTTTACCCGGGAGGGTACAGTAAGGTGAGGGAGGTCGCCGCCTGCCAGCCCTGGCCTCCAGGCCCTCTGCACTCACCTTGGGTTCACTGGTCTCAAAGGGACCCGCCCGCCAATAGACACAAGGCAGAGGCTCTGATGGCGGCCTTAACCCCTTGCTTCCCCTGTGAGGTCTTCTCTAGGAAGCCTTCCCTGACTACCTGTGCTCAGAGTGCCCCTACGTGAGACTGTGCCCTGCCGCCAGATGCCAGATCTGTGTGTGTGTCTGTGTGTCTGTCTGTGTCCGTGCTCCCTGCCCCCAGACTGACCTTCAGGCATGGACTGAATCTGATTCTCCTCTTGTATATCCCTTGGCCCTACCCAGCCTGGGGTGGGCATCAATAAAACAAATCAGTGACTGAACAAACCAAGGTGTGGGGATTGAAGACCTCGTGTAGGTGGGGGCCCGAGAAGGTGGGTGCTGGGGCGCCCAGGAACGTTCTCAGACTGCAGCCATCGGCGGTAAGGCAGCTCGCCACGAGGAACCGCTTGCACCATCATCATAGATTGTGTGACCTAAAATAAGCTTGCTTTTTAAAATGCACTGAAAGAGCAAACTAAGTCTGGGCACCTGGGTGGCACAGTCGGCTGAGCGTCCGACTCTTGGTTTCAACTCAGGTCGTGATCTTGGGGTCGTGAGATGGAGCCCTGTGTCGGGCTCTGTGTTCAGTGCAGAGTCAGCCTGGGGTTCCCCCTCTGCCCCTCCCTGCTGCTCACTGGCGCACACTCTCTTCCAAATAAATCAATCTTAAAAAAAGAAACCAAATCTATTGCCGTCTAAATGAACCAACTGTTATCACTGGTCATAAAAATAAATACAGTAGAAATATAGAAATATAATTCGAGCTGGACCCTCCCTGCTCTCCGAGGCCTTGAACCCAAAGCCTACCTACTGCAGAGAGAAAAGTCTCTGTGTACTGGGGGAAGCTTTTTCCGCAGGTGGTTCTTGGGTGCCTGTGTGTGCCAAGGTAGAAAGCAGAGAACAGACATGACATTCCCAGTAAGCTTGTTTTCATCACCTCTCAGTTGGGAGTGTGAGCCAGTGCCCTTTCCTTTGCTCAAGAGACCTCATACACAGTGACACAGATACCTATTTTGAAGACCTCACACACAGGTGACAGAATCCTAATTGGCTCAGAGACGTCACAGGGCACCTAGGACACAGCCTTCCGGACAGCTCATAGACCTCATTATACCCGGATACTGACCCTAGACCTCTGAGACTGCACACCCTGGGATACCTATCTCCGAGCAGCTCTGAGATCTTGCACCTGGACACAGACCCCAATTAACTCAGAGGCTGCACTGGAACTATGGGACAGACTCCCCAAGAGCGCCAAGACCTCGAACGTCACCTCATACACTGGGATTCAGAGCCCAAACCACATCAGAGAATGAGCTTTCTGGGCTAGAGATGCACAGACATCTCAGACTTCGCAACCTGGGATACTGCTACCCAAGCTATTCGGAGCCTTCACACCCTGATTGTCAACTCCCAAACTGTTTGGAGACCTCATAGCCTGGGGCAGACCCCCAAAAGTAGAGATGGGACACCCTGGACACAGACTGCCCAAACACTGAGACCTCATACTCTGAGCACAGCTCCCTAAATGATTCTGAATCCACTTACCTTGGACACAGACCCCCAGACTGCTCAGAGACACCCTGGAAAGTAGAGCACCAAACATCCCAGAGACCTCTCCCTAGAGCAGAGTGCCACAAACAACTCAGAGACTCAAGTCTTAGAAGCAGACCCCAAAAAGCATAGAGATCTCACAGCCCAGAAACAGACCCTGTTCAGAGAATTCCAAGCCTGGGAAACCCATCTATATACAGCTCAGTGACCCCACACTTTCTGGCACAGACCCCTAAATAGTTCACGGTCAGGACAGCCTAGGAAAGACTACCAAACTTAAGAGACCTCTCACTTTGTAACCCACACACCCAAAGAGCTCAGAGACCTGAAAATCTGATTACAGACCCCACCCCACCCCCGCCACACACACACACAAAGCTTCACAACTAGGGATAAAGACCCACAATTCCTCAGAGAACTTACAAACTGGAATAAAGATGGACAGACAGTTCAGAAACCCCACACCCTCTTCTCAGACCACCAGACCAACTCGGAGACCTCATGCCTTGAACAATACTAGAGCGCTCCAAAATCACATACACTGCAACACAGGCCCTAAACCAGCTCAGATATCTTGCACCCTTGACACAGATTCCTGCTCAGAGACGTCACGTACTGGACACAGATGTCCCCCCAATAGCTCAGAGCCTTCATACACTGAGACATCCCCAAACAACTCAGAGGCCTTCCACTCCAGTTCACAGAAGAGCTTAGAGACCTGAAAACCTGGACACGAATCCTCTACGTAGCTCAGAGACTGCACACCCTGTAAGACCAACCACAAATAACTCAGATCACACATCCTGGATGTAGACTCCTAACAGTTTAGAAACCTCATATCCTAGGCTCACATCGCCAAACAGCTCAGAATCTTCAGACTCTCCACAGACGTCCAAATGATGCAGAAATATCACACCCTGAACTCAGACCCCTAAACCATTTATGGAACTCCCACTTTGTACTCCTATCCAGAAAGATTTCAGACCCCTGACACTCATGCACACAGATCACCAAAAAGCCTAGAAACCTCACCTTCTGTTCAAAGTCTGCCACAAACAGAGGAGAGACCCGGTAACTGGGACACAGTCCCACAACAGCTTAGGGATCTCACGTTGTGGACACAGGCTCTCAAATGACCCAGAGAACGTCTAACCCAGGAGGCAGACCCACAAACCGGCCAGACAGCTCACACATCAGACATGCCGTGCCAAAATGCTCGGAGTTAACAATCCTTACACCCTAGGGCACAAACGCACCCCCACCCCCAGCTCAGAGACCTAACAGCCTGGACAAAGACCCCCCCACAAACACCCAAGAGATGTCATTAGTAAACAGAACCCCAAACCACTCAGAGACCTCAAACCCTGGAAACAGACCACTAATAAGTCCAAGACCTCATACCATGGGAATGAGACTCTCCCAACAGGAGCTACACCTCACCCTTGGAAACACACCCCAACAGTTAGGAATCTTAACACCAAGGGATCCAGAGATCAGAGAGCTCACACTCTCGGTCACAGAGGGTAAAGCACCTCAGAGGCCCCCCAAAGTATAAAGACATCAGTAGGAAGTCCTTAAACTCGAAACAGATCCTGAAACTGCTCCGATAAATCAATCACACCCAAGGACAAAACCCACATCATAGAACTCATTCGCTGGGACATGGGCTCAAAACAGTTAGGAGGGGTTGAGCACAGATACTCAAACACACCTGAGTTCTCATATGAGGGTCACAGACCCCAAACAGCCCCGCCACCTCATACCTGAGAGGAGAGACTTCTAAGTAGTTCAGAGACACCATACTCTGCACAGACCATCACAGAGTTGAGAGATTTCACACACGGAATGAAGACCTCCAAACAGCTCAGAAAACTCACCAGCGGGGCACCCTCCTCCCCCCATGTAAAGCTCAGAGGCCATGACCCTGGAACAAATCCCAAATGAGTCTGATGTATCACACTCTGGGACGGAGACCTCCCAAAAGGAAGAGACTCTGCACCTGAAAATATCCCCCAAACATGTCAAGAAACTCTCAAACCAAAAGAGCTCAGGGACCAGTATTCTGAACACAGGGGCCACACAGCTGCCCAAACAGCTCTGTGAACTCACCCCTGGAATGCAGACCAGAAAAAGCTCAGAATCCTCAGATCCAGGATTCAGAAATCCTTCTGAGACTTAGGGTATTGACCTCAAAATATAATTCAGAGAATATGCTGGATACAGAGAGCATCAAAGAAATCAGAGACCTCAAATCGTGGGGCACATACACCGAAACGGATCAGGGACCTCACATCCTGGATGTACATACAAAACACATCAGAGAATTTATATTCTAGGAAATACACACCCCCAATGAACAGACCTCACATCCTGTGACATACTCACAAATAGAACAAAAACCACACAAGCAGAGCTAGACATCCACGAGTATTTCAGAGAAATAGCATCCAGGGACGTATACCCACAAACAGATCATAGACCTCAATCCCTTGAGACATATGCACATAAAAATATCAGATACCTTCCATGCCGGGACATATACCCACAAACATTTCTGAGCGCTCATATCCTGGGAAATAAACTAAAGAATGGATCGGGGACTTCAGATATTGGGGCCTACACCCACAAAGAGACCAGAGACTCAAAGCCTGGGACATAAACCCCAAACGCCTCAGAGACCTTACATGCTGAGACAAAGAAAAGGTAAAACCAGATGGCCCGAGAAACAGAACCTCCAACAGATCAGAGACCACACGCTGTTGACACACATACCAAGAACAGACCCTCACATCCTGAGACACGCAACCACAAAGGGATCAGACGACCCCTATCTTGATGTGCACCCACAGACAAATCTGACATCCTGGGGCACGGACCCTCAGGGATGCCACGCCCTTGGACAAATACCCGCAGACAGGTAATACACAGAGAACTAGATGAAAGACCTCTCATCCTGCAACATAAATCCCAAAAAGTGGTCAGAGAACTCACGTCTTAGGACATATACCCACAGTCCTAACAGAGACATCATATCCTAAGACACATCCACAAAACATCAGAGAGCATAGGCCATGGGATGTATGCCCACAGAGAGATCAGATATTGCCCACTGGGACACACACAGAAAAAGTGCAGAGAGGGGGGCACCTGGGTGGCTCAGTCGCTGAGTGGCTGCCTTCGGCTCAGGTCAGGGTCCCAGGGTCTTGGGATTGAGCCCCGCATTGGGCTCCCTGCTCGGCGGGAAGCCTGCTTCTCCCTCTCCCGCTCCCTCTGCTTGTGTTCCCTCTCTCGCTGTCTCTGTCAAATAAATAAAATCTGGAAAAAAAAAAAAAAAAAAGAGCAGAGAGAGGCACATTCCAGGAAATACACTAAAATATCCTGGCGAATTCATCCACAAAAAGATTAGAGACCTTAAATGTTTGACAATACACATAAAGAGATCGGAGATATCACATCCTGGGACACAGAGTGACAAAATGCTCACAGACCTCACATGCTGGGAAACAGGCACAGAAACGGATGAGAAACCTCACATCCTAGGACACACACCCTCGAAGAGTTCCCAGACATAAAGTCCTGCAAAACGCACCCCCAGACCATTCACAAACCTCACACCCTGGAACACACACAACGAACAAATCAGAGACCTCATATCAGGGACTCTCCCCGCAGAGAGAATACAGATCCTGAGACACACACTCAGAAATGTATCGGTGCCCCTAAATCCTGGAAGACAGCCACACACACGTGGACAAACAGCTCAGGGAGCCCACATTCTGGAGCACAGAAAACAAAAAGACAGACCAGAGACTTCAAATCCACAATCAAGTCAGACACACCACAAGCTGAAAAATGCACCCAGAAAATACACCAGATGGTAGACATGACATCTTACGGCATAACCCATGAAGAGACCAGAGGATTCATTGTTTCAGCTTCAAATCTCTTTCTTTCTCTCCCTCTCTGACCTCTGCTTTTGCCATCACATTGCTTTCTGTGACTACTTCCATCATCCCACGGCCCCCGTCTCAATGTCCATAGCCACTTAGTTTTCTGTGATTCCTAAAGGTCCTACCTCCCTCACATAGAGACATTTGTGATTAGAATGGGTCCTCCCGGGGAATCCAGGATAACCGCTCCATCTCACGGTGCTCCCTTAATACATATCTGCAAGATCCCTTTCTCCAGTAAGACAACATATTAACAAGGTCCAGGAATGGGGTGAGCACGTATTTGGCGATCCATTATTTGACAAGACAGAACACACGTGCACAAAGAGAAAGCTCACCTCCTGGGACACAGGCACATGAAGTGCTTGAAGACTTCACATCTGGAGTTCCACACCTCCAAAGAGATCAGAGACCTTCCACCCTGGGACATACCTGCAGACTGTGAGAGAGCTAGCTACATTCTGAGACATACACCAGATGATGCCTAGAGTCCTCACACTCTGGGAATTAAACCTACAAAGATAGAAGAGAACCCACTCTCTGGGACATACACACCCAAAGAGAATAGGAACCTGATTACGATGGGATATACACCTACACAAAGATCAGGGACCCACATTCTAGGACCCCCAAACAGACCAGACCTCTAACTCTGAGACACACACACACCAAAAGAGCAGAAAAGCAGCCCACATTCACACACTCACACTCACACACACACACACACACACACACACACACACACACACCAGGGACCTCACACACTGGGACACAGAAACACAAAGAGAACAGACCTCATGCCCTTTACCAACGCACCCAAGGAGATGACACACTCCCCTATGTGACGTACATGCACCATCAGATCAAAGACCTGATCTGAGAAACACAACCCAAACCACACCAGACACCTTCCATCCTGCGACATGAACCAACCAACAGGTTATGGACCCCACACGCTGGTAAACGCATCCAGATAAATTTGGACACCTGAAATCTTGGGGCTTATAGTCTCGAGATCAGAGAGCTCAGATCCTGGGATACGGGCCCACAAACAGAGATCCTCCCATAAAGAGGTAAAAGTCTGCACATGGACAGAAATACACTGAGAAACATCAGAGAGCTGGCAAAACGTGGGCCATGTACGCACCACTGGATCAGAGGCCTCCTATCTGAAACACAACCAGAATGAGCTTAGAAATCTCAAACCCTGGATATATAGACCTTAACAGATAAGAACGGCACTTCGTGGCCTCTACACCAACAAACAAATCAGAAACGCTTGCAAATGTCCCCATAAGGCATCAGACAACTGATGACCTGGAACGTAACACCCGCAAACAGCTCAGAGACCTAACACGCTGGGATGCGCATTCACAGAACATCACAGATCTCACATCCTGGCACACACATCGACAAAGAGATCAAAGAACTCACCTGGATAAAAACACCAGAAACATCAAACAAGTCAGACACCCCATACCCCTGTTCATTCACCAGTGAAAAGATCAAACGCTTCACGTTATCAGACAAGTACCCACAAACAGATGAGGGAATTCCCATCATGGGATAGACGCCCTGCTTCATTCATGCTTCAGTCACCAGCAAGCATACCAGAGGCTTCCACACCACGAGACAGAGACAAACAAACAGATCCAGAAGGCTCGCATTCTAGGACATAATCCCAGAAACAGATCGAGCAAAAGGAAAGCACACACACGAAGAGGTCAGAATCCTTACACCGTGAACACACGCATGACAGTTCAGAGAATTCACATCCTGGGCACTATCTACAAAACCCAGCTTCTCCTCTCCTACGACCATATACCCCAAAACGGCTGGGCCCACAAATTCTGGGACACACACTATTACAGAGATCAGAGACCTCACACCCTGGTCCATGCACCCGCACACGGAGCAGAGACCTCCCACCATCAGACACACACTCAGAGAGGTGTTCACATCCTTGGATGTGTGCCGACAACCAGATGGAGACCTCACCGTCTGGGACACTGCAGTCCTTTCTTCCTGACCCCCCACCATTTTTTTTTTTTAAGAGAAGAAGGTTACAGGATGCCTGGCTGGCTCAGTCAGTAGAGCATGCGACTGGGCTGGAGCCTACTGAAAAAAAAAAGGAAAGAAAGAAAGAAAAGAAAAGAAGGTCATGTTTATCCAATTTCTTGAAAGTGCAGGCCTTTTTATCTCCTCAGGGCTCTGGACCTGCTTCTATAACAAATCACCCCGATCTTATTGTCATAAAACAACACAAATATATTATCCTATATTTCTGCAGATCAGAAGACTGACAAGGAGTCTTACAGGGTAAAAATGAAGATGGCAGCAGAGCTAACTTCCTTCTGGAGTTCCTAGGGGAGAATCTATAGGACACCCGCATTTCCTAAGCTCGTGGCTCCTTGCTCCACCTTCGAAGTTAGCAGTGTTTCATCTTCCAATCTCTCTCTCTTTGCCGCCATCGAGCTCCACCTCTGTTTCTCTTTGATTTCTACTTATGTCATGACGTCACTTTTTTTTTTGACTCTGCATCTCTTCCCACACTGTGTTCTTGGACTCTTGCCTTCATGTGTGCCTCATATAAGGACACGTATGATTACGTTGGGCCTACCCCGATAATCTGGGATAATTTTCCCATCGGCATGCTTAACTTAGTCATATCTGCAAAGTCCCCCTTTTCATGTAAATTAACGTAATTGTAGGTTCCAGGGATTAGGAAGTGGACATCTTTGGGGTGTTGCTATCCGGTCACCAGAGACATGTACGCCCCGACAGCTCACAGACCTCATATTCGGAGTCCTACACTTCCACGTAAGTGAGACACCTTCCACCCTCTAACATACATCCAGAAAGAACACACACACACACTTTTGGGGACTTAGACCAAAAAATGCTCAGAGTCCTTGGAATTAAACTCACAAACATAAGAGAACCGGCCATCTAGGTTTCGAGAGCACCCTCGAACAGGTCAGAGGCTTCACACTCTTGTTCACTGAGCAGTGAATATATCAGACATTTCACACCACCAGATACTACCCACAAACACATCAGGAAATTCACATGTTGGGACATACACAGACAAAGGGATTCCAGACCCCACAACTTGGGACACATAGCCACAAACATATCAGGGACTTCAAATGCCACAAATAGTCCAGAGGGCTCACACCATGGGGCGTGCACCATCAGACAGATCTGGGGTATGAAATCCTGGGATATGTACCCAGGAACAGATTAGAGACCTCACAACCTGGACATATAACCGCAAAGAAACCACAGGCTTCAAACTCTGCAACACGTACCCACAAACAGATCAGAAACCTCAAGCCCTGAGTCATACATTATAAAGAGATCATAAAGCTCACATCCTGAGATATAATCCACAAACAACGCAGAGGCCATATGTACCCAAGGCGCAGACTCACACATGGACCAGAGACCTCAAATCCTGCAATGCACAAGCATAAGCAAGTCAGACACCTCAGGGGCTAAGAAGATACCAGAAACAGATTATAGACCTGAAATCTTACAACGAACATCCACAAACAGATCCGAGAGCTCATGTGTTGGGACGTTTACCAGCAAACAAATCAGAGGCCTCAAGTCAAGGGACACACACCCACAAAAAGCTCAGAAACCTCACATGTCCTGGACATACGAACCTAAATAAATCAGAGATCTAGCATGCTGGCATATATACATGATCAAACAAATCAGAAACCTCCTATCACCAGAAATACCCGCCCTGGGGCGCCTGGGTGGCTCAGTCGGTTGGGCGTCTGCCTTCGGCTCAGGTCACAATCCTAGGGTCCTGGGATCGAGCCCCACATTGGGCTCCCTGCTTGGCGGGGAGCCTGCTTCTCCCTCTCCCACTCCCCCTGCTTGTGTTCCCGCTCTCGCTGTGTCTCTGTCTGTCAAATAAATAAATTTTTTAAAAAAGGAAAAAAAAAGAAATACCCGCCCAAACAGATCAGAGACCTAACAACTGGAACATAAACCCACAAACATCTGGCGGACCTCAGAGAATAGAATGTATTCCCCAAATCAGCTCAGACACCTGACATTTTAGGACGCGCACACACAAACTGGAGGCCCCACATTCTAAGACATATTCTCACAAACAGCTCAGAGACCGCAAGTTCTGAGACATACCCCGCCCCAAACTTTGTGAAACCTCTCATTGTGGTTCACACACCCGCACACGGATCAGAGACCTCCCGCCATCAGACACACGCTCGCAAACAGACGGGGGAGTTCACATCCTGGAAGGTGCGCCGACAACCAGCTAGAGACCTCGCGACCTGGGACACTGTACTCCTTTCCTATTGCTGCTGCGACAAGTCACAATTGTTACATGAAACAACACGCATTTACTATCTTACCTTTCCACAGGTCGGAAGCTAAAAAAGGGTTTCAAAGGGCTAAAATCAAGTTGTTGGCAGAACTGCATTGCTCCTGGAGGCTCCAGGGGGAGGATCCATTTCCTTGCCTTTTGAAGTTTCTCGGGCTGCCTGCATTCCTTGGCTCGTGGCCCCTTCCCCCAACTTCAAAGCAGTGTTTCATCCTCAAATCTCTCTCTCCGATTTCTATTTCTGTCATCACACCTGCTTCTCTGATGGACTGTCCTGCCTGTCTCCTGTAAAGACCCTTGTGATTACACTGGACTCACCTGGAAAATAATCCAGGACAGTCTCCCCCATCTCAAGATAATTACTTTATCACATCTGCAAAGGACTTTTTTTTTTTTTTTTTTTTGCAAAGGACTTTTTCACATGTAAGGTCCCATAGTCCCATGTTCCAGAGATTAGAACATGGACATCTTTCAGCGATCTTTACCAACCTTAGACATACATACATGAGGAATTAAAAGCATCCCATCCTGGGGGGCCTGGCTGGCTCAGTCAGTAGAGCGTGTGACTCTTGATCTCAGGATCGTGAGTTCAAGCCCCACACTGGGCGTAGAGTTTACTTAAAAAATAAAAAAATAAAAACATCCCATCCTGAGATATACACCCATAAGTAGGTCAAAGACCTCACATCCCATATCATACGATTCCAAAGAGATGAGAGACCTCCCACCCTTGGACATACATCCAAAAAAAAAAAAAAAAAAAAAAGAGTGAGGTAGGTATTCTGTGTCATATACCCACACACAGGGCAGGGACCTCTCAAACTGGGACACATAACCACAAACAGAAGACACCTCACGCCCTTACACACACACACACACACACAGATCAGAAACTCAAATATTGTGATTAGAAAGGCAAAAACTGAAAAACAATAAGGTACCCACACACAGATGAGAGACCTCACAGCCTGAGACACGTACTCACAGATCGGAGATCTCAAGTCTTGCACCATATACCTACAATCAAGTAAGAGACCTCATAGTCTAGGAAAAATACCTCAAGACTGATTATGTACTTGACTTCTTCAGAAAACACCCATGAGGAGATCAGAAAGTTCATATCTTGGGACACAGACTCACAAAAAGACCAGAGACTTGAGCCAAATGAAAGACACCCCCGGGGCGCCTGGGTGGCTCAGTTGGTTAAGCGACTGCCTTCGGCTCAGGTCATGATCCTGGAGTCCCAGGATCGAGTCCCACATTGGGCTCCCTGCTCAGCAGGGAGTCTGCTTCTCCCTCTGACCCTCCTCCCTCTCATGCTCTCTGTCTCTCATTCTCTCTCTCCCAAATAAATAAATAAAATCTTTAAAAAAAAAAAAAAGAAAAAAAAGAAAGACACCCCCAATGAGCTGCACACCTCACAGCTGGATATACACATCCGAACAGATCAGAGACCTCCCATCCTGGTACATATATAATCAAATGAATCAGAAATCTTGGAAATACCCATGAAATATCAGAGATCCAACAACCTAGGCATAACTCACAACCACCTCAGAGACCTCACACGAAGAGACACACAAAATCAGCAGAGGGACCTCACATCCAAAGACACGTACTCACAAACAGACCAGAGACCACCCATCCCGAGACGTACACCCCACAAATCCCCAAAATTTAGGGACACACACTCTCAAGCAGGTCAGAGACTTCTTGCCCTGGCTCATACACCCACACACAGGTCAGAGGCCTCCACCATCAGACACACTCACAAACACATTCCTAGGATGTGAACAGACAACCGGACAGAAACATAACTCAGGACACTGTATTTGTTTCTCATCGCTGTTGTAACAAATCACCACGATTTTAGGATCATGGAAAAACACAATTTTTTTTTTTAAAAGATTTTATTTATTTATTTGACAGAGAGAGACATAGCGAGAGCAGGAACACAAGCAGGGGGAGTGGAAGAGGGAGAAGCAGGCTTCCTGCCGAGCAGGGAGCCCGATGTGGGACTTGATCCCAGGACCCTGGGATCATGACCTGAGCCGAAGGCAGACGCTTAATGACTGAGCCACCCAGGCACCCGGAAAAACACAAATTTATTACATTACATTGTGTAGGTTTGAAATCCGAAAATGGGTCTTAGAGTATTAAAGTCAGGTGTGAACAGAGCTGTGTTCCTTCTGGAGACTCTGGGCGGGGAAGGGGGGGGATTCATTTCCTGGCCTTTTCCAGTTTCCAGAGTGCCTGTATTCTTGGCCCCTGGCCCCTTCTTCCACCTGCAAAGCCCTCCGCGCTTCATCTTCAAATCTCTCTGATTTCTGCCTCCATCATCGATCTCCTCCCTGATTAGGGCTCCCTGTTCACATGTCCTTCACTGGACATCTTCGGAGTCCTATTATTTAGCCGAGTACAGACACAGATGCACAACGGAAATTTCATGTCCCAGGACATGCTGTCATGACCGGCTCAAGGACTTTCCAAGCTGGGGCACACACCCACAAACACCTCCGTCGTCGGAGCACTGTATCTGACTTGGTCTGTGTCGTTACTTTTCGTTCAGTGACAATGGGCATCCTGTCCTGCTCATTTTAGGACTCTTGTGATTACACTGGACCCACCTAGAAAATCTGAGAAAATCTTCCCATCTCAAGATGTGTAATTTAATCACACCTTCAAAGTACCTTTTAACACGTAAGGTCACATCTTCACGCACGGTTTCCAAGGATTACAACACAGGCATCTCTAGGAGGCCTTAAGTCGGCAGAGTAGAGACATACACACACAAACAAATAAGAGATCTCGAATCACAAAACACATACCTCCAAAAAGCTCAGAGACCTAAAATACTGGGACATATACTAGAAACAGCTCCCATCCCTCATCTGGAGTCATACATCTAGAAAGTGATCAGAGACCTCCTTCCCTCAGCCATACATCTAAAGACAGCAGGGAGACACACATTCTGGGACATACACCCACAAACAGGTCTGGGACCTCAAAAATTGGGACACATACCCACAAACAGAACAGACCTCATACCATTGACTAACAAGCAAAAGAGGCCCTCCCCCCCAAATAAAACCACTTGCATACTGTGATATAGACACACAAATGGATCAGACTTCATCTGAGAAATACAACCAGAAATGGCTCGGAGACAGCAAACCCTGCAACAAGAACCCACAACACATTAGAGACCTCATATCCTAGGAACTACATCCTCCAGAGTAATTAAAGATGCTTGGCAGCTTGGGGCCCACACCCACAAGGAAATGAGCGAGTTCAAATCCTGGGGCACATACCTGCAAACAGATCAGAAGCCCCAACACATCCCACAAAGAGCTCAGAAACCTCAGACCTTGGATATGCACACTTGAACAAATAATAAACTCCACATCCCATTACATGTCCAAGGATACAAATCAGAAATCCCATATACTTGCAAACAACTCCAGAAAGCATCAGAGATCTAACAAGCTGGGACGGGCACCCTCAAACAGCTCAGGGTACTCGTGCCTGGGATGTACATCCCTGAATAGCTCTAAGACTTCACATCCTAGGACAGGTATTCTGGAACAGATCATGGAATTCACATCTTGGGAAAACACCCTGAAACATACCAGTCCTTTCAGCCTGGTTCACTTACCAGAAAAGAGATCAGAATCTTCACACTATATACCCCTCCACGCACAAATGATCAGAGTTCACATCCTGGGATGCACTTCAACGAACAGATTAGGGACCTCGCAACCTGGACACATAACCACGGAGACCACAGACCTCAAACCCCGCAATGTATACCCGCAAACAGATCTGAGACCTCATGCTCTGAGAGATATGCCAACAAACAGATCGGGGGGCTCACATCATGGGATAGGCTCCAAAACGTATCAGAGACTGTATACGACCAGAGATACCCACAAATAGATCAGGGCTCTCAAATCCTGCAACATATGCTTCCAGGTGCATCAGAGACCCGACATGCTCTGAAAAAAGAGCCACAAACCGACCACAGAACTAATATCTTGTGCCATATATCCCCGAAGAGATCAGAGAGTTCACATGCCGAGACACATACTCACAAGAGATCAGAGGATTTGGGCCAAGGGACATACCCTCACAGCAAGCTCTTTCAAACCTCACAGCCTAGACATTCACAACTAAACAGATTGAAGAACTTATATTCTGGCATATATACCACCAAAGCAAGTGGCAAGTTCATTATCATCAGAAAGGTATCTGAAACACATCAGAGACCTAATAATCTCGAATACAAGCCACAGACATCATAAAGACCTCACACACTGGACGTACACCCCAAATCAGCTCAGAGACCTCACGTCCGAGGACACGCACACACAAACAGCTCAGAGACCACAAATGTTGGGACACACCCCCTCAAGTGGGGTCGGAGACCTCACACCCTGGCTCATCCACCTGCACACGGATCACAGACCTCCCGCCATCAGCCGCGCTCGCAAACAGACGGGGGAGTTCACATCCTGGGATGCGCGCCGACAACCAGCTAGAGATCTCGCGACCTGGGACACTGTACTGCTTTCCCATCGCTGCTGCGACAGGCCACTGTGATCTTGGTGCTATAAAACAAAACACACTTACTACCTTACATTTCTATAGGTCAGGAACCCAGAAACGAGTCTTAGAGAGAGAAAAACAAGTTGTCAGCAGACCTGCCTTCCCCCTGGAGGCTCCAAGACAGAATCCATTTCCTTGCACTTCCAGTTTTAGGGGCTGCCTGCACTCCCTGGCTCGTGGCCCCTTCCTCCATCGTCAAAGCCAGCAGTGTTTCATCTTCTAATCTCTCTCTGATCCCTCTTCTCTCAGTTTCAGTTGTCACACCTCCTTCTCTCGGTCGGCTTCCATCTTTACATCACCGTCTCTGACTCCGTGCGTATCACTCTCCCACGGCCACTTCCGACCCTTACCATCCTGCCTCCCACATAGAAGGGTAGCAGTCATTATGTCAGGCCTACCTGGTTAATCCAGGATAAACCCCCAATCGCAAAGTGTTTCATTTCATTACACCTACAAGGTCCTTTTTCCCAGAAAGTTAACATAGTCACAGGTTCCGGGGATTGGGACACAGATATTACTGGGGGCCAGTATTCAGCTAAATGGAGCACGGATGTGACGTACACGGCACCTACTGGGAGAGACGTGACATTCTGGGAAATACACCCACAGACCAATGAGGGAACTCACACTTCATATACACACCCACAAACGGATCAGGGACCTAACGGCCTGGAAAGTCTAGCCATAAAGAAATCAGACTAGGGGGCGCCTGGCTGGCTCAATCAGTAGAGCATGTGACTCTCGATCTTGGGGTCATGAGTGTGAGCCCCACACTAGGGCTTGAAAAAAAAAAAAAAAGAAATCACAGACTTCAAATCCTGCAACACAAACCTATAAACAGTTCAGAGACTTCATATGCTGGGTAGTACATCCAGAAACGGACTATGGTTCCTGCGCCCAGCACATATACTGACCACCACGTGGGAGCCCCAAAGCCTAGAACATAGACCCATAAAGAGTTCACATATGGCGCCTGCTGTCATTCACTCTGAAACAGATCAGAAACCTCACAACCTGGGATACACCCCCAGGCCCATTACAACCCTCACTCCCTGGGACACACACACACATACACACACACACAGAGCTCAGACACCTCGCACACAGGGACACTCACCACCAAGCAGATCAGAGACCTCATGTCCTGGAATATACAACAAACAGATCAGAGAACTTACATCCTTGACAAAATTCGTGACCAGACAGCACGTACTGACACATACAGGAAGGAACAGAGAAGAAACCTCACAGCATAAACACAACCACAGAGAGGTCAGAAACCTTACACTCTGGGCATACATACCCTAAAAGATCTAGGATTTCACATTCTATGACATACACCCAAGAACAAATCAGAAACCTCAAATCTTGGCAAATAATCCCCCTAGCAGATCAGAGAACCTACAACCTGGGACACATACCTGTAAAAACTAAAGAAACGTATTCTGGGGACGCGTGGGTGGCTCAGTTGGTGAAGCGTCTGCCTTTGGCTCAGGTCATGATCCCAGGGTCCTGGGATCGAGCCCCGCATCGGGCTCCCTGCTCCGCGGGAAGCCTGCTTCTCCCTCTCCCTCTGCTTCTCATGATCTATCTCTCTCTCACGTGCTCTCTCCCTCTCTCAAATAAATAAAATCTTTTCTTTTTTTAAAAAAGAAAAAATGTATCCTGGGATGTACATCCACAGATGATCAGAGACCTTAAATCCTGGGAGCTAGACCCACAATAAGATCAGAGACCTTACATCCTGGGATATGCACCCAAAAATCTGATCAGAAATCTCACCTCCTGGACAGACACACCCAAACAGATCAGAGACCTCACGTCTGGGGCATATGCCCACAAACCTTACACCCTGAGGCATATACACACAACCAGATCAGACCTTACTCTCAAATTGGGCCCCACCGCTCAAAAGAGAGGAGAGAGCTCCTCTCTTGGGATTATACCTGCAAATAAATAAGAGGCCTCACACCATGGGACATATACCGTCACCCAGGTGAGAGACCTCACACGTTTGGAAACACACAAGGAATAGATCAGATACTTCACACTGTGGGTCATGCACCCTCGAAAAGATCAAAGACATCACATCATGCATCATAGGATTTAACACCTAACAATTTGACATTGCTGCTCTGTTTGCAAGAATTAACTCCATGAACTGATCAGAGACCTCACACCCAGGGCCATATAACCACAAATAGATCAAAGACCTTACACTTTCTATATACACCCACGTAAGAGACCTCACATCCTGGGATATACAATGATAAATAGCCACAGGCCTCGCATCCCGGAACATCCAACGATAAAAAAACATATGCCTCATATCTCAGTAAATAACCCCCGAACCAAATCAGAGACCTCACACCATGGGATGCAAACCCAAAAAGACCTCACAGACCTCACAAACTGAGACATACACCCACAGACAAATAAGAGACCTCGCACCCACGTTCACAGAATCACAAACATATTGGAGAACTTATACCCCTGGCATACACCCATGGAAGACACCTCACATGTTGATACTTGTAGGAACAAGCACATCACAGACCTCAGATCCTGGGGCTTACATGCACAAACATCGGTGACCTCATGCTCTGGGACATACACCCACAAACATCATCAGATCTCCCATTCTGGTGAAGATACCCACAAAGAGATCAGAAACCTCACAACGGGGACATCCTTGCAGAAACAACGCAGACACATGATATTCTAGGACATACAGCCACAAACATAACCAGACAAGACACCTGGGAATTACAACCATAGGGATGAAAGACCTCCAGCTCCTGATACAGTTATGAGAAGATCAGAGACCTTACATACAGAGACATATCAGGGGCTTCTTACTTTGGAACATATACGTAGAAACAGATCAGGGACATCATACACTGAGAAATACACCCACAAACAGACCTTGACATACACCAGTGAAGACAGACTCACATATAGTAACATATAACAACAAATAGATCAGAGACCTCATACCTTAGGATATACATCAACAAAGAGCTCAGAGACTTCAAATCATGGAACATACACACCCAAAGAGATCAGAGACCTATATGCTGGGTCATACAGCCTCAAACATACTTGAGAACTCACATTATGTGAAGTCCCCCCACCCCAAACAGCTCAGAGACCTCATTCCCTAGGAAGCACCAACACAACAGTATCAAAGAACTGGTACCCTTGATCTATACTCATGCAGAGAGACCTCACATACTGGGACATACACAGGGATAGACAGCTCTGAGACCTCATGTTCTGGAACGCACACTCTCACAAATAGACCATAGATTTTCATTTTCTGAGACATACACCCACAGAGAGTTCAGGGAACTTACATCTTCAGAACCACACCCACACACATTTTAGAGACCTCACAGTCAGAGACATATACCCACAGACACAGCAGAGACCTCACACTCTGGGACATACACCCTCAGACAGAACAGTCCTTATATCCTGCAACACACACTCCACAAATGGACCAGAGTGCTCACACCCGCAGAAAACATAACCGAAAAGGCTCAGAAACATACCAACCAGGAAAATATATCCACAAAGACCTCATATATTGGGAAATATACCCACAAACATGTCAGAGAGCTCACACATTGGCACATATACCCCCAGAGACCAGAGATCTAATATCCAGGGACATAAAACCAAAAACCGATTAGAGACCCCATATCCTTGACCTGCATCCAGAAGAGAGACCTCACATCCTGAGAAATACAATGACAAACAGATCAGAGACCTCATAGCCTGGGACATATACCCACAAGTGGATCAGAAACCTTTATACCGGGGGCCTGGGTGGCTCAGTTGGTTAAGCGACTGCCTTCGGCTCAGGTCATGATCCTGGAGTCCCGGGATCGAGTCCCGCATCGGGCTCCCTGCTCAGCAGGGAGTCTGCTTCTCCCTCTGACCCTCCTCCCTCTCATGCTCTCTGTCTCTCATTCTCTCTGTCTCAAATAAATAAATAAAATCTTTTAAAAAAATAAAAAATAAAAAATAAAAAAGAAAGAAACCTTTATACCATTAGACCATATACTGATGGAGCAGAAACCTCACACCCAGGACGTACACATCCAGAAAGACTAGAGAACTAACATCCTGGAATATACACCCACAAACAAATAAAACATGTCTCATCCTGGGAACCACACACCCAAACAGATCAGAGACCTCATAATCTCATGCACACACACTCAAAGAGTTTGGATACCCTGGTACAATACACCTGTGAGCAGAGACCTCATAAACTGCAACCTACAGCTGTGAGCATGTCAGAGACCCCACACATTTGGGACACACACACTCACAAACAACTCAGGAACTTCACACCTTGGGACATATACCCATAAACAGTTCAGAGAGCTGACACCCTGGAACACAGATTCGCCCTGCCCTCAATACCAGAAATATCAGTATCTGGACATAGACTCTCGAACACAGCAGAGACTTTATATGTGGGGACTCACTGGCCCAAACTGCTCCAGCACCGATCAGCCCAGATGCAGAGTCCAGTCACCTTCATGATACCTTTTCCTGGGACTTAAAACTCCATACACCTCAAAGAACAAATGGGTTTCTCCAAACACAATCCTCCAAAGAGTTCATGGCTGTGAACACTGAGACACCCAGAACACCTCACACCTACAACACACACTGCAAGGGAGCTCAGAGACTTCAAATTCTGGACCCAAGTACAAAGTATCTCAGAGACATCATACCCGGGGATTAAGGATCCCAAACAGTTATGATCACATTCTGGACATGAACCCAAAACAGCCCAGAATCCCCACACTTTGAGGCATAGAACACCAAATAGTTCAGAGACCTAAAAACACAGAGAGAGAGAGAGACCCCCCCAAAGAGATCAGAGACCTAAAAATGTGAAAGAGGGAATGCCCCAAACACCCAGATATGGATACAGGTCACAAAAGCTCAGAAATCTCAAACCCTAGACAGAGACCCTCAAAGAGCTCAGAAATGCAACAAATTAACCAAAACTTAGCAACTTAAAACAACAGCAAACACCAATCATCTCACACAGATCTGGGGAGTCGGGAATTCAAGAGCAGCTTAGATGCATGGCTCTGGCTTTGAGTCCCTCAGGCTGCAGTCATCAGAAGGCTCAAGTGGGGCCGGAAGCTCGGCTTCCAAGCTGGATCACTCACATTGCTGGCAATTTAGCGATGGCTTTTGGCTGGGGTGCCTCAGTTCTTTGGTACATAGATCTCTCCATGCGGCTGCTTGAGTGTCCTCACAACATGGTGGCTGGCTTCCCCTAGAGCAAGTGATCCAAGAAAGAGCAAGACAGAAGCCAAAATGCCTTTAAAACTGTCCTCTATATTAAGTACTGCTTTGCTGCATCCCACAAATTTGGTAAGTTTTATTTTCATTTTCATTTAGTTCAAACTATTTTTGGGGTGCCTGGGTGGCTCAGTTGGTTAAACGTCTGAGTCTTGATCTCAGGGTGGTGAGTTCAAGCCCTGCCATTGGGCTCCGTGCTGGGCGTGGAGCCTACTTAAAAAAAAAGAAAAAGATACAAGCTATTTTTTGACTTCTCTTATGACTTCTTCTTTGACTCACCGAGGCCCTGCATCCTCCCCCAAAGCCTTTCTCCAGAGCTCAGACCCTGCTTCCTGCATAAAAGTACAAACCTGGGGGTGCCTGGGTGGCTCAGTCAGTTAGGCGTCCAACTCCTGATTTTGGCTCAGGTCATGATCTCAGGGTCGTGAGATCGAGTCCTGCACTGGGCTCCGTGCTGGGCATGGAGCCTGCTTGAGATTCTCTCTCCCTCTGCCCCTCCCCCAACCCCTCTCTAAAAAAAAAAAAAAAAGAAAACCTGTCTCTCTTATAGCCCAATTTACAGTTTTCACAAGAACAATGTTTTTTCTCACTGTGCACCCTTGCCTCATGATGCACAGCCTATTATGTATGTTCTCAAAGGAACACAGGAAGTAAAACTGTGGGTTTACTAGAGATGGAAACACAATTCTGGAGGATATTTACTCTTTATTGAGCCCAACAGACATTTATATTAAGCGATACATGCACATGACTCCCATGTTCCAACTGAGACAGTCTCAGACCCACACTGGACCCTGGCCAGAGATGGCATTTACCTGCATCTCATCCCTTTCCCCAGCCCTGAACTTTGCTTTCAGAAGGGATGTGTGATTAGAGGGGGGGGGGGCTGAAATCAGGAGAGGGCAGGTGTGTGGACTGTTACACTGTCCTTCTGACTCAGAGTAGTCCTGCAAAACCTCAAGAAGGTCAAATTAAGGTTTAGAAAGATGCTCCAAAAAGCTGGACTCTCCTACCACCCAACCAGGACTTGGGGTTTCCAGGCTCTGAAACAGGTTCTACCAGGCCCCAAATACCCATGCGTACTGGGTGTGGACGAGGCCTGAGGGGAGACAGACTCCAACATCCATCTGAGCAACGTCCATCCCAAGATAGGGCTCTCCACTCTGGACCACAGCCACTGCCTCTCCACAACCCAATTGGCCACAAACGGTATCAAGGGAGACTCTGTGACCCCTAGAACAGAGGGCAAGACAGAGGTTCTGAATGAAGTGGCCACCTGTATTTCCGGGTCTGGACAAGGAAGCTAGAGGTGGCTGCGAGTCCATTTGGAGGCGTTCACTACCAATCACATGACTCCCAGTTCTCTCTGCCTTTCTGAGCTGGTCTGTAGCCAGGGCGGCGTGTGCGCGCCATGGACACCTCACGTCCGAATTTTGGCAGGTGATGACATCACTCTATAAGAGCACCCCAAAGAGCTTGGGGCTTTCAAACACTGGGGCAGAGACCTTGAGACAGATGAGTGACTTCACATCCTGAGAAACAAACCCGAACACTTTTCAGAGAACACCACGAACTTCAGACAAAGACCCCCAACCTGTCCAAAGGCTTCATACCCTGGACCAGTAGTTCTCAACCAGAGGCAATCTGCCTCCCCCGCCTCGGGAACATCTGGCAGTGCCTAAGGGACATTTTGGTTGTCACAGCTGGAAGGGGAGAGGTGCTATTGGCAACAAGTGGGTAGAGATCAGGGATGCCACTAGTCAGTGCCCTTTAGCCAAAGACCCCCCAGGAACATACCTGTAGTTGAACAAGTAGGGTTCATTATTCATTTCGGTGAGGGAGAATACACACCATGGGAGCCAAGGGATGTCTCAGTAAGAGGGTATCAGGAAGAACCAGTTAGGGGTGCCCGACAGGCTCAGTCAGAAGGGCACGCGACTCTTGATCTCGGGGTTGTGAGTTCGGGCCCCACGTTGGGTGCAGAGATCACTAAAAAAAAATATTTTTTTAATTAAAAAAAAAAGTAAGAACCAATGATAGGATCTGGGCTTCAGTTAAGTGGTTTCGGGGAGGCTACAAAGAAGGGGGGCTCCCTCTAGATTGGATACGGTCAGAAAGGGAGGGCAGTTTTAAGACTGGGCATCTCCATAAATCTTCTCTCTAGTGAGGGCCGACTACAATAAACCCAAAGCTGAATTTGGTGTTAAAAAAAAAAAAAAGAAGCAGCAGTCACTCATTTTAACCAAGAGAGGCAGACGTTTGGTACCTCGCAGGTGGCCCAATGACCGGTTTTTGTCGGTGCTTAGACAACATTATAAAGTAGCTTTGCTTTGTCTCATTTTATCATGGTCTCAGAGTAACTTTGTCTGAGGTTAGTATTCTGTAAAGCCATTTCTGTCTCACAGGAGAATGACATGGCTCAGCTGTAAATACCTGGACAACTCTGGGTGTTGGGGGCTGCTCCTTACTTTCCTCCCTCTTTCCTTTTTTGCCCATGCTAAACATCTTTTATGGGTTGATTTATATCCCCCCCAACTCAAATTCATATGTTGAAGTCCTAACCCTTAGGACCCCCAGAATGTGACCTTATTTGGAAACAGGGCCATTGCAGATATAAAAACGAGGTCATACTCCTGGAGTACAGTGGACCCCTAATCCACTAGGACTGGCGTGTTTATAAAAAAGGGACATTTGGACACAGACCCACATGCACCGAACACCGTGTGAAGATGAAGGAAGAAATCGGGGTGATGCAGCAGAAGCCAAGGAACGTCAAAGCCTGCCAGGAAACTACCAGAAGCTAGGGGAGAGGCATGGACAGATTCTCCTTCTCAGCCTTCAGAAGGAAAGAAACCTGCCAACACCTGGATCTCAGACTTCCAGCCTCCAGAACTGTGAGACAATAAATTTCGGTTGCTCAAGCAACACCCCCCCTCCAGTTTGTGGTACTTTTTTTTTTTTTTTTTTTTACAGCAGGCCTAGCAAACTAGTACAACATCCTACAACGCCCTCCATAACAAAGAATTTTCTGGTCCTAAATGTCCATAGTGCTGAGGTTGAGAAATCCTGCCCTAGACACAGAATCCAAAAGTACTGAGTGACCTCATTATCTCTGACAGAGACCAATAATAACTGGCTGGGAGTACACATAGCTTTGAATTTAGACCTGCAAAGTGCTCAGAGACCTCCCACCCTGAACACAGAAGCCCAAACAGCTCAGAGAAGATATGCCCTGAAGAGACCCTAATAGATCAAAGATATCATTCCCTGGGACAGAAACCACCAAGGAAATAAGAGACCTAGCATCCAGAAACATACACCAAATGCTCAGAGACATCACAGCATGGGACACAGAACCCAAGAGAGCCCTGGGTCCAAGAAGCTCAGATATTTCACACCTTGGTCACAGACACGAAACAGGTGAACAACCGCTCATGAACAACAGTATCCATTTCCTGGTTTTAAAGTCGTCCTATGGTTATGTAAGTTCTTTACATCAGGGGAAGCGGGGCTAAGGGTATGCAGAACTCTCTGCACTCTTTTTGCAATTCTCTCTAAGTCTAAAATGATTTTAAAGTATTTTTTTAAAAGGAAAAAAGATTAAAAGATGTAAAAGGGAATTTAAGTTTTATAAACTTAAAAAACACATTTTGCCAACAAGCTCAGAAAACAGTATGAAGCCCCTCCAGTGGTCAGAGAAGCGCCAATAAAACAAAAGGAAATTCAATTTTAAGGGAAAAAAAACAAACAACCCTGCACATCCCAAGACAAAGACCCCCAAGCAGCTTAGAGACTTCTCACCCTGAGACAGAAACCCACAAATACCTGGAAGACCTAAATCTCTGTGACACAGACCTCCACACTGGCATGTGAGCTGACTGACTTCAGAACCACTTTCCTCCTACTTACCTACACTCAGCCAAACACCTCCCCTGCCCGATGCCTAAAATCCCATATCATTAAGTTTATCCTTGCAGTTACATCTTGCCCCCTTCAAAATTCCTCTTTTAAATGCCACACACCCCTCCATCCCACAGCATGAAATCATGCATTTATGATGCATTTATGGCCCAACCCCTCTCCTTACTCCTCAATAAACATACACATACACCTCCACACACCCTTAATCAGGCCTGGTCCAGAGGGGGCAGGAAGCCTCCAAGTCATCCTGGGGGGGGGGGGGGGGAGAGGAGGGGATGTCTTAGAGGAGGATCATAAGATCACCTTGAACCTTCTCTGCAGAACTCACACCTACAGGTAGCCTGAAATACAGATGTCAGGAACCCCAGTGAAGAATTTTTCTCGTGCTGCTGTGAACAGTGAGTGGGTCCTGAAATCAATATAACGGGACACAATAAGCATTGTTCTAAAAAGAGTAAGAACAGGTAGTAGAGAATAGAAAAGGTTACCCGACACATTCTGTGCTAGCCAATAATGCCAGCTTCTTTACAGGTGGCGCAAATTGAAGTTCCCAGACGGGATTCGAACCTATGGTCTCCAGTGGCCAAAGCCCTGCCTCCGCAACCGCGAACGCCAACGCAGGGGCCACAGCGCCTGCGCCAAGTCAGCAGCCAATAGCAGCACGGAGCCAGCCGACGCGCTCGTAGCCTATGAGTGATTCCCGAAAACCTTGGTACCCTGGAAGAGCTTGGGTGGGCCGTCTTGCGGTGACCAATCAACGCCCAGGGCCGGGCTTGGTCCCGCCCTGCTCGCCGCGGAGCCAATCACTGCTCCGCAGCCTTCTACCCCACACCACCCCTGCTGCTGATTCGACTCTTCAGAGCCAACCAGACGTAAGATCATGGTGGTGGCGGCTTCCGGATGGGTGGAGGCTTTAGGCCGAGGGTGGGGTCCACCATCCCCCTCCCGGGGGCTCCGTTTGGTCAGGGCGGCGCCATTCTCTTCTCCATCTGGAGTGCGGTCGATGCACCTGCAAAATGAGGAAACCATACACATACAGTGGTTTCTTCCAAAATACACGGACCCCCCCCCCCCCGCCGTGGTACCTCCCGGAGCGGACTGTTCCATCTCCATGTCGCACAATGGTATGTCCCAGAGCGGCACTGTCTCATCATTAACTCTTCATTCCCACTCTTCCCGCTCTCCTTAGGTGTGCGGCCTAGGAAGGGCTGTTTCATGCCAGTGCCCAGGAATCATTCCATCTTCAGCTCACGCCAACACAACGATAGAGACCCTCATGTCTTCCTCCCCCTGCACCCGTTCCATTCCAGGCTCCCCCTCACACATCCCCCAGTGGACCGTCCCAGCCCCATACCCCGATGATTTAGCTGAAGGCGACGCCAAGGTGTCCCAACCCGTTGCTGCAGAGCCCCCTGGCCCGTGAAAAGGCATTCGATCTCCTGATGCCACTGATGGAGGTGTGAACTTGTGTGGCAGCATCGATCAAAATAAAAATGGATATCCCTCCCTCCCCACTAGTACCACTAGAGTGTATGTGGATTTCTACTCCCCCGTGTCTCCACAAGCGCCTAAAAGTGTCCTGCACACAGTAGGCACTCAAAAGGGAGTTTGTTGAATAAATAACTTCTTTGACCCGGCAATTCCACTTATAAATATGTGCCCTACGGAAATACACATGCACTGGTCTGTGTGCACAAGAATGGGAGGAGAAAACCATTAGACGGTAAAGGGTAAATTGATCAAGGTGATTCATGTTATACCACGGAGTACAGGCTGGCTGTGAAACAGAATGAGACTCCCCACTGGAACACACCCCAGATGGCTCGGGGATGTCATATCACTGGACACAGGGCACAGAAAAGCTTGGAGACCTTGCACCATGGGACCCAGAGTCCAAGACAGTGCACGGGTCTCATACTGCGGACACAGATCACAAAACAGCCTACAGACCTCACACTCTGGCCAAAGGCTGGCCAAAGGCTCCAAGGACTCATAACAAGACATTGATAACCTGTTATTTTATAGATCTCATCCTCTGGCCACAGACTACTACAAACATCAACAGGAACCTCACACCCTGAGACCCTAAAGCATCTCAGGGACCTTTCACATGGAGACACAAACCCCAGACAACCTACATACCTCATACCGTGGACATGGACCCCCAAACAGCTTAGAGAGCTCACCACCTGGGGTATACATAAAATATCTGGGCAAAGGGGGGGGGGGAAATGCTCAAAGACAAGATGAGCATCAACCCTGCAAAGTATTGAGACCTCACACCCAAACAACTCAAAGAACTATGACATAAGCCTTGTGACCCATTCCCTGGGATACTGGCCCCAGACAGCCCAGAAAGGTGACACTCTGCACATAAGTTCCCAAAAAACTCAGGAACTTCACACCCTGGGACAAGACACAGCACAAAAATATTCTAGTGACCTCAGACTCTGGAAACATCTCTTAACAGCTTATGAGACTTTATACTTAGGAACACAGACATTCAAACCCTCAGAGACTCCACACCCTAGAAGAAAGGTTCCAAAACAGTGCAGAGACTTAACACTGTATAACCAAGGCCCCCAAACATCTCAGACACCCCAAAATCTGCAACATGGAGTTCATAACAATAAAGATGTCACACCTTGGATGCAGACCTGGAAACATTTCAGAGGGCTTACAACTTGACAAACAGGTTAAACAAATAAATAGATCAAAGACCTCAGGCCCTAGAAATAACCCCCAAATATCCTAAGAGACTTCATACCCAAGAACACAGACACTCAAAAACGACACACAAAAATGCAGACACCTCACACCTTGGAAGAGGGACACTGAGGGGCAGCTGGGTCACTCAGTCAGTTAAGCATCTGCCTTAACATGATCCCAGAGTCCTGGGATTGAGCTTTGTTGGGCTCCCTGCTCAGTGGGGAGTCTGCTTCTCCCTCTCCCTCTGCCCCCGCTCATGTGTGTTCTCTGTCTCTGTCTCTCTCTCCCTTTCTCTTTCTCTCTCAAATAGTTAATTTAAAAAAAAAAAGAAAGAAAAGAGACACTGATACAGTTAAGTGACCTTGCTACCTGGAAACAGACCCTAATAGATCACATATATCCCTTGCTGGAACGGAGACCACCAAAAAGATCAGAAACCTCATGCCTGGAAACAAACCCCAAATTACTCAAAAACTTCACATCAATGGAACTCGGGATCCACATGAGCTGGAACAACTTGCCCACTAAGGCCAAGAACCCCAAACCACTCACAGATCTCCAGACACAGATACCCAACACCTCATAGACTTTACAAACTAGACACTGAACATCTAAAGCATTTCAGACACCACACGCTATGGGATACAGACCCACCAAGAGTACAGAGACGTCATACCTTGTGACACATCCCCACAAGTCATTGGAAGCCGACCCCAAATAAGGCAGGGACATCATAATCAAGAAAGTAATCCCTAAGAGGACAGAGACACCACACTCTGGGACTGATATCTCTGAAAGAAAAGAGATTTCACAGCTCAAGTGGCTCAACAAGGATAGCCCCTCATAGAACTCAGAATCACACCCTGGAACACAGTCTGAAACTGCTGTGGGTACTTACACCCCAGACACAGACCCCAAACAGCTCAGAGATTGCAGGTCCTGGGAGAGAGACCCCCAAACAGCTCAGAGAGCTCACAGGTCAGGACATGAGCCGGAAACACCTCAGTGGCATCACACCAAGCCATACACCCTCATAAAAGTATCTCAGAGACATCAGACTCTGGGAAATATACCCAGAAATAAATAAAAGACCTCATTCTTGTAACTGAGACCCACACAAATGTCAAAGACCTCACACCTGGAAACATCTGCCAAATGGCTCCAACACCTCATGTAATGGGATCTAGACCCACAAGAGCTATGAGGTCTCACACCCTTGACGGAGACTCCCACAAAGTTCAGAAACCTGAAACCCTGGACCCACATCCCCAAAGAGTTCAAACACCTCACATGCTGGGAAAAGGACACCCCAACAGCTTAGAAAATGCTCATTGAGCAAAAAGAAATAAAAACACCTCAGCAATCTCATTCTGTGGTACCAGACTCCAAGACGACAAAAATCTCACACGCTTGGACACAGAACATAAAACAATTCCAAGGCCTCATATACTGGATGCAGATCCCCAAGGAGCTCAGAGGCTTCATAGACTGGAACAATGACCTACAAACACTGCAGACACCTCACACCCTGAGACACAGTGTCGCAAAGAGCTCAGAAATCTCAGACTCTGAGCACAGCACAGAACAATTCTGCGGCCTTAAGCTCTGGACACTGACCACTCCATACCACCCCCCACCCCCCAACAACTCTAACCCAACCTCAAAGACCTCCTGAGAACAGGAAAACTCAAAAACAAAGAGATCTCACATCCTGTCACACACCTCAGAGACCAGAAGTGGACACATGCCCCAGATAGCTCCGAAATTCTTATTCTAGAATGCACACCCCAAAACGGCTCAAAAATTCACCCTGGGGCATAAACAGTAAGTACCTCAGAGATCTTATCTCCTGAGAGCTAACCAAGACAACTCAGAGGACGTGACACTCTGGACACAAAATCCCAGACAGCTCAGAAATCTCGGGCTCTGGAACCCAGATCCATGAACAGACAGTGATCTCACACAGTCACATGGATGGCTAAAGAGCTCAGAGACCCCACTCCTTGGAAACAGAGGTCAGAGACATCATAACCTTGACAGTGACTATCAATAGGGACAGACTCCTCACACCTGGAGACATATCCCAAATGGCCATCATGTGCCACAGAACCCAAAACAGCATAGAGACTTCACACCCTGGACACATACCACAAAATAATTCAGAAATCTCATGCCATGAACAGAGATGCCCATGAGCTCATAGATCTCACGTTTTGGGATTCAGATCCAGAAAAAAAAAAAACCCAAACTCAGAGATATCACACTTTGGGGTACAGACCCCAAAAAGAATCCTTGCAGCCTGCAAAGAGTTGCCAGTTACTCAAAGAGTTCAGATGCCCCACACCTTGGACTCAGACCACAAAACTAATCAGAAACTCCCCTCTTGGTAACAGGTTTTGAACAGGCTCCTAAATAGCTCACCAACTCCATAGAAACCAATTAGCAAAGAAACCTCCTACCTGAGACACAAACATGATAAAATTCTGAGACTTTGTACCCTAGGAATAGACCACGAATAGGTCATAGGCATCACACCCTTATACAGAAACCACCAAAAATGTGAAAGACCTCACACCCTGGAACAAACCCCAAATGACACAGGATTTCATGGCATGGAACACAGACCCAAAAGAACTCAGACATCTCATACCCTTCAGACAGCTCAGGTCCCTGAGCCGCTAAGAGGCCTCACTCCCTGGACACAGACTAAAAAAAATAATTCATAATCTTCATACTATGAATAAACATAATCCAGAGAAACTCAGGAACCTCATATGTTAGGACATAGACACAGAACCACCTCCAAGAGATCTCATGGTGGAACACACCCAGGGACATAGTAACTCAAAACCACTCAGAGACCTCATACCTTGGGACAGAGTCCCCACTCCCAACACCTCAGAGACCTCACACTCTGGGACAAAATCCTTACAATGGTTCAGATACCTCAAACCCTTGAGAAAAAAAATGCATAAAATTTCAAGATCTTATACGTTGGACACATGTCCCAAAAGAGCTCAGACACTGCATATGATAAGGCACAGAGCTGGTAAGTGTGTGTGCCCTCACAGCCTGGTCCACACAGTCTCCAAAATGTCATATTCCAACCCTGGGGAATAGACCCCAAACACTTCATGTGATCTAGTTCACTGGGACAGCAACCACAAAGCATCCCAGAGACTTCACACCCCAGATCTACATATATCCCAGAGACCTGATACCCTGATATACAGACCCCAAATATTCCAGAGACCACATAGCCTGTGCTGATGAACAGTCCAGATAACTAATACCCTGATTAATCACACAGCCCTGAATGAATCAGAGACATCAGCCCTGGAAGTGAGATTTCCCCAAAAGAACAGAAACATCATGCCTAAAAGCATACCCCTAATAGTTCAGGAACCTCACACCATGCAAGACAGATGCCAAAAGAGTTCTGAGAATTTACACCCTAAGACAAACACCAAAACAGCTCAGAGACTTCACACACAAGTACACAAACTACAAAAACTTTAGCGGTCTCATTTCTTGGGATAAATGGCTCAGAGACTGTAGTCACTAGAAACAATACCTTAATAAGACAAAAACGTCACATCTTGGGACTGATACCCCCAAAAGGAACAGAGGCTTCACACCTGGAAATATACCCCTGACAACCTAGGGATCTCATGTCATGGGACACAGAAATCAAAGATTCTCAGAGACCTCACCCACTAGACAGACAGACAGATAGACACACACACACACACACACACACAGGTCAGAGTTCTCAAATTCTCTGTCACAAGTGCCCAAATAGTTAAGATAAATCATAATTCAGATAAAACCCCCGAAGAGCTGAGAGACCACATATTCTGGGGAATGATCTTCAGGCAGTATAAGGATCTCCCACCCAAGGTGCTGGGCTGGCTCATTTGGGAGAGCATGTGATTCTTGGTCTTGGGGTTGTGAGTTCGAGCCCCACACTGGGCAGAGAGATTATTTTTAAAAAATAAAATACTGGGGTTTTTTAAGGGAATATTATTCTGTTTTTTTTGGTAAAGATTTTATTTATTTAGTTAGTTAGTTATTTATTTAGTTAGTTAGTTAGTTATTTGACAGAGAGAAACACAGCGAGAGAGGGAACACAAGCAGGGGGAGTGGGAGAGGGAGAAGCAGGCTTCCCGGTGAGCAGGGAGCCCAATGCGGGGCTCGATCCCAGGACCACAGGATCATGACCTGAGCCGAAGGCAGACGCTCAACGACTGAGCCACCCAGGCGCCCCTATTCTTTTTTTTTTTAAAGAAGATTTTATTTATTCATTCAAGACACAGAGATACAGAGAGAGAGAGAGAGAGCACACGAGCAGGGGGAGAGGCAGAGGGAAAAGCAGGCTCCCCGCTAAGCCAGGAGCCAGACGTGGGGCTTGATCCCAGGACCCTGGGATCATGACCCGAGCCGAAGGCAGACGCTTAACTATCTGAGCCACCCACGTGCCCCTAAAATACTGGTTTTTTTTTAAAGAACCAATTGGAAATTCTAGTACCCTAAAATATAACATTTGAAATAAAAAATTATCTGGATAGGCTCAATAGCATAATAGATATGACGGGAAAATATCCATGAACTTGAAGATAGATTAATAGAAATCATTCAACTTGTTTTTCAGAGCCTGGGTGGCTCAGATAGTTAAGCCTCTGCCTTCAGCTGAGGGTTCTAAATGGGAGGGGGTGGGAGGATGGGTTGGCCTGGTGATGGGTATTAAAGAGGGCACGTTCTGCATGGAGCACTAGGTGTTATACGCAAACAATGAATCATGGATCACTACATCAAAAACTAATGATGGGGCGCCTGGGTGGCTCAGTTGGTTAAGCGACTGCCTTCGGCTCAGGTCATGATCCTGGAGTCCCTGGATCGAGTCCCGCATCGGACTCCCTGCTCGGCAGGGACTCTGCTTCTCCCTCTGACCCTCCCAACACTCCCCCCTCTCATGTGCTCTCTCTCTCTCAAATAAATAAATAAAATCTTTAAAAAAACAAAAACAAAAACAAAAAACTAATGATGTAATGTATGGTGATTAACATAACATAATAAAAAAGTTTAAGGGGCGCCTGGGTGGCTCAGATGGTTAAGCGTCTGCCTTCAGCTCAGGTCATGATCCCAGGGTCCTGGGATCGAGTCCCGCATCGGGCTCCCTGCTCCTTGGGAGCCTGCTTCTCCCTCTGCCTCTCTCTCTCTCTGTCTCTCATGAATAAATAAATAAAATCTTTAAAAAAAATAAAATAAAATAAATAAATAAATAAAAAATTTTAAGAAATGTTAAAAAATTTTAAAAAAAGAAATCATTGAACTTGAAGAACAAAGAGAAAAATATTGAAAAATGTGAGAAGACTTCAGGGACCTCTTGGACAATATTAAAATGTCTAATATTGATGCTACTGAAGTCTCAGAAAAAAAGGATAATATTGGCATGGAAAAAATTGAAGAAATAATGACCAAAACTCCTCCAAATTTGGGTGAAAGACAAGTTAACAACTCCAGAAATGCAATGATCCCCAAGCAGCATAAACTCAAAGAAAATTATGCCAAGAAATATCATAAATCAATTTGCCAAAAGAACAACATATTCTTTTTTTTAAGATTTTATTTATTTATTTGACGGAGAGATAGCGAGAGTAGGAACACAACAAGCAGGGGGAGTGGGAGAGGGAGAAGCAGTCTTCCCGCTGAGCAGGGAGCCTGATGTGGGGCTCGATCCCAGGACCCTGGGATCATGACTTGAGCCGAAGGCAGACGCATAACGACTGAGCCACCCAGGCACCCCAAAAACCAACATATTCTTCACAGAAGAAAAAACAATACAAATTCTACAATTTTCTTTCTTTCTTTCTTTCTTCTTTCTTTCTTTCTTTCTTTCTTTCTTTCTTTCTTTCTTTCTTTCTTTCTTTCTTTCTTTTTAATAGAGAGGAACTTCCTTTTTTTTCTTTTTTAAAGATTTTTTATTTGACAGAGAGAGAGACAGCAAGAGAGGGAACACTAGCAGGGGGAATGGGAGAGGGAGAAGCAGGCCTCCCACTGGGTAGGGAGCCCAATGCGGGGCTCAATCCCAGGACCCTGGGACCATGACCTGAGCTGAAGGCAGACGCTTAACCGACTGAGCCACCCAGGTGCCCCTGAAACAACATTTTTAAAGTGCTGAGAGTAAGAGTCAACCCAGAATTCCAATCAGTGAAAAGGACTTTCAGAAATGAATATAAAATAAAAACATTCTTGGGGCGCCTGGGTGGCTCAGTCGGTTAAGCGGCTGCCTTCGGCTCAGGCCCTGGTCTCAGGGTCCTGGGATGGAGCCCCACCTTGGGCTCCACACTCAGTGGGGAGTCTGCTTGTCCCTCTCCCTCTCCCTCTGCCCCTCCCCCCACTCATGATTTCTCGGTCTCTCAAATAAATAAATAAAATCTTTAAAAATAAAGACATTCTCAGATGATGGAAAATGAAGACAATATGTCAACAGCAGATGTGCTGTGCAAGAAATTATAAAGAAAAATAATACCAGAGGGAAACAGAAAATAATAAAATGGTAGCCCTAAATCCAGCCATATCAATAATAACATTAAATGTAAACAATCTACACCAGAGGTCAGCAAATGTTTGCTCTAAGGGCCAGAGAGCAAACTTTTTAGGCTGGTGGACCCTACAGGCTCTGTCGCAGCTACTCAACCCTGCTTTTGTAGACAATAGTCAATGGATAGGTGTTGTATGTGTTCCAAGAAAAAGTTATTTACAAGAATAGCCCATCAGCTTGCAGGCCATAGTTTGTGACTCCTGGCCTAAACTCATGAAAGACAGAGGTTGTTTGATTATAAACACATGTTTTAAAACAACACCCAGCGATACGCTTTCTATAATAAATCCACTTTAAGTATAAAGGTATAGATAGATGAAAAGTAAAATGATGGAAATAAGATGGAGAGAGAGATGAAGTAAAAATCAGAACAAGGAAAATTATCAGGGATAAAGAGGAACATTACATAATAAACTGGTCAACTCACCAAAAGATGAAACAATCTTTTTTTAAAAAAGATTTTATTTATTTGAGAAAGAGAGAGAGAGAGAGCACACGCACACAAGCTGGGGAGAGGGGCGGGGGAGAGGGAGAGGGAGAAGTAGATACCCCGCCGAGCTGGGAGCTCCATCCCAGGACCCTGAGGTCAGGACCTGAGTTGAAGGCAGCTGCTTAAATAACTGACTGAGCCATCTAAATCAATAAGAGATTCTCTGTAGAAATTTTCTATTGTTTCTGAAATCTCAACTAGAAGGGATTTTACTCAAAACAGCCTAATTAGCAAGCCTTTTTCATGCAAAAAAATATTGTATAAGCAAATGGAAATTTTTTTCTCTGCATTGTGATTACTTGAATTCAGTTATACCATAAAAGGTAAGGCATTTAGATCTTTCATAATATCTCTATAGTAAGTGGAGCTATTACATTTTTTTATTATTGCAGTAGATTTCATCCTGGCATTTAAAAGTTAGCTTGAAGTTTTGGAATCAGAAAATACTCTGGTAGCAATAATTTCAAGCAGTCATTTGAGCTGAAAATTAATGGTGATAGAGTGTGGAAGGCCAATACAACTTCTACTGTGATTAATTTATTTTCTTCCACTTAATTTCTTTTTTTAAATTTATTTTTAGGGGCGCCTGGGTGGCTCAGTCGGTTAAGCGTCTGCCTTCAGCTCAGGTCATGATCCCAGGGTCCTGGGATGGAGCCCCGCATCAGGCTCCCTGCTCCACGGGAAGCCTGCTTCTCCCTTTCCCTCTGCTGTTCCCCCTGCTTGTGTTCCTGCTCTCACTGTCTCTCTCTCTCTGTCAAATAAATAAATAAAATCTTTAAAAATAATAAAATAAAATTTATTTTTAACTAATCTCTACACTCACCATGGGGTTCCAAATCACAACCCTGAGGTCAAGAGTCGCATGCTCTACCTACTGAGCCAGCCAGGCGTCCCTAAATTTCTTAATGAAAATGTCATCATTTTATGAGTTTCTTTGGTACAAGTTGAAGAAATCATACATCCCCTATGCTTAGCTGTACTATGTTGGCTTATATCTGACTTCCTACCATTTTTGATATTGAATGAACAATTGGATACTGCTCAAAGAATTTCAAAAGGACTTTTCCTCATTTAGTGTCTACTGTTTAGTAAATTCACCACAAAATTTACACTGGTGTTTTAGCATTTAGGGGTTTAAACACATTAAAAATACATATGTATATATTATATATATATATATATATATATATATAATAACAACCACCACAACTGTAGTTGGATTTGATCATCTCACAGTGCGTCTGTTACACGTCAAATGCATAACAAACCATGAGCCATTGAAAGACCTGTGATCTAACAATGAATTGTGCTCAATATCTGCTGCAAATCAGGTGAACTTCACATTTACCTGTAAGGGTGAGCTGTACTTGTAAGGTGCACTTTTCCAGAACAAAGTCAGAGCTTTGGGAAGGTTTTGGAGACCCAGGCCTGCATGGATTGTTGGATGTAGAGAAGTAGAAGTGCAAAGACACTGAAGGACTTTCAGGGTGTTCCTACTCTTGCTGGAGTAAGGCTGCTGTCAACCCCCGACTTTCAGAACAGGTGGCTCAAGTGAGCGTGCTCTGTTTGGACATCGCCTAGAAGCTTGGGGTCGTCACTGATTGGCTGACTTTTCAGGAGGGCTTATCATTGATTGGCTGGCTTTGAGGACTAGGCATTTATCACCCAGGGATAATTAGATGTACTCCACAATTTGTTTATTCATTCTCTAGTGTACCTAGAGAAGTGGAATTTTTGGATTACAAAAGATGCATATCTTTAAACTTTCTTAAATAATTCCAAATGTTTTGCCAAATTGGTTGAATCATTTTTAAAATATATATATTTTTAAGTAATCTCTGCACCCAATGTTTGGCTCGAACTCACAGACTCCACTGACTGAGCCAGCCAGGCACCCCTAAGTGGTTGAATCACCTTATACTCTGACCAGCAGTGCATAAAGAATTGCCTTAAAAATAGTTTTTGTGGGCGCCTGGGTGGCTCAGTCATTAAGCTTCTGCCTTCGGCTCAGGTCATGATCTCAGGGTCCTGGGATCGAGCCCCACATCAGGCTCCCTGCTCAGCGGGGAGCCAGCTTCTCCCTCTCCCACTCCCCCTGCTTCTGTTCGCTCCCACGCTGTGTCTCTCTCTGTCAAATAAAGAAATAAATCTTTAAAAAAAAAAACAGTTTTTGTTACCATTCTGATATATGTGATGTTCGTTATTGGGATTTTAATTTGCTTTTCCCCAGTAAAAAATGAGGTTGAATGTCTTTCACAGTTTTTTAAAGATTTTTTTATTTTTTATTTATTATTATTTATTTATTTTTTAAAAAGATTTTGTTTATTTATTCATGAGAGACAGAGAGAGAGAGAGAAGCAGGCTCCCAAGGAGCAGGGAGCCCGATGCGGGACTCGATCCCAGGACCCTGGGATCATGACCTGAGCTGAAGGCAGACGCCCAACCATTTGAGCCACCCAGGCGCCCAAAGATTTTTTTAAATTTTGAAATAATCTCTACACTCAAGGTGGGGCTCGAACTCTAACCCCGAGTTCAAGAGTTGCACGTTCTACCAACTGAGCCAGCCAGATGTCCGTCTTTCACATTTATTGAACATTTGAGCATCCTCTTCTTAAGTGCCTGTTCGGATCTTTTGCCTACTTGTCTATTGAATTTCACAAGCTTGAAGTTGTGGTTGATTTGTAAATTCTCAGAAGTGTAGTCACGAGAGTGAGGCTATTACCGATTGGCTGATTTTCAGAGCATGTATACAGATCCAAAGTTATCTCCAAATGGTGATTACTTGTTCACAACTTGGGACTTTGGCCACAAAACAGACTTTCCCTTTCTTCAATATGTATGCTTAATTCTCAGTCACCCCTCTTGGTTTTCTCTCAACCAAACCTACAGGAGAGACATCCCAGTTCTTTATTTGAAGAGGTATGATTTTAAGTAGTGTTGCCATTTTAGTGATTTAAGAGCCAGTTACTGTAGCAGAAAAATAGCTCCAACTGTCAAATTTTGGTAATTCATTGAAAAAAAAATGTTGTGAAAGTAGCCATAGACAATACATAAATGAACAACAGTGGCTGTATTCTAGTAAAACTTTATTCACAGATCCTAAAATTTGAATTTCACATAATTTTCACATGTCACAAAATATTTTTTGTTCTTTTTAATCATTTTATTTTAGAATTTTTTTTAAGATTTTATTTATTTGAGAGAGTGAGAGAGCACAAGCCAGGGGGAGATGCAGAGGGAGAGGGAGAAGCAGACTTCCCACTGAGCAGGGAGCCTGATGCGGGGCTCGATCCCAGGACCCTGAGATCATGACCTGAGCTGAAATCAAGATTTGGATGTTTAAGTGATTGAGTCACCCACGTGTTCCAGAGCTTTTTACCTTTTAAAATGATTTTTTAAAGGTTTTATTTATTTGAGAGAAAGCATGAGTGGGGGGAGGGGCAGAGGGAGAGGGAGAAGCAAACTCCCTGCTGAGCAGGGAGCCCGACACGGGGTTCCATCCCAGGACCCTGAGATCATGACCCGAGCCAAAGGCAGACGCTTAATGACTGAGCCACCCAGGCATCCCTAAAATGATTTAAAAAACACAAGAAACAACAGGTGTTGGCAAGAATGTAGAGATAAAGGAAGCCCCATGCACTGTTGGTGGGAATGCAAGTTGGTACAGCCACTCTGGAAAACAATGTGGAGGTTCTTCAAAAAATAAAAAAATAGAACTACCCTCCAATCCAGTAATTGCACTACTGGGTATTTACCCAAAGTCTACAAAAGCACTAATTTGAAGGGATATATGCACCCCTATATTTTTTGCAACATTATTTACAATAGACAAATTATGGAAGCAGCTCAAGTGTTCATTGATTGGTGAATTGATAAAGAAGATGTGGTATATTATATATATATATATATATATATATATATATATATATATATATATATATATATACACACACACACACACACATACATACACACAATGGAATATTACTCAGGCATAAAAAAATGAAAACTTGCCATTTGCAACAGTATGGATGGTTCTAGAGAGTATAATGCTAAGCAAAATAAGTTAGAGAAAGACAAATACCATATGATTTCACTCATATGTGGAATTTAAGAAACAGAACAAAGGAACAAAGATACAAAAAACACAAACCAAAAACAAGACTCTTAACTATAGAGAACAAACTGGTGGTTGCCAGAAGGGAAGTAGGTGGGAGGATGGGTGAAATAGGTGAAGGGGGATTAGGAGTCCACTTATCTTTTTTTTATATAAAGATTTTATTTATTTATTTGAGAGAGAGAATGAGAGACAGAGAGCACGAGAGGGAAGAGGGTCAGAGGGAGAAGCAGACCCCCCGCTGAGCAGGGAGCCCAATGTGGGACTCGATCGCGGGACTCCAGGATCATGACCTGAGCCAAAGGCAGTCGCTTAACCAACTGAGCCACCCAGGCGCCCAGGAATCCACTTATCTTGATCAGCACTGAATCATGTGTGGACTTGTTAAATCACTGTGCCCTTGGGTGTCTCAGTTGGTTAAGCATCCGATTCTAGATTTCAGCTCAGGTCATGATCTCAGGGTCCAGGGATGGAGCCCCACATCGGGCTCCTCACTGGGCACAGAGCCTGCTTAGGATTCTCTCTCTCCCTCTGCCCCCCCCCCCCCCCCGCTTGCACTCTCTGTCTCTCTCTAAATAAATAAACTCTTAAAAGAAAAGGTAAAAAGCTCTTACCTTTCTTAGCTCAAGGCCATGCAGAAACAGGTAACAGGCTAGATTTGGCCCATGGGTCATGGTTTGCTGGCCCTGAAACAGAACATGGCCAGAACCACAGAAGGCCGAGGTGGGCCCCTTCCCTGGCATGTCGTTCTCTCTTCCCAAAGAGGACCACCCCCCTGACTTTCATGGTCATGATTTCCTTGCTTTTCTTGCTCTTTACCACCCACACTGTGAACCTAAACAGCAGAGTTCCGTTTTGCCTGCTTTGAACAGTATATAAAGGAATTAAAATACATCATGTATGTTTTGTGTCTTACTTTTTTTCCTCAACATTATGTCTGTGAAGTACCTGGACGTTGTGCGTAGCTGTAACCTGCTCATTCCCATCACTTTGTAGTACTCTATTGGTAGATATCCCGCAAGCAGTTTATCTATTCTCTTAGCGTGCATCAAGGAGTGTAATTTCTGGGTCACAGAAGACACATACCGTATGCATTCCTAAAGAATTCCAAATGGTTTTCCAAAGTGGTTGCATCCGTTTACACTCCCACCAACCGTGCATAAAGTATTACACTAAAAAAATCGTTTTACTAATACGATATTATTGTAAGGTTCCTCTTCATAGTTTTAATTTTCTTTTCCTTGATGAATAATGAGGCTGACCATCCTTCACGTATTTATTGGACATTTGGGCATCCTTTTCTGTAGTGTGCCACTTGAAATCTTTGCCTCCTTTTCTAGTGGCAGCAAAGGATTTTTTTTTTTAAGATTTTATTTATTTATTGGAGAGAGAGAATGGAGAGCAAGTGAGAGTACGAGCAGGGGAGGGGGCGGCAATCAGAGGGAGAAGCAGACTCCCCACTGAGCAGGGAACCTGACGTGGGGCTCAATCCCAGGACCCCAACATCATGACCTGAGCCAAAGACAGATGCTTAAACGACTGAGCCACCCAGGGGCCCCAACGGCAAAGGATTAAAACAAAACAAAAACAAAACAAAACAAACACATAACTAGTGATCAACTTTAAAAAGTAAAGACTCAGGCACCTGGGTGGCTCAGTTGGTTAAGCGACTGCTTTCGGCTCAGGTCATGATCCTGGAGTCCCAAGATCGAATCCCACGTCGGGCTCCCTGCTCAGCAGGGAGTCTGCTTCTCCCTCTGACCCTCCCCCCTCTCATGCTCTCTCTCTCTATCTCATTCTCTCTCTCAAATAAATAAATAAAATCTTTTTTAAAAAATAAAAAAAGTAAAGACTCTCTACTAATTTGCAGTATCTGGCTACTGCTGGGATATTGGAAGATCTGGCCACCCATACAACAGCAATGGGTGGGAGCATGGTAGGGTCTCCTCCTCTAGATAAGGCATGAGGTCACCAATGTCCCCTGTGCCCACTGCCAGGACGGCTTTGATCATGAAACGGTTTGGGACATGCTGGGGAAGCCACCCTGGACTCCTTCCCCTGCCAACTGGACTCTCCACAAACCTAGAGAGGTCAGGGAGAAATGTAAGCAAGTGTTTCCCAGATGACAGCTAGAGAGGAGGTTGGCACTAACTCCCACATTCCTCATGCCCAGCATAAAGCAATGGCTCTCAAGCAGGTCCTGGAGCCTCTCCACGTGGCCTGCTCCCACCCAGACACTCATATCTCCCTCGATGCCCCAGGGCCCTGCATGCCCCTGACCTCACCATTGTACAAGGAGTCCCAGCTGTACGGCCAGGCTGTGATGGGTAAGTATTTTCTCAATTTAAATAAAAGTCCTAATGGGAATATTGGCAGCTTAGATTCTCATTTAAAAATTGAGCCGGGGGGGCACCAGGGTGGCTCAGTCGTTAAGCGTCTGCCTTCAGCTCAGGTCATGATCCCAGGATCCAGGGATTGAGCCCCGCATCGGGCTCCCTGCTCTGCAGAGAGCCTGCTTCTCCCTCTCCCACTCCCCCTGCTTCTGTTCCTCTCTCGCTGTGTCTCTCTCTCTGTCAAATAAATAAAATCTTTAAAAAAATGAAAATAAAAATAAAATTGAGCCATATTGGGGTGGCTGGGTGGCTTAGTTAAGCATCTGACTCTTAATCTCAGCGCAGGTCTTGATCTCAGGGTTGTGAGTTCAAGCCGCACATTGGGCTTCATGCTGGGCATGGAGCCTACTTTATTTATTTATTTTTTTTTAAGATTTTATTTATTTATTTGAGAGAAAGAGAGAAAGAGAGCACAAGCAGGGAGAGGGACAGAGGGGGAGTGGCAGAGGGAGAGGGAGAAGCAGGATCTCCGTTGAGCAGGGAGCCTGACATGGGGCTCGATCCCAGGATCCCGGGATCACGACCTGAGCCAAAGACAGACGCTTAACTGACTGAGCCACCCAGGTGCCCCTGGAGCCTACTTTAAAATTTTTTTTTTAATTGAGCCATATTCTCATTAATAGAAATGTCTAAAAAAAAAAAATCCATTAAAATTCCGTAAACCTCAGTTAATGGGAAGAGCCAGAAAGGGTTCGGCTTAGTTTTGTATCTGTAAAAGTAATACTAGCAACTTTTAAACAAATGATTAAATGCTTTTTTGTTACTTATAAAAGGCTCTCTGAAGATAGGGAGGGGCCATCATAGAGATGAGGGCCAAAAATCAAATGTGATTCTTCCAGAAGAAAACAGATTTGATGGACTATATCCTAGATAGGAAGACAGAATGCTTTCCACATATTCCTGATCTCGGTGCTTCTAGGCCATGTTCTGGAATGGAATCTGGAGATCTGCATTCTGACTGTGACCTTGGCCAAGTCATGTGCTCCCCATGAGCCTTCGTTCTTCCTTCTGTCAAATGAGGAGTCAAAAGCACCATTCTGATCCATCACAGGTTTCACAGGTTTGTCGGGAGGTCACAAGACGGTGAAGATGAAGGATCTTTAAGGAACTAACTCAGCTCTCTCTGAACAGAAGACATTTTAAAATTATTATCACATAGAAGTTTCTTTTTTAAAAAAAGAAAAAAAAGATTTTATTTATTTATTTGACAGAGAAAGACACAGAGAGAGAGAGAACAGAAGCAGGGGGAGCGGGAGAGGGAGAAGCAGGCTCCCGGCTGAGCGGGGAGTGCGATGCGGGGCTCGATCCCAGGACCCTGAGATCATGACCTGAACCGAAACTAGATGCTTAATGACTGAGCCACCCAGGCGCCCCATAGATGAAAACTTAAAAAAATCCCTCTAGGGGCGCCTGGGTGGCCCAGTCAGACATCCGCCTTCAGCTAAAGTCATGATCCCAGGGGCTTGGGGTTGGGGCCCCACGTGGGGCTCCACGCTCAGAGCGGAGTCTGCTCCAGATTCTCTCCCTCTGCCTCTGCCCCTCCCCCTGCTCTCTCAAATAAAATTTTAAAAAATAAAATAAAATAAAAGCTCCTCTAAATCCTAACATCAAGAAATAACCAAGTAACCATTTTTTCTTACCATGTTCCTCTGCACATGCACAAGGAGGCAGATTGGCGGGTGGAGAGAATCAGCAAGAGGGAAAGAAAGAAAAGCAGTTTCTGTGAAGGGGCTGGCACTATACATGGTAGTTTAAGTAAAAGGTGTTGAGCTTTTCTTCAATTAAATTAACAGAAGAAAGGGTGCCTGGGTGGCTCAGTCGGTTAAGCGTCTGCCTTCGGCTCAGGTCATGATCCCAGGGTCCTGGGATCGAGCCCCACATCGGGCTCCCTGCTCAGTGGGGAGCCTGCTTCTCCCTCTCTCTCTGCCTCTGCCGCTCCTGCCTGTTCTCTCTCATGTTCTTTCTCACTCTCTCTCTCAAATAAATAAATAAAATCTTTAAAAAAATTAACAGAAGAAAAATAAATGGATGCTGTATTAGTTTCTTTTTGCCACTATAACAAATTATAGCAAATGTAGTGACTCAAAACAACACAGATTTACTACCTTCCAGTTCTGGAAGTCAGAAGTCTGGCACAGGTCTCAGTGGCTCCAATCAGGGTGTTAGCAGGTCTGCGGTTCCCTTCTAGAGGCTCCAGGGGACACTCTGTTTTCTTGCCTCTTCCAACTTCGAGAGGCCCCTGCATCCCTTGGCCCATGGCCTTCTTCCTCCATCTTCAAAGGTAGCAACCTTAGTTGGGCTTTTCTCATATCACATCACTCCTGCCTTCTTCTTCCACTTTTAAGGACCCTTATGAGCATATTGGCTCCACCAGATAACCCAGGATAATTGTCTTATTTTAAGGTCAGCTGATTAGCAACTTTAATTCTCTTTTGCAGTGTAACTTAACATTCACAGGTCTCAGGAATTAGGACGTGATCATCTTTGAGGGTCGGGGCATTATTCTGCTGGCCACATATGCAAAATGTAAAAAACTGCCAAACCTCCACTAAAGTTGTCATCACAACATCCTCTACATTTAAATTTTTCGTAATTTTCTAAGCAAAAAAAAAAAAAGATTATGAGAAACCTTTATCAGTTAAGATGCTTTTTTCTGCAAGTAACGGAAATCAACTTGAACCAGCTTGACCAATTAAGAGAATAGATGGGGCGTGCCTGGGTGGCTCAGTCGTTAAGCGTCTGCCTTCTGCTCAGATCACAATCCCAGGGTCCTGGGGTCAAGTCCCGCATCGGGCTCTTTGCTCAGCCGGGAGTCTGCTTCTCCCTCTCCCTCTGCCACTCCCCCTGCTTGTGTTCTCTCTCTCTCTGTGTCAGATAAATAAATAAAATATTTAAAAGAGAGAGAATAGATGAACTCACAAAAAGAGGAAGTGGTTTCAGGTTGGTTCAATGCCGTCTCAGAAGCCCCAGATTCCTCCTACCCCTTTCCAGTGCAGCATCCTGAGGCTCGCAGTACTTCTCGGTGCTTATAATAACTAACCTACTATTTCGAGTGGAGGAAAAGGTGGGATGGGGGGGGGTGGTTCCCAGGGAGGCCAAGTCACTGGCCCAAGGCCATCCCACCAGTGAGCGGCAGAGTTGAGATTGCAGGCCAGGCTGTCCAACCATTGCCCCGCCAGGCTCTTAACCATTGTCAGTCCACACTGACGGGTGCTGGTGGGGGCACTCTGGCCCGGAGGCCTGCCTTCCTGAGGGAGTGAGTGGGAGCTGGCTGCCCATGTCTCCAGGCCTGGTGAAAGGCTGCATTTCTCAGCCACAGGCCGGCCTTTAGCCTGTCCATTCTGCATGACTAGGGAGCCGCATGGCCCACCAACCACGGGCACATGGTCAGGCTGCCTTTTGCCTTCTCTCCCCTCTGCCTGGCTGGGCTAGCCTGGGCCTCTGGAAGCCAGAGTGGTGCTGAGGATGGAGCAGGCTCCACCTGGAACCTCGCCAGGCCCAGGGTCTAGAGAGGAGCTGGGAGGAGAAGGCTTGTACCCCCACAGGCCTCAGTTCAGCGTCCTGAGCAACCTGCCCACCGATGTCCCGCCCGCCATCCTAAAAGGCTCGGTCGCTCCCACATTGCTATTGTGGGTTCCCATTTCCAAGTGCTCTACACATGCTGTTCCTCCCTCCTGCTGGCTTATTTTGTCTCTTTTTCTTCTGCCCAGTTAACTCCCTATCCCTCAGATGTCGACTGAGATGTCACCGCCCTGAGGACTGCTTCCTGGCGCCCACCACTGTGGTGGGCTGAATAATGGTCCTCCAGAAGGTGTCCAGTTCCTAATCCCTGGAACCTGTGAATGTTCACTTATGTGGCAAAAAAAAAAGGACTTAGCAGGTGTGATTAAGTTAAGGTTCCAGGAGTGCCTGGGTGGCTCAGTTGGTTAAGTAACCAACTCTTTATTTCGGCTCAGGTCATGATCTCAGAATTGTGGGATCATGCCTGGTATCAGGCTCCACACTGGGTGTGGAGCCTGCTTAAGATTCTCTCTCTTCCTCTCCCTCTGCTCCGCTCCCCCCAAAAAGTTAAGGGTCCATGATGGGGAAATTATCTTGATTATCCAGGCAGGACCTAAATGTAACCACAAATGTCTTTGTAAGAGGGTAGCCGAGGGGGATTTGAGACAGAAGCAGAGAAGACGGGGTGCCCGGGTGGCTCAGTTGGTTAAGCGTCTGCCTTCAGCTCAGGTCATGATCCACCGCAGACCTTCCAAGCAATAGATCTTCGACGCTTCTCTTCCTCAGGCATCCCGGGTCCCCATGAAAAGAATCAGTCTATGGGGTCTTACGTGGCAATTAAAAGTGAAGCCCAGGGTGCCTGGGTGGCTCAGTTGGTTAAGCGACTGCCTTCAGCTCAGGTCATGATCCCAGAGTCCCGGGATCGAGCCCCGCATCGGGCTCCTTGCTCAGCGCGGAGCCTGCTTCTCCCTCTCCCTCTGCCCCTCTCCTGCTTTCTCTCTCTCAAATAAATAAAATCTTTATGAAAAAAAAAAAGTGAAGCCCAGTGCTCACTTTGGTGGCACAGATACTAAAAGTGAGGCCCGCATTTGAGAGCCTGTCCTGTGGGTGGCACAGGTGTGTTAAAAGATAAACTGATAAACTGAGGCACGCTTAAATTTTCGGTTTCTTGGAGCCTAAGGCAACAGGAACTGGGCAGCGCCAAACCGGAAGTGGTGAGGAGAGCTCCGGACAGGAGCTGGGGGCAAGTCTTTCCTAGGGCAGATGGGAAGCGAAGGGAGGAGGTTATTTGATTGGCTAGAACTGAAGCAGTGGCCTTACCGGGAGAGCCTAGTTGCCTGTTTGTGATGGTTGTTCTGACATTTCGATTTCTTGGATACAAGTGCATTGCTCCGGCTTAGGTTTCGGTTTGCTTACTGAGGCTACTGAGGTATCAGAACCACCTTGGTCTCACGGCCTCCTTGGCTAAGTACTTTTGTTTTTTTAAGATTTTATTTATTTATTTGACAGAGAGAGAGACACAGCGAGAGAGGGAACACAAGCAGGGGGAGTGGGAGAGGGAGAAGCAGGCTCCCCGCCGAGCAGGGAGCCCAATGTGGGGCTCGATCCCAGGACCCTGGGATCATGACCTGAGCCGATGGCAGATGCTTAATGACTGAGCCACCCAGGCGCCCTGCAAGTGAGGGTTTTTAAGGGGAAATAATCAGAGATGAGGGGCTTGAGGTCATGGGTTCTTCTGAAGGGTCATTGATTGGGTCAACCTCAAGATTGAATGACTTGTCTTTCTGGCACTGGTCTGTCTGGTTTTTTTTGTTTTACTTTTTATTTTATTTTATTTTATTTTTTTATTTTTTATTTATTTTTATTTATTTATTTTATTTTTTTAAAGATTTTATTTATTTATTTGAGACAGAGAGAATGAGAGACAGAGAGCATGAGAGGGAGGAGGGTCAGAGGGAGAAGCAGACTCCCCGCTGAGCAGGGAGCCCGATGCAGGACTCGATCCTGGGACTCCAGGATCATGACCTGAGCCGAAGGCAGTCGCTTAACCAACTGAGCCACCCAGGCGCCCTTTTTGTTTTACTTTTTAAAGATTTTATTTATTTATTTGTCAGAGAGAGAGCGAGTGGGGGAGGGAGAAGCAGGCTCCCTACTGAGCAGGGAGCCCGATGAGGGACTCAATCCCAGGACCCTGGGATCATGACCTGGGCCGAAGGCAGCCACTTAATGACTGAGCCACCTAGGCTCCCCTCATTCGCACTTTTTAAATTAGATTTGTGCAGTGGCTAACACACAGTACGCTCTTTTTTAAGAATTTATTTATTTATTTGACAGAGAGAGACACAGCGAGAGAGGGAACACAAGCAGGGGGAGTGGGAGAGGGAGAAGCAGGCTACCCACGGAGCAGGGAACCCAATGCGGGGCTCGATCCCAGGACCCTGGGATCACGACCTGAGCCGAAGGCAGATGCTTAACGACTGAGCCACCCGGGTGCCCCTTGTCTAAGTACTTTTAACAGGTGGTATTCAAACTTTGCCCTCTTAATCAGGGTCACCAAATGGACAGCTCTAGCATCATTCAGTCCCCGTCCTGTGTGACATCATGAACGGGCACACCCTTGTGTGAGATGCCAGAAGCGTCCCCATCCCAGTGTATAACCCCAGGAGTGCCCACCCCCCAAGTGTGTGAACCAACAGTGTCCACACCCTAGACTATGATAGTGAGTGTTCAACGTGAGTGACCCCAGAGGTGTGTGACCAGCGTGTGTGACCCCAATAGTGTCCAAATACCCATTTGCGTGACTGCAGGGGTGTCCACACCCAGTCTGTGTGACCCAAGAGAATTCGCATCCTGGTTTGTTTGACCCCAAGGCCATCCACACCACAGTCTGTGACCTCAGCAGTGTCCACTCCCAAGTCTATACCAGGGACTGTCCCACAACTACTCTGTGTGACCACAGGAGTGTCTACACCTCAGTTTCTGGCCTGAGAGGTGCCAACGCATCACTTATTGGACTAAAGAACTGTCCCCCCACCTCAGTCACGACAATCCCAGGAGTGTCTCCTCCTCGGTCTCTATAACACCATAGATGTTCACACCCCAATCTGTGCAACACAAGGAGTGCCCAATCCACAGTGTGTGTGATTTCAGGAGTCTCCACTCCCCAGTGTGTTTAATGTCAAGAGTGTCCCAAGCTCCCTCTGTGTGACCCCAGAGATTTCTACTCTCCAGTGTGTGTGATGGACACCTTGGAGTGTTCACACCTCTGCATGACCCTGTGTCTGTCCACACTCCAGTGTGACTCCAGGAATGTCCAAACCTCCATCTTGGTGACCCCATGTCTGTCCACACCTGCTCATTCTTACCTCATAGTTGTCTACACCTTAGGCTGTCTGAGCCCAGAAGGGCCCACATCCCAGTCTGAGTGATCCCAAAAGCTCCACAATCCAATCTGCTATCTGACCTCTGGGATGGACACACCCTGATACGTGTGACCCTGTGAATGTCTACTAGCCAGGCTGGGTGACTCAGGAGTGTCTCCTCCTTAGCATGTGTGACTCTAGAAGCTTCCACACACAAATCTGTTTGTAGGACCGCCCACACCCCAGTTTGTCTGACTACAATAGTGTCAACACACAGGTCAATCTGACTCCAGAAATGTCTACAATCCACTCTGTGTGACCCCAAGAGTGTGCAGTCTCCAGTGTGTGTGATTCCAGGAGTATCCACTCCCTAGTGTGTGTGACTTCTGGACTGCCCAAACCCCTGTCGGAGTAACCCAAGGCTGTCCACTCCCCAGTGCATGCTACCTCGTGTGGTGGCCACATCCCTGTCTCTGTGACCCCCCCCCCCCAGGGTGTCCGCAAAACAGTCTCACAATTCCAAGACAGTACTGGATTCCTCAGTGCCACTGCTCCAGCCCGCCTTCTGTGGGTGTGACTTGCGAGGGGCTCCTCATGCCTAATTCAGTGGACCATTGTCCCTAGCTCCCGCCCACTCCATTAAGTGGCCTCTCTAATCCTATTTCCCCTCACTCTCTCCAGGGGACCACTGAATTGCCATATCCTCCTCCCCGACCACACACACATATCTGTCCACATCCCCAAAGAGACCGTCCGAGCCCCAGACCCTGCGGATCTCAGAGAGAGCCAAGGCCAATGGGGCCAGCCTCCTGCCACAGACTCCGCCCCGCAGGGAGGAGTGGAAAGAAAGCCAATAGAGGCACCGCTGATGGGAATAAAACCTTCCAGAATCTTGTGAAACATCTAGGGAAATCAACTTTGTACACCCTCTTCTTCCCCAACTAGAATGTAGGCTCCACGTGGGCAAGGACATTTGTCCCATCCAGTTCTTTGATGTCTCTTCAGCACCTAGGACAGCACTTGCTACACAGAACACGCTCCTTAGGTGTTTGGCGCATGAATGAACCCTCTGACGCAGCAATTCCACTTCTAACTCCATCTAACACGTACACACATTCTCCGAGCTGTGTGCACAAGGCTGGTAGGAGCGAACAATTGGGACAACCTTATAAATCTGCACATAGAGCCGATGCCTATTGCAGAGTGAAAGAAATGCTGGGGCTGGGCGCCTGGGTGGCTCAGTTGGTTAAGCGACTGCCTTCGGCTCAGGTCATGATCCTGGAGTCCCGGGATCGAGTCCCACATCAGGCTCCCTGCTGAGCAGGGAGTCTGCTTCTCCCTCTGACCCTCCCCCCTCTCATGCTATCTCTATGTCATTCTCTCTCTCAAATAAATAAATAAAATCTTCAAAAAAAAAAAAAGAAATGCTGGGGCTTAGTGTTCTACCACAGGGCACCCGCTGCACATGAGGCAGGATGGGTGGGACGTGTGGGTGCTTATGGGGGTGGGGGTGCCTTCTGCAGGACAGGCCATTGACAAGGAAAAGCAGGTGGGAGTTAGTCATGGTGACGTGTGTGTGTGTGTGTGTGTGTGTGTAAGGAAACACCAGAAACTGACCTGAGTGGTAATTTTTGGAGTATGGAGGTGGAAATGACCTTGTAGTCCATATATGGATATACTGTTGAAACCTTTTATTCAAACCTATATTCATGTGTTATAAAGGAAAATCATATGCCAAAATCAATATGCATAGCATAGAGAACTTGTACGTATGTGTGGGGGGGGGGGCTCTTGGGGTGTGCCTAGGAACAAGAATCTCAAACTCACATGCCCCAGGGGCTGGACCAGTAACCCCCAAGAGAGAGGGAACTCGGTTCAGGGTAAGGTCAGCAGCAGTGGGACTGATGAATGGTCCCTGCCTCTCAGCAGTGCAAGGAGAGGGCATGGTAAGGGATGGATGGGGATGGGGAAAACCTCAAAGCTCATACACCAAAAGAACTCAGAAACATTGCACCCCGGGACACAGAACACTTAATAGCTTAAGAGATCTTGGCTCAGAAACAGACCCCCAAGTCAGTGGTCATACCCTAACTCAGACAGCTTTCAACTTCACACCCTGGACACAAACTCTGACTCCCAAACAGATCAGCGCTCTCACACTCTGGGGACACAAGCCTACATAGACCAGAGACCTCACACCCTAGAATAAAAGATCCCCTCACCGTACTTGGGATGGGCATTTTTTTTATTATTACAAAGTAAGCCCTTATACATACACCTTGTAATGGACTGAGAGTTTGTGTCCCCCCAAATTCATATGTTGAAGTCCCAGCCCCCAGTGTGATGGTATTAGGAGGTGAAGCCTTTGCAGGGTGGGGGTGATTAGGGTTTCGATGAGGTCATGAGGGTGGGGTCTTCAATATGGGATTAGTACCCTTACAAGAAGAGACCAGAGGGCGCCTGGGTGGCTCAGTTGGTTAAGCGACTGCCTTCGGCTCAGGTCATGATTCTGGAGTCCCTGGATTGAGTCTCGCATTGGGCTCCCTGCTCAGCAGGGAGTCTGCTGCTCCCTCTGACCCTCCCCCCTCTCATGTGCTCTCTCTCTCATTCTCTCTCTCAAATAAATAAAATCTTTAAAAAAAAAAAAAAAGAAGAAGAAGAGACCAGAGAGCCTGCTCTTTCTCTCCGCCATGTGAGGACACAGAGAGAAGGTGGTCATCCTCAAGCCAGGAAGAGAGACGTCACCAGCACGTCACCTTGCTGGCACCCCGATCTCAGACTTCTGGCCCCCAGAACGGTGAGAGAATTAATTTCTGTTGTTTAAGCCCCCCGGTCTGTGGTACTTTGTTATGGTGGCCTGAGCCGACGAAGTCAGACCTCAAGCTTGTACTTTCGGGGTCCTGAGTTTTCTATCAGAGTCCTTGCACTCGCACCGCCTACCTCTGTCACCACCAGCATTCCTCAGCCCGAGGCCCTCCCATTCGTGCCCCTTGATCTCAGGGCACTGAGCCAGAGGGTTGTCTGGAGGCTCCAGGGCAAGGACACCTTGCCTGCCATGCTATGCCGTCTGCCCTCCAGGAGCCAGCCAGGATGTAGGGCAGAACTTCCCAGAAGCAGGTGAGTGGGGTGGTCCCGGGGGCCTGGGGCACGGGTGTTCACACCAAGGTTGGGGATCCCCCAGCCCAGGCCTGCTAACCTGCTTCCCTTCTTTGTGGACTATCCTGGGGTGCTGACATCCATTATTCCGTCCTCCTGTCTCTTCCGCTTTCAAAGACAAGCAGAGGGCAGCAGAGGGACACGGAAAGACCCTGTTGCACTGTGGTCAGACACCAACATGCCTGCAAGAATGGGCCTGGGCTGAGGGCTGACTGCTCCACCCCCTCAGGGTGGATCCAGGAATGTCAGGATGGGGCAGTGTGGGAAGGGACCAGGAAACCGGGCACTGACCTTGAGGTTCATCCTGAAGGAAACCTTGAAGAGGGTTCTGTAAAAAACAGGAGGCAGGAGGGAGGGCATCATGTTCTGGGCACTCTGTTAGAGAGTGTTATTGTGAGGAATAAAATGTATTTCGTGTAGTGCTTAGAATCAGGGCTTGGCACAGAGTAAGCCTTATATGATTACTATGTCCTGAGGATCCTTTTATTTTTTTTTTAAGATTTTATTTATTTTTTGACAGAGAGAGAGAGAGACAGCGGAAGAGGGAACACAAGCAGGGGGAGTGGGAGAGGGAGAAGCAGGCTTCCTGCAGAGCAGGGAGCCCGATGCGGGGCTCGACCCAGGACCTGAGCCGAAGGCAGATGCTGAACGACTGAGCCATCCAGGTGCCCCAGCAAGGATCCTTTTATAAACCAGCCTCCCTAATGTCACCTCAACAACCCTGAACTATCTGTCCCTTGCCTTCCCTGCCTGTTCAGCCTCACTCACTCTTGGATTTTAAACCACACTAGCATTCTTCTGGTTCTTTAAGAGAACCAGCCCTGCTCATCCTTGAATTTGTGAGGTTGGAGCTCCTTGTCTGCAAAACAGGATCTGCAGGAGTGAGTCTGAGCTGGCAGGGCATTGAGAAATGGGAGAAATGGGTTGAGTTGATTTCCAATATACTACCAAAATTCAAGGAAGGGGTGCGGCTAAAGCAGTGCATAGGGGGAAATCTATAGTTCTAAATGCATAGATCAGGAAAGTCGAAAACCAATGACCTGAACCTTAAAAAAAAAAAAAAAAGGGCACCTGGGTGGCACAGTTGGTAGAGTGTCTGCCTTTGGGTCAGGTCATGATCCCAGGGTCCTGGGATCGAGCCCCACATCAGGCTCCTTACTCGGCGGGGAGTCTGCTTCTCCCTCTGCCCCATCCCCCTGCTTGTGCTTGTGCTCTCTCTCTGTCAAATAAATAAAAATAAAACCTTTAAATAAAAAACAAAACCAATTACCTGAGCTTCCATATCAAAAAACTGGAAAAGGAACAGCAAATTGAACCCCGAGAAAGTGGAAGGAAGGAAGGAATTATAAAGATAAAAGCAGAAACGGGTGAAACAGAAAGCAAGCATCCATTGGATACAGTCAACAAAGTCATGTGGCTCTTTGAACACATTAGTAAAATATTAGTAATTTCTGTTTTCTCTCAAGCCATTAAGAGAAAAAATATAAACTACCAATATCAGGAATGAAAAGGGGGTGCTGTTACAGATCCTACAGACATTAAAAGGTTTTTAACATACAACTTTATTTTCAATGGAGCCCAAAGGTCAATTTCTCATTCTACTGCTTGTGTGTTCCCACGGATCCTCTGTATCCATGAGGACAGCAGAGCTCAGCAACTTTGCTAATGCTTCCCCTCACTGATGAGAATAGAACAGCACAGTATTTTTTTAAGCTGGGGCTCAGTGCAATCAATTGTGTAAAATGTAATGGTTTGAATGGAATTGAACACAGTCGAATGGAATGAATAAAATAGTATAGAGCGGAATGGAATGGAATGGAATGGAATGGAATGGAATAGAATAGAATAGAATAGAATAGAATAGAATAGAATAGAATAGAATAGAATAGAATAGAATAGAATAGAATAGAATAGAATAGAATAGAATAGGAGTAGAAGTCAGACTTTGTGCTAGGCACTGGGCCTAATTGTTGTAGTAGATATCCACTAATTGAACAAATATTATTGAACATCTGCTGGTTGTTTGGGACACAGTGGGGAACAAAACAGAGAAAAATATCTGCCCTTATGTAGCTTATATTCTAGTCAGAGAGACAGATATTAGCATATGCATTAGATATGCATACAGCTCTGAGGCCAAGGATACAAAGATGGCCCTTATGAGGAACGGGCAAAAGGACAATGTAGCTTGAGATAGATGAGGCTGTAGAGACTAAGGGCCATGCTAGGGAGTCTGAAATTTAACAAGATGACCACGACAACATCATCATCATCACGGTGAACTCTTACAGCACTGGCTATGTGCCAGATATTGTTCTAAGCCCTTAAAAATCTAACTCTTTTTTTAAATGTTCACAATAATCTTATATGTCTAAAATCATGCACATTTTACAGAAGGGGAAACCAAGGCACAGAGAGATTAATTAAACATCAGTCTGGCTCCCAGAATCTGTTCTTTTAACCACAATACTCTGCTATTGTGCCAGACCACAGGCACCTTATAACCTTGTAGCAGATGTCGTATAAATATACAAATTACTAAAGAATGCAAATCAAGAGAAAGATCAGGTGGAAAGTGTGCTGAGGGCAGGAAGTAAGAAGGGGGAAGTTGTGTCCTCCCACTGGGCGTCAAGGTGGATCTGTAAACACACATGCCTAGAAACATTTATGTCATCTGAGATGCTCCCTTCCTGTTCTGGCATAGCTGAGGAGAAAAATGGGACTGGGTTTAACTGGCCAACGGAGGGCTTGTACTCACAGGGTTGGGCCTCCTCTGTGTCTTGTCATTCCTTGCAAAAGAGAGGAATTCCAGTTTGGGGACAACGAGAGATGATTTGGTCTTGGTCTTCATCTTATCCCTTACCTTCATCTCTATCCCTCTACAAGGGGAAAGAAATAGAACAAGAAAACAGTAGAGAGGGGCATGTGAGTGGCTCAGTCGTTGAAGCATCCACCTTCGGCTCAGGTCATGATCCCAGGGTCCCGGGATCGAGCCCCGCATCGGGCTCCCTGCTTGGCGGGAAGCCTACTTCTCCCTCTTCCGCTCCCCCTGCTTATGTTCCCTCTCTCGCTGTCTCTCTCTCTCTCAAATAAATAAATAAAATCCTAAATAAAAAAAGAAAACAGTAGAGAGTGGTCATGGCGGACTCTTATGAATCCGCACATGGGTGATAAGATTTGACTCAAGTGGGCACCTGGGTGGCTCAGTCAAACATCTGCCTTAGGCTCAGGTCATGATCCCAGGGTCCTGGGATCAAGTCCCGCATTGGGCTCCCTTTTCAGCAGGGAGTCTGCTTCTCCCTCTCCCTCTGCTGCTCCCCCCTGCTTGTGCTCTCTCTCTCTCTCTCAAATAAATAAAATCTTAAAAAAAAAAAAAAAAAACACTCTACTCAAGTTTCCTCTCAGGACTTTCCCCTGGAAATGGGGTTGAGGAGGAAGCATAGTCCTTGTGGAGATGAGGGCAGGTGAAGAGAAGGAAACAGGAAACATGGGTGTGACCAGAGGCAATATGATCTCTTTCAAATTTTTTTCTTCTTTAAGTCATGGAGGAACAGCAGTCAGACTCTTTCACCATGCCTTATCCATAGGCTTGACCATATTGTGATGATGGTAAAGAGTATCAAAGACACCACCATGTTTTATTCCAGGATCCTGAGCATGGAAGTCACAACTTTCAAGGTAATCACTTTCTCAAGTACAAACTGCAAGTGAAGTAGAATTTGGTTATAATACTCTTAATCTCTCCCCCTAAAAACACCCCACAGGAAATCTGTGAGAAAAAAGGATCAATGTAGGAGATTCCAAACTCTGAAAAGTAGAACTTCCAGAGAGAGAACAGAGAAAAACGAGGGGAGGAAATTGCCATAAAAGTAATGCAAGAGAATGTTCCAGTTTTTATCCAGAAAGGGTTAACTGAGTATCAAGCACGAAGTACCACTACACAGTATAATAAGAATGAATCTTACAAATATAAGAGTGAATAAAAGAAGCAAGAAACAATATTGACATATTTATTTTATTTTATTATGTTATGTCACCATCATTAGTTTTTGATGTCGTGTTCCATAATTCATTGTTTGCATGTAACACCCAGTGCTCCATTCAATACGTACCCTCCTTAATACCCATTACCAGGCTCGCCCATCCTCCCAACCCCGTCCCCTCTAGAACCCTCAGTTTGTTTCTCAGAGTCCATAGTCTCATGGTTCATCTCGCCCTCCAATTTCTCCCCCTTCATTTTTCCCTTCCTACTATCTTTTTTTTTTTAAGATTTTATTTATTTATTTGAGAGAGAGAGAGAATGAGAGAGAGCAAGCACATGAGAGGGGGGAGGGTCAGAGGGAGAAGCAGACTCCCTGCCGAGCAGGGAGCCCCAAGCGGGACTCGATCCAGGGACTCCAGGATCATGACCTGAGCCGAAGGCAGTCGCCCAACCAACTGAGCCACCCAGGCGCCCTATCTTTTTTTTTTTTAACATATAATGTACTATTTGTTTCAGGGGTACGGGTCTGTGATTCATCAGTCTTACACAATTCACAGTGCTCACCATAGCACATACCCTCCCCAATGTCCATCACCCAGCCACCCCATCCCTCCTACCCCCCACCACTCCAGCAACCCTCAGTTTGTTTCCTGAGATTAAGAATCTCTTATGGTTTGTCTCCCTCTCTGGTTTCATCTTGTTTCATTTTTCCCTCCCTTCCCCTATGATCCTGTCTTGTTTCTCAAATTCCTCATATCAGTGAGATCATATGATACTTGTCTTTCTCTGATTGACTTATTTCACTTAGCATAAGACCCTCTAGTTCCATCCATGTCATTGCAAATGGCAAGATTTTGGGTTTTTTGATGGCTGCATAATATTCCATTGTGTATATATATATATATACCACATATGACACTTAAATATGTTCTCATGAAATTATAGAACATCAAAGTGGAAATGAATATCCTAAGATCTTTCAAAGAGGTTAAAAAGAAAAGTAGCTCAGTCAGTAGGGCATGCCACTCTTGATTTCATGGTCGTGTGTTTGAGCGCCATGTTGGGCATGGAGCCTACTTTAAAAAAAAAAAGAAAGAAAGAAAAAAGAAAAGTAATTCAACTACAAAGGGAAAAGAAATAATGCAGATACCAGATTGCCCAAGAGTCACATCAGAGACCAGAAGACAATAGAACAATTTCAAGATTCTGAGGGGAAATTCTATGTCCAGCCAAACTATTAATCAAGGTGAGTGTAGAATAAAACATTCTTAGATATATGGGGGCACCTGCCTGGCTCAGTCTGTAGAGCATGTGACTCTTGATCTCAGGGTTGTGAGTTCAAGCCCCACATTTGGCACAGAGTTTCCTTAAAAAAAATCATAGATCTAAAAAGAGAAACCTTGCCCACTTGCTTTGAAAATTACTTGAGAGCATCTACATCAAAATGAGTGATTAAACCAGGAATAGGGAAGACATCAAAGTCAGGACACATTGGCTCCCAAGAGGAAGATCCCAGAAAGATACCTAGAAAACACTCAGTCCAGTTTGGAACAGGAGAAAAAAAGGTTCCAAGAAAGAGAGAGAGCCAAAGGAAAAAAGTGAAATAAGGTCATTTTCTGGTAGAATGGATGTGGTATCAGCCACAGTGATAGAAGAGAAAGATATAGGAAAATGATAAAAGAAAGGAAAGAGGTGGAGAGGGTGGGGACATGAAGAGGACAGGAGGGCCAGTGAGATACTAGCTGTAGTTCATCTATCAAGACATAAAGATGCAAGTGGGTCTTTTAAAAATTATAAAGGAACTAAAAGAGGAACTACAAATGATGATAGAATTCTATTGGTAGGGGGGAGTAATGTGGATGAGCTAAATTCTTGTTTATCCGAGCAGGGAGAGGAGTGAAAATGTCTCAAGTTGCTAAATCAAGTTGCTAAATCAAGAAGATGGCTAAAGTTGCCCATTATCAGTCACTGACTGTGTCTGGGGGTACATAGGAGAAAACTCAACGAACAGTGGGTGAAAGATCGAGTTTTCTTTTTCTCCCATTTAACAACCTCTGTAGAAAGTTGGGGCTCAGCCAGAGTCTGGGAAGGAAGAGGACGTGAATGGGCCAGAGGTGCCAGCTCAGTGGGACCAGGAGGTTTCCGGAAGCTCCATCCGCAACCTCTGCTGACATCTCATTGTCCAGTCCATCTTACATGCCCCCCCCAGCAAGGAATGCTGGGAAATGGCTTTTTAAGCCAGGCACACAATTGACCCCATTGAAATTTGGGTTGTTTATAAGAAAAAAGGGAGAAATGTATATTATATTGTATACTAAGTAAATGTATATTAAGACAAATTGCTGTCTCTGCCACAGGTAGTATTTACATATTATTTGAAGATAATGCAAATAATTTCCAGAAGAAATACACACACACACACACACACAGGCTGAAAGCAGTTGCCTCTAGGGAATGAGACTAGGCTGGGGTGGGGCGAGGGACTGTTATTTTTATTTTTTTTATTTTTTGTTATTTTTAATTAAAAGCCCTGTTGTACTTCGTTTTAACCTTGTTGGGGTAGGTAGGGGGCTTTGTCTCATGTTCATCTTGGGGGTTTAGTTCTTCCTCCCCAAATAGGGTGACCTGACAGTTAAGCGTCTGCCTTCAGCTCAGGTCATGATCTCAGGGTCCTGGGATCGAGCCCCTCATCGGGCTCCCTGTCAGCGGGGAGCCTGCTTCTCCCTCTCCCTCTGCCCGCTGCTCCCCATGCTTATGTTCTCACTCTCGCTCTGTTAAATAATAAATAAATCTTAAAAAAAAAAAATAGGCTGACCGGAAAGCATTGTGTTTTGGAGACCAGAAATTGAACCTCCATGAGGTGGGAAAGGAATTTGAACCCAAAGTTGCTCACCCAGTTCCTGGCTCCGTGGACATATGCCTGATCACAGAGACACTTTTGGAGGAAGTGGTCCAGCACCTCAAAGTGAGTGGGATGTTGGTTCTTTTCGAGAAAGCTGCGGCTGGTACAGTGGAAACAGGAGCATGACCCAGTCAGGTCTTCCTCAAATTTCAGACATAACCACCTTTGTCACTTCCAGATAATGCTTGTACACAACTGTTTGCTCATTATTTTTGCTGACATCATTGTTTCATGTAAACAAATGTATTTTAAAGGGGACCATTACAGGGGCGCCTGGATGGCTCAGTCATTAAGCATCTGCCTTCAGCTCAGGTCATGATCCTGGGGTCCTGGGATCAAGACCCACGTCCGGCTCCCTGCTCAGCGGAAGCCTGCTTCTTCCTCTCCCACTCCCCCTGTTTGTGTTCCCTCTCTCGCTGTCTCTTTCTGTCAAAAAATAAATTAAAAAATCTTTAAAAAAAAAAGGGGGAAACATTACGTCCTTTTTTTAAAAGATTTTATTTATTCATTTGAGAGAGAGCACGAGCAGGGGGAGGGACAGAGGGAGAGGGAAAAGCAGGCTCCCCACTGAGCAGGGAGTCCAATGCAGGGACTCAATCCCAGGACCCTGGGATCATGACCTGAGCTGAAGGCAGACGCTTAACCATCTGAGCCACCCAGGCGCCCCCACATTACATCATTCTTGTAAAAAAAAAAAAAAATACAAACAAATTCTTTTTACAGAAACGCATTTCTGTAAAAAACCAAAGTTTCACCAGTTACGTGAAAAGCCCATCATATCTTGACACAAAGGGAAGATAACTTGTAAAAAACAAACGGCTGTAAAAATACCAGTCATGGGGGCGCCTGAGTGGCTCAGTCAGTTAAGCGTCTGCCTTCGGCTCAGGTCATGATCCCAGGGTCCTGGGATAGAGCCTGGCGTGGGGGCTCCCTGCTCAGGGGGGAGTCTGCTTCTCCCTCTCCCTCTGCCCCTCCCCCTGCTTGTGTTCTCTCTCTTTCTCTCTCTCTCACTGGCTCTCTCTCAAATAAATAAATAAAATCTTATCCACTTCCTTTCTCTGAACCCTCTGGGCCTGGCATTACAAGGGGAGATTTGGCAAATGGTTGAGGAGGTGCTAAGGACTTGTTAGCATCCACCAGAGCCTTGCTTCTTGGTATAATGAGAAGAATTGAAATAGGGGGCGCCTGGCTGGCTCGGTCAGAAGAGTATGCAACTCTTGATCACGGGACTGTGAGTTCGAGCCCCACATTGGGTGTAGAAATTATTTAGTGAGGAAAAAAAAGGACTGAAATAGGATTGAAGAGGGAATATTTAAAGGGTGTCCCTCTAACACTAAAAATGATTTCATGTAAGGGAAGCATTGCTTCTCCTTTTGGGGAACACAGATTAAGGTTTTGCATGTAATCTTTCTTTGGAAAGTATCAGTGGAAAAGGCCGGTTGGGAAGTAAAGTGGGGAAAGCATAGGGGGTTAAGAGCATGGACTTTGGTCCAGGCTACCTGGGTTTCAATTCTGACTCTGCCACTTACTAGCTAGTATTAGGTACCATTATCATCCCCACTTTACAGATGAGGAAACTGAGGCACAGAGCAGTTAGGTACTACGCCCAAGGCCATACAGCTGGTCCATGGCTGGAGCAGAGTGAGGGAGGGGAGACTGGCAGGAGATGAAGTGAGAAAGATATCAGGGGCCTTCTGGGGATTAAATTTTGGTCTCACACATGAACTATGATGAATGACTTTTGTCTTTCCCTCCCATTTCAGGCTTGTGAGGTTCCCATTGAGGAGGGTGCGGTCCCCAGAACAGGGGCGAAAGGACTCATTATGTCCATCTACTTCCGAGATCCTGATGGAAACCTGATTGAGGTGTCCAACTATATCTCCTCATGATTGAGGCTGGCCCTCCTCCATTCTGTTCCCTGTTATGTCTCCCTCTCCCTTCCTTCCTGCAAGCTCTTACCCAAGCCCAGAAATCTCCAAGGACTGAGGACTTGGGCACTTCATTCTTCCTAGGGGTGTGGCAGGGGGGCAGACTGATTTGGGTTTGGGACCAAAACTACCTATCTGAATATCCCCCATCCAAGGTCCCCCTAATAAATGAATAAGCTCTCAATGAATACAAGCTCTTCATTATTATTGTCTCAGTGTTATGTATGGATGTTTGTCCAGGGTGTGAGGTCTCTGAGCTGTATGGGGGTCAGTGACCAGGGTATGACATCTCTGAGGACCAAATCCAGGGTCATCCCCTTGGGATTCAGGGCCCTGATAGCTTTCTCCTTGTTAGTTAGCCCATCCTTTTGGAATTCACCTCACCCCTTCCAAGTGCTGTCTGCTGTGTCCTCCACCCCAGAGGCCTCACTGAACCTCAAGATCTGTGAGTTCCATGGAACCTCCAAGGACCACCCCAGATGATACGACCTCTTCCTGGAGTGCCTTATCTGACCACACCCCCAGGGTATGTGGTACTTTCTACCTTTGGATCTGTTAGGTCCAGACTCATCTCGATTGAGGCTCAGCTCCTGACAGAGTAGACAGGACAAGGACAAACCTCATTTGTGTCTGTCCTCCCCCCTGACCAATACCATCCTTTCAATCAACTAATAAACATATATTGAGCACCCACCATGTGCTTGGCCCTGTTCCAGACATTGGGGAGACAGTGTTGAACAGAAGAGATAAGCATATCTAAGTTTGGAGATACAGAGAATGAATAAAAATAAGTAAGGAAAATACGAACTATGTTAGAGGATGCGAAAGGCTTTTGGAGAGAAAGAAAACATGGAAAAGAGGGAACGCAGCTAAAAATCGCCGGGGCAGGTTTTTTTTTTTTTTTTTTTTTAAGATTTTATTTATTTGACAGAGAGACAGCAAGAGAGGGAACACAAGGAGGGGGAGTGGGAGAGAGAAGCAGGCTTCCCGCCGAGCAGAGAGCCTGATGTGGGGCTCGATCCCATGACCCTGGGATCATGACCTGAGCCAAAGGCAGACGCTTAATGACTGAGCCACCCAGGCGCCCTGCTGGAGTGGTTTCTGATGTGTAAGGGGATGGTCAGGGGGCCATCTTCACCGAGGGAGCTATTTGAGCATGGATCTGAGGAGATGAGGGAGGGATTGGCCCTGATAGCTGGAGGAAGAGCAGAACAGGCAGAGAGAACAACCAGTGCAAAGGCCCTGAAGCGTGGCCATGCCTGGTGCCTGAGGAACAGTGAGGAAGCCAGTACAGAGGCAGCAGTGAGTTGGCGGGGGGGGGGGGGGGGGAGAGGGGACAGCAGGAGGTGAGGTCATACAGCGGGTGGGGGAGAGATTGTGTAGGGTCTCGTGGGCCTTGGAGAGAACTCTGGCTTTTACTCTGAGTGACTGGAGAGCAGGAGGTCGTGAGCGGAGGAGGGCCCGTGATCTGACTTAGGATTTAACAGGCTCCCTCTGGCTGTTATGAGGACAGTAGGCTGTAGGGGCAGAAGCAGGGGGACCGTGAGGGGGAGGCTACTGCAGAGGTCCAGGCCAGCGATGCTGGCAGGGGAGGTGATAAAAAGTGGGTAGATTATGGAGATATTCTGAAGACAGAGACTGGACGAGTTCGCCAAGAGAGAAAATGTCAGTGGGAGAAAAGGTCCAAGGACATTTAGAATTCTGAAACAAGGATGAACCAGGAAACGAGGCAGGCAGAGAGGAAGGGTAAGAGTACGGCTTCCTGAAGGAATGAGTGATGGATGAAGGAGCATGTCTGACGGTCTCTTGAGGTGAGCAAGCCCCTAGTCCTATGGGCTCTGGTCTCGAAACAGTCCCCAGCTGGTAGTTTAGCCAGACCCTATGAGTGAATCCCCAAAGAGCCCCAAAAAGGCTGGGAAGAGAGGATGTGTCAGGATGTGAGTTTCAGCATGTGAAAGGCTCTGCCAAAAGCTGTAGCAGGTCTCCTATTTTAATTTTTTTTTATTATTTGCTTAGTTTTATAATTAAATGTTTATTAAAATAATATAACCTGGGGGCACCTGGGTGGCTCAGTCAGTTAAGCGTCTGCCTTCAGCTTAGGTCATGATCCCAGGGTCCTGGGATCGAGTCCCACATTGGGCTCCTTGCTCAGTGCAGAGCCTGCTTCTCCCTCTGCCTGCCACTCCCCCTGCTTGTGTTCTCTCTCTCTTAAATAAATAAAATCTTTTTTAAAAAAATAAAATAATATAAACTGAGAGTAATACAGATTGTTTTCAGCATGATACTGATATCACCCATTTCTCCTAGTAATAGATAATAGCCAGATGAAACACAATAGTAGAAGGATCTAGAATAATAAATTTTATTACTAGGAGTCTCCCTCGAAGTCAGCAAACCCAACCCACTCACAGCTGAGGAAATGAATGACCAGAGAGGCTGGCATTCTCTACTCTAGAAATGGTTAGGGCACTGACCATGTGCCAGGCACTTGCTTGGTGCTGGGCATATAAAAGTAAACAGAACGTGTTTCGTGTACTCAAAGAGCTCGTAGCCAGGCTCTTGGGCGACAGTTCCCAGAAAGCAGGAAATTAGCACACAGCCTAATCAGTATTGTGAGAACAGTATGCTGAAGCTCCAAGGTGCACCCAATTCGGGATTGGGAGTAGCTCTCCGAAGGTCAATTGTGAGAGCTGACCTGGGCAGGATGAGCAGATGTCACATAGACAAAGAGCTTGTGAAACAGTGCCCCAGGAAGGCCCCGGTGAGGGAAAGCATAGTGCATTTGGTTATTCAAAGGAGTTCAAGTACAAAGGAATTCCAGTCCCGGATTCTGGAGACCAGAGTCTCCTGGCTCCCAGGTCAATGCTATTTTTAGACTACCATCTGTCTTTCTAGGTATCCTGACAAGTATGTGATGATTCACAAGTATCAGTACTCTTGCATAGAAAAAAGGAAGCATACATGGCTCACGCTTACCCAGGTAGAGACAGTAAGATTTTTTTGGATGGCTGAGTAGTATTCCATTGTGTGTGTGTGTGTGTGTGTGTATATCACATCTTCTTTATCCATTCATCCAGACATTAAGATTTTCAAACCCTCTTGTTTGAAACGTCTCCTTGAGGAATGATTGCTTTGTCTTATAGCCTTTCATTTCCTCCCCAAATTTACGTGAATTAGGTCATGCCCTAAATCCAGAAGGGACTTTAAGGAATCACTTTGTTGGTAGCCAAGGGAACGAGGCAGGGCAGGCAATAAAGGAGTCATTATCTGTAGAGAACTCAAAAATTAATACTGAAGCTGACTAAAACTGTTCTGTACTTTATCATCACCATGTGGCAGCAACCCAGCAATTGTCCTCCCTGCCAAGGCAAAGGGCTCCTGCTGACCCTCACTCCATCTATGCCCCTGCACTTAGCTATCCCTGCACATGCAGAAGGCCCGGCACCCCCACGAGCTATATATAAACGTCTGAAATCTCCACCTCGGCCATCTCTTCTGTTCATATTACCACATGTTCTCCAGTCCATTCCATTCCCTTTGGCAAACATAGCTTGAGTTGTCAAAATCACGTATACAAAAACAAAAACCAAACCAAACAAAAAAACCCACATCAATGTTTCTCTTCCTACAATTATGATATTGCACTCCGGTCAAGTTTCTCGTTTCTCAAGTCTCAAGTCCCTTTCGAGCTGGGGATGACATCCCATGCTGCCACCTGTGCATTCGCAGGCTTACCAGGTTCAGTTCTGGCTCATCCTCTCTGGCCGGGCCATCTGGCAGGCGCTCGGTGGGGTAAACACTGAGGGGTCTTTTTTTTTTTTTTTTTAAAGATTATTTATTTATTTATTTGAGAGAGAGAGAATGAGAGAGAGCACATGAGAGTGGGGAGGGTCAGAGGGAGAAGCAGACTCCCTGCCGAGCAGGGAGCCCGATGCGGGACTCGATCCTGGGACTCCAGGATCACGACCTGAGCCGAAGGCAGTCGCTCAACCAACTGAGCCACCCAGGCGCCCCAACACTGAGGGGTCTTTAATGCCCAGCAGTACATTGAAAAACTGCGTGGACAATATTATGCTGTAACTTTGGGTGAAGGTTTCCTGGACAAGATAACCAACCCTCTTTGACTGTATGAATGCCAATCCAGGTTTCATAGGATCTAGCTGGCTTTCTGTCAGGCCCCTCCTAGACCGTGATCTGCTCCTGGGGCCCCCTATGGAGTACTTGTCCTCAGAGGTGGCATTCTGAGGAATGTCTAGAGGGTCAAAGGGGTCTGTCAGGGTGATGTTGGAGCACTGCTTGGTGGCTTGTTCAATCTGAAACATCAATCCATCCTTATAGAACAAAATATATTCAAATAACCTCTTGCAGGGGAATCAGCACCTTTTGCTCATTCAGCACCCATACATGCTGGTTGAGCCCATCATAGGAGGGAAGGGCATGGTTGCTGCTCTGTGGGTACAGAACCCAGTGGGCCTCCCACTGCTGTGGTGCCTGACAAGGGTGCAGGGTCCCCGGCACCCCTGGTCCCTGCCCCCAGTGCTGCTGGCCCCAGGCCACAGAGGTCACCCATGCTCAGAGGCCACCCAGCAGCCAGGCACCCAGGGCCCCCTGGGGCACGCTTCCTGCCTATTTTTAAAAGACAGCTTGCCTTGTACCCAGAGTCATATGCTTGGAGATAGATGATTTATGAAAGGAAGAAGGAAGTAGAAAGGAGGGAGAGAAGGAGGGAGGGAGGGGGGAAGGAAGGAAGGAAGGAAAGAAGGGAGGGAGGAGGGGAGAGAGGGGGGAGGAAGGGAGGAAGAGTGGACAGCAGATGGGTGAATGAATGGGTACGTAGATGGGTGGGTGGATGGATGGGTGGGTGGTTGGGTGGTTGGGTGGATGTGTGGATGGGTGGGTGGATGGGTGGATGGATGGATGGACTGATATCCTCTGGCCCTGGAGAAACTCTTTCACTTGTGTGTGCATAGAGAGGAATATGAGTTTGTAAACTGCAGGTTTGCTGTAATACAGAAAAGACTGGAAACAATCCAAATGTCCAACAGCAGATGAATGGTTAAACAAACTATGGTATAGCCATTCCATGGAATACTACTCAGCCATAAAAGGGAATAAACTTACAAAGCCAGCACTAACCTGATACCAAAACCAGACAGAAACATATCAAGAAAACTACAGACCAATATCTCTTACGAATATAGATGCAAAAAATCTTCAACAAAATACTAGTAAATAGAATTCAGCAATATACAAGAAGGATTATACACCACGACCAAGTGGGATTTATCCCAGGAATGCAAGATTTGTTCAACATAAGAAAATCAATGTAATATACCATATTAATAAAGGACAAAAATCACATGATCTTCTCAACAGATGCAGAAAAAGCATTTGACAAAACTCAATACCCTTTCATGATAAAAACACTCAACAAACTAGAAGCAGATAAGAACTTCCTCAACCTGATAAAGTGAATCTACAAAAAACCTACAGCTAATATCATACTTAATGATGAAAGACTAAAAACTTTCTCCTGAAGATTAGGAACAAGACAAGGATGTCCCCTCTCACCACTTCTATTCAACAATGTACTAGAGGTTCTAGCCAGGGCAATTAAGTAAGAAAAAGAAAAAGCATCCAGATTGGAAAAAAGAAGTAAAACTGTCAGTATTTGCAGATAACATGATCTTATACAGAGAAAATCTTAAGGAACCCACAACAAAACCACTTCATATATATGTGTGTGTATGAGCTCAACAAGGTTGCAGGATACTAGATCATACAAGACTTAATCATATTTCTATACACTAGCAACGAGTAATCCAAAAATGAACTTAAGAAAACAATTCCATTCACGATAGCATAAAAAAAAAGAATAAACTACTTAGTAATGCATTTAACAAAAGAGGGGTAAGACTTGTACACTTAAAACTATAAAATGCTATTTAAAGAAATTAAATAGGGGTGTCTGGGCTCCTACTGCTTGTGCTCTCTCTCTCTCTCTCTCTGATAAATAAATAAATAAAATATTTTTTAAAAATCCACTTAAAAAAAAAAAATGGTGCTGGGACAACTGGATAGCCACATGCAAAAGAATGAAACTGGACCCCTCCTTCACACCATATACAAAAATTAACTAAAAAAAAAAATCAAAGACAGGAATGTAAGCTAAAACTATTAAACGTCTAGAAAAAAAAAGCATAAATCTTTGTATCTTTGGATTAGGCAATGGCTTCTTAGCCAACATGTAATGCATAAGCAACCAAAGCAAAAACAAATTGCACTTCATCAAAACTAAAACCTTTTGTGCTTCAAGGGACACAAGAAAGTGAAAGGACAACCCCAAAATAGGAGCAACTATTTTCAAATCACATTATCTGATAAAGGACTAGTATCCATAATATATAAAGAACTCGTACTGGGATGCCTGGGTGGCTCAGTCGGTTGGGCACCTGCCTTCAGCTCAGGTCATGATGGCAGGGTCCTGGGATCGAGTCCCGCGTTGGGCTCCCTGCTCGGCAGGGAGCCTGCTTCCCCCTCTGCCTGCCTCTTCCCCTGCTTGTGCTCTCTCTCTCTCTGACAAATATAATCTTTAAAAACAAAAAAAGAACTCGTATTACTCAACAGTATAGACAACCCAATTAAAAACAGGCAAAGGATTTGAATAGACATTTCTCTAAGGAAGAGATACAGATGGCCAACAAGCACATGAAAAGATGCTCAATGTCAATAATCATTAGGGAAATCAAATCAAAAGCACAACGAGACATTACATCACACCCACTGGGATGACCAGAATCAAAAAGAGGAACAATATCAAGTGTTGGAGAAAATGTGGATAACTCGAAATCCTCATGCAACTGCTGTGGAGAATACTTCTGCTATTCCTCAAAAAGTTAAACAGAGACTTGCCAAATGGCCCCACAATTCCGTTCCTAGGTGTATACCCAAGAGGACTGAAAACATGTCCACATAAAAAGCTTAATATGAATGTTCATAGCAGCATTATTCGTGACCCCCAAAACATCAGTTCATTGGATGAATGGACAAGCGTAATGTAGAATGTTCATACAGTGAAATATTATTCAGTGATTGAAAGGAATGAAGTAGTTTGATCCATGCTACAATGTGAGCGAACCTTGGAAATTTTGTGCAAAGTGAAAGAAGCCAGTCACAAAAGGCCACATATTCTGATTCTGTTCATATGAAAAGTCCAGAATAGGCAAATCCATGAGACAGACAGTAGATTGGTGGTTTCCAGGGACTGTGGGGAGACGGATAATAGTATAGGGAATGTCTGCTAAGCTTCTTTTTGGAGTGATGAAAATGTCCTGGAATTAGACAGTGGTGATAGCTGTAAAACCTTATGAACATACTAACCACTGAAACGTACACTTCAAAGGGTGAATTCTGTGGTATGTGAATGACATCTCAATAAAAAAGAACTATTAATACACATGACAACGTGGGTGAGTGTCACAGACATTATGCAGAACAAAAGAAACATAAACTATATGATTCCATGTATATGAAGTTCAAAAGCAAGCTGAAAACTGCTGGTATCGTAAGCTGTTTATGGATACATATGTACGTAGTAATGGAATGAAAACACGAGGGAGACAAACACCAAACTCGAGGTAGTGGAAGGAGAGAGGAAAATGGACTTTGTACAAGAACTTCAGCTGGATCTGAATATATTTCTTTTAAAAGTATCTGAAGCAAATAGGGCAAAATATTAACATTTGACCAAGGTGAATGCTTGTTACAGTATCTTTTATACTTATTTTTTAAGATTTTATTTATTTATCAGAGAGAGAGAGACAGAGGCAGGCAGAGGGAGAAGCGTGGGACTCGATCCCAGGACCCTGGGATCATGACCTGAGCTGAAGGCAGACGCTTAACCGACTGAGCCACCCAGGCATCCCTATACTTTTCTCTTAAAAAAAAAAATAAAACAGCTCGGTTCTGAGAAAAACGTGGGACTCCTCAGCCAGGCTTTGGTTGATGTTTCCTCCCTGCGCGATTGAGACCAAGGGGAGTTAGGATCTGCCTCCGGACTCGTCTGGAAGAAGCACAGTTCACATGCCATGGGCTTAGACAAAGCTCTAGAACCTCAGAAGATGCCAGGAAGAAGGGAACCAGTCAGGGAAGCCTTCCAGGAAGAGAGGATGTTGGGGCTGAGCCTCAAATGGAGGCCTGACAGAGGGGATGCTTGGCCCGGACACCCCACCCCCACCCCCACCCTCTGGGTCTCTCCCAAAGCCTGGCCTGGCCCTGCTGATTCCCTTATCTGCCCACTCCCAGCTGCCTCCCTGCTGGCTGAACTGTCGCCGCAGACTTCTGGGCCTGTGCCCCCTCCACAGGGATGGGGGAGGGAATGGGGTGAGCCTGGCCTCAGAGCCTCAGAGCTTCTGGCTCTTGATGGAGCCTGGGTTCTGAGGCCCCCACTCCCCACCCTTTACTTCCCCTCCTAAGGCCTTTCTCTGCTCCAGTTATGAAGAAATAGGCTGAGTCCGGTGGCCAAACTCTTGTCTGAGACACGCCTCCAGCCTGACCTTCCTGAGGAGGACAGCTTTCCCTACCTTGCTCCCAATATTGCAACTGTTGTTTCTAATAAAAAATAACAACGAAGAAAGTTACCACTACAGAGCTCAACCTCTACAGCGGGCCGGGCAGGACCGTGTCAAGTGGCCTTCTCAACAACATTCGCTGTGAGTTCTATGATTGTACCCATCATCCAGGCAAAGAAACTGAGGCTCAGAGGGTGGCCTGCCCGGGAACCACGCAGCAAATCAGTGTCAGAGCTGAGCACAGGCCCTTGGACAGACATCTTCATTTCTCTGAGCCCGCTCCCAGTCTGGAAGATACGGGCAATAATACGCACTTACACCACAAAGACCTGGTGAGAATGGGATAAAATTAGGCAGGGAGAGCACTTAGCACAGGGCCTGGGATGGCTCGGTTAACAGTTGTTATGATGGTATTAGTGCTAAAAAAAAAAAAGTATTCGTATCAGATTTAGCATTTGTATTAGTACGGTTGTAGATAGAAAAGTAATGATTAGATTTAGAATTAATATCAGTATTACTAGCACTATTAAGATTAGTATCGGGACGCCTGGGTGGCTCAGTCGTTAAGAGTCTGCCTTCGGCTCAGGTCATGATCCCAGGGTCCTGGGGTCGAGCCCCGCATCGGGCTCCCTGCTCAGCGGGGAGCCTGCTTCTCCCTCTCCTACTCCCCCTGCTTGTGTTCCCTCTCTCGCTGTGTTTGTCTCTGTCAAATAAATAAATAAAATCTTAAAAAAAAAGATTAGTATCAATATTCGAATTAGGATTAGGAATTAAAATTGGTATGAGTGTCACATTGATTAGCATTATTACTAGAATTAGTAGTGCTAGTAAAAAAAGGGTCAAGTACTATCCCCTGTTTATGGTAAGCACTCAGTAAATCAATACGAGTACTTAACGTTTACTGAGATCTCAGATTCAAGCGAGTTAAAATCACTTGACGGATTAAATCTCATTTAGCTGTCCCAATCACCCTATGGAGTAGCCACTATTATTACCCCATCTCTATAGATGAGGAACTGAGGTCCAAGGGGGCTGGTAACTTGCTCAAGGCCACACGGCCCCTCCGTGGTTAGGGCAGGCTATGAACGAGGTGGGGCTGGCTCCAGAGCGGAAGCCCTGAAAACATCGGCCCTTAAGTCATAGGGGTCTTCACCGCCCCCTTGTTACTTAGGAGGGCTCAGCACGGGACGTGGCACACAGCAGGAGCTCAATAAATGCAGAGTCATAGCCATGCTCTCTTTCCTCCTCAAACCTCCCATTTTGCTTCTGAGGACAACGAGGCCCATGGAGGCAAGAGGAGGATAGCAAGCTCCTTCTGGGGCGGCCGGTGGGGGAGCAGGCCCCACTGACCCAGGGCTCCGTCAGTGCCCTGTGCCCTTGGCAGGTCTCAGTCTCCCCATCTGTAGAATGGGTGGTCAGGAGGGTGCTCCGTCCTGTGGAGTCCTGGAGCCACCACTGGGTGCTCTTACCCCTGCTCTGTGGGGACCCGAGTTGGATGCCTCGTGTGGGCGCGCGCATCCATTGATTTTACACGAAGCCAAGTGCTCAGGACAGGCTTGGCCTGGGGTCCATGTCAGCATGAACCACCGGTTGCCGTCACTGTTGTTCCTCTCTGGGGGAGGTGGGGCAGGGCAGAAAGGTGGGGACTGAGGTGCAGGAGTCCTGGAGGTCCCTCTCAGCAGTTGAGGGCAGAACCACAGATCACATGGGTCCACATCGACCCACATGGCCCCGTCCCACCCAATCCAGTACCACCGGCCCAGGGCCTACCCCAGACTGACGCCTGGGGTCTCGTGGACTTCCTCCCAGACTGTGCCCGTGAATCTCTGTCTCGGTCTCCCTCCCCAGGTTCTCCACCTGTGTCCTTAGCCTCTGTCACTTTCAGGCTCTACCTTTCGCCTTCTGTCCTGTCTCTCATTCTCTTCACCTCTCTCTGTAGATCTTTAATTGTCGCTGGCTCTCTTGGCGTCTCTCCCGCCTCTCCGTACCCTCTCTCTGCCTCCTTCTAGCTGTGTCCCTTTTTCTCCCCGAGTCTCCCCCTTCTCTGCTTCTCTGCTTCTGTCTCTTGCTATGTGCCTCTCTCCCTTCTCTACCCCTTCAGTTCTTCTTCCCGTCCCCAACCCTACCCCACTCCTCAAGGACCCACAGAGAAACCAACCCTGGGTCCCACCTGTTTCCCGCCTCCAAAGCAGCATGGCGGGCAACAAGTTGAAGCCGCTGTCCCTGGGTGCTCCCCCCAGCCCCGCCCCCCGCCCCAAGACAGCCTGTTACCGCGGAGCCAACAGCCACAGTCTCCTCCATCTGATAAGACTTATCTGCTGCCCCAGGGCAGGCCGGAGCTGGCGTAAGCCCCAGCGGGGCACTGAGTGAGTGTGCCCCTGCCTCCCGCCAGCCCCGGCCTGGCCCGGCCTCCCGGCTTGGCCTGGGTCATCAAGATGTCCCATGGGCTCTGGTTCAAATCCCACCGAACCTCTGTGAGCCTCATTCTTCTTGTCTGCAAAATGGGTACAGTAACATCCCTCCTCTCCCTGTTGGCCAGGAAGATTCACGTACGTAAGTGCCCAAGCCCGAACCTGACGCAGCACACAGGAGGGACTTTGGAAACACTCACTGAAAAGCCTAGTGGAGTCATAAAACCGTATCTGCTATTTTTATGTTATCTTGGCTTCAGCCCATTTTGTTTGGCTGGACACTGAAGTCCACGGGAGCCCACGTTGAACAGGGTCCAAGAATCCGTGGGGTGGGCAGATGGGGCAGAGGAAGGCCCCCACTGCCCAAGAGGTGCCCCACCAGCAGGGAGCCCGCCCCCTCCCCTGGTCCGCCCCACCCACTGGGGCACCAGCCACTCCCTGGGGAGGAGGGAGGAGGGAGAGGGGAGGGAGGGAGGGAGGGAAGGAAGAAGGGAGCCTCAAAGGCCAAGGCCAGCCAGGACACCCCCTGGGATCACACTGAACTCGCCACATCCCCAAAGCGGCCGAACCCTCTGCACCAACCAGCCCAGGTCAGTCTCAGCCCCCCAAGAGCCCCCAGCAAGGCAAACCCCAGGCCTGCTGTCCCTTACCTCAAGGCTACTCCTCCAGCCTGCTCCAGGCTCCCCAACCCACCGCTGGTCCCCAAAGTGTCTACTGCCCCTGAAGCCCTTCATAACTCCTCCAAACCATCTGTCTTTCCAACCCCCATCTCTGCCCTAAAACCACCCCCCAAAACCGACCTCTTTCTGCTCTGACTTCCATCCTCTCCTTCCAAGATATCTGTTCCCCTGATGGCTTAACTCCGTTCCCCATACCCCATTCCTGCCCCCTACAACATGCCTTTCTCCCCCAAATCCTAGCTCTGCCCCGAATCTGGCTTTCACTCACCTGGAATTGTTTCTCTCTGAGTTCTCCCAAAAACTCGCTTTTGCTCCCCCATGTCTATTTCTGCTCCCCAAGCCCTTGCCTGCTCCCCATCCTGATTTCTGCTCCAAATTCTCCAGTCCCCTAAACCCTGGCTTCATCCTCTTATCTTCGTCTGGGCCTCTCAAAGCCCCAATTTGTTCTCTGTGACTTCCCTCTGAGCCCCCCAAACCACTACTCTCCCCCAGCCCCTTGCACACACACCAAAATGCCTGTCACTCTAAACACCAAGTCTACTACCCCAAGTCTGTTCTACCACATGAATCCTCCTCACGCCTGCCTTCCCCAAACCCCATCTCAGCCCCAAATGTGTCTCTGGCCCCCCGGATCCCCTCTGGCCTCAAATCCTTCTCCACCCCAACTCCATCTCGGTTCTCAAACTCCTCTTCTGCTCCCATAATCCATCTTTATCAGACACATTCCTGCCTGTCCAAACCCATCTCTGACCCCTAAACCCCATCTCTGCTCCAGCAAAACCCACGGAACCCTCAAACTTGTCCACGACCCTCAGAATCCATCTCTGACCCCCGAACTACATCCCCAGCTTCTCAACGTTCTCTCTGGCTCCCAAACTTCACCTCAGATCCCCAATCTTGTGTTCTGCTTTTCCAACCTATTTCTGATCCCAAAACGTGACCTTTCAAATTTGTCTCTGCTCCTCAAACCCCATATCTGCTCTCCCCAAACTCTACAGCTATACCCCCAACCCCTCCCTGACTCCTCCACCCCATCTGACCCTCAAATTCCCCCTCAAAGCCTCCCAAGACTCATCTGCCCCCAGACCCCATCTCTGCTCCCTTCAGTCCCAAGAGACCCTCCCTTGAGGGCTGGGACAGGGATGTTACCTGGGGTGAGGGGCTGGGCCTTGGGAGAGTTGAGGGTGCCGGCCTGCTGCTGCTGCCCGTTAGGGCGGCACTTACTCTAGTGGGGCAGCTGATAAGGAGCTTTCATATCCCCCAGCCTCGAGATAAACTTTATCTCTGTCCGGAGAGTGATAACTGGGGCTGGGGGGGCTGGGCCCCTGCCATAGGAGGGGTGGGCAGCCCTGGACCCGCCAAGGTGCTAGGCACAAGGATGTGGGGCAGTGGGACTGAAGGGAGATCATTGGGGGGGAGGGGGGAGGTGAGGATGAGGGGGGATAAAGGAACAGTGGTGACAGAGACAAAAAGAACAAGAGACAGAGAAGGAAGAGAGAAACAGAGAGAAAGGGAGAAAAAGAGAGACAAAGAGCAAGGGACAGACAGGAAGAAAAAGAAAGGAGAAACAGAGGGCCACCTGGGTGGCTCAGTTGTTAGGCGTCTGCCTTCAGCTCAGGTCATGGTCCCAGGGTCCTGGGATCGAGCCCCGCGTCGGGCTCCCTGCTCAGTGGGAAGCCTGCTTCTCCCTCTCCCACTCCCCCTTTTTGCGTTCCCTCTTTCGCTGTTGTCTCTCTGTGTCAAATAAATAAATAAAATATTAAAAAAAAAAAAGGAAGGAGAAACAGAGAGATAGCAGGAAAGTGAAAGAGACCCAGGAACAGAAAGAGAGCAAGACACGAATGCAGAAAGAGAGAGCCTCACAGATAGAAAGAATCATGGAGACACACAGAGGAAAAGAGATGGAAATAGAGGAGGAGGCAAGACACCCACTCCGGGGAGAGTCAGAGGAGATCCTGCGGCCTGGATGAGGCTGGTGAGAGACACAGCCACGGGCTCCTCTCTTTGCCCGCACAACCCCCAACCCTGAGCCCAACCTTCAGCGTGTTCACACAGTGGGTCACGTAGGCTAGGGCTGTGAAGATGGCCTTCTACTCTATCTCTGTTACTCCATCCCAAGGACAGGGAAACTGAGGCCTTCAGATTCATAGGGCAAGTTAGGGGCAAGGGTAGGTTTTCTGGCTCCTCACCCGGGCTGTGTGTAGTGGGGTATGGGCAAGGATGTGGGACTAGTAAGACAGACATGGAAATAAAGCCAGAGGGCAGAAAGAGAGAGAGAGAAGAGACAAACAAGCCGAAAGAGACTGAGTGGGAGAGATGTAGAGACATTCAGAGACATGACTGGAGATGGAGGGAGAAGTGAATCAGAAAGAGTTGAAAGACACGGAGATAAAGAAAGACAACCAGAGATAGAGACATGGGAAGCCGGAGAAAGGAAAGGGAAAAATTAGGCACTCGTTAAAGCAGAGAAAGAGAGGGGCACCTGGGTGGCTCAGTCGGTTAAGTGTCTGCCTTCGGCTCGGGTCATGGTCCCAGGGTCCTGGGATTAAGCCCCGCATCGGGCTCCCTGCTCAGCAGGGAGCCTGCTTCCCCCTCTCCTTCTGCCTGCCACTCTGCCTACTTGTACTCTCTCTCTATCTTTCTGTCAAATAAGTTAAAAAAAAAAAAAACAGGGAAAGAGAGAGGACAAGACATATCATGGTAGCATAGAAAGATGGGACAGAAATATCGAGGGCCAGGCTGGGCAGGAGAGAGTGTCACGAGGAGAGAGACGCGGGGACATAGATACACACACAGGGAAAGCCAGAGACAAAGGGGCAAAGATGAAGCTGCCACCTCACAGGTCTTAGCTGGGCCCCTGTCACCACCTCCTATCTGGCAGATGGGGAAACTGAGGCCTGGGGCTGGCTGGAACTGAAGGAACCTGAAAGCAGAACTATGGTAGGCCTCCCCAGGGCAGACCTGTCCCCCTCCTCAGAGGAAGCCAGTAGCCTTGGGGTGATTTCAAAAGTTGGGCGGGGATGGCAGAGATAAGCCGTGGGGGGTACTGACCCCCCCCATGAAGCAGGGAGGAACTGAGGGGGCCCTCTGTCTGCAGACCCAACGGAGGTGGGGGGAGGGAGGAGTCAAGCCGGAAACCATGGGTTTCTGAGAAAGTTAAAATATGCAACAGATAGGGATGAAGTTGGGGAGCACAAGAGGGTAAACCCCAAGGTCCCAGGGGTGACAAGTGGCTCAAGGGACTCTAGCTCTGCACCCCAGCCCATCCCACCCAGGCTCCTCTAGAGGGAGAGAAGAGGAGGAAGAGGGGGAGAAAATGAGGAGAGGAGAAAGTGATGAGCAGAAAGGGAGGGAGAGGAGAAGGATAAAGGAAAAGGAGGGGAGGAGAGGGGGAAGGGGGACACGCAGAAGGGAAAGAGAAAATGAGGAGGGGAGGAGATATAGAAAGGGGAAAGGAGGAAGAGGTGGCTGACTTAAAGAGGAGGAAGAGGAGGAGGTGAATAGGTGGAGATAGAGAAGAGGAGGAGGACTGGGGAAAGAGAGAATGAGGGGATGAGGGGCCGGAGAGGAGGGAGAAGAAGGAGTGGGAAGAGGAGCAAGGGGGGGAAGAGGAGAGGGGAAAGAAGGGGAGTTGTGGGAGGAGGGAAAAGAAGAGATGGGAGGAGGGTGAGAGAAGAAAGGGAAGCAGAAGGAGAGAAGAGGGAATAGAAGGAAGGAGGGGATGATGGAGGGGAAGACAGGGAGAAATCAGGGGAGGAAAAGAGGGCTATGAAGACTGAGGGAATGGAGTTGGAGAAGGAGAAAGGAGGGGAGGGGTGGCGTGGGAGGGGAGGAGGAGTTTGGAGTCTGAGGACCTCTCCCTTCCTCACAGGTCCCACCCGAGGCCCCATGGAGTTCCCTGGCCTAGGGGCCCTGGGGACCTCAGAGCCCCTGCCCCAGTTTGTGGACCCGGCTTTGGTATCCTCGCCACCAGAGTCGGGGGTCTTCTTCCCCTCTGGGTCAGAGGGCTTGGATGCAGCAGCCTCCTCCACGGCCCCCAGCACCGCCACGGCTGCAGCTGCGGCTCTGGCCTACTACAGGGATGCCGAGGCCTACAGGCACTCCCCAGGTAACTCCTTTGGGTGGCTGTCTTAGCACAGGCTGCCATGGTGACCCTTAGCTAGGGCAGAATCCCACCAAGAGGTCACCTTGAACATGGCCACTTCCCCCAGTTGAGCCCAGACCTGGGAATGCCAATGTTCCCGGTCTGCCATCTTGGGGTAGCCATATTGGAAAGCAACATTGGAAGTGGGTGGTGGTGGCCCTAGTTGTCAAGGGACCCATGGGGCTCCGAACCCCAACGGGCATCCTCAAAGCCCCTTTGGAAACGGGTGGAGGTTACCGCAGCTGCCAGAGTGACCGGTGGGGCTCGGGACCCAGGAGTTACCCGACGGCCAGCAGCTGTTCCGGTAGCCTGTGGGAAGACTGGAGACTTGGCTGCTCCCTTGGAGCTGTGGGGCAGCACTGCGCCCTGAAGGCGGGACGGCTTTAGACTGATCCCTCCTTCCTTCCCATACCCCCCTCCCTAATAAGTCTTTCAGGTGTACCCACTGCTCAACTGTATGGAGGGGATCCCAGGGGGCTCACCCTACGCCGGCTGGACCTACGGCAAGACAGGGCTCTATCCTGCCTCGACCGTGTGCCCCACCCGCGAGGACTCCCCTCCCCAGGCCCCGGAAGACCCTGATGGGAAAGGCGGCAGCAGCTTCCTGGAGACCTTAAAGACAGAGAGGCTAAGTCCAGACCTCTTGACGCTGGGGCCTGCGCTGCCTTCATCCATCCCTGTCCCCAGCAGTGCCTACGGGGGTCCTGACTTTTCCAGTACCTTCTTTTCTCCCACTGGGAGCCCCCTCAATCCAGCGGCCTATTCCTCCCCCAAGCTTCGTGGGACACTGCCCTTGCCCCCCTGTGGTGAGGTCCCCAAAAAGGGACGGGGAGGCTGAGGTGGGGGGGCGTCCAAGGCCAAGCTGGGCTGAGCCTGGGCTCCCCCATCCCCTCTGTCCGCCCCATCAGAGGCCAGGGAGTGTGTGAACTGCGGAGCAACAGCCACTCCCCTGTGGCGGCGGGACAGGACGGGCCACTACCTATGCAATGCCTGCGGCCTCTATCACAAGATGAATGGCCAGAACAGGCCCCTCATCCGGCCTAAGAAGCGCCTGGTAAGACCCCAGGCCCGCCTCCCCTGCCCCAGGAACTGCTGTTCTCGGCCCGTACAGGGACCCCGGTCCTCCTGCTCCACGAGAACCCATACGCCCCCCACCCATCCCTTCCCCAGCCATGCAGGCACCCAGCTTTGCATAGGAATGCCTATCCTCAACCTACCTTCATAGGCTACATGCGGGGAACCCGTCCTGTCCCTGCGCAGCAGTGTTTTCCTCCTTGGCTTCACACAGGCCTCACCTTAGGACACCCTGAACCACCGGGGCCTGGCGCCCTCCCCTAGATGTGTAGATTTCATTGGCCTAGGGTGCTGCCTGGGCGTCAGGATTGCCTTCGACTCCCTGAGTGATTCCAATGTATGGTCAAAGTTGGGAATCACTGGTGGAGTCCCACCCCCAATACCAAAATCCCCTATCCCGGCCAGGAGGCCCTGCCCCATACAGAACCCACAGTCATCGTCCTGTGAGTACATCTGTTCTTACCCTGCACGGGAAGCCCTGCCTTCAACCTGACCCTGACCTCTCAAGTCCTCCACCCACCCCCCAGGGGGCTGATCCTCACGTTCTCTCTCCCCCAGATTGTCAGCAAACGGGCGGGTACCCAGTGTACCAACTGCCAGACAACCACCACGACGCTATGGCGGAGAAATGCCAGTGGGGACCCTGTGTGCAATGCCTGCGGCCTCTACTACAAGCTACACCAGGTCTGTCCTGGCCCGTTCCCCCGCCAGCCTCCCCCCTCCTCCTGTCGTCCCACTGCCCTCCTCCCCTGCTCTGCCCCCACCTCTGCTTCCCCTCATAACCCTCCCTTTTTTCCCCCACCTTTTCTGCCCCTCCTTCCTTCTCTATTCCCCTCCTCCTTGGCCCTCATCCCTCCCTCCTCCTTTTCCTTCATCTCTTCACACCCTTCCACGACCTCCTGCCCCTCCTCCCTCCTCCATCTCCTTCCTCCTCCTTCCCAGCCATCCACTAACTTCCATCCCTCTGCCCTGAAACCTGAGGCAGCTCCATCAGCCTCAGAGGCTTACCCAAGCTCAGGGCCTCACAACCTTGGGATTCCTTAGGACAATCCCCGCACCATATCAGGGTCACGCTCCCCTAGTCCCTGAAGCAATTCTCTATGCTTAAAGAGGTGGGATGGAGATGGCCTCCCTGGTCAAGACACAGAGGCAAAGATCTGGAGTTGGGAAACACTCACGGCCTCCCTTTGGGCAGGTGAACCGACCACTGACTATGCGGAAGGATGGTATCCAGACTCGAAACCGCAAAGCGTCTGGAAAAGGGAAAAAGAAACGAGGGTCAAGTCTGGGAGGTACAGGAGCAGCTGAAGGACCGGCTGGTGGCTTCATGGTGGTGGCCGGGGGCAGCGGGAGTGGGAATTGTGGGGAGGTGGCCTCCGGCTTGACGTTGGGCCCACCCAGTGCTGCCCATCTCTACCAAGGCCTGGGCCCCGTGGTGCTGTCAGGGCCCGTGAGTCACCTCATGCCTTTCCCGGGACCCCTGTTGGGTTCCCCCGCAGGCTCCTTCCCCGCGGGTCCCGTTCCTCCCACCACCACCACCACTGTGGTGGCTCCACTGAGTTCCTGAGAGCACAGAGCATGGCCTCGGGGCGGCAGTGGGGTCCCTCTCCTATGTAGCCAGCAGTCAGTACAACCCAACCCTCTGGGCCCCAGCCATCCCCTGGCCTGGCCCTTCAAAGCTTTTGTAAAATAAAACCACCAAAGTCCTAAGAGCGGAGATGTGAGTCTGTGTGGGACTGAATCAAGAACAACAGGAGGGAGGTTGCATGTCTGGGCGTCTCTGAGGACAGTGTCTGGCTGCAGTGTATGGCCACGGGAAGCTGAGGCCGCCTATGTGACACTTCAGGATTGTGGGGTGCGACGTGCGATTGTGAACAGTGTTCGTGAAGCTGCATGTGACAGCCTCCGGGTGGCCTGAGATGGCGTGGGTCGCCACACACCATGGGGTGAGATACAGCGTGTGACCGAGGGGGTGAGGCTTTCCAAGACAGGGTGCGTGACACCAGGCGACAGCAGGAGCAGACGCTTCTGGAATGTTGAATGCAGGCTGTGTGTAGGGGCGTGTGGAGGCTATAACAGCGGGACCGCGGGGGTCTGCACGTCCGGGGAGCTCTGGGGGTTGGGTAACGGCAGCATTTCTCTGCACGTCTACGCATGTGGGAGCGCAGATCACGTGGCGTATGCCAGGCCACAGTGTCTCTGAGTGGCTGACAGCCATGAGCAGCTCTGTGTGTACTTGTTCATGCAAAGTATCAACATGCAGAGTTTCAGTTGGGCCTCCATTAGGGACCCCCTTCCAGAAGACACAAGACATGTGCGGGACAGGAAGGGGGGGGGCTGGAATGGGAGCCATCAAGAAGGTCAGAATGGCCAGTGTGGGACCACGGGGGTTGTCCAGGGGGCCTTCCCTGTCAGTCATCTCTTATCTCTCTTGGCCCAGCTCGGCCTGCAGCTCTGTGGGAAATGGTAGAGGAGAGGGGAAGATTAGGAGGACAAAATAGCTTCTGGGGGTGATATTTAGACCCCGTAGGTGGGGGAGCTCCTCCCCATAAGGCCAACTCCCTCACCAATGCACCTACTCACCTGGGCCCACTTCTCCGCCCCAGAGGGGTATCTGTTCTTCCAAAATGGAAAACCCTTACATAGGAGCCTGTGTGGAGTCAGGTGACAGAGAGGTTAAGTGGCTCGCTGGAGGCCACACAGCGGGAGACAGGGGGAAAAGCCAGGCTCCGTGGCTTAGCGTCCATACTACCCAGCAGCTCCTGATAGCAAACAGCCCCATTTGCTGAGTGTTTACTCTGGGCCGGGCAATGGCTGGGAAGCTTCAGTTGCTTTGGTTCATAAACACCTGAAAAAAAAAAAAAAAACACTCCAAGGAAAGGAAAGTATACTATGCAATTTACATTTTCATTTTACTAATGAAATAGTAAGGCTCAGAACTGGCATTACTTGCCCTGACCACACTGAGTTTAAGGAGTGGATTTTGGATGCAACTTCCCCCCACGTGAGTCTTGCTCACACTTAACTGGGCTGCCTCTCTCTCGCTCTCTCTCGCTCTCATCATTCACTCAATCCATTCACATCTGAATTTGCTTTTGGGCTGTTTCTCTTTATGGCTTTCCCCCAGAGCCCCAGAGATGAGGACCGCGGGCCCTCAGATCCTGAACATAGTAGGGGTAAGCAGATGTCCTCAAGGACAGCTCTCCTTCAGCTACTCACCATGCTGGCCCGCTGCAGAATCACGGCAGTCCACGCTCATTACAGGGGTTGTCCAGAACTTCCCTGGTCTTTGTAAAAGCCTCCTGCCTGCCTGGCCACCCCATAGAACCCCAGTCCTCTCACCCTATAGGAGCCCCTGTCCGCATCTTGAGCAGAAACCCCTCTCAGAACCTGTGCTGGACATGTGCCTGGCCCTTGCTCAGGAGCCCCAGCCCTTGCCTCCCAGAACAGCTGCCCTCGCCTGACACTCTAAGGGAACCCTTTCTCTAATTAGTAACAGGACACCCATGCTGACCCTGGACAGGAGTATCAGCCCTAACCTTGCATCGGAAGAAGCCCTGTCCTCCCCTGGCACAGGAACCTCGGACTTAGCCCAGTTAGGAATCTGTGAGCTCACACTGTAAGGAAGCCCTTGTGCCACCTCTTTAGAAACACCTATTCTAGGGCATCTGGGTGGCTCAATCGGTTAAGCTGCTGCCTTTGGCTCAGGTCATGATTCCAGGGTCCTGGGATAGAACCCCATGTTGGGCTCCCTGCTCAGCAGGGAGTCTGCTTCTCCCTCTCCCTCTGCCCCTCTGCCTCAGATCCTGAACATAGTAGGGGTAAGCAGATGTCCTCAAGGACATCTTGTGCTCTCTCTCTCTCAAATAAATAAATAAAATCTTTAAAAAAGAGAAACCTGTCCTGAGCCTCTTCACTAGTCTCAATCTCTCTACAGAAATCCTGCCTTGACCTTGGACAGGACACTTCTGTCTTCACACTGTACTGGAGCTCAGCCCTCCAGATAGCATTTTAGAAACACTTCTGTCACAATAAAATCTAGTTCTGAACCACTGACCTACTCTCTCTGCAGAAACTCCATCCTCAACCTCTTCAGGAACTCCAATTGAATATAGAAGCTCTTGCCTCCATTGTTGACAATGACCCCTGATGTCACTCTGCACAACAATCCCTGATCTCACACCCTAACCTGTAGAGTCCACAAGAACCCATGATCCAACTCTTTTTTTTAAAAAAGATTTTGAGAGAGAGAGAGACAGAGGAGAGAGCACGAGCAAGTGCAGGGGGTGGGGTGTAGGGGCAGGGGAAGAGGAAGAGAATCTTAAGCAGACTCCCTGCTGAGCATGAAGCCCAATGCAGGGCTCCATCCTAGGACCCTGAGATCACAACCTAAGCCGAAACCAAGAATCTGATGCTTAACCAACTGTGCCAGCCAGGCACGCCGCCCGCCCCGCCCCCCCGCCCCTGTAATCCAACTCTTAACACCAACCTCAGTCTTGAACTTACAACCCTTCCCTAAAAAAAAAAAAAAGAAGTAAAAAAGAAAAACCTTTCCTGACCCTGTGGCAGGGATGCCTGTCCTGATCCTCTACTTGAAGCCTAGACCTCATCTTATACAGGTACCTACGGCCTCACCTGGCACAGGACCCCCGACGCAGACACTGTACAGGGCTTCCTCTCTTTACCATGTGTTAGCTCCACAGCCCTGACCCCCTACAGGAAGCCTTGCCTACAACTGTACTGGAACCCTCTGACTGGACTCTCCATAGAAAACCTTTTCCTCTCAACAAGAAATCCTAACTCCACTCACAGGAATCTCTGGCCTGATCCTTTATAGGAACTCCTAACCTTGCTTTCTGGAAACATTCTCTTGACCCCAAACAGGATGTCCTGATGTAACTGTCTGACAGCCCTGGCCCCAGCCTTGTCCCAGAAGCCCCACCCTCATACTGTACAGGAACCATTATTCTGCCTGTGGATAGTGGCTGCCACATTGGACAGAACAGCTCTGTGGGGTCTATAGAATCCTGTAGCAGGCAGTGCTACAGGCTCTTCAAACCTGTGTTCTCCTAAGCTCACTCACTTTTCTGACCTCCTTTACAGTGAGATGTGGACATGTGACAGAGTTCTGACCAATGGAGTATGGGCAAAGTGATATACACCACTTCCAAGCCTGGTCCATAAAAATCTCTCAAGGAATCCTTCACTCTCTCTTTTCCCATCTACCAGCTCAATAGTGAGAACTCCAAGGATTCAGAGGAGAGCAGAGCCACAAAATGCAAGTTGCCTGGGTTCCTGAATGATCAGTAATAAATATACACATTGGACTTCATATGAGTAAGAAATAAACACTTATTTGTTAATCCTCTAAAATTCTGGGTTTGTTACAGCAGTTAGCATAATTTAGCCCAATTGGGGTGCCTGGGCGGCTCAGTCGGTTAAGCATCTGCCTTCGGCTCAGGTCATGATCCCAGAATGCCAGGATCGAGCCCCACGTCGGGCTCCCTGCTCAGCGGGGAGTCTGCTTCTCCCTCTGCCTCTCACGCTGCTCGTGCTCTCTCTCTCCAAGAAATAAAATCTTCAAAAAAATTTAGCCCAGGGGCACGTGGGTGGCTTAGTCGTTAAGCGTCTGACTCTTGATTTCTGCTCAGGTCATGATCTCAGGGTTGTGAGATCAAGCCCCACATCAGGCTCCATACTCCACATGGAGTCTGGTGGTCCCTTTCCCTCTGCTCTTTCCCCTGCTCTCTCTCTTTCAAATAAATAAATAAATAACTAAGATCTTTAAAAAAATTTAGCCCGATTAGTAACAATTTGATTGAATCTAGACATGAACACCTGTTCCTACTGTCTACATTAACATAGCTCTGAACCTGTACAGAAACACCTGTGCTGACCCTGAACTGGACCACCTGATCTCTTCATAGGAAACTCTCTCTTTTTCTTTTAAAGATTTTATTTATTTATTTGACAGAGAGAGACACAGCGAGAGAGGGAACACAAGCAGGGGGAGCGGGAGAGGGAGAAGCAGGCTTCCCGCCGAGCAGGGAGCCCGACGCGGGGCTCGATCCCAGGACCCCGGGATCACGACCTGAGCCGAAGGCAGACACCCAACGACTGAGCCACCCAGGCGCCCCTCCATAGGAAACTCTTTTTTTAAAAAAAAAGATATTTATTTATTTATTTGACAGAGAGATAGAGAGCGAGCACAAGTAGGCAGAGGGAGAGGAAGAAGCAGGCTATCCACCGAGCAGGGACCCAGATGTGGGGCTCGATCCCAGGACGCTGGGATCATGACCCGAGCCGAAGGCAGACACCCAATGACTGAGCCACCCAGGCACCCCTCCATAGGAAACTCTTAACGCAGTCTAAGGAGCCTCATCGTGAACTTGTATGGGAACTCCTAGTCTGGAGCTCTCCAGAAACAACTGTCTTGTCCTGTATAGAAATCCCTGTTTGGTTCAGGAAAGGAACAAAACTATAGAAACTACAGGAATCCCTATCCTCACTCTGTCCAGGAACACTGGTTGACCCCGTAAACACCAGAAGTGACCTGACCCTGTCCATGAATCCCAGTCCTTACACAAAGGGAATACCTCTCTTCAGGAAGCATAGAAACTCTGCACTCATCCTGTAAAAGAATCCCAGCCAGATAAAGGAAACCAAAGACTGACATTCTACAGCAGGATCAGAAAGCTACAGCCTTCAGGCCAAAGCCAGACTTCAGCTGGTCTCTTCATTTTTTTTTTTTTTAAGATTTTTATTTCTTTATTTGACAGAGAGAGAGAGAGAGCACAAGCAGGGGGAGTGGCAGGCAGAGGCAGAGAGAGAAGCAGGCTCCCCGCAGAGCAAGGGAAGCCCGATGTGGGACTCGATCCCAGGACCCCAGGATCATGACCTGAGCCGAAGGCAGTCACTTAACCAACTGAGCCACCCAGGCGCCCCTGGTTTCTTCATTTTTAAAAAAGATTTTATTTATTTATTTGACAAAGAGAAAGAGAGAGCACAAGCAGGGGGAGCAGCAGAGGGAGAGGGAAAAGCAGGCTCTCCACTGAGCAGGGAGCCCGATGCAGGGCTCAATCCCAGGACCCTGGGATCACCACCCAAGCGGAAGGCAGACGCTTAACTGACTGAGCCACCCAGCTGCCCTGCTGGCTCTTCATTTTTAAAGGAAAAGAAAGAATATGCCACAGAGACCATTATGTGGCCTGCAAAGCCTAAAATATTTACTATCTGGCCCTTTATAGACAAGTTTACTGACCTCTGCTCTTCAGGAATCTGTCTTCTCATTATACAGAAAAATGGGCCATGGGTCTTAAAGGGCTCCCTTCTCTATTACTCTGCAGGCATCACAACCCCAGAATGTTCCTCAGTCTGTATCACATTTTCTTTGGTGCACATGGAGGTTTAAAGGTCTTAAGACTTGATCCTCTTCCACTGGGACCGAAAAAAAAAATGTCCCGGTAGGAAAAGAGTGGAAGGAAAGAGAAGGGTGGAACTGGGGTTTTCAAAAGGGTCATAGGGCCAGGCTACTGGGCAGTGGGGCTGTCAATCTGTTTGTTAGTCAGCGATGCTGAACCCCAGACCGCTTATCTCTTCAGCCCCAGCCTACAGCCCGGTAGGAAATGGTGAAGAATGAGCAAGGGAGATTAGGAGGGCAAACCGGCCTCCTGTGGGGCTGATATTTAGACATCGAGACAAGGCGAGTGAGGGAGTTGGAGGGGCACACGGGTGCAACTCCCCCTACTTCCCAGGCACATGCTTTCTATTACAGTTTGGGGGCAGAGGTTACCCAGGGAAGGGGGTTGGAGGGAGAACTGCTGTCCAAGAAAAACTCCCCTCCTTGAGTCCACTCCAGCCCTGGGGACTATTATCACAATTTGCCAGATGAGGAAACCGAAGCACAGAGATGTTCAGTAACTTGCCCAAGGTCACATGGCTAAGTCGCGTAACCTCAGTTTCCTTATCTGAGAAGCAGCCTTAATAATAAGAACTACCTCACAGAATTGTGACTTACGACAATGCCTGTCACATATTACTTGCTATCATCACAATTACTTGCCCCCAGTAACACTCCTTCCATCCTACCATCCATTTTCCCGGCAGAATATCAGTCGCTTACATTTAGTGAGTGCTTCCTGTGGGCCACCTTAGTGCATATTAACTCAGAAAATCCTCACAGTAGGGGCGCCTGGGTGGCTCAGTCGTTAAGCGACTGCCTTCGGCTCAGGTCATGATCCCAGGGTCCTGGGATCGAGCCCCGCATCGGGCTCCCTGCTCAGCGGGGAAGCCTGCTTCTCCCTCTCCCACTCCCCCTGCTTGTGTTCTCTGTCAAATAAATAAAATAAAATCTTAAAAAAAAAAAAAGAAAATCCTCACAGTATTTAACATCATCACCACTCCCATTTTGGCCGCCACCAGCCAACCTCCAGTGTCAACCTCGCTCCGGGTCCCCGTCGCCAGCCCGCCCGCGCTACGTCATCACAGCGCGCCGCGCGGGAAGCCGCCGGGAGGAGAGGAGACGCCCCTTCCTAATTCCCTCGCTTGCTCTCTTGAGTCCTCGTGCGACACAACTGGCGCGGGTCCGGAAGACTCCCAAGGTGACTGGACAAGGACGGAGGGACAGCGGTCACGGCAGCCAGGACTACAGCGACGGTGGTTGGGGGAGGGGCGAGCTTGAGCCTGAGCACCGCCTCGAACCGCCGGCGCGCACTTCACGCAGGCGCAGGACGGCCAGCGTCGCACTGACGCGCTGACGTGCTGACGCGCTGACGGCGTTTGTGAGCTCGCGAGAGGTGTGGCCTGCTCAAGGGGCGCGGCCCTGTGCCACGACACACGGTGTGTACGAGATCGGGGCGGGCAGTAGAGAGACCGGTCCAATGAAAAAGAGGGCTTCAAGGACCCGCCGTTCGGCAGGTCGCCAGAAATTTGGCGGCGCGAGCCTTGGGCGGAGTTTGAGAAAAGGGCTGCGCCCAGTGAGTGGCGCTGAGGGGATTGGTCGGTGTCGACTGCGGGGGTGGGAAGGGGGAGGGGACTGGCGGGAGGCGGCCCGAAACTGACTGAAGGGGTTTGGTGGAGCTTGAGGGTAGGGTTTGAGCAGGAGGTGGGATCTGGTGGAAGGAAGGGGGCAGTCCCCCGAGGAGCGGGGCCCGTTGAAACGTTAGGGGCGGGATCTGGCCAAGTGGAAGGTGCCGGGCCGGCCCGATAAGGGGTGGAGTTAAGTGGATCGTTAAGGGTGGAGTCGGGGCCGGAGCTGGGTCTGGGTCTGGCTGAGTGAAAGGGTGGGTGATTATCCTGGGAGATTAGCTGGAGGGGGCAGATTTGTGAAGGGGTGGGGTCTTAGCGAAGCTTGGAGGAATGAAGGAGTCTAGGAATGGGACTTGGGCAAGCGGAAAGGGCGGTGATCAGCCAGAGAGGGCCGGCCCTAGGACGGACTGAGCCCGGGGGTTTATTGCTCCGCGAAAGGGCAAGACGTTTCGAGGGGAAAGAATGGTGTTAAAGGGGTGGAGTCTAGTGGGATGGGCGGGACCAGGTGGAATGGACACCCCAGTGGAAGGAGAGGGCCTTGAAAGGGGCGGAGTTTGGAAGGCGGTGGGGAGTAGGATAGAAGAAGGGATGGAGACTGGGGGGGGCGGGGCCTGGGAAGGGTCTGCGGTGGTGGGGTCCTCAGGGCACTTCAGCCGGTTCGTAGTCACCTCCACCCCACTCCCCAGAACCGCGTCAGGGGTGAAGTCTCCCCGACCATGACCTCCACCGGCCAGGATTCCACCACAACCAGGCAGCGAAGGAGTAGGCATAACCCCCATTCGCCCCCCCACGACTCCAGCGTCACCTCGGTGAGGCCCCAGACCTGCCCTGATGGGGGTGGGGGGTGGAAAGGAGCAGTGGGCCGTGCGCTGGAATCTGACCCTTCTCTCTGTTTGGCAGAAGCGAGGTGTTAAGAAGGGTGCCTTACTCCACTCCAGCCCTAGTTTAGCAGAGCTAAAGAAGAAAGGCAGAATGAAGAAGCTCAGCCAAGCAGCAGAGCAAGACCTAGTCGTGGGCCTGAAAGAGCTGGTGAGAGTGGCCTGGCCTCAATGGGTTTAGCCTTCTGTGACAATCAGAACCCTGTGGTTCTCCCTCCTGGACAGTGTGGTGCGTGCCTTCTGACTCAGGCCCTAACTGGATCGGTGTCTCCCCCCGCCTTTTTTTTTTCCCCTGCAGGATGTGAACCTTGAGGCCAAGACACTGTCTGGCACTGGCTTGGTGTTCGATGAGCAGCTAAATGAATTCCACTGCCTCTGGGATGACAGGTGAGGCTGCGTCCTCCAGGCTGTCCCCCTGACCGCACAAATAAACACTCTTAGAGCCCATTAGCGAGAATGAAGCCATTCTTCTGCTAGCCTAGAGACTGGAAGCAGATGATTTCGAGAGGTGAGGCTTAGGCTTGAAAAGATTCTTTTCATTTGGCCAACACTTACTGAGTATGCACTGTGTCTGGGAGTTGGTGGTACAGACATGTCAGACCGGACAGACAGGGTCCCTTCTCAAGGAGCCGATAGTCGAGTAGGAGAGCAAATCTTTAAACAGCCAACAGCAGTGGGAAGTGGTTAATGAAGGATGACTTCAGACTGGGGGATTCAAGAGTGTTTGATAGAGGACCCTAGACTAGCATCCGGGGTTCGCAGAAGGCTTCCTTGAAGAAGGACATTCATGCAGACCTGAAGAATTATACCTCCCATTTGCTCACACATGTTGTAATCCATCAGCAAATTCTTTTGGCTCCATGTTGGAAATGTGTTCAGTACCTGACCTCCCCTCACCGCCTCCGCTGCCGCCACCACCATCACTCCCCTGGCCTTGCGGAGGCCTCCTCCCTGGCCCCCCTGCCTCTACCCTCACCCCGCTGTCTGTCCTCCACACGGCAGCCAAAAAAAAAAAAAAAGGTACGAGATGTCGTTCTCTTCTTTTTCTTAAGTTAGCTTTCAACTGAAATATAGTTGACTTACAGCATTACATTAGTTACGGTTGTGTTCTCTTTCTTAAAAATCCTTCAAGGGCACACCATTGCCCTCAAGGTAAAGTCCACATTCTTCATTCTGGCCTCTAAGGTACCACGTGATCTGGTGGCCCGGCACCTTGGTGACTTCATGGGCCAATCACTCGCTTCACGTCATTTCACCCACACGGGTCCCCCTGCTGTTCTTCCACCAGGCCAGGTGCTCGGCCAGCTCGGGTCTTTACCCTGGCCGCTCCCCTTTTCCAGAGACTCGTTTCCACCTCCTCCCCTCGCAGTTGATGTTCACATCTCAAAGAGACTTTCTCAGAGAGGGCTCTGGCCACTCCCCTTCCCCCACACCTGCTCTCTGAGACATTCCTAGTCCGTGTCACCATTTGTTCGTGATCGCACTTACGTGTGTCTGTCCCCTATCCCAACAGAAGGCTCGTGATGGCAAAAGACTTCATTATCGCATACATGTCTACCATCTCCCGAGGTGCTAAGGCCACTGCAATAGACAAAACAAACAGAACCCCTGCCTTTGCGGAGATTGCATTTTAGAGGGGGAAGACAGCCAGTGAGCCAAAAAGTAAAATGATAGAGTGCTTTAGCAAGAGAGGTGCTATTGAGAGACACCGACGCGGGAGGGAGAGTGGCAGAAAATGGTCAGGGAAGGCCTCGCCGATCTTTGAGCAGGGATCGGAAGGAAGGTGAGGGAGTGAGCCACGGAGACACCTGGATGAAGAGTGTTCTAGGCAGGGAGAGGAACTAGCTGAAAAGTACTCGGTTGGATGAAGGAACAAGGAGAGGCCAGGGCGGGAGAAGCAGGGTGAGTGAGGGGAGAGCACTGGGAGGCGGCGTCTGAGAAGCGGTGGGGCCGGTGGTTCCTGGCCTTCCAGAACAGGCGGAGGACTTGGGCTTTGCCTCTGTGCGACATGGGAGCCACAAGGCGGTTCTAAGTAGAGGAGTGACGTGATCTGATTTGGGTTTTAGCCAATGCTGTGTGGAGGAAGGGGCTGTTGGGGGAGCAAGGGCGGAAGCAGGGAAGCCAGTGAGGAGCTGAGGGCAGGAGCGCGGGCAGGAGGTTCTGGTGGCAGCAGGGGGGGTGACAGGAGAGGGCAGGCTCTCGATGTATTGCGAGAACAGAGCCGAGCAGGTGCCAGGGTTGGCTCCAAAGTCTCTGACATGACCAGCTGTGGAAGGGGGGATGGGCAAGATGTGTAGAGCAGAGGAGCCGCTCACCCGTATCCGTGTGTGTGTGCGCGCGTGCGCGTGCGCGTGCATGTGTGTGTGTCTGGATGTCTTGTCAACCCAGCTTCCCTGAAGGCCCAGAGCGGCTCCATGCCATCAAGGAACAGCTGATCCAGGAGGGCCTTCTGGACCGCTGCGTGTCCTTCCAGGTGAGTCCTTCAGCTGACACCCTGGGTGGGTAGTGGGCAGGAGCTGGTGGAGCTTGGGTGCGGCCAGTGCCTGAGCCCTTTATTCCTTGTGTCTCCCCAGGCTCGGTTTGCTGAAAAGGAGGAGCTGATGTTGGTTCACAGGTGAAGGCTTCTGAGCCTTGTAGAGGTGGGGAGGAGGCTGCCCCGGGCCAACCAGGGCAGGCCAGACTCTTTGGGAAGGGATATCATGGGCCCTGTGGCCTTGGGCAAGTTGCTGAGCCTCTCCGAATCTGAGAGTCCTTGCCTATCACATGGGAGCTAGCAAACAAACAGAAGTTTCTCGGGAGGGTTTGAGATGCGGTGGGTGCTTAGAATGGTGCCCACCATGTCTTAACCCCCGAGAGGCTATTGTTATGACAATCTAGTATGTAAACAGACGGTGGGTGTGTGTACAGAGTGATCAGAGGTCCCCCCCCGTGGGGCTGCAGGAACCCAGAGTGAGGGCCCCGGGGTGATGTGATTCAAGGAAAGCTAGCTTGGCAGAGGGGTGATCTGAGCTGAGAAAGAGTGAGTCAGATGAAGAGGAGAGCTGTACAGACAGCCACAGCAGTGCAGCCAACAGCCTGGGGGTAGGATTTATTGTGGCGAGAGCACAGGACAAGGGACATTCCTGGAAATGAGGCTGGCTAGGGAAGAAGCAGGGAATATGTCCTATATCCCAGCTGTCCCCCCAGATTGACAGTTGAGGGGGCCTGACTTGACCAGGGTTCAGATGGGGAAGAGACAGGGCCCTGACTCAGGCCCAGGAGGGAGGCAGGCCCTTGAATCTCCTGTCTGTGTCCCCAGCCTAGAATACATTGATCTGATGGAAACGACCCAGTACATGAATGAAGGAGAGCTCCGCATCCTAGCAGACACCTATGACTCAGTTTACCTGCATCCGGTATGGATAACAACTGTGAGAGCAGAGGGTGGTGGCAATCCCGGGGTTCCCCATCCCCACGCCCACCACATCCTGGGGAGGAGTAGCGGAGTGGGCAGGCTACTCTCTCCCTTACTCCCTCTCTGGCTCCCCACTGTCTCTTCAGAACTCATATACCTGTGCCTGCCTGGCCTCGGGCTCTGTCCTCAGGCTGGTGGATGCGGTCCTGGGGAACGAGATCCGGAATGGCATGGCCATCATCAGGTAGGACCCACCAGCCTTTGTTTTCTTTGTATTTAAAAAGATTCCTCCCCTCAAATGTAAAATGTATTGCTATGGGTGGTATATTCACAGGGTTCAAGAGTCAAAAAGTACAAAAGGGAGTACCAAAAAAGTCTCCCACCCCATCCCCCAGAGACCTGATTCCTCTCCTGGAGGTAGTCACTGTACGTGTGTTCCCTGAAACCTTCTGTGCCTATTCATGGAGTAAATGCCGTATTTCATCGATGCTAAGATCTGTATTTCATCGATGCTAAGGTCCGTATTTGATTGTCTTGAGATCTGGATTCATCTGACAAACAGTGGCGTCTTAGAATTCATTTAGCAGCATTCTCTGCTTCATCGTTGGCACGTGAACTCACCGTACCTCTAAGCATTGTTGGCATCCCGGAACTGGTGAACTGCGGAAGATACGGCCTTTCTCCTCCCTCCCCTTTTTTGTAGCCACAAGTGGTGGTAGCACTGAACACGTGCATTTTTCACTTCTACATCTTGGCAAGCTTTTCTCGAACGGTGTATGCTATAGACCCGCGTGGAACGCCGCTGTGCGAATGCACGGGAAGTTAGCCGGCCCCCTTGCGCTGGGCGTTTTGGTTGCCCTCAGTCTTTGGCCGCTTCCAAAACCTGTCACAGCAAATACCGTTATCCATTTAGAAACATTGTAATTTCACCCTTTTTGTTATATGGGCTGTGGGCTAAGTCTCCAGGAACAGGATGGGTGTGAGGGTGAGGGTGTATGTGTTGATAATTTTTACTTTATTTATTTGCTTTTTTAATTTCAGTTCCGGTATAGTTAACGTATGGCATTCTGTTGGTTTCGTGTGGACCACATAGTGACAAAAACATGGAACGGCTTCACTTGCGTGTCGCCCTTCTGCAGGGGCCATGCTAATCTCTGTTTCCAATCTTAGTATATGTGCTGCCAAAGTGAGCCCTATGCATTGATAACTTTAATGAACATTATCAGGTTTCCTTTGGGTAGAGAACAGTAGACTGGGGGTGGAGGTCCAGGGGCCCCCGTCACTCAGTTACTGGCCGATTGGCAGACATCGGCACTGGGAGCGTTGGTGGTCTAGAATTGGAGAGCAGCGGAGAGTCTGCCTCTGTAGAGGAGGACCCCCCTCCCCAATCTGTGGCCTCCCCTGTCCTGCCCAGGCCTCCTGGACACCATGCCCAGCACAGTCTTATGGATGGATATTGCATGTTCAACCACGTGGCCGTGGCTGCCCGCTACGCTCAAAAGAAGCATGCCATTCAGAGGTCAGCAGCAACCTGCAGGGGGGTGTGACGCGGGTGGCGCAGGGTAGGGTGTCCTGGCCTGGGTCCTTCCCCCCCAGGTGCGCCTTGATGCTCTTCTATAGTACCCCCCTCTGTCCTCCTCACAGGGTGCTCATCGTGGACTGGGATGTGCACCATGGTCACGGTACACAGTTTACCTTTGACCAGGACCCCAGGTATGCTCCAAGGGCTGCCTTCGATGCTAGACTCCCAGCTGCCACCCCCCGCCCTTTCGGGCCCAGCCGGAAGGGGCCCTGGAAAGGAAGGGAAGGCATTCATATTCACTGGGCCCACCTCGGAACCTGGTTCTGTGCTGTTCCCTGCTCGTCTGCATTGTTGCTTAATTTCACTCCAAGGCAGGGTCTCTTGGGTTCCCCATTTTAGAGATGGGGGAACCGAGGCTTACACAAGGTCACACAGAGAAGTGGGAGAGATGAGATTTGAGCCCACAGGTGCTTGGAGATCTTGTTCACCAGTTGACCTTGGAGCTGGAGTGAACTTCAAATTACTACTTTATTTTTCTGATTAGTACAACTGCCAAGTGTTTGTTTAAAAAAAAATTGGACAATACGGAAATGTCTAAAGCCGTGAGTCTCCTGTAATTCCTGTCACCTCCAAATAGCTTATTGATAGTTTAGGTTATATTCTGACAGAGTTTTTCCTTTAGGTGTATGAATATTCAGTGTTAACACTAACACACTGCCTAATGGGACAGTCCTCTCTATGCTCTTTGGCAGCTTGCTTTTTGCATTTAACAGCATGTCGTGGACACCTCTCCATGTTAGTGCCTCTAAAAAAGACACCCCGGTCTTTGTAAGGGCTGTTCAGTGTCCCACTATATGGCTGTACCTCTGGTCATTTGGCCGTGGGACACTGATGGTGAATTCTAGTTTTTGCTAGAACAGACAGTTCTACGGTGAAAATATATAATTTTATATATTCTATAATCTGTAGTTTTAAAATATATGTATGTATAGGATGGATTTCCAATAGTGGATTGCTGGGTCAGAGGATCAGCGTGCTTTATTTATTTTTTTTTAAGATTTTATTTATTTATTTTTAAAGATTTTGTTTATTTATTTGATAGAGAGAGACAAAGTGAGAGAGGGAACACAAGCAGGGGGAGCGGGAGAGGGAGAAGCAGACTCCCCACTGAGCAGGGAGCCCAATGCGGGGCTCGATCCCAGGACCCCGGGATCATCACCTGAGCCGAAGGCAGACACCTAACGACTGAGCCACCCAGGCACCCCTATTTTTTTTTAATTTAAATTTAATTAGCCAACATACAGTACATCGGTAGTTCTTGACAGAATGTTCAATGATTCATTAGTGGCACATACCAGATGTCCCTCCAGAAAGGTGGTACCAGCTTCCCCTTCCTGCAGAAAGTGATTGAGCAAGGCCTTGTCAGTAGGGACACTAAGTAGTTGTTTGATCCAGTCTTCTGCCAAACCAACTGCATAGAATCCCCTTGTCCGCCATAGATCCTGAGTTCCCGCGGCCCATTATTTAATCTAGGTTGGCTGTTCTGTAGACATGGCTTTGTTCTTTTCCAGCATTCAACGTTGCTGACAGATGTCTGCTTTGTATTCCTTTCTGAGTAATCTGTTTCCCTCTCCAAAGGTTTTAGTTTCTTCTTTCTGTCCCTGGTGTTCTGAACTTTCACCCTGGCCCCTTCATTCTGCTTAGCGGTGGGTAGATGTTTTACCTCTGAAGACTCAGGCCTTTCTTAAGCCCTTGGACGCTTTCTTCTTAATGGCCTTTGATGCTTTCTTCCACTGTATTCTACTGTATTCTGCCTGGTCTCTTGGGTTGTATTCTCTCGTGTTTTCTTCTCCCTTTTGCTCTGTGTCCTGGGAGATTTCCTCAGCTATTACCTTGAAGCCCTTCTGTTGATTTATGTATTTAGCCATTCTTTTCATCTCCAAAAGCACTTTCTTCCTCTGTTTCTACGCCCCCTAGCAGCTCTTGTTTGGCATTCATATGGAAGGGTACAGTGCTGTTGCACATGGCTTTCTTGGGCCAACTCTGCCGTGTGGTGCACAGGAGTGTTTCCTGAGAGGTGTTTCCCTGGGATGGGGGCAGGAAATACCCACTGACAGGTCTCACCCTGTCATGTTGAGATGACATGCATTAGATGGGGTTCTGCCAAACGCCAGCTAAAAGGGGGTCTCTTCTTGAGATGGCATCTCTTTTTTTTTTTTTACCCTCCACCTCCGCAAACATTACTCAGTTTGACTTATTTTTTCAAATCTAGCTTTTGGTTTTTTTGGCCATCTCCACTGTTCTGCTGTTTATTTATTTATTTTTTTTTAGATTTATTTATTTATTTTGAGAGGGGCGCCTGGGTGGCTCAGTTGTTAAGCGTCTGCCTTCGGCTCGTGATGATCCCGGGGTCCTGGGATCGAGCCCCGCATCAGGCTCCCTGCTCCGCAGGAAGCCTGCTTCTCCCTCTCCCACTCCCCCTGCTTGTGTTCCCTCTCTTGCTGTGTCTCTCTCTGTCAAATAAATAAAATCTTTAAAAAAAAAAAAAAGATTGATTTCTTTACTTTGAGAGAGAGAGAGAGAGTGAGAGGGGAAGTGGGGAGAGAGACTCAAGCAGACTCCATGCTGAGCCCGGAGCCCCACGTGGGGCTCGATCCCATGACCCTGAGATCATGATCTGAGCCAAGATCATGACCTGAGCCGAAATCAGGAGTCAGATGCTCAAACGACTGCGCCACCCAGGTGCCCCTAGTGTTTATTTTTTTATCCTTCATTTTTTTCTGTTTTTATCTTTATTAATCTCTTCCTCCTGTGTTATTTTGTTCATTTCTGGCTTCTTGAATGCTTCAACATTTATCAACTCAAGTGGTGGCCAATCTAGTTTCATCTGGACCTGCTCTCACTGCCATCCTTCTGTAATATTTTGAAGTTAATCCCAGATTACCGTATCACTTTTTTATGTAAATATTCTTGAACATCTCACTAAAACATAGAGCATATATTTTAAATAAAAAAAAAAACATAACCATAGTGTTATCTCTAAGCAAACTAACAAGAATTCCCTGATGTCATGAATCATTCTTTTTCTTTTAATAAATGCATTGGAGGCTATTGCTGTGTTCTTTGGTGGATATGGTATTGACAATATGCACGGATATGAAGAATTGTGAATATATTCAATGCATTCTTTCTCATGAATAAGAATGTATAATTGGGGGGAAAAAAAGCATTTATCCATGCCCTTCAATCTCCTAGCTCTCCATCCCTCGGGCTCTTAATTCCATCAGCAGGGTCCTCGGTGGAGACAAATAGATCAGGCCTTAAAATACTACTACAAAGGTGACAAAAAACAGGTAAACCAAAGCTAAGTGGTTAAAAGAAACAAGGAAATCTAGTGAATGGGTCGTTCAGTGAATTGGCTATTCAGAATTGATTTTGTGTGCATTGACCTGGATCCGCCCTTGATTTCTCAGAAGGGAAACCTCAGGTCATCTTGGGGGCCCTCCCTGATCCGCTCAGATTGAGAGAGGGCCCCGTGGGGCCCCTGGAGTCTCAAAGACTATTTCCCAGAGATTTGTTGAAGTCTCTAATTGTCTGACATCCTTTCTTCCATTCTCCATCTTTCCGGGATGATACTTGTTTAAACTTCCTCTTACTATCTTTTGACTGGGACTGTGGAAGAGCAAGGAGGTGAACCTGTGCTGTCAGTCCATCATTCTTTCATTGGAAATCAGTGGAACTTATTTTAAAACTTCCTGCTGGGGCGCTTGGGTGGCTCAGTCAGTTAAGCATCAGACTCTTGATTTCAGCTCAGGTCATGATCTCGGGGTCGTGAGATAGAGCCCCGTGTCAGGCTCCTCGGGCTCCATGCTGGGCGTGGAGCCTGCTTGAGATTCTCTCTCTCCCTCTCCCTCTGCCCATCTCTCTCTAAAATAAAAATAAATAAATCTTTCAAACAAAAATGCCTCCCACTGTTTGCTTTATAAACTTAGTTTCCTTGGGTGTTCGTTCTTCCACTGGCTCCAGAGGCTGTCATGGGGTAGGCTTTCTTTAGATATTTTCTTTATTCCTTTCTTCCCCCGATGATCATCTTTATGTTCTACTGTGCATTTCTCTTCCTCTACTGGTTAACTTACTAAAAAAAAAAAAGTTTAGAACTGATATTTATCAGATCAAAAGTAAACCCATCATCTCCCACCTACTCAAGACCACAGCTTTCACGTGGGTTTCATCCCCCAGTTCCAAGACGCTTTTCTGCTATTTTAAGAATCTTTCTATATCAGTTGCATCAGATTTCATAACCACGTTTTCAGCATTTATTAAAATGTCACTAAGTTGGTCTAGATTTATTGCTTACCACCATTTCTTGCATTTCCCTTAAAAAAAAAAAAAAGCTAAAACTGCTGCCTTAAATTCTTTCTGGAACAAGACAGGGAGTGGATGAACAGATGGATGGGTGGATGGATGGATGGATAAGAGATTACTCATTTTGATTGCCCCCGTCAGAATTAAAGCCCTCCCACAGCCTCCTACTGGGCCTTCCTTTTTTTTTTTTTTTTTAAGATTTATTTGTTTATTTGTCAGAGAAAGAGTGTGTTCACAAGCAGGGGGAGTGACAGGCAGAGGGAGAAACAGGCTCTCCTCCTGAGCAAGGAGCCTGATGTGGGACTCGATCCCAGGACCCTGGGATCATGACCTGAGCTGAAGGCAGACGCTTAACCGACTGAGCCACCCAGGGGTCCCCCTGCTGGGCCTTCTATCAGAACATGGACCTTCGTGTCTTTTCAGTGTCTGTTCCGTGTATCTGTCCTCACAGCTCTGAGTGCTCAGTTTCTCACCTACAAAATACAGGAAGTAGTAGAGGTACCCTGTATGGTATCGGAGAGAAGGAACTGGTCCCCACTTCAGCTCAGCTGCACACACACAACCAAGTTCCATGCCCCCCTTACCCCTCACGCCTGAGTCTCCCCACATCCTTCAGGGGAAGCACCAGGTTCCCCAACCTGGCCTGCTGCTCTTTACCACCTTAGCCGGATCCTGCCAGCTAAGGGCCATGTGCCCCACTGTGGGCCTCCAACATCACAGGATTCATCCTGCCACCACCACCTTGGTCGCGGAGGCAGAGGAGGCAGGCCGGTATGATTTTGAGTCCCCCGCAGAGTCAGGAGCCCTCAGGGACTGGGATGGACAGACCCCATAGCTATCAGGGTCTCAGAGCTGGCACAGAGGAGGGCGGGAGCGTTCGCCAAAGGAGGCATCCCAGTGAGAGAGCAGGTGAACGAGTGAGGGAAGTAGTGGAGCAATGGGAGAATTCATGAATGGGACGGGTGGATAAGTTGGCGACTAAATAGAAGAATGAATGGATGCAGGAGGTAAAGAGTTAATGGGGAAGTTAACGAGAGAATGAATGAGTGGTTGAGTAAACTGGGAGCTGTGGGTTGGGGCGTCTGGGGGCATTCACTCTCAACCGCCCCCTACCTCTTTTTTCTTCCCTCTGCCTCCAGCGTCCTCTATTTCTCCATCCACCGCTATGAGCAGGGCCGGTTCTGGCCCCACCTGAAGGCCTCTAACTGGTCCACCATAGGTTTTGGCCGAGGCCAGGGATATACCATGAATGTGCCTTGGAACCAGGTCAGTGTCTGCCTGCCCTTTGCCCCCGAAGTTAGGCCCACCCCTGCCCTTCAGCCAGTTCGGGGCAGAGGGCAGAACGTCCCCATCGTGCCTCTCTGTCCACAGGTGGGGATGCGAGACGCCGACTACATTGCCGCCTTCCTGTACCTCCTTCTGCCAGTCGCCCTTGAGGTTCTGGGGGTCTGGGGTGTGTTGGGACAGGAGCGATGTTGAGGGATGGGCCACGAGGGCAAGTGGCCTCATGTAGTCCCTTTCCCTCTCAGTTCCAGCCCCAGCTGGTCCTGGTGGCCGCTGGATTTGATGCCCTCCAAGGGGACCCCAAGGTAAGGCAGGCTCCCTGGGGTGGTACGTGGGCAGAAGGGGGTTTGCACAGAGCCAGGCTGATCCTCCACGTCCACTCCCCCACCCCAGGGTGAGATGGCCGCCACTCCGGCAGGGTTCGCTCAGCTAACCCACCTGCTCATGGGTCTGGCAGGAGGCAAACTGATCCTGTCTCTGGAGGTGAGTGACTCACTTCTTGTCTCAGCCCGTGGATCGAGGAGGACGTTAGAACAAAGCTTTCAGGTCAGGCAGGAGTTTCTGTCCCAGCATTTCTACTCACCAGCTGGACAACCTCACCCAGGTCACTGAACTTCCTCGTGCCCCTGCTTTCGTTGCATGAAATGGGCGCCGTAATCGTGGCCATCGCCTCGTAGCACTGTTCAGTGAACGAAACGGAAGTCACCCTTCCAATTCCTCGTTGCTTGAAACGTAGTCAGCACCCCTAGTATTATTATTATTCCTGTTCTTCCCTGGTAACGCCTGGTTCTCTCCTGACGCCCCCTCACACTCCTTTCCCAGGGTGGCTACAACCTCCGCTCCCTGGCCAAGGGCGTCAGCGCCTCCCTCCACACCCTTCTGGGAGACCCTTGCCCCACGCTGGAGTCTCCTGGTGCCCCCTGCCCAAGGTGAGCCCCGGTGGAGGAGGAGAAAAGCGGGACCCCCGCTGCCCACCCACGGGCACATTTGGTCACATTTCCCCTCCCCTGCCCTCTAGTGCCCAGGCGTCACTCTCCTGCGCTCTGGAAGCCCTGGAGCCCTTCTGGGAGGTCCTTGTAAGATCAGGTAGGAGGCAGGGAGGGGGCTAGGTGGGGAGTCAAGCGTGGAATGAGCCCTTGGGAGAGACTCTCTTCCAGACCCTCCTCGGGCTTCCCTGGGCCCCCCTGGTGGGGGAGGGTCAGGCCCTCTCTCGCACTAGACCCTGGTTTCAGGCCTCCTGCCCCTTTCACGTTTGGGTAAATGTTGTTCCAGAGCATTCCAGGGATCCAGGGTGGGGGAGTAGGGTGAATGTGGCCTCCCCTTACAGCTGAGACCCTGGAGGAGGACTTCCTGGAGGAGGAGAACGTGGAGAAGGAAGAAGAGGGACCGTGGCAGCCCCCGGCGCTCCCAATCCCGATGTGGCCGGTGCTACAGGCTCGAACAGGGCTGGTCTATGACCAGCGAATGATGGGTCACTACAACTTGTGGGACAAGTATGCAGTCGGAGGGCCACCAGCTAAGTGGACAGGGAGATCCCTCCCCCTTCCTCAAGCACTAAGCCCTGCCTCTGGTTCCTGCCCCCCCCCCCGCAGCCACCACCCAGAGATGCCTCAGCGAGTCTTTCGGATCATGCGCCGTTTGGAAGAACTGGGCCTTGCGGGCCGCTGCCTCACGTTGCCCGCACGCCCCGCCACGGATGCCGAACTGCTCACCTGCCACAGGTCAGGGACCCCCCAGCCCCACCCCGTGCCTGGGGTGGGATGGGGCCTCAGGGCACTCCTGCCACCCGTGGGGGGGGCGGGGGGGCTGGAGTAAGGGCTCTCCCGTCCCTGTGGGACACGGGAGGGGCCGTAGCCACCTGACTGTCCCCTGTGCCCCGTCTGTGCCTCCAGTGCTGAGTACGTGGGTCGTCTGCGGGCCACAGCGAAGATGAAAACCCGGGAGCTGCACCGCGAGGGCTCCAGCTTCGACTCCATCTACATCTGCCCCGACACCTTCGCCTGCGCACAGCTGGCCACTGGCGCCGCCTGCCGCCTGGTGGAAGCCGTGCTGGCCGGCGAGGTACCTCCTCCGCGGGGTGGGCCGCCGCTCGGGAGAGGTGGGGGCCCTGGGAGGGCGGGGCGGGGCCTGCGGAGGGGGACCCCTGCTCCCCGGAGGCCTTGCTTGCTGGCCAGGGCAGCGGGGGGATGGGGCTGCAGGCTGGAGGCCCCTAGCAGCTGGGGGTAGTGGCCGGGACGGAAGGGGAGAAGAAAGGGGAGAGAAAGCAGTGAGGGCAGGTGGTCTGATCTTTGCTTCCTGCCCCTCCCCCCAGGTTTTGAATGGCACTGCTGTGGTGCGTCCCCCAGGACACCATGCAGAGCGGGATGCCGCGTGTGGTTTTTGCTTTTTCAACTCTGTGGCTGTGGCTGCTCGCCATGCCCAAGCCGTCAGTGGGCATGCGCTGCGGTGAGGGCTCCCTGCGCCCCCCCCCCCCCCGCCCCAGCCCAGGGCTTACTCAGCAGGCCCCTTGGTGCAGCGCCCCCAGGACTTACCCAGAAACACCCAAGAGTACAATCGCCCAGCACTTCCCCAGAAAAGGACCAAGGATCTAGCCTTGCAGCGCTTCCCCAGATAGGACCCCCAGACTGTGGCACCCAGGTAGTTAATAAAACAAGATCCAGGGTCCCCCTGCTCCCTCATTTCTGGCCCCTGAGGGCTGTTGTGACAGAATTCAGGGTCCAGGTCCCCAGTGCTTACTAAAGAAGACCCAGTATCCGGCTGCCCACATTTACCCATCCTGCGGGCAGGAGGCTCTGGCCCTGAGCACTTGCTTGGGCCCACAGTGAAGACCTCAGGACCCAGGCTCTGGCTTGCACCCTTCCTCTGATGGGACCGCCAGCCTGCCCCACACTGCTTTCCCCGGGGACCCAGAGTTTTGCCACCAGCAATAAAATGCCCCTGCAGACAGACCCCAGGGCTCCAGCCCCTGCCCCCTCCCCGAGTGGGCCAGTGTCCCAGGTCACTGAGGAGCAGTTCCCTCCCCAGGATCCTCATAGTGGACTGGGACGTCCATCATGGTAATGGAACTCAACACATATTTGAGCAAGACCCCAGGTGAGGGGCCGGGGCAGGGGGGGCAGCCATGCATGCTCAGGGGTGGCCGGGCGGGCGGGGGCGGCCCACTAACCAGCCGTGGTCCCCCTTCCCACCCCGGCAGTGTGCTGTACATTTCCCTGCACCGATATGATCACGGCACCTTCTTTCCCATGGGGGATGAGGGCGCCAGCAGCCAGATAGGCCGGGCCACGGGCACCGGCTTCACCGTCAACGTGGCCTGGAACGGGCCCCGCGTGGGCGACGCCGACTACCTGGCTGCCTGGCATCGTCTGGTGCTCCCTATTGCCTACGAGGTACAGTACGGGATGTACGCGGCAGTGACCGCGTGGGGGACCGCGGGCCCGCACCTGTCCCGATGGGCGGCCCTAGTGAGGGCTGTGTTGGGGGCTGACTCTGCGAAGGCCTGGGCCTCTTCCTGCCTCCGCGGAGTGGCTCTGCGTGACCGCCTCCGTGCGCGTGACCGTAAGGGACCCCTGGGTGCTCGCGGGGGTCTTCGGTGGGCACGTGTGAGGCGGCCCCGCGCGGCGGCGCGTGCAAGGCGGGGGGGGGGAGTGCGTGTGTGAGGCTGCGCAGATGGGTCTTGGCCGCTACCGTGCCTCTCTCGGGTGTGCTCTCGGCGACAGCTGGTGTGTGGCTTTCTGCGTGTGGGAGGGTGTGTGGGACAGGCCTCTGTCTGCCTGTCTGCCGCGGCTGTGTGTGTCTCTGACTGGCGGGGGGGCCTGTCTGTGCTTGCCTGACTCTGCGTGAGGGGCTACAGGCGACTGCCTTCTTGGTGGGCACTGCGCGCGCGCGTGTGTGTGATCAGCACGCTGTCGGTTCAGTCCTTATGCTGCCGTCTGGCCACATACGGGTATGCGACCATTTTCTGTGTGTAGCACCGGCCTTGTCACCTTCTGTGATGGAAGTGTGCGTGCACCTCCCTTTGGCGCCGTTTATACAAAGCCCTGTGTTGTTGTGCACATATGTCCCGTGTCACCGTCTCCTGACATCTGAGTCTCTACATTGCACGTCTCGGCCTCATGTCCCCATCTGTCCGCTTCTAGAAGTGTCTCCATGTCTCTGTGTGTCACATCTCTAAGTCTCTGTTTGGTGCGTCCACGTCTCTGTTGATCTGTCTCCGTGTCTCTGTGTCTCTCCAACCCCGAGTCTGTCCTGTGTCTCCACGTCCTCCCCTTGCTGTTTTCAGGGCCCTGGTCTTGTGTCCCCCAGTCTCCCCATCTCCAGCTCTCTGACTTGCATCTGTGTGTGTCTGGGGCGCCCTCACCTGCTGGCTACCCAGGCCTCCACACTCACGCCATGTGTCTCTTCTCTCCCTGCTTCAGTTTAACCCAGAACTGGTGCTGGTCTCGGCTGGCTTTGATGCTGCACGGGGGGACCCGCTGGGGGGCTGCCAGGTGTCACCCGAGGGCTATGCACACCTCACCCACCTGCTGATGGGCCTTGCCAATGGCCGTATCATCCTGATCCTAGAGGTAACCCTCTCAGTCCCTCTTCCTACGGTGGGAGGGCGGCTTGGAAGGCTGGAAGTCCTGTCCTTCCAGCTGGCTGGCTGAGACACTTGGGGCAATTTCCTAAAACCGGCTTTGAGTGTCCCCGCCTGGGACTGTCGGCACATACTGGGCATTCAGCACAACACCGGCTTAACAGCCTTAACTGAGTGCTCAGTACGTGCCATTCGCTCTTCTGGGCACTCCGTGTATATTATTAATTCACTTACTTGACAAAGCAGCCTGTTGAGGTCGAGTCTGCTGGCCTCGTCATTTTCCTCTCTCAAGAGCAGGGAAACTGAGGCATGGCGAGGTGTGGTGATTAGCCCGAGGTCCCATGCTCAGTAATGGCAGGGCCAAGCAGCCTGGCTCCAGCGTCTAAGCTTTTTACCACTACTTGAGCCGCCTCTAGCAAGCTCTCCAGACAAAGTAAACCCACTGACCTTTTGTAAGTCACTCAGTGCCCCTGCCCCCCCCCCGTGCCTCAGTTTCCTCATCTATAAGATGGGGCTGGCTACTCGTGGAAAAGTGCCTGGCATGCGGTAAGCACTGTCTAAGTAGTTTCTTATCGCCGTGAGTCATCGTACCAGGTTGAACCCTCTCAGCCACCTTACCTGCTACCTTTCACTGCTTAGAGGATAAGCCCGGTTGCTGGCAGAGATTAATTGGCTACTCTCAGGTCCCACGGTGGGCCCAGGCCTGCTTGTGGCAGGGCAGGGGAGTGGTCGAGGACATGAACTCTTCCCTCCGGTAGCCCCGCTCCCAACCCCAGCGCTGCCTCCCACCAGTTGTTAGGGCCTCAGACACATTATCTAACCACTCCAAGCCTCAGTGTCTTTATCTGTAGAAAGAGCAGAGACTGCGGTGCCTAAAGAATGTGAGGAAAGGGGGTTCCTGTGCAGATTGAGCACATGTGGTTGTAAGGATCAGGAGAGTCGACACACACGAAATGCTCAAAAAAGGGTCTGGTGCAGCGCAAGCACTTCATGCGTACCCGCCGTTACTGATGTGATCCTCAGTGTTACTGTCGTTGCGGTAATTATTCTCTTGCACTCGACGTCATAGTTTATCCCCCTCAACAACCACCTCACACGGTGAGTACTGCCCATCTGACAGATGACACTTCCCCTCACTTGTCCTCACCCTCCAGACTTCCAGGGTCCCGAAGGGGGATTGGGAGGCAGAACCTCTTGCCTCCCAAATTCCATGAGGACCCCCCATCATACCTTTTTCTCCCCTTTTTTCTTAACAAAGGGTGGCTACAACCTGACATCCATCTCGGAGTCCATGGCTGCCTGCACCCGTTCCCTCCTTGGGGACCCACCACCACTGCTAACCCTGTCACGGCCCCCGCTGTCAGGGGCCCTGGCCTCCATCACCGAGACCATCCAAGTCCATCGCAGATACTGGCGCAGCTTGCGGGCCATGAGTGAGCAGGCGTGGGGAACGGGGGGCTGTGGGGGGCTCGGGAGAGGGCAGGGATCAGATGCAGGATAGGGGATAGCACCCACGCTCAAGGATCTCCCTCCTGTGGTTCCAGAGGTCGAAGACAAGGAGGGACCCTCCAGTTCTAAGTCGATCCCCAAGAAGCTGACCCAGCCAGCCAACCGTGGGTCAGCTGTGGGGATGACCGCACCAGATGGGAACATTCTGGATGCGGACGCAGGGAAGGCTACCTCAGCATCATCCATGGAAGTGGCCACTCCAGACCAAGCTAAGTCAGAGACTGCCGTGGTGGAGCTCAGTCAGGACCAAACCTCGGAGGCTCCCCCTGGGGAAGCCACGGCGGACCAGACACCCTCAGAGGCAGCCACAGGAGGGGCCACGCTGGACCAGACCATCGTGGAGTCTGCCACAGTTGGAGCCACGCCGGGCCAGACCACCTCAGAGGAAGCCGTGGGGGGAGCTGCGGTGATCCAAACCCCTCCAGCCTTATGTACTGACAACCAGACTCCTCCAGCCTCACCTGCGCAAGGAGCCACGGCCCAGATAGCCCCCAGTAAGCTGACTGAGAATCTCAGGACCTTGGACCTAAACAGCGAGGCTCAGGTAAGCCCCACCACACCCAGGTCGGCGGGGGGAGAAGGGGCCAGAACCCGGCCTCTCAGGTGCATCTCTTACCTCTGTGCTTCCAGGAGGCACCAGAATCTCAGATGGCAGAAGAGGAGGGGCTGCTAGGAGAGGCAGCTAGAGGTCAGGACAGGGATGATTCCGTGCTGATTCAGAGCTTTGGGGACCATGCCAACGCTGACCAGGTGAGCTCGGGTCAGGGAGGAGACTGGCGTCCTTCTCTTGCCCATGTGCGCCTCCACGTAGGAGCGTGCGGTGTGAGAACATGTGACACGGACATGGAGTCCCTAGCTGACTCCGTTTCACCCACTCCAGGTCATGTTTTATGCCGTGACACCGCTGCCCTGGTGTCCCCATTTGGTGGCAGTACGTCCCATACCTGAATCGGGCCTGGACGTGACCCAACCTTGTCAGGACTGTGGAACACTCCAGGAGAACTGGGTGTGTCTATCTTGCTATCAGGTACGTGGCAGCGGAGGGGGCTGGGGGGGGTTGGGGGGGCGGAGGTCGGCCCAGGAGCCGCCTGCACGTGGCTGCTGATCCCCACCCGATGCTCCCTCCCCCAACCTCAGGTCCACTGTGGCCGTTACGTCAGTGCCCATATGCTCCAACACCACGAAGTCTCAGGACACCCGCTGGTCCTCAGCTACGTCGACCTGTCTACCTGGTGTTACAACTGTGAGGCCTATGTCCACCACCAGGTGGGTCCTGGGCAGCCCCGAGAATGCGTGCACACACATGCCTTCTGTGCTGGGATAAGGGGAGATCGGAGAGTGCAGGAGAAGGGTTGTCGAGGGCTGGGGTGGGGCAGCCCCCTGGCTGAGGTAGAGGGGTCCTCACTCTCTCTCACCTACCCTCTTGCGCCCTCAGGCTCTCCTGGATGTGAAGAACATCGCTCACCAGAACAAGTTCGGGGAAAACATGCCCCACTCACACTAAATCCCGGAACGTGCCCCTCTTCTCCACCTTCTGAGGACCTGGATGAGGGGCAGCCTCACTCCATCCCATCCTGAAGACTCTTTTCACCTCCCCAAGGGTGCCGATTTAAGCATAAATACTTGTAAGAGGACTGTGATGATCAATTGTAAATCTCCCTCTGCCCACTGTCTGTTGGAGGGACTCCATCTTCTCTGCCCTGGAAGGAAAGGGGGGTTCAGTGGTCCCAAGAGGGGGCTGATATCACGAAGAGAGGGGAATCAACTGACAATATATAGCAGAGTTCCATTTGTAATAAAGGACAGGCTGTTACAAAACCTGGAGAGAGCCTTTTAATCTTAAGTGGGTGAAGAACCTCACACCCCTGGCCAACCCCTGGTCTGCTGAGTAATGAAGCAATGAGGGCATGGGTCTCTACCAGGTCAACCCCCTGCCCATCCAGTGTCCAAAAAACGGACTGGAAATAGGGCAAGCAGCTTGACTGGCTCGACTGTAGATTAAATGGCGGAATCCCAGAGCAAATGAGTGCCTGCCTTAGAAATAGCCTCACAGGCAGTCCCAGCTACACCCCGGGCCGAGAAGGCAAGACAGCCATCAGGAAGTGTCCTCACCAGGCCTCAGTCTCCCCATCTGTCTTTTTGTCCTGATTCGGGTGTGGGTGGTCTGGGTTTCCCATACTTAGATTTGGTGGTCATGCGTAACCTCCTAGGGGAAGGAGTGCCTGTCATTGACCAGGGATGAGGAACCAGAGGATAGTTTGGGGGTTTTATTTCTCCCACATAATGAGAATTTCTTTGGCAATTGAGAACAGTTCAAGCTGAGGTTTCTTAGGCTTTTCTTCATGGCCACCTTATGAACCCAAGATACCCACTGGGTGGGCCACCAGAGCCCCACCCAGTCAAGAAGAAGGGGCAGGGGGCTGTGGCCAACTCAGTGATCCCTCCTTTAAGGAACATTCTGGATGCCCCCCTCAACAACGTGGGCTTCCATCTCATTGGTCAGACCTGTGTCACATGGCTGCCATAGCTGCAAGGGAGTCTGGGAAATGTTTGAGCTTGACACCCATCCACTTCAAATCAGGTTCCTAGGGCCCTGACACAATAACCCTCCCCTGCAACTCTTTCCCTCCAGCAACAGGCACAATCCTCTCCCCCAAGCTGCTTTCCAAAAAGCCTGCTTGAGACCGCCCAGGCTCTGCTTGAGGCCCTCATGAGACCTACGCCAAAGTCTGGCCACTCAGGTCAAAAATGTGACACCCTCCGTAAGCCAAAAACATGAAATCACCTCCCAGAGGGAGGCAAGGTAAGGAAGAGGTGCAGCCGGGGGGACACAGGGAGGTCCCGCCGCTGGCTCGGTGCACCCCCAAGACCACCTCCTTTGCGGCCGGTTGGTTACTGGCGGGGGCGCCACCCCACACCCACCCCTCGGGAGGGGAGGGGGGCGTGCCGGCAGAGGGGCCTGGGAGCGCCGTTGCGCATGCGTTCTCCCTCTGCCCCTCCCGCCCCCCGCCTCCCCACCCCCCTACCCGTTGGGGCGGGGTGGGAACGTCTCCTCCTCTGTCAGTCCTGTCAGAGCCGCGGTGGGTTCGGGTCCGAGCACTCCCGCCTTGCCCAGGACCGAGGTGAGCCGGGCCGCCGGGCCTCCAGCCCCCGGCCCCGAGCGGGGAGGCCTTTCCGCGGTGGGCTGTGGGGGCGCGACGGAGGTGGGCTTGGAGGGGGACCCTTCCCCTACCTCCTCCCGTTCTCGCTCAGCCGCCTTAGCGGAGACAGACCTGGGCGCGGGTGTCCGCGCGCGCGGGAAGCGGGGGCTATGGGCTCGAGCCTCGGGATTGGGGCGTCCCGGCCCCCAAGAAAACCGGACGAGCTGGGCCGGCCGGGGAACGGGGGACAGCTTTAGGGGAGAACCTGTGGGTCCCCCAGCCGCACCTCCCCGGGCTGAGTCAAGGGAAGCGTGGCCCGGCGCGGGTGTCCGTTTGTAGACGCCCAGGTTCCGGTGCCTCCCTCCCCTCGACGCTCACCCCTGGATCCTGGGCGAATCCACACGCCGTGGGCCAGGTGGCTCCAGGCGGGGGTGACAGGGTCTCAGGGGCCCTTTGGGGACGCTCGTAGCTCTCGGCCCACAGCAAGTGGCTCAGTGTCCCTCGCGGAGGGGGAGACCCCCACTGCCGTCGGTCCGGTCCCCCGCGGGGCCGTTTGGCTTCCGGCGGGTAAACCGCCACGGCCACCACGCTTGCGGCGGCGGCGCTGTTCCGCGCCGACCCAGCGGCCTGGCTGCGGATGGCCCAGGCTCTCGGGGGCGCTGGGAAGAGTCGCGGGGCCGTCAGGCGGCTCCCCTGCCGCAGGCCCACGTCCCGGGAAATCATTCCTGCCGCTCTTTACCGCTCCCGGAGCCCTTTGCCAACGGGGGAGAGCCCGTCTCGCGTGGCCCCGGCCTCGGGCGCGGGCACCCTCAGATTCCCAGCTGCCCGGACCCCACACTCGAGAGTTAGCCTTCACCCCTCCCCACGCCCCACGCACCGCCTTTGGCTCTGAGAGCAAATCCTGTCAGTTCGTTCCACCTTAGAATCTGACGTCTCCATCGAAGATGGCTTTGGACCCCTGCAGCGGCCTCCTCGCTGCTTCCGCCCTCGCCCTTGCCTCTCGGTCTGTCCTCGCTGCTACATCATCTCCCTCTTTCTGTCCCCAAGGGTTCGGGGGACCCCCCCCCAGAGATCGGTCCTCAGTTTACCTCTCTTCACTGTGGCCCCCCTTCTTTCTGGGCCAGAGCATCTAATAATTATTGCCAGGAGTCTCTTTGGGCCGAGGACCTCACAGCTGCATCCCCACCTGGGACCTTCCCCGCCCCCCAACCCTGACCTCCAGATCCCAAATTCAACAGAACCCCCCACCGAGACCTCGAACCCACCATCTGCCCCCAAACTGCCATTCTCCCCGGGTTTCCAGAGAGACTCGGGGTAGCAGCCATTATGATGCATTTCCTGAGGCCACACAGGGAACCGAGGCCAGGATGTGTATTGAATAAGTTTAATGGTAATTTGCTATTAATAGCTAACACTAATTGAGCACCTGCTGTGTGCCCATCCTCTCCTAACTGCATGATAATTTACTTGCTTATCTTGTTGATGGTCTCCTTCTCACTTCCAGAATCTAATCCTCCCAAGGGCAGGGATTTTAGTCTATTTTGTTCGCTGCCACTTCCCCACCCCCACACCTCCCACCTTCCTTCCCCACACCCATCACAATACCCCGCTCGCCGGAAGACGCTGGAAATAATGCATGAAAATTAAATGATAATAAAAAGGCCTAACATTAACCAAGCATCTCCCACCTGTTTATCACCTATTGTTGCAGTATATTTTACTGATTTATCTTTGTTGTTGTCACGTTCCTTGGGGGCCGGGGCTTGTTAACTATTTTGACTATTTTCCCCAGTTGTTTGTCCTTGCCACACAGTGGGTTCTCAATAGCCGCATGCTGAATACGTAAGAAAGACTAAATTCTAATGCTAATGGCTAACCGACCTCATAATTTGCCGATTTATTTGATTTATTGTCTCCACCTTTTAGAATACAAACTCCCTGGGGACAGGAATGTTGCTCGGCCTATGATTTGCGACCGGCACAGTGCCGGGCTTGGGGCTCAACGGTGATACGATCCAAAACCAAAATCAAAACTGACCCAAATCCCCGCCCTCCCCCGGGAAGGGGGAGGGGCTGCTAATGGGCAGGAGCTCTTTTTCCCGGGTGATGAAAATGTTCTTAGATTATGGCGATGGTTGCACGACAGTGGGGAAAATGCTAAAACAAAAACAAAAACAAAAACATTGAATTGTGCACTTTTAACTAGATTAACCGTGGTATATAAATTACATCTAAATAAAGCTGCTCTTAAAATCCCCGCCTTCACGTAGAGGGAATGAGACGGACAGAGATCAAGCAACATCAAGTGTTCGGCCTACTAGAAGGTGCTTTGCACACACCTAGGCACTTAGTAAATGTTGATTCAATGACACCCAGCTGACCCCTTGCCCCCGAGTGGTCTTGCCTAACCTCCCCCCGCCCCTCCCCCTTGTCTTCTGTTCTCTTTCCCTCGCAGGGCCTGCTGTCCACATCCCTTTCCTGAGCTGTGCACCGGGGGAATGGCGCTGCCGAGAAATGCCAACATGTTTGATCTGGGCCTGGGCACGTGGAGCCTTAGCTCTGAGGAGGAGAGCCAGAGGGCTCAGGCACCCTCCAAGAGTGTCGGGAAGCAGCTGCCCGAGTACAAGGCGGTCGTGGTGGGCGCGAGTGGCGTGGGCAAGAGTGCGCTCACCATCCAGCTGAACCACCAGTGCTTCGTGGAAGACCACGACCCCACGATCCAGGATTCCTACTGGAAGGAGGTGGCCCTGGGCCATGGGGGCTGCATTCTGAACGTGCTGGACACGGCAGGGCAGGCCACTCACAGGGCCCTGCGTGACCAGTGCGTGGCGATTGGGGATGGCGTGCTGGGGGTCTTCGCCCTGGATGACCCCTCGTCTCTAGCCCAGCTGCAGCAGATGCGGGCCACCTGGGGCCCTCACCACACCCAGCCCCTCGTCCTTGTGGGCAACAAGTGTGACCTTGTGAGCACCACCGGAGATGCTCGGGCCGCTGCTGCAGCCCTTGCGAAGAGCTGGGGGGCCCCCTTCGTGGAGACCTCAGCCAAGACACGACAAGGTGTAGAGGAGGCCTTTACCCTGCTCATCCATGAGATCCAAAAGGTCCGGGAGGCCATGGCAAAGGAGGCCATGACAGGGCCGGGTGGGGATAAGGCCCGGCACCAGAAGGCCATGTGCCGCTGCGGCTGTTCTGTGGCCTGAAGATCTCGGTCAAGAAGAGTGGCCTGCCCCCAGGCTAGGGTGGTGGATCCTAGACAGGCGGCCACCTCCCCCCCCACCCCCACCCCTCACCCCAGCAACTAGCTGTGTGGGACACTGTTGGTGTACTGGGGATAGATGAATCCCTCTGTTGGGGAGATTTTCGTTTGGTGATGGGCATCATGGTAACTGGCGAGCGAAGAGATTGTATGCCAAATTAAATAAACGGTGTTCTCAGGTTTCAAAGCTGCCTCTGTGCCAAGTGTTACGTGGGTGGGAGTGAAACTGGGGAGAATGTTACTTGAGTTGTGAGAATTCTTTCATTCAAGAAATGGGGGGAGCCCGCTGTGTGCCAGGCCCTGCTTTGGGTGCAAAGGATGTAGAGGTAAACAAGACCCTTAGAATCCCTGCCCTCGCAGATGTAACATGAGGCTATGTATTAAAAGCGAGGGTAGGAATAGAGGGACAGCGAGGTCAAGGAGAGCCTTACTGAGTAGGTGACATTTGAGTAAAACCGCGCAGGGAAGTAAAGCCGGTGCGAAGGCCGGAGCATAAACCAGCTCCCGCCACAACTCGCAGTATCTTCAGGTCGGGGTGAGAATAGAGAGAGCATCCCTCCATACCGTATAACTAAATATCTAAACATTACAGATGAAGCTAACAAACGCAAACAGTGCATCCTATCTCCCTGCCTTGACAGGTACGCTTTCTTCATGACCTGGAGGCCCAAGTTTGAATTGCTCACACGCAGAGCCCCATGCCCCATGCAAGGAGGGGTGTGTTGGGAAGGCCAACCGCCCCCTCTCTTCCCACTGGTAGCCCTTACCACCGCCCCCCCGGGGGGCAGGAAGGCTCATGGGGGCCTGTGGACACCGCCGGAGGCGCAGCTCAAACCACTCAGGCCTCACAGCCACCCCTTGGTGCTCAGAAGGATGGACCCCAGGAAAATGCTGCTGCAGGCCCTGAAAGTGTCCTCAGAGCCCTGTGGGGTGGGGCCCATGCCTCCCCCAGTGAGAAGAGGGGCACAGAGTGGGGGAGGGGGGCTCTAAAGGGCCCACCCAGGGCAGGGGCCCCTCTGCCTTTGTCTAAGGGCCACCACCGCCACTCAGCCCACCAGCCCCCCCAGAAACTGCCACTTTGGACAAGCATAGAGCTGCTTCAGATCGCATTTATTGTGGGGCCAAAGGCGGGGATCTCGGGGTTCTAGGGCTGCAACTGCGGCTGACGGGGTAAGCCGCTCTCGATGTGCCGACGGGGAGCAGTCGGGGTGTTGGGGTGGGGTGGTCCTGGGCCCGAGGGTGCGCAGGACCCGGGCGGTGCTCAGGGGGGCAGGAGGCGGCGCACCGGCGCCTGGGGCGAGGGCGTCTCCAGGCGCTTCACCCGCAGCAGGGCCCCCAGCACCCCCTCAGGGGGCACCTCGGGGCCCAGATCCTGGTCGGCAGCACGGCGGAGGCGGCGCGGGGCAGCCACAGCCTCGGGGTCGGCGCTCCCCGCGAGGATTCGCCCCAACAAGTACCTGCCGGAGAGCCCGAGAGGAAGGCCGTGAGGCTGTGCCGCGCGTCCTCGCCGCTGCCCTAGGGCCCAGACGGCCCTGCAAGCCCATACCGCCCGGGGACCCGGCCGTCTCCAGCCCACTGCTTTCCCGTTGGCCCTGCCTCCCGGCGCACACACTGTGGTTTCCCTGCCTCCCACTCCTCCCCCAGCAACCGGACATCTGAGCCCCCCCTCCCGCGCCCGGGACCGGCAGTCCCGTTCCCCACTGTCTCCGCAGCCAAGCACCTCTGACCCTAACACCTAGGGTGGCGGTCCCCACTCCCTCCTAGGATCCCAGGGCCTAGGCGTTGGCAGCACGCCGTGAGGCAGGCCCCCCCCCCGCCGCCCCTCGCCCTCCTACCCGCCCCCCCGCCACAGCCCGGGGATGCAGGCGCCGCCCCCTGCCCACCCCTTGCGGGGGTACCTCAGCAGCTCCGGGTCCACATCGGGCGTCTCGTCGCCGGCGTCCTCGGCCTCTGGGCCGGTGGGACCGTCGTCGTAGACCGGGGGCCGGGGTCTGAGCGCAGCGGCGGGGACAGGGCCGGGGACGAGCTGGGCCGCGAGGGCGGCGGGGTCCAGGCGGGCGCGGAGCAGGGCGCGGGCCAGCTGCGCGGCGGGCGCGTCGGGGTCGTCCTCCAGGCCGAGCGCGGGGTCGGTGGTGCGGGGGGTGCTCCAGGCGCGCAGCAGCTGCGCCAGGACGCGCGCCTGCTGATCCTCGGCCTCCTGCGCCTCGGCCCGCGCCCGCTCCTGCCTCTCGGCCTCCAGCAGGTGCGCCAGCGCCCGCGCCAGCTCCTGCACGGCTCCCGCCGCCTCGCCCCGGGGCACTGCTCGCCGGAAGCGGCGGGGGCCGCCAGCCTCAGCCAGGGGCGACGAGGCTGCGCCCAGGCCGCGCGGCTCCTGCCGGAAGACGTGGCAGGAGGGAGATGTCAGCGTCTGTCAGGCCAGGGACCCCCCTCACCCAGGGGAGCCCCGTGGACCTCAAACACCCCCAGATGCCACCAAAGGCACCGCGGCCCCTCAAATATACCCAGACACCCCTAAGGCCACTGGAGACTCCCCCCTCCCCCCGACGATTTCCTAGTGATTCCGAATTTGCCCCAGGGCTGCCTGAGAACAGGTGTCTTTATAGGAGTGGTGATGGCGTTTATGAGAGCCATAGATTTTTCTACGTTGATGTTGCGCACTATAAGACCCATATTTGCATTTTATAGGTTCCTATTCACTTGTTTTGCCCAAAAGGTAGCAGACTGTTCCGCACCTTGCATTTCGGAATCTATGTCTAGACCAGTACTTTCAGTACATCCTTTCTCTCTCTTTTCTTTCTCCTCCCTCCCTCCGTGTCTCCCTCCCTCCCTCTTCTCTCTCTCTCTCTCTCTCTCTCTCTGTTTTCCTTTCTTTCCTCTGCGTTGAATCTCTTTTGTATGGATGTACACATTTTATTTAACCAGTCTTCGATTGATGGGCATTTACGGTGTTTCCAATCTTTTGCTATTGGTTTGTTTGTTTTTTTAAAGATTTTATTTTTTAAGTAATCTCTACACCCAATGTGGGGCTGGAACTCACAACCCCATCAAGAACCTGGCGCTCCAGGGGCACCTGGGTGGCTCAGTCGTTAAGCGCCTGCCTTCGGCTCAGGTCATGATCCCAGGGTCCTGGGATCGAGCCCTGCATCGGGCTCCCTGCTCAGCGGGGAAGGCTGCTTCTCCTTCCCCCACTCCCCCTGCTTGTGTTCCCTCTCTCGCTGTGTCTCTGTCAAATAAATAAAATCTTTAAAAAAAAAAAAAAAAAAAAAAGAACCTGGCGCTCCAGTGACTGAGCCAGCCAGGCACCCCCCCCCCAATCTTTTGCTATTCTTGTAATGTTGGGATGAATAATTTTGTTCATATATCATTTGGCATGTGTGTAAATCTTTCTGTAGAATAAATTACCCAATGATTATTTTCAATTCAGACATTTTTAAAGCAATTTCAGAAAGTTTAAAGAAAAAAAAAAAAACCGGTATCAGAAGTATGAGTAAGGAACAAAAGACCATAAAAATGACTATGAAGATTTGAAAAAGAAACACCTAGAACATCTACAAATATGTTTTAAGTGAAATTCAAAATGAAAAAGGCAAGGGGCTCCTGGCTGGCTCAGTGGGTGGAGCCTGTGACTGGATCTCTGGGTTGTGAGATCCAGCCCTGATCCAGCCCTATGTTAGATGTAGAGATTACTTAAACGTGAAATCTTTCAAAAAAAATTAAGTGGGCCAGTTAAACAGTAGATTCACTCCAGCAGAAGGAATTAATAGGATTGAAGAGAGCTTAAGAACGGATCCACAAATATTGGCACTAGCTACATGGCAGAAAGGACACTCAGAGCAGTGGGGACAGGACCGACTCCTTCAAAAACCCATGCAGGAACAACAAATGACCCAAATGTGGGAGCAATGGAAAGGAAATGATAAATAGGGGCGCCTGGGTGGCTCAGTCGTTAAGCGTCTGCCTTTGGCTCAGGTCATGATCCCAGGGTCCTGGGATCGAGTGCTCTCTCTCTCTCTGACAAATAAATAAAATACTAAAAAAAGGAAAAGATTAATAAATCTGACTACATTAAAATTAAGGATTTCTTTTTGTCCCAAGACACCATAAAAAGAATGAACAGTCAAACCGGAGCGGGAGAATATGCCCGCAACACAAACAGTCAATAAAGGGTTAGCATCCAATATACCAAAAAATGCCTGAAAAGCAAAGAGAAAAACAAACTAATATAAAAATAGGGAGAGGCTCCTGGCTGGCTCAGTCGTTAGAGGTTTGGACTCTTGTTCTCGGGGTAGTGAGTTGAGCTCCACGTGGGGTGTAGAGATTACTTAAATAAAAAATAAAAACTAGAGGGGCGCCTGGGTGGCTCGGTCGTTAAGCGTCTGCCTTGGGCTCAGGTCATGATCCCAGGGTCCTGGGATCGAGCCCCGCATCGGGCTCCCTGCTCGGCGGGAAGCCTGCTTCTCCCTCTCCCACTCCCCCTGCTTGCCTGCTTGTGTTCCCTCTCTCGCTGGGTCTCTCTGTCAAATAAATAAATATAATCTTTTAAAAATAAATAAATAAAAACTAGATTAAAAAATAGGGAAAACTAGGGCGCCTGGGTGGCTCAGATGGTTAAGCGTCTGCCTTCGGCTCAGGTCATGATCTCGGGGTCCTGGGGTCAGGTCCCGCATCGGGCTTCCTGCTCCTTGGGAGCCTGCTTCTCTCTCTGCCTCTCTCTCTCTCTGTCTCTCATGAATAAATAAATAAAATCTTTAAAAAAAAATAGGGAAAACTAATGATCAAGTATTTCACAAAAAAGGAAACAAAACGAGTTACTAAATATATGGAAAATAGTGAGCCTCATTAGCAATCAGGAAAATGCAAATTAAAGCGCCAATGAGACACTAAGCATAATATGTCCCAAAGATCGCCAGAACTCAAACCACCTAATGATGCCCAATGTTGATATGGCTGTGGGAAAAACAGAAACTCTCATACATGCCGGTAGGAATTCAATTGCCAAAATAACTTTGAAAAACAATTCGGCTTATGTCTAAAACGCCGCACAAATCCTATGACCGACTCCTGGGGTGCTACACCCCAGGGTAGCTTTTGTGTATATACTACTGGACCCGAGTTCATGAAAAAGCACATGGGGCACTGTTTGTGACATCACAGAAGTGGACCAAGGGGGAAAAAAAGCCTGGAAACCACCCAAATGTCTACAGTCCAATTCTATTGAGAATGCATGTATAAACCATGCTATACTCATATACTGATGATATACTCAGAAAATTAAATATTAGGCAGCAATAAAAATAAATGAATTATAGCCACGCACTTCAATGTGCAAATGTGGATGACGAGCGCATCTCACAACCGAGGCAGAGCCAAAAAAAAAAAAAAAAAAGCAAGTTAACGAATTCCACTGCAGGCTGCCTGAGATTACCAGACGCCCTGATGACTTCCTAGTGACCCCTAGTGACTACAAGGAGCCTGATGCCTGGTACGATTCCATTTCTACGAGGAAAGGCTAAACAACATATTGTTTAGACATACACACATATGTGAGAAGCTACAAACGAAAGTAAGGAATCAATGAACAGAAAATACAGGATAATGATTATGGAGCAGGGGGGTTGCTGTGCGCAAGGGGCCCCCAGGGGCCTCTAACTATTGGTCATGCTCTATTTCTTTTCTTTTTTTTTTTTAGATTTTTATTTATTTATTTATTTGACAGAGAGAGAGAGCGAGAGAGGGAACACAAGCAGGAGGAGTGGGAGAGGGAGAAGCAGGCTTCCCTGCTGAGCAAGCAGCCCGGTGCAGGGCTGTCATGCTCTATTTCTTAACCTGAGTGGTGGGTAAACACAAGGGTTATTTTATCATTATTCCTTACATCATACATGTATGTTAACTATAGTATGTCATATATAAACTATTTACTAATTTTTTAAGTCCCCCATCTCTGACGCAGACAGCCCTGACGAGTTGGAGGATGATGTGCTCCAGGTGCCCTGGGCGCCCACCACGCCTTAGCTCCTGGGGAATCACACACTCACCAGCAATCACAACCTCACACACACTCGCATGCACTAGCAGGCCTTGAGATGTCACATGTGCAACCCGACACTGCCACATCCCCTCGCGAGGAACTGCACACGTTCACATAGGCGGCTGCCCATGCGGTTACGATGGCCAAGCTGCCCAGATGCAAGGACACGCGCCACCCTTAAAGACACAATGCAGCACGGAGACATCATGGCTTCTCTCCCCAGAATGACACAGCTCCATAAAGGGGCAGGGAGAAGCAGCCTCGGGAACACCCATACAAAATCCTAGTCACTTAGGCCAACAGGACCAAAATGGGATGTGCGCATGAGGATGCAAAGACCACTCCCACCTAAAAAACGAAATCTCACACACACACACACACACACACACACAGACACGCCCATAGGCGAGCCATCAGCATAGGGTTCACAAACAGTCACACGGGGTCCCTGAGACGAGTCAAATGCGGGAACACCCCCAGCATCACACACGCTGCACACCCAGACCCGCAACGGCGCGTCTGGAGGGACGCTCGCAAGCGCTGGCATCAAAGGACACGCACTGACAGGGCCAGCACATTCTCACGCCCCAGTCAGCGCCTCCCGGGCAGAGACCGGTGCGCGCACCCCTGCCTTCATGCGCGCTAGTCCCGGGGACAGCGAGCGGCGGGGCGAGGCCGGGCCCGCGCCAGGGGCCAAGGGTGGGCAGGGCGTGGAGGCCAGCCGAGCCCCGCACACCCGGACAGCGAGCCCCGCACGGCCTGGGCGCGCCCGGACCACCCTGGCCGATCTCCCCCGCACGTCCGGGAGCAGGCGGGGGGCCCGCGAGGACGAGGGGAGAGCAGCCGAGCACGGACCGTGGCCCGCAGCATCCTCCCGGCCACCCCCACCCCGTGCCCGACCGGTGTCGCACCTTTACCGGCCGTGCGCAGAACGCGGGGGGCGGCCGAACTAAGCCCAACAGCAGCAGCACCAGGAGGCCGACGCCCCCGGCCCGCGGCCCGCCGAGCAGCGGCGACCACGCCATGCTGCCCCAGCGAGCCGGGCTCCGGACGGGCGGACTGGCGGGCAAATGCGCAGCGCCGCGGCGAGCGGGCAAGGCTGCGCGGCTCTGCGGCTGCGCGCGCCAGGGAACCCGGCCCTCCCCCTGCCCGCGCCCCCTCTCCGGCCCCTCTACGCAGGCGCAGCCGGGGAGCGCCCGCGGCCCCCCATCCTGCCCGTCGCCATGGAGATGCCCAAGGGGCAAGGTGGTAGCTGGAGCCTGCCGTGGCGGTTGCCATGGCAGTCGCAGGGCAGTTACCGGGGCAACAGACCTTGCTGTCCCTTAGCAGACGGGCAGGCAAAAGTGACTCAGTGGGGTGGAATGGGGATCCGGTCCCCACCTCTCCCTCCCTGGGGAGGAGACATACGACTTTGTTCACTGCATAAACAGTTCCTCGCTTCGGTGGGTGAGGATGGATACATAGATAAATAGGTTTCACCCATATATTGTTCCAGAAAGGGTTTCAAGCCACTTGAAATGACACATCAAAGGAACCAAAACTTCGGTAAAATTGGAGTATACATTGGGCAAAAAATGTTGGGAAGGGAATGTTAGTGGTTATTTCTGCGTGGGGAGATAAATAATGGTTTATCACTCTGTCCTTTACACTTCTCTCTGTTGTCTGAAAAAATGTTGCAACGAATATGTATTCCTATTAAAATCAGGTAACAGATAAAGCTATTTTCATTTAGGAATTAAAACAAAGTATGGGGGCGCCTGGGTGGCACAGTCAGTGAAGCGTCTGCTTTTGGCTCAGGTCATGATCCCGGGGTCCTGGGATCGAGCCCCGCATCGCATCGCATTGGGGTCCCTGCTCGGCAGGGAGCCTGCTTCTCCCTCTCCCGCTCCCCCTGCTTGTGCTCTCTCTGTCTCTGTCAAACAAATAAATAAAATCTTTAAAGAAATAAATTAAAAAAACAAAACAAAGTATGGTAACATGGCACAAATTAAAAGTGAAGAAAACAAAGATCCCTTTATGCTGCTGTGAGTATATCTAATCCATTGATTCTGTCTCCGTCTCTTCAGTATTAAAAACAACTTTATAATAAAAATCATTATACACATCCCTTTATGGACCTGAAGATGATGTACTCAGTGATGGTGTGATGAACACATGTTTAAGGTGGTTCCCATGATCCTTGCCTTCTGGTGTCCACAATCTTGTGTAATCCCCTCCCGTTTGAAAGTGTGCATGACCAAAGGTGACCAGATATATGTGATTACATGTCCATAATTACATCAGAAATGAGCTTGGTGGGGCGCCTGGCTGGCTCAGTTGGTTAAGCGTCTGCCTTCGGCTCAGGTCATGATCCCAGGGTCCTGGGATCGAACCCCGCATCGGGCTCCCTGCTCCTCTGGGAGCCTGCTTCTCCTTCTCCCTCTGCCTGCTGCTCCCCCTGCTTGTGCTCTCTCTCTCTCTTTCTCTGTCAAATAAATAAAATCTTAAAAAAAAAAAAAAAAGAAAGAAATGAGGTTGGACTGTTACAGGCGGGAGAGTCTGCGTTGGGTGAATGGAGGTGCTGGTTCTTGGATTCCCCATGAAAGATTTACATGAGGACCCACACTCAAAGGCAGCCAGGAGGAAGGTAGCAAGCACGAAGCAGTTTTTTTGTTGTTGTTGTTAAAGATTTTATTTACTTATTTGAGACAAAGAGAGAGAGACAGAGAAACAGCACGAGAGGGGAGAGGGTCAGAGGGAGAAGCAGGCTCCCCGCTGAGTCGGGAGCCCAATGTGGGACTCGATCCCAGGACTCCGGGATCATGACCTGAGCCGAAGGCAGTTGCTTAACCAACTGAGCCACCCAGGCGCCCGATGAAGCAGTTTATTAAGGCCAATATATACTCAAGAATAGAGAGAGGGCAGGCTCAGAGGTGGCAACTGCACCAGGTTAGGGGTGTCTTTTCTTTTTATGGTTGTATAGATTATGGGTCATAGCAGGGCGGTCTCTGACTGAGGTTGTTTCCAACCATCTAAGGGACTCCTCCTACCAGTTGGGAGTGGGAGTTTTTGGCCCTACAAGGCTCTTGCTGGAACGGTTATGGCCATCTTTCCCTACAGGGGGGTCGGGGGGCATTGAAACTGGGCACAGACTGGTGGCTGGACCCCAGGCCACCCTGGCAGTGTAATATATAATGTAAATATATTATAATGAAGCTCTAGGTTACCCTAGCCTCAGGTGGCAAGAAAGAGAGGTAGCCTCGAGGAACCGAAGGTGGCCTCCAGCTGACAGCCAGCAAGAAATCAAAGCCCCCAGTCCTTCACCTGCAAGGAACTGAATTCTGCCAATGGCCAGAGTGAGCTTGGATCTTTCCCCAGTCAGGCCTGATAGGAGACTGCAGCCCTTGTCAACACTTTCATTTCAGCTTTGTGAGACCCTAAGCAGAGATCCTAGTTAAGCCATGTCCTGACTCCTGACCCACAGAAACTGTGAGCTAATGTTGTTGGAAGTCTGTTGTTTTAAGCTGAGAAGTAACATGTCATCAACAAACTAGGAATAGAAGAGAACATCCTCAACCTGATGAAGGACAAAACCCCACAGCTAACATCATACTTAGCAGTGAAAGACTGAAAGCTTTCTCCCCAGGGATCAGGATCAAGACAAGGATGTTCCAGGGGCACCTGGCTGGCTCAGTCGGTAGAGCACCTGACTCTTGATCTCGGGGTGGTGAGTTCAAACCCCACATTCCCGGGTGTAGGGCTTACTTAAAAAAAAAAAAGATAAGGATGTTCCCTCTCACTTCTATTTCTTTTTTTTTCTTCCAAAGATTTTATTTATTTATTTGACAGAGAGAGAGACAGTGAGAGAGGGAATCCAAGCAGAGGGAGTGGGAGAGGGAGAAGCAGGCTTCGCGTGGAGCAGGGAGCCTGATCCGGGGCTCGATCCCAGGACCCTGGGATCACGACCCGAGCCGAAGGCAGACGCTTAACCGACTGAGCCACCCAGGCAGGCGCCCCTCTCTCACTTCTATTTGACATTGTACTGAAGGTTCTAGCCAGGGCACTTAGCCAAGAAAAAAAGACATCCACAGTGGAAAGGCAGAAATGAAATTATTTCTATTTGCAAATGACGTGACTTTATACGTGGATAATCTTAAGGAATCTACAACAAAACCATTTGAATTAATAGATGAGGTTACAGGATATAAGATCAATATTATAAAACTCAATTGTGCTTCTACACACGAGCAATGAACTATCCAAAAATGAAAGAAAACAATTCCATTTGCATTACCATCAAAAAGAATAAAAACACTTAGAAACAAAGTTAACAAAGTAAGTGCAAGACTGTACCCTGAAAACCACAAAAACCATCTAACATAAGCTCAAATCCATAATCACTTACTTCCAACATCCGTTTCTCAAATATTCCATGGTTCCCCATGATGTATAGTCTCCCTCATTGCAGCAAGCTAATAAACCCAATTTGGTTCCTGATGGTCTTTGACTGATGGGCATTAACACAAATGGAGGAGGTTTCACTGAGATTCGGCAGAAACCCTCACTGCCCTACTCTGTGACCTTCAACTCAGTAATAGTGCACATATCTGAAAGCCCTCTCTTGGCTTGTTGAGTCAACTCCCTGCCCATGCTTGGCTTGGGGGTAAGTTCACAGTGACTTGAATATAGACATTTCAATGAGGTCCTCTGCATTGGATTTGTTTTGTTTGTTTTCCTAGGAGTAAGGATGCCCCGGACTTTGGTTATCTAATCGGATACACATTGTTACTTGGTAAAATTATTTTCTAGCTTTCAACCACCTGTTCCTGTGGTCTGTCCAATTTATATGTGAAACATATGAGTTATATTTAGTTACATTTATATTTAGTATAATTATATTTAGTTGAGTGTTACTTCACAACAAAAGGAAAGTCTATAGGAAGAGAAAGAGCATAACCCTGACATTTATTCTTAAGCTGACCCTGGGGGCTGAAGAGTCTTGGTATCCAAGGCTTGTTTGTCCAAAGGATGCGGGTCTGAGAAAACCATTAGAAACCATTAGAAAATCTTACGTGGAAGCAGTCTCAAATAGATATTTGTACAAACGTGTTCATAGCAGCGTTATTCACGCAGGTAAACATGGAAGCCACCCAAGTGTTCATTGGTGGTTGAATGGGTAAGCAAAATGTGATATATACCTACAATGGAATATTATTCAGCCTTTAAGGAAGGAAATTCTGACACATGCTACAACATGGATGAACACCGAGGACATTATGCTAAGTGAGATAAGCCAGTCCCCAAAAGAGGAATGAATACTGAAGGAGTCCACTTACATGAGATACTTAGAAGAATCAAAATCATAGAGACAGAAAGTAGAATGGTGGGTTACCAGGGGCAGGGGGTGGGGGGCGGATAGGGAGTTAGTGTTTAATGAGTACAGAGTTTCAGGGTTTTTAAAAGATTTTATCTATTTATTTGAGAGAGAGAGAACACGATCAAGCACGAGTGGGGGGTGGGGGTGGGGCAGAGGGAGAAGCAGACTCCCCGCTGAGCAGGAAGCCTGTTGGCCGGGCTCGATCCCAGGACCCTGGGATCATGACCTGAGCCGAAGGCAGACGCTTAACAGACTGAGCCACCCAGGCGCCCCTGGAGTTTCAGTTTTATAAGATGAAGAGTTACGCAGATGGATGGTGATGATAGTTGCACAATATTATGAATGTATTTAATACTACTGAAATGTACACTTACAATGGTAAAGATGGTAAATTTTATGTGTATTTCACCGCAATAAAACAAACAAAACTTACATGAATTTCTTCTTCAGTCCTGTCTTTGTGTCCCTGAGAATTGCTTTGTTAATTTCATCTGCTCCGACCGTCAGGAGGGTTTTTATTCCTGGCCCATGATCATGACGATTGGCCTTCAGCCAGAATCTGGAGACATCAGTTACACCAGCAACCCCTTATGGAGCACTGCAATTCTTATTATCTTCTCAGTCTAAAACTGTGCCTCTCAGGCCAAGCACCTTTGTTCATGTTTTTTCACCGGAAAGTCAACACATATGTTTATCTAACTGAACTGACATAATTTCACCAGGGAAATTTCGAAATTGTAGTAACCACTTTGGGAAACTTCTGCCATGAGCAAGATTGCTCATTTGAGGGCTGCCTTAGAACAAAAAGGGCAGCTGGGACACCTGGGTGGCTCAGTGGGTTAAGCATCTGACTCTTGATCTCAGCTCAGGTCTTGATCTCAGGGTCGGGAGTTCAAGGCCCTCAGTGGGCTCCACACTGGGCATGGCACCTACTTAAAAAACAAAGTTTATAAAATAAAAAAAGAGCAGAAAGGGCAGAAATTCACATGAAGAGATGGCTTGTTTCATCTATATAAGAGAGAGATCATTTTGTTTAACCAAGGAGACACCCTTCTCTTCATTTCTGTATTTGGAGGTTAAGGAGTGCTGACTATTAAGATTTTATTTATTTATTTGTTTGTTTTATTTTAGATAGAGAGCACACTAGCTCAAGCAGGGGGAGGAGCAGAGGGGGAGGGAGAAAGAATCTCAAGCAGACGGGGCGCCTGGGTGGCTCAGTTGGTTAAGTGACTGCCTTTGGCTCAGGTCATGATCCTGGAGTCCCGGGATCGAGTCCCGCATCGGGCTCCCTGCTCGGCAGGGAGTCTGCTTCTCCCTCTCCCGCTCCCCCCTCTTGTGCTCTTTCTCTCTCTCACTCTCTCTCTCAAATAAATAAATAAATAAATAAATAAAATCTTTAAAAAAAAAAAATCTCAAGCAGACTCCTCACCAAGCACAGAGCCTGTGGCAGGGGCCGGGGGCGGTGGGCAGGTCCCATCCCATGACCCTGAAATCACCACCCCAGTCAAAACCAAGTTGGACACTTAACTGACTGAGCCACCTGACTTTTTTTTTAAAGATTTATTTATTTATTTATTTGAGAGAGAGAGATCATAAATGTGCTCCAGCTGGGGGAGGGGCAGAGGGAGAGGGAGAGAAGCAGACTCCCCACTGAGTGTGGAGCCCTACTTGGGATTGATCCCACAACCCCGAGACTATGACCCGAGTGGAAATCAAGAGTCAGCTGCCTAACTGACTGAGCCACCCAGGTGCCCCAAGGAGTGCTGACTTTTTTTTTTTTTTTAAGATTTTATTTATTTCTTTGACAGAGAGAGAGAGCACAAGCAGGGGGGGTGGCAGGCAGTGGGAGAAGGAGAAGCAGGCTCCCCGAGGAGCAGGGAGCCCCATGCGGGGCTCCATCCCAGGACCCTGGGATCATGACCTGAGCCGAAGGCAGTTGCTTAACCAACTGAGCCACCCAGGTGCCCCAGAGTGCTGACTTTTTACTACTATGCCTTGATAAAATTGTCAAGGGCCTAATTTATTGTTTAAATCAGCTGTAATAACTCTCTTTTTTATTTTTTAAAGATTTTTTATTTATTTGAGAGAGAGAGAGAACATGCACACGAGGGGGGAGGGGCAGAGGGAGAGGGAGAAAGAGAAAGAATCCTCAAGCAGACTCCCCACTGTGCACGGAGCCCGATGCAGGGCTATATCCCAGGACCCCCCGAGACCATGACCCCAACCGCAACCAAGCACCTTCCACCTAACCGACTGAGGCACCCAGGCGCCCCATCTCTTTTTTTATTTTTTATTTTTATTTTATTTTTTTAAAGATTTTATTTATTTGTCAGAGAGAGAGAGAGCACAAGCAGGGGGAGCGGCAGGCAGAGGGAGAAGCAGGCTCCCCTCTGAGCAGCGAGGCTGATGCGGGGCTGGATCCCAGGACCCCGGATCATGACCTGAGCCAAAGGCAGACGCTTAACTGACTGAGCCACCCAGGCATCCCATCTCTTTTTATTTTTTATTATTTTATTGGCTTTTTTAAGAGGGGGTTGAGGGGCAGAGGGAGAGAATCCCCTCAATCCCACGACCCATGGGATCATGACCAGAGCCAAAATCAAGAGTCAGACTCTTTAACCAACTGAGCCACCCAGGCGCCCCTGTAATAACTCTCTTTTGAGTATGTTTATGTCAGATTGTATTTTCGCGCAGCCAAAATTCCTCCCCTCTACTTGTGGAGGGAACATAACTAGCTTTTTACAGTGATAATTTCTTTTTTTTTAAAGATTTTATTTATCTATTTATTTGAGACAAAGAGAGCACACAAGCAGGGGGAGCGGCAGACAGAGGAAGAGGGAGAAGCAGACTCCCTGCCAAGCAGAGAGCCCGGCGCAGTGCTCAATCCCAGGACCCCAGGATCATGACCAGAGCCAAAGGCAGGCGGCCAACTGACTGAGCCACCCAGGCATGATAATTTCATGTTCATCTGAAGCCACTTCAGGAACCCTTATCAAAATGGACAACAAATGAAGGCAATTCTATATCGCTTGCCATACTCGAGATAGCCATAAGAAGAATGGAAGGCAGCAAAGCTGCTTCATGGTATTAGTCACCATAGCAGAGATAAATTGGCCTTGATACTGAACCAACATTGATGGGGTAACTTTAAGGCTCTTGCTGAGATGGTCCCCTTGAATGTCATACCTCCAATGACGCAATCATGGCAAAGACTGTAAAGGTAGGACGTGGATAGGAACCCAAGACTTGAGGCCCCTTTGAACACCTCCAAATGGGTTATGAGCATGTTCTGGCTGTGGTTTATTTTCCAGGTGAACTGAGCTTTTCATTGCCAGAGAGCTTTTGCTGTAAGGGTAGGGGAAATCGCTTGCTTTTGTATTTGACTTGGGGAATCTCAACTTCTCTCTCCAGTAATAGGGACACACATGGCACTCGTTTAAATAACTGTTATCTGAAAACTCTGTAAAGTTTTAACTCACAAACTCTACAGCCATTATCATCCATAAACTTCAGAAAAAGTAGAGAGACTGAATGGAATTCTAAAAATAAAAGCAACAGAGAACAAACTGATGGTTGCCAGAGGGGAAGGGGTGGGGGGAATAGGCACAAAGGGGTGCGGGGGAGTGGGGCATACAGGCTTCCAGTTATGGAATGAATCGGTCACGGGGATGAAAGGCACAACATAGGGAATATAGTCAATGGTGTTGTAATGGTCTTGTATGGTGACACAGGGTAGATACACTCGTGGTCAGCATAGCATTACATATAGAGATGATGAATCACTATGAATTACTGTGTATACCTGAAACTAATGTAGGAGTGTATGTCAACTAAACTTGAATTACAAAAAATATCAGGGCCCCTGGGTGGCTCAGTCGGTTAAGGGTCCGCCTTCGGCTCAGCTCAGATCATGATCTCGGGATCCTGGGATGGAGCCCAGTGTCTGGCTCTGAGCTCAGCAAGGAGTCTGCTTGTCCTTCTCCCTTTGTCCCTCCCCCCACTTGTGCTCTCTCTCTCAAATAAATAAATAAATAAATAAATAAATAATAAATAAATAAAATCTTTTTTAAAAATCGCAACACTTCTGAGAAACCCTCAAACTTCCAGGGACTAAAGTATTATCATTAGCCTTGATGGCAATAAGATCTAACCCCTCTGTGGACTACCTCTGGCTAGTTACTTCTGAGTTAATAACAGACCACCCCATATGTTTTGTAATTTCACTTTAAATACTAGATTCTACCCTATTACAGGCCAATGTGACTTCATACTACTAGAGACTCATATGATGCCTCCAGATGTCTCCCTAATAGGTTTGAGTTGCATTTACAAAATATCCACTTAGGGGTGCCTGCCTGGCTCAGTAGGAGGAGCGAGCAACTCTTCATCTCCTGGGTTCGAGCTCCACATTAGGTGTAGAGATTACTTGAAAAATAAACAAATTTCAGGGTGCCTGGGTGGCTCAGTTGGTTAAGCGACTGCCTTCGGCTCGGGTCATGATCCTGGAGTCCCGGGATCAAGTCCCGCATCGGGCTCCCTGCTCGGCGGGGAGTCTGCTTCTCCCTCTGACCCTCCCCCCTCTCATTCTCTCTCTCTCAAATAAATAAATAAAATCTTAAAAAAAAAAAAGAAAGAAAAAAAAATAAACAAATTTCAAAATATCCACCTAAACAAAGCCTGCATGATCAGAGGGAAAACTGCCCTCGAACTTCTTGAAAAAGACATTAGTAGGTGTCAAACCGGATTCTTAGGAATTCTCTGGAAGCTAATGACCACAGAGGTGCAGAGCTTCTCTCCAAGATGACAAGATTAATTCTGATTCTACAGCACCCCTTTTTTCTTTTTATCCCACTATGAATCTTTTTTTTTTAAAGATTTTTATTTATTCACTTGAAAGAGAGTGAGAGCGAGAGAGATCACAGAGGGAGAGAGAGAAGCAGACTCGCCGCCGAGCAGGGACCCCAATGCGGGGCTCGATCCCAGGTGCCCCAATCCCACTATGAATCTTGATTATTATTGTATCTTGACACCCTCTAGTAACCAACTAAAATATCTTTCAGTATGATCTCCCTTACTTTTTAAAATTTAAATTCAATTCAATTAACATATTATTAGTTGCAGAGGTAGTTTAGTGATTCATGAGTTGCATATAACACCCAGTGCTCATTCCATCCAGTGCCCCCCTTAATGCCCATCCCCCAGTTACCCCATCCCCCCCCACCTCCCCAGATCTCCATTACTTTCACCCTGTTACTTTTGACCTCCTATGGTCTCCCTCTGTCACTTAAGGAAAAAACAAAACCCTCTTGGGTGTTTTCTCAGACCATGGCTACTATTCTGAATTTGATCTCTCTCTCTCTCTCTCTCTCTCTCTCTCTCTCTCTCTCTCAAGCACACACACTCATCCACCTGACAAAAAATTCATAGCTGTTCCTCTAAGTACCTCTGAAGGTAGCTTTCTTTTTTATAGGTCCTTTCTGGTCCTAACATTTCCCTCAAAAAAATTAATCCCAAACCTTCATCTTGTAAGAACTGGACACTGGCCTCACAGAATGCTTCTGCGGAGGTCAGTACAACCCTATCAGCAAAAGCCCTAGAACCTTGGGACAAAGGGAGGACAAGCAGCCTGTTTTGCTGCTACTGTTTAACTCCACTCAAGACATCCTCCCCTTTAGAGGGATGCAAATTGCCTTTCCCCTGCTGTAATAAATGATACATACACTCTCAGTTCCATCTGTGCTCCGCTAGGATGCTTACCTGTACTGAAGCAGGGGACCCGCTTACCCCTGCCGGCTGCAACACTACCTTATCCTGTGTCTTCAGGATAATTGCTCCAGACATTCGGATAGTTAAAACTACCACCCTCCGGTGGACCATGTTTCCCTGAGGCTATCCAGAGATCTCCAACAACGAGGCAAGCAGAAACTCCTCAGAGCCCATGATCTCTGGGTCCCGGGATCGAGCCCCGCGTCGGGCTCTCTGCTCAGCGGGGAGCCTGCTTCTCCCTCTGCCAGCCGCTCCCCCTGCTTGCGCTCTCTCTCTCTCTCTCTCTCTTTCTCTGTCAAATAAATACAATCTTAAAAAGCAAAAAGAAAAATGAAACACCTGGCTCCTCCTTCACGGCAGCTGCTGTTCCCACGGTAGGGAAAATAGAATCGGAAAAGGTGGTCCCCAACTCACCTCTGACCTTAGCAGATGCCACGCATGACACGATTTCTATTCTAGAAGCCCAACTAACCAGCTTAAATGTAAATTCGTTAGCCAGAGCTGTCACGAGCCATCTCATCACCTCGGATTTCTTTTGGACTAGCGAAGGGGAAAGGAACGGGGTGGGGGGGGGGAATGATGCTCGGGGAAACTTCTTGTGGCACTTATAGAAATACTACAGGTCAGGGGCGCCTGGGTGGCTCAGTCGTTAAGTGTCTGCCTTCAGCTCGGGTCATGGTCCCAGGGTCCTGGGATCGAGCTCCGCATTGGACTCCTGCTTCTCCCTCTGCCACTCCGCCTGCTTCTGTTCCCTCTCTCGCTGTGTCTCTCTCTGTCAAATAAATAAATAAATAATCTTAAAAAAAAAATAAAAAAATAAAAAAGAAAGATCTCGGGGTGCCTGGGTGGCTCAGTCAGTTAAGCAACTGCCTTCAGCTCAGGTCGTGATCCCAGGGTCCTGGGATCGAGCCCTGCATCGGGCTCCCTGCTCCGCGGGAAGCCTGCTTCTCCCTCTCCCACTCCCCCTGTTTGTGTTCCCTCTCTCACTGTGTCTCTCTTTGTCAAATAAATAAATAAAATCTTAAAAAAAAAAAAAAAGAAATACTACAGGTCAGCTAGAGCACTTTCTTATGAGGCTAAAAGAAAAAGCCGCCTGGCTCTCGAGAGACCAGCTGGACTGCGGGACATGTTCCCATGGCCTGAGTGTGGTCATCTAGGCCCTGGTCTCCGAGGCTTATTATGAAGACTAATCATCATCTTGTTTTTGGCAACTACCTGTGGCACATTTGGTGTATGTACCCTGTCCAGAGTCTTAAACAGCCACGGCGCAGCCCTTGGCAGGTCAGGGAATTTGACACAAACACATCTAACACAAACCCAAATCCCATAATGTCTTTCCCTAACTGAGATGCCCCAGCATTCTCCATGGTGTGTATTCTCCCTCATTGCAATGAGCTAATACACCCAACTTTGTTGAATCACTGGTGTGTTCCTGGTGGTCTTTGGCTGAAGTCCGAGGACATTATTTACTTAAAGAATCCAAGAGAATCGGGGCGCCTGGCTGGCACAGTAGGTTAAGTGTCTGACTCTTGGTTTCTGCTCAGGTCATGATCTTGGGGTTGTGAGATCGAGCCCCGAGTTGGGCTCAGGGCTCAGCACTCAGTGCAGAGTCTGCTTGAGATTCTCTCTCCCTCTCCCTCTGCCCTTCCCGCTCGTGCTCTGTCTCTAAAATTAATAAATAAATCTTTATTTAAGAAATCCAAGAAATTCATCTAAAACACTTTTAGACCTAATAAGAAAAGTGAGCAGGGTGCCTGGGTGCCTCAGTTGGTTAAGCGACTGCCTTCGGCTCAGGTCATGATCCTGGAGTCCCGGGATCGAGTCCCGCATAGGGCTCCCTGCTCGGCGGGGAGCCTGCTTCTGCCTCTGACCCTCCCCCCTCTCATGTGCTCTCTCTCTCTCTCGTTCTCTCTGTCTCAAATAAATAAATAAATAAATCTTTAAAAAAAAAAAAGTGAGCAAGGTGGCCAGAAACAAGACCGAATGTGAAACTGAATGGCTTTCCTTTACAGACACTTAAAAATTAAAAAAATGTAGTAGGAAAGGACATTGTTTGTCATGGTAGGAAAATCCATCAACCTCCTGTGAATACCTTGAGCAAGAAAAATATGAGCTCAACACATTTTTACAGAAGAAAAGAAAACGTGGCCCAAATGAATGGAAAGAGATGTTGTGTTCCAGGCATGAAGAATCAACACTGGAGAAATGGGTCCCCAAATTAATTTATATATTCAATTTAAGGCAAGTAGGATTCTTTTTTCATCTCCTAAATTATGACATATCTTCAAATGAACAACAATCTGCAAAAGATAGTAATATAATGGACACCTGTGAACTCTCAACATTTTCTCATTTGCCTCAAATGTATTTCCTTTAAGAAACGAAATATTTCAGGGGCGCCTGGGTGGTTCAGTTGGTTGGGCGTCTGCCTTCGGCTTGGGTCATGATCCCGGGGTCCTGGGATCAAGCCCCGCATCGGGCTCCCTGCTCGGCTGGAAGCCTGCTTCTCCCTCTCCCGCTCCCCCTGCTTGTGTTCCCTCTCATGCTCGCTCTCTCTCTCTCTCTCTCTCTGTCAATTAAATAAATAAATAAAATCTAAAAAAAAAAAAAAGAAACGAAATATTTCAGGGCGCCATGGTGGCTCAGTTGGTTAAGCGTCTGCCTTCGGCTCAGGTCATGATCCTGGGGTCCTGGGATCGAGCCTCACGTTGGGCTCCTTGCTCAGCGGGGAGCCTGCTTCTCCCTCTCCCTCTGCCCCTCCCACCCACCCATGTGTGCATGTGCTCGCTCTCTTATAAATAAATCAAATCTTTAAAAAAAGAAACAAAATATTTCAGCTCCAGCTGAAACCTACTAGGTTAGCTTCCTCTACTCCATTCTTTTTCTTTTTTTAATTTTTATTTATTCATTTGAGAGAGAGAGCAGAGTGCAAGAGAGAGCACAAGCTGGGGGTAGGAGCAGAAGAGGGAGAAGCAGACTCCCCGCTGAGCAGGGGGCCCGCCACGGGGCTCGATCCTGGAACCCTGAATCAAGACCCGAGCCAAAGGCAGACGCTCAACCGACTGAGCCACCCAGGCGCCCCTCTACTCCATTCTATCCTCCCTTCGTCCTCTGATGTAAATGCAATACTGAGATTATTATTGACCATTCCCTTGCATCTTTTTATTCTTTCATTATGTAATTAGGAATCCATGAGGTGCATATATTGTTTGCATGTGTTTACTACAAATACGGTACTCTGCACAGCAGTCTTCGGCTTTCCTTCTTCTGTGCCATACTGCAGGCTCAAGAATGATCCATGTTGATACATGTGGTTCTAGTTCGTATTTAACTCTTCAGTGAGATATACAAAAAAGCGTACGTTAGAAGGGTCCGACCTGGGCGCCTGGGTGGCTCAGTCGTTAAGCGTCTGCCTTCGGCTCAGGTTATAATCCCGGGGTCCCGGGATCGAGTCCCATATCAGGCTCCCTGCTCGGCAGGAAGCCTGCTTCTCCCTCTCCCACTCCCCCTGCTTGTGTTCCTGCTCTCGCTATCTCTCTCTGTCAAATAAATAAAATCTTTAAAGAAAAAAAAAAAAAGAAGGGTCCGATCTGATGGTTTTTTTTTTTTTTAAAGATTTTTATTTATTTATTTGACAGAGACACAGCGAGAGAGGGAATACAAGCAGGGGGAGTGGGGGAGGGAGAAGCAGGCTCCCCACAGAGCAGGGAGCCCGATGCGGGGCTGGATCCCAGAACCCTGGGATCATGACCCGAACTGAAGGCAGACGCTTAACGACTGAGCCACCCAGGCGCCCCTCTGATGAAGGGTCTTAACCTGAATGCACATGATCCTCTCACAAGATGCCTGTGTGAATGACCAAGATTGCTGCCAACCTGCTCTCCAAGAAGTCAGTCCGCGAGTCCTTCATTATTACTTTAACAAAGGGGGCTCGGAAATTGCTGCCTTGGCCTGTGAAAACCTTCAAGGGGCACCTGTAATGCTGATTGATAATGTGCTGGAAATTATGGGGCAAGACACATCTCTCCAACTCCACGCGCTACAAATAAGGGTAGAGATGCCGGCTTTGCCACTTTCGGGCAGCATAGCCGTAGATGGGCTGGCTGCTTTACCTGTTGGTGCCTTCCGTTTCCTCTTATGTATGAGGAAGGTGACAAAAGGAAGGTTCCTCTGTCCCCTCAGAAGGGATCACTGGCACATCCTTCCTCTTCCACATGCTTGTGGGCCTTCTGGTGACACGGCGGATTCCCCAGGGATGGCTCCCGTGGGCCGGCGGCAGAGGCTGGCCCCCAAGGGGCTCCTTGACGCCATTCTCCGCAACAGCAGAGCATTGCTCTCAAAAAGCGTACCCCCAGGGGAGGCTGCCCTCCTCCCACCCACTTCGATGACCTGGGGTGCTGGGGCTGGGGCTGGCGGAGCTGCCCACCCGGTCAGGCCCTGTTCTCCAGCTGCCACTAGGAAAACAAAAGAAATAAGAACCCTCAGACCAGCAACCCCCAGACGCAGGGGAAGGGGGTATATGTGTTCAGCTCTCATGTCTCTCTTGCTTTCTCTCTCCCTCTCTCTGCTCTGACTCTTTCTTCCTCTCACTTCTTTGTTTTGTTCTGATTCTCTCTGCCCCTTTCTTTCCCTCACCCCCACTGGATGTCTGACTCTCCCAGTCTTTGTCTATCTCCCTTCTTACATTTTCTCTTTTCCCATCTTTTTCACTTGTCCTACTGTTTTTTTTTTTTTTTTCTTTCTTGCTATCTCTTTCTCTGCATCTCTGTCTCTCCTTTGATATCTCCGTAAACTCTGGCTTCGCTTTGTCTTGGTCCCTCTCTTGGGCTCTGTCCCAATTCTTTCTATTTTCTCTGGGTGTCTAATTTCCCCATGTCTCTCCCCCCAGCCTCTCAGGGTCTCTGCCTGAGGCAGTGATTCTCCACCTCACTGCCGGGGCTGGCCCCCGTTGTACTTCCCTGATTCTTTCCATCTCACTAACCTTGTTCAGCAGCTACTTCCCCCACCCACCTGCCCCACGCACACTGGTGGATGGCCACAAGCCAGGGAGACTGAAGTAGAGAAATGGGGAAGGAGGGCTGAGAGACAGATCAAGACAGACGGAGGCCAACTTGGGCCTCAGGGGGTGGGGGGTGGGCGAAGCGGGGAAGAAGACGGGAAGGAAGAACCCAAGGGAGGGGCATGAAATCCTTGTGGGAAGCAGATGGGATTAAATCAGAGATGAGAGTGAGAGAGAGAGCCAGAGGGAGAAAGGATGCAGGTTGGGCTCCTCTCCGTTTCTCTGAGGCCCCTCAGCTAGAGGGTAAGGGAGGGGCAGCCTGCTAGCCCTCTGTCAGCCTGGCCCTTCAGCCCAGCTCACTACTACTATGGGGCCTGGTCTTCCTCCCTGTGTTTGCCTCTGTCTGATGCTGAGGGTCTTCCCAGGTCCCACCCGCATTTTTATCTCTCTCTTTCTTTTTTAAGATTTTATTTATTTATTTGACACAGAGAGCACGAGCAGGGGGAGCGGGAGAGGGAGAAGCAAGCTCCCCGCCGAGGAGGGAGCCCAACGCGGGACTCGATCCCAGGATCCTGGGATCATGACCTGTGCCAAAGGCAGATGCTTAACCATCTGAGCCACCCAGGCGCTTCTCTCTCTTTTTTTAAAAAGATTTTATTTATGTATTTGACAGAGACAGCGAGAGAGGGAACACAAGCAGGGGGGGTGGGAGAGGGAGAAGCAAACTCCCCGCTGAGCAGGGAACCCGATGCGGGGCTGGATCCCAGGACCCTGAGATGATGACCTGAGCTGAAGGCAGCCGCTTAAGGACTGAGCCCCCCAGGCGCCCCCCCACCTGCATCTCTGACCCTCACACAGCTTCTTGTTTCTGTCTCTTCATAAATCTCTTGTCTCTCTCTGCCTCCCGTCTTCCTAGTCTCCATCCCCTTTCTGGTATGTCCCTCGGCTTCTATGGCTTCTATGTCTCCGTCTCCGTTTCTGTCTCACTCGCGCCTGCTCCCGGTCTCCGCAGGCCCTCCCAATGGAAACTGCCTGGGGTCTGACCCCGCATTTCCTTCTTGGGCAAAGAGAAGCTGCCTGCGGGCGCAGACCCGACCTGACCGCTCCTCCGTTGCCCCGGCTCCAGCTCCGGGGACCTGGGCGGCCCGGGCTCCCCAGGCCCAGCTAGGAGCCCAGGGGCTCCGCGGACGCCGGGCGCTCCAAGGAGGCCCGACACCTCTCTCCCGAAGCCGCGAGCGTCGGTTGCTGCGCCGGGTCCCCCGCTATTCACCCCGGCCCCGGCCCCCACCCCGCTCCCCCAGCCAGCGGCCCGAGGAGCCAGAGCGGAAGGGCCTGAAGGTTGCCAGGAACGGCGCCGAGACCCCCGCGCGTCCCGCGGCCTCCCGGCACCGGAGACAGTGAACGGGGTCCCGGGGGCGCGAGAGGAGGGCGGAGGGCCCGCGTGTTCGGGTGCACCTGCAGGGGCCGACCCTTAAGGAGCGGGAGGGGGCGGGGCCTGAAGCCGGGCAGAGGTTCGGGCTAGAGACTGGGGAGGGCCGGGGAGCTGCGGCTGGAAGGGGCCTGTAGGAGCCCAGCCCATCTGGAGGGGACCGGGGAGCTACAGCAGGGATGTGGCCTCAGAGGAGCCACAGTTGATACGTAAAAGAGGTAAGGGCCTGCAGGATCCTTAAGAGGACAGGGAGGAAAGACAGGAGGGGGCCTGCGGATAGTCTGCGGACACCACAGCCGCGTGAGTGGGGCCTACGGACTCGCGGATGGGAAAGACTGGGAGCAGCTAGCGGGGCAGTGTTTGATAGGGGCAGGATGGGGTCTGAAGATACGCGGGGCGCGGGGGGAGCTGGGGGAATGGGGCCCGGCGGTGAAGAAGGGGTCTTGCCCAGAAAGGATCACAGCCTGGAAGACCCTGGGTCCTAAACCAATGCGCCCCTGGAGCTCGGAGCTCGAGGCCGGCGCCGGGGCCCTGCGAGGGCTGTGCTCACAGTGCCGGCAGGCCTCCCCCACCTTGCTTCCCTGAGTCTCCAGTCTGGCGGCTGCCAACCGCCTGACACCAAGGCGCACAAGCGGGCCGTGTCGCAGTTCTGCTACTACGGGGGCACCCAGGCCGTTGGGAGGTCAGGGACTCTATTTTTACCCGCAGGAAGCAATTTTGTCTAAGGACATCACCTCTTTGTAACGACTTGCACTAGAAGAGACAGTTCTTAGGTCCCCGTGAGGCCATCTGCACCCCAGTGGTGACAGTGTTGGCCCCACGCATGTAGGGGTTTGCATGGAAGAGACAGCGTTTGGGGCCAATGTCCCTCCAGAAAAATCTTTCTCATAATGCCCCCACCCCAATACGAAAACTCTTTTCTGGTTATTTTATGGTTGCTCTTAAACAACTGCAACACTGAACATCAGTGGAGAAGTAGCTCTGTGGTGCAGGAGACTGACACAGGGCAGCTTCCTCAAGAAAGCTGGATCCTTCGGGGTGCCTGGGGGGCTCGGTCATTAGGCGTCTGCCTTCAGCTCAGGTCATGATCCCGGGGTCCTGGGATCGAGCCCCGCATGGGGCTCCCTGCTCCGCGGGAAACCTGCTTCTCCCTCTCCCACTCCCCCTGCTTGTGTTCCCTCTCTCGCTGTCTGTCAAACAAAATCTTTAAAAAAAGCAAGCTGGATCCTTCTGACCCCTACTTCCATCCCAGGTCCATGGGGAAGCAGAGGGAGATCACATTCACAAATGGGGTGACTGGGATCCAGAGAGCCAGAATTGACTGTGAGATCAGATTTCCTAGCCTTGGCAATGGGGGCACGGGCGGGAGGGCTCAGGGATGCAAGGTGCAGAACTACTCCCCTTCCCCACCCCAGTAATCCTTCTGTTCACTCACTTCTTTGCCAAGCCTGTTCTTGTCTGCCTACAAGTCATCACTTGGCCCCCACACACCCTTATTCATGTACCTATTCACATCTTGATTCATTCCCCCTCCTGCTCATTCATCCCACAGACATTTACTAGAGCCCACTCTCTATGGGACTCCAAGTTCTAGGGCTTCTGAGTCCCTGAAGAGGGCTCTGCCCCTTGTCCTAAGGAGGGGCTCCCAACACGTGTGGCTCAAGGAGTACAAACACAGGCATTTCAAAACTGGCTTTAAATACTCATCAGGGCGTGAGGAAAAGGAGCTGGGGTGAGAACTTGTTACATGTGAATTTGGGGTTGGGGTGCCCTGAGAAGGGGACCCATCCATCAGGGCAGCTGGGGTGCCCCACCCCCCACCCTGGGACAAGGGAGCAGAGTAGAGGCCCTCTCTGGAGGGTCCCAGGGCCAACTGGGAGCCAGCCCTCCCTTCGAGGTAGATCATCGGGGAGGGAACGGAGGAGGAGCTCCCACGGTGGTGATGATAGTCAGTCACTTCCTCAGTGGTACTGCTGATAGCTGGGATAGCCTGGGGCTGAGGTACCCTCCTTAGGGGGCAGCTGGCTGGGGTCCTCCAGGAACGGGGGTGCTGGAGAGGAAAGAATCAGGTAAGGGTGAGGGGCAACGCATTTTGCACCTCTCCCTGAGCAGCGTCTGCCAGATACTCACCATTGCGGAACTGCTGGGCAGTGTAGCGAGTAAGGAGGATGCCAACACCCTCTATGAGGGCCAGGAGGATACCCCCCATCATTGCCGAGCCCACCATGGCCAGTGGGCCACCTGGGAGAGTGAAGAGGCAGGGAGAAAGAGGTGAGGGCAGGCAGAACAGGGCAGAAGGGGCTGGGGCTGGGGGCCAGGGGCTGGGGCACTCACTGCGGGCCGCCAGCACGGCCCCGGTCAATGCTCCGCTGGTGATGGAGTTCCAAGGATCTTCTTTGCCCCGCAGGCGCACCAGGCCGCAGTCGATGGTGGAGAACAGGCCCCCCCACACCGCGAAGCTACCTGCAGGGAGACCGAGGCCGAATCAGTGTTCCTGAGGAATCCCCCCAAATCCACAGCTCAGTGTCTGCGGACTTCCAAGGCCTGAAGGCTCTGGCAATGAATGGGGAGAAAAACCCGGACACAAAGGCAGAGAGTAAACTCCTAGGGGATATTCCCCGTCTGCCCGAGGCTGCTCCTTTGTCAAGGGATCTCTAATTGCCAAGGGTATTCCCCTCACCTTTGTAGGGGTTTGACAAGTGTTTACAAGCAGATTTATCTTGGTGCGGCTTTGAACAGAGCAACTTTGATCTTCCTAACCATCACACCGAGTTGGAATTCCAATCTTGGTTTAAGGGAGACGAAAACAGGCTATGAAAGCCGATTAACACTAGGATAGTTAAAGTGTTTCTTGAGACCTTGCTGTGCGCCAGGACCCGTTCTAGGCACTGATTCTGAAGTCTTAAATTCGTTCTTCTTATTAAAGTGCTTAGCAGAGCAACCAGCACTTAGTAAGTTCTCTGTAAATGACGTAAATGTAAATGACATAACTTACAAAACAATTTAGGTGGTTATTGCTATCACCATCCCCACATTACCGATGAGGTTTGGAGAGGTGAAGCCACGAACCCAAAGTCATGCATCAGGGAAGATCCGGGATCTGGATTTAAGCTCCAGAATCCACATTCCTGACCCTCCATATTAAATTACTGGGAAACATCACTGTCCTGGAAGTCCCAGGCAGAGCTGGGGCTGGAATGTGGACCCCAATTTGCAGTCTGGAACCACAGGAGCGACCACCCCCAACTCTGCATCCCAGCTCCTAGGTCTCTCCAAGCCTCTCACCTCCAATCTGGGGGGCTCGGATCCTCACAGCGTTGGCACTACCTCTCAGTCGGTGCCGAATTCCCTGGGAAAAGTGAGGAGGTAGGGAGTCAGAACAGGGATGAGGGCCCTGGCATGCAGGGTTTCCAGCTCTTAAGAGAGGGAACACGACAGGTCAGGGGTATCAGGAGTAGAGATGGGGAGCAGGGGCCGAGAACTCGGAGGCTGGGGAGCACCCTCACATGGGCGTTCTCAGCCGTGGGTTGAGAAGTTCTCATTCATTCAGTGATCACTAGCACCTAAGCACCAGGCACCATGCTGTAATGTAGGGATGGTGACTGAGACAGACCTAGCCCCTGCTCTCTCAGAGTTCACGTTACAGTGGGAGAGACAGATCCCCAGCAGAGGTACAGATCTACAAGATAGCTTCACACAGCAATACACACCCTGGAGGAAGTGGGATCAAGAGACATGATAATGACTGAGGGGTCAGGAAAGGACTCTAAAGGGGGGCGGGGGATTGTGCTGAGACCTTGAGGATGGGAACAGGAAATCTGGGCAAAGATCTAGGAAAGAGTTCCAGGAGTTGAGGGGAGGGACAGGACTAGATATATAAATTGCAGAGACCTTGGCAAATGGATGGCATTTAAAGCCACGATGTTTGATAAGATCTTGGAAGAGGGTGGGCAGAGAGAGAGAACTGATTAGGTTACATTAAAAGCATTTTCTTAACTTTAAGGCTGTCCTCCTTCTGCCAGTTCAACTCCTGTCACTTCCCTGTATCCAGGTAATCTGCCTCTGGGGAAAATCTCTCTGGCTTTGCACATACATTGAGGATTTGGGATCGTTTTGACAGCACGGCATTTCCACAGAGGAGCCCCAGTTGGGTGGTGGGGGCAAGGGACACAGGGCCATATTTGCAGTTCTTCCCAAACCACAGATCCTGGAGCCAGGCCTGGCACATAGTAGGCTAGCAGGCACCAGAATGAGTAAGTCATGGCAGCTCCAAGCAGTTTTCAGCGAAGTATCCCGTGTGGGCAAGGCAGGACCCCCGCACCACCCAGGGACGACCACGACTCACGACAGGGGCGTTGCGGAAGCCCTTGATGGCCTGGAAGACTCCACCGCCGATGACACCCATAGTGAAGGCTCCTCCGCAATCGTCCACAATTCGCCATGGGCTGCAAGCCGGAAGGGGAGGGCGGGGTTAAGTGAGCCCCTCTTCCCCCTCCCATGTTGCATGGACTCCTTCCAACTGGGAGAAGGCAAGTCACTCGAATGGGAAGCAGCACTTCAGATAATATTATTTCCCCCCTCATTTCAGCAAGAAATGGTGCAAAAGGGGAAAAACATTAGTCTTGGCCCTGTCCGCCCCTCCCCTCGCAGCCAACCAAGGAATCAGCCAACTGCTTTCCTACTACCAAAGATTCAATCAACTGATACACGCGGAGTGGGCACGTTTGGATCAGCGCTGTGGAAGCGTCAATTTGCTAGTACTGTTATTAAAGCAGGACGGGGTCGCACCCCCCTCTCCGACAATGAGCACGTCCGACCAAACCCCGCCCTCTTCCCTCTTTTTCAACCCGCCCCAACTGGGAAAAACCAAGAGCAGACGGAGGGGGAGGATCCGGCTCGTCCGCAATAGGCTCACCCAGGCCCCGCCCCCATTCGCTAAAGCGATCTCGGGAAAGCCACGCGTGGGGATTTCCGTTCGACAACCGCCACCCCCCCCCCCGGGCTGGAATGGACTCGACCAGCGTGTCTCTTTTCGTTAACAAAAAGGAACTGAGGAGATAACGGAGTCTGGGGACACTTGTGTGCAGTTGGTCCGGCACCTCACCGTCTCCAGGCACACGGCTGCGGCCCCTCTTAACGGAGCCCGAGTGAGAGGAACGAAGCGGAGGGGAACGGAAGGAGACCACAAATGTTTAAGGGTCTCCCGACTCTGGGACGTGGCGCGGTGTGGCCGGCGCCTCCCCCGCCCGCCTCCCACAGCTGGCCGTGGCGCCGCAGCAACAGTCCCGGGGCCTGTGCCCATCGCCGTACCAAGGCTCCCGAGCGTACTCCTCCATGGCGCCGGCGTCCGGCCGCGCAGTCTGGCTAAGCCTCGGCCGGGCCACGCCCCCGCCGTGAACGCACAGAGGCGCCCGAGCTCTCCACCCATTCCAGGCCTGCGATTGGGTCGCTTGGCGCTCGTCAGGCCAGGGCCACGCTCTCATTGGCCCCCCAGGTTTGCGTCAGCTGTACCGCAGCCTGAACGCCGGCCCAGTTCCTTCAAGCCTCGGGGAGGGAGGACCTCATTCTGTGCTTTGGGAGAGGGCAGTCGTGTGGTGCTGGTGAGCCTAGCTGCGACAAGGGAGGGGCGGCCGGTCTGACAGCCTTCCACTACTCGCGTGATTGCATTGGTAATGTCGGAGTGGGTGCATTTTTTGCAGCTGGAGGAGGTGCTGCACTCTGCTCCCCCCGTCCCAACGCATTGGTTCCTCCCACCCGGCAGTCTTTGGGGGACGTTGGGTGAGCCCATTCTTGGGCGCGGGGGAACTGAGCTTGGCCCCTTCGGCGGTGGGCGGAGCCTGGGCCCGGGAGGGGACCTGGGTCCTGGAACACCCAGTCTCGAGGCGTGTGTCGGTGGGAGTTTGGGTGGCATTGCACCTATCTTCCACCTTTTAGCGCGTCGGTTCCGTCCAGCCAGCTGTTGGTGCAGGTGGGTAAGTGGGGGTCCAGATGAGTATATGCTGGGAGGAGGCGCTTGATTTTTAGGATCGGGATTTGAATCCTCATTTGAGCTGGGTTTTTTGTGTGTGCGTGTGCCTGTCAGTCCGTCCGTCCCTAGGTCTGTCTGCTATCCACTATGCCGTTGCCTGTTGCGCTGCAGACCCGCTTGGCCAAGAGAGGCATCCTCAAACATCTGGAGCCCGGTGAGCGAGCTAAAAGCAGATGGGCCTACCATGTGCCAGCCTTGGCAGGCACTTTGTTGTTGATACCGCCACTCGATACCTAGCATGGGCCTATTGCGCACCAATCAGTGGGGTGGCGGACATTGTTAGCAATATGGCTTCCTGACATCCATTCCTACTGCGGGCGGGGGTGGGGGTGGGGAATACATATTTCGTGCTTAATATTGACAGCTAATGCCTTTTTTGGGGGGCCTATTGTATGCCACGTGCAATCCATCGAACAATCCCTGTAAGTGATTACAAAGTATCCTACGGTAAAGACAGCTTACATCTTCCCTGGACAGTAGCAGGATGCTGATACTTTGTTATTTACCCTAGTGATTACATTTTTTTTTAAAGATTTTATTTATATATTTGACAGAGAGAGATAGCGAGAGCAGGAACACAAGCAGCGGGAGTGGGAGAGGGAGAAGTAGGCTTCCCGCCCAACAGGGAGCCTGATGTGGGGCTCAATCCCAGGACCCTGGGATCATGACCTGAGCCGAAGGCAGACACTTAACGACTGAGCCACCCAGGCGCCCGTGATTACATTATTTTAGACCGACTGTGGTGCCAGGCATGATGCTAGTGATCTATACCTTATTGTTCACCGTATCAGTAGCTGACATGTATTTTGGGCCTGAGTGCTTGGCATACACATCATGGCTAATGGTAGAAGATAATGAAAGGATCTATCATTTATGCCTACTGGGCTGCTCCTGCTAATATTTACACCTCATTGTCAGTAAGTGGCATCTTTTTTTTTTTTTTTTTTTTTTTGCATCTGTTTTGGGCTACAGTGTGCGAGGCACTGGAAAGTACATCTTATTTTCACCTCATTGATAAATGCCATCTGTTACAAGCTACTCTGCCACGCATAGATCTTGTGGTTAATAATACTGATAATGATCATCGATAATTTATTTTAAGCCTATTGAGTACTGGGCCCTGTGCTGATGGAATATACATCTTACTAACAATACTGATGATTATAGCTCACATCTACTTTGGGCCTATTGTGTGACAGGCAGTATGCTGTTGCTGACATATACATTTCATTGTTAGTTCTATCCACAGCTGAAATCTGTGGTAGGCCTACTGAGGGTCATGTACCAAGCTGACAACATACGCCTCTTTTATTTTACCAATAGTAACTGGCAGCTGCTGCAGGCCTGCTATGTGTCAGGCCTAGGACCTGAATGGATTCAGAGCAGTGTTTGGATATATCCCTTGCCATCCAGACTTGCTACTCAATAGACAGAATCAGAAACCCCGGATTTGCCAAGCTTGGGAGCTGAATAGATTTGGATGTATTTTCAGAACGACCCCTTACTGTTCAAACTCCTTTTATCCAAATAGATTTGGATAGCATGGTGTTGCATGCTTCCTGAATGCAGGAACTGGAGGCTACACTTGTTTTGATGAATCCTTGTCTAAATTCTGAAATCAGATAGGTCGGGGTAAGAGTATCAAATCTCAAATCTTATCCAAACCCAGAAACAGAAGAGATTTAGGTACATTTTTTGGCAAATCCCCGGATGATCAGACACTTGGATTTGGAATGTGATATTTGCCACAGTAGGTGAGACCTGATGCACTCCCCCCCCCCCACACACACACGTGGTCCATGTGAATTTGAGTGTCTCTCCAGGCTCTGACCATAGGATGAGAATCCCTCTGGTCCTTACTGCTTTCCTCCACCCTGCTATTCTGCCAGAACCAGAGGAAGAGATCATTGCTGAGGACTACGATGATGACCCTGTGGACTATGAGGCCACCCGGTTGGAGGGCCTGCCACCAAGCTGGTACAAGGTGTTTGACCCTTCCTGGTGAGCCTGGGGAACTGGGGGGGGGGGAGCTGACGTCTGACTTCACCTTTCCTGTGCTGTCCCTGGCCTTGGGGTAAATGGGGAACATAGGGAAGAGGTCTGGGGGTCCTCCCTCCGGGGTCCTGACATGGGGCAGGTATAGTAGAGATTGGGGAGACAGGAGTTGAGGCTATAAGGAGAGGACATCTTAGCTGACACTCCTTCCCTCCCTCCTTCCCCCCCTTCCCCCCTCCTCTCTCCCCCTCCCTCCTTCCCTCCCACTGCCCCGCAGCGGGCTCCCTTACTACTGGAATGTGGACACAGACCTCGTGTCCTGGCTCTCCCCACACGACCCCAACTCTGTCGTTACCAAATCGGCCAAGAAGCTCAGGACCAGTAATGCAGGTGAGCCGGCAGATTGGAGGGCACCTCAAGTGGTTCTGCAGTTCTCAGAGAGGGGTCAGATAAATGATAGTGGGTCGGGGAAGAGGCAGGTGAGACAGGCAGGCCCAACCCCAGGCAAGGGGGGTTGTTGAAGGCAGAGGCTGCTGGGGGCCTGAGATGGGAGGAGGAAGGTCACTTCAAGGCTTTTGTGTCCCCAGATGCTGAGGAGAAGTCGGACCGGGGCCACGAGAAGTCGGACCGGGGCCACGAGAAGTCAGACCGGGGCCACGAGAAGTCGGACCGAGGCCACGAGAAGTCGGACCGGGGCCACGAGAAGTCGGACCGAGACCGAGAGCGTGGTTATGACAAAGTGGACAGAGAGAGAGAGCGGGACAGGGATCGGGACCGGGACCGGGGGTACGACAAGTCGGACCGGGAAGAGAGCAAGGAGCGGCGCCATCACCGCCGGGAAGAGCTGGCCCCCTACCCCAAGAGCAAGAAGGGTAAGCTGGGCAGCAGGGCCAGGACTGAGGCAGGTGAGGCGCCATGGGCGTGCCATGTGGGGGAGACCCTCACTTTGCTCCCGCGATGGCTTGAATCCGCGGCCTGGGGCACGGTGCTGCGGGCCACACAGACATGCGCTCCATTTCTTCCTGGGATGGGGGAGTTTGGTGATCGGGGCTCCTCGTGCCTCTACCGAAAACCTCACTCTGCCACCTCCTTCCTCAGTGGCAAGCCGGAAGGATGAAGAGTTAGACCCCATGGACCCCAGCTCATACTCGGATGCCCCTCGGTAAATGAGAACCCCTCACAAGCCCTTCTCTTTGCTCGTGACTCCCTTGCGCCGGTGACCATTCCTTTCCTCCTATTTCCTTCCCCCATGTGTCAGTTGTTGTAGTAGAGGGGAGGGGGGAGAGAGGGGAGTGCCTACCACATCCCATATTCTCAAGCCCTGACCCCTATTTCCTAACCTCCGTCTCACCCCCAGGGGCACATGGTCAACAGGACTCCCCAAGCGGAATGAGGCCAAGACGGGCGCAGACACGACAGCAGCGGGGCCCCTCTTCCAGCAGCGCCCCTACCCGTCCCCGGGGGCTGTGCTCCGGGCCAACGCTGAGGCCTCACGAACCAAGCAACAAGACTGAGCCTCCCCGCCATGCCACCCCCACCGCCCCCAGGGGTTTTTAATAAAAGCTTTTCGATGGATCGTGCCCATGAGGCCTGAGTGCTTCCTTCCCATGCGCTTTTGAGGCTTCCCAACCCAAGCCGGCAAGATACGAAACACATTTTATTTGCAAAAACTCACCTAAGAAAGTATGGGAGTGGCAAGGATATGGGGGCGACGCGGGCTGGAGGCCGAGATGGGTCCTATCCATGCCCTCATTACCAGAGTTTGGTTGTGTTCCCCTGTGTGGGAGCAGGGTGGGGGGGTGGGGGGGCCAGGTTGGGGGTTCAGTGTCTACCTCCCCTCACCCCTAATACTGATCAGAGTTTGGTCCTGGTTGGGCCAGGGCAAGAGGGGAGAAGGAGGCCAGGCCAGCGTCTTCAATCCCAGCAGCTACGAACCCTTCACCTTGGTGAGCAACCTGTGGTAGGAATGGGGAGGAAGAGAGAAACACAGACAGCTGGGGGGGAGGGGGGGGCTGGCAGGCAGGCGTCCTGAGCAAGCGAGGGCGGCAGTTGTGAGGCTGGTAGTCCTGGGGTTAGTAACAGAGCCCACGCAGACAGTGAGTCCCCTGGGTCAGAAAGCTACACGTGGACTAAATAAATACAACATCTTTATTTGGCATTGGGTCTCCTGACATTTGTTCATTACAGTTCCTTAGAAAACAAACCAAAAAAATCAGAACAACTTAATCAAAAATAAAGATCCAACGACCCTATTTACATAGAGCAAAGACAGCCCAGGCATCTCCCGCGCATGCGTGTGCGCACTCACAAATGCACGCATGCACACGCGCGCGTGCACACACACACATTCTGGGAGACAGTTAAGGGGTTAATAAGCTTTGGGGAGTGCAGGGGGCAGGTTCCACATTTCAGCGATTTTAAGGCACCCTCACCCTATCACAGAGTAAGGGTGCCTCATCCAGCCAGTGCATGATCAAGAGTGGTTGGCAGCTTTATCTTCCCTCTCGGGATGTCTCGGAAAAGAAGCCTGCATCCAGCATCTGACAGTGTCTTAGATTCATTGAGATTCAAGCCACTCAAGGACCTCTCCCACCTGCCCCACCCCCGGCACCCCAGATCATTAATTATCTGATTATACCACAAATTCCCAAACCACTAAAAAACAGATGGCCCCTACCGCACCCTCCCCTGGAATGGGTTGATGCACAACCCCTCCTCTGGAACGGGCTGATGCACATCTCAGCTCCCGCCCCTGCCTCTCTCCTGGGGGGTGCCCACAAGAGGCCCATTTCCAAGGGTCTCCTGTCAGGGAAGCTGCCCCAAGGCCACACACACAAAAAGACCGGAGCTGCTAATGCGATCCATTGTGGTTGTGAGGGAGGCCAGAAGGCCTCAAGCTACAGGAAGCTGAACCCCACAGGCGTCTGTCACTAAAAGAGCTGTAGGATTTTTGTCCAATTTGTCCTTACAAAGGTGGAGGGACTGCTGGGAGGGGCTCTCCCAGGCATGGAAGACAGGACACCTCCAGCTGAGGGCAGGCAGGCAGGCAAAGAAAGGCCTTGAATGACAATACCGCCAGCCCAGCCCCCAGAGGGGTTGACTGCGGCAGAGGAGGCAGCTCTCAAAGCCCCCTCCAGGGGAGGGGGGCTCAGTCTGCCAGGAGGGGTTCCGGTGACACCCCTCCAGAAGTCTCTGCGACCTGGGAGAAAACACTCTTCCAATCCCAGAGGAGCCAGGCAGTGGCAGCTTAGGTCCCTGCAGATGCCCAACACCCTCCACCCAGCCCCCCTCCCTGTTGCTCCCCCCCCCCCCCCAGCCCTCACTTCACCAGCACTGACTTGGGCAGAAAGGGCTCCGTGCTGAGGTCTCCGCGATGGGAAGACAGCTTCGGGGGCGGCGGCTGCCCCGGCGGCTGCTGGTGAGGGCAGGGCCCCGAGGCGGAGGCGGAGGCAGGGGCTTTGGCGGCACCTCGGGGCAGACTGTAGAGGTAGACGGCACCGATGACCAGCCCAGCACCCAGGGCGAACAACGGGTCCACGTGGAAGCCGAAGAGGCGGACGGAGGCAACAGTGGACAGCACGATGGACAGGGAGGTGGCGAAGCCCTTGAGGATGTTGTCGGCGTACTTAACGACAACAGCCACCAGCAGCCCGCCAAAGGCCTGGTTGAGCACCACGCCCCAGACGGCCGGCGTGTACCCGAAAAAGAAGCCGCGGCGGGCCACAGCGGTGCCCTCGGCCCACCAGAGCCCCACCAGGCCCAGCGCCGTGCCAAAGAGGCCCAGCTGCAGGTTGCGCAGCCACACGGAGCCCGAGCTGCCCTTGAGGATCTTCTCGAAGTAGACGCCCGCGAAGCCCGAGGACAGACATGAGGCCACGACGGCAGCTAGGCCTGCCCCCGGGTTCTGATCCAGTGGCCGAGGGCCCCCGCCGCCAGCTTGCTGTGCCTGGACGATGGCGACGCCCGTGAAGAGGAGCAGCAGGGAGGCCCACTGCAGCCGGGAGAGGCTGCGGTTCAGCATGAGCACGGAGAACAGCGCCGTGGTCAGGATCTTCAGCTGGTACGTCACCTGCATGCGCATGCAGGCGGGAGGCACTAAGGGCTGTTCCCCGCCGCCCTCCCCCATGCGCCCGGTTGGAAGGACAGGGCGGGGCAGGTGACCATAAAGCTACCCAGCCCTTGGCCACCGACTGGCAGGCCGCCAAACAGCCCTGCGGTGCCTCCCAGAAAGTCCACAGCTCCGCAAGGAAGTCCCGGGCCACACCCAAGCCCGCGTCCCAACCCCATTTTCCGGCTGTGTGATGAAGAACAAAGCACCTGCCCCGTCTCGGCCCAGACATCACCATCTGTAAATATAGCTGTTGTCTGTGAACCAGCTCATGCAGCAGGTGAGTGAACGAGTGACAGGCTCTCTGACGAGGGCGGGGGGGGGGGTCCTTGATAAATAGGTGCTGATGCAAGCAAATCAGCCATGATGATACCGTCGGCAAACATTGACACAGTGTCCGCTGTGAGCACGGCACACGAATCTATTCTCTCAGGGCTCGCGCAGATGAAGTGGGCGCTATTGTAACATCCGATGGGAAGATGGGGAAACTAAGGTACAGAGAGGTGAACTGACTTGCCAGAGATCACCCAGCTGGGAAGTAGCAGAGGTGGGATTTGGACCCAGGGAGCCTGGCCCCAGAATCCAGGCTCTTTAACCGTTTTCCAAGGCTGCCTGCAAACAGCCAAAGGCCCACCTATTGCCAACCAAGGGATCTTCCTGGGTATTATTATTTCTTTCAGCCGTCCCAGCATCCTGGTGAGGAGGCAATCCCATTCCCAATTCTCACAGATGAAGAAAGTGAGGTCGAGGGAGAGCCAAGGACATTTCAAAGGTGACACAAAGCCCCAGCTCTCTGCAGCCCTCCCTCGTCAGCCTCCTACCTCCCTGACCCCAGCTGACCCCTCTGAGGCCACAGTGGGCATGGGGCTCACCTGGAAAGTGGCAGCCGGCAGGTTGGAGATGGCAACATACTGGAGGTTATTCTGCAAGGTGTAGATGAGAGAGGGCACCGCGAGCTTGAGCGTGTCCACATACTGCACCAGGACAGCCTCGTGGAGGAAGAGCGCCAGGTGTTTCACGTTACCTGGGGTGTATTGGGGGGTGGGGTGGAGGACAGCCCTCTTTAGCACTGAAGATCCTCTGAGGGCCAGGACTGGGCCCGGTCCTGTGTCTCCCCACCACGCTCTGACTTCCTGAGGGCTCGAATGAGGCCTGTGCTCTCAGTTTCCCCACATCTCCAGCAGTCCTCTTGGCTACCAGTTTCATGGACACAAAAAAATCGTCCTTAGCTCTGCGGCTGAGGCTCACAGACCGTATTCACTCAGCTTACATTCAGGGCAAGCACTCAATACCCGTCTATCCAATGAAATCGTCAGCATGAACTAGCTTGTGAAGTAGAGGCCTTAGGAGTATGAATGCAAGGCTGCTGACCAGAGGGGACGTTTGAAACTCGACTTTGACACTCCTCCTAGCTCCTTACTGGCCCTCGAGCTGCCTGAGGGCAGGGGCCATCTCCCACTCTGTCCGCCAGACAAACAATGACAGTGACACACTGATGTAGCCGCCCTCGCCACAGGGAAGAGTGGAAGCTGGACTAGTCAGCAGCCAAGTCTGGTTGGGACCTGCTCCCACCAATACACTGATGTAGCCGCCCTCGCCACAGGGAAGAGTGGAAGCTGGACTAGTCAGCAGCCAAGTCTGGTTGGGACCTGCTCCCACCAATACACTCCTGCTCCTGGAGAGTTAAGGCCTCTGCAAAGCTCACCGCACTTTTTTGCAGTTCACCTTCTCTGTGAAAACCCCCACAACTCTGCACAAGGTTATCACAGGGACCTCGTGCTGAGGGCTCGTTCGCAAAACCCCGTCCTGGCCCTTCACGGCCTCAATCCTGGGAGTAATTACCAATCTCGAACCCCTAGCCCCAATTCTCTGGGCCCAGGGGTTTGGGTGTTGGACATTTTCCAGGCATCAGAAAAGTAACATGGTAGATCGAGCACATCCTTTACGTAACATGCCCACACACAGGGGGCTGCGCACCATAACCACACATATTCGTATCTCTGCGGCGACTTGTGTAAATGTTCACACCAAATGAGAAAAATTAAAAAAAAAAAACACCACAGATATACAAATAGCCCTACATCGCGGCAGGCCAAGTTTTACCACAAAACTGATTTAAGGGAAAAAAAACATGGGGGAGGGGTTGAAATTGTAGATCTGAGGTGAAGGCCTGCGGTTAAGGCTGTGGCTCTTTGTTTCTCCCCATTTAAAATATCAGCCCCCCAAGGGCAGGATCAGCCCCATGAGGGCAGGATGCAGCCTGCCCAGCTAGCACAGTCACCTCCATAGCCAGGGCAGGGCCTGCCACAGTGAGCACCTGAAGTGTCTCACAATCAACTGAGAACAGAGCAGATGGGGGGCGGGGGGGGGGGGGGAGGACAGAGCAGATGATGGACCTTGAGGGCATTATGCCAAGTGAAAGAAGTTAGACCAAGAAAGACAAATGATTTCACGGACTCCTGGAATCTAAAAAACAAAACAAACAAACAACAAAAACAGACACAGACTCATAGACTCCTAGAGAACTGGTAGTTGCCGGAGGGGAGGGGAGTAGGAGAAGGGCGAAATAGGCGAAGGGGGTTACAAGGTACAAAGTTCCAGTTATAAAAATAAGTAAGTCACAGGGATGAAAAGTACAGCACAGGGAGGGGCGTCTGGGTGGCTCAGTCGTTAAGCGTCTGCCTTCGGCTCAGGTCATGATCCCAGGGTCCTGGGATCGAGCCCCGCGTCGGGCTCCCTGCTCCGCGGGAAACCTGCTTCTCCCTCTCCTATTCCCCCTGCTTGTATTCCCTCTCTCGCTGTGTCTCTCTCTGTCAAATAAATAAATAAAATCTTTAAAAAAAAAAAAAAAAGTACAGCACAGGGAATACAGCCAATAATATGGTAATAGCTTTGTATGGTGACAGATGGTGACTGCGCTTATCATGGTGAGCACTGTGTAATGTAGAGAATTGTTGAATCAGTATGCTGTACACCTGAAACTAAGATAACATTACAGTTGACCAGTGAACAGCACAGGAGTTGGGGCACCAACCCCCCACACAGTTAAAAATCTGCATAGAATTTTTGATTCCCTGAACCCCCAAACTTAACTCCTAATAGCCTACTGTTGGCTGGAAGTCTTACTGAGAACATAGAACATTTTCTATGTTATATGTATTATATACTGTATTATTACATTAAAGTAAACTAGAAAAAAGAAAATCATAAGGAAAATACATTTTCAATACTATATTTGTTAGAAAAAAGAAATCTGCATCTAAGTGGGCCTGCACAGCTCAAACCCGTGTTGTTCAAGGGTTAACTGTGTATGTCAACTATACTTCAACTTAAAAAAAAACAGAAAGAACAGAACAGGTGGGTTCCCAAACTGCTGCCTCCCAGGGCCCTGGCACTAATGAGTGGGCAAGATTGTTTTCTTCAGTGTAAATACTGAGAGCAGAGCTAGAACATACACCTGTATCCTTTACACAGGCAAGGCCTTTATTTTTTTAAAGCTTTATTTACTTACTAGAGTGTGCGTGCACACAAGCAGGGGGAGGGGTAGAGGGAAAGGGAGAAAATCTCAAGGCAACTCCCCACTGCTGAGCACAGAGCCCAATGCGGGGCTTGATCTCATGACTTGAGCTGAAATCAAGAGTCAGATGCTTAACTGACTGAGCCACCTGGGCGCCCCGGCAAGGCCTTTATAGAGAAACAATTGGCGGCAACGTTTTAAAGCAGGCCTTTAGGGAGGTGTTTAAATTAGTAGATAAATCCAACTTCTAGGAAATACAGAGGGTAGAACATGTTAAATGATACCACAAGGAGGCAGCCAGCAAAATCCAGGCTGTCCCAAGTCTCCAAGACAAACGACCTGCTCTCTTCAAGAAATTAACTGCAGATCACAAAGAGCTGGAGAACCCTGAGGTTAACAGACCTAGAAGACATCAACCAATTGCAAGGCACTGACCTTATATAAACCCGACTGAAACAAATTCTTTAAAACTTTTATGATATTTGAAAAACCATTATAAGTGTGAACACTTGACTGGATATTTGATTATTTTATTAACTTTAAAAAATTATGGTTCATTTTTTGATGTATGATTTTTAGATATTGCAATTATTTTTTTTAATGTACCAAAATACTTATTTCAGATAGTAAGGTGGGGGGCGGGGTTACTTCAAAACACTACTTACTTCATGTGGGACACACTGCAGTATAATAAGGCAGGGAGTGAGTAGGTAGGCAGACATGTAGATTGGCAGTGAGTGGATTATCACTGATGCTGTTTAATGGCAGAGGGGCCATGAGTTGACAACTGATGAATCTGGGTGATGGGTACACGAACATTTTATTATTTTGTTATTCTCTCCGGGTTTGTATATGCTTAAAATGATCCATAATGCAAAGTTAAAGGGAAATAAATGAACCACCCTGTAAGGGTCACCTGCTACCTTATGGGCACAGACTATTTCACTCCTACAGTCCACACATGCCAGCTTCCAAGGCATTAGGGGTTTAAGAGTGTGGCTGCGGCTACTCATAGCTGAAGGGACCAGGCAGATTAGCTGCACTTACACACTCCCCAGGTGGTTGCAGACACAGTGATACAGTGCTATTCCCCCAGCAAACCCTCCATGTGGGCCTGGGTGTACACGCCCGCACGCGCCCATGCCCAGTCCCGTCACTGCCCCCAGTGCATGCTCCCTTGCTGGCTCATACCCCTCTTCTGTGCGAAGAGCAGCAGCAGGCAGGTGAGACCTTTGAGCACTTCGGCCATGACCACAGCAGTGGTGGCAAAGAAGCGGTCCCCAGGCAGTGTGCGGGCGTAGCGGATGCTGAGGATGAGGGAGGCATTCTGGACCACCAGCACGGCTAGGGATATGTATTTGAGGCGCCGGTGAGCTGTGGGAAATGGAATGAGCAAGGCGGAAGAACGGGTCAGAAGCTGCTGGGGCACAGCCACACCACCACCTTCCCCCTCACTCCTTTCTTAACCAGGACCCTCCTAGCCACTGCCACTTCCTCCCTCTGCCTCCCTGTCCTGACTCCAAGGAGGGTCTGACTCCCAGCTACTTCTACTGCCTCAACAGGCAGGACGAGCCACAAAGGAGGAAGTGGGCCTCACCCTGTCCAGCCCATACCCGGAATCCTTACTGAGGTATCAGGAAATGGCTGGAGCAGGTGCCGGGACACACTCGGCCCCCTCTCTCCCTCCGTGTGTGTGTGAAGCAACTCACCCCAAGACAGAATACCAACCACATTCTCAACATTTATTGAGTGCTAACCATCTACCTATCACTGGGGTAAAGGATTTATGTGGATTACGTCAGCAGACCCCTATGTTGCTCTGATCTCTGAGTGAGCTACAAGGATTCCATTATGTGGGTGAGCAAACCGAAGATTTATATGAAATGATGCTTCTATTTAATGAGGGGTTGTCCTACGTCAAGAATGATACCTCAATACAGGGAATGAAACCACTATATAAGGCATGTCCACCCCCTAAAGAACGTACTCTCTCCCATCTAAGGTATTAGTCCATCCCCTCACACTAAGAATGGTCTCTCCAACTCCTACCTTCTGTGACCACCAGAGTCCCTCTGACACAGAATGGTTTCACAAACTTAAGAAATAACTCCTCTACAGTCCCTAGGATTGAACCCCGTATAATAAATGGTTACTGCACCAAGAATGGTCTGCTTCCCTCGAGGACATAAGGAAATATTTCCCTATACTTCACATGGTCCAGTCATCCTCCCACCACCGCACCTTCCCTACCTCCAGCCAAGGAATCATTCCTTGTTCTACTCACACTCACAACGAACTCTCCCCGCTATAAAGAAGGGCCCTGCACCCTTAGAACGTCTTTTCTCTGCCATGTAAGGAAGGACCCTCCCACTCCAACATACAATGAACTCTACCACCATGAGGAAGGGACCCCCAGGACGGTCCTATCTCCTTATAACGGACATCCTAACCCTCAAAATGGACCCTCTAAGTCGGGTAAGGAAGGACCCGCCCCACCCTAATTCACAATACCCCCTATTCCTTTATAAGGAAGAAACCACCACCCTCAGAACAGCCTCTCTCTTCTATAAGGAAGAACTTTCCCACCCTCAGAATGCTCTCTCCCTTCTCTAAGGACGGACCCCCCACACACTCAGAATGGTCTTAGCCTCCCCCCAGAGGCAATAACCCCCCAGACTCAGAATGATCTCCACTCTCCATATGCGGAAGGGGACCCCCATCACCCTCAGAATGGTCTCTTCCCCGCCTTCCAACACACTCACAGTGGGCCGTTCCGTCCTCCCTCCCCCACCCCCCGCCACACACACATAGGTTGGTCCATACGGGATGCTCCCTCTCGCTTGAGGGAGGAAACTTCCTGACCCCCCTCAAGCGATCCCGACCCTCGCCCGGCCGCCGTCTGCTCGGCCACGGCCTGTCTCACCCGCATTCGCGGTTCCAGGCTCCAGCGCCCCCGCGGAGACCGCCCCTGGCCCAGCCGCCGCGGTGGAACCGCCAGACCCAACCGCTGCCATGTTGGCATCTGCCTGGTCCGTCCCCTCGGCAACAGCAGGGCACTTCCGTGTCCGTCACTTCCGCTTCCGGGCCTCCGGGGTGGGAGTGGAGCGAGTGAGGGGCTGGCCAGAGCCGCGGCTTTCCCGGTCTGCTCCCGGACAGTGAACCTAAGACCGCAGCCTTGGGATTTCCAGATTCGGTCAGGATGGGGAGACCCAACACGCGGCCGACTCAGCCTCTTGCTGTCTCCACAGAGCCTCATTGGTTCATTCCCGTTACTAGACCCGCCCTCGTCTTCATTGATCCCGCTTTCCAGATCACCCGCCCATAGTGTGTCCTTGTCTAATTGGCTCAGCTGATCCTCTTCTATCTCGGCTCTTCATTGGCACCTTCTACAGATGATCCCGCCCTTTCCGCACCCAAACTCCTGGGTACCTTCGTGATTGGACTGAAGTTCCTCTTTACCCCCACCTCCCGGCGAGGCCCCGCCCCCTGGAGAGCCCGCAGGCGTCTGGGAGGTAAAGGAGACGGGAGGGGGGGGCGGGGCAGGCGAGGGGCAGGCTGGTAATCTAGCTGTTGAAAGCGGAGCAGTTAGCCCACACGAGTGAGAAGGTGCTGGAGAGGTGAGACTGAGAGTAGGGAGGTTAAGCGAGTCCCTATTGAGGAGGGAAAGGAGTACGAAGGGGCCAGGTAAGCCACCAGATGAGAGGCTTTCAGGTTAGCTTTGTGAAAGCGGGGCAAGAGAGGGTACAGCTGAGGTTAGGGTGGGTACGTCAGGAGGTGAGGAATGAGAGATGAGAGGGATGAGCAAGAGAGCAAGGGAGAGGTGAAAAAAGGTAGGGGCCAAAGGTAAGTAGGTGTGACTTACACCCTGGATGTTATTAGGAAACCTGGAAGGGCTGGGAAGGTTTCCGTCAGTGCCCAACCCCGGCCCCTCCCTCACCCCGTGCCCTGAAAGGCCTTTTCTCCCATGGGAGAAGAGCTTTATTTCCTCCAACGGGGTTGGGGGAGACATTTTTCTCTGGCCGAGCAAGCCCTCTGACTGGGGATATGTCCCAAACATCTTCAGTGTCTATAGTATCTCCAACGGAGCCCTTCTGCACATCCTGGGAGGTACGTAAGAGCTGGAATGGGGGAAATCAAATTTTTCTTTGTGATCCTGCATAGACGAACCCATAAAAGAGCTTTAGGACAATATCACAGGGCTAAAGCTTTCCGAGAGCAGAGGAGCGATCCAGCCCACCTCCCTCTTGGCTCAGCATACAGTAAATGCTCCATCATTGCCTCACTGCATCTACAAATGGCCAGTTGCTTCTGATTCTATTATATTTATCAAATAATGTGTTTCCTTGCTTCATCTACAAGTGGCCAGTCGCTTCTGATTCTATAACATTTATTAAATAGTGGGTTTCCACACATGGCTTTTTTAAATAATCCAGGCAGGGGGAGAAGGAAGAGGAGGACACAGTTGGAGCTCCCCTCCCACCAATACATAAGTATTTACATTTCAGCAACTGGACAATCCTGGCTCAGAAGGAGGCAGCAAGAATCCGAAAAAGATGGAGGGGGGGGCCCAGGAGAACAAACAACAAGAATGATTTCCCCCACCCCATCCCCCAAAAAACCATCCACCCCATCCTAGCGGACTCTGGTGGTGTCCATCTCCCATTCCTTCCCAAATCATGGAAGTAGGGTTCTCCTCACCAGAATAAGAGCACTTGGGATAACAGAGTAGGGTCCCCTCACCAAAAAATAAAAATAAAAAATAAAAATAAAATAATAATAATAAAAAATAATTAAAAAAAAAAGTCTTGGGATAACAATAGGGCATTACCTCCCCCAGAATAAGCAACCCTGGGCTGAGGTAGGCAAGCAGCTTCACTGAATATAGGACCCTGGGCTAGGAAAAAGGGTCCTTTTGCTAAAATAAGAGCTGCTGGGGCATTGGAAGGAAAGCACCCTTGCCCAAGTGAGAGCATTTGAACTAAGTGTGTGTGGTGGTAGCAGGAGGTGCCAGTGTAGGGGTTACAACTCATCAGAATAAGAGTCCTGGGGCTCAGAATGGAAGGAACTTCAACCAAATAAACACCCTTAGCAAAATGAGAAATAAGGAAGTTCCCCCCGCCCTCCAGAATAAGAGACCATAAGTTCTGGGAGGAAGGCTCCTTAGCAGGATTGGGATGGGGAGTGGGCAGACTTCGCTTATGTCTCTTGACCCCTGATCCCCAATCTCTGACCCTAGTAACACTGGATTTTTAATGACCTGTATAACCAGGTCAACAGATGTCCATCTATCCCTGTGGCATGCCATGGGACGGCTATTCCAACTAGCAGGGGCCTGGCTAGGACTAGGGCAGCAGGGACCAGGCCAAAGGGGTAGGACCCCCCTTGGGGGCATTCAGGGGTGCATCCTCAGCTGGTGTCTGCATCCAGGGGTCCAGCAGTATCTCCTCCAGTGAGGGTCGGGCAGAGGGTTTGGGGGCCAGGCACCGGCGGATTAGGGCACAGCAGTCTGCAGATCAGAAGCACACAGAAGATTAGCAGTCAACTGGGGACACTAGTCCCTGGGTAGGATGGAGTCCACTGAGCTAGGACTGGTGAAGGCCTCACCTGGGGACACATGGGCAGGGAAGTGGAGCTCAGCCTCCAGAATCTCCTGGTCCCTCTCGAAGGGAATGTCCCCACACACCATGTCATAGAGGAGGATACCCAGCGACCAGACAGTGGCTGGGAGTGCGTGGTACTGGTGACGAGAGATCCACTCTGGGGGGCTGTACACCCTTGTCCCTGCACATAAGCCAGAGATTAGACCACTCTCGGATAATGCCGTTCTCCCACATCCCCTCCCCAGGAAGTATGGTCCCCTCACCAGAATTAAGAGAACACACTACCTGAGTAGGGTCCCCTAACCACAAGAGTTCTTTAAATATAACAGCAGAGTCTCATCATCAGAAAAAGAACAGTTAAGGTAACAGCAGAGTGGCCTCAACAGAATAAAAGCACTTAAAAGTAACAGTAGGATCCCTTTACCAGACAGAAAAGGAATACTCAGGATAATAACACAATCCCCTCACCAGGTCTGGGCACTGTCAGAAGATGGACTTTAGCAGAGGACAAGGCTTGAGAGTCCCCAATATTAAAACTCAAGAACCTTATAAAGGTGCAATATAGATCAAGGAGCACAGACCACCACAGCCTAGAGGTCAAAGATCAGGGGACTATAACGATAAAAGGTAACCCACCCCCATTGAGATTTAGCGAAGACTTACCATCAAAATCAGTATAGGGTTCATCATGAAGCAGGGCACCGGAACCAAAATCAATGAGTTTGGCACAGCCCCGGCGGAGATCCATCAGGATGTTCTCATCCTTGATGTCACGATGGACAACTCCACGAGCGTGGCAGTGCCGAACAGCTGCCACTACCTGGGCAAACAGGCAGCGGCTCCGGCCCTCGCCTAATGGGCCCTGCTCTGTGATGTAGTCAAAGAGATCCTGGGCAGGCAACGGCCGTTCGAGGACCAGCATGAAGCCTTCTGGTGTCTCAAACCAGTCAAGCAGGCGGATCACACCAGGGTGCCCACCGCCTGCACCCACCTTCCATAGCAATGCGACTTCTAGTGGGCATGTGGCTGAGTCTGACTGTGGGGGGAGGGGGAGAGAAAAGAGAACAAAGACGTCAGGCCAGCAGCTCTGAGGCTGACTTCTCGCCTGAACTTAAATCATAGCCCCTCAGCCTCCTGACTGTGTGGCCTTCAGCAACCCACTTCCGTCCCTGAGCCTCAGTTTCCTCATCTTAAGGGCTCAAACACAGCCACTGAAACAGTGGTTTGAGCCACTATGCCTATACACATCTGGCATATTGTAGGAGCTCAGTGAATATTTCAGTAAATGAAAGTCCGTTTAAGGAAAAAAAAAAAAAGGCCTTCTTGAGGCACCTAGGTGGCTCAGTCGGTTGAGCATCCGACTCTGGGTTTCAGCTCAGGTCCTGATCTCATGGGTCGTGGGATCAAGCCCCACGTCGGGCTCCAAGCTCAGCCAGGAGGGAGTCTGCTTGAGATGCTCTCTCTCTCTCTCTGCCCCTCCCCCCGACTCTCGCGTGCGCATGCACTCATGCTGTCTCTGAAATGAATAAATAAAATCTTTTTAAAAAAAGACCTTCTGCTGAAGAAGCAACTGATGAACACTATTATGTAATAGTGTATCTTTTGTTCACTGGCATCTCAGAACAGATTAGAACAGTGCCTTACATACAGTGGGTGCTCAATAAATGTGTGTTAAATAGTTGAAAGCACTTTATAGCACAGTCTGGCACAGAGTCAGCACGCAATAAATACTGTTATTGTATAATGGTTTGTCTGTTTTGTTCACTGACTATAACAGTGCCTGGTAACAGGGTAGGGCTTAATACATATTTATTAAATAGGTAAAAGCAATTAGTAGAAAAGGACCTGGCACAAAATGAGCTCTCAATAAATGTGATATTTTGCCAAATGCCTAAAATTCTGCCTGGCACATAGTAGGTGCTCAATATACATTTGTTAAGTAGCTGAAAGTGATTAATTGCAAAGGAACAAAGTAAGAACTCAATAATACTATGTGATGTTTTGTCTGTCACTAAACATCTAGAACTGTGTTGAACTCAAGTACTCAGTGGGACTTGGAACACAGTAAACTTTGATGATGAAGCAAAGCCTGAGACACACAGTGCTCAATAAAAGGCATAAATGCTTGGCCACAGAAGCCGCCCCACGCTAGAAGCCCGGTGCGGGCTCATGGACAGCCAGAATCCGCCTTCCTGCCTGAGGTGGGGCCCTCTCCCGGCCAGTCCGCTGACTAGCACAGCCGCAGACAGGTTTTCTCACGGTGATGAAAATTTCGCTACTGCGCAGGCGCAACTTCTCCCTCCGGGTCCCACAGCCTGCGCAGGCGCAGTCTCCCCCAGAGTCCTCCAGGGGGCGCTCCCACACCTACAACTTGCCCAGACCCGCCCTGTTGTCCGTTAGCGTTCTAACGGCCGAAGAGAAGCAGCCACCGTCACCATGGCAACCAGTGACCTATGCCCCTCTTTCCCCACCAGCATGCCCTGCGGGCAGCCCCTGAGGCAGTGTTTGGAGGGAGGAGGAGAAAGGAGGGTTGGAGGGGGAGAATCCAGGACCCTAGGGGAGCTGGGGTGAGTCAGAACTGTATGGAGGTGTGGATGTCACCACAGGGGAGTAAACACAGGCTGGTAGGAGTGTTCTCCTCACCGTTACAGGGCCCAGGGAATCATACAAGCCCCAGAAAGGCAAGGGGGTAGAGTCCATCTTTCAGAGATGGCGTCGCCAGGTCAGGGACTCCAAAGATACTCACCAAGGGGAACCAGCCCAGCACACGATTCCGGGGGATCACTTTGATGGCCACCTGGAGAAGAGAGCTGAGGTGAGGGGGCCAGCAGACGACCCCCACACCCCTCCCAGTCTTGACCCTCACCCTAGTCTTTCTGGTGCCAACCTCGCTACACCACAACCCAAAATGAGCTGGAGCTTCTCCCCTGCCCTCCAAGTCCCCAGAACCAAGTTCACCTCTCCCATCATCCTTGGCCCTGGGTTCTCTCTTCTCAGGCTTCAGGACCCCTCACTCCAGATCCTGGGCTCTGAATTTCCTAATACCCCAAGCCCTCAATCTTCCCATCCAGCTCCAAGACACCCCAACTCTGTACTGGGGTCCTGGTCCTAAGGACTCCACGCTGGACATCTGCCCTCGAAATCCCCCAAATCTCAGCTCTGGGTCTCTACCTTCCCACACAGATACACATCCCCTGGATCCCAGGGTCTAGAGTCCTCACGACCCCCACTCCTCAGTCTCACTCCCTGGACCTCCAGCATCCCTGCCCTGAAACCCCCTCCCCCCCCCCCCCACATACCCACCTGGATCGCCACACACACAAACAAGCGCGCGCACGTGCGCGCGCTCCGGCACCCCCACCAACCCGGATCCTGGTCCTCATGACCCTACCACGCACACATTGTAGGCTCATCCCCTGGTCAATCAGCATCCCAGCCTCGGGACTCCCGCCCCCGCCACACGCACACACAACACACACGCACACACGCGCGCGCACGCACACACACACGCACACACACACACCACCCCTGACCCACCCAAGACCCTCGTGGTTGGTACCTGGAGTCGGTCTGTGACGCGATGTCCTGCGAAGACGGTACCAAAGCCCCCCTTACCAAGGAGGGGGCCGAGTCGGTACTCGGCCTCGAACGCTTCGCGATCTTTGCCTCCTACGCAGGCGGAGGCGAGGAAGTCAGGGTGGCTGCGTGCTGAGCCCGGCCGCGACCCCTTCCCCCCTCCCCCCGCAGCGCCCTCAACCACTTCAGCCCGCCCGGCCTAGTCGCGGTAGGGGAGCCTCGCTCACCTGGCGGCGGCGTGGGGGTCACGGGGGCCACAGGGAGCCCTTGCAGAGGCTTAGTCAACATGGAGGTGGTGCTGCGCAGATTGAGCCCGCTGAGCCCGCAGGGCGTGGATGCCCGGGGTAGCGAGGCTGGGGAGCCAGGACTTGGGGGCGCCAGGGTGGAAGGCAAAGAAGCTGATGGCCCCAAAGCGCCCGCAAAACAGCGCAACGTTAAGATTCGACGCGCGCGCCAGCCCCAACGCTACTGAGCCGGGGCACGCGCCTCCCGAGAGAGTCGCCCCGGGCGACAGCCCCGCCCACTTGGCTTTGATCAATCCGGACGCGGCACCTGCTGTACCCCAGCCAATCGGAGCCAATCCTTATTTGCATACCACCCTCAACGCTTCAAGTACCCCCTCATGCAAATACATGCCCGGATCTTCCGCGGGGGCCGGGCCCGCATGCAAATGTGGGGGGCGCGCGCGCGAAGAGGAAACCGGTTCTGGGAATCCCTTTGCAGCAACCGCATTTGTTTTGGTTGTTGCGCGGGGTTGTTTTTATATATGTGTGTGTATGTGTATATATAGATATAAACTTAAAAAAATAACCGCACCGCCTCCTTTCCTAGGAAGTTGGTTTGCAGCCGCTGCTTCGAGATTAGCGCGGAGATAATGCCAGGCCGGGCTTCTAAGAATCGGGGCCTGTGGCTACCCAGGACCCTGTCTCCAAAGAGTGCTCCTCACCCAAGACGAGAGCCCTCTAGGCGACCAGCGGCCTCTGCCCCAAAACTGAAGCCGGGGATCCTGGAAGAACCTTTCCAGCTTCCAGGGATGGATAACCCCCCTACCACTGCGGGAGACAGCGTTCCCACGCCCTGAGGCAGAGGCCTGTGGGGTGTTTTGGAGCCCTTAACCTGGACAGACCTGGCTAGGTCTGGCCGCGAGCCTAGTCAGCACATCTAGAATCTGGAATGGCAGAGGGTAGTGGATCTCGGGTGGTGGTGGTGGGGGGTGCTAGCGAGCCAGAGTGATGGTGGCTTGGGGGTATGCTTCCCCAATGAGAGACAGGGATGGAAAGGGCTCAGACAGGTGGTAAAACACCCTCCAACGCAAATTTGGGAAAAATAGTCGATCCTCACGCCGCAGGAAGACAGAGATGCACTCGACACAGAAGTACCATGTGATATACGCAAAACCTATAGTCAGACACATTCATGTAAACTTGTCCTAGACACACATGCAGACATCTACGGTCACAGACTGACATCCACAGTCAGGCAGCCATGCTGCCAGTTATGTCCCGGAATGACACCCAGAGAAACACTGTTACAGAAAGACAGGCACTCCAGAGAGATTCACATGGACCGACGTTGCCATGTGACAATGACACAGAAATGTCTTGTCAGACACACCACCAGAACTTGTCACAAAGACACTGGCACCATCAGACATGCACTGTCAGAGGAAGACTTGTACTGTCCCAGAAATGAGAGACCTTGAGTCTGTCACAGGAAGACACACAGATGCTCCAGACACACACAAGTACTGCTCCAAAGGCAGACATACTTATGCGACAGAGCCACAGATAGGCAGTGTCACAAAACAGATGTGGATAGACACGCCCCCCCCCCACACCAGCAAACATGCAGCGTTGTCACTGAAACTGTCCAGAAATAGCTACCCAGAATCTGTCACAGGAATACAAACGGACATCCACCCCATCAGAAAGAAACCACAGATGCTCTGTCACAGACAGACCCACGCAGACATGCACTTGTCTCAGAAACAGACATAAACTGTCAGAGAGAGAGTCCCACACTCAGTCACCATCTGACACACCTGGAAACAAGCCCTCATCACACACACTAGACACTGCAAGGTGCATGTGAAGATTTGAACTCACCAAAGTCAAACGCACACACACATACGCGCACACACACAAGACAACACCCAAAAAGCAAATACACACATGTACGCTCCCTTATTCATCCAGTATTTATTAGGGGTCTACTGTAAGCCTGCCAGGCCCCAGCAAGGGTGCAGATATTAGAAATACACAGATTAAGTCAGGCATCACAGCCCTTGCCCGGGAAGTGAATCACAGAGTTATTGGGGAAGGAGTAAAGACATTATCTGTGGATAGAGGTGAGAATATGGATGGGGTCACACAGGGCTTCTCGGAAGGTGGACACTCTACCCATCTTGAAAGACAAGGTTGGGGGCTCAGGACCGGGGAAGGGCAAATTCCAGGCAGAGGCCAGTGAAATTGGACAGGGTAGCAAGAAGAGGTAGGCAGGGGCCAAACAGTGTAAAAAACTCAACATAAGGTAAATAAATACTATCTGCTAACATTTGGGCTCTCAGAACATGCCAGGCACCAGGCCATCAGACATTATTTGACCACGTGCATTCTCTCTCAATGCTCACAACCAGAGAGAGCGTGAGGTAGTAGACATTAATCACTCCTGTCGTACACATGGTGGGACCCCTGAAACTCAGCCTGTGATTTGACCGAGGTCACAAAGCTAGAAAAAGCCAGAGTGGGTTCCAAACCAACTCTCTAACATGTGCACGCTTGACCAGTGGATTCCACAGACACCCCACAAGATGGCCACTCAACCAGCCATGCCTTCACCGGCAGCGCTGGGCATGCATCCTTCCACAGGGGCCCCATTGGTGAGGCACAGCAAAATACACTCTTGACAAGACCCGGGGGCCTGCCATCCTTCTCTGCTGTGGCTTTACCCCAAGGAAAGGCAGGGGTATGGGTGTCAGACGACTGAGAACATGAAAAAGAAAGGGTTTAACCATTCTGTAGTTAAACCAGGGAAGCCCCTCCAGTCAATTCCACTAAACTTACGTTGATACGAAGCATCTGTTGTGCCTTTCCAAAGCATTTCTGCATCAAAAATCACAAGGAAAGAGCAAACGTATATAGGGAAGGAGGCAGGCAGAAAAGTTGCAAGTTCAGTTCCAGCCCTGAAGCTTTAGTCCTCCACTCCCACCACACCCCAGGGCACAGGGCGGGCAGGCTACGTGTGCCAGTAAGATGGAGCTTACTTGGTGGGAACAGGTCCCGAAGTTGATTTAGTAAGCAGTGATTCAAAGATGAACAAACTCTGGGCCCACACACAGACCCTACTGGAGAGCATGCAGCACCCAGAGGTCAAGCCAAGACCTATATGCCATCACCGCCTCTGCCCGGAGGCCCACCCACCCCGTGGCCCACACAGAACAGAAGCGCTCAGGGGAAACTGACATTTGGTTTTATTGTGCCAAGGACATTACAGATGGTGGATCTTGTCAACACCTGCAGGGCCCGGGTGCCCCATCTGCTGAGGCTGCTCCCACTCCCCACACTCAAATCCTGGGTGGCAGGAGCCACGATCCTCAAAGGTGCCCCCCACCCCAAGACTCCAAAGAGACCAGTGGCGGTGGCGTGGAAGCAGTAGGAATGCAGCGAGGTCAGAGTCTCATTGTCCAGAGCCCACAGGACACCTACCCCCTGCCCCCGCTTGTACTCTAGACCCTGCCCACCTCCGCGGAGCTGGGGGCTAGAGACGGCAACCACGTCTTTGTGCCCCCTCTGTGCCCCGTGGCCTGCCTGCTCCCAAACCAGAGAGATGCCGCCTTCACAGAGCCAATGCTGTTGTCTACATCATTTTGGATTGGTTGAGTTTGTAAGATAAAAGTACATTTTAATAAAGAAAAAATTCAACATTGAAGGCTCAGACATTCTTGGGGTACTGGGAAGGGGGATTCCCACTTCTTCCTCCCACCTCCCCAACATCATTGTGGAGGTGGGGTGACAAGTATTTCTGATCTTGGAAGGAATGGGGGGCAGGGAAACTTTCCTCTGTCTGAATGTCTCTCCTCGGGGGCTGCCTGGCTGCCAGCTGTTCTGTCTCTGTGTGCCTCTCGCCTACCTTCGGCACCCTTGCCCAAGTCCCCTGTGGAATGCAGGGATGATGCTGTGCAGGGGGCAACAGGGCACGTCAGCTGGCGAAGAGACGGGTGATGGTGGTGGTGGCGGCAGCGATGAGAGGGGGCTCAGGGATGGGCCAGCCAGAGGGAAGTGGGGAGGAGCGAAAGGAGGGGAGAGAGGGAAGAAGGCAAGAGGGAAGAAAGCCGAAGAAGGTGGGGCGGCACTGGAGGGCAGGAGTGGTGGGGGTTGGGAGATGGTCTCCAGTCTCTGGGTCTCCATCAACTCTTGTCCGGGGGTGGATCTCTGTGCACTTTGTTTTTCTTCATACTGTCTAGGTATTCCTGTTGGGACACTGCCAGCACCGACGCTAGGATCTCGTCATCATCCCAGTCGTTCAGACCTGCTGGGCAAGAGGAAGGGCAGCAGGATGATGGAGCACTCCCAGTGCATCTTTTCCTCACCCTTGGCTGATCCCTGGCTCGGGAGAGATCCCATCCAGGCCCCTCTACACTTCTTTCTCTATAGAGAAGGCTCCTCCGGGCCTATGAAATCCCACACAAATCCCCTCTGGACATATCCCTTGGGCTTGAAAACCTCCCTTTTCCTGGGGAGGTGGCCCGAGGCTCTAGAAGCCCCCTCTCAGGACTGGCTGCTTCTTCCATCTCTCCCCAACTCCCAGCTGGTCCCTGGCCCCTGGACAGAGGAAGCTTACCAAAGGCGGAGGGGGACATCTGCTGAATGAGGGCCCGGCACTCCAGAGCAGGGTAGAGGGACACGAGGGGGGAAGTAGCCCGGTCGGCCCCTGCCGAGAACTGGCTGCTTGTACCTGGGGCAGAGGGACAGTCAGAGGCGGGGGGGGGGGGGGGAGGCGGGGGCAGGACCTAGGCGGCACCTCCTCACCCCGGCATGCTCCCCTGTCACCAAGTCACTGACCTGGTGCACAGGGCGAAGGAGGTTTGGCAAGAGCTAAGACAGTGCCTGGGGAAGGGGGCTTGATGCCCAGCTCGGTGTGCAGCTCCGGGTGCTCAGGTGAAGAGGCTGAACTCCGCTGCCGCGGGGACCGGCTGGTCCACTCCTCCAGGCCACTGGAGGCTGCTGCTGTGGCAGAACTGCATGTGGCACTGGCCTTCCGCGGCTGCAGTGCGGAGGAAGGAGGAGGAGGTAAGGACCGCCGCCAGGCGTGAGCCTCCTCTGCTCCGTCCCCGAAGGCTGGCTCACTCCCGGCATCCTGGCTATGATACAGTTTCTACATAGGCCACCATCATTCCTAGTCACACGGCAGGCCACAGGACGAAGGCCAGCTCCTTAATCCCCCCTCACATCCTGACAGCCAACCGGGCAGGAAACCTGTATCTCCCACTTTCAAAACACATTCAGACTCCATCCCCTTTCCTCACTCCTCCCTAGCCAGCACTGCCACCTGCCACCACTGGGACTTCTCTAGTAGCTTCCACCTCACCGGTCCCCTGCTTCTCCGCCTAACCCCCTAGACTCCGCGCTGCACTCGGCAATCAGGGGTATCCTGTCCCTCCTCTGCTCACAACCCTCCCAAAGGCTTCTGCCTCACTCACAGTAAAAGCCAAAGTCCTCAGCAGAGCCCACGAGCCCCTTCTCAATCCGGCCCCACCACCTCTCTGACTACTGCATTCTGCTCCGCCACACTGGCCCCGGGCCGCTCCCAAATCACACCAGGAGCGCACTCCCCTCAGGGCTTTGCTCTTGCTGGCCTTCTGCCTGGCTTGGCACATGCACTTAGCTAACTGCCTCACCTTCTGCAAGCTTTTGCTCACATCTCACCTGCTCTGAGGCCTACCTTGACCATACTATCTTCATCTCCCCGTCAGCACCCTCTATGTGTTTCATCTGTCCCACCTCTCAACCATCTATTCATTATGTTTACTGTTTCTTTTGTTCCACCCTGCAAAAATATAAGCATCACAAGGACAGGGATCTGGACCTGCCCAGCTCACCAATGTACCCCCATACACTGAGAACAGTGCCTGGCACAGACCTGCAATAAATATTTGTTGTAGAAATTACTCGACTCTTGCCAACACTTACAGTCACTCTGAACTCCTTGTGATTCCTCAAATGCCTGCCTGCTCTGCCCCATCCCTGCCCTAAAAATCCAACCTTCCTGTGTGAAGACTGACCAGAACCCCCATGTCCACTGGTCTCCCAGCCAGGGTCAAGGGCCTCACGGATGTATCTGTCTCCCTCGGTAGACAGAGGATCACTGAGAGTGGAACAGGCCAGACCTAATTCTACATCCTCAGCACAGAGCCTGACACACAAGGACATTCAACAAAAGCTTGTCCCTCTAGAACTATTCATCAATCCCACACGTTACCGCCAGTGCTGGCCTCCCTCACTCCTTAAGAGCTCGTTCTGCAAAGGTGTTGAGAGTTCTAAGGCACAATGCCAAGATTAAGGCCAAGATGTGGTACAGAATGGGCTGAGAGCTTCCTTCTCTCCCAGATGTCAAAACCGCTTAATTTCTTCTTCCTGTATGGGGGGGCAGAGCATGTGAAATAAGGGGTTCTTGGCCAGGCCAGTGACAGAGCCCAGGACTCACCTGGCTTGGGCCGCGGACCTGGCGGGCCTGTTTCTCCTGATCCCGCAGCCACTGCAGGTAGGATTCTCGAGCCACCTGCTCCTCAATGGCCTCATTTGTGGCCTCCCAGTCTGTGGCCCGCTTCTTGTCTTCCAGCATTTGCTGCTCAATCCATGACTCCTCTGATGTTTTTATGGCATTCTTCATCAGGGACTGCTCTGCGAACTGCAAGGCAGGGAGGAACAGGGATGTGGGGTGACACTCTGAACTCTGGCCAGGAACCAGAACCGGCTCAGGATTGTGGGCCTGTAGGCCCAGAAGAGAGGAGATAGGAAGTCAGGTACTCTTACTAAGCACCCCCTTGAGCAGGCTGCCTATTCATCAAGAATTGGGGGGAGGCAGGCTTTGGTAGTGGGACTTGTCATTCCAAACTCCTACACTCAGAAGCCCTGCTCCCACCCCTAAGACACCTTGAATGAAGTACTAGGTCTGGAGCAACCAGGTGCTGGAATTAAAAGATGCCTCACCCAGCGATGGCTCAGTTTCACAATACTGAGACCTTCCTCACCTTTGCCCAGACGGGACAAGGAGAAAAGATCACCTGAGAAGTTAGCTGAGTGTGCACAGGGTGAAGGGAATATTTGGACATTTAAGGGGACAAGGGGATGGTATCATCACGGGAAGGGCTGTCACAAATTGTGGGACACTGTAGGAGACTGCTTTTGCCAGGCTATGAGACACAACAGCATCTAAAAAAATACCAGAGCATATTCTAGGCATTAAATTTAAGTATTGCTCTGTGAAATTTGAACAATTATTTTAATGCAAATACACACACTACACACCAATATGTGTGCATTAAGTTATGATGTAAAATGTAATTTTTTTACCTATGTAGAATAATCCAAAAAGTACGTAAAGCTCTATGTTAGAACAAGCCAATTTAAAAATGGGCAAAAATGGGCACCTGGGTGGCTCAGTCGGTTAAGCGTCTGCCTTCCGCTAAGGTCACGATCCCAGAATCCTGGGATCAAGCCCCACATCGGGCTCCCTGCTCATCGGGGAGGCTGCTTCTCCCTCTGCCTCTGCCACTCCCCCTGCTTGTGCTCTCTCTCTCAAGTAAGTATTTTTTAAAAAAGGGCAAAAAACTCTAAACACAATTTCCTTAAAGAAGATATACAGATGGCAAATAAGCACGTAAAAGATGCTCAACACCATTTGTCATCAAGGAATTGCAAATTACAACTGATGAGGTACCTTATCAGTTGGAGATACCAGTTAAGAACTGTAGCTTCATAGAGATACGGATGGTTACATAAGAAGTATTTCTAGATAAATGTATACACACAGGTTAGTATACACAGATAGATCTCCTTGCTCTGTCAGCTGAAAGGGTCTAGAAGCAAGGACACCCCAGTAGTAAGAAGCACACTCAGCACCCAGATCTTGGTTTCTAATAACATATTGCAATAAAAGGAACCAGGGCTCCTTGGACAAATGGCTGGTTCTAGGACTGGAGCAAGATATATACAAGATGAACCTGGAGCACCTCATAGTGCCAGAAAGTAAGAAAGTGCTACAAAATGAAACACAATAAACAAACCAAAACAAAAAAACCCCAAAAAACCAAAAAAAACCCCCCAAAAACAAAAACAAACCCAACAAAAAAATCAATCCACCACCACAATGATGAGGGTATGTCAAAGCGATGCAGCTGGGAACCAACTGAGAGCGCTCCCAATAGCCAAAACTGGAACAATGTGAGCATCTAAATAAATAAAAATAGTACTGGATTATAACTTAAAATATAGAAGTATAAAAAAAATACCCTTGAGTCTACAGTGATATAAATAAATGGGGGACAAGAGACAAATCTCCCTTGCAGAAGAATTCTACATAATTTATGTAGATACTCTGTCCTCAAGAAGATGGAGCATAGGGGGCGCCTGGGTGGCTCAGTCGGTTAAGCAGCTGCCTTTGGCTCAGGGCATGATCCTGGGGTCCTGGGATCGAGCCCCACGTCCGGCTCCCTACTCAGCGGAGAGCCTGCTTCTCCCTCTCCCTCTGCCTGCCACTCTGCCTACTTGTGCTCTCTATCTATCTGTCAAATAAATAAATAAAATCTTAAAAAAAAAGAAAAAAAGAAGATGGAGCATAACCTCCACTTCTTCAGTGTGGGCTGTACATAAGGACTTCCTTCCAAACAGGACAGTAAGGAAAAAGGAATGGGGGGAGAGAATAATTCTACAGTGGAGAAAATCTGACAAACAATACTTCTCCCAGGGGTCAAGATCAACATCAACAGTCATAAATCATGTTCCCAGTATATACCATTGGTAAGATGTGACGAGAATGGTATTTTACCACTCTGATCTTCCTCCCTAAAACCCATAACCCTAGTCTAATGAGAAAAACACCAGACAAATTTCAAAAGAGAAACATCCTATAATATACCGGACCAGTACTCCTCAATACTGTCAAGGTCATCAAAAACATAAAAATGTGAGAAACCGTCACAGAACAAGGGAATCTAAAGAGACAGGATGACTTTAGTTAATAATAATGTATTGCTATTGGTTCATATATTGTAACAAATGTATCATAGTCATCCAATATGTTAATAAAAGTGAAACTGTGTAGGGGGGAGGAGGATACATGGGAACTCTACCTTCTCAATTTTTTTTTTGTAAATTTAAAATCATTCTAAACAATGAAATCTACAAACAAACAAAAATACTTAAGGCATTCAAATTTTTTTTAATTAAAAAAAAAAAACAAAAACAAAAAACGAGTGGGGCTAGGGAGCCTGGGTGGCTCAGTCAGTTAAGCGGTCTGCCTTCAGCTCAGGTCATGATCCCAGGGTCCAGGGATCAAGCCCCACATCGGGCTCCCTGCTCAGTGGGGGCCTGCTTCACCCTCTCCCTCTGCCCCCCCCACCCCCTCTTTGTGCTTGCTTTCTGTCAAATGAATAAATAAAATCTTAAAAAAAGAAAGAAACGAGTGGGGCACCTGGGTGGCACAGTTGGTTAAGCTTCCAACTCCTGATTTCAGCTCAGGTCATGATCTCAGGGTTGGGAGATCGAGCCCCAGGATGGGCTGTGCGCTCAGCATGGAGTCAGCTTGAGATTCTCTCTCCCTCTCCCCCTCCCACTCGTGCTCTCTGTCTCTAAAATAAATAAATCTTAAAATCTTAAATCTTAGAGATGCCTGGGTGGCGCAGTCATTAAGTGTCTGCCTTCGGCTCAGGTCATGATCCCGGGGTCCTGGGATCGAGCCCCACATCGGGCTTCCTGCTCAGCGGGAAGCCTGCTTCTTCCTCTCTCGCTCCCCCTGCTTGTGTTCCCTCTCTCGCTGTGTCCCTCTCTGTAAAATAAATAAATAATATCTTTAAAAATAAGTAAAAAAAAAAAACTTAAATCTTAAAAAAAAAAAGATAAAAGAAACGAGTGATCAGACCACAGAAAGTCATGGATGAATCTTAAATTTAAATACATGGCGTTATGTGAAAGACACTTGGAAAAAAAACTAGATAGTTATGATTCCAATTCCATTACATTCTAGAAAAGGCAAAACTAGACTCTGTAAACAGATCAAAGATAAAAACAAGGAAATTCAGAGAAACTGTCAGAACCAAAAGAGACATGACAACTAAATGTAGGAAAGTCTCCTGGATGGGATTCTGGAACAGATAAGATCGTTAGGGAAAGACTGAGGTCATTTAAATAAAGTATGGTCTCTTTAGCTAATGTATCAATACTGGTTTATTAATTGTGACAAATGTTCTATGCAGGTATGTTCATCATAGTGGGGAATATGGAAATTATCTAATCTTGGTAATTTTGTAAATCTAAAACTGTTCTAAAATTAAAAGTTTACTTAAAAAACAAAATTAAAAAAAAACCCTATGTTGGAGGGTGTGTCGTGTTAGGGTGTGCGTTTCCTAAAATGAGGCAGGGGCACTTTCTGTTTGTAGGAAGTGAAACCCCAATAGAAGACAGCAAAATCCCCAGAAGATGACTGTTTATGAGAGAGAACAAGAACCTGTCAGCATGTGCTGGAAAAACGTACTGCCACCTTCTGAGCACCTACTAGGCAACAGGCCCAGTGTTCGGCATGTTCTGTACTGGCCAAGCGGCCAGCCCACATTGCTTGTATAATCTGCCCTAGGTCCCACAGCCAGTAGTGGTCGGGCCAGGCCTGCACTTCTAAGTCTCTGTGACCACGGCTGTCTAGAACTGCTGAGTTTCGGAGGATCCATGCAGGTACCGAGATACCCAGACCAAGCCCGGGTTCCCAGTTCCCAGATGTGCCTCCTCCATATCCCAAAATGCCAACCCTCAACAGGCATGAAAGATGGGTAAGCCAGCTCAGACGCGCAAACGGAGAGCACCAAATGAGCCCTGAGAGATCACCTTGGGTAACTCCCTGGTTTTACAGAGGTGAGAGCTCAGGGGCAACTCGGGGGACATGTCATTTTTGTGGGCTAGGGCAGAACTGAGATGTCAAAAGAGGTTTCCGGCCTCTCTATCCAGCAGCCATCCTGGGCATGGGGACCCACTTACCCCGGGTTTGAATGATGGCAGGCCTAGTCCCACACCAATGGTGGCCTTGTTGGGATTCACCACTGAATTGTAGTGGATATTCCGGTGGTAGCTGACGCGGATGGGCTCATCCTCGTTTTGATGGATCCCATGGAATGTGTTGATGGGTTCTGCAGAGAAAGAGAAGGAAGGAGCACCGGTGGCGGGCAGGGCAGGCCCGGGCCAGGCGCAGGCGGCCGCTCAGCTGCCCGCCCGAGTACCTGTGCTGTACTGGTACACCTCCACGGGCCGGTTGTACATCTCTGCCATGGCCTGCATCTCAATGTGGTTGCCGTGGCAGTTGTTTTTCCGCTTCCTGTTGATGTAGGTGGTGAAGTCCTCGGTGACATAGTTGGAGAAGTAGTCCGCATTCTTCATCTGCGGAACATATCGGAGGGTCAGGTCCGTGTGGGGAAGGGATGCGCCCACTCTGCCCGCCCCGATGCCTCTGCAAGGTCTCACCAGATAGTCCATGCAATGCTTTCGCACCACCTCATGCATGTCCTGGTCTCCGTACACCTGGTCAGCTGTGGGGACAGAAGGAGAGGCGGGGGTCAAGAGCTGCCACCGGAGAAGAGTTCCACGCCCTGGAACATCCTTGGGGGTGGAGGGCTGGGGGCCAGGGAAACTCCTTTTCCTACACTACCGCCTGGAGCGTGCTTGGCTTTGTGGGCCGGAATGGGGTCACGGAAAAAAGAGGCAGGCAGGGACAGTCTTTAAGAATGGGAGAGTACAGGCGAGAGGAACACAACCCAGGCAGATGAGTCTGTCCGGGGCTTGCCCGGCCACTCAGACAAATCAACAAACATTTTAAGTCCCCTAAGTGGCCTCGAGCACCAGCAATTCCACACTCCCCCTTCACTCTTCACATGAGGAAGCTGAGGCTGAGGGAGAGTTTGTGGCTTCACCAAGGTCACACGGCAAGTCAGTCTGAGAGAGTCAACTCTAGAATACAGTTTTCCTGACTCCTGGGAGCCAGCATGGCCTTCGTAGGTTACAAATAAATAAATAAAGAAGAAGAAACTGTAAAAACTGGGCTTCAAGCCCAGTTCTGCCAGGTACCAGTGAGCTAAACGACCAGAGGCAAGCAACCCAAGCGTCCTGAGCCTCATAGGCTTCACGTGTAAAACAGGAACAAGCAGGTAACTCCCTGGCAGGCCTCTTAGAGGATCAACGAAATCATGGGTATAAGGTGATTAGCACGGGGTTTGGGACACAGCAGTCACTCAGTAAACCAGAGTCCCCTACCCGGAGTGGGGCCTGAATGTGGGGTACTGTGTAGGTGATAGATGTGAGTAAAATCCTGCCCCTGTCTGCAAGAAGCACATATTCTAGCAAGAGAAAAAGACACATACAAACATAACTTAAGCTTAATTCGGGAAAGGCAGCCTGCCTATGGCCCAAATGATCTAGGTGTCACAGGGTTTCGGTCAAAATAAGAACCAGGCTTCCCCTACCTTACTTGAGGATCTTCACACATGCCATTTCCTCTTTTCGGGGCATTCTTTCCATCCTCCTCGGCTGCCTACTTGTCACACACCCATGTATTCTTTATACAGTTGCCCAGCCCTCCCACCCTCCAGAGCACTTCTATCATTACATTTATCAAAGGTGTGTGCAGACTTCCTCTGCCTGACCACTCTGACTCCCACTGAAGGCTGAGAGCAAGTCACATCCAAGTCCACCCCAGCTCAGGGCCCGATACAGTACAGGAAATCGGGACCAGCTTGCTGAGTGGATGGACAGGCCAGGGGAGCCAGGGAGTCTTCTCCTGGGGAAATTAAAGTGAGCTTGAAGATGGGGCACGCCTGATGTCCCCTGGCTAAGATGAAGAGGGAATTTCCCTTTGTCTCCCCGAAGGACCGTTGCTCTGATGGGGTCTCTCTGGGGCACTGGGGCAGGGGCAGGTCCCGCTGTTGCAGGGAACACCGCAGAGGTCTTCCAGGACAGCCAGTCTACCTCTGAAGAATCGCCTTTGCTGCCCTCCCCTTCCCTCCCTGGAGGATTCTGTGAGAGAAGGAGAAAAAGGCTGCTCTGAGACAGAAAATGGGGCCCATGCCTGTCTCACGTCCTCTTAGAGGTGCGGAGACCTGAGGGCGGGGGGGAGCGGTGAAGGCTTCAGGAAGGGGTAGCCCCTTCACTGATGTAAACAAGGATGTGGGTTCTGCGGCCACACTCTCCCCCGCCCCCCCAGCAGCATTTCCAGCAAGTCACGTGCCCTGCGCAGAGGCTGGGGGCCCCCTGCTGCCGCCTTTCTTAGAAGCCGGGACCACAGAGGCCACTGTGGCTGCGAGAGCTATTTATGTAGAAGGAGCCTGGGGGGCTGCGGAGGCAGTGCTGCCAGCAGCTGCAGTAAACAGGGACTGCGACGGTGGCAAGGGGGTTAAACGGGCCGGCCTGCCAAGCTCCAGGAGGGGGCTGAGATGCTCCTCGGGAAAGATCGACAGGCATTTCCTGGAAGATGGATCTACCTGAGCTGGATGCCGGATGCAAGAAAATGGAGGAAAGGGGAGACTGCAACAGGGAAGGGAGCTGAGGGAAGCTCGTGAAGGCCCCCCCATTCCCCTGCCATTGGCCCCCTTGCCTAGCAGAAAGGCCCTGCTGCCTCCTAGCTGTATGGCACTGGACAAGGCCTTCAAGCTCTCTGGGCTGCAATGTCTTCATCCGTGAAGTGGGGAGAGTACTACTCTTCCTTTCACAGGGGGCTGTCAAGACGAGGGGTAGGGTTTGCTGAATGCCTACGATGTCCTGGGTGTTCAAGAAATGAACCTGGGGGCTCCGCTTGTCATGAGTGGACGATGACTCTCTCAAATAGCTAACCATCCCCAAGTCAGTCAGAATGTCGCCGGAACCACTCATTAAGCCCTTCCTCATTTCTGTCATACTCCCTCAGCCAGAGGAAAGCCCCGAGCAAGGAGTCTAGACTGTCCTGCCTCACACAGGCAGGACGGGCTCTCTACCTTTCCTGAATCCAAAGGTCCACAGGCCTACCTCCTGTGTCTGTAGTTCAAATCTTTAGCAACCAAATTAACATCAAATTGAAAATACAGGCTTCACGAAACAGGGTCCTTAAATGACTTTCTCTACCTACCTACCTGTAAAGTTTCCCCCTCTCTCCTCAATCCTAAGATGTACTGATAGGTGGTACTGTACATGCATTTAAATCACAGCTTTTGTTGGGGGTGGGCGGCACAACCCACCTCACTGATTATAAAATATAAGCTAGTTTTGGGATCACTGATGCGGAAGAAAACGTGCGTATCTGAACACCAAGGAAACCGAGCAAAAATACCTCCCCAATGGGGGTGAGAAGGATCTTTTCAATGATATTAAAGTGGGATAACCATCCAAATCAGGGCTAAAACACAGGAAGTCCTCATCGAGGCAGTGCTTGTCTGACTTTGCTAGCCCACCTCTGTCCTCCAGAAAGCCCCCTCCTCCCAGAGGGTTGGCATATGGGACTAGGGGCTGGACTGGACTTCCCTGTGGGGGCCAAGGTGGGGGAAAGGGCCCAATGGACCTGCAGAGGTAGGGGAATTCAGAGAACTTGTTTTGATAGAAACCGAAACTCCTCTTGCTGACGCTGCACTTGTGGGCAATCTGCACCTGCTCTCCCCTCCCAGAGTCCAGCTGAAGGGGGTCCCCCACTACCTCACCTCTGTCCCCAACCCAAAGAGGGCTCGGAAATCCTCAGGACAATACCACAATTGATTCTACCAAGGCCTTTTCACATTCCAACTTATTTCATCTTCACCCCAAAAAGCCCTACTTTACACAGGAGGAATAACTGAGGTACAGAAATGTGGCAGAGCTGGCCTGAGGTCACACATCAGGGAGGGTAAAGGCCAGGCTCTCAAGGAGTACCTGGTAACTTCAAACACTGATGCTCCAGGTGATGTTACCACTACCCCCAATCCAGCTATAACTTTAGCCGTCTGCCCGCTGAGGGAAAGGCCTGATTCTGTCTGCCTCAGTTTCCCCACCAGCACAAGCAGGAATCAGCTGGAACCCTGGAAAGGCCTGGGAGTGGGCAGGAATTACATAGAGGTCAGCATAAACCTTACCTCCCCACAGCCTACGTCTGTCCTTTCTCTGAGCACGCTGAGACATGAGCAGAGAAACGCACATGTGCGCACACACACACACAAAGCCAGCAGATCCTGCCAAAGATGTTCCCTGAGGGGACGCCTGGGTGGCTCAGTCGGTTAAGCGCCTGCCTTCGGCTCAGGTCATGATCCCAGGGTCCTGGGATCGAGTCCCACATGGGGCTCCCTGCTCAGCAGGGAGACTACTTACTTCTCCCTCTGCCTGCCGCTCCTCCACCTCGTGTGTGCACTCTCTCTCTCGCTCTGACAAGTAAATAAAATCTTAAAAAAAAAAAAGATGTTCCCTGAGGCCAAATATCCATACCACCCTCACAACTACAGAGACCTATCGCATTCAGCAAGTAGCTGTCCTTACCGCTAACCAAGATTAAAGGTTGGATGAGAGGCAAAGCTGTATAAAGCGAGGACCCTCACCTCCTTCCTACCCTTCGCCAGGGGTTAATGGGAGGGAGGAAGAGCCAATAGTTCTTACAGGCTTGCCTCAACCTCCTTCCCCTGCTGCCTGGGGGAAGGTCCCTCAAACCTCTGTAACCCCTCCTCCTCAGGCTCTCTAAAATAGTCACTATTTGCCTAAGAGTTATGTGGAGAAGCAGGACAGGAAAGCCTGGACTACCTACAGGAGTTTAATTAAGCACAGGGCCCTACCATTTGTTTGAGAGGCACCTGGGAACTGTCTCCCCGCCAGGCTGCCTGCCCGCCTGCTAGAAGAGCCGCAGCAAGTTCTGCTGAGGACAGAAAAGGAAGCCTGGTGTCTGCAGGCAATCTAAAAACAAACCACACAAATGTGTGTACACACAGCAGCAGGGGGAGACAGGAACCTGATCTGTTCCCCACTTGCCTCCTGGCCCCACTGAGGAGATGAGCCAGGAAAAAGGCCTCCCCTGCCTGTCAAGTGGCTGTGGTGTGCACCTGGCCCGTCGCCCCAAATGGCACACCCTCAATGGGGGAGACACCCTAGGTGAGGGGAGACAGAACTCTGTCCTCTTGATGGCCTGGTCTCCGAGATGCCCGCTCTTCTACTCAAGGATGCCCACGGCCAAGTTGGGGAAACTGGAGAAGCAAGGCAGAAAGAGCCCAATGACCACGGGTGTCCATGGGAATCTTCTCCTTCTGGACTAGTTCAACCTCAGACACCTATGTTCTGAGGCGGCATGTGTAATCTAGGTAATAGGGTGCTGGCTTTCTCGCAAGGCCTTGGTTTCCCCATTTATAAAACAGTCAAAATTAATCGAAGATCCACCCCCGCGACACTGATGGTCCAGGCTAATGTTTCCGGGCCCCATCATTCTAACATGTACAGCTCCAGCTGCTTCCTCGTGGCCCGTGCAGACAGACGCACATGTGGCTTCCACTTTGCCCACAGAGGCCAGGGCCAGGGCCAGAGGTTTTCGCTGAGTCAAAGTCCTATGGGGAGAGGGCCAGAGAGATGCAGACCCACGTTTCCAGGAGGAGGTTATCTGAGCCTAGCAGGGGCAGGGTGGGCCACAGGGTACCTCAGGAACTTGGGCTCCTCCTTCCACCCAAGCCTTCACTGATGCTCACAAGTCCCCAACAGGGGGTTGTGGGAGAGAGCAGTTGAGTACTGGTTCACACGAGGGACACCCAGACCTCAGAGGCAAAACAGAGGGTAGAAAGCCAACTGCCTCAGGATTCCCAACAGTAGAGGACCACAGGCTCCTAGTTAGAGGAAGTAAGGCCCAGAGAGGTCAAGGAATATACCTGAGGTCACCCAGCCAGTTGACAGCTAAGCCGAGATGCTAGGGCTTTCCCAGGGTCATAGAAAGAACATGTCCTTTGGACACGTCTGGGTTCCCATGCCAGCTCCGCCACTAACGACCCCAAGCATGTCATTTCCCTTTCCTGAGCCTCAAGCTTCTCACCTGTCTCATGGGATAACAATCCCAATTTTGCAGGTGAATCTGAAGCACCCAGCTGAATGCCAGCAAACAGTTAGGGTCAAAGAACAACACTGTGGCCTCTGTGTACGCAATCCCCTCTCCAACTCCAGCCTTTGGTTATGTGCTCCTTCCACTATGCAATGCGTGGCAGGAAGCTAGAACCTGTAGGCCTTCTCATCAGAGCTCAGGTGCTCTCTCCCCGCTGCCTGTCCCTGCACAAGCTAGGCTGGAAGCAGAGGGGCATCAGAAAGCCCGAGGACAAAGTCCCCTTCCCAGGCACATGTCCTGTGCACTCTGGCCCAGGGAAACCTCCAGATGAAGCCTACAGACCCAGGAGCCACATACTTCCAGGGAGTGGCCATGGGGCTTCTGAGGTTTTACAGAGAAAAGCCAAGGGCAGTCCAGTTGGGGGAAATGGGTAGCCACAGTGCTGATAGGGAAAGGCCTTCAACCTGCCGCAGTCAGCTCTTCCTGTAAGCTCAGGCCCTTTACTGGAAGGCCCTTGAGGGGGGTGTCAGAAGGTGTTTGGGGAGGTCAACTGGATGGACACACATGAAAATATTGCTGTTGAAATGAAGGGGGGGAAATCGGAGGGGGGAGACGAACCATGAGAGATGATGGACTCTGAGAAACAAACTGAGGGTTCTAGAGGGGAGGGGGGGGGGGGATGGGTTAGCCCGGTGATGGGTATTAAGGAGAGCACATATTGAATGGAGCACTGGGTGTTATACGCAAACAATGAATCATGGAACACTACATCAAAAACTAATGATGTGATGTATGGTGACTAACGTAACATAATAAAATGAAATTAAGAAAAAAATATCCCTGTTGATATGGATTACTGCACAAGCCAGGTCCTTACTAGCTCCAACATCTGCCTCAAAGGCAGCCTGAGACCAAGGTACCCAGCTGCATTCTCTTACACTCATTCCACCAGCAGCCCCGTTTGCCCCACATCTGGCCTGAGGCTTCAGCACAGGGCCTAGCACCTAACAGGCCCTGACCTATTCTTTGCCTTCCTTTTGTCCAAGATGCCCCCAAACCCAGCTCTCTTTCTAAGAAACATCCCATGGAGAACACAGGATTGAGCCACAGGGGTAGAAAGGGTGGGATTTTCCTAGCCCAGCAGAGTCCACTGCCTGAGCCTCTTCCGCTTGGTAGAATGGGGAGGCAAGCACTCAACCCACCTAAACTTCTTCTACTCATTCAACAAACATTTGTGGCTTTGAGACCCCACTGAAAACAGCGTTCAGGCTTCACCAATGCTACTGTTCCCTGAGGGTCTACCAGGTGTCAGGCACCAAAGGGATTTACTGAAGTGATCTCATGTAACCATTACCACTCTGGGTCTTCTGCCTCCTGTTACAGCCTCGGAAACAGGATCAGGAAAACAGAGCTGCTTGCCCAAGTTCACACCAAGAATCAGTGGCACAGTCAGAAGTGGAGTCAGTCCAGGCTACTGGGAGACATGGGGCTAGCCACACAGTGAGAGAATAGCAGACCTTCTAAGGATTCAAGGAGCCCTTCACAATCAACACCATTTCACAGATGGCAAAATGGAAGTTTTTGAATCACGGCCAGAACTGGAAGACAGGGCTTCTGACTCCTACTTCAAGGCTCCTATCAGAGGGCCCTTTTCCCTGGTAGATAGCAGAGCCCCCATGGAAGGGTCAGATCACATTCCCAAATTCCCCTGGACACTAGCACAAGGCCTTCAAACTGCCTGTTGGGTCACAGATTCAGAGCCAGAGCGGCCTCGAAAATGTCACTCAGACTGGATAATAGATGTTATTAAGGAATTATGAATGTTGTTAAGGAGGATAACAACACTTTGGTTACGTTAGGAAAGAAAGAATCCTTATCTGTTAGAAAAACATACATAAATATTTACAAATGAAATGATCTGATGTTGGGGTTTTGCTTTAAAAATACTCTTGTTTCAGGAGAATGAGAAAGAGTGGGCAGGGTAGTGATGAAACAAAGCTGGCCAAGTGTTGACAACTATTTTGAAGATGAATGATGAGTACATGAGAATTCACTATTCTACTTTTGTGTAAGTTTAAAAAAATTCTATGATCCCAGGCTGACAGCAATGTGCTGTGGTTAAGAACATGGGCCTCAGGGGCGCCTGGTGGCTCAGTCGTTAAGCGGCTGCCTTCGGCTCAGGTCATGATCCCAGGGTCCTGGGATCGAGCCCCATGTTGGGCTCCCTGCTCAGTGGGAAGCCTGCTTCTCCCTTTCCCACTTCCCCTGCTTGTGTTCCCTCTCTCGCGGTCTCTCTCTGTCAAATAAATAATAATAAAAAAAAGAACATGGGCCTCAGACTAACCCAACCCAGAGACTCCGAACTCTACTATCTGACCCTGGGCAAGTCACTTCCCTGCTCTAAGCTGCTTTTCTCTTCTGACAAATGGAAACCACAATAGTTCCTACACTTAACCTAGCTTGGAGGGGAATGAAAAAGGGTTTCCTTTAGTGTCTGACAGTGCAATCTGTCCCTAAGTAATGTTTTTTATCACTATTGTTATTACTTTTACACCACCGCACTGCCTCATGACCAAAGGATAGAGGCCAGATACTAACTTGAAGGTGGGGTCTGGAGCCCCTGAAACACCAGTAAACTCTACCCTCAACCCCATCTCAGGGGTTACTCCTAAACACCAGAAACAGCTCAGGGGCAGCCCTAGGCTCTTGAAAGCTAAGGCACAGACTCACCTACAGCCCGGAAGAGACAGGCGCCGTCCTCCTTCATCTGCTTGATGATGAAGCCCTTCTTGTCTCTCAGGGCCTTTTCAAACCAGTGCTCCTGCTGAAGGGAAGAGGTGGGGGTCAGCAACAGGAAAGGCCTGTACCCCCTCCCCAGGGCCCTGCCCTCCAGGTTCCCGAAGGGCCCAGCTAACTGGCTAAGAGGACACTGGGTGGGGTCAAATTCCCAGCCCTGCTTGACACTCCATGCACATGGAGAAGGAGGAGACCCTTTCTTTTAGGGAATCAGTCATTGTGTGAGCAGAATACTTGCTCCCAGAAGGGTCTCATCTGTTTTCTGACCGGCCCTGCTGACCGTATTGGGAATCCAATACTGGGCTCCCACAGGCAGCCAGAGGCCCAGACCCAGCAAGTACCCGGGGGTGGGGATGGACCTGGCTCTATCTCAAGGAGTTCACCAGTTCACCTGGGGACCTTCTAGCCACTTAAGGTAGGGAAGATGTTGAGGAGGGAGTAACTCGCTAGAACCTAGATCCCAAGCCCTACACGTATAGCTAGGGACTGTCAAGATGTATCCTAAAAGGCAAAATGCATACACTGTGTGATCTCACTTATAGCTGAACCCGTGTAACGTATATATGTATGTGCATACAAACACATAAAAATTGCAAAGACCATACAACAAAATATCCCTAAAAGTTAGTATTACAGAGGATTTTGACCTTTTTCATGAGAGGTATGCAATCCCTTGTCCAAAATTCCAAAACTCAAAAAGCTTTGAAAACCAAAGTCTTCCTCTAACTCATTTGCCATCATTACCTGACCTGAGCTGGCAAGAACCTATTTATCCCACTTGGAGGTGAATATGCAAACACTTCTATGCAGAAACACTCAGGTGTATGGTTATGAGGTCCTACCACAGACTCCACCAGAGGTGTTACATGACACACAGTACACACACCAGGGGATTTTTCTAAATTCTGTAATTTCCCTAAATTCCAAAGCACATCTGACCCCAAAGGTTCAGGTTCAGTGAGCCTGTGCAAATGTTTATCTTCAGACTTAAAAAAAAAATAATGGAGAGATGAATAGGCAGAAAAGAGGATGTTTAGGGCAGTGAAACTACTCTGTATGGTACCCTTAACAGTGGTTACACGTCATTATACATTTGTCCAAACCCATAGAATGTACAACACCAAGAGTGAACCCTAATGTGAACTGTGGAATCTGGGTGATTATGATGTGTCCTACATGGACACTGACTGTAACAAACGCACCACTCAGGTGGGGGGTGTTAATAATGGGGGAGACTATGCATGTGTGAGGGCAGGTATGGTATGTGGGAACTCCCTGTTCAATATGGGAACTCTTGTTCAGTTTTGCTGTGAACCTAAAACTGCTCTAAAAATTTAAGTCGAGGGGCGCCTGGGTGGCTCAGTCATTAAGCGTCTGCCTTTGGCTCGGGTCATGATCCCGGCATCCTGGGATCGAGCCCCGCATCAGGCTCCATGCTCAGTGGGAAGCCTGCTTCTCCCTCTCCCACTCCCCCTACTTATGTTCCCTCTCTCGCTGTCTCTGTCAAATAAATAAAACTTTATAAAAATAATTAAGTCGATTAAAAAAATAATGTCCATGTGTCACTGAAAACATATTTTCCATTTCAAAACAAAACCAGAAGCAGCAGACCTTTCCCAGGCCCCTCACGCCCTCTGCTGGCCACCAGAAGAAGCCAGCCTTATCCAGCATATGGGCTAGGGACCAGGAATCCCAAACCGGCTCCTTTGGGACACCACCCTGCCCAGGGATTTAGAGGATCCGGGCTAACTCTGACTAGACAGAGGGGATCACTTCTCTGCAGTCCACTTTTCCCCAGCTCAGGTGAGCGAAAATCCCAGCAGAGTAGGAAGTACAAGGTTCGGAGGCTCTGCATTTCAACCCCACCCCTGTCACTCACTCGCTGTGTGATTTCAGGTAAACTACCTGAACTCTCCAAGCCTCAGTTTCCTATCAAACAAGGAATATGTGATCTACCTCACAGAGCTGTGAAGAAGCTCAGAGGAGCTTCAGGGCCTAAAAAGGCTTGGTAAATAACAGGTCCTCAGCCACAGAAGGGGCAAGACTGGCACAGAGACCACGTACAACTGAGAGGCCCTCAAGTCCCACTGGAGTAGCTGGAGAGTAGGGGATGCAGAGGGGGGTGATGAGGGAACGCCCAGCAGCCCCACCATTAGGGCCCACACCCCAGGAAGGTGTGGCTGGCTTGCCAGAGATGACAAAGGCACCTGGAAGCCCTTAATGGGCTTCCATGGACAGCACAGAGACTCTTGTTTGTGCACAACACTCCAGCACGTGCCTCGCCCGCCCCAGAGGCTGTGGACTAGCACATTTCAGCCAGTTTCCCCCAGTCCATCCCTGCCCTGCAGGGATAGCCATCTCCCAACACCATGGTACCTGCCCCAGCCAGGGGTCACCAGCAGGGAAGCTGCAACTATGACTACAGGCCCACATTGGGCAGAAAGAAAAGTTCTAAAGAAGGGCACATAGTAACCTCCTGCCCTCTAGTGCAGGGAAAGAGATTGAGGGGAAAGGGGATCAAAGAGGAGGAGAAGGGCTCCTACTTATTCCTCCAACAAGGGTCTACCAGGCAGCTGCCAAATCAGACCCCTACTGTAGAAAGCCGGGCAACAAGGACAGCGCAATGAATCGGACTCGGTCTCTACCCTCCATAAGCTCGCTGACTGCTGGAGGGCATGGGCAAACAGTGAATGACCACGGACAAGTGTGAGCAGGGCAGTGAAGAGTTGAACACAGTGCTATGAAACACACAGGAAGGGACCTAACCAATCATTAAGGTTGGCACCTGAGAAGAGGTGCCACCTGATGGAAGGATTAAAACACGAAGACCTCCAGAAATGCTTGTTAACTGGGTAAGAAATCACTTCAGGGGGCGCCTGGCTGGCTCAGTCGGAGGAGCACGCAATTCTTGATCTTGGGGTGGTGAGTTCAAGCCCCACGTTGGCTGTAGAGATTACCTAAATAAATTAAATCACTTCTACCACAAAGCACCAGGGATGCCAAGAGGCCCAGCAGTGAGTCCAGCACAACTAAAGTTCTGGGTGGGACTAGGCAAGTAAACAGGGTGGGGCCAGGAAGAAAGATGAACTCATATTAGCCAAATGCCTGCCCCATGCCAGGTGCCTGATGCAAAAGGTGACTTCATTTAATTGTTCTTACCACAGCCGAGGTGGCAGTGAGCTTTATCCTCATTTGACAAAAGCAAAAAGAGCTGGGATTTGGGCACCAGCAAAGCCTAGTATAGAGGCAAAAGGGGAGGCCTCATGAGCCACAACATGGAGACATACCTGGCAGCCCATCCTGGGAAAGTCCTGGTTTGTCCCTAAAAATGAAGGAGGCCTGAGCATACCCTTTGCACAAGTAGGGCTTTGGTCCTGGGATGATCTGGGCCTGGATCTGGAGGCCAAACCACAACCCTCCCGCTGGCTTTGGCACCAGCAGCCTTAAGGGCTTTGGGTCTGGCTGAAACCCTGCCTCTCCTTTTGGGGAGAGAAAACAGGGAGGCCATGGTCCTGGGCTCCAGGAAGAGTTTAGAGTCCCAGAAGCCCCTAGCTTAGTCTCCTCCTTCCCCTGGCTGGACAGGAGCCTCTGAGAAAGGTGCCAACTTGGGAGTTGTTTAGGAAAGTGGCCCAGGAAGGAAACACTGGTGGGAGAGAGGGATGGAGGCTAACCCTGCCACTGATAAGTTTAAGCTACATCAATGCTCTGGCCTGAAAAAGTCAAGTCCAGACAGTGAATCTCACAAGCCCACTGCTGAGCCTGTGGGCAAGTCCCTCCACATCCCTGAGCCTCCACAAGGGGGCTGGGCAAAGCTCTCTGACATCAGGGGATCCCAGGTGCAAGACTCTGCAACCTACTGGTCCAAAGGCCCAAGAGAAGTTGAAGCAGACTGTGGGACCCAACTGACTTGGGTTCCAGTGCAGCTCCACCAATTATCAGCCCTGTGATGAACCACTCTGAATACTCCACAGTTTTCCAATCTGTGAACTGGGATAACAAGCTTCCCAGTAACGGGGTAACTGGAAAGACTCAAATGTTATATGACTTTCCCCAGTAGGAAAGCACTTAATGGGTTCTGTTCTCCTCCCTGGAAAGGAAACAAGAACACTTCTGTAGGAGGCCTAATGATGACCACCCAAAGATATCAGGCCCTAATCCCTGGAACCTGTAAATGCTACTTAGTAAGGAACAAGGGTCTTTAGGAGTGTGATTAAGTTAAGGATCTTGAGATGGAGAGATTATCTTGAAGTATCTGGGTAGGACCTAAATGCAATCACAAGTATCCTTAGAACAGCAGAGAAGACCTGACACAGAAGAGGATACTGCACATAAAGAGCGAAGACGGTGTGAAAACAGGGAGAGGATGGAGTGATGCAGCCACAAACCAAGGAAAGCCGGCAGCCACCAGAAGCTGGAAGAGTACTGGATTCTCCCTAAAGCCTCTGCAGCGACTGCAGCCCTGGCAACACCTTGATTTTGGCCCAGTGAAACTGATTTTGGACTTCTCGCTTCCAGCACCATGAGAGAATAAATTTCTGTTGTTCTAGACCACTCAGTTTGTGGTAATTTGTCACAGCAGCCACAGGAAACGAATACAACTCCCCTGAAGCACTTGCTGGTGGGAGCCATGGGGCAATATGGCATGGTTCCACTCCCACAGGATCCACCTCTGTAGCATCCCCCCAGGGAGAGGATTAGAATGAAGGCAGCAGGGGCCTGGAATTCCCCCTCTGAGTCTGGGAAGCTACTGACCCTGCCTATCAATGAATGAGCTGCCACCGAAAGGGGAGGGGGCAGGGGAAGATGGCAGCAGGAATAGCTGCTCTCGGGCAGATGTCTTCTCAGAGCCCAAGGCCAAGAGGTGTTTAATATTCTGGCCTTCACAGTTCTGTCCCAGCAAGCCTGATGCCAAGACCACCCTTCTCTCCCCCCAAAACACCCAGGAACACTGGCTCAGCTCCATGGGCAAAACACAGGCAACCCATCCAATGAAAAACAGGCGCACTGCTCTCTAAGGAGCAACACAAGCTTCTCCAAGGTGAAGGAATGGGAAAAGACCAAGGCCCCCGAACCTACTGCCGGGCCACTGATGGGGAGAGGGGAGAGGAGTTGGGTTAAAAAACGAAGATTCTATTATTCTGCAACAACAAGAAATGAAGTACTGATGCATGCTACAACATGGATGAGGCTTGAAAAGAATATGCTAAGTGAAGCCAGATACAAAGAACTGCACATTGTATGATTCCATTTATATGAACCATTCAGAACAGACAAATCAATCAAGACAAAAAGTAGATTAATAGTTGCTGGGATGGGATGAGGGGACTAGAGGATGGTGATGGTACGGGGTTTCTTTGCAAGTGATAAAAATGTTCTAAAAGTGATCATGGCAGTAGGTGCACAACTGTGAATACGCTAAAAGCTACCGAATTGTACATTTTAAATTGGTGAATTCTATGGTGTGTGAATGATATCTCAATAAAGCCATTAAAATTAAACAAGCCCAAAGGCCTATAGCACTAGCAGGGGAGAAGAAAGCCAAACACTGCTTGAAACTTTGCAGCATATCCCCACAAGCCAATGGGCCTCACCCAAAACTTTCAGAATGGGTAGGAGGAGTGGGGAGCAGGGAATTAAAGAAGAGATCACAGCTAGCTTCCGAGAAATGAGTCCAACCTCCCTCCTCACTGTTACCATTTTAAGGCTGGAGAAACTGAGGCCCAGATAGGGGAAGTGCCTGAAGACAGAGGACTCAAACCCAGACAGCCCGGGAAGGGACTACTTCCTGCTATAAGACTCTGTCTCCCCGCCAAAGGTATCAGCAGGTTTCCTAGATGCCAAAGCTCGGCTATTACAAAGGATTCCAGGAAGAACCAGATGATCCTGGGAAAACTGCAAGAGAAGAATCAGCCAAATTGAGGTGGGGCCAGGTCAGATATTCATACACTCAATAACCCCAGGCATGGGTGGCCTTTTGGGGAGGGGGAAAAAAAAAAAAGCTGAGAGTTTGCCTAAAGCCATAAAACAGCCAAGCAGGAGATCCTGGGGTTTGAACTCAGGGCTGCCCAGCTCCAAAGCCCAAACTTTTTCCACACTACCCCCACACCATCCAGTAGGCCCCCTGACAGGCAACCCCCAAGCTTATTATTCACCATAAAATTCACTGGACATAAAATTCACTGTCTGCCAACCCCAAGCCTCACACTGAACAGACACCTGTCCTGCCCACCAAGCTTGGATGGTGGGGAGAGAAGAAAGGGGCGGGGGGGGACCCAGATTTTCCTCCAAAGACACCCACCATTCTGTCACCTCCAACTCCAGCGGGCTGTGGCGTGAGTTCCCTAAAATCCCAAAGCTAAACGACACCTCCCCAGCTCCTTCCCTGACCAATGAGGAAACGGAGACCCAGAGAACACAGACCTAGCTATTCCGGTCCATCCAGCAAAGCTCCAGCAGAGCCAGAGTGGGAACCTAGGTATCCTGACTACAGTGCCAGGTCCAGCTTCTTCCCACCACTGGAGCATGCATCTCCCCCTCTGAAAATGCTCTGTGGGGTCCTCAAGCCCAGGAGACTTACAAGCCACTCTTTTCACAGGGTAGACTCAGTAAGGCAGCCATGCCTGGAAAAGGAAACCCCTGACATTACCACCAACCCTGCATCAGGACCCCAGGGTGCCAAAAGGGCTCCTCAAGTCCTACAGTAGTCACAGCATCCGAACAAACAGGAAATCTGAGTAGTCAGAACAAGGATTCACCATCTGGGCCTCCTCTCAACAACTCCTCTCTTTCCCAGGAGATCTAATGGGCCTCCAAGGCTACAAACGCCCCAGGGGACCGTTCAGGACCAAGACTGGAACAGCAGGAAGCATCTTCCCTCTTCTCATCCCCAAAAAGTCCCAAGTTGGATGAGGCGAGGCAGGGAGAAGCATCTTATTCTCCTCTTGTCCCAAGAAGTGTGAGGACAGGAAAAGCCTTTCCTCTGTCATCAGGAAGACATGCAGCCACAGAGCTTTACTTCCATGTTCTGATGGGAACAAGTATGAGGGAGAGAGCCTAGGAGATGCACAGGGGGTGTAAGGAGAGGTCTTTCTAGTCACCATGGCAGCACACAACTTTCTTCCTTTACGTCCTTGTGCTTATTTCTGTGGAGAAAAGGCAGACTCCCCCAACCAGGAAGAGAAACAATTCCTGGTCCTGACCCTATGGGCTCCGACAACTGATTCTACCTGCAGTAGTCAAGGGTAGAAAGGGAGCAAGGACAGGGTGCTCAAGACAAGGCCCTGGCCCCTGTGAAGTAAAGAAAGATTTATCTGAACCAAGGGAAAGAGAGATATGGGTAGAGAACTTCCCTGGAGTGGGCTATCTCTGGCGAGAACAAAGCTTGTTGAAAGCAATTCAGGAAGCTCAAAACATTTCCCTGATCCTGGAAATGAGAGGCAAACAGCTCGGTCAGGGAGAGACTCAGGGGAGGCCTCAGCCACCACGTCCCCAGTACCTGGCAACCTTCTCATAGACAGCAGGGAAATCTTCCTGGTAAGGGGTTCTTAGGACTATGAAGAGCACCCACGTCTTTCTGTTTAATGGGGGAGGCCGCAGGCCACACTGGAGAAGACCTCATGTCCCTCTCACTGGTGAGAAAGGACTGCTGGTTGCAGGATGGTGGAGAGAGCCTCATACTCAAGGGGGGAGCTGAGGCCCCTCCCTAAGGTGAAGGATCTCTTGTCCCTGAGAAGCTTAGGCCCCTGGGAAGAGGCTCAACTTTTCCTCAGAATCCCATCCTATCCGTGTCCCAAGGGGAGTAGGTAGTTCTCAGGATTTAGTTCACAAGTGGTCTGAGGCTCAAGTCCCCAAGGCAAAATATCTTATGTCCCTAAAAGGTCCCTATGACTGTGGTATACATATGCTATCTGAAGTGAGGTGACAATTACTCTCAGGGAAGACTCAGGTCTCAGGTCCTAAGGTGGGTTGAGTTGTCTCACACACCAAAGAGAAAGTTTAAACTCTTAGGGGGAGACCCAAGACCCTACTCCCTAGGGACTTAGGGCCCAAGGTGGAAGGAGTCTTTCTGTTCCTGAGGAATACCTTAAAATCCTTGAGGGGGAAGCCCAGACATCATCTCTAGAGACACACCAGTCACTGAGGTATGTATGGGTCTCTTGTCCTTGAGGGCAAGCTCAAGTGTCCTTGGCGCAATGGGTCTTAGGCCCTGAAGGCAGACTCAGATCCATGGGGAGGCCTCAAGCTCCATCTCTGGGACTCCATGCTGCCCATGTTCCCTGAAAAGTGGTATGAGGCTACAGTTCCCAAAGCAGGGATCTTACATCCCTGACAAGAAGCTGAGGCCCAAGGCGCCTGGGTGGCTCAGTTAAGCATCTGCCTTAGGCTCAGGTCGTTATCCTGGAGTCCAGGGATGAGCCCCACCTCAGGCTCCCTGCTCAGCGGGGAGTCTGCTTCTGTCCCTCTGCTCCTCCCCCACCCCCCCAACCCCTGCTTGTGCTCTCTCTCTCAAATAAATAAATAAAATCTTTAAAAAAAGCAGCAGCTCAGGCCCTTGGGGTAGGGGGTGCTCAGATCCCTGTTGCAGGGAGAGAAGGGGCTGTTATGTACCCAAGGCATGTTCTGGCCCTTCATAATTAGAAAGATCTCATATCCCCGTGTTTCTGTGTGTTGGGAGGGGGGTGTCTCAGACCCCCCAAGGAGAACACTCAGATACCAATCCCTGATGAGAAAGGACCTCTAAAGACCTCACCTTGCCTGGGACCTCTGTGTGTGGGGGGTATCCATCTCCTGAAGAGGCTTCAGACCCTGTCTCTGTAAGCCCCCATCCATAAACAGGGGGATCTTGGGCTCAAGTGCCCAAATCAGTGAGGCTTATTTTCTTGAAAAAAGGTTCAGGCTGGTGAGGTTGGGGAAGAGAAGAGCTGAAAGCCTATCACTTAAAAGAAGCTTAAGCTCCTAGAGAGAAATTCAAATTCTGACTCTTGGCCCCAGGAAAGTCTCAGACCACTGAAAGGAAGCATAGATCCTTGTCACTTAGAAAAGGGACGAATCTCATGTACCTTAGTAGTTTCTGGTCCCCGAGTGTTAGTTTTGGCTCTTGTCCCCAAAGGGAAGAGAATCTTGTCTCCCTGGAGAAAAATTCAGATCCCCCTTCTCTAAAGAGAATATATATACACGTATATCTCAGGCTCTTGATTCTAGAAAAGGGAGTCTCAGGCACTCGAAGGCAGGCTTAGGACCCTTAAGGAAGTCTCAAACTCCACTGCAGGGTGGTCCTAAGCTGTGTCCCCGAGAAGGAAAAGGAAGGGGGACTGTCCTGTATAGACTCCTGAGAAGGAAAAAGAAGGGGGATTGTCCTGTATAGACTCCTGAAAAGGGTTTATGTATCTTGGGGACGCTCAAAATTCCCCTGAGGTCTCCACCTTACTTGTGTTCCCTGAAGGAGGAGTCTTAGACCCTTATCCCAGAGGAAAGGAAATCTCAAGGCACCGAACACAAACCAAGGTCCCTTGCAGTCATGAGACTCCCCTCTCAGGAGGCAATCCCATCTAATGGCCCTACTTGATGAGGTCCCAGGGCCCGGAATAATGGCTCTGGGTCCCAGAAGAGACCACAGACTCCATCCTTAAGTCCGCCATCTTATCTGGGGCCTCTAACCCCCAAGTCCTTGGTGGGGGGTGGGGAAGAGAGAGCCTCAGGCCCCCACCACCAGAGAAGAATGCCAGACTCCGGGAGAAGACGTAGGTCCCTCGGGACGATCTCAAACAGCCTTCTTTGGGTCCCTACCCGGTCTGGGGATCCCACCCACCATACCCACTCACCTGTTACCCCCAGCCCATACCTGCTCAACGGTTGCGGGGTCCATAGCCTCGATGCGAGCTGCAGCCGCTTCATACTCGTCTTCACTGTTATAACCCGCGCCGACCTCCTCACGCTCTGGACTGCCCCCTCCAACCGCTCCGACCCCAGGGGCTTGACGCCGGCGCTTGCTGTGGCCCGGCCCTGAACAGCAACCGCCAACGCCTACGGCTCCGCCCACGCCCACCACCACGCCCGCCGCGCCCACACCCGCCGCCGCTGCACCCAGCGCGTCGCCGGGACCGCCGCCGGGACCAACAGGGCCCCCGCAAGGAGGAGGTGAAGCCTGCTGTGACCGCGGACCCGCCACGGCGCCAGGCGGCACGGCCAGCGCCCAGCGGTGAAGCGCTCCCGGTGGCCCCGGTAGCGGGCCCTGAGGCGGTGGCGAGGCCCGGCGGGCGCCCACGACGCCCGAGTCACGGTCGCGGTCGCCACCGCCCACACCCGTGCCGCCGCCGCCCACGCCCACACCCCCGCCGCGACGCGGCGCCGGGGGCAGTGGCCCGGGCGGCGGCGGTTCGTTGGCGGGGTCGGCGTCGGGAGGCGGCGGCTTCTTTTTGGGGAGAATAGTCATGGCGGCACCGCCAAGTACCCCCCAGCAAACCCGGCGCGGGGCACGCCGGGAGAGAACCCGGATGAGGGGGCTACTGTGGTGCGCGAAGCACGACGGGATCGGCGGGACCCGGATAAAGAGATTGATGCACCGGTTCGAGAACCGTCGGTGGCGCGCGGGTCACGCGGCAGGAGAACCCGGATGTGAAGTCCTAGATGAAGGCACCGCGGCGGGTTTGTCGCAGCCTTCTCTCCAGTCCAACAAGTTTATTGCTACACTCGGTCGTTCCGGCCTGCTGCTTCAAAGGAAACAGAACCAAAACAAGCACCTCTTCGCCCCGCCCCCTCGCAGGTTCTTGAACTACCGGGTGGGGCCCCGGGGCGCTGCGCAAGCGCGCCAGGGCACGGCCCCGCCTCTCGTTCGGAAGTACGTGGGCAAAATCTTCGCCGCCGCCACAACAATCGCGGGCACCAACCAATCGGGGCAGCTGCGTGGGTGCTCGATGACGCCCACGGGCCAATCAGATGCGAGCGATCGCCCTCCCGTGCCCTCCGTCTCAGATTTCAGTCAAAGTCGGCACCCTCGTTCCTTGCCTTTCTTCTCGTCCGCCCCGTCGCGCTCTTCTCTCCTCTACGTTGTGACTCGCAGGCGGGGGTACTACGACAGGACAGCGTGGCCGGCCCCGCGCACGACAATTTTGAAAGCGCCTCCCTGCCAGGTTTCCAACTTGGCCGCAGTCAGCCGGACTGACTGGAAAATATCAACACTCCCAGAGTATAGCACTCCCCTGAAGCGTCAGTTCCGGTCCCACCCACCTGCAAATCTTTGGCCGGCGGGGAGGCGGGTGCCGCTTCACCCTGGCAACAGACCGAGTTCTGCGGTGATTAGTTAAGAGCAGCCGTCACTCACGTTGGGCCGGCCAACCCTGGGACAGACGTGCACCGTGGGGACCTTGGGTGTTTGGGAAGCAGACACGCCTTCTTTGGCTCCGCAGCACTCTCGCCCTCGCGTTGACCTCCCCGCCCCTGTGGCTAGTGCGCAAGCGCAGCACAGCCTTTCCACCGCCCTCCCCCGCCCCCCGCCCCCTGCCACTGAGTTTACCTGGGTTGAGCAAAAGTTTATGAACCAGCGCTGTCACCAGCCAGTGCTTAGCAAGGGGGTTGGTAAAAATCCCTGGTATTGAGCGGTTGGAGAGCTACAAGCTAATTGGAGCTCTGCCCCTCCTGTCTGAGTGATCTTTGGCGAGTCATTTAACATCCATCCCATCCGCAATTTTTCAAGAAATTTTATTTATTTATTTTTTTAGTAATCGCTGTACCCAGAGTGGAGCTTGAACTCACAACCCCCAAGATCAAGAGTCGCATGCTCTTAGGACTAAGTCAGCCAGGCGCCCCTATCTGCAATTTCTACTTCTCTGTAACATGGCAATGATAATTATGATTTAAGGATCAGAGGTTAATGCTTGTAAAGGGCCTAGTGCTGTGTCTGACACATAGTAGGTACTCAATAAATTAGTCTGAATGGCAGTGCAAGGAAAAGGATCCCAGGCTTTGGAGTCAGGAAGACCTCAGTTCCAGGACCTGATGGACCGTTACCAACTGTATGACCTCGAGCGAGTCATTGTGTCTCAAATTTGAGGTTACCCATGCAAAACGGGAATGATAATGCCTGCCCAGACTACCTCAGGGAGTAGTTATGGGGTTCAGATGGGCTTATGAACCAAGAAGTTGTTTCGAGAGGTGAGGGCTTGCTGCCAGTCTTGGGAGTCAAACCATACATGCTGACCGAAAGATGATCAGAAAGCTCTTCTGAGGGCGCCTGGGTGGCTCAGTTGGTTAAGCGACTGCCTTCAGCTCAGGTCATGATCCCAGGGTCCTGGGATCGAGTCCCGCATCGGGCTCCCTGCTCTGCGGGGAGCCTGCTTCTCCCTCTCCCACTCCCCCTGCTTGTGTTCCCTCTCTCGCTGTCTCTCTCTGTCAAATAAATAAATAAAATCTTTAAAAAAAAAAAGAAAGAAAGAAAGCTCTTCTGAGTGCCATCTAACCTTCTTCCTTCAGATGCTGACCTTGGTTGAAGTTCTTCCCCGAAGGGTGTCAGTTACAAATGGCATGTTGTGTTTTCTGCTCTGAAGACTCAGTGGGAGAGGACTCACATTTCCTGGGCCTATTGTGTTCAGGGCACTATGCCAAATGCCTATGCATGTTATCATATTGAATCTTCTCATGATCCTCTCACTTGACCTATATTTCCTACTAGATATTTATTTGTCCAGCACTACGTGTCTAAAATTGAATCTAGGGTAATCGTTGTAGCTAATCTTCACCAAGTACTTTCCATGTGCCTGGCACTGTGTGCTAATGGGTTTGATGTTCCTTTTGACAGTGAGTGCCGCCCCCCACTCAGGCTTTGCCCAAGCCAGAACCTGGGAGTCAACCTCGTCTGCTCCCTCTTCCTCAACTCCCACATGCCTTTCAATCCCAAGTCCTGCCAATTCTACCTCTCAAATCTCTTGATTCTCCAACTCTTACCACCACTACACTTCCAAGCCAGCATCACCCACCAAATGGACTACTGCAAAAGCCTCCTCACCACCCTTCCTCCCGCCAGGACTGTTTCTCTAGAATCCACTGTCTATAGCCAGAGCAATCCTTCTGAAATGCAAACTTCGTGATGACTTTCCCATTTACAAGCCTTCAGAGGTCCCCGTTATCCTTAGGATAAAGTCCAAAATCTGTATCATAGCTTCAAAGGGTTTTTGTGATCCGGCCTATCTCCACATCCTTACTCTCATCACAGCCTCACACTCTCCTCCCTAGCTGAACTGAACTAATTTCAGTTCCCCAAAGGCTCTGAGCTTGCCTCCTAACCTCTAGGTCATTGCACATGCTGTTCCATCTGCCTGAAACATTTTTATCCTTTTGCCTGGCTACCTCCGCCTCATTCTTTGGGTGTTGGCCGGGTTAGGTCCTCCTGTCATCTGCATGCTTCTGCAATCCCATCGATTTTAGTTCTACAACACTACACTGTAATTGCTTAATTGTCTGCCCTCCGTGCTCACCTCTGTAGATCAGAGACAATGTCTTCTTTGCCCATCTTTGTATCCCTAGGGCTAGCACATGATACGCGGTTAATAAATATTTGGTGAATAAATGATTATTATTTTACAAATCAGCAACCTGAGGCAAGAGAAGGTTTAAGTGACTCTCTCACCTGGGGATTGGAACCCAGGTCAACTCAAATCCAAGGTCTGTCTTCTCGGTGCTCCACAGGGCTCAGTCACACACTAGCCTAGCGTACCCAGTAGCCCAGCAGAGAGAATGCAGGCGATGTCCACAAGGAAGGGGAATTTGCCAAATTTGAGAGATGCTTTCTTTCTTCTTCCTTTTAAATCTTGCGTTCGTTCTTTTTTTAAAAGCTAGCTCTAGGCCCAGTGTGTGGCTTGAACTCACAATCCCGAGATCAAGAGCCACATGCTCTACTGACTGAGCCAGCCAGGCGCCCCTGAGAGATGCTTGTAATTAGGGTTCAGTTCAGAGTCATTTGCTGCCAGGAAGCCCGGGTTTAAGTCTCCTCTAACCAAGCGTGTGCTGCTGTGGGTCTCAGCTCTTCAAACCACCCTCTTTAATTCCTCCTAGATCCCCATCTTCCAGAACATGCCACCAACCATTGACCTCCCAATACCTGTACCCACACCTGCCCTTCTCCTGGTTGAAAGGAATTGAAACCAGAGTACTTTCAACCACCAGCCCAACCCAGCCTCCAAACCCACAGAGCCAGGAGGTGCTCATCCTCATCTCTCCTCTCAGGTTTTATTGACTGATGGAAACTACATCTTTGTCAGCCACCAGCTCCACGGGGACAGTGCTGGGGACAGGGAACCTGAGATGATGCCAGATTTCAGCCTGAGAGCAGACACAGAGTTCTGGAAGGTGACCCAAGAGGGAAAAGAGAGAGGAATATGTGAAAAGGCTTTGTGGGGTGGGGGGAGGGAGGAAGAGGAGATCAAGAAGTTCCTCCTGCCCCCAACAACTCCCAGAGTTCAGGAACAACCCAGGCCTCAGCCCCTGATGCTTCTGGACTCCTGCCCAAGAACTTGGAATCAGCTATGATCTCCAAACACAGCCCAGCTCTCGCTGGCTGCTAGGCTCTTATCTCAGCCAGTCCAGACCCCAGCCGAACCCAGGAAGGAAGCAAACCAGAGGAGAAGAGAGGAGTAGGTAGAGGCGGCCCCTCTGATTAGGGCAGATGTAAATGCTGCAGCAGACTGGGGCAGAGAGGCTTTGCATAATTGTCATGGCAGCAGCTGCTATTGCTAGAGTTTGCTGGGGGCCCAGCGGAGGACGGGGTTGCAGGGACCCGTTTCCAGCAGCCAGGAAAGGGGAGTGGTGTTTGTGCTATCTGTGTGGATCGGGAGAGGCAGCCTGACCCCTGAGCCAAGGCCGGGGGCTGGCAAGTCACTACTGAGGCCACGGCCCATGAAGCCTGTGGTTGCATTCCAAGCTTCAGAATTGGGGAGTTGTGGGGCTCGGTGGAGGGCGGGGACATCTCTTAGAGGCCAGATCAGAGGCGAAGGTTCTCATCTCTGAACCCCCAAACCTCCACAGCCCAGCCAGAGAGAAGAGGGAATCTCATCTCTCCTTCTCAGGCCAGAGCTCAGATGTCAGGTGGGGGCCCCAGGGGCCCAAGAGGAGGAGCATGCAGGAGGCCAGCTAGGGGAGAGAGGCCAGCCCCAGCGTGCTGGGGCAAGGAGGCCGGGGGTGGTGGTGGAGGGGGCGGGGAGGGGGCCTGAGGAAGCCCAGCACTTCAGTGCCCCCTGGAAAAACTGTCGGGGGTGGGGAAAGTTTCCCCTTCCCTGGCTGCTTCCCCACCAGGTGAGCCGTTCCATCAAACTCCATTGCATAGTTCTCAGTGGGGGGCAGAAGGGGTCCCCAGGCCTACCCCTCCCAGCCTCCCCAAAATATGGCTTTGGAAAGGAGTCCCCAAGAATCGAGAGGGCCCTCTGGACGGGCGGACCCACCGCTCACAGGGAAGAGATCTTGACAGTCTCCGGGAGGAGGCAAGGGGTGCCCAGGCTGGAGTTCCTGAGGGTGCTGCTGGCCCCACCACCACCACCAGGGGAGGAAGGTTGGCTCTCGTCCGGCGTGTTGGCAGGAGGGGTAGGGATACTGATGATGGCAGCCACAAAGTCCCGGCTGTCGCAGTTCAGGTCGAGGCTGTCATGGGGCTTGGCATTGAGGCTTGAGCGGCTGTGGATAAGGGTGGGGAGATGGAAGCTTCTTAAAAGGTCCTCTTAATACTCGCCCCAGCAATCGTGGCATTTATTGAGCGCCTGCTGGGTCCCTGGCACTGTGCTAAATGCTTCGCCTGCATCCTCCATTATGGCGGTGCCCAGTGAGGGCCCTGGGGTCAGGTGGTCCTGGGTTGAAATCCTGGTCTCACGTTGGCCCCTCTGAACCTCTCTTCTCTCTTCCATCTCCAGCATGGGAATAACAATATTTCCTACCTCATAGGGTCGTTGCGGAGATTAGATTAGCATAATGAGCACACAGGGAAATAACAATATTTCTTCCCTCATAGGGTCACTGTGGAGATTAAATGAGATAAGAGGTGCTACCAAGTGTTCAGAATAGTGCCTGGAACATAATGAGAACACATGCAAAAATGTTCTCCATTACGGTCACTCCTTACAATGCCAAAATCCTCACAACGATCCATTCTGAGAGCTGCACAACCTGGTCCCTGTTCCTTTCTGATTTGGCTTCCTACCACTCTCCCCCTCACTCACTCCACTCTGCTCACAGGAGCTTCCTGGCTGTGTCTCTGACATGCAGACCCACTCCTGCCTCAGGGCCTTTGCACAGGCTGTTTGCTCCCTCCCTCACCTTCTTCAGATGTCACCTCAGCAAAGCCTCCCCTGACCACACTATTTAAACTGCCTCATACCCTGTTCTATACTCTCTGTCCCCCACCCCCAATTTATTTTTCTTCTTGGCACTTAACACACCTCATCATCTGTCTTTGTTTGTTTATTAACTGTCTTATTGCACTAGAATATAAATTCCAGAAGGCCAAGGATCTCTCTCTGTTCTCTTCGCTGCCTGAAGTGAACTCAACTCCTAAACTCCTACAGGGAACTCCAAAGTGCCTAAAAGTGTACCTGGCATATAACAGGCGCTCAATAAATGTTTGCTGAAGGAACCGATGAAGAACAAGCTCCAGACAAGAGAAGCCCAAGCTCCCAGCATAGAGGAGTTTGGGCTCAATATTGGCTTGCTGGGCGCGAAGTCATGACATCTCAGAACCCCCGCCCCTGGGGCCAAGCTCTGAGCTCCCCCCGGGGGGGAGCCAGCAGGTGGGGGTGCTTGCCTCTGAGGGGCAGGGCTCCTGCGCAGCCCTGCCAGTGTGTCCAGCTCCTGCATGCTGCCGCGACTGACTGAAGCCATAGAGTTGGCGAGGCGAAAGGCACGGCGCTTGGCCCTGCGGGGGCAACAGGAGGACAGCAGGCCGCCGGGCCCCACTGCCTGGGAGGACACAGAGGTGCTGCGGCTCGTGCGGCCCCCCAGTGAGACAGCGCCCAGAGCCTCACTGAAAGTCAGCTCATCCGTGAACTCATGGCACTGGGGGCAGAAGAGAGGCACCGTCACCAGGCAGCACACGGGAACTGACCCCACCCCCGGGCCTTTGCTTAGGCTGCTCTTTCCTTTCCAGAAGTCTCTCTCGCTTCCCTTCCCTTGCCCACCCTTCAAGGCTCAGCTGTACTGGGGCCTCTTCCAGGAAGCCCTCTGGGATTTCCACAATTAGTAGTGAGCCTCCCATCCCGGGGGGGTGGGGGGAGCTGGCCTGGCCGCAGAGGAATGCCCCTCCTTCTGCCACGCCGCCACCTCTCCTTAGGCCTCACCGTTGTCTTCTCTAGACAGTGCAGGAGGTGGTGATGTTGTTGCTCGAAAGCAGACCGGTTCCGGACACACAGCGCCTGTTCCTCCCCGCTGCCGCTGTCCTGGGTTGGGGGGGCGGGGGACGGAGCAGAGCACTGAGGTCAGAACCTTCTTCCTCCCGTCACTGCTCCCCTCCCCCCAACCCCAAGGCAGGCCCCTCCCCACCTCAAGGCCCCCGTTCTGCTTGTACTGCAGGAAGGCATTGGTGGTACCACTCTTTGCCAACCGGATCCTTGCCAAGCGCACCTTCTACAGAGAAAGGAGGAGACAGAGAGTCAGGTGGGTAGACACAAGAGTAGACTGGCTCGGGGTGTGGGCAGCAGGAGGTACTCAGAGGGAAGAGGCAGGTACCTGTTGTGCTCGGCGCTTGTCAGCACGCTGGTTCTGGTGGTAGATGCGGCTAAAGTTGGACACGATGACCGGCACAGGCAGCGCGATGACCAGGACACCGCTGAGGGAGCAGATGGATCCGAAAATCTTGCCAGCGATGGTGCTGGGCACCATGTCTCCATAGCTGGGGCCGGGGGGGGGAGCCAAGGTCAAGAAAAGTGCGCACCCACCCCTCAGTCTCCCACTCTGTCCCATCCAACCCGACACGCTCTGCGACCCTGGCCAGGCACTGAAACTTTCTGAGCCTCAGTTTCCTGCTCTGCAAAATGTGGGGAAAGACCTTTCTGGCCACCAGTGGGGGTCAAATGAGAAATTGGCCCTCGGCTCCTATCATCTGCTGCCCCCCCATCTGAGTTGCACACCGAGCATCTGAGTCAGCTGGAAATCTATTAATGCCAAACAGAGGAGAGAAGGAGGAAGTCATAGGCAGTAAATATAGTCTCCTGGGCAGAGAGTCCCAGCACCCCAAGCCAGCTGAGGGGCTCTGAGTCCTGGGAGCAGTGCTCTGTTAGTTTTGCTTACATCTGTCTTACCTTTTCTAGGTAGGACCCCTTCTTATTACCCCAGAAGAAGCCTTGAAACTGTCCTCCTATGAAAAAATAGGGGGGAGCCTTGTAACTCCCTCCTCTTCTTCATGCCACCTCTTCTCCCAAGGAGATGGAGCGGTGCCGATCTTACCAACTTGTTTCACGGGGCCGGGGTGGGGGGACCAAAGCTCAGGGAGGTTCCGTAGCTGACTTGTTCAAGATCGCACAGCATACTTTTTTGTTCTGACCACAGGAGCAATTAGATCCCCTCCCCTCTGCAGTCCCAGCCTCTGCAGTCCCAGCCTCTAGGCCTTCGCTCAGTCCATGTCCCACTCCCCCTCCCCCCAAGGATGGCTGTTCCTTATTTCTTTGTTTTGACTCATTTAAAAGTCTCTCCAACTTGGCCATTTCTGGTCTGTGATGTGTCATCTCAGACTGTGTCCTCAACTATGAGACGCAGGCAGCTGTCCACCCTCCCGGGGTTGCTGTGAGGACTCGCTAGGGTAAAAGGCACCCAAAGACCCAGTTCCAACCCACTCTCAGGGCTCAGTATTTGTATGTCGATCCAATTCTGAACCTCCAACCAGAATGAATTTCTACTCCTTAGCAACCTGAAAGCCACTTTTCTGTACCTCTCTGAAAGCCCCGAGCAAGGCCAATTCACCCATTCGACAGATCCTGAGCAGCAACTGCACGCCTATTCCCAGCGATGGAAATTTAGAGAAGGAGCGCGGTATCTGCCCTGGACAATGTCTTTAAGAATAACATGAGTTGGGTGATCCCATTTGATGCCTTTATCCCAACTGTTCCCTCTCAAGGACTGACACTAAAAACATAATGCCGAAAATACCTTGACCTGGAGAACATCAAGGAATCACAAAGCCACAGAGGTAGTACTCCATACGGCAGATGATTCTGGAGGTTTGGGAGACATGGGTCCTCAAGGTGGGAAAAGGAGGTGATGGAAAGCCAGTACCTAGGTATCCTACACCAGAAACTTTCAGAGAACTTTCACAACCATGAGGTCACGGAATCCCCTCTAAATGATGAAGGGATCACCATTTCCCATTTGACACAGTGGGGGAAACAGGCCCAGAGAGAACAAGGTCAACAGAAAGAGTGCACCTAAGACAATCCTTGGAACCCAAGTCTCCTGACCCGGACAGTGAAGGCATCGTCAGACCTGCGAGGGATTTGGAGATTGGTCCAACTCCCTCTGTTTTTTTTAGAGAAGAGCAAACGGAAGCGCAAATCGAGAAAAAAGAGATCGTTTATCTACCCTTCTTACTCTTACAGAAAACGGTGAGTGTAACTGGTCGGGCAGCTCCCAACACAGGGTCTGCACTCACCCAAGTGTGGTCATGGTGACAATGGTATACCAGAAGGCCGCAGGGATGCTAGTAAAGTTGGTCTTGTTTGTGCCCTTCTCGGCATAAAACATGACAGTGGCGAAGATGATGATGGCCATGGTGAGGGAAAAGAGGAGAAAGCCGAGCTCAGAGGCACAGCTCTTGAGGGTGTAGCCCAGAATCCGCAAGCCCTGTGAGTGCCGGGAGAACTTGAAGATGCGGAACACCCGGAACACACGCAGGGTGACGAAGGCGCCCGAGACATCCTCGTTCTTGGGCACGAAAAGCCCGATGTAGTAGGGCAGGATGGCCACGACGTCGATAAGGCTCATTACACTCCGCAGGAAGCGGCACCGGCTGGGGGCGGCGAACAGCCGCAGGAGGTACTCGCCCGTGAATATGAGCACACAGGCCGTGTCCATGCAGAAAAAGGCCAGCGGGAAGCGGTCGCCGCAGGGCTGCTCCCTCGGGGGCCGCCGCGCGGGGCCGCGGCACGGGATGGTCTCCACCACGTTGGCGATGACTGAGACGGCGATGAAAAAGCCCGTTACGTAGTAGAAAACGAGGGCCGCGGTGCTCGTGTGCGGGTTCTCGAAGGCCCGCCAGAGCCGCTGCCGCAAGGAGCTGCCGGCCGGCAGGGCTGGGCCATCGCCGGCCTGCTCGGCCTCCTCGTCCTCCGCCAGGCGCTCGGCGTTCTCCTTCTTGCGGTCCCGGTACTCTTCGAGGCAGCAGTCGCCCACGAGCTCGGGCACCAGGCCGTAGAAAGCCAGCTCTTCGTCGAAGGCCTGGATGCACTCCTGCCGCGGGCAGTGCAGGCGGCCCGTGCGGTAGAAGTTCAGCACGTGCCGGAACATGTCCGGGTCGCGATCGAAGAAGTACTCGCCCGAGTCCGCGTCATAGAAGAATTCCTTCTCGGAGCTGCCTAGCAGGGTGTCTGGGTAACGGTCCAGCGTGTTCTTCCAGGTCTCGAAGCGCCGGCCGCTCACATTCACCACCAGAACCTCGTCCCCTCGGGACGCCTTCACCCCCGGCGCGGGGGGCAGCGGCTGCTGGGCCAGGGGCAGCCAGCCCACCGCGGCCGCCCGCGCAAAAGGCAGCCACGTGGCCACGCCTGCCGCCATCCTGCCGCGCGCCCCAGGCCCACGGAGACTTGGGGGGGGGGCCTTTAGGAGAGTGTGGCTGTCTCCAGGATGGTGGGGGCTTGGAGAGGCCCTGGGCCACTCGCACAAGCAAACTGGGGGTGTCTACAGAGGCCAAGAGGAACCAGGAGGAACTAGAGAGACGGGCAGGGGCTTGGGGGGCATTTAGAGGGTCTGGGGGGGACTTGGGGGTTGTCTTGAGGGACCTACGGAGGAGGGGCTAGGGCACATGGAGAGGAACAGCAAAGGGGCGCCTGGAGGGGCCGAGAAGGATCTGAGGGAGTGTTTAGAGAGACAGAGATGGCTCTAGAGGGGTCAGCATGTGCCTGCGAGATGTCTGGGGTGTCTAGGGGGGCAAGAAACACTGGGGAGTTGTCCACACTCTCAAGAGTTCTCAGGGAAGATGGGGCTGGGACCCCTTAGTGGGCTTGGAGAAGGGACCGGGGCGTCCAGAGGGGTGGAAATGGGACCAGAGGTGTTTCAAAGAGGCCGAGGGTGTCTAGAGGGGGCGTTCTAGAGGGGCCGAGAAAAGTGAGGCGGCTCATCCACACCCTCAAGACTTCTGGGGAAAAGATTAGGGGACTGGAGCTCCCTCCTGGATCCAGGAAAGGGGTTCGTGCACGAAGAGGTGGCTATAGAACCAGGAGGTTGTAAAGTGGCTGCGAGGTGTTTTGGGAGTGCCTGGAGCTGCCAAGAATAGCCTGGCGCGGGGGTGGGGGGGGTGGGGGGGGTTATCTACACTCTACAGGAGTTCTGGGGAAGGAAGGCGAGGTGGGGCCCCCTAGAGGGGCTGGAGAAGGGAGTGGGGCATCTAAAGGGGTAAGATATGGGGCTAGGTTATTTTTCAGAGACCGAGAGGTGTCTGGGGGCGAGGGGTATGGGGGGGGGTTGCTGAGAAAGTCTGGTCCACCCTCCCAAGAGTTCCAGGTGGGAGGAAAGGGCCTGAGGAAGCCCCCTGGGGCTCAACTGGAAGTTGGGCACAACCCCAGAGCACCCAGAGGATGGATAAAAACTAAGACAAGAGGAGGGGTCCCCCCTCCCCCCGCAAAATGGGTTGGAGAGCGGGTGGGGTGTTAAAAGGAGTTGGGTGTGTCTCCAGGGAGGGGGGCTGGCGGGCCTTGCGGGGGGCGGATGGGGGAGGACGGGGAGAAGCTGCGTCCCACCGTTAGGGGCTGGTCTGGGGAAGCCACACCCCGAGGGGCCGGCGGTAGAAGCGGCGGCGGCAGAAGAGGGGAAGCAGCCACAGTCGGCCCGGGAGAGAAGGCGGCACAGGCAGGGGGAGGGGGCCGGGGCCCTGGAAGGACAAGGGCCAGGAGAAGCCCTGGGGACTATCCCAGGATGGGCTAGAGCGTGGGGGCTGGACCAGGGAAGGGACAAGGACAGCGCTGTTGGTGGCCCCCTCCCCCTCCCCCAAGGACCGTCCTCACCTGTGTCCCCGCTGCAGCGGTGGCCACAGCGGTGGGGCTGGGGGTACCAAACACCGGAGCTCCTGCCCCCCTCTGCAGAGCTGCCCGAGTTCTCCTCCTTCTCTGCTTCTCTCTCCCCGCCCCTCCGAGCTTGCCGGGAGCTGGAGAGAGAGGCAGGGAGGGGCCTCGTGGCTCCCGGAGCCCCCTCCCCTAGGACAGCCTGAGAGGGACCCTGGGGAGACTCCGCCTCCTACAAAGCTGGTTGGGCCTCAGTCGCGTCATCTGGAAAATGGGGGTGGCAGGGAGCTCTGCCAGTTCTCCCCACCTCCTTCCTGGACTCCCCCCTCTTCCTGCCCAGCTCCTACCCCCTCTGCCCCCGGGGGCCCCCACCCCCACCCGTCTGAATCAGCAGCACTTAGCAGATCTGATCGATGGGGAGGCGTCTGTTAATGGCCCCAGAGCGGAGTGCCATGGGGAATGATGCAGCGCTGTGTCCCCTCCCTGCCCCCATGCTGGAGAAGGGCTGGAGAAGGGGGTGGATGGGGGGACTGGTGGGGGGCATTTCTCTAGATGGCCAGGCCCCCAAAGCTGCTCCCTGGGTGGGGGGGTGCATGCGTTAGAGCCCAGTTCTGACCAAGATGGTTGCTATGGGACTGGAGCACCAGCCTGAAATAGGGGGTAAGGGGAGTGTGGATGGGGGCAAGCCAGGATGGGGACAAGCCAGGTCCCACCCCCATGCCAGGGTCTCTCGCAGGCGGGCCCCACTCTGAGGGGCAGTCTGCCTCATCCCTCTGCGTCCAGGAGCCTTAATTCACGCCGCCTCTGCTAGAGGACTCTGCTCCCGGGTGGCATAGAGTACTGGGTACCGAGTGCCTCAGACCACGGATGGGTTTGAACCCCAGCTTTGCTACTGACTTGCTGTGTCCTTGAGCAAGTGACTTGTGTTGTATCCTCAGCTGTCAGATGGAGAGTTACCCCAACTTGATAGTATAGTGGGAGGCATTAAATGGAGTCATGTGAGAGGGGATGGCACAGGGCATGGCGCACAGGGGAAGCATTTTTTGGTAATTAAAAGTGTGGCGGGGGGGGAGCACTAAGGGGGGACCAATTTTCCCCTTTCAATCAATCTACCCACCTGTGTAATCCTCAGTTTGCTCACTCATCACACTCCCGATTTGTCTTGTTTCTCCATCCCTCCATCCACCCACCACGCACCTATCAATCCATTCTCCCACCCACAACCCAGTGCTCTACCTATCCCTCCATGCACCCACTCGCTCATCCATTTGTATGTTCACCCCATCCACCTATTTGCTACCCTATCCTTATGTACCCCCAGCACCCATTATCTGTCCATCCATAGCCGTGCCCATCACTTACTTACCTACTCTTCACTCTTCCTCATCCATCCATCCATCCATCCATTCCCCTGGCCATCCGTCTACTTACATCTCCGACCTATCCATCTATCCATTTATTCATCCAATTGCCTATCCAACCATCTGCCTGTGTATTTCTTAACCTCCCCCATCATTGATCTGTGCAACCTTCCACTTATTTATCCATCAGTCCATCTAACCACTTATCTATCCTCTCACCTGCCCACTCTTATCCACACCCATACCCCACACACATCCACCCACATACATATCTGTAGGTATTTCTGTGCCACTCGGTTGGAGGGGCGGACCCACGGTAACTGCAGACAGCTGGGGGAGGTTGGGGGAAGGAGAGTGAAATTGCAGCCACAGACCTCCCTCCCGGTTCCAATGGTGTGACCTCCCCATCCCCATCACACCCCTCCGGGTTGGAAAGAATGAGAGTAGACAGTCAGTGGGTGGGCCCATCTGGCCAGATGGTATTTTGGCTGCAGCCTTTACACACACACACACACACACACACACACACACACACACACATTGCTAGAACACTGAACATGGACCACGCCCCACCCAAACATCCCCAATCCCAAATGCAGAGTAGCCAGGCTTCCAGACATAAATTAAAAAATAAAATAAAATAAAAAAGAGTTGGTCTCTGGGGAGGGAGAGCTCATGCAGAGATGAAGGCAAAGGCCTCTGGGAGCCAGGGCAGAGAAAGACGAGAAATCCCTGCCCCTCCCCTCAGGATCCCCACTCCCTGAGGGCTTCTGCCCTCAAACAGGGTCACTAACACCAGCCAACAGGCCTGTAACCCCTTTAATGTCCAGTCTCCCAACCTATTTGATTTTGGCCCCATTTTCCCACCACAGCCCAAGGGGATGGTGTCCTGGGGGGGGGGGAGGGGAGGGAGTAGGTGCAGCCTTCAGGTCTTTAGCTGGCTTCTCCCGGTTCTAGGTCTGGGTCAGGGGACCCCACGCACTCCTTGCTGAGCCGCACAATTTCCTGGGAGAGAACTTCGATGTCCTAAGAAACAAACGAGCCATCAGGGGCCAGGGAAAAGAGCAGGGGACGCTCCCTCACCAAACCCGGGGTGTCATCCTTCTCACCTCATTAATCAATGCCCAGCTATGTCTAGCCTGGCACAGGAAGGTATTTGGAGAGGCTCACAGAACCCCAGCAGTGGGTTGGGCTTGGAAAAGATGGGGGGGCGGGAGCCTCCCAGGGGAGGGGGACCTAAGGATACGGATATGGGAGCAGATCACCCGCTGCATGTGGTGCGGCCAGAGGATACAACCCTCCCCTTGCCACCAGCTTTTCTACTAAATGGTGAGCTCACTTCTCAGAGGCAGGGGCTGGGTCTGTAACCTTTCTGACTCCCCCAGAAATGGGGGAAATATTTGGGGGGGTCAGGATGGGCAAGCAGATGTATGGGGTGATCCATGGTAGGTAAACAGGTGAGCAAAGGAATGGTTCAGAGGACGGATGGAGGACAACAGCTAGGCAGGCAGGTCACTGGGCAGGTGGGTAAAAGTTAAGACAAGGGGTGACTGATGAGGTGGTGTGAGAGAGAGAGAGGTATGTCAGGAAATGGGTGGAAAGACACGGGGCAGATGATTAGATGGGCAAGTAGGGCAGGTTGATGGGCGAGCTGGGTGAAATGTGCGCGAACAGATGAGCGGGTGGGTGCAAGGACAGAGCGAAGAGTGAAATGTACGAGGGAGAGCACGTCAGTTGACTGGAGGATGGGGAGGTGGGGCTGGAGGCGTGGTCAGTGAATGGGTGGGGGGTTCTGGATGCTGGCAGATGACCCGGGGGCTGTGTGGCACGGGAGGCAGGCGGCGAGACGGACAGATGGGTAGGCTGGTAGGCCACACTCGCCTTGTGCAAGTGCATATTCTTGGTGAGTTGCTCCTCCAGCATGTTCTGGAGCTTCTTGTTCATCTCCCGAAGATTCTCGTCACCTGGCTTCACGAGGTCTCTCAGGACACTGCCCAGTCCACTGCGGTCCGTGTGGCCGGCTGCCACGGACACATCTGCAAGGGCCCAGGCTGAGGACCTGCCCTTCGGCAGGGCCGGAGGACAGACAACAGAGACGGGGCAGAGAAGAGGGAAGCAGAGAGTGGGGGCAAAAAGCAGGGGGCAAAAGCCATGTGATGTCAAGGCCAAGGCTCTGCCATGTGAAACCCAGCCGTCACTTACTAGAAATGGGGGTAATAGCCAACTCGTGGGGCTGGAAAAAGGTCTCCGACCGCATGCAAAACACAGAGCACCCAGCTCTCAGCATGCATCAGTCCGTGTTATTCTGACTCATAAAGGAAAAACAGGGGTAGGAGAAAGCATGAAAGAAAGGAGCAAAAGAAACAAAGATGGGGGCAGAGGAAAAAGAGGAGAGAAAGTGGGAGAGGAAGAGATAAGGACCCCCTTCTTCAGAGGACAAGAACTTCCGGAGGAGACACGGTACAGACAAGCAGTAGGAGCAGTGAGACGAGATGATGGGGTGCAGCAGAAAGAAGAGATGGGGAGAGAAAGGGGACAGAGAGCCACACCAGAGAGAGGAGAGTGGAGTGAGGACAGAGACCCAGACAGAAGGGAAGAGCCGAGGTAAGAGACAGACACACAGGGGATGGACGGGCCGGGCCTGCTCTCCCCTCCAACAGCTGTGGTCTTGTCAGTACCTTTGCTGAGTCGCAAGAGGAGAGGAGACAGTGGGGGAGGAGGAGGCAGGTCAGCGGCCGGATGGGGGGGTGAGGCTGGGGAGGAGGCACTGACCGATCCGGCTATCCATGACGTAGGTCTCGATGATGGCGCTCTTCCGGCAAAGGTCCTCCGCCATGGAGGCGCTGCTCACCTCCAGGTGCTTCACCTGCAGGGCATGTTCACACGTAACAAGGGGCCCAGCCACACATCCCCCCTCCACACTCCAGCCTCCCCTCCAAGGGTGTGCCAAGTGAGGACAAGCAGGCAGACAGCACCTTCTCCTCCAGCATCCATTTCTCTTGCTGCGTCTCTGCCAGGCGCTGAAAGAGCTCAGCCACTTCCTCATCTGACAACTCTGCTGGCCGAGGGGGCTGGGCCTGAGGGCTGCTGGATAAGGACTGCGGGGAAGAAGAGGGGAGAGGCCAGCCCAGGGTCAGTGCTGTCGCCCGCCCCCAGTTAGGATCAGGGGCTGAAAGGGAGCCAGGGCTGGGTGGGGGTGGGCTCTGTGACAGGGGCCATAGACCAAGTCTCAGCACCCACAGGGACTCTGGATCTCCCTTTGCCTAAAGAGGGACACAGGAACCGCCACATCATTTCCTCATTGAGAGGATGAAGGGAGAGCCTCTAGCAAATGAGATCTTGTTTCCAGTCGACACGAAAACTAGAGGACAGAGCAACAAGCTAAATGATACCACTAGGAAGCCAGCAGGAGAACCCAAAAGGTGGGACGTTTTCTTCAGGTCAACTGGCTGGTTTCTTCTATGGGTTGGTGTCATGGAAAAAAAAAAAAAAAAGAAAAAAAGAAAAAGGACCACACTAGACTCAAGAGACTTAAAGGGCATAAAGCAACCAGATGCGACATGTGCTCTGAAACTGAATGCTGGTTTTCGAGGACATTTTGGGGCCAACCAGGGAAATCTGATTAAGATCAGAGTACTAGAGAAGATGAAAATTTATGAAATCGGGAGGATAAAGATCAGCTGAACAGGGGCGCCTGGGTGGTTCAGTCGTTAAGCGTCTGCCTTCGGCTCAGGTCATGGTCCCGGGGTCCTGGGATCGAGCCCTACATCGGGCTCCCTGCTCTGCGGGAAGCCTGCTTCTCCCTCTCCCACTCCCCCTGCTTGTGTTCCCTCTCTCACTGTCTCTCTGTCAAATAAATAAAATCTTAAAAAAAAAAAAAAGATCAGCTGAACAAAAACAGGTTACTTACAATCTCATTTAGGTTTAAGAAAGAGAGGGGCACCTGGGTGGCACAGTTGGTTAAGCATCCAATTCTTGGTTTCAGCTCAGGTCATGATTTCAGGGTCGTGAGATGGAGCCTCACGTCGGGCTTGGAACTCAGCATGGAGTCTCCTTGAGATTCTCTCTCTCCCTCTGCCCCTCCCCCCACTTGTTTGATCTCTCTCTCTCTTTCTCTAAAATAAATAAATAAAATCTTTTTTTTTTTTTAAAGAGCAAGATCTAGAAAGGTGTGAACCCAGGGTTTATAGTGGTGATCTCTGGATGGTGAAGATGTGGTTTCTTTGGATTTAAAAAAAAAAAATCTTCGCTTGTGTGTGTTTTTTAAATTTTTCTACACGGCACACATACTACTTATGGAATAATCACAAATGATTTCCAAATAAAAGTGGCCAGCCAGGAAGCTGACACAACAGACGACAGTAACGAGTGATAATTACAAGTTGGAAAAAAGGACCTCCTACCTGGGTGGTGCACCTGCTATGAGTTACATATTTTATGACACCGGGAAAGGTGGAATTAGCTCACAGATGAGGGAACAGAGGGTCAGGGAGAATAATTTGCCCATCCCCCATTTGGCAATCTGAGTCCCAGTTGGCGAGCTTAGAGAAAAGTTGGTAAGAAAATGTGTGTGCTGGGCCCAGAGAGGTAGATGGCTGCAGGGGAGGGCAAAAGGTGGGCCCCAGAACTGGGGTAGGAGAAGCTGGACTGTCGGCTCCTCCTTGCCCCTTACCCTGGCTGGAACAGTCGAGCTTTCCTTCTCCCGCAAGATCTCCCGGTAGCTGAAAGAGGAGACGCTACTGCTGTCCCCAGTCTGGGTCCGGCTTGGTGAGTTCATCTCTGAGAGAACCAGCTCCTCAAGGCCTTGGGCAGAGAGGGAAGAGAAACCTGAGCCCCAATCCCCCAGGGTCCCAGGGCAGCGACTGGCAGGAAGAGGCAGAAATAGACTGGACAGAGATGGAAAGAGGCGAAGTGACACTTGGGCGTGGGGAAGGTGGAGGCAGACAGCACGACAGGGACAGGCAGAAACAGAAAAAGGAGCTGCTTCTCCGGGCAAACACACACGCCAGAAGAGAAACAAAGGTGAGGAGGCTGGGAGAGAGTGGGCAGTGTGGACACCTACGGGCATTAAGGGACGTCTGCGCTTGGACTTGGGGTACGCACAAAGAGGACTGACAGCTGGGGAGAGCATGGGGCAACGCCTACATGCAGAGAGAAAACCCGACAGGCAGCGAGCCACAGCAGACGGGGGAGGCCAACAGAGACCGGGCATAAGGACACGAGTCAGCAGAGACGAGAAGAGGGAAAAAAGATGGAGAGAGACATGTAACCGTGACCCTAAATCCTCATTTCATCTAACGGACAAGGACAATGTATGGCACCACCATTGGAATCTGCTTGTTGATTCGTACCTTAATCTGTAGCAAAACAGAAACCAAACCTCTCTGATAAAGAGAGGTTACGGGCACCTGGGCGGCTCAGTCGTTAAGTGTCTGCCTTCGGCTCAGGTCATGATCCCAGGGTCCTGGGATCGAGCCCCACATCGGGCTCCCTGCTCAGCGGGGAGTCTGCTTCTCCCTCTACCCCTCCCCACTGCCTACGTTCTCTATCTCACTCTCTCATACTCTCTCTCTCAAATAAATAAATAAAATCTTTAAAAAAATAAAGAGAGGTTACTTCAGGATAGACAGAATGCCTCAGGGAGACATAGATTGGGTGAGAGATAGATCCATTTTTGCCATGTCACTTAAAGCAGGCCCAATGAGCTTGGGCCTCTGCTCCTGCAGCTGCTTCTGGGTATCGGGGGGGCTGACATCCCACCCCAAGGATCTCCAGCAAGAGCCGATGGCCGCAGGGGGACAAGGGAGCAAGTAGTCTCTGAGCCTGTGATATGGGAGATGCACAGTGCCCTCACCGCTGCATCATATCTACTTATTTAAACATATTTATAGGCCATTTCCTTCTAAAAAAAAAAGGTCCAAAGAAACTCAAGGTTTTTTGTTGCATCTTCTGCCCAAAGTGGCAGAAAGAACATGGATTTTAGCTGCAAAGGGAGAATGCTGCAGTGCCGCTGTCTGAATGTAAGTCTGTCTCCCTAGCTCAACCTGGGGCCCCTGGAGGACAGAGTTTTGGGGAGTTTCCTATGAAGGACCCTGGATGTGAGCATGGGGGCTCAGTCCACATTTACAGAATGAGAGAATGGATACAGGAGATTTAGACACCAGGTGAGGTGTGGGGATGTGTATGAGAGGGTTGTGGGGATCCAGAGACAGAGAAGAGAGAGAGAGAGAGTTAAAGAGACAGAGAAGAAAAAGGCAGCAGGAGAAAAGGAGAGAGAAAGAAAGCAGGGAGAGAGAAAGACAGAGACAGAGAGAGAACAGCACAAGGCGTCACAGAGAGACCAAGAGGAGACGCAGAAAGAGGTAATGCAGAGAGCAGGAAAAACAGAGGAGACCGACCGACCGACCGACCGACCAAGCTGCAGACGGACAGAGAGCACAGGAGAGCCGGTGGATAAAGGTGCAGAAAGTAGCTCTGGCCCTCGGGCCCAAGCCCAGCCGCCCGTGCACCCCGGCACCCCCTGCCCTCCCGGTCCCTCACCAGAGCGGCTCTTGCTGTTGGTAAGGATGTCTTGCAGCCGCTCCTGCAGCTTATCGGCCCTTTTGCGCTCCAGGTGCAGCTGCCGCTTGAGGTCCTTGAGCTGTGGGGGACGGGGGGAAAGAGGCGGGCTGAGGCCCAGTGGTCCCCCGGGCGGGGGGGCGGGCTGTGCTTGGCCAGCCCCGCATCATACCGCAGCACTGCCCTTCTTCTCCAGGATCCGCTGCCCGTCCACCGTGTCCTTCACCTCCTGCGCGGCAGAGAAAGCATGGCTGGCGGGCGGTGCCTTCCGTCCCCGCCCAGGACTCTGCGCTGGGGCCCGGGGTATGTCCGGGACGGTGCAGGGGTGGGGGTGGGGGACAAGGGACCTGTTTCAGGTTGCTGATGGTCTTCAGGTGGCAGTCCCGCTCCTCCTGGGCCTGCTGGAGCTGATCCCGCACACCCTGTAGCTCCTCCTCCTTGCTCTGCAAACCAGGGGGCAGCTCAGGCCTCTGCCTGGGGAACCTCCGTCCTCCCTCCAGGGCCCGGCCCTCCCGGGACAGAGGAATGGCGGCGGGCGGCGGGCACCTTCAGCTCGACGGTGTGCCGCTCGCGGCACTGCTGGAGGGTTTCCTCTTGCTCTTGCTGCTGCTGCTGCAGAGATTCCTACGGGACAAGCGTCGGGTCCGGCCATGCCCGCCCCCCGCCCCCCGCCCCCCCCGGCAGGGCAGTCATGGCAGCAGGGGCCGCTCCTGCAGGGGACACCGCGTGCCCTTAGGCGGGACACGGAGGCGGCACATCTAGGGCTGCGCTGTCTGCGCCACGGAGCGACGCGTGCATCTGACTTGATTTCACGAAACACAGCACTCACTGCATGCCAAGAACGTCGCAGGGATTTTACGTGCACTGACTCGGTTTACATAATCTTCCCATACCACCCACCTGGCGGGTACTATGATTATTCCTTTTGTTTTTACTGATGAAGAACACAGGCCGCAGGCCAGGTGAGGTGCCCACAGTGAGCAAGCGGCCCAGCCAGGACTCGAACCCACACAAACGGCTGCCTCCGGCACCTGCGCTCTTCACTACTGCGTGACACTTCCTCTTAGGTATTATGATGAGTTCTCCCCCACAATGGCAGTGAAAGTCCTTGTCCGAATAAAATCAGGATATTATAATGATTTCCTGATGGAAGCGGTTCCAGAAGGAAGGGATGCCTTTTCAAATCTGCTCATGTGGCATTCTGCCTCACTGATGCCCAGCCCCGAACCCCTCTGGAGGGCTGCCGTGGAGCTGGCGGGACGGCGGGGCTACCCTAGTCCAGAGTGTTGCAGAAAGTTCCAGGGCCTGACCACTCCCGGTCCCCTGGCGTGGCATGGGTATCCCCCCACCAGCCGTCTGTGCTTCATCAGGCACCAACTCACCTCAGCCTCCTTCAAGCGCCGCTCAAACCAGCCCTTGGCTCCATCCATAGAATGTACCTGAGCTTGAAGTTCTTCCACCGTCTGCTGGAGATTCTCCAGCTCTCGTGTCCGGGCCTGGGAAGAGGGGAGACCGTCAGGGCGAGGCAGGTGGACGAGTGGGCCCCTCACCCGCACCATCCCCGAACCCATCAGCGATGCTGTGCTCCCCCTAGTTTGAGAGAAGGACATTGCCATCCACCCAGCCACCTTCTCCTCGCGGATCTGCCCACGGAGCTCCTCCTCCTGCCGCTTCTTGTCTTCGTGCAGCTCTCGGAGCTCACGCTCATAGCGCGCACGCACCCCCAGCACCTCCTTCTCATGCCTTAGTCGGACGGCTCCCAGCTCTTCCTTGTGCTGGGACTTCTCCTGCAGCGTCTCCATCGCCAGCTCATCCAGCATGGCCTTCCGCTTTTCGGCACTCTGGGGGCAGGAGGATGCCAGTCAGCCTCCTCCCTCAACGTTAGACAGGGCCTCCCACCCTCTCCCCAGGCTCAGGGAATGAGCCCAATTCTGCCTCCTCCCCATACCCACAGAACTAGCTAAGTCACTCACCTAGCCTCATGGCACTGGTCACTTTCCACCCTGCTGCTGGTCCCATGTGTTGGCCTACATCACCTGCGCCCTCCCCACGGACCAGGGCCGATCCCTCCCCATCCACACTATCCACCTTGCAGAGCTGCCCACCTTCCGAGCCTCCTGTAGTTCCTGGGTCAATTGCTCTTTCTCCTGCCCGATTTCTTGAAGTTGTTCCAGGAGCCGACTATTGGCACGTAATGACTCCTAATGAGGGGACAAAGGAGAGGCGTTTGATAAAGAGCCTTCAGGAGGGGATCGTCGCCCAGGACCCCTCTGGTGGATGGGTCTCCCTTAACCCCAGTAAAGTTGGCATTATTCTCTCCGTTCCTAGATGAGAAACATGGCAGACGTTGCTAGCGGCTCCCCAGTGTTCCGTGCATTCCCCCCTCTGTCCCTAGCAATAGATTTCGTACTTGGACACACGGCGGTCGAGTTGACTTTTCCTTGCCTCCCTTGCAGTGAGGTGTGGCCACGTGACTAATTTCCATATGCAGAAGGGGTGAGCATGAGGTAGGTTATACTCATAAAGGAAAGGGGCATGCTGGGCCCATCCCTCTTCCTTCCCTCTTTCCAGATAGAAAACAAACATGATGAAGGGGGGGCCTGGGAAGCATCTCGGCTACCAAGATAGAAGTCTTGCATTGAAAGTGGCAATGTAGAAGGAACCTGGGTCACTGGTCGTGGCGCAGCCATCCCTAGACAGCCCACCTGGACTGTTCCATGAGAGAGAACTAGCCTAGGTGCTAGTAAGTTAGGAGACCAGACTGGAACCCAGATCCTCCCGATCCCACAGTCTCCCCCGACTCCACCGCACCTCGAGGAGGGCTCCCCTGAGCCCGCACGAGGGAACTGGGAGAAGCCAGGTCAGAGCCAGAGACGTCACCTGCAGTTGGGAGTTGAGGTCATCTTTCTGTCCCATGAGGTCCTCATACTCAGTCTGCCGCTGCTGCAAATCAGCTGTCAGCCCGGCATTCTCGTCACGGAGCGTATTGAGTTCTTGGGTCTTTGCTGTTTGGATCTGGGATGAATGGGGGTGATGGGAAGCGGAGTGAAAAGGGCCCCCCAGAGGCTAGCCACAGGGTTTGAGCCTCCCAGTTCCAGGCAGACAGGAGGGAGGTGGGAAGAGAGCCAGGAGGAAAGAGAAAGAATTTCAAAGGGAAAAGGAATGAGAAAAAGAGATCAACGGGGGAATGGATAAAGTAGTCGAGTCATACAGTGGAATAGTAAACAGAGAAGAAAGAACAGACCAATGCTACATATGGATGAGCCTCACCGGAAAGAAGCCAGGCACGAAAATGGGTGTCTGATTCCTCTACATGAAGTTAAAGAACAAGTAAAACTAGTTAGTGTCGCTAGAGGTCAGAGGAGTGGTTATTTCTGGGGAAGTATTGATTGGGAAGGGGTAAAAGGGGCTTTCTGGGGGTGCTGAAAATGCTCTACATCTTGATCTGGGTGGTAGCCACATGGAGACAGACAGACAGACTGCCAGACAGATAGGATTTACTGAATGTACACTTAAGATTAGTACACTTCTTGTACTTTACTGGAGAGAAACTAGAAAATGCAAGAGAAGCAGGGGTGGGTGGCCGGAGAGAAGAGGAGTGGAAGCCATCGGAAAGGGAAGCCGAGAGGGGCACCTGGGTGGCTCAGTGGGTTAAGCATTCGACTCTTGATTTTGGCTCAGGTCATGATCTCAGGGTCATGAATTCGAGCCCTGACTCAGGCTCGACGATCCCCGGGTCGTGAGTTCGAGCCCTGAGTCAGGCTCCGGGGCGGGGTGTGGACCCTGCTTAAGATTCTCTGTCTCTGTCTCTCTTTCCCTCTGCCCTCCACCCTGCTCCCCCACTGCTGCTCTCTCTCGAAAGAAAGAAAGAAAAAAAGAAAGCAAGCAAGCAGAGGATCAAATAGAAACAGAGGCAGGAGAACGGCATGAGGTCCAGAAGGCCGTGCCCTAATGTGGATCAGAAGCAGGAGGAGACGGGAAACCGGAGAGGGATCAGTGAGGGCTCCCAGGTATCTTGTACCTGCTCCAGGGCAGCCAGGCTGGTCCTCAAGGCATTGTTCTCAGCCAAAAGTCCTTCCACTTGTTCCTGTGCATCTGCACTCTGGATGGACACCTGGCCCCACCCCCACACCAGGTGAGAGTGGGTCCAGAACAGGGGACAGGACCCACCCACAGCCAAGAAAGAAAACACATGTGCACTCGCACCACGACCAGGGGGAAACAGGACTCCTGGGGCCTTCCCTGCCTGTGTAATACCTGCCGAGGCTGCCCCCCACCACGTCACCCTCCACCTCCCAGAAGCTGCCCAGTACCACGTACCTGATCCTGTAGGGCTCGCAGAGCTGCTGCATGCTCCAGGCGCTCCCCCTGCCGCTGATCTCTCAGTTCCGCCAAGCTCTGTAGGGATCAGGTCAGGGGAGCCCATTCCAGACCTCAGCCTCCCCTGAGGTACACATAACCGTACAGACCCCCCTCTCTGACCACCTGACAGCATGTCCCCAGCACTTGAGGGTCCCAGACTACCCAGCCATCAGACTCAGGCTCACCCAAATTCTAAGTCATTAGAATTTAAGATTAGTACATACACTTCTTGTACTTTACTGGAGAGAAACTAGAAAATGCAAGAGAAGCAGGGGTGGGTGGCCAGAGAGAAGAGTGGAAGCCATCGGAAAGGGAAGCCGAGAGGGGCGCCTGGGTGGCTCAGTGGGTTAAGCATCCAACTCTTGATTTTGGCCTCGGATCCCATATCCCGGGTCTAAGAATCTTAGAAAAACACCTAGGCTTTTGGGGATTTCAAACTCACCCACCCCCATCCATAAGAGGGCTCACACTCACCGATTCTAGCTCGGAGGCCCCAGGATTCTCAGACACACTTAGCCCCCAGGGACTACAGCTTCACCCAGACTCCTGACCCCAACACCCATGGGTTTCAGACACACTCCATCCCTGTGTCTCTAGCTCCCAAGAGTCTCAGGGTCTGCCCAAACTCATAGCCCCAAAACCTAGCAGTCTCAAACTCATACAGTCTCCTAGTTTCCAGCTCCTGGTGAGGTCTGATTGACCATACCGCCCCCCTCCCCACCTGCTACTTCTGTCCCCAGTTTCTGGGGATCTTCAGACCCAGGTAACTGAAGACCCAGCCTTACCCAGACTTCTGTCCCCAGCTCTTAGGGACCTTAGACCCACAAACCACTATATCCCTTAATCCAAGGGATCTCAGATTCACCTGCTCTAGGGGGAAGCCTAGAAGCTTAAAAGTCCCCTAGCCCCTAACCCTCGGGAGCCTGAGACCCATCTAGACTTTTGCTTCAGTCTCTGGATGTCTTAGACTCACCAATTTTTTTTTTTTTATTCACAGCCTCCAGAGGTCTCAGGACCATTCAGCCCAAGTGATCCAACTTATTAGTTGTTTCAGCCCTCCAAACCAGCCCCCATACCCTGAGGGCCTCAAACAGAGTCAGCCTCCAGGCCCACCTGTCCGCCCTTGAAAGTCTTGTACCTATCCAGCTCCCACAGGTCTCAAAGTCCCCCAACCTCCAGGGAGTTCAGGCTCATTCCAGCTCCTCGTCCCAGTCCCCAGTGACCATAGATTTCTCCAGATTCCTGTCTCCAATCCCCCACAGTTTCAGATTCATCTGAACTTTGGCACATAGCCCCCAAGTCCTCAGCCCCGCTGAGATCTTTGATTCATGCAGACTCATAGGCCAACTCCTAAGGCTCTCGGGGCTCCCTAGTTCCCATTTTCATAGTTCCTGGGGGGTCCGGGACCCAGCCAGTCCCTATATTTCCAACACAGGAACTATTGGCTTCCCCAACTAGTCTCCGCAGACCTCAGGGTTCCCTGGACTCTGAGCCCTGGCCTCTACCCCAGCAATCCCAGAATCCAGCCACTCACCTGATTGGCAGCCTCGAGTTCCTGTTGCAGCTTCTGAGTACGAGCCAACTGGGCTTTGAGATCCGCTTCTTTCCTCTGTTGTAACTCCTCAATCTTATTCCTGGGGGTGATGGGGGGAGTGCTGACCATGGCCTGAGACCCTATCCCCCAGCTCTGCCCCTGTGGTCTTCAGGCAATTCTGCTGGGCACTGTCCCCATTGTCTGCCCATACGCCCACCCCTGCTAGTTACCGGCTGTCGTTGAACAGTGTCTCCTTTTCTGTCTGCAGACGACAGAAACTGGGCACAGAAAGATAGACATAAATGGGTCAGTTCCACAAGTCGGTTCCCCCCGCCCCCGCCGCTGGTCCCTCCAAACCCCTCCCCCCGCCTCGGGAAGAACAGAAATTTACCTTTCTTGTTTCTTTTTCAGTTTCTCAGAGAGCTGGTGGTGGGGGACGGGGGTGCAGACAAGTAATAACATATTAGTAAAGACAAAAATAAATTTAGTATTTATAGACACTTCTCACTGAGTCCTTTTCAGAAGCTGGAAGTTACTTATGTTATCTCGTGGAATCCTCGAAACAGTCCTGAGAGGCAAGGACTACTGGTTTTATAAATAGGGAAACGGAGTCTCAGGAGGGTTAAGTAATTTGGTTGCCAAGGTGGTCAGTAGCAACAACATGATCTCCACCCAGCTCCCTTAGGCTCCAAAGGCCGGTATTTACATCCCCAACGTGTGGACTGACAGCCACATCATAGAATGGCTAGGGCAGGAGGCCTGGAAAGCAGGATCATGACTCTGCCTCATCACTGGGTTGCCAGTACCTAAGAGAAGAGCCAGCAGTCTATAAATGCTTGGCTGGCTGGCTGGCTGGCTGAACAAGGAGAGCTGGGAGGACACAGAAGGGAGGGATGGGGCTTGCCATCCACAAGACAGAGGAACCACATTAGCCTATTCCATACTGAAAGCAACTATGGGCCGTAAATGTGAGTCTGTCCATTTCACAGATGAGGAAACTCAGGCTTTGAGGGGGGTACTCTGGTCCTTCTCCCCTGCCAGGAGAAGCACAGCAGGTGGGAAGTGGAGTGGGGCAAAGTCCCGGGAAAGCTCAGCAGCCCTACCTTAGCAAGCTCCTCCTGCAGCCTGGATGTTTCAGCCTGCTTTGAGCTCTGCAGGGAAGGATGAGGGAGGGGGTTAATACCAGCAAAGGGGGAGGTAAGGCCTGTGCCTTCCCCTGCCCTCCTGCCTCCCCAGTCTGTCAGCCCACGAGTTGGTGATGTCACAGACATCTCCGTGGGACTATAGGCAGAGCTAGGGCATCTGCCTGCCTCCTGACACCACAACCCCAACAGACCCAGATTCACCTCCAAGCCTTGCAGTTGCTCCCAGAGCAATCTCTTTTCTTCCTTCTCCATTTCCCATTTCAACTCTACTTCCGCCAGTGGCATGGGGGCTGGGACAGTGGGGGCTGGCCCCCCCTGGGGGTCCCCCTGGCCCTCATTGGCAGCTTGGGATCTCCCGGCCTCTTTCCCATAGCGCTCCTGCAGGGCTGGTGGGTAGAACAAAACTATGTGATGGATGAGGTGGTCTCTGAAGACCCCTGCCATGCCTCAAGTAGATGGAAGAGTTGGCCTTGGAGCCTTCAGGTAGAAGAGACCCTGTCCCAAGTGACCAAAAGCCTACAAAACAAAGGCTCAGCTGCATCCACACTCCTCACAAATCTTTTAAGCTCTCCCATCCACTGAAATCCTGTCTATAATCAAACCAGCCCAAGCTAGTTTCCCCAAGCTCCACCTTCTATCCCCAGGCCCCGCCCATAGCCCTCCAAGGTGCTGCCCACCATCCTCTAACCCCCCCTTACAGCTGAATCCTATAACCTCCTAATCCTCAACCAAATCTACAAAGCCTCCCTCTGGTCACCAAACTAGCACCCACCACACCACAAGCCCCAGCTGCTCTCCAAACATCCCCATGTTGGGACCTTCCCACACTCTACCAAGCCTTCTTTGAGCCTTCCTCCCAGACCCCACTGACAATCTGGACTCAGAGTCTTCCCAAAGCTTCTTCATTCCCTCTCTCCATTTAGCAAAGAGCTCCTTTCCGATGTTCAATCTGCTAATCGGTAACATTTGCTAGGTACCAGGCACTGAAATCAACTCAGAAAGATACCACCTCTTATCTGAGCTCTACTGCAATCTTCCACGTGGTGGACATCCCCACGAGCACCTTGTAGATGAGGAAGCTTTGACTCAGAGGTGAAATGGCTTGTCCAAAGTTATACACTGGTTCATGGCAGGGCTGAGCCTCATTCTGAAGCCTTTCCCCTTCCCCCAGGGGGGAAAACACCCTACTCAATCCCCAAGATCCCCACATCCCCAAGGAGGGCCTGCTTGCACCTGCCACGTTTTTCTGCAAGGCCGTGTTCTCCGCCTGCAGTCTCAGCAGCTCGCCATCCACAAGACTCCCAGCTTGGGCAGGGCCTGCCCTGGCAGCCCCATCCTTCAGTTGCTGGTTCTCTCGCTCCAGCTGCTCCATCTGGCTGCAGAGCTGAACAGGGGAGGAGTGAGAGAGCAGACAGGCAGAGAATCAGAACAATGTTGGCTGCAATATACACAGCGCTTGGCTGATGCACTTTACAGTTGATGTAATTCCCATAATGCTCCCGCATTATGTAGGGTGCCGTCGTCACTCATTATCCCCACTTCACAGATAAGGACACTGAGGCACAAATGTCAAATGACTTCGAATTCACCCATCTGTTAAGAGGCCGAGTCACAGAGGACGGAGGCCACTGAGGGCAATTTTCTGCTTGCCCAATCGCAACCTCACAGTCGTAATCAAAGACCTCAGGCAGGCTCCTACTGGAAGTTGCTGGTCCAGGATGTCAGCATCACAAATTAGCCCCACTGCCAGACCTCTTCTGTGAGGGCGAGGTCTGTGTCTGGGAGCCTAGGCACCACAGAAAGCTTTCGGGGCATTTCCAAAGCCAGCACTACCCACAGCCCCTCATCGTCAGCCCTCAGCCTTGGAGAAATGTACAATGCAAATAAAACTAGGCCAGCCCCTTGCTCAACTCCTGGCTGTAAGAGTTCTCACAGTGGGTCCTGACAAGATCCTTTGTCCCCAGGGCACCTGGGTGGCTCAGTTGGTTAAGCGCCTGCCTTCGGCTCAGGTCATGATCTAAGGGTCCTGGGATCGAGCCTGAAATCGGACTCTGCTCAGCGGGGAGCCTGCTTCTCCCTCTCCCTCTGCCTGCCGCTCTGCCTACTTGTGCTCTCTCTCTATCTCTCTGTCAAATAAATAAATAAAATCTTTTTCTTCAAAAAAGGTCCTTTGTCCCCATTTTCAGATGAGAATACCGAGGCTCACAGAGAATTTTTATTCTCTTGCCTGGGTTATTTTCTACCCAGAACACTATTCCTTTCATCCAGTTCTTCACACGACTGGCTCCTTCGCATCCTTCAGCGCTCTGCTCAAATGGCACCCTTGAAGTGGTATCCCCCAACACAGAAATTCCAAAACTCTCTTGGCACAGTGCTCTGTTCATTTCTTTCTTACCTAGTACTAACTGCAATTAAATTGACCTACTATGTTCTTAATTTCTTTTTTTTTAATTTAATAGTATATTTTAACAGGATTTTTTATTTAAAAGCAATACATGCTAAATTTTAAAATGTAGAAGATAAAGAAAACTGTAAAAAATCATCTAGACAACATCCATTCCCCTTTGTCTTACAGATAAAGCTCTGCAAATGTTTGGATTCTAAACTGTGATTGACAATTACACTTTGTTTTGTAATGTAGGGTCACAAGCACAGATTCTGAAACTAGCCTACTTGGATGTGAACTTCTACTCTGCTGTTTATTAGCCATGTGACCTTGAGACAAATGACTTCATCTCTCTGGGGCTCGGTTTTCCTCATCTGCTTGGTAAGGATCTTAATAATATCTTGTTGGCCTGTTTTAAGAATAAATGAGTGGATAACGTAAAGCACACCGAACAGGACCTGGCACGCGGTAAGCACTACATCACTGTCAGTTATCTGTACTATTACTATTTTTAGTTTTTATTTTATTTCAGATTTCATTTTTAAGTCATCTGTATACCCAGTGTGGGGCTCGAACTCACAACCCTGAGATCAAGAATCACATGCTCTTCCAACTGAACCAGCCAGGTGTCCCATTATCATTTTTTAATACATTATCTTTCTCCCCATCCTACAACCAGAATGTAGGCTACCCAAGAGTGGGGTCCAGGTTGTGCTGCTTACAACTATCTCCAGAATGCAGAGCATGCCGGGGGTGCTCAATTACTATTTGTCGAAGGAAAAATGGAGCTGAAATATCTTGGCAAGTAAGTGGTGGAGGCAGGCCTTGAGCCCAGGTCTCTCCATGAGCATTACCAGTTCCCAAGAGGAAGAGGGGGAGTGGGGAGGAGGTTCTATACCTGGTCCAGTGCCTGGCCCAGGGCAGGTGCTGAGAAACACAAGTTGGGCAGATGGAGGAATGCTTGCCCTTGCCTCATCCTAAAAGAACCACGATACCACTGAGGCTGGAGGCAGGAAGCAGTGAGAAATGAGGCAGTGAGGTCAGCTGTTATGTGAGCACCAGGAGCTCTGCACAGTCAGGGTCAAGGACCCACTCGGAGTTGTTGCTTAAAGGAGTGATGTGAGAAGGCCTGCAGGTCAGGACAAACTCTAGGGCATGGGCTGGTAGGAGAAACTAGACGTGGAGACACCAGCAAGAAGGCTATGGGAATAGAGCAGATAAGAGGTAGTAAGGGCTGAAGCAGAGCAGGGCCACAGGATGGATCTAAGACTTTTAAATAGTCAAAAAACATTTTAGCGGGAAAATGAATCAGTAATAATAAAAGGATACCATTAGTGGCTAACACCTAGGGCACGTGGGTGGCTCAGTCGGTTAAGTGTCTGCCTTTGGCTCAGGTCATGATCCTGGGGTCCTGGGATCAAGTCTTGCATTGGGCTCTTTGCTCTGTGGGGAGCCTGCTTCTCCCTCTGCCCCTCCTCCCACTCGTTCTCTCAATCTCTCTCTCTCTCAAATAAATAAATAAATAATTTTTTAAAAAGTAGCTAACACCTACATAACCAATACTATGTACAAGGCGTTTACAGACATTAACCCATTCAATCCTCACAAAAATCCCGGCAAGGCAGGTACCGTCATTATCATTTCCAATTTAAACATCTGGGAACCAAGAAGCAGGCAGGTCAAGTGACTTGCTCAAGGTTACACTTAGTAAAAAGTAGAGCCAAGAGTTTAATCTAGGCCTTATAGCTCTTAACTATTAGTTGTCAAATCACCTCTCCTGACATTGTACCTGTTTAAAGGTTGTTTTCATATTTTGTTTTTTAAGGTCTCAAGTTCTCACATGGAGTCCTGGAAATACCGTTTTTGTTGCCATGAGAATTTTTTCCTTAAAACACACTAAAACCTTAGAGACTTCTTTTTTTTTTAAGATTATTTATTTATTTGTCAGAGAGAGAGAAAGAGAGCACAAGCAGGGGGGAGTGGCAGTCAGAGGGAGAAGCAGGCTCCCTGCTGAGCTAGGAGCCACATGTGGGACTCGATCCCAGGACCCTGGGATCATGACCTGAGCTGAAGGCAGATGCTTAACCAACTGAGCCACCTAGGCATCCCCCTTAGAGACTTCTTGACCATGGAGAGAGAAGATAGATAAGGAAAGAAAAGATAATATCTCTAACTCCCTAGTAGGTTTAGGAACAGCCAGGACACTAAAATCAGTGAGAAGACAGAATTATCCAATCTGGGATGATTATCTAGAAGAACTAGAACTCCAGGGTCAGGTCAGATGAAGGGGAAGGAAGAGAAAAGGGAAGCAGCTAGAACATTTTTCTATTTCATGCTAAGCATAAGAACTTTACCTAAGACCCTCCAATAACCAGGAGCTCCCTAGCATCAGCTACCAAATATATAGAAAGGGACTTGAAGCTTACAGAAAAGGAGTGCTTTGGTCTGGAACCAGCTGTCCTCAGGGCTTGCAGCCTTCTAATCCCAGCACAGCGAGTGGCCCCATTTGTCAAATCACTGCCCCCCAGCACAAATCCAGGATCTGTTTCAGCACCATGGACAGTTATCCAGGGCCAGCCTCTGTCCAACCACCTTCAGCAGCCTTCCAGCTTCAGCCCAGGGGGCCCCTACCCCTCTGATCCCGCTCGGCTGTCCCAGGCACCAGTACCTTGCTGAACTCGGCCATAAGCGTGCTGTTCTGCAAACGAAAGTCCTCCTCCTGGCTGTGCAGCTTTGCCTGCAGCATCTCATTTTCACTCAGCAGCCCCTCAACTTCCTGCAGTGGCAGACATGGGCCAGGTCTCGAACAAGGGTAGAAAAGGACAGAGAGATAGGGCAAAGAAACAGAGATGGAGAAAATGACGGGGGGGAGGGGATCGTAGGGTACAGAGAATGAGATGGGTGAATCAGGAGATACAGGGAAGGAGAGAGACAGACATGGAAGGGTAGAGAGAAGGGAAGATGGAAATGGGGAGAGAGGGACATGAGGGGAGAGAGTGGGACGAAAGAGAGTGGTAGATAGAAATAGGTGAGAGAGGAGGTACAGAGAGATGGGGAAAGGGAGATAGATAGGGAAGGAGAAAGGGATGGAGAGGGAGAAAGAAAAAAGAAAAAGCAGGAAGAAAGAGAGATAGGAAAAGAGAGATCAATGGGAGCGAGAACAGAACAGAGGGAAGAGAGAGGGGGTCAGGGAAAGAAATGAGTCAGGAAGCAACAAAGGAAAGGGTGGGAGAGAAAGAAACAAGGAGTCAGAGAGAGAAAGAAAGGGAAAGAAGAAAAGAGAAATGATGGCAGATAGGAACAGGTGAGGGAGAGAAAAAGGGAAGGTTGGGGAGAGAAGCAACAGTCAGAGAGGAACAGGAAGACAGGCAGAGAGAGATTCAGAGAGAAGCCCAGCCAGAAAGGGAAAAGGAACGATGGAGAGGCCCGGAGTGAGACAAACACGGGAAAATAAAGACAGACTTACAAACACATGACAGTGAGGTAGTCACAGATGCAAGTGCACACACAGAGAAAGAAAGGCCAGTACCAGGAGATCCCAGCATACAGAAATATCGACCCTTGGTTTCCCAGACACATTCACCCACCATGGGTCCCCTTACCTGAGCTTTCTTGCTCTTGCTCAGTGCCTAAAGGTGAGGGGGGGGGGTGGGAAAAGAGATAAGGTGAATGGAGATGGACTCCCTCACTAGGGTATGGAGACATTGTGGCAAGTGTCAAGGGGGGACAATGATGACGGGTTGGGGGATGGGAGCATCTTCAACCACAGAACTTGCGTGAAATTTGTAGTCCACGGAAATGATGGAGTGAATAAGTGAGTGAGTGAAGGGCATCCTGCTTACATGCTTTCCTCTTAGCTTTTGAGACTGTTCATGAGTCTTAGTATTTAACCCTTCATGGGCTGGGTTTCCAGGCTCAGAAACTGTGACTGCATTGCTACATCGGTCCAAACACGTCTATGTGGATCCCTCCCACGCACCGTGAAAATTGCTGCTCCCTTGCTGAGCAGCTGAGGGCATTGCCACATTCTGCAGTCAGCACCCTACCGAAGAGAAACCCACCTTCCTGACTGCCAGGTTTTCTGCATTCTGTATGCCTTCATCTAACAAATATTTATGGAGTGCATAACATTGAGCTATGCGTAGGGACAGAGCAGTGAAGAAGGAGACAAAAGAGGGCCTTGAATGCCTTGAGGGGCCATAAGAGGTTATACACTATTTCATCTTCAGATGATCTGAGAGGTAGGTCTAGTCTCATGTTACCAACAGGACCAGGACAGGGATGGGAAGTGGGAGCACAGGCAGGAGTTTGAGTGGAGGACAAAAGGCAGACTCAAGGCAGATTCACCTATGGATGTGACTATTTAGTTAGAAGTTAGTGAATGAGACTGAGTAATTGAAATTGAAAATGCATTAAGAGTAAATTAAAATTAAAATTAAAAAAAAGAGTAAATTAAAATTAATCAATAACTAAGCAGGATTAGATAAAATTAGCAAACTAAAGAGACTTCCATGAGAGTTTTTTGAATGACTGATGACAGCATGTAACATTAGGCCTGGTTCTCTGTAGGTGCTCCCTGGATAGATGAATGAGTCAGATGGTTACAGGGAAGCATGGGTGGGTGAGTGGGTGGAGGAAGGTACCTTCTGAGCTTTGCTGAACTCCTTATCCAGGTAGGCGACCTTCTGTCGAAGACTGGTGAGCTCTGGTGTGGGGAAAGCAGGTTGTCTCAGCCTCAGTGGCAGGAAGCTGAAAGGTCTTCCTGCCAGGCCTCTGAGGTTTTTTCCCTTGGCCTCTGTCCCCCAAAGCCACCCCCATCTAATGAGACCCTCTTGGCTCACCAACGCCATTCTTGCGTAATTCATCTGAAAGCTGGTAGTTATTTGTCCGGAGTTCCAGGAGCTGAGCCTTGGGGGAAGCAGAGAAGGGAAATGACTTGGTTAGGAATGTGCCCTTATTTTCACCATGAGGGAACCAATCCCCTGAGCCCCACAGACCCTGCTACCCTCCCTGTAGCCACTCCTTAAGACCTATGCACGCTAGGTCCTAAACGAGCCTCCAGCCCCTCAGCCCCTGTCCCACCTTCTCCAGCTCTACTTATAACCACAGTCAGCCTCACTCTTCCATCTCTCCCCTTCCATCCCTCCCCCTCTTCCATCCCTCTGCACTCGGGCCATAGACAGAGCACTGATGCAGTCAAGTTCTTGCTCATGCATGTTCCATGGCTCCCCACACCCACAGGATAAAGTTCTCCCTCCTCATCCTGGCTCACCTCATCAGACACTAAACACTGTTCTATCTTTCTGTCATAGTAGAGTATTGCCTCCAGACTTGGAGGACCCTGAGTATAGGGGGCAGGGGCCTGTATTCCTCCCTCTTTTCAAGGGAAGAGGGCCTGGTATTTTCCTGTCCAACTTACACTAAGCTGGGGACTGCCTGGGATCCTCACCCCCAAAGCTCGAGAGAATTAACCCCTTTCAAGAATTAAGAGAAAGTGAAGTATGGGCCACTCCAAACAGCATACCCCTTCCTAACAGCCCTGTAGGGCACTGAGGCCAGTTCTTCCCAGACCTACTGTCCCTTACCCCATAAGGATCTTTCCCTCCTCCCATGGCACCAGCCTTCACCCCCTGGTGGTCTACTTAAGGTCAAAGGGCTTGGCCCCTACAGAATCTTTCCTGCCCCTATTAGTCTACCAGATCCAATGATCTGTCTCCCCCTGTCTTGATCCAATTTGTACACCCTTGGCACCTATAGAAGCCCTATCCATCAGAGCCAAATGGTTTTTCCCTCACTCATGGCCCCGTGAAATCAATCTTCCTCACTCAAGGGTCCCCCACGTCCCTCAAGAACTCCCCAGTCATGATCCAATGGGATGGCCCTACATCCTTCAGGGTCTCTCCTCTGCAAAACCTTGGGTGGGCCAACTGGATTACTCCTACTCACTTAGAATCTCCCCTCACAAGTTACAGGTTGTAACTTCCCCTTTCACGGTCCAGTGATCTCACCCTTTCACCCTAAGCATCCCTCGCACAGTTACAACTGGTTTCTCTCATTCAAGGATCAATGGATCACCTATCCTCACTCGGAGTTCCTCCTCTTCTCCCACAGGATCCTACTCAGGGCTTCACCCCTTTCAGAGTCTCCCCAAACACAAAATCCAATGGTCTTCCCCAGTAAGGAACTCTCTCAACAAGGGCCTACTCTGGCCTTTCATCCCAACTCAGAGGCATCCCCAAAAGAATCGAGTGGTCTGGGTACCCAATTGGGGTACTTCCCCAAAGTCCAGTGATTTCCCCTCCGTGTGGTCCAAGGTATCACTCTTTAACCTCTTCTGGTCCTCTCTCCAACAGGAATTCATGGTATTATCCACTCGGGGTCCTCTTCACCCCACGCCTAATGGATCACCCCTAATCTAGATCCAAAGGTACCGCTCCCTCTTAGGATACACTACCAGCACTCACACAGGATCTCCACCTCCCAGGAACAATGACAACATGTGGGGTCTTTCCCCAATTCCCTGGCATAGTGGTATCTCCCACAAACATTTCCACCTTCCACCGGGTAATGGTACTGCCCTCTCAAGGGCTCCCTCCACCATGACGCAAATGGCCTAACGCCTTCTTCCTTCCTCTCCAGACAAAATGGTTTCGCCCTCTCAGGATCTCCTTCTCTCAAAGCCCAATGCTTTCATCACCGACCCATGGTGTCCTCCGCACGGGCCCAAAGGTCTCGTCCCCTCCAGATCTGAGTAAGGTATCGCCCACTCTAGGACTCTCTCCTCCGCCCACAGAGCTAACAGACTCCAACCCCTCTGATCCCAACAGTATCTCAGAATCCAAGAGTCTCATCCCACAGAGCCTCAGTTTCCCTTCCCCAGGCCAACCCCTTAGACTCAAGGTCCACCCCAACCAACCCCTTCTCAGAGCCGGTGGCACGACCTCTCTCTACCCCGCCCCCCATTGCCTAACGCGGTGGTCTTTTCCCAGCGAGCAGCACCTGCATCCGCTGAAACTCCTCCTCAGACAGAGCTTGCGCCATGTTCCTCCCCCCCACCCCCCAAACAGCCTTCTGCGCAGACGCAGCTCGTCCCTCCTGTCAGTATTAGGGTCGGATCAAACCACTGGCCAGGAATGGAGGGGGAGGAGTCTACCACGGAAGTTCAGTATTTTGGAAACGGAGAGAAGAGAGTAAAACTGGCAGGTCAGGTGAATTGCAGTTTAATGTTTTACCGCAAACTAGGTCATCTGATCTGGCCTTTGAGCTCTCACAGACCACCCATTATGATGCGACACTGTGGCATCCTTATGTCATAGGTGGACTTGTCTCTAGGGAAGTGTTTGCCGACAGAAAATCACCCTTCCGCCGTACTCCTTTAATCGGAATGGTTGACTTACAACCCTAGAAATGAAAGCGGAAGCTTTGCCCTGGTCTAGTTCCGCCCCCCTCCGAGTGATTCCCGGAGGGAAACCCCGCCTCTGGTGAAGCCCTTGGGGGTTTTTTTGGGGGGGGGAGGAATTTGACGCTGATTTTCTTAATATGAAGCCGTACATCCTGTTAGGTAAAGGACCTAGCCACAAATAAATGTAAAATACCCAAGAGGAAAGAATGGCAGTGAATCAAACGAAAAAGCTTCGTTTAAAAAAACAAAGCAAAAACAGGATGGCGAAACCCCAGGAACATCCAAATAAGTAGTAAAATGCATTATAAGCCTCTCTTGTACTTTCTGGCTCCCTATACAAACCCCACCACCCAAGCAGTAGTTTTTATCTGGGAAAGAAAAACATTAGAAAGCATGTTTAGAGACATTATCAATACTAGCATACTCTATTTTCTTTATCTTTCTTTGGTGGGGAGCGGTAACTTAATTTTTATATCATTTTAAATGTACCCCAAAGCAAGAATGGTACAAGGAAATTCCAGGTACCCTTTACCCAGATTCATCCATTGTTTACATTTTACCACCTTTGCTTTATCATTCTTTCTCTCTGTATAAAATTTCTGAACCATTGGCTTCAATATTCAGTGATGGGGCGCCTGGGTGGCTCAGTTGGTTAAGCGACTGCCTTCGGCTCAGGTCATGATCCTGGAGTGCCTGGATCGAGTCCCGCATCGGGCTCCCTGCTCAGCGGGGGGTCTGCTTCTCCCTCTGACCCTCCCCCCTCTCATGTACTCCCTCTCTCTCATTCTCTCTCTCTCAAATAAAAATAAATAAATAAAATCTTTAAAAAAAAATTCAGTGATGATTTTCTAACACCAACATTCCTTTGGTATTTATTAGTTGCTATTCTACTGTAAGGAAGAGTTTTCTCTTCTCCCCCATTTATGTATGTATATCTGTACAGACTTATTTTATTCAATGAATTATAATCACTATCATTATTTCATTTGGTGCTCAAACTGTCCCAGATTTGGCCAGTGGGAGCTCCTTCAAGTTGACTTTGGTGTCCCTTTGACATGTCCGCATCGTTTTGGGTTGGGGTTTTTTGGGGTTTTTTTGCACTTTCTTGTTGGCACTATAAGATGCTCCAGACTCACCTTATTCCTTTTTTTAAAATTTAAATTCAATTAATTAACATACAGTGTATTATTAGTTTCAGAGGTAGAGTTTAGTGATTCATCAGTTGCATATAACACCCAATTCTTATTACATCAAGTGCCCTCCTTAATGCCCATCACCCAGTTACCCCATCCCTCCCCCCCCGCAACCCTCAATTTGTTTCCTAGAGTTAAGAGTCTCTTATGGTTTGTCTCCCTCTCTGATTTTGTCTTATTTTGTTTTTCCCTCCCTTCCCCTATGATCCTCTGGTTTGTTTCTTAAATTCCGCATATGGATGAAATCAAATGATAATTGTCTTCCTCTAATTGACTTATTTCACGTAACATAATACCCTCCAGTTCCATCCATGTCGTTGCAAATGCTAAGATTTCTTTTTTTTTGATGGCTGAGTACAGACTCACCTTATTCTTTTTCATCCCCAGTTGACAAAGTGTTCATTGCTACTAGGGTGTAATTGTGTCTAGGCCCTCTCGGTGTACAAAGCTAGGAAATATATGTATGTATTCTAATCCATCTAGCCATACATATCTATTTATATATTTTGCTATAGGTATCTATATTTTGAAAACATAAATTCATTACTAATACCTTACATTTCAACCCACCAACGCAAGGTTCATTCTAGTTGTCTCACTTTCCATATTTGTAAATCCCTTCTTCAGTGGAAAGAAACCTGGCTGTCATTATCCACAATAAATTTGCTCATTTGTGCAATCATATAATACCCATTAGGTAACCAGAATTGCTAAACCATAAGATTGCAAAAAAACAAACCTACCAACTAGAGGTCAATATAGTTGTTTTACAGTCTCTTGTCTTTAGGCTTATGGCAGTCTATAGTCAAAATACTGGGTTTAACAAGCTTCAATATTTGATGCAGTTCCTTTTGTCTTTAATCTGATGATAGTCAAAATACTGTGTTCAAGAGCTACTTGGATTAGTTCTCCTCCTCCTTGCCCCCTTCAATTAGGCTGTGTAATTCATTTGAAATATAGTCAGATTCCTTTGTTTCTGTTAGAATTCCATTTTGCCCCTCCCCACCATTGTTGAGGTAACCAGTCTACTTACTTTCTGGTTTAGCCTTTCTGTGTTTCTTTTTGCTCAAATGAACAGATATATGTATATTATCTTATTTATCATATAGGAAGGGTAGCATGCTTTGCATTTGTCATTTAATACTATATCTTGTCTCTCTTGCAGCTACACAGTACCCCATTTTGTAGGTGTATCATAATTTAACCACTCTCCTGTGTTTGCCAATGTAGGTTGTTTCCGATATTTTGCAATTATAAACAATGCCAAAACGAATGCCCTTGTACACGTATGTAATTTTGTATTATCTGAGGTGTATCTTTAGGGTAAATACATAGAACTAGGATTGCTGCATCACAAAGTGCAGATGTAGTTTTGTTAGGTATCTCCAAATTTCCTTCCCAAAGGGCTGTTCCAATTTCATTCCCACTAGCAATGCATTTGACAGCCTGTTTCCCCCACAGCCTTTCCAACAGACTGTGTTGTCATATTTTAAAATTTTCTCTGATCCAGGGGCACCTGGGTGGCTCAGTAGGTTAAGCGTCTGCCTTCGGCTCAAGTCATGATCCCAGCGTCCTGGGATTGAGCCCCGTGTCGTCATCGTGCTCCCTGCTCAGTGGGGAGCCTGCTTCTTCCTCTCCCACTCCCCATGCTTGCACGTTCTCTCTCTGTCAAATAAACAAGTAAAATCTTAAAAAAATTTTTTTTCTCCGATCTGAGAGGTAAGAAATGGTATCTCATTGAAGGTTTTCTTAGCTCTCATTTTCATAGGGGTAAATAATTTGCCTGCTGTGGGAAAGTGTTTTCAGCCAGAACTCCTTTATTATACCTTTTGTAATTTCATGAACCTTATTGAGATGCTCTCCCTCCCTCCCCATATATATAGTTAAAAGATAAACTGAGGCATATTAAAAATTTTAAGAGTTTATTTGAGCAAAAACCTATTTGAATTAGGCAGTATCTAATCTAGCAGATGGAAAAGAGCCCCGAGAAGCTGTACAAAATGACATTTATGGCCAGAAGGGAGCAGGAATAAGGAAATTTTCTAGGCAGAAAACCCAGGATGGTTATTGCAAGGTTACTTTCTTTTAAGGCATGACAGAAGTTTGTCAGAAAGACTACCAAACTAGTGCTGAGCAGGTGATTCTTGATCGACTGGTGTAAGAATCCATATCTGGGAGAGCCAAAACTGTAATTAAGTCTTGGTTTGGTGATGTGGGGCTTAGCATAAGCAACTTCATTTTGGACATGTTGTCTTGTTTGTTTGTTTAACAATACATATACTTAAGAGTACAGTTCAGTGAGTTTTGACAAATGTATTTAACTTTATAACCACTACCACAATTGATATATAGACCATTTTCACCACCCTCTAGAGGTTCCTTTGCACCCCTTCCCAACACCCCCCCACACCTCACACAACCACTAATTTGTTTTCTGTCACTGTAGATTATATTTGTCTTTTTTAGAGTTTCATACAAATGGAATGAGACAGTATGTACTCTTGTATCTGGCTCCTTTCACCCAGCATAATGCTTTTGAGATTCATCCAACTTGCTGTGTGTATCAGTACTTTTTCCCTTTTTATTGATGAATAGAATTCCATATTCTGGAAATGGTATTTCCAGAATACTTCACAATCTGTTTACCCATCCTCTCAGGGTAGTTTTAATTTGTGTTTCTCCAACTACGAGTGAGATTACACTTTTCATATATTAAAGGGCCATGTTAATATCCTTTTTAAATGTGTGAATTGTCTGTTCACATCTTTTGCTCATTTTTCTATTGGCTTTTTTGACCTTTCTCCCTCAATTTTCAAGAGTTCTTTGTATATTGAGGATACGAACGCTTTACTGTGATAGATGTTGTATGCATTTTCTCCCAGATTGTCAATTGTCTTTTGACCTGGTTATGATCATAGGATCTCGGAAATAGAAGTATGTATACTAACCCATGTATACACACATATCTTTAATGGTTTCTGTATCTATCCAGCTGTATATATTTTAAGACAAACATGAATTCATACTGATATTCCAGTACCACATGGCTCATTCTATCTCTTCTTGCTTATCAATGTCCTCCCAGTCCAACCATGAGAAACCGGGCTCCAACCATCCATCACCCATTTACTTAATTATTCAGTTGCAGTAAACATGTATAGCAATATCAGAATTGTTAATTTGGGGGGTATAGCTCAGTGGTAGAGCATTTGACAGCAGAATTGTTAATTTGTACCTCGGTGGGAAATAACTTGACCAAAATTGAACTAAATGCTTTTCTATGGTTCTTTTGTCTTTAAATTGGAGTTTTCAGTCAAAGTACCATTTTCCAAGGTTACATAGGTCAGCATGTCTTCTCCTGCCCCCTTCAGTGAGGTCATGTCATTTCTTAGTAATATAGTTAGATTATGTTGTCACGGCCTGCATTCCATCCAAGGATTCCCTGACCTCCTGGTTGATTTTTTTTTAATTTTCATACATTAAGATTCATTTTTTGTGCTGTAAAGATCTATGAGTTTTGACAAACACATTTTAAAGTTTTCTTCACATAGATTTTTTTTTTTTTTTTACATTTCTTGTTAGGTTCCTTCTTAAGGTATATTATCTTCATTGCTGCTATTGTAAGTGGGGTTTTCTCTATCATTAGAGCCTCTAACTGATTATTATTTGTATATATGAAGGCCATTGATGTCTTTTTTTAAGAGTTTATTTTATTTATTTTTTTAAGGTTTATTTTTAGTAATCTCTACGCTCAACGTGGGGCTCGAACTCACAACCCTGAGATCAAGAGTGGCACACTTTACCAACTGAGCCTACCAGGTGTCCCACGAAGGCCACTGACTTCTTTATGTTAATTTTATGTCCCTCCACTTTGCTGAATACTTTTATTGTTATAACTTTATCATTAATTCTCTAGGGTTTGCCAGGTATAAAATAATATCATCTGAAAATAAAGATATCTTTATTTCCTCTTTTCCAGTTAGTGTACCTCTAATTGATTTCTCTCGTCTAATTACCATTTTCCTCTAACAGGAACCAGAGCTCCTTGATGAAATGGTTGATCGCAGGGCTGGGGCAAGGAAAGTACAAGGTGAATCTGGAGCATCTTGTTTTACCACCCATTGAATGAATTTGAATTTAAAAAGAATCCATGAGGGGCGCCTGGGTGGTTCAGTAGGTTAAGTGATTGCCTTTGGCTCAGGTCATGTTCCCAGGGTCCTGAGATTGAGTCCCACATCAGGCTCCCTGCTCAGCGGGGAGTCTGCTTCTCCCTCTGCCTGCCGCTCCCCCTGCTTGTGCTCTCTCTTTCAATCTCTCTCTCTCTCACAAAAATAAATAAATAAATAATATTTAAAGAAAAATAAAAAGAATCTATGAGTCCGGTTAAGCGTCTGCCTTTGGCTCAGGTCATGATTCCAGGGTACTGGGATTGATCCCTGCTTCAGGCTCCCTGCTGAGAGCAGGGAGCCTGCTTCTCCATCCCCCCCACTTGTGTTCTCTCTCCCTGTCTCTGTCGCCATCTCTGTCTCTCTCTCAAATAAATAAATAAAATCTTAAAAAAAAAAAAAAAGAATCCATGAATCCCAACTAATCTAAATAAATGAATGGAGGACAAGGGAAAACTCCCTTACAGTGGATTACCAACTACTAAATGTAGAAAAAATGATGGAATTAGAAAATAACTATATGGCAAGCACCACTGCAGTAATTATTTCAGGCAAGAATCATCAATGGGTGCTAAAACTAGTGGGTAAAATAGTACTGTGAAACACTGCATTTACATAGTATTAAAGGATCTCCCCACAAATTACTTCTTTTTAAAAATTTTTTAAAAGATTTTATTTCTTTATTTGTCAGAGAGAGAGAGAGGTTGAGGGAGAGAGAGAGAGCACAAGCAGGGGGAGCGGCAGGCAGAGGGAGAAGCAGACTCCCCACTGATCAGGGAGTCCGATGTGGGACTCGATGTAGGACTTGATCCCAGGACCCTGGAATCATAACCTGAGCCAAAGGCAGATGCTTCACTGACTGAGCCACCCCGGCGCCCCCCAACAAATTACTTCTTAATTATAATGAGGAGAAGGGTAACTTTATAGTGGAGAAGCCTGGTGGACACCACCTTCACCACGAGGACAACATTAACATCATCAATATGGGGACAAACTGGTATTTCCTGCCTCCAGATATGATGCACTGAGAAAGATGCTTCACCTCTGTGGTGTTGCTGCCAAAAATTCAAACCTAATCTAATCATGAGAAAATATCAAGCAAACCCCAACTGAGGGGCATTCTACAAAATAACAGTTTGTACTCTTCAGAAATATCAAGGTCATAAAAAGAAAAACAAAGAAAAACTGAGGAAGTGATCCAGATTTAAGGAGATTAAAGGAACTAACAACTGAATGCAACATGTGATTCTAGATTGAATCCTGTACTAGAAAAAAGGTTTTTATTTTACTATAAGGGATGTCAGGGGAGCCTGGATGGCTCAGTTGGTTAAGCGTCTGCCTTCTGCTCAGGTCATGATCCCAGGGTCCTGGGACAGAGCCCCGCATCGGGCTCCCCGCTTGGCGGGGAGTCTGCTTCTCCCTCTCCTCCCCGCTCTCGCTCTCTCTTGCTCTGTCTCTCTCTCAAATAAATAAATAAATAAAATGTGTATAAAAGCAAGGTGTCAGTGGGACAATTGGCAAACTTTGAATAATGTCTATAAAATAGATAACAGGAATACATCAGTATTAATTTCCTGATTTCAATAATGATACTGTGGTTATATAAGGGAATGTCTTTCTCATATATATCTTTGTACAGGAAAGAGTAAACACAGTGGCCCAAGACTGGCTATCCTTACAAAGACTTGATTGCAAGGTTAGCCCTTGACTGGCATCTGGTAACTTGGCTGATAAACAGTTCCCTAGACTGATATAAAAGTTTTTCTTTTTCTTTTTTTTTAAGATTTTATTTATTTATTTTTTGACAGAGAGAGAGATAGTGAGAGCAGGAACACAAGCAGGGGGAGTGGGAGAGGGAGAAGCAGGCTTCCCGCTGAGCAGGGAGCCTGATGCGGGGCTCGATCCCAGGACCCTGAGATCATGACCTGAGCCGAAGGCAGATGCCCAACGACTGAGCCACCCAGGCACCCCGATATAAAAGTTTTTCTAAAGGATAAGAATGGTTCACTTTGCCAAACCATTTGTACAAAAAAATGTGATTTAGGCTGAGCACCTGCATTCCTTTAGGGAGTCTGGAATTTTGGTACATGCTAGGTAGAGGGTGGCCAGTAACCATCCCCCAGTGAAAACCTTAGGCACTGAGTCACTAGTGAGCTTCCCTGGTAGACAACACATCACATGTGTTGTCACAAATTCAGTGCTGGAGAAATTAAATGCATCCTGTGTGACTGCCCTGGGAGAGGACTCTTACAAGCTTCTGCCTGGTTTCCTCTGCACTTCAGCCCCTGTCACTTTTCCCTTTGCTCAAGACAGGTGGGTGGCCTAAGGAAGTCTGTGCAGGAATTTCTCCAGATTCCACCTGTGTCCTTTTTTCTTGTTGATCCTGTCATGTATCTAGCCTTTCATGGCACTACAACTTAGCTAGGAGTACAACTATATGCTGAATTTTCTAAGTCCTCCCACTGAATCACCAAACTGGGGGATGGTCTTGGGGACCCCTGACACAAATATACTCACATACACAGAAAGAAAGAATGATAAAGGAAAGTGGCAAAAAGTTAACATAGGAGCATCCCAATAAAAGGTATACAGGGATTGTTATTTTGCAACTTTTCTGTAAATCTTAAATTATTTTTTTAAAGGTTTTATTTATTTATTTGACAGAGAGAGAATGAGCAAAAGCAGGGGGAGTGGGAGAGGGAGAAGCAGGCTCCCCGCTGAGCAGGGAGCTAGATGTGGGGCTCAATCTCAGGACCCTGGGATCATGACCTGAGCCGAAGGCAATCACTTAACCTACTGAGCCACCCAGGCGCCCCTGTAAATCTGAAATTATTTCAAAACAAAAACTTTAAAATGGAAAATGAAACCAAATTTGTATCTTTTTTTTCTTTTTTTTTTTTTTTTAAAGATTTTTATTTATTTATTTGACAGAGAGAGAGAGACAGCGAGAGCAGGAACACAAGCAGGGGGAGTGGGAGAGGGAGAAGCAGGCTTCCCGCCGGGCAGGGAGCCCGATGTGGGACTCGATCCCAGGACCCTGGGATCATGACCTGAGCCGAAGGCAGACGCTTAACGACTGAGCCACCCAGGCGCCCCCAAATTTGTATCTTAAGTGGGTACATTGCTTATTGCTAGAGGTATATCTACTTTCAGGCTCTCTCCGTGAACAAACATGGGAAATACACACACACACATACACACACACAGAGTTTTCTTTCTCTTATCTTATCTAAAATCTTGAGATCATCTTGTTACCTCCAATTCCAATTCAGTACTTCAGGGTACATTCTTCTCTTCCTCCATCCATGTTTATAACTTCCTTCTTATATTTGTAACTCCATTAGTAAGTAACCCAGCTCCCATTATTTCTAATATATTTACATGTTTCCTGAAGCCTAGATTACACAGAAGGGATTTTTGGAATTGTTAACCCATACCTCTACAAAAAGCAAATCTATTTATTAGAGATCAATATTTATTTATAGGCATTTTAATTTTATTTATTTATTAAAGATTTTATTTATTTATTTGAGAGAGTAAGAGAACAAGCGCACGAGCAGGAGGAGTGGCAGGCAGAGGGAGAGGGAGAACCAGGTTCCCCGTGGAGCAGGGAGCCTGATGTGGGGCTTGATCCCAGGACCCTGAGATCATGACCTGAGCCAAAGGCAGCCGCTTAAACCATTGAGTCACTCAGGCACCCCTATTTTTATTTTTTTAAAGAGAGATTGAGAGGGATGCCTGGGTGGCTCATTCAGTTAAGCATCTGCCTTCAGCTCAGGTCATGATCCCAGGATCCTGGGATCGAGTCCTGCATCAGGTTCCTTGTTCAGCGGAGATCCTGCTTCTCTTTTTCCCTTTGCGGATCCCCCTGCTTGTGCTCTCTCTCTCTGTGTCAAATAAATAAACAAAATCTTTAAAGAAAAGAAAAAAAAAGAAAATATTATCCATTCAAGGGGTGCCCGGGTGGCTCAATCAGTTGAGCATCTGATTCCTGATTTCAGCTCAGGTTGTGGTCTTGGGGTCGTGGGGTCGTGGGATTGAGCCCCAGGTTGGCTCCGTGCTGGGCCTGGAGCCTGCTTGAAATTCCCTCTCTCCCTGCCCTTGCCCCCCACCCCCACTTGTGCTCCCTCTCTCGCAAAAGAAAGAAAGAAAGAAGGTATTATCCATTCTGCACTACCTTTGTACCTTTTTCAAGTCAATTGACCGAGGTACCTGGATGCCTCAGATGGTTGAGCGGCCAGCTCTTGATTTCAGCTCAGGTCATGATCTAAGGGTCCTGGGATAGAGCCCCGCGCCAGGCTCTGCACTCAGCATGGAGTCTACTTGAGATTCTCTCTTTCCCTCTACCTCTGCCCCTCCTCCCTCTCTCTCTCTCTCTCAAATAAATAAATATATCTTAAAAATAGTCAATTAACCATACATGTGTGGATCTATTTCTAGAGTTTCTATTTTCTTTCATTGATATATGTTGCTGTCTGGACACCAATACCACAATGTCTTGACTGATAGAGCTTTACAATAAATCTTGAAGTCAGGAAGTCCGCCAAATTTGTTCTTGCCTTTCTAAGTTGTTTTTCTTAAGTTTTTTTTTTTTTTTTGTAATTAATCTCTACACCCATCATGGGGCTTGAACTCATGACCCCAAGATCAAGAGTTGCATGCTCTTCCAACTAAGCCAGCCAGGCTCCCCTCTAAGTTGTTTTGGTCCTTTTCATTACATATGAATTTTAGAATCTGCTTGTCAAGTCTACAAAACAAAACATGCTAAGATTTTGACTGAGATTGCATTGAATCTATAGATGAATCTTGAGAGAATTTACATCTTACTATACTGAGTCTTCTGATCCATGAACCTGGTTATGTCTCCACTTATTAAATCTTTAATTTCTCTCAGCAAAGCTTTGTACTCAATGTACAGGTCTTGTGCTTCCATATTTTTGATGCTACGATGAATGTGATTTTAAAATTTCAATTCCCAGGGCACCTGGGTGGCTCAGTCAGTTAAGTGTCTGCTTTCGGCTCCGTTCATGATCCTGAAGTCCTGGGATTGAGCCCCACGTTGGGCTCCCTGCTCAGCAAGGAGTCTGCTTCTCCCTCTCCCTCTGCCCCACCCCCTGCTCACGTTGTCTCGCTCACTCTCTCTATCTCAAATAAATAAATAAAATCTTAAAAAAAAATTCAATTCTTTATGGGTCACTTCTGGTATATAGAAATACAGTTAAGTGTAGTATATTGATCTTGTATCATACAATCGTGCTAAAGTCACTTATTAGTTCTAGTGGTTTTTTGTAGATTCCACATGATTTTCTACATACATGAATACATACATACATGTCACTTCCAAATAAAGACATCTTTGTTTCTTCCTTTCCACTCTGTATGTATCTTTTTTTTCCCTTTCTTGCCTTATTGCACTGACTAACCCTCCAAAACAATGTTGAATTAAAGTGATGAGAGTGGACATCCTTGCTTTGTTCCTGATCTAGGGAGAAAGGCATTCAGCCATACACCATTAAGTTTGATATTACTACCATTTGCAACAACATGGATGGAGCTAAAGAGTATGATGCTAGGCAAAATAAGTCAGTCAGAGAAAGACACATACCATATGATTTCACATTTATGTGGAGTTTAAGAAACGAAACAAATGGGGCGCCTGGGTGGCTCAGTCAGTTAAGCGTCTGCCTTCAGCTCAGGTCATGATCCTGGGATAGAGTCCCGGGTCAGGCTCCCTGCTCAGTGGGGAGTCTGCTTCTCCCTCTCCCTCTGCCACTCCCCCTGCTTGTGCTCTCTCTCTCACTCACTCTCATTCTCAAATAAATAAAATCTTAAAAAAAGAAGCAAAACAAATGGGCGAAGGTGAAAAAGAGAGAGAAGCAATCCAAGAAACAGACTCTCTTTGCATCTCTCTTTTTTTTTTAAACAGATTCTTAACTATAGAGAACAAACTGATGGTTACCAGAGGGGAGGTGGTGGGGGAACAAGTTAAATAAACGACTAGGATTAAGGAGTGCTCTTGTAAGGAACACCAGGTGTTGTATGGAAATGTTGACTCACTCTGTTGTACACCTGAAACTGCTATTACGTTGTATGTTGACTAAATGGAATCAAAATTAAAACTTAAAAAAAAAAGTTTGATGTTACTATAGACTTTTTAAATGCTCTTTTTTTTTTTTTAAGATTTTATTTATTTGACAGCGAGAGAGGAAACACAGCAGGGGGAGTAAGAGAGGGAGAAGCAGGCTTCCCGCTGAGCAGGGAGCCTGATGCGGGGCTCGATCCCAGGACGCTGGGATCATGACCTGAGCCAAAGGCAGATGCTTAACTGACTGAGCCCCCCAGGTGCCCCTTAAATGCTCTTTATCATAATGAGGAGATACTACCTTTTATTTCTAGTTTTCTAAAACCTTTTTTTTTTAAATCAGAAATGGATGGTGGATTTTGTCAAATGCTTTTTCTGCATTTGTTGAGATGATCATATGGTTTTGCTTGCATTCATGGAGTAAATTCAACTTTCTCTTGATGTATTCTCTTTTGTATATATTGTTGGATTTGATTTACTAAAATGTTGGTAAAAACTTTTGCATCTCTGGGATGCTTGGGTGGCTCAGTCGGTTGAGCATCTGCCTTCAGCTCAGGTTATGATCTTAGGGTCCTGGGATCGAGTCCCGCATCAGGCTCCTTGCTCAGCGGGGAGCCTGCTGCTCCCCCCTGCTTGTACTCTTTATCTCTCTCTCTCTGACAAATAAATAAATAAAATTAAAAAAAACTTTTGCATCTCTGTGAAGGATACTCATGTATACAGCTCACTCTTTTTAAAAAAACTTTTTATTTAAGGGTGCCTGAATGGCTCAATCATTAAGCGTCTGCCTTCGGCTCAGGTCATGATCCCAGGGTCCTGGGATGGAGCCCTGCATTGGGCTCCCTACTCAGTGGGAAGCCTGCTTCTCTCTCACACACTCCCCCTGCTTGTGTTCCCTCTCTCGCTGTCTCTCTCTGTCAAATAAATAAATAAATAAATAAATAAATAAATAAATAAATCTTAAAAAAACTTTTTATTTATTTTTTTAAAGCAAGCTCTATGCCCAACGTGGGGCTTGAACTCACAACCTGGAGATCAAGAGTCACATTCTCCACCAACTGAGCCAGCCAGGCACCCCTACAATAGGCTTTTGGACAATGCGGGTTTGGGGAACTGACCCCCTGCACAGTTGAAACTCCGCATATGAATTTTGACTCGCCAAAACCTTAACTTCTAATAGCCTACTGTTGACCTGACGCCTTACCGATAATAAGTACAGTCAGTTAACGCATATTATGTATTATATATCATATTTTCACAACAAAGTAAGCTAGAGAAAAGAAAATGTTATTAGGAAATCCATAAGGAAGAGAAAATACATATACAGTACAGTACTGTATTTATAAAAAAAAATCCACATGTAAGTGGACTGGTGCAGTTCTAACAAATGTTGGTCAAGGGTCAACTGTACTTTTCTTATTTTTTTAAAAGATTTATTTACTTAATTGAGAGAGAGAGGGACAGACAGACAGCACAGCGGGGAGGGGCAGAGGGAGAGAGAATCTTCAGCGTACTCTGTGCTGAGCGCAGAGCACAACGTGGCACTCGACCCCACGACCCTGAATCATGACCCTGAGATCACAACCCCAACCTGAAACCAAGAGTCAGACGTTCAAATGACTGTGATACCCAGGCGCCCCAACTATAGTTTTCTTATAATGACATTCTCTGGTTTAGTATCAGAGTAATGCTAGTCTCATAGAATGAGATGGGGAGTATTCCCTCCTCTTAAATCTTCTGGAAGAGTTTGTGTAAAATTGATATTATTTCTTCCTTAACTATTTGGTAGAATTTCCAAAAAAAGCCATCTGGGCCTGGAATTTCCTTTGTGGGCAGATGTCTTATTACAAATTCAATTTCTTTAATAGATACAGGGTTTTTCAAGTTATCTATTTCTTCCTGAGTGAGCCTTGGTATTTTGTGTCTTTCAAGGAATTTGTTGCCAGAATTATTGTCATAAAGATGGTCATAATATTCCCCTATTTATTATTCTTTTTAAAAATTGTGGTAAAATATGCACAACATAAAACTATTTTTAAGTGTTCAGTTCAGTAGCACTAAATAAATTCAGTGTTGTGTAACCATCACCACTGTGTATTTGCAGAACTTTTTCATCATCCCAAACAGAAACTCTGCACCCATTAAGCAATAACTCCTCATTCTCCTCCAACCTTCAACCCCCAACCCCTTTTAACCTCTATTCCAATTTCTGTCTCTGGGAATTTGCCTACCCTAGACATCTCATAAAAGTGGAATTACACAATACCATACAATCCTTTTGTGTCTGGTTTATTTTACTTAGCATAGTGTCCTCAAGGTTCATCCATGTTATAGCATGTGTCATAATTTTATTTCTTTTTATCGTTAAATAATATTCTACTATATATATCTACCACATTTTCTTTATCCATGCATCTGTTGATGGACACTTGGGTTGTTTCCACCTATTGGCTGTTGTGAATAATGCTAAGAATGTTGGTGTATCGGGCGCCTGGGTGGCTCAGTAGGTTAAGCATCTGCCTTCCGCTCAGGTCATGATCCCAGGGTCCTGGGATCGCGCCCCATGTCGGGCTCCCTGCTCAATGGGAGCCTGCTTCTTCCTCTCCCTCTGCCTCTCCCCCCACTCATGCTCTCTCACTCGCTCTCACTCTATCTTAAATAAATTTAAAAAAATTTTTAAAGATTTTATTTATTTTTGTGAGAGAGAGAGAGAGAGAGAGAACAGAGGAGTCGGGGGGAGGGGCAGAGGGAGAAGCAGGCTCCCCGCTGAGCAGGGGCCCGATATGGGGCTCCATCCCAGGACCCTGGGATCATGACCCAAGTGGAAGGCAGACGCTCAACAGACTGAGCCATCCAGGTGCCCCAATAAAAATCTTTTTTTAAAAAAATAATGTTAGTGGGGCACCTGGGTTGCTCAGTTGGTTAAGCAACTGCCTTCGGCTCAGGTCATGATTCTGGGGTCCCGGGATCGAGTCCCACATCGGGCTCCCTGCTCAGCGGGGAGTCTGCTTCTCCCTCTGACCCTCCCCCTCTCATGCTGTCTCCCATTCTCTCTCTCAGATAAATAAATAAAATCTTAAAAAAATAATGTTAGTGTACAAGAATCCCCTATTATCCTTTTAATACCTGTAGAAACTGTGGTGTTGTCCACTCTCTTGTTCTTGATATTGATCATTTATGTCTTCTCTCTTTTTTTTTTTCCTAATTAATCTGGCTAGAAGTTTATCTCGTTTTACCAATCTTCTCAGTAATACTGGTTTCATTGATTTCCTTTATTGTTTTTCTGTCTGCCACGTCACTGATTTCCACTCTGACCTTTATTATTTTGTTTCTTTTGCTTATTTTTCTCTTATTTTTCTAGTTTCTTTTTTTTAAGATTTTGTTTATTTATTTGAGACAGAGAGAGAGAGCGAGCACAAGCGGGTTGGGGTGGGGAAGAGGCAGAGGGAGAAGCAGACTCCCGGCTGAGCAGGGAGCCCGACGTGGGGCTTGATCCCAGGACCCTGGGATCATGACCTGAGCCGAAGGCAGACGCTTATCCCTCTGAGCCACCCAGGCGCCTTAAACCTTCCTTTAAGATAGGCATTTTTGTACTATAAATTTGTAAGTATTGCTTTAGTTGCATCCCATATGTTCTGTGATATATTGTTTTCATTTATTTCGTTCATTTTATAATTTCCCTTTATAATTCAATTTATAATTTGCCCTTTGATTTCCTCTTTGACTCATATGTTATTTAAAGATGTATTTGTTTCCAAATAGTTCTGTGTTGCCTCTCTCTTTCTCTTTCTCTCCCACCCTCTTTTGAATTTACTGAGTATTTTTTTAATACTTTCTTATCTCCTTTGTTGATTTATTAGTTATAACTCTTGGTCTTATTTTAGTAGTTGCTTTAGCATTTATCTTTAACTTATTATTAAGCTTTACTTTATTACAGTTTACCATCCAATGGTAGTGTACTATTTCATGTATAGTATAAGAAACTTAACATATACTCTTTTTTTGAAGATTTTATTTATTTATTTGGCAGAGAGAGAGAGAGAGAGAGAGAGAGCCAGAGAGCCCAAGCTGGGGAAACAGCAGAGGGAGCCAGAGAAGCAGGCTCCCCGCGGAGCAGGGAGCCCGATGCGGTACTCGATCCCAGGATCCTGAGCTCATGACCTGAGCCAAAGGCAGAGCTTAACTGACTAAGCCACCCAGGCGCCCCTATAGTATAAGAAAGTTAAAACTGTATATTTCCATTTCTCCCATCCCAACATTTGTGCTATTGATGGCCATATGTTTTATTTCTACATGTGTTTCTCACAATATGGTGTTCTTCCTCTGCCTCTCTCTCCTGCTTTAAAGTTATGTTGCCTTTTAAAGATATATAAATAGTAAGAAAAAAGTCTTTATGTTTAGCCATGTAATTATCAATTCTGGTGCTCATTCCTTTGTGTAGATCTAGGCTTCTATATGGTATCATTTCCTTTCTGTCTGAAAGACTTCCTTTAACATTTCTTGTACTGCAGGTCTTCTGGTGATGAATTCCCTCAGGTTTTTCTTTTTGTCTTCCATATTTGGATAGCTTTTATTTTGAACTCTTTATCATCAGAATTATATGTTAACATCTTTTTAGGTTTTGTTTTAATATATTTTTAAAAGATTTTATTTATTTATTTGACAGAGGGAGACACAGCGAGAGAGGGAACACAAGCAGAGGGAGTGGGAGAAGGAGAAGCAAGATTCCCATGGAGCAGGGAGCCTGATGTGGGGCTCAATCCCAGGACCCTGGGATCATGACCTGAGCCGAAGGCAGACACTTAACCGACTGAGCCACCCAGGCTCCCCTCTTTTAATATTTTTTAGTTTATTTATTTATTTAAGTAATCTCTATACCCAGCTGGGGCTTGAACTCTCAACCCAGAGATTAAGATTCACATGCTCTTCCAACTGAGCCTGCCAGGTGCCCCTTTTTGTTTTAATTTTTAAATGTTATTTTTTTTTCTGTCAACTTTCAATACTTTTATTGAATTGTTGTCCAGTATTTTGTTCTGTATCCTCCCCCTGCCAAAAAATGTCTGGTATCATGGTTTTATATTATCATTCCTTGGGTACCTCTGCAGATATATTTACCATTATCATTATGTTCACTGATCCTATTTGCATATCAGGTTTCCATCTGGAATCATTTTTCATGTACACAAAGGAGACAATTTAAGATTTTCCCTTAGCTCCATAAACTCTATTTTTGTTTTCCAAAAATATTTATTCTTGCCTGTAGATATGAAACATAGTTTTGAGCACCTGGGTGGCTCAGTCGGTTAAGTGTCTGCCTTCAGCTCAGGTCATGATCGCAAGGTTCTGGGATCGAATCTCATATCGGGCTCCTTGATCAGTGGGGAGTCTGCTTCTCCCTCTCCCTCTGCCCCTCCTCCCTGCTCATGCTCACTCTGTCTCTCTCTCTCAAATAAATAAAATATTTTTTAAAAATGGGGCACCTGGGTGGCTCAGACGATTTAGCATCTGCCTTCGACTCAGGTCATGATCCCAGGGTCCTGGGATCAAGTCTCACATCGGGCTCCCTGCTCTGCGGGGAGCCTGCTTCTCCCTCTGCCTCTGCCTCTCTCTCTCTCTCTCTCATGAATAAATAAATAATATCTTTTAAAAAAATAAAAATTTTAAAATTTTAAAAAAGGAAACATAATTTTTGCTATTTATGGAAATTTAGGTTGAAAATTTATTTTCCCTCAGCATGACAAAGATATTACTCCTCTGTATTCTGGTCCCCATTACTGCCATTGAGACGTTATCCATTAGGCTGTCATTCATTTGTAAATAATCTAATAATCTACCTCTTCTTTCTTTTCATGATCCCAGGGTCCTGGGGTCGAGTCCCATGTCAAGCTCCCTGCTCTCAGGAGCCTGCTTCTCCCTCTCCTCCCTACTTGCGTGCACTCTCTCTCTCTCTCTCAAATAAATAAATAAAATATTAATAAAAACAGATGTTGTTTTCAGTTCTAGAAATTCAATTTGGGTTTTTTATATATGTTCCACATTTCTACTTAACATGTCCAGTCTTTCTTCTAGCTTCTTGAACATATGAAATACAGTCACAATAACTCTTTTAATATCCTTGTCTACTAATTCCCTCATCTGTGTCATTTCTGGGTCTGTTTCTATTGATTTTTCTCTTCATTATGGGTTGTATTTTCCTGTTTCTTTGCATACCTAATAATTTTGTATTGAATGCCAGACATTGTGACTCTTACCTTGTTGGGTACTGGATATTTCTGTATTCCTCTAACTATTCTTGAGTTTTGTTTGGGGATGTGATTAAGTTACTTGGAAACACTTTGTTACTTTCAGGTACAGCTTTTAAGCTTTGTTAGGCAGGATCACCGCAGTGTTCAGACTTGGGTTAAGTGTCCCCACTACTAAGGCAAGACCCTTCTCAGTACTCTACCCAGTGAGTTTTTCCCTCTCTGGCTTTTGGGAAAAGGTATTATTTCCAGCTCAGTGTGAATTCCAGGTATTGTTCTTTTTAATCTTTTCATGTATTTTTCCCTGCCCTTGGGTAGTTTCCTCACAAGCCTGTGTTGATTAACACTCAACTGAATACCAGTGGAAATCCCCTGGAGGTCTCTGGAATTGCCTCTCTGTGAATCCCTCTATGCTCTGATACTCTTCCCTGCTAACTTTAACTGCCTTGGCTTTCACTAGACTCTCAAGATTTGTCTCCTCAACACAGACAGACTTCTAAGTTGTTTTTTTTTTTTTTTAAGAAATGCTTTCTACCCCCATTGTGGGGCTCAAACTCACCACCCTGAGATCAAGAGTCGCATGCTCTACCAACTGAACCAGCCAGGCCCCTCTAGGCTTATAGGTTTTGCCTGAGTTGGCCCTCTCTGTCTTAGGCAGTAAGCTGGGCAATCATAAGGCTCACCTTGTTTATTCCCCATCTCTCGGGGATCACTTTCCTTTATTGCCTGATGTCCAATATCTTCAGATTTGTTGTTGCATATATTTTGTCTAGATTTTTATTTGTTTCAGGCAGGAAGGTAAATTTTGTCCCCGTTACTATATCTTGGTTGGAAGTGGAAATCTCTTTATTTTTTTGTTAATCTTGTAATTCTACCTACTACTAAAGCAGGGGTATTAAAATCTCTGATCATGATTGTAGATTTGTGTATTTCTCTCTTTATGTTTGTGTTGTATCATGTATTTTGAAATTCTGTTATTAGGTGTCTTACATATTTATGATGTTATGTCTTCCTGATGAATTCCCCTTTTATCATTATGAAATGTCTCTATCTCTGGCAATACACGTAGTCTTAAAGTGTATTTTATTAATTTATTGATACAACCATTCCAGCTTTCTTAAGTTTAATGTTTGCATGATATATGTTTTTCTATGCATGAAATTTCTTTTTTTTGTTTTTTAAATAAATCATTGTGTTTTTAAAGATTTTATTTATTTGAAAGAGAGAGACAGAGAGAGCACAAGCAGGGGAGGGGCAGAGGGAGAGGGAGAAGCAGACTCCCCACTGAGTAGGAAGCCCAGCTTGGGGCTTGATCCCCGGACCCCGAGATCATAACCTGAGCCGAAGCAGCCACTTAACGACAGAGCCACCCAGGCACACCCCATGCATTAAATTTCAAACTGTTTGTGTCTTCTTATCTAATGTGTTTCTCCCAAAGACAGCATATAGTTGGGTGTAGTCCCATGCCAAGCCACATTGGAGCCTGAAACAAGGAAAACTGTGTGCCCCTATTTATTTTTAATTAATTTAATTTAATTTGTTCTAGAACATTAAATTTGTGGGGAAAAACTGACAAATGGAGAAGTAGATGCATTAAAATGCACCCTATTTTAAGTTTGAATATTTTATTTATACCAAAAATAGAATTTATTATAATTTTGCATTCCTTGCTTTAATAGAAGCAAGCTCACCAATAATATTTTCAAAACACTGCTTCTTGCTTATCTTGTTTTCAGTTGAGAGAATTGCCATGTTTGACAATTTCTCCTGGCCAAGTAAAAATCTTTTTTTAAAAACGATTTTATTTATTTATTTGACAGAGAGAAAGAGCACAAGCAGGGGGAGCAAAAGAGGGAGAAGCAGGCTCCCCGCTGAGCAGGGAGCCCGATGCGGGGCTCAATCCCAGGACCCTGGGATCATGACCCAAGCCAAAGGCAGACGCTTAACCAACTGAGCCACGCAGGCGCCCCTGACCAAGTAACAATCTAAAATAATTTTTAATCAACTTCAACTTACAGAAACTTCTTTTGCAGGACACCACTGTGACTGGTACTGTTAAAATATTCTCAAGGCCATGTATGAACTCACAAAAGACCCGGATAAACAAAGCAATCTTGAGAAAGAAGAACAAAGGTGGAGGCATCACAATCCCAGATTTTAAGATACACTACAAAGCTGTAGTAATCAAAACAGTATGGTACTGACACAAAAATAGACACATAGATCAATAGAACAGAATAGAGACTCCTGGAATAAACCCACACTTATATAGTCAATCTATGACAAAAGAGGCAAGAACGAACAATGGGGAAAAGACAGTCTCTTCAAGAAATGGTATTGGGAGGGCACCTGGGTGGCTCAGTTCGTTAAGCGACTGCCTTCGGCTCAGGTCATTATCCTGGAGTCCCGGGATCGAGTCCCGCATCGGGCTCCCTGCTCAGCGGGGAGTCTGCTTCTTCCTCTCCCGCTACCCCCTCTTGTGCTCTCTCTCTCTCTCTCACTCTCTCTCTCAAATAAATAAATAAAATCTTAAAAAAAAAAAAAAGAAATGGTATTGGGGTGCCTGGCTGGCTCAGTCACTACAGCGTGCGACTCTTGATCTTAGGGTTGTGAGTTTGAGCCCCATGTTGTGTGTAGAGATTACTTAAAAATAAATCTTAAAAAAAAAAAAAAGAAATGCTGGGGGCACCTGGGCGGCTCAGTTGGTTAAGTGTCTGCCTTCAGCTCAGGTCATGGTCCCAGGGTCCTGGGATCGAGTCCCACATCGGGCTCCCTGCTCGGCGGGGAGTCTGCTTCTCCTTCTCCCTCTGCCCCTCCTCCCTGCTCCTTCTCTCTGACTCTCACTCACTGTCTCTCTCTCAAATAAAGTAAATAAAATCTTTAAAAAAAGAAATGGTGTTGGGAAAACTGGACAGCTACATGCGAAAGAATGAAACTGGACCACTTTCTTGCACCATACACAAAAATAAACTCAAAATGGATGATAAACCTAAACGTGAGACCTGAAACCATGAAAATTCTAGAAGAAAACATAAGCAGTGATTCCTTTGACATCAGCCATAGAAACATTTTTCTAGGTACGTGTCCTTTGGCAAAGGAAACAAAAGCAAAATTAAACTATTGGAACCACACCAAAATAAAAAGCTTTTGAGCAGCGAAGGAAACCAATAACAAAACAAAAAGGCAACCTACTGAATGGGAGAAGATGTTTGTAAATGATATACACAATAAGGGGTTAATATTCAAAATATATAAATAACTTATACAACTTAACACCCCAAAAAACAAATAGTCCAATTAAAAACGAGCAGAAGACCTGAATAGACATTTTTCCAAGGAAGATACACAGATGGCCAACAGAAACATGAAAAGATGCTCAGCATCACTAATCATCAGGGAAATGCAAATCAAAACCACAACGAGCTATCACCTCACACCAGAAAGAATGGCTGTTATCAAAAAGACAAGAAATAACAAGTGTTGACAAGAATGTGGAGAAAAAGGAACCCTTGTGCACTGTTGGTGGGAATGCAAAGTGGTGCAGCCACTGTGGAAAACAGTATGGAAGTTCCTCAAAAAGTTAAAAATAGAATTACCATATGATTCAGTAATTCCACTGGGGCGCCTGGGTGGCTCAGTTGGTGAAGCGTCTGCCTTCGGCTCAGGTCACAATCCCAGGGTCCTGGGACGGAGCCCCACATTGGGCTGCCTGCTCAGCAGGGAGTCAGCTTCTCCCTCTCTGCTGCTCCCCCTGCTTGTACTCTCTCTCTCTCTCTCTGTCAAGTAAATAAATAAAATTTTTAAAAACAAATTCCACTACTGTGTATTTACCCAAATAAAATGAAAATACTAATTAAAAAAGATATATGCACCCCATGCTTATTTTTTTTAAAGATTTTATTTATTTATTTGACAGAAAGAGACACAGCGAGAGAGGGAACACAAGCAGGGGGAGTGGGAGAGGGAGAAGCAGGCTTCCCACGGAGCAGGGAGCCTGATGTGGGACACGATCCCAGGACCCTGGGATCATGACCTGAGCCGAAGGCAGACACTTAACGACTGAGCCACCCAGGTGACCCATCCCTATGATTATTGTAGCATTATTTACAACAGCCAAGGTACGGAAACAACCCAAGTGTTCACTGATAGATGAATGGATAAAGAAAATGTGGTATATGGGGCACCTGGCTGGCTCAATTGGTGTCGCACGTGACTCTTGATCTCAGGGTCATGATCCCAGGGTCCTGGGATCCAGCCCCGCATCGGGCTCCCCGCTCAGAGGGAAGCCTGCTTCTCCCTCTCCCACTCCCCTGCTTGTGTTCCCTCTCTTGCTGTGTCTCTCTCTCTCTGTCAAATAAATAAATAAAATCTTTAAAAGAAAAAAAAGTTAATGAAAAACAAGTATTTAAAAATAATTTTTTGGGATGCCTGGGTGGCTCAGTCAGTTAAGCATCTGCCTTCAGCTCAGGTCATGATCCCAGGGCCCTGGGATCAAGCCCCACATCTGGCTCCCTGCTCAGCGGGAAATCTGCTTCTCCCTCTGCCCCTCCCCGTGCTCGTGTTCTCGCTCTCAAATAAATAAATAAAATATTAAAAAACAAAGAAAAATAATTTTTTTATAAAAGAATCTAATAATAGCAAACTATCACTATTTTAAGTGAATAAAGTATAAATGTTTCCTGGTCAATTTTTTTTCCTGGTAAAATATATTGTTTGTTCAGAAAATGTTTGATATTTGATCAAATTTAATTTGTGAAAAGTCAAATATATCAATAAATCAAATTTGTAATACTTACCTAAGTGCTCTCAATATTTAAAACATCACACAAACATGTGTTTGTAATAAAATAAAACGTTCCCTTTTACCTTGATGGGAGCTATAAACAATGAAAAAAACTTGTCAACTTCCCTCAGGATGAACTATGACCTTCAAAACAAATTGCAAGTGAGAGTTTTTTTTTTTTTAATAAAAGTATAGTTGACATACAATGTTATATTTGTTTTGTGTATAATATAGTGATTCAACAATCCTATACGTTATGCAAGACTCATCATGATAAGCGTAGTCACCCTCTGTCATCATATGTTACTATAATATTATTGTTTATATATCCTATGCTATACTTTTCATCTCTGTGATTGATTTTATAACTGTAGGTTTCTACTTCTTAATCCCCTTCACCTATTTTGTCCGTTCCCTGGAACCTGTCCCCACTGGCAACCACCAGTTCATGAGAGATTTTTTTTTTTTGTATGTCATTAAGCCTACCCACCCCCCATAAGTTGCATGATTCCTGGGGTAGTACAAGTGCAGCTTGGAATTCTGTCTTGATGTCAAATTTTGATATTGTGTGCATCATGGATTGCTTTGCATTAATTTTCACTTTATTGTCAAAATTGCAGTGAAATGTTAGTTATCTGTATGGTGACTATACTGGAATTAAAATAAAAAACCAAGATGTTATTTATCTTGGTTACTGACTTTTTTTAGTAGTTTCCTTTTTTTTTTTTTTTTTTTTTGAGTAGGCTCCCTGCCCAGCATCGAGCCCTACACGAGGCTTGAACTCATGACCCTGAGATCAAGACCTGAGTTGAGATTGAGTCAGACACATAAATGACTGAGCCACCAGGTGCCCCTACTGACTTTTTTGACATCCCTTTAAATTTTGCACCCAACTCTGTTTGGGTATTATTTTTTATTTTTCTGGTCTTAAAATCCTTGCCTTTAAAGAGGGTTTTTAGTCCATTTACACTTTTTGGAGTTACTGATATGGTCAGATTAAGCTCTATCATACTGTTATATGCTTTCTATTTGTTCCTTCTGGGTTTTGATCCTCTGTTCCTCCTTTCCCACCTTCTTTTGCATTAACCAAATATATTTTAATATTCAATTGTTATTTTTCTATTGGCTTTTCATCTGTCCCTCTTTTCATTATTTTCTTTAAAGGTGGCTCTGTTAATTACAGAGCCTTAACTTATCACAGTGAACTGAAAGTTAATATTATACCATTTCACATGAGCTGCAAAAGCCTTGCAACAGTATAGTTTCCCAAAACCTGTCCTTTTTGTCATTGTTATGTATATTGTATCTACAGACATAGTAAATCCCACAATTTGGCTTGATCCTCTTTTTTTTTTTTTTTAAAGTAAACTCTAGGGGTGCCTGGGTGGCTCAGTCGTTAAGCATCTGCCTACAGCTCAGGTCATGATCCCAGGATCCTGGGATCGAGCCCTGCATCAGGCTCCCTGCTTCGTGGGAAGCCTGCTTCTCCCTCTCCCACTCCTCTTGCTTGTGTTCCTGCTCTTGCTATCTCTCTCTCTGTCAAATAAATAAAATCTTTAAAAAAGAAAGTAGTCTTCTCCGTTTGTTAAGTGTGGGTTATACAGGAAGGTGTTCTTATATATATAAATCATATATATTATGTATAATATATATATTATACATATATATAAAATATCAAGCTTAAAAATGTATTGTTCATGGGCGCTTGGGTGGCTCAGTCGGTTAAGTGTCTGCCTTTGGCTCAGGTCATGATCCCGGGGTCCTGGGATCGAGCCCCACATTGTGGTCCCTGCTCAGCAGGAAACCTGCTTCTCACTCTCCCACTCCCCCTGCTTGTGTTCCCTCTCTCACTGTGTCTTTCTCTGTCAAATAAATAAAATCTTCTTAAAAAATAAAGTAAACTCTATGCCCAATGTGGGGTTCAAACCCAGGATCCTGAGATCAAGAGTCGCATGCTCTACTAACTGAGGCAGTCAGGTGCCCCCAGCTTTATCCTCTTGAGACATGTTTTAAGGATATGTTAGAGGGGGGCGCCTGGGTGGCTCAGTCGTTAAGCGTCTGCCTTTGGCTCAGGTCATCATCCCAGGGTCTTTGGATGGAGCCCTACCTCGGGGTCCCTGCTCAGCAGGAGGCCTACTAGTCCCTCTCCCACTCCCCCTGCTTGTGTTCCCTCCCTCGCTATCTCTCTCTCTGTCAAAGAATAAATAAAATCTTTAAAAAAAGAAAGGATATGTTAGAGAGGATCTACAGTAACCCTTACTCTAGCTAGAGCTGAAGTGGCCTACTCTTAAGGCATGTTTGTTTCTCATTAGGGTATTGGATGAGGACTCTCTACTCAGGCTGGTCAAAAGACCTATGTCTCCCAGAACTGTGCAAGCATCCATTTAGTTCACAGAATCCCAGGACTGATCTCTCCTTGGCCTCCCAGTGTTTTATTGTTAAGACTGCACAGCCTAGTATTTGGCCAAAAACCTACAGGAATGCCTATGGTGATTTCTGGAAGTCCACCTCTAAAAAGCTGCTTTTTCTCCAGTAGAATGAAATCCCAGCAGCACTGCAATCTTATCTGTCACTCCCAGCTCAGCTATATTGCTATCCTCTGCTTAGGCTCTACTGCCCTACAGGGAGGTCCTGAAAATGACCCAGGTGGAAAGAAGGTACAGTCCAGGCTCACTGCATGTTTCTCTTATCTCAGTCATCACGTTCCATCCAGTGGAGCATAGGACACCAGATAACCTTGATAAACTTATCCGTAGAATGACACCAGCTTTTGGGTCTCAGTGCCTCCCTCCAAAAAAAGCCAGAATTGACAGATGGAGACAAACATGATTGCGTTTGCTTAAACATACAGCCAGTCTTTCCTTGTCTTATGTGATCTTGACACTTGAGGAATGTGGGTAAAATATTTTGTAGGATGTCCCTGTCCTGACTCGGTTTTCTCTGCTATTTTCTCATCATTACACAGGGGTTATGGGGTTTTGAGGAAGAATTCTATGAAAGTGAAATGCCTTCTCATTGTATCACTTCAGGGGGTACATGACAGCAATGTGTCTTAGAACTGGTGATGTTAACTCATCTCTTGGTTAAAGTGGTATCTGTCAGATTTTTCCACTGCAAAGTTACTGTTTTTCACTTTCCATACTCTTGTCATTTGATGCAAGTGACTGAGCCCAGCTCGGATTCAAGAGGAGGGGAATTAAGCTCCAACTCTTTCGGGTCAGCGGGGATCAAGTATTTAATAAAAATTTTGGAGACAATACTTTAAGGCCACGCAACTATCATGTTCACCTTAAAGTTTTGCCCACTAATATTTGCATTTAGTGGATCAGGTCTGCAGCAGTTATGACTGTGGTATTTTAACAATAATTTTCTATTTCCCTCATTCCTTCTATATTTATTATTATTTGGAATTTTATGCATGGAGTTGTCCGGTAGCCAGCATTTGTTTATTCAATCATATCATTGATTTATATAAGTATGGATCACAGATATTTCATTTGGGGGACTATAAACCAATACTATCATTATTTTTTTGTTGCTCAAGCTGTTTCAGCTTTGGCCATTGGGAGCTTTCAGGATGGCTCTTATATCCTTATGACATGTTCCTTTTTTTTTTTTTCTGGTACTTCCTTACTTTCTCGGACTATGGGTCGCTCCAGGCCCATCTTGTAGTTCCCTACCCTGGCCTTACGACCAGCCATTTCTCCAAGGATCCCTGGTTCCTTTTACTGGAGAGTGTCATTTAGAAACCAAGATCTGGGTACTAAAGATGCTCATTGTTTTTAGAAGAGCAGCATCTAGCCCTTCTCAGTGGACAGACCGCAAAACCATCAGAAGAAACCAAGATATGGCAGCTAAATGCAACGTGGTAGGGAGCTGCTAAGATGGCCCCTCATTGGTCCCTGCTTACTGATATTCATGGTCTCTTGTAATCCCCTCCCCTGGAGTAACTTGACTCTAACCAAGAAAATGCCTCACCTTTGAGGAGATGTCACTTCCCACGATTAGATTACAAGAGACTGCAACTTCCGTATCCCTAGTTGACTCTCTTGCTGGCTTTTTTTTTTTTTTTTTAAGATTTTATTTATTTACTTGACAGAGAGAGACACAGTGAGAGAGCGAACACAAGCAGGGGGACTGGGAGAGAGAGAAGCAAACTTCCCACTGAGCAAGAAGCCCGATGTGGGGCTCGATCCCGGGACCCTGGGATCATGACCTGAGCCGAAGGCAGACGTTTAACGACTGAGCCACCCAGGCACCCCTCTTGCTGGCTTTGACAAAGCAAACTACCATGCTGTGAACTGCCTCATGGAAGGAAAGGAACACATGTCAAGGACTGAGGGCACCCCCAGCTGACAGCCAGCAAGGAACTGGGGCCCTCAGTTTAACAGGCTACAGAGAACTGAGTCCTGTCCGAACTCATGGGAGCTCAGACCAGATCCTTCCCTAGTCCCACTTCCAGAGGAGTCCTGAATCCCGCCCAACACCTTCCGTGATGGTATCCTTGGGAAAGCCACAGAAGTAGAAGACCCAGCTAAGCCAGCCTGGATTCATGACCCAGAAAATCTGGGAAATGAACGTGTGTTGTTTTTAGCCACCGAGATTGTGGTAATTTGCTACACAGGAAGAGATAACAGTTTCCTTACTTGGATCCTAGAACAGAAAAAAAAAATTTTTCATGGAAAAAAGTCAAATCCAAATAAAGTCTGAAGGTTGAGTTCCTGGTACTGTGCCAATGTTATTTTCTTAGCATCAATAAATATGCCATGGTTCTGTAAGATATTTACATTAGAGAGAGCTGGTTGATGGGTATGGGAACGTCAATGTCTTTGCAGCTCTTCTGTAAAGCTAAACTTACTTCAGAATACAAACTTTGAGAAAAACACTTCTGGGCATTACATGTTATGTTCACAAAATGAAAAAGAGAACATGGCAGATTCGAGGAGAAAAAAGTCCAGAAAAGGTTATCAGGGAGCTGCCAGTCTGGTGTTAGAGGCTCAGCAACCAGGCCTTAGGGGTCAGTGTGACAGGCCAGAAAGGGGTAGGAAGGGTGGTGGTTCCAATCTGCTGGGGCAGACGCAGGGCCAGGCCCAATCCTCGTCCTGGGAGTCAGAGCCTGGTGGAGGAGTTCCAAAAATAATATATTTTTTCCAGCCTTCAGGATTATTTGTGTTTGTTTACCTCCATTTAAATTCCCCCCAAATGTCAACATTTGTCCCAAAATGGAACTGCTTGCCTGTCCCTCCACCTTTATGGTTTTTGTTTGTGCCCTTTGGACCATCTGGTAGACCTCTACTGCCTGCCAGGAGATATCCTCATATGCTTCCTTATCGGTTTCCAAAGTGAGTGTGCGAGAAAATCTTTGCCCCCTCTGCCCTGGGTGGTGACATGCTTCAAACCAGATCTCTCGCTCTCCTAATTTTACCCTTTAGTTCTTCGTCCGTCTACCAGCTGTGTATCTTCAGGGAGTTAAACTCTAGTTCTCGGTTTCTCCCAACATGAAATGGGAATAAGAAGCGGCACTTTCTTGATAAGTATTCCTTAGATTCAACCATTCAGTGAAACACTCGGAACAGGAGGGTGTCTGGCAGGTAGTTAAGGACTGACTGCCTTTGCTTACAGGTTGTTTTCCTCCAGCCCCTCTAAGTTCTTTTATCCATCCCACTTAAATCTATTTCTTCCAAAACCCTTTCCTCCTCCTGGCCAGCCCCAACCGTGCTCATTGTAGTTAAATGCAAGGATAGGAGACTCTTTGCCAAAGTTAAAAGCGCATCAAACACGCCTAGCATTTATTATTTTAATCACAAACCTACAGACCCCTTAGTACACCCTCCTTGGGGCTTGACCCTAAGGATCCGAAGCTGAAAACCTTGGGTGTATGTGGTAGGAAGGGTGAGGATGGGCAGGGAGTGTCTCTTAATAGCTCTGAAATGGGGAGGATTCCTCCAAATGGAGAACTGGGTGGAGGCCAGAGGTTGGAGGTGACCTAGCTTCTGAGAAGGGGGGGGGTCAATAAAAAAATCAGATAAACCAAAGAGGGGTACATATGCTTTTGCAACCCTCCCTCCAACCCTCTGCTTTGGTGGGGTAGGCTTCCACTTTTTTCCTGGGCTTGGGAACTCCCCAGAAAGGCCCCTTCCTTCATCTTGTTCCTCTACAGACTGTAAGAGTGCTGGGGTGTTGGCTCTGGGAACCTGGACTCAGGACCCCTAATTCCTATCACCTCCCCAAACTGCCCTTCAAGGTAGGAGGCGGGACTCTACCCAAGGGTGAGGGTCTAGCTCTCACTCCTGATGGAGGTCTGGAATGTCGACCCACAAGATTTCAAGATCTGCCCCCTTCTCCAAGGGCGAAGTTGGCTCAGAGCCCTCCTGGGTTAGGTCCCATTGGTCCCAGGCTAAGGCTGGGGAGCTGAAGTACCACTCCCCCCTGCAGCGTGGAATGCTTGGATGGGATGTTGCTAAGGGACAAGGTCTGTGATCTCCTCGTGGCCTGATCTCATGGACTCCTCCGTGCCTGAAATACCTGCGAGTGGCTGTGCCTATAGGGAAGGGGCGGAGCCTAGCTCCTGCCTTGCTGGAAGGCCAGGACTGAGCTCCCAGGTGAAGGGCTCGCTCTCCTCCTCACTTCTGTTCCTCGGCTGGACAAGGCGGGGATCAGGGGAAAGGGGCAGGGCTTAAAACCCCAGGGTGAGACCTCTGTTATTGTGACTCCTCTTCCTTGCCAGGATGGACTAGACTAGTGGTTCCAAGAGAGGGGGTGGACCGGTATCCTGCTACCTCCTTATCCCAGGAGACCTGGCTAGGACTAGTAAAGTCCCTAAGCGACAGGGGCCTAGCTCATCCCGCCTCCTTCCCACACCTGGGCAAGGGCAGGTCCCAAAGGGCAGGGGCGAGGCTGTGATCTCCAGGGGACAGGCCCGGAGGTTACCGCCTTCTCCACGGCTGAAACACCTCACTGGTTGGTATTGTGGGGAGGGGGCGGGGCCTCATCTGACTCCTCCTCCTCCCCTGGTTACGGGGGTGGGACCTCATCACATCTGCTCGTCCCCCACAACACCTGGGCAGGGCAGTCTCACGGGAGGGTGGGGGGGGAAAGGCGGGGCCTCATCCTGACACGTCCTCCTTTCCTGGGTGGGTAAGTCCCAGGGGAGGGGTGAGGCCTGATCAGGACTCCTCCTCCATGCTGAAGCTGCTGCGGCGACTGCTGGCCTTGGAGACAGCGGGGGATACCGACGAGAGCAGGGGGTCAGAGGCAGCCCGCAGTGGGGACAGGGCGCCCGACAGTCCCCCCACCCCCCCCTCCTCCTCCTCCATCAGAATGTCCTCCAGCCCCAGGTGGAAGGGGTCCCCCAGATCCCCCAGGTGGTCGCTGGGAAAGTGCAGGTCCAGAAGGGCATCCGAGGGTGGCGCCGGGGGCTGCTGATGGGGAGCACTCTGGGCAGACCCCCCCGCTGCGGGAAATGGTGCTGTGCCCGGCCTGCCCTCCTCCTCAACGTCCAGCTGCTCTGGCTTGAGGCCGTCCGAGGCGGAGGTTGTGGCCAGGGAGAGCAGCCCGGGGCTGGGAGGCACCGGCAGACCATGGATCTGCGCCTGCAATTCTAGCTCCTGCGGAAAGTAGGGGGTGGGGAGGCGGGATCAGATGGGGTCACAGTTCCTCAGGGGCAGAGAAGTCTGACGGTTCCAAGGGCGGGCCGCCTGGGTGCCAAACCCACCTCTGCTGCCTGCTCACTAGTTGTGCGACCCGAGGCAGGTTTTGCGTAAGCTCGCGGGGCCTCCGAGCCGCGCTCTCTACAACGAGTACGCGGCCTCAGAGCATCCGAGCCTCAGAGCATCCGAGCCGGGGCTACCTGAGCAAACGGAGCCGGGCTCCCGGCACAGCGCGCCACACGGGACCTACACCATACGCGCGAGCCAACGCTCGGCGCTATTCCCGTTAAGGTTCTGGGGGCTACTTGTCGTCACAGGCGCGCCCGTCGGGGCGGCCCGGGGGTCCCCCAAGTGTGCCAGGAAAATGCTGGCCTGCTCTGCCTCTGCCTGTCGGAAGCCCCCTGTCACCTGTGCCCCGGCCTCCTCGTCGCAAACCTGGATCCGGAGCTGCAGGCTGCGGTTCGTTTGCTCCAGGGAGCGCTGCCGGCTCTCCAGGTCTTTGGAGCGTTGCTGCTCCTTCTGCAACTTGCGGATGTAATCCACAGAGGCCTTCAGGATGGTGCCCTTGTTCCAGCGCATCTCCCTGCAGGGCCCGACGGGGGACAGGAGGGAGCGCTGCATCGTCGGGGGCGGCGGGAGCTGAGGGGGCAACCGTCCGCGGCAGAACAGCCCGCCGCGGGCCTAGACCCACAGTTCGGGGGCTGCGGGGTACATCAAGGGGACGGAATGCCCTGCCCAGTCGTTCCAGGGGAAGAGCAGATTCAGGCTCCCGCCTCAGGGCCTCCAGGCCAGCTGTGCCCTCTGCGCGGACACTCTTCCCCAGACACCCAGAGAGATGGTTCCTGCCTCACCGCAAACGTTGCCTCCTCAGTCCAGGCCTGCCCTGTGCCCGCCCTCCTCACCCCGAGTTGTAACCCTCGCCAACATTCCCCCATCTTCTATTCTTTTTTTAAAGTCAGCTCTATGCCCAACGTGGGGCTTGAACTCACGACCCTGAGGTCAAGAGTCGCACGCTGAGGCGCCTGGATGGCTCAGATGGTTAAGCGTCTGCCTTGGGCTCGGGTCATGATCTCCAGGTCCTGGGATCGAGCCCCGCATCGGGCTCCCAGCTCACTGGGAAGTCTACTTCTCCCTCTCCCCCTGCTTGTGCTCTCTCTTTCTCTCTCTCTCAAATGAATAAATAAAATCTTAAAAAAAAAAAAAAAAAGTAGCACACTCTACCAACTGAGCCTGCCAGGTACCCCCCCATCTTCTCTTCTTTTTCTCCACAACACTCCTCATAACTGCCCAGATTTTACTTATTTATCTTGTTTGTGGTCTGTCTGCCTCCACTAAAGTATCAGTTCCAGGAGCTCAGGCATTTTTGCCTGTTTTGTCCCTCTGGTATCCTCCGGGCCTAGCGCGGTCCCTGACACAAAGCAGCTCAATGCGTCTCTTGAATGAATAATTAGGAAGTACTAAATGAACCAAAAGCAAAGTGCCTCTGTCATATGGGGACCAGATGAGGCACACAGACTGCAATGTCATGCACCTAAAATTGTAGGTTGGGGACAATGGGGGGCTGTGCCCCTGCTCGGGGTGACGAAGGCTGGATGGGCCAGGGCCAGGAGCGGAAGACGCCGGGCACTTTCCACCCAGGAACAGCTTTGGGAGAATGGGGCCCTCGTCCCACTTTCCACCAGCCCAAGGCTCCCCGGCCCAGACTCACGGGTCACTGGACTTGGGGATGAGGGTGCCCAGCTCCTTGATCCTGTCGTTAATGTTGAATCGCCGGCGACGCTCAACTTTGGGGGGGCGGGGAGAAGAGTGGGAAAGTTGTCAACAGGCTGAGGAGGGAAGAGGAGCTGGGGGGGGGTGGGGAGGCTGTTGAAGGGACAGCCCCCCCCCCCGCCCCCAAGGAAGGCCAGCATGGACTGAGGCAGGGCTACACAGCATGCCGGCAAGGACGCGGAAGCTCACTCACTTAGGTTGTGATTGTCTTTCTTCTGTCGTTCCTTCAAAAGGGCCTTGGCCTCGGTCTCTGGAAGAGAGGGGGGGGCAGTCAGGGCCTCTGGACATGGGAGAGACGGAGGGCAGCACGTACGGCTGCCGGGGATAGGATGTGGTGGGTGCAGGCAGGGAAGTGACTTTTTTTTTTTAAGTGCCACTTTTATGATTTTTTTTTAAAGATTTTATTTATTTATTTGACAGAGAGAGAGAGACAGCGAGAGAGGGAACACAAGTAGGGGGAGTGGGAGAGGGAGAAGCAGGCCTCCCGCGGAGCAGGGAGCCCGATGTGGGGCTCGATCCCAGGACCCTGGGATCATGACCTGAGCCGAAGGCAGACGCTTAGCAACTGAGCCACCCAGGCGCCCCTATGATTTTTTTTTTTTTTAAGAAGCCCTGGTAACAGGTCATTTGTTAAACGTGAGACGAGAGGAAATAGGGTAAAAGCAAGCCCATGGGCCGTGTGGAAGAAGAGGGCAAACAGCCCCTTTCTGTCCGCTTAAACCCCTTCCCCCGGCATCAGGCCCACCTGGTTGACATGGGGCTCACCCCGGAGCGGGGCCAAGAGCCTGGCCCTTACCAGAGATCTCCCGTTTGATGTTGGGCAGCTCGGCCGGGCAGGAGTTGCTGACAGTGATGGCTGGCGTGGCCACGCCCTGACTACTGTACACATCAAGCAGATTCCCTGACACGGGCAGCTGGGGACAAGGAGGGCAGAGAGACAACAGCTAGGACCAGTCCCAGGCCTGGCCCTTTCTCAGAACCCGGCCCCACCCCTCCACACGCTCCACAGATAACCTAATGCAAGGAGTGGCTGGCTCAATGCAGGGACCCTTCCTTCTCGTTCAGGGGAACTTTGCGCGGGACACAATAGTGGGGGACAGGCTCACGCAGACCCACCCTGCTTCGCTGGGGGACCCGAGTCTGCTGGACCTGTCCATCGTGCCCCTGCACGCCCTCAAATACCTCAGCGACCTCTGAAGCCCCTCTCCCCAACTCTGGGGGTGGCTCTGAGAAGCAATGCTGGAAAACCACCCGTTCACAGGTCTTTGTCGGCTACGATGCAACATTCCAGCCCGTCAGCCCGTCCTAGCACAACATTCCAAGTCGGCATTCTTGGAACACTCCAGCTCAATCTTCTCAGACCTTAGGAAACTGTCATGGTAACGTTCCATCCAAAAGCTGGCCTTCCGGAGAGTTCCAGCACGATCTCTAGTCTTCTGCCGTGACTGTGTCGCACAGGTCATGCACCAAGCCCCTGACTTCTAGTATCTTCCTACACCTTCTGATCTCTCAGGATTTCTTGTCCAACTACTCAATGAGCGCTGCTTTTATGCCAGCCTTGATTTTTTTTCTCTCTCCTTCGCCCTCTCCCGGATATACTCTAGGGCTACACACTAATCCCTAAGTAATTAGTCCCACCTCTTGATGAGTTATCATCTCTTGAAACTCCTGCTAGTCTGCTGGATCCATGAGATATAACGCCCCAGTCTCTAGCTGTGTCCAAATCAATAAAAAGTTCTGATAAGCTGGTGCCAAATTTATACACGCTTCTGTCCTTTCAGGGTGTCAGAAAGAAACAAAGCCACAGCCCCTTGGTATGTCCCAAAGCAAGTTATGGGACTCCTGGAATGTTCCAGAACCAGAATGGTATAATTTAGTGGCACATCCCTTGCTCTAGAGAGTTTTATCCACTCTCTACAAGGACCCAGCCTCTTGGCATGGTTCACTGAAAGAGATGTTGTACGTTCCAATCACCCCAAGGTTCAACCACACCGTGTTTTAAGACTTTTGCTATGTTCCAATCACTACATGGTTTGGGTATGTCCCAATGACCTGAATCTCTTGGTACATTCAAATTGCTACAAGAGCCCCATTCCTTGGTCCCTCCCACACGGCAGCTTGAGTGCCTGGGTATGCCCTGATTATTTCCACGGAGTCCCCACCCTTGTATCTATCAGCATCTACCAGGTCTACCTCTCCACACAGCCCAACACAAGGGACCAGGGCCCTGGTATGCTCTCTTCTCATCCCACAGCCTCCTTCTCTATCTTAGTACGATCCAAAGTAAGGGTCTTATATACACAGCCAGCCTGGGTGTCGTCTCAGGGATAGAGGGATGCGACTGATGGTCAGCCAGCCTCCCATCTCAGGGCCTCACCGTGCTGGGGAGCTGCAGCCCTGCAGTGCCTCCGGGCAGATAGCTGAGCATCTCATCGTTGTAGCTGGATTCCAGGCTGATGATCTCATCAATGACATCATCAATCTAGGGGAAGAAGGCAATACGGACGAGGGTTAGAAGAAGCTGCACGAGGGAGAGCACGGGAAGGTCGTCTGCAGCCGCTTACCTCCTTCTCTGAGCTGGACCCAATGGTGAGTAGTGCCATGGGGCTGTTGGGAGCGCTGCCTGCAGGGCCGGCGGCATGGGCAGCCTCGGGCGCAGGGAGCGGCTGGGCACCAGCAGCCCCCGGTGGTGGGGTGAGGGCCTGGGAAGCCAGCTTGGGGCCGAGCGTGGTGGACAGGTACTGTTTCACCTGTTGCCGGCGTGCCTGCTGTAGGTGGTAGCGTGTCGGGTTCTCCAGATGGGTCTGCACCTGGGGGACGAGCGCGAGGAAGGACGGAAGGGGACACGGTAGGATGGGATGACTCTGAGCCCCAGGCTGACCCTCAGAGGTCATCTGTTTCTAGGCGCAGGCCAGCAAACTAGGCCCAGAATCTGAGATGCCCCAACCTCCCCAAATCCTGGGAAGTCTCCCCCAGGACCCAAAGTCTCTTTCTCCGAAATCCCTCCCAGCCCCCCAAGAGCCACCCACGGCTGACAGAAACCCTCAGTTTCTGGAGCACCCTGTCACAGTTCCCAAGAGTCCCCGCCCCCCCGTCTCTGACATCACCTAGGAGACCTGAGAACCACACATGGCTTCCCAAGTCAGCCCAGTGGCCAAACTCTCAATGTATCACACGCACAGGAGGCTCTTCCTGCGAAGTTCTTCCTGGGGTTACTTCACAGGAGGCCCAGCACCCACTTGAGGTGCCCACGACCTTCCATGGTCCACCCAGACATCCTGTGGCTCCCAAGAACCCCTCACCCCTGTACAAGAATGCCTCGGAAGCCCCAAACGCAATGGGACGCTAACACAGCCTATCTGAACAGTAATTGGAACCTTCCTTAGAACGCCTAGGACCTCGGGCCCGAAGCCACCACGACCACTCCTCAGTCACTGAGACCCCTCCCAGGGCCTCTGGATGTCACCTTACCTTGAGCACCTCCCTGGGCACCTGAGCAGGGGGAGGACGGCCCAAAGTGTGGCCCCCCGCAGAGACGCCGACGACTGAGATGGCGGGAGAGGCAGGGGCAGGGCTGGGGAAGGAAGAGGCTGCGGCCTGTTCCCGTCGCTCACGCCTCTCCTGCTCCTGGGCCTGGGCCCGCATTAGCTGCTGCCGCAGCAAGACCCGCGATGAAGAAGAGGCCGACATGGCAGGGGTCCTGGAGCCCCCTGCAGAAGATGATGCAGAGAGTGGAGCTGGGGTGGCTTGCAGTGATATTGGGAGGCTGTGGAATGGGAAATATGGGGCCACAGGTAAGCTAAAAGTCTCATCCCAAGCCTAAGGAGTCATCGTGGGATACAGCAGATGCTGGGCTTCGGCCTGGTGTCCGCCTCAGGGGTCACAATGTGGAGGAGCCAGGCCTGGTCACGGCTCTCAGGGGTCACAGTCTGACAGGGGAGACACAGGGACCAAGCCCACGCCCAGCCCTCAGGGGTCACTGTCTGATGGGGGAGACAGTGGAGCCAGGCCGAGTCCCAGCCCTTAGAGGTCAGTCTGGAGGTGTGGGGGGGAGTTTCAGCCCTTGGTCCTTATGGTGAAGGCTGGATCGGGGCCTGCTCAAACATTGAGGAGAGATGCCATTGCTAGGCTCTGGGAGAGCGGTTCATCCTATTTAAAGGAGAGCAGAAGGATGCCAAATTGGGGCCGTGGCAGTAGATTAGGATACAGAGGGCTCTTAAGCTCAATTTGGGGCTGAGGATGCTCCCTGAGCTCCTGATCGTGGGCATCTGGCTACAGGGGCAAGTGCAGGCCCTTTGTCTGCCCCTGCCTGGGCCTCTAGTCCCAGGAGCTAGTCAGTCTTGAAAATCTCAGAGATTTCACAATCCTCTCTTCCTGCCCCTCTTCCAGGTCCCCTCCCCTCTCTTAGAGCCCAGGCCGATGACTCAGCACATTTAGACTTCCAAGCTGGGGGAAAGAAGAGACCAGCAGGGGTTCCTCAAGGGTTGGGGGTGGGTGAGTCTGTTGAGTGGGGGAAGGGGTGAGCAGGGGTTGTGGGTAGGGCTCCGCGGGGCGGCTGGGCACACACAGGCCATCCCAGGCTCCCTGCAATATTTGTGTATGAATGGGAATGTGGGTTGGGGGGCGGGGGGTGGGTGGGCAGGGGAGGTCTGGTTCAAGCTAATGGAATCCCAGCTTGGCCACCTGCTTTCCTGTGTGACATACTCTTTCAGGCCCCCAATTTTCCAATCAGGAAAATGCAGGCTGCCGAAAGGGTTGGCCTGGCACTGAGGGCCTCTGCCCCAGAGGGGATGGAGGGGTCTGAGGACTTGGGAGGGGAGTCAGAGGAGACAGACCTTGAGCGTAGCGGTGGGGGCTGGCTTTTGAGCTCGTAGTAGCTGTCCGGATCGAGGACACTTTCTAATTCGATGTCGGCAACAATCCCAGATTCCGGAAGCAAAGAGTTGAGGCTGAGGGTGAAAGGAGGGAAGGGTGATGGTCAGTGAGTGTATGGAGACCTCACTCCCCTCCAAGAGAGAAAGAAAGAGTGGGCAGTGGGAGGAGAGAGACACCAGGGGAGGGGGGAACAGAGTGCATCCCTCAGAGGAGGCCACTCCTCTGGGTACCACCAGCGGGAATTCCCAGGTCTTCCTCCCTCCCCACACCCCTCTTCCCTCCCCACTCTCTTTTGCTCTGTTACCCATAGTCCTTTAGGATTAAAAATAGTAAGATTGCCTGGATCCCAACTCCTCAATCTAACACAATCAAGCGTAACAACCTGGGTTTGAGGGAAAAGAGAAGCGAAGAATTTAGGAATGACAATTCACTTTGCAGGAGTCCTGACTTTGCATTCAGAGTTCTTCCAGTCCCCACACCCCCTACTGGGGTCCTGGCAGCTGAAGGTGAGCCCACGTGGGTCTATACACTTAACAGCACGGTAGGAGCATCCTTCGCCCAACAGTCCATTGTGACACAAACTGAATGCATCACAAAGAACTGGGGTCGATGATTCACTTGATGGAAGGATCCACGACTTTGCAAATGAGTACCCCACCCCCCAGCCTGAGTTCAGGGTATGCCAAAACACACACAAATACGAAACAGAAATATCAAGGGCTCTCCTCATTCCAGCAATTTGGATTTAAAAGAGGGAGAATTGGGATGGATGATCCGCTTAGACGAGCATTCTTTTCTTGGCGGGAGGAGCCTATCCAGCGCTCTTCTGTTTTTTTGGATAGAAACACACACACACACACACACCTCTAATACCAACACCCACTGACACAAAATAAAAAGCCATGTACACCCCCCCTTTAAACTATTCCCACTACTGTGATGAACCAGGTTGTTATGAAGGCATCAGAAGATGGGGAAGCATTAGGTGCAAAGGCTCCGGATCAGCCCTCCAGGCCGGGCGGGGGGGGGGGGGAGGGGGCAAGACCCTAGTGTGTAGGGGGCATTCACATGCACGTGAATGGATATGCATCCTGAATTAAGTCAAAGACTTAGAATCCTGAGACACTGTGGGTGACTTCGCTTGACGAGAACTCTCTCCCCTCCCCAAGGATCTGTCTTCTTCCTTCCTTTCTTCACCCTCAGATGGGGACCTAAAACCACCCAGGAAGTCGGGAAGAGGAAGCTCGGGGAGCCGCTGAGCTCAGCACAATCCCAGGAAGAAAGCAAAGCCCCATCTCCTGCTCACACACCCATTGCCCAGAAGTTCAGAGACATGGGCCCTGGGGTGGGCAGGGTGTGGACAGAGAGGGGCTTACAAGCCTGCTGGTGGAACTGAGGATGCAAAGAGGCCACAGAGGGCCCACCCCGGCAGGGATGGTGCAATTGGTGCTCATTCCAGCTCTAGGGACAGATTCGAGATGATTTCCAGGGTCTGACAGACAGACTGGGAGGGGGAGAAAAAGAATGTATGCGCGCGTGTGCGTGTGCACATGTATGTGCGCCCGCGCGCAGGGGTTGAGCCAGGCTGGCTGAGAGGCTAGGATGGGTGGCAGCAGGAACAAGACCCTCGTCTGGGTTCCCAAATAAGGTCTGAGGCCTTCTTCCCTGACCTAAGAAGTAGCACCATCTCTGTTGCCTCTGTCTGCCTCGCTGTCTCCCATTCAAGCCCCTAGGGGGGTGTGGGAAGAGGACTTTTCCACTATCCCTAGGATCTGACCCAGCTGGGTGGGTGGGCAGGGGTGAAGTGATTATTCGGGTCAAGTCTTGAATGTTGCTTCTCTTGCTCACTCACACACACAAAGCTGGTCCCATGTAGCATATCTGAGGTACCCCCAAATCCCTCCAGAGTCCTATTATCCCCAAACAGAGCCTCAAGCAACCCAGCTTCCAAGACAGCACTTCTGTCTCCCAGTGTCTCCCAGGACCCTTTCTCTGACACTGAGGGGAAAAGTCCCTTCAGATCAGTGCCTCACCTACAGAGTTCCCCCTCAAATTCATTCCCCTCACGCCTGACTCAAGGAGCCCAAATTCAGCATCAGTCCCCCAAGTTCAGTTACCCTAGACCAGGCTCTGGACACAACAGAATCTTCCCCTTCTAAACCCAGTCAAGAGCCCCCCAAATCGGCACCAGGCCTCCCTTAAGGCACTTCCATGACTTCTTTAAGCCTCAGTCCAAGCAGGCCACCGCCGGATTCCTTAGGTACCCCCCCCAAGACCGGCGCCCCGACGTCCTCCAAGCCTAGGCCGAGGGCCTCCAATCCCAGTCCAGGGCTCCCGTTGTCCCCCCCAGGAACCCCAGTCGGCACCACCGGCCCCAGGCGGCCCCGCACCTGAGCAGCTGGGCCGAGTCGGCTGGCCTGCGCTCCTCCAACAGCACGAACACGGCACGAGGGCCTTCCGCGCTGGCCTCTACGCCGTCCCGAGCTGGCTCGGCCGCATGAGACATGACGCCCGGCCCCGGGCGAGCCCTTCCAGGCCGGTCGGGCCTCGGCCCGGTCCCCCTAACAAAATAAGAGTCCCCCTCCCCCCCGCTCGCCACCGCCTCCTCCGCTAAGCCATGGAGCGAGCTCTGCGCGGGCGGGCGGCGTCGGGGCGATGGGATGGGCCGTGAGTCATCCCCCGCCCTGAACGGACCAACACCCCCCCCTCAACCTAACCCCGGACGACCGCCCTCCTCCCCCTCGTCCTCTTCCCCCTCCTCCCTGGGCTGGGGAAACTCCACAGGAAGTGACCGCACTGAGGATGGACGGCTCGCCGGGCCACCCCCTCTGAGTGAGGCGGCCAATCATCGAGGGGTGGCTCGAGGGCCCGCCCTAAACTACGCCTCCGACGCGGAGGGAAAACTAGATTCGGCCGGCCCTCATTCCGAGAAGGACGCAGCTAGGCCACGCCCTCAGAGACAGAGGCAAATCAGCGAGAGGTACTTTGGTTACGCCACGCCCCCTCCTCGCAAATGATCCCTCCGCAGGATTTTTAAGCCGCTCCTTGAGTCCCCTGCGCCTGCGCACCGATGGCCTGTCAGCGCGCAGAGGGTCTCCAGACCAGGCTTCTAGCAGCAGGACCGCGCCCCCTTTTGGCCAGTGTTCGTAATATCAGCTCCCTAGATCGCGCTGCAGCCTCCATCTAGCAGTGCCTCCGAGTCAGCTGAAGCCTTAACTAGGAGGCCGAGGCAGCTACATTCCCTGGAGGTGCGCACCAGAAACCCCGCCCTTTCGGGACCCGCAAACTAGCCGCCCAGCTGATCTTCCCGGGAGCACTCCGCCTACTCTTCGTCACCTAGAGCAGTTGTTGTACTAGGTCGTTGTGCTACATAGTAAGTGCTTAATAAATCCTTCGCAGGTAGATGAATGAGTGGAAGGAGGGAAATTAGATCTGGTCCCTTCGGTGAATGACTTCTAGAATCATAAAGATCCGGGTTTGGATTTGAGCAAGGGATTGCCCCTCGCCGAGCTTCAGCTTTCCTGGCCTGTCAGATGGGGGTCATAATACCTGTCTGGCAGGGTTGTTATGAGGATTAGAGATGATTTATGGAAAGTGCTAGCAGGTTCTTTGGCATACAATAAGTTCTCCAAAACTTGATTCACTCATTTGTGCACTGATTGAACAAACATTTATTGAGTTCCTCTGTATTCTGGATACAGGCAAGTTGGCTTGCACACAGCAGAGGGTCCCCCAGCCCTACTTTCAGGGGCACAGTCAGCTCACAGAACACCTGGACCTGCAACCTTCCCTTCTTCCTTCCCAAAATTCCAAGACCCTGCCCAGCAGTTGGACCTCAGGGAACTTCACTGAGTTCTCATCTGTCTTGCACGTTCCTGTATTGTCACAGGAAGTTGGCTTGGTAAACATGCACATCCCCACATGCACAACCCCATTATCCACATAATAAAGATGACAATTCGTTCCCAAATTAATCTTTTCTTAAAAGATTGATTGATTGATTTCGGGGAGAGACAGAGAGAAAGAGCACGCGCCAGGGGGCAGGGGCAGAGGGAGAGGGAGAGTCTCAGCTGGTCCTGGGGCTTGATCTCAGGACCCTGAGATCATGAGCTGAGCCCAGACCAAGAGTCCAGTGCTTAAGCCACTCAGGCACGCCCCCTTCATTAATCTTTTTTAAAAAATCAACACATTACCAATAAAAATTCCAAAATGGAACTTGTAGACCTGATGTTTAAATTCCTATGGTGTCTTAAATATGTAAGAATATCTAATTGTATAAAACAGGAAGAAAAGGGGGAGGCATTATCTTAACAGATTCAAAGTATATCACAGAGCATTAGTAATTAAAACATTATGATATGGGAGGAGGAATAGGAAATTAGATCTATGGTACAGAAAAAGTCCAAAAATCGACCTAGGTACTTGTGAGAATTAATAAGTGATATTTTAAGAATGATATTCCAAGTAACTGGGAGGGAGATGGACTAATATACCAAAATGGTTTGGGGAGAAATGACTATCTTTTGGAGGAGGAATCAGACTCCGATTTTACACAATTAGGAAAAAAACAATTCCATGGGGCACCTGGCTAGCTCAGTCGGTGGAGCATGCGACTTTTGATCTCAGGGTTGTGAGTTCGAGCCCCATGCTGGGTGTAGAGATTACTTAAAACTAAAATCTTTTAGGGCGCCTGAGTGGCTCAGTTGGTTAAGCGACTGCCTTCGGCTCAGGTCATGATCCTGGAGTCCCGGGATCGAGTCCCGCATCGGGCTCCCTGCTCAGCAGGGAGTCTGCTTCTCCCTCTGACCCTCCTCACTCTCATGCTCTCTGTCTCTCATTCTCTGTCTCAAATAAATAAATAAAATCTTTAAAAAAAAAAAAAAAACTAAAATCTTTTAGGGCGCCTGGGTGGCTCAGTTGGTTAAGCGACTGCCTTCGGCTCAGGTCATGATCCTGGAGTCCCGGGATCAAGTCCCGCATCAGGCTCCCTGCTCAGCAGGGAGTCTGCTTCTCCCTCTGACCTTCCTCCCTCTCATGCTCTCTGTCTCTCATTCTCTCTCTCTCAAATAAATAAATAAAATCTTTAAAAAAAAGAAAAAAGAATTTCAGATTAGTTAAAGGCCTAAACATAAAAAAAAAAAAGCTATAAGAAACATTAGAACAGGGGCACCTGGGTGGCTCAGTCGGTTAAGCGTCTGCCTTTGGCTCAGGTCATAATCCCGGGGTCCTGGGATCCAGTCCCACGCTGGGCTCCCCGCTCATCGGGGAGTCTGCTTCCCTCTCTGCCTCTGCCCCTCTCCCGATCGTGTTTTTTTTTTTCTCTCTCTCTCTCTCAAATAAATAAATAAAATCTTAAAAAAAAAAAACCCATCAGAACAAAATATTTTTGGAGAATGTGTTTAAAAATTTGGCAAAAAAGAAGGCCTTCTTAAACAAGATACAAAAGGCAAAAGATATATTTTTTAAGATTTTATTTATTTGTTTGAGACACAGAGATACAGAGAGAGAGAGAGAGCATGAGCCGGGAGAGAGGCAGAGGGAGAGGGAGAAGCAGGCTCCCCGCTGAGCCAGGAGCCCGATGTGGGGCTCGATCCCAGGACCCTGGGATCATGACCTGAGCCGAAGGCAGACGCTTAACCATCTGAGCCACCCAGGCGCCCCCAAAAGATATATTTTTTTAAATTTTTATTTATTAATTAATTTGAGAGAGAGAGAGAGATCAGGGGGAGCAGCAGAGGGAGAGGGAGAAGCAGGCTCCCCAGGCGGGGCTGGATCCCAGGACCCTGGGCTCGTAACCTGAGCCGAAGGCAGAAACTTAACCAACTGAGCCACCCAGGCGCCCCAAGGCAAAAGATATTTAAAAAGTAGCAATAAGCAACATTAAGTGGTCGTTCTTGGTACTTTATCTGCATTAATTCGTTTTAATCCTCACAACAGTAGGGTTCCATTTATTATCCCAACTTCTAGATCAGGAAACCAGGGTACAGCTAGGTTAAGTCATTTGCCCTAGGTCACCCCAGTTTATAAAACCTGGAATTAGAACCCAGGCATCATTCTTTACCACCCTGCTGCACTGTCTCTCCAGCTTGACTACATGGAAATATAAAACTATAGTCTGTAAAAATCTACAGCATTAGACCCACAGGTTAATTATCCTGTCACACACTCCAGTTCTGCAAACACCAGCTTCATACACACATCCCATATATGTCCATGACAAGAGCTTCCCCATCACATACCCTGCACAATAAACCCATTCTTCATCCCTCTCAGTCTCTCTCTTAATCTCTTGCTCACATCTTCACAAATTTTTCAACATTGTTCTCTCTCTCTCTCTCTCAGACTCTCTCTGGTGCATCTGGGGTCTCATTGCAAGGCAACTGTGGAGTGGGATTAACAGGAAATATGGAGGGCGAAGAGAGGGCAATCAGATGGTGAAGTTAGGGATGTTTAGAGATAGATGTGAGTGGAGATCAAAGACGGCTTCGGACGAGGTTGGGATCTATTACAGGATGGTTGGCACACAGCTGGAGGATCACGTGAAGGTCTTCAGGAGGAATGGGGCCGCTAGAAGCAGTTTAAGCATGCAGGCAGGAGCCACCGGAGAGTAAATGATGAATACCATTGGGGGGTTGGAAGGGACCATGGGAAGATAATGAGTGATTAGAGACAGAGTCTGGTCTTCTGTAAAGTTATTAAAGACAGAGCTGTTCACTGTCATAGGATGGCGTGGTCAGCTGACTAATGGCCCCCCAAAAGATGTCCATGTCCTAATCCCTGGTACCTGTGAATGTTACCTGAATGCGTTACAGATGTGATTTAATACAAGAATGCATTGCAGATGTGATTTAATTACAGATTTTGAGATGGGGAGATTATCCTGGATTATCTGAATGGAACCTGATGGTAATCACAAGTGTCCTTATAAGAGGAAGGCAGAGGCAGCTTTGACAGAAAAGGAGAAGGCAGGGGCACCTGGGTGGCTCAGTTGGTGAAGTGTTTGCCTTCGGCTTAGGTCATGATCCCAGGGTTCTGGGATCCAGCCTCGCATCGGGGTCCTTGCTCAGCGGGAAGCCTGCTTCTCCCTCTCCCTCTGTCCCTTTCCCCCCAACACCCACTTATGCTCTCTCTCAAATAAATAAATAAAATCTTAAAAGAAAAAGAAGGGGCGCCTGGGTGGCTCAATCAGTTAAGCGGCTGCCTTCGACTCAGGTCATGATCCCTGGGTCCTAGGATCGAGCCCCACGTCCGGCTCCCTGCTCAGCGGAGAACCTGCTTCTCCCTCTCCCTCTGCCTGCCACTCTGCCTAATTGTGCTCTCTATCTATCTGTTGAATAAATAAATAAAATCTTTTAAAAAAATAAAAGAAGAAGAAAAGGAGAAGGCAATGCAACCACTGAGGCAGAGATTGTAGTGATGTGGCCACAAGCCACAGAATGCCGCAGCCACCAGAAGCAGGAAGAGGCAACAAAAAGATTCCCCTCTAGAGTCTGCAGAGAGATTACAGCTCTTCTGACACCTTGATTTGGGCCTAGTGAAACTGATTTTGGGCTTTGGGCCCCCAGAACTGTGAAAGAATGCATTTCTTATATTTTAAGCCATCAAGTGTGTTGTAATTAGTTACAGCAACCACAGGAAACGAATACAGATTTTGGTACTTGGATGCAGGATTGCTGCTTTGTCTTAGTCTACTTGGGCTGTCAGAATACCACAGACTGGGCACATTAAACAACAGAAATTTATTTTCTCAATGTTCAGGAGGCCAGAAGTCCAAGACCAAGGTGTCATCTGGATTTCTTTCTTTCTTTCTCTCTTTCTTTTTCTTTCTTTCTTTCTTTTCTTCCTTCCTTCCTTCATTCCTTCCTTCCTTTCTTTTTTAAGATTTCATTTATTTATTTTGACTGAGAGAGAGAGACAGCGAGAGAGGGAACACAAGCAGGGGGAGTGGGAGAGGGAGAAGCAGGCTTCCTGCAGAGCAGGGAGCCCGATGCGGGGCTCGATCTCAGGACCCTGGAATCATGACCTGAGCCGAAGGCAGACGCTCAATGACTGAGCCACCCAGGCGCCCCTGGATTCATTTCTGATGAGGACTATCTGCCTCACTTGCAGATAGTTGCTTCTTCTTGTGTCCTCACATGGCCTTTCCTTTGTTCACATGCACTCCTGGTGTCTTTTCCTCTTTTTTTAAAGATTGATTTATAAAAATAATAAATATATAATTTATATATGTATATATAAATATATAAATAAAGATAATAAAATATCTTTATTTTAAAGATAGAAAGAGAGTGTGTGTGTGTGCACGTGGAGGGGAGGGGCAGAGGGAGAAGGAGAGAGAGAATCTTAAGCCGACTCTGCACTGAGTGCAGAGCCTGATGCGGGGCTCGATCTCATGACCCCGAGATCATGACCTGAATCAAAATTAAGAGTCAGATGTCCAACTGACTGAGCCATCCAGGCACCCCAATCCTTACTATGTATATAGAAGCAGAAAACTTAGTTGAATTGTGTCCTACAGTTGTGTGAAAAGCAGAGCTTGTAAGTGATGGACTTGGATATTTAGCTGAGGAGATTTCCAAGGAATGTGTTGGAGGTACTGCTTGGATTCTTCCTGTTGCTTTTAGTAACATGTGGAAGGAAAGAGATAAATTGAGAGGAGAACTGCTAAGCAAAATGGATCCAGGATTTGGGGATCTGGAAAATTCTCCAGCTGTCCAGATTGCAGAAGACACAGAATTTAGGAGATTTACTGTCAGGAAAGTATGCTCTGGAAAGAGAGCCAAAGGTGTGGCTGGACAGCCTTTTGCTAGTACTAAAGAGATTAGATATGTGACTCATGGATCCTCTCAACCATTTCAGCAGAAGTCGGGAACAGGGATGGAATCATCCATGAAAGATTTGTGGAGGATCCTCTTGTCTAATGGTGCGGATCCTTGTGACTTCCATGGAAGACCCACAAATATTTTGAGAATGAATGTTATGCTGCCAGAAACACTGCCCAGTTGGCTTGCAAGAAATGGAGATAGGATGAAATGAAGGAAGGATGTTGGACTCCCAACATTCTACTGGAAGGACACAGGGCTAAAACTACTCAGCAGCAAACATGCGTTACCCTTCAAAAGAAAGGATTAATGATTCTGAGGGCAGAGCTGTGGGCCCAGAGGTGGAGCCTCAAGCCACCATGGATTATTCCCAGCCCTTGAAACCTAATGGAACATGTTCTGCTGGATTTCAAAATTACTTGGGACCAGTGACACCTTTTTTCCTTCCATTTTTTCCCTTTTGGAATAGGAATGCCTATAACTCCTATCTTATGTCTGTCCCACCACTGTGTTTTGGGAACAGATAATTTGTTTTCGAGTTTCACAGGTTGGGCGATGGAGAGGAATTTTGCCTCAGGTTGGATCATACCCAGAGTCTCACTTATACCTGACTTAGATGATGAAATTTGGAACCTTTGAGCTGATGATACTAATGTGAGATTTTGAAGTTGAGTTGATGCTGTAATGGATAAAACTTTTTGGGGGTATTGGGATGAGGTACATGTATTTTGCATGTGGGGTAGATGTGTATCTTTGGGGGCCAAATGGTATACTGTTGTAGGGTGAGTGATGCCCCCCAAAAGATATGCACATCCTAATTCCTGGAACACGTGAGTGTACCTTAGATGGCAAAAAGAAAAAGAAAAAGAAAAAGGACTTTGCAGTTTGCTGTTGTGATTCAGGTAAGGATTTTGAGATGGGGAGATTATCCTGCATTATCACGGGGACCCTAATTGTAATAACAAATGTCCTTATAAGAGGGAAGCAGAGGCAGGTTTCACAGACAGGATGGGCAATTGTGACCAGAGACTGTAGTGATGTGGCTACAAGCCAAGGAATGCTGACAGTCGCCAGTGTAGGAAGAGGTGACAAACATTCTCCCCTAGAGCCTCTGGAGGGAGTATGGCCCTGCTGGCGCCTTGATTGTGGTCTTCTGGCCCCCAGAACTGTGAGACAATACATTTCTTATGTAATAAGCCACCAAGTTTGTGGAAATTCATCACAGCCCCCACAGGAAGCTAATGAAGATGGCTTGGGGTAGATTTGGTGATTGTTGGAGGGATGATGCTTGGAGGTTATCAGAGGCAGTTTGAGGGGTGCCTGGGTGGCTCAGTCGGTTAAGCATCTGCCTTCCGCTCAGGTCGTGATCTCGGCCGGGTCCGGGGATAGAGCCCTGCTTTGGCGGGGGAGGGGGGGGCGGCTCAGCGGGGAGCCAGCTTCTCTCTCCCTCTGCCTCTCCCCCTGCTTGTGTTCTCTCTCTCTCTCAAATAAATAAAATATTTTTTTTTGACAGAGAGAGAGACCGCGAGAGAGGGAACACAAGCAGCGGGAGTGGGAGAGGGAGAAGCAGGCTTCCCGCGGAGCAAGGAGCCCGATGTGGGGCTCGATCCCAGGACCCTGGGATCCTGACCTGAGCCGAAGGCAGATGCTTAAGGACGGAGCCACCCAGGCGCCCTAAATAAAATCTTTTTAAAAAAAGACAGTTTGAGGGTATAATTAGGAGCCATTGGAAAGTGCTTGGGTACTGTTGGAACCATCAAAGGGAAGACTGAAGGGGTTTGGTGGGTCACTGGAGGGTAGGTTTGTAGGTGTAGTTGGGAGACTGGGAATGTAAATGGGGAATGCTTACAGATAACATTGGGGACTATTATAGGGCAGTTTAGGGTGCAGTTGGGAGTTTTTGGGGGGTGGTTTGGGTGGTATGGAAAAAATTGGAAGATGTTTTGTGGGTATAGTTGCATGTAATTTAAGACAAGGTTGGGTATAGGGGCGCCTGGGTGGCTCAGTCCTTAAGCATCTGCCTTCTGCTCGGGTCAAGATCCCAGGGCCCTGGGATCCAGTCCTGCGTCGGGCTCTCTGCTCAGCGGGGAGCCTGCTTCTCCCTCTCCCTCTCCCTCTCCCACTCCCCCTGCTTGTGTTCCCTCTCTTGCTGTGTCTCTCTCTGTCAAATAAATAAATAAAATCTTAAAAAAAAAAAAAAAAGACAAGGTTGGGTATAGTGGTTATTGAAGAGTGCTTTGGAGGCATAGTTTTGGGCTGCAGAGTATGGTTAGGAGGGTACATGGAGAGCGATTTGTGGTCCATGGGGGTGTTTTCGGTGCATACTGGGGTAGATGGGAGAGTGACTTGGAAGTGTTCTTTGGAGATTGATGGTTTCGGGGCTGATTGCAGATGGTTTAGGGGAACGAGTTCGGGGGTAGTGAAGGTAGTTTACTGCTACAGTTTGGGAGCCCACGGAGGGTGGATTGGGGGTATTGCTTGGGATCAATGGACAATAGTTTGGGAATGTAGTTGGGGGATGATGGAGGGTGCTTTGGAGACAGAAGTTTAGAGTTAAGAGGTGTGGTGGTCCCTGATAGAAGGCAGTTTGGGGTACTGCTTGGGGGTCCGTTGGAGGGTGACTCGGGGTGAGGGGCGCCAGCCTGATCGCTGAGGGGGCGTGGCCTCGGTAGGCGAGAGCTCCGCCGCCCTCGAGAAAGCGTGTGCGCACGCGCTCCCAGCTGGTTAGCTCCCGGCGCTCCGAGGGCAGGAAAATCGAAGATCCAAACCGGCGCCTGCGCACTAGGTCTCCGCCGCTGCTGTGGTCTTGCGCCCCGCCCCCCGTCCCCCCCACCTCCCCCCAGGCTCGCGCTCAGCGGCGGCTGTGTGGGTGCCGCCGGGAGCGGACGGACCCGAGGTGAGGGTGGGGGGGCCGGGGTCCACCGGCCGCGGCCGAGCCGGCGCGCCTCTCCCACCCTCCCCGCGCCCCCCGCCCCGTCTGGCCCCCACAGCTAACAGTCGCGCGGCCGAACGCGGCCCACGGGCAGGGCGCGGAAGGGGAGTAGGCGCAGGCCGGGGACGAGCGGGGGGCGGCGAGGGAGGGGCGCACCCACCACCCCTCCTGGCCCGCAGCGACCCCGCCTACGTCGCGGGACGAGGACCCTCGGTGAGTAACGCCCGCCGGGAGAAGAAGGGAGGAGACAGGGCGGGGTGAGGGCCCGGAAACGCCAACAGGGGATGTACCTGCGCGCGCACCCGCGACCTCTGACCCTGTGGTCTCGCTCCCGACCCCCACCTGACCTGACTACATCTTTTTTTAACCCCGAGCTCTGGTCAGTCTTGGCCCCAGGACCTCCGATCTGACCCCCGACCTAACCATATTCTGGCCTAGCGGGATCCTCAATCCCTGTTTTGTTCCCTTAAACCCAGCCCTGACCCCAAACCCCACCCAGTTCTGTTCTCAGGATCCTTGGCCTGACCCTGTTCCATCTCTGAGGCTCATCCTGCCTTGTCCTGATCATCCCAGTTTCTGGCCTGATGCTTGACCTGTCTGTTCCCTAAACTCTTGTCCAGCCCCTGAACCCCTTCCAGTCATGTCCTGTCCCCCTGACTGCAGTCTGATCCAGGTCTGTCCTGATTCCTGACCTCTGATTTCTAAACTTTCTCCCCATCCTGTGCTGTCCTCCTGGTCCCCTCCTGACTCCCCATCTCCATCCTGGCCCACCCCCTTTAGACCATCCCTCTGTTTCCTGCCCTGTCCCTGCCCCCAGCCCTGTGCTGTTTTCCCGTCTTCTCTTGTCCCATCACTGTCCTCATTCATATCCTTATTCTGTCCCAGTCTTTTCCTGTTCCTTACCTCCATCCTGAACCTGCCCTTTTCCCTCTCCCCTTCCTTGACCACCGTCTTGGCCTGTCCCTCATCATGTCTTCTGACTACTGTTCTATACTGACCCTGCCCTGCTCTTTTGTTCCTTGCTGCGCCCTACTTTTCTCTGACCCTTGTCCGGAACCTCACTCTATCCCATCCCCTGGCTGGTGTCCTGGCCTCCATCCTATGATCACACTGATTCTGTCTTGCCCCCTACACTCCTTCTTGTTATCTTCCTTCATCCCCTCCCAACCTCAGGCCCTCATTCTACTCCTTACCACACCCCTCCACCCTGTTCAGATCTCCCTTTCCCTAACACCCACTTTCCTCTCAGCCCAGAAGAACTGGGGTCCTGTTATACCCTGCCCCTGAACTTGGAGGTTCCACTGTTCCCATGATCTCAAGTTCATCCCAAATGCTTCTCTTAGCACGAACAAGAGCAAACAGCCTTGTGGGCCCTGTATGGCTAAAGGGGTTTTCATATGTGATGTTCTTCACCTCCACCCAGTGATCTCGCGCAGAGCTTGCATTTGTCTCCCTGCCCCAGGAGGGCATGGAACTGTTCCTACATCCCCCACCCTCCCCAAGTGTGAAAGAACACCCTAAATTATTCAGTGAATCTCTGGGAGTCTGTGAGGTCTGGATCATGTTTCCAGCCTGGCTAGGTTGGGGGCTGCCCCATGTCGAGGTGAGGGGTGTGGTGAGCAAACATGCAGGGGTGGGGGACTCAGGAGTATGTGTGACTCTTCCATGTCACGTTACCCCCATCTCCTAGTCCTGATCCTGGGTGTGCATGATTTCTGCTTTCCTGGCCTGAAAAAGTCCATTCCAGGCCAGAGGCTTCAGGGCTTGGTAGGGGTGGGATGGGGGTGGGGGGTGGGTTCTATCCTCCTTCTCTCAGCTGTAAGCAGTACAAATTTCGGTGCTAAGTCCATCCCACCTCTGGGGGGCAGGTGTGTTTGTGTGTGTGTGGAGGGGGTGTGTGTGTGTCACTGGGTGTTAGAATCAGTCCTATCCAGTAGTGACAATAACAGCAAGAACAATACAGGGTTCTCTCACTGAATCTCCTTGATTCTGAGGACAGGCAGGGAGAATTTGGATAGCGAGAAGGTAACGTGTTATTCAGTTGTGTTTTGTTCCTGCATTTGTCATAGAGAGTAATGAGAGCTCAAATAACGAGATACTAGACCCATCTCTCTTTTTTTAATTATTTATTTTTTAAGATTTTATTTATTTATTTGACAGACAGCGAGAGAGGGAACACAAGCAGGGGGAGTGGGAGAGGGAGAAGCGGGCTCTCCGCGGAGCAGGGAGCCCGATGCGAGGCTCAATCCCAGGACCCTGGGATCATGACCTGAGCCGAAGGCAGACGCTTAACGACTGAGCCGCCCAGGCGCCCCACTAGACCCATCTCTTATCTGAAACATTTATCCAAACCTTTTTTTTTTTTTAAGTAGGCTCCACGCCTAGCGTGGAGCCCAACTCAGGGCTTGAACTCATGACCCTGAGATCAAGACCTGAGCTGAGATCAGAGTCAGATGTTTAACCGACTGAGCCACCCAGGTGCCACTATCCAAACGTATTAATAACAACACAAGCGTTCTTCGTTGTCCCAATGTCTCTTTGGCACCTGACTTCTGAGAGGGAGAGCTCGGATAATTCAGGCAGTGAAAGATACCAAGTTATCTGAAGGGTTTTTTGCTTTTGCGTTTTACATAGTGAGTGGGGAGGGTTCAGATAATGAGGGATAACTGCTCCAGCTAAAAAATATATTCAAATCAATTCATTTCCCCGAGCTCCAGCGGCAGGAGTTGGGATAGTAAGAGGACTGTGTTGTGTGAATATATTTGGTTCCTGCATTTTGCCTGGTGAGTAAGGGAAGCTCAGAGAGTATGGGACACCAGTTCTATCTCAAAGGTGTATCCAGATCCATTCAGTTCCTGTATGTGGATAGTGAGTGTTTGGAGAATTTATCTGAATAGGTTTGGTTCCTGCATTTTTGATGTTGAGTAGCGAGAGGTCTGATAATTATGGAAAACAACTCTGTTTCAAATATGTCTGGTTTGATAGTTAGGGAGGGTTCAATGTCTGTGGCAAGTAGGGAGGGTTTGGAGGCTGAAGGATACCAACTCTGTCTCAGCAGTGCATCTGAATACATTTAGTTCCTGATTTTGAATAGTGAGAGTTGGGACAAGTTTATTGGCTGGAAAACAGCTCTGTTTCAGATTTATCAGGTGAAGCTGAAGGATACCATCTCTGTCTCAAAAAAAAAAAAAATACACACACACACTTGATTCCTGAGTTTGGATTGGGAGGAATGTTGTCATTATGACAGCCAATACCTATCCAGCAGTTACCAAGGGCCAGTGACCGTGCTAGGCACGCTGTGAGTGTCGTAACTCACGTCATGCTCGCAACAGTCCTGTGAAGTACATCCTGTTGTCATCACCCCCGTTTTACAGATGAAGACGCTGAGGCAAAGAGAGGATAAGTGACTTGTCGGGGCAGCCATCGGTGGCAGGGTGGGGTTGGATCCCAGAGCCGGGCTGGCTACCCCTACAGGAGGCCGCGTGGGGCTCAGGTCCCAGCTGGGGCGGGGCCTAGAGGTTGGCCATCTTGCAGGCCGAGGACGTGTGCGGGTGATTCTGCCCCACCTGTCTGCTTGGCCCTGCTCTCCCCTCCTTACTCCTGCCCCAGCCCACCTCTGCATGGGCTTACTATTGTTGTTATTGCCCGTCATTAATGACGTGGTGTGAGTTTCCTCGTACTTTGAAATGCCTTCCAAAGCGACTGTGGCCTCTGTCGGCCCTATAACCGCTGTTTACCCATTTTACAGATGAGGAAAGCCAAGCCTTGATACTCAGTCTGCATTGCCAGCCAGAGATGCCCTCGGCCCTCTCAGCTCTGGTTTCATAAGTGTCCCTCTTCCCAGCATTCTTGCTGTCCCACAAGAGGCGGGAGAGGCCATGGCTGAGGGGACACTCCCCACTGACACCCAGCCACCCACCTTATGGCTGCTGCCTTCACCAGCCCTAGGCAGTGAAGGGGGGAGAAGGCGGCGGGTGAAAAGAGCCTTTGTGTCCCACGCCAGAAATCTCACCCCCAGGAAGAGAGGTGGGCAGGGTGGCGGGAGGCCTTGGTGGCACGCATATACGTATATGGGGTGGGGCATTGCTTATACAGGGCTCCCCTCCACGCTTGGCCCCCCCGCCGAGTGGGGAGGGAGCTTTCCTCACTCTGCTCTTTCACGTCACAGCCTGGGCTGCTGCGGGGGCCCGGGTTGGGCTTGGGCCCTGAGGTCACAGAACAGATGGTCCCAAATGGAGCACAGGATGTGTGGTATGTGCCGGGGCAGGCCAGAGCCCTCAATTTCCTTGACTCTGGCCAGAAATGCCCAACGGGGAGGAGTGGGGCAGAGCCAGCCTGGATGTGAAGAAGCATGAGCCCCCTCCCCACTCCTCCTCCCTTGCAGGAGTAGCCTCTGTCCGCCTCCAGCCCAGGACCCGGCCCCCCGAGTTCTGAGTCCACCTGCTCTTAGGCCTCTGTGATCAGAATCAGGCCTCTTCACCTCTCCAAGCCCCAGCTTCCACATCTATGAGCTGGCTATGAAGAGCTGGGTCTGCGCCATCCTCCCAGGTTCGTAGGGACCAGGAGGGGTGAAAACATGCGTGTTTTGTCAGTTTGCTGGGATGATTTCCTCTGGAGGTGCAGAAGGTAGTAGGGTCTTGAAGCCCCGGTCTTTCCTTTGAGAAGCTGACCTCCTGTGTCCCCAGTTTGGGAAACTGCTACCTCAGTGAGGGTGGCAGTCCCCCCAAGACCTTCTCCCATCCGTGCCTTGTCCTGGGAGGGAAGGTAGGGGCCTCAGGCATGTGATGCTTGCTGCCAGGAGACACACACTCGATTTACACCCGCGTGCCTAACGCGTCCCCAGAACTCCATCCCCAGCTCCCAGGTAATACCCTTGGGTGGGCAGGGTCTCGTGGGCATGCGGGTAGGACCGCAGGCAGCCCCACTCCCACAACCCTTAGCCCTTCTTCCTTAGTTCTCTACTAGGTGACTGGGGTGAGCGGGGACGTCTGGGCTCTTTTCTCGGCCATGCTGGACACCCTGAAGGGTCCCGGCCCTGAGATTGTCCCTAAGGGTGTCCTGAGCCCTGGTGACAGGCAGGCAAGGGTTAAGAGGTATGGGCCGGCCCAGTCCCTGGCCAGGTAGGCTGGGCTATTGCCTAGTGGGAGGCGGCCTAGGCGTCCGCCCCTGTGCTCGCCGCTCGCTGCCACCACCAGCTGGAACAGGGCCTGGCTGGGACAGCTGTTTTTTGAGGTACCTGAGGCCGCCTCACAGCACCTCTCTGGCATTGGTGAGCACCTGGGAACAGGGGGCCCAGGGGCAGGGTGGGGGGAGAAGGGTGTAGGGTGTACTACGGCTTCCCATGGGAGAAAGCCAGGTCTGTGCGAGGGGCGCAGCGAAGGAGGGCCTGAGCAGAGGAGCGAAGCCCAAAATGTCCAATTTCCTCTCCTGGCATGAAGCCGATTCCTTGCCAGAAATGAACGAGAAGAAGGGATGGGGTAGAAGAGAAGCCAGAGTCCCCCTTCTCCACGGTCCCCCCTTCCTCCCTGTCCCCCTTCCTCCCCCTGGGGAGTAGCCTCTGCCTTCCTGCAACCTGGGGCCTCGCCCCTGGGGAAAGCCCGGACCTGGCTGTTGAGAAACTGCTTGCCGACACCAGCCTGCCTCCATCTGTTTGCCCAGAGTGGGGGGCAGTCCCGGGCGCTGGGAGTTTGTATTTGCCCCAATAGCGGCAAGATCAGGGAATGCGGGGTCCCACTGAGGGTGGTAGGGCGCCACCCAGGTGAGGCGTCTCGGTTGTAAACAGTCATTACAGCCAGGAATTTCTTTCTCGGTTGTGCTGTCAGAAGGGCAGACCTGAAAAACCTGCTGCCCTGCCTCTGGGTGTGTGGGGGGGTCCCCTCTGTAGCTCTCCTGCTGCGGCCCATCAGGCGACAGGACTCAGGGGCTGGGGGAGGTAGTTAGGGAAGGGGACTGCTGGGATCCCCCTTCTCTCCATCTCCAGGTGGGGATGGGGCAGTTCTGGACCCTAAGGCGAAGGTGCAGAGGGCAGGCAAGCGGAGGCAGGGGTTTGGGAGCTGGGTGTGAGGGTGTGGGGCATTGACCCTGTGTCTAGCCTACCTGGTGACCCCATGACTCACGCCCTAGCTATGTCCCCGAGGTCAGGCTGACAGGGTGGAGTCGGGGTTCCTGTCTAGACCCCGTGTTGACTTCCAGGATGCCGTGAGCTCCCAGGGAAGGAAGGCTCAAGGCAGCCCAGCGTGGGATGTGGGACCAATTCTGGTGAATGGGCCCATCGGTGAGGTGTTGAAGTTCCTGTTGGGGTGGAGCCCTGGGAGAGTTCCTCAAGCTTAACCGGGGGCTGGAGAAGAAGGAGCTCCAGAGCTTCGGGGCCCAAGAGGCTGAGCTGGGACCTCAAGGAAACCCTTCTGTGCTGGGCAATGTCAGGCCTTGGAGGGTGGGCATCTGCAGGGCACGTGTTGCTGCCTGGGTGTGCAAAAAGGCTTTGGGGACTGACCCCTGCCACTGAGGTTGAGGACAGGGAACCCCTGTTTTCTGGGAGCCGGTAGCAGGACTGGTGACACCACATTAGCAGCTTGGCAGCATCCCGCAACGGATGGATGGGGAAGGGGCTTGAACCCACACCTCCTTGGCCGTCTGGGTCTCCTCCACACCTGGCCACCACGGCAAGCTGGGGATTAGGAGGGGCAGGGGCCTCTGTGGCCTCATGAGGCCCTCCCAGTTGCCTGCTGCCCGCCCCAGGTCAGGCCAGGTGGTGGGAGGTGATGTCACCTGGCTCCCCAGCTGGGGACCGAGCAGGATGTGGGAGGGAAGGAGCAAACTCCAGAGGAGGGGACGAGGGCAGGGCTGGCAGCCAGCCAAGGCAGGCTCTGTGGTCAGCCAGGGTGTCTGGGGACAGAGAAGGAAGTAGGAGGCAGGAGGCTTGTTATCTGCAGCTGTGGACTTTGCTGCTCACCGTCCCAGCGGGGGTGACTCCCCTCTGCCCGGGACGGGACCGGGACCGACTGGGGTGGGCAGAGGGGCTGGAGGGGTCCTGGAGCCGAGTGAACACTCTCCCTATGGCACCGGGGCCGCAGGACGGAGTCAGGACAGGTAGAGACCCACAGATCTGGGCTAGATCCCTAGCCTGGCTCTCTCACTTATGCGACAGCCATTCATTGAGCGCTCACTGCTCGCTCAGAAGTGTTCTGAGTGCCAGAGATCCTGTGAAAACAGGACAGGTATGTTTCTTGTCCTCGAGAATGTGCAAGGGAAGCACAGTCTCTTGCTGGACAGCAGTTGTGAGGGGACCCGGGTGGGGGCCCACCGCTGGAAGTGACACGTAAGCCCCAGCATGTAAGTGAGAACCAGGGGCCGGAGAGGTGAGGCATGGCAAAGAGCACTCCAGACAGCAGCCGCAGCCTGGGCAAAGGCCCTGAGGCCTGCCGGGCCAGGAGCTTATGAGGAATTGGTGAGGTTGGAACAGCTCCACGGGGGAGGGTCAGGCCTTCTGTGCCTTACTGTCCTCATCTCGGAAATGGGGGCAATAATCACAGAACTGCCGTCAAAGGGTGGTTGGAAGATTCAGTGTGGCATGGAAGGTGACTGTTCCAAGACCCAGGTGCTTCATCAGGGCCCCCCCGTTGTTAGAGTTGGTTCAATCTATACCGTTAATTCTCCCTCCCTAGGTAAGACTCCTGACTGCGGCCCATGGGCCTCTGAGGAGGCGTCGTAAGTCCGGCCAGCTCCCCACGTGCTGTGCTTCCACTCAATGGGAAGGGAGCCGAGGTACCAGGCCCCAGTGGGGCCAGACACTGCCACAGAGGCTGAGAGGGCAGGCCAATCAGGAGGGCGGGGTCAGGGGACCCCTTACTCCCAGCTAGGCTGCGGGACGTTGGGTCGGGGCAGGGGTTGGGGGGACGCAGGACGTGCTTCCTTAATGGCTCCTGTGCGTCCCTGCCAGGCCCTGTCCAGCGATCAGCCACCGCCTCTCGACGGCACCAGGATGGAAGTCAAAGGTCAGCTGATCAGCTCTCCCACCTTCAGTGCCTCAGGTGGGTGGCTGGTTCCCCGCTCTGCCTCTTCCCCTGCTCTGAGTCACCACCTGCCTACTTGGAAAGGGTTGGTCCTTGGCCCCACGCTGCGCCAGGACGCCCTGGCTGATCTTTGCTCGGAACTTTGCTCCCTCCGTGTCTAGCTGCCCTGTTCGGAGAGGCTGCCCCCCAGGTGAAGTCAGAGCGTTTGCGGGGACTGCTCGACCGGCAGCGAGCCCTGCAGGAGGCCCTGAGCCTGAAACTTCAGGAGCTCCGCAAAGTGTGTCTCCAGGAGGCGGTGAGGGCCTGGTCCTAAGTGTCTGGTGGGCGGGGGGTGAGGAGCCAGGGCCCCTAGGCAGGCAGGTGATGGTGGCGAGTGCTGAGCCACCTGTCTGAGCTGTAGATTCCCTGTCACCCTCTAGCTCTTCAAAGCTCAACTTTGACGTCTTAGAGTCAGGAAAATCTGGCAGGGCAGGCCCCCTATTCCCTATCAGCAATTTGAAATCCCCAAACCCTCCAAAACAATAGTTATTTCCAAAATCTGGCAGTAAAACCTGACCTGAACTGACAAGGGGTGAGTTATGATTTTGACTTACCCCTCTTGGTGTGAACGTCTACACAGTTGGCCAGGAACGCTAACGCAGTTCACAGCATGCGGCCCGGGGCCCTGAGGGGAGGGTGACAGGATACGCAGCGTATAGACCGCGTCGCCTTTACGAGAAATAAGAAATTCCAGGTTCCAAAGCAGGTCTCCCGACCTCCCACACCCACGGCCCCAGGGATTTGGGCCACCTGTCGGGGGGTGGGGGGGCGACCTGGGAGGGAGGAGGAGAAGCGGCAGGCGTGGGGTGCTGGGCGTTACTGAGCTGCTAGTAGGACTTGCGGAGCTTCCGCCGTCATTCCTGCTTTGCGCCATTCCCCCAGCTAACCCTCGGTAGTCTCTGCCCCCGGCCCCCACCAGGAGCTGACCGGCCAGCTGCCCCCCGAGTGCCCGCTGGAGCCTGGGGAACGGCCCCAGCTGGTCCGCCGGCGGCCCCCTGCAGCCCGAGCCTACCCTGCATCGCACCCCAACCCAGCACACCGCTCCTTGTGCCCTGCTGAGGTGAACAGAGGGGCTTGCGGAGCAAGGTGGGGGAGGGACAGGTACAGAGGCGGCGCTGGGGTTGCGGCCAGGGCAGGGAGAGGCGAAGGTGACAAGGAAGCGGCTGGAGGGAGGTGGGATCCGGCTCTGGGGGAGGGTGCTGGGCCCCGTCCTAAGCCTCTCACCCTCAGGCAGAGGGATGTGTCTAGTCCCTACCCGAGGCAGGCCCCACCTGCGGAAGAAATGAGCTCCGCCCCAGGCCAGGCCCCGCCCCCGGGTCCCTGTGCCCGGCCGGCTCGCACATGTGGTCCCGTCCTGCCCCGTCGGGCGCGCCCCGCAGGAGCTGGCTCTCGAGGCCCTGGAGCGCGAGGTGTCCGTGCAGCAGCAGATCGCGGCCGCCGCCCGCCGCCTGGCCTTGGCCCCCGAGCTGAGCGGCGAGCAGCGCCGGCGCCGGCGCCAGGTGCAGGCAGATGCGCTGCGGAGGCTGCACGAGCTGGAAGAACAGCTGGGGGACCTCCGGGCCCGCCTCGGCCTCCCGGGGCTCCCCCCGCCACAGCCGCTGGCCCTGGCCGCGGGGGCCGTCGTCGCCGCCCAGGGAATGTGCCTGGGCACGCGCCTCGCTCAGCTCAGCCAAGGTGAGCCGCCCGCCCCGCCGCGGCCCGGGCGAAGGGGGAGCGGGGGCGGGGGCCGAGGGGCGGGGGCGGGGCGGGGAGACGGCCGGGCCGAGTGGGAGCCAGGCGGGACTGGTGGGCCCCGACCGTAAGGGCGGTCGTGACAAACTGGCTCTGTGGCAAGGGTGGGGCCCCTGGGAACTTGACCAGGTGGCCCCAGGAAAACGAGGAGCCAAGCCGCGGGTGGTCTTGGATTCAGGTAAAGGTGGGTTCTTGGGAAGGAACGGGCCGGGGAGGAGACCGTCGGGGGGCGGAAGGGGACGGCACCCAGGCCTTGCCTTGAAAGGCCCGGGTCTCCCCCTTCTCGCCTGTAGAGGACGTAGTTCTGCACTCGGAGAGCAGCTCCCTCTCGGAGTCTGGGGCCAGCCATGATAATGGTGAGGACTCCTGTCCCCCAAACCCGCCCATCCTTTGATGCTCAGCCCCGCCACTCCCTCTGTAACCCCTCCTGAGCCAGGCCCCGTCCTCGCATGGGACCCCCATCTTTCTTGCTTCTCGCTGCCCAGCTCATGATCCCCAGTTCCAGCCTCGAGCCTTAGCTCCTGCCCCGCCCTCTGCCGCTGCCTGCCCCGCCCCCCGTCCCTGCCCGCAGCCCATCTGGCCCCCCCTCATTGGCTTTTCCCCCACTTTCCGCCTTCCTCCCAGAGGAGCCACGTGGCTGCTTCCCTCTGGCCGAGCGCCCCTCACCACCCAAGGCCTGGGACCAGCTGCGGGCCGTATCTGGGGGCAGCCCTGAGCGGCGAACCCCATGGAAACCACCCCCGTCAGATCTTTACGGGGATCTGAAGAGCCGGCGGAACTCTGTGGCCAGCCCCACCAGGTGAGGCTGAGCCCCTTCCCCGCCCCCCAGCCGGGAGGGGGATCCTAAGCCTGAGCGGGTAGGAGGGCCTGCTGGTGGGTATGGTCTCTAACCTGGGCCTGCCCATCTCTGCCTAGCCCGACGCGCTCGCTGCCCAGGAGTGCCTCCAGTTTTGAGGGGCGAAGCGTGCCTGCCACCCCTGTCCTCACCCGGGGCGCTGGCCCCCAGCTTTGCAAGTAAGGGGACTCTGAGGGTGGGTTTGAGGACTGGAAGAAGAACTGTTAGTTCTGACTAGAAGAGCATTATTAGCAAAGGGTTGGGATGTGAGAGGCTGCGCTTTGAAAAGTATATTTGGCACAAGTCACTTCCTTTCTCTGAATCTTGGCTCCTCGTCTGTGAGATGGGCGTAATATCTGCCTCTGAAGGACGCTGTGGGCATAGTGAGTTCTGGTTAACATGTACTGAGCGCCTAACATCTGCTGGGAAGCCGTGTTCTGCACGGTATAGATCTCTGTAATTGTCCTAAGATCCCCGCCAGGTAGGTGCTGTCGTTATTCCCATTTTATGGATGAGGAGCCTGAGGCACAGAGCGGTTAAGTGACTTGGTAGTAGACCGAAGACCTGGTGTTTGAACCCAGGCTGGTTTGCTTCTAGAGTCTGTGCTTTGAACCGCTGCACCCTCCTACTTCTTGAACAAATACTTGCTAAGCGCCTGCTTTTCCCAGGCTGTGAGCAGAACAAAGTCCCTGTCCTTCTGGCACTCAAATCCTGTGAACGGTGGCTGATAGTTCGGGGTGGTTCAGACACACAGGGGGCGAGGAGGGGAGGACAGAGAGTTCAGGAAGTTGGATTCCAGGCCCAGGGATTAGGACCCCACTGTGGAGGGGGCGGGGAGCTGTGAGACACACCCCCGCAGGGCAGGGGGCCCCAGGCGTTGGGAAGAGCCCTCTGCCGGCCCTCCTCTGTCAGTCCTTCCTCTCCAGCCCTGCACACGCTTACATCTCCTTTGGCACTAACAACCACCCCCCCTTTCGTCTTCCGTCCCTCTGCCCCCAGCGTGGGACAGAACCTCCGCTGCCTTGTCCGTGTGCCCCACCTAACCCCTTGATACACCAGGTCTCTAACCCTGGGGCCCTTCCGGAGATGCGCAAGTGAGAGCTCAGGAAGAGGTGGGGTCTGGCGGGCGCCCGGCCACTCCCGTCACCCCCACCTCTGCGTCCCCAGACCCGAAGGCCTGCATTCTCGCCAGTGGTCTGGCAGCCAGGACTCCCAGATGGGCTTCCCCCGGGCAGAGCCTGCCTCCGACCGTGCCTCCCTCTTCGCAGCCCGCACCCGTCGCAGCAACAGCTCTGAGGCCCTGCTCGTGGACCGGGCGGCCGGTGGGGGAGCTGGCTCCCCGCCTGCGCCTCTGGCTCCCCCTGCCGCTGGCCCCCCGGTCTGCAAGAGCAGCGAGGTGCTGTACGAGCGCCCCCAACCAACCCCTGCCTTCTCCTCCCGCACAGCTGGCCCCCCAGACCCTCCCCGGGCTGCCCGGCCTAGCTCAGCTGCCCCTGCCTCCCGTGGGGCCCCCCGGCTCCCGCCCGTGTGCGGGGACTTCCTCTTGGACTATTCCCTGGACCGGGGCCTGCCCCGCAGCGGCGGCGGCGGCGGACCAGGCTGGGGGGAGCTGCTGCCTGCAGCTGAGGTCCCAGGAGCCCTCTCCCGCCGGGATGGGCTCCTCACCGTGCTCCCAGGCCCACCACCCGTGTATGCAGCTGACGGCAGCAGCCCCCTCCTCCGCAGCAAGGACCCCCACGCCCGTGCCACCCGCACCAAGCCGTGCGGCCTGCCCCTGGAGGCCGCTGAGGGGCCGGACGTGCATCCGAACCCTCTGCTGTGGATGCCCCCGCCCACCCGGATCCCCCCGGCCGGGGAGCGCATCGGCCACAAGAACCTTGCCCTGGAGGGGCTGCGGGACTGGTACATCCGCAACTCGGGACTGGCTGCCGGGCCGCAGCGGCGGCCTGTGGTCCCCCACGTGGGCCCGCAGCACCCGCCCTTCCTCCATGCCCGCTGCTATGAGGTGGGCCAGGCCCTGTACGGGGCCCCCAGCCAGGCGCCGCTCCCACACTCGAGGAGTTTCACGGCACCCCCTGTCTCCGGCAGGTATGGGGGGGGCTTTTACTGACGGGTAGGGGTCTCTTGAGGCAGATGGCAAGCCAGTCACGGTAGCTAAAGACTCAGACCGTAGCTAAAGACTCAGACCGCGAGAGAACTAGCCGCCGCCTCGGCCTGGGGTCCTGGGCCCTGCCTGACCTGCATGAGTCCATGGGGTCTCGGTGGAGGGGTGTCTTGGGCCCTGGCAGCGGCGGCAGTTGTCTACCAAGCTGTAGAAGAATTCCAATATTTGAACAAAACAGTGCATGTCAGCTGAAAATGAGCCTTGAAAGCAGGGTGCTGGGAGGAAGGGCCTCCCGGGGCCCTCGCCTTTCTCTTCTTTCTTTGGCCGTGCCCCCATGCTTGCAAGCCTAAAGGTGCTGTCCTGTGCCTGCCTCCGCCTCTTTAACGAGCCTCTTTTCCTCTCTTTCTGTGTCTTGTCCGTCTTTTCCTCTCTTCTCTGTCTTGCCGCCCTGTCCGGATTCCTGCTCCCCCTCCTAAAGATACTACGCGGACTTCCTGTACCCCCCGGAGCTGAGCGCTCGTTTAAGTGACCTGACGCTAGAGGGGGAGCAGCCCTCCAGTTCTGACCCCCAGACCCCGGGGACGCTGGTCTGACCCCTTGTGATATACCCCTTGTTGGCCTGGGCACGACTTTAGTCTGGGGGAGCGCACAGCTGACCTCGCTGAACCCTGGGGTGTGGTTGCTGTCAGTCCTGGGGGGTGCCGACCTGATCTTCCAAGGCCCCTGGCTCCTCGTGGACCCACAAAGGTGTCTGACACCCTGCTTCCCCTCTCACACTGTGCTGGGAACTGGGGCCCTCAGCCAGCTTAAGAGGGGCCGATGGTGTAACAGGGACTCCAGGCCCCTTTCTCCATTTCTGTTTACACTTGTGATTTAGGTCTTCACTGTCTTCCCCCAACACTAGACGTTTTATAAAAGGGAAACTGTGATCTCGTCCTGGTTGGGTTCATTCCTGTCCCCATGCCCAGCCTGTTCCATTCAGGAAACCCCACCGCCTAAAATAAACGGACCATATAGGGTCTCAGGGCCCTTTTTGGGGCAGCCAGGAGACTCTGGTGTGAACAGGACCCCCCGCCACCCCCCACCAGGCCAGTTCTTGAGGAGGTGGGCTCTCTGCCCACATTTGGAAGGACTGAAGTCTGGGTAGGGGGCTTCGGTTCATTTTCCTACCCCCAGGGGCGCCCGAGGGAGCCCCAGTCCTTGTCCGCCTGTCTGTGCCCGCTGCCTGTACCCGCAGGATGAGATGGCCCAGCCCCCGCGCTATCTAGCCCCGTCAGGCAGCCGGCCGTGCGGGGGTGGGGGGGGGGCGGGGGCAGAGCGGCTGGGTGTGTCACGTCCTGGGATGCTGTGGTGGTGAAGCCTGGCATCCGCTCGATGCCAGTAAAATCCTCAGGTGACCGCTGGCCAAAAGCTGCGTCACGTCTTCCTTGGCTTGCTTTCCACCCACCACTTTTTAAAACAAATCTACACAAGCTGTGTTTTCTATGATACGTTTCTGTGACTTTCTGGAGGTGGGGGTCCCCCTACCTCCTTTACCTGGTGTTAAACTTTTCTTTTTCTACCAATGGATCTGGGCCCAAGACACCACCCACACTGGAAGGGGATTTCTACAATAAATGTGTAAACCGAACCCACGTGTCACTCCTTGTCTGCCTGGCCTTGGGGGCCCACACCTGCAGTTAGGACCAGGTAATAGATTTTCATGATGCCAGATTATAGAAAACACACACTGGAAACAGCGTGTGATAATGGCATCCGCTTGGGCTTTACTTGCTGGCATGCGGGGCGAAAGTTCCGCTGTCTGCGCTCAGATCCCTCCCGGCCCCGAACGGGAGCCCTCGGTGATGCAAGTGATGGCCAACGCCGCGCTTTATGGCCTCGTGTTCGTGCTGCTCCAGGGGAACCCCCTGCTTCGAGGACGGGACCGAGAGCTCCCCCCGCCCTTCAGTCCACGTACTTAACAGCGACCTAGGCAGAGAGAGTCCAGCAGAACTGAAAAGCAGAAGGCCACTTCTGGCCACTGAAATGCACGGACCTGACCCCGAAGCCCACGTTGGCTTGAGCGATGCAACAGCCTTTATTGTTGCAGTAACACTGATTACACATGCCCCATTCCAGGTCAGGGCTACCCCCACCCCATCCCACCCCTTGGTCCTCATCACTGTGGAACTTTGGAGAGGGGGCAGAATCCCTAAGCAGAGCTGGAGAGAGGCAAGTGGGTCACCCGGAACCACGCGTTCAACAGGGTCAGGATGCCTGAATCCTCTGTCCTGATGGGGGCTGGGAACATTGGGACCCGGGTTCAAGATTTGGCAATGCCCTGACTTGGTTTCAAAGCTGGGGTAGGGTCTGGAAAAGCCTTATTAGCCCCAGGTTCAAGAGAATGCCTTGGTCCCAGATCCCAGCTTTGGGGCTGAGCATGGGAGATGGGTGGGTCCCAGATTGGGGGTGGGGGAGTATCTCTGGGTCCAGAGTTTGAGGTTGGCCACAGATGCCCTGGGCTCCAAGCCCCAAGTTCAGGGCTGGGGAAGAGTGGTCCCCTAGGTAACAGGGGGCTGGGTAGGAGGGATATCCCAATTTTGGACCTGGGGTGGGGAGGGTCGCAGATGTCCTCTGGTTTTTGAACTGGACGGGGCCCTCTACTTCAAGGGCTGGGAAAGGGCTCTGGGTCCCGGTATACAGGGCCAGGGTGGGGGTGGCATTCTCCAGGTCTTGGGTACAGATCCCAGACCCCTAGGATCCAGCCTCCTGCTCTTGTCCCAGCGCTTCCAGTAGCAGCCCCATTGGCGTCCGCTTGAGACCAATACTCTCAATCTTGTTCTCGATCTTGTTCTTGAGGTTTCGCAGGCGCAGCGAGGCGTGCACCAGAATCACTGTGGGCAGTGCCGAGAGGAGTGGGGTCAGTGGGCTGAGACCTCAGCTTTTAGCCAATGGGGGCCCACAGAGGGGAACTGGAGCACGGGCAGGCCGGCAGAGTGGTCAGTGGTCAGGATGCCTGCGATCGGAAAGCGTGGCCGAGTAAGGAGCCTTGCGACAGGGGCGGGGCAGGGAGGGCGCAAGGTAACAGGGACGTGGCCGGCGGAAGACACTGAGCGCCAGGAGCGCGGCCTGAAAGGGCGCTAGTAAGAGGGGCGTTCCCAGAAGAGGGGAGGCAACGCGGGGGAAGGCGCTCGGGGAAGGCGACGCGTCCCAGCCCCCTCGTAGGGCAGGGCCGGCCTGCCGCTGTGCGCAGGCGCCGGCCGTTGCTCGGGCTATGGCCGGGCAGCGGGTACTCACGAAGCACGGGCCCGGCGACGCTCAGCAGGAAGGTGCAAGCGCCGCCCACGGCCCAGAGGACCAGCAGGCCGACGGCGAGCACTGCGGCCAGGCAGGCGGCGGGGTGACTGCGGCGGCAGCGGCGCACGGCTGCTTGAGTCTCAGCCGCCCACACCAGCGCGCCAAGGGCCACCGTCACCACCAGCGCGCTTAGGAGGGTGTGCAGCGGGCGCACGTACCTGCGAGGACAACGGAACTGAGCTGGCCCGGCCGACGGCGAGAGGGCTGCCCAGCCTCCAAGCCTCCCCGTCCACCCAGTCCCGGGCTCCAAGAGCCCTGGCTCCCCCCTCTCAGGGCCCCCCAGCGCGGCAAAAAACTCCTGCCAGTCCTCTCTCCCCACGGGTCCACCCTCCAGGGCTCCCGACTCCCAGGAGCCCTGGGGGCCCTCATTTCCTTTTCGTCGATCCTACAGTCCCATCTTCCTTAGCTCTCCCGTTTCAGGCCCTCTCATGCCGCTGGGCCTAAGCCTCCAGGCTCCCAGCCCTTGCCAGCTCTTTTCTTCCAGCCCGACCCCCCGCGGGGCCCCTCTCTAACCCCTCTCCAACCCCCGCTAGACCCCACCGACCCCGCCCCCAAATCCACCCTTTGAGCCCAACCCTGTAGATTCCTCTTCCAGGCCTTCTGTCTCCAGACATTTCCCTCTCCGTGGGCCCAGAGTCTTTACAAGACCCCTTCCAGGCTTCCTCCCCTTCAAGTCCCCCATCCAGGTCCCCACTCCCTATAGATCTCTCCCTCCATCATTGCTAGAACACCTTCCACGTTTTCAGTACCACTCTTAACTTCCAGCCCTGCCCAAGTCCCTCCAGGTTCTCCATCCTTCTCTGGTCTCAAGCCTTCCACCTCTGGGTCCTCCCTCTTGGTTCAAGTTCCCCAAGAGGTACTTGCTGCTGGAACGTTCCAATCACAGCCAGGCTCCCCTCCACGCCCAGAGCCTCCGCGAGCCCACCCTCCCAACCCTTCAACTTCACCACATCCCTGTCCCTGTCTCTGCCCGAAGTCCTCCAAGGCCGCCTTAATCGGGCCCCATCACTCACGTCCTCCCCCCTGCACCCCCACTTTCACTTTCAGGCCCTCCTTATCTTCAGGTCCACTTCCTTACCCATCTTCCCCTCCAGCCCCACATTCTCCATCCTCAGGCCATATCCCACCCAAGGCACTCCTTATAACCGTGTTCGACTTCCTTCAAGTCTCCCCTCCCATGCCCCGGAGATTTTCCATCTCTAATGAACTCGCCCCCTTGCAGCCTTGCATCCCCCTCCCGTTCCTCAAAACCCCACGGGTCCACCCTCCCTGCCCCGCAGGCGTCCCTGGCCAACCGGCGTCTCCTTCCCTCCCTCACCCAGCCAGAGCGAGACTGAAGCCGAAGCACAGAAGGTAGTTGGTTTGGTAGTAGAGGAGGTTGTTGATGACGCGATGGCACCATCGCTGCGGGTCGCACGGATCCGGAGCCGCCAGACGCGCCGACCCCAGAACGAAGTCATCCAGGGCGCGTAGCGGTGGCAGCCGCACCTCCGACATCCTGCCGGTCGTTGTAGCTGTACCAGCCACAAGAGCGGCCGGACTACAACCCCCGTTGCACCCCGCGCCACCGCGAAGGACACCGGGAAATGGAGTCTAGGTCCAACGGCTGCTCTCTCAACCACCCAGGCGGACTACGCAGTAGCAATGCACGTGACCGGAAATGCCAGCAACACGCCGGAACTGTAAGGCAGCAGGGGCTGCCGGGAAATCAAGTCGCCGCCGCCGGGCGAGGCGCTCCCACCCATCCCCAGGTGGGGGCGCCCAAGGGGCTGTTCTGAGCCGTGCTGATGGCTCAAGTACACAGTGGTCGGACATTCTAGGACACGCGCACACACACATTCTGGGACATACAGATAGGGACTGTCAGAAGGACTCGGGCAGGATCCCACTTCCTTCCAAGTCAGGGTCCAAGAGGGCCACACCTACTTGGAAACTCCCGCAGGGCCTTTTCAGCGGCATCTCCTCCGGGCCCCACCCCTGCCCCCCCAGGTCCAGCTCCAGCTCCAGAAACACTATCAAGGGCCTTTTATTCATATTCACCACATTAGAGAGGTCTCTTTCTGGGAAGGTTTTTTAATCCCCACAGGCTGAATTAGGGCACTCCCTCTAGGTCGCTAGCAGTCTTCAGGCTGGGAGTCCCGGGGGTCTCCTCCCTCCCTGGGTCCTTGGCCTGGCCCCGCAGGCACACAGTCACCAAGAAGTGTTTAGGGACAAGTGAGCTGCTGCGGCACTGCGCTGCTGCGGGCCGGGTGGGCACCGGCCCCATTAACGCTCGCTGCCTGGTAGCTCCCACCGCACTCCTGACCCCCGCAAGGCTTTGCCGTCCACCGCTGTAGGTCCCTCGCACAGCCCGCAGTGTCCTTAAAAGTCATCGTCATCACAGATATCAAGGTACACATCGAAAGCCTCTCTGTTGCAGTTTCCATCAGGAGTGAAGACGTATTTGTGGAAGGTCCCATCTACACAGATGGCTGCAAGAAGGGGGAGGGCAGGTAAAAGGTTAAGAGCTGCCGAAGCCACCCACTCCAAGCCTCTCCTCGCCGGTGTCCCATGGCCGAGGGTCTACGTCTAGGCCTTTGTCCCCAGGCCTTCCCTCCGGCGATGGAGTTGAGCGCCCACTCTCTCTCTCAGGCTTCCCAGGCCCTACAGTTCCGGCAGGTCCAAACTGCGGACTTTCCCACGCAGCACCCCCAGGCAAGAGCTACGCCCACTCACCAATGACGGAGTTGACGTTCTTGGACGTATTGCGACCGAAGGCGCAGATGCAGGCTGACTCGGCAGGCACGGTGAAGCTCGCCAGGCTCCACTGAGAGTCCACGTACTGCCCAATCATAGGCCCCACCTTGCCCACGCGAGCCAGCCTGCAGGCAGCACTGGCTGAGCCCAGGTGGGGGACACGGGCAGGGGTGGGGGCAGGGCCGGGCCGGGCAGGGGTACTCACGCGGAGCGGCGGTTGAGACGGGTGTCCTTTAGAGCGAAGATATGGACCGTGCCCTTATCACTGGAAGCGCAGAGGAACGAGGAGTCATGGCTGAAGTTGATGCTGGAAGACACACCGGCAATGACGCCCACAGGCCAGGTGGCAGGGGGTCGCCAGCCCACCGCACATGCCCTCCTCCGCTCACCAGTACAGGGTGGCAGGGTCAGTGCCCCGGCGCAATTCCACCAGTTTCTCCTTGGACTGTGTGTCAAAAAGGCGAATCAGGGTGCCTTTCTGGGAGGCGGAGGCCACCACCGTGCCCGGCTGGTTCAGGGATACACAGGCCACGTCGCTCTGATGGGCGTTGATGGTGAATGGGGCGGATGAGGTGCCAGGCTTGGTGCTCGCCAGGTCCTGCGGTTGAAGGGGCAGTTTGGGCAGGCAGAGGCCAAGGGCCCGCAAAGGCAGCCCGCCCGCCCACCCCGGCCCACGGGATGGCTCACCACAAGCTGCAGGCTCCCACACTTGTGTCCCGGGAACACCAGCAGCTGTTTCTCCAGGCTGGGGCAGAGGTCACAAAGCCCTAGGGTGTGAGGACACAGTGCTGGGGGAGGGAGGAAGCTGGTGAAGGGGAGGCAGGGGCCAGGCAGTGGGACGGGCAGGGCCTCCCAAGGACGGAAGCTGGGTAAGGGCCCGACTTTGACCTTCCGTGATGCATGGCCCCCACGGAACCCTCAGGGGGCTTGCCGTCCGTTGCGCCCCCCCAGCAGCGAGGCAGGTTCTCCACCTCCCGACGCAGCTGTGGCAGCCCCAGGAGGGCCCAAGGATCCCTGGCACAGCCACCCGTGTCCTTACTGGCTGTTTCTGCCCTGCTCTCTGGGGGCACCCAGGGGTGGGGAGAGAAAACTGGCTAAGGCACAGAAAGGTGGACAGGCTGGGAATAGGAGCCTCTCTGCACAAGGACTGTCTGCCTGCCCCTTGCCCAGCTTCTCCGGGCGCCCCTTGCCTCCCCTCACTTCTGCCCCTCTGCCCCGTCCACTGCCTCCTGCCCTCACACCTGCATATCTGGGTCCTCTCACCCTTGGGGTTGTCCCGAGTGTCAAACTCGAACAGCTTTCGGGGATTGTCGGGGAAGGAGTACACGTAGATGCGGTTCCTCAGCACGATCACAATTCTGTGTGCATCACACAACGCAGGATGTCCATGAGGGGAGGGCAGGATGCCAGTCCAGGACTAACCCTCTTGCCTGCTGTGGGGACCTCCTACCTCCCCCACCCCCGTCCTCCTCAGGCTCACTTGTCATGGCGCATGCGCACAGCCAGCACTGGCTTGGTGAAGGTGAACTCCAGCACCAGCTTGTCCTTGGAGTCCTTGCCCTCCCGGGCATCGTCCCAGATCAGCACTGCTGGGCAGGTGGGTGCATTGTCGGGGCCAAGGTTTAGGGTGAGGGGCAGCCCTGGTGACACAAGACCCACCCCTACTCCCCATGGGACCTCAACCCACTTGCTTAACTTTTTGCTAACACCAACGTGAGCTTCATCCGGCACGAGCACTTGTGGGTGTGATGCCTGAGAGAATAGGTTTCTCAGACTGTTATACTCAGTTACAGATGAAGAAACCGAGGCTCGAGGGGGTTGAGTGTTGGGCCGAGGACTTCACTGCCCATCAGCAACCAGACAGGGACTCATACCCAGGCCTGTAACTTCCCGTTGGGAACTACCTCTGCCTCCAGGCTCCCCCCGGTCCGTACCCCTAGGAGGCTTCTGAGTCCTAGACCTCTGTGACTCGCCTAGGGCCTCTCTTGCCATGTCCCAGGGGGATCAACAAACAGCCTCAGAACAAGATGGCTCCTAGGCCCAAAGCAAGAGGACACTGCGGGAGATGACTCCGAGATTGCATAACCCGTTGGTTGTGTGAATTTGGAAAAGTCCCTTAACCTCTCTGGACCTCAGTTTCTTCATCTGTAAAAATGGGGATAGCAATACTTCCTGCCACGTAGTGTCACCATGAGGATTAAATGAGTTAGTATGTGCAGAGTGCTTAGAACAGTAGCGGCTCACAGCAAGCGCTCCATCGGTAAGGACAAGGCACAGAGGAGGAACTCAGTAAGTGTTACGCGAAGGCAAAACGCCCAGCTTCTCAAGCAGTAAGATCCATGCCTTCCAAGCTGGAGGCCTCACTGTGTGACTCTGAGGGGCTCTACCATCTTCACCGGCCAGTGCCGTGGGGTGCCTGGAGGAAGCCAGGATTCTGGGGACTCCGGGCCGAGGGCGGGATGGGATGAGGGCACTTACCCGAGATCTCTGAGAACTTGGGGCTGCTACCACCACCCACCAGGGCCAGCAGATTGGAGCGGTGCAGCATTTCCACCAGGCCCATGCTGCCCACCTGCTCATGGTCTGGACAAGGACCAGGGTGTCAGTAGGGGTGGGAGCCAATGCCCAGCCCGTCCCTTCTGCCCACTGCCCCTCCCCCGCCAACGGCTCACCCAGATGCCCCTTCTCCATCAACGGCTCCACGTTGTAGATGCGCACACCAGTCTCCATGGCGCAGCAGAAGCAGCCTGGCGGATGCGGGAAATTCGGGCTGCCTCAAACGATGCCCAGTTGGAAGCTAGGGGCTTAGCACCCACCTCTGGCCATTCTTTCCCTCCCTCCCTCCCATCCACAAGGGTGCAAGCCTCTCTCACTTTGGTCTTGGTTGAAACGCAGACTGGTCACTCCTCGAAGTGGCTGCTGAGTCATGGTCCAGGATTGCTTCCCTGGACACAAATAGGGGTAGAGTTGGGAAGAGTCTGGGGTTTGCCCTCCAAGTCCTAGAACTCCTGTCCCCAACTGGTTTTTTCTTCCTCCTCCTCTGCTACCTACTGCCCCCAGCAGGACTACAAAGACAACAAAAAAGAGGGATAGTTCTGGGGTCTCCACTCTAAGCTCCCAAGATCCCAAAGAGCATGGCCAGGAACTTCTCCATCTTCCCACACTTGGTTGACCCCAGCTCCAGGCCTACCCTGACTTGGTTGGACTCCCCATCTCCTTCTTACTCCCTGGCCCTCACTGCATGTCAGGAAGTAATGGGGTAGAGGGGACCCTAGTGACATCTGTTCCCCACCCCCAGCCAATCCTGGCCCTAAGGCCGCACATGGCCTGGAACCACACCCCCCCCCCCCACTCGCTTCTCATCTTCACACCTGGACCTAGCATCCAACTCCACCTGTCAATAAACAGGGAAAGGGGCTAGGACCCCACACCTCCCTAACCCTGGCCCTGAGACCTGCCATGGTTGGTCCACCACCCACAGGACTTTCCCTCCTCATGAGCATTCTGAGGCTCCCAACTTATTCCACCATCTCAGAGCCTTCTCACACCTTCCCTCCTCCCAGGCTTCTCCAAACCCCTTGGGGATCCCACGCCTAGCTCCAGAGGACCCCTCCCCTCATGCCATGCTAACTTCTGCCCAACCAGGGCCAGCCTGGATGTTCCCCCAGACCCTCTTATGCCCTAAAGACCCTACATCAGATTCCCCTCTCTCTCCAAATCGCCCACCCCTGGGACATCCCCTTCCATGTGCTTTTCTGTCTCTGACTCCAACATAGACTGGCTTGAACCTACTCCCAGGAATCCCATCCCCTTTACATTCCTCCTCCAGATTCTCTATCCTCTCCCCCAAACACCCTGCCCCAGGACACCCCTTCCCCATCAAGACTTGCCCAGGACACACCTCCACCTCCCAAAACCCCTCCCTGGAACTCAATCCCACCAAGACTCCTGACCCTCTCAGATTCCTGTCCTAGAGCACCATACTCCCTTCAAACCCCCATCTCCCCAAGACCTTTGCCGAAGCACACCCCCTCCCCATCCTCCAAGAGCTCAAACCTACCTTACCCCCTTTGTACCACCTCCACTGGACCGCCTCAGTCCCCAAAGACTCATTCTTTGGACAGCCCCACCTTCCAAGACCCCTTTTTGGACCCCCATTCCAAAGACCCCTGCCACCCAAAAATCCTGCCCCCGAATGCTTCACCGCGCTCCACTTCCTCATGTCCAAGACCGCCCTCATACTCCTTCCAACCGCGGGACCCACTTAAGCTCCCTGTCCGAGACGCGCCCCCATCCACCAAGACCTCTGTTCAAGGGACCCCTATCCCTCCCCTCCCCCAGACTCCAACCAACTCTGGTATCATGCCCCAGTTCCCCGCTGCCTGCACTGACCTGACCGCCTTGCGTTCCCGATCCCAACCCCTGCTGTCGGTGCCGCCCGCGGCCCGGTTTTCTGACCTCCCGGGCCCTGACGCCCGGCTCCGGTGTTTACATCAGGTCTCACTTCCGGGGGGAGGGAGTCTGTGACCGGAAGTGACTCATCCCGGCCGGAAAACGCGGCCGCAGCTCTGCTCACCGGGCTTCCAGGTCTTTGGAGCAACGCGAGTCACAGGTGCATCCCCAGGAGAGGCTGTGCGAGGCCCTGACTGTCTGAGGGAGCCGAGGCGGGTGGGCGAGAGAGATTTGCCCTCGCTGAGCGGAAGAGGGCCGAGCATTCCCCAGCTCGCTCCTGCTCGGAGAACGAGAGGCGTTGACTTTCTGGGCTACCAAGACTTGGGCCTCCGAGGTGGGCTAGAGTGGCCTTTCTTGTTGGAAATACTAGTCCTCCCAGATTTCTAGAGGCGAGGGGGGGCGGGGCGGAGGCGGGCACGGACCCGGAGACCTTGAAAGCTGAAACTCCCCTTGCCCAAGGGAAGCCAGCCCCTCCCCCTCCTTGCTTGGTTTTGTTTACAAAATGAAAAATGAGAGGTTTTAATGCTGAGAGGTATAAATGCTTCCTGTGGGGGAGAAAGCCCAATGATGTGCATACTGGAAATATTTTTTTAATTCAATTTTTAACTTTTGAGGTAACTGGATTCCCACGCAGTTTTGAGAAATAATACAGAGAAATCAGATGTACTTTTAAGGGTTTCCCCCAAAGGTAACATGTAAAATGATAGTAAAATATTACAGTCAGGGTATTGACACCGATACCGTCCCTTGCTTTACTTTTTCTCAAGTATTGCTCTGATGCTTTTTAAAATTTCTATGAATATATAATGGATATCATTTTTTAAAAGATTTTATTTGATAGAGCACAAGCAGGGGGAGTGGCAGGCAGAGGGAGAGGGAGAAGCAGGTTCCCCACAGAGCAGGGGGAGCCCAGTGTGGGACTCGATCCCAGAACCCCGGGATCATGACCTGAGCCGAAGGCAGTTGCGTAACCAACCAAGCCACCCAGGCGCCCTGGATATCTGTTTTAATAACGACTTTTTAACTGATGCATGGCATTCCGTGGAATAAATGTAGCACTGTTCAGCTGTTCTCTTACTGGTGGCCATCTAGGTGGTTTCATGTACGATGTTGTCAACATATTGTGAATTTGGACTCCATATCCTGACCAAGGCGTGACTCCATTGCTGTGGTCCTTGGCAAAGCCAATTTTCTGCCTTTGTTCAGTCCTACTTCCTCATGTCCCAGACCATATTTAACTTAATTCAGTTTGGTTTCTGCCACTCCCATGTCTCTGAAACTGCTCTTCCCCAGATCACCCGGGAATAAGAGTCTTGCCAAACCAGCAGTCTCTTCCCTGCCGGCAATCACCCTCTCCTGTGACTGCCCAAAGCATTCCACGGTTTCTTACTCTCACTTGGTTTTCTCCTACATTTCTAGCTACTCTTCCACCTTTAGCCGATTCCCAAATATTAGAGTATCCTTGGGTATGACTCTGCCCCCCTTGCTTTTGTAGGCAATATGCTCTCCCTAAGTGACTTCATCTTGTCTCGTAGCCTTAATTATTGTAAATATTTGGGAGATCCACTAATTTAGGCATCTAGCCTAGACCTCCTTCCTGAACACCTGACTTATATACATTATGGTCTGTTTGACATCTTCCTGTGGATGTCTCATAAAGTATCTCAGACTTAACACATCCAAACAAATCTCTCAGGGGCGCCTGGGTGGCTCAGTTGGTTGAGTGACTGCCTTAGGCTCAGGTCATGATCCCGGGGTCCTGGGGTCAAGCTCCCTGCTCATCGGGGAGTCTGCCTCTCCCTCTCCCTCTGCCCGTCCCCCCTCCTTGCTTGTGCTCTCTGCTCTCTCTCACTCAAATAAGTGAAATCTTTAAAAAAAATAATAATCCAACACCTAAAAAAGTAAAATTTACAATGTCTGTTTTCCAAACAGACATGACCAGGCCTAAAAAGAAGCAGGAGGTACATACCGCAACATGGAAGAACCTTGAAAATAGTTTGCTAAGTGAAAGAAGCCAGTGAACAAAGGACCATATATTGTATGATTCCATTTACGAAATATCCAGAATAGGCAAGTCCACAGGCAGAAAGTAGATCAGTGGTTGCCTAGGGCTGATGGAAGCAGAGAAGGGGTCATGGGGGTGGGGGTGGGGCATTGATTGGGATGAAAAGGGCAGTGATTGCTAAGGGGTATGGGGTTTCTTTTTGGGGTGATGAAAATGTTCTAAAACTGATTATGGTAATGGTTGCACAACAGTATAGTGAAAGAATTGTACACTTTAAATTAATTATGTGGTATGTGAATTACAGAAAAATACACTGAATAGGATTAATGACTAGACATCACAGAAGAAAACCATTGGTGACTTGAAGTCATAGCAATAGAAACTAACAAAATGAAAAAGAAAAAGAAAGAATCCAGGGGTGCCTGGGTGGCTCAGTTGGTTACATGTCTGCCTTTGGCTCGAGTCATGATCCTGGGGTCCTGCTCAGTGGGGAACCTGCTTCTCCCTCTCCCTCTGCCTGCCGCTCCCCCTGCTTGTGCTCTCTCTCAAAGAAATAAATAAAAGCTTTAAAAAAAATAAAGAATCCAAAATAAATAAATAAAGAGGACATAAATGAGCTATGGGACAATTTCAAATGGCCTTATATGCAGGGAAATAGAATCCCCAAAGGTGAGGTGGGGGGACAAAAAATATGTGAAGAAATAATGTCCTAAAACTTTCCAAAATTAATGAAAAACCTAAACCCACAGATCCAAGAAGTTCAATGAACTCCACTACAAGAAACATGGAAAATACTACACAAAGGCACATTGTAATGAAATTACTCCAAACCAATGATAACCGAGAAAATCCTAAAAGCAGCCAGAGAAATAAGACGTGTTACATAAGGGAGAAAAAGAGAAGAATGACATCAGATTTCTCATTAGCAACAATGCAAACAAGAAGACAGTAGGGCAACATGTTTAAAAGAGGATAGCACTTTCTGAATGATAGAGTAAGGAACCCCCAAATCCATTCCTCCGTAAAAGTAATGAAAACACTGGCCAACAACAATAGCAAAAAAAAGGTCCAAATTAACTTTCTGGGAGTTGTAGACATTAGCCAAACGCTTGAAACAATCTGAGGAGCATTTATTCAGGAAAAGTGCCTGAATCTTGGTAAGAATGAGCTTTGTGGCATTTTAATGACCTCATTCCTGTCCCCCTCTACCCAGCTCCATCATACCAATGAAAACCAGCAGCCTAACAGGATGGAGGGAGGAAAATGGGCTTGGAGCTCCCCCAAAAGCTACATTCCAAAAGAACTGTCATCCTTTTATTTTTTAAGATTTTATTTATTTATTTGACAGAAAGCACAAGCAGGTGGAGTGGCAGGCAGAGGGAGAGGGAGAAGCAGACTCCCCATTGAGCAGGGAGCCTGACACTGCTGGCCTTGATCCCAGGACCCCAGAATCATGACCTGAGCTGAAGGCAGAGGCTTAACCGACTGAGCCACCCAGGCGCCCCAAATTGTCATCCTTTTTAAAAATCACATGTTAAGGGCGCCTGGGTGGCTCAGTTGTTAAGCGTCTGCCTTCGGCTCAGGTCATGATCCCAGCGTCCTGGGATCGAGTCCCACATCGGGCTCCCTGCTCGGCAGGAAGCCTGCTTCTCCCTCTCCCACTCCCCCTGCTTGTGTTCCTGCTCTCGCTATCTCTCTCTCTGTCAAATAAATAAATAAAAATCTTAAAAAAAAAAAAAATCACATGTTAACATAAATAGCATTTTTCTAAAACAAAAAAAAAATTTAGTGAGAAGAGTGGCATTGTTTTATATTTCTGCAAATCTCTTTAATGTTTGGTTTAATAGAAAACAGCTAGATTCTCATATATGCTCCTGAGTTCAATCGCTTGTGATACCACATATTTGATGTCCTCTGGAAAACTCTACTATGCATTTGTGAGAGAATGAGTGTGAAAAATAATGTCTTAGTATCATGAAAATACTTCTGACCTCCAGACACCTTGAAAGATTCTCAAAGACCTCCACCAGAGATCCCAGACCACAGAATTATTAATCAAAGCTGTTAAAACTTCTGGTTATAGAGGTAACAACCCATCCTCACCTCCACAATGAATGTTTTACCTCACCTTTATACTGGAGCAAATAGGGCTTTACATCTTATTTGAATGAAGATGGGTTCCTAAGTGTTTAAATCCTCTTCAGTTTGCTTTTCAAACCAGTGGTCTGTTTGTTTACTTAATGCTGAATGTTAATAAGACAGTCACCAGAGAATGAAGAATGATGCACATTCCTGTCATACAAAGTTGTTATGAGGAAGGGTTTCAGGATCAAACGGACCAAATTTCAATGACCGAGTAACCTGTTGAAGAAATCCAAACTTGGATGAATGTTTAGGCATTCCAGATTTGTGGGAATGAGTTATAAGTATTTACATCTCAGTCAAAATCTTTTTCAAAGCATGGATCTTGAAGCTTGGGGCGCCTGGGTGGCTCAGTCGTTAAGCGTCTGCCTTCGGCTCAGGTCATGATCCCAGGGTCCTGGGATCGAGCCCCGCATCGGGCTCCCTGCTCCGCGGGAAGCCTGCTTCTCCCTCTCCCACTCTCCCTGCTTGTGTTCCCTCTCTCGCTGTGTCTCTCTCTGTCAAAAAATAAATAAAATCTTAAAAAAAAAAAAAAAAAGAACAGTATCCTTGTCCTCTAAGGAGAAAGCTGATGAACATATATGTAACTGCACTCTAGAAGGAAAAAGGATTAGGAGATAGGAAGAGCTGGAGTAGAGGTCGGCTTGCTAGTTTATTTGGCATGGTCAGATAGGTTTTTGTGATAAGGAGACTTTCGAGCAGAGACCTGAAGGTAGAGAGGGAATGAGTCATATGGAAATTTGGGGGAAGACCAATGCAGGCAAAAGGAACAGCAAGGATACGGCTTGAGAGGTGAGGTCACAGAGTTACCGGGTCAGAAGCAGATCATGCAGGACCTTGTAGGTCAAAATTTAAAAAATAAATAAATAAAGGCTTCGGGGTGCCTGGGTGGCTCAGTCATTAAGCGTCTGCCTTCGGCTCAGGTCATGATCCTGGGGTCCTGGGATCGAGCCCTGCATCGGGCTCCCTGCTCAGTGGGAAGCCTGCTTCTCCCTCTCCCACTTCCCCCTGCTTGTGTTCCCTCTCTCACTGTGTCTCTCTCTGTCAAATAAATAAAATCTTAAAAAAAAAAAAATAGGGGCGCCTGGGTGGCTCAGTCGTTGAGCGTCTGTCTGCCTTTGGCTCAGGTCAGGATCTCAGGGTCCTGGGATCAAGCCCCACATCAGGCTCCCTGCTCCGCAGGAAGCCTGCTTCTCCCTCTCCCACTCCCCCTGCTTGTGTTCCCTCTCTCGCTGTGTCTCTGTCAAATAAATAAATAAAATATTTTTAAAAAATAAAGGCTTTGACTCCTGTTCTGAGTGAGATAAGGAGCCATTGGGGAGTTTGGAGGAGAGGACAGAGACATGACCCGACTTGCCTTTTCAAAAGAGCACTGGCTGTTATGTGAAGACTAAGGGGGAGCAGGGAAAAGGGAAGCAAGGAGGGCAGAGGAGGCTATTGCAGTAAATCAGACAGTAGTTTTTGGTGGCGTGGACACTGGGCAGGGGAAGAGATAAGATGCATTCTGGAATTATTTTGAAGGTAGAGCTGAAGGGACATGTTGATGGACTGGATATAGGGTGTGAGAAAGATAGGAGTTAAGAATGATTCAAAAGGTTTTCATTCACCTGGGAGTCAGCTGGAGAAGCGGATTTGAGAAGGGAAATTAGGAGTTTGTTTTTGTTTTTGTGGAGTCTGAAACGCTTATGAGATACCATGTAGAGATGTTGTGGAGGTGGTTAGAGATGACCGAAGATCAGGACAGAGGTACAGGCTGGAGGTACACATTTAGGAGCCGCCAGAATATCGCTGTTAATTCCTAGGAAGTAAGGGCAGATGAGGTCAGAGTCCTAAGCCCTGAGGCATTCCCAAGGTACAGAAATCAGGAGAATGAGGAGGAGCCCACAAAAGACTGAGTAGGAGCAGCCCGTGAGACAGGAACAGAACCAAGAAGGGATTCCTGGAAGTCAAGTGAAAAAGCACTTCAAGAAGCTGACAACATACCAGCTGCCAAATGTTGCTGAGAGGGAAAGAGGAGGAGCACCCACTATACGCAGATGCCAGGCACATAGTAAGTGTTCATGTACTTTTAACTGTAAAATACACATAATGTAAATTTACCGTCTTAAGCATTTTTAAGTGTACACTTCAGTAGTGTTTAGGGTTTTCTCGTTGTTAGGAAACAGATCTGAAGAACTTTCTCATTCTGCAGAACTGAAACTCTATACCCATTAAACGACAAGTCCCCATTCCCCCCTCCTCCCAGCCCCCGGAAACCATTTGACTTTATGTTTCTATGAATTTAACTACTCTCATATAAGTGGAATCACACAATATTTGTCTTCTCGTGATGGACTTATTTCGGTTAGCATCGTGTCTTCAAGGTTCATCCATGCTGTACCATTTGCCAGAACTTACTTCCTTTTTTTTTTTTTTTTAAGATTTTATTTATTTATTTGACAGAGAGAGAGACAGCGAGAGAGGGAACACAAGCAGGGGGAGTGGGAGAGAGAGAAGCAGGCTTCCCGCCCAGCAGGGAGCCCGACGTGGGGCTCGATCCCAGAACCCTGGGATCATGACCCGAACTGAAGGCAGACGCTTAACGACTGAGCCACCCAGGCGCCCCAGCTTCCTTCCTTTTTAAGGCTAAATAATATTTCAGTGTGTGTATGTGTGTGTGTGTACCACATTTTGCTTATCAATTCATTGATCAGTGGACACTTGGATTGCTTCCATCTTTTGGCTTACATGAATAACAGCGCTATAAACATGGCTGTGCAAAATCTCTTCAATACCATGCTTTCAGATTCTTTTGGATATATATCCAGAAGTGGGATAGCTGGATCATATAGTAATTCTGTTTTTCGTTACTTGGGGAGCTACCATACTGTTTTCCATAGCAGCATACCACTTAATATTCCTACCAATAGTGCTCAATTGTTCTAATTTCTCCACATCTGCACAAACACTTGTTATTTTTTCTTAAATAGTAGCCATTCCAATGGGTGTGAGGCCCAGAGAATTGTCATTTTTTACTTTTATGGCAGTTCCCTGGAAATTCCCACTTACAGGGCTTGTCTGTATTTGATCTGACTCAGAACTTTCTCAGTTCAAATAGCCTTTTCAAAAACAATTGGTGGCAATTGTTTAACATCATAGATGCTTGAGGTGGTGATAACAGTTGGAACAAAAACATAGTTGATCAAAAAACATGAAAGGAAAAGCTGGGTAATGAGATGTCCACAGGGGGCCTTGAAAAGCCCCGACATATTCTTGGGAATCTGGAAGGCCACATGCATGTGGATGCACAGAGCTGTGTGCATGTCCAGACAAGAACAGAGAAGGCCCTAAGCTCTCAACTCTAGGTGACCTTTATGCTCTGTGCAAGGTAGAGTTGTAAACTACCTGCTGGAGTGTTCAAGGCATGTTCCAACACACACACACACACACACACACACACACAAACCCTAGGAAAAGGTTGAAGACTGATTGGCTCAAGGCATTTAAGGAACTCTCTGTCTAACCATTAACTGACCACTAAGCTAATGAAGCAGAGACTTTGATGACCACATACAACAAAGAATAGAGGCTTTACAGAAGTCCTTCATAAAAGTCACTAAATGAACAGCAGAAACAAAACCAACAAATGGCAGCCACAACAAAGCCTAAGGAGGAAAGAATCGGAATTCCAGAGTGCCACATTATTTTAAATGTCCAGATTTAAAAATTGCAAAGAAACTAGAAAGTATGGACCACACATGGGGGGAAAAAAGCAGTAAATAGAAAGTGTCCCTGAGGAAGCCCAGATATTGGATTGTACTAGACAAAGATTTTTAATCACTAGTATAAATATGCTCAAGGAACTAAAGGAAACCATGTCTAAAGAACTAAAGGGAAGTTTAATACAGTGTCTTACCAAATAGAGAATACTGGTAAAGAGATAGACATTATAAAAAAGAATGAGGGGCTCCTGGGTGGCTCAGTCAGTTAAGGGTCTGTCTTTGGCTCAGGTCATGATCCCAGGGTCCTAGGATCGAGCCCCACATTGGGCTCCCTGCTCAATGGAGAGTCTGCTTCTCCCTCTTCCTCTGTTGCTCTCTCTCTCTCTCTCTGTGTCAAATAAAGAAACAAAATCTTAAAAAATAAAATGAGACAGGGGCGCCTGGGTGGCTCAGTCGTTAAGCGTCTGCCTTCGGCTCAGGTCATGATCCTGGGGTCCTGGGATCGAGCCCTGCATCGGGCTCCCTGCTTGGTGGGAAGCCTGCTTCTCCCTTTCCTACTCCCCCTGCTTGTGTTCCCTTTCTTGCTGTGTCTCTGTCAAATAAATAAAATCAAATAAATAAATAAATAAATAAAATGAGACAGAAATTCAGGAGTTAAAATAACTGAATATTAAAATAATACACATGAAAAAGAAAATATGAAATAACTGAAATGGAAATTCATTAGAATGGCTCAACGGAAGATTTGAGCTGGCAGAAGAAAGAATAATTGAATTTGACATCGATCAACTGAGACTATACAGTCTGAGACACAGAAAGAAAAGAATGAAGAAAAATTAATAGTGCCTCACAGGCCTGCGGGACACCATCAAATGTACCTCTGAATGCATAATGGGAGTCCCAGAAGAGAAGAGAGAAAGGGGAAGAAGAAATAATGGCCAAAAACTTTCCAAATTGATGAAAAACAATCTATACATCCAAGAAACTAAAGAACTTCAAGTAGGATAAATTTAAAGAGATCCATACCCAGACACATCATAAGCAAACTTTCAAAACACAAAGAAAAAGGATTTTGAAAGCATCAAGGAAGAGAATCTTAAAAGCAGGACATACAAGTGATCTTCAATAAGATTTACTGTTGAGCCCTATGTGGGGCTCAATCCCAGGACCTTGGGATCATGACCTGAGCTGAAGGCAGATGCTTAACGACTGAGCCACCCAGGCACCCCTAGATTGTCAATTATCTTTTAAAGAGATGTAAATAATAAGAAAAATATCTTATATATTTATCTATGTAGTTATCATGCCCAGTGCTCTTCATTTCATTGTGTAGATCCAGATTTCTACCAGGTATCATTTTCCTTCTGCCTGAAGGATGTTCTTTTACATTTCTTGTTTTGCTGTTCTAATGATGTTGAATTCTTTCAGCCTTGTCATGGCTAAAAATATCTTTATTTTTCCCATGTTTTTGCAAGACATTTAAAGAGATGTCACCAGAAACCAGGGAGGCCAGAAGACCATGGGATGATATTTTAAAATACTGAAAAAGAAATTGTTGGGGTAGCTGGCTGGCTCAGTCGGGGGAGCATGTGATTCTTGATCTCAGGGTAGCGAGTTTAAGCCCCATGTTGGGTGTGGAGTCTACTTAAAATTAAAAAAAAAAAATTGTTGGGCACCTGGGTGGCTCAGTTGGTTAAGCGACTGCCTTCCGCTCAGGTCATGATCCTGGAGTCCCGTCCTGCATCAGGCTCCCCGCTCAGCAGGGAGTCTGCTTCTCCCTCTGACCCTCCCCCCTTCTCGTGCTCTCTCTCTCTCAAATAAATAAATAAAATCTTTAAAAAAAATTTGTTAACCTAGAATTCCACACCTAGCAAGAATGTCTTGCAAAAACATGGGAAAAATAAAGATATTTTTAGCCATGAAAAAGCTGAAAGAATTCAACATCATTAGAACAGCAAAACAAGAAATGTAAAAGAACATCCTTCAGGCAGAAGGAAAATGATACCTGGTAGAAATCTGGATCTACACAATGAAATGAAGAGCACTGGGCATGATAACTACATAGATAAATATATAAGATATTTTTCTTATTATTTACATCTCTTTAAAAGATAATTGATGATCTAGGGGTGCCTGGGTGGCTCAGTCGTTAAGCGTCTGCCTTCAGCTCAGGTCACCATCCCAGGGTCCTGGGATCGAGCCCCACATCGGGCTCCCTGCTCAGCGGGAAGCCTGCTTCTCCCTCTCCCACTCCCCCTGCTTGTGTTCCCTCTCTCGTGTTCTCTCTCTCTGTCAAATAAATAAATAAAATCTTCAATAAATAAATAAATAAAAGATAATTGACGATCTAATAAAAAACAACATTTTGTGGCATTTATAGCGTATGTAGAAGTAAAATGCATGAAGACAACAGCATAGAGGCGCCCGGGCTGCTCAGTCAGTTGAGCGTCTGACTCTTGATTTCAGCTCAGGTTGTGATCTCATGGGTTGTGGCATCGAGGCCAGTGTCTGGCTCTGCCCTCAGCAGGGAGTCTGCTTCTCTCCTTCTCCCTCTCCCTCTGCCCCTCCCCCTGCTTGTGCTCTCTGTCTCTCTTGAATGAATAGATAAATCTTTTTTTAAAAAAGAAATCAACAGCATAAAGGTCAGGAAGGAAGAAATGGAACCTTATTACTAGAAGGTCCTTATATGATCCATGAAGTAGTATAATATCAGTTAAAGAGGTATACTCTAAGTTAAAGATGTATACTATAAATGCTAAATTAACCAATAAAATAACAAATCCAAGAGTTATAGATAACAAACTAACACAGGAGAGAAAAAGAAATCATTTTAAAAATTTGATTAATCCAGGGGCACCTGAGTGGCTCAGTCGTTAAGCGTCTGCCTTCGGCTCAGGTCATGATCCTGGGGTCCTGGGATGGAGCCCCGCATCGGGCTCCCTGCTCGGCGGGAGGCCTGCTTCTCCCTCTCCCACTCCCCCTGCTTGTGTTCCCTCTCTCGCTGTGTCTCTGTCAAATAAATAAATAACCTTAAAAAAAATTTTTTTATTAATCCAAAAGAAGGCAAAGAAGTAAGAAAAGGGAACAAAGAAGAAATGGAACAAATAGAAAATAGCAAGATAATACACTCTAACTTTATTATCACCTTATTCCGTTAATCACATTAAGGTAAATGACCTAAATATCCCAGTTAAAGACAAAGATTGTCAGATTGGATAAAAATCAACTAAATATTTTTGCCTATAAGAAACACACTTGAAATATAAAGGCACAAATAGATTTTAAAAAAGAGGATGGAGGGCGCCTGGGTGGCTCAGTTGGTTAAGCGACCGCCATCGGCTCAGGTCATGAGTCCCGGGATCGAGTCCCACGTCGGGCTCCCGGCTCGGCAGGGAGTCTGCTTCTCCCTCTGACCCTCCTCCCTCTCCTGCTCTCTGTCTCTCATTCTCTCTGTCTCAAATAAATAAATAAAATCTTTAAAAAAAAAAAAAGAGGATGGAAAAAGATATACCATGCTAACACTAGTTTTTTTGGGTTTTTTTTTTTTTAAGATTTTATTTATTTGACAGAGAGAGACAGTGAGAGAGGGAACACAAGCAGGGAGAGTGGGAGAGGGAGGAGCAGACTTCCCGCCGAGCAGGGAGCCCGATGCGGGGCTCGATCCTAGGACCCCAGGATCAGGACCCAAGCTGAAGGCAGACGCCCCAACGACGGAGCCACTCAGGCGCCCCCTAACACTAGTTTTTTTAAAAAAGATGGGATTGCTATACTGGTATCAGACAAAGTAGCTTTCAGAGCAATGGTTATTACTAGGGATAAACATTTATCTTAAACATTTATACACATAAGAACAGAACTTCAAAATACATGAAGCAATAATTGATAGAACTGCAAAGAGAAATGGACAAATTCACAATTATAGTTGCAGTTTTCCTGATTCCTATCTACGTTATTCATAGAAAACGTAGGCAGGAAATCAGCAGGAATGTAGTAGGCTTGAAACAACAGTAGCAACCAACTTGACCTGATATTTATAAAACATTCATCCAGCAACAGCAGAGAACAGTCATCTCAAATGCACACAGAACATTTATAGGTCAAGCAAGGCTGAAATATTTGGCTAGTCAAGAAACAACAAACCTTTGCTAGATTCAGACAGCTTATTACTTACATAGATAGCAAAAAAAAACGAGAGTAGCAAAGATGTCAGCTCCCCATATCTTTTGCCCCATAGGATCAAAAGGGGCCAGATGATTTGCAATGCAAGTATTGGAACCCCTTGCTCCTGAAGAGCTGGTTTCATGCTGCAGCTAAGCACTTTCATAGCCTGCAGCTGTACCCTAAGGGGTCAGGGTGAGACAGAAAGCCTTCCATCTCATCAAAACTTTTAAGGCAATGAAAAACCCTCCTGACAGCTTCCCTCAAAGATAGGAAAATGGGTGGGAAATGACCTTGTAGGAGCGCCTCAAAAGTTTCCCATGTTGTAATATTCTGGGAAATCACATCTTCTGCCAAGACCTAGACAGATCAGCTGTGGTTAAGCCTTGCCTACATGAACTATGCAGATATATGCAAAGCTGTCAGGGCACCAGCATGAAGCAGTTCCCCTCCATTATCAAGAAAGACTTTAGGGGCGCCTGGGTGGCTCAGTCGTTAAGCATCTGCCTTCAGCTCAGGTCATGATCCCAGAGTCCTGGGATCGAGCCCCATGTTGGGCTCCCTGCTCGGCGGGAAGCCTGCTTCTCCCTCCCCCACTCCCCCTGCTTGTGTTCCCTCTCTCGCTGTGTATCTCTCTGTCAAATACATAAATAAAATCTTAAAAAAAAAAAAAAGAAAGACTTTATCCGAGGCCCCAAAATTAGTCTCAATAGTTGCAAAAGGATTCAGGTTATACAAAGTATTTTCTCTGACCACAGTGGAAATGAATTAGAAATCCGTAACAGGAAGCTGCCTGGAAAATCGCTAAATATTTGGAAATTAAATAACACACTTCAAAATAATTCATGGATCAAAGAAGAAATCAAAATTGGTATCACAAAACATTTTTAAGGCGCCTGGGTGGCTCAGTTGTTAAGCGTCTGCCTTTGGCTCGGGTCATGATCCCAGGGTCCTGGGATTGAGCCCCACGTCAGGCTCTCTGCTCAGCAGGGGAGTCTGTTTCTCCCCCTTCCTCTCCCTCAGCCTCTGCTCCTGTACTCTCTCGCGCACTCTCAAAAAACAAACAAACAAACAAACAAACATTTTGAACTGAATGAAACAGAGAAGTCAACATATTAGTATTTGTGTGATACTGCTAAAGCAGTACTTGCAGGTGAATTTATAGCATTAAATGCCAATATTAGAAAAGAAGAAAGGACTAAGTAAGAAAGGTCTAAAATCAATTACCTCAGCTTCCACCATAAGAAACTAGGAAAAGAAAAAAAAAAAAAAAGAAACCAGGAAAAGTAGAATAAAGTAAACATAAGGTAAGCAGAAGAAAGGAAGTAGGGGCACCTGGGTGGCTCAGTCATTGGGCGTCTGCTTCTGCTCAGGTCATGATCCCAGGGTCCTGGGATCCAGTCCTGGGTCGAGCTCCTTGCTCGGCAGGGAGTCTGCTCTCTCTGCCACTCCCCCTGCTTGTGTTCCCTCTCTCGCTGTGTCTCTCTCTGTCAAATAAATAAATAAAATCTTAAAAAAAAAAGAAGAAAGGAAATAATAAAGATCAAAGTGGAAATGAATGGAAATAGAAAACAGGAAAACAGGGCGCCTGGGTGGCTCAGATGGTTGAGCGTCTGCCTTCGGCTCAGGTCATGATCTCAGGGTCCTGGGATCGAGTCCCGCATCGGGCTCCCTGCTCCTTGGGAGCCTGCTTCTCCCTCTGCCTTTCTCTCTCGCTCTCTCTCTCATGAATAAAAAAAAAAAGAAAAGAAAAGAAAACAGGAAAACAATCGAGAAAGTTAATGAAACCAAAAGCTGGTTAGTTGAGGTCAATAAAATTGATAAACATGAAGACTTATAAGAAAAAAAAGAGAGAAGACACCACTTATCAGTAACAGGAATGAAAGGTGACATCACTATAAGTTCTACAGAAACTGAAGAGGATAAAAGAATATTTTTAGGGGCACCTGGGTGGCTCAGTCATTTAAGTGTCAGACTCTTGTTCTCAGCTCAGATCTTGATCTCAGGGTTGTGAGTTCAAGCCCCACGCTCAGCTACCTACTGAAAAGAAATAGAATATTTTTTTTTATAAAGATTTTTATTTATTTACTCATGAGAGACAGAGAGAGAGAGAAGCAGAGGGAGAAGCAGGCTCCCAAGGAGCAGGGAGCCCGATGTGGGGCTCGATCCCAGGACCCCGGGATCATGACCTGAGCCGAAGGCAGACGCTTAACCATCTGAGCCACCCAGGCGCCGCAAGAAATAGAATATTTTTAAAATTTATGCCAATAAATCCCACAACTTAATCAAAATATACAAATTCCTTGAAAGATACAAATTACCAAAGCTCCCTCAAGAACTCGTAGATAGTTGGGATGGAAGAGGAAAGAATGAAGAGTAACTGTTTAATGGGTACAGAATTTCGATTTTGCAAGATGAAAAGAGTTCTGGAGATGGATGGCGATGATGGCTGCTCAACAATGTAAATGGACTTAATGCCACTGAACTGTACACTTAAAAATGGCCAAGATGGGAAATGTTATGCTATGTGTATTTTGCCACAATTAAACAAAAGAAATAGATATCCTGAATAACCCTATATCTATTAAAGAAATGGACTTTACAGGTAAAATCCTTCCTACAAAGAAGACTCCAGGCCTAGAAGGTGTCACTGGTGAATTCTGTCAAGCATTTTAGGGAAGAAATAATATCAACTCTACACAAACTCTTGCAAAAATCTGAATACTTCCCAGCCATTCAATGGGACCAGCATTACTCCAATACGAAAACCAGATAAAGACATTACAGAAAAAGAAAACTAAAGACAAATATCCCTTATGAACACAAATGTAAAAATTCTAAACATTATTTTAGCAAATTTATTCCAACAATATATATTTTTTTTCTAAGATTTTATTTATTTTTTAGAGAGCGAGCGAGAGAGAAACAGCATGAGAGGGGAGAGGGTCAGAGGGAGAAGCAGGCTCCCCGCCTAGCAGGGAGCCCGATGTGGGACTCGATCCCAGGACCCTGGGATCATGACCTGAGCCAAAGGCAGACACTTAACCATCTGAGCCACCCAGGCGCCCTATTCCAACAATATATTAAAAAGATAATATATCACAATCAAGTGGAGTTTATTCCAGCAATGCAGTGCTGCTTTAACATTCAAAAATCAATCAATGTAACTTCCCATACTAACAAACAAGAAAAGAAAAAAAAAAAAAAAACATATGATCATCTCAATAGATGCAGAAAAAGAAGTTGAGGGGTGCCTGGGTGGCTCAGTCATTAGGCGTCTGCCTTCAGCTCAGGTCATGATCCTGGGGTCCTGGGATCGAGCCCCGCATTGGGCTCCATGCTCAGCGGACAGCCTGCTTCTCCCTCTCCCACTCCCCCTGCTTGTGTTCCCTCTCTTGCTGTGTCTCTCTCTGTCAAATAAATAAAATCTTAAAAAAAAAAAAAGAAGTTGATAAAATTAAACATGATTTCCTGATAAAACACTAAGGAAAGGAGGAATAGAAAACTTCCTCAACGTGATGGAGAGCATCTATGCAACAGGTGTATGAAAAAGTACTCATTGCCACTCATCATCAAGGAAATGCAAATCAAAACCACACTGAGGTATCACCTCACACTGGTCAGAATGGCTAAAATCAACAACACAAGAAACAACAGGTGTTGGCGAGGATGTGGAAAAAGGGGAACCCTTGTGCACTGTTGGTGGGAATGCAAGCTGGTGCAGCCACTCTGCAAAACAATATGGAGGTTCCTCAAAAAATTAACAGTAGAACTACCATATGATCCAGCAATTGCACTACTGGGTATTTATCCAAAGAAATTGAAATTAGGATCTTGAAGAGATATTAGCACTCTCGTGTTTCTTGCAGCATTATTTACAGTAGCTAACATGTGGAAACAACCTAAATCTGGGTAGACAGATGAATGGATAAAGAAAATGCAGCATGTATGTACAATGGAATACTATTTAGCCTTTAAAAAGAAGGAAATACTGCAATATACAACCACGTGTATGGACTTGAAGACATTTTGCTAAGTGAAATAAGCCAGACATGGAAAGATGCTGATTCCACTTATATGAGGTATGTAAAATAGTCAAATTCATAAAATCAAAGACTGGAATGGTGGTTACCAGAGGTTAGAGGGAGGGGAAAATGGGGAGTTACTAATCAACAGGTATAGAATTTCAGTTAGATTAAGATGAATAAGTTCTAGAGATCTGCTATGCAACATTGTACCTATAGTCAACAATTATGTATTGTACACTTAAAGTGGGTAGATCTCAAGTTGTGTTCTTACCACAATAAAATTTAAAAAATAAAAGCTCCTTTTTTTTTTTAAGATTTTATTTATTTATTTGAGAGAGAGAGAGCTCATGAGAGGGGGGAGGGTCAGAGGGAGAAGCAGACTCCCTGTTGAGCAGGGAGCCCGATGTGGGACTCGATCCCGGGACTCCAGGATCATGACCTGAGCTGAAGGCAGTCGCTCAACCAACTGAGCCACCCAGGAGCCCAAAAATAAAAGCTCCTTGAAAGAAAAAAAAGATGTGGATTGGCTAAAGTTTTTTTAAAAATTTCTTTCTTTATTTTGGGGAGAAAGAGAGAGAATCTCAAGAAGATACCCCACTGAGTGGGCCATTCTCACAGCCCTGAGATCATGACCCCAGCTGAAACCAAGAGTCCTACGCTTAACCAACTGAGCCACCCAGGCACCCCTAACATTTCTTTAAAAGATTGTATGTATGTATGTATTTATTTATTTAAAGATTTTATTTATTTGAGAGACAGCAAGTGAGCATGAGCAGGGGGAGCGGCAGAAGGAGAGGCAGGAGCAGAGGCAAGAGCAGAGGCAGAAGCAGACGCTCCGCTGAGCAGGGAGCCCGATGCGGGGCTCGATCCCATGACCCCAGGACCATGACCTGAGCCAAAGGCAGACGCTCAACTGACTGAGCCACCCAGGCACCCTATGTATTTATTTTAGAGAGAGAGAGTGCATGCATGCGCGAGCAGGGCTAAGGGCAGAGGGAGAGGGAAAAAGAGAATCTCAAGAAGACTCTGATGTGGGGCCTGACGAGGGGCTCTATCTCACGACCCTGAGATCATGACCTGAGCAGAAATCAAGAGTCAGATGCTCAACTGACTGAGCCACCCAGGCATCCCTGGCAAAAGTATTTTTGAAGCCCTCTCTATCTTGCATTAATAGACGTGAGAATCTAGTTGTGACTGTGGACTTTGGCCTTAGATGTGTTGCCCAAACCTTGACCCTGAAACAGACCTACCTCTGCCATTTTTTGTTTTGTTTTTAGAGAGCACTCCTTTTTTTTTTTTCAAGATTTTATTTATTTGTCAGAGAGAGAGAGAGCACAAGCAGGGGGAATAGCAGGCAGAGGGAGAAGCAGGCTCCCCTCTGGGCAGGGCGCCCAACATGGGATTTGATCCTAGGACCCTGGGATCACGACCCAAGCTGAAGGCAGACGCTTAACCAACTGAGCCACCCAGGCATCCTGGAAGAGTACTTCTTCTTCTTCTTCTTTTTTTTTTTTTTAAAGATTTTATTTATTTATTTGACAGAGAGAGACAGCGAGAGAGGGAACACAAGCAGGGGGAGTGGGAGAGGGAGAAGCAGGCTTCCCGATGAGCAGGGAGCCCAATGGGGGCTCGATCCTAGGACTCTGGGATCATGACCTGAGCTGAAGGCAGACGCTTAATGACTGAGCCACCCAGGCACCCCCCGGAAGAGTACTTCTTAACTGGAGCTCATATTATAATTCTCTGAAGGGCTTATTTTAATAGAGTGCTGGTCTCTACCCCCAGAATGTCAAATTCATATCCAGAAGGTTGCCTGAGAATTTGCATTTCTATACTGTTTCAAGATGATGCTGATGCTGCTGGTTTGGGGTCCACATTTCGAGAATCACTGGTCGTCTGATGCTACAAAATAATAGAACTCTGGGGCGCTTGGATGGCTCATTTGGTTAGGTGTCTGCCTCCAGCTCAGGTCATGATCCTAGGGTCCTGGGATTGAGTCCTACATCGAGTCCCACATTGGACTCCCTGCTCAGCGGGGAGCCTGCTTCTCCCTCTCCTCCTGCTCCCCCTGCTGGTGCACACTCTCTCTGTCAAATGAATAAATAAAATCTTAAAAAAAAAATAATAGAACTCTGCCCCTGGAGTATTGTCTTACTTGCCACAAGGGAACTCTTTGATTCAAGGTATGACAAGAGTCCCTAGAAGGACAGGAAGCTGGGACTTTGCCAAGTTTATAGCTTATGATTAAGATGTGTTGAGCCTGCTTGGTAATAAATGGTTGTTTAATAGGTAACCTATGGTTACCTATTAAATAATAGGTATGTTGGAGATAGGTAGGATAATATACCTATCCTATAGGTAGGATAAAATAACATACCTATAATAGGATAGGTATGTTGGAGAGGAAAAAAAAAAAATCCACAGTTAACATTATACTTAATGGCGAAAGACTGAATGCTTTTTTCCTAAGACCAGGAACAGATATCTATTCTCACTATTGCTATTTCACATTGTACTAAAGATTCTAGTAGTGCATCAAGGCAAGAGAAAACAACAAGGCAACCAGATTGGTAAGGAAGAAGTAAAAGTGTCTTTATTTGAAGATAATATGATTATCTGGTAGAAAACCCAGTGGAATCTATAAAAAAGCTAATAAAATTAATGTTTAGCAAGGTTACAAGATATAAGACCAATGTACAAAAAGCAACTGTATTTCTATACATTAGCAATGAACTGTAAATTGAAATAAAAAATAATACATACAATATCAAGAAATATGAAATACTGGAGCACCAGGCTGGCTCAGTCAGTAGAGCATGTGACTCTTGACCTCAGGGTTGTGAGTTCAAGCCCCACATTGGGCATGGAGACTAACTTATATAAAAAGAGAAATATGAAATACTTAGGGATAAATCTGACAAAAGATATGCTAGACATATATATCGAAGACTACAAAAACTGCTGAGAGAAATTAAAGAAGGCATATATAAATGACCCTTGTTCATGAGTCAGAAGGCTAAATATTATTAACATGTTGATTCTTCCCAAATTGACCTGTAGATTTGATCCAAATCCAGTAGGCTCTTTTGTTGTAGAAATTGACAAATAGTTCCTAAAATTCACATGGAAATATAAAATACCCAAAACAACTTTGCAAAAGAATAACAAAGTTGAAGGGCTAACACTACCTGATCTCAAGAATCATTATAAAGCTACAGTAATCAATACAGTATAAGATTGACATACAGAGGGGCGCCTGGGTGGCTCAGTGGTTAAGCATCTGCCTTTGGATCAGGTCATGATCCCAGGGTCCTGGGATCGAGCCCCACATCGGGCTCCCTGCTCCACGGGAAGCCTGCTTCTCCCTCTCCCACTCCCCCTGCTTGTGTTCCCTCTCTCACTGTGTCTCTGTCAAATAAATAAATAAAATCTTTAAAACAAAAACAAAAAAATATATAAAATCTTAAAAAAAGGGTGCCTGGGTGGCTCAGTTGGTTAAGCGACTGCCTTCGGCTCAGGTCATGATCCTGGAGTCCCGGGATCGAGTCCCGCATCGGGCTCCCTGCTCAGCGGGGGGTCTGCTTCTCCCTCTGCCCTCTTCCCTCTCGTGCTCTCTGTCTCTCATTCTCTCTCAAATAAATAAATAAAATCTTAAAAAAAAAAAATCTTAAAAAAAAAAGATTGACATACAGATAGACAAATATATCAATAGAACATTATAGAGTCCAGAAACAAATCGATACATATATGGACAACTAATTTTTTTCTTTTCATTGTGGTGGATAACTGATTTTATTTTTAAAGATTTTTATTTATTTGGGGCGCCTGGGTGGCTCAGTTGGTTAGGCGACTGCCTTCGGCTCGGGTCATGATCCTGGAGTCTCATGCTCTCTATCTCATTCTCTCTCTCAAATAAATAAATAAAATCTTTAAAAAAAAAAGTATGAGAGGGGGAGGGTTGGAGGGAAAAGCAGACTCCCTGTTGAGCAGGGAGCCCGATGCGGGGCTCGATCCCGGGACTCCAGGATTATGACCTGAGTCGAAGGCAGTCGCCTAAACAACTGAGCCACCCAGGCACCCTGGATAACTCTTTTTTTTTTTTAAAGATTTTATTTATTTGACAGAGAGATAGAGCACAAGTAGGCAGAGCGGCAGGCAGACGGAGAGGGAGAAGCAGACTCCCCGCCGAGTGGGGAGTCTGATGCGGGACTCGATCCCAGGACCCTGGGATCATGACCTGAGCCGAAGGCAGACACTTAATGACTGAGCCACCCATGCGCCCTGGATAACTGATTTTTGACAAAGGTTTATAGCAATGCAGTGGAGGAAGGATAGTCTTTTCAACAAATGGTACTAGAACAGTTTGATATCCATATGCAAAAGAACGAGCCTGGATCTGTACCTCCCACCATGCCCAAAAATTAATTCAAAATTAACTATAGTCCTAAATGTATAATCTAAAACCATGAGACTTCTAGAAATCCTTTGTGACCTTGGATTAGGCCAAGATCTCTTTGATACGACATCAAAAGGACAATCCAAAAATAACAAATCAGTATGTTTGACTTCATCAAAATTTAACATTTCTGCTTTTCTTTTTTAAAAAGATATTTATTTATTTATTTGAGAGAGAGAGAGAGAGCAAGCATGACGGGGGAAGGGGCAGAGGGAGAGGGAGAAGCAGACTCCCCCTGAGCAGGGAGCCCCAACGTGGGGCTCGATCCCAGGACCCTGGGATCACGACCTGAGCTGAAGGCAGACACTTAACCGACTGAGCCACCCACACACCCCAACGTTTCTGCTTTTCAAAAGACATTGTTGAGGGAATGAAAAGACAAGCCACACACTGGGAGAAAATACTTGCAAAGCATCTGTCTGATAAAGGATCTCTATCCACAATATATAAAGAACTCTAAAAACTCAATAAGAAAACAAATAGCCCATTTTTAAAAAAGAGGCAAAGAATTTTACCAGACTCTTCATCAAAGAAGATACACAGGTGGCAATTAAACACATGAAAAGATGCTCAATATCACTGCTTATTAGGGTTATGAAAATTAGAACCACAATGAATACCAGAAACAAATATTGGAATGGATAGAATCTGGATGACTAACCATACCAAAAACTGATGAGGATGTGGAGGAATAGAACTCTTGTACACTACTGGTAGGAATGTAAAATGGTGCAAGCACTTTGGAAGACAGTTTGACATAAAGTCAGTTATTCTTTATACAACAATTACTCAATGAAAGCATACTATATACTACATACTCTGCTGGACACTGGGATATTGACAGTTTCCTAAAATATTAAACATATACTTATTATATGATCCAGTCATTCCAACCCTAGAAGTCTACCCACAAGAAAGTGAAACATGTGTCCATTCAAAGACTTGTATGCTAATCCCCATCAGCAGATAAGTAGATAAACAAAAGGTGGTATATCAATACAATGAAATATTATACCACGAAAAGGAATGAAGTACTGATACCTGCTATAACGTGTCAACCTTGAAAACATTATGTTGAGCGAAGGAAGCCAGACACAAAAGGTCATGTATTGTAATGGTTCATTTATATAAAATATCCAGAATAGACAAATCTATAGAGACAGAAAATAGATTAGTAGTTGCCAGGGGCTGGGGGGAGGGAAAAATGGAGAGTGAGTATTAATTGGTACGGGGTTTCTTTTATTTTTTTATTAACATATAATGTATTATTTGTTTCTGGGGTACAGGTCTGTGATTCATCAGTCTTATATAATACCCAGTGCTCATTACAACACATACCCTCCTCCCCAGTGCCCATCACCCAGTTACCCCATCCTCCACCCCCCCCAAACCCCCCCCCCGTACAGGGTTTCTTTTAGAGGTGATGAAATGTTCTGGAATGAGATAGTGGTGATGGTTGCACAACCTTGTGAATATACTAAAACCATTGAATTGTATACTTGAAAGGGGTGGATTCTATGGTATGTGGATTTTATCTTACCAAAAAACCCAGGAATGACCTATTGATACATGGAACTACATGGATGAATCTCCAAAAATTCTGTAGAGTCTATCAGACAGAAAAGAGTACATACTCAATGATTCATTTATAGAAAACTCTAGAAAATGCAAACTAAATTACAGTGACAGAAAGCAAATCAGTGGGTGCATGGGGATGGGGGTGGGGCAGGAAGAAGGGATTATAAAGGGGCAGAGGAAACTTTTGGGAGTGACAATATGCTCACCATCATGATTGTGATGATGTTTTCATGGGTATATACATGTTATTTTAGAAATAATACAACCCCTCTTCTGCCTTCCTGGGCCACCACCATCTCTTTCTGTGTGCATGTCTCTTTGTGATATTTCTGACAGAGCATAAAAAGTCATCTCTTAGGCCCCAAATATGAAAAGTTATTTTATTTTATTCATTTCTGTTGATATTCTGAATCTTCATATTAGTGCTTTCTGAAAACAACCTATAAATAGGATATGGCAAAGACAAAGGGGGTGTTGTATCCTTCAATTTCATATTCTTCAAGCAGTTTTTAAAAGAGAATAGGCTTGGGGTGCCTGGGTGGCTCAGTGGCTTAAGTGTCTGCCTTCAGCTCAGGTCATGATCCCAGGGTCCTGGGATGGAGCCCCGCATCGAGTCTCTGCTCAGTGGAGAGCCTGCTTCTCCCTCTCCCTCTGCCCCTCCCCCCAGCTTGTGCGCACACGCTCTCTCTCAAATATATAAAATCTTAAAAAAAAAAAAAAAGTACTGCCTTCTGTCCGCCCCGGATCCCTTTGACCCTGCTGTTCTTTTTTCCACCATGGCTCCTCTCGCCTTCTAGCATACTAAATCATTTACCTCTTATACTTACTGCTTATTGTCTCTCAGCCCCACTGGGACATCAGCTCCACAAGGGCAATGATCTTCATCTGTTTTGTTCATGGCTGTATCCCCAGTATTTAGAATCACGTCTGGCATATAGTAGGGACTCATTTGTTGAATGATTTACTCTCTTCTGTATCCCTAGCATGCGGAATGGTGCCTGGAATACAGTGGAGGCTCAAGAGACGCCTGTTGAATGGATTGGGGCAATAGTGGCACTTGGTGAGGACCCACAGCCCCTTGTGCAGCTTTCCAAGGACCCTTATTGGGTCCTTCATCGTTCTGCGTGGTGCCAGAACATGGAGGTTAAGAGGCCCCAACCTGGGAGCGGAGGAGAGGAGCCCCTGGCTGAGGAAGGAATATCAGAGGAGAATCTAACTGCACGTTATCTGCCACCAAGCTCAGCCCCAGGCCACAGTCCTAAGGGCCCAAATAATTGGCTCCTCTCTGAAAGGCAAAGAATCTGCTTCTTGAGTCTGCTGCCACGAATTCACGACTGTGTCTGGACAGCGTCTAACAGAGGCAGCAACCTGCCAGGGAGACTTCTGGAGACTCAGCAGGGGAGGCAGATGCTTTCTCACCCACATCTTGTTCATTCCCCGTGACGTGGAGGAAGCCAGCCTGAACAAATTGTACGTGTCACGGTCCCTGGCTTGCGGGTGGCGGGAAGAGAATTCACAGGCTCGCAGCTGTTGCTGCAACTGCGGCCAAAGGGGCAACCTTGGCAGCCGGCAAGCAGCAGGCAGAGCGCCGAGACCGAATTTTCCTTGCGCGCAATGAACAAGGGACAGACTGGGAAAGCCTCCTGATACTGTCCACACTTCCTGGGACGTAAGGAGCCTGTCCTGGAACTGAGGGATCAGGAGGGATCCACTCAGGGAAGCACAAAAAGCCGCGATGGTCTGTTGGGAGACCAGGTGCTCTGCTAGGGCTATGCGTTCTGGACACGGGGGTGTATTCAAGAACTGCAGGCCCCGTTTCTGAAGACAGGCTCAGGAGAAGACAGTCAACTCCAGGAAACTGAAATCTGATGAAAGATCTATCTTCAGTATCATGGCGCAGGGAGGAGAGGGATTGTCTGAAACTGCCAGGTTATGCCACACTGCAGGGCAGAGACAGGGGACCGGTGCAGGAAACTTTAAGCTCTTCTCGAGGGTGTTACCAAGATGAATTTACTACGATTTGGAGAAAGGAGGAGGCCTTCTTGACTGAATGTAGCACATACAACATGGGAACTAGACTACTGGACATGCTAGATTGGGAACCTTGAGAAGGCGTGACATTCCTTCCCCACAACATGAAAAATATAACCCAGCCGGGGAGTCAGGGGGCAGTGTGGACAATCAGCACTACAACTCAGGAACTGGAGCAACTGGGGGTGGGGGTTTGTCCTCTGCTGTCTGCCTTAACCACCCTGCTAGGCCAATCTTGAAAACAGATGAGTTCTGGAATTAATTAGGGATGACAAACCAGGAAATCCATAAAATTGGTCTTTGTGAGTGTACTGCACAATGGGGTATGAGACTGGAAGGTTTTCTGATCATCCCTTACCTTACTCGGCATATGGCCACTGAATTGGCCAACTCACTGTTTTTCTGTATTGGCTCAATTTTGGCTCAAAACAGCAGTCTGCCTCTGCTTGGCAGGGACAGCCGCTTAGCTTTATTATTCTGCTCTAGGGGATGTTTGCCAAAGAGGAGGGGGATGGGCAAAATAGGTGAAGGGGATTAAGAGGTACAAACTCCCAGTTACCAAATAAATAAATGAACAAACAAACAAACAAATAAGTAAGTAAGAAAGTAAGTAAGTCAGGGAGATGTGGTACACCATAGAGAAGGGAGTCAGTAACATCGTAATAACATTGGTGAGTACACTTCGCATGGTGGGCATGGCGTCACGTACAGAATTGTCAAATCACTATACTGTACACCTGAAACTAAGATAACATTGTATGTCAATTATACTTCAACAATTAAAAACAATTTTTTAAAGATTTAATCAGAAAAAAAGAGTTGTAAGAATTTCAATGCGATAATTCAGTTATTTAAAAAAAAATTCTCCAGTGCTGTGCCATGTTCTGACAGGTCATGAATTTATACTGGGGGGTATAGATCTAGCTCATACACCATTTATTACATCAACAACTTAGTGACTGGGGATAATTTAGAAGCAATTGTGCCTAAAGCTCTGGCTTCCCTTGCTGCTTTTCTATCTCAGCCCATTAAATAGGAAAAAGTTTAAGGACTGACAATAACCTTTCTGAGAGTCCAGTTACCTGGAGGAATCAGAGAAATTCTACCCGGGACACACAAAACTTTTTTACCGTCAAGCCAAAGTTTGGAGCCTAAAATGGGGGCCCCCAAATTAACTGGCCGCTCTGGGAGGTAGCACAAACATAGCCTATTTGTGGGTAGAAGCCTCCCTTTCCTCTGGACTCTCGTCACTGGCGCGAGGTATCTGATCTGGGCCAAAAGTAAAAGCAGAGCCACTCACTCACTCAGAAAGTTGTGCAGAGAGGCGGCATTCCAGGCTCCGTAGTATCTGCTCAAGGGACACACTTCATGGCTTCGGTGTTCCAAGAATGAGCTTGTGAGCAGGTGGATCCTTTGACTTGTCTGTCAGCCCCTACAGGGCTGTGGGGCTGAAGCCCGGAATGGCTCCCACCTCAGTCAGCCCAGCTCCCACTTCCACTCAGCTCAGCACACATTTATGATCTCATCATTCTACTAAGTTTGGGAAATGATTTTTATTACACACTAACTTCTGGAAAATACTCAGTTCGTTTCGAGCCTCCCTTCTGGTCCGTCTATCTCGTGCCCTGTCCCTGTCCTTGTCCTGGAGCTGCAGTGCAAGCAGACGGCGGAATGGTGACCTCCCCACCTCTGCGAAGACAGGCTTTTCACACTGTACAGAGCCGGCAGCAGGCCGGGGATGGTGGGGTGGGGGTGGGAGTGGGGCCGCAGGTCAGTCTTCATCAGAGTCCCTGGGGCCCACATACTGGCAGACAGCATCATAGTGAAGCTCCACCAGCTGATTCTCTCTTCGCAGCTGCACCAGAGCCCGGCTCCGTTCTGTGTCCCGGCCCAGCAGGTGGCCCACCTGGAGTAGTGGCGGGTAGAGTCAGCAAGGCCAACCCGGACGCTGGGACAGCCCCTGCATGGCCCCTGCCCACCCACACCCAGGTCTGAGACTCACCCTTCCAGCCTGTGGCCCCAGCACCACCATCACCCGGTTGCCCTCGACCTTGGGGACCAGGGTCTCCAGCATGCCTTCCTTTATGCCTGCAGATGAGGAAAGGGGAGTGAGTGAGGCCCTCGGCCAGGGCCAGCCCACCCAGGGTCCTGTCAGAAGGCCTTTCCTGTATTGCCCAGAGCCACCCTGCACCCTGTTGACAGGTAGGGGTCCCAGCACCCCATTTCACAGGCAAGGACACCTAAGGAGCAGTTCCTAGAAATAACGATAAGAAAGGGAGCACTTATGCACAAAGATGGTGGGTGATGGCAACTGATCCCGTTTACTATGGGCGTGTCACCTGCCTGCCCTGCATGGGGAGTTCCGTACACATCCGTACGAGGCCCAGTCCTCAGAGGGAGAAAGAGCTCATTTTTATGCCAGTACTCGCTCACGGGGAAAGAGGGGCTGAGATAATCACCATCACAGAAGCGCCTCAGGTTCTGACAAGGAAGATTCTGGGCCTTGCAAAATACCTGAACTCTGCCCAACCTCCCAGCCTTTGCCCATGCCAGCCTCTTGGTCGAAGACAGCCTTCCCACTCGGCCTCCGGGATGGTGACGACCCAGTGGTCATCCCTCACACTCACCTTCCAGGATCCGGCCTTCGTCTGTCCTACACACACAGGTATCTGGGCTGAGGACATCTTCAATCGTCATCTGGGTAGAGGGCCAGGGGGTGTGAGAACGTTAGAGTTACGGGGGCCTAGTCCCTGGGGGCGGAGGGGGCACCAGGTTGCAGGGTTCCCACCTTGGTGTTGTAATACTGGCCGCCCTTGTGCTGCCTGTCCACAAAGCGCACGCGCAGGTCCCTGTGCAACCAGTGCTGGCTCCGGGGGCCGGCCTTCTCACTCTTGGCTGCAGGCTCCTCCTGTCTGTGGAAAGGGGCCAATGCGAGGCTTAGCTGCTCAGACGCACGTTCCGGTCCCCCCACCTCTGCGGCTGTGACACGCACCCAGAATGCCGTCCCCAGTTCCTTCTATGTGCCTGCCTTGCCCCGGAAGCCTTCTCTGACTGCTAGAACGCTTCCACAGCCTTGCCTTCTCCCCCTATCCCAGATGCCCAGGGTCCCACCGGTCAGGAAGGTGTTTCCGCTTCCTCTCTGAGTCCTCCCACCGGCCGGAAAGGTCCTGATCCGGGAGGGCCTTCCATGACGAGGCTGTTCCGTTCTGTTGCCCTGGGGAAGTTTTGCTCATCTGGCCTGTGCAAGAGTGTGTGGAGAACCAGGAAGGAGCCTCAGTGTGCCATTCTCTGACCTGGCAGGCTACACCTCGGCCTCGGGCCACCTCCCACCTGCCTCAGTGTCCCCTCCCACCATCACAACTTTGCTGGTGCCATTAGAATGCTCTCCCCTTCCCCTCAACTGCTGGGGCTTCCTTCAGGATGCCTTCCTTAGCCACTCCAGCATGTGCTGATGGTACTGATCTGAGGCAACCACCTAGTGTGGGCTAGGGAAATCCGAGAGCTCTGTCAGCACCAATCTCCCATCTGCCAAACTGCCCCCATCCTGCTGCCATGCCTGGATTGCCTTCCTCCTTGGTCATGGCCTAGTCCCAGGTGCCCTCACATTCTAGAAGAAGAGAGGCTCATCACCTTGAACAGACAGACCTCCTGAGGATAGGCATAGGTTTCTATACCTGTTTTTTCTCTCTCAGAAAGAGGCTAAAGCCCCAGGGTAACTAGATCAATTTTTCTTCAGACTGAAAAAACCATTTATCTTCGCTCTCACCCCCTGACCTCTGACCAGATGACACACCTGCCAGGCAGACCGCGGCCCTTCCCCTCTGTGGATCCGACACCCGCCCCCCCCAGCCTCGCCGCCCCCCCCGCCCCTGCCCGAGACAGGCTCTAGTGCCCCGCCTGGAATGCTTCTCCAACTCTCCCAGCAAGGTGGGAGGCTCACTCACTGAGATCCAAGCAGTTCTTGTCAAACTCCTGCTGGGAAACAGGCCGCAGGCAGTACTCACTAACAGTCACCATGCGGTTCCCCACGGCCAGGCGAACCACGGCCCGAACATTGTCAGGATCGAGGCCTTCTACCTGAAGTGTTGGGGGGAAGAAGTTAGGCAGGGGTTGAGAGGACTAAACCCACATTCCTAGGACCAAGCTATCCACTCTTACCTCCAATAGGCCTGACCCCTGTGTCTCCCCCACCAGACTGGCCCAAGGTCTGGGACTGGGCCTGGTCCATGTGTCTCCCCTACCAGACTGTGTGCCTTGGATATATTTTAAAGAATTTAAGTCTCAGGAACATGTGGCATATGGCATTCTCTCTCTCTCAGTTGGAAACTGAGGCCCAGAAAGGCCCAGCAAGTGGTTCTGAGTTACCGAGTGAGGCAGCAAGCCAGGCAGGCCTGAAAGACAAGGACTCCCATCCAGGCTTTCCATCAATTCCTCCTCCCTCTGACCCCTCACATCAATCTTCTCTGCTGCCGGTCTTGGGCTCTAGGCCTAGGGTGGTTCCTTACCTTCCCGTAGAGGCCTCGGTGAGGGCCGGAAAGAACCACCACAGCCCCTCCAGGCACCAGTCCTCGAGGCTGGTCTTCCTTATCCTTCTCTTGCTCCTCATCTGGCTTTGGTTGGTGGTGGGGGCCAGTGGAGACCAGGGCCTGGACCTCATTCAGGTTGGCGCCCAGCCCTAGCCCCTTTGGCCTCAGTAAGTTGACACGGGGCTTCACCACTCTGCAGGGAGCACAGTATAGGAGCTTGTTGGGCCAGGGATACGGGGAGGGTGTGTGTGTGTGTGTGTGTGTGTGTGCAAGTCTTCAGTGTCCCCACTACCACCACCCAAATCCCACCCTGTCAACATGTCAAGAATATCCTTCCTGATCTCACATTAGGACTGTTTTTGATCTATAGAAATAGCAATTTCATTTGGTCCAACCTAATAACACACTGGATATACCATCTTTTACATATTATCTACAGTGGCATCTAAAGCAGATCCCTATAATCAAATACCCTAATATTTCTACAGGGGAAATCGTACAAATATTCACGCCAAGCAGGAGAAATCAACTATAATATGCTCTCCATCAATTCAGGTCATGTTTGGCTACTAAGTGGTTTATGAAAAAAATGGTTTTCAGAATTCTTGGGAGTTGAAAACGGAGAAGGGATCCTAAGTCTGAGTGATAACAGCAAATGTCTCGTCTATGTTTATTTGGGGCCAGGGCCTGCTGTAAGTGCTTTATGTGCATAATTTCATGTAATTCTGCAACAGACCTGGGAAATCAGTATTATCACTATCCCCATTTTGCAGATGAGGAAGGTGATGCTCAGAAAGGTAACCTATACATAAACGGGTTCCCGTTACAGAGTTTCAAAGGGCAAACAGGAAACTGAAACAGTAGTGGAAAGGCTTACTGAATTACTTAGGGTGGTGACATGCCTTCTCCCTGCCTGGATGGTTCTGGACAGGCGGTAACTCATGGGGGTCTTGTTCACTGCCCTGTCTGCTGCCCCCTGCCCCTACCCTAGAACTCACTGATTGAAGGTGCGGCCAATGCCCTCGCCAGGTTTCCAGCCCATGCCTCGTAACATGGCCAGCCCATAGGCCTCTACGGGGACTGCCTCGTAATCAGCTTCCTCCGGCACCTACAGGTTCAGCAGAGAAAGGATGGTCAGGCTGGGCCCATGGTGGGCCCTCAGAAGCACGTTTACTAACCCAGCGGATGACCCTCAGTGCTTCTTTTCCAGTAAGCTCAAGGTCAGTTTTGATTTCCTCTTGCTGTCCCTCACTTTAGTCCTCCACATTGTCCTTCAACAAATAATTATAAAGCACCTATTCTGTGCCAGGTACTGACCTAGCTGATGAGGGTAAAGCAGTGACCAAAACAGACAAAACCCCCCGATCCTGCCCTGTGGGGCTGACATTCTAGTTGTAGAGACACAGAATAAAAAAAATACATAAAACAGGGTATGTCAGGTAGTGGTAAGTTATATGAAGAAAAATAAAGCAGATTGAGGGGATGCAGAGGGATGGAGAAGGGAATATCACTGAGTTGGTATCTGAGCAGAGACCAGAAAGAGATGACAGAGGGAGCCATAAGGATGTGAGAAGGACGGGTAGTCCAAGCAGAGAGAACAGTATGAGCAAAGGCCCTGAGGCAGGACAAGTTTGGTATGTGGGAAGAGCATCATGAAAGTCAACCTGACTGAAAAAGAGATGTGGAGGCAGAGAGGGGCGGTGAGAGATTAATCAGGAGGTCTGGGCTGGAGCTGCAGGAGGGCGGCCACCAAAAGGGGGCCCATGAGGAAGTTACTGCAACAGTCCAGATGAGAGATGCTGGTGGCTCAGACCAGAGTGGTAGGTAGATGCTGGTGAAAAGTGGTCAGATTCTGGATGTATTCTGCAAAGGGAGATGACAGGATTTTGCTGAAAGCCTGCATAAGGTGTATGAAACAAAGAGGGGAGTCAAGAGTGACTCTAAGGTTTTTAGGCTGAGTGAGAGGAAGGATGGATGCAACTGTGACCCACTGAGATGCTGAAGGCTGGGGAAGGAGAGGAAATGAGAGAAATGAGGCCAAAGTGGGAACAGGATGGAAAGTGAAGTGAAGGTCTTTTTTTAAGATGAAAGAAACCAGAAGACAGCTGAAGGCCAATGAGAACAGTTCAGTCGAAAGAGAAGACGGTCTTGGGGCGGTAGGAGAACTAGGCCCCAAAGAAGCATTGCTAAAAAAATTGTGACTTAAGCGGTGAAAAGTGGGGTCCGTGGGTATGAAAGACAGACTTGGTTGCTTCTGTAGACACACCCCTCACTTCCCCTGTTATTTATCATTTCCCATCCTCACTCCCTTGATTCCTTTTTATCCCCCCCTCAATTCTTTATATTCACTTTAGACACACTGCAGGTTGCTTCACTGATGGACCCACACCACACTGACTCCCTGCCACCGTGCCACTGCTCCGGTTGTTGCTGCCATTAGTCCTCACCCTGATCTTCCCTCACTCACTAAACCCGACCTGTCCTTCCAGGCCTCACTCCTACCACTCTGGTCTGAGTGGCCATCATTTCCAGCCTGTGCTACTGGTCTCCTTGCTTCCGCCTTTGCTGACTACTCTGTTCTGCTTACAGTAGCCAGAGAGATCCTGTCAAATCTTAAGGCTTGACCCCTCTCCGCTCAGAACCCTCTCATGGCTCTCATCTGGTCCACAAGGCCCTGCTTAGTTTAGCCCCTGCCACTTCTGACTTCGTCTCCCCCTCCTCCTCTTCACTCATTCCACTCTAGTTACACTGGTCTCCTTGGTGTTCCTTAAACATTCCAGGCTGAGTCTACCCTCAGGATCTTTGCATTTCCTGTTCCCTTAGCTCCTCATCTTACTCAGATAATCCCAGAATGCAAGTGTTTTCCACACCTCAGTATCTGGATTCATTCGTTAATGCTTCCAAAAAAGGACAGAGGGAGAAAGGGATAGGCAGCAGGCCTCTAATACACACACAGATTTTCCCTGCTGTGTGCAGAGAGGCAAGCCTGGCAGACAGGGCAAAGGGAGGCTGGGGTAGGAGGAGTTAGGGGCCAGCTCACTGTCTCAGCCCGGGGTTCGCTGTCTGCCCCTTCCCCGTTAGGGATGCATCCTTTCTGGATCATGGGGATAGCAAGCGTGGGGTCGACACCCGAATTCTCTCTCTCCTCCAGGGACTTCTTGGAGTCTAAGGAAGAATGGGAGGGAGCAATGAGGTCCCACCCTATCCTTCCATTTTCCTCCCCCTCTTCCTTCACTGGGGCAAGGCAAAGAGGGGATCACTCACCCTCAATGAGCTCCTTCACAGCCTGGGACAGCACCCCATCCACCAAGGCCTCAGTATTTGTGGATGGCCCAGGGGCCTGGGTCGGTGGCTGCCTGCGATGGCCATTCTTGATCAAAGGGATGACGAGTTCCTTGGGGGTTTCTGAGGGCTTCACACTGATATGGACACAGCGGCATGAAGTTGGGAGAGGAGCATGGTCAGTGGGTTCTGAGCCACACTCCTCCCTTCAGAGAAAACGAAAGGGCCAAACTCACCCCCCACCCCAGATGGACCACACTGTCTGCTCTCCTGTCAGGTCTCTAATGGTGCTTTGTTTGTTTGTTTGTTTTTAAAGATTTTATTTATTTATTTGAGAGAGAGACAGCGAGAGAGGGAACACAAGTAGGAGGAGTGGGAGAGGGAGAAGCAGGCTTCCCGCCGAGCAGGGAGCCGGATGTGGAGCTCAATCCCGGGACCCCGGAACCATGACCTGAGCAGAAAGCAGACGTCTAACCAACTGAGCCACCCAGGCGCCCCTAATGGTGCTTTCTTTGGATTCTCTCCCTCACCCCCAACTCTTAAATGTCAGTGCCTTTGAGGAATCAACCTTCAGTCCTGGACCCTCTGCTCATCCCAAGACCCACATCCATGGCCTTCACAATGACTCACAAATCACCATCTTCAGCCCAGACTCTCCCCAGATCCAGGGTTCACATCAATCTCCTGGATGGTTGATTTTCTTCTGGAAGCCTCTCCCTCTGACTCTCCTTTCTGAACTAAGCTGATGATGGTCTCCCCCAACCCGAATCTGCCACTCCACCCCGTTCCCCATACTAGTGAAGCTCCACCGCTTCAGCTGAGACACTAGGGGTCCTGTCATTCTTCACTCCTTCCCTTCTCTCAGAACGCACACACCTCAGGGTCCTCAAGTCCTAAAGACGCACCCTCTCAGGAATACATCCTCTTTTCTCAAACGCCACGGCTGTCAGGCCCAATTTCCCCACCTCTCCTGTTCCACACTCCCGCCTTCTCGCCTCCACGAGTTTTCCCAGGCTGTGCTTCAGGCGTTCCAGACCACCGCCACCAAGACAATCAACTCAGATTCCACCCTCCCGCTTGCACCCACCGAACCAAATTCCAAGGGATGAAAGACCCGGCGCTTCACCTTTGCAGCTCCCTCCCTTCCACGGTCTTTAAGAAATCCTTCTCCTCTGGAGCCGCACCCGCGTCGTCCGCGAGCCGTCTCCGGGCAGATGTGCGACTGAAGCTGAACGAAATTGGGGCAGCGGAGGCTCCTGCCGGCCGCAAAGAACCCTCTTCAGCATCCGCCATCTTGCCCCTCTTTCCCAGGCGAGTGCGCTGCTTGCTGGGAAGTTTAGTTTGGGTTCAGTTTGAGCGGGGCCAGACAACGAGCGCTAGAACTACCTTTCCCATAGAACACTGCGGCATCGGCGGGCGAAGGTGAAAAAAAGGGGCCTTAGGAAGTAATTGTCGCTCTTTTCACTTCACAGGAGTGCGTTGCGCCAAGCATAAAGGGAAATGTAGTTCTTGGGTGAGGTAGGTGTGGCAGAGGTGGATTCGTTCTTCCTTCCTATAGGAGGTCAACAAGTATTTATTAATTACCTACTGTGTGCACGTTACTGTGCCCTACTGGTATGGGAAATGTAGATAAAATACACCATTAAGAAAAAAATCTGTGAGTGCCAGTTGTGTACAATAACAAATAGACATTTAAATGGTGCCTACCGGGCGCCTGGGTGGCTCAGTTGGTTAAGCGACTGCCTTCGGCTCAGGTCATGATCCTGGAGTCCCGGGATCGAGTCCCGCATCGGGCTCCTTGCTCAGCGAGGAGTCTGCTTCTTCCTCTGACCCTCCCCACCTCATGCTTTCTCTCTCTCTCAAATAAATAAATAAAATCTTAAAAAAAAAATTAATAAAAAAAATAAATGGTGCCTACCGATGCCAGATTTAATACACAACAAGCTCTGGATTCAAATATTATTAAAATAGACATCCTCCTTTCTAGAGGCTGATAGTCCAGTGGGGAACAATAACACTTAAACAGGTATTTTATATATATATATATATATATATATATACACAGTTGACCCTTGAACAATGCAGGGGTTGGGGGGCCAATCCCCTGCCCCCACAGTTGAAAATTTGCGTGTAACTTTTGACTCCCCCAAAACTTAACTACTAACACCCTACCATTGACCGGAAACTTTAATGATAACATAAACAGTAGATTAACACATGTTTTGTTTCTTACATGTAGTATTATTTTTGTTTTGGGAGGTTTTTTGTTGTTGTTTTGGTTTGTGTTTTTTTTTAAGATTTTTTAAATTTATTCATTTGAGACACAGAGATACAGAGAGAGAGAGAGAGAGAGCATGAGCAGGTGGAGAGGCAGAGGGAGAGGGAGAAGCAGGCTCCCCGCTGAGCCAGGAGCCCAATGTGGGGCTTGATTCCAGGACCCTGGAATCATGACCTGAGCCGAAGGCAGACGCCCAACCATCTGAGCCACCCAGGCGCCCCTGTTGTTTTGTTTTTAAGTAGGCTCCACACCCAGCGTGCAGCCCAGTGTAGGGCCTGAACTCACAACCCTGAGATCAAGACATGAGCTGAGGGCGCCTGGGTGCTCAGCTCATTGAGCGTCTGCCTTCAGCTCAGGCCATGATCCCAGGGTCCTGGGATCAAGTCCCACATTGGGCTCCCTGCTCAACGGGGAGTCTGCTTCTCCCTCTCCCTCGCCCCCCATACCTGTCATGTTCTCTCTCTCTCTCAAATAAATAAATAAAATAAAATTACGAGGAAGAGAAAATACATTTATAGTACTATACTGTATTTATTGGGAAAAATCCTGGTATAAATGGACCCATGCAGTTCAAACCCATGTTGTTCAAGGGTAAACTGTAGTTCCTACTGTTACCCAAAACTGGGTTCGCCTCTTGATGGATATGGAGCCAAAAGACACATCCAAGCAAAGAATAGGAAAAGATAAGGTTTTACTTGCCACGAGTGAAGGAGACTACTGGAGATATTTCCCAAAGCAGTGTCTCCTTCAACAACAAAAAGTGGGTGAGTTTTAAACTAAAGGTGCATATATATTCATGGAAGGGCTTGCAAAGTAGGGAATTCAGCATGGAATTGGGGCAAAAGTCATCTTAAGGGGACTGAACCCAGGTCTTAAGTTAATTGAAGACACGAGAGCTGGCAAGGGTCAGCATCATCAATTCTCTGGCTCCAAATGGTCCAGTATTTGAGTGCTCAAAGGGGCTTAAATCCTGCAAAGATGACTCAAGTGTCAATCTTTACTTTTGAATCAGCACTGGGAGTTTTACCATGATTTATTGTCCCTGATATACTTAGGCTATCTCCTGGCCTGATAATGTCTGTTTGTTCTCACATTCTTTTGTTTCCTTCAAATCATTATATACTGAGGTCTATTCTGCAATTTCAACGCATCTCAGGAAGTTCTGCAAGAAATGTGCTTTCGGTAAGTAGTGCTGGTCAGGCATAGATTACAAGATGATCAGGGGCCTAAAGTGACTTTTCTCATGTCATGAAAGCTATGCCTCATCTTTCTTTTTCCAGGGATCCCTAACTATTTCTGCTTATACTACCAGCATTAAATATGCTGGTGTGAGAGCGAGGTTCTAAGGCTTTGAAAGATTAATGGGACAGATTCCTCTTGTGTAGGACCATAAAGAGATAGGGAAAATGAAGGGGCCCCATGAAGGGCTACTTTTTTGCCCATTTTCCTGCTTCTATTCTTGCTAGGACCAGCACACTTGCCTTACATATTCCTTGTAATACAAATAATGTATGTTCTCTTTGTAAGGATCAAGGAGTTAATGATTTCTTTGGAGTCTTCCAGCACAATAGATAACTTTTTATTTTGTAAAAGATTTTATTTATTTATTTGACAGAGAGAGACACAGTGAGAGAGGAAACACAAGCAGGGAGAATGGAAGAGGGAGAAGCAGGCTTCCCGCTGAGCAGGGAGCCCGACGCGGGACTCGATCCCAGGACCCTGGGATCATGACCTGAGCCGAAGGCAGACGCTTAACGACTGAGCCACCCAGGTACCCTACAATAGATAACTTCTAAGAAATGACTAGGTGAGGCCATCATGTGTATATTCCAGACCACCAGAGCTAGACATCTTGATGCCAAGACTCCCTAACTCCAAGGAATTAGTGACTTATGGAGGACACCTGGACCTTTTTAGTTCTGACCAGTTTCTGGGTGCCTGAGAGGACACTTATACCAGACCACAATCCTCAATAAAAGCCCCAGACCCAAGCAAAAACAAAACACTTTCCTTTCCTTTCTGAGTCTCCCAGACACTGTATCTGCACTCTCTCTATATCTTCAGTAAACTCTGCTCTTACTTCCTCTTGGCTCACATTTGATTTCTATCCTGTATGAAGCCAAGGACTCTCTTGGCTGGTCCTGCGGGACCCCCTCTGGGTCCTTAGACCCAGCCTGCCTACATCATTAAGAGCTTGTAAATCAGAAGACTGATACTTAAATAGTCACCAGAAAGAATACTAGATATCTGCCAACAATTCATCCCAAGGAAATCATTAAAGATGTGTGAAAGGATTTTTTTTAAGTTTATTTAAGAAATTTCTATACTCGGGGCGCCTGGCTGGCTCAGTTGGTGGAGCACGCGACTCTTAGATCTCAGAGTGGTGAGTTCGAGCCCCATGTTGGGTGTAGAGATTACTTAAAAAAATAAAATCTTTAGGGGTGCCTGAATGGTTCAGTTGGTTGAGCATCTGGCTCTTGATTTTCGCTTGGGTTGTGATCTCAGGGTTGTGAGATCGAGCTCTGCATGGGTTGCACGCTCCAGCACGCAGTCTGCTTGGCATTCTCTCTCTCTCCCTCTCCCTCAGCCCCTCCCCCAGCTTGTGCACTCTCTAAACAAATAAACAGATAAATAAAATCTTTTTAAAAAATAAAAAAATAAAATCTTAAAAAAAAGAGAAATCTCTACACCCAACGTGAAGCTCGAACTCATCACCCTGAGATGAGGAGTCACATGCTCCTCTGACTGAGCCAGCCAGGTGCCCCACAAAAAGATTTTTTTTTAAAGATTTATTTATTTATGCGATGCCTGGGTGGCTCAGTCGGTTAAGTGTCTGCCTTTGGCTCGGGTCATGATCCCAGGGTCCTGGGATTGAGTCTGCTTCTCCCTCTGCCTGCCGCTCCCCCTGCTTGTGCTCTCTCTCTCTCTCTGACAAATAAATAAAATTTTTAAAAAAGATTTATTTGTTTATTTTAGAGAGGCAGGGGAAGGGCAGAGGGAGAGGGAGAGATAGAATCTCAAGCAGACTCCCCAACAATTGGGGAGTCCGACTTTAGGCTCAAGCCCCCGAACCCCAGATCGTGACCTGAACTGAAATCGAGTCAGCTGCTTAACCTACTGAGCCACCCAGGTGCCCCAAAAAAGATTTTTATATGAGATTCATCATAGTATTATTTATTGTAGCAAAACATTGAAGACCACTTAAATAAACAACAGAAGGGGACGGGATAAATGAATTATAGCACATTCCTTGGATGGAACACATATACTAGAAACTTTAAATGTGAAGCTATAAATATACTTAAATGAAAGTGGGACATAGTCAAAATGTTTGGAAAGTAGAATAATATGGTGGGTCAGAGAGCGATCTTGAAAACAGGAAGCACAATAATCAAACTCGTGGCCATGTTTCCAGGCTTAGAGGCCCTGGGCATCCTTAAAGATACACAGCAGATAAAGACTACAAAGCAGCTTTTATAAATGTCAATCTAAATAAAGAGGCAAACTGAGGCAAGCTCAAAAAGATGAGTTTATTTGGGAATATCAGAGAAATTGCCATTCTTACACCCAAACTGTAGCAAGCTACAGATGAGTCCCAAATTCCAATTCCTCTATTTCCAAATAAACTCATCATTGTGAGCTTGCCTCAGTTTACCTCTTTTTTTTTTTATAGATTTTATTTATTTGAGAGAGAGGGAGAACACAGAGGGAGAGGGAGAAGCTGACTCCCGCTGAGCAGTGAGTCCAATGCCGGGCTGGATCCCAGGACTCTGGGATCATGACCCGAGCAGAAGACAGACGCTTAACTGACTGAGCCACCCAGGTGCCCCAAGTTTACCTCTTTATTTAGGTTAATATTCCTTGGAGTCAGAAGTGGGATCCAAAGGAGATGACCCCCGAAGAATGATGATCCAGGGAATCAAGTGACGTACCCACACGGAGCCCCCTGCACTAATCACGTCTGTGAGTCACGGTCTACTTCCCAGTTTGGTGAGTCTCTTTTAGGATTCTGAATTTCCTCCCTTCGGTTCAGCTTTCCAACTTAATTCAGGATCTGTTTAAGACATTTTTTTTTTTTTTTTTGGTCATACTCCTCTTAGTGAGTACTAGTTTGTTTGGTGAGTACTCCTTTGTTTTATTATTGGGAGCACATCAGAATTTTGGTATAATTCCTTTGGAATTCTTGGGAGTGTTAAAAAGAAAGCCATAGGCCCAAAGTGAAGTCTTTTGTCCTCAGGACAGCCAACAAAGAATTCATTGCAAAGCCCCCTTCTTAACTAATCCTAGTCCCGGCTATTCGAATACACCTCCAGACCATCCTATAGTCCTCTAAGAACGCGAAGATCCCGCTCCTCATATTACATCCTTAGGCCCCCACTGCGGGGAGAGGGGGGTGCAAATCCATGATTGGGCTCCTGAACTTTTCAGGCTCCGCCCTCTAACTGGCCTCTAAACTTCAACCCATATCTGACATTTCGATCCCTCCCCCTGGCGTTTGTAGGCTCCACCCCCTAGAGTGGATTTTTTTTTTCCAGGCCCGCCCCTCAGCCAACTGCCCGCCCCCAACACTCTCCAGGCCCCACCTCCTCAGAAATGCCTTGCGAAGCCCCAGTGACAGGGATAACCATCCAGCCCTGCACCCACAACGAGCCATGCAACATTCACCCAACGCAATAACTTTCCCAGGGTCACCTCCTGGAGGAATAGTCTAGGATACCGCCAAGGCTCCGCCCCCTCGAAGCTCCCTCCAAGCCCCGCCCCGCCGCCAGTCACACCCATTAGCCCCACCCAGGGGAGTAACTAACAATCCCGGGTCCGCCACTTCGGAATCCGGCTCCACTCAGACCGCGCCCCGCGGGAGGCCCCGCTCCGCCCCCGACACGCACCCGCGTTGGGGCGCAGGCGCAATGTGGCGCCCGTCCTGCGTACCAGCGCCGCCACGTCGGCCGCAGCTCGGGCCGCCAGGGGGCGCGCGTCCAGCCGCGCCAGGAGCTGCCGGGCTCTGGGGCCCGCCCGCAGCGGAAGGCCCCGGCCTGCGCGGGTGGAAAGAACAGGTCAGCACCCGCCCGAGCCTCGGCGAACCCCCACGCTCCCCGACGTCCGAAACCTAGAATGCCCCTCAAGATCTTCGGAGCCCCCCCGGCCACTCTCTCGATAGTTCCGGAGGTCTCCCACTGCCCCTCCCAACTCCCGCGACCCCCGACCATCGCGGGTATGCCCGTGGACCCCCGCCTGCGCCCACGATATCCCTGGAGAGAGCTATCTGACCGAAGTATTCCTGGACACTTCCCAGCACCCTGGGACTATCTCTGGAGGTCTCCGACTGCCCCTTCATAACCCCAGATTCCAAAGTCTTCCCGCACAGTAGCGAGAGGGACCCCGATTCCCCCAGATGTCCCGACAGAGGACGGTCTGCCCCTGCTGTGGCGCCGGCAACCCCGATTCCCCTTCCAGATATCCTAGGCAACCTTGATGGCCCACGGAGCTCCAGTTGCCCCTCCATTTATACCCAGAGGCCCCCCCGCCTAACCGCCACCCCCCCGCAATTCACTACAGACCCTGAGTGCCCACGGGTGTCCCCAGTGACCCCAAGGCAGAGCCCTGTGGCACATCTCCCCGGAGACTCCTGAGAGCCCCCGGGTCTGGTGCGCAGCCCCGCGGTGCGGGTGCGGGTGCGGGTGCGCGTGCGGGTGCGGGTGCAGGTGCAGGTGCGGGTCGGGGACCTCGAGCCCAACGCCGGCCGCCCGGCGCCCGCCCGCCCGCCCGCCCGCCACTTGGGCGCCAGGGCTGCTTTGTTTACCACCTGTCGGAAGGAAAAGGTGAGGAGCAGACAGACGGGGCGAGGGCTGGCAGGGACGCGCCCAGGCCCCCCCTCCCCCGTACCTCCTCTGCTCCCCCTGGGGTCCGTGGCGCCCCCCGCGCGCGGCTCCATGACCCGAAGTCCGCCGGGTGGACGCAAGGCCGCCGGCGGCGCGTGTGGAGCTCCTGGGCGCGCTCACCTGGCGACCCGCCCGGGCCTGGATGCGGCTGCGGCCGGCCGGTCCCGTGCCCCGAGCCCCGACCCGCGCGCTGACCTACCTGGCCGCCGGCAAGGAGGCCTGGCTGTGGGAGCCAGCGCGAGCGCTTGGCCTCGCTCTGCCTCAGGCGCCGCCTCTGTTAGCCCCGGAGCCTGGACTGGGCTCCTTTTCCACCCAGGAGGGGTGGTTAGTCCACGAGCGAGAAGGGGAAGTCGAGGCCCAGAGAAGTCAAGGGCCCCGCCCGAGCTCTGACAACTAAGAACGGGGGTGCAGAAGTGGAGCCCACGTTTACCAGGGAATTCTGCAGCCTGTAACGGAGCTCTGCTCAGAGTAGGGCGGGCACTCAGTAAACTTGCAGTGAATGTTTTCTACTTGGGAAATGGAAGAGTCTGTCGGGCTGGGCGGCTGCGGGCGGGGTGGGGGGTGCTTGGAGCCTTGGGGGCCATGGGAAGGTTTGGGGCCCTGAGCATGATAGGGCTGGGGGACTCCAAAAGCCGGGAAGGGCAGGTGCCCTGGAGAGTGGAGGGGCGGTAGGGGCCTGCACTTGAGGAGGCTTTCAAGGCCCCTGGGTGGGAGGGGTCGCCAGCCAATGAGAGGGGAGAAATGAGGCCCCTCTTAGGTATTGAAAGTGGGGGGTGGCCTGGAGGCAGAGGTCCCGAGGGGGGGAGCCCTTGGGCACAATGCTACTGCAGTGGAAGGAGGAATGGGGTGCAGTGAGAGACAGCCTGTGACCACCACTTTGTAGAGGAAGAAACTGGGGCCACAGGGGCTCAGACACTTACCTGTCCGGGACCCCACAGCCAGCCAACGACAGCACGGGCCTCAGGCAGCTTACCCCCAACAATCACTGGGGCTGTGACTGTTTCACTATGGACACTGTGGACACTTTCACTGTGGACACACTGTGCCCTGACGTCCATTCTGGGGGGCCGGGCAGCCTCTCTCATCCACCTTTGTCCTAAGTGAGAGGGGGTGAATGGTCCCTGCTGGGTGTTGTCCTAAGTGAGAGGGGGTGAATGGTCCCTGCTTCCCTTCCTCCTGGGATCTCTTGGCCCTCCCACCTCTGACCTGACCTTGTCTTGGGGGGGGGGTGGAATACACTGGACCTCATTCACTGCTCTGCCCTGTTCTTATGCCAACCACCTGGGGATGTCATAGTTCCCCAAATTTTGTGCACTGTTTTTCCCACCATCCTTCCTTTGCCTGCACTGTGTCCTCTGTATAGGAGCCCTTCCCAGTCTTTTGTCCACCTGAAACAGGACTGCATGTTACCAAGACCCAGTTTTAAGGCTTCAATATTCCATTCATCTATTTCTGAAAAGAAATGCAGAAGATGGATGATGGGCTATGTAGAATTGTAAACCAACGTGCTTCTGTCTGTGAGGAAGAGTCTAGGCTGATTTATTTTCCTGAGTCTTCTCAGGAGAACTGAACTGAGGAGAAAAACCAAGGCTGATCCCTAGGCTCCCATGTCCTCTCCTTCAGTGGGAAGCCTCCCCATTGTCTCCTCCAGGGTCAGTCCCCTTGAACTTCCCTTGAGGACTTCCCCAATCCTGCAGGGCAGTGCTGGTCACTGGGGTCACTGGCCTTTCTCAGCCTCTGTCTGGATGTACTGGGATCTTTGTCTGGCTGCCCACATCTGTCCCAACCTGAGTCTGGTGTTGGGTAGGGGAAAATTGAGACCTTCTATAGCACAGTTCTCCGTAGAATTCTCATTCCTTTATGTATTCTGTGGACATTCTCTAACACCTAGTCAGAGCTCAGCCCCATGCAGGGGCAGCTGGGTCCATGGGGCTGAAACAGCCCTGGGCTCTGCTATTAGTAGGCACCCTCTCTGGAGGAAGAGGCTCTACTGGATTCCTACACAGACATTGAGAACACAATGTGGTCAGGGCTGGGAGTGCCTTTCTTATAGGTTTGTATTGGAAATGTATTTCTCAAAGTAGGAGGGTACATCCAATTTTATTTAATAGTTACCTCAATTTATTACTTTTAGACTCTCAGCCTTATAATATGTGGGCGTCCATTTGTGTTCTCACCCTGGGACTCACAAATGTTGTGGGATAGGCCCGGTCAACCTCAGAAACAAAGAGGGAGCACACAGATTTCAAAATTTGACATGCTACAAAGACACAGTAATAAAAAGAGTGTTGGACTGGGCATGGCTTATAGAGAAACTAATTAATGAGAACTTGGGGTTTTAGATAGGTATATATAGGAACCTGAGACATAATGTAGAGGTGGCACTACAAATCAAATGGAAAGGATGGAATCTTTGGTATACAGTGGGAGAATCAGCTCCCTCTAACCTCAGTACGATACCACCTCCCACCCACTAGAGTGGCTACTATCAGGAAAATGGTAAAGAACAAGTTCTGATTAGGATTGGGACAAGTTAGAACCCTTGCGCATTGCAGTGGGAATGTAACATGGTGCAGCCACTGTGGAAAACTGTTTGGGGTTCCTCAAAAAGTTAAATGTAGTCTTACCATACCATCCAGCAATTCCGTGCCTAGATATATACCCAAGAGAATTGAAAGCAGAGAATCAAACAGATACTTGTATGCGAATGTTCATAGCAGTACTATTCCCAATAGCCAAAAGATGGAAATAATCCAAATGTACATCAAGGGATGAATGGCTAAGCAAAATCTAGTATAAACATACAATAGAATATTATTCAGCCTTAAAAAGGAATGAAATTCTGGCACATGCTACAACATGAATGAACCTTGCGGACACTATGTCGAGTGAAATAAGTCAATCACAAAAAGGCCAACAGTGTTTGATTCCACTTTCGTGACGTAGGCCAATTTATAGAAACTGAAAGTAGAATAGAGATTACTAGTAGTTGGGGGGAAGGGGAATAGGGTGTTATTGTTCAGTGGGTAGAGAGTTTCTGTATCCATGGATGAAGCAGGACTGAAATATATTTTTTTTAAGATTCATTTATTTATCTGAGAGAGCACTTGTGAGCGGAGGGAGGAGCAGAGGGAGAAGGAGAGAAAGAATCTCAAGCAGACTCTGCTCTGAGCATGGATCCCAACTTGGGGCTTAATCCCATGACCCTGAGATCATGACCTGAGCCAAAAATCAAGAGTTGGACGCTTAACCACCTGAGCCACCCAGGCACGCCAGGACAGAAATATTTAAAGGAGGGGGGGCGCCTGGGTGGCTCAGTCGTTAAGCGTCTGCCTTCGGCTCAGGTCATGATCCCAGGGTCCTGGGATCAGCCCTGCATCGGGCTCCCCGCTCTGCGGGAAGCCTGCTTTCCCCCCTCCCACTCCCCCTGCTTGTGTTCCCTCTCTCGCTGTGTCTCTCTCTGTCAAATAAATACATAAAATCTTTTAAATAAATAAATAAATAAATAAATAAATAAATAAAGGAGGGGGTGCTTTTATTTAAAGCTTAGATCCAGGAAGTTGGCAAAGGAGTGAGGCTCAAATCAGTGAATAGGTAGGATTTATGAGGTAGATTAGCCTAAATCAAAGAGTGTGGGGCCAAAATGGAGATAATAAGAATACATTTTAAAAAGAATACATTAATGTGGAGATGGTCTTAAATCTCAGAATGTGACAGGGTCAAGAAGGACATTGATTTATTTATTTTTTTTAAAGATTTTATTTATTTATTTGAGAGAGAGAGAATGAGAGAGAGCGAGCACATGAGAGGGGGGAGAGTCAGAGGGAGAAGCAGACTCCCTGCTGAGCAGGGAGCCCCAAGTGCGACTCGATTCAGGGACTCCAGGATCATGACCTGAGCCGAAGGCAGTCGCTTAACCAACTGAGCCACCCAGGTGCCCCAGGACATTGATTTAAATAATTTTATGGGGTGTGGCTATGAGGGAGTTCTACTCAAATCCGGGAATGCAGTGCTAAAACAGGGATTGGCTTAAATCCATGAATGGAGTGAACCTAAAAGAGGGTAATTGGCTTAAATCTATGAATGGGACAGGGCTTAAAAGGATTTTGGCATAAATTCATAAAGGGGATGTCTAAAATGGGATTGGCCCACCACATCTTGTAGTAATCAACATTAATTATGCTGGAGTGGGATTAAGAGGGGATTGGTTTAGATTCATGAATTGGGTGTGGCTATGAGAGGAATGATAATAATAAAAGATTGATTCCTTTCCTGTAAGATGAAGAACAAGAAAAGGATCTTTTATCCAACATTGAATTGGAGGTTATGGGCAATGCAGTAAGACAAGAAATAAACAACATACAGATCGAAAGAAGTAAAACTATCTTTATTTCAGACATGATTATTTATGTAGAAAATCAGGTGGAATCTCCAAAAATCTACCAGTACTAATAAATTAGTTTAGCAAGGTTGCGGAATACAAGATCAATAACCAAAAAGCATTTGTATTTCTGGGGCGTCTCGGTGGCTCAGTTGGTTAAGCAACCGCCTTCGGCTCAGGTCATGACCCCAGGATCCTGGGATTGAGTCCGCATGGGGCTCCCTGCTCAGCGGGGAGTCTGCTTCTCCCTTTGACCCTCCCCCCTCTCATGCTCTCCCTCTCTCAAATAAGTGAATAAAATCTTTTTTTTTTAATTTTATTTATTTGAGAGAGAGAATGAGAGAGAGCACATGAGAGGGGGGAGGGTCAGAGGGAGAAGCAGACTCCCTGCTCAGCAGGGAGCCTGATATGGGCCTCGATCCCGGGACTCCAGGATCATGACCTGAGCCAAAGGCAGTCGCTTAACCAACTGAGCCACCCAGGCGCCCAGTGAATAAAATCTTTTAAAAAAATCATTTGTATTTCTATATAGGCAATAATCTGTTAGAAGTTGAAATAAGAAAATACCATTTACAATACCATCATATATGTAAAGTATTTAGGGATGAAGATGACAAAAAAGTGCAAGACATGTACACTGAAAATTATAAAATGTTTGGAATATTTAATATTACAATATTAATAAATAAATAAAATTTAGAAAAAGAAATGCAAAGAACAAAACAACTTTGAATACTCAGGCACCCCTACATTGGATATAAATTTTATACACACAAAAATAATTTTGAAACATACTTCTTTACATAAAATGGTTTTTAAAAAATGGTTTCATTCAAGGGCACATGGGTGGCTCAGTTGTTTAAGTGTCTGCCTTGAGCTCAGGTCATGGTCCCAGGGTCCTGGGGTTGAGCCCTGTGTCTGGGCTCCCTGCTCAGTGGGGAATCTGCTTCTCCCTCTCCCTCTGCCCCTCCCCCTGACTTATGCTCATGCACGTGCTCTCTCTCTCTCAAATAAAATCTTAAAAAACAAAATGGTTTCATTCAAAATAGATCATAGACCTAAATGTAAAACCTAAACCTATACAATTTCTAGAAGTAAGAATAAGAGAAAAACTTTGTGACCTTGGGTTAGGGAAAGATTGTGTAGACAGGATATCAAAAGGAAAATCCATAAAGGAACCAGTGGATTAATTGGACTTCACCAAAATTCAAAACTTCTGCTTTTCTTTTTTTAAAGATTTTATTTATGTATTTGACAGATAGAGAGATTGAGAGAGAGAGAGAGATGACAAGCAGGGAGAGTGGCAGGCAGAGGGAGAGGGAGAGGGAGAAGCAGGCTCCCCAGTGAGCAGGAGCCCAATGTGGGGCTCGATCCCAGGACCCTGGTTACCATGAACTGAGCTGAAGGCAAACACTTAACCGACTGAGTCACCCAGGTGCCCCAAACTTCTGCTTTTCAAAAGACAATGCAGGGACGCCTGGGTGGCTCAGTCGGTTAAGCGTCTGCCTTCAGCTCAGGTCATGATCCCAGGGTCCTGGGATCGAGTCCTGCATCGGGCTCCCTGCTCCGCGGGGAGCCTGCTTCTCCCTCTGCCTCTGCCTCTCTCTCTCTCTATCTCTCATGAATAAATAAGTAAAATCTTAAAAAAAAAAAAAAGACAATGCAAATCACTCTTCTTAAGAATTGTATCCATAATATACACATAATGCCCCAAATTTAATAATACAACCCCATATAAATAGGCAAAATATTTGAACACATGCTTTATCAAAGAACATATATAGATGGCAAATAATTGTGTTGACAATGTTCAATTATTATTAGTTTTTTGGGTAAGCCAGTGAAAATCATGATGAAGAACCACTGTATACATTTCAGAATGGCTAAAAGTAAAAAAGTCTGACAATACCAACTGTTGGAGAAGATATGGAGGAAATGGAATTCTCAGAGACTGATGATAGAAATGTAGAATGATACAGCATCTTTAGAAAACAGTTTGGCAGTATCTTAAATTGAACGGATATATGATCCAGCCATTCCACTCCTGGGTATTTACCTAAAAGAAATGAAAGAATGTATCTACACAAAGACTTGTATATGAATGTTCATAGCAGCTTTATTTGTTGTCTTAGTCATCTCAGGCTGCCATAACATAATACTATAGAAGGTGGCTTAAACAACAGACATTTAATTCTCAAAGTTCTGGAGGCTGTGAAGTCCAAGATCAAGGTACTAGCCAATTTAGTTCCTGGTAAAAGCTCTCTTCCTGGCTTGTAAATGTCCACCTTCTATGTGTATCTTCACATGGAGGGAGGGAAAGAGAGAGGCTCTCTTTGTCTTTTTATAAGGCCTCAATCCTATGGGTTTAGAATCTCACTGTTATGATATCATTTAACCTTAATTACCTCCTAAAGACTATCTATTGGGGGTTAAGGCTTCAACATATGAATTTTGGGGCAATACAATTCAGCCCACAGTATTCATTAATAGCCAAAAACTGAAAACAACCCAAATATCCATCAACATGTGAGTGGATCAACAAACTGTGAAATACTCATGCAGTGGAATACTACTCTGCAATAAAATGGAATGAAAAATTTGGATGGATCTGTTAAAATCAAAAACAAACGGAGATCAACCTAAAAAATTTCCTGAGGAAACAAAACCAGTTTGGACATATAAACAAAGTGCTTTTTTTTTAAGGTTTTATTTATTTATTTGAGAGAGAGAGAGCACGAGAGGGGAGAGGGTCAGAGGGGAGAGGGTTAGAGGGAGAGGGTCAGAGGGAGAAGCAGACTCCCTGCTGAGCAGGGAGCCTGATGCGGGACTCGATCCTGAGACTCCAGGATCATGACCTGAGCCGAAGGCAGTCACTTAACCAACTAAGCCACCCAGGCGCCCCTAAACAGAGTTCAACTTAGCTTATTTTGCAAGGCTAACTTGACCTGGGTCATTTCTTGCTTAGGTTTCTGGAAATCATAAACAAAACTTAAACTGTTTCCCAAGGTAGATATGAAGTTACCACTGACCAATTCTCTATCATTGAAGAAAATTCTAATATGATAACCAATCACTGTGAAGAATAAACAGTCACCACTTTCTCACTGTATAAACTGCTTTATAACAATATACCCCTGAGCTTCATCCCATGTTTTGGTTTGAGTGCTCCTAGTTTGCAAACTATTTTCTTGTTGTGTGCACAATAAAATTTACTAATTGCTACTCTGTTGATTGATTGGTTTTACTTCTGTTATTTCTGAACTTTTGGCAAATCTCAAAATAACCATGCTTAGTGAAAGAAGCCAGACCTGCTCCCCAAAAAGAGTACATACTGTATGATTCCATTTATATAGAAATCTAGATTTCACTTATATGTGGGATCTAAAAAACAAAACAAATGGAGGGGCGCCTGGGTGGCTCAGTTGGTTAAGCGACTGCCTTTGGCTCAGGTCATGATCCTGGAGTCCCTGGATCGAGTCCTGCATCGGGCTCCCTGCTCGGCGGGGAGTCTGCTTCTCCCTCTGACCCTCCCGACCCTACCCCCTCTCATGTGCTCTCTCTCTCAGTCTCTCTCTCTCTCAAATAAATAAATAAAAATCTTTAAAAAAAACAAAACAAAACAAATGGACAAACGTAAAAAGCAGAAACAGAACCATAAATACAGAGAACAAACTGGTGGTTGCCTGAGGGGAAGGGGTGGGGGGATAGGCAAAATGGGTGAAGGGAAGTGGGAGGTATAGGCTTCCAGTTATGGAACAAAGTCATGGCGTGAAAGGTATAGCATAGGGAATATAGTCAGTTGTACTGTAATATGTTGTATGGTGACGGATGGTAGCTATACTTGTGGTGAGGAATCACTATGTTGTGTGCCTGAAACTAATGTAACATTGTGTGTCAAATTCAATTTTATTTATTTATTTAAAAGATTTTATTTAGGTATTTGACAGAGAGAGAGAGGGAGAGAGAGCACAAGCAGGGAGCAGCAGAGGGAGAGAAAAAAGTAGACTCCCCGCTGAGCAGGGAGCCCTACGTAGCACTCGATCCCAGGACCCTGGGATCATGACTTGAGCCCAAGGCAGACGCTTAATCCTAGGAGCCACCCAGGCGCCCCTCAATTTCAATTTTAAACATCTAGAAAAATGCAAACTAATGTGATAGAATAAATCAGTGGCTGGCGAGAGCACAACACAGGAAAGAGGAATTATGCAGCAGGAAGATAACTTTTGGCAGGAGGATTATGTTTCCTATCCTGATTGTAATGATAGTCTCACAGATATAAACACAGTTAAAAAGGCATCAGATTTTTGTCAAACCTCAATCCGCTAAAAAAAAAAAAAAAAAAAAAAGCTTGATTAAATTCTTAAGAATTGGGTAGGGCTAGGGGCGCCTGGGGGGCTCAGTCGTTAAGTGTCTGCCTTCGGCTCAGGTCATGATCCCAGGGTCCTGGGATCGAGCCCCGCATTGGGCTCCCTGCTCCGCGGGAAGCCTGCCTCTCCCTCTCCCACTCCCCCTGCTTGTGTTCCCTCTCTCGTGTTCTCGCTCTCTGTCAAATAAATAAATAAAATCTTAAAAAAAAAAAAAAGAATTGGGTAGGGCTATGAGAAGAATTGACTTAAATCCATGAATGAGGTGAGGTGAAAAGGGGCAAGAGGTTTATATTCATGAATGGACAAGGCTAAGGCATTGGTTTAAACCCACTATGGAGTGGGGCTGAGAGAGGGTTTGGTTCCGTCCACTCTGAGAGTAATCAATATAGATTAAAGATAAACACCAGGGCTGCTAACCACATAGCTTGGCTGGCCCCAATGCAGGTGATTTGGAAGCTTTATTCCTAAATTCTTGACTATTTTACAATGCACACCCCATTACCATCACTTCCTAGAGGGGTACACTGAGGCTCCAGATAAAGTGGTGGCTAGGGTTCCACCTCCTGTAACGAGGGTTGGGCTTCTGTCTGGACCCCACCCCCACCCCCCAACCCTGCCAACAGCCTTAGTGACCTAAGAACTGTTACTTCAACCCAATCCTTGCCCCTGTCCCCAGATTTGTGGACCTGCTGGCTTCAGCTCTCAGTGAACCTCCACCCACCATCCAGGGTCCCCACTACAATTCACGTTGGTTTACAATTCTACATAGCCCATCATCCATCTTCTGCATTTCTTTTCAGAAATAGATGAATGGAATATTGAAGCCTTAAAACTGGGTCTTGGTAACATGCAGTCCTGTTTCAGGTGGACAAAAGACTGGGAAGGGCTCCTATACAGAGGACACAGTGCAGGCAAAGGAAGGATGGTGGGAAAAACAGTGCACAAAATTTGGGGAACTATGACATCCCCAGGTGGTTGGCATAAGAACAGGGCAGAGCAGTGAATGAGGTCCAGTGTATTCCACCCCCCCCCAAGACAAGGTCAGGTCAGAGGTGGGAGGGCCAAGAGATCCCAGGAGGAAGGGAAGCAGGGACCATTCACCCCCTCTCACTTAGGACAAAGGTGGATGAGAGAGGCTGCCCGGCCCCCCAGAATGGACGTCAGGGCACAGTGTGTCCACAGTGAAAGTGTCCACAGTGTCCATAGTGAAACAGTCACAGCCCCAGTGATTGTTGGGGGTAAGCTGCCTGAGGCCCGTGCTGTCGTTGGCTGGCTGTGGGGTCCCGGACAGGTAAGTGTCTGAGCCCCTGTGGCCCCAGTTTCTTCCTCTACAAAGTGGTGGTCACAGGCTGTCTCTCACTGCACCCCATTCCTCCTTCCACTGCAGTAGCATTGTGCCCAAGGGCTCCCCCCCTCGGGACCTCTGCCTCCAGGCCACCCCCCACTTTCAATACCTAAGAGGGGCCTCATTTCTCCCCTCTCATTGGCTGGCGACCCCTCCCACCCAGGGGCCTTGAAAGCCTCCTCAAGTGCAGGCCCCTACCGCCCCTCCACTCTCCAGGGCACCTGCCCTTCCCGGCTTTTGGAGTCCCCCAGCCCTATCATGCTCAGGGCCCCAAACCTTCCCATGGCCCCCAAGGCTCCAAGCACCCCCCACCCCGCCCGCAGCCGCCCAGCCCGACAGACTCTTCCATTTCCCAAGTAGAAAACATTCACTGCAAGTTTACTGAGTGCCCGCCCTACTCTGAGCAGAGCTCCGTTACAGGCTGCAGAATTCCCTGGTAAACGTGGGCTCCACTTCTGCACCCCCGTTCTTAGTTGTCAGAGCTCGGGCGGGGCCCTTGACTTCTCTGGGCCTCGACTTCCCCTTCTCGCTCGTGGACTAACCACCCCTCCTGGGTGGAAAAGGAGCCCAGTCCAGGCTCCGGGGCTAACAGAGGCGGCGCCTGAGGCAGAGCGAGGCCAAGCGCTCGCGCTGGCTCCCACAGCCAGGCCTCCTTGCCGGCGGCCAGGTAGGTCAGCGCGCGGGTCGGGGCTCGGGGCACGGGACCGGCCGGCCGCAGCCGCATCCAGGCCCGGGCGGGTCGCCAGGTGAGCGCGCCCAGGAGCTCCACACGCGCCGCCGGCGGCCTTGCGTCCACCCGGCGGACTTCGGGTCATGGAGCCGCGCGCGGGGGGCGCCACGGACCCCAGGGGGAGCAGAGGAGGTACGGGGGAGGGGGGGCCTGGGCGCGTCCCTGCCAGCCCTCGCCCCGTCTGTCTGCTCCTCACCTTTTCCTTCCGACAGGTGGTAAACAAAGCAGCCCTGGCGCCCAAGTGGCGGGCGGGCGGGCGGGCGGGCGCCGGGCGGCCGGCGTTGGGCTCGAGGTCCCCGACCCGCACCTGCACCTGCACCCGCACCCGCACGCGCACCCGCACCCGCACCCGCACCGCGGGGCTGCGCACCAGACCCGGGGGCTCTCAGGAGTCTCCGGGGAGATGTGCCACAGGGCTCTGCCTTGGGGTCACTGGGGACACCCGTGGGCACTCAGGGTCTGTAGTGAATTGCGGGGGGGTGGCGGTTAGGCGGGGGGGCCTCTGGGTATAAATGGAGGGGCAACTGGAGCTCCGTGGGCCATCAAGGTTGCCTAGGATATCTGGAAGGGGAATCGGGGTTGCCGGCGCCACAGCAGGGGCAGACCGTCCTCTGTCGGGACATCTGGGGGAATCGGGGTCCCTCTCGCTACTGTGCGGGAAGACTTTGGAATCTGGGGTTATGAAGGGGCAGTCGGAGACCTCCAGAGATAGTCCCAGGGTGCTGGGAAGTGTCCAGGAATACTTCGGTCAGATAGCTCTCTCCAGGGATATCGTGGGCGCAGGCGGGGGTCCACGGGCATACCCGCGATGGTCGGGGGTCGCGGGAGTTGGGAGGGGCAGTGGGAGACCTCCGGAACTATCGAGAGAGTGGCCGGGGGGGCTCCGAAGATCTTGAGGGGCATTCTAGGTTTCGGACGTCGGGGAGCGTGGGGGTTCGCCGAGGCTCGGGCGGGTGCTGACCTGTTCTTTCCACCCGCGCAGGCCGGGGCCTTCCGCTGCGGGCGGGCCCCAGAGCCCGGCAGCTCCTGGCGCGGCTGGACGCGCGCCCCCTGGCGGCCCGAGCTGCGGCCGACGTGGCGGCGCTGGTACGCAGGACGGGCGCCACATTGCGCCTGCGCCCCAACGCGGGTGCGTGTCGGGGGCGGAGCGGGGCCTCCCGCGGGGCGCGGTCTGAGTGGAGCCGGATTCCGAAGTGGCGGACCCGGGATTGTTAGTTACTCCCCTGGGTGGGGCTAATGTGACTGGCGGCGGGGCGGGGCTTGGAGGGAGCTTCGAGGGGGCGGAGCCTTGGCGGTATCCTAGACTATTCCTCCAGGAGGTGACCCTGGGAAAGTTATTGCGTTGGGTGAATGTTGCATGGCTCGTTGTGGGTGCAGGGCTGGATGGTTATCCCTGTCACTGGGGCTTCGCAAGGCATTTCTGAGGAGGTGGGGCCTGGAGAGTGTTGGGGGCGGGCAGTTGGCTGAGGGGCGGGCCTGGAAAAAAAAAATCCACTCTAGGGGGTGGAGCCTACAAACGCCAGGGGGAGGGATCGAAATGTCAGATATGGGTTGAAGTTTAGAGGCCAGTTAGAGGGCGGAGCCTGAAAAGTTCAGGAGCCCAATCATGGATTTGCACCCCCCTCTCCCCGCAGTGGGGGCCTAAGGATGTAATATGAGGAGCGGGATCTTCGCGTTCTTAGAGGACTATAGGATGGTCTGGAGGTGTATTCGAATAGCTGGGCCCAGGATTCTTACTTAAAAGTCGGGCTCAGGTCAGTTATTCATGTGGGCTGAGCCCAGTTAAATAGGTGGATGTGTCAGTCTGCATTCTAGAGTCAAGGAAGTGAGGTGAGGCTAGAATGTTAAATCAGGGGGCAGGTCCTAGGTGGTTTCCATAGAGTACCCCTCTGACTGTCTTTTTCATCTTCCAGCCGTTAGTGTGCTGGATTCTGCGGACATAGAGGTTACAGACAGTCGGCTGCCTAATCCTACTTTCGTGGAACACCGGCCGCAGGTACCACCTCGCCCTTTTATTGGATGCCACCTGCTTTGAGACTGGCAATGTATGTACGCTTGTGTTTTTACTCCAGCATCATCGGTCAGAGACATTGGGTACAGGTCCCGCGCCACCCCAAGTGACCCAGGCTAAGGCACGTTCTGCTTCGAAGCCGCTCCAGACCTCTGGGCGGTTCTGCGTGGAATTGGTTCGCGGTTCCACGGGCTTTGGCTTTACATTAAGCGGAGGCCGAGATTCAGCAGGGGATGCTCCTCTGGCAGTGCGTGGGCTGCTGGAAAACGGGCCAGCACAGCGCTCTGGTCGCTTGCAGGTGAGGTATAAGACGCTGTCCATTCAACAGTGCTAGCCCAATCCTCGCCCTTTGTGGGGGTGCTCTCTATCTGCTTTCTACAATACCCCTCTCTTTGCACTCTTGTAGGCTGGGGACCTCGTGCTCCACATCAATGGAGAGTCAACTCAGGGCCTCACCCATGCCCAGGTGGTGGAGCGCATTCGCGCAGGCGGCCCCCGTCTCCGCCTCGTACTAAGCAGGCCCCCTGAAACCCACCCCGGCAAGCCTGAAGGGGTGGGAGGGCCCCAGAAAGGAGATGGTGGGTTTCCCGAGGGAGAGGGTTGCAAAGTGGAGAGGCTGGGGTCCAGGGTGGGAGGGGTTGGTGGTCTCAGTGGGGAGGTCAGAGTTTAGCGTCTTTGAGGGGTCATGGTATTCTCAAAAGCAGGATCAGGAAGGGCAGGGTCCCAGGATAGGAATAAAAGTAGATTTTAGAGGGGAGGCTTTTGAGGTACTGGGAGAAGAGAAGGGGGAAGGGGTCTGGGGTAAAAGCAGGTGTTTAGAAGGAAGAGCTGTGGTCCTCTCATGAGAAGGCAGAGTGGGTCTCAGCAGGGAGAGGATGGGATGGGGATCCAGAGGGTGCGGGGGTGGGGGGGTGGGGGTGGGGATCTAGTTCCAAAGCTGAGGGGTCCATACGAAAACGGTTGGGAGTCGAGGCAGATAGTCCGGGGTCCTAGATGGGAGGGGTTTAGCATCTGGAGGTCAAGGTCAGGGTTTGATTTCCTTTGGGATTGTGGTAAATTATTTGGGGGGGGGGCATGTCCTGGATCCAGAAGTGGGGGGGGGTCTCAGGAAAAGCGTGTGTGTTTGTGTGTGTTCGGGGGGGGAGTCTTGAGGGGTGGTAACGGTTCCTGAATGGTTTGTCCAGGCCTCAAAGGGAGATTTCTCTAAGGAGTGGGGTCTCTGTCTCCTGTAGCCCCTGGAGTCTCCCCGCTGCCCTCAGCCCCGGGGGCTCGGCTTTCCATTCCCCACCCTCTCGCCCAATCTAACCCGCAGGTCTGCCATCCCCAGATCGCAGCCCAGATCCTGGTGGACCAGAGGTGATGAGGTCTCGCAGCGTCAGTGCTTCCCCAATTCAGCACCCTCCATCCGGTACAGCGTCCCAAACCCCGGGCAGCCCAGAGCCTAGCCCAGAGCCGCCGGCCGACTGCCCCGCGGTTTCTCCTCCTGAGCGCCGCACAGAGGACCCTGACGACCGAACCCCGGGTTCCCCGGGACCCTGGCTGGTGCCGAGTGAGGAACGGCTTTCGCGGGCCCTAGGGATCCCAGGGGCCGCGCAGCTTGCTCTCGAGATGGCAGCTGGGAGGCGGAGGCACTGAACAGGTATGGGACGGTCCGATGCTCACTTGGTACTGCCCAGCCTGGATCTGGTGTGCTCCGCCGACCGCACACTAGCATCGCTGGGAGAGCTTCCACTTGGTCCTGCCCCACCCCCACTCCTGCTGTGCCGCGGACCAGCCTGCGCTCCCCACGCAGTGTCAGTGGTACAGCCCTCCGGACGGGCCAGCCCTGCGCTTCTGGTTTTGAGCGGGGGAGGTAATAAAATGGTTTGACCCAGTCTTGACTTGCCAGGTGCTCTAGGCCGGGTGGGGCTCCTGAGTTCACCCCGCAAAGGACGGGGTGGGTCGATCTGGTTTCAAGGAGGGCCTCTTCTTGTAACCATTGACAAGTTTACTTCGTGCTGTGGGCCTCTAGCGGGGTCCGCTTGTGCCGATCCTCAGCCTGGCGTGCTTTCTCCCCACTCCGTTTTTCTTCTCCAACTCCTGCTTCTCTCCGCGTTCATTCATTTCACTTTTGGGGAGGTGTGAGGGGCTCACGGATAATCTTTGCTCCCGGCGTGGGGAATGCAGAGGTGGGCCGTTGTAGCGGGAGTGCACCTGAATACCCCCAGCCCCAGGCAGGAATCGTCCAGAACATCAGCTGATGGCCCGATAGCAAGGTTAGAACCAGGGTGGCTTCCTTCACAAGGAGCCTGTGGTCTCTCACTTCCGGCCTTGGTCGGCCAGCTTTCGCTGGCACGTAGACTGACACCCTTAGGGCATGGGCTGGGGCCCTGGAGCCCCCTTTGGGGCGGAGCCAGCAAGGTGTGAGTCAGCGGGCTGGGCTAAAAAAGGCTGTTAGAGCCTTTGAGCCGCGCCCCCTCTTCCATAGATGGTGACGAACTGCAGCCAGGCTTGTGTGCACACGCCACATGCTGGGCGTTCCTGGTCGTGGGAGAGGCCAGAGTTTCCTCCATCCTGGGAGCAGAGGCCTAAAGGCAGGGCTTATCTGGCCAGCGGGACTCCAACCGGGATGGCCCCGAAGCCAGCGCTGGCCCAGGCCAGAAATGTCCAGTCACCTCCGCTTGTCACCACAACCTGAATACTTGGCCCCCACCCCCACCACACCCCCATCCCCCCACCCCCGCACCCCCCAGTGAAGGAAGTTGTGGTCAGGCGGGAATGCGCAACTCCCACCGGAGAGGGGAGACAAATTAAAAGACCCGAGTGTGAATTTCCAGGCTGACGCTGGGAGGAGAGAGGGACCTCAAAGCCAGACTGGGAGCTGGGGTATAAAGAGGTGAAGAGGTGGATGCTTGAATGGTCATCACTGTGGACATTATGGGGAGTGCGCTGGGGCTTCCAGCTACCCTTGACTCAGAGCCTGGTGGAGGTGTGGCTCTAGGGAAGTAAGGAGCTCCAGTCCTATAAACACAGTCACACCCAGGAGACTAATAATAGTAACCCCAGCCACCATTCACTTAGCCTTATTCCAGCTACTGGCTTTACTTGCAGTATCTATTTTCATCTACTTACACATCTGCTCAACAATCCTGACATGTCCATTTCACGGGGGGGGGGGGGGGGGGGGGAGGGAAGTGAGGTCCAGACAGTATAAATGGCTCCAGGGAGGGGGTTGAAGCAAGATTTAATGAAGGCCGATTCCCGAGCCGGTCCTTTTAATCTCACCTGCATTTAACAAGTAATAATTGAGCCCCAATTGTTTACCTTGCACTGTGATAGGCACTGGGGAGATGCTGGTGAAACAAAACATAAAAGATTTCTAACCTTGTGTAGACCTATGTTGGAAAAGAAAAGAAAAGGAAAGGAAAGAAAAGAAAATAAATAAAAGATAACTTCAGAGAGAGAGATCAGAGTTATAAAGATAGCAAAAGGAGGTTACATTGGAGGAAGTAATGATGATGGGCTGCTGGTTTCTTTGAAGACAACATTTGAGCTGGAACCTGAATGACCAGAAGCCAAATGTATGAAGAGCTTGGGGAAGGGCATTGACAACCCTGAGAGCAGCAAGTGCAAAGGGCCCGAGGTGGAGCAGAGTTTGTTTTGTTCTAGAAACTCAGACATGTTCTCACAGAGTTGGAAAGCACAAGCTGGGAAAAGTGTGCTTCACTCCTTCCACCACCCAACCACTCTCAGCAACCTGGACTGATAGAAGGGTGCCCCTTTCCTTGGTTTTGAGGGGCCCCAGGTTGAGGGGTGGTGGTGCAGGCAGGCCCTTGGGTTTAACTGTGTTGGCCTTCCAGCCACAACTCTTCCCTCAAATGGGATGAGAATAAAACCAACGTCCAGTCTGGAGAGTGTGATCCTCAGCATTATCTCCAGGGAGATCCTGATTCCTGTGACCAGGTGCCTGTCTCAGATGCAGAAATCAAGGCTGAGTCAGGGGAAATTGTTCGCTTAGGATAACACGCTTCAAATGTCATCAGCCTTGTCCCCCAGACCGGCACCCCAAGAGCCTACCTCTCATCTTGCCAAGCTTCCAGCAGTAAAAAAACCTGGGCTCCTTCCCATCTTCATTCATCTAGGGCGGTGCTGGTGGCCCCTTTCCTTAGAACCAGGAAACAGGCCCAGCGCTTGGGGCCAGGGCCTCCCTAGGATTGCAGAACAGAGAGTCAGCCCCTGGGTTGTGACACCGTTAATAATGTCTGTCCCCATTTACTGAGCAGCTTGAAACTCACCAAGCTCTATTTTCTCTTAGCCTGTGCGCTAGTGCAGTCTCATTTCCATCACTGCTAAGAGGTTTATTCTACCCACTATGATCCTTTATCCGAAATGTGAAGTCCACAAAGCTCTGGAAATAGCTTTCCCACGTGTTGGGCACCATTTGGTTACAAAACCTAACATGACTTAATGAGGGACAATTTTCAGTTCCGGCTTATCCCACTTATTGTGAACGACTTCCACCCCTTTTCTTGAATAAATATTAAGGTGTTTATTTAAAAAAAAATTTTTTTAAAGATTTTATTTATTTATATGACAGAGACACAGCGAGAGAGGGAACACAAGCAGGGGGAGTGCGAGAGGGAGAAGCAGGCTTCCCGCCGAGCAGGGAGCCCAATGCGGGGCTCGATCCCAGGACCCTGGGATCATGACCTGAGCCGAAGACAGACGCTCAACGACTGAGCCACCCAGGCGCCCCTATTTTTTAAAAATTTTTTTAAAAACGGGGCTGCCTCAGACCTCGCTGAGAGTGTTAAGAAATACACAACTTTCTAAGATCCGAAATATTCAGAATTCTGGAAACATACCTGGGTTTAACCACGGCCTCAGCCATTTTTACAGCTAAGGAAACTGAGTCATGTGCTTGCCCCAAACCAGATCCCCGAGGTTCTGAACTGAGGCAGCACCGAAAGCATTCCTATTTCGAAAGCGCAAAAGACCTCTCCGTTACCGCACATGGTACTCCGAACTGCCAAGCCTCAAAGGCTGGCGCCCCCGGAGGTGGGGCGCCCTGGGGGCTACGCGCCCGGCGGGGAGTATCCTTGGCGGGCGGGGCAAAGGGGCTTCCGGGGCGGCAGCCACCTGGCCCGGCCCCCTCCGGCCCCGCCCGCTTCTGCTCCGCGAGGTGATTCACTCCCTCCTTCGCCCTGGGGGCCCCCTTCCCGGCCAGACGGCGGGCAAGACGGCAGGGTGTGCAGCGTCTCGGAATCCGCGAGCAAGCGAGTAGATACTCCGCGCCCCTAGGGACCCCGGCCCACCCCATGGCGGATTCCGAGCGCCTCTCGGCCCCCGGCTGCTGGGCCGCCTGCACCAGCTTTTCGCGCACCCGAAAGGGAATTCTCCTGTTTGCTGAGATTGTGAGCGTCCCGGGACAGGCGGGTGGGCAAAGGCAGGGTGGAGTGGCTGGACCACGCGGAGCCCAGAGGCCCCGGGTGAGGCAGGCGCGGGCCTGGAGGCGCTCCGCAGTGGGGCGCGGGTGGGTGGGTTAGTGGTGGAGGCCCGAAACCAGGGGCTCGGGGCGAGCCAGGGGGGTTTGGAGAAGGTGGTCAGGAGCCGCTTGAGCTACGGAGTGACGCGAGGGGCCCATAGCGCATATGGGGGGCCCTGTGGGGGGAGACCGCGTGGACACATCAGTGGGCTCCTTCGGAGGGATCCCAGGGGGCTAGGAGGCGGGGGGCCTCCCGTGGCAGGGAGTGGCGCGGCCTGGGCACGGGCGGGCGGGCTGGCTGCGCGCCCAGGGGCGGGGCCTACTGGGGTGGGGCCCTGAGCCCTGGTCCTACGGGGTTGGGCGGTCCGCCCTTTTACCAGTTCTTCCTCTGCCTTCTGTGGTGGGGCAGGAGGTCCCTAAGCCATTCGGGCCGCTCGGGGAGCCTGGGTTTCCCATCCCCCTGAAAGTGGGCGCCGCCTTTGATTCACTTGTAAAAGGGGTGCGACGCCTTTAACAGAGCCCTGCCCCTCCGGTGTCACTCTCACCGCTTCCCAAAGGGGTTGCCGAGGGAACCGCAGGTCCCGCCCCTGTCGAGGCCCTAAAGCTGGCCGCGGCAGTGCTCACCAAACACCTGGCGGCACCACTCCCTGCAGCCCGCCCCTATGCTGGAAGGGGAAAGGGGAGGGAAGCGGAGGCACCCAGCTCTACCCCTTACTAGGTGCCCCTGGACAAGTCACTTAACCTCTCTGTGCCTCACTTTTCTCATCTGTAAAATAAAGATACTAATAACAGTACCCAGCTCATTGGGTTGTCGTGATGATTAAGTAAATTAATACTTGTACAGCCCCTAGAACAGCTTTTGGGACACAATGAGCACACAGTAAACGTTTAGCTATTAGTATTTGTCATCTTTCCAGTCCTGATAGGCATCATCGGAGTGTTTGAGACCTCCAATTTAAACCAATCCCCTCAGGCCTGGGAGCTGATTCCGGGGTGGGGGGCCCTTTCCCCTGTCATCCTTCCAGATATTGTGCCTGGTGATTCTGATCTGCTTCAGTGCCTCCACACCAGGATACTCCTCCCTGTCGGTGGTCGAGATGATCCTTGCTGCTATCTTCTTTGTCATCTACATGTGCGACCTGCACACCAAGATACAGATCATCAACTGGCCTTGGAGTGTGAGAAAGGGGCGAGGCTAGGAAGGGGCCTGGGCAGTGGGGATGATCCTGGTAACTCTGAATGCTGACTTCCTCTGTTCTCCCCACGCCTCACAGGATTTCTTCCGAACCCTCATAGCGGCCATCCTCTACCTGATCACCTCCATTGTTGTCCTTGTTGAGGGAGGAAACCACTCCAAAATCATCGCAGGGGTAAAAGCCACAGAGGCAACTCCAAGGCAAAGACAGAGGGGTTTGAGAATCCAGGGGCCAGTTCTGCCTCTGCTTTTGGCAGGAAAGTATGTGGCCCGTAGCAGGCCATGCTTGTCTTCAGAGCCTGCGGGAAAGTCTGGCCCGGGCTCTGGTTCTCCTCCCAAGATCATCATTTGCTGTAAAAGGCCGTGCCTTGTGCAACACAGGGACCTTTGTGGAAAGCACAAAGAGGCGGCCTCTTTGTCAACACGTGAGACTACCATCTGCTAGAACTTTGTCTCAAATGTACAGTGTGAATGGTGCCACTGACATGTGGGGCCACCATGTGGTTACCCTGTGTTGAGAGGTTCTAGGAGGAGGGAGGGTGGGGTCGATTCCAGTCTCCTGGCCTATCCCTGGGGCTCTCTGGCTTCCTGATCTGGGTTTTTAGTCACCATCCCTGCATGGGGGCAGTCATTGGAGGTGGTAGATACAAGGAAACAAGAGGCTGAGTAGGCCGACCACGTAATCCAACCTCCCTCACTCCCACCCCAACCCTCAGGTACTGGGCCTACTTGCTACAAGCCTCTTTGGCTATGATGCCTACATCACCTTCCCCTTGAGGCAGCAAAGACATACAGCAGCCCCTACTGGTAAGTGTGTGTGTTGCGGGGGGGGGGGGACTGTTGCTGAGGGTGCTGAGGAGAGTAGGAAAGGGGTCTCCCAAAGGCCCCCTTATTGGTACTGAGGGCTTTAGTGCCAATAAGTACCATAAGCTTCAGTATTACTTGTCTGGAAATGGATCCTACCAATGCTTTCCTCTCTTTTCCTCACTTGCAGACCCTGCAGATGGCCCGGTGTAGGTGAACTCCCTTCGTTTCTCTCCGAAGCCTGCAAATAACACTTCCTTCGGAATAACTCCTCCCTGCCCTTACAACACTCCCAGCCAACTCCCAGCCTCTTATTGAAGTACAAGTGCCTTTATTGGGAGCATCTGTCTTCCTACCTGCCAGTCCCTCCTGGGTGTGGCCATCTTTAATGGGTGTGCCTCTGTCCCCCTTCCTTCTGCCCAAAAGGAGACACCTGTTCTGCCCGGACTATGCACCCACTTAAGCCACAAAATGAGAGGAGGAGGGAACCTCAGATTTCAGATTCTAGGCCCCAGGTTGTGACCCACACCAAGTAAAGTCCTCAGTGTGGGGGGTGGTTCTGTGGAGGGATAAATAAACAGATGGTTAGAACATATGATAATGAATAAATTAATCCTTTGGTCAAATGTGGATAAATCTCAAGCACCAGGAGGGGGAAAATTGGGGAGGAGGACGGCTGGAGCAAGGAAGTGAAGAAGCCAGGCCTGTTTTCTGACAAATATTAAATTACTTCATTAACACAAACGGATGAAGGAGGAAGGGGATTTATGACTTCGGTTGGGGGATGGGATCATCTACACTGACCGGAGAACGGAGCCCTCCAGGACTACACTGCCTTCAAGCCACAATGCAGTTCTTGTCTCTGGCCTGGCGGGGCATCCCTGGGCGTGAGCTCCTGGGGAGCTGTGGAGATGGGGACTTGGGGGTTCCCGCTGCATTGTCCTGAGCAGGCCCAGGCCTGCACAGATGCGGGGGCAGGGGGATGCGTTCCCCTAGGAAGAAGCCATCCTCCTCTGAGGACTCGGAACTGGAGCTAGAAGATGAGCTGGAGCAAGATCCTGAGTCCGAGCCCGATCCCAAGTTACACTGGCGGTGGCGATGTCTGCCCGAATGGTGGCGGTGATGGTGGTAGTGGTGGCGGCGGTGGCGACGGGTGGGGGCCCTGGGTGGGGGACTGCGTGGCCTGCGACGCTGGGCTGGGGGTGCACTCAGGGTCCGCCGCGGGCCTCCGTCAGACACCAGAGGGTCACGGAAGCTGACGCGAGGGGTGCTCTGGCGACCAAAGGCACTATCTTCCGGGCTTGGGTCGGGCTGGCTGGGGAGTCCCGGGGGCGGCTCTGGGGGGCCGCGGAGCCCCAGCTCTGGCATGGAGTGGCGGTGGGGGGCCCCTCTCAGAAAGTGGGCGGGCTCCTCAGGGCCTGCAACTGGAAAGAGATGGAGCAACTCCGTTATCTGGCCCCCGAGGGGAGGCCCGTGGAAGGGCTTTCTCTCCACTTCACCCCATCAGGACTGGGAAAGTGGGAGCAGCGGTCGGAGGGGGGCAGCGAGGTGGGGGGAGTTTGGGAAATGTGAGGGCTGGGGCAGGCTCTGGGTGGAGGGAATAGAAACGTGGCTTCTGATGGAAGGAGGGGGTGACATCGACTAAAGCCGATCAAGTTAGCCATAGAGTGGGGGCGGGGCCTGGGCGCGGAGGGTGGAAGGTCGGGGGTTTGGAGGAAAGGAGGAAGAACTTGGGTCAAGAAGGAACAAGCTGAGGCTAGGGGACGGGCCTTGTAACAGAGGGGGGCGGAGCCAGGGTTCACGAGGGGGTGTAGTATGGGCTGGAGACTAGGCCTAGCAAGGTTTGGGGGATGCAGCCGGGGCTGAGGTGGGGGCGGGGCCAGGGATGCCGCAGGTGAAGGGCCAGGGCGAGTCAAGGGGCGGGGCGGGGCTTGAGATGGGGCGGGGCTCCGAGAGGCTGGGCGAGGCTCGAGGGTTAGCTTACCAGGCTCCGGCTCCGTGCTGGTCCCTTTGGTGGCGGTCTCCGCCGCTTCCTCCGTGGCGGAGAAAGAGGCCGTGGATGCCGCGAGAGGTGCGGAGACCGTGCCGGCGCTCCAGCTCCGGCGGCCGGTCGCCGAAGCCGTGGGCTCAGACCCCAGGCTGCAGGCTCTCGAGCAGAAGATTAGGCCGCGGCGGGGCAGGAAGGGGCGGCCCAGCAGGGCTCGCCCGCAGCGACTACAGCAGAAGCAGCGGTCTGAGGCGTGCCAGTGCTGGCCCTCATAAGCCATCTGACCCTGGTCCAGGCCTGCGGGGACCGAAGAGAGGGGGGGAAACTGAGGCAGAGCCGGCAGGCATATCCCCTGCCTGTCCTGAATGGCCCCCTTCTTGGGAAAAGACAGGGAATCTGAGGCAGGGTACCTCAAGTCGCCCTCCCTCCCAACTCTCCAGAATGGGGCCCTTCTCTGGAGAAAGCAGGGAAACCGAGGTTTGGGCTTCACCCTAAGATTCCTCATCCTTTCTCTCCTGGAAACCGGCTGATGTCTCCTCTTCTCCCTTTCTCTCTTTCCCAGGGTGCCGCCTCCCAGATTGGGGGTGGGCATTGGACTCTGAGATGTGGGTCAGGCTTAGACATTAAGAGGTGGCTTCAGGTGGACCGAGTGTAGAAGGTGGACGGAAGGAAAGGCCTGGGTGGGTGGGCGAGGGGCAGGGCTTAGAAGGTAGGGCGGGGCCTTGGTGGGAAAGGAGTGGGTCTTAGAGGGTAGGGTGTGCCTTAGGAGGTAGGACCTTACCTAGGCTGATGCAGGAGTCTATTTAGAGTCTGGGGAGTTGGGCCTTGGCTGAAGGAGTAAGAGGGTAGCCCCAGGGGGCTGGGAATTAGAGGGAACCCTGGAAGTGGGCCTAGATACGCAGTGGTGCCTAGGGTCGTGCAGGGGGGTGGTTTAGAGGGTCCAGCATGATGGGGGATACTGGTGAGGGACTTGCGGAGAGGGGTGGAGGGCTACGGTGCCGGCGCCCGACTCCAAGTATGGACTATAACGGAGGATCCTGGTGCGGCGGCGCTCCGGCCCAGCCGTCCATCTGTCCTCCGGTCCAGTCGCCTGTTCACCCACCAATGTGCTCCCCACAGCCGTCACAGTACTCCGCGTGGCGGGCCTCGTAGCAGGCACAGCAGTGGGGGCGGCTCTGACGCATGACGTAGCGCTGCCCTCCCAGCGAGACTTCGCACTCGAAGCAGCAGAAGTGACCCATGTGCCAGTGCCGGCCCTCGGCCTCGGTGCACTCAGGGGAGAAGATGATCTGCAGGGGGGAGGAGGGGGGGACACACACGGGCCACTTCGGCCATCAGAAGGGCCTGCCCCTGGCCCTGCTCACCCTCCACTCCCACCCCGGGGAGGGCGCAGAGAGGTGCGAACCTCGTCGCAGGCTTGGCAGCGCGGGCGCAGGCGTTCGGCGTGGTGGCGGCCACAGTAGACTTTGCCAGCATGGTAGAAGTAGATGAGGTCCACCAGCAGCTCGCGGCACGTGGAGCACACGAAGCACTGCGGGTGCCAACAGGCACCCAGGCCTGCTCGGCTGGCGAATACGGCGATGTCCCCGCCTCCGATCTGCTTCCCGCACTGCCAAATGACAGAGAGACGCTGCCGCCGACATGGTCAGATGGACGGGGGTCAGCCAAGGCCTGTCGCACGTGGGCCTTCCCCTGGCTGACCTTTGTGACTGGCTCCACCTTGGGGCAACTTTTAGGCGGGCCCTGCCTACGCGGGAGGGTCCCCTAGAGGCCAACCGGACTCCTGGGGGTGGGAAACCACAGAGACAGGCCCTTCTAATCATGGGTGGCCTAAAAGGCAAGTCGTGTCCTCAGGGCGCTGGGGAAATCAAAGAGACAGGCCAAGCCCAGTAGGGGAACCTTAGTGACAAACCTCACCTTAGACCCCAACAGTAGGATCTAGGGTTGGGCTCCACCTACCCAGAGGGGCCTTGAAGACAAATTCCACCCACCACTGGGCCCTACAGACAGGCCCTGCCACTGTGGGTCAGTTCTTTTTATTTTTTTAAGATTTTATTTATTTATTTTTAAGTGATTATTTATTTATTTATTTGACAGAGAGAGAGAGAGAGAACAAGCAGGCAGAGCGGCAGGCAGAGGGAGACGGAGAAGCAGGCCTCCCTCGGAGCAGGGAGCCTGACACGGGGCTCGATCCCAGGACCCTGGGATCATGACCTGAGCCGAAGGCAGACGCTTAACCGACTGAGCCATCCAGGCGCCCCTTATTTATTTCTTTGAGAGAGAGAGAATGAAAGAGAGATCGTATGAGAGGGGGGAGGGTCGGAGGGAGAAGCAGACTCCCGCTGAGCAGGGAGCCTGATGCGGGACTCGATCCTGGGACTCCAGGATCATGACCCAAGCTGAAGGCAGTCACTTAACCAACGAAGCTACCCAGGCACCCCTGTGGGTCAGTTCTTTATAAGATTTTATTTATTTATTTATTTAAAAGATTTTATTTATTTATTTGACAGAGAGAGACACAGCGAGAGAGGGAACACAAGCAGGGGGAGTGGAGAGGGAGAAGCAGGCTTCCTGCAGAGCAGGGAGCCCGATGCAGGGCTCGATCCCAGGACCCCGGGATCATGACCCGAGCCGAAGGCAGACGCTCAACGACTGAGCCACCCAGGCGCCCCAAGATTTTATTTATTTATTTGAGAGAGAGAGTGAGAGAGAGAAAGAGCACAAGAGGGGGGAGCGGGAGAGGGAGAAGCAGACTCCCTGCTGAGCAGGTAGCCTGATGTGGGACTCGATCCCGGGACTCCAGGATCATGACCTGAGCCGAAGGCAGTCGCTTAACCAACTGAGCCACCCAGGCGCCCCCTGTGGGTCAGTTCTTAAGGACACGTCTGAACCACAAGAGGACCAGAGAGACAGCCCACGCCTCACATCCACTGTGAAGAGGGAACTAAGAGAAGGTCCACTAGGGCCTCCTTAGAGACCGACCACATTGGACGGTGAGCTCTGAGGAACAGGCCCTGTCCACCAGGGGGCCCTATAGACAGATCTTGCTGGCCAGGGAGGCCTTAAGGCATGGTCCCTGCCTAACAGTGGGACGTAAGGAAACTGACCCCATCCACCAGAGGGGACACGAGAGACAGACCCCTAGGGCTTAAGTGGCAGGCCTCATCTTCCCAGGGCCTAGAGCAAAGGCACTGCTCTCACTGACCGGGGCACTCCCTGGCTCACCTCCTCACAGATGGCCCCAGTGATGGTCACAGGGAAGATGCGCACGGTGCCACGGCCCAGATTCTCCCGCTTCCGCTGCTGGCTGAAGGCTCTGAGCTCTTTCTTCTCCTCCTCTTCCAGTGCCGTGCAGTACTGTGCCTGGGGTAGGAGGGTCTTCCAGGCTCCTCCCGCCATGCCTGCCCCCTCCCCTTCCAGAATTCATCCACACTTAGAGAGTTTACTTCTAGGCCTTGGTATAAGGGGGTGCTTCCTGCCCGAAATTCCCACCCCTTACCTCCTCTCCCAGGGCTCAGGGCTCAGCTGTGGTTTGGCCGAGTAATGGCCCAACTGTCCCTGCCTGTCCACACCTTTCACGTCAGATCGGCTTCCCTTTCCTCCTCTGAACCTGTGCATTTCTTTCCAGCTGCCTAGCATTTGCCCCGGCTGTGCCCCCACCCCCCCCAACTACCTGGCCTGCCGTTCCTGTCTTCTCACTCCTCACCTCACTGTCGTGTGGGGGAAGCTGGTGCAGCAGCTGTTTGATCCTGTATTTTTCCCCAGGACTGTTGACATACGGAACCTTGTCCTCTGGGAGGCAGCTGAAAAACTGGTATACCTGGGAGGACGTGGGGGACGGAAGAGAACAATTGAGACTAGGGGTGAGTTGAGATGCAGTGGGATGGTGGGCCCCTACTTGTCGGACAATATTAAAGTCATCGTAAGGGACCGTCTACTGACACTCTCCACCTCCCCTTCCTACAGGCTGGATCATTTCCATCACCTCCCAAACATGCTGTGATTTCCTTCAGGCCTTGACCCCACGTTTCTCTCCAGCTGCTGTCCACCGTTCTTTCTTTTACAGCAGAGTTCCTCAAAAGAGCTGTGGGCACTCGCCCCCTCCACTTCCTCTCCCATTGTCTCCAGACCTGACTGCAGTCAAGCTTCCCCACCGCCCCTTCTGTCCCTGCCCCTCCTCCAAAGCTGTTCCTGTCACGGTTGTTGATGATGTCTGCACCTTTAAAATCATTTTTCAGGTCTCAGGCCTCATCAGCTGGACCCATCAGTAGCACTGGACAGTCGATCACTCCCTTCTCCTGGCGACGCTTCGTTCCCTCGGCTTCCAGAACACTGTCCTCAGTTTCCTCCTACCTTATTGGCTGTTCCTTGTCTGTTTCCCTTTTGGGTCTTCTTCAACTAGCTGGACCCCAAATGCGGGAGGACCCTCAGGCTCATCCTTGGTTCTCTGGCCTCTCTCTACATTCACTCCCTTGGGAATCACATCCAACCTCATGGCTATAAATACCACTCTGTGGCTAATGCCTCACAAATCCATACCTCCAGCCCTGTGACACCTCCCTTGAGTGCCAGGCGGCATGGCCACTGCGCTCAGATCTCTAACAGGCATCTCAGAACTCCAGATGGCCAAAACCAAACTTACGCTCTTACTCTTCAACTTGCTCCTGCCTTGGCCTGTCCCCTATCAGTTAATCCCTCCCTCCCTGAGGTCATCTTTGACTCCTCTCTCTCACACAACCCACAAGCAAATCCTCTTAGCTCTGCTTTCAAAACACACCTGGAATCTGACCACCACTCACTACTTCTGCGACCATTGTCGTCAGTCACTGGACCACTGCACTAGCCTCCCCCTCACGGTCCCCCTGCTTCCACCCTTGCCCCTACAGCCTATTTTCCTCACAGTAGCCAGAGGGAGCCTGTTAAATCCTCAAACAAACCACATCCCTTCTCTGCTCACAACCCTTTTGTGGCTTCTCCTTCATTCAGAGTAGAGGTCAAAGTCTTCTCCATGCCCCCCTCCCTACCCCTGGCCTCACTTCCACCCCCTCTCCCAGTCACTCACTCTGCTCCAGCTGCACTGGTCTCCTCACTGTTCCCCACATGGGCCAAGCACACTCCTGCCTCAGGGCCTTTGCATCAGCTATCCCTTTTGCCGGGATAGCTCTAACCGTGGATATCTGCGTGGCACTTCTTTACCTCCTTCAGGAAACCCAAATGTCATTTTCACAGAGGCTGACCTGGGCACCCTATTTACATTCTAACATTTCTCTTCCTCTACTCCTTCCCTGCCTTTTTTTTTTTTATTCCATAGCCCTTACACCATCTGACATATTTTTCCAGGTTTGTTTACTGGCTGGTGCTCACTCTAGGAATCTAACCTCCATGTGGGCAGATGTATTTTGTTTGTGTTTTGTCCACTGCTGTGGCCTCAGTGCCCAGAACAGGGTCTGACATGCAGCAGGTGCTCAATAATTATTTGTTGAGCGAATCAGTAAATGGGGATGTGGCGAATGAAGTGCTGGGATGAGACCTGAGTTAAGCGGTAGAATAGGAGTGGGGTGAATAGGCCCCGACCAGCCCACTCAGTGGTCATTCAGTATTCCCCAAGAACTGGGGAGGGGGGCTGACCACCGTGAGATTGCAGAGGGGTCAGAAGGATGCATGCAGTCTAGTGTTGTCCCAGAAATAGGTTTCTACCTGAGTGTGTGTATGTGTGTGCCTGTGTGTGTGTGCGCGCGCATCTCCTGGAGAACAAGAGCGGGTGGCAGCCTCCGGTCACCTGCTCTGGCTTGAGACCAGGGGGCACCCAGGCATACTCCTCCGAGGCACAGCCTGAGTCATCATCGGAGATGGAGTGGCGCTGGAAGTCTGAGATTAGCCGACACATGATGCGCTCCAGGTCCACAGGCACCGTGTGCACAGCGTGCTCCTCCCTTGGGCATTTGCAGTGCTGACAGATCTTTCTGAGGGGGCCGGGATGGGGGTCAATGATTAAGGGGTAGCGCACTTGGAGTCCTGGGCAGCCCAAGGACGTCCAACTAAGGGGCAGGGACAGGCAGATTAGCACCACCCAAGGACTCCCGAGCCAGGACAAGGCTGTGGGCCCCGGGGGCGGGACTGCTGTGGGTAAGACAGGAGTGGAGGGCGAGGCTGTGAGCTGGGGGCGGGGCCGTGGGGTCTGCAGGCCATCCTCTGACTTTTATCTCTGGGACGCCAGACTTTCCTGGCAATGGGCCTGAATAGGGGCGGGGCTCTGAGTCTGAGATTGGAGTTATAAATTTAGGGGTTTCTCCTCAGGACTGGCTTTGGAGGTTGTGGGGGAACTTTCCCTAGAGACGGGCTCTAGCCTGTGCGGAGGCTGTGAACTTGTGGGCGGGTGGGGGCTCTGAGCCTGTGGGTAGGGCCTGAGTGTGCCGGCTGGTGGTATTTTATGAGATGTTTGGGGTACAGGGCTCCAGTGGGAGGATAGGACACTGGGTCCGGGAGAGGAGTTCTGAGCCTGAGAGGCGCTGGATGTCAGGGGACAATGCTCAGCGCCTGGGACTGAGGATTTCCCTAGGGATGGGACTCAGTGGCATGCGACAACACTTCTGGGGGCGGGGCTATGTGGCGGGTGGAGCTTTCCTGGAAACAGGACAATTGGGAACGAGTCAGGGGGCGGGGCCCTGAGTCTGAGCGTGAGGCTCCTCCCCCAACTGAGCTGCTCGGGCGGACAGGGCTCAAGCCTAGGGGTGTGGCCGGAGCTTCTAGGGGTTTCCCCTGAGGGCGGGGCCCTGACAAAGGCGAGGCCCTGGGATGGTCACCTACCTCCATCCATGCAGTAGGAAGCCGGGGCACTGCTCCCTGCAGGAGTTGCAGGGCTGGCCGCGGTCTGGGTCCTCCGCCTCTGGAGGCTGAAGAGGGTGGGGGCGGACGCGGGACCAGGCGAGGCGCGGGGGCGGGGAGAGAGAAGTCAACGCCCACCTCTCCACTCCAAGGCCCGCGACCGCACGCTGGGGCCTGTCCCACCAGGGCAGCGCTGGGCAGGCTGGGACAGCGCCGGCAGCGCGGGGGAGGAGGACACAACTGAGGTAGAGGCGGGGCAGCTGAGGCCACCTCCCTATATACCCCCTTTTCAGGGAATTCCCTTCCCCCTCACCCAGCCTTGGATACCTCCCACCTGCCTCTGACTCCTTCAGGCCTCAAACACCTCCCCCAGAACTCAGAATACTCTCCCCACCGGAGCACAGAGTCCCTAATCTCAGTGTCTCCTCCCAGGCCTCATCTTGGCCCCTTCTCCACCCAGGAGGCCAGCAGCATCCAGTTCCACAGGGTAGGAGTCTGAGGCCCCGTCCTTACCTGGGATCCCCACATGAACCCTGCCCCTCTTTTCTGAATCTCAACAGCCCCTCCCCCAAACCCTGGCTTCCCCCTTTCATACTCAAGGAACTGGAGACCCTCCTTCAGGATCTCAGGAGGCCCCTGATCCATTCAATAACCCCCACCGCAAGAAGCCTTGGCCTTTACCCTTCATATCCTAGGGCTATTCACTCCTCTGGACCACCAAACCCAGACCCCACTTAAAGACCCCTTCCAGAGGTAGAGCAACCCTGCTATCTAGGAACTCAGAAAGCTCCTGGTTCAAGTAGAAGCCTGGAAGCCCTCTTCCCCCACATCCCAATCCCTGGACCCTTAATATTCAGGCACCCCAGGAGTGTGGGACCTCACCCCTAAGATCGCCTTCTGCCAAGGTACAGGGAAAGTCCCTTCCCCCTTCCCTCCGAAGCTCAGGAAGTCCTCGCTCAGTCCAGGACCCCAGGATCCGGTCTTTTGGCCCTCAGAATCCCCTCCCAGAATTCACACGAGAGGGGAGACCACCAGGTCCCTGGGGTGCTGATAGAAGTGTGCAGAGAGGTGATTAGGGAGCAGGTGCCACCTTCCTCAATCCGCACGCTTCCAGCAGCCCCAGCCCCTCCGTTCTGGGAATCTGGGGACGGGGATTCCCAGACCCTCGGTGGAGCGCCTCCTCGCTATCCCAATCCCCTGCCCCCTCTCCTGGGCCTCAGTTTACCCCTGACTCCCACCGCTGCCCCGAGCCTCGCTCACCGCGCGCCCGGAGCGGCGCCTCCGGGACCCACGCGCGAACATGGCGCGCCCGGGAAGGGTCAAGCCGGGCAGGGTCAGGCCGATGGAATCCTCGCGGCCGTCAGGCCACCGCGCGTCCGGCCTGGGAGCTCTGTTCCGTAAATCTGACACCGGCGTGGGAGGAGCGCGCCCCGCACGGCCCGCCCCTGGCCCTGCACTCACTCCCGGGCCAAGGCGCCCCCTGCCTAGAGGTGAGGGGCAGGCAGCCCAGGAGCGCCACACGGGAGAGCTCCCCAGCCTTCCTGCCCTGGGCCGGAGCCAGGCCTCGGAAGCCTCGGCCCTCAGAGCCCCAGGGTAACACATGGCCTCTCACGGACTATTCCAGGGCTTGAGGGCTCTGTAGTGGAGGAGGAGGGACTTGGAAGTGGTGCGCTAGGGTATTTGTGTTGGCGTTTCGTGTCCGTTTCTCTTGGATGTTTATTTGGAGGAGGGGTTAAAGCCACCTCTTGCCCGCCCCCCCCCCCCCCCCCCGGTGATGTTCCGAGGGTCTCTTTCCCCCGGATGAATGCTGCAAGAATGATCTCCAAGCCCATCGTAGTCCCAGCTGGTGCTCCCTCGCCACCATCAGAGAGCTAGCTCTTAAACACCCCCACAGCCCCCACTCCCAAACCCTATCAGAGCCAGGACTATTTGAGACTTATGGCGGGAAGAGGTTAAAGTCACTGGCCAGGTTCCGAGGCCCCACTCCTCGCTCCCTCCCCTTCCTTACAGGCCCAGCTGCCCTGTCCCCCTAAGTCCTGAGAAATAGATCTTAAAGCCTTCCTTTCCTGGCTCCTATTTTTCTCTCTCCAGTTAGATATCCCTTTCCCTGAGCTCAGTCCCATAGCTGGGAGTCTCTCCTCCGCATGTCAGGCTTCGCTGTGCCTCAGGGCTGGGAGGAGGGGGTCCCCGGCCCGCCGTCAGAACTCGGGCGCCGGGCGGGGGTTTCTAATTAGGCTAGGTGGCGGCAGTAGCAACCGGCCTTTCGGCGTGGGCACAGGGTACCTCCTCCGTACCCAGTTCCATTACGCACATCCCAGTCACTTCCCGCCCCTCCCTGCCCCAGGGAGGAGCCAGGGAGGGGGTTAAAGGGAATGAATGAATGAGGTAACGAGTCACCCCCGTGCTCCGCCTCCTGGCCTTGCCGCCCAGCGGGTCTCCCAGTTCTCCAGTTGGGGCGCGGAAAGGAAATGGCGAGAAAGCTGGGTCTGAAGAATACGAGGCGGGTAGGTAGGGGGAGGGCTCGCTGTGAAGTATAGGGGTCCTAGTCGGGCCCCTTGGGGTTTGAGGACAGGGCTCCACAAAGGCCTGGGAAGGGGAGCGGCTAGTGGACCAGAATTAGAACCGAACCCTAGAAAGACCGGGCCTTCGCCCGCCAGTAGTGGGGCAGTGGGCAGGGCTACTCGGAGCGGGACTTAGAATGATCGACAAGGGAGGCTGCACGGAGGCTGCAGCTTGGCATAACCCGGCTGGAGGGACCTAAAGTGATGGGGTGACTTGAACGGCAGGTCCATCCAGCAGGTCAGGGGCGGAGCTTCCTTTCGCCGCCTCTCCCCCACCTCTCCTTCTTCCTCCCCCCTCCAAAGAAAAAAGACACACTGAGAAATCAGAGCCGGGTGGACTAGGTGGTTGAGGAGTTTATTTAGGGGAGGAGAATTAATCCTATTTGTTCTTCCTCGGGGAGGTCTTCAAACAATACCGAAGGGCTAGGAAAAGGGGGGGGGGCGTCTGGAGGAGAGGGGGAGGGACCACAGCCAGACAAAATGGCATACACAATCACAGGCACTACCGACGTCACAGACACAGCGGAGGGTGCAGGAGAGGGACTCCAGACCGGGCCTCCGGCCACCCTGGGGCGGGCGCGGGTGTGGACGGAGGGAGGAGGCAAGGAAAGGGGAGGGAGGGGTGGGCCGGCCCCACAGACCCGTTGGCTCTGTCCTCTGACTACCTAGCTGTCCCATCACGCGGGGGTGGGCAAGGGTGTGGGGGGTGTTTCTCTCTGGATCCCACCCCTCACCTTCCAAGCCTTACCTCTCAGCTCCTCCCAGGCCACCTCAGCCCTCAGCTTTGACTAGGGATATTCCCCCCTCCACTGCCAAACCCGCCTACTTTAAAACACTTTTTTCACTGCTCCATTGGGGTGAGCTGCCCCTTCTGAAACCACCATGAACACCCGCTCTACGCCCCGCCCTGTCTAGAACCCAGACCACGACCTCATGTCAAACTTGGCCCATTCCTGAATCCCACTTCTTGCCTTGCACAAGATCTGCCCCCGCTTAGAATCAAACTCAGGCTCCTGAATATTCCTAGCTACACCCCTTCCGTGCACTCTGGTCCCAATCCAAGACCCGCCCACTCTGGAGCCTCACCCCCTGCCTGGTTCAGGCCCCACCCCTCTAGAACCCAGTCCCCAGGTCCCAGGTCACACCCCTTCCATAAAACCCTGTCCTATTCCAAACCCTGCCCACTTTTGGGCCCCGACCCCTGCCTCACTCAAAGCTCCACCCATTCTAGAACCACGCCCTCAGCCTCCTTCCAAGCCCTGCTCCAGAATGCTCTAGGGCACCCCTCTTCCTTAGACTCTAGTTCCAGTATGTCTGGAACCCAAACCCCTTGCTTACTAGTCCTCTCCACCCCAGAGCTCCTCTACAAGTCCACCTTGGGTCAAGTCCCCCAGTTTGCCTTTCTCTCCTCTCAGGGTTGAATTTCCCCTAATGGCCCCTGTTCAGGCATTGCTGGAGGAGTCAAGGCCAGTTGGGAGAAGGGAAGGGAGAGAGGGGAGAGAGTCTGAAGTCACACCGACCCTCCCCACACAGCTGAGACCTGTCTTTTCCCTGTCCCCCTTTCAGAGTGCCCCAACCTCAGGGCACAGGGCCAGGGAACAGAGAGGGGCCAAGGGATGCAAGGGAAGGGGTGGGGTTAGGAGAGGGGCCCACTCAAGGTCAGGCCCCTAATGCATGAGGGGTGTGGAGTGGGGGCAGGGCTCAGACAGATAAATAGATATTTATATATAATATATATATATATAAACAGCAAAGAGAATTAGAGTCTCCTGGCTTGAGGGGCGGAGACCTGGGGTATAGGGGTGGAAAGGGGGGCAGGGCTTCTGAGCTCTTGCCCACCCATGGGGTCCTCCCGGGCCGCACTGACCTGTGGAGACAAAAGACACAGAAAGGAGAGGGGGTCCAGACGTAGGTTGTGCCCTTAGGGAGGGGGGCTGGGCTGCTATGCTTCCACCTTGGCTTTACCCCCTGCCTGCCATGCCTTTTCTTCCTTCCTTCTTCATTTATAGTCCTCGGGTCAGCTTCATCCCAGCTGCCCCTACCGCGAAGACAGACCTTTCGCCCACTAGATTAAGTACCAAAGACATTATGGTCCCCCCTCCCCCAACCCAAAAATGTCCATTAACATGTACTGTTCTAGCCTTTGGTGATACACTGTATTGGGCAAAACAAAGCTCCTTATCTTTGTGGTGCTTGCCTTGTGACAGAGAAGACAGACTTCAAACAATAACAAAAATATGTAAGTGAGTTATCTATCCTCACAGTAGCCTTACAAGGTAGGACATCAGGTGATAGTAAGTGCAATGTAAAAACAAAAGGTAGACCAGGGTGAGGGGGATTAGGAGTGCCAGTAGAGGAAGAAATGTAGCTGTGGTAAGTAGGGTTGTCAGAGAAGACCTCATTTAAGAAGTGATATTGGAATAGAGTTAAGGAGGTGAGGGAATGAGACATGCAGATAACTGGGATGAAGAACATTCCAGGCAGGGGAACAGCCAGTGCAAAGGCCCTGGGGTAGAGCCATGTCTAGTGTGTTTGAGGAACAGCAAGAAGGTCAGTGGGGCTCCAGTGGAGTGAGCAAGGGACAGTGGTAGGAGGTGATGTCAGAGAGGTCAGTAATGGGGTCATAAAGGGCCCTGTGGACTAGGTTGTGAGGACATCAGCTTTGACTCTGGATGAGGTGTAAGTCACGGGAAGATTTTGAGCAGAGAAGCATAAAATGAGAGTAAAGTGTCTCATGTCGTTTCTATTATTTCCTCAATAAATGTTTCTTAACATTAGTAGGGCTCTAAGTGATGTGTGTACAGCATGAATAAGTCATGGTCACGTCCTGTGGTTTAGAGGAAGAGACAGTCAATAAACATATAAACTAATAATTACAGACTGTGGTAAGAAAAACACGGGGTACTATAAGAGAGATAAGAAAGGGGACTTTAAGAAGCTGGCCAGGTAAGATTATCAGTGTGTGTGGGTGGAAAACTCCAGGGGGAAAGCAAGTACCAAGGCCCTGAATTTGGCTTGTGCCTGGAATGCAGTTGGGGGTGGGGAGTGGGAGGAGGTGGGAGGTCAGAGAAGGGACAGGTGACGCTTGGCGTCATGCCTGGTGAGGGCTTTGGCTTTTAAGGTGAGTGAGATGGGTGCCCAGGCAAGGCTGTGAGCACAGGAGGGCCGTGTCCAGATTTAGGATTTAACAGGATCCTTCCCAATGCTGTGAGTAGAACAGAATGGGGATGCGGGTAGAAAGCTGTGAAGATGTCCAGCGGAGAGGACAGTGAGACGTGGAAGATTATGGATATATTTTGAAGGTAAGAGTCAACAGGAGTTTTTGATTAATTAGACGTGAAATACCTAATAAACTCCTCCCTGCCCTTTTCCACCCTGGCCAAGTGCCAGAAGCTACCTCCACCCACGTGTTGCCATCCCCCTGCCCCTTCCTATTTCCCTCCCTCATAGGTGAGGAAATCACACTTCTCTTTTGAGGCCCAGCAAGAAGGCCTGCAAGGCTTTCCATTGCTTCCGCCCGCCCCCTTCCTTCCGTGAAATTCCACACCACCTCTCTCACCACACGGGTTGGGGAGAGATGGCAGATCGATCACCTCCTCCGGGATTGGTGAGCTTGTCTGACCTTCATGACCCCTTTACCCTCACCATCTATTGGCCTTATTGGAACATACTGGCTTACTAATCACTTCTAAGGCCCACCTCCTCTTCCCTTCGTGGATTCCTGCACTACGCAAGTCCCCCTGCCATTCCCTTCTTTCATTGGTTGCTCTGCCCGCTTTTCTCTCCCCTCCCTTCCCTCAGGGAGGCGCTACTACTTCTCTCCCATTGGCTTTTCATTCTGCCCATCTTCAAGCACCACTCTCTTGCTCTCCATTTGTTGGCTAGTTTTTCGTCCTTCGCATGTAGCTCCGCCTCTCTATTGGCGCCTTCAAACCTCCACCCCGTGCCTACGTACCATTTACTCTTGACTCTTATTGGCTCACTGACCCGCCCGTCTCCCTTCCTGTACCCTCCTTGGCCGCGCCGCCCGCCCGTCACTCACCAGACTACATCTGATTGGAGAAGGAGGTGGGCGCACCCTGAGGGCCATAGCCTTGCTGCCCGTAGTCTCCCTGAGGCCCGTAGCCGCCGCCACCGCCGCCGGCGGGCTGCCCGTAGTCGGGCTGGTAGCCGCCCTGGGGCCCGTAGGAGTCCTGGGGCCCGTACCCGCCGGGGCCCTGCCCGTAGCCCGCCTCGCCATAGGCGTCCCCGGGCGCTGGTTGCTTCTCGGGGGCGCCGGGGGGTGCGCGCATGAATGGGGCAGCCCAGCCTGTCTCCTTGAACACGAACCACAGGTTGCCGACCCAGAGCACCAGGTTCAGGAAACCGAACACCTGCGGGGAGACAAAGCCTGGCTGTCGTCCTGCGCATTGAGTTGGCCCCGGGGGACGTCGAGGCCGCCTGCGTCGATCATAGATCCGTGGCCTCCCGAAGGGTGGTGGTAATAAAACCCGGACCCTCTAGAGTCCTGGCGCATGAACGCAAATGTGCAGAAAATTCACCTGGGGTAGGGGGCATGGGCCGTGTTAGAATTCAGACTCTCGAGGATGTTGACATCTATCACTGTGACATACACACATTTATACATGTATAAAATATAATATAAATTTGTAATAGGGTAAAATGTTCAGCATAAATTTTCATTATGTATGTAGATATACCACTAACAGATGCACATATACACATGTATATACGCATATACAAAGTATATAAATATATGCTTTTATATTGAAACAAATATATGGAGCTTAAATATATACAATATAATTCAATTTTGGGACAGGAAGTAATATCTCCTCTTTACAGTTGAGGAAACTGAGGCCCAGAGAGGCTAATGTGCTCAATGTCTCACACCCAGCAAGTGACAGAAAAAAAGTTGGTATCTTAGTATCTGTAACACTTGTATACAACTTACCACATGCCAGGCCCTTTTCTAAGCACTTTGTATGTTACTAGTTCACTGAATACTCAACTTTGGAGCAGGACCTCTTAGCAGTTTTCAATTTACATGCTCAGACTGAGGTGGAGAGGTTGAGTAACTAGTTTGAGGTCCCAGAGTTGCAGGTGGCGGAGCTGGGATTGAAGCTCAGACAGTCTGACTCTGGCCAGTAGGGGGAGTCCAAGTGGGAAACATTTCAAGTTATTCTTCATTTTGCATACTGTATAAGGACATTGAGGTCCCAAGACGGTACTGAGTTGCCAGAGGTTCTCCACGACTAGGCTGGGCCTGGGATCCAGATCTCCCAAACCTAATCGGACAGACAGTCTCATATTCCCCTCCCGGGGACTATTTGTTTTAATTGCTATCTTACCCTTCAAGGCCCTGTTGTTGGCATGCCTCCTCCAGGGAGCCCTCTTGGATCACCTTTGAATTCTCCCCTCATTCTATTCTCTCCACCAATCCCCAGGCCAGACTGTGAGTTTCCCAGCCTCCCTCCCCACCTGGCCCAGCGGTCCAGCCACCTTCCCAGGGCTTACCACTGAAGTGTTGAGGCCAGAGGTCACAGGGTCCCTCAGCTCCTTGCATGTATTCCCCGCCTGGTGGCAGACAGACATCCCTTTGATAATGTTCTCTGGGTCAGTGGCCATCTTCACGTCTGACAGCCCCTTGGCCCACGCTGATGAGCTAACCAGCCACATGAAGGCGAACACTGCCGTGGCCAGGAAGTCCTAGGACAGGCAGGGGAGAGGCAGATGGCACTGTGAGTGGGCTGCTTCATGTCATGCTGCAGGGCCTCCTCAGATCACAGGCTTTCTTGGGAGAGGGAGGCCCTGCAGAAAAGCCCTGTCTCTTCCCTGCCTTTTCAGCTCTGAAGCCCCCAATACTCACTTGAAGGTGAGCATTCCTAGCTTGGGCGTGTGTGTGTGTGTGTGTGTGTGTGTGTGTGTGTGTGTGTGAGAGAGAGAGAGAGAGAGAGAGTGTGAATGTGTGCGTGCACGTGTGTGTCTTTGACACAGAGGATGTGGGAGTGTAATTGTGTGGGGGTGGGGATTTTGTGGGATGGTTTCCGAATCTGTGAAAATAGCGTCTTTCTACTTTCATCTGAATGTAGGAATTTATGTCATTTTGTGTCTGGGATGAGGGTGTATGAGTACAGCTGTGTAGGAATCAATGTGTCTGGGTGGGCATGATGACAAGCATGACTGTCACGGTGAACCTCTGTGCACCTTCCTTTGATCTAGACTGCGTGGTGGTGTGCGAGGTGGCAGGTTTCCAGAGGTGGGCCTGTCTGGGATTCTGTGTGGGCTCTGAGTGTGTCCCTGTCATTCTATGGTTCGGTTTCTTTGATGCTCACAGCGGCGACAGCGGTAACATCTGTGGCTCTTATGCTGACTGCCGGCATGTGGGGCTGTCTAGGGTTTGGGAGTGGCCTATGAACATGGCCGTGTCCCTGAGGCTCCATGTCCGCCCCCCCGCCCCCGGGCGCTGCACTTGAGTGGCTGTGGGGGGCTCACCATCATGGGTCCTTTGTTGTTCTCTCGGTACTTATTCTGCAGGAAGATGTAGGTGGCCAGAGCCCCCATGGAGTACAGAAAGGCAAACACAGCTACGGTGACAAAGAATTCGGCTGATGAGGAGTAGTCTCCCACCAGGAAGATTTTCTCAGTGTCCCCTCGGCAGGTGGGTGCATCAAAGTACACTTGGTGCAGCCTGTGGAGAGACATGGCAGGTGTGGGCCAGACCCTAAGAACACCCACCATCCCCCCTGCCCAGTCATGGGTTCCCCAGATTCTGACAAGGTCCCAGGAAGAAAGAGGAGGAAATAACCATTCACAGAGCACCTACTGTATACCAGTCACATTTTACTGATTGTTCACAGCATCCTGGTGAAATAGGTCTCATTCAACCCTTACTCCAACCCAGGCACTTTGACCTCTTGGTTATTTGTAGAATGTACCAGGCACCCTCCCACCTCAGGATCTTTGCACTGGGATGCCCTTCTCCTATACATTACTCCCTTCATGTCCTTCAAGTTTTGCTCAACTTTCACCTCAGTGAGGCCTTTCCTGATCTCAGTATTAAAATCAAATGGAACCATTCCCTCCCAGTGCTCCTTAGCCCCCTTCCTAGCTCTGTTTTTCTCTGTAGCAGTGATACCCCATGCATCTGACATATCATGTGTTTTACTTTTTTCCTGGATTTTTCCTGTAATTAAAAGAGGGCTGGGCTTTTTCATTTGTTGCGTTCACTGCTGTATCCCTAGGACCTGGAACAGTGCTGCCACATAGTAGGTGCTCAATAGATGTTCATCAAATGAAATGTACAGAGGCTCAGAGAAGTGCATTAACTTGCCTAAGGTCACACAGCTGGGGAGAGAATGGCACAGTTGGGCTCTGAACACTGTGTCTTCCCCTACATCCTGTTGACTCTTCTCCCTACCCCACTTCAGGTCCCCAAGAGAAAAGAAACGTATGCATAGCAGAGGAGAGCACAGAGACTACAGAACAGAAGACAGACAGACAGACAGGAGGGTAGGAGGGATCCTGGAGCACACAGAATGGATGTACATATGTGAGGTGGGGAGGCGCAGGTTGGGAAGGTGTCCTGGGACTAAGGCCTTTCCTGCGGTGTAATGGAGGTCATAGGGAGAAAATGCGTGTAGGGAGAAGGTCTGGGGTGGGGTCCCTAGACCTCTGGCCTCAGACTGGGGGGCAGGATCCTGAGACTGAGCAAATGGTGCTAGTCCCCTTGTGTGGCAAAGGTCCTGAGGGAAGGGGCTTACACTTACAGATCACCTACAAGGCACTTTAGCTAATTGCCTCATTTAATGACCCTCCCCCCGCCACTTCTCTAAAGCAGGCATTAGTATATCCATTTTACAGATGACCAGAGGCTCAGCAGGGTTGTGTTAAGTTGCCCAAGGTTGTACCGCTGCTAAATGACAGAGTGAAGAGTTTAATCTGGGTAAGTTTCTGGGTTCCTAGTAGGCTGAGTTGGGAGAGGGGGTGTCTGATGGGAAATGGGGGGCCCTTGGGGGTTATCAGGGCAGTGGGGGGTCGGTCAAGGGGACCAGGGCAAAGACTTTTTCCCCCAGGAGACTTGTGGGTAAAAGGCAGATCTTCACGACTGGAGGTCCTAGGTATGGGAGCTCCTGAGGAGTCCACAAGTTTTTGTGGCCTTCTGGATTCCCAAAGGACTCCCAGCAGTATCCCATGCTGCCAGCTCCCCTCCTCCCCGAAACTCTGTTCCCTGGCTTCTGTGAACCAGTGGATCCCTGCTCCCCACTGCCCCTCAGGCCACACCTCCCTGGTGCCGCTTTTTCTTTCAACCATTGCTCAGGGTCTGTCCTGGATTTTCCTCTCTCCACTCTTCCCTCTCCCCCCTGGGTGATCCCCTGAGCCTACATTTATCCTTAGTGCTCGGAAGTGCCCAATTTCCAACTCAATCCCTGACCTCTTTCCTGAGTCCCTTAAACTTGTTTATTTTCTTTATTGTGACAAGCCCTGGTGGAGCGCTCATCGTGTGCCCTGCACTGTGCTAAGCACTTTACAAGTATTAATTCAGTTGCTATGCTTCATAACCTTGTAAGGGGTATAATTATCCCCTTTTACCGACGAGGAAATTGAGACCTGGAGCAGTTACGTGATTTGTCCTAGGAGTGGAGGAACCTCAGAAGCCTCTACTGAAATTGTGTCTTTGGGTCTCTGTCTTCCCACTCCCCAGGAGGGAAGCATCATTGCGAGGGCAGTGACCTTGCCTGTTTGTGCTCGTCCTCATGTTCCTAGCACCTGGCACACAGTATGAGTCCAGTAAATATCAGAATTGCTTAGCTGGGTTTAATCATTCCCTATAGCTAATCAGACCCCTTCGTTATTCTCTGGGATAAAACCCTGCACGAGGACCCCCTCTTTGAATTTCTCCCAGTCTGCAATCATCTTTTTTATTAATTTATTTGTTAAAATGTTGGCTCCATGACGCTAGGGAGCTTGGTCTGTTGTTGTTTTTTTTTTTCCCCCTGTTATGTCCCCAGCACTTTGAGCAGAAACTGGCACACAGTAGGTTCTCCAAAAAAACGTATATGGAGGGCGCCTGAGTGGCTCAGTTGGTTAAGCGACTGCCTTCGGCTCAGGTCATGATCCTGGAGTCCCGGGATCGAGTCCCGCATCGGGCTCCCTGCTCAGCAGGGAGTCTGCTTCTCCCTCTGACCCTCCTCCCTCTCATGCTCTCTGTCTCTCATTCTCTCTCTCAAATAAATAAATAAAATCTTTAAAAAAAGAATCTTTAAAAAAAAAAACGTATATGGAATGAATGAATGGGAATTAAATAATATTGGCTGACATAATTGAGCAACTAGTGCTCTAAGGCTATTTATCCGTATATACTTCTACTTTTGAATCTTGTTTATTGCTGGTCTCCTGCCCCTCCCCATTCACTAGAACACAGCCAGAGGGCAACAGCCTATGCCTGTCTTGCTCACCAGATGTCCTAGATGTCCAGAGCAGTGCCAGGCACAAGGTAGGTGCTCAGTGCATGCGCAGTGACCTGAGCCAGTGTGGTCTCCTGAGGTGGGGGCTGAACAGGAGCCACCAGGGAGGCAGTGTTGGCCAGTCTTACCCCACCCCTACCCTCTCTCTGGGGATCCCCCCCCCCGGGTGGGCTGGGGTGGGGGGGCGCACCTGAAGGGGTACTCGAATTCAACCTCGATGCTGAGGTCACTCTCTGACTTGTTGGCACACTCCACACTCAGCCGGAGCTCCCCGGAGTAGCTGCCACACGTGGCAAAGGCGAAGATTGCAAAGACCTTGGGCAGCAGGGACGGGGGCGGTCACGGTGAGCCTGTGCACATGTGGGCTGGGCTGCCCTCCCCTGGACAGACCGGGGCCCAGCACAAGCAGCAGCAGATGGACCAGCCCCCACCCCCACCCCCTAATCAGGGCTCCTCAGCTCCAAGGACAAGCTGATTACAGGGGTGTGGCTGTCTCTTCCAGTCTTTCTCTCAATGTCTCTGTCTCCACCTCTCAGTGCTCTGACCCCCCTCCTTCTCTCTTTTATCTCAGTCTCTTTATTTCTCTGTCTCTCTGTGTATTTCTGCCTGTCTTCTGTTGTTCTCTGTGTCTCTATTTCTCTTGGTATTTGTTTCTCTGTCTTTCTCAGATGTCTCTTTGTCTCTGTATCTCTGTTTCACTCTCCGCCTCTGACTCTCTAGTATCGATATAGGTCTCTGTCTGTCTCTTTTTTCTCTGGCTCCATCTGTGTAAATGTATGTCTCTCCCTCTGTGTGTTTCCGTCCTTGGTCTGTTTGTATCTATCTCCCTGCTCTGTCTCTGACTTGGTCTCTGTATCATGCTCTCTCTGTCTCCCTTGTGCATCTCTTTTTCTCTGTGTATCAGTTTCTCCTTTCCTCTCTCCTCTGAGTATCTCTCTTTCTCTGTTTCTGTCTCTCCCCCATCCCATTTTTTTTTCCTGCCACTCTTCCTGTGTCTATTTCTCTTGGCATCTCTGTTCTCTGTGCATCTCTGTCTCCCTTTTTCTTTGTCTCTTTCTGCTTGTCTCCACTCTCTTTCATCTCTCTGTCTTTTCTTCTCGGTATTTCCATCTCTGTCTCCATCATTCCCTGTCTCTCATTCTCTCAGTCTCTTTCACTGTTTCTGGATTTCTTTGGCTTTGCATCTTTTCCGCAGCAACCAGCTTCAGGCTCCACCTCCCCTGCCCCTCTCTCACCTCAAGGGAGGAGATAGGACGTCACATTCTTCCACCTCACAACGGGGGTACCCTTGGTCTTACATGACGTCACATCACAGCCCATCTATTCTCTGGCCCCGGCCCCTTGGGACCTCACCCTGGATCCCAATTCTTCCAACCCCTTCCACCCCCACCCACCCACCCACCCATCCATCCATTCCTTGCTCCCCACCCCTACTCTTCCAGACTCCACCACCTCCTTCTCTCTCCCCATGGCCCCGACCACACTCACCCATTGCAGCACCTTCACGAAGCCAAGGGGCTCCTTGACCACCCGGAACTGACCCCCGGCCACCAGCTGAGGAGAGAAACGGTGGCGAGGGGGTGGGATTGTTGGGGATGGAAAGGGAGATGAGGGGCAAGGCCACCAGGTGATGACCCCTGGGACTAGGGCATGTGATCTCCGGGAGTGAGTGATGTTGGGAGAGGGGGTGGGAAGGAGAAAGTGACACTTCAGGGAAGGTGTGAGCACAGAGTCTCTGAGAGAAGACCCTCGGGGTTCAGGACTGAAGGGGAGGTCTGGGGAGATGGTGAGGTTGATGGCAGAGGGTTGTTGGGGTGAGGAAGATGGGGATGGGGTTCGGACTAATTAGGGAAGGGGAGAAGGTCTGAAACAGTAAAGGTGAGTCAGATGGCGAAGGGGATCAGGTGGAGAGAGTGAGGAAGGAGTCGGGGTTCATTAGGGTGGGGGAGGGGGTCTTGGGTGGTGAAGGTGAGTCATAACAGGAGGGTCAGTTTGGCTAGGGTGGGGGAGGGGTCTGCAGCGGTAAAGGTGAGACAGATGGTGGTGGGGGGGGTCTGAAGTGATGAGGATGGGGAGGGGTTTGTACTGGTTAGAGAGAGGGTGAGGTTCTGAGGTGGTGAAGAAGAGTGAGATGGCAGAGAGGGTATGGGCTGATTAAGGTGGAGGAGGGCTGGGACATGGCTTCACTGGATATGCATTGGGGGAGGGGAGACTAGGGGTTTTGGAGAGGCAAAGTCGGATCGTGTCCCTTGGTCTGCTCTGGGGGAAGGGGTGGTCATCTACTGGGGTACCTTTCCTGGGAGGGGCAGGTGTCAGCCCTCCCCCTCCCCCACGCCTTCTGTCGCTCTATTTCCTAGCTCATCTACCAGCAACCCCCATCTTCCTTCCACTCTTCCTCCTCTCCCCCTCCCCGTTGCCCCTACTCTAGCCCCAAGACCCCTCTTCCTCTCCTCATGATCGCCGGTAAGGAACCGGGCTTCTGGCGGACCCCGCTGCGGCAGTGAGGACGGCCCTCGCTGCGGCAAAGGGCGCGCTTCTTCTTTTCTCCACCTCCCCCTTCCTCCCTCGCCTGCCTCAGACCCCAGCCCCAGTGCCGGGGACCGAGTGTCCGCTGCCAGGACCCTGGCCACCACCTCTCAGAGTCGCCTGATCCGTGGCGATCCGGGCGGGGAGGCCGGGCAGCGGCGGGCTCTGTCCTCGGTGCTGGAACGCGTACCTGATTCACCACGTCCATGTCTGCCAGCAGCTGCATCAGCAATGCGGGGGGCGGGAGGCGCCTGCTAACAAGGGCGGGCGCGGGGCGCGGCGGGGGCGGCGCGCGATCGTCGGAACAGCCAGGCGGCCGCGGCTCCGCCCCTCGCGCCCCCGCCCCACTCGCGGCGCGCGCCTGCACACCGCGGGCCGACCCGAAATCTCGCCGGCCGCCATTCCAGCCCTAAAGCTGGAGCCGCGAGAGCGCTCTGGGAAGATCGGTGTCTCGGAAAACACATCTAGAGGTCTGGGGAGAGGAGGACCGTTCGGTCCCACGGTACGGCGTTTTTGCCACTTTACGGAGTTTGTTGACTGTGTTCCTTACAACAGCCCTCTGTGGTAGGGACTATTAGCCCCGTTTTTACGGATGAGGAAAATGAATCCCCAGAGAGGTGAAGCTGCTTGCACAAGGTCGCCCCGCTAGTAATTGGCAGTGCCCAAAGTCTCAGCGATTTAAACATAGTTCAAGGTCTTAAAAACCCCTCCCTCCTCCTCCAACCATCTCCCCTATTTCTCTCTTTCCTTTTAGTCAAATTTTTGCCTGCTCCAACTCTACCCTTTACGTCCTGTTTATTCCTCAGCCTTCTTTTAATTGGACTTTCCCTCCTTCATGCCACTGAAACTAGGCCCACAAGGTCAATGGCGAGTGCCGTGTTGCAAAATCCAGTGGATAAATACAATTGGAGTTTAAGATGGTCAACCTCATTTATGCTAAAAGAAATGCCTATAAAAACTAAGATACTGGTTTTCATCTTTGAGGGTGGTGAATATAAAAGTTTGCTTAAGTTCAGTATTGGCAGGTTGGCCAGAAACAGGCATTCCCATAAATTACCAGTGGAAGTTAGATCGGAATAACCTATGTAGAGGGCAATTTGGCAAAATCCAGCAAACTAACAAATCCATATACTGTTCAGCTCAGCATTTATACTTCTAGGAACTTATCTGACAGATTCATACATGTGCTAAAAGATGTATGTATAAGATGATTCACTGCAGTGCTGTTTATAATATGAAAGAGTGGACATTCCCTAAGTGCTCATTACTAGTGGCCCATTTAAGTAAAATCCGATAGAGCCACAAAGTGGAGTACTATGCAGCTGTCATTAATACTAATATGGAGGGGCACCTGGGTGGCTCAGTTGGTTAAGCATCTGCCTTCGGCTCAGGTCATGATCTCAGGGTCCTGGGATCCAGCTCCACATCGGGATCCCTGCTCAGAGAGCTTGCTTCTCCCTCTCCCTCTGCCTACCGCTCCCCCTGCTTGTGCGTGCGTGCATGCCCATGTGCGCTCTCTCTGTCAAATAAATAAATAAATAAAATCTTTTAAAAAATACTAATATGGAGCCTTGGAATGATCACCAAGATAGTTAAGTAAGACATGCAAGATGCCAAACTGTGTGGGAATTGTGTGGAAAGAAAAGGAAAGGATTATATCCTAGTTATATAGAGAATGGCTAACATTTTAAATTGTCGCTGTTCCATGTCAAGCACTGTTGGGAGAGCTTCAATGTATCACTCATTGAAATCCTCACAGCAACCCTATAAAGCAGGTACTACTACCATCCTCATCTTACATCTTTTTTTTAAAGATTTTATTTATTTGACAGAGAGAGAGAGCGAGCACAAGCAGGGGGAGCGGCAGGCAGAGGGAGAGGGAGAAGCAGACTCCCCACAGAGCAGGGAGCCCAATGTGGAGCTCGATCCCAGAACCCTGGGATCATGACCTGAGCCAAAGGCAGTTGCTCAACCAACTGAGCCACCCAGGCACCCAGCACCTGTTCTTCTTCTTTTTTAAGATTTTATTTATTTATTTGACACAGAGAGAGGGAACACAAGCAGAGGGAGTGGGAGAGGGAGAAGCAGGCTTCCCCCTGAGCAGGGACCCCAATGCAGGGCTCGATCCCAGGACCCTGGGATCATGACCCGAGCCAAAGGCAGACGCTTAACAACTGAGCCACCCAGGCGCCCCAGCACCTGTTCTTTTTTTTTATATATAGTTTTTTTTTTAAGATTTTATTTATTTATTTATTTGAGAGAGCGAGAATGAGCAAGAGAGAGAGAGCACATGAGATGGGGGAGGGTCAGAGGGAGAAGCAGACTCCCTGCTGAGCAGGGAGCCCCGATGCAGGACTCAATCCCAGGACTCCAGGTTCATGATCTGAGCCGAAGGCAGTCACTTAACCAACTGAGCCACCCAGGCGCCCCAGCACCTGTTATTCTTAACCACTGTGCTAACTTACCAGTACAGCATCCTATACATGTATAAAATACATCTGATAACACTGGTTGCCTCTAGAAGGAAGGGAGAATTTCTGCTTTATACCTCTCTTTGCCTTTTGAATTTTTTAAAAAAGATTTTCTTTATTTGTCAGAGAGAGAGAGAGAGACAGAGCACAAGCAGGGGGAGCAGCAGGCAGAGGGAGAAGCAGGCTCCCCACTGAGCAAGGAGCCCAGAACCCTGGGATCATGACCCGAGCCGAAAGCAGTTGCCCAAGTGACTGAGCCACCCGGGCTTCCCCTTTTGAATTTTCTTAAAAGTATATTTGTTTATTTAATCTCTATACCCCACATGGGGCTCAAACTCATGACCCTGAGATCAAGAGTCACATGCTCATCCAACTGAGCCAGCCGGGTGCCACATGTACCTTTTGAATTTTGAACCATCTGGATGTATACCTATTTGTTAAACATCCCCATACACACACACCCTCGAATTTGCACAAATATGTAATGGATACCTCCCAGTTAGTGCCTTTTTGGCAAAAGAGCTTGGGTTTCGACATTCAATCGCTTGATTTTGAATCCCACCTTTAATATTTATTCCTGTATGACTTTGGACATGTAAAATAGTTTAACATGGTACCTATAGGGTTGCCGCACTGATTAAACAAGATAATCACTGTTATGCACTTAGCACAGAGCCAAATAAATGGTTCATTCTACTTCCTACACATCTCTGGAATCCACTAATTTCTCACCATCTCCTCTGCCACCTCCCCTGGCTAAGGCAACCATGGTTCCTGCCAATTTTAGCATCTCCAGTCTCTTCCCCCTCCCTTCTGTTTTCAGCACAGCCGTCAGAGCATCCATTTAAAATGCAGTTAACTATGTCACCACCCTGCTCAAATCTCTCCCATGGCTCCCCACTGCTTTTAGGAAAAGTCGCAGGGTTTAGAGACTTGGCATTGAAGGGTGTGTGTCATCTGGCCCCAGGTGGCCTCTCCCACCTCATCTCTCAACAGTCTCCCTCACTCTCTCTGTTCTGCCCATGACTTGCTGTGCCCACAATGCACCAGCCTAGCCACCACAAGCCTTTGTTTTCAAGGCCCAGTGCAATCCTATATTCTGAGTCCCAGTCTCCAATTCCTGCTTCCTTCAAATTTCAGTCCTGGCTGGATTGACACAAATTATAAAAATGAGAAATTCTTGCTCTGGGAGCTGGGATGAAACCCTAGGTCAGAACCTCCCCAGCAGTGGCCCCATCTGGGACCTTTCCCAGCACTGCTGCCAATTCTTTTGGAGTGGGGCTGACTGCCACCTTGGACAAGTCCTGTGGCATGTCTGAGCCCACTCAGTTTGGTCTGAGGGAAGCCCAGAACAGTGCTTGGCACAAAGCAAATGCCCAGTAAACCTTCACTTAGTTAATGAGACCCCAGAGGCTGGGCGATGACTACAGGCAGGGCAAGAAGCAGAAAGGAGCTGTGGGTTCTGTGCGGGAGGAGAGTGGGGTACTCTTAGGTGGTCTCAGGAAAACCAGGTGGGCCCTGAGTGGGTTCCCACAGGCTGAGGGCCTCGTCCTTTGCTGTCACCCATGTCTTCTGTCAATGGACTTAGATTTTCTTTCTCTTAGGCAGAAGGTAAGCGGGAGACAGGGTAATCCCAATTTAGTTTCCCGGAAATTCCTGATGCTGTCAGAGGACCCCTCTGCCTGACATATTATATACCAGGCTAAATCCAACCTCCGGGCCTTTCTATTGGCAGGACTCTACTCTTGAGTATTCTTATCCTTTCCATCCCATCTGTCCTTCCTCAGGCTGACCTGACTGACCCCTTGTGGAATCTCTGACTTGCCCCCCACTCCTCACCCAAGCCCCCACACATCCTCTCTCCTCCTCCTTCCTCCATCTCTGTCCGGTCCCCTCCCCCTCCCCCCCCCCACCTCCACTCTGTCTCCAGCTTTTTTTGGCTGCTGTCTCTTCCTCCTCCTCCTCCCTCCTTCCCTGACGCTGAATAATCAGGCCTGGCTGTCCTGGTTTCTGGAAATATTCGTGTGTGGGCAGTGGCTCAGGGCTGAAGCAGGGGATGGATGCCTGGGGGGCGCTGGGCAGCCCCAGGCCCCCAGGACAAAGACACTGAAATCCAGGGCTATGGTCCATGCCTGTCTCCCCCTGGGGAAGGGAGAGCAGGAGGTTTATTGAGCATTGGAGGAGGGGTGGGAATTCAGAGGGCATGGACACAGGCCATTTCATCTCCCAGGTCCTCCTCATCGAAGCGAGAGAGGATCGATTCCTCATCACTATACAGGGAGCTGGTCCCTTGTGCCAGCAGGTCACTGGCGGCACTGTCCATCTCGTCCAGTGTCAGGCGACACGCATCTGCAATCTCCTGCTTGGCCAGGGCCACAAAGCGTGGGTCTCGGGCAAAGAGGCCCAGGCCCTCGGAGATGAGCACCTGGGGGTACAGATGGCATCAGAGTTGGAGAGGGCACAGCATGGAATCAAAGCAGTGGGCACAGAGGGCTCAGTGTACATAGATGATGCACCATCCGTGAAGGAGTGCAGGGAAGTCACTGGGGACACTGGTGCACACACATCATGCTGAGCAGAAGTCGCAGAGCAAAGGGATAGATAATCACATGCACAATGCAGAGACCGGAGGGTTGGGGGTGGGGCTTTTCCCTCCTTCCCAAGCTCCCACTTCTTCCCCTTCTCCCCCAACCCTCTTGCCCATGTCCCTTCTAGACTCACAGCTTCCACCAGGCTGTCAGCACTGCCCCTCTTGCCATGGCTGGAGTCCGAGTGGGTTCCAGGCACGTGCAGACAGGTGAAGGTGCGCAGCCGACCACTGGATTTGCCGAGGTATCCCTCCCCCGCTGCACCCTCCTCCACCAATAACAGTGGGGCATAGAGGAGCCGACCCCGTTGAGGAGGGGTTGCCCAGGAACCCTGGACCAGAATAAACACCAGGGGGATCAGAACTGATGGGTGGGATATGAGGATCTAGGACTCACCCCTGTGCCTACCTCTTACCACCGCCTACCTTCCAAACACAACTGGAATCAAACTGAATGCCTATGTATCAGACTTGAGTTTATTCAAGAGCATAGAAGACCTAGCTTTAAATCTGAGCTCTGCCACTTACTGGCTGTATGATCTTGGGTAAGCCTCTCTGGGCCTCAGTTTCCTCATCTGTAAATTGGGACTAACAGCAGTACCTATCTCACAGGTACAGTGAGGCTTTTATGAATTCATTTTTTTGGGGGGGTGGGCAGCAAAGCAAAGTTTATTGAGCTCCCAAAGAGGGAGGGGACCCGAGTGGGTTGCCCCCCCTCTTTTTTTTGCTTTTGTGAATTCATACATGCCCCATTCTTCAGAAGACATGTGGTATGTTTGATAAATTCAGCCTAGGCTAACTCCACCGCTCCAGACCTCAGCACCCCATTCCCCACCTCACCTGCGCCCTGCTGGGCCCTGAGTTGCGCCCACGATGGTAGGTGCCTGGGATGGGTAAATCTTCACAACTGCCCTGGCGCCGCAGACACTGGATAGTGAAGGAAGGCTTCCGACCTGGGGGGCGGGGGGGAGGCATGGGAGGGCAAAGAAGAATGTCAATGGCACCCCAGCCCTCTGCCTTGCTTGCTCTTGGGGGGGCCCCAGGATCCATGCCCACTCTTACCTGCAGGTGTGGGGGGCAGCAGACGGCGGCGTGGTACGCTGTGTCCATCCAGGTATCTCTGGGGTCTGTGGGGTGGCAAAAGGATGGGGCGTGGGGGAGTCCCTGCCCGCTCGTCTAGATAGGAGAGGCTGTGTGGGAGAGAGGGCTGGAGTTGAGCTCAGGCCTGGGCATGGGTGATGGGGTCCCATTACTCCTGCCCTCCTGCACGTGGCTCATGGGGTCATCGTACATGTCATGGCCAGAGTCCTTGGTGGGGACTTCCTCTTCTTCATCCTGATTCTCCTGCTCTTCGGTTCCCTTGGGCTGAGAACTTCCTTCTTCTGGAATGGTGAAAATGAAACCCCCAGAGCTTCTCCTGGGGAAAGTGAAGTAAGTTAGACCAGATACCCCCACAGGTCCCCCTAATATGTGGCCCTGTGCTCCTGGTTCCTTCTTGTTCCATGCCCCATCCCCTACAGAAACACTGGGCTTTTGGGTTTTTTTTTTCAATTGGGAAAACTCACATAATATAAAATTAACTTGTCATCATTTTTTAATATTTTATTTATTTCTATATTTATTTATTTGAGAGAGAGACTGGGGGAGGAGCAGGGGGAGAATGAGAGAGAGAATCCCAAGCAGACTCTGCGCTGAGTGCAGAGCCCGACTCAGGGCTGCATCTCATGACCCTGAGATCATGATCTGAACTGAAATCAAGAGTCGGATGCTTAACTGACTGAGCCACCCAGGCGCCCCAACCTGTCATCATTTTAAAATGAACATGGGATTTCTTTTAGTAGATGTTTCTCATGGGAAGGACTCAGCATTTCAAAAAAATCAAAGTTGGCTTGTTGAAGAGACACTGTCAACACAGAAACTGGGGGTATATTGGGGGGAGGTGAGGAGGAGGCTGTAAACGCTAGGTGTGACTTCACTTCCTTCTTTCATTATCCCTGTGAGGGAAGTGCTGTTATCATCCCCCTTTTACAGGTGACAAAATTGAGGACCATGGAAACTGAGTGACTAGCCCAAGGTCACTTGGCAAATGGCAGAGCCAGGATTTGAACTGAAACTCATTTAGTTTCGTGTTATGTGCTTTTTGTATTAAGCCTTTGCATTGCCTTTCTCATATGAGTCCCTTCTTACCCTCTGTTCCCATCTGAGCCCTTGGGTTCCTTCCATCCTTCCCAAATTTCCATTCAAAGGCCCCCTTGCCCCTGAATTTCCCCCATGTAGCGGCTAGACCCTGCCTTCCCTTACAATATCCCACCAGACCCCTGACCATACCTGTGGCCATGGGATCCAGCCTGGGGTCCACTGGGCTGTCTGGAATTGGGAGCCCCCCCATCGTCATCACTGGGCCCAAGGGAGAGTGAGTCTGGAGGTCTGTCCCCAACAGGCAGAGACACAGAAATCACGGAGCTCCGGCGAGATGGGGGCTGGGAGCCCATTGGGGCCTGTGGAAGTCACAGGGCTGAATGTTGCCATTCATGTTACATCTAAGTCACTTGGTCAGTGACACAAGTCACTTGAAGTTTATTTCCAGTGACCTCCCTAGGGGCTGAATCTGGGTCTCACCCTCCAACAGTGGATGGTAGGTATCAAATAAACGTTTGCCTGTTGTAGGGGAGCTTCTCTGGGGGCCTCTTTCCCAAAGGCAATGTCAAAGTTACATAAGGAATTAAAGCAGTCTTTTTTACAATCAAATTCCTTAGGGGAGTGAAAACTTGCCCTCACTTTGTACGTTTCTGGGTTCTTCTCATCTTCCTCCTCCTCTCCCTCCTGCCCCTCTTCCTCCTCCTCCTCATCTGTGTCACAAGTGAGGGCCTGCCTGATCTCAGGACCCAAGTCCTGTAGGCTCCTCAGACCAGCCTGTGGGGGTAGAAAAATAGGGAAGCAAGGCAGCTCAGGGTCCAAACCCCCCCGTTCATGAGCCTGCTCCCCATGCAGGAGTGTGGGGTGTGGTAAAGGGTCCCTCAGCCACCCCTGACCCTCTGTGAGTCCTGGGACCTCTGTTTCCTCGTCTGTGACATGGGTTCCATGAGATCCAGAGGGCAGTCAGCCTCAGCCCCAGTGCTCCTGCATACCCCTGCCCACCCAGGCCCCTCTCTGAAGACCTGAAGGGCAGAGGAGGTACTTGAGGGGGCCTCGCTCCCTAGAAGCCCCTTTTCTTTCCTCCGCCTGAATTTGCGGAAATAGTCCTGGATCAGAAATGTGGCGTAGAATTTGCCCACGGTGACCTCTTCCTCTGGGGGCAAGGGAGAAGAGGCAAGGTCACATAGGGGTCCTCTGTTCCCCCTACCCACAGCATAGACTCTCCTTCGCCGCCCCCCCCCCCATCCAGTGCTAGTTTTGTGATGGTGAGCAATCATTTGACATTTGGACGGGCTCAAGGAATTGGGGTGGAGCTAGCTCACCGTCAGCAGGGGGGATGACCTCATCTAGCAGCTTCTGCTTCATCCGCTTCCAGATCTTTTTGATGACAATCCGCAGCTCCTGATTGGCTTGTTCCAGGTTCCCTGCATCAGGAGAGGATGTGGGGCATGAGCCAATAGGAGGAGCCCTTCACAGCCACTCCTTCCCTGTTGGAAGGGGCTTCACAAGCTTCTACCGCAGTCACACACCATCCCCATTGAACAGGTGGTAAAACAGGCCTGGAGAAACCAAAGTCACTCATTTTGAGGTTCAGAGCCAGGAGCCAGGCCCATCACTCAATGAGATTGATCCCTGCATCCTCCCCAGTGGCCCTCCTGCTCCTGCCCCTTCCCCATCCCTCCCATGCACCTTCTGTCTTGATCTTCAAGGATGTCCGAACCAGGGCAAAGAGTGTGGCATTGAATGTCACTGTCCCATCTGAGTTGAGGGGCATGTTCATCGCCACAAGTCTCTACACACACCAGGGACATGGAACCCACTTTGAGCAAATGCCAGGGATGAAGACATTGGATGCCCAGGGGCAGAAACCTTTGAAGATAAAACCAAGCACACCCTCCCCACCCAAGACAGGGTCCCTGCCCACCCCTGCCATGTGGTGGACAGCCCTCTCAGAGGTGGGAGGTGGGCAGGGGCACAGACCTTGCAGGCCACTCGGTGTGGGCACAGCTTCCCAAATCCCAAGGGGGGCTGGATACGTCTCAGCAGGGCAACCACATCCAGGTGCTTGATGCGGCCCCTGACACAGGTGGGGGTGGGTGGGAGGCACCCGCTGGATTGGAGATACCTCTATCCCTTTCTGAAGACTCCACCAGCTCATCTCTACCTCCCCCCACCCTGCAACAACCCAGAGCCTGCCAGGGAAGAATCCGAGGGCAGTTGGGGAAGGCAGAGAACAGAGGCAGTGGGAACCTTGAGGCATCTATTGGGTAATGGGAGGTACAGGTCAGAAGTTCTGGGGCTGGGGGACTGGGTGGGGCAGTGCAATCCCAGTTCTGTGGTTATAGGCTATACTTGGCTCCAGGGTCATATTCAGACCAGATCCTCTTGAATTCATCGAGGTGATGGGGGCCCAGGATGGACCAATCTCTGGTTAGATAATCAAAGTTATCCATGATGACAGCCACAAAGAGATTTATGATCTGTGGGCCAGTGAACAGTGGGGGTTAGCTGAAGGGCAGAGCCAGGCGTGGGGGGTTGGTGGGACACTGAGGTAAACTTATGGTTACTGGGTCACGAGTCCCTGGGTTGATCCTTTTTTTTTTTTTTAAAGATTTCATTTATTTATTTGACAGAGAGAGACACAGCGAGAGAAGGAACACAAGCAGGGAGAGCAGCAGGCAGAGGGAGAAGCAGGCTTCCCGCTGAGCAGGGAGCCCGATGCGGGGCTCGACCCCAGGACCCTGGGATCACGACCCGAGCCGAAGGCAGATGCTTAACGACTGAGCCACCCAGGCGCCCCTCCCTGGGTTGATCTTATCAGACCAGCCCTTTCACCCGCTCTGAAGATCTGGGCTCCCCACCTTGTCCCCAGACCCCTCAGGGCCAGCCCCCACGGCAGTGGTGGTGGTTGTGGGGAAACCGTCCTCACCAGGAAGGCACAGAGCATGAAGAAGCTGATAAAATAGGCGATGGCAAAATTGCTACCACAGGTAAACTCCTCGCCAGGGCTGACGTCAGACTCAGGGTCACACCGATTCCCGGGAAGGCTGGCAAGCATTATCTCCTGCCATGCCTCACCAGTGGCACACCTGGGGGTCACACAAGGAGGCCATCCTGGAGGGGAGGCTATGAAGACATGGCAAGTGGCATTGTGGGGGCTGGAGGGGTGAGAAGATGATCCACTTCTTGCCAGGGGTTACATCTGGCACAGATAGATTCCATAAAGCATTTCAATATTTTAAAAGCTGGTGTGGCCATGATGATGACAGTCATGTTCATCGGGTATCCCCATTTCAGTCCCCATGTTACTGATAGGGCACTGAGGCTTAAGAAGAGGATATACCTGCCAGCTAGAAAAAGGATGGCTGAGGCTAGATTATTACACAAGACCCTTCAGATCAGAGCCATAAAAGGTCTCAGGCAAAATAGAGCCCCATGCTGCCCTGTTATTTCTACAGCTCAGGCATTCTGGGGCCCAGACAGGGTGTGTGGGGACCCAAGGGCATGCTGGGGACCAAGATGACAGTGGAGGGGGTGTAGATGTCACCTGAACAAAAGCAGCACAGCCTGTGGAAAGGTCTGGAAGTTGTTGTTTCGGTTGATCTGTGTGCCATCCTGAAGAGCCACCTTGCCAAACATCTGTGGGTGCACAGGGCATGTGTCAGAGGGGCAAACCCATATGTTGCCCCCACAGGTTGTCACCCATTTCACAATTTCTAATACTCAAAAGATCCTCACAACCCTGACCTGCAGGCACTGCTGATCCCATTTCACAGACGTGTGGACTGACTCAGTGTCATCCAGCTTGTCTTTCAACCCACCACCCCCACTGTAGGTGAATTCCTACCCAACGCCCCTCAGCAGAGGAGTGCCTGAGGGATGCTCCCTAGGGTCCCCACTTGCCTGCATCCCAATGACTGCGTAAATGAAGAATATCATTGCAATGAGAAGAGCCACATAGGGCAAGGCCTATGGGGGTGGAGAGGAGGATAGATATTCAGGTCCAAGCAGAGAACTATAAGCCCCAGAGAACTATCAGCCCCAGAAACTATAAGCCCTTGAGGGACACTGCTCCCTCAAGCCTGGGCCTGCAGAAAGATGTGGCCCATCCCCAAAGTGCCCATGACTACCAGTGTCTCCCAAATGTGGACACGGTATTAAATACAATAGAATACGGTCAGTGAGGCCAAGGCATGTTGGGAATTAGGAGCCTAGAAAAACAGAGAAAACCAGAAATGGTAAATTGCAGATGGGTATGGCACACTGGGAGATGTAGTTCTTGGGGTGGTAAAGGGACAGGCTGAGAGGTGTGAGATGGGGGTGAGGGGTGGTCAAAGGGATGGGGGGGTTACCTGGAAGGACTTGATGAATGTCCAGAGCAATGTGCGGATTCCTTCACCTTTACTGAGAAGCTTGACTAGCCGCATGACTCGGAAGAGGCGAAAGAAAGTGATGGAAATGCGGGAACTGTCCTCAGAGCTCTGAGGTTGGGGGTGTGGTAGGTATGATCAGTCTACATTTGCCCCAGCCATCTCCCTGTCTCATGCCTAGGCCCTCCCAGCCCCCAAATCCCTCAGGACTCAGGCCCCAGGATGGTCAGGTAACCTTTCTAAGGACTCTCAGGAAGAAAGGAAGGGAGGGTGGGTGTGGAAAGAAGCATAGAGTCCCTGTTGTGAGGTGGGGGCTACCTCGCCAAGGTGACCACCATTCTGAAGGGAGATATGGCCAAGACAGAGGTGACAGAGGAGAGGATGAGATCACAGGCCCGAAGGGAGCAAGAACAAAGGGAGAAATGAGGTAGAGATATAGGGGATGATGGTAGAGTCATTATTCAAGGGATGATGGAGAAGGTTATATGGTAGTGGATCAAGATGGTTGTGGGAAAAGTTGGCAATGAGGGTGGAAGAGAAATGAGACAGTACAGGAAATGATGGCAGAGAGCCAGTGGAGCCAATGGAGGAAATGATGGAATCAGTGGTTTCATGGAGATGACGGAGATTAGAGAACCGGTGGAGGAGCCAATGGAGAAGCCAGTGACGGAGACATGGAACCAGCACCATTGTCAATGGAGGTGATAGAGCCATGTAGTACCCAATGGAGGAGATGATGGAGCCAATGGTGGAGTCAGTGGTGATGACAGAGCCGTGAAAGATCCAGTGTTGGAGACAGTGGAGTCGTTGGAGGAAATGGAGCCAATGAAGCAGTCAGAAGAGACGATGGAGCCAAAGCAGGAGTTGGTGGAGATGATGGAGCCAATGGAGGGGATATAGAAGCAATGAAGGAAATAACAGAAATAACAGGAGAGTCATTTTAGGAGATGGCAGAACCAGAGGATAGGTTGCAAATGGAATAAGGGAGCTGGTGGAGGGGGACTTTGGCTAAACCCGACAGGGACTCGGGAGATACGGAGCTAGAGTGAGGATCACTGAGTCTTCAGGAGTAGGGTGGAGGTAAGTGAGAGGCACCTACTCATATGAAAGAAAACCCTGGGGTTGAGGTGGGGGAAGGTTGGGTTTGTGGAGAGGCCAGTCCTTACGTTGACTTCAGTGACGGCAATGTCCACTACACTGCCCACCACAATAAGAGCATCAAATGTGTTCCAGGCATCGGTAAAGTAATGCTGTAGGCAGGAAAAAAGTAGAGCCTTGTCTTCTCAGAGCTAGCAAGCTAGCACAGGGGGCCAGTGGTAGGGGATATTGTAGAGGCAGGGCCCAGCTTGGACCACATGATGGGCCTGCATCTGGATCCCTCTCACTCCCTGGTCTCATGAGCCCTTGGTAGCTGCCCCCTGAGAGCTCTGCAAGGAGCTCCACCCCCAAGGAATTCACCAGTGCAGGTGAGTCTAGGGCTAGGGGGGCACCTTAGGTTTGAAGGCGATGATTTTGAGCACCATCTCAATAGTGAAGAGGCCAGTGAAGACCATGTTGAGGATGTCCATGGCGTAGTTAAAGGGAGCAGTCTGTTCATAGTGCTGGGAGAGAAAACCAGGTGTGAGGACAGAGCCTGAGTCAGAGACCTTTCCACCTACAACCAAATATTTTCTGGCTTGGACTGAGGTGAGTCTGGAGACGTGGTAGCACTGTGCGTTGGCCAAACCCCTCACACTGTCTGTATCCCAACATGGATATTGGAAAGCCCAGCTCTCGATTTCCTAGCTTTCCTTGCAGCTACTTCTGACTAATGAGACAGAAACAGAAATCAGCTTCTGTGAAAACTATTTTTGCTCTCCAATAAAGGGCTTAAATGAGGAGAGCTCCCTGGTGCAACCTTCCCTCTTTTTTCCTGCCTTGAATGTGGTTTTGATGCCTGAAGCTGTGGCAGTCATTTTGTGACCATGAAGCAACAATCATGAGAATGAAAGCCAGCTTGTTAAGAATGGTGGAGGAGAAAGAGCTTGGATACCTGATGAACAATGATTAAACAGTCTACCTCTACACTTCTTGTTATATGAGGTAGCTACCATATTTTGTTGACTCCAATATGCACATCTTTTCACATTTGGAATCTCTGAAATTGGGGTGCATTTCACAATCAATGGCAACTTACAATGGTCATCTGCCATTTTCCCCACATTCTTATATCTCTTAAGTCAGGATGCAACTTCCAATTATTGGCCTTAGATTTGAAGAGATGTGGCAAATATTTTTATAGCTTAAGTCTCTGTCAGTTGGGGGTTTTATTACTTGCAGCCTAAAGCATTCCTAATGGTTCCCAGAGGATTGTGTAGACAGAATAGGGTAAGGTGTCTGGCAGGGGTCAGGGTGGGGAGCTCAGACCTGCATGGCTAGAGCAACCGTGTTGAGCAGGATGAGGAGGAACATGAGGTACTCGAAGGCAGCAGAGTTCACAGTGGCCCACACACGATACTGATGTGGGTTCTTGGGGATGTAGCGGCGGAGTGGCTGGGCCTTGAGGGCGTACTCCACACACTGGCGCTGCATATGGGTGCAGGGCATGAGTGAGCAGTGGGATCCCAAGGCAAGGGGGTGGTGGGGAGGGGCTGGAGGTCATAAGGTGAGGGGTCAGAGGTCACCTGGTTCTTGTCCAGCTCACAGTTTTGGTACTCCTGCTCGCCCTGGGCACGGAAGGTGATGATGACAAAGCCCACAAAGATGTTCATCATGAAGAATGCAATGATGATGATGTAGACAATAAAGAACACTGAGATCTCCACGTGGTAATTATAGATAGGGCCCTTGTCCTCTGCGTTTGCGTCGATGGCCTTGTATAATAGACTGGGGAACCAGTGGGAGTAGGTGAGGAGATAGCCCAGCCCCCTGAGACCTGTCTCCAGACACCTTATAACAGACACTCTAGAATCTCCTGCTTGGCACCCTAAAGGCCCCAAATCCCCTGACCTAACCACCTGGGACCTCCATGCATACCCCAAGCGACCCCACCTAACCTCAAAGACTCTTAAATTTCCTGTATCAGCCCTCTGGAGACCCAGAGATACTCATACAACCCTCTAGAGAATCCCCACCCCGGTCCTCCAAGACCCCCAAATCCCTTAAGTTCCCATGGACCCCTAAATTCCCTTCTTTAGGCACCTGGAGATCCCCATGCAGCTCCCCAGAACTCACCCACAAGCCCCCAAAGATCTCTAAATCATGTCCCATCAACTTGAATTCCTTGCTTTCCGTGCTCCATCTTCCCAAAGATCTTCAACTAGAACCCCAAAGACTTGTACAGCTCTCTGAAAACCTCTGAATCTCCAGCTCCATCTCCTCTGAGACCTCCTCCAGTGCTCCCCTCCAGACCTCTACCTGGTCCCCCCCTAAATCCTACCCAGTCCTTTCTAGACTTCCTCAGAGACCTCTAGCCTTCCTAGAGACACCCCCTACCCAGTCCCCAAAGCACCCCCAGCCAACTTCTGGAGGACCCCCACCCAGTCCTCTGATATGCTTACCAGTCCTCAAAAAAACCCTATCCAGTCTCAAGAGACCTTTACCACATCCCAAGATACTTCCCATCCATCCCCAGGGAGATCCCAGCCTAGAGACTCCTGCCCTGTCCCCTGCCCATCCCTGGGGCCCTGCTCCTTACGCAGGCCAGCCTTCGAAGGTGGAGACAGTGAACAAGGCCATCATGGCTGAGAGGACATTGTCAAAGTTGAAATCACTGTTGACCCAGAGCCGCTCCCGGACCAGGGGCCGTGATACATCTCCATCAGGGTAGACCAGGAAGGAACCCCTGTGGATGTTGCAGACAGGCTGGGTGGGTGAGCAGGGGTGGGAAGCTGGGGAAAGAGGACTGGGGTCTCCAGCATGGAGGCAGCAGGGCATAGTGATGAGGCTGGATAGCCGGGTTCAAATCCTGCCCCCCCCTTCATTTACTGGCTGGGTGACCTTGGGCATTTAACCTCTCTGTGCTTCAGTTTTCCCCATCTATGAAATAAGGATACTAACAGAACATATTTCCTGGCTTGTTACAGGATTAAGTCACTCAATGAGAATAGTGTCTGGCACATAGTTGGTACCATATCTGTTAGCTATCACCACCATTATTATCATCGTCACCTCCCAGGAAAAAGTAATACTAATAATCAACATTTATCAGCACTAAGTATATGCCAAGCACTGTGCTTAGCTTTACATGTAGAAACTTTACATTGTAATACACGCTCCAAGTAGTAACTCATTTACTCCTCACAGCAACCTTGTGAGATCTGCACTCTTTTCATCCCCATTTTTCAGTTAAGGAAAATGGGACTCAGCAAGGCTGAGAAATGTACCCAAGTCTCATGAGATGAACTTGAACCAGGAATGCCTGACTTCAAAGCCCATGCTTTCAATCACTACCTTCTACAGGAATTTCAAGATGGAAGCCTGGGACTTCGTGGCAGTGGCCATGGGTGGGGGGAGTGTTTGGGGATTTCTGGGGGGTCCAGAGTAGAATGTAGGTAACTCTGGAGAATGTGGAGAGGGGTTTGGGGAGGTACTGGGGGGTCTCTTAGGGCTTGGTGAGATCTGAGGGCCTCTGCAGCTCTTGGGAAAGTTCTGGGAGTGTGTTGTGGGGCCTTGGGGAATTCAGGGGGTTTGGGGGTCCTTGATAAAAACTGAGGGAGTGTCTGCAGTTCTTGGGAGGAAGCTCTAAGGTTCCAGGGGACTTGGTGAGATCTAGGGGCCTATTTGGCCTTTGGGAGGGGTTCTGAGCTCCATGAAGGGCAGGGTTTGGGGCACTCACTTGCATTCTTGGGGGGTGTGTTTGGCTTCATCAGTGCAACTGTAGAATTTCCCCTGTAGGGAAGATATTTGTCAGGCAGGTTCATCCCTTACTCCCCACCTTGACCCGTGCCCAGGCCTCCCTCCAGTGTTTCCTCTCACCTTGAAAAGCTGCACACCAATGCAGGCAAACATGAATTGCAGGAGTGTGGTCACAATCATGATATTCCCGATGGTCCGAATAGCCACGAACACACACTGCACCACGTGCTGCAGGCACCCACAAATATGGTTAACGAGACTGCAGGCCACAGCAGCCAGGGGGTAGGGATTCTGGGTGTAGATGGGGCTCAGGCACTCGGGCTGGGGATATCTGGTCATGGATCAGGGATATGCGGTCAGGGCCATGTGGAATAATGTTTACCAGGAAGGGATATGTGGCCACATTTCAGGAACTTGGGTCAGAGAAATGTGGCCATGGGTAAGGAATTTATAGTCACTTGTAAGGAACATGGGTCAGGCCACGTGATCAGTGGTCCAGGATAGGTGGTTACATGTTGGGTCCAGGCTGTGTGGTCATGCATCCGTGCAAAAGGCCAGTCTGATCGGAGATCCTGGCCCTAGGAATGGGGCAGCATATGGGTCCTGTGGGTTTGGGTAGGGTTGGGTTACCTTGAGTCCCTTGGCCCTGTTGATGGCTCGGAGAGGCCTCAGTACTCGGAGTACCCTCAGAATCTTCACCACTGAAATGGCGCTGGAGCTGTGGAGGGGTCAGTCCTCAGGCCCTGGCCCAGGTTTGGCCTCTGCTCTGGGAGGAATGGAATGGGCAGGGGGTGGGGAGGGTCACTCACTGGATGCCAAAGGAGATGAGGGACACGCTGACCACCAGCAGATCCAACAGATTGAACCAGCTACGGCAGAAGGAGCCTCGGTGCAGGAAGGCCCCGAACACTGTCATCTGGGGGAAGGGGAGGAGGATATCAGGCTAGACTCTAGGTGTGGGGATAGAGAGGGGAGGAGGGTATGGAAACAGGAGAGGTGGGCTGTGGGGGCGGGTGCAGGGTGGTTTGGGGCAACTGGGGGTATGACTGGGGGCCTATTCGTTACCTTTAGTAGAATCTCCACGGTGAAAATGGAGGTGAAAGCATAATCAAAGTACCCCAGAATCTGGGGGGTGAGAAATAGGGGAAGCCACTGAGTCATAGCTGAGAGGAGTTCTAGGGGTATGTGTGTATATGTGTGCGGGCACGCATACCTTTCTGTAAGTTTTGCTGTACCTCCGTCTTCCTCTCCTTCCCTCCCTCTCTTTCTCCCTCCCTCTCCTTGTGCCCGTTAGGACACCCCTGGGAGTGTTCCCCCAGCCCCCAGCCAAAGGCTCACGTGGTTGCGGAAGGAGTGGGCTCGGATGGGGTCCTCAGCGGCCAGGGACACACTGCTGAGGATGATGAACACCAGGATAAGGTTGGTGAAGATATGGTGGTGGATGAGGGTGTGGCAGGCCTTCCTCAGCCTGGGGAGTGGGAAATGGGCTGTGGTCAGAACCCAGAAGCACAGAGTTGATTGGGAGAGCCCAAGGGAGACAGCTCAGCCTCTTTTGCATCAGGCCGTGCACCCTGCCAGAGGCTTGGCTGCTCCCTGGCCCTCCACCTGCCCCAGCCCCTCCTGCCTCAGCCCCCTACCCACTCCCAGCACTCACGGGTTGGTTTGGCTGAGACAGAAGAAGGCACTGCCCTCAGGGATAGGTACCACCTTCTCCTTGGGGACAACTTCCTGCAGGAGTTCCACACGACCTGCACCTCCTTCCTCCTCTTCCTCCTCCTCCTCTTCCTCCTCCTCCTCTTCTTCCTCCATGCCTGGCACCAGAAGAAGACCAAAAGACAGACAATTAATTGGAAAACCTATGTAAAGCACCTAGAATAGTGCTTGTCACATGGCAAATTCTTCCCATCTCCCTGCTAGAATGTTAGCTCCTCAGAGAAGGGATTTTAGCCTGTTTTGTTCACTGTTGTGTCTCCAGCACTTAGAACAGTGCGCAGGACACAGTAGAAGCTCAGGAAATGTCTGTTGAATGAACATCACCATCCTTGCAGTCCAATACACACTATTTTATAATAAAGGCTCTGAGAAGTTCTGCAGTAAAACAAAAGTGTTTCTCTTCTTTAATCTCAGCGTCCCAAATGTTGCTGGCCACACACCAAACCCATTACTTTTATTTATTTATTTAAATTCAGTTAGCCAACATATAGTACATCATTAGTTTTTGATGTCGTGCTCAATGATGCATTAGTTGAACACCCAGTGCTCATCACATCATGTGCCCTCCTTAATACCCATCACTCGACTACCCCATCCCCCCACCCACCTCCTCTTCCACCACCCTCAGTTTGTTTCCCAGAGTCGAGAGTCTGTCATGGTTTGTCTCCCTCTTGGATTTCTTCCCATTCAGTTTTCCCTCCCTTCCCCTATGGTCCTCTGTGCTATTTCTTATGTTTCACCATATGATAACTGTCTTTCTCTGACTGACTTAGTTCACTTACAATAATACCCTCCAGTTTCATCCATGTTGATGTAAATGGTAGGTATTCATCCTTTGTGATCAAGCCCATTACTTTCAAGATGATTCCTGAAAAGACTTCTCCTCAGAAAGGAAGATCTCAGGGGTCAAGAGCTCTGTCTGGGTGCTGTCTCTAAGGTCCCACACCTCCTCCACCTGGCCCTGCCCACTTGCCTGCTCCTTCATTCTTTCTGCCCTCCTCTTCCTCATTCTCCCCACCAGACACCTGGGGACAGAAAGATGGGGGTCACTGATGTTGGGGGATACACTATAAGATGGACCCAGGGGAGGCACAGAAGGAACAGAGTAATGGAGGGATGCACAGGCAGAGGATGGGGGTTAAAGACACACACATGTGGACAGGTATTGGTGGTAATGGGAGGTGTAGACCTAGTGCTCAGGCTTCTAACTCACCAACACTCCATTTTCCTGTGGGAGAGCCCCCTCAGTGCTCTTCTCCCTGTGAGAGAAAAGGGGAGTGATTGCTAAGGATTACGGCAGATAGGCGAGGCTGAGGGGGGTCAATGCAATCAGAACAGACCTTTCTGAGGTCCCATAGAACCTCCCTGCTTCGGCCCTCATTCCCACAGTCTGTTCTTTTCAGAGCAGCCAAAGGGATCCTGTTACATCTTAAGTTTAGCACATTCTTCCTCTGCTCACACCTCTCCCATGGCTCCCACTCACTCAGAACAAAAACCAAAGTCCTCACCATGGCTCAGAATGTCCCCAGTGGGGTCTCCCTATTCCCCCATTTGAGCTCACCTCATACCACTCTCCTCCTTGCTCACCCCACTCCAGACTCACTGGTTTCCTTGGTGTTTTATTGAATGTGCTGAATGTGCACCTCAGGACCTTTGCACTTGCTGTCCTCTTGTCTGAAGCACTCTTCCCCCAGATATTTTCATGGCTCACTTTCTCACTTCATTTGGGTGTCTGTTCAACTGTCACCTCTGTGTAAAGGCCTTCCTTGACTACCCTAACCAAAACAGCAACTTCCATTTCTCTCTATTCTTTTATTCCATTTTCTTTTTTTCATTATATATCATTAACATATATTTAATTATGTTATATATTCATTTGTTTGTATTTTGCTTGCCTTCCCCAAATAGAATGTCATCTTCGTGAAGGCGAGGACTCTGTCTACCTTGACCCCTGTCGTCTCCTCAGTGTCTAGAACATGGCCTGACACAAAGTAGGTGATCAATGAATGCATGTTGAATGAATAAGGACCGACAGGTTGGATCTGGGGATATGGATTGCCAGGGTGACCGAGGCATCTCTGGTGGTGTGAGATGTATGTGTGGGGACCCAGTCAGCGATCCCAGGGAGAGACTATCTTGGGGGCAGAGTCAGACATCACCTGCCCTTGTCCTTGGCAGTCCCTGCATCTCCGCTGGCCAGGTTATCCACAGCAATGGCAAGAAACACGTTCAGAAGGATGTCTGGGGTGAGCTCAGGCTGCAAAGGATAGAGAAGCAGCCTGCCTGTGGACTGCCCACATCCCCTTAGCTACCCCTCGTTCTACCATCACCCAGTCCCTCAAGGCTCCAAGGATACAGTTGCCGCAGATGAAGAGGATGATAAAATAGACACACACCAGCATTCCTGGGAAGAAGGGGCCACCATAGGCCATGATACCATCATACATGACCGCGTTCCAGTCCTCACCTGTCAGGATCTGGGGGTGGGAGTTCACTGTGAAGCTCTTTGGACCCTCCCACCCCATGGTTCCCCCCTCCCCACCCGACCCACCTATCCCATGGTCTCCAGACCCCACCTGAAAGACAGTGAGGAGGGCCTGGGGGAAGGTATCAAAGGTGCTCCGCTTGGTGTGGGTCTGGTCAAAGTTGAACTTGCCCCCAAATAGCTGCATGCCAAGCAGGGAGAAGATGATGATGAAGAGGAAGAGGAGAAGCAGCAACGATGCAATGGATTTCATTGAATTGAGCAGTGATGCCACCAAATTGCTCAGAGATGCCCAGTGCCTGCAGCAGAGATGGAAGAGGCAGGGTTGACATGTCCAGTGGTGAGTCAGAAGCCAGGGCAGGACTCCAGCTTGCAATGCGCTGGGGGTGGGCCAGGTCAAAATGAGCTTTGGAGTTGGGTTGAGGTGAAGATGTGAGGAGAAGGTTGAGTTTGGGGTTAGGGTGGGCATTGAGGGTGTAATGAGAGATTATATGGAAGTTGATGAAGCTAGAATTGGGTTTCAGGTTGGGACTGGGATTGGGGTTAGGGGTTAAGAGAGTATTTGGGGTTTTAGATGACTGAATTGGGGATAAGGCTGTGGTTGAGGGTTGGGATAGAAGAGGGGATAAGGATGAGATTGGGTCTGGGTCTGGGGTTGCAGCTGGAGATAGGCTACTGGTTAGGAGTTAGGGAATTGGGGTTGTGGTTAGTGATGGGGATTGGCTTCGAGTTAGGGATGAGATTGGAGATGGGGTTGGCCTTGGGATTGGGTGTTGAGGCTGTAGATGAGCTTGCATATGATGAGTGGCTAGAGGTTGGGGTTGGAGATGGTGTGATGGTTGCGGATGAGTATGGATGTGAGTTCAGAGATGGGGCTGGGAATAATGTTTGAGCTGGAGTTGAGGTTGAGGAAGGGGATGGAAATGAAGTAGACACCCTCCCCAGTGGACTTTAATCTCCACGAGGTGAGGGGAGCCTGGGTGGCTCAGTCGGTTAAGCATCCAACTCTTGATTCCTGCTCAGGTCATGATCTCAGGGTTGTGAGATAGAGGCCCCTCTTCAGGCTCCTAGCCGGGCGTGGAGCTTGCTTAAGATTTTCTCTCTTTCCTTCTCCCTCTGCCCCTCTCCCCCAACTCGTGCTCTCTCTCTCTCAAAATAATCTCCATGAGGCGGGAACTTGTGTCTGCTTTGATTCCTGGTGTTTCTCTAGGGCCTGGAAGAGTGCCTGGCACGAAGTGGGCACTCAGTGGATATTTGCTGAATGAATGGTGGTGAGGCAGATAGTCACCGGAGCTGGGGAGGGGGCTGTCAGGGCTCTGCTTGGGGCCCCAATCCTCCCCTGCCCCACGCACCTAGTGACTTTAAAGATCCTGAGGAGGCGCACACATCGGAGCACTGAGATGCCCAGGGGCTGCATGGCGCCCACCTCCACCAGGGTGGTCTCCAGGATGCCTCCACAGACCACGAAGCAGTCAAAGCGGTTGAAGAAGGAAGAAACATAGGCAGAGGGGCCCAGACCGTACAACTTGAGAAGCATCTCCACCGTAAAAAGACAGAGCAACACCTTGTTGGCATACTCTATGGGGAGAGGGGCAGAGGTGACTGGATTGGCCAATTTCCTCGGTGATGTGTAGGGAGGGGCCATGGGGCGATCTGGGACAGCTGGTATCAGGCCAGACACAGGCTGGTGGTAGGGCGAGGGTTAGGGATTGGGGTGAGTTTGTAGGTCAGAGTGGGTGAGGTTTTGGAGGGCTTGGAACTGGGGTGAGGGGCAGAGTCAGGGTGGGGGCCTCGGTCAGCCTCAATGAGTCCAGGAAAACTCCACTTCAAACGTAGTGTTAGAGTCTGGGGTTTATTTGGGATTGAGGCTGGTTTGAGGCTTGGGGGTCAGAAATGTGTTCAGTATTCAGGTTGGGGTTGAGATTAAAATGAATAACACTAAAAGCGAACACTTCTAAAATGTTAGCTTTATGTGGACCAAGCCATGTTCGAAGCACTTTTCACTTTAACTCACTTAATCCTTCCAACCACCCCATGAAGCGGATACGATTACTAGCCCCATTTTGTAGATGGGGAAACTGAGACACAGAGGGGTGAACCTGTCCAGACAGTGTGGAGTTAAGATTCCGGACCCTGGAGCCACCTGCCTGGGTTTGCCACTCACTAGCCAAGTCCTGGGATTAATCATTTAATTCTTCGGTACCTTGGTGCTCAGTACCGTGTGCCTTAGCACTTGCTTCACGTAAGGTTTCGGTGAAGAGAAATTGAGTCAGTACATGCAAAGTGCTGAGAACAGAGCTTGATGCACACGGCAAGCGCTCCAGAAGTGTAAGCTCCAATACAAGGTGGGATGGGACAGGCTAAGGTTTCTGCATTTATTAGGGCAGGAAGGCACTGTCTGGGGGTCTGAGGAACCCCAGAGATCCTGGATTTGGGTTTCTAGGGTGGAGGGAATTGGGGGCTGGGGAAGAGGGCTGGCAGTCTGGGGGGGGGCGCACCCTGGATCTGGGTGAGCCACATGGGCTGCCCGTGGTGCTCTGAGGCGATGGTCAGCGTGTTGAGGAAGACGAGCAGCAGAACAGCCCAGTAGCAGGCGGTGGACTTCACAGCCCGCCGGCAGCGCGCCCGAAGGCCCCGGTTGGCTCGGCGGAGGCGGCGGCTGGGGGGAAAGGCGAGGTCCCTGGCTGAAATCAGCTCCCTAAGCCAGGCCTGGGGGGCTCGGGTGAGGTGGCCTGGTGGTCATGGGGGACTTGGAGGTGGGGCTCACACAAAGCCAGGGGGCCCAAGAGTTCCGTAACTTTCCCAACTCACCAGACCCTGGTTTTCATGATCTTGTTTCTGGAAAAGAGGAGGATGGAAGGTGGGCGTCATAAGGGACTAAAGGGCAGTCAGTGGCTGGGGTTGGAGGTCAGGGGCTGGGGTCAAGGTTAGAGGGTAAAGTAAGGATGGGGGTTGGGGTCTGGACTAGGTTCTGGGCCGGCCAGGGGTCAAGGGCTGGGGGCCCTCACAGGCAGCGTGTACAGCTGGCCAGAGCCCCCTCCTCTTCTTCCTCATCGCCTGGGGTCTCTGTCATCGAACCCGTGTCACTGGCTGGGAGGCTGGCTGCGGGCAGGGTGGGAATAGAGGTCAGTACATGAAGACCCCAGGGTTCCCCCCTTGGTTTGCTCCTCTGTCTACCCATCCCAGCCCCCTCCCCAATCTGGATGGACCCCCACCATGGCTGCTGGTGGAGCGGGTGGAGTGGCTGAACCAGCGCAGACGCCCATGTCTCCTAGCGGTCAGCTCTGCCAGCTGGGGCCCTGCGGGACAGGAAGGACAGTTGCGGAGCGTGGCCTGAGGCTGGGTTAAGGCCGTGGGGGGGTGGGGGGGGGCTGTTATTTGGAGTCTTTGCTCTGGGTACAGTCCGGGAAGGGTGTTCTGTGTCCTAGGCTGGACCTGGGGGCTGCGCCAGTTGGGGTGGGGTCTCAGGAGGGTAGCCCACATGAGAGGCATCTGTGGGCAGGGAATGGGCCTGACTGGGGGTGCCTACGGGGGCCGGCCCGGCCCTCTTCAGCCATAGCACCAAAGTTGCCGTCAGCTGAGGGGTCGTCGATGTCCAGCTCCTCTGCCTGAGTGATCCAGTCCAGGTAGCCTCGCAGGTCCTCCTCCAACTGCTGCTTCTCCCGCAGCTTCTGGAAATCCCCTCGTGCTTTGGCCTTCTCCCTCTCCTTGGAGAACTCCCTGAGGGAAGAAGATGGAGAGCTAGGTGGGGGAAGCACCCGGGCTCCCTTGCCTTCACCATTCCAGCCCCACTGGCCTCCTCGCTGTTCTTGGACTATGTCGAGCACATTCTCGCTTCGCACTGGCGGTTCCCTTTGCTTGGAGCATCCTTTCCTCGGATCTCCACCTGGCCCATTCCCTCATCTCTTGCACACTTCTACTCAGATGACACCTCACGGAGGTCTGTCCTGATTGTGCCTATCTGTAATTGCAAGATTTGCCCATTGCTATCCTTAGGCTTCCTTTCTTTCCATAGCACATATTCTGTATAAAACACTACATTATGGGAGGCGCCTGGCCGGCTCAGTCGGTAGAGCATGGGACTCTTAATCTCAGGGTTGTGAGTTCAAGCCCCATATTGGGCGTGGGGCCTACTTGAAATAAGAAAAAATTTCAGCAACCCACTACACATATGCGTGGGGGGTGGGGTGGGGGGTGTGGGTGTGCGTAAACACAGTCTGTTGTGTATGTTGCTATTATCTGTCTCTCCCCACCCGAATGTAACATCCAGGAAGACAGGGATTTTTGTCTTTTATTCCATTCCTAGAATGGTGTTTTGCACACAGTAGATGCTCAATGTTGACTGACCGAATGAAGGGGTATTTCAGATGGGTTCTGAAAGGATGCCTAGGAGTTTGCTAGGAAGAAAACAAGTGGGACAGGGGCTGAGGGGCAGTATGGGGGGAGGTGTCTAGGCTCCTCACCCACTCAGGACACCAAGCACAAGGTTGAGGACGAAGAACGACCCAAAGATGACGAGACTCACGAAATATACCCAGGGCAGCTCATACCCCATGGCATCCTGCATCTGGGGAGAGAGAGGACATGCATCCCTCAGGATACACAGATGCTCTCGCCTGAGCTCAGGGAGGAAAGGCAGGTGCAGTCTCGCACTTTGTGCCCGTCGTCCACCTCACCCAGTAGAGCACATCGGTCCAGCCTTCCATGGTGACGCACTGGAAGACCGTCAGCATGGCGAAGAAGAAGTTGTCGAAGTTGGTGATGCCTCCGTTGGGCCCTGCCCAGCGCCCGCGGCACTCGGTCTGGTTCAGGGTGCACACGCGCCCAGATCCCGAAGACGCGCAGGGCGACGGGTCCTCCTCCGCTTCCACGTCTGTGGGAAGACTGGAGCTTTGTGTTCTGCAGCCTGCCGACCCACAGTCCCTGCTACCCTGGAGCCCCGCCCACCTGAGAAGTTCAACTCAGGGTTCGAGATTTTTCTCAATCGAGGGCAACTGTAAGCTCCTAACTCTGCTAGATCAGGATTCTGAGTCCTAACTACGGGTATCTGGGGAGTGGAACTGTAAAACTTGCGGTGGAATCTTGTAAATAACCGTGAGCCGTGAGCCTGGGGGAGGAGTCTTGTGAATTGGGAAGGGTCTCTTGAAAAGAGGGCGGGCGCAAGGCTTGGGCGGGAGTCTGGATAAAGGGCCTGAGTACTTGGGACCAGTTCCGGAGGATGGAGTCAAGCGCCAGGTAGGGTCTTGGCCTGTGGGTGGAGTCTTGTGATGGGGCGGAGCTATTGGCAAAAGGATGGCTGTAGCCCGGGATTGAGGGCGGAGTCTTGAATAAGGGGGTGGGGCTTGTTATCTTGGGGGCGTGGAGCCTGCGCCTGGGGGTGGAGTCCTGTGGATTTGAGTGGGTTTTTCTGAGAACAGGGTGGGGCCTAGGAACCAGTGGAGGGGGGTGTCCTGTCCCGGGAGGGGTGGAATGGCTGACCAGATCCCAGGAAGTAACATGTCTTGTGCATGCGTCCAAGGAACAGCTCGAGTCCGATGATGGCATAGATGATGATGACGAAGAGCACGAGCAGTGCGATGTGCAGCAGCGGTACCAGCGCCTTCATGATGGAATTGAGCACTATGTGCAGGCCTGTGGGGACAGAGGGGCTAGGTCGGCCTAACCCCCCTCCGTCGCCCCTCCCCCACCGCCAACCTCCGGGGGCGTGCCACTCACTTGGGACCCCAGACACCAGCCTCAGCGGCCGCAGCACCCGAAACGCCCTCAACGCCTTCACATCGAAGCCCCCCGGCTTCCCCCCGGTGTGCAGGGTGTCCCCCGGCCGACCAGGGCCCTGCTCCAGTAGCACGCTGAACAGCCTGATGGGGTAGCACGGGATGAGGAGGCCGAGGTCGGGCCTGGGGACCTCCCTCCACCCCTCCCTTCTCAGAAAAGCACAGGTCCCCGTAACTGGAAATGCGAATAAGTTTAAAATATATTAATATTCCTGATTCTGGCTGCCAAATGGGGGCAGTCGGAAGCAGATATTTCCCTGAGCCCCGAATTCAGCGGGCCTGGGGTAGGAAGTTGAACTAAGGTGGGGGTGTCCCCTGCAGACGCGCACCCGACCACAACGATGATGAAGTCGAGTAGGTTCCAGCCATTGCGGATGTAGGCGCTGGGATGGAGCACCAGCCCATAGGCCACAATCTTGAGCACAGTCTCCACAGTGAAAATCACCAGGAATACATACTCCACTTGCTCCTGAGGGCGGAGGCCGGGGGCGGGGCGGGAGAGTGGGGAGTTATTTGGGGGTGGGGCTTGAGGGGGGCCGGGGTTAGGGAAGCATAGTCCAGGATCTAAGGTTGGCTGGATAGGAGAGGGTCATCTGAGTCAGCGAGGAGCGGGGATGGGGGGCTTGAAGGGTTGTGGTGTGGTTCTACTGGGGCTGTATCCGGCTTGGGGCGGGGGGGGGGGGGGGGGAGGGGCTGTGCGAGCCTCACCAGGTTGTGGTTGGCAGTGTTGGAGTCATCCTCTGGGAAGGGGATGTAGACCCCCAGGGCTACACAGTTGGCAAAGATGGTCAGCAGGATGAGGATGTCGAAGGGCCTCAGGTGGACAGTCAAGGACCCAGGCAGGTAGGTCTCAGCATCCCCACATTCCCTTGGGGCCCTCCCCATCCAGTGCTGACGCTTGACCCAGGGCGACCAACCCTGACATTACCAACCCCTGCCCTGACCAAGTCTTTGACTTTGAACCCCCTAGAAACCTTAGCCATCCCAACTCTTGCTTTGATTTAGTCCTTGACTCTTGACACTCCTCCTCCCCCCAGTGCCTTCACCTTTCTCAACTCACCCTCTAATCCAGTTCTAGACTCTTGATCCCTAGTGACCTCAGCCTTCCTCCATTCTAGCCCTAACCTAATCCTTGACTCTTGGTACCCTGGTGACCCTCACCCCTGAGCCCTGCCCCTGGTCTTCCAGGATGCTTCCACTCCACAATGCTGATGCAGGATCGCCGCAGGGGGTTGGCCAGGGTGAGGCAGAAGAGCGCCCGGGGTGACCGCTGAGCACTGGCCACTGCCACTGTCTTGTGCTTACTGTGCTGAGTCCTTCGCTTAGGGGTCTCCAGGCCCCCCGCCCCGCTGATTTCTTCGCCCCCTGATGCTGGAGGCCCAGGGCACAGCCCCCATTCAGGACCGGGGCCTGCCCCATTGGCTGGGCTGGGCTCTGGGGTGGTGTCTGTGTGGAGAAACCGAGTCATGGAGGGAGGGGGGTATTGGGGCAATCATGGTTGCCTCCTTCCTGATCCCATCCCTGTGTCTGGGGGAAGGAGAGAAGAGCATGTAAAATTAGGGAGAGTTGGGGGGGTGCCTGAGTTAAGAGTTGGGGGGTAAGAGTTGGTGTTGTAATTGATTGGGGGTAGAGAGAATTTGTAGAGAAGGGAGGGTGAGATTACATTTCCAAGTAAAGTAGGTTTTGCTGTTAGACTTGGTAGGGAGTTTAAATTGGCATGAGGTAGGATTAAGTTTATAGCTGGAGGCAAATTTAGGGTTAAATTCGAGTGGTGGATTTTGGATTGGATTTAAACACAGGTAGGAGTGGAGTGTGTGAGTTGGGATTAGAATTAGTATCAAGGTTAGGGTTAAAGTTAAGTTTGGATGGGATTTGAATTTGGCATTGGGGTTTTCAGCTAAAACCATTCCCAATTCCTGTGGCCTCGTTCTAGCCTCTGAGGGGCAGTAGGTTGGTTTGGTTAAGATCCTCAGTGTTGGATGGGCAGTATGGGGAGAGGTGTCTAGGCTCCTCACCCACTCAGGACACCGAGCACTGCCGACCCACAGTCCCTGCTACCCTGGAGCCTGAAGTTGAAATCCTGACTCGACCACTTGGTAGCTGTGTTCAGCCTTGGGAAAATTATGCACCCTCCCTGAGCTTCAATTTCCTTATCTGGGTAATGGAAAGATAAGAGTACCTATATTATAGAGTCGTCGTGAGGATTAAGTGAGTTCAGCATTCAGAACAATGTCTGGCACAGAGTATTATTCCCATTTTGCAGGTAAGGAAATTGATGCAAAAAGGGAGGTGATTTGATGAAGTGGCTGAATTGGGATTCAAACATATGCAATCTCTGACTCCAAGCCTTCATGACTTACTGCCACCATCAAATGTGTTCATTCTCTCTCTCTCTCTCTCTCTCTAGTCCTTAAAAATTGATCTGCGCTCTTTTTGGAGAGTCAGAGACCACTCACTAACAGTATTGATATCTAGATGTTGGGGTTGAAGTTAGATGAACTTAGAGCTCATACTAAGGGCTGTATCTACATTGGGGTTTCGACTCTAACAGGGGTTCTCCCTCTGGTTGGTAAGGTTTGTGTTAGGATTGAGCTTGGGGCTGGCTTTGGAATTGGACTTGGGGTGGGCACTAGGATGGAGGTTGGGGCCAGGATTAGGGTTGGGATTCAGTTGGGAACTAAAGCTGTGGATGTGGCTGGGAGGCCATGGGGGCAGGGTCTGAGTCAGGCTGAGCGTCAGGGTTTAGGTGGCAGTAAGGCTATGTTTGGTTCTGGCTGGGATGGAAACAAGGTGATGTGGTTCTGGTTCCCGGGTGGCTCTCTGGGGGTGGGGTCCTGTTGGGCAGTAGAGGGGCAGAGGGGCAGAGGGGCAGAGGGTAGAGCAGAGCCTAGGCTTGCTCCAAGGGTCTGCAGGGGTGGAAGGCTGCTCTCACCTTTCCCGCCTTCAGATGCCGACATCCTCCTTTCCAGGTTGAAGAGCCATCTGCACACAGCCCCCCTCTTTTCCCCCAGCTTTAGAGAGATTAAGGTCACAGGGCGGGGCCATACCAGGGTTGGATGGGAGGGTGAGTAGGGGTAAAGATGGGACATTTATGGGCTAGAGCCTGGCAACAGAAAAGGCACTGATTTTTATAGGGGCGCCTGGGTGACTCAGATGGTTAAGCGTCTGCCTTCTCCTTGGGTCATGATCCCAGGGTCCTGGGATCGAGCCCCACATCGGGCTCCTTGCTCAGCGAGGAGCCTGCTTCTCCCTCTCCCTCTGCCTGCTGCTTCCCCTGCTTGTACACTCTCTCTGTCAAAAATAAATAAAATCTTTAAAAAAATTTATAAAATATATACCAGCACCAGTCAGAAATTAAAATAAGAAAAATGATATCATTTCCCAACAGTATCTGAGCTTTGAAGTACATAAAAATAGACCTAACATAATATACTTATGTGTAAGATCTCCATGGAAAAAATATTCAAATATTGTCAAGTGATTAAAGGGGACCTAAGGAAATGGAGAGATATATTAAATTTACTAATAGAAATAGTCAATGTTGTGAAAATGTCAATTCTTCCCAAAGTGATTTAGACATTCAATGCAGTCCCAAGTGAAATCCCGAAAGATTTTTCCATGGAATTTGACAAACTGATTCTAAAATGTAAATCGATATACAAAGGATCTAGAAGAGCCAAAATCCTTTGAAAAAGAACAAGATGGGAGGACCATTCCAGATCAGATATCAAGGCGTGTTATAAAGCTACAGTAATTAAGAACAGAATAGAGTTCAGAAACTGAGCCCCACATATATGTACACATGATTTATTATTTTTTTAAAAAGATTTTATTTATTTATTTGACAGAGAGAGAGCACAAGTAGGCAGAGTGGTAGACAGAGGGAGAAGGAGAAGCAGGCTCCCTGCTCAGCAGGGAGCCCGATGCGGGGCTCGATCCCAGGACCCTGGGATCATGACCTGAGCCGAAGGCAGACGCTTAACGACTGAGCCACCCAGGCGCCCCGCACGTGATTTATTTATGACAAACATGGCACTACTGAGCAGTGGAAACGGGGTGGTCTTTTTAATGAATGGTGGTTACATGAATGTTTTATTCTTTGGAGCGTACACATATGTATAACTTTAAAAGAAAGCATTTATGGACTGCATGAATACTAGTGACTAATTTACATAGCGCTTTCCTACTGTATTATGTGTCAGGCACATAGTAACAAAGCTTTACATGAATTGTTTTAATCCTAGGAAGCAGTTATACTCAGAGTTCTATTTTACAGAGGAGGAAACTTAGACACAGGGAAGTTACGTAACCTGCCCACGGTTGCACCTTTAGCTAGCTGAGCTAAACACTTGAGCTAAAAAGCTGAGACGCAACCGTAGCCGCTTTCTGCTAAAGCCCCTGCCCTTAACTTGTACGCTTTTATAATACGGAAGATGAATGTCGTCTTAAATGAATGAGTCAGGAAGCCGCTCTCCGTCTGGTCCCTTTTCTACCATTGCGCGCGCGCTCACGCGCATACACAGGCACACAGGCACACACAAGCACACGCTCGCGCACGCGCTCAAAATACACTTCTTCGCCCCCTTGGAAGAACCCACCGGACTGCAAGCGGAAGAACTACAACTCCCAGCAGCCATTGCAGGCTCAAGCCTGCTGACGCACCTTCGCACCAGGACGCCAGACATCCGGCGTGCGCCACACTCGCTCTCTGAACTACACATCCCGGCTCTCCCCGCGCACCCTGTGACACTCCTTGGACCGCGAGTGCGGAGCGGGGTTTCAGCTGCGCCTCTCTTGCTCGGACCCGGCCCTGGCTCCAGCTTCAGACTCGAACACAGCTCCACCATGGAGGAGGCGGACCGAATCCTCATCCATTCCCTGCGCCAGGCCGGCACGTAAGGATACAGCCCCCGCCCGCCCCGGAATGCCCACATCCGGGACTCCAAAACTGTGGACCCAGTCACCCGGGAACCTTAAAACCCAGACCCTGACATCTGGGGCTCCAACTTCCAGGACCCTAAAACACCCCCTCCTTACACAGACAGACAGACACACACATGCATGCACGCACTCTCACATCGGGGAGCTCCCAAATCCTTTGCCCACGACACTTGGTAAACCCCAAATTCCAGGACCCAGACATCCCCAGAGCTTAAAACCTTGGATCCTCGACACCCAGGGTCCTGAAATATGTGGTTCTTGACATCAATACCCTGGGACCCTGGTATTTGGAAAATCTAAGCCACCTGTATTTTGAGAACCAGGGATTTTAAACACCCAGAGCCCTGGCACTCAAAAACCCTGGGACTGGATATTTGGGAACCTTCAAACCCTGTTTCCCAACACCTGGGCTTTTAAAATCCCCAGACCTTAAAATCTGGCGACCTCAACACTTAGTGACCCCGACACACAAGGACTTCTGCATTCAAGAACCCTAAAAACCGAGGATACCAACATCTAGGGAGCCTGATTTCTGGATTGCTTGAAACTAGAAGGTCTTGCTATCCGGGGATCTTGACATCTAGGGACCCTGACATTTGGAACTCCTGCAAACCTGAGCCTCACAATATCTAGTCTCAAAACCCTAGAAGCTCAATATTTAGGGGCCCCTGACGTGCAGGGAACATACCTGGGGATACAGAAACATAGAGAGCATGCCACCTGGGTCCTTTGCCCTTCTCAGACCCCAGACTTTTAAGCATATGGCAATTTAAGATTTTTTTTTAAATTCAGATCCCTTCCGTCCACCGTTAGGACCTAAGGACTTCCCCAGCTTCCCCAGTTCTTAGTTTTCCAAATGGAAGTTGCAGTCACCAACACCCAGGACCTGTCTGAACTCTGGCCATCCTCCCCTACTCCCACCCCATCCTCTCCCACTCCAGAAGGCAGCAGGGCCCAGCCTGATCCCTGTTGCCTGGCTGCTTTGAGCCCGCGCTCTTCTTTTTCAGGGCAGTTCCTCCAGATGTGCAGACACTGCGAGCCTTCACCACTGAGTTGGTTGTAGAAGCTGTGGTCCGCTGCCTGCGTGTGATCAATCCTGCCGTGGGCTCTGGCCTCAGCCCCCTGCTGCCTCTGGCCATGTCCGCCCGGTTCCGCCTGGCCATGAGCCTGGCTCAGGCCTGCATGGTGAGTGCCTTCCTCCCAATACACACAGCCTCTTCCTTCCTCCTTCACAAAGTCCCTGAGCTCCTTAGAAACACTCGCCTTTCCTCTCTGCCACCTCCTCTTGTGGCTTAGCGTTCATTAGTGGTTAAGGATGCTGGCTCTATGGTCAAACCGCCTGAGTAGCTCTGACCCTCACTACACCACTTGCTAACTGTGTGACCCTAACCCTTCTGGGCCTGTTTCCTTATTTGTGAAACTGAGATGATAAAAGTAGAGTTGTTAGGAGCATTATATGAGTTGATCCAGTTTATGCCTGGGCTGGCCCTGGTTCCCACATTTTAAGCTTAGCACCACTAAGGTGGTGCTAGAATTGCCCCCCGCCCCGCCCATGGTATCCATTTACGAGTTCCAGAAAAAGCTTGGCTTGGGCTGCGGGCTCACTCCTAAATTAATCACTGTGTACTCTGATTGGCCTGGCGTGGATCACAGGGTCATCCCTCTAGGACACTGTGATTGGCTGCTCCTTCAGGATCGCTTGGGAGTTGGGGGTCAGAGGGTTACCCAAAGGAAGGTATGCTGGTTAAGTAAAACTGTGTTTCTGCTGCGTTCCCCCTCGTGGCCCTGCCTCTCCTGAGAATAATTCCCGAACTGTCTCTCTCATAGGTAAAGGGCCTTGTGACGAAGCACTCATACCTACCCAGTACAGAGCTATCTCCAGGGGCTCTGAGTAATGTCATTTCTCCTGGCTTGCTTGCTCTATGACGTTGGGTCAGTCTCTTAACCTCTTTGGGCCTGTTTCCTCCTGTGTAAAACAGGCATACGAGTTGTACCTACCACCTAGCGTTGCTATGACGAGTAAAAAGAAGTTACTATAGGAAAAGCTGGCTATAATGAGCTCTGTGTAAGTGGTATTACTATTCTTAGAGAGGCCTGATCTGGCCACTTGCATTCCAGCCACCTCTGGCTACATAATGGATGTGAACTCGGCCAACAGACCGAGGATATGGTGGTGGAGGGAGAGTAGAGTAAATACGGTGAAAATTTCCATTTAGGCCCTGGGGACAGGGTGGTGGGGTTTCTTGAACTCGGACCTTGCTTGTGCAGCTTCTGTCTCTTACCAGTAGGCCGCGGCGCTCTGCTGGTCACTTAGCTCTCAGGTTCGCCTGGCTCTCGGGGGTTCTCAGGCTCTTCTCCTGCTGGCCGCCTCTTCACATGCCCCATGCCTGGCACCGCTTTCTGCCACTCAGCCACCTCCATATTTTGGTGTCTGTCACTTCACACACCTGACTCCTGGAATGAGTTTCTGTATCAGTCACAACTCTTTGATTGCAGGTGTCGGAAAAAACCCAAAGTAAAGTCGCTCAAAAGCCAGTGGTTTTCACACTCTTGTGACGGTGACCCTCTGGCATAAATCCGCCTTCTGTTGTGACCTAATACACACACAGGCAGATAATAAGGATGTTTTCCGAGTACCTACCCTGGGCCAGGCGCTGTGGTAATGTGGTGTGAGCTTAACTTCATTCTCATGACAACTTTCTCAAGTAGGTATTGTTAGTATCCCCCTTTTTTTTTTTCAGAGGAGGAAAGTAAAGCCCAGAGAAGTTAAGTGATTTGCCCGAGGTCACACAGTGGGTCAGAGGCAAAGCTTGGATTTGAGTCTGGGAAGTCTGCTTTCAGAGTCCGTGCAGCTCTGGACCGATGGCAACTCTGACAGAGAATCAGGCTTGCATTCTGGGCCCGTTTCTCAGGCCCCACGCCAAACCCTGATGGGGCCTGTGAGCTCTTAAAGCAGGCACATAGGGAAAGTCCTATCAGCCCCATTTTACAGCTAGGAAACTGAGCTTCCGGGTGGTTCAATAATCGGTCCAAGGCCTTAGCCAGTAAGTGGTAAGGGCTGGATTTCAGTCCCAATCTTTTTACACTAAAGCCTCTGAGTCCCCTTTTAAAGAAAATGATTGTTTCGAGTAGGTCATTCTGTTAGTCAGGGTCCAGTCTGGAGACCGAAACCCCAGCTGTAATTTGAACAGGGACATTTCAATATAAAGAATTGTTAATTAGGTAAAAGGTGGTTAACCACTGAAAGGGTAAGAGAGATCTCCAGGGTGTGATGGAAGGAACGTGATACCTGGCAGAGTCTCATGCTCCGAACCGTTCACCCCGTTCTCCTGCCTCATCTGCTAGAACGGGATGACTGACTGGTTTCTGTGTGTCTTTCTAGGTTTTTTTTTCCCCCCCTGGTTTTTTTTTTTTTTAATGCAGATATAAGCCAATGTGAATATACTTATTTGCCCCCTTCCTTTTTTCCTTCCTTTCTTTTTCTCTTGCTTAGTAGATTTTGATTGCCCAGTTTCTGGTTGTAAGCAATGATTCATGACACAGACCAAAAGTCCCCTTCGCCTAACTTAATAACCGTCTAGGATATAGACAAGCCATGAAGCAAGGCAAGAACCTATTTCTTTGAAGTAGTCTAAAAACCCTTGCATGAAAAATGGAATCCCCTTAGAGCATTTTATTGATTACGATTGGACATCATATCCTTCCTCTTCGTGGCCTTGCATGTTCTGCTCCGTTTCCTGGTTGTTCTGCTCCAGAGAGCACATTTGCATACTCTGCAGAGCCTGGAAGGAAAAAAACAAAACCAAAAATCTGCTTCCTGGTTTGGGGCCCTGGGAGAAAGGCCCTCTTCTAATGATCAGAAGGGTCGGCTTGAGGTCATCTGTGAACTATATGAAGTTTGTTTTTGAAGTTCATTTTCACAGCCTTTCCCTTTCCAGGGCTTTGCCCCTTTATATTTCTTCTTTAGCAACTTTTTTTTTTTTCCATTACTGTGGCTGTTCTGTCGAGAAAAGGCTCTCTAAGGAACTAGTGCTCTGTCGTAAATTAATAAAGTATGTCACGCGGAGGAAGAGGAAGTGAGGGCAATGAACCCCTAGCCTTTTGAGGATAATTCGGACCTCACAGCACTTTGGTACAGTTGGTAATTTTGATTTATGGGAAACCTGTAAAATGAGGGAAAATAAAGACTAGCGACCCATTGCTGTGTTTGGTTTAAGGAATCGAGGCATGGAAAATAGAAAGGGCTTGACAGAGTATCCACCATTGTTGTCATCATTGTTATTCATTTTTTATGGGTGCTGGAGGAGGAGACCCTATACCTCAGAAGTGGTGGAAGAAAGCAGTGTCTGATGGTATCATAAGAATTAAAAGGGAGGGGCGCCTGGGCGGCTCAGGCAGTTAGGCGTCTGCCTTTGGCTCAGGTCATGATCCCAGGGTCCTGGGATCGAGCCCCATGTCACGGGGAGCCTGCTTCTCCCTCTCCCTCTGCCTGCAGCTCCCCCTGCTTGTGCGCGCTCTCTCTCAAATAAATAAATAAAATCTTTAAAAAAAAGAAGAATTAAAAGGGAGATAATCAAAGTCTTTCTCATATAGAGGAGGAAGGCTCATTTCTCCCCTTCTTACCTTTTTTTTTAATCCCCCCTAACAGCTGCATTAAATGTATTAATTGCTTGGACATTTAAGGCATTTCCAGTATTTTGCAAATAATGCTTTGGAGGAATCGCATGCAAATAATGCTAAGGAGGAATCCCACGCATCTGTCCTCTTGAATCACTAGGGACATGGCTTCATGGTCAGCTCCTCAAAGTAGGATTGCTAGGTGGAAGGGTAAAAGCAGATGTTGTTTTGTCAGACTTTGCCCAGTTGCCCTTGCTGGGCTTTGTTTCATTTCTGCCTTCCCACCAGCAGCGTGGGAGAGAGCGCCTGCTTCGCCACAGCCTGGCCCACTGACTTGTGCCCCTTCAGTAGGTGAGGAATGATATCTCAGTATTGTCTTTCTCCCCAGCTTTGTACTCGGGCAAACGTTTGGTAGCATTTTGCTCCATTCTTTTCTCTGTACATAGATACATAGACACACACACACACTTTTTTGCCGAACCATTTGAAAATGGCAGACAGCGTGATAACTCCGTACCTACAATTTTCAGCACGCCTCTCTTAAGTAGAAGGGCACTTGCCAGCACAACCACAATATTGTGATCACACCGGTGAAATTGAATATTGATCGTATGTATTAACAATCGATAGTATGTATTAGAACAGTAGTATCTCATATCTAGCACCTGGTGGAATTTCCCCAGTTGTCCCAAAAATATCCGCTATCTCTGTTTTTGTTTTTGTTTTTCTGTATTCCATTCTATTCTTTTTTTTCCCCCTCTATCTCTGTTTTTTTTTTTTAAAGATTTTATTTATTTATTTAACAGAGAGATAGCGAGAGCGGGAACACAAGCAGGGGGAGTGGGAGAGGGAGAAGCAGGCTCTCCGCTGAGCAGGGAGCCCGATGCGGGGCTCGATCCCAGGACCCTGGGATCATGACCTGAGCCAAAGGCAGACGCTTAACGACTGAGCCACCCAGGCGCCCTCTCTGTTGTTTTTTTTTTTTTTTTAACTGTAGTGTCTAATCAAGGATCATACATTTTATTTCACTTTTACTTCTCTAATCTTGCATAACCAACAGTCCTCCTTGGTTTTTGTTTCTTTGTTTCTTTTGTGAAGACAAATGTTTTCCAAGAGTCCAGGCTGGCTGTTGCCTGGGATGGCCTACACTTTGAGTGGGTCACAGTGTTTTCTGATGATCAGATTCAGGTTTTGGGCAGGAATGCTGCCGGAGTGATGGTATCTCCCTCCCAGCGCGCACCTGGAGAATGGATCAGCAGGTTGTCCTGGATCAGTGATATGTGTGTGAGATCTCTCCGTGTGCTTTCACTTGCAGCAAATTTGCCTAGGTTTAAGGGCCATTTTCATTTCTTTTTCTGTGAACTGCCTCCTCCTATCTTTTGCCTTCTTTTCTCTTGCATTGCTGGTCTTTTCTGCTTGTTTGATTTTAGACACTCTTTATATACTAGGTAGATTTACTCTTTGTCTGTGATATGAACTCCAAATATTTTTTTTCTAGCTTGTTATCTCTCTTTTGACTTTGGTAATTATATTCTTTAAAATTTTTGTTTCTTTTCAGGGATTCAGAAATACTGATCTTCTCCTTTATGGCCTCTGGATTTGGGGTCATAGTTAGAAAGGCCAGAGCTTTAATCTTATTTCTGGCTCTCTGTAGCATTGACTATAATCACTCTGTGGTTCCCCCCCCTTCCCCTGGGAGGCCTGGAGGCCTTTGGGGGAGTCAAGGTGAAGTTCAGAGAGTTGTGGTTGGCAAGAGAGTGGGAGCATTTGTGGTCTAGGCCCAGGGCTTCCAGGGTAGGAGGATTCTGCCTGTCTGACTGATAGAAGCCGTCTCCCCAACCCCCAGGACCTGGGCTATCCCTTGGAGCTTGGCTATCAGAACTTCCTCTACCCCAGTGAGCCAGATCTCCGGGACCTGCTTCTCTTCTTGGCTGAGCGTCTGCCCTCTGATGCCTCTGAGGATGCAGATCAGCCTGCAGGTATGGTCTGCCCAGGGCATGGTGGGGGTGAAGGAGAGCGTGGCATTCCTGGGTGTTGTAGGGGCCAAGAGACAGGTGGAGGTGGTAAAAAGGTTGACTAGGGGTGGGGTGGGGGATGTATCTTTGCGAGAGCTGGGGTGGAAGGGAGGATTGGGGCTGGGGGAGGGGAGGCAGGGCAGGGGGAAGGGGGCCTGGGCTTGAGCTGCCCCAGTTGGGGAGTTGGTGCTGGGAGGGGCCCCTCTGCCTCACCTCCTCCTCGCTCCCCCTCCTCCTCCCCACTCCAGCCACACGGGCCTCCTTAGTGCTTCTCAGAGACTCCAGCTGTGCTCCAGCCTGGGGGCCTTTGTATTTGCCAGATTATTCTTCCCCTAGATGTCTTCCTGGTTCACTCTTACCTTTTAGAGGCTCTGTTCACGTGACATCTCAGGGAGGCCTTCCTCCGACTGCTTTGTTTAAAATTACATGCCCCTCTCAATAGTCTTTACCCTCCCCTTGGATCATCACCTGGCAGATTTCTGTCTTGTACTCAGAAGTACCTGACTCGTGTTCTCCTCTACCAGCATGCCCACTCCGTGAGGGCAGGGATACTTCTCAGTTTGTTCGCTGAAGTATCCCAAGAGTCTAGAACAGTGACTGGTAGGCAGTAGGTGCTCAGTTAAGTGTTTGTTGAATGGCCGAGGGTGAGAATGATAGCTAGACAGATATGCATCTCTGGGAGGGGGTCCGGGAGCCCCGGCTGCTCTCCCAGGATCTGCAGTTTTGGGGTTAGGGCACTGTCACCTGATGGATGCTCCTTCCCCACCCCCCACAGGAGACTCAGCTATCCTTCTCCGGGCCATCGGGAGCCAAATCCGGGACCAGCTGGCCCTGCCCTGGGTCCCACCCCTCCTTCGCACTCCCAAGCTCCAGCACCTCCAGGTGGAACCCCCCAACTCACATCGATGTTGCCCGTCCCCTCACCTTGGCCCCATCTGGTCACTCAGATGTCTTCCCCCCCCACCAATGCCCCCCTCCCACCACAGTTCATCATGGAGGCTCTGATTCTGCTCTCCCCCCAGGGCTCCGCCTCCCAGAAGCCTTTCCACACCACCAGGCTGGTCATGCCTGAGTTGAGTTCCAGAGGAGGTGAGTGGGAAGCTGTGGGGAGGGGCTGGGGGCAGGGTGGAGGTGGGCCTGACCCCCTGGCCAGGCGGGAGGACTAGCTGACCATGTTCCTGCCTCCAGAGTCCCGGGAGTTCCAGGCAAGTCCTCTGCTGCTACCAGCCCCCGCCCAGGTGCCCCAGCCTGCCGGGAGGGTGGCCTCACTCCTCGAATGCCATGCCATCCAGCTCTGCCAGCACACGGGCCGGGACCGCCCTGGGGATGAGGACTGGGTCCACCGGGCAGCCCGCCATCCCACCCAGGTACTGCCCAAAGCTCGGCTCCCTGCTGCCGAGGCCTCTGCTCGCAGCTCAGCGTCCCTTGGTCCTCTGCCCCCTCCTTTCCCCTCTTGGCCCCTCATCCCCTCCCCTCTGCATGCACCTACCTGGCTCCTCCCCTGCGAGAACCCTGGAGTCAGAAAGACTGTGGACCCCTCAGACAAGTCACTCTCCCTCCCCCACCCCAGAGCCTCGGTTTCCGGTTCTGAGACTTGGGGGGTGATAGTGCCCTCTCCTCAGGCTAGTGCTCCACTGAACGACTGAAGGACGAACGACGGGCAGGTTCTTAGTAACCAGAGTGGTCAGGATTTGCCCACTTCCTCCCTGTTTCTATTACCTTCTTCCCCCCCCCAAGTCTCTCATTCCTTCTCTGTCTCTGCCACTGTCCCTGGTGCTCATTTTTTCTGTCCCTAGGTCTCTGCATTGTCTCTTCTGGTCACTGTCTTCCTTGTTCTGTGGTGTTGTTGCCCCTCTTTCTTGCTCCTCTGTCTGTCTCCTCATTTCGAGACTGTGTCTTTCCCCTTCCCTTCTGTTCACCTCTGTCACTCTCTCTTTCTGCCTGCCCCTGCCTCCCCCACTGCCATTTGTTCTCTCTTGACTTGTGTCTTTTTTAAACTTAGAGATGTTTTCAAACACAGAATATTCTAACGAATCCTATGTGCCCATCATCCACCTTCAACTATGAGCCTTTCACCAATCTTTCTTCATCTGTTCTCCTCCAGTTGTTTTCTCAGTATTACTTTAAAGCAAATCCCGGTACACATGCCATTTCAACTCTAAATACTGAAGTGTGCATCTCTTAACTCATAAGGGTATTCACTTTTTAAGGTAACACCTCGGTCATTTTCACACCTAATAACATTAACACCTTAACACCATCCGTCACTGATTTCATAATCAGATTTCCCCAGTTGTCTTGAAACTGCTTCTGTTAGTTCTCTCTCTCTCGATTCTGCTCTGCTTCCACTGCTTCTTTGCCCAGCACCTCTGACTCTCTGTCTCTGCTCTGTCCCCACGTAGCCTTTCCGTGTCACCCTCTGATTTGGAGGCTGCTGATTTACTGCTGGTGTGGGGAGCGAGTGGGTGGAGAGAAGCATGGCTGTGGGGGGGACCCCGTCCTTGGGGAGCTCTCAGACCAGTGGGTCAGGAGAGGGGACTGGCTGGTAGCCCTTTGTCAGGCAGCTCCCCGGAGGAGGCAGGGCCTCGGGTGCCCAGCAGGCCTCGACACCCTCCCGTCTGCCCCGCCTTCTGCATCCAGGAGGATACACGGGCCCAGCGGCAGCGGCTGCAGAAGCACCTGGCTGAGCATCTACGCCAGACCTGGGGCCGACCGGGGGCTCCCCCACAAGCCCGAGACCTGGGAGAGCTGCTGCAGGCCTGGGGTGCAGGGGCCAGGACCGGTGCTTCCAAGGGCTCCCGCTTCACACACTCAGAGAAATTCACCTTCCATCCGGTGAGTGGGTCCAAGTGGACTCGGGTGGGCTGATAGGGCCGCTCTCTGTGCAGACGACACACTTTATCCACATAGGTTCCCGTGTTCCCACTGGGCGTGCCCTCTCTGCACTGGGGGTCCCCTGGCTCCTCAAGAGCTTCGGTGGAGAAGGGGGGAGGGGTGGGAACCATGTCAGGGTGTAGGGGTGCTCTTTGTGAAAACCCCAGCTTCCCTTGGACAGTTTCCCCTGGACACATCTTCTCTCCTTGACCTAGAGGGGCCCTCATCCTTCTCGTGGGCCCCCTTCTCGTGTCAGGGTCAGGGAGGTTTCTTTCTGAGCAAACAGTCCAGCCTGAGGTCTCAGAGAGTGCCTGGGTCCTCATAAACCCAGCCTGACAGCTGTCAGCAGTTGGGTGGACAGGAGCGTGGTGCTGGAAGGGCACTTGGAGCAGGTGCTGAGGCTGGGAGGGGCAGGGCCTTCTCCGACGGCCAGGATACCCCCGTCTCCCTCCCCCAGGAGCCCGAGGTCCAGGCAGCCCAGGTGTGTGATGTGCCAGCCACCTCCCAGCGGCCTGAACAGGTAAGCCGAGCCGTGGCGGGGGTTCTGGGCCCTTGCCCCGCCTAGTGGGCCTCACACCCCCACCCCTACTGGCCTGTGCCTCCCAGGACACGAGGGCAGCTCAAGAGAAGGAGCTGGAGTCTCTTCGGGAACAGCTGGAGGGAGTGAACCGCAACATCGAAGAGGTCGAAGCCAACATGAAGACCTTGGGAGTCAACCTTGTGCAGGTGGGAGGTGGGGGTGGGGGAGGGGCTGCCCCCTGGGTTTGGGTCATGGTGGGGCCTAGAGGGCCTAGAGGGCCTTGAAGGGACTGAGAGGACGTCGTGGAGGTCTGCCGACGTCAGAAGGGTTCAGAGGCGACCTCGGGGACCTGTGGGCTCTCGAGGGTTGAGGAGAATCAGTGGGGGTGACGGGGATATAGGGTCAGGGGGGTCGGACCTGTGGGGGTTAGGGGCACCCGTGGGCATCGGTCAGGACATGTGGGTGTCTGTGAGAATCAGGAGGGGTGTGAGCATCTGTGGGCATCTGTGGGCGTATGACGGACCTGTCTGGGCAGGGGCTTGTGGGCCTTGTCAGGGCTTCCTGGGGGGGGGGGTGTCATTGTGGAGGTAGAGGGATCAGAGGGGGGCCTGTGGGTGTCTGTCACTGCTTATAGGTTTCTGTCACCATCAGGAGGGGTCAAGGGGCTGCTAGAGGGTAGAGGGGTGTGTTCTCGTCTGTGGGGGCTCAGGCTAGGCCAGGGCTTTCCAGGCTCGGTGGGGCCTAGAGGGCTGTGGTGTGTGGCTGGGCCCCTCCACTGACGGGAGTGGGGGTCATGGGCTGCCAGGTGGAGACGGAGCGTCGGCAGAGCGAGCTCAGCACGGCGGAGCGTGAGCAGGCCCTGCGCTTGAAGAGCCGGGCGGTGGAGCTGCTGCCCGACGGGGCTGCCAACCTGGCCAAGCTGCAGGTGGGGCTGGCACTGGGGCTGGGCGGGGCGGCTCGAGTTGGAAGGGTGCAGCCTGTGTGACACAGATCCCCTACCCCCCCACCCCAGCTCGTGGTGGAGAGTAGCGCCCAGCGGGTCATCCACTTGGCAGGTCAGTGGGAAAAGCACCGGGTCCCTCTCCTGGCTGAGTACCGCCACCTCCGAAAGCTCCAGGATTGCAGAGAGGTAGGTTGTGGGGTCCTGGGCTGTGGGCGGGGTGGGTTCGGTCCCTCCCTGGGGGGCCATCCTTGTGCTGTGCTCACTCTCCCTCTGCCCATGGGGTCCTGGCAGCTGGAATCTTCTCGACGGCTGGCAGAGATCCAGGAGCTGCACCAGAGTGTTCGAGCAGCTGCCGAAGAGGCCCGCAGGAAGGAGGAGGCCTACAAGCAGCTGGTAAGGGCCGTGCAGGGGCCCCGGGTGGCTCCGAGTGGGCGGGGGGCTGGGTCCCAGGGGAATGTCTGCTGTGTTCCTGTCTAGGTGTCAGAGCTGGAGACCCTGCCTAGAGACGTGTCCCGGCTGGCCTATACCCAGCGCATCCTGGAGATTGTGGGCAACATCCGGAAGCAGAAGGAAGAGATCACTAAGGTGCATTGCTGCGGCCATGGAGGGTTGGGGCAGACGGGCAGACACGCGCGAGGGGCAGGTGCGTGTAGCACGGCCACGTGGGGACCTCACACCCTCCGAAAGGCAGAGCTGCCTGGCCACGCCCCAACACGGAACCCTCCTACCCAGCCCACTCCAGCCACAGCTGACGCGGTGGCGCAGGCCCCGTCTGGGTGTGAGCGCGCGCACACGACTCTGCCCTCAGCCGGCCGGCCCGGGCCGCACGTGGGCTCATGGCTGCCCTGTTCTCTGCCAGATCTTGTCCGACACAAAGGAGCTTCAGAAGGAAATCAACTCCCTGTCGGGGAAGCTGGACCGGACGTTTGCTGTGACCGATGAGCTCGTGTTCAAGGTGTGGGCTTGGCTGGGCCGGGTCGGGGGGATGCAGGGGGCAGGCTGGGCTCCCGCCTGCCTATCTGCTCACAGGTTGGCTTGGGCCTCGGCCCGGTGCGAGCCGTGTAGGTACACTGCGGCTCGGGCCTGGCTGTGCGCCACAGAGGACGAAGTCAGGGAAGTGGGAGAGGGTGGCCCTGTGGGGGTCCTGGAGGGGGTATGTGGGGGGGCGTGGGGGAAGCCCACTGGTCCCTTCTGTCTGGTCAGGATGCCAAGAAGGATGATGCCGTTCGGAAGGCATACAAGTATCTAGCTGCCCTGCACGAGGTGGGTGACGCGTGAGGGGTGCTGGCCGGGGTGGGGCGTGGTGGGGGTGCAAGCCTTCTGCTCCTGCCGTCCCCAGAACTGCAGCCAGCTCATCCAGACCATCGAGGATACAGGCACAATCATGCGGGAAGTTCGAGACCTTGAGGAGCAGGTGAGGCCTGGGGGTAGGAGGGGAAACCAAGGCAGGCCAGTGGACAGCACCTTGGTTTACGCCCAGAGGGGCTGTGGGAGCAGACACAGCCTATGGCTGGACTCTCAGCCTTGCCCCATAGTAGCTGTGTGTGTGACCTGGCACTGGCCAGCAGCCTCCTCTGAGCCCTAGCTTCCACCCCGAAGGTCCTCACACCTGCCTCCCTGGGCCATTGGCAGAGGCTTCAGCCAGAGTATGTGGTGGCTCATGCTGCCACGTTAGCAAATGGTGCTTTAGGCAAACAGATGACACATGCAAAGGCCCGGTGGTAGGGCACAGCACACTGTTGTGGGAGGAGGGTGGGAGGAGCACGGGAGGGACCTCGAGCGGCCTTAATGGAGATGGGGTGGCAAGCAGGAGCTGGGACAGGGGCCCCGCACACAGAAGGTGTGTGATTCGTGTTGCCTTAGATTGAGACGGAGATGGGGAAGAAGACCCTCAGCAACCTGGAGAAGATCCGCGAGGACTACCGAGCCCTTCGCCAGGAGAACGCTGGCCTCCTGGGGCGGGTCCGGGAGGCCTGAGGAGCCCCCAGCACCGGTCTGCACCTGGCCTCGGGCAGGGAGTTGGGATGTCGGGGGCAATGGCCAAGCGCTTGCCCTAGCCGTTCCCTCTGTTGGCTGCGCTCCTCCTGCTACGGCCTTGGCCCCAGACCCCCGCCCACCTGACCCCAACTCTGATCTGGGGTCCAGAACGTGGGAACTCGGCTGCAGTTTATTGGAGAGGGCACTGGGGTTAGGACCTTGGATCCCAAATAAACGAGGGGCTCTGTCTGCAGTCTAAGCTGAGGCCTGGATGGAGACACAGGGTTCAGGGCCAGGGAGGTGCGGCGGGCGGCAGGTGAGACATGGGATCTGTTCGGCGATTCCGTGTGTGTGGCTGTGAAAGCCCACGTGGGACTCCGGAGACCCACTGGGGTGCCAAGTGCGTGTGCATGACATGAGATGCACAGGTGTGTTCTCGTGGGCTGCGTGAGCAAGCTGATGTTTTGGGGGCTGCGTGAGAATGTGCATGACTGGGGTGTGTTTGTGTGGCTTTTTGGGACGTGAGATCCTGAAGGTACCAAGGCTGCTTCTGGGCGGGGTCCTGGGCACAGCGCAGGTGAGGGCAGGGTGGGGGGGATGGCCGTGGGTGTGTGGGTTGACAGGACTGTGCTCAGGTATGATTGTCTGCGGGACTGCGGAGTTGAGGTTGCCCGAGGGTACTGAGGCAGGCTCTTTGTACTGTGTCCAAGGGACAGGGTTGTGGCTGTGTGTGTGTCTTGTCCAGCCCTGAGGTCATCTCTGAGAGCGACTGAGGCAGGCTGTGTGTGCTTGGTTGTGAAGGCTCAGTTTGGCTAAAGAGCTTGTTGCAGGAAGGTGGGCCGGGGGGCCGGGGCCCCTCTGAGCAGCCTTGGTGCAGAGCATACGATCTAGAAGGGTGGTCAGCTGAGGATCAGGGTCCCTGGCAGGCAAGACTGTGCACACCTCACTTCTTGGTCCCTGTGGGCACGTCCAGGGCCCGTCACCCCTGCCCCCGGCCACTTCCACCCCCCATTTTGGCCCCTGTCCTTCCTTCCTCCTTTCCTTGGTTTTGAGGTCAGGGGCCGGGTGTGGGGTTGGCGCTCCTGCTGGGCCTCTGGCTCCTCTTCTTGCGGAACTCGAACTCATCCACGGTCCACACGGCCCCCTTCTCGCTCTCCACCCGCACGAAGCACTTGTGCAGGCTCAGGTTGTGGCGGATGGCGTTCTGCGGGAGGAAGGCCCGCCGGGCCGGGGGCGGGGGGTGGGTAGGCAGTCACTCTGACGTCAGCAGGACTCACCCCAAACCGGCCTCCCGCCCCTTTCCAACGTGTCTACAAGCCCGCCCCCCACTCCTGAGCTTGGCCCAGCACCCCAGTGGCATCGGAGGCCCCCCCAGCCACTGCCACTTCCAGAGGAGCCTACCTTCCAGGTGGCAGGGTGGTTCCTGAAGAAGGCAAACATGCGTGTGAACCAGTGGTAGATCTCGTTGAGTGTCCGCTGCTTCTCGGGAGCCTCCAGGATGGCCTGGAGGTTAGGGGGTCAGGGGGTCAGGGAGTCCCTTCCCCAAAGCTGGGCTGAGAGTGGCAGTGGCCCACCCTGGGTGTCTGACATGGGTGGAACTGGGGGGGGGGCAGGGGAAGGGAGGGAGACGGTGTGAGGTGATAGGTTAGAGACAGGGTTAGAAAGAGGGTGAGGTGGAGGGTCAGGGCTGAGGTTGCAGTAAGGTCTGGTTCAGGGTAGGGCCAGGATTAGGTTAAAGGTCTGGGGTGGAGTTGGAGCTGGCCGCCTCCACAGAGGCAAGGTGTCAGGGTTCAGGAAGGTTGAAGGCCAGGAGTGGGGTCAAGTTAAGGATGTGGGAGGGGTAAAGGGCCAGGCAGAGTTAAAGGTCATCAGGGAAGGGGTTGGTTAAGGGTCTGGCTGGGGATGGACCGGGGCGAGTGGAGGGCTGACGGATGGGATGGCATTAGGGTCAGGAATCAGAGGCAGACCTAGCGATACCGTTATTTTCTGTGTCAGGCATGTGGTTAGATTCAAGGTCAAGAATAAGGTTGGATGTGTGTGGTCGTTAAGGGTCAGGGCTTGTGTTAGGTGTGGAGTGAGGCTAAAGGTCAGGGAATTGGATCTGTTTGGATTTAGGAGTGGGGTTAAGCAAAGGGTCAGAGATTATGGCTGCAGTGAGGTTCTGGGTCAGGATGGGGCTAGGTAGGGGAATGCGTGGTATTGTGTAGGGGTTAGGTGTGGGCCTAGGGTCAAGGTCTGGGCAGGCTGTGATGAAAGTTCTGGGCAGCCATTAGGGAGATTCAGATGAAGGGGTTGGGATGGGGTGAGGCCAAGGGTCAGATAGGTGTCACAAGGAAGGGGTTAGAGGCAGGGTCCTGCCAAGGGATGTGTTGGCGTATTGGGGTATATGGGGGCCAGGGAAGGAGTTAGGATAGTGTCTGTGGTGGGTTTAGGGCAAGGGGCAAAGATCAGGTTCATCTGGGGGCTATTTTACAGATCTAGGAGGGGGTTAAGTATGGGGTCGAGGTGGGCATCAGGGAAGGGGGGTGGGTGGAGGGCCAGAATTTGACTCGCACTGGCCTGGATAGTGGTTTCTGTTTGGGTTGGTGGAGGGGCCAGGTCTGGAGTGAAGCCAGCTTGGCGGGGGGGATCCTATCGGAGGCCTGGGTTCATGAAGGAGCCTGTTCTGGGGGCGCTCAGAAGGAGGCTGGGAATGTGGGAGGCAGGTGCCCACCCCCCATTTCTTTTCCTTCTCCTTGGCCCATGCTGCCGGCTTACCCAGCGGATGAGGGTCGCGTAGGTGAAGGGGGGCCGCATGTTGTGGAACTTGAAGTAGTCCATGTTGTGGAAGAACTCTGTAGGGGGTGGGGGAGGATTGGGTCTGTCCTGGAGCTCCTAGCTCCCTCTCCCATCCCCCACGCTACAAGGAGAGGCTACCCAGCTGAAATCCCTCCCTGACAACACCAGTTTTCACCCTCACGGTTACTGTGCTGAGCGCTGGGCATTGACCGTATCATTTACTGCTTGCACCACTCCCACCAAAATGGGCCTCATCGTCCCCGAAGTTTAAAAGAAGTGAAGTAACTTGCACACCAAAGGGATGCAAGCGGCCAAGTGGCAGAGGCAGGATGACACTCAAGGGCCCCGATCCATCTTAAGCCCACAGCCCAGGCCTTGCGGGCGGCCCAGGATGCGTGAGCTTGGGAGAATCACCCCGCTTTTCCTTGGAGGGGGAAGGGAGAGTCCCTGGGAAGCGTTTAGCTAGTTCTCTCCCTTTTGACGACCGAATGGAGTAGCCGAAGCCCGGAATGAGTGAGCCCCCGGCCCCAGGGGAGATGGGGCTAGACAGGAGGAACCACAATGGCCGCGGGGGGCAGGTGGCGGTGCAGGGGGCTTGCAGGCCTTGGAAACGCTGAAAGGCAGCTTCTGCAAGCGGTCATGTTTTCCCAAAGGCTGGGTGGCAGTGCTGGGGAGGGTCGGTACTGGCTGTCTCCCACCCGGTGCCAGTCGGGGGGATGAGGGGCTCTGGGGGGGGGGCGGGGGGGCATCACATAGGGGCACGGGCCATCCTTACCCGGGAACGTGCTGTTTCCATGGCTGCCCCAGAGGTGCCTCCTCACAGCAAACAGGCCGTCGGGGGCCTCCTGGGGGCTGGGCCAGGCTGGGCCAGGGGCAGCCGGAGTACCTGCAGCTAGGATGCAGCAGGAGGAGCCCTTGTCCGATGACGCCTGTGGCGGGGGGGGGGGGGGGTGGTGAGGCTGGTGATTCAGAGGCTTATGTTTTCCACTTCAACTTTAGGTAAGTGTGGTTGGTTGGTTTGTGTTTAAAGCAAGTGAGCTCTTCTCAAGTCCAGTCTGATGCGGAATCTCACAAAGCAGCATTGAGCCGTATTTATTAGAGTGTGAGTGTGGACGCGCGCCCGTGTGTGTGGAGAGGCGCAATGCTGGGACCACGAGCTGGGGCTGAATCAGGCTCCCACCCCTTAGGGATGCTAGTAATTAATACCTATCCTGAGTGGCCTCATGAGGATTCGATAAACTCGCCCCAGCAGCGCACTCAGGAACGGTGCCTGGCCCCCGGGGCCGGCTTCACCGGTGTGTGGTCCGTGTAATCACACAGGTCCCTGCCCTTTGTTTACTGCTCTGTGGGGGTCATTTGAAACCGGGGCCCCATGATTTTATTGTGCGCTGGTTCCTGCGTGTCGTATGGCCAGTCCCACCAGCGGCACAGGGTCTGTGTCCAGTAGATGCTTGGCGATTTGCCGTTGTTTTGAAAACCCAAGATCATGATGTTTCGGGATCTTGGGGTCAGAGGGCTTGTAATCGGAGGGGACAGGTTTCCAGGCCTGGGCACGTTTGGAGCTGGGGACAGGGGCCCAGAGTCGTAGGGTGTGGGTGTGAGGCTAAGTCCCCGCCGCCCCCCGCCAGCCACCTGTGGGCCTGGGGTGGCTCACCGTGGCTGGAGCTTTGGTCGGGGCCATCTTCCCAGCCAGGTGGGCCTGCATAGCGCCCAGCTTCTCCTTCTCCAGCACCAGCTGTGAGGACGGGGCACAAAGTGAGGCCTCAGCTTGGCCTTTCTCTGCCACATCCTGGCTCAGGCTTGTGGTCCTTCCTGGGAGCGCCCTACCCCCTCCCTTCCTTTATGCCAGCCCCCATCCTGGGGGAGCTTGCCTCCTGGCACAGGGTGGACGTAAGGCTCGCCCATCATCCCCCAACCACCCCTCTCCTACGTCACCTGCTGTTCCAGAGACTGCACCACCTCCCTCTGGAGGAGACATTGTGCCCTGCCCTTCTCGTCTAGGAGATGGTCCGCCTGGCAGTGCCTGGGTAGGGGGAGATTCCATGTGGGTGACCACGGCGGGTCTGGCCTCCTGGCTCAACACTCCGAGTGAGGAGAGCCAGACCCTTTGGGAGGTCTCTCCTCGGAGGCTCAGCCTCCCTCCCCTCTCTCTACCTCAAGTCTCCCTCTTACACCCGCTGTTCCTTCAACACACGCTACTTGGCATCTCCTGGTGCCAGACCTGAGCTCGCCACTGGAGCCTGGCCAGGGTGCTGGAGACGATGTTGGAAGGCTGGCGAGCTGAGAGGTGGGGTGAGGTAGGCGAGGGCAGGAGAGGCACTCCAGGTGGAGGGGACAGTCTGTGTAAAGTCATGGTCATGAAGAGGACAGGGTGCAGAGTTGCCACCGATAGTTGGGTATGGTTGGAGAAGGGTTGTGTGTGTGTGTGTGTGTCTGTGCGCGCGCGTGCACGCGCGTGCGGTGGGACCGAGGGGAGGCAGCAAGAGCCACTGTGACAATCGGGGACTGTGGGTATCAATAAAATCAGGCTGGTGTGTTGGCAGGAGGGGTAGGGTAGCAGGGCAAAGCAGTTCGGAGTGTGGATTCTGGAGCCTGGCTGCCTGGATTCAAATCCCAGCTCTGTGACTTAGGAACTGGGTGGTTTTGATCAAGACACTTGACTTTTTATGGCCTCAGTTTCTGTATCTGTAAAATGGAGGTAGGTACTAGTATACACCTCTCTTATGATGCCCCATCACACGGATGGGAAAACCAAGGCCCAGAGAAGCTAAGTAACTTGCCCAAGATCACACAGCCAGTGATAGGACCGGGATTTGAACCTACGGTCTCAGCCTTAGCCTTTTGCCCACTGGGATGAGGCCTGAGCTGGGACCTGTACCACAGGCCTCCTCCCACACACTGGGGACCCTCCTGGACTGGACTGGGCCTGGGTCACTCACTTGAGGAAATCCTCTGGCTCCTCGAAGACCTTCTCACAACCGGGCCACTTGCAGACACCATTTGCCAGCAGCGAGTAGGAGCCCTGGGGCACGGTTGAAAGGGTGCTAGGGGGACAGAGGGTGTAAGGGGAGGCAACGGCAGGGCAAGGGTCCTTCCCAGCCTGATCCACTGACCTGTCTTTCCTGGGTGTGCCGGGGCTTGGGAAGGTGCAGAGTAAGGCTGGCTCCCTGGACACCCACTCCAGGCTGGTCACGTTGATCCCTGCAGGTAGGGACAGGGCACCTTTGGGGACCGTGGGCTGGGCCCTCAAGCTCAGCCCACAGAGACTCTCCTCTTGAGCTTCCCACCCTCCTGAGCCTCGAAGGCCCTGACTCCCAGGCGGCTCTGTCGGCCCTAACATCCAAGGCTTCTGGGGGAGCAGGTCAAAGACTGCCATTTGCAAGCGCTGACATTTTGACTGCAAAGACCCGCGGCTCTGTGATTTTTGCCATTCATTCTGCACCTTCAAGGTTCTGAGCCTGACATTTTTTGGAGGCTGGAGTTTCCCAGATGGTAAGCCCCGATGCGTCTGACCTCCTGAGGGCCGCCATTCAGCAGCCTACGTGGCTCCCGCTCAAGCACTGGGGGGCTCGGGGTTCTGTAGAGCTGTGGGGCGGGGTGTTACCAGGCGGCAGGCCGGGCCGGGCCTTGAGGGAGAAGACGCTGGCGGCAGCAGTGGGTGGCGGCAGGCTGATCATAGCTGGGCTGTCCAGTGGGCGTACCTGCAGCACCGGGGTCCGAGCGTGGGTGTTCACCGCTGAGAGCTGGGGGCACACGGGGGCTGTGGGTCAGCCTGTTCCCCCACCCCTCTGCCCAGTTCTCCCACCTGCTCCCGCCGCCCTGCCCATTCCGGGTCAGTACCTGGTGCATGAAGTGTGGCCTGTCCTGGAGGAGTGCCTGCAAGTGGGGTGAGGGGCCCAGCCGTGCCCCGGAGGGTGCCACCATGACTAGGGGCACTGTGGGCAGCTGGCAGGGGGGAGAGAGAAGGCAGGCGGGTGAGATGGCATCCTGATCCTCACTGTTCTACATGTCTAGTTCATACACTTCTCACCACAAACCCACACGGTAGGTACTCTGATCATCCCTGTTTTACATATGGGGAAACTGAGGCTCGGGGAGAGCGAATGACTCTTTCAAGATCAAACAGCTAATAAGTGGCAGAGCTGGCCTCAACCGTGTCACCTCCCCTCTTTGGGCACTAGCCCTCTCCCCTGTCACACGGGGATGGGGACACACGGCCACGCCTGTGGGACTGTGATAGGAGCTCCTCTCCTGGGGCCGGGATTGGGAGGCCAGGGAGAGCCTCGAATCTCTTGAGACCTGCTAACTGGGGACTTTCTTGGCCCTGCGACATCTGCATAAGTCACAGACTTGCCTGGGACCCAGAAAACCACTTCCTGTGCCCCAGCTGGGCCCCCCGCCCCGTGCCACAGTAAAGGTCGGCACCTGTAGGCCCAGGTACCCCGCCCTGCCTGCCCCATCCTGGGCCCTGGGCCTCACCTGCAGCTGCGATGGTGGCATGGGGTTCAAAGAGGAGGAGGTGGGGGCATGGGCCCCGCCTCGGAGGTCCCGGCCCTGGAAAGTTGCCCCCGGGCCCTTGGCCCCAAGCAGGTCTGAAGCCTTGGGTGCAGCCCTCCAGCTGGGCGAGGCTCCCGGGGATGGGCCAAGCGCCAAGGAAGGGGCCGAGGGCTTGGCTGGCCTGGGGTTGGGCATTGGGTCCTTGTCCAAGGGCAGGCTGTGGGGACATAGGGGGAAGGAGTTACACGTGTGCCCAGCGGGGGTGTGAACTGCTCAACCACCTGAACCATGTGGACCCCCCCCACTCTGGTCAGAGCAGGCATCGGTGGGGGCCTGTCCCCAAGGGCTCCACAGCTGGACCCCAGCTCCGATCAGGTGTACGTGTGGCACACACCCACGCATCCATCGGTGTCAGGAACACAGGTGTGCGCGTGTTTCTGTACATGTCCCGTGTGCAGACGTGCCCGGGTCCAGCACTCAGCCTGCCCGTGCGTGCTGGCAGAGCCCTGGTGGTGATGTGTCCTCCACGAGGGAGGTGGGGGATTGGGGTCATTTGTGGGGTCTCAGCCACGGGCAGGTCTCAGTTTTTTTTTGCCCCCAACCACTTAGGGCTTGTCTCCAAGCCTCAGCCCCCTGCTCCTCCCTGCACTCTGCACAGGCCCCAACCTCTGCTGATGCTGCTGGGACTGGTGTCTGACTCTCCTGGTGGCATTATTTTATCCCAGTGACCTGGCATCTACAAGGGTGGAGGGGGGCATGGACCCAAGATCCCTCTGGCTGCGGGGAGAGGGACAGAGTCCAGGAAGGCGACAGCAGGGGTACTGGCGAGGAGGCTGCTGTGACAGTCCAGGCAAGTGACAACGGTGGCGCAGACCAGGATGGTGCCAGTGGAGATGATGAGAAGTCGGTGGATCCTGAGTGGGCTTTGAAGGTGGAGTCAGGAGGATTTGCTCACAGCTTGGATGGGGTGGGGGGTGGCGAGAGGGGGAGGGTCAAGGTGACCTCTGGCCCGGTGTTTGCCTGAGCAGTCTGGAAGGACAGAGTGGACATCACCTGAGCTGAAGGGGAGCAAGGTTGGGGGCGACGATCCAGGTGTGGATGGACATGAAGAGTCTGGCGTTAGACACGCGAGTGGAAATCCTGAGTGGGCAGCAGAGTACGGGAATCTCTGGAGCTCGGGCAGGGGCAGGGTCTGATCATCTCTGGGCTCCTGCCTTGCACGAAGCTGACATGGCAAGTGTCGGGGAGGAGGGTTGGGCGCTCTTGAGCCAGGGCCCGTGGGAGCATCTTGACTCAGCCCCCGCCAGAGTTTACCCCAAGTCTGCTCTCCAAGCCTGCGCTCATGCTATATGGCCCTGCCTGGAATGTCTGCTCTTCCTCCGTATCCCCTATCCGGGCCCTATCCAGAAAGCCCTCCGTAATGGCTCCAGGCTCCTTCGCTGAGCCCCAGAACCGAACACTGCGACAGGCAGGGCTTCCGTTTCTCAGAATCCCAGTCTAAGAGGAAGCCGGAGCTGGAAGGGACTGCCTAGTCCAGCCACCATTTTACTGAAGGGGACACCCAGGTGCAGCGTTCCACAGTCCCACGGCAACCTGAGAGCTCCCTATGTTTCCCCAGAAAGTGTGTGTGTGTGTGTGTGTGTGACTCCCCACCCCACCCCACGGCACTGGGTCGGGCACACAGCGGCCAAGAGCGGCCCAAACTGGCACAAGGAGGGTTTAGGAGAGCAGTTGCACCTTCCTTTCTTTGCTGTCAGCTCACAGGGCCTGTCAGAGCTCTGGTGCGGAGGGGGGTGGGGGTGAGAATCCAGGTATTAAACTCATAGTCTCCCCGGGGAGCGTAGAACATTGCTGTGTGAGAAGCAAGAGCCTGGATCTATGGAGGCTCAGAACTCAGTGACCACGAGGAGGTGAGCAAATGAATGACGGCGGAGATCGGGGGTGAGGCTTCTAGAAGCCAAGGCATGCCAAAGACTGCCAGTAATCCACCAGTAGCTAGGAGGGAGGCACGGACAGATCCTCCCTTGTAGCCTCAGAAGGAACCAGCCCTGCCGACACCTTGATCTCGGACTTCTGGCCTCCAGAACTGTGAGACAATAAATTTCTGCTGTTTGAGCAGCCCCCTCCCCCCCCGCCCCCAGCTTGTGGTAATTTGTTACAGAAGCCTGAGTAAACGAATACCGACTTTGGTCCCCGCCACTCTGGCCTGGCCCACACGGCTGGCCCGTGGTCACTTCTGAAGCTGTCGGGACACTTGGCTGGGGCTTATAAGAAATCTCTTCCTCAAGCACATCTGGAATGTCCAGCCTCAGGGAAGCACAGGTACATTCTCAGAAAGGGGACATAGATATGGTCTGTCTGGTGGTGGGGAACCTGGAGGGCCGGGCTGGGCAGCCAGCTTCCTGCACTGTCTGTCGGGGCGTCCCTTTCTGACTGTTTCTCAGAAGCTGCATGGAGGATGTTTCTGGGACACAGAATGTGTTTTCATATCGGGGTCTGCATCTGGGCCCTGTTGTCACGTCCCCAGATTTTCCGCCATTGACGTCATGGCGGCCGGATGCGCTGGGCTTCATCGGCACCAAGGAGAAGCAGATACCCCACCCCACGGGTTTCGTTCCGAGAATTAGCTGGCCCATCCTGCAGCCATCTCGGCCCAGGTGGGAGTGATGTGGGTGCTTGCGGATGTGGTGAGTGACGTCCATCTGGCCACCATGACAAGTCCTGGGCCCTGTAGACTTGGGCCATGGAAAGGCCAAAGGTTTGATGCTTGGGGAGTACCATGCAGATCCTACAGCTACTGGGACCCTGGGGGTCTTCAAATGGTACTATGCCAGAACCTCAGAATCATAGAACATCATTTCTTAGGTTCAAAGGATCCCAGAATCTCAAACCCACTCTGTGGGGTCCATGGGTCCAACTTCACAGAAGGTGAAGGCCAATGTCAATGGTGTCCAAACTCACTGGAACTCCCTGAAGGACAGGCAGCTCACTACCCCATAGGGCCTCTGGCCCACCAGGCTTAGAATTGTAGCAAGACTCCCCTTAGCTTCCCTCCTAAGTTCTGTGACAGCAGGAGGGTCAGAATCATCTCCTCTACTCCCCCCAGCCTGGGGCTGGGCTCTGCACTAACTAGCTATAACTCCCCGCGGGCTCATATGTAAACCGGGACAGTAATCGTACCTCTTGTCCAAAGTTAATGCACATGAAATGCTTAACAAAATGTCAGTGATGGTAAATGAACACCTACAGGGCCTCAGTCTCCCTGTTTATTCTGGGACAATGTTCCCATACTCACAGCCATTCCACAAGAGATGGGGAGGGAAAGAGGGAGAGGTAGAGGCCAGCATGCCTCTGGCTAGGGCCTTATGGTGGGGAACAGGAAGAGCCTTGGCCAGTAGAGAGCCCGCTGCCAGGCTCTCTGGAGGGGCCCGAGGACAGACGTTCCCAGGACCAGTGCCAATTCTGGGGACACGGTTGAACTCTATCCACTGCATATCGCCCTTCAAGACTGATTGACTTATCCTTCCAGTATCACTACCCTCTGGCCACAAGGCCTTCTGACCCATGGGACCCTGGGACCCCACCCAGACTAGCTCTTGGGAGGTTGGGCCCCACACTGGCCCATGTGGCCACAGAGCCTCCTGCCTGAGTAAGGATCCAAGTTGTAAGAAGGCAGGAGGGGGAATGACAGCAGCTGGTGGTGGGGGGCAGCTCAGGTCCCCCTCCTCCCCTCATGGGTGCTGAGAAGTAAACGGAGGCCCACAGTGGGGGAGAGAGACAGAACCGGGGTCCCGCCAAGAGTCCCATGGTCTGAGCTTGGGTCTCAACTTTGCTACTCCATCCCTGGGAGGCCTTGGGAGAGGCCCTCCGGCCCATCTCCAGGCTTCAGTTTGCTCCTGTGTACACTGGGCAGAGAGAGGCTTGGAGCAGATGAGGGCCAGGGCCCTTCCACTTTGTGTCTGGGTGACCTGTTATGTGTCTGCAGGGCGTCGAGTCGACAACTGCCCCTCCATCCAGGGGACTGGCTGAGAGACAGGGATACATAGAGACAAAGAGACAGAAACAGAGAGAGACAGACAGATAGACACAGGGGAACACAAAGACCCAGAGAACAAGAGATACAGAGAGATGGGAGAAACATGAGGTGGGACAGAGATACACAGAGAGTGAGAGATGCTGAGAGAGAATGAGAGAGAGAGAGAATGGAGGGGAGAGGAACTCAAAGGAGCAGAAAGTCCTAGAAGTATACACAAGGAGGGAGAGAGAGGATGAGAGAAACAAAAAGAATAAGAGAACAGCACAGGGAGATGGAGAGAGGGAGAGAGAGTGAGAGATGCCCCAAATAGAGACAGAGATAGACAGAGGGAAACAGAAAGAGAGCGAGAGAGAGAGAGAGAGAGAGAGAGAGAGAGAGAGAGAGAAAGAGATGGATGCCTCAAACAAGAACAGTTGTTGATCTCTGGCTAGAGGAACTGAGGCTGCGTTAAATAACAAGGAAAAGTGAAGAGCAAGATGCTGAGGGGGGGGGCCTGTGGTCAGGGAATGTATTGTACTACAAAGCAACTGTCAGCAAAGTGGTATGGCTCAGACACTGAGGAACAGAACAAAACAGAAAGCTCAGTCACAGACCAACATCTAGAGAGAAGTGAGTTTGTGATGAATGTGGCATTTCAACCTGGGAGACAGTGAAGGATATACTATTTGACAAATGCTTCTGGGAACTTTAAGGGAAAAATAAAGTTAGTGAATGAATAATCAGTCCATTTTCCCACCAGTTCCTCTCTGCCCAGTTTGAAATGTCACCAATCATCATATACCCTGAAACACATTCCAGATCTATTAAAGAGATAAATAAGAATATCCAATAGTGCTCTTGGGTTTCTTGTATGTCAGGCCCTATGCTAAGCACTTAACGTGGTTAGTACATTTAATCCTCACAACAACTCTTTGAGGTAGGTGCTACTGTAATCATCACAGTCCATATGAGGAAATGAAGGTACAGACAAGTCAAACGCCAGGCTAAAAATCACACAGATGGCTTGGGGTGAGGTTGGGTTTGTCCCAGACAGTCTGGCTCCAGTACCCACACTCTTAACCTCCACAGCAAATGGAAAAAATGAAGCCATAGAAGAGACTAGAAGCCAACACAGGTGAACATTTATCTCATTTTCAAGTGGGAAAGGACTTTCTAAGCACAAAACCAGAGACAGTAACCACAGAAGAAAAGAGTAACCCATTTGACTATATAAAAACATCATAGTATCACAAAACTCCATAAACAAATAGAAACAGTGAGTGATGAATTGGGGGAAAATATCTGCTATACATGTATGGCTATTGGAAGGTTAATATCCTTTCTAAATAAAAAGCTGTGACAAATCAATAAGAAAAAATGATGAACACCCCATTGGGACTAAGGATATGACCAGACAACTTAAGAAAAAATACAAATGATGAATAAATAGTATAAGTAAATCAAAGAATGCAAATGTCAACAACGTGGTAATATTTTTTCTTACCTGGTATGCTGAGGGAGGATTTAAAAATGATAATACCCACCCAGGGTTAGCTTGAGTACAAGAAGCATATAACAGGACAGCCTTTTGGAAGAACGATATGCAGAGAGGGTCAGACACCTTAAAAATGCACACACCCCTTGTCCCAGCAACTCCATTTTCAGGAATCCAAGGAAGTAGTCAGGGATGATTATGGGGGAAAGAACTAGAAACAATCCAAATGTCCAGGAATTGGCATTTGGTCGAACCAATCGTGGTTCATACCAGTGTGAGGACAGTCTTGACAGCCATGAAAGATCCTATGTTGAAACAATTTTTAGTGATCTACAAAGACGCTCTTATTAATTGAATAAGGCAGGAAGAAAACCAATAGAGAGAGTGGTTCTAATTTGGTTAAAAAAAAAAAATACTAACAGCCAGCAGTGAGCGCTTGCTAAGCCTGCAGAGATGAGCTCGCCCCAGCCCTGAACAGCCTGCTTGGTTCCTGGACACGGACTCTGGAGACACACACACACACACACACACACACACACTCACGCACACATGGTCCAGGGGTAGGACCACACAGTTAAACTACGATTGACGGTGGCACAAAGTGCCCCCCAGGAGGTCCTCTTGTGCCATGCAAGCCCAAGTTCAACTGAGCGCTCAGCCTGACCTGACAGCTCACTATCCTCCTTCGATCGGGGCAAACAGAACTCTGGTAAAATGGAAATGTCCTCATCGACGTTACTCAATCCACTATTACTAGGCACCAATTGTACAGAGCTCTGTGCTGGAAGCTGGTGGGGGGGAAGGCTAGACAAGAGAGCAGGAGAGACAGTGGGAGAAAGACGGAGGAAAGGAGATAGAGGGAGCGTGGTGAAGATGGAGGAGACAGAGACAGGGAAGCTGGGCAGAGCCAGAGAAAGGGCGGTGGAGGGTCTGAGTGCCGGGGAAACGGTGGGCGGGTGGGGGGGGGGGGCGCAGAGCGACACGGAAAGAGGGAGACAGGGCGAGCAGACAGAGAGGGATGGGAGCTATCAAGAGACAAGAGGTGAAGAGGACGGAGGGGTGTAGTTGAAATTTCCAGTTACACCTGGGCAGTTTCAAGTTGTTCCAAGCTCTGAAATTTGTAAAGACTGGCAGTTGGCCTATTTAAAAAAAAAAAATCCTGCCCATCTACATAGCAATCAATTTATTTAACGTTGCCTCTGCCCACGCATCGATTAAGCACTTTCCCAGTCTGCCGGCATTTATTATTACTATTATTATTGTAAAAAAAAATCTCTTACCTGGCTGAGCCGCAGGAGCTGTGTGTGTCTTGACGGTTAACGGAGGGCCCCCAACCCCCCCCTCCCCGGCCCGTGCCTGCCTCACTAACCATCTCCTCCACTGGACCCGCATCTGATGGAGGAGAGCGGGGACACTCACCTTGGTGAAGTGGACTGACAGAAAAGGATCAGCCTGGCTTGTGGGAAACTGTCACATATCAAAAACAACTTTGCTTTTATACCGAGAAGAAAAACCACGGTGTGGAAGCCACAGACCTCTCTCTCTCTTCTAATAATCCAATTTTTTTTTTTTCGATGAGTGTGTGTGCTGATAATCACGGGGTGGGGGGGGTTCTCATAGTTTTTTCTCTCTCTTGCTCTCTCTCTCTCTCTCTCTCTCTCTTGCGTGCTCTGTTTCTCCTCTTCTTGATTATGAGACTTAAACGGAAATTTTGAAATTTTGGGTTTTTTCTTTGCCCTTTACGAGTCATCTGAAAATATGATTTCTTCCTCTTGCCACAGAGGTGAGAGGTATCAATGAGATAACAGGGCTCATGAGAAACCACAGTTTTTTACACAAAAGTGTGTAGAGTTAGAAAAAAAAAAAAAAACAAGGGAAAAAAAAAAAAAAACTCAAATAAATCACGGAGGTGTCCCAAGCAGGCAGAGGTACCACTCTGTGAATGTGATGGGACGGGAAAAAAAACAGGGAAAGAAACTGAATAGGGCTGGGTTTCCAGAGGCTTTGCCCTGCTCCATGCCTGTTTCCCCTTAGGTAGAATTGATGGTCATCACTGCTCTTACTGCCCAAGGAGGGGGAGCTCTGCAATCCATCTCCCCACAGAGGGGGGCATGGAAGTTATTTCACAGGGGAAAATGCACAAGTCACAGAATCTAACAGTCTGAGAATTACTGCCTCCCAGAATCCACTTAGCATCACTGAGTGAGGAGAGGGAGAAAAGTCTTGCCTTATAACATCATAGGGCCTGAGAGCTCTAACCTGGAGGGTACCCTACAGGGAAGGTCCTGATGAGGCCCCCGGTGTTAATGCATCCGTCCTCATGAAGCCCAGAGGCCCCTTAGGGCCCCGACCCTCTCCTAGTCAGGGACACCATGACCTGATGCTTCTGAGGCCCTCAGCCTTTGCGATTTTCTACTTTGAAAAATCCCAGTTTCCAAGGTTTTCAGATGCCATATATCCATCATCATCCCCATAGCTGACATTTATCTCCAATTTTCCACGAGCCAGACACCGTGCTGGACAATTCTCCCAAGTGATCACATTCAATCCTCACCACAGCCCTTTGCGGTCCATCTTGTCATCATGGCCGTTATACAGATGGGGAAAACAGAGGCGCGAAGTAGTCGAGTGACTTGCCCAAGATGACAGAGCTGGCAAGTGGGGGCTCTGCCTTCTTTGGTGCTGGGCGGGCTTAAAAACCCCCAGGTTTCCTTGGGCCAAACAGTCTTGGGTCTTAAATTCTAGGCTGCAGTGACAGGGAAGTTCTGAGATTTGGAGATTCCTCTGGGGGCTTGAAGCTTGTGAGGTTTTATGGTTGTCCAAGAATTGGTGCTGCATTTCCATACTTGAGCAGTAGCCCCCTTTAACCAGTGGTCAGCAGGGGAGACCGGGCCCCAGGGGCTTCTCCTGAGAGGTCATGGCTGCCGCTCCCAGCCCCCGGCTCCTCAGCGCCCTGCATGGCCCAGGGTTCTGTCATCCAACGTCTACTCCAAGCCCTCTGCAAGACTGGCTTCAGGCCTGGGGGAGAGAAATTGGAAACCGCTTTTTATTCACATGGTACCAACCTAGTGGCCAAGACCCACCCCTTTGCCCCTTCACCTTCCCCGCTCCCCCCCACCCACTTCCCAAGCCCTGAAAAAAAGGAGAGCCTCTTTCCTTAACTCTGACTCACCTTTCTGGAAAAGCCCAGAGGGGGCCTGATGGTCTGGCTTTGTGAAGATAAGAAAAAAAAAAAAAAAAAAAAGGTGAATAGAAAAAAAAAAGACCTAAAAAAAAATCAGCCAACAACAATTAAAAAAAAAAAACAAAAAAAAACCCAACCCTCCCTACCATTAGTTCAAAACAAAACTTTCACTGGTTGAGGTTTCTGAGTTGGTGGGACACGTCTGAGACCCAAAGACGGCCTGTGTGCACTGGGCAGCCAGAGGAGGCACCAAAGTGGGATGAGGTCCTCAGGTTGGAGGCTTGCAAGGGGCTTAACAGGTGTGGCATGTGGTTGGGAGCAAGTGGGTGTGAGGCGCTTGTTCATCAGGAGTTTTGGGGAGCTACCTTTAGGATGTTCCCAAGGCTAACATTCCCTTGCTCTGCATGGACTTGGGTCTGAACATTCCTTATACTTCCTGTAGGACTATAAACTAGGCCAGTTCTAGAGGCTGAAGCCTCATTCCTTGCCCCAGGACCTGTCCCCTTTCGAGAGAGGGGGCTGTTTTTCTTTTATAGGGTCAGAGGTGTGTGCTGGATCCTCTTTATACCCTCCCTAGACAATCTCTCCCTTACCATCATTTGCTCCAGGAGAGGAGTGGCCAGAGAAGTAGGGGGATGACTGAGTGAAGGTGGTGGCCCAGGGTTCCAGGAGGTCACTTGAGGGGGACTCGGGGTGTGTGTGGGGGTGATGCTGCTGCTGCTGAGAGCCAGGACCCTTGCAGAGTAAGGGCTGGGGGGTTGAGTGGGCAGAGGGGGGCAGAGCTCACCACCTCCTCTCCGTACTGGACTATATCCTCTTGTGTGGAAGGCCTCTGGGGGAGAGTACACAGGATTACACAGACAGGTCTGTGAGAGTCCCCAGAGAAGCGGGGGTGGGGGGGCTTTGACAGACTCGAAGGAGGTGAGGGATGGAGCCATGGAGATATCTGAGTGATTCCAGAAGAAACAGCCAGCTCAAAGGTCCTGAGTGGGAGTGTGTGATTTGCTCGAAGTCTACGAAGGCGGTCAGTGTGGTTAGAGTGGTGTGAGCGAGAGGAAGAGAGGTAGAAGGTGAGGTCAGAGAGGAGACGCGGGGCTTAGACCCTGCAGGACTTTGTAGCCCATGGTAAGGACTTTGGCTTTTACTCTGAGTGAGGAGGAGGCCACAGGAGGGTTGTGAGTAGAGAAGAGACATGAACTGCCTTAGGATTTAAGAGGATCCCTCTGACTGCAGAGTATGGAACAGACTGTAGGAGTGAAGATGGAAGCAGGGGCACCAGACCTGAGGAGGCTACTGCAGTAGTCCAGTGACTGATGATGGTGCTGGCAATGGAGGGGGTGAGGGGAGGCTGGATTCACGAAACATTCTGAACGGAGAGTGCCCAGAATTTGCCGAAGGCTGAGAGCCTTGGGGCCAGACCGGGACACAGATAATGCCCTAACTAGAAGTAAGAAAAAACCCCTCCAATTCTATCTTGTTTAAGCCCCTATTCTTTTGTGATTTTTTTTTTCCTGTTGCTTGCAACTGAACATATTCCTTCCTGATCCATGACCCCACTCTGGACACTGAGACCTGAGGAGGGGGAGGCTACTGGGGGGACCTCCTCTCTCCTCAGGATGTCGCGTGTCAGCACCTTGCATACAGGAGGTGTTTGGAAAACCCTCCCAGGATGGAGGGGAAATGTACGAAGGGCCATGCTCAGTGGACAAAGCTACATTTCAGTTCTCACAGGAGGCAGGACCTCAAAGGAGAGTGAAAGGGTGAGGAAGCAGGAGCAGCGCTGTGGCAGAGGGAACGGCAGGAGCAGAGATGGGGGACAGAAAGAGGGAAGTGAGGCCACTTTGGGGTGTGGAGTGCCAGTGGGGCAAGAAAGGCAGGACTTTGGTTTGTGATTACATTAGATGTCTACCAACGTGTCCAACCAACTCCTGGCGCCATACAGTCAGGCTCAGTGTTTTGCTGAGCTGAAGTCTGAAAAAGCTCATTTTCCAGAAAAGGTCAATTTTTCATTTGGCCATTCATTCAACAATGGTGCCAAGTCCTGGAGAATGCTGAGGGTGACAATCAAGAACATTCTTGGCTAGTGGCATTGCTCAAGCAAAGGTTCCCAGGTGGGCAGGAAAGACCCAGTTACTGCGACAGGAGAGTCCGTTTTGCTTTCTTAGACCTCACACTAGGGTGCAGTCTAGGTCTTCAGGGACTCTGGGCATTTACAGCCCTGGGGCAAGGAGAAGTCACGGAGGGCTAAGGAGATGGTATATCCAACTACAAGAGGCATACTCTTCCCAACGGCTGCGTGCACTTCAGGGCTCTGCGGCCCAGCCACCCTACAGCCCAGACCGCCTCCTCTGGCCTCTTTATTGGCTGTTCCATCCCCTCCTTCACACAACCTCGAACACCCCGGTTGGCTCTGCTCTTGCCCGTTCCGCCTCCGTGTCCTTCCACCCCGCTAGACTTCGCAGCCTTGGCATTGGTTCATTTCGTTCTAGCCCTACCCTTTGAGGTCTCAACTGCCTTGATTCTGGCTCCCTCATTGGCTAGCCACCATCTCTCTTCCTAGCTCCCGCCTTCGCCGTCCACCCCCATTGGCCTTGCCCCTCCAGTCCCGCCTCCGAGGCCCTTACACCGCCTCTTGGGTCTCTTTCTAGCCTTCGTATTCGCTAGTTCAGCCCTAGCACCGCCTCTTGAAGGCATAGTGCAAGCTCACACGACTCCCCACCGGCTCGCTGTAGCCGTTATCTTTTCGTCATCTCCTCTACGCCACCGGCGCGTGGCTCCCCATTGGCTATTCGCGGTCTCTGTCTTCGTGTCCCAGCGCCTACGCAACCGAGGGATCTCCTGCTTTTCGGGCCCCGCTGCCCCCATCGCCTGTAGTCATTCCATTTTCCCCGCCGCACACATGCCGCTCCCGCTCACACTCCCGCACTAGCTGTCTTACTTTTGCTCTTTCCATGCCGGACCCCGCACCACCCGCATTGAGGCCGCCCCATTGATTCCCTGATCCTCCCGCCTCCTGCACCGCCCACTCTCGGGCATCCCCATTGGCTGCGTGCTTCTCCCGCACTCGCTTCACCGCTACGTCATCCGTGCGCGGCTCCCTATTGGCTTTCTGCTATACCTGTCTTCGTCTCACCGCCTACAGCCCCCGTGAGCCATACCCCCCCGCGCTGGCCTTCCCATTGGCTGCCCGCCCCTTCAGGCCCTGCCCCCGCCGGTCCCGCCACCGGTGCCGTCGGTGCCGCCGCCGCCGCCGATATGGCGCGCCCGGCCCCTGTGGAGCCCCCGCTGCGGCATCCCGCGCCCCCCTCGCCGGCCGCGGGCGAGCCCCGCACCTCTGTTGAGGCGGCGGTGGCCCCGCGGAGAGTGCTGTTCGCCGACGAGGCCCTGGGGCTGCCGCTGGCGCAGCTGCGCCGCTACCGGCCGTGGGGCGGGCCCGGGGCGGGCAAGATGGCGGCGGCGGCCGGGCAAGATGGCGACGGCGGCGGGGCTGACGAGGACGACGATGGCGAGGATGGGGATGAAGGGGAGGAGGAAGAGGAGGCTGGCCCTGCGCCCTCGCCGCTGTGCCCCGTCCCCGCTGGCGGGGGGTTTTACCTGGTGCCCACATTTTCGCTGCCGCCCGCGCCGGGCCGTCTGGAGCGCTTGGGGCGCGTCATGGTGGAGCTGGAGGCGCTGCTGCCGCCTCCCGGAGCGGTCCCCGGGGGTGCCGGGGTGTGGGTGCCTGGGGGGCGCCCGCCGGTGCTGCGCGGGTTGGTACGCGTGCTAAACCGCTCCTTCGAGAAGGCGGTGCACGTGCGGGCCTCACACGACGGCTGGGCTTCTTTCTGCGACCACCCAGCGCGCTACGTCCCGCGCAGCCCGCCGGGGGCAGGAGCGGGAGGACCAGGAGCAGGAGATCCCATCCTGGATCCCGGCCTGGGCCTGGGCTTGGGCCCTGGCCAGGCGTCCGCCTCCTCGCCCGACGACGGCGGCCGCACTGACCGCTTTGCCTTCCAGCTGCCCTTTGCTGAGGGCGCGGGCGATGGGGCGCGCCTGGACTTCGTGGTGCGCTATGAGACCCCCGAGGGCACTTTCTGGGCCAACAACCAAGGCCGCAACTACACAGTCCTGCTCCGGATCGCACCCGCTCCCACACCCACTGATGCCGAAGGGCTGCCCCAGCAGCAGCAGCTGCAGCAGCTGGAGCCACAGCCCGAGTGCCAGGGTCCCGTGGAGGCTGAGGCCAGGCAGCTGAAGAGCTGCATGAAGCCGGTGAGGCGCAGGTAATGTCTGCCAGCGCCACCTCCGCCAACGCAGGGCTGTGTCTAGGATGGAGGACCAGCATCCCGACCCCGGAACCCCTCAGGCCTGCTCTCCAGGACGGGGAGGAGGGCGCATTCAGGCAGTCCAAGAGTAATGGAGGCCAAACATGTGCTAGGCTCTGTTTTAATTACGGGGGTTTCATTCATTTATTGAATTCCACTGTAAAACCCTGAACAAGACAGACATCTTGCCTGCCCTCAAGGATCATGTAGGCTCCGGTGGGAGACGGTTTGAAAAAAACAAGCAAGCGGATAAGATACAGAGGGATAAGATAGTTGCTGAGAGGAGAGTGAAATAGGGTAAGGGGATAGTTGGGAGGGAATAGCTGCTTTCCCGTGTTCAGGGAAGGCCTTTAAGGAGGTGAGTCCTGGATGATGGGAAGAAGAGTCATGCGCAGATATCTGGGGGGTGGGGTGGGGAGAGTTTGTAGAAAAGGGAACAGGGAGGACTGTTCTGAGGAGGTGCCACTTAAACTGAACCCTGAATGATGGAGGAGTGGTTATGCACACGTACGGGAGCAAAGGTGTTCTAGGCAGAGGGAACTGAGTACAAAGGTCCTGAGGTGAGACTGAGCTTGGTGTGAATGGTGAGCAGTGTGCTGGAGTGGACAGAACTTCAGTGACCTAGTAGGGTGGACCAAGGGCCTTGCCAGTGGGGGACAGGGAATCTGATCCCCATTTGACAGAGCAGCAAACCGGGGTTCCAGAGGGAGAAACTGTTTGAGGAAGTGATGGCACCCTGCTTTTCCAGTTCCACCATGGCTGACCTTGAAGCCTGTGCATCTCTTTACTGTTACGTTCTAATCTAGTACGAGGCCTCCTGCAGGATTGAGGGGCTGAGTCTGTGCTCTCACAGGGAAGCAGTGACTGGCAGACGCAGAACCAGGTGGGCCTGGACTCAAAGCTCTTGTCCTTTGTTTTTGCCTGTGACCATTCAGAGCCTGGGAGAAGGGGCCAGTAAACCCCAGGAGGCCTCATAGGAGACTAGATTTTCTCAGCCAAGCTAGGAGTTCTTTGAAGGTAGCAGCTAGGCCTGATTCTTTTGGTGTGTGGAGGGGGTCACCTAAGCCTAGCCTGGGATAAGTAGAGTCTCTGTGCACGTGTGGGAAATGCACACATTTCTCTGCTTCTGGGAGGACTGGAAATGGGAATGGGAAAATGCGTTCTGGACCTTGTATATATGCTTGATCAGAAGCCTCTGGTTGCAGCAAGATGTTTGTGATCCTGGCAAGGCCTTAGGCTGTGAGTGAGTGGTTCAGAAAGGTCTAGCTTGGGGCTGGTGGGCGGGTGTGCCTGGGTATGTGAGCAAGCAGGCCAAGTACCCACTTACCGACCTGTGAGCCCCACAGTAATCTGAGACTTAGTCAAAAGGGGGCAGGCAGCATGCCTTTCCTTACAGAGTTAAGAGAATGGATTCTGACATCAGAGTGCCTCGGTTCAAATTGCAGCCCTGCCGTCTGTTGGCTTTGTGACCTCGGCTAACTCATTTAACCGCACCGTGGCTCAATACCCTCACCTGTAAAACAGACAGTTACAACACCTACTGCGGAGGAGACGAGTAAAAGCCCTCAGAACCAAATCTGGCTCGTAGCAGTGCCAGCAAGTGTTAGCTAGTGTTTATATTTAGGGACTCACACATACAGTTCCTTGGATACCCCTCCCAAACTCTGCTCTGCCCATCACCTGCTGTGTGGCCTTGCCTCAGTTTCTTCATCTGTAAGCCTCAGTCTTCTCATCTGCTAAAGGGGAATGACAGTCACTTTGGTTGGATTGAATGCAGCAAACATGGGCAAGGCACTGAAGGATGGTGGTAGCCGTGGAAGAGAATAGTGGCCAGCATTTACTGAGCTCTGTGCTGACAGCTTCGAGTCTGTGCTCGCCTGAGTCCTGCTGTGCGTGCTCTGTGGGGTATAGGCGCTCAGATTATGCACACTTAATAAAGGGGGAGACTGAGGTAGCTCAGGGAGGTGAGCCAGCTTAAGTCCACTCAGCTAGTGACAGGACCGGGGAGGACATGCTGGGACTTTTTTTTTTTTTTTTTTTACTACTCCTCTGGAAGGTCTGACAGGGTTCAGGAAGACTTCTGCATGTCATTCCTGGTGTTCCCAGCAGGTCATGCTTTCCTTTTAACTTCTCTCTCTCTCTCTCTCTCTCTGTCTCTATCACTCTTTTCTGTCTCTCTCTCTCGGCTTTTTTTGAGGTGTACAAAGTGTACTGATCTTAAGTATAGGGCTCAGTGGATTTTTACATACATATGCTCGTGTAGCCATCACCCAGCTCAAGGTTTGGAGTGGTCCCAGTGCCCAGAATCGCCTTCATTTCTGTCACTCTTCCCAAGTTGCTTCCCAGGTGGCTGTCGTGGGAGCCCTGTCTGCAAGATGTGACAGTTTGGGTAACAAGAGTTTGGTCATTTTAGAGTGTAAAAGGAAGAGAACCAGAGAAATCAAAAGCTCGCAGGGCCAAGGTGGGTGGAGAGGGTGTTTTTCTTTTAAAATACACGGGTGGTTTTAAGGAGAAATTGAAGCAGCCCGTTCAGACGATTGTTTTGGTATCTGGCCCCAGGTCTGTGGTTCCTAACATGACTTGTGATATTATTTTAAGTGGGCAGATGGCTTTTTGATAGCTTCTTTATCTTTTGATCTCAGCTCTTGCAAAGGGGAGGTTGGTGCTCATTGCAAGATCAGCGGTAAGATTTTCTTTGTAGGTCGGTGGCTTTCTTGGCGAGTACATTTCAACTTATTATTGTTTTAAAAGCTGTGTGCTGCCAGTGACTTGGAGCGCTGTTGAAGAACAGCTACCGCCTGCCACCCAGCCCTCTTGGGGCCGGTAGCCGATCTCAGGGGGGAAGGCCGAACGTGCAGGAGCCCCGTGGCAGAGGGCTTCTTCACAAGTGCCGGCTGCGGGCCCCCCCCGCCCCCCGTACCGGGCATGGCCACGTCAGGTGGGGGGCACAGGGGAAGTCTGTGGTAGCCATGGGGATACAGCTCAGAAACTGGAAAATGGCTGCATTCCCTGGATCGCTGGACCAGGCTTTTGAAAACTCTTAGGCTTCGAGATGATCCATCAACAAGCACTTGTTGAGGGCCTACTATGTGCTGGGCACGGTGCTAGGTTCCAACAGGGAAAAAGATGCAGACTGGTAGTAAGCTGTCAAAGGTTTTGTGGTCGAGCTGGGTGGGCGAGGCAGGGACGGAGGGCTTGGTGTGTGTGACGCTTGGCAGAGACCCTGCTCTGTGCTGGGCATTGTGCTGAGGGTTTGCGTGCAAAGGCCTCATCTAATCCTTTCAACATTCCCTGAGAGAGAGACTGTTTTATCCCTCTTTCCTGGATGAGCAAACTGAGGCTCCCAGAGTCCAGAGTCCTAGGGCTGGTGTCGGGAGGAGCCCTCCTGATCTGCCTTGGCTTAACACCCTTAGGAGGTGTCCTGTTCCTCTTAGAAAGAAAGACCAAGAAGGCCTCAGCATGGCCTTCAAGCACCCCCCTGCCCTGTCCCCCAGTCTGGCCTCCGCAGCTGCTAGTCTCACATCCCACTGTCCTCTGCCTTCTGAGCTTCTGTCACCGTGGTCTTAACAAGGTGCCTTGCCCCTTACTGCTTCAGGGCCTTTGCCCATGCTGTTTTCCATCACCGGGAATGTTGGTCCTGTGCTCCTTGCGGTCTCCTCGTTTTGATCCCTCGGTTCTAAGAGTGCTTCCCCTGGGAAGCCTGCCCATCCCAACATCCTCAGGCCCCGATGTTCTCATAGCATGGATCAGGCGAGCCCTGCCAGAGAATGTCACGTAGCAGAACAAGTGTGTGTTGCCACAACTTTAAGATCATTTCCCACCCTGCCTGGCAGTTTTAGTCTATTTTTCTGACCCACTCTTGTCTCCACCTTGCTGTGACTCTTTTCAAATGTTCTTTACCTTCAGACTTTACTTCCTGCTTCAAAAAACAAAACGAAGCCGTAAGAATGGAACTCCCCACAGCTCGCAGCCCCCAAACCTGCAAACTAAGTTCCCTCCCTTGTGTTACAGGGGAGGAGGGGGCCCTTTTACTCCCTCAGGCCAGTCCCCCCACTTGTGCCCTGGGTTCCGTTTCTGCTACCTGCTCCAGAACTTGACCCTTTCCCTCCTGGCAGCTTTTCACCGCCCTCCTCACTGATCCTCTCTCTTGGCCTTTATACATGCTAGCATCTCTACTGTCTGAAAAACCTGTCCTTTGACCTCCCCTCTGCCCCTGCTGCTCCTGGCCGGCATCTAACCGCCCCCCTCCCCTTCATTGCTGACCACCCTCTGAAGAGTTGCTGACACTCTCCTCCTCCATTTGCTTCAGCCCCCCACATCTACCAGATTCCAGAGGTGGCTTTTGGTTTTCTTCTTGAAGTGGCTGAGCACTCCTACTTAAAACACGATCTTTCCCTTTTCTTGGGACCACGCTCTGCTGCTTTTCCTCTTAACCCCCTGGCCCTTCTCCTTGCTCTTTCCTTCAGCCTCACATAGCCAGACTCGGTGTCTCCACTTGGCTGATGTCCCAAAGATGCGTCCCGCAGTTGAGATCGAATCCATCACCTCCCCAACAGTGTTCCAGAGTGGCCTCTCCCCGACCCCTCCCTTGCTTCTCTTCCTTCTAAGCATCCTAAGCCCATCCTGACCCTGGAGTCTGGGCCAGGGCCCTTTGTTCCAGGGCATTCTTCCTTTCCTGAAGGCACTGACCTCAGTTTGTAGTTAGACCTTCATTAGGGGATTATTGGATGACCCTCTCTGCCCTCTTAGTCTGTAAGCTCCGTGAGGGGTAGGGACATGGTCTGCTTTTTGTTCACCACTGTATTCCTGCAGGGCCTGCCACGGTGCCTGGCACTTAACAGGTGCTCAATAAATGTTTGTTGAAAGAATGAGTGTGAGTTATTTTTTTTAATGTCTTCCTCCACACGAAATTGTCAGCTTCCTAGTTGGGTGTGATCACCATTGTATCTCCAGGGTCTGTCAACTGGGCCGATGCACAGTAAGGCCTCAATGATTTTTAGGTCACCTGTTGCTGAATGGATGGGGACCCAACTTGCTGTCTGAGTCGGCAGTCTTAGGGGAAACCAGAACAATCAAAGTTGAGACAGGACAGGCCAAGGGCCATCTTGGTTGTCTGGAAAGTCAGGATTTAGTGAGAAAGCGATCCTCTTTTACTCCACAGACAATTGGTAGGGCATCATGGTTAAGGATGTGGACTAAGGCCACATGCTATGGAAGTGGCAGAGCTGGGCTCTGAGCCAGGGTGGTCCTGCTCTAGTTCCCCAGTTCTTAACGGCTGTACCAGGCTGGGTGGTGTGTCTTACCGGCGGGGCATTGCCAGGCAAGTTGCTTTCCTTTTCAGAGCCTCAGTTTCCCTCAGTGGGAATTTGGAGGGGATCGCTGTTTGTTAGCACTTTATAGGCGATGTTCCACTATTTGCTCAATCTACCCCACAGCCCTCTGAGAGAGCTATTACCGTTATACCTTCTTTATGGAGGAGGAAACTTGAGGCATCAAGAGGTTAAGTGACTTGCTCCAGGTCACACAGCTGGTAGGTGGCAGAGCTGAGGTTATTCAAAGTTACATGTCCTGACCCTTTATTGAACTGTGAAATCAACTTCCTGGATCCCAATGAATATTAAAAAGAACTAGCATAGGAAATAATCACTGTGTCTCACAACACGTAGTAAAGGTAAGTGCCGTTTCATTCAAAGAACAACTGTTTTCCAGTTCTCTATAAGTATGTATATTTACACGTGTATGGGTGTGCTGGCTTATGATGTAAAATGTATTTCTTACTGTGGGTCACCGCCAAATGAATGAAGTCACTGCCGTGAAGGAAGCTCATGACAACGATAAAGTGCTCTCCTTCCTCCCACCCCGCTGGATGGGCTCTAAGTCCCAGGTTGACACCGACACAGACCCTAGTTGGGGAAGGCAGAGCAATGCCCCCACAGAATGTGGTGGCTTTCACAGCCGCTTCAAACCCTGCTCTTTTCAGAAAGCAGATGGCTTGGGGTAACCGGGATTCCAAGTATCGTGGGGCAGGTTTCTGAGGCTACCTGACCCCTTGGAGAGTCAGCATTATCTTCGAGCTGACTACATGTGAGCTGGGGTCTGCTGAGTTTCCCTTTGGGTTTCAGCGCGTGACCCACTTAGGGCTGGCCAAGTTCTTGGAAAACGGCATCAGGGGTGCTCCCAGAGGACTCGGGGTGGTGGGGGCAGTGATGTGACTGCTCTGAAAGTCTGCTTTGCTCTTGCCTATTGGGGGTTGTCAGCCCTCCCCCGCTCGCACTCTGGCGATTGACATTTTTGTTCTGTCTCGGCTGGCCCAGGCTGGGGCCAATGGCACCTCTTTCTGAAATCTCACCTTCTGGTCTCCCCGGATGTCGTCTGAGGTCAGCAGTCATTGAGTTTCCTGATGGCAGGAGGAATTTCACGCCTAGGAGACTGGTGTGGCCCTTCTAGGCTGCACTGTCTTGACCAAGTGCACCCCAAGGATGCATCCCGGGTGCGGGCCCAGGTCCCCGGGCCTGTCCCCGGCCCACCATTTCCCTACTGCCCTTGAGGAGGTAGCACGTGGCATTTGTAGGGCTGGTGCCAAAAGAGCAGGTTTCCTTCTCGAAAACTAGCAAGCACCCTGGAGGTACAGTTTTGTTCTTAATCTCCTCCCTCGCCATTTTTCTAAGAACCCCTCTTCTCTGTTACTGATCAGTGAGTCAGTATACACTTGTACTCCATTTCTCTTACTATCCTCCTTTTGATTAAAGTCATAGCTGCCCCTGAATGTTTACTGTGAAAGACAGTTCAAGGATATTTAGGTTTTCTCTTTTTTTTTTAGCCCACAGTTTCGAACACTGTCTTCAAAATGGAGCCCTCTTTGGATTGTTATCAGTGTGGTGTGTAGTTAGTGGGTGTAGAGACACGGTTCCTTGAGCCTTAGTTTCCGCATTTGTAAAAAGGGAAGGGTGCTGCTTTGAAGGATAGATGTGAAGGTTTTCAAATGACTTGGTGTATCAATGAAAAGGGCCCACGTTGGAGGAGATGAACGATAAATGCTTGTGCCTTCGGCTTTCATCTCTCTGACTTCAGAGGTATGGAGAGTGCCCTGTGTACTTCTGCTGACTTTGTGGATCTTGGGATTGGCTGAATTGCTTGACCTGATTTTTGGAAGCTCCCCCTCTTCTCACGCTCCTCAGCTGCAGAAGAGATGCTCTGGGGGCTGAGAGATTTGTTTTATATTTGTTTTTCTTCTCTCTCTTCTTCCTTCAGCTGAACTGTGGAATTCTTTTCCTTCTGGTTGGCTGCATCCCGTGTCCCCCCCACCCCAACCCCCGCTTTTTCTCTCTCACATACATCTAGGACTCTGGAATGGTATTTCAGAGCCTGGTTGTGCATGTCAACATTGGGCCAGATGGCAGGAGATGGCTTGCCTAGTCCTGCCCCTGGGAGGGAGGGCTGCCCTTCTGTTTGTGGGTCTTCTTGAAGAAGCTTGCTTTAGAAGATCCTAGAAAGGTGACATTTTCTCTAACAAAGGACTACGCCAGCAAAAGAAGTCCGTAGAAATCGTGTTGGGCCCACAAGCCCAAGGACCTGGATTTTAAACTTACTGGGAGGACTGGTGCAGGACCAAGCTGGTTTGTTCCAAATCCCCCTTTCTTATCTGTGATGCTCGGGAGTTGGTGGCCAGGCTTCTGGAGTCACTCACTCCAGGGCCTTGTAATATTCAGATTCGACGGCCCCTTCTGGAGCTTCCAGACTCTAGATCCATGTACCTGGCTCAAATTTCCTCCCTGAGGGAACTTGCCGCCACTTCCGTGTCTGGTGGTCACCTAGCCACGTGTCCCACGAAGGCAGGGAAACTGGGAATGAATATATGGGCAAAAGGCAGGTCCAAAGAAAAGCCTGAATGAAAGAGGAGGGAGAGATCTTGTCTGTTATTGCTGCCCCCCTCTATCTACTTCTGGAAAGGATCGGAGATGGGGTTGGGGTAAGACCCCAGTTTCCCTTGTCCGGGAAGTGGCAGTTTGTTGATCGAGAGCCTGGATTTAGACATGGGAGCTAGAAGGCTTAGGTTTCGGTCCTCGCTGCCTGACCTTGAGCTGGTTTCCTCGGCTTCCACGTCATCATCTGCGAGACGCGGATAATAATACTACGTACTTCACAGGATTAAAAGTACCTACCTCACAGGATTGTCGTGAGGATTGCATTAATATACGCGAAAGCACACAGAACAGTGCCGAACATCATAGTAGGTATTCTATTCAGGTCAGCTAGTGATCCTCGGCTTTTGTGAGGTAATTGATTATGTGTTTTCAAAAAGTTGCAACCGTCTGCAGAAATGTCAACATCATCGTATTACCTTTTCGGAACGAAAAGGTCTGAGCAATTGCCTCAGCTCCTCTCAGTCTCTGCTCATGTTTTTGTTAACGCTTCCCTCTCATTTGCCTTCATCGGTAAACATTTGGTACTCATTTCTGAGAATGAGAACAGCGATTTCTCCATGATCCCTGTGACCCCACCCCTGGCAGAGACTGGCTGAAATACACTTGCCTTATGCCACTTAGACCTCGGGGCCTGACTTGCCTGGCGGAGGAGGACCAACTTTAATGAATATCTGCCGTCGATTCAGCCCCCGCTCCGTGCCAGGCCCCGGTGTCTGCCTCGATGGCCTTGACTGCCCTGTGCTTGGTGTGCACATCCTGGCTGTCCTGTGCTCTGTTTTAAGGTGAGGAGGGTGAGGCTCCGAAAGGTTAGGTGGTCGGCCAGGCTGATAGGGTGACGGGTGGAGGATTGGTGGAGGGACCCAGGTCTTTGTGAGCCCGGGTTACTTCCTTTTTCTGCTGGCCTCCGTGCTGTTCTCCAGTTGCTTCCTTCCTCCCACTTGCTGCTTTCTGAGTCCCCCAGTCCTCACCTGCCCTCTCTTGGAAAAAGCGGGTCCCTCTACGGCTAGGGATATACCCTAAAGAAACGATCCAAAATGCTCCTAAAGCCATGCCCAATAAGGTCTGCTGGCGTCTGCTTCGTGGGAGCAAAACGAAGGCCACAACCTAGCCGCTCAGGAGGACGGGAACGGGTTACGTACGTTCCGGTGAGCCGCTGTGAGCGTAAACAGCCATTTCAAATGTTGACAAAAGGGTATATGCTTCTGCTTACGGTTAGGGACAGAGCCAGCTGCGAAATGCCGTCTGCAGAACCTAAGTTGGTTTTGTAGAATATCTGGAATGAACTTTTCCAACATGGTACTAGTGTTGGCCTCTAGCTGATGTGTGACTTTTTCCCTTCTTTACGCTTTCCTGTGTTTCATAACATTTCTACAACACGTCTGTAGGACTTTTCTAATGGGGGGAGTAAAAAGGTGTCAGGAGGGAAGACGGCCACTGTCGCCTAGGAGTGGGCCACCACAGAGGCTCGGAAGGTGCTGGTGGGTGGCAGAACTGGCCTCTCGGGACACCAGATCCATGCATTCTCCCCTTTGTCCCACTCCCCAGGCCTACTGAGGAAGAGCTGAGGATGAAGAGTGCGAAGGACAGCACCCCTGCTATGGGTAAGCACTTGGCGGGCTGTGGGGGTTTTAGCTTATGTTAACCGTTTGCTTTCTTTCTCTCTGTTTTCTCTATACGAATTAGGAGGTTCCCTCTGTCTTAGACTGTCACGGAAAGCCTCAGAGGCAAAGCTGCCAAGTAGCCCCAAGAGCAGCCTTTCCTAACTAAACCAGGCCTGCTTGCACACCCGCCTCACCCCAACACTACCCTTCTCTTCTCTCCAGCAGAGCGCCCTAGTGTCCAGGAGTCGGTGGGTCCCCTGGTGGCCCCCACCCCTCTCCGTCCATGGCCTCAGATGACGCTTCAGGTAAGCAGGCCCCGGCAGCCTGTGGATGGACAGCCCAATGGGAGACCGGGTGGCGGGGGCCGACTTGCTCCAGGTCTACCCTAGGTCGGAGGGAGGCCCCCCAAAGCAGAACCCGATGGCGGAGGGACAGAGTGCAGTTATTCACCTGAGTCTTTGGTACGTTAGCAAATATTTACTGGGTGCTTGCGCTGTGCCAAGCAGTTCTGGGCCCTGGGAATATGGTAGTGACCAAAAAAGCTGTCTTCCCGGGGCTTATTTATATTTTGGTGGAGAGAGACAGGACAAAACAAAATAATAGTTAAAATATACGCTATTTTAGATGATGATGGTGCTAAGGAAAAAAATGAAAGGGATGGGGAGTGGGTGTGTGTCTCACACGTGTGTGCACGTGCGTGCGCGCGTGCACACACACACACACACGGGGGGTGGGGGGAAGGTTTATGAGTTTAGAACAGGTGGCCAGGGGAGGCCTTCGTGGTAAGTGAGATTTGAGCAAAGATCTGGAGAAGGTGAGAGTGAACCACATGGGTTACTAGGGGAAGAACATCCCAGGCAGGTGCAAAGTTCCCCAGGCAGGGCCATGACGAATGTGTGAGGAACAGAGAGGAGCAGTGTGTATGTGGGGGGGTGGGGGGCAGCAGGAGGTGAGGTCAGACAGCGGGTTGGGGACAGATCATGTAGGGTCTCCTGGGCCTTGGAGAGAACTCTGGCTTTTACTCTGAGTGACTGGAGAGCAGGAGGTCGTGAGCGGAGGAGGGCCCGTGATCTGACTTAGGATTTAACAGGCTCCCTCTGGCTGTTGTGAGGACAGTAGGCTGTAGGGGCAGAAGCAGGGGGGACCGTGAGGGGGAGGCTACTGCAGAGGTCCGGGCCAGCAATGCCGGCAGGGGAGATAGATTCTGGAGATGTATGTTTGTGTGTGTGTGTGTTTTAGTACAAAGGTTTTCAAACAGACACAGAAGGAAAGAGACTAGTATAATGAACTCACATATGCCTGTCACCCAGCTTCAACGAATTTCAACACATGTCCGTTCCTACTTTTTCCATACCCCCTCCGCTCCTCCCTTGCCTATGGAATTATTTTGGAAAAAAATCCAGACATTAGCTCATCCACAAATATTTCAGTTTGTACCTCAGAAAATTAAGCACTTGTTAAAAAACAAACCAAAACAAAACAATCCCGACAATGCAGCATCACGCCTCGGGAAATCAACAGTCAGTCTTTAGTATCATCAAATATTTGATCAGTGTTCAAATTTCCTTATCTCATAGGTGTTGTAGGTTCCAAACCAGGTCAACACATTGCATTGGGTGGATGGGTCTTTTTTAGATATTTAAATCTCCCTCACTTTTCTGGCAGTTTGTTTGTTGGAGAAACCTTGTTTGTCCTGTAGAGTTTCCCACAGGCTGGTTTTGGCTGATTGCATCACATGGAAACACATTGCTTACTCTTTTTATTAATATGCTAATTCCATTTAATTAATGTGATCTATTAAATTTAATTTACTTTATTAAACTATCAATTTTGTTAAATTGATTTATTAAATACAATCTATTATTATGAAACTAATTTAACTAGAATTGATTCTATTTAATTCTCTTATTCCCATTTCATTTAGTAACTGGAACTCTTCTCTAAAGAAAAACTTTCTCATATCAACCGTTTGGCTGCCTTGAACATATATAGTTCGTATTGAAAAAGCTGTATAAATGCTTAATTTTTTCCCTTTTATTTACCAATCTTCAGAAGAAGTGAACTTCTCCAAAGGTGACCAACTAAAGGATTTTTGGTTTTGGTGTATTATTACTAACTCATGAATTTTAAACATATTTGCTAAGTTTCAACCCATTGCACTTATTTATTTATTTTGATGTTTAAATTGAACTCTCTCCGGTCAGTGGGAGCTTGTTTACATTGGTTCCAGAGTCCTTTTGAACACATCCCCATTATTCTTGGACCACTCCTTCACATTCTAGAATGACAATGTGTCCTAGATTCATCTCGTGCTCGCCCTGCCCCAAACCTGGGAGCAGCCATTTAGTTAGAAAGCTCTGGTTCCTTTTAGGGGAGAACCGTATTTAGAAAGCAGGATCTGGGTGCTCAGTGTGCTTGTTGCTGCTAGATAGGCCATTGTTTCTAGGCCTTGTCAAAATAAATGTTTTTGAAAGAGAAAATACATGAATTCATGTGGATATTCTGGATCTGTTTTAGAGGTTAGCCGACAGTATTTACTGAGAGCTATTCACCAAATGTTGGTGCCCGCTGCCTTCCTTAGCTTTATGATCTGCAGGAGTCCCCTTTTACTCCATCTGATTTGGTTATTTTAATATAGATGACAGGCTTTAGTGTTTGGAGAATTAGAGAGGGCTCTTTAAGGGGGGTTTTATCTGGAAACACCTGTGGGGCTGGGTGTGGGCCGTCGCGCACTCTCACTGTCTCTGCTTGTCCCCTCCCCTCCTCTACTTCATTCCTTTCCCTTTCTCTCCCCTCCTGCCCTGCCCCCCGCCCAATGGCTCTAGGTTTCTGAAGTTACAGTGTCTGGCAAACCCCCAGAGGAAGGTGACGTCCCCAGAAGCAATCCGCCTGTGGCTTTCACGGAGGTCCCCCAGGCACCGGCCATCAGGATCCTCCCCTCTTCCTCTCTCTGTGGCCTGGGTGGCTCCCCCAGGGACCAGGCCTCGGGGCCCGATGCAAGTGAGGGGGCAGCCGGGCCTCTCCTGGAACCCAGCCAGCAACAGGTGGAGGCCACATGGGAAGTATCGAGAGAGAATGGAGGGGGCCGAAAGGACTCCGTGGTGGGGGCCGTTGTGGATGAACCCCCTGGGGGTCTGGAGGTGGTGAGTGGGTCGGAGGAGCTGCTTGGCGAGGACACCATCGACCAGGAGCTGGAGCAGCTCTACCTGTCCCACCTGAGCCGCCTGAGGGCTGCTGTGGCTGCAGGTGGGGCAGGGGCTGGCGGGGAGGGCCCCACAGATGGGGGGGTATCCCCCAGCCATGCCCCGGGCATGCTCACGGACCGCGACCTGATCTTGAAGTGGCCTGGCCCCGAGCGGGCCCTGAACAGCGCCCTGGCGGAGGAGATCACACTGCACTATGCGCGGCTGGGGCGTGGTGTGGAGCTTATCAAGGACACTGAGGACCCTGACGAGGAGGGGGAGGGCGAAGAGGGACTCTCCGTTATACCCCCCAGCCCCGAAGGGGACACCCCCAAGGAATCACCTCCGGAAATCCTCTCGGGGGCCCATTCTGTGGTAGCCACCATGGGAGATGTGTGGCTCCCGTGGGCAGAGGGCTCGGGTTGTGACAGCCCCGTGGTTCTGGGTGCGGAGGGTCAGTTCACTGGGGCTCCAGAAAAGGGCATGGGCAAGGACACCGACTCTTTGCGTATAAGTAGGGTGACAGCTGGGGTGACCGGCTCCCCAGGGGGGAAGCAAGGCCGGATGGAGTTTACCACCGAGTGGGCAGACAGCTTGGTTCCTATACCTGGTAAGGAGCTAGCTGCCCCAGTCCTACGGGGGCAAAGTGTCACCCTCCTTGGTCCCTCCGGGGCCGAAGTCTGTCCTTCTGGCCTGGCCAGGCCGCACGTGAGCTCCCAGGATGAGGAGGGTTCAGGCCCAAGCCTTGAGCCCCCAAAGAAGTCTCCCACCTTAGCAGCCCCTGCAGAATGTGTGTGTGTATTTCCTCCCCAGCTCCGGGGGCCCTTGACCCAGACTCTGGGGGTCCTGGCTGGGTTGGTGGTGGTCCCTGTGGCTCTGAACAGTGGTATGTCCCTCCTGGTGCTTGCGCTGTGCCTCTCTCTGGCCTGGTTCTCGTAGAGGCTGCTTGTGGGGGGGCAGCAATAACAGGCTTCCCCCCCTCTCTGGGGTGTGGGGAGAGGCAGTCGCTACACTCCCCCCCCAGGGGATTCAGATATGATGTGTGGCCTGTATAGTCAGGGCTCTTTTGCTTCTGAGAATGCCCGACTGGAGAGAGACCTTCCGGTCCCTGAGGACTTGTTGGCCCGGGGCTCCCTGCGGTGATACCGGTGGAGGGGAACGGGGCACGGTGGATGGTATGAGATAACTTCAGAGAGGAGCTGGGCATGTCCTCCCTTCCCCCCCCCCGCCCCCGCCCAAGCCTGTATTTATTTTTGTATAATTCTCTGGATGAGGGAGAGTGGTCGTGAGCTGGTCTTGGGGCACAATTACCCAGAGATATATTTATTAACAGCCAACCTGTGCAACCTGCTGGAGCTTTATTTTTAATTTAATTTATATAGAGTACCTATTATTATATGCCACAATAGAGCTCTATGAGAAATGATGTGTCTTGCTGTACAGTGTTCTCCTGTTTGGGCCTGAGTGTGTGGGGTGGTCATGTTCTGTGGGAGGGGCAGGGTGGGGAGTTGGGCGTGGGACACGTTCATGCCTGCTGCCACGGCTTCAATATGTGTCACCTCACCTTTATGGTCCTACCCCCTGTGGTCCAGTGGTCTTTGGAGGGGCGGGTCCTTCGGTATTTTCTATATTCTGCCAGGGAGGGAGGAAGAATGATTGATTGCCATATGAGGGTTTGGTGTGCAACACGTGGCCGCAGCGGTGGATGTGGGAATACCGGCTGTGAATCAGCCACAAGGTTTTGAGGTTCCTGGGGAAAAAAAAAAAAAAAAGCCTTTGACACCAAGAAGGAGACCCCTCTGTCCCCAAGATTGGAAAGGTCTCACAAGGGACAGAGGAGTTAATGTGCTGTGAAGAATTCATACCAGAGTTGTTGTCCACAGATTTTGCCTTTCTAACTCAAAACAGGAAACCCAGAAGCTTTGAAAGAAAGGATAGATATATTTACTGCATGCAAATAAAAATCTCTGCATTAGCAAAACAAAACACCATATATTTATTTACTTCCCTTCACAGCAAAACTTTACACCAGCTTTCTTCCATTCTTCTCCAGGGCTCCAGGGCTTTTCTGAAACAGCCCCAATCAGATTGTTTGCCCAGCCACTTCAGCAAAGTGCTGAAGTCACTGGTGATATAGGATTGGTCTATCAACAGCCACATCCCAGTCTTCATCTTCCTTGACCCATTGGCAACATTTTACACAGTTGAGCATCCTCGCAACCTTGAAATCTCTCTTTACTTGGTTTCCAGGACACCACACTTGCTTAGTTTTCCTCTTTCCTCGTTGGCCACTCTTCTAGAACAGTGCCTGGCACCTAGTAAGTCCTCAATAAATGCCTACTGAATGAAATAAATGATGGAACAAATAAAGGGATGTGGGAAAATACAGAGACATGGTTAGAGAACTTGGTTGGGCATTCAGTGGTGACAAGCTCAGTTCAGTTCCACAAATGTTGACTGACCACCTCTCCTCTGCTCTGAGGACACGGGAAGGATCTTACAGTCTAGTGGGGGAGACAGATACAGAGAAAGGATTTTAGCACACTGTGGTTAGCGCATTAGCAGCGATGGAGGCCTCAGAACAGATGGTCAGCCCAGCGTGGGGACTTTGGAAACCTTTTTGGAGGGCATGGTGCCTGAACTGAATTAAAAAATGAGAAGGAATCCACCAGGTAGTGAAGGGGAAGAGAGGGTAGCCCAGTCAGAAGGAATAGCATTGCAGAGGTCTGGAAGTAGAAAACAGGTACTGAAAACAAATTCAACCCACTCATTTTATCTGTCTTTCAATGAGGATATTCTCACTTGGTCAAATACCAAAGTCCAAACATGTGTCCATGGTCTTCCATTGATGTGATAATTTGCTCAATGTCCAAAAAGGCAACTTTCTGCCAACTGGATTGAGAAGTTAGATATAATGGACAAATTAGTCAAATTACTACAAACATGTAACTTGCCAAAACTGTCTCAAAAAAAAAAAAAAAAAGAGGAAAGGTTGAGTGGTCCTATGACCATTAAAGTAACAGAACCTATAGCCAGAAGTCTTCCCACACAGAAACTCTGGGCCCAGGTGGCTTCACTGGTGAAACACTCAAGGAACAAATCATTCTGATTTTACAAAAGGGATTCCCTAGCGCCATAAAAGGGAGCGTTTCTAATTCGTTTTATGGGGCTGATAGAACATTGATACTAAAACTTGATGAGTGAAAAAAGAATATTACAGATCTCAAGAAAATGTACAAATACCTTAAACTAAATAGCTGCCTGTCTTGGTCTGCTTAGGCAGCTATAACAAAATAGTGTAGACTAGGTGGCTTGAAAACAACGAGCATTTATTTCTCACAGTGCCAGAGGCTGGGAAGTTGAAGATCAAAACACCTGCAGATTTGGGGTCTAGTGGGGACCAACGTCCTGGTTCATAGATGGCTGTCTTCTTGTGGTGTCTTCACATAGTGAAGGGGCAAAGTTACTCTTTGGGGTTTTTTTTTTTTTAACGATTTTATTTATTTGACAGAGACACAGCAAGAGAGGGAACACAGCAGGGGGAGTGGGAGAGGAAGAAGCAGGCTTCCCGTGGAGCAGGGAGCCCGACGCGGGGCTCGATCCCAGGACCCTGGGATCATGACCTGAGCCTAAGGCAGACGCTTAACCGACTGAGCCACCCAGGCGCCCCTAGGGTTTCTTATAAGGGCACTCATCCCATTCATGAAGCCTCCACCCTCATGATCTAATCATCTCCCAAAGGCCCCACCTCCTAATACCATCACATTGGGGATTACATTTCAACATAAACTTGTGAGGGGACACAATCATTCAGTCTCTAGCACTGCCTACATCCAATATATTTAAAAAGTGTAATATAACCAAGTTGGATTTATTCTAAAACTGCAACGTGGTTTAACATTTGAACTCAGTCAACAAAAGTTTATTCATTAACATATTAAAGGAAAAACCACAATAATCTCAATAAGTATAGAGAAAGGGTTGGATAAAATTTAACATCTATTCATGATTTTATTTTTTGAAGGATTTTAGTTATTTGTTTGAGAGGGGTGGGAGGAGCAGAAGGACAAGGACAAGCAGACTCCACACTGAGTGCAGAGCCTGTCGTGGGGCCCAATCCCACAACCCCGAAATTATGACCTGAGCCGAAATCAAGACTTGGATGCTTAACTGACTGAGCCACCCAGGTGCCCCTCTATTCTTGATTTTAAAAACCTTAGCAAGGGACACCTGGGTGGCTCAGTCGATTGAGCATCGGATTCTTGATCTCGGCTCAGGTCTTGATCTCAGGGTTGTAAGTCCAAGTCTGGAGTTGGGCTCCACACTGGGCGTGGAGCCGACTTAAAAAAAAAAAAAACCTTAGCAAATTAGTTGAATACATTTTCTTTTTTTAATTTAATTTTTAAAAATTTTTATTTATTTAATAGAGAGAGAGAGAGGGAACACAAGCAGGGGGAGTGGGAGAGGGAGAAGCAGGCTTCCCACTGAGCAGGGAGCCCGATGCGGGGCTTGATCCCAGGATCCCGGGATCATGACCTGAGCTGAAGGCAGATGCTTAACGACTGAGCCACTCAGGCGCCCCAGGTGAATACATTTTCTTAACATAAACGGTATCTATCTATAAGGATTTATAGTAAACTACATACTTCAAATGAAATTTTAAGAGCTCTGACATTTGGAACGTGGCAAGGATGCCTGCTATCACCATTTCTACTCAGCATTGTACTGGAGGTCCTAGCAAGCACAGTAAGGCAAGGAAAGGCAAGGAAAAGAAATTAAAAATATTTAAAGATTGGAAATGAAGAACAGAATTGTCATTATTTGTAGATGATACCATCGACAAATTATTAGAATTATTAAGAATTTAAAAAGATTTCTGATACAAAAATGCACATTCAAAAATCAATTGCTTTTATATGCTAACAACAGACAAAATTTTAATAAAGATACCATTTATGGACTACTTAGAAATTAACAAAAGAGGGCAAGATCTTTTTTTTTTTTAAAGATTTTATTTTGGGGGCACCTGGGTGGCTCAGTCGGTTAAGTGTCTGCTTTCAGCTCAGGTCATGATCCTGGGGTCCTGGGATCGAGCCACTAGTTGGGCTCCGTGCTCAGCGGGGAGCCTGCTTCTCCCTCTCCCTCTGCTGCTCCCCCTGCTTATGCGCTCTTTCTCTGCCAGATAAATAAATAAAAAAAAATAAAAGATTTTAATTTTTTAAAGATTTTATTTATTTATTTGACACAGAGAGAGAGAGAGCACAAGCAGGGGGAGCGGCAGGCATAGGGAGAGGGAAAAGCAGGCTCCCCACTGAACAAGGAGCCCGATGCGGGGCTCGATCCCAGGACCCCAGGATCATGACCTGAGCCGAAGGCAGCCGCTTAACCGACTGAGCCACCCAGGCGCCCCTAAAAGATTTTATTTTTAAGTAATCTCCACACCCAACGTGGGGCTCGAACTCAAAACCCCGAGATCAAGAGTTACATGCTCTACCAACTGAGCCAGCCAGGCGCCCCAAGAGGGCAAGGTCTTTTAGTAAAAAAATATAAAACCTTACTGAAAGACATTTTAAAAGATTAAATAAATAGATACACATGTTATTGAATGAAAGAGTCAATGTCATAAAGCTGTCAGTTCCCTCTGAACTGTTTTGTAGGTTCAATGTAAATCCAGGCACGATTTCAATAGATTTGCGTGTCTGCGTATCAAAACAGGTTAGTTCTTAAATTTATGTGGAAGTGCCAACTAGCCAGAACACCCATACTTAATGTAGGGTAGAGCAATTAAGCTGGTGTGATATTGCTGCAAAGGTAGACAAATAGACTAATGAAAGACCAGTGGTCTCAGAAACAGACCCACTTATATGTAGACTCAGAATAGGTAGCCAAGGAGGTATTGTGAGACCAGCAGGAAATGGTTGGACTTTCAATAAATGGAACAATCTGTTATCCATATTGAAAAAAAATGAAATTGGATCCTTACAACACAAAAATAACTCTAGGCAGATTCAAAACCTAAATGTGAGAAGCAAAACCAAAGAGCTTTAAGGATTTAATATAGAGGGGTACCTGGGTGGCTCAGTCGGTTAAGCCTCTGCCTTCAGCTCAGGTCATGATCTCAGGGTCCTGGGATCGAGTCCCGCATCGGGCTCCCTGATCTGCAGGGAGTCTGCTTCTCTCTCTCCCTCTGCTACTCTCTCTCTCTCTGTTAAATAAATGGGTAAAATCTTAAAAAGAAAAAAAGAATTTAATATAGAAAAATACCTTCATAGGGCGCCTGGGTGGCTCAGTTGGTTAAGCGACTGCCTTCATCTCAGGTCACGATCCTGGAGTCCCGGGATCGAGTCCCGCATCGGGCTCCCTGCTCAGCGGGGAAGTCTGCTTCTCCCTCTGACCCTCCTCCCTCTCATGCTTTCTGTCTTTCATTCTCTCTCTCTCAAATAAATAAATAAAATCTTTAAAAAAAAAAAAAAAGAAAAATACCTTCATATACTCATGGTAGAAAAATTTTTCTTAAACAAGACACAAAACACTAACCATAAATGACAATTATAAAACACTCAATTACTTTAAAATTAAGAATGTCTATTGATCAAAAAACACCATAGAGTGAAAGCCACAAATTGGGATGCAAATTGAGAGAAGATAATTCAAACACAATTAACTGATGAAAAACTCAAACCTAGAATATATTAAAAACTACAAATAGAAAAACCAGATGTGCGGGGCGCCTGGGTGGCTCAGTCGGTTAAGCGGCTGCCTTCGGCTCAGGCCACGATCCCAGAGTCCTGGGATCGAACCCCACGTAGGGCTCCCTGCTCAGTGGAGAGCCTGCTTCTCCCTCTCCCTCTGCGTGCCTTTCTGCCTACTTGTGCTCTCTCTCTATCTCTCTGTCAAATAAATAAATAAAATCTTAAAAAAAAAAAGAAAAACCAGATGTGCTATGAAATGTATAGATAAATTATATATTCACAGAATGGAATATTGTATAATGAGAGTGAAAGATCTACAACTACATGGAATAGCCTGGATGAATTGCACAGACATGATGTTGAGCAAATGAAGCCAAACAGAAAAACAGGCAAAATGAATCCATTACCAGTGGTAAAATTATAAAGGAAAGCAAGGGAATGATTATCACCAGGTCCATGATAACGTTTACTTCTGGGGGAGGGAGGGAGGGAGGGATATAATTGGGAAGGGACCCCAGGAGACTTCTGGAATGTCAATACTGGTCTACAGCTTGACCTGGGTGGTTGTTCATGGATGTGCAATTCATTAATATTCATTGAAATGTACATTTCTCAGGCAAAAAAAAAAAAAAGTCACAAGTAAAACAAAATGCAGTGAGTCCTGGGAGTGATGTGACTCTTTGGGACTCCTCCACACCGGCTCTGAGCGACCCCAGTTTCCTTGTCTAGACCGTGAAGTGTAGGTGGCCTACTTCCTTCAGAACCTCCCCTGGGGTCAAGGTCTTGCATTCAGTCCTGGAAGTTACGGAGGCTCCCTCAGCCCTATCTATGGAAGTCATGTTTTGGGGACTTGTTTATTCTGTGTCTCCTGATACCAGCCATGGAGCAGGGACATTCACCTCTTGGGGGATGGAGAGAATCTGTCCATTTTGTCCTCAGACATCAGAGCTCATCTCCCCTTGGACCTCATTCATACATGGTTTTGTCTTATTTATTTATTTAGAGAGGGAGAGAGAGGTTATTTATTTATTTATTTAGAGGGAGAGATCGAGAATCCCAAGCAGGCTCCACGCCCAGCACGGAGCCTGATGCAGGGCTCGATCTCACAACCTTGAGATCGTGCCCTGAGTCAAAATCAAGAGTTGGACGCTTAAACCGACTGAGCCACCCAGGTGCCCCCGTATGTGGTTTTAGAGCCCAGAAGAGTTCATTTAAAAGCCAGGACCCCAAGTCTTGGTTGTGCGACCTTGGGTAAGTCATCTGTCCCCTCCCAGCCTCAGTTTCCCATTCTTAAACAGGGGCTAATGCTCACTGAGCTTTGGGGGAAACATGTAATGGTGTCACTCATGAACATATTTGATTAATCTAGCAATTCAGGCAGTGTAGCAGGGCAGGCAAGAGGAAGGGCTCTGGAGTGGTACAGTCCAGGACTAAATTGCCACTATGTCACACGATAGGCAAGCTATTTAAGCTCTCTGTGCCTCCCTTTGCTTGTCTGCCATCAAGGGTAATAACTTGCTCTCTGCACAGGGTTATGGTGAAGGTTAAATGAGATAACACAGCAGTTACCTAGGGCAGTGCCTAGCACAGAACAAGTAAACGTCAGCTGTTATCAGCTCCCACCCCCAGAACTCTTGCAATCACTGTCCCCCACGACACCTCCTTCCCACCCTCAAGCTTGTGTATTGTTATAGTGGTGGATAATGCGAAGGGTGGAGGCCTCCTTGTCCCCCTGGCCCCTTCCCTGCCTGCTCCCTTGAGAGGCACTGGATCCACACACACCCTCCCCAGGGGACCCACACCCTCCCAGTCTCCCCCACTTTTTCAGGTTAACCAAGATGACAGGGCCACCACCTCATCCCAGGGGCACCATCTTCTAGGGGCCACAGGACTGGGCATTTCTGTCAGAAATGTGGGCCTGAGAGGGAGGAAGGAAGGGAGTGGGGAGCACTTGTGTTTCCCTACCTAGTAGTTTCCTATTAATGATGTAAAGATTTGCAACAAACTTAGTGGCTGAACGCAACACAAATGTACTTTCTTACAGTTCCGGAGGTCAGGGAGGTCAGGAGTATCACAGGGTGTCCGTGGGGCTGTGTTCCTTCTGGAGGCTCTAGAGGAGAATCCATTCCCTTGCCTTTTCCAGTTTTTAGAGGCTGCCTGCAGTCCTTGGCTCATGGCCCCTTCCTCCATCTTCAATGCCAGCAATGGCCAGTTGAGTCTTTCTCACATCAAATCACTCTCTCTCTCTCCTGCCTCCTTCTTTCACTTATAAGAACCCTTGTGATTTACATTGCACCCAGCCAGATAATCCAGGATAATCCTCCCCATCTCAAAATGCTTAACTTGATCACATCTGCGAAATCCCTTTTGCCATGTAAGGTGACATATTCCAGGCCCTACAGTTTAGGATGTGACTATCTTTGAGGGGCCATATTCTGCCTACCGCTCACCCCTTCCCTCACCAGACCTCTGTGGTCACTGCCAGTGTCCCCACCCTGAGGCCATGGAGGTGGGCAGATGGGGGGCTTGCCCCTGAAGGGAGCAAGTTGCCCATCCTGTAGGGAGAACGGCTTGTCACCAGATAATTAAGATTGAGTGATTCTTGTAATGATAACAAGAACAACACTATCAGCATTTACCTCCCAGTTACTCTGTGCCAGACCCTGGGCCGATTACTTTACACGAATCATGCTTTTCTCACACCAATGCCACAATGTAAATTCCATTTTTATCACGAGTGTACAGATGAGGAAACTGAAGCCCTGAGTGCCTTCTGTGTTCTCATCAGCCCTGAGCACAGTCCTTTGCTGGGGCCTCCATAATCTTCCTCTGTCTCCTCCTCCTTGTTACTAGGCCCAGTATTTTGACCTCACAGGGGCCCCTGCTATCTGTCCTCGGGTCTCAGCCCTCAGCCTAGCTGTCACCTGACCGCAGAGTACAACCCCTCCACTTCCCATTCTGGATGTCTGGGGTCCAGGGAAGTCCAGGTTTAAACCTGAGCTTCCTGTGAAGTCAAAGTGGCCTTTCCTTTCATTCAGGGAAGCGGGACTGAAGCCGTGGTCCCACGGTGAGGTGTGAGTGTCACCAGGCTCAGCCGTGGACCGTTCATATTCTAACCTTTACCAGCAGGGGGCAACTCATCTCCAAAACCAGGAAGGCCTCAGGGAAGAAGACCGGAGGGAGGGACAGAAACTTAAGCATTCACACCTGAGAGGGTCACAGACGTCTGGGTACATGAGCCCCAGACTTGGGTGTCCCTCAGAGCCTCCCTCTCTGCGTGTGGACAGCTGGGGGCAGCCGAGGGCCAGCTCTGCCTCTTCTTCCCGGAGGACCCTGGTCTTAGTCACTGCAAATGGTTTTCCTCTTCCTCCTGCTCTTTTTCCTCCTACCAGAAGCTCATTTCTGTGGTTAAAGGGAAATTCTCCCACATTTGTAATCTTTTTCTCATTGGAAGGTTTCATTTTAGGCTTTTTCCCCCACAAGATGGACTGGTTCTGTTGCCTCGACCACAGGGCAGGTTGGGTTACAGCTTGGCCCGTCCTGAAGGCACAGCCCTGGATCCTGAAGGCATTGGGGCTTCCCCAGCAGAGCGTAGGTTTAGGAAAAGGTCCCTGGGTCCCCATTCAGATCCTGACCAGCTGCCGACTCTGCCTCCACCCAGTCCCCTCCCAGAGCCTAAATGCTGGGTCTACAACCCCTAGCTGGGGCACGTAGATGAACCGGGGCTGCTGGGCTGGGAGAGACACAGGCCTCGAGGAGGAGGCAGCAGAAAAGCTCTGGATGGCCCGAGGGGATGTACGGCTGTGGGGTGAGGAATGACCCATGAACACCTGCCCCCTCGCCTGCTGTGGGGCAGCAGACCGAGCGTCTGCCCTCCATGGGTCTCAGTCTCCTCATCTGCACGATGGGCACACTTACACTCCCAGCACACAGAGGACGCTTATGAATGAAGGGGGATCTGAAGTGATGAAAAAGCAGATTTGGCCCAAGAGGACGAGGAGCAGGTCAGAGTTGCTGGGGATGCCCTGACTTGGGTCTCCTCAGGCACAGCCAGGGGCTGCCTCCCTCGAATTGTTCAGGGCAGTCAGGCAGCTGGGAAGCTCTGAAACCAGAACCATGGGCCAAGGTCCAGTTGAGGTCCTCTCTGGCCACTTATGTCCTTCCCGTTTGTCCTCACCTCCGCCCACGGGCATACCAAGATGAACTCAGGGAGCTCACTGCCTCATCGGTTACTGCGACCCATCTGCAGTCATTAAAGTCGTGTGTCATCTTCATGACAGATTCCCATTAACACTTGTGAAACTTGTGCAAACAGTGGTTCACATGTTCTGAAATGGGTTTGATGATGTCTCATTATTTATTTATTTATTTATTTTAAAAAGGATCTTATTTATTATTTATTTGACAGAGAGACAGCCAGAGAGGGAACACAAGCAGGGGGAGTGGGAGAGGGAGAAGCAGGCTTCCTGCACAGCAGGGAGCCCAATGTGGGGCTCGATCCCAGGACCCTGGGATCACGACCCGAGCCGAAGGCAGACGCTTAACGACTGAGCCAGCCGGGCGCCCCTGTGTCATCATTTATTACACCAAAGTTTATGTAGTCACTCATCCACTGAATGGATAGGGAGTATATGATTTAGGTTCTTGCCATCACATACTAGCTGTGGTGAGCACTCCGGGACATACATTAATGGTCATACAGTAACTCTATCTGTAGTAGCTAAGTGCTGGAAATGACCCAATTACACACTAATAGGAAACCCTGTGGGGCGCCCGGGGAGCTCAGTCGGTTAAGCGTCTGCCTTCGGCTCTGGTCATGATCTCTGGGTCCTGGGATCGAGCCTCACGTTGGGCTCCCTGCTCAGTGGGGAGTCTGCTTCTCTCTCTCTCTCTCCCCCTCCCCATCACTTGTAATAATAAAATATTAAAGAAATAAATAAATAAAATCTTAAATAAAATCTTAAAGAAATTTTTGGTTTTTACTGTTCATTGCTAGTATACAGAAATATGCTTGATTTTTGTGTGTTGGATTTGTATTCTGCAATGTTGCTAAACTCACATATTAGCTCCAGTACTTTTTAAAAAGTTTCACTTTAAAGATTGTATTTATTTATTTGAGAGAGAGAGCGAGTGAGCAGGGGTAGGGGCAAAGGGAGAGGGAGAGAGAGAATCTCAAGGAGACTCCACACTGAGTGCGGAGCCTGACGTGGGGCTTGATCTCACAATCCAGAGATCATGACCTGAGGCCAAAATCAAGAGGCAGAGGCCCAACTGACTGAGCCACCCATGCACCCCAGCTCCAGTGATTTTAACATAAATTCCATGGGATTTTCTATGCAGATAATCATGTCATCTGAGAATTGGGGTAGTTTTATTTCTTCCTTCCCAATCTATAAGACATTTATGACTTTTTCTTGCCTCTCTGAACTGGCTAGAATTTCCAATACAATGTAAAATAACCAGGGTGAGAGTGGACATTCTTCCTCATTTCTGATCTTAGGGGAAAAGGCACTGAGTATCATGAGCTGCCCTGGTAGACAATTACAGACAACACTGCATATGCGTTATCACAATTCGTTGGTAGGGGGATGAACTGTATGACTCCACTGGGAAAGGACTCTTAGAAGCTTGTGTGGCTTTCCTCAGGACTTCACCCCATGCACTTTTTCCCTTTGCTGATTTTGCTTAGTATCCTTAAGTCATAATAAGTATTAGCCTTGGGTACCTCTATATGCTGAGTTCTGTGTATCCTCTTTGCAAATAATTGAACCTGGGATGGTCTTGGGGACCCCAACACAAGTGTATACACGTTATAGATTATTATGTATTCTTCGTGAATTTTTATCAGTTTGTAATATCTGTCTTTAGCCCTGGTAATGTTCTTGGTTCTGTAGTTTATTTTGTCCTCTATTAAGAGTCACTCGAGCTTTTGTTTTTTATATATTAGTGCTTATCTGGTATATCTTTTTTCATCCTTTATTTTAACTTAGCTACATCATTATATTTGAAATGAGTTTATTGTACATAGCATATAGTTGGGTCATTTTGCCTTTTTTATAAGAAAAAAAATCCATCCTTGGGGCACCTGGGTGGTTCAGTTAGTTAAGCGTCTGCCTTTGGCTCAGGTCACGATCCCAGGGTCTTGGGATCGAGCCCCGCATTGGGCTCCCTGCTCCGCGGGAAGCCTGCTTCTCCCTCTACCACTCCCCCTGCTTGTGTTCCCTCTCTCGCTGTGTCTCTCTCTCTGTCAAATAAATAAATAAAATCTTAAAAAAAAATCCATCCAAAAAAAAAAAAATCCATCCTTAAAATCTTTGACTTGGATCATTTACATTTATTTTATTTTTTCAAAGATTTATTTCTTTATTTTATATAATAAATGAGAGAGAGAGTGAGTGCTAGTGCAAGGGGGAGGGGCATAGGGAGAGGGAGAGTCCTAAGCAGACTGCACTGAGTGTGGAGCCTCCCTTTGGGCTCGATCTCACCACCCTGAGATTACAACCTGAGCCAAAACCAAGAGTTGGATGCCCAACTGACTGCGCCACCCAGGCACCCCAATCATTTACATTTAATGTTATTACTAGATGTTTGGATTTATGCCATCGTGTACAAAATGTACCATTTTATCATTTGTTTTCTGTTTCTTCCCTGCTTTTTGCTTTCCTTTGGGCTATTTGAACATTGTTTAACATTCCTCTTAAATTTATCTACTGTGTTTTTGACTGTATCTCTTTGCATACCTTTTTTTTTATTTGACAGAGAGAGAATGAGGGAGAGAGAGCATATGAGAGGGGGGAGGGTCAGAGGGAGAAGCAGACTCCCTGCTGAGCAGGGAGCCCGATGTGGGACTCGATCCAGGGACTCCAGGATCATGACCTGAGCTGAAGGCAGTCGCTTAACCAACTGAGCCACCCAAGCGCTCCTGTTTGCATACTTTTAAAAGTGATTTGTCTAGGAGTTAAAATATACATACCTAACCCTTCCTAGACTACTAAAAATCAATATTTTTACCATTTCACATGGAATGTGGAAACCTTACCACCATACAGTTCCTGTTAGTCGCTCTTTATGTTCTTGTTATCTTAAATATTGCATCTAAATACATTTTTCTTTAAGTTTATTTATTTATTTATTTATTTATTTAAGTCATCTCTGCACCCAACATGGGGTTCGAACCCATGACCCTGAAATGAAGAGTCACACGCTCTGCTGACAGAGCCAGCCAGGCGCCCCTGGCCTCCATTATTTCTGAAGAGACTTCTACAGTCATTTGGACCGTTGTGCCCCTATAAATAATGCATCCTTTTCCTCCGGCTGCTTTCAAGATTTTTTTTTTTTTTTCTTTGTGGATTTCAGAGTTTGATTACGATGTGTCTGGGCATAGATTGTTTGGGTCTATTGTGTTTGGTGTTTCCCAAACTTCTTGGATTGTAGGTTTATGTCTTTTGCCAAATTTGCAAAGTCTCCAGCAATTACTACTTTAAAAATATTTTTATGGGTACCTGGGTGGCTCAGTCAGTTAAGTGTCTGTCTTTGGCTCAGGTCATAATCCTGGGGTCCTGAGACTGAGCCCCAAGTTGGGCTCCCTGCTCAACACGAAGTCTGTTTCTCCCTCTCCCTCTGCTAGTCCCCCTGGATTGTGCTCTCTCTCTCTCTCTCTCAAATGAATAAATAAAATCTTAAAAAAAATTAAAAATAAAAATATTTTTAATCACCATACTGTGTCACCTCTCCTTTTGCGGTTCTGATGTTAGGAACTATAGATGTCATAGTATTTTGCCACATGTCTGAGATTCTGTTCGCTTTTCTTTCAATCTCTTTTTCTCGGAGTTGTTTTGATTGAATAATTTCTATTGATCTATCTTCAAGTTCGGTAACTATTTTGTCATCTCTATTTTGCTCCTGAACCCATCCAGTGAGATTTTTATTTGGTTATCTTATTTTTCACTTATAAAATTTCCATTTGTTTATTTAAATATTCTCTCTTGTTTCAAGATTTTTTATTTTTACATTTGTTTCAAAATTGTTCATGATTGCTTGTTGAAGCTTTTTTTTTTTACCACAGCTTTTTTAAAGATTTTGTCAGATAATCCCAACATCTCAGTTGTTAGCCTTAAAGACATAGCTGTCCATTATTTTACCAGCAAAAAATGGGTTTATTGGAGAATAGCAGAGAATTGCAAATTTGGGACATTCAAGCTACGGAAGAGACCAGAGGCAAGTCAGGTGGACAAGGGAGAGGAATGCTCTTTTACAGAGGAAAGGGGGAAGTTGTGAGGGGCTGTTATAAACAAAAAGTCCATTGGAATAAACTGGGAGTTCAAAGTGCAGTGGTTTTTTCATTGGCTGAGTTGTGACAGTCTCTCATTGGCTGGGCTGTTGCCAGGGGAGGAGGAAAGCCTTTCTTCCTCCTCCTGGGATAGTTCCGTAGTATGGAGTTGCAAAGTACCCCTCTTCCTGTAGAAGTCTGCAATTGGCAATGAGTGGTAGAGCATAAGATCTCTCCCTTCTGGCCTCCCAAATCAATTCTAGTGGGGTTTCCCTTTATTAATTTTCAAAACCCCCTTTTTGATCAAGGTCTTTACTCAAAAGCTTTGCTGATCAAGAGTTAGGTTTCCCATATTTAGTGATTTTGTCCTTCAGTGCCAGGAAGGACCTTTCTGGTTGTTGGGTCCTCCATTAGAGGAAAAGTGCATAACAACTGGACACCACTTAAGGCCACATCTGAGTAACAAGAAAGGCTACGAGGGAGAACTCTTAGACACTTCCCATCTGTAGTCCATATTTATCAGTACTGTAAGCATAGGCGGTCACCTCAAAGTGTTGAGCCAGCATCATCTTCTTGGCTACGTGATTTTTACAAAAGTTTGACAGGCAACAAGTGCAGAGTCAAAGGTAACATGCCAGGGGCGCCTGGGGGGCTCAGTCAGTTAAGTGTCCAACTCTTGATTTCGGCTCAGGTCATGATCTCAGGGTCATGAGATCGAGCCCCATGTTGGGCTCTGTGCTCAGTGGGGAGTCTGCTTGAGACTCTCTCCCTCTCCCTCTGCCCCTCCTTCTGCTCTCTATCTAAAATAAATAAATAAATCTTTTTAAAAAAGTAGCATGATAATTCCAAATTGTATGATGGTTCCAGAACCCTAGGTGTGTGCAAGTAGCCAATTGAAAATATTTATTGGCACTTATTTTGACTTAGGGGAGAAAAGTTCTCCCTATGGGGGCAAACAAACCCAGAGTCATGTACGCCTCCTGGAGGCCCCTGCTTAAAGAGGTCATGAAAGCAAAATAGTAAATACTGAAAGAGCCCACTGAGGTAGCTGAGGGCATTCGGGAAGATATGGTGCAGGTACAAACATGAAGCAATAGCTGATGAACTTTTTGCAAAACAGCAAAACCATTTACCCCATCCCCCCACCCACCTCCCCTCCAGCAACCCACAGTTTGTTCCCTATAGTTAAGAGTCTCTTATGGTTTGGGGCACCTGGGTGGCTCAGTCGGTTAAGCATCTGCCTTCTGCTCAGGTCATGATCCGGGGGTCCTGGGATCAAGCCCCACTTTGGGCTCCCTGCTCAGTGGGGAGCTTGCTTCTCCCTCTGCCTCTGCCTGCCACTCTCCCTGCTTGTGTGCGCTCTCACTCTCTTTCTCCTTCTCTCTCTCTTCACAAATAAATAAATATTTTTAAAAATGGAGCTGCCTTTATAAAAAAAAAGGGGCACTATGAAAAATTGCTATGGGTGGTTATTTAATTTTATGTATATATGTATGTATGTATTTCAAAGCATGGTTATTTTATTTTATTTTTAAAGATTTTATTTATTTATTTGACAGCACAAAGTTTTTAAAAAGTGGGGCAGCTGGGTGGCTCAGTTGGTTAAGCATCCGACTCTTGATTTTGGCTCAGATTGTGATCTCAGGGTCCTGAGATTGAGCCCCTCATCGGGATCTGCACTAGGCGTGGAACCTGCTTAAGATTTTGTCTCTGCCCCTCCCCACCCTCTCTTGCTCCAAAAAATAAATAAATAATTTAAAAAGATAAAAAGGTTTTAAAAAGTGCATACCTCACTTGTCCCACCTGTCCAGAGTATAATCCTGGGAAACCCATTCACACAAATGGATTTCATACAGTTTCCCCTGTCTTGTGGATATACATTATTTTAGTCATGGTTTGTAGGTTTTCACTGGGTCAAAGCTTTCCCTTGTAGACAGACCACTGCTGCTGTGGCTAAATTCTGTTAAAAAAGATTATCCCAACCTGGGGAATCCCTCTTGAACTTCATAGTGATTGGAGAATCCATTTTACCAGTCAGGTGTTTCAATGAGTCTGTGCTGTTTGTCTGGTTTTACAACACTTTCATGGTGCGTATCATCCTCAATCCTTAGGGTTAGTTGAATACACTAAAGGCACTATTAAGACTCAGTTGGCAAGATTTGTAGACACTCTCCAAATAACTTGGCTGAAAGCATTGTCCCTGGTCCTTGTAAATCTCAGATCCACCCCCTTGGAACTTACAGAATTTTACCCTTAGAGATAGTCACAGGATGTCCAATGCACTTGGCCTCTGCCTTCTTTAACCCACTTCAATATTGTAAAGGTCTAATTGTTTCTATTTAAAATAACCATGCTGGGTGCCTGGGTGGCTCAGTCAGTTAAGCATCTGCCTTTGGCTCAGGTCATGATCTCAGGGTCCTGGGATCGAGTCCTGCATCGGGCTCCCTGCTCAGTGCAGGGCCTGCTTCTCCCTCTCCCTCTGTCTGCCACTCCCCCTGCTTGTGCGTGCTCTCTCTGACGAATAAATAAAATATTAAAAAACTTTTTAATTCCAGTGTTATATTAGTTTCAGTGGTTAAACAATTCCATACATCACACAGTGCTCATCACAAGTGTCCTCCTTAATCCCCATCACCTATTTCCCCCATCCCCCACCCACCTCCCTTTTGGCAGAGGTAGGCACTTTTTGTGGCCTTATTAATATCTCCCCACCAATACTGGTTCATGAACACTATCATTTTGTCAGTAGACTGATGGTTTAATGCATCTATAGTGTAAAGCAAAAGGAATTTTAGGATTTCTGGTAGGGCCAGATTGTTATTTGGTCCAAACCAGAGTTCTCTCTCTCTCTCTCTTTTTTTTTAAGATTTTTATTTATTTATTTATTTGACAGAGAGAGAGACAGTGAGAGAGGGAACACAAGCAGGCGGAGTGGGAGAAGGAGAAGCAGGCTTCCCACTGAGCCGGGAACCCGATGCAGGGCTCGATCCCAGGACCCTGGAATCATGACCTGAGCCCAAAGCAGACGCCCAATGACTGAGCCACCCAGGCGCGCCCAGAGTTCTCTTTTTATATTGAACCAACAATTATTAGATTTCCAATATTGTTTTTCCCTCTCTGGGGCCAATTGTTGGGTATCTCTTGTGAATTTTTCCAAATTATCATTTGGGAGAACATCCCTTTGAAATATGACAGAGGTTTGACTATTGGTTTCCTGGAGGGACGCATTTTTGGTGGAAGTATCAGCAAGGTAGCTTCCTTTGGTGTCCAAGGAGTTGAGTCTGGAATGCCCAGGAACATTAACAGTAGCCAGAGCAGCTGGTAAAAGTATGGCATCTAATACATTTTGGACATAAGAGCCATTTAAATTTGTATTCCCATTGGAAGTAAGGAAACCTCATTTCCATATAACATTTCACAGTCATGCGCTATCCCAAAGGCGTACTGACTATTGGTATAAATGTTTGTGGTTTTACCCTTGGCCAAGGTACAAGCTTAAGTAGGGCGTCTAACTCAGCCTGTTGGGCTGAAGTAGCCAAAGGTAAAGGTGTTGTCGCAATGACTTCAAAAGGAGTTGCAATAGCATACCCAGCACAATATCTACCATTTTCATCCTTTAAGTAAGAACCATCAGTAAGCCATGAAAAGTCTGCATTGGTTAGAGGAGTTTCCGATAAATTGTCACAGGGAGTCAAAAGGCGATCTGTCGGTGTTAAGCAGTTGTGAAGGGTTTCTTCTGGATCTGAACATGGTCTTTGCTCCAAGATCAGGTGCCCTAACTATAGAACCTGAGTTTGAGCCAACTGCAATTTTTCTTTGGAGACTTTATGTCTCTTTAAGGCCAAAATTTTTTAACAGGTGGATGCGATCCTCCTGTGAAGAGGTTTGAGAAGGGGAGCAGAGAAGCAAATAATCTATGTATTGTAGCAAAGTAGAGCCTGCAGAAAACTTTACATCATCCAAATCAGCTTTTAAGGTTTGTGAAATAAGAACTCTCTCTGAAATCCTGGGACATGACTGTCCAGGTGTATTGCCTTTTTTCCCAAGTGAAAGCAAAAAGATACTGGCTATCCTTGTCAACTGGAATACTAAAAATGCCCTGCATGGATGAATTACAGTGAAAAATTTGCTTTCAGCGGGAATGGATGTCAGCAGTACATGGGGTTAGGAACAACAGGGTGTCAATTGATAACAATGTTATTTATTGCTCCAGGGTCTTGGATAATCTTCCATCCTCGGCCATTTGGGTTTTCTCACAGGTAAAATAGGGGTATTAGAGGAACTAGTGCAGGGGATAATGAGGCTCTGAGCTTTGTAATCTAGTATGGGGTTGATGCCTTGAAAGGTTTCTTTATTTATAAGGCATTGATTAATTCTAGGGAGAGGTTTTGAGGGATCTATTTGAATCTTGATGGGTGGTACACTGTGGATTCTGCCAATATCTGTTGAAGATTTTGCTTATAAAGAGGATAGTAGCTGCTCTGATAGGAACAAATGATCAGTGTCCCTGGACTCAGTTACAGTGCAATCAGAGATAGAGCAAACAAAAGATGTCAAGGGTCATTTAATTCCCCTGTTGGCTATTTTAATTGCTACTGTCAAATTCTGGAATTATTTCCCCCTTTTGGGAGAAAGGAATTCTGGCATGATACTTTTCTAAGAAATTTCAGCCCAATAAATGAATAGGGGTTGAGGAACGAAGGGGGAAAGGGTGTGCATCTCTCAAAGGGTGCAGACAAAAGGGAACAGGTTCAGAGACACAAACCTGTTGAGGTTTATTAGAGACCCACCCCTATTTGAACTTTAAGGACTCCAAGGCAGGGGCTGCTTTATAACAGTGAGACTGAACACCAAGAGTGTAGCTCTGGTGTCTATAAAGACAGAGATTCAGTCCCAGTCTCGAGAGTGGTTTCTCTGAGCTGATTGAGAGGGGAGAGCCCACGTGGTTCCTCAGAGGCCTGTCACCGGAAGTTAGAAGGACATTGGAAAGCCTGGCTAGAGGGCTGAAGGCACTTGGAATGCCTACGTTTATAACAGTCTTTTTTTTCCAATGCCCTGGTTCTTTGCAATACTAGCAGAAACTAAAAGGGTTTTGTTTTTGTTTAGGGGCCTTTATTTGCTGGAGTTGAAAGTTGAGAATTTTAGTGGTCTTTCTTTTGGGTGACTCATCTAGAGTGTGAGCAAGCTGGTTTGGCAAATTAACTAAACTTGGAATGGACATGGTTTCCCATTCCATCCTGGTCCTTTTAACTAAAAGAGAAAGATCCTGGTTCAGTCCATTAATAAACATAGAGTTAAATGCTACCCAGGTGGATTCAATATCTAACAAAAACCCAGAGTTTTCTTTGAAAACAATCTGAAGTCGATTGTAATAGTCATGAACAAGTTCATTGGGCTTTTCTGTATAAACCTGAATTTCGTTCCAATCAACGGTCTTAGGAAAAGCTACTGTAATTGCTTGGCAGAGATTTTTGGTGAGTGTTCTAGCATCTTGCCAAAAGTTGTGGGGTGGGGGGCGCGCGGTTATCTCTCTAAATATCTTTCCAGATGTTCCCATCAGGCTAGTTTCATCCAATGTTTGGCCTGGTCTTCACCAAAAAGCATGTAGACTAACTGATATAAAACTGAGAAACCAGGTTGGTAAAAGTTTGAGTAACTATGTTACATTCTGCAGCAAACCTATAGGGGTCCTCAGTCACTTTAGGGAACATTTTAACTATAGTCCCCAATTTGGCCTTAGTCCAGGAAACGTAAGAAATTTGGGGCTTATTTGGATCCCCCAAATGTTTAACTTTAAAGGAGTCACGTTTTAATAGGTTCAGGGAGGAGGAAGTGGGGAGAGTTTTGGAGGGAGAGGGAAGTTTGGAGAAAGGATTAGAATGAGGGATTGGGATATAGAAGAGGTGGAGTCGGTGCAGACAAAATAGAAGCAAATGGCACTGGAGATGGGGCCCGAGCACAAGATGTCTGCCATATGTCAGGAGACAAAGAAAGCAGTGGAGTGGGGAAAGAGGTCTCAGAAGCCCTTTTTACTTCTTTTAATTGTCCATTTGCCCCAGTTAATTTATTTTTATTTATTTATTTTTTTAAATGAGGCACACGCCTCAAGGCACAATGCTCTTTTTTTTTTAAATTTTATTTATTTATTTGACAGAGAGAGACATAGCGAGAGCAGGAACACAAGCAGGGGGAGTGGGAGAGGAAGAAGCAGGCTTCCCGCAGAGCAGGGAGCCCGATGTGGGACTCGATCCCAGGACGCTAGGATCATGACCTGAGCCGAAGGCAGACGCTTAACGACTGAGCCACCCAGGCGCCCTGCCCCAGTTAATTTAGAAATAGTATTTCATGGGGCGCCTGGGTGGCTCAGTCGGTGGAGCATCCGACTCTTGGTTTTGGCCCAGGTCATGAACTCAGGGTTGTAAGATCGAGCCCTGCGTCAGACCCCGCACTTGGTGTAGAGCCTGCCTGAGATTCTCTGTCACTGCCCTTCCCCCAGCGTGCTCTCTCTCTCTCTCAATTAAATTAAACTAGATTTGATTTAATTTAATTTAAAAAGAAATATTATTTTCCAATGAGGCAAACTTAGAATCCTGAAAATGTTTGGAAGCCTCAGGCTGCTAATTAAAATAAGCTTTTGTTGTTGTTGTTGTTGTTGTTGTTGTTTGTTTTTGTTTTTGTTTTGTTTTGTTATTTTGAACAGTGGCTTTCTAATGTAATTTTGAGAAAAAGAAGTTTTGGGAGATCAAAAGTCTTCCATAATGGCCATTGGTGTACTTTTGGCTAAGTTGGTCCATTTAGATAGAAATGCACATGAGGAGGGAACTGCAGTTTTTAAACATGAAACTGGCCAGGGTCCCAGAAAGAGAAGGGTGCCCTTAAAGTATTTTGATGACTGGGGTCCCACTTCTTAGAAGTTTTTCAGGAACAGCCTGGTTCCAGAAGGAATCATCTCTCTCTCTCTCTTTTTTTTTTTAATTTGACACAGAGAGAGAGAGAGAGACAGCGAGAGAGGGAACACAAGCAGGCGGAGTGGGAGAGGGAGAAGCAGGCTTCCCGCTGAGCAGGGAGCCTGATGCGGGACTCGATCCCAGGACCCTGGGATCATGACCTGAGCTGAAGGCAGACGCTTAACCGACTGAGCCACCCAGGCGTCCTTCCAGAAGGAATCAGACCAAAGGCAGCACAGTTCCAGTAGGGACAGTCTGATTCTGAAAAGGAGTCAGGCCAAAGGCCAACACAATTCCTACAGGAACAGTCCAAAGGCTAACATAGTTCCAGTAGGCACAATTCTAACAGGACCAGTCTGGTTCCAAATGGAGTCTGATCAAAAGCCAAAGAATACTCTCAGATAGGACAAAGCTTTAAAACAGATCTCAAATAATGCCCGGAGAACTCGAAACACAAAGTGAGCAGAACTTGAATCCAGGAGAAAACTTACCCTTAAACTCTAGGGTTGGCAAGAAAGCAGTGAGCATAGCTGGCTCTGTGGTTACCAGGACAGATTTTGCTCACCAGTCTTGGAGTTGTTGGGGGTCTTCTCTGGATCCCACTTCTGATCGCCAAATAATGTTAACCTTCAAAATAAAACTGTCAGTTATTTTATCTGTAAAAATGGGTTTATTTAAGAATAACAGAGAAGTATAACTGGGGACATGTAAGCTATGGCAAAACCATAGGCAAGTTGGGAGAACAAAAGAAAAGGATGCTTTTTTATAGAGGAAAATGGGGAGCTGGGAGACACAGAGTTCACTGAAATAAACTAGGATTTCCAAGTGCACTGGTTTTTCATTGGCTGAGTTGTGACAGTCTCTCATTGGCTGGGCTGTTGCTGGGAGAGGAGAAAACCTTTCTCCCTCCTGCTGGGGTAGTAAAGTAGTATGGACTTAAAAAAAAAAAAAAGGTATCTTCCTGTTGGGGTCTGCAAATGAGGAGAAGTGATAGGGTGAGAGATCTCCCTTCTGGCCTCCTACCTCCATTTTAGTGAGGCTTCCCTTTCTTACTGTTCATATAGCCTTTTCTGCATGGATGTCAGTTGATTGCCTTTCTCATGTGAGTTGAGAATTTTTTTTTATGTGAGTTGAGAATTTTTCTTGGTTCTTCATATTCTGAATAATTTGAATTATATTCTGGACATTTTGAATATTAGATTATGAGACTTGTGGTCTTGTGTAAATCCTGTGGAGTATGTTTCGATTTCTGTTTCATCAGGCATTTTCTCTTCACAGGCAGGCACAACAGCCCTTGTCCTTGTGTCTGGAGCCAGGACAAGGGAATCAGGTTGGCCTTGGAGGGGAGGGGATTAGATGTAGATGAGGCAAGCCCTGGGGGAATGATTTGAGGTATCTGGGTCCTGGGGGCACCAGAAAATGCCAGCAAAAGGCAGATTTGGGAATCCTAAGTAGGCCAGGATAAAGGGGTGGGAAGGCCCCTACTCACACACCAATGGGCAAGAGGGCATGCTCAGTGCCGCATGCCTCCGCATTGACCATTGGTGTGGGGCATGTGCACTGCATACCTCATGCTGAGTTATGCTGACCGCATCATACCCTGTGGATTCTTTCGTTCTGCCAGAGACTCAGTCTGTAGGTCCCCTGATAAATCCTCCCTGGAGGGTAAGTGTGAGTGGGGGTGAGGGGGGAGCCAGTGGGTTTCAAACAGGTAGGGTCTGTGTGGTTCCTGGCCTCTGAGCAGAAATATCCTCAAGGTCGTCACCCTTTTCTTCACAAGTGCAGCACCCACCATGGCCTTTGATATCATTGCAGGCAGGGACAAGGGAGGACAATGGACTTGGGGGGGTAGACAAAATTGGGGCAAATATTGGAAAGATTTAAGGTATCTCTGTCCTAGAAGACTCAGGAACTGCTAAGAGAGGGCAGATCAAGAATCCCCAGTGGGGCCCGGATGAAGGAGTGGCGAAGCCACCGACCACCCAGCACACAAGATACACTGCACCTGCCCAGTGCCACCAACTTTCCCATCGCCCTTTGGCGTGTGTGTGTGTGTTTGTGCAACACATTCTGGGTGCAGAGCTGTGAAGCTCCCACCCCCGCGACACACAGGTGGGTTGCAGTGAGCCTGCCTACTAGCATGTTCTTTTAAATCCCCTGTTGGCGTGGGGCTCGTGCAGTGCAGTCTGGGTGCAGAGCTGTGCAGGTCGCGTCTTATTGTCTGGATTCGTTCTTGGTGTCTGAGACTCAAGTGGTAAGTCTCCAGATCAGTGCTTTCAAGAATTTAAGTGTGAAGAGGGAGCCAGCAGGCCTTAAGGGGATAGGAGTGGTGTGGTATCTGGCCTCCAAGGAGGAAGGTCCTCAAGGTTGTCCTCCTTTTCCTCCGGGTGTCTCCGCAGACATGACCATTGTCTGTCTTGGTGGGTGTGGGACCGGGGAGGATGGCGGATGTGGGGGTGGGATTGAGAAGAAGATCGGGTGTCCTGGGCCATGATTTGAGGTATCTGAATCCTAGAGGTGCCAGGAATTGCCGACAGAGGGAGGAATAGAAATATTCAGTGGGGCCGGGATGAGGGAGTGGGGAGGCCGGCACCCCCCAAGACACGCGGGACACACTGCACCTGCCCAGTAGCATACTCTTTTATATCCTCCATTGGTGTGGGGTTCCTGTGGTGCGCTCTGGGTGCAGAGCTGTGCAGGTCGCGTCTTACTGTCTGGATTCCTTCTTGGTGTCTGAGATTCAATTGGTAAGTCTCTGTATCAGTCCTCTTAGGAATTTAAGTGTGGAGAAGGAGCCAGCAGGCTTTGAGTGGGTAGCTGGTGTGCCTTCCGGCCTCTAAGGAGGAAGGTCCTCGTGGTTGTCCACCTTTTCCTCAGGCTGTCTCCTCAGGCAGGGCCATTGTCATTCTTGGTGGGTTGTGGGGGTGAGATGAAGATCGGGCATCTTGGGGGCTTGATTTGAGGTATCTGTGTCCCGGAGGCGCTAAGAATTGCGGACAGAGGGCGGGTTAAGAATGCTCAATGGAGGGCGGGGGGGCGCCTGGGTGGCTCAGTTGGTTAAGCAACTGCCTTCGGCTCAGGTCGTGATCCTGGAGTGCCAGGATCGAGTCCCACATTGGGCTGCCTGCTCAGCAGGGAGTCTGTCTCTCCCTCTGACCTCACCCCGTCATATGCTCTCTCTCTCTATCTCATTCTCTCTCTCAAATAAATTAATAAAAAAAAATCTTAAAAAAAAAAAAGAATGCTCAGTGGGGTGGGGATGAGGGAGTGGGGAAACGCCACCCCATTCACAGTGCGGCTGTGCAGTAGCATGTTCTTTTAAATGAGCAGCCATTGGCGTGGGGTTCCTGTGGTGAGGTCTGGGCGCGGAGCTGTGCGGGTCGTGTCTTACCGTCTGGATTCGTTCCTGGTGTGTGAGACCCAATTGGTACGTCTCTGGATCAATCCTCCCAGAAATTTAAGTGAAGTAGAAGAGCGAGCAGCCTTTGGGTGGGTAGGGGTGGAGGGGTTTCTGGCCTCCAAGGAGGAAGGTCATCGAGGTTGTCCTCCTTTCCGCCAAGTGTCTCAGCAGCCATGGTCATTGTCTTTCTTGATGGGAGTGGGACAAGGGAGGATGGTGGGGTTGGGGGTGAGATGAAGATCGAATGTCTTGGGGGGTGTGATTTGAGGTATCCGGGTCCTGGAGGTGCCAGGAGTTGCCGACAGAGGGCAGATTAGGAATCCTCAGTGGGGCCCGGATGAAGGAGTGGGGAAGCCAGCGACCCCCCACACCCACGTGGGACGCACTGCGCCTGCCCAGTAGCCTGCGCTTTTTAATCAGCCATTTGCCTGGGGTGCAGAGCTGTGCGGGTCGCGTCTTACGGTCTGGATTCCTTCTTGGTGTCTGCGATTCAGTTGGTAGGTCTCCGGATCAGTCTTCTCGGGAATTTAAGTGTGAAGAAGGAGCCAGCAGGCTTTGGGTGGGTAGGGGTGGAGTGGTTTCTGGGCTCCAAGGAGGAAGGTCCTGAGGTTGTCCTGCCTTTCTTCCGGCTGTCTCAGCAGGCAGGGCCATTGCCTTTCTTGGTGGGTTGTGGGGGTGAGATGGAAGATCGGGCGTCCGGGGACTTGATTTGAGGTATCTGTGTCCCGGTTGCGCTAAGAATTGCGGACGGGGGCAGATTAAGAATGCTCAGTGGGGCGGGGGTGAGGGAGTGGGGAAGCCCCACCCCCACCCCGTGCAGGCGGTTCACAGTGCGCCTGCGCAGTAGCATGTTCTTTTAAATCCACCGCCATTGGTGTGGGGTTCGTGTGGCGCAGTCTGGGTGCAGAGCTGTGCAGCTCGCTTCTTACCATCTGCATTCGTTCTTGGTGTGTGAGACCCAATTGGTAGGTGTTTGGATCAGTCCTCCCAGAAATTTAAGTGTGAAGTAGAACCAGCAGGCTTTGGGTGGGTAGCGGTGATGTGGTTTCCTGCCTCCAAGGAGGAAGGTCCTCGAGGTTGTCCTCTTCCTCTGGCTGTCTCCGCAGGCATGGCCCTTGTCTTTCAGGTTGGGTTGTTGGGGTGGGGGTGAGATGAAGATCGGGCGTCTTGGGGCCTTGATTTGAGGTATCTGTGTCCCGGAGGCGCTAAGAATTGCGGACCCAGGGCGGATTAAGAATGCTCAGTGGGGCGGGGGTGAAGGAGTGGGGAAGCCCCACCCCCACGCCGTGCACGCGGTTCGCAGCGCGCCTGCGCAGTAGCATGTTCTTTTAAATCAGCCGCCATTGGCGTGGGGTTCGCGTGGTGCGGTCTGTGTGCGGAACCCTACAGGTCGCGTTTTATCGTCTCGATTCGTTCTTGGTGTGTCAGACCCAATTGGTAGGTCTCTGGATCAGTCCTCCCAGAATTTTAAGTGAGAAGTAGGAGAGCGAGCAGGCTTTGGGTGGGTAGGGTGGTGTGGTTTCTGGCTTTCCAAGGAGGAAGGTCCTCGAGGTTGTCCTCCTTTTTCTCCGAGTGTCTCTGCAGCCATGGCCCCTGTCTTTCTTGATGGGAGTGAGAAGAGGGAGGATGGTGGGGTTGGGGGTGAGATGAAGATCGAATGTCTTGGGGGGTGTGATTTGAGGTATCCGGGTCCTGGAGGTGCCAGGAGTTGCCGACAGAGGGCAGATTAGGAATCCTCAGTGGGGCCCGGATGAAGGAGTGGGGAAGCCAGCGACCCCCCACACCCACGTGGGACGCACTGCGCCTGCCCAGTAGCCTGCGCTTTTTAATCAGCCATTTGCCTGGGGTGCAGAGCTGTGCGGGTCGCGTCTTACGGTCTGGATTCCTTCTTGGTGTCTGCGATTCACTTGGTAGGTCTTCGGATCAGTTTTCTCAGAAATTTAAGTGTGAAGAAGGAGCCAGCAGGCTTTGGGTGGGTAGGGGTGGAGTGGTTTCTGGGCTCCAAGGAGGAAGGTCCTGAGGTTGTCCTGCCTTTCTTCCGGCTGTCTCAGCAGGCAGGGCCATTGCCTTTCTTGGTGGGTTGTGGGGGTGAGATGGAAGATCGGGCGTCCGGGGACTTGATTTGAGGTATCTGTGTCCCGGTTGCGCTAAGAATTGCGGACGGGGGCAGATTAAGAATGCTCAGTGGGGCGGGGGTGAGGGAGTGGGGAAGCCCCACCCCCACCCCGTGCAGGCGGTTCACAGTGCGCCTGCGCAGTAGCATGTTCTTTTAAATCCACCGCCATTGGTGTGGGGTTCGTGTGGCGCAGTCTGGGTGCAGAGCTGTGCAGCTCGCTTCTTACCATCTGCATTCGTTCTTGGTGTGTGAGACCCAATTGGTAGGTGTTTGGATCAGTCCTCCCAGAAATTTAAGTGTGAAGTAGAACCAGCAGGCTTTGGGTGGGTAGCGGTGATGTGGTTTCCTGCCTCCAAGGAGGAAGGTCCTCGAGGTTGTCCTCTTCCTCTGGCTGTCTCCGCAAGCATGGCCCTTGTCTTTCAGGTTGGGTTGTTGGGGTGGGGGTGAGATGAAGATCGGGCGTCTTGGGGCCTTGATTTGAGGTATCTGTGTCCCGGAGGCGCTAAGAATTGCAGACCCAGGGCGGATTAAGAATGCTCAGTGGGGCGGGGGTGAAGGAGTGGGGAAGCCCCACCCCCACGCCGTGCACGCGGTTCGCAGCGCGCCTGCGCAGTAGCATGTTCTTTTAAATCAGCCGCCATTGGCGTGGGGTTCGCGTGGTGCGGTTTGTGTGCGGAACCCTACAGGTCGCGTTTTATCGTCTGGATTCGTTCTTGGTGTTTCAGACCCAGTTGGTAGGTCTCTGGATCAGTCCTCCCAGAATTTTAAGTGAGAAGTAGGAGAGCGAGCAGGCTTTGGGTGGGTAGGGTGGTGTGGTTTTTGGCTTTCCAAGGAGGAAGGTCCTCGAGGTTGTCCTCCTTTTTCTCCGAGTGTCTCTGCAGCCATGGCCCCTGTCTTTCTTGATGGGAGTGAGAAGAGGGAGGATGGTGGGGTTGGGGGTGAGATGAAGATCGAATGTCTTGGGGGGTGTGATTTGAGGTATCCGGGTCCTGGAGGTGCCAGGAGTTGCCGACAGAGGGCAGATTAGGAATCCTCAGTGGGGCCCGGATGAAGGAGTGGGGAAGCCAGCGACCCCCCACACCCACGTGGGACGCACTACGCCTGCCCAGTAGCCTGCGCTTTTTAATCAGCCATTTGCCTGGGGTGCAGAGCTGTGCGGGTCGCGTCTTACGGTCTGGATTCCTTCTTGGTGTCTGCGATTCAGTTGGTAGGTCTCCGGATCAGTCTTCTCGGGAATTTAAGTGTGAAGAAGGAGCCAGCAGGCTTTGGGTGGGTAGGGGTGGAGTGGTTTCTGGACTCCCAAGGAGGAAGGTCCTCGAGGTGGTTCTGCCTTTCCTCCGGCTGTCTCGGCAGGCTTGGCCATTGTCTTTCTTGGTGGATTGTGGGGGTGGGGGTGAGATGAAGATCGGGCGTCTTGGGCCCTTGATTTGAGGTATCTGTGTCCCGGAGGCGCTAAGAATTGCGGACCCAGGGCGGATTAAGAATGCTCAGTGGGGCGGGGGTGAAGGAGTGGGGAAGCCCCACCCCCACGCCATGCACGCGGTTCGCAGCGCGCCTGCGCAGTAGCATGTTCTTTTAAATCCGCCGCCATTGGTGTGGGGTTCGCGTGGTGCGGTCTGGTTGCGGAGCCACAGGTAGCGTTTTATCGTCTGGATTCGTTCTTGGTGTGTGAGACCCAAGTGGTAGGTCTCTGGATCAGTACTCCCAGAATTTTAAGTGTGGAATAGGGGAGTGAGCAAGCTTTGCGTGTGTAGGGGTGGTACTGTTTCTGGCCTCCAAGGAGGAAGGTCCTCGAGGTTGTCCTGCTTTACCTGTGCCTATCTCCGCAGGCTTGGCCATTGTCTTTCTTGGTGGATTGTGGGGGTGGGGGTGAGGTGAAGATCGGGGGTCTTGGGGCCTTGACTTGTGGTATCTGTGTCCCGGAGGCACTAGGATTTGCGGACAGAGGGCGAATTTAGAATATTCAACGGGGCCGGGATGAAGGAGCGGGGAAGCCCCACGGCCACCCCGTGCCGGCGGTTGGCAGTGTGCCTGCGCAGTAGCCCGTTCTTTTAAAATCGCCGCCATTGGTGTGGGGTTCATGTGGCGCAGTCTGGGTCCGGAGCTGTGCAGGTCGCCTCTTACCGTCTGGAATCATTCTTGGTGTGTGAGACCCTGTTGGTAGGTGTTTGGATCAGTCCTCCCAGAAATTTAAGTGTGAAGTAGAACCAGGAGGCCTTGGGTGGGTAGCGGTGATGTGGTTTCCTGCCTCCAAGGAGGGAGATCCTCGAGGTAATCCTCTTCCTCTGGCTGTCTCCGCAGGCATGGCCCTTGTCTTTCTTGTTGGGTTGTTGGGGTGGGGGTGAGATGAAGATAGGGCGCCTGGTGGCGTGATTTGAGGTATCCGTGTCCTGCAGGTGCCAGGAACTGCTGACAGAGGGCGGATTTTGCAATGCCCGGTGGTACCCGGATGAAGGAGTGGGGGAAGTCCCGCCCACTTGTGGCTGGTCGACTCTGCACATGCGCACTGCTATTCTCCTTCCCAGCGGCCATTTGCTTCGTACAAGTGCAGTGCTTTCTGTTTGTGAAGCTGTGTAGCTTGCATCCTACTCTCTGTATTCTTTCTCACTGACGGAGGCTGAATTGATTGATCCTCAGATTAGTCTCCTTAGGAATTTACGTTTGAGTGTGAGGGCTCAGCCAGCCGGCTTTGGGGCTAGTAGGGATGGCGTGGTTCCTAGCCCCTGAGGAAAAAGTCCTCACAATCATCCTTTTCATAGGGGTTGGGGTTGTCATGGAGGCACTAGGAACTGCTGACAAAAGGAATATTTAAGAATCTTCAAGGGGCCTAGGCAAGGGGTGGGGAAGCAGTGTGCATGCCTCGCACTGCTGCATCTTCACCCTCAGGTGTGGAGTATTGCAGTGACTTCTGGGTGTTGAGCTGTGTGGGGTCTTGTCTGTCTGGATTCTTTTCTTGCTGCTTGAGACTCAATTGGTGGGTCGGCAGATCAGTAACTGTGAGGAGGGAACCAGTAAATTTTTGGGGAGGGTCAGGGCAGGGTGGTTCCTAGCCCCTGAGGAGGACAGTCTTCGAGGTGGTCTTCTTATGGACGTCGCAGCCACCATGGCCCTTGATGTGGTGGCAGAGCAGGACAAGGGAGGAGGGTGAGCTGGGGACAGATGAGGGTCAGATGAAGATGGAGTTGTCTTGGCATTATTTGAGGTATTGGAGTTCTGGAGGCACAAGGAACTGCCAACAGGGCACAGACTCGGGAGTTCTCAGAGTCTGAGGGGCCCTGGGTAAGTGGCAAGTCCAGTGGTAAAGAAACTCCCTAGAAAGGGGGATTGTTGTGTGGTTGCCTCCCTGAGACTTGGAGTGTACCAAACAGGACCAAGAGAGGAGAGTGCCACGTGCAGTCTTTATTGCAGGCACTCAACTCTGCGATTCTAGTGCAAAAATAATTGGAGACAGTCTATCAACAGTGAATGTGGTTAAGTATCCCAGTAAAACTTTATTGGAGGTGTGGAAAGAAAGGGCTTAGTAAATCAGAGTGTTCGAACAATAGTAGGTACTCAGTTCTTCATTCTCTGGTGGTATTTTCTTTTTTCTTTATTAAGGTGGTATTTTCTTAAATGTCTCCATGATGGTGAATCAAGTTGTGAAACCAGATCCCTTTCAAAATATATTCTTGTCTTAATCACGTGCCTTACTTAATTTCTCCGTCAGCCTGGCCGTGATGTGAGCAGTTGCCTTTGCAAGCTGCCAGATTTGGTGTGAGTGGAGAGCATGCACAATTAAATTACCATTAGACTAATTTTAAAAATATTCTCAGTGTTGAGAAAAAAAGCACATGTCTCCATTTGGCCACAGAAGTGGTTAAATGTAACTGTCCTCTCAAGTGTATTTTCCAAATCCCAGTATTCTGTTTTCAGTGCGGAATATGAGTTGGCAAGTAAGATCAACATTCAGACCTAGAGCAAGACGAGATGATGAAAAATCTTCGCAGCTGGTTGGGCCTGTGGTTGTAAGTACTTGAACTTTTGTTTTTTATTAGTACAAATTTATTTTTGTGGAAATGTTGAACTAGTATAGATATACTGATAAGGGTTTTCCATGCTAAGGAGCATTTCTCCAGGAGCATTACATTGTTATTTTTTGGATGGATGCGGTTATGTTCCTGGGAAATATACCTGATGACTTTCTTTTCATGCTTATAAACAACCGATTGCACATACCCATCCCAACATAGATGAAAATGGCTTCCAAAGCCTTTGAGGATGACGCTTTTGGAGTAGCCTCTGTGGGAAGAGTAATTTTATTAAGAATAAGTATATTGAATAGTATTGGAGAAATGTCTTTAGATTTTTGTTGTTGGTGGTGCCATTAAACCATTTTATAAATTCCTTTTCTGTGTGACCTCTTCACTAGCTGTGGAGAGTCTGTTCTGCCAGTCTTCAGGTCTTTTTTCTGGGTTATTTACACTTATGTGATTATTATCTAGGTGTATATATGGGATGAAGTGAGCTTAGAATCCTCCTACCCTGTCATCTTCCATTGTATTCTAGGTATTTATATTATTGATGTGTATTAACGACACAACTTTTTATCTGTTTACATACACATACGCATACCCCTAGGCCCAGCGGCCTCGTGCTGAGCAACCTCAAGGGGAGGAGCCACTGACTGAGCGTAAGGATATTATACCTGATCAAGAGAAAAAAAGAGCATCTGTGGTTCAAGGTGAAGGGAAAGGGAAGGAGAATACCCTCTTGGGCGGGGGGGGGGGGGGTGGGGGTGTGTGAGTGCATGTGCGTTTCGCGCATCGTGATAGACTTGTGACAGAAGGGAAGACAACAATAGAAAGGAATCTCAAACATTGCCTGGAAATCGGCTGGAAAAGTGAAGAGGATATAGTTTGCAACCTAGGGCGGTTTCTCAGTATAGTAAGCTTCCCCCATTTTATAAATGAGAAAATGAAGGCTCAAGGATTGTGTTTATCAAAGAGCCATTAGACTACTGAAAACAAAATTTGTGATTTTTTAAAGTGGTTCTTAAAAAAAGTTTACATTTTTTTACGGTTAGAGAAACCAAAAGAGGGTCCCCTGGGTGGCTCAGTTGGTTAAGCATCTTTCGGCTCAGGTCATGATCTCAGGGTCCTGGGATGGAGCCCCGCATTGGACGCTCTGCTCAGCGGGGAGTCTGCTTCTCCCTTTCCCCCCTGCTCGTGCTCTCTCTCTCTCTTTCACACTTGATCACTCTCTCAGATAAATAAAATCTAAAAAAAAGAAAAACCAAAAGGTTAATTATCCTGAAATTAATATGAGACAAATTATTTCTCTCAGACACATAGTATTCCCAGTATATGGTATTTTTTTTTTTTAAGATTTTATTTATTTTGAAAGAGAGAATGAGGGAGAGAAAGCACACGAGAGGGGGAAGGGTCAGAGGGAGAAGCAGACTCCCTGCCGAGCAGGGAGCCCGATGCGGGACTTGATCCAGGGACTCCAGGATCATGACCTGAGCCCAAGACAGTCGCTTAACCAAGTGAGCCACCCAGGCGCCCCCCAGTATATAGTATTTTGAAGCAAGATCTTTACATAATTCAGGCCACTGTTAAAGGTTTCTAGAAAATGACTGACCACAATGTCCATTCATTTCTTTCTACCCTGCCTTTATTCTCACAGTAAAATAGTATACTTATTGTTACTCACAAATAACTTTGCTCTTCCTTTTGGTTCTTTGTTGTGCATGGGATTCACTTACGGAACATTACACATAGGGCCTTTGGACCTAAGTATAACTTTATTTTAACAAAGTGAGATTTGTCATAGTTCTGCAAATACACTCAGCTAATTCTTCAGAAAATTACATTTTAATTGTAGTTTAATTCCTACCCATGGTGTAGACTTCAGACCTCGTAGAGTTGCTGCTCACTGCCCTTAGTACACTATGGCAAAATACTAGAATTGTACATATATTACGGTTTATCCTTAGACTGTCATTTAAAATAAAGGTTTCATAATACAGGAAAACTATGTAAAGTCCATTCATAGTTGCTACTAATGTTGCAGAAAAGCTCCTCCATACTGAACTGTACACTTAAAAATGGTTAAGATATGGGGTATTTTATGTTACACATTTTTAAACCACAATTAAAAATGAAGTAACTACTGGCTTCTGAAGTACAATGTCATATATTTTCTTTTTATTCTTTGTAGTTCCAAACCACAAAATTTACAGAAAATTTACAAGGGTAGTACAATTATACATATATTTATACAAAATTTTCGCCTGGAGTCACCGATTGTCAATATTTTTTACCACTTTGGTTTCATATCCTCTTCCCTTTCCTTTATATATATACACACACGTATTGATATGTTTACTATTACTACTGTTTAATCATTTACATAAAGTTCAACTATTATGATCCTTTACCCAAAGTACTTAAGTATGTGTATATCCTCAGAACAAAGAAAGTCATTATCTGGGCTAACCACTGGACAGAAACTTGACGGCGGAAAACCTTTGATATACAGTGTAAATCAATTTCCCCAGTTGTCCTGATAATTTTCTTTCGTATAATTGTTTTGGATCCAGAGTCCAGTTTAGGATCATGCATTTGCACTTAGTTTTTTTTAAAGATTCATTTATTTGAAAGAGCAAGTGAGAGCGGGGCAGGGGCAGAGGGAAAGAATCTCAGTCACACTCCCTACTGAGCCTGATGCACATGTGCATGGGGCTCCATCTCCCGACCCCTGAGATCATGACCTGAGCTGAAATCAAGAGTCAGATGCTTAACTGAATGAGCCACCCAGGCGCCCCACATACAGTTTTTTTTTAATCTGGAATGGTTCTGCACATTTTTGATGACAAAGCAATTGGTGTTCAGAATCTTTATCAATTTTGGGTTTTAAGACCTTTCTTTCCCCTCAACGTTTATTGACGTCTGCTCTTGCCACATCACATGCTAAGTATGAGAGACATGCTTTCAGCCTTGAACTCACAATCTAGTCAGAGACTCAAGTCACTGGCAAGTATAATGACAAGTACAGTGTAGATAAGTACAAAGGGGACACCTGAGTTGTCTGAGGGCAGTTTTGAAAAAGGAAGAAGGTAATAAAACCCTGGTTTACTAGTTTCTGGTAACGGACCCCTGATATAATGCTCTTGTAATTCTTACCACATTTACTACCACACTAGCTTAAGGCCTTTATTTCATAACACTGAGGAAATGAATATTGTTTCCTTTATTCATATCTCATGTTTTACCTCTTAAATTAATCACCTTTTTATTTTCAAGGGCCTGCCCCGGAACCTAATCAAAAGGAACTGGCTGGTGAAAAGACTGGGTGTGAGCGTGGAGATGGTCCTGCTGTCAAAGGGAGGGGACTTGCAAATCTAGAGCCCCTTAAGATGCCCGAGGCAGGTATGTGATCCATTAAGCATGCAAATTATAGCGCGTCTGTTTTCAGCAATGTTATATATTTAGTAACAGAGGTAACTTTGTTGTTAATTCAATAACCGAGTTCACATATAAAAATTATTTGAAATGTAGTTCAGATCCCGAATGGCTGACTTACAGACTATTAGGCATAGGTTGGGTCAAAGCCATATAAATTACAAAATAGGAAAACAATTTCTTTTAAATATAAGTTCCTTAGCCAAGAGCTGATAATTTCAGATACTTTTAGAGAGATCCCCTTTTAAAAAAATTTTTAAAGACTTTTATTTGACAGACTCTGAGAGAGGGAACACAAGCAGGGGGAGAGGGAGAAACAGGCTGGTGGGCTCTCACGACCCTGAGATCATGACCCTGAAATCACAGCCTGAGCCCAAACTGAGAGTTGGATGATTAACTGTGCCACCCAGGTGTGCCCCAAGGAGAGTTGTTTTTTTTCTTGAGAAAGAGCACCCCGCTGAGCAGGGAGCCTAACATGGGACATGGGGCTCCATCCCAGGACCCTGGGATCATGATCCGAAAGCAGATGCTTAACCGACTGAGCCACCCAGGTGCCTCCAAAGAGAGATTCTTAATAAAAGACTGGTATGAATCATTGGGAAAAAGAAAAATAATCCAACTAACAGATAAATCCAAGAGATTGCTCTTTTAGAAAATATTTATGAATAGAGGATCCACTAGTTTACATAATTTTGAAGAAAATGGACAAAAGCCCAAGTATACGCAGTAAAGAATATGAAGAAGACAGTAACAGATATTGAATATATATTTGGCTTTCCAGTTTCTTCCTTTTTCTCCCCCCATCCTGCCCCCTTTTTTTTGGCCAGCCTGAGAAATGGTACTGTTTCCTTCACGATTTGACGTTACCTTGATGGTACATGACTTAAAACTGGCGTGACCATATAATGTGTGCAGACGGGCACACACTTAAGCGTATAAAGAGGCACTGTTCATAATTACGGCAGGCATATGGGTGAAAACAGGGACAGATGGTCACCCTACTTCAAACAACCACATAAGGGCTAAACTAGCTTAAAGTACCGTTCTGCACTTTCCACAATACAGTCAAAATTAGATAATCTTATATTCTGAAGGTTTTCTCAAATAAAAACATTTAGTTGGTAACTTTTTAAAAGCTGCTTTTGTTTCTTAGGTTTCTTGTTGGTTGGTTGGATTCTTATTAACAGTATAAGAAATTTTTGCTTTCTATTCAAAACTACCTGAGTAAATGCATCGGGTTTAATCTTTTCTGAACTTGAACCGTTCCTTTCTTTGTGGTATTAGAAAGTGTCATTTCTATGCCTTTTAGTGTTGTCTGAATAAAGTTCTGCAAAGTAATGTTACGTTTCTCTTACAGGTGAATGGAAACCGCAGATTTAAACGAAGACAGGCTGAAGCCACGTGGGCACTTCTTGTGTTGAAAAGTGGCTAAAATTCTCTCAGTAAAGTTTTGTTCTTGTGTTGAAAAGTGGTTAAAATTTTCTCAATAAAGTTTTGCAGTTTTGTCCAAAGAAGTCTTGCACACCTTTTGTGAAATTTATTCCTAGGAATTTGAGGTTCTTGAAAATAGTACTTTTTTTTGTAATTTTATATATATATATTTTTTGTAAGATCAACAGTGAGTTTTTTTTAAAGATTTTATTTATTTGACAGAGAGAGACCCAGCGAGAGAGGGAACACAAGCAGGGGGAGTGGGACAGGGAGAAAGGCTTCCCGCAGAGCAGGGAGCCCGACGCCGGGCTCAATCCCAGGACCCTGGGACCATGACCTGAGCCGAAGACAGACGCTTAACGACTGAGCCACCCAGGTGCCCCAGAAATTTTGTATTTTTAAAGTTTAATTTTTAAATTTCAGTACAGCTAACCTACAATGTTACATGGGTTTCAGTGTATAATTTCGTGATTCGACACTGTGGAAAACAGTATGGAGGTTCCTAAAAAAATAAAAAATAGAATTACCTTATGATCCAGTAATTCTACTACTGGGTATTTGCCCAAAGAAAAGACATAATTTTTGTATATTGCTTTTTTTGTCAAGCAACCTTGCTAAATATTAATACCAAAAGTTTATCTTCAGATCCTTTACAGTTATCAAAATATATAATCCTATCATCTTTGGGTAATAAGTTTTTCCCTGCCATCTTATCTTATTTTACTTATTTAATTTTTGTTCCTGCCATTTTATTTTTTTATTTCTTTGTTAAAGATTTTTTATTTATTTGACAGAGAAACAGCGAGAGAGGAAACACAAGCAGGGGAAGTGGGAGAGGGAGAAGCAAGCTTCCTGCAGAGCAGGGAACCAGCTGTGGGGCTCAATCCCAGGACATTGGGATTATGATCCGAGCTGAAGGCAGACGCTAAACGACTGAGCCACCCAGGCGCCCCTGTTCCTGCCATTTTAAATATTACATCTTTTATTTCCTTCTTTTATGGCATTAGGCAGACCCACCCAGTTTAGTGTTGAATAGGACTGGTGACTGGGGACATCCTTGTGTTCTCCAGGATTAGAAATGGAAAATTTTCAACATTTTACCATGATGTTCACTGTACATTTTTTGTAGATACTTTATCAGAGTAAAGTCGTTCTAGTCGATTTCTAATTTGCTGGCAGTATTCATCTTGAATATATGTTGAATGTTAGCAAACACATAGGGCATTTATTGGGATGATCCTAAGATTATTTCCCTCTCTTAATGTGAATTGCATTGGCAAGTTTCTGTGTTTAAGCCAACTTTGCATTCCTAGGGCAAAGAACTTGATCATGAGTGATTTATGTCCTGGTGATTTGTTCAGGATTTTAATGTATGTGCTCATGAGTGACACTAGACTGGCTTTTTAATTTTTATATACTCTGTTGGACTTTGGTATCAAGGTTATGCTGGTTTCATAAAATGAATTGGGATGTAGAATGTGTTTTTCTATTTTCTGGAACTCTAATGCTGAGTCAGGTAGGGCTAGGCTTTATATTCCACTGTTTCTGGATTGCTCGTCTATTTTAAAGCTGGACCCTACATAAACAGCAGTGATTGAAGGGACAGGTCCAGGTTCCCATCTCTCGAAACTTCATGAGGTTCCCAGATACCCTGCAGGATAATCTGTAATGATTCTTTTTCACTCTGAAAGCTACCTGCTCCTGTTTCTAGACCGATACTAATCTATATCCAGAAAGTTAAAATTCTTGGCTTTTTAACTTTCCTGGATAATTTTGATCTGTGCTGTAGGATCGTGTATGGCTGACCAACCCAGGGCCGTGTACAGTTACAACAACTGCATTTACTGAGATCTTTAATAACAGGAATAACAACTCACATTTTTTTTAAAGATTTTATTTATTTATTTGAGAGAGAGACAGCATGAGAGGGGGGAGGGTCAGGAGGGTCAGAGGGAGAAGCAGGCTCCCTGCCGAGCAGGGAGCCTGATGCGGGACTCGATTCAGGGACTCCAGGATCATGATCTGAGCCAAAGGCAGTCGCTTAACCAACTGAGCCACCCAGGCACCCAACAACTCACATTTTTAAAAAAGACTTTATTTTTTGATAGACACAGCGAGAGCAGGAACACAAGCAGGGGGAGTGGGAGAGAGAGAAGCAGGCTTCCCCACGGGGCAGGGAGCCCGATGCGGGGCTCAATCCCAGGACCCTGGGACCATGACCTGAGCCGAAGGAAGACGCTTAACGCCTGAACCACCCAGGCGCATATTTATAAGGTGTGTATCATCTGTTAGTCACTTCTCTGTACTAGGTTCTGTACGTTTATGATGTCATCAAATCCTTAACAAAGAAGGGAAGTCAGAATTGTCCCAGAATTGACCATCTCTGCCTTCAGTAAGAAGCAGATTTGGGGATTGAAGTTCTAAATTCAAAGCCTTCGATCTTTTCTCAGTAAAAGCTTCTGAAAGTGAATGAGGAAGAATCTGATGACCTATATGATGATTTTAGTTACAATCTGATGTTTATGTAAATATTTTTTAAAATATTTTTTAATTTTTTAAAAAGATTTTATTTATTTGACAGACACCGAGAGAGGGAACACAAGCAGGGGGAGTGGGAGAGGGAGAAGCAGGCTTCCCGCCGAGCAGGGAGCCCAACGCGGGGCTCGATCCCAGGACCCTGGGATCACGACCTGAGCCGAAGGCAGATGCCTAACCGACTGAGCCACCCAGGCACCCCTAAAGATTTTATTATTTGAGGGCGCCTGGGTGGCTCAGATGGTTGGGCGTCTGCCTTCGGCTCAGGTCATGATCCCAGGGTCCTGGGATCGAGTCCCGCATTGGGCTCCCTGCTCCTTGGAAGCCTGCTTCTCTCTCTCTGTCTCTCATGAATAAATAAAATCTTAAAAAAAAAAAAAGATTTTATTATTCGACAGTGCACAAGCAGGGGGAGTGGCAGAGGGAGAGGGAGAAGCAGGCTCCCCGCTGAGCAGGGAGCCCGATGAGGGGCTCGATCCCAGAACCCCGGGATCATGACCTGAGCTGAAGGCAGATGCTTAACTGACTGAGCCATTTATGTGAATATTACGTGTATATATATCATTTTACTTAAAAGGCTTTGTTCTCATCTTGAAGAGGTATCCTAATATGTGCCAAACAGACCTCATGTGGTGCCCCAGATGAAGTCATCAGTAAAAAAAAAAAAAATTAAAAATCACATGATTATGTTGTGCTACAGAAAAATATAACTAGAGTACTAAGGCCATTTGAGACCGTTGTTTATGGGGAGACCGAGGAAAGAACTTGTGCTGCAAGCACAGTGGTAAAATGCTACATTTCCTGCAAACATATCTTTTAAAATTATTCAGAGATGGGAGGGAGCAGCCACAAATCTCTTCTCCAACAAAATCTTTCATTTGCCTAATAGATCTCCCTTAGAATCCTCACCTGCCTGATTGCAACCTTCTACCCCTATTCCTATACACAATGACAGCAAGTTTCATCTCTGAGACTCCCATTTGTATCTTTACCCCCCATAAAACAGTTTAAAAAAAAAAGATTTTATTTATTTGGACAGAGAGCGAGAGAGGGAACACAAGCAGGGGGGGTGGGAGAGGGAGAAGCAGGTTCCCTGCTGAGCAGGGAGCCTGATGCGGGGCTCGATCCCAGGACCCTGGGATCATGACCTGAGCTGCAGGCAGACGCCCAACAACTGAGCCACCCAGGTGCACCCCCATAAAACAGTTCTGAAAAGAAACCTAAAACAGTTGTGAAAGAATACCCTACTTAGAATCTACCCTGCTTAGGGAATGGCAGGGTATTACAGAAAGCCATGATTAATTCTCCCTCTTACAGAGGTTTAATGTGTCCTGACCCCAAAGGACTGAAAATCCAAGGTTCAAATACAAAGGGACTAAATGTAGGGGATCCCCATTTGCCACAAAATAGGTGAGCGGTCACCCGGTTGTAAAGCTGGCTGAAAAAATTAGGGCCTCCGAAGAAGAAAAGGAACCAAGGGGACTGGCTGAGGCAAAATAACTTGGATCCTACCTCCTTTGTCTCCTTATGGGCTATGCCATGAACTAGGCATGGGTTTTGGTCCTGGCTCTGACACTGTGATGGTACGAAAAGCATTTACATCCTTTGGACATCTAGGTCTGTTTCCTCATTTTTTAAAAAGATTCTATTTATTTGAGGAGAAAGAGAGCATGAGCTGGGGGAGAGGCAGATGGAGAGGGAAAGCAGACTCCTCGCTGAGTGGATATCCCGATGCGGGGCTCGATCCCAGGAACTGAGCCAAAGGCAGACGCTTAACCGACTGAGCTACCCAGGGGCCCCGTTTCTCTTCATTTCTAAAAGAGGAATTACAACGATTGCTGTGATGAATAAGAGAACATACTGGTACATATAGTGCTTGCTCTGGGGACTATCACACTGGTGGGCCAGACAGATGTAAACCAAAAAGCAGTTGAAGTGCAGAAGAGAAACACAGGGAAGGAACCCAGGAAAAAACAGTGAGTGGGGTGGCCAGGAAGCAGGAGGAAACCAGGAGAGGAGACTCACTGTAGGCGTGAAAGAGGCCACCTGGATTCCCATGTCCATTGGTCACTGGGTTTGCATATGTGATCCTGCTGATAGGAAGCTGGGTGACATCTACCTTAATACTTAACACCAAAATAAGCAGATTGGTCTCACACTTAAAAACTAAGATAATCAGGGGGCGCCTGGGTGGCTCAGTTGGTTAAGCGACTGCCTTCAGCTCAGGTCATGATCCTGGAGTCCCGGGATCGAGTCCCACATCGGGCTCCCTGCTCGGCAGGGAGTCTGCTTCTCCCTCTGACCCTCCCCCCTCTCATGCTCTCTATCTCATTCTCTCTTAAATAAATAAATAAAATCTTAAAAAAAAAAAAAACTAAGATAATCAGACTGGCACTGTTGTGTTGATCCAAAAGATATTTTTTGAGAGTCTGGTCTGGTCATCTACCCTTTTGAATATGGGAAGATTTTAGTGAATGAGCCGATGCAGCCCCCAGATGAGGGCTGATCTGATCAAGTATCAGTGACAAAAGACTGTGAAGAGAAAAACAGACATTTATTTAATGTAATAAGTTTTTTTTTTTTTTTAAGATTTTATTTATTTGACAGACAGCGAGAGAGGGAACACAAGCAGGGGGAGTGGGAGAGGGAGAAGCAGGCTTCCCGCGGAGCAGGGAGCCTGATGTGGGGCTCAATCCCAGGACCCTGGGATCATGACCTGAGCCAAAGGCAGACGCTTAACGACTGAGCCACCCAGGCGCCCTCTCTGTAAGATTTTATTTATTTATTAGAGAGAGAGTGTGTGTGTGTGCTTGCTTGCGTGCACAGAAGTGCACAAGGGGGGTGAGGGGTAAAGGGAGAGGAAGAAACCAACTTCCCCCTGAGCAGGGAGCGCAATGCGGGACTCCATCCCAGGACCCTGAGATCATGACCTGAGCCGAAGGCAGACGCTTAGCGGTCCGAGCCACCCAGGCGCCCCTAAGACAACTTTATTTTAAATTTAAAGTTTTCATAATTTTTTTAAAGTAGGCTCCATGCCCAATTTGGGCTTGAACTCACAACCCTGAGATGGAGAGTCACATGCTCTACCAATTGAGCCAGCCAGGTGCCCCCTCATAATGTTTTTTTTAAAAATCATATCTCATTGAATCTCAGATGCTATAGATTGTGTGTCACACTACTAGTTTATTTTTTAATTTAAATGCAATTAGCCCACATAGAGTACATCATTAGTTTCAGATGTAGTCACACTATTATTCTAGGTAACACTTAAGAAAGAAAGGATGCTGCTAATTAAACTATGACCCAATGCCTTCTCATCTCAGTGGCTGACTGCTTCTCCCTCTCCCCCCTGCTCGCTCACTCTCTCTCAAATAAATAAATAAAATCTTTTTTAAAAAATGATTTGAACTTATAGAAAATTTGAGCTGACTGTATTAGTCCAAATGGCGTCCTGGCCCTTCAGCTTCTCCCAGCTGCCCTGAACATTCTTCCTGGGGTCCTGTGCACAGGGGCTCACTCCCCATGGTGCCCACCCTGAGGGCGCTCTGGATGTCTTCTTCAAGATGGAAGCAGGAGGGGTTAGCCACCAAGTGAGCCTCTGCTCGGGGATGCCCACATAATGTCAGGTGCCTCCCTCCCGACTGCTGGAAATCTGGGAGTCCCACCGGCACCACACAAACCCTCAGGTGTCACAGTCTAGTGCAGGAGGCTCACACATATGTACAAGCACAACAAAAAGAAAGTGAAAGGCGCTGCAGTATGTAGGTTTGAGAATGGAACACTGGATCCAGATGGCCTTGGTTCCAATCCTGGCTCCAGGATTTCCCAGCTGTGTGACCTCTGGTAGGTTGCTAAACCTCTCTGTTTCTCAGGTGCCTCGATTGTAAAATGGAGAACACAATACTATCTCATTAGGTTGTTGTAAGGAGTATTATATGAGTTAATATTTGTGAAGAATTTAGAACAGGTCCTGACATATAATAAATGTACAGTAAATGCTTGCTAGTGAAAAAAATCTGGAGCATTGAATTACAAGTACAGCCCATGGAAGTTTAAGAAGGGACACGGGAAGAAGACATAATGGTCTCCTCACTGTAAAGCAAAGCTGATGCTAGCACTACCCTCCAAAGTTATTTCCTTATATCTTTTTTTAAAAGATTTTATTTATTTATTTATTTGTCAGAGAGAGTGCCCGCACAAGCAGGGGGAACCGCAGGCAGAGGGAGAAGCAGGCTCCCCGCTGAGCAAGGAGCCTGATGCGGGACTGGATCCCAGACCCTGGGATCATGACCTGAGCAGAAGGCAGATGCTTAACCAACTGAGCCACCCAGGCGCCCCTCCTTACATCTTTCTTGAAGTGTGGTCCTATGGCTAAGTCCCCATCCTTTAGCAGGAAACGTGTCCTCTCCCAGACCAGAGCCAGTCCTCTCCAAGGCTACTCATCTAGGATAGCCCTGGGAATGATGTAGAGCCAGAAATGAGGTGAGCAAAGCCCAGCCCCATTCCTCCCACAGGGATCAGACGCTAGCCTCTTGGAGTTGCATGTCCAGGTGTGGTATAACATGAACCCCAGTCATTAATTTTATTTTGCAAATCATTAGCTATAAACGGTCATTTAGAGTGTTTTCCCCCGGTAGTTCGTTCATACCAACCTTGTGCACACAGCTATGTGCACGTGTGAGTGTTTCTTTAGCACACAATCTTACAAGTAGAATTGCTGAGTCAAAGGAGTCACTCAGGCAACAAACACCTAAAGAGTGCCTAGTAAGTGATGGACACCGCTCTAGGTGCTGGGGAGACATCAAGGAACTAAAAGTCACACGTTCGTGGGAGCTGACGTTCCAGTGGAGGAAGTTTCCAGTTTTTATCTTGACAGATGTTGCCACAATGCTGTCCAGTTACCAACACCCTCAGCCCACCCCTGGAGTGGGAGCTTTGAGGCAGGCGGATGGATTCTTTGGCCTTTGCTCTCTGCAAGATCTTCAGGGTCAGGGCTGGGGACGTCCATGTGCAGTGTGTCTGTGTCACGGGGAGACCGGGACGGAAGGGTCCACTGGGGGTGGGGGGGGTGGAGAAGGAGGGAGAGAAATGGTTCACAGGGTCTTTGCGTAGAAGCCTCCTTGATCACACCACTAGGGGGCCTACCGGAGGTAGGGAGGAACAGTCCAAGATAGAACCGTCCCCCCAGGTTCTACCCCTTCAGGAGGTAGAGATGGAACAGTCAGCTCTGGGAGGTACCACTGGGTAGGGGGCGTCTATTCTGGAACAAACCATTGTGTGGGCTGGAGAAGCGCTAAGGGCTGCTACCACCCCCGTGCAAGGGGATTGCACACAAGCCCCCGATGGAGGCAGGAGTGGCACTGCCTTGACCGTCCGCAGCCCCCGCTCATTCTCCCGGTTCCCATCCAAGTCCCAGGTAAGCTCCCATTATAGCACCGAGAACGCCACCTTTCCCAAGCTGCCGTCGCAGCTTCTTCGGCCCCGCCCTTCTTGGTTCTTTGACTTTCAATCGGTGGCTTGCGCGTGCAGGGCCTAGCGATTGGATCCCCGGAGAAGGGAGCGGGCCCCGAGGCTCGTTTTGGGATCTGATTGGTCAACGCGGGCTTTCCCCAATCCCAGGCTTATCCCGTGCGCGGAAGGGACGTCAGCTTCGCCCCCGTCGCGCGCCGAGCCCCAATCGGCCGCTGGTTGGGCGCACGCGCGGTGGTTGCTTGGCAGGAGTTCGAGGCGTGCGGCGTTGGGGCTTTCGTGATGGTGAGCAAGTTCGAATCCCGTGTCCGTGCCTCAGTGTGTTAACTTGTCAAAGGGGCTGAAGGTGGTACTCCTGAAGCAAAATTCAGAGATCACTGGCACGTAGCCATGCTCCCCCTCTTAGTGCAGCGGTGTTGATGGCTGACCTCGTGTGTTCCCCGTTCATCCTGAACTCAGTCACAAGCCCAGCCCCGTCCCCTCGCAGTCATTCTTGCAGTGCTTCCATTCTTCTCTCCACTGCTGAAATTGCATCATCGGAAAAGTCACTTTATTAAGCAGAAATCCTGCCTGGTGGACCGCCCCTGACCCCAGGACCACAGAGCAGGGCTCCTTGGAGGAGCCGGGTCCCCCAGCAATTGGTGCTTGGAATTGGATATTTCGCCGTGTGGGTTTTCTTTTTGCTGTTAATTCCAGAAGTATGTTAAGGACCTGGAACCAGGTTATCTTGAAACCATACTGCAATCTAGTTTTATTTTTTTTTTAAAGATTTTATTTATTTGTCAGAGACCGACAGAGAGAGAGCAAGCAAGGGGAGCGGCAGGCAGAGGGAGAAGCAGGCTCCTCACTGAGCAGGGAGCCCGATGGGGGACTTGATTCCAGGACCCCGGGATCATGACCTGATCGGAAGGCTTAACCCACTGAGCCACCCAGGTGTCCCTGCAATCTAGTTTTAAAAAGCAACATTAAATTTTTTTTTTTTTTTTTTGTGGGCAGCAAAGTTTATTGAACGATAGGGTAATGCTCCTTTAGAGAGAGGGGACCTGAGAGCATTGCTCGCCACATTAATCTTTATCTAAAGGCAACAACAAATGCTTGTGTTCACAACATTACATTTCCAACATTTCCTTTTGTGATGCATAATAAACTGGGGGAAGCTACATAGTCAAAAAATAAAAGTAAACATGAAAGTATGGGACAAAAAAGCAAACTCTAAAAGTGAATGCAAGCATACGCAAATGAACCTAACTCTTGATCAAATTGATAACTCACGGAGACAGTATTCTTCCTGATTACTTTCTCTGGCTGTGTTAATATGGGTCATCACACAGAGGAAGGGCTCCATCTGCCCAGCCTTCAGTACACAATTTTGTTTTCTTTCTGTCAAGATTTCTGAATGCTTCCTGTTTGTTTCAATCAGGATGCTGTCATTTACCTGAAGCCCATTTCTCTAGGACAAGGGCAGACTGGAAAAATAGTCTGTTTATATCAGTTACTTGTCTGAAATTGCCTTGGAGTACAAGAGTCAGAACTCAAAGAACTTGGTAAGAAGGTGGCTGGAGCAGACTCACTCTCCTCTCAGGTACCCTCACCATTCCAGCCCCTGGAGTAGCTCCGGTCACTCTAGCTGCTGAGGGCCATAACCCCAGTGTGGTGCTTGTCATTAGGTCGTTCTTAGAATTCCACACTGATCTCTCTCATTCTATATCAGAGTGACTGCTGAAAAGCCATTATTTATGTAACTGCCTCTACTTATGACTGTCTGTCCTACGGGCTCTTACATGGCTCTAAAATCCCCACATTATACTCCTGTTGTGGTGAATGCATAGGAACGGGACTGTTTACATTGCTATTAGCAGCTGTTAATAGCTGCCCAGACAAACCCAAAAGCCAAAAACCAGCACACCCTGCTGGGATTTTGAGTGGATTGTGTTGAATCTATAGACCAGTCTGGGTAGAATTGATACCTTAACAATACTGAGTCTTCTGATCTATAAACGAGGTATACCTGGCCACTTATTTATGTCTTTAATTTTTCTCAGCAATGTTTTGTAGTTTTCTGTGTATAGGTCTTACATATCTTTTGTCAGAGTTATACCTGAGTATTTCATATTTTTGATGCTACTGTGAGTGGAACTGTTTTTTTTTTTAAGATTTTTATTTATTTATTCATGAGAGACAGAGAGAGAGAGAGGCAGAGGGAGAAGCAGGCTCCCAAGGAGCAGAGAGCCCGATGTAGGACTCGATCCCAGGACCCTGGGATCATGACCTGAGCCGAAGGCAGACGCTCAACCATCTGAGCCACCCAGCGCCCCTGGAACTGTTTTCTTAATTTCATTTTCAAATTTGCTAAAATTTTGTTTAGAATTTTTCATTTCGTTAGCATTTTTATAGCTTCTATTGTATTTTCTACATGGATGATCATATAGATGATCATAAGAACTTTTTGTTTTCCATTGTGGATGTTTTATTTCTTTGTCTTACCTGACTGCAGTGGCTATGACTTCTAGTACAGTATTGAATAGAAGTGGTGAGAGTGGAAATCCCTGTCCTGTTTCTAATGTCAGGGAGAAAACATTCAGTCTTTCACCATTAAGTATGGTGTTAGCTGTGATTTTCCATAGATGCCTATTATCAGGTTGAGGAATGTTTATTCTATTCCTTGTTTGCTGAGAGGTTTTATCAGAAATCAGTGTTGAAGTTTTTAAAATGCTTTTGTCTACCTCTGTTGAAATGATCATATCATTTTTTTTTTCTTTTCATTTGTTAGCATGGTGAAATAACATTGGTTTTCAAATGTTAAACCAGCTCTGCATCTCTGGATTAAACCCTAGCTCCCATGATGTGTTATCCTTTTAATACATTGTTGTATTTGATTTGCTAAAATTTTGTTTAAAAATTTGTGTCTATAATTACAAAAACATTGGTCTGTAGTTTTCTAATGTCTTGGTCTGATTTTTGTATCAGGGTATAATGCCAGCCTCATAGAATGAGTCTGGAAGTATTTTCTCCTCTTCTGTTTTTTTTTTTTTTAATTTATTTATTTGACAGAGAGGTAGAGAGCACAAGTAGGCAGAGCGGCAGGCAGAGGGAAAGGGAGAAGCAGGCTTCCTGCTGAGCGGGGAGCCCGATGCAGGGCTCAATCCCAGGACCCTGGGATCATGACTTGAGCCGAAGGCAGACGCTTAACCGACTGAGCCACCCAGGCACCCCTTCTCTTCTTCTGTTTTAAAGAATTTGCATAGAACTGGTATTTTTTTCCTTCTTAAGTATGTGGTAGAATTCTCCAGTGAAGCCATCTAGTTATTTCTTTTTTAAAAATTTTATTATTTTTGGGTGCCTGGGTGGCTCAGTTGTTAAGTGCCTGCCTTTGGCTCAGGTCATGATCCCAGGGTCCTGGGATTGAGCCCCGCATCAGGCTCCCTGCTCATTGGGAAGCCTGCTTCTCCCTCTCCCACTCCCCCTGCTTGTGTTCCCTCTCTCGCTGTCTCTCTCTCTGTCAAATAAATAAATACATGAAATCTTTAAAAAAATAAATAAAGATTTTATTATTTTTAAGTCATCTCTTACACCCAACATGGAGCTTGAACTCATGACCCTGAGATCAAGAGTCACATGCTCTTCCAACTGAGCCAGCCAGGCGCCCCCCTCCCCTTAAGTATTTGGTAGAATTTGCCAGTGAAGCTATCTAGTTATCTTTTTTTTTTTAAGATTTTATTTATTCGTCAGAGAGAGAGAGAGCGAGAGAGCGCACAAGCAGGGGGAGTGGTAGGCAGAGGGAGAAGCAGGCTTCCCGCAAAGCGGGGAGCCCAATGCGGGGCTCGATCCCAGGACCCTGGGATCATGACCTGAGCTGAAGGCAGACGCTTAACCGACTGAGCCACCCAGGCGTCCCGCTATCTAGTTATCTATTTCTTTTTGAGTGAGCTTGGATAATTTTTTCTTTTGATGAAATTGTCCATTTCATCGAAATTGTCAGATTTATTGGTATAAAGTTAATGTTTCCTTAATTATCCTTCTAATACCTGTAGGACCAGTAGTGACATCACGTCTCTCATTCCTGATGGTGATCATTTGTGCTGTTCTACCTGGTAATTCATTGTTGACTCTTGCCTCCTGGTTGACTTGCCCCAAAGAAGAGGCTCCACGGCCAGTCCTGTAAACTTGCCTGAGGATTTGCTCCATAGTCATGCTGATCATCTGTCTCTCTCTGATCCTCTTGGTACTTGAGAGTGTGAATGGAACTACCTACTGTTCTTATGCTTCCTAAAATTCTAAACTCCTTTGTCCTTTCATCCCAGCTAGAGTATGGGCTCTCTTAAAGCAAGAAAAAGGGTTGGTACCCCCTCTTTTTTTACATCCCTCTGGGTGCAGTGTGATGCAGAGCTGGGTACACAGTAAGTACACAGTGCATAAGTGAGGACTGATCGTCCCCGCCTATAATAGACATTTGGGTTTTTTTTTTTGACATGACTCCATTAATGTCCAAGTTGAAGCTTTTCCCCTCCATAAAAAGCTTCCTGTTTCACAGCAGTTGCAATTGCTTATGAAGACTATTTTGAAGTGTGGGTTGATTTAACTTAAGTCATCATGGTTGCTGAGTGAGAATCACAAAGTTAAGGAGAATTTCAGAGATGACAATATTTTACTTTGAGGGGGTTGGATACAGGGTACAAGACAGAGAACCAGACTTTGCCGCTTTACGTAAGCCTGGTTGAGGAAGTCAAAACTTCAGCTCCCCTCCTGACTCTTTGAGCTGGGCATTGGATTGTGTCCTAACGTTCAGAGATACCCAGTTTCTGAGAAAAGGAGTCTTTTTGAGGTGAGGAGAGGAGACCTGTGTGACATCTGCTCTTGGATTCAGTCAGGGACCCTCTGATGAATCCCCAGGCTGGGGGCTGGGCTGCTGTTAGGAAGCGCGCAGCAAAGCAGGAACTTCTGGTTCCAGTTGGTTCTTGCCAAAAGCCTCAAGACATTTGAAGGAGGTGAGATCTGGCACGCAAAAGAAAAGAGCTTTTGTGCAGCTCAGAGCATGGCACTGAACAAATTGCAGAATAGGCAGCCCCAGAGGAAGGTGCTGCTATCCCAGTGACATCCTGAGAGGCTGGATCCACCTGCAACAGGCCAGGCACCCATTTGGTACAGTTGCGGGGAAGAAAAGATGCATCTGTCATGCTCTCTTCCCTCCCGGAGGGATAAACCACCCCAGGCAAGCACTCTGGAGGTCACCATTTGATCATTTCCACAACCAGGGCTTTGGGAGGACAGAACTGGTTGGTGCTTTTGAGCCGGTCCTTGAAATGAGTTTCCATGCAGGGTCTCAAAAGGAATAACCAAGCGGGGCAGTATTGACTTCCCCAGGGAGAGATACTGGGCGCGCCAGGGAGCGTCAGCCTAGCTAATTCACCTGTTCATTAACCGGCTCCCTTTTATTCAGATACTCAGTGCAAGACTGTGTTAACTGCTTCTCCGGAATGCTCTTAATCCTCACAACGTCCTTTGAAGAGATGTGGGCCATTGTGACCTCTGTTTTGCACATTAGCAACCCGGGGCACACGACACGTGACCTGCTTCTGGGTCACACTACTAGTGGAGGATGGAGCCAAGGCTCCAACCTTGTCTATCCGTGTCCTGTAGCCATAGTCCTTCGTTAATAATAGTTAAGAACTAGCTCTTAATGAGCACCTGGGCTCTGTGACGTTAGCTAATTCATTTCATCCCCACAGCAACATTTTCAGGCAGGTGCCATTATTTCCCCATTTTACAGAAAGAGAAACTGAGGCGAGAAAGGTTAGGTTCCTTGCCCCAAAGTTACATAACACATAAATGGATTAGAATCCTGGCAGTCTAGTGCTGGAGCCCAAGTTCCTAAGCCACCCCCCCACCCCCGCCAATGCCTCTCAAGGGTCACATGACATGAAATGTTGGCCCAGCATCAACTGCCCACCCCGCAGCATAACCTGAGTGTTAAAACATGCCTTAGCAGAAGTGACCATGGGATTCCAACTCTGATGTGTTCTGCTGCAAATCACATTACTGGTTCATTCGCAGAGTCAGGACTATAACCCCGCCTTTCTGACTGGGGGTGGGGTGGGATAGCATGTAGAGAATAACACAAAGGCCCTATAAAAGGCCCCAGCTATTCAAAAACCTCTCTCTCTCCTATCTCCAATGAATTACTCTTTGTGTTAAAACCTCTTTCCCTAAAGATCATAACTGAGGAAGAAATACGGTGCCAGATTTATTCCCCAGCTGTCTGTGGTCAGCTTGCTGAATTGGCTTGCAGGGTGTGGAACATAGAACAGGGCAGTTTGGATGGGGTGAGGGTAATGGGGAGGTTCTGGAAGGAAGGACAGTCAGGAGGCAGTGAGCAGGGCACTGGGGACTGAGCAGGACTAGTGAAGAGGGAGAGGAAATCTGATAAAAGAGAAAAGAGGGTCCCCAGAGGAGGACAGATAAGAGGCCCCCCAATACTTAGTGTTTCCTCCATCATCTCCCCATAGCCTGACCCTGATCTTAGGAAGCCCTCATGCCCAGGATTTAGCTAAACAGCTGGGGAGGAGGGGGACATCAGTGCCACATGCCATCAAAACCCAGCTGTGGAATGAAACAACAAAACCATCTTGTTCCTTTGTGAAGGAATTTCAGGCATCATCAGCTGGTTGGCTTGGGGTTTTCGCAAGGGGAGCGGCAAGTTGGAGCTGGTCTCTGGAGTGTCCTTGGGGTCTCACAAACTCCGCAGGCAGGAAAGCTCATTCTGCTGGGTGCCCAGAAGTCTGACTGTTCTCAACACCAGAAGTGGCAACAATGTGGACTGTATTTCTGATTTTATTTGCTGCTGTCTGCAGCCGTACCTGCATCCCATACTGTTGTGGGTATGGCCTGGGTGCTGCGCATTTCAGTGGCCTTTGTCAGCAGCTGCAACATTAGGACATCGGCTTTTGCAACGTTGTAGGTCCTTGTCCACTTCATGAGTTGCTTGGGGAGGAGGGTTTCTGTCCTCAGACTGAGGGATTCCAGACCAACATGCCGTTTATAGGCGTTCATGTCCAGATGCAGAGGGAAAGGTGCCATCCCACCTGACCTCGTCTCTGTGGGGCTGCCCTTGAGACCCTAGGCCTGGGCCCCAGTGCCCCCTACCCCACCCTGAGATCTGGCTGAGCCCCACGCAAATATACAGACCACAGCTGGGAGTGGGGCCCCTCAAACTCTCCGTCTTCATATGGAACCCTTTGTAGTGGAGTTGAGAACCGTTAATCTGCCAGAACTTCAGTGGTCTCGGTACTGTCACCGTCTGAGACCACTAACTACCAGTTCCTGCTGTTTCTCAACCTCCTGGATGAAATCCGTGGACTATCTGTGGAAGCTCAATTTTAAGACCCCTGGTCTGTTTGTTACCTAGGTGATGTAGGTGAGAGAGGGCTTGTAGGTGTGCTTGGATACTGTGGTTACTCAGTGATCGCCGTAGCTCTGTTCAGTTGCCCACTGCATCCAGCTCTTCATGACCCTCTTGTAATGCCCTGATTACTGGGGATCTGCGGGCAGGGCATAGAGTAGACTGGAGGGGGAGGGGCTTGGGAACAGATTTGGTGTTCAGAAGAGAACAGCGTGAACCCACTGAACCAGCAAAAGGGGAAATTATCCCAAGCCTCAACTCAAGATTTACTTCAGTTTTATTAAGCCATAGCAGTGTCCACTAGATTTCACTCTTGCCAAGTAAATACAGATTAAATATTTTTTTTCAGTATGATAGAGTTTAGAACAATGTATTTTTAGGACATTATCTTGCATCACCATTCCTATAACTTGCATGTTTAACTTCCCTTTGGAAATCCCACAATGCTTTTTAAAAAAATATATTGTAAGCTTAAATTTTTTTTCTACCACTTGCGTTACAATTGACATTCCTTACATGGCACACACTTAAAAGTGTAGGTGATTTTTTAAAAGATTTTATTTATTTATTTTTTTTGAGAGAGAGAGAGAGCGCACGTGCCCAGAGGGAGAGAGAGGGAGAAGCAGGCTCCCTGCTGAGCAGGGAGCCCGATGTGGGCTCAATGTGGGGCTCGATCCCAGGACTCTGGGACCATGACCTGAGCAGAAGGCAGCTGCTTAACCGACTGAGCCACCCAGGCGCCCCTAAAGTGTAGGTGATTTGATGAGTTTTGGCATATGCATATACCTGTGAAACCATCTCCACGATCAAGATAGTGAACGTATGCATCACCCCGAACAGTTTCCTCATGTCCCTTTGGAACTCCTCCCTCCCAGCCTTTCCTCCTACTGTCCCATCCCCATGCAACTGCTGTCTGCTCTCTGTTTGTATTTCCTAGAATTTTATATAAATGGGATCATACTGTATATATCCTTCCTCGTCTGGCTTCATTCACTCAGCATGATTATTTTTAGATTTATCCATGTTGTTGCTGTGATGTGCTAATTCCATAGCCCTCTCTAGCAAGTCTTAAGTTTCCAATTTTAACACTCTTCATTCCTTTGGCTAAAGGCTCTGATGACATTTATAATACGCACACCCTTGGAAAAGGTAAAATTTAGACATTATCAACCATCCAGGTGAAGATCTTGTCAGAACTTTTTTTTGCAGAAGTGGTTTTGTTAGAAGTGTGATAGCGGTAAGGTGAAAAGAATAAGGCTTCTAGGCATATGAGAAGTGTCCCTGAGGGAAACCAATAAAGCAGGGAAAGGAGGCTTACTCCTGAAAACAAATGTTTCCTTGCAGCCTCCCAATGTTGTGTGTATCTGCGAAGCACAATAAAGTAACGTGCAATAAAACAAGGTGTGCCCAGGGGTGCCTGGGTGGCTCAGTTGGTTAGGCGTCTGCTTTCAGCTCGGGTCATGATCCCGGAGTCCTGGGGTCGAGCCCCGCATCGGGCTCCCTGCTCAGCGTGGAGTCTGCTTCTCCCTCTCCCTCTGCCCCTCCCCCTGCTCTCTCTCTCTCAAATAAATAAATAAATAAATAAAATCTTAAAAAAACAAACAAATAAAAAAACAGGGTGTGCCTGTAGAGGGCTGGCCCTGTGGCTTTTCTCAGCTTACTTTAACTTGCCTGTCAGAGAACTTTTCCACAGGCACTCGCCTTCATTTGGTAAATAACTTGACCAGCCTCACCAGATCCCCTAGCTTTATAATGCATCTTTTGTATAAATATATATCGATAAATACACTTGCTGACTCCTGTATGCATTTCATGTAAGGTCTCTTTTGAAAGCACAGATTTCAGTTTTCTAGACTATAAAATATGGATGTTTCTTTACTTTCTAAATTAGGTACTTTAGGGTGCCTGGGTGGCTCAGTCGGTTAAGCGACTGCCTTTGGCTCAGGTCATGATCCTGGGGTCCTGGGATTGAGTCCTGCATCAGGCTCCCCCTGCTCAGCGGGGAGTCTGCTTCTCCCTCTCCCTCTGCCTGCCGCTCCCCCTGCTTGTACGCATGCTCTTCTCTCTGTCAGATAAATAAAATCTTTAAAAAAAAATAAATTAGGTACTTTAGTTAGAATGTTAAGGTATCCATTTTGTAGAACCATAACTACCTTGAAAAACTGTTGTATAACTATTTTCAAGAGCTCTGGCTGTAATCCTGAAGAAGTTTCTAACCATTATGAGAGGAGAGGAGCTGATCACTGCTATAAACATGAATTCATGCATCCTAGTGGCCACTTTACCCCTGAGAGGCCAGTTACAAAAGATGTGAAGCAACTCCTGAGTCCCACAGGTGTATGGGGGTGAGGGTGGGTAACAAATACCATAAAAGAGCAACAACAACAAACCTCGATGACAGCATTAGGAATAGTCATTTTTATTTTATTTTTTAAAGATTTTATTTATTTATTTGAGAGAGAGAGAGAGAGCACAAGTAGGGTGAGGGTCAGAGGGGGAAGCAGACTCCCCGCTGAGCAGGGAGCCCGATGCGGGACTTGATCCCAGGACTCCAGGATCATGACCTGAGTCGAAGGCAGATGCTTAACAGCTGAGCCGCCCAGGCACCCCCAACTCATTTTTCTTTTAAAGCACTTATACCCTTGATCAGGGTGTCTCAGCCAAGGTTCTGTTGACATTTGGGGCCAGATTTTTCTTTGTTGTGGAGCCTTGTCTTGTGCCTTGTAGGATGTTTAGTAACATCTAACCACTTCTGACCTCTAACCCCTAGATGCCGGTAGCACCTCACCTGGTTGTGAACAATCAAAAATGTCTCTAGATATTGCCAAATGGCGCCTGAGGGACAAAATCACCCCCCTTGCTCTCCACTGAGAACCACCGCCCTAGAGTAAAAGGTTCTAAAATTGTCAATTTGAAAATAAAAAAGACAGCTTTATTGAGATGTAATGCACATACCACACAATTCACCTTTGAAAAGTGGCTTTTAAATGTATTTACAAGGTCAAGCAACCATTACCACAGTCTAATTTTAGACCAATTTTGTCCTCCCTTAAAAGAAACCTCATGCGCATTAGAAGTCAGCCCTTATTCCCCACCACCCCAGGCAACCGCTAATCTACTTTCTGTCTCTGTGGATTTGCCTGTTCCAGACATTTCATATAAATGGAATCATACAGCTTGTGATTTTTGTGACTGGTTTCTCTCATGTAGCATAATGCTTTCAAGGTTCACCTACTTTTTAGCATGTATCAGTACTCCATTCTTTTTTAAGGCTGAATAATATTCCATTGCATGGATAAACCACATTTGGTTTATCCATTCATCAGGTGTTGGTCATTTGGCGTGCATCTACCTTTAGGCTATTATTATTATTTTTTTACTATTTTTAGATTTTATTTATATTCAAATTAGTTAACATATAGTGTATTATTAGTTTCAGGGGTAGAATTTAGTGATTCATCACTTGCATATAACATCCAGTGCTCATTACAAGTGCCCATCACCCATTTACCCCATCTCCCCACCCACCTCCCCTCCAGCAACCCATGGTTTGTTCCCTATAGTTAAGAGTCTCTTATGGTTTGGGGCGCCTGGGTGGCTCAGTCGGTTAAGTGTCTGCCTTCGGCTCAGGTCATGATCCCAGGGTCCTGGGATCAAGCCCCGCGTCAGGCTCCCTGCTCAGTGGGGAGCCTGCTTCTCCTCCCACCACCCCCCCCCTTGTATTCCTGCTCTTGCTGTCTCTCTGTCAAATAAATAAATAAAATCTTTAAAAAAAAAAAAGTCTCTTATGGTTTGCCTTCCTCTCTGTTTTTATCTTATTTTATTTTTTCCTTCCCTTCCCCTATGTTCATCACTTTTGTTTCTTAAATTCCACATGTGAATGAAATCATATGGTATTTGTCTTTCTCTGATTAACTTATTTCGCTTAGCATAATATACTCTAGTTCTATCCATGTCATTGCAAATGGCAAGATTTCATTCTTTTTGATGGCTGAGTAATATTCCTCTGTGTGTGTGTGCATGTGTGTGCGTGTGCACGTGTGTGTGTATATGTATTTGTATATGTATTTCATATACCACATCTATATCTATATCTATATATACCATATATATAATGCAATATGATATGTGTTATATATATGCCATATATATAATGGAATATTTTATATATACACACACACACACACACCACATCTTCTTTATCCATTTATCAGTCAGTGGACATCTGGGCTCCTTCCATATTTTGGCTATTGTGGACATTGCTGCTATAAACATTGAGGTGCATGTGCCCCTTCAAATCACTATTTTTGTATCCTTTTGGTAAATAACTAGTAGTGCAATTGCTGGGTCGTAGGGTAGCTCTATTTTCAACTTTTTGAGGACCCTCCATACTGTTTTCCAGAGTGACGGCACCAGCTTGCATTCCCACCAACAGTGTAGGAGGGTTCCCCTTTCTCCGCATCCCCGCCAACATCTGTCGTTTCCTGACTTGTTAATTTTAGCCATTCTGACTGGTGTGAGACGGTATCTCACTGTGGTTTTGATTTGTATTTCCCTGATGCCGAGTGATGTTGAGCATTTTTTCATGTGTCTGTTAGCCATCTGGATGTCTTCTTTGAAAAGTATCTCCACAGAGCATGGGTGTGGGGAGACAGGAGGTGCAGGGCAGGGTTCCTGGGGACACGGCCTGCATTTCTGTGCCTCAGAGGTTTCCAAGACCTTTCAACAAATTAAAAAAATGATTATCAACTAAGCTTACAGCTTTAATCAAGAAGGAGAAAAGCAATCTCTTCCTCTGTGCTGCCCGTGGAGGTGGCAGCCATCTCCTACTTGGTATCATGGCCACCCTCAGAACCCCCGTGAAGCCCAAGATCATTAAAAAGAGGACCAAGGAGTTCATTCGGCACCAGTTAGACTGATAGGTCAAAATTAAGCGCAACTGGCAGAAACCCAGAGGCACTGACAGTAGGGTGCACAGAAGAATCAAGGGCCAGATCTTGATGCCCAACATCAGTTACAGAAGCAAGAAAGAGCACGTGCTGCCCGGTAGCTTCCAGAAGTTCCTAGTCCACGGTGTCAAAGAGATTGAAGTGCTGCTGATGTGCAACAAATCTTACTGTGCTGAGATTGCTCACAATGTCTCCTCCAAGAACCGCCAAGCCACTGTAGAAAGAGCAGCCCAGCTGGCCATCAATGTCACCAATCCCAATGCCAGGCTGCGCAGTGAAGAAAATGAATAGACAGCTTATGTGCATGTCGTATTTGTGTTAATAAAACCATAAAACTACAAAAAAAAAAAAGATGGAGAAAAGCACAAAACAGTTTGGCAATTGATGTCTGCTTGTGTCTAGGGCACCTCCATGTTTAGTCTCCCAAATTAAAACCTTATTCTTTATCTCTTACAGGCCCCATGTCTTAGCTTGCAATGTGTTTCCAGTTTGCTCTTTCCCGTCCAGGTCCAGTTCTACCATCTGGATCTCTACTTTTATCTCCTCACTCCGTGATAATCACAGGTACCTTAATTGGCTCCTCTGCAGCCCCATCTAGTTTCTCCTTCTCTTGCCTATCTAGTCTGTCCCAGCCAGGCTAAGCCTTGAGAACAGAATTGCTGTGATTTGGTCTCCACCTTTTGGTCAATGACAGGAATTCAAGTTAATTCAATTCAATTCAATTCATTCATTCATTATCAGATACTTATCATGCCCAGAATTTACTGTGCTGGGAATGCTGGAGGAGTTCCAGATACACATTAAAGTCCCTGTCTTTCATTAGGACAGATAAGATAATTACAAAATACCCATTTGAGGTAGTATGTGGTAAGAGCCATGGTACAAGCACAGAGAGATCTTTGCTGGCGGGTGGGATTGTGGATGACTTTGTGAATGGGATGCACTGAAGAACTGGTAGGAATTCCTTATATGGAGATGGTGGTAGTAGGGCATCTGGTGGAGAGGATTCCATGAGCAAGGGCATGGAAATAGGAAAGCACAGATGGTGTAAGAGTTAAATAATTGAAGTAGATGAGTAATGAAAGATCAAGTAGTGCAGTTATGTAGACCAAAGAGAGTGGAAGGCTTTGAAAGCCAGGCCAAGGGGTTTGAAGTGTATGTGGTGGACATTGGAAAACAAGTGATCTGGGGCTTCTCTGTTATCATAGTTTTCCTGGCCTATTGTTAGGAGATGCTATTATGCAGTTGAGAAGGTTCTGATGAGAGGGTTTGGGGAATCTGTGAACTTCGTCATGAACTCCCTTCATGATTTCTTCTGGTTGCTTTATCTCTTTGGACCGGGTTTTCCTTGTCACTAAACCCAAGTATGTGGAACAAAATGATCTTCCCAGCATCTCTACTCCTGACTCTAAGCATGGACCAAGAAGCCCTGATGCTATTTGAAGAATTAGGGATGTTGGGCTATAAGGCCCGTGGAAAAATGGCAAGGATCATTTGTGGGATTTCCATGGAGAAATGAGTCATATTTGGAAACACTGGAAAATAAGAAAATATTTGTTTATAATCAACCCAACTTTCCTCCTGCACATATTTTTTCCCTTTCGTGGCTTCCTTCCCACCTTTAATATAGAAGGTTGTAAAATTCTTCAGAGATGAAGCGCATGTGCTTTGCCTCATCTTTTCATCCCTCGTGCATAGCACAGTGCCTGGCTCATAGCCTCTCAGTAAGACTCTGCTATATGAATAACTTCCAATTTCCATCAAAACCTGCTCTCAGGAAGGAAAAATATAAGCAAATTCATACTAAGGTATAAATAGCCGATAACCATTTAAATTAGGATACATCTACTAATAGAAAATTTTCTTAGAAGGAATGGAATAGCCCTTTGCTAAAATCAAAATCCAGCTCTAATAGTGGCATACATAGAACTAAGGGAGGTTTCAGGATGGTAGCATGACGTTTCTAGCTGGGTTCCCAGTCCCTGTTATCCCTTTTTTCCCCTAAAGGGGCCCCTCAATTTCCACCTAGAGGCTAAATCTTGGCTCATTCTCTACAAATGCCATCTGTTCTCAGTGGAAATTTTGGGAGCTCTGTTTTAACATTCTGGGGCTCAGTGTTGGGCTCTGCTTGCTTTTAAATTGATTTCTGGGTCTTTATAGCCCATTTCACAGAACTGGGCTTCTGTCTTGTTTCTTTAGCCTGCGTATCTACCACGATGATACGTCCCCTCCCCTGGATGATCTCAGATTAGAGCTCTGTGCTTAACTCTTTCCAGTATGCCCTAATACCCTTCCCCAACTGAATACCATGGCATCAAGTTTTGGCTTCCATAGCCAGTCCAGTACCCATCGTCTAACTCCCGGTTATAAGATGCCCCCAAGGCTGACTGACAAACTGCTTAGACTTCCAAGAATCACATTCATATGTAGTCTGCTCCTTGATACTCTGCCACTGTGCCCTGAGAGCTAGCTAGAATTCTTGGCACTTCAAATTGGAGCTTCCTCTCCCACCTCACCCAACTCACCTAACTAGTGATCTGGACTGCCCTGTACCATTTGCTCCCACAGCTCCTGGGCATTATATTCATCCGGCCACCACATCTGAAGGTGAGCCAGCTCCCTTGTGAGAAGGATTAGGTGAGTCTACTTCTAGGCTCTGGCTTGTCTTAATTGAACTTCTGGTGCCATGCCCTGGAAGATGGCAAACAAGGGCCCATTTATCTGGAGCTCCTGATGTCAGACCCTGGAGATAATAGCCTATCCTGCCAGGTTATAAAGAAAGCCACATGGCTAGCATCTTCCTGTGGGAGTCACCTAGGCAACTGAGGCTGCCCTGTTGTCACAAGATAATAATCTTCCATATGGATATTTTTCTCTAGCTAGACACCTTTTACTTGATTCAGATCTGGTTTATATTTCTCTAAAATTCTCTTCCTTGACACAGGAAAGTTGACTTAACTTCTGACTATGATCTTCCATCTGCTTCCTTGTGTTTTGTGCTTATTGCATTCAACTTAAGCAGAAATGAATTTCTGTTTTTTAAAGATTTTATTTATTTAGAGGCGTCTGGGTGGCTCAGTCGTTAAGCGTCTGCCTTCGGCTCAGGTCATGATCTCAGGGTCCTGGGATCGAGCCCCTCATCGGGCTCCCTGCTCGGCGGGAAGCCTGCTTCTCCCTCTCTCACTTCCCCTGCTTGTGTTCCCTCTCTTGCTGTGTCTTTCTCTGTCAAATAAATACATAAATAAATAAATAAAATCTTTAAGAGTGACAGAGAGAGAGAGCACAAGCACGGGGAGCGGCAGGCAGAGGCGCCCCCAGAAATGAATTTCATTGGCAGAAGGGCCATTATCTGCTCAGGGTAGGTAGATTTCTTTACAGTATAATTTCAGGCATTCACAGAAAATTTCTACGCTCAAAACATTACATTGATGCTAACTGCACCATCATCATTATTTCCATCTAAGCTCTTTAATGGATGTGGCTCAATTTCTACCCTATGTTTTCAAAGACTCAGAGTGACTTGGATAGGAGGAAACAGAAACAAGGCAAAAACTGTAGTTAGTAATTATTATGACTGCTGGCCTTTTGGATTCTCCCTATCATACACTGATGTTTTTAGAGGAATTTATTGGCTTGCACAATTGGGAAATGCAGTGTTCTATGCTTTGAGACACAGCTGGATCTAGGGGCTCAAATTGCATTGTCAGGGCTCCCCTATGTTATATCTTCTTTGGTAGGCAAGAAAGGTCCCAAGGAGGACTGTGATTGGCTGATTTGTGTAACGTGACCTCCCTTTATCCAAATACTGTGCCTAAGAGGGAGGTTGATGCTGACTGGCCAGCTTAGGTCACAGGAGGCCCAGCCTAATAGTCAGAAGGGGCAGACTTTTTTGGGGGTGGTAGATTTCTTAAAATTTTTTTTATTTTGAAATAAGTATAGACTTGGAGGAAATTGCAAAAATAGTACAACCTCAGCCTCACCCAGCTTCTCCCAATGGTGACATCTTACATAGCTATAGTATACTATCAAGACTAGGAAACTGACATTGGTATATTACTGTTAATTAGAATATAGACCTCATTCAGTTTTTACCATTAAAAAAACCCTGCATTTAGATGTATGTGTGTGTGTGTGTGTGTGTGTAATTTTATGCCACTATTACATCAAGATCCAGAACTGGTCCATCACCACAAAAGAACCCCCTCATGTTACCTCTTTGTATTCACTCTACCACCAACTCTTCTTCACACCAGCAATGTAAGGAGATCCAGTTTCTCTGTGTCCTCACCAGCATTTGGTATTTTTCACTATTTTTTATTTCATCTGTACTAACAGGTGCCTAGTGATAACCACATTGTGGTCTTAATTTACATTTCTCTAATGGCTGGTGATGTTGAACATTTTTTCAGATACTTATTTGCCATCTATATTTCCTTTTTGATGAAATGCATGTTCATGTCTTTTGCCATTTCTGGTTGGATTGTTTGCTTTTCTGTTGTTGTGCTCTGAGAGTTTTTTTATATATATTAGATATAAGGCCTTTGTTGGATATGGGGCTGGCAAATATTTTCTCCCGGTCTGCAACGTGTCTTTTCATCTTTTTAACAGAGCCTTTCAATAGAACAAATGTTTTTAATTTTTATAAAGTCCAATTCATCAGTTTTTCCTTTTAAGGATTGTGCTTTTGGTGTCAAGTCTAAGAACTCTTTATTGAGTCCTAGGTCCCAAAGATTTTTTTCCTAATGTTTTGATTCTAAAAATTTGTTTCTAAAACAGTTTTACATGTTACATTAACTCCATGATCCATTTTCAGTTCATTGTACAAAGTTGGAGGTTTAGGTTAAGGTTCATTTTTTTGCTTATAGATATCCAGTTGCTCCAGCACCATTTGTTGAAAAGGCTATCATTCCTCCATTGATTGTTTTTGCATCTTTGTCAAAAACCAGTTGGGTGTTATTTGTGTGGGTCTATTTATGGGTTTTTTATTCTGTTCCATTGACTATATCTGTTATCTCTGTTAATACAATAATTACCTTGATTACTATAGCTTATGTAGTAAGCCATCAGGTAGAGTGATCCCTCCCAACTTATTCTTTTAAAAAAAATTGTTTTATTTTTATTTATTTATTTTTAAAAATTGTTTTATGTTCAATTAAATATTTAAAAAATTAGCTTAAAACTAAATTTAAATAAAAAATCAAGCATGTTTTGGGATTCCTGGGTGACTCCGTCGTTAAGCATCTGCCTTCGGCTTGGGTCGTGATCCCAGGATCCTGGGATTGAGTCCTGCATCAGGCTTCTTGCTCAGCAGGGAGCCTGCTTCTCCCTGTGCCTGCTGTTACTCCTGTTTGTACTGTCATGCTCTCTCGCTCTCTATCTCTCTGGCAAATGGATAAAATCTTAAAAAAATTCAAGTATGTTTTATTTAAAATTTAATATTGCTATTTTAGGGTTTGCGCCTTTCCATATATATTTTATTTTATTTTATTTTACTTTTAAGATTTTATTTATTTGCGAGAGAGAGAGAGAGCATGCATGAGTGGGGGGAGGGACAGAAGGAGAGGGAGAAGCAGACTCCCCACTGAGCAGGGAGCCCTCCACGGGGCTTGATCCTGGGACTCCCGGGACCATGACCTGAGCCGAAGGCAGACACTTAACTGACTTTGGGCACTCCTCCATGTAAATTTTAGAATAAGTTTGTCTATGTCTACAAAACACCTAGATAGGAAATGGATTAAACCTATAGATTTGGAGAGAATTGACATCTCCATTATTTTGAGTCTTTCAATCTATAAACATGATATATTTCTCCATTTATTTAGGTCTTTGATTTCTTTCATCAGCATTTTGTAATTTCAGCATACAGATCCTGTACATGCTTTTAGATTTTATAGTTGTGCCTTGAACAACATGGGTTGGAACTGCATGGGTCTACTTATATTTGGATTTTTTACAGTACAGTACTGTAAATGTATTTTCTCTTCCTTATGATTTGTTTAATAACATTTTCTTTTCTCAAGCTTACTTTGTTGTAAGAATACAGTATATGGTACACATAACATACAAAATATTTGTTAATGGACTGTTTGTGTTATTGTAAGGCTTCGGGTCAACAGTAGGCTATTAGTAGTTACATTTTTGGGGAGTCAAAAGTTATACACAGATTTTCAACTGCACAAGGGTCAGCACCCCAACCCCTGCATTGTTCAAGGGTCAACTGTATATCTAAGTATTTCATTTTCTTTGGCACAATCATAAGTGGTACTGTGTTTTAAAGTTTGGTTTCCACAAGTTTGTTGTTAATATATATATACATGCAATTGGTTTTTGAGTGTTGACTTTGTATTCTGAAACCTTGCCAGACTCACCTATTAGTTCTAGGAGGAGGTTTTTAGGAGGGTTTTTTTTTTTTTTTTTTGGTAGATTCCTTGGGATTTCTTTTTTTTTTTTTTTTAAGATTTTATTTATTTATTTGAGAGAGAGAATGAGAGAGAGAGAGAGACCACATGCGAGGGGGGAGGGTCAGAGGGAGAAGCAGACTCCCTGCCGAGCAGGGAGCCCGATGCGGGACCTGATCCCGGGACTCCAGGATCATGACCTGAGCCGAAGGCAGTTGCTTAACCAACTGATCCACCCAGGCACCCCCTTGGGATTTCTTATACAGACATTTACAAATAGGTTTTGTTTTATTTCTTCCCCTTAAAAAAAAATCTGCATTTAAAAGTTTATTCTGTTTTTTCTTTTACCTTTTTGTCTTATTCCACTGGTTAGAACTTTCAGTAGAACATTGAATAAGAGTGATAGGGATGCCTGGGTAGCTCAGACGGTTAAGCGTCTGCCTTCGGCTCAGGTCATGATCCCAAGGTCCTGGGGTCGAGTCCTGAGTTGGGCTCCTTGCTCAGTGGGGGGCCTGCTTCTCCCTCTGCCTGCTACTCCCCCTGCTTGTGCAGGTGCTCTCTCTGTCTCTCTGACAAATAAATAAAATCTTTAAAAAAAAAAAAGAGTGATGGGATACATACATCCTTGCTTTGTTCCTCATCTTAAGGGAGAAGCATTCAGTCTTTCCCCATTAAGTATAATATTAACTGCAAGTTTTTTGTAACTACTCTTTATCAAGTCAAGGAAATTTCTCTCTATTCCTAGTTTGCTGAGCTTTTTAAAAAAATCATGAATGCATGTTGGATTTTGCAGATGCTTTTTCTGCTTCAATATATCTTCTTAGTGAACTGGTCCTTTTATTATTATGTAATGTCCTTTGTTTCTAGTAATTTTCTTTGCTCTGAAGTCTACTTTAATATTAATATGGTCACTCCTGCTTTTTTTTAAAAATTAATGTTTACATTATATTCATTTTTCCATCCTTTTACTTTTCACCTACGTATGTGGTTGTATTTGAAGTGGGTTTCTTTTTTTTTTTTTTAAGATTTTATTTATTTATTTGACAGAGAGAGAGAGACAGCGAGAGAGGGAACACAAGCAGGGGGAGTGGGAGAGGTAGAAGCAGGCTTCCCACTGAGCAGGGAGCCCGATGTGGGGCTCAATCCCAGGACCCTGGGATCATGACCTGCGCCGAAGGCAGACGCTTAACGACTGAGCCACCCAGGCGCCCCTGAAGTGGGTTTCTTATAGACAGTATATGATTTGATTAATTTTTTATCTACTCTGCTAATCTCTCTAATTGGTATATTTAAACTATTTAAATTTAAGGTAATTATTGATATGTTAGGGCTTAAGTTTGCCATTTTATTATATTTACATGGTCATAAATATGTTAACACTGAATATTGCTTTAACCCCAAACCATGATATAAATCTGCTGGGAAGTTTGGAGGAAGGCAAACTATGTGCAAAATGCTGGGAGAAGAGAGGTAGATCTTTATCTTCTCTAGTAGGAAGTCAACATATAATAGATAAAATTGAAAATAAATAAGAAATATCTGTAAAATAATAGCACTGATAAATAGAGGTAAATAATTTTTTTTTTTTTTTTAGATTTTATTTATTTATTCATGAGAGACAGAGAGAGAGAGGCAGAGGGAGAAGCAGGCTCCCAAGGAGCAGGGAGCCCGATGTGGGACTCGATCCCAGGACCCTGGGATCATGACCTGAGCCAAAGGCAGACGCTTAACCATCTGAGCCACCCAGGTGCCCTAGAGGTAAATAATTTAAGGAAAGAGTTAAAAGGGTTGAATGTGGTTGCCTCTGGGGAATGAGAATCAGGGATGGGTAAGAGTAGAACAAGACATTGCATTTTTGGGGCACCTTGGTGGCTCAGTTGGTTAAGCATCTGCCTTTGGCTCAGGTCATGATCCTGGGGTCCTGGGGTGGAGCCCCATGTTGCTCAGCTGGGGGGCCTGCTTCTCCCTCTCCCTCTGCCCGCTGCTCCCCCTGCTTGTGCTCTCTCAAATAAATAAAATCTTAAAAAGAAGACATTGCATTTTTAAAAGCCTTAGAAAGTATCATTCAGGAAAGCTGCAAAATTTAGAAGACATGCCTCTCTCATTCCAAGAGGTAACTACAAAATGTGCCTCTAAAGAGAATCATAGCATTTTTAAAACTGTACAATTCAGCGTTTTTTAGTACGTTCACAGAGATGTGCAACCATTACTACTAATTCTAGAACATTTTCATCATCTTCCAAAGAAACCCCGTACCCATTAGCAGTCGTTCCCCATTATCCCCTCCTCCCAGGCCCTGGGAACCGCTAACATATTTTCCGTCTTTATGGATTTGCTTATGTTGACCATTTCATTTAAATGGGATTGTACAATGTGTAGCCTTTTGTGTCTGCCTTCCTCCACTTTGCATAATGTTTTCAAGGTTCAACCATGTTGTACCATGTATTAGTTCTTTATTATGGCTGAATAATATTCCATTGTATTGATACACCACATTTTGTGTATCCATTCATCAGCTGATGGACAGTTAGGTTATTTCCATTTTGGGTGACTGTGAATAATGCTGCTGTGAACATTCATGTACAGATCTTTTGTGTGGACATATGTTTTCATTTCTCTCGGGTATATACCAAAGAGTGGGATGCTTGGTCCTATGACAGTTCTTTGTTTAACTTTTTGAGGAGCTGCTGAACTGTTTTCTACTGCAGCTGGTCCATTGTACAGTCAGCTTCCCTATTGTTGGCTCCAGCTTTCAACTCAGCACTCACCAGATAAAGCCAAATCGGCTTCCCAAACCAGTCACATAGGATGCCCTGCTTCTTAGTAGCCCACCTCCAGCTTTTTAAAAAATTAATTAATTTTTTTTGGGGGGGAGGGGCAGCAAGAGAGAGTCCTAAGCAGACTCTGCTCTGAGTATGGAGCCCAATGTGGGACTCAATCTCAGGACCCTGAGATCACGATGTGGGCTGGAACCAAGAGTCAGATGCTTAACAGACTGTGCCAGCCAGGCACCCCACAGGCCACTTCTAGCTTTTCCTGCCAACAACCTCCAATCAGACCCGAGAGACTGCATATGCAAATGGACAGTGACCAGACCACATATAAAAATAGAACTTTGGGGCACCTGGGTGGCTCAGTCGGTTAGGTGTCTGCCTTCGGCTCAGGTCATGATCCCGGGGCCCTGGGATTGAGTCCCGCAACGGGCTCCCTGCTCTGCCAGGAGCCTGCTTCTCCCTCTGCCATTCTCTCTCTCTCTCATGAGTAAATAAATAAAATCTTTTTTAAAAAATAGAACTTTGCCCTACAACCTGCAGCAACCTGCCCAGGAAACCAAACCCATATCAACAATAACCCAGGAAGCCAGCCTGCTGTAAATCATACTTGCAGGAAGTCAGATTGCTATCTCTAGTGACAATCCAGGAAACGAAACAACCAGCCCCAAATGGCCAGGACTTGATTAATAACTGACAAGCTTCCTTCATTGTCCTGCTTCCAAATTAGGACCAATGGGAGAAAGCTAAGTATGCACCCCTAACCAATCACCTAGGATGCCCTGCTTCTACTTAATCTGCCTACATGCCAATGGCCTCCAGTCAGGGCACACCTGAAGCCTTCTCTCTCTCTCTCTCTCTCTCTCTTTTTTTTTTTTAACAAAAAGCCTTACCCTCTCTGTCTGCCTTTGAGTCTGTGCCAAAAGGCAAGTGACAGTGTCTGATACCCTTGCTCTCAGAAGCTCAGAATAAATGGCCTTTGCTTTTCTCATTTGGCTTGTCTTCATTTATTTTCACAGGGCATACCTGAAGTCTTTACTTTTTTTCACTATAAACTTTCCCACTCCCCTGCCTTCCTTTGAATCTCTGCCAAACATAACCGATGATGGCGGACTCCGTTGCTACAGCAAGCTCTGAATAAATCCCTTTTTTTTTTTTTTTTTGGTTCTCATTTGGGTGGTTTTCGTTGATTTTCACAGTGGGATTGCCAGATAAAATATAGGATGCCCTGTGAAATTCGAATTTCAGATAAACAACAAACAATTTTTAGTATGACTATGTCCCAAATATTGCATCATTGTGATTTGCTAAATCTAGAACACTAAGCATATGTAAAAATGTAACTCCACACAGAATTCTCAGAGAGGAGTATCTTGACACAAGGCAGCTGAAGAATTCTGCTCGGCTGAGCCCTCTGGTTTGTTAAATGCCAATTAAATGACATTTCTAGTTTCTGTTATGTTGTGTTGTGTTGTGTTTCTGTACCAGAAAAGAGCTTTGCCTCCAATCAGTTCGTGCTTTCATTTGCCTCTATCAAGCTGGGAGACTTTCAAGTTACTGTCTGGGTTTTAGTCCCAGACAATGCAAGGCATTTTATTCTAAAAGTCCTTTGCTCCATGTGCGTTAATTAGTCGTTTCCCCAGTCCCTGCTGCCAGTCTCCCTGTGCTCTTCAATGGCGAGTCATGTCAATTCAGTTGCCCAAGTCCTTAGAGGTTCACACAGCTTTCATCATGGATTTATTTTTGTCCTGACCAGATGGCTCCAGGTTCCTGTGACTGCATAGGAGTCTTTTGGATTATGCTGTTTATCTTTCCCAGTGCCCAAGGTAAGGGTGGATCTTCATGAAGCACATTTGTCAACACGATAAGCCGTTCACCACCACTGCTGCCTGGTAACCGAAGTTATTAGATTTAATATACGTGTTCATAATCTCCATAGCAAAAGCTGGTAGGGGATAGTTGGCTTGGTTTTTCATGCAGCCAGTAGAAGGGCAGCAGCGGACAGGGCTCAGCAGAGAGGAAAGGGACGCTCGCTACAGGGGGTGCTGGGGGGCCTCCCCCGCCCCCGTCTGAGCCCTTCTTCACCTTTAAGGAGGTGAGCCTGAAAAAGATAAGCAGAATATCTTTAATGAAAGATATATATATATAATAAACATGCGAAGGTAGGTGCGATGTTTAAAGAAACAATAAATCAAACCTGACACAGGCAATATTTCACTGTGAGATTCAGGAATTCGTCGACAGAGAACACTTGGCTTTTATTAAAAAATAACTCCATACATTCCCACACAATGAAAGGTCTCTTACATTGGCCCAGGATAAAGCTGACTATGCTCTGGTCAGTGCAGGTTTTGAAAACTTTGAAAAACATGCAGGAAGCCGCCCAGTACAAGATTCGTGGCACTGAAACTTACACACATGTGCATGTGTGCACGTCCCCAGCAGAGCACATATAATCCAGGAATTATGAATTCCTCTTGTCGGGGGTTTCAGTCACCACAAACGTCTATTGTTCAAAATGCTGAAGGACCCATGATGGACACAGATTGTCAGATGACTGGTTCTCATTCCTAGATCAGTTCCTCTTATGGACCTACCCACGCAATGCAGAAGCCAAGTGGACTCTAAGGGCAGGGGGAGCTGCTTGGCCTTTATCCTAGAGAAACCAAATCAAGAGTTTCTGACTTTGGGGATCTAGCTAGATGACTCTGTGCCTTGTTTTGGCTGGCCCCAGGGAACTCAAAGTCTAATAAAGTAGTATGCTTGCCTCATAAGCCAATTAGAGGCTTTTGCCTACAAAAGCCATTAGGACACAGTGCTGTCCACGAAGAGTGCTATATAAAGGTAAAAACATGCTGGAAATACTGTCCTGATTTAATCCAGACCTTGAAAGTTAAGCAAGGCAGTGAAGGATGAGTTCTGCGTGTGTTTGGGGGTGGGGGTAGGGTGGGGAGAGGGAGATAGGGTACATTCAGAGTAAACAAAAATAGAAGCCAGGAAGAGCAAGGAATGTTTATGAAAGGGGGAGCAAAGTGGGTGTTTTGCAACTTGGTTGCAAGAGGGGATGCCAGAGAATGAAGAAGAGAAAGGAAATGTCAGGGGCGCCTGGGTTGCCTGGTCGGTTAAGTGTCTGACTCTTCGTTTCGGCTCAGGTCTGATCTCAGGATCATGGGATTGAGCCCTGAGTCGGGTTCTGTGCTTGGCGGGGCTTGAGATTCTCTCTCTCTCTCTCTCCCCCTCTGTGCCTCCCCACCCCTCTCTCCTCTCTCTAAAATAAAAATAAGTAAATCTTTAAAAAAAAAAAAAGGCAATGTCAATGATAGAGAACTGAAATCACAATAGCAACTACTATAAATTTCCTGCTTTATATTTGCTAAGTGCTTTTCACCAAATATTACAATTAAAGCACACAACTCTCTGAAGTAGGTATTGTAATTCTTATTTTACGGGTGAGGAAAGTGAGGCACAAAGAGTTTCTATCACTCAAGGTTTCAATCTAGGGTATTGACCTGTAACACATCGTGTTGAGGAACTCTACTGGGCACCAGAAGGAGCTAAGATGGAAGGTTCTGATTACCAGGTCAGTCTGATTGTGTTCCTCCACACCTTCATACCTTCTTGCATTAAGCACCCTCACCCTCCTTTGCCTTCCCACAGTTTATTCATATTATTAAGCTCCACCATGACCATATTCTTTTTTTATTATTTTAAAAGATTTTATTTATTTATTTGACAGAGAGAGAGTGAGAGAGCACAAGCAGGGGGAGCGGCAGAGGGAGAGAGAGAAGCAGGCTCCCCACTTAGCACCCCTGCGGGGCTCAATTCCAGGACCCCGGGATCATGACCTGAGCTGAAGGCAGACACTTAACTGACTGAGCCACGCAGGCATCCCCCACCGTGGCCATATTCTTGAAGTATTGGTTCGTATGTATATTTTATCTGCACAACTCACAGTTTCCTTAAAGGAAGGGATCTTGTCTATCCTTTTGTATCTTTCCCAGAGCAGGGAGCTTAACACACACAATAGTTAATTGCTTGATGAGGATTCCACCAAGCATTTCATGTAAGCTCCTTTCTACCTGTAACACTTTTTATTTTTTGTTAAAGATTTTATTTATTTGACAGAAAGAGCACAAGCAGAGGGAGAGAGAGGGAGAAGCAGGCTCCCTGCTGAGCAAGGAGCCCGATGTGGGACCCGATCCCAGGACCCTGGGATCATGACCTGGGCTGAAGGCAGCCGCTTAACCGACTGAGCCACCCAGGCGTCCCAACACTTTTTTTTTTTTTTTAAAGATTTTATTTATTTGCCGAGAGTGAGCAAGTGAGCGAGCAAGCGGGAGAGAGCACAAGCAGGGAGAGTGGCAGGCAGAGGGAGAAGCAGGCTTCCCGCTGAGCAAGGAGCCGGATGTGGGACTCGATCTTAGGACCCTGGGATCATGACCTGAGCCGAAGGCAGATGCTTAACCGACTGAGCCACCCAGGTGTTCCTGTAACACTTCTAGAGTGCCTGATTAGAGCACCTTCATCAACTTTACCTGGGAAGGCAGCTTTTCTGCAAATGTGCAGGATGCAGTGCTGGGCACTGGCACTTTTGTGATCTCCCTTAATTTTCTCTAGGTGTGTATTGTACATTTCCATTTTTCAAGAAAAGGAAACTGAGGCCCATAGAGGTTAGGTTAGCATGTGTCAAAGTGTTAGAGTAAGCAGTTAGTTAGGTTTTTTAAAAAAGATTTTATTTGGGGCACCTGAGTGGCTCAGTCGTTCAGCGTCTGCCTTTGGCTCAGGTCATGATCCCTGGGTCCTGGGATCGAGCCCGGTATCAGGCTTCCTGCTCGGCGGGAAACCTGCTTCTCCTTCTCACACTCCCCCTGCTTGTGTTCCCTCTCTTGTTGTCTCTCTCTGTCAAATAAATAAAATCCTAAAAAAAATTTAAAAAAATAAAAGATTTTATTTATTTATTACACTGACACTGAAAAAAATCTCCAAGGTATATTGTGAAGTGACATAAGCAAGATTCAGAGTATTATGCAAACTTTATGTAAAGGTGTATTTGTGTTTATACACATCTAGAATACCTCTAGAAGGAGATACAAGACACCAAGAACATTGGTTGCCTCTATGAAGGGAAGGGAACCGGGTGGCCAGGGCATGGTGTAGGAGAGGGATGGTTTGAGGTAGGGAAAGACAGTGGTGTTTTGTTATAAAAACCCCTGGTGGCGCACCTGAGTGGCTCAGTTGGTTAAGCGTCTGAATTAGGCTCACCTGCTGAGTGGGGAGTCTGCTTGTCCTTCTCCCTCTGCTCTTCCCCCCCCTCCACTTGTGCTCTCTCTCTCTCTAATTTTATTTATTTATTAGAGAGAGAGAGAGTGGGGAAAGGGAGAGGGAGAGGGAGATGGAGAGAATCTCAGACTCCACACCGAGCACAGAGCCAGATGCAGGGCTCGATCTCACGACCCTGAGATCATGACCTGACCCGAAACCAAGAGTCAGACACTCAAATGTCTGAGCTACCCAGGCACCCCAGTTAGTTAGGTTTTAACAGGATGCCTGAAGGCCAGAAAACGGGGAGTCATGCCTGCTCTGGGAAAGTTCGAGACCTGCCCTGGCATCATTCCAAAAACAACACCACAAGAAGCTGGATCAAACCAGACAGGCCCATGACAAAGAAAGCCAGACACCCTGACCAAGTAAAGGAGAAAAGGCATGTAACCTTCTCCCAAGAAATCCCATCCCCAAGTAATAAATATTCCACCCCTCGTTAACAACTGTAAATACAAGATAGAGACCCAAAACCTCAGGGAGCTCAGCTTCCCCCTGAAGCTCACCTGCTCTCACATCTTGAGAGTGTACTCTCTTTAATAAGCTTTCCCACTTGCACTGCTCAACCACTGTGTCTGATCTTTCCTTGAATTCTTTCTAGCAAGAAGAAAGCCTTTGGTGACGTCCAGGGATGGGCTGGGTGGAGGCCTCAGGGCCTGGGGATCTCCCCAGTCCACCTGGCAATGAAAGAATAACCCAAAGACATATTGTAAATTATTATCGCACTGATTTGCTTGAACACAAAACTCTAATAACAGATTGATTTTATCTAACTATGGATTTATCTATAAGAAAGATGAGAGAGGAAAGAAGGAAAACAACAGCCGTATTTGGAAATGGTGAACATTGTTTTCCTCTTGTGGGGTAAGCTGGCAACCAGCAAAAGGTCAGTTGGGGGTGTTCTGCCCTCGGTCAGCAGACTGGGTCCTCAGGGGGGAAACCAATGTAGATGTTTATGGATTCCCAGAGGACCTTGGGAATTTAATTCCGAGCAAGGTGTGACAGGCTATGTCTGTGCTACATCTGTCACTGTCTTCTCCATCTCAGCTCTGCTAACCCTATACCAGCAACTGTCCCAGAATTTTTCAACTACCCCTCTCAGTCACTCAGCACTCAGCCATGTGGACTATGAGGGCTGCTGGTTCCTTCTGATGCTGCTCATGAGTTAACTGTTGCTTTGGGATCATGGTTATGCAGCAACGTTTAAGAACCTGGACATTAGATGGTGAAGGAGAGTGAAAAGCCTAAGGACAATCACACTAAGGAATGGTGAAATCCACTGCATGTCCAATTTCTTAGTTTGCCTAAGCCCAACCTGGAGAGCAATTCACAAGGATGAGTTTGGTCAATATTAGTTAAGCAAGCAGCTTTTAAGTTAATTGATTGTACCACTTCTCCTAAGGTATTTATTGGGTGCAATAAGATGTGTTGCCCATTGCCCAGACTCCACTTTGGCTGGTGAGCAAATAAAACGTCTATCTGATAAATTTATGCTCATCTATTATACTTGTAATGCTTGAGCTATTTCTTTTGCTGTTTGAGCCAGAATCTGATATAAATTATGGATAACATGATCTAGTTCAGGAACTCCTAGCCAGAGCATAAATCCTTGCCCTAATCAGTGAAATAATGTCTTGGATACCTCCTGGTAAGGGAATACATCAAAATAGTAATAAAACGAGAGCACAGGGAAGTTCAGTTTTGAATGCCTGGAAAGGCTGAATGAGTATACTCAAAGTGTAGGCATATTTTAATATGGCACGCATAGGAAATCCATCTGATTACACCAAAAGAACATCCCACTGCCCTTCATGTACTCATGAGTGCATGCCCTGGAGTTTAAATGCAGTACTTGTAGTTAAAAGGACCTGAAATGGTCCTTTCCGGTGTAGCTCTAAGGTGTCATTTCACTGGTGTCTCTTCCCAACAACCCCAGTCTCCCAAAGACAAATCATGTAAGGGTGTATCTGGGAGTATTCTCTTTGAGAATGCAGCTTGCACCTGTTGAGCATATGATGTTATTTTTGACAATATTTGTTTTATTTAAAGATTTTATTTATTTATTTGACAGAGAGAGAGAGAGCGAGAGAGGGAACACAAGCAGGGGGAGTGGGAGAGGGAGAAGCAGGCTTTCTTGCTGAGGAGGGAGCCCGACGCGGGGCTCGATCCCAGGACCCTGGGATCATGACCTGAGCTGAAGGCAGACATTTAATGACTGAGCCACCCAGGTGCCCCTGTTTTTGACAATATTTGATAAGCTTGAAATGTTAATAAGGTAGAGCCTGATAGAGGAGGAATCATCATAGTCTCGTGGGTCCTCCTGGAATCATTTCATGTGACGGCCTCTAAGGATTAAACTTTTGTGGAAATTGGGATAATTTTGATTTAAAAGATCACTAGTCCATTCAGTTCTGCCAAAATTTTATAGGTCAATATGATCAAGGAAGTTTTTATTTTAATGGATGTACCTTACACAGTTTCTTAAGTATTTCACCTGTAAAGTGAGATTCCCTATCACTGGAGAGTAATGAATATACTATCCAAGTGGTAAAAAACAAAATCTATCTATTATTAGTTTTTGTTTGTTTGTTTTGGCAATATAATATTAGCCTTTTAGTAGGGGAAGACTTCAATACAAGCATAAAACTAACAAACCATTACTAAAGTGTTGTAGGGATGGAAAAACTTTTCCTCTACCCCCTTTTTTTTTTTTTAAGATTTTGTTTATTTATTTGACAGAGAGAGACACAGCGAAAGAGGGAACACAAGCAGGGGGAGTGGGAGAGGGAGAAGCAGGCTTTCTGCCGACCAGGGAACCCGATGTGGGGCTCGATCCCAGGACCCTGGGATCATGACCTGAGCTGAAGGCAGACGCTTAACGACTGAGCCACCCAGGCGCCCCTCCTCTACCCTTTTATGCTCCTTTAGTGGGGCTTGTGAATTAAACTGACAAAAGACAGATGAGCAAGACAAAACACAGGTTTTTTATTTTTATTTTTTAGACAGGGGGAGGGGGGTGGGACAGAGGGAGAGGGAGAAGCAGACTGCTTGCTGAGCAGGGAACCCGAAGAACCCCAGGACCCTGGGATCATGACCTGGGCCAAAGGCAGACACCTAAGTGACTGAGCCACCCGGGTGCCCCAGAGAGAGAGAGAATCTTAAGCAGGCTCCATGCCCAGCATGGAGCCCAGCACAGGGCTCTATCTCACAACATTGAGATCATGACCTGAGCTGAAATCAAGAGTCAGCTGCTTAACCAACGGAGCCACCCAGATGCCCCAACCAGTTCTTTTGTTTTGTTTTGTTTTGTTTGTTACATACACAGTGTACATACATGCAGAAGTGCTCAGTGATAAGTAACTCGGAAGGGTGGTTAGAATTGGGAGGCTTATATACCTTAGTAGGGAAAAGGGTGGGGGGAAAAGGCTCTTATGAGTAGAACAAATAGGTTTCTTAGGAAAGACAAATGGGTTTTAGGAGAACAAATGGGAGCTAAGAAAGTTTGCGATGTTTGTTTATGCAGAGGCAAGTGATCTTTCCCTTTTCTTCATGGCCATCAAACTTCCCTGGAGAGGGGATTTATGGTAGGTTTACTCTTGGTCTCTCTTCTGGGAGTAAATCTGAAGCGGGAATTTATGGAAACCTCATTTACCAGAAGTTGCTGCTTTGAGTCAGATAATGGAAGCTCTAAGAGAACTTCTTTCTACATCTGTTGATTCTCAATTGCCTTCAGCTCAAAATAATTTTTATGCCAGAGTGGCAGATTTTGGGGTGGCATATTCTATTCTCCTTCAGTGTTGTTCAAAATTTTGTGATTTGGGCTGAAGGGTAGCAGAATACGGCACCCTAAAATATGCCTCTTTGGCATGCAAATTATTTTGAGCTGATTTTTTTTTTTTTTAAGAAAAAGAAGACACAGGAGAATCTCTGAAAACAGAGTTGAATTAGCTTTTTTGTAAGGGAAATTTACATTTGTAAGGGAAATCTCCATTTGTAAGGGTGTCTCCCTCTTTGTACCAGGAAGAGAAGGATGATTTATTTTCAAGAAACTCTCATCAATAGAGAATATGCCTGACTTAAATCTGCATAGCATCCTTACTATACTTTTCCTGGTAACCTTCCATAACTGCTCCTCCCCCTCCAACATCTTCCTTTTGTCATTAGCTGAAGATGGTATTTAAGCTGGTGACTTGGGCCATTTGGGGGAGTTTTATTGTTTTTTGGGGGTATCTCCCATGTATACGTGAGGTATACATATTATTAAACTTCTGTTTGTTTTTCTCTTGTTAGTCTGTCTTGTATTACCGGGAGGCCTCCACCAAGAATCTTGAAGGGTAGAGGGAAAATATTTTTCTCTCCTATAGAGCAATTGAATAAAACCCATTTGAAAATGTTAAAAAAAAATTTTTTTTTTTAAGTAGGCTCCACATCCAGCATGGAACCCAATGAGGGGCTTTTACTCACAACCCTGAGATCAAGACCTGAGCTGAGACCAAGAGTCAGCCACTTAACTGATTGAGCCACCCAGGTGCCCCCTTCAAATGGTTTTTGAGGCAAGGGTTCTGAGCTCTGCTTTTCTTTATAGCTTTTCCTGGGTTATGATAATGACAGGGCAAGATTTGGCCACATTTCTGGAGTAAAATTTCCTCACCAATATTTTTTTAAAGTTTGAACCAATTTATCTTTACCATTGTGAATAATTTCACAGAGAATACATTAAACGTCTGGAGATGGTCTCTGGGAACATTAAGCAGCCATCTTGGCAACACAAATGCCCATCATTGTGATGAGGAATAAAAGCAGAAAAATGTTCACTTTCAGCCTGAAAGGTTGACCTATAGGCTGCATAGTTTCGATAAGGATCAAATACATGCTGGTTGCTACATTTTTTTTTTAAGATTTTATTTATTTATTTGACAGATAGATAGAGAGCACAAGTAGGCAGAGAGGCAGGCAGAGGGAGAGGGAGAAGCAGACTCCCCGCTGAGCAGGGAGCCCGACGCGGGGCTCGATCCCAGGACTCCAGGATCATGACCTGAGCAGAAGGCAGTCACTTAACCGACTGAGCCACCCAGGCGCCCCTGGTTGCTACATTCTTAAAGGGTCTCATGACTGCCTGTAAATCTCACCAATAGTTAATATCGAAGTGAATGATAAGCACCAGAGAAATCTTGCAAAAGTAGTTTTAGCAGTAGAAATTTGAAGAAAACATTTATGATCTAATACTCCCTGCACGTCCCCTCCCCTTTGAGCACAAAGCATAAAACCTCCAGCTTCATACAGCAAAAGTGCAGCTCTTTATGCTCACCGGTCCTGTCCCCATGCTACTTAAATAAACTTACTAAGTTGCACCATTAAGACATCTCAAGATTTCTTTCTTGACCGTTGCGCTCAATGATCCCAGAACAATTCTACATACGCCAGTTTTTGAGATGGCCGGTATTTCTTTTCTTCTGAGGGGGAAGATTATCAAATTTGAATGAGCTTTTCAGGATTCATGAAATTACATTGGGCAAGCCCCTTCCCCCTGTCCGACAGTTACCTCTGCTTCATTATAATGTTAAAGTCCCTGCCCTAGAAGTAGCACAAGCTTCATTAACATAGGATGCAGGTGTAGGCATGTTTTCTAAGTATGCCTGCACAATCTTATGCCCACGTTTACATGCTCCAAGAGCCAGTATAAACTGATTTATTGTCTCTGATATAGTTAGGCTAGAGACTTGTGAGTTTTTGCATTCTCTTTGTTCCCTTAAAATCCTTAACTACTGAGCTTTTGCATTTCTTTGTAATTCTGACACCTCCTAGGAAGTTCTGCGAGAAGTGTGCTTGGACAGATAGGGCATAGATCATGGAAAACAGCTAGGGGCCCCAAATGACTTGTTTTATGTCACAAAGCTATATCTAATCTTTTTCTGGAGATCCCTAACTCTTTCTGCTTTCAACAGTCTTAGGATGAGCCCCTGATTTTTGAGCAAGTTTGCTTTCATGGGAGGAGCTTAGCCCAGTTAGAAATGCCTGATTTTGAGCTTGCTATAAGGTCTGCTCAGAGGAAGAAAAGGGCTACTGTCATATGAACCCCAAAGTAGGGGCTCTGGGACATTGACCCTTAGACCATTCATCAGTGGCTGAGGTCTAGCAATAGTACCTAACTGCAAGATAGGTCTTCAGCAGCTGTTTTTTTTGTTGTTGTTTTTGAAGACCAGTGTTCCTTCATCAGAATGAATGCAAGTAAATTAGCAGGCATTGATATCATGATAATATTTACCAAACAATCATTTGGTTGTATTCTTTGTTTTTCAGCAATACCAAATCTATCTAGCATTCTTACAACAAACTGTAGAAATGATCTCTGGAAGTATAGTCTTTATCTAGCATTCTTATAAATGGAGGGGATGCCATATATATAAATACTTCACATATGTGAACTATATCTACCAACACTATATTATACCTTGTCCTACATTTAGCAGAGAATGTTATACACAGGTCCAAACTCTTTTCTATAGACATCTATTTTTATTTTTTTAATTAAAAAAATTTTTTTTTAAGATTTTATTTATTTGCGAGAGAGAGAATGAGAGACAGAGAGCATGAGAGGGAGGAGGGTCAGAGGGAGAAGCAGACTCCCCGCCGAGCAGGGAGCCCGATGCGGGACTCGATCCCGGGACTCCGGGATCATGACCTGAGCCGAAGGCAGTCGCTTAACCAACTGAGCCACCCAGGTGCCCTCTATAGACATCTATTTTTAAAAACTGACCAGCAGCGTAGTGGTTTATTTTATTCGATTTACTCCTTTTCAAAATCTCTTCCCTCAGTTACACTGCAGCTGTTCCTTACTCTTCTGTCATCATGCCTGTTTCTAAGAGCCCACTTTCAGGTCATTGCTTCTAATGTGCCATAGGAAGGGACTAGACAAACAGGCTTGTTAGTAAGTGGTGTGTGTGGGGAGGAATTCCAAATCTGAACGAGGCCCGAGGGCAGTGAAACGGTTCAGCTTTAGAGCATGGGCTTTGTTAATGGATATTTTTGAGATCTATTGCTTTGCTTGGATGTTTCCTGCCTCCCACTTTGTGGAAGTGGCTGTCAGACTGACACCTCAGGACGACATCACCGCAAACATTATTTCCACCAGTCTTGTGCAAGGTACTTGTCTGGGAATATCAAAGAAACACAGGGCTCTCTGGATTCTTGGGAACTCAATCTAATTTGGGATAGTAAATCCTCCTAAGAACAAAGCAACACATTACACATTCATCCCATATCAAGTGATTCAACACTGAAGGAACACCTCATAAAGATTTCCTGGAAAAGATTTGTGTGGAATCAATTTTCTTTAGAGAAAGTGACAGATATGTGTAGGAAAGGAAAAATTTCCCCTTTTTCCTTTCTAGGTTCTTTGCCTGGATTAATAATTAAATTGACGTAAGAGATTAACAGGGAAAAAAAACAATTTCATAAGTATAGGAACTCCATAAAAATATGAGACCCAAAGGGCAGCCAGGTAATTGAGGCTTATATAACATTTTGAGCTAAGGAAAGGGTAGGGATCTGGGATACAAAGGAGAAAAAGGCCATTCACAGGAAGGTGAGAGAAGATGGTTGGAGAGCAACCTTGTTATGTAGATAAGTTACTTAGGTAAAAGGTATCTCTAGTAATAGCTCTCTTCCCGGTACAGGCCCACCATCCAATTGTAAATTTAGGCAGTTGAGGAGGAGGTAAAGAGCTTTTCCTGAATCTGCTGGGTTTTGATTGCCTTCAACTTAAAATAATCCTTATGCCAAAAAGACATATTTTGGGGTGGCAAAATCTCTCTTTCATATGCTTTGGTGAGAGCAGGAGAAGGCTGTTAAAATATAATTTTCAGAGAAAGGTAAAATCATGACTCTCATACAGATCTAAAAGTCAACACATGTTAAGGAATTAATTTTACTCCTATTAAAGAGGACCAGAGCCTTCCAGTAGCTAAAGTAGTAAAACAGACTTTATTCAGGAACTATTGCATTAGGGGAAAAAAAGAGAGCTCAGTATAGAACTGAGCTCAATTCCAAATGCAACAAAGGCAGCTGGGGACTTAGAGCCTAGGAGCAGAATGAGGGGATCAGTGGATGGAAAGTTACTGAGAGGAGACATCAAAAGGGTAGGGAGATTCTTGCTAAATTGAGTTAATAGGATTCTTGCTGAAAGCAGGACAGGATGGGATATCAAGGGTGGGGAGATTCTTGCTAAAATGATTTAGAATTCTTGCTACAAGCGGGCTGTGCAGCACCCCCCTCCCCCGCCAAGGATGTAGGGCCAACATCAAGGCCTCACCGAAAACAGGGCTCAGGGAAGCTTGACCAAAGTTTGGTCAAGGAGAGTGTTTGTCACTTCTATGATATGAGAGAACCAGGTGGATGTTATAATTGGTTCAAGGAAAAGTCAAAACTGTACAGATTTTTTTTTTTCTCTTTTTATTTTTATTTGCATTTATTCTGCAGAACTTACTCCCGGGCCATAAGTTTTTGTTTCTTCAGTTTCTTCTGGGATATCTTTTTCTTCTTCTTTTTTTTTTAAAGATTTTATTTATTTGTTTGAGAGAGAATGAGAGAGAGCACATGAGAGGGGGGAGGGTCAGAGGGAGAAGCAGACTCCCTGCCAAGCAGGGAGCCCGATGCGGGACTCGATCCAGGGACTCCAGGATCATGACCTGAGCCGAAGGCAGTCGCTTAACCAACTGAGCCACCCAGGCGCCCGATTATCTTTTTCTTCTGTGCAACCTCCTCTTCTGGTTTAGGAACAATCTGCTCTTTTTCAGTAAGGATCATCTCAATGTGGCAAGGAGAGCTCATGTATGGGTTAATCCGACCATGAGCCCTGTACGTTCTACGCCGCATCTTGGGGGCTTTGTTCACCTGGATGTGCTCAATGACCAGAGAATCAACATCTAAACCCTTAAGTTCAGCATTACTCTCTGCATTTTTAAGCATGTGCAGTAAAAATTCAGCACTCTTCTTGGGCCACCGACCCTGTGTCCAGCCCCACTGTTTGGCCAAACAAACTCCACCACTGTAGCGACAGAATGGCACACACTGCTTCTGCAAAGTGACGTCTTTCAGATACTTGGTGGCTTTTCGGATATGCATACCCTTGATGGCCTGGGCAGTTTCACGTGTGTTATTTCATAGGGTTTTCTGGGTCAAGCGAATAGCGAACCATTTTCAGAGGTCACCTCAGGCCGCTTAGGGGAAGAGAAAACTGTACAGATTTACATGAAGTAAAGAATGTTGAGACAAGTTGCAAAGGTCCGCAGAAATGGTTTTGCCACAGAGGGAAGGAAGTTAATTAGAATTACTACCGAACAGGACATAATTTACATATCTATCAGCTACCTACAGCTTACAAAGAATTGCAAAGTAGCTCAAAGACAATGAATAGGGCTAGGATCTGATAACCCAGAAGGGCAGGCTACAGACGATATAGAGTTTTCCATTGAAACGCAAATATTTCTCCATAAGGAGCTTCTGGCAAGGTGAATGGAGGGTTAAGAGCAGGAAAGTTAAAAGAGGAGGAATTTAGGAAGAGTAAGGAAGTCACAAAAGGTTAACCCTTTGGTTGGACTTGAAATACGACCTGTAGGAGACGCAGTGGCTTTTTCAGGGTGAAAGGGAAGGTTTAATTTCAGATTCTCTAAATCTTTAATGCATGAAGATCCCATGTATGTGTATTTGATCCTAATGGCTTTAGGATTCCTATGTGCTGATTCTAGCTACTTCTAGTTTCTGTGGCTACAGAACTTTCCACTGAGCCAGGTAGTGTCTCAAGTTGTTCATATGGGGTTTTTGAAAACCTTCGGACAGCTTGGAGCTGTATAGGTGGGGTGGGAAGAGAAAGAAGATGAGAAATTTGGCTTATTTTATTTCTGTATTGGCTTTTATTTTTAAAATAACTCTGTACTCCTTGTAAAGTTTTCCCTCAGAACAGTTTTTCCTCTGCACACTCTCTTTTTCTTCATCACGTTAATGGCTGCAGCTTTGCTCTGGTGAGTCAAAAGGAAGGACCAGATCTTCATGAACCACTTGCTAGAATAGAGGGACCAAATTATATAGGAGGGCCCCTAGGGGGGATAGTAAGGTCAGGAAGAATGGGGATACAGGTAAGCATGGTGAGGGGCAGGGCGTGTGGGAGAGACATGAAAGACGAGAGTTAGGAAGGGCTTATCACAACAAATGGCTTAGTCAGGAAATGGGAGCTAAAATTCCATTTCTGCTAGAACATGCCCACACTAATTTTGCTCAAAAGGTTTTTGGATGCAGCTATAAGGGATGAAGAAGTTTTCCTTGCCCCTCTTAGGGTGCCTGGGTAGGTCTGAAAATTAAACTGACAAAGATTAACAGGAGGAAAGCATACAAATCTGTTTGATACATGTTTTCTGTGTTGTGGGAGCTTTAATGAGGCCTGACCTAACAGACCCGAGTATTTTTATGCTAGGTTTGATAAGGATTAGACAGTTGTAGAGGAACATGATAGACAAGGAGTATGAGGTAAGTGTAGTAAACTGAGGGAAACTTAACAAGGCCTGTTCTTTCAGATTCTTCTCAGCATCCCTGTGTCTTCAGACATAAGGATGCTCCTTTCCTCTGGAGGTAGGCAGGGCACCTCTCACATGAGGGCCTTATGACCCACTTTAGGGCAGAAGGATGAGGGAAGGTGCTTCTGCTGTTTTTTTCATGCTCCTTCAGCTTAAAATATTCAATATGCCAAGATACCATATTTTGGGGTAGTGTGTCTTGATCCCCATCACAGCCAAGCATCTTTATTCCTTTTTTTATTAAAAAACATTTTTTATTATAAAATGGTCCTTATATTTTCTTCTATAAGAGAATTCCCACAGAAACGTTAGGTTTTATAGGATTTGAAGGAATATTTAAGAATATTCACTGAGTCATTTTTCAAATGAGATATAGTTGACATATAACATTGTATATGTTTAAATTGTACAATGTGTGGATTTGATGCATTTATATATAGCAATGCGATTACCACTGTAACATTAGCCAACACCTCTATCATGTCACATAATTATCATTTTTTTGTGGTGACAACATTTAAGATCCAGTCTCTTGGCAATTTTAAGTATATAATACAAGTATTGTTGATTATAATCACTATGCTGTATATTAGATCTCCAGAACTTATTTATCCTACATAACTGCAGCTTTGTACCCTTTGACCGACTTCTCCCCACTTCCCCCACCCCCCAGCCCTAGTAACCACCATTCTACTTTCTGTTCCTATGAGTTTGGCTTTTTAAATTTTTTTTTTTTTTTTTATGGAATGCTTCACGAATTTGCGTGTCATCCTTGCACAGGGGCCATGCTAATCTTCTCTGTATTGTTCCAATTTTTTAGTATATGTGCTGCCGAAGCGAGCACGGCTTTTTAATTTGAATTAATTTGAATTAATTTTTTATATATTTTTAGATTGATTGATTTAATTTGAGAGACCGAGCACACAGAGGAAGAGGGAGAAGCAGACTCCCCACTGAGCAGGGAGCCTAATGCAGGGTTCAATCCCAGGACCCCCAGGATCATGACCTGAGCCAAATCAGACGCTTAACCGACTGAGCCACCTAGGTGCCCTGGCTTTTTAAGATTCCACATATAAGTGAGATCACAGAATATAGTACTTGTTTTTCTCTGTCTGATTTATCTCACTTAGCATAATACCCTCATGGTCCATGTTGTTGCAAATGACAGGCATTTCTTCTTTCTCTTGGCTGAACAATATACCGTTGTGTGTGTGTGTGTATACATATACACACTGTACCTTTTTTATCCATTCATCTATTGATGGGCACTTTGATTCCGTATATTGGTTATTATGAATAATGTTATGAACATTAAAGTGCAGATATCTTTTCAAGATCCTGTTTTCATTTCCTTCAGATATATACCTGGGAGTGGGATTGCTGGATCATACAGTAGTTCAATTTTTAATATTCTGAGGAACCTCCATACTGTTTTTCACAGTGGCTGTACCAATTTAAATTCCCACTAACAATGCACAAGGGTTCCCTTTTGCCACATCCTTGCCAACACTTGGTATCTCTTGTCTTTATGATAGCCATTCTAACAGGTATGAGGTGTGCCATGAGCACCATATGAAGGTGCACACACGAGTTGTGTCTTTCCACAATGTCAGCTTTATTCAATCATAAAGCAAAGTTTAATCACAATTATAAAGCAGGTTCAGGATTCCAAACTCAATGACATTTCACCATGTGATTAAACTGGGCTTCTCAAACAGCACACAGAGCAGGACAGAAGACAAACCACACAATGGACAAGGTAACAGGTGTAGGAAGTTAACGAACCAAATGCAAAGTCAGTCTATGGGCACGCAATTGAGATAAAGCCCCAGTCTGCGACAGCTTTTGGCACTTACTGCTTATGTTCAAGCAGTGAAGGATCTCAGTTCTGTTCGGAGATCAGTTGGTGGCAGTTGCCTTTTTTAAGTGGTCAGACATAGAGGGGTCACGTCTGAAGAGTCTAACAGCTTGCTGCCAGAATCCTTCCCTCTTTAAAGGGATTTAATTGGTTTCGGGTCCCTGCAGACCTCCTCTGGTTCTGCTCGTTATCAGTTCTGGGGTGTCAGCTAATGTTGGTCCCGGCGATACCTCCTAGCTGCAGTACCTTTACTTACTTGCGTCATTGCTCGACACGGGCTCCTGCTTGACACGACAGACTCCATTTTGCTCTCTATTAAGGTGATAGTTCATTGTGGTTTTGATTTGCATTTCCCTGATGACCAGATGTTGAGCCTCTTTTCATGTACCTGTTAGCCATTTGGATAGCTTCCTTGGAAAAACACCTATTCTGTTCTTCTGCCCATTTTTACATTGGATTGTTTGTTTTTGTTATTGAGTTGTATGAGTTCTTTATATATTTTTGATATTAACCTCTTACCAGATACATGGTTTACAAATATTTTCTCCCATATCATAGGTTGCCTGGGTCATTTTTAGTTAGATGACATTTCTCCTTTCTTTTTCATGAGTAGAGCAGGGAAAGCAACATGAAACTCAGATATAAAGCCAGAAGGCTCAAAAGCCACATTTGTGTCTTTGGCTCCATTTAGGCAATGGTCACAGAGGACTCTTCGTATTCAGATGACACCCAACAAAGACTATAGTCAGCTTCAGTTTGAGCTCATAAGTGACAAAGACTCTCTCCTTGACCAAACCTCAGTCAGGCTCCTCTGAGACCTCTTTTCAACTAGGCCTTGTCCTTGGGACCTGTCTTCAGCCTGCCTAGTCCAGTCACAGCAAGAATCCTGCTAAGTCAGTTTAGAGAGAATCCTCTCTTTTTTTAAAAAAAAGATTTTACTTATTTATTTAAAGACTATTTATTTGAGATAGAGAGCATGAGCGAGGGGGGGGGGGCACAGAGCAGAGGGAGAGGGAGAAGCAGGCTCCCTGCTAAGTGGGGAGCCCAACATGGGGCTCAATCCCAGGACCCTGGGATCATGACCTGAGCCAAACGAAGGCAGATGCTTAACCGACTGAGCCACCCAGGCGCCTGTAAAGATTTTAAAGTAATCTCTATACCCAATGTGGGGCTCAAACTTAAAACCCCGTGATCAAGAGTGACATGCTCTACTGACTGAGCCAGCCACATGCCCTGAGAATCCCCACTCTTGATATCTGATCACCCTGGCTTGCCTTCAGTAAGAAGCCTGCTGAGTGGGGCGTCTGGTGGCTCAGTTGTTAAGCGTCTGCCTTTGGCTCAGGTCATGATCCCAGGGTCCTGGGATCGAGCCCGGCGTCGGGCTCCCTGCTTGGTGGGAAGCCTGCTTCTCCCTCTCCCACTCCCCCTGCTTGTGTTCTCTCTCTCGCTGTCTCTCTCTCTCTCTGTCAAATAAATAAATAAAATCTTAAAAAAGTGGCAAATCCTTAAAAAAAAAAAAAAGAATCCTGCTGAGTTAGTTTAGCAAGAATCCCCCTACCCATGATGTTTCCTTTTAGTAATTTTCCATCTACTGACCCCTCATTCTGCTCATTGGTTATAAATCTTCACTTGTCCTTGTTATATTTGGAGTTGAGCCCAATCTCTCCCCTCTGTTGTGATAGTCTTGACACTTGAAGGGGTCCAGAATAAGCTACTGTGGCATAAAAATTATTTTGAGAAGAAGGCATTTGAGTTCCTGAAATCTCTTATCTGCCTAAAAGCAGAGCCTCCCCAGAGAGCTCAGTTGTCATAAATCCCCTTCCTGGGAGCAACCAGGGATGACTGACTCTTATCACTGGAGAGAAGTCTCCACATCATTCCTGAGCAGACACTGTCACAAAACTACCGTATCTTCCATCTGTTCTCCTAAGGGCCTATTTATCTTTCCAACAAGTCATTTGTTTTCCTGTAAGTACCTTTATCCCCTACCCCTTCCTCTATTAATATAAACCCCAAATTTTATTTTTTATTTTATTTTATTTTTTATTTAAAGCTTTTTTTTTTTTTTTAAAGATTTTATTTATTTATTTGACAGAGAGAGAGAGACAGCAAGAGAGGGAACACAGCAAGGGGAGTGGGAAAGGGAGAAGCAGGCTTCCCACGGAGCAGGGAGCCCGATGCGGGGCTCAATCCCAGGACCCTGAGATCATGACCTGAGCCGAAGGCAGACGCTTAACGACTGAGCCACCCAGGCACCCCTATAAGCCCCAAATTTTAAATGCCTCTTTAAGTTATATTTTTCTGCAATGTACAAACAGGAATAAAAATCTGTTTTTACTCTTGCTCATCTGTTGTAGGAGAGGAAAACAAGATCTCTTTCTTCTACCCATCCCAGGGTCATTGGCTGGGGCTCTGCAAATTAGACTGACAAAAGATTAACAAGAGAAAAACAAATAGAAGTTTATTAATGTGTGCATTTTAAATACACATGGGAATACTCACTGATGATTAACTCAAGAGAGCAACACATTTTTAGAGACGTGACAAGATAAAGGAAAAGAAAGGCCTTTGAGTTTCTTTTTCTTTTTTTTAAAGATTTTATTTATTTATTTATTTGAGAGAGAGAGAGAGAGAAATAGCATGAGAGGGGAGAGGGTCAGAGGGAGAAGCAGGCTCCCTGCTGAGCTGGGAGCCCGATGTGGGGCTCCATCCCAGGATCACGACCTGAGCCGAAGGCAGTCACTTAACTAACTGAGCCACCCAGGCGCCCAAGGCCTTTGAGTTTCTAAGGGTGGCAAATTATGGGAAGGTAAACATATGGAAGAACTAATGGAAGATAAGGGCTAGTTAGAAACATTTGGTATGTAGACTTTTCTGGTGCTCTCTCTGGGCTGATTAGTCTAGAGTTGTCTCTGGTGATTAACTTCTGTCCTTCCTGGTGGAGAGGAGAGGGGGAACATCTTTACAAATTCATGTCCTACTTGTAGAAAAACAGAGGGAGGGCAGAGAACTTTTCTTCTATCTGCGTCTTCTCAATTGCCTTCAGCTCAAAATAAATCTTATGCCAAAGTAGCATATTTTGGGGTGGCATATTCTGCTACTATTCACTGTCTTTTGTCAATTTAATTTGTAGGCTCTCAAATACTGAAGATAAGAGAGTAGAGGGAAAGTTTTTCCTCCCTGATATATCTATTGCAATAGTCCTGAATAAAGTCTTCTGTACTATGTTAACAAGCATCAGAATCATTTGTTTTTTTTTTTAACAGAAGGGATTTTAAGAGTCTATAAGTTATTTCCTGCCTCGGCTTCTTCCTTTTCCTTACAAACATCCTTAAGTTATAAAAGCTTATTGTCATCTCTCTGGTATTATGCTACTGAGGGCAGGAGGTCAGTTACATTGGCTAGAGGTCAGTTACAGCTCATTTTATTGAATGAAATTTGGTATTTTTTAAGCTGTCGTTTTTGGTGCATTTTCTTACTGAGCCTTCCCAAACCAGACATCCTAGAGTGTAGAAAAAAACCACTCTCCACCCATTTTCCTTGCTTTTTTTGAGTTAACAACAATGGTACAGAACATGTTTCAAGTTCCAAATAAGTAGTATTTAGTGAGAAATTAAGTGCAGGGCTATTTCCATGCTGGCTTTTTGGGGAATTCCATTTTATGCACGCATTCAAGGGCTTTTTTTTTTTTAAGATTTATTTACTTATTTGAGAGGAGGGGCAGGGCAGAGGGAGAGAGAGAGAGAATCTTTAGCAGACTCCCCACTGATCGCAGAGCCCAATGTGGGGCTTGATCTCTTCTTCCTGAGATCATGACCTGAACTGAAATCAAGAGTCAGACACTTAACCAACTGAGCCACCCAGGCGCCCCTCAAGGGCTATTATTGAGCACCTGTTTGCCAGTCCTTGTGTTAGGCATTGGGAGTAGAGTTGAGGATGAGATCAACATTGTCCTGCCCTTCATAGTACTTATAGTCTACACTCTATTTATTTATTTCAGAGAGAGAGAGCAAGCATGAATGGGGGGGAGGGGCAGAGGGAGAAGCAGACTCCCCGCTGAACAGGGAGCCCAATGCAGGGCTCAATCCCAGGACCCTGGAATCATGACCTGAGCTGAAGGCAGACGCTTAACTGACTGAGCCACCCAGGCACCCCACAGTCTAATCTCTAGACAAATAGAAGCCTGGGCCTCTATTAAGGCCATTTCTCTATGAATAAACATGAATAAAGGTTCTTTTGGCCTTTCTGGAGCTTCCCCTATAGGGAAGACAGACCAAGACCCACAAAGAAATGATTTCATTATATTAGGGTAAAGTATAAATAAGAAAAAGGTACGTAGAGAAGTTTTAGCCAAAGCTCATAAAGGAGGTAACATTCAAGATTGATAGGTTAAAAAAAAAGGATAATTCTAGAGGGAAAGTCATATGTCTTGGAAGAAAGAAACAGCATGGTGTGTAGAGAGAACTACAAAGAATCCAGTACAACCATTAAATAAATCACAGAACAGGGAGTTCCTGGAGATGGTAGTGAAAAGCAGGGAAAGCAATGTCCTGGAAATTCTGTGTGCCAGGCTTGGGGTTTTGCTTGTAGCCAGTGAAAGGTTTTCTGGCTATACCGTGGAGGAGAGATTTAAGGAAGTTGTGCTGGTTATCTGCTGTGTATTGCCCTAGATCCACTTTCTGCAGTTTTTTCTGTTTTGCTCTATGCCCAATGGGCTGAGTCCTTACAGACTGCATTGCTTCTACTCTCAGAGCTCCTGTTGTCTATAACTGCAAACCACCCCAAACCTAGTGATATAAAGCAAGCATAATCATTTACTATTATCTCTCACAATCTAGGGGTTGACTGGGCTCAGTGAGGCAGTTCTAAGTTGAGGCTATTTCAGGAAGTTAAGTCAGACAGCTGACTGGTGCTGGAGTCATCTAGAAGGCTTCCTCACTCATTTGTCTGGTGGTTGTGCTGGCTTCTGGCTTGGACCTCTGCAAGGGCTTTTGCCAGAATATAGTCTGCACATGGCCTCTCTAGGTGGCTTGGGGTTCCTCACAACATGGCTGTGTTCCAAGGGCAAGCATCCCGAGAGAGAGAGCTGGGCAGAAGCTGTATTGCCTTTTATGGCCCAGCCTTAGAAATCATGTAGCATTACTTCTTCCACATTCTATTTGTTAGACGTGAGTCATTAAGGCCAGCCTATATTTATATTTAAGTGGAGGAGAATTAGACTTCACCCCTTGATGAGGGGACTGTAAATGAATTTGAAGATGATTTAAAACCACTTCATCCTCTAACTTCTGCTTGATTTTGGACAATGCATGTGTGTGTGTCGGGGTGGGGGGGAAGTGGGCACCAGCAGATCAGAGTGTGGTTAGAGGGAGAGAGTTTGTGGGGATTTATCCGTCCATTCTGCAAACCCTGACTCCCTTCCTGCCTTGCTGTGGAGCCATCGATGAGTCTGGTTTTCTACCTGCAGCAATAGCTGCTGTCTGCTGGCCCCTCTTCTGTGCCACTTCTCACTGGGTTCCTGTAACACTTCTTCCTCCCCTTGCCCCTTTACATTAAGGGATGGTAATGGCTTCTCCCTGTTGCTCTTCCCCAGGTGTCTCATCACCCTTAACTTCCTTTCACTCTCTTAAAACCTTTGTGACGGTCCATTAATTCAAGTCTTTTTGTTTAAATACTTTGAAACATCTTTCTTATTGCCATGAAGCTGACTAAATTCAAGGGACTAAAATGGAGATAAAGAGACTATTGGGAGGATGTTATGGTGGTACAATGAAAGATGATAAAGGCATGAGAGTAGTAGATGGACTCCAGAAGGATTATTAGGTAAATTTTGCAAAACTTTGTGACAGACCATAGTTTATAGGACTAGGTACCGTAAGTCAAATCTATAAGGAGTCAATGTCAAGAAGAGCAAATAGAAGGGGCGCCTGGGTGGCTCAGTCCGTTAAGTGTCCGACTCTTGATTTTGGCTCAGGTCATGATCTCAGGGTTGTGAGATTGAGGCCCATGTCAGGCTTTGCGCTGAGTATGGAGCCTGCTCGAGATTCTCTCTCCCCTTCTCCCTCTGCCCATCCCCCGCTTGTACACGTGCTCTCTCTCTCTCTCTCTCTCGGAAAAAAAAAAAAAAAAGAGCAGTTAGATCAGGACAGATCAGGCAGTTATCAGTCAGTGTTTTGGAGGTCACAAGGCAGAGCTCATGATCCCAGGAGCCAGATATATCCACATGAGCACTGATCCTAAGCCAAAGGTGGTTTGGCTCAGTCTTGTCTTCTTAGAGTTGCAAGAATTAAATGAACTAAGTCACACAAAAATGCTTTGAATATTGTAAAGCATGATATATGTGTGAAATCCAATGGTAATTGGTATTATAATTAAAATAATTCTTGTAATTATTTCTGGGTATTTGTATATCTAGATTAATACATTTTGATCATATACAGAAGGGAACTTGAGCTCAATTGAAGAAGTGATAGAAATAGTATTTACCCATGGTTCTTCTTGTTAAGTCGGAGAGATTTGATCATTTAAGGTCCTCTTTTTCCCACAAATGCTCATTCTTGTGTCTCTGTCTACTCATTGTCACTACTTATTGTTCTTTGCCTTTAAGGAAGGGGACAATAACAGAGATGATCCTCCACAATCGCATTCGTGTCTTTGCAATTTCTAACTCTCATTCTATGGGCAATGAGAACAATGGTAGCTAAGCAATTTGATAGTGTACTCAGGAGAAGCTACAGCTTGGTCCAAGGTAAATAACTGAGCAGATAATATAGAGATGGATAATCCAGTTACTCTCCCCAATTCCTATATTTTTAATTGTGGTAAAATACACATAAGATTTATCATCTAAACCATTTTTAAGTGTACAGCTCATTAAGGACATTCACATTGTTGAGCAACATATCTCCAGAACTTTTTCATCTTATCAACCTGAAACTTTATACCCATTAAACACTAAGTTCCGATTTGCCTCTCCCCCAGCCCCTGGAAATCACCACTCTACTTTCTATAAATTTGACTACTCTAAGTGCCTCATGTAAGTGGAATCTTATAGTATTAGTCTTTTTGTGACGGGCTTATTACACTTAGCACAATGTCCTCAAGATTCATCCATGTCATAGCATATGCCAGATTTTCCTTCTAAGGCTGAATAATAGTCCATTGTATGTATATACTAAATTTTGTTTCTCCACTCATTCTCAGTGGACACTTGGGTTGCTCCTGCCTTTTGGCTATTGTGGATAATACTGCTAGTCAGCACTTTCATAGGGTCTCTATAGCAAGGTTTGTGTATTATGTATTTTTGGTCTGTATTCAGGTGTAGGGTCTCTGAAATCTTTGAGGGTTTGTATCCCAAGGTATAACTCTGAGGTATTTAGGGTCTTTTTCAGTTGGGATACCTGGGTGGCTCAGCAGGCTAAGTGTCTGCCTTCAGCTCAGGTCACGATCCCAGGGTCCTGGGATCGAGCCCCACATTGGGCTCCCTGCTCAGCGGGGAGTCTGCTTGTCCCTCTCCCTACCCCCCTGCTCGTGCTGTCTCTCACTCTCTCTCTCAAATAAATAAATAAAATCTTAAAAAAGAAAAAGGATCTCCTTCAGGTAATGAGGTTTTAAAATGCTTTGATTATCTGTGTTCCAAAATTTAAGTCTGAGGTAATTAGGTTTTGTATTCAGTGTATGTGGTCACTGAAATTCTTCACTCCGTGTTCTCTGCTTTAGGTCTGATTTATTTGGGAGGTCTGGGTTCAGGGTCTGAAGCCTTAGAACTTTTAGAGAGGCTGTCCAAATTTGTTTCTGAGGTATTTGGTGTCTGAAGTCAGAATGTTAGGTCCTTAAACCCATTAGTATCTGTGCTCCAGAGTTTGAGTCTGAGGTATGTGGGGTTTGTGTTCAGGTGGTGCGGTCTCTGAAATCTTTGAAGGTCTGTATTTCAAGATATGAGTCTGAGGCAATTGAGAGTCTGTGTCCAGGGCTTCCTATCCCCAAACTCTTGAGGCTCTGTCCTGTCGTAGGGGTTCAGGTATTTGAGCATTTGTGTTCACTGTGTGAAGTCTTTGAATATTTGAGGGTTTGTGTCCCAAGTTTTCAGTCTGAGGTGTCCATGGGTCTTTGTGCAAGGTGTGAGGTGTCTGAAATTTTAGATTGTCTGTGTTCCAAGTGTGAGTCTGAGGTATTTGGAGTCTGCTTTCAGGGAGCGAGGCCTCTAAACTCTTGGAGGTTCTCTTCCAAGGTTTGAATCTGATGTATTTGAGGTTTCTGTTCTAGGTGTGAAATTCCTGAACTGCATAAGGTTCCATGTCCCAAGGTTTGAGTCTGAGGCATCTGTCTATGTAATTCAGGGTGTGAAGTCTCTGAACTGTTTGAGGCTCTCTCCCAAGGTTTGAATCTGAGGTGGTTTTGTTTTTTGTTTTTTTTTTTTTCAGGTTGCAAGGTTTCTAAATGCTTTGATGGTCTGTGTTTTAAGGTTTAACTACAAGGTATTTAGATGTCTGTGTTCGGGGTTTGAGCTTCCTAAATTCTTTGAGGATGTGGGTCCCAATGTTCGAAACTTAATTAACAGGAGGGTCTTAATTCATAATGCATGGTAAGTAAACTCTTTAAGGATCTGCTCCAAGGTTTGCATCTGAGGTGTCTGGGGGTCCTAGTTGAGGATGTGCATTCTCCGACGTATTTAAGAGTCTATTTTCTAAGTTTTGAGTCTGTGTGCAGGGTTTGAGTTTTTGGAACTCTTCGAGGATCTGTGTTGCATGGCTTAAGTCAAAGATATTTGGAAACTGTGTTCAAATTGTGAGGTTTCTGTCTCTTCTAGGGTCCATCCTGTGGTTTGAGTCCAAGATATTTCAGGGTCCATATTTAGAGTTAGAATTCCCTGAACTCTTTGGAGGTCTGTGTTTCGGGTTTTGAGGTTTATGTATTTGGTGAAATCTGGTCAGGGTATGAGTTCTGCTTTAATACAGGTTTTATTATTATTTAGGTATGGTAAGGCCGGTGGATCAGGAAATGACCGTCATTGAAAAGATAATTTGTTATACTCACAACTCCCAAGAGAAGATGGCATGCTATACCATGGAGTGCCACATGGGGAAGCACCAGGGTCAGTCAGGATGCAGAGGGAGATAGGAAATTGTCTTTATGGTGGTTTTCACAGGAAGGAATGGGCTAGGCAGGGTAATCAGCTTAGGATTTGGCTAGTTTGAATAATTTCAGTGGACTCTGGGTATAGGGGCTGTCTCTAGTTGTTTGGTACCTGGCCTTGGGTGTTTAGGGCAGAAGAATAGTGGTCTGGAGTGTAAGAGTGTGATAGAGGAGGTGGTTGGGGTGTGGGCTATGGATTGGTTGGTATGTACTTGAAAAGTACTCTCTCAGGCAAGTTATTTACGATTTCTAGGACTCGGCTAACCCTGGGAGGGGCAGTCCCTCCAGGGTCGGCAAGGCCCCAGATGTCAAATCATAAGAATACCGAAAATAAAAGACACGGTTAATGCACGATCTCTGAAATCAGTCAGTGTGTTTCTCAGTGTTAGAGTCTGAAGTATTTGGAGTCTTGTTACTGGTGTAAGGTCTCTGAATACATTCGTGGTCTGTGTCCTGTGGTTTTAGTCTGAGGTGTTTGCAGTCTATTTTCAGGGTTTGAGATATCTCATCTCCTCGAGGATCTGTGACTCAGAAGTTTCAGTGTAGGGTATTTGGGGGTTTTTGTTCAGGATGTGAGATCTCTGAACTCTTTGAGGGCCTGTGTTCAAAGTATTGAGTCTGAGGTGGTTGGAAGTTCATGTTCTTGGCTTGAGGTCTAGAACAACTCTGTTGTTTGGAGTCTGAAATATTTCAGGTTCTTCATTTAGTGTGTAAAATCTCTGAACTCTGGGCGTGTTTGTCCTCAAGATTGAGTGTGATGTATCTGGGAGTCTGAGTTCAGGGTTTGTGGTCCATAAATGCTTTGGTGATCTTTGTTTCAGTGAATGAGTATGAGGTGTGAGATCTCTGAACTTTTAGAGGTTCTGTGTCTCAAGTTTGGTTTGAACTATTTGGGGTCTGAGTTCAGAATGTGAGGTCTTTGAACTTTTTCATTGTCTCTTTTCAGTTTTTAATCTGAGATTTTGGGATCTGTGTTCAAGGTCTGTGGTCTTTGAACTCTTTGAGAGTGTGTGTCCTAAAGTTTGAGTCTGAGGTATTTGGGGTCTTGTTCAAGGTATGGTATTTCTAAATCCTTTGATGAGTCTGTTCCAAGGTTTGGGTCTGAGTTATTTGGGGGTCAGTTTTCAAGGTATGATGTCTCTGCACTCTGTAGTGTTCTGTTTCCCAATATTTTACTCTGAGATAGTAAGTGCCTTTGTTCAGGGTGTGAGGTCTGTGAATTCTTTGAGGGTCTGTGTCCTTAGGTTTGAGTCTTAGGTAGATGGGAGACTGTCTTGTTGGCATGAGGTCTTTGAATTCTTTAAGTGTCTATCCCAAGGTTTGAATCTGGTGTGTTCAGAGTTCTGTTTTCAGGGTGGAATGTCTCCGAACTCTTTTAAGGTCTGTCCTAATGTTTAAGTTGACGTATTTGGGTGTCTTTGATCAGGATGTGAGGTCTCTGAACTCTTTGAGAGCCTGTGTCTAGTAAAGCAAGAAATGAATCTAGATAGGACCCAATCTTTACCTAAGGGCTGTCCTATGTGTCTCACATGTTTTTCTTTGCTGAATTATGAGAAGCACCTACTAGAAATGGGAGAACACACCCATTGGAGCAGCCCAGAGCCACTCTGAAGCCCTGGCTGCCACCCCATGGTACAGTCTTAGGGCTCAATCCATATGAGAGGCTGCTCTGAGAACTTAAACCACCACTTAATCCTAGAGCCTCTGGCATCTTGGGAGGTTGATTCAGGGGTGGGTCCCAGATAACCAAGAAACTATCTGAGCTCTGCTCTTTAGAAGATTGTGTACTAATGATTCCTAGGGACAGAACCCAAACTGAACCAAGAGAAAAATCAGTGCTCGTAATACCGAGCTAAAGCCAAAGCCTAATGTTACATGGAAATGTTCAAATGAATGCGGAGTCTAGTCCTGATAGCCCAAGTGCTTGACATCCAGGAGGTATTCAATGTATACAGGATAAATGAGTGAATCCAAGGGGCAGCAGAGTATGGGAGAAGAGCTCTTATTTGCCAGTAAAGGGCTCTGAATGTACAGTCTAGCTCTGCCTATTATACCTTGTGTGACTCTGTGTAGGTTAGTTCATGCCTCTGAGTTTCAGTGTCTTTTTTACCTGCAAAACAGGCATCATTATACCTATCAGATAGGTTTATTGAGAAGGTATGGAGATGGCTTATTTGCACTTCCTAGGGCTGGCATTTTCTCTGTTGGCATTCATCTCCTGGAGCATCATGCCAAACTTGACCACATGATAACCACTCGTGTCCAAGATCGGCTATCATCGTTTCTGCAGTAACTCTCACAGTCAGAACACGGCGCATACATTCTTTCTAATTCATACAATAATAAAACAAGATAGGTATGTGAGGTCCATTTAGAGATTTGGAAGGTGAGCTGAGAGAGGCTGATAAGTAACTTGCCCCAAGTTATATAGCCCACCAAGGGCAGGAACTGGTAAGAGCTGACACCAAAACTCTAGCATGTCCACAGTAGATGCCATCTCAGAAGGGACCACAAAACATGACCCAGGAGTAAGTTCATGTTTCAGCTAGTGTGGAGCCCCAATTTCAGAGCTACCCCAGATTGGATGAACTGAGATCAGTGACAAATAATGCAGTGTCAAGAGAATGGAGTGCATTTATTTTTCTTTTGCTGCTTTCAAGATTTTCTCTTTGGCTTTGACTGTCAACATTCTTATTATGCTATGTCTGGGTGTGGACTTCTTGTTTTATTTTGTCTTTATAAGTCTACCTCAGGGCTTCCCAACCTTGGCTGCGTATTGGAATGACCTGGGGATCTTTTAATTTATTTATTTATCTTTAGAGCGGGAGGGGAAGAGAGAGAGAGAGAGAATCTTAAGCAGGCTCCACACTTAGCGTGGAGCCCGATGCAGGGCTCAATCTCACAACCCTGAGATCATGACCTGAGCCAAAATCAAGAGTCGGATGTTTAACTGACTGAGCCACCCAGGCGCCCCTAGGTGTGGATTTCTTTGCGTTTATTTTATGTGTAGCTTGTTGCGCCTTTTGGATGTGTAGATTAATGGTTTGTAACATATGTAGGAAATTTTCGGTGATTATTTCTTCAAATAATTTTTCTGTTCATTTCTCCTTCTCCTCTTCTTCTGGTACTCCCATTATGTATATGTTGGTGTACTTCATTGTGTCCCATAGGTCTCTGAGGCTATGCTCACTTTTCCTCATCCTTTTATCCTTCCTGTTCTTCAGATTGTATCATCTTGAATGATCTATCCTTGAATTCACGAATTCTTTTTTTCTGCCCTCTCAAATCTCTTTTGAGCCCCTCTAGTGATTTTTTAAATTTTAGTTATCATACTTTTCAACTCCAGAATTTCCTTTTTAAAAAAATAATTTCTATCTCTCTATTGATGTTCTTTATGTGATGAATCATCGTGATAAAACTTTCCTTTAATTGTTTATACATGGTTTCCTAATTCTGTAAACATAGTTATAATAGCTACTTTGAGGTCTTTGTCTGCTAACTCCCACATCTGGGTCCCCTTAGAGTGGTTTCTGCTGCCTGTTTTTTTGTTGTTGTTGTTTAACTGTACAAGAATCACACTCTCCTGTTTCTTTGCAGTCTCAGAACTTTCTGTTGAACACTAGGTATTTCAGATAACATACTGTAGCAGCTATGGATTCTAACGAACTTCACCCTCCCTCTGAGGCTTTTTCATGGTGCTGTTTTCTTTATTATTATTATTATTATTATTATTTAAGATTTTATTTATTTTGACAGAGAGAGTACAAGCAGAGGGAGCAGCAGAGGGAGAGGGAGAAGCAGGCTCCCTGCTGAGCAAGGAGCCTGATGTGGGGCTCGATCCCAGGACCTGGGATCATGACCTGAGCTGAAGGCAGCTGCTTAACCAACTGAGCCACCCAGGCGTCCCCCTTTTTTTTTTTTAAGATTTTCATGGTGCTGTTTTCTTTTAGTTTATTTGTTTAATGTCTTGCCTGGACTAACTCTATAAAGTATATTTCCCTTACAGTGTGCAGTCTCTGATATCACTCTCTAGCTTTTTAACCTTGTTTTTATTTTTAAGCCTAGCTTCCTAGAAGTTACCCCAGGTCAGCATAGCTTAATGTTCAATCAATGACTATTTAGAGGTTGTGCTTATGCTCCCTGAGCCAGTAATGGGGATCAGGACACACTACTCCAAAATATGGCACCGTGACACGTTGAATATTTTAAATTGAAGGAGTCTGAGCAAATGGCAGAGGCAGGAAGTTCACTCTGACCTTCCCCTTATACTTCCCCCCCTGAAACAGGTCATAAGACTCTCATGTGAGAGGTGACTTCCCTATACTCAGAGGAAAGTAGTAGCATCCTTACCTCTGAAGACAAAGGGATGCGGAGAAAAATCTGAAAAATCAGGCTTGCTAAATTTCCCCCAGTTTACTACACTTACCTCATACTCCTTGACCTATTGTATTCTTCCATAGCTGTTCTCTTTTCATCAAACCTAGCATAAACGTACTCCGGTTTAATAATTTCTTTGGGTTTTCATTTCCTTATGAAGGCCCCCATGTCATGTAAAACTTAAATAAATTTGTATGTGTTTCTCCTGTTAGTTTGTCTTTGTCAGTCTAATTTTTAGATCCTGGCAGGGACTCTAAGAAGACTGAGGAAAACTTTTTCCTCCCCTTTGCTGATGGATCTGTGAGTGGTGTGGGGGATGCTTTACATTCTGCCACATGTTCTAGTGGAGACTAGTAGCTCTCAAGTGTATTCTGCAGGTGCTTTTTAGTGGCTGCAGCCTGCCATGGGCACAGCCTCGTGACCCCTAGGGAGAAGTATGATCTTAACAGGGTACTTTTGAGCCGTCTATTTCCCTGGTTCTCACTGTTAAACTTCTGGGTGATTTGCTGCTTTGTCTTTTGGTACTGGTTTCATAAAACCATTAGCCTTCTCTTAATTGTCTGACAGTAAGATTATTATTGCTTTTGACTACACCTTAAGACATGAGTTCCTCCTGTGGAGGAGGAAAATATTTTCATTCTACCATTTTAAATTCTTGGTTAAGGCCCCTATCATGAAAGACAGATAAGAGAAAAACAAACAGAAGTTTATTAACATACATACCTCATATATACATGGAAAAATAACTCCCAGAGATGGCTTAGATTTTAGGCCTAAATCCCATTTTCAATTAAAGACAAAAGAAAGAAAGGTGTAGGGAGGCCGGGAAAAGCATGGCAAACATGGATATAGTTTGTTATGCAGATTTAAGTCAGTGCCTTCTCCACCGATGGGAGTCTCTTGTGATTTAGAGTTATCCTCTTCCTGATACAGAGAGATATACCCTTACAAATAGAGATTTCCTTTATAAATATAAATGTCCTTCGCAAAAGAGTAACTTCTACTCTGTTTCCAGACCTTCCGTGTGTCTGCTGTTTCTCAAAATAATCAGCTCAAAATATATATACCAAATATACTAAAAGGCATATTTTGGGGTAGATTTTCTGGTCTCCTATACTCTACTCTGTTCTAAGTAAAATCAGCCTGTCAGCAGAGCTGTGGAGTTGCCGGTCCTCTAGTCTCGCCTCTCCTCTTGGCCAGAACTTCTGTGGTCTTGCACTGAAGATAGGGCTGGGGACAGGATTGGTGGCCTGCTTCTCCTAGAGTGACACCTCTGCCCTGAAAGTGGGAGCTGAAAGGGACTGTAGCTCCTATCTTTTTCTGATTGTCTCTCCCTGCATAGAACCACCACCCTATGGGCAGGATCTGAGGGTGAGGTTTGCTATTGGGGCTCCAGTATTGCCTTGCGTGGGGTACAGCTCCTTCCACACACTATGGGTGGAGGTGGGAGGGGGAAGGGAGCCCTGGTCTTCTCTGCCATGGACCAGAGCTTCTATAATACAGAGCTGGTGGGTGGAGGTGGGGGCGGATGAGAGATGCCTGCAACCCATCCCTCTTGGGGTAGAACGGCAGCCCTAAAACCAGGAGCTGTGGGTACCGGGAGCCCCCATCTTCTTGGCTGCACTTTCTTGGAGGTAGAGCTGCTGTAACATGGAGCTGGGTGGGGTCGGAGTTTAAAGGGGAGGTAGGAAAGCAGGTTCTAGCTCAAATGCCACAGACTCATGCTGTTCTAAGTGTTTATTAGATTTTATTGAATAAATGCTTCTCAATTTGCTGTATGATCTTAGATCATTTGCTTAACAAGGACTTTAAATTGTTGTGTTTTATAATTTTTACCAGTTGATTTTTTTTAAAGATTTTATTTATTTATTTATTCATTTGAGAGAGAGAGAGAGCACACATGAGAGGGGGGAGGGTCAGAGGGAGAAGCAGACTCCCTGCTCAGCAGGGAGCCTGACGCGGGACTCGATCCCGGGACTCCAGGATCATGACCTGAGCTGAAGGCAGTGGCTTAACCAACTGAGCCACCCAGGCGCCCCCCAGTTGATTTTTTTAATGGGGTGAGAGTCCACTGAGCTCCTCACACTGTCCAGAAGTCCCCCCTGTCTTACTACTCTTGTTGAAAGTACCACGATCCAAGTAAATTAACAGATAAAATGCAGCCAATATAATAAAGGCTTTTTCCTATAATTGTGTCCATGCCTCAGCTGTACCTGCTGACGTGGATCTCTGTCCCACTGGTGACTCATGCTCTCTTTTGTCCTTGGAGGCTTGAAAGCCCCTTTTTAAGTTTGTTTTTTTTAGTAGTCTCTGTACCCATTGTGAGGCTCGAACTCACGACTCCGAAATCAAGAGTCATATGCCCTTCTGACGAAGCCAGCCAGTTTGCCGAGCCTTTGTTTAAGGCGAGAGCAGCCTAAGAGTTCTCCTGCCTCTGTCCATGGGTGTATTCCTGTCTCTATAGCAACAGCCACTTACTTGCCCAAGGATAAAGCCATCATAAGCTGTAGTCACTTGTCAAGGACAAAATACTGATGGCATCTGCTAGGAAGACCACCCAGCATGCTGTTTCATCCCTTTCCCTTGCTCATGCCACACCTCCTCGTGCTTAGTCACTCAGCAAACATCTGTGGGACATCCATGAAGTGAGGCCTTGGGGCACAGCAGGGAAGCTCACAAGGTTCTCCTCTTGTGGGCTGACATGCTCTCTCTCTCTTTTTTTTTCTCAAGATTTTGTTTATTTATTTGAGAGAGAGAGCAAAAGAGAGAGCACGAGCGGGGTGAGAGGCAGAGAGAGAAGCAGACTCCCTGCTGGGCAGGGAGCCCGATGTGGGGCTCGATCCCGGGACTCGGATCATGACCTGAGCCAAAGGCAGACAGTTAACTGACTGAGCCACCCAGGCGTCCCTGACATGCTGTCTCTTAAAAGGAATGGCTTTTTCGCTACTTTTTGCCTTCCCATTTATCCCTGACCTAAATGTCCATTTCCCTTTCCTCTGAAATTCTGCATTTCCTAAGATGGGGACTGAGCATTCAGCCTTCATCACTGGATGCTCCTGTGGTGAGGGAGCTTGCTTGGGCTTGCTCATTGTTCTCTGCAACCTGATGCCTGTCCTGCAATGAAGGAATCCTCTCCTGGTTCTTTACCATCTCTAGAGTACCTGTTAGATTTTTGTTTTGGAATTTTGTTTATCACATGTGTAATTCTGTCCTAAAACAGCTACTACAGAGTCTTAAGAAAATACCTTGCATTTGGATAGCACTTGTGTATTGCATTTGTGTTAACAGGTGTTATCCTGATGTTTTCACTATAATCAAATGATTTCCTGAGGGCAAGTAGGAATGGGTATTTTTTCCCTATTTTACATAATGGAGGGTTGATCCCACCAAAGGTAATTTTAGGGACTCATCTAGAGTCCCAGAGTAAGAATGGATCTGAGATCTCCCACCTCCTAGCCTTCCACAGGACTCTAGAATTAGGAAGTACGCTCCCATCAAGGGCAATCAGTACCTTAGGTTAGGACACAATTTGGTGTGCTGAGAATTCTCTCAATCACTTGGGATGGGGTAAGAGACATTCAGCTGTCGGCTGAACTCTGCAGGTAATTTGCAGACTTCCATTTCCTTCCTGTATCCTCCTCTACAAAGCCAGTAGCTCAGAGGCACAAATAGGGTTTCTCCCTACTTGTTATATTTATAATTGCTGGCAGTCATTCCAGCTCTGCTGCCCAGCTGTATGGGTTCCCACCTTCTAGACTGGACCAAATTTACCTCCTTTGATCTTGGTTTTCCTATATGTAAAATGGGGGCTAATACCCCTTTCCCATTTATACCTTAACAAATCATAGGTTATAATATGGATGCTCTGGAATAATACACGGTGACCCAAAGTTAAAAGATTAGGACAAATGGAAGAGCCCACTCTAGCTCCAGCTCTGACAAGGATTATTTTGCAACTACCAAGGAATGGAGTGATTTTTTTGCTCTGCAGCCTCCCGGAGGACTGATGTCTCATCTGTGAATTTGGTGCATAGTACTTACAGCCTTATGCCGATCTCAATCTTGTTTCTCCTTCCTTCTTGGATTATGCTAATATATTTGTATAGTCTACTATTTTTAAAGTAGTGCCTTCTATATTATCTCACACAATTCCTAAAATAACTCTTGTGACTTAGGCAGGCCAGGTATGGTCGTTTCCATTTCTCTCCCCTCAGCTTCTTCACCCCATCAGCACTAGTCCCTTCATGGAGCCTCACTGCATTACCTCCTCCAGGAAGCTTGCCTGATTGGAATCTGGGAGAGCACAGCACTCTGTGGAGAGGAGGGGCCTGAGACACTTGAAGGAATGCATGAATTTATGACTCCCCAGTAGAATCACTCTCACTTGACAATGAAAAACAGAGGTTCTGACCTTTGTTTTTGTTGTTTTGTTTTGTTTTATCTAAGTACAAAATGCTAAGGTTTTAAAACATGAGCATATCTGACATTTGGGGAATGGGCACCATACAATTCTTACCATGTGATTACCTTGTTATTACATTAGCACCATTTTTTTTTTTTTTACACAAAAGGGGGGAAATGTACAACTGCAAAGCTTTTTATTTTTTTTTTTTAAGATTTTACTTATTTATTTGATGGAGAGAGACACAGCGAGAGAGGGAACACAAGCAGGCGGAGTGGGAGAGGGAGAAGCAGGCTTCCCGCCGAGCAGGGAGACCCATGCAGGGCTCCATCCCAGGACCCTGGGATCATGACCTGAGCCGAAGGCAGACGCTTAACGACTGAGCCACACAGGTGCTTCAGCTTTTTATTTCTATATAAAGCCTAGATGCTTTTAGCAGCACTCACTACTTCCTTTAAATGTGCTGAGAGGATGGAAAGTTTAGAGACCATCCTTCAGCTTTGCTCTGGAGGAACTGTGTGATATTGTCTGAGGTTTTTTTTTTTCCAGGAAGTTAAAATAATCCTTTTTTGTTTAGTGTCTATATCCACAAAATGAAAGATGTGTTTTAGGAAACTTGGGGGCAAAGGCAATTATTCAGATGATTCAGGCCAAAATCCATCCTGCCATGAAGGAGGAAAACAAAGTATACAGTTGGAGCTGAGCTGTCCAGTTTGCATGTTGGCATCTCTCAAATTCATGGAATGAATTATTCCTTTGCTTGTGTTAGTAGAGAATTTGGGGAGGGGGCTCTGTTAGTTTATTAAGACTGATAAGTGAATGCTTTCAAGCTACTGACCTCCTACAACCAAAGGATAGCAGAGACCCAAGGAACCTCTAAATCCTGGGAAATTACTAGGATTCTAAAGGACTTCTACCTTCCAAGGGCACCCTCTAAATTACATTCAGAGAGGCAGGAGAAAAGGAGCACTCACTTGGTTGAGTACCCAATGTGTGCTGGACATTGTACTGGGTGTTTTATATAACTTCTTTCCCCCTTAAAATTCTCATGACAACACTCTGAGATTAGAATTTATAGATGAGAAAATCAAGGCTCAAAGAAATGAAAGTGCCCCAAACAGCTGGCCAAACTGCGATGAGAACCTCTAAAACTTTGCTAGTTCCCCAAATTCTTGAATCATCTACCACAATTACACCTGCTTCTGGAGCATTCTAGGTGTAATTCAAGTTAGTTCATTATGAGTTAGATTCATCTTTGAGCACCTACAGTGTGTGGACATAATGCCGGGAGCTGAAGACACTAAGATAAATAAGTCAAGGCCCAACCTGTTGAGGTATCGTATCAGATTCCTGTGAGCAAACTGCTGTGGGATTGCAAAGGAGATACTGATCAGCTGTTTCCTAGGAAAATCCTTAAGGGCCACCATAGGAAGGGGAGAGGTCTAAAACCGCAGGGTCACCTGGACCCAGGATCTATTCTCCTCCTGCACCAGGCCACATGGTTAGATGGAGAACCCCACATAAGTTAGTTCACAGCAGGAAGCAATACTGCAGATCAAAAAGAGTCTGGCATTTGAGCACAAGGGGTCTGGGCTCAGATTCCAGCTCTGTCATTTACAATGTGTGTCACGTGCAAGTTATTTAACCTGAGTCTTGGGGCTTGCCTTTCTAAAAACATTTGGATAAAAATGCCAGCTTCATGGGATTGTTATGAAGCAGAATCTCAAGATCCTTTACATTTTGGTTCTACTCTCTCTTCACAAATGTGGAAATACATGTCAATTCCTATCCCTGGCCCTCCAGACAGAGGGCCCTTTGAGGACAGAAGCAGTGAGAAACCAGGCCAATATGCTCTACAGTCTCAGGTGAAGAGACCAGGCCCAGGAGGCAGGCAGGCAGGCAGGCAGCATAAAATAAACCAGAAAAAGATCAGCCCTAGGGTCTGGCCAGGACACTCAGATGTAACATCTCAATGATCTGTTGGAAAACAAACCAAATGGGAATTACATTTACCAGTGATAATATTTGGGTACTGATGAAGAGGGGCAGACCATAAATATTAAGAAGCCAGGGCTGTGGGCGCCTGGGTGGCTCAGTCAGTTAAGCATCTGCCTTCAGCTCAGGTCATGATCCCAGGGTCCTGGGATTGAGAGCCCGGAGTCAGCTCCCTGCTCAGCGGGGAGTCTGCTTCTTCCTCTGACCCTACCCCCTTCTCTCTCTCTCTCCCTCTCAAATAAATAAATAAATAAATAAATAAATAAATAAATAAATAAATAAATAAAATCTTAAAAAAAAAAAAAGGAGCCAGGGCTGGGAAGACAGACAGAAAGGATTTTTTTTTTTTTTAAAGATTTTATTTATTTATTTGAGAGAGAGAGAGTGAGAGAGAGCACATGAGAGGGGGGAGGGCCAGAGGGAGAAGCAGACTCCCCGCCGAGCAGGGAGCCCGATGCGGGACTTGATCCCGGGACTCCAGGATCATGACCTGAGCCGAAGGCAGTCGCTTAACCAACTGAGCCACCCAGGCGCCCAGACAGAAAGGATTTAATAGCCAATCTAGTGAAGAAGAAGGCCAACTCTGGAATGAGGCATGCTCCCCAAAGGTCCCAGGCTGTGCTCTAGGAGTTAATGAGACAGATTGTCACCAGGCTGTGCTGCAGCTGGGAAAGGGGCTAATGAGACTGCAGATCACCTGTCCTCAGGCCAGCAGTAGTCATGTGTCACCAAGTAGGGAGGCCAGTTCCCCTCTTAGAACCATTCATCTGAAACTGTATGTGTGATGTAGTGTTTGCTTCTCAGCTTCTTATTAGTGACACTGTCTCCTTATCTTGGCCCAGCTGCAACAGGAGACAGTTCCCTGATTACCTGGCTAGACAGAGATGCCTCTCAGGAAGGCCAGAGGTGGGTTCATGGATGGAAAAGGGAGACATGGGCACATGGGCACAGTGAGAAGACAGATACTCTCTTGGCTTTGCAGTGTGAACCCTGGGTGATGGGTATATCCTAGATTACTGGATTTGGATGGATGGTGGGGGCAGGAGTGTATGAATATCTGAATTGTTTTAGATGGGGGGATGGGGCAGAGGGAGAGGGAGAGAGAGACTCTTACGTAGGCTTCATGCCCAGCACGAGCCTGATGTGGGGCTCGATCTCACGCCCGAAATCGAGAGTCAGATGCTTAACTGACTGAGCCACCCAGGCATCCCTGGATATCTGAATGTTTAACAAGCAAATAAAAGTCTGGCTTTATAGGTGACCTTGGCCATAATCACAGTTATATTTGGGAATCCAGAAGACCACTCTTAGGTTCAGTGATTCATTAGAAGGAATCACAGAACTCAGCAAAGCTATTATACTCATGGTTATGGATTATTCCAGTGAAAAGATACAGATTAAAATCAGCAATGGATGGTGAGTGCTGTGAATTGTGTAAGACTGATGAATCACAGACCTGTACCCCTGAAACAAATAATACATTATATGTTAATAAAAAATAATAATAAAAATAAGAGGAGCTTAAAAAAAAAAATCAGCAATGGAAAAAGGCTCATAGGACAGAGTCCAGAAAAGACTAGTGTGAGCTTTCAGTTGTTTTCTCCTAATGGAGTCATATGGACAGTGATTAATTCTCTCAGCAATGACATGTGACAACATATGTGGAGTCTTAGTATTGTCAACTAGGGAAGCTCACCAGAGCCTTGGTGCAGGGTTTTTATAGGGCGCCAGTCATATAGCCATGGACGCCCATGTGATTAACCCTAGCTGCTCAGTCTCCAGCCCCCCAGAGGTCAAACTGATACCATACGGTCCAGGGCCCCCACCATAAATCATACTGTTGCCATAAACCATTTGGTGTGGCCAAGGCCTCAGATAAACAAAGATACTCTTAACAAGCAGGAAATTCCAAGGGCTTAGAGGTTCTCTCTGTGGAGCTGGGCAAGGGTCAAACCCTTCTTTGGGCTTTTCAAGGTTTGCACAACCCAGACCTGCTGAGTTATCCTTTACTGCACAATGGCAGAAATACAGGAGTGCTAGTCCCTTTCCTTCCAGGAGAACAGCATTTGTTTGACATGTGGCTTGATATTCTAAAACATGTGTATGACTCTTTTCTGCCCAGCTGAAATCTTATTTGGATGCTGTATTTGGCCGGGCTTGGTGGTAGTGTTATAAAGAGGGAAATGCACTAGATCAGGAGGAGGAAATATGGGTCAGCTTTGGAGCTCTGTGCCAATTGACTGCGAAGCCACAGAGAAGTCCCTCAGCCTACTTGGTTCTAGCATCATCCCTGTCAGACAGGACTGGTAATACTTAATCTACCTCCTGTGGGTAACACCAACCCTTGCTGGGAGGATCAAATTACACAATAAATGCAAAATCAACTTGAAAATTTAACACAATACACAAATGAGATCTCTGTGATTAAAAGTGCTTTTGCTGATCAATAGAGTTTCAAGGGAAAAAACACAACACAATTCCTGATCCAGAACATTGGTTGGGGTCAGTGATAATTTAAATAAAAATTTTTTAGACCTTATTTTTTAAAAAGATTTTATTTATTTATTTGAGAGAGAGAGAGAGAGACAGAGAGAGTGAGAACACAAGTGGGGTGAGGGACAGAGGGAGAAGCGGACTCCCTGCTGAGCAGGAAGCCTGATGTGGGGCTCGATCCTGGGACTCCAGGCTCATGACCTGAGAGCCAAAGGCAGACGCTTAACCAACTGAGCCACCCAGGTGCCCTAGACCTTATTTTTTTATTTTTGAAAGATTTTATTTATTTATTTGACAGAGAGATAGAGAGCACAAGTAGGCAGAGCGGTAGGCAGAGGGAGAGGGAGAAGCAGGCTCCCCACCAAGCAGGGAGCCCGACGCGGGGCTCGATCCCAGGACCCCGGGATCATGACCTGAGCCGAAGGCAGCCGCTTAACCAACTGAGCCACCCAGGTGCCCCTAGACCTTATTTTTTAGAACAATTGTAGTCACAGCAAAGTTGGGCAGAAGGTACAGAGAGTTCCCCTATATCCCCTACTTCTACATATGCACAACCCCTCTCACTATCAAAATCTGCCACTAGAGTTTGCTCTACTGAGGAACCTACATTTGCTACATTGAGGAACCTACATTAACACATTATCACTCAAAGTCCACAGTTCACATTAAGGTTCACTGTTGGTGTTGTGCATTCTATGGGTTTGGACAAACGTATCATGACATGTAGCCACCATTATAGTATCATAAAGGGTAGTTGTGGCAATGGTAATTTTTACCGTTCCTGAAAGATTGATTGAAAACCTCAAAGATGATGAAAAATGCTGTTAAAATACCTAAAGGTTGGACAGGGCTTGTTAATGCTACCCATCATCTTCACTGGCTATCTGACAAGCCCTCTATCTAGAAGGCATCTACTCTGGTTCAAATTGTTCTCTTTTGAAATCACCATAGCAGGTTGGTCAGCATCATCCTTTCACTGGGGAGGTCTGGAAGGGGCCGCCACATACGGCCCTTGCTGGTTGTGAACTGTACAACTCTAGGGGGCACTATTCACGTAGACTGCAGCATAATCACACTCCTTGGAATTGTGCGCTGTGGAAGCCCTGATCCTGGGAAGGATCTAAAAGAATCTATTTAGAAGTCTTTAGACCTATGTTTAACCAGGCTGTGCTAAAATCAGATTCTTGTAGTTAAGGTCATTTTTAGATTCCCCTATGTCTAAAGAGTTTAAAAATCAGTTTACTACAAATTATTTGCTGTAGATAAGAATTATTGATCATTTTCCTATGGAACTGCTTTCTTTATCAATAGTCTTTCTGACACAGAGGGATGGAAAGATTTTTTTTTAAGATTTTATTTATTTATTTGTCAGAGTCTAGAGAGCGAGAGAGTGAGCACAAGCAGGGGGAGCGGCAGGCAGAGGGAGAAGCAGGCTCCAGGCTGAGCAGGGAGCCCGATGCGGGACTCGATCCCAGGACCCTGGGATCATGACCTGAGCCGAAGGCAGTTGCTCAACTAACTGAGCCACCCAGGCACCCAGCACCTGTTATTCTTTTTTTTTTTTTTTTTTTTTTAAGATTTTATTTATTTATTTGACAGAGAGAGAGGGAACACAAGCAGAGGGAGTGGGAGAGGGAGAAGCAGGCTTCCCGCTGAGCAGGGAGCCTGATGCGGGGCTCGATCCCAGGACCCTGGGATCATGACCCAAGCCAAAGGCAGACGCTTAACCAACTGAGCCACGCAGGTGTCCCTGTATGGAAAGATTTTGACTCTTGATATTTAGAAACTCAAACACTGTGGCTCTAGTTGAGACATGCACTTGAGTGGGGGGCTGTTAGGCCCAAATCATATTATCATGAGTGGCTGCCTATTCCTCCTCCCAGGATTCTCCTCTCACAGAGTTTACTTAGGGTAAAAAGGACAAATCTTTAAATTTTCAGTTATGAATATGCCTTAGGGTCTATGGGAATGTTTCATTTTCATGATTCTTCTATCTCGTTGCCAGCGGTAGCTGAGAGTTGATGACATTGAACGTATTATGCTACTAAATTTGAAGGACAGTGACACTCATTGTGTCATTAATTAAGTTGCACTCATTTAACTGATTAGACAAATGCAAGTGTGGAAAAATGCTTTTCAATATTTTTTTCCTTCTTATTTATACCAACCAGTAGAAATTCTTAATTAGGCCTTCAGCAGAAAGTATTCCATAAGCTGGGCTTTTCCTTCATCTTGAAAACTCACTATGTTAAATATCCTTTACATTCAAAAGTTAGGGAGGGATAGCTGCTTTCAGTCTTACCTTGCCTACACAATCTCCATTTCTTAGATCATTGCTATTGCTTTTTCTGTGCTTTATACACAGCTTTTGCCATACTGTTCCTCTAGCTAGATTAGGGCTACAGAGACCAATAGAAGTGGTGGCTTTTATTTTTCTCCCTCAAGAAGGCATCCTTAGAATAACATTTTCTCACATAATTTGTAAAAAAAAAAAAAAAAAAATAAGGCAACTGGCTTGATTTGTGTTATTTGAAGAACTAGTAAGACTTTCAGAATGTTTTGGTCATGCATGTTAGTAAAGAAGTTTGATCCCTTGGGGAACCTGGGTGGCTCAGTCAGTTAAGCATCTGCCTTCAGCTCAGGTCATGATCCCAGGGTCCTGGGATCAAGTCCCATCGAGTCCCGCATGGTGCGGGGGGGGAGGGGGGGTCCCTGCTTAGCAGGGAGTCTGCTTCTCCCTCTCCCTCTGCCCCTCCCCCCTGCTTGTGTGCTCTCTCTCTTGCAAATAAATACATAAAATCTTTAAAAAAAAAGAAAAAAAGATGTTTGATCCCTTAATTTTGTTTGTGTATTTCGATTACTTTTTTCATTACTGATTCCTACAAATATGATCCCTTCCTCATGCTTTTGCTGCTGTTTTTGAAGTCACTCCTGCCCCTCTTGCTGGATCTCTTCTTCTTCCCATTCTACTGACCTTGCTAATTTCTTTTTTTTTTTTTTAAGATTTTATTTATTTGCGAGAGAGAGAATGAGAGACAGAGAGCATGAGAGGGAGGAGGGTCAGAGGGAGAAGCAGACTCCCTGCTGAGCAGGGAGCCTGATGTGGGACTCGATCCCGGGACTCCAGGATCATGACCTGAGCCGAAGGCAGTCACTTAACCAACTGAGCCACCCAGGCGCCCTGACCTTGCTAATTTCTAAGAGCCCAGAGTTTTCAGTGCAGGACTGGGGAGGGCATAGGAGACCACTGAGGGTAGGACCAATTAGTATACCAATTGACATGTCCCTCAGAGGGGGCATTCAGACAGCTGTGCTGGACTCTCTGCTGATCTTCTGCCTCTACATACATGCCTTTGTTTTTCCTTTAATTTATTTATTTTTAAAGATTTTATTTATTATTATTTTTAGAGAGTGAAAGTGAGAAAGAGAGGGCGCGTGTAAGCGTGAAGCAAGCACAGGGGAAGGGGCAGAGGGAGAGAGAGAATCCCAAGCAGACTCCATGCTGAGCGTGGAACCAAACGCAGGGCTCGATCCCACGACCCTGAGATCATGACCTAAGCCAAAATCAAGAGGTGGACGCCTAACCAACTGAGCCACCCGGGTACCCCTGTTTTTCCTTTTAAAAGCACTGCTTGTCCTCTGCCCACCTCCACCAAGTCTCTCACATTCCCAACAACATCAAATATTTGTGGTTTTTTTGTTTTCTTTTTTTAAGATTTTATTTATTTATTTGAGAGAGAGAGAGAGACAGAGATAGCAAGAGAGAGCACACGCAGGGAGGAGAGGGAGAAGCAGGCTCCCCGCCGAGCAGGGAGCCTGACCTGTGGCTCGATCCTAGGACCCTGGGATCATGACCTGAGCCGAAGGCAGCCGCTTAACCACCTGAGCCACCCAGGTGCCCCCAACTATTTGTTTTTAAATATAAATGTTCACCTCCCCAGGGATCAAGAAGAGCCAGAGAAAAGCCAAACAGAAGGGGAAGATGCCTGGAAAGGCATTGAAACCCTAAGGGAGAATTTTTTTTTTCCTTTGTGAGAACTGACCTTCCAGAGAAAGCAAATTAAATTATCATCCTCATCTTTGTGCTGTGACATCATTAAAGTGCACATTATATACCGATACCCTTCGTTTTGTATTCATAACCTTAAACCCGAATTAATCTATTTTCACATGGAGTTAGCAAGTTCGTTAATGGTGACTAATCAAAAGCCTGAATCATTCAAGAAAAGCAGCTTTGGACACAAATAACAGGAAAAATTACATTCCTGCTTGCAAAGGAATAACATTCCCATCCTCTATTTTTGGGAAATTCTGCTCTGCTGTCTGAAGTGGGGTTTAAGTTGCCTAGAGAGAAGAAAATCCTCAATTAATATGGAGCATATCCTACACGGTCTCACCAGTGTATTCATTTAGCTAGTGAGCATTTAGTAAGCTCTGGTTTTGAGTCCAAGCTCTTACCGTGCATTTTTCCTCTCATAGAGTTATTGGGAACATATGACTTGTGAGTATTTGCTGAGGAGTCATTTATGAGAAGTTTGGGGTCACTGCCTTTGAACAGCTTTTATTTATATATATATATATATATATATATATATATATTTTAATGTTTTATTTATTCATGAGAGAGAGAGAGAGAGAGAGGCAGAGGCAGAGAGAGAAGCAGGCTCCCCGCCTAGCAGGGAGCCCGATGCGGGACTTGATCCCAGGACCCCGGGATCATGACCTGAGCCGAAGGCAGACGCTTAACCATCTGAGCCACCCAGGCGCCCTGAACAGCTTTTAGTCATGTCACAGAGAAAACAAATCAACAGCCATGTGTGTGACACAGTGGGACCACACGGGGTGCTATTAGAGTACAGAGAAGGAATCCCAAATGTAGCCTTGGGCAGTCAAGGAGGGTGAGACGGTGGCATCTAAGCTGAACTCAGGAGGACTGGACACAAGCTTGGTAAAGAAGGTGGGCAATGCCATTCCAGGTAGAGGGAACCGCAGTGCACAGGACTGGAAATGCATTACGAGTATAGATGCAATGCAAGGCCATTGAAGAGTTGTAGGAAAGAGTGGATCTGATCATATTTGCCTTTTAGAAAGCCGTCTCTAGTTTCAACGTGGAAAGTTGACCATGGAAAGGCTAACCTAGGGGCAGAGAAGTGAAGTTGGTGGTCTTTATTTCTCCTGCGAAGGATGGTGATAGCTGGCTGGAAGGTAGTGAAGTCAAGGATGGAGAGAAATGAACATCTTCAATATATACAGGTGACCCTTAAACAGCACAGGGGTTAGGGGTGGCAACCCCCGCCCCCCCCCAGCAGTTGAGAATTTACATATAACTTTTGACTCCCCCAAAACTTAACTACTAATAGCCTAGTGTTGACTGGAAGCCTTGTCAATAACATAAACAGCCGGGGCGCCTGGGTGGCTCAGTCGGTTAAGCGTCTGCCTTCAGCTCAGGTCATGATCCCGGGGTCCTGGGATCGAGCCCCGCATCGGGCTCCCTGCTCTGCGGGAGGCCTGCTTCTCCCTCTCCCACTCCCCCTGCTTGTGTTCCCTCTCTCGCTGTGTCTCTCTCTGTCAAATAAATAAATAAAATCTTTAAAAAAAAAAATGTTAACATAAACAGTCGATCAACACATATTTTGTATGTTACATGTATTATATACTGTATTCTTACCATAAAGTAAGCTAGAGAAAGGAAAATGTTAAGAAAATCATAAGGAGGAGAAAATACATTTACAGTACTGTACTGTATTTGTTGAACCCGCACAGCTCAAACCCAGGTTTAAGGGTCAGCTGTGTTCAGGAGACGGAAGAGTCCACCAGATTGGCTGGATGATTAGATGTGGAGGAGGGGCAGATGTTGGAAAGACAGAAGTCAAACGCAGAGCTTCTGCCCTCCGGGAGCTTACAGAATGCTTGAAGGACAATCTGTAAGCAGAAACCTTGATGTACCAGTTTAGTGTATTGGAAAGAGCCCGGGCTTTGAAATCAGCCAAACTTGCCTTGAATCCCTGTCATTCCATTGATCAGCCACCTGACAGAGACCGCTTGAACACACTGCATCTCAGTCTCCTTATTACCTTACAGGTGGTTGACGCTCCCTGGTGGTCTAGTGGTTAGGATTCGGCACTCTCTCTCTCTCTTACCTTACAGGTGCCTATGAGCTTTCATGTGTGAAAAGCGTGTGGTACCTAAGAACTGTTCTATAAATATTAGTAAATATTTCTATAAAAGAATAATTATAATTATTACTCCAGCACCAGGAAGATAATACCAGTCATGATTATGCAAAAACAGTTAAAGACGTTTATGGGTTAATGTATATATTTTTGGGGAGTCAAATATATATTAAAGGATATTTTTGCTCTTTTTTAAAAAAGATTTTTATTTATTTGACAGAGAGAGACAGCGAGAGAGGGAACACAAGCAGGGGGAGTGGGAGAGGGAGAAGCAGGCTCCCCGCTGAGCAGGGAGCCCGATGCGGGGCTCGATCCCAGGACCCTGGGATCATGACCTGAGCCGAAGGCAGCCGCTTCACCGACTGAGCCACCCAGGCGCCCCGATATTTTTGCTCTTAAAAGATTCTGAGGAAGAGAAGACTCCTTCTAGTGTGCAATTAGGAAAACAAATAGAAATATGTATTATGTTTCTGAATATCTTAGGGCAATGGGTTCCACACCGCCCTGAATCAACATTTTATCCCTATGATGGGCAGGAAGTTCTTCCACCTATCTGACTGCAATCCCTCTTGCTTTATTTTAGTCTGTCTGCCTTTGCCTGGTTCTGTTAGGTTTCTTCTTGCTGTTCCAAGTGTAGTTATTCTCTTGCCAGGGAGTGGTTTATTACTATTGTCTCAGACATTATTGTGTGGGGCTTTAACTATGTTGTTCTTAGCTCTGCCTCAAGAATATGTTGTCTTATTTCTTGGAATTGTTGTTGCCGTCTCTACAGACCTTGCTCACCAATTGTCTACGTAGACAAAATATTTACAAATTCTTTTTTTTTCATAAATGTTCCCTTCTCTGATGGAAATGTTTCAGAATTAGATAGTAGCAATGGCTGCACAACATAGTAAATATACTAAAACCCACTGAATTGTGCACTTTAAAATAGCGAGTTTTATGTTATGTGAATTATATCTCAGTAAAATAAAATAGAAAATAAAATGCTTTGGTTAAAAAAAAAAATGTGCTGTTCTTCTGCCATCTCTTTGGTGGCAATCTTTTTGAATGGCTTTTATTTGCATGCAAAACATTGCCTAAGCCAGCATCATGCGGTTCCAAGGGAGCCGTTCTAGATCCTTGATATGCAGAAATGTTCATTCCCACTTTATTTTTTTTTTTAAGATTTTATTTATTTATTTATTTGAGAGAGAGCCAGAGAGAAAGAGCACAAGCGGAAGGAGGGGCAGAGGGAGAGGGAGGAGCAGACTCCCTGTGGAGGAGGGAGCCCTACGCGGGGCTCAATCCCAGGACCCCCGGATCATGACCTGAGCCGAAGACAGACGCTTAACCTACTAAGCCACCCAGGCGCTGTCATCCCTTTTATAGATGGGAACCTGAGGCAAAGAGAGGCACCTGATTGACCCAGAGTCACCCAGCTGCTAGACACCTGCACAGAATTGATCCGACAACACGATCTGGTGTGGCTGCAGGCAAACTGGACTTGGCAATTTCTGCTTTTGGAGTTTTCCCGACCTCCTTCTTCAAGGGTACCCACAGCCAGCCCTTGCTCTCTTCTATTTTTGCTTCTTCTAGTCAAATTTGCTTCTGGAAAGGATCTAGCCTACTTTCAGTGTATTTCAGAGCAGGTACTACCATTCTCTAGGAGATTTTCCCTTAAATCCTTGTCTGTATTTAGTAACCAGAAGGTATTGTTCCCTATAGGGAAAAGCAGGCACTAACAAGGCAGCTCAGGGAGGGAATGTTCTGGATTCTCCCCAGAGTTCTTCCAGTGCTGCCACATCCCTCCATCTATTCTGTCTCTATGTAAAGTCAACTGTATATCTGAATAATGACTCTGTTCTTCCCCCCAGCTGTCAATGGTATTGACTCTGAGGCTTCACTGTATTTGAGGCTGTATGGGGCAGACAGACCCAGTCTCTGACCTGAGCCTGTCCACAGACTGCTGGTAGACCTTGGGTGGGTTATTTTGAGCCTCGGTATCCTTGTCTACAGTCTGGCCACAGCAATCCTTATTTTATAGGATTGAATGGAAGCAAGTGTAGAGTTTCCAGGCCAGCATAGTGCTCAGATCGCTGGGCCTTGTAAAATCTCCTTTCTACCTGCTTCTAAGTCAAAACCCCTGAGCTTGGCCCATGTTTTCATTGCAGTTCCTATCTTCGGTCGGGAAGTGCTCTTGGAATGGCTGCAATTTGTAATGAGGCAGCTTGCCACAAGAAATCTAGTGGGTTGAATTGTGTCCCTGCAAATGATATATCCGATTTCTAGCCCCCCATACCTGTGAAGGTGAACTTACGTGGACATAGGTTGTGAAAATTAATAAAAGGAAATCTTGTTTAGAATGGAGTCCAGGAGGTCAGCAGGGGGAGCTCTAATGTCCTACCGCTGGTCAGGTGCAGACCGGACAGGTAGAGATGAACCTTGCATGTGGAAGTGACTTTCCTATCCCAGGAGGAGGAAGAAAGGCTTTCCTCCTCCCCTGGCAACAACCCAGCAAGTGAGAGACACTCACGACTTGGCCAGTGGAAGGCCACTACACTTTGAACTCCCAGTTTATTACAGTGGCCTTTTTGTTTATAACAGCCTATCCAACTTCCCCCTTTTCTCTATAAAAGAGCATTCCTCGGGCGCCTGGGTGGCTGAGTTGGTTAAGCGACTGCCTTGGGCTTCAGTCATGATCCCAGAGTCCCAGGATCGAGTCCCGCATCAGGCTCCCTGCTCTGTGGGTAGTCTGCTTCTCCCTCTGACCCAACCCCCTCTTGTGCTCTCTCTCTCTCTCTCAAATAAATAAATAAAATAGAATCTTAAAAAAAAAAAGAGCGTTCCTCTACTTTGTTCTGCAAACTAGCCCATGGTTCTTCCGTAGCTTGCTTGTTGCCGATTGCAATTCTCTGCTATTGCTGAATAAACCTCTCTTTGCTGGTAAGATAACTGGTGGTTTTATTTTTAAGGTTAACAGGGACTTTGCAGAGGTTATTCAGTTAAGGGGAGATCATCCTGGATTTAGGGTGGGCCCTAAATCTGATGATTGAGGTCCCTTATGAAAGAAACGAGAAGGAGGTTTGAGACCGAGACACAGAGGAGAAAGCCTCGTGACCACAGAGGCAGAGATTGGAGTTGTGCTGCTACAATCCAAGGAATGTCTGGGACCACTTGAAGCTGGGAGAGGCAAGGAAGGATTCTCCCCTACAGCCTTGAGAGGGAGCATGACCCTGATGACACCTTGATTTCAGACTTCTGGCCTCCAGAACTGTGAAAGAAGAAATTTCTGTTGTTTTAAGTCACCAAACAACAATGTGTTAGTTTGTTACAGCAGCCCTAGGGAACTAATAAGCTGCCTGAAGGAAGGACAGTTATTCGTTAATGGATATGTCCAGAGAAACTCGCATACCTGTTTGCTAGTGCTTTCCCATCTGGGTGTGTTTAGAGCATCAGGAGAGGCAGGAAGCCTCCCAGTAGCCATCTGGTCTCCCTCCCCATCTCCGGGCAGAGCCAGCACCTGCACATGGATGGTCCCAGACTGCATGTGGCGGGGTTACCAAGTGGGATACATCACATGGGAGGCACCTGTAGACCTCTTCACATGGAGGCAGAATACACACATAGCTCTATAAATGTTCTCCCGGAAAGGTCTGGCCTGAAGCATAATGGCAGTAAGGTAATTACATCTCCGCAGGAACGCAAATTGCCAGTTACCATAGTGCTAAGCAGTAGCTGCTAATTTTCTTCTTTGACCAACAATGTCTTGAAATTACTCTTGATGAAATAGGATCGACATTATTTTCCTCTGTATGCATTGCATCTATCAATTGAAATGGAAGAAAAAAAATTCATTACCAGCTTTCATAGATAGATAGATAGAGATATTTAGGATTATCCCTCAGGACTCACAGAAGCCAATGGAAAGGAAAGGTTGTAATACTAAGTGCATATACTTTAAGGGGATGGCAAATAAGAACAAAGCCCTGCTAGCTTACATGGACAGCTTTGTATCCTACCCTGTGGGCCCACAGGGTGTGTGTGTGTGTGCCAGAGGGAACCTGAGGTGGCCAGCTCTTCACAACTTCTGTCCTATAGACAGTTGCTTACCCCACTCCTCACCACTGGAATCATTTGAAATATATAGCATCTGGGGTGCATGGGTGGCTCAGTCTGTTAAGCGTCTGCCTTCGGCTCGGGTCGTGATCCCAGGGTCCTGGGATCGAGCCCCGCATCGGGCTCCCTGCTTAGTGGGAAGCCTGCTTTCCCTCTCCCACTGCCCCTGCTTGGGTCCCCCTCTCGCCGTGTCTCTCTCTGTCAAATAAATAAATAAGATCTTAAAAAGAAAAATATATAGCATCTAAAAGTGATAAAATGCACAGTGGACCCAAGTAGCAGGATTTCTGACAATGAGGACCCACAGCTCAAATCAACAAAGAGAGAGCTGGGCTGCTGTGAGTGTCGCAGAGGCTCATGGTCTAACAGCCCGAAGGCGGCAGTAGCACAGATGCAGGGGATATTTGTGTCCTCCCATCTGCTGGAAGCCACTCTGGTACCTCCTACCTCACCTCTGAAGTTTCCTTTGAGGGAAGAGGGAGTGGAATGTGTGCAAGTTTTGACAGTGAATTCAACCTCCTCTCCCAGCAGAGCTAAAGGGCCTACTTCCCAAATGATCCCGTCTGACATTTAGATAACACTGGATTCAGTCCATCCCTCTCAGAGGAATTAACAAGTCAGGTCTCTCTGTCCAGGAGAGGACAACAGCAGAACATCTAGCTTGTTTTCTCACACAGAACTCTGAGCACTACGCAGCCTGGACATGCTCCCATTCAACACCTTTTAATGGAACAAGTTCATGCTAGGTAATAAACAGTAAATACAACCATTATCCATTTTGCCATCTTCAACCAATCCCTGGATGAGTTTCCAAAATCTAATTAAAATGTTTGAATAAGAGGGCGCCTGGGTGGCTCAGTCAGTTAAGCGTCTGCCTTCAGCTCAGGTCAAATGCCAGACTCATGCTGAGCCCAAGAAGTCCAAGATCAAGGTGTCTGCAGCTTTGGTTTCTGGCGAGGCCTCTCCTCCTGGCTTGCCGACAACCACCTTCTTGCTGTGGGCTTACGTGGCGTCTTCTTTATGAGTTTAGAGAGAGAGGGAGAGTGAGCTTTCTTGTGTCTCTTCTATTTTTTAAAATTTATTTTTAGATTTTATTTTTTTTAAGATTTTATTTATTTATTTGATGGAGAGAGACACAGCGAGAGAGGGAACACAAGCAGGGGGAGTGGGAGAAGGAGAAGCAGGCCTCCCGCTGAGCAGGGAGCCTGATGTGGGATCATGACTGAGACGAAGGCAGACACCCAACGACTGAGCCACCCAGGCGCCCCTAATTTTAGATTTTAAAATTTTCACTCCAGTATAGTTAACATACAGTGTTATATTAATTTCAGGTGTACAGTATAGTGATTCAGCAATTCTATACATTACTCAGTGCTCATCATGATAAGTGAACTCCTTAATCCCCATCACCTATTTCACTCATCCTACCCCTTGCCACCTCCCCGGGCATAAGCATCAGTTTGTTCTCAGTTAAGAGTCTGTTTTTTTTGGTTTGTCTCTTTTTTTTCTTTGTTTGTATTGTTTCTTAGATCCCGCATATAAGTGCAATCATATGGTATTTGTCTTTCTCTGATTGGCTTATTTTGCTTAACATTATACTCTCTATCTCCATCCATGTTGTTGCAAATGGCAAGATTTCATTCTTTTTATGGCTGAATAATATTCCATTGTGTGTATAAATTGTATATATACCACTTCTTCTTTATCCATTCATCAATCAGTGGACACTGGGGCTGCTTCCGTAATTTGGCTACTGTAAATAATGCTTCAGTAAACAAAGGGGTGCATATATCTTTTCAAATTAGTGTGTTAATATTTGTTGGGTAAATACCAGTAGTGGAATTACTGGATCATATGGTAGTTCTATTTTTAAGTTTTTGAGGAAACTCCATGATGTTTTGCAGAGTGGCTGCACCAGTTTGCATTCCCACCAACAGTGCACGAGGGTTCCTTTTTCTCCACATCCTTGACAACACTTGTTTCTTGTGTTTTGGATTGATGTCTCTTCTTTGAGGGATACTAATCCTATTGGATCAGGGCCCTGCCCTTATGACCTTATTTAACCTTAACTACCTCCTTGAAGGCCTTATCTCCAAATATAGTCACACTGGGGGTTAGGGCTTCAACATATGAGTTTGGGTGCTGGGTGGTGGGGGGGGGGCGGGGAGACAGGATTCAGTCCAAAGCAGAGGGGAATCTATAGGCAGTGGAACAGCTTCCCTGAGAAACTGTGGGCATGGGGACTCCATTCCCAGGGGAAGTAAAAGCTCGTTGGGCTGGTCCAGTTGCGTGCAACATGCTGTAGGGAGAACCAATTTCTGGCCATTTGGTGATGTGAGAAAGGGAAGGGCAGACTAAAAGCTCAGGTTGCTTGGGAAATAACATCATTTGATGAATGCTTTAATCTGGTAACCTCTCTGTCTCTCTCTCATAGTGGAATACTTGTGCATTCTTACTGCACAGATAGTACTAGGTTAGGAAGGAAGGAACAAATGCATGAACAAATGAACAAAGGAATGGATGAATAAATGAATGAATGAAGAAATTAGAGCCAGTAGAACTGTAGAAATGCAACTACAACCCCCCGGGGGGAAAATGGGGACTGAGAGGCAGTGCGTTCTCTTGATCATGCAAGCAGTTACTGGCAATTTGTTCTGGCCAGCAGAACATCTGATAGCACGACTCCAGGTGGCTGTGTAATGACCAATCTAGGAATAGAAATGGAATTGTTATTTTTTTCTGCCTGAAGACATTTTTTCTGTCCTTTGATGTAAAGGCCAAAGGCTATTCACCATGCCACTGAGAATTATAAAACCTTTCTGAAATATTCATCAAAGTTCTTTTTTTTAAATATATATTTTTAAAGATTTTATTTATTTATTTGACAGAGACAGAGACAGCGAGAGCAGGAACACAAGCAGGGGGAGTGGGAGAGGGAGAGGGAGAAGCAGGCTTCCCGCGGAGCAGGGAGCCCGACGTGGGACTCGATCCCAGGACTCTGGGATCATGACCTGAGCCGAAGGCAGCTGCTTAACGACTGAGCCACCCAGGCGCCCTTCATCAAAGTTTTGGACTGAATGTGTGATAGATAGGAAAACTGGGCTAATTTAAATCCCTACCAGAATTCATGAGGTAAAATGAGATATAAAAATTATAGCAGCAAAGACTCCTGTGGAAGCCACCACACCCAGTGCTGTGAGCTCATAGACAGCCACTGGTTTTCATTTCCCTGGTGGCTGAATGGGAATCAGGCAGTGGCCAAAGGGAATGCAAAGAAATGCTCCTCTCTTACTATGATGGTGTAGATCTCATGGGCTCTTCACAATGGCATGTGGGTCAGTGTTTACTGTAGCCTGGACTAGTACCCCTTTCTTATGGCATCTTAAGAGAAATAATCTCCAGGCTTGATAGAAACCCTTGATCTTCTTGCTTCAAAAGCTTGGAGGTCAATGAATTATTCACATTCCCATCTCCTTTCACCCTGATTTGTTAACCTGATACTTGCCAAATCAGGCCAAAAAGAAAGCAGGTAGAACCTTGACCTTCCAATTTTAGATAAATACCAATCTCTACGTTAAAGGCTATACAAATATTTGTGACTTTATCACTGGGACACAGAATTGGTGTATTATCTCCAGGTGATCCTCTTCTCTCTGCATTTGTATTTATATATTTATATATGAAGTTTAAGTTATTTATAAGGGTATCTGTCTATATCTATATTGATCAGTTGCTGTAATGGACAGAAGGAGGGAAAGAGAGACAAACTCATCAGTCGATGTCACATCATGGTAGAACATAAGGCTCGAACATAGGTTCAACCTTACCGAAACCCAGCTGGTCTGACCTTGGGAAGGACTTCCTCTCATTGAGCCTCAGGGCCTCCATCTGCAAATCCAGAGAATGAATTCATCTTTACTAAAAGCCCATCCAGTCTTTTTTTTTTTTTTTTTAAGATTTTATTTATTTATTTATTGGAGAGCGAGCGAGAGAGAAACAGCATGAGAGAGGAGAGGGTCAGAGGGAGAAGCAGGCTCCCCGCTGAGCCGGGAGCCCGATGTGGGGCTCGATCCCAGGACCCTGGGATCATGACCTGAGCCGAAGGCAGGCGCTTAACCAACTGAGCCACCCAGGCGCCCGCCCATCCAGTCTTTTGAATCTATAATCGTAAGTGTGACGGTCAGATGCTCTTCCATACTCTGCCACCTGGAGAGTGCATTCTGCTTTTATTTTCCATTTTGGTGATAGGGAATTTGAAGCCAGGCAAGGTTATGAGAGGCCCAGAGCAATTGGTGATGGAGGCTCATCTCCAATTCAAGGCTTTGGCTCCTGGCTCTCTGCTGCATTAACTGTCTTTTAGGTATGTGTTGACATCATATTGGCCTATTCACAATGCCATCCTGAATGACACCACGGACTGGGCAGAAATGTTACATTATTAAAACATTTTGCAGAGTCTTCTTAATGAGGTTTATACTCCTAGAAAGCAGACATAACAGCAAGCACATAAATCATTTATAGTATTATTTTTAGTTCCTGACTATTACCAAAAAAGTTTGAAGCAATTTACACTAAAAACAGGAATTACAATCTTAAAAAGCCAGGAGGAAAATTTGGGCAGAGAAGTCGCTGAGAAGCATCCCCAAACTAATGGCTAGGGAAAATAGACCTCTCCCTCTCTCTTTTTCTCTCTTCTTTCTTTTTCCTTCTCTTTCCCCTCTTGACTTGTATTAAGTTTTCCCTGTTATTTTCTCTTTTCTGTCCTTTTCTGCTTTCCCATCTATCTGGTGAAAGGTAAATTGAGTCAGGTTTCTGAAACTTAAAGCCAAAATCATCCTAGTAGACACATTTAATTCTCATGGCAGCTCATTAGGTATGAACTTTTATTACCCCCATTTTACAGATGAAGAAACTTGGGCACAGAAGGGTTAAAAATTGCCTAAAGTCACACAGCTGATAAATATGTGGAGCTGGGATTTTAATCAAGAAAGTCTGAATGGCTACACAATTAACCATTAATTTATATGCTCGTAAGTGTGAAGTCAGATTATAAACCAGGTCTGTTTGATTCAGGCCCCAATGATTTTTTTTTTAAAGATTTTATTTATTTATTTGAGACAGAGAGAATGAGAGACAGAGAGCATGAGAGGGAGGAGGGTCAGAGGGAGAAGCAGACTCCCCGCCGAGCAGAGAGCCCGATGCGGGACTTGATCCCGGGACTCCAGGACCATGACCTGAGCCGAAGGCAGTCGCTTAACCAACTGAGCCACCCAGGCGCCCAAGCCCCAATGATTTTGACTTTTAGACTCTGCTACCTGTGATAAAAATGATGATAAACATCACAACAAGTGCCCTCTTTAATCCCCATCACCCATCTAGCCCATCCACCCCACCTCCCTCCATCAACCCTCAGTTTGTTCCCCACCTTAAAGAGTCACTTAATGACTTGTTTCCCTCTCTCCTTTTGTTGCAATGAGCCCTGGGTGTTGTATATGTGATGAATCACTGGATTCTACTCTAGAAACCAGTATTGCACTGTATGTTAACTAATAAATTTTTTTTTTTTTAAAGATTTCATTTATTTATTTGACAGAGAGAGACACAGCGAGAGAGGGAACACAAGCAGGGGGAGTGGGAGAGGGAGAAGCAGACTTCCCGCTGAGCAGGGAGCCCGATGCGGGGCTCGATCCCAGGACCCTGGGATCATGACCTGAGCTGAAGGCAGACGCTTAACGACTGAGCCACCCAGGCGCCCCATTAACTAATAAAATTTAAATAAAAAATAAATTAAAAAAAATGATGAGCATACAGTAGTGATTACTGTAGCTGACGTTTATGTTTTTAATTTTTATTTATTTATTTATTTATTTAGTTTTAAAGATTTTATTTATTTATTTGACACAGAGAGAGAGCACAAGCAGGGGAGTGGCAAAGGGAGAGGGAGCAGGGAGCCCATGCGAGGCTTGATCCTAGGACCCTGAGATCATGACCTGAGCCGAAGGCAGACGCTTAGCGGACTGAGCCACCCAGGTGCCCCTGTAGGTGACATTTACTGAGCTTTTATAGTACGTCAGCATTAGTCTAAATATGTTAAATAAATTAACTCATTTAATCTTCACAAAAACCCTATGAGTTAGAAATACCATGAGGTATTTAGAAATACTCATTTCTATTCACATTCATATACTGAGGAACAGAAAGTTTATTTCTAAAAGTTTTTAATTAAGATATAATTCACATACCATAAAATTTACCCTTTTAAAGTATAAAATTTAGTGATTTTTAGGATATTCATTATGTTGCACAACCATCGCCACTATATAATTGTAGGACATTTTCATTACCCCAAAAAGAAGGCCTGTATGAATTCGCACTCCCCCCAGCCCCTGGCAACCACTAATCTACTTTCTGTCTCTATGGATTTGCCCATTCTGGACATTTCATATAAATGGAATCATACAATATGTGGCCTTTTGTGTCTGGTTTCTTTCACTTGGAATAGAGAAAAACAGCTACCATTTATTGGTTGCCATGACTACTGTGTCCTAAACACTGTTATGGAGCTTTGTGTGCATTATCTCTAATCCCCCCAATAACCTTGTGGCAGAGTAAAACTATTATCTTCATTTTAATGGGAATACTGAGTCACAGTGCTGTTCAGTAACCTGAATAGAGTGCAACAGCTTATAAACGGCAGAGTTAAAATGCAAACCTAGGTCTCTCTGTATCCAGATCCCACACCCTTTGCCCTACATCCCTCTGCCTCAAGGTCACATGAAAATGTGGGATAGTAACATGGTGGTCTTGAAGCCTGGGCAAAGGAGTCAAGTCAGCCTGATGGTGGTGGAAAGTACAGCCCCAAGCTCTCCTGGACTGGTGCCTGTCGTGGGGTCAGGGTAGGGGGCACCCCCTCCTGAGCCTGTGCCGTAGACCTCAACAAACTTATCTGCCGAGGTCCTGCTTGACCTCTTCTCTCTGGAGCTCCCTTGAGGCCCCAGGTACACTCTTTGGTTTTACTCAGTTTGGATGTGTAGGTTGAAGAACTTGTATGGTGGAATTTCTGAGAGCCATTTATGCTGTTATCTATCCTGACACTTTCTCCCAATGTAAAAATCTTCAAGCTGTGCCCTGGTGGGATCTGGGGTAATGCACTTTGAATGGAGAGGATCACATCTGATTGATAAAGCTGAGATGTGCACCGGGCCGTGGTGATAAATTATTCTTTGTTGGCTTTGGAGGATTTCACATAAAAGAAAAAGTGGTATCTCAAAGAGCAGAATCCTAGAATGTTAGAGTTGGAAGTGACCGCCCCCGCCCCCTGACCGAGTATTTAGCCTTTCTTTTTAGAGACAAATAAATCTACCAAGTCCCAGAAAGGAGTGTGGCACAGGGAATGTGGTGCGCTGGCTGCTTAACTCTGTGAGGCCTTGGCCCCAGTAATCCCCAAATTTCAGTGACACACAAACATATCAGGTGGTACTTGTATCGTAGACTCTTCTGGCTCTTGGTGCTGCCATATCACTGGCTCTCTTTTGTGAAAATGTGCCCTCTGCGGGATGGATCCTGGTCACTACCCAGAGCACTGATGATGATGATCATGATGATGAATGACAACATCATCTCCGAAAACCCCAAGAGTTGTGGAAATGACTCATGTTCTAGTGGTTCGCAAGGATGCCTCAGGGTACCAGCCCCCCAGCTGCCACCTCTCCTCAAAGTCACTCATCTAATGTGCCCCCTTCTCCTCCTAAAGGACCACTAGGGCAGCCTGAGAGGGGTGAGGAGACAGCGCAGGTCAGCCAAGCAGAACAAAAATACCCAGCACTACAATTAGCTCTTCCCATGTACCAGCCCCTAGAGTTCTTTCATTTACATTTTGCACACAAGCAGACGTTTATACTAATGTTTATGGACAATGAAGAATTCAGTGATGTTTTCCATGCTTTGTATAAGAAGACACAGAAATGGATACTACTGTTCTAGAAATAGTGCTTTCCAAAAGAGTTTGTTTCAATGATTTGGAAAATAGAGGTCCAAACAGCTCATTTCTTCAGATTGCTGAACTGATTTGCTGTTACTGCATCTAGAGGCCTTTAAGAGTCACTGTTGAGTTCTCAGGTGAAGCAGGAAGCTGGCAGGAAAGAGGGTATCTGGAGGAAAATCTTTGTCTTTTTGACATTGGGGACAGTGTGCCTCAGGCTCCCCTTTTTAACTTTTTATCTTGAGATAATTTTAGACTTACAAAAGGATTTTGAAAATGGTACAGAGTAGTTCCCTTATGCTCTTCACCCAGCTTCCCCTTATGTTAACATCTTATATAACCGTAGAATATTTATCAAAAGGCATTAACCTTGATACAATACTGTTAACCAAACTATAGAATTTATTCAGATCTCATCAGTTTTTCTTTTTTTTTTTTTTTAAAGATTTTATTTATTTATTTGACAGAGAGAGAGAGACAGCGAGAGAGGGAACACAAGCAGGGGGAGTGGGAGAGGGAGAAGCAGGCTTCTCGCGGAGCAGGGAGCCCGATGTGGGGCTCGATCCCAGGACCCTGGGATCACGACCCGAGCCGAAGGCAGATGCTTAACAACTGAGCCACCCAGGCGCCCCTCTCATCAGTTTTTCCACTGAAGTCCTTTTTCTGTTCCAGGATTTCACATTGCCTTTGTTGCCTTATTCATGTCATGTCTTCTTGGTCTCTTCCTTAGTCTGGGACAGTTCCTCAGTCTTTCCCTGTCATGCATGACCTTGACATTTTTGAAGATTAGGGGTCAGGTATTTTGTAGAACATCCCTCAATTTGGGTTTGTCTGATGTTTTTCTCATGATTAGAATAGAAATTTCTCATGACTAGATAGATAGGGGAGCATTTTGGGGTTAAATTTAAGAAAGAACATTACTTTTCTCTGGCTTCCTTCAACTCTCCCTCAATGTCCTCTGTCTCCATCTCCAGTCCTCCTCTCTCTACCCTCAGCAGCCAAGATTTTAAAAATACTTGCTCCTTGTCCAACCCAATGGTTGAGGCATGGGGCACAGCGGAATAAAGGTGCTTTTTTTCCCTTTTCTTTCTTTCTTTCTTTTTTTTTAAACAAGTGCCTTCAATCTCCAGGAAGGAATTCCAATCTCTTACATCAAGACTCCAAGGAGGTGGCACAGTGCTCCTTTTGAAATGGTTTGAGAAGAGGGGCAGTCCCTCCTGCAGCTGGGATTCATCATTACATTATTGTGTGAAAAACAATGATGTCCCATTAGCAAAATATTAAGCCTGCAGTTTTTTCTACTGAAGTCTGAAGGAGCTTTTTTTTTTTTTTTTTTAAAGATTTTTTATTTATTTATCTGACAGAGAGAGACGACAGCGAGAGAGGGAACACAAGTAGCGGGAGTGGGAGAGGGAGAAGCAGGCCTCCCGCTGAGCAGGGAGCCTGGTGCGGGGCCCGATCCCAGGACTCTGGGATCATGACCTGAGCCGAAGGCAGATGCCCAACGACTGAGCCACCCAGGTGCCCCTTAAGGGAGCTTCTTGAGATGGCTTCCCCACCTGGGTGATGAGACGTTTCATTTCAGAGGTACTGATATTTCTTATTTTTGGTGGAGGGAAAAACACTAACTCAGTTTTCTAGAATTTCTAGAAAGATGAGAAGTATTATGAAATCATCAACATTGTAGTTCAGAACATGATCTTTCCAATTTATGCCAATGGCTAAGATTATCTTTTTCTGATAAAACTTTAGGGCTTTAAAAAGTTTTTTTAATTTTAATTTTTAATTTAATTTAATTTTTTTTATTCAAGTATAATTAACATATAGTGTTATATTAGCTCTTCCCCCTCCAGTTGTGACTAAAGATCTGGTTCAGGAAGAAGCTAAAAGGAGGGCTTTCCTGGCAGGAGCCCATGTACCCAGGGCTGGGAAGTCAGTGGTGGGGATGGTGGACCTAGACCTCGTCACACCATGACTCTGAAGGCTTTTCTGTTTAGACAAGTGCTTTTTATAACATGGCCACTGTGTGTCCTTGGGCAAAATCCTTACCCTTTTTGAATGTCAGCATTTCATTTGTAAAGCGAATATACTGATCATTCTTGCCTTTTTAGGATTTTGGGTGTCAGAATGAAATAGCTTTGGGTTAGTATACAGAGTAGGCCCTCAATGAACATTAACTCCCTGAAATACCTTGGTAGGATAAGCAGCAGGCTGCAGAGGGGCAAAATCACTTAATCTAGAGCCAGACAACACTGACAATGCATTTAGGATCTAACTTGGGTATGGTCTTGAGTGAAGCAGATAGGCTCTCACCTGAAAACGAAGGAGTTCATTTAAATGGAACAAAGTGGTAATTGTTATGAAGGTACATGAGATGCAAAAGCTGTGGGGGACGAGAAGCTGATAAAAAAGGCAAGGGAGAAGGGAACTATCCAGAAATCTACTTTTTTGCATCTCACATATTTTCCCAAACCCTTTGTTTCCATGGAGAACACAAGCCCGATACAAATAAAACTGCAAACTACAGGTAGTTTTAGAGAAACTTAACCATAATAGTAATGGTAATATGCACCATATGTTGAGTGATGCAATGACCAAGACCTGAGCTGGATGCTTTACACAGAGTATGTTAATCTTCGATAAGAATCCTGCAAGGTAAGAATTACTGAACACAGTTTCCAGGCGAGGAAACTGAGTTTCTGATATGTTGAGCTAATATTCCAGGTTCTGCAGATAGGTCGCAGGGGTGATGGGATTCTAACTAGGGTTTCTTGGGCTTCAAATGGCTTGCTCTTTGCTTATGCCTGGCTATTTCTAATTTTCACCATGTGCTGGCCTTTCAAGTTGGTCTAATTAAGAGGCTACATTTATTTTCAGAAGCTGTAGCCGGACCATAAAGCCTTCCTGGTGTTCCTCTTTTAGAGTTGGTTTTCAGAAATACACAAAGGGGGCGCCTGGGTGGCTCAGTCGTTAAGCGTCTGCCTTTGGCTCAGGTCATGATCCCGGGGTCCTGGGATCGAGCCCCGCATCGGGCTCCCTGCTCTGCGGGGGGCCTGCTTCTCCCTCTCCCACTCCCCCTGCTTGTATCTCCCCTCTCGCTGTGTCTCTCTCTGTCAAATAAATAAATAAAATCTTTAAAAAAAAAAAAAAGAAGAAGAAATACACAAAGATATCAATCATTCCTGCTCCTTTCCAGCCATAGCCAGTGGTAATTTCACCTTTGGATTCTCTACCTTGTTTTTTTTCTTAAGATTTTATTTATTTATTTGTCAGAGAGAGAGAGAGAGAGAGCACAAGCAGGGGGAGTGGGAGAGGGAGAAGCAGACTCCCCGCCGAGCAAGGAGCCCGATGCGGGACTCGATCCCAGGACCCTGGGATCATGACCTGAGCCGATGGCAGACGCTTAACCGACTGAGCTACCCAGGCACCCTGATATCTCCTGTTGTACTTCTTTTTTTTCTCCTGTTCTATTTCTTGACCTGAGAGGCCATTTTGTTGGTGGTCACTTTATACTATAGTACATCAATTCTATGAAACACACGTGTGTGTGTGTGTGTGTGTGTGTGACTATGTCTGTGTGTGTGTGTGTCTGTGGCCTGTTGGGCTTCAGTTTCCTCATCTAAAAGTGAGGAATCTCTAAGGTCCCTTCAAATTCTAATAATTTGTATTTCTAGTGTCCTCTGATGACCAGGACTTGGCAGTGAGGGTAAGAAACCATTGCTGAAAGACCCCCCCATACAGGGCTTCAACTCAGTCCGGGTGGGAGCAGAGGGGACATGATCTATGGAACTGAAATGCCCCAGCTTTCCTTCTGGGTCCCTTCCTCCATGCCACTTCATATGGTAACAAGCGGCTGAAGACACTGTGCACAGGTTTCTTCAGCAAGTCCTCTGTCATGTTTTATTGCTTGGGAATTGCTCAACTGATGTGCATGTGCTTCTTGCTTTGGCTCATTTCACTCATTCACAACAAAGATGGCAGTCCTGCCAGGTCAACAAAACACAGTTAAATACACTGCAAATCATGCAACACATTCAACACGTGTTTTCCTACCACATATCACATATTCAGACAGAGCGGGGCTTGGACTCGGATCCCCTCAACCCTTACCACCAAATCCAGCATTCCAGGATAGCTAAAACTCTACGCTCTTGAGTAGCTATCTTGTAGAAATGCGGAGACAAGATTCTTTTTGAAAGGAGGGACTTGGGATGCCTCGGTGGCTCAGTTGGTTAAGCATCTGCCTTCAGCTCAGGTCATGATCCTGGAGTCCCTGGATCGAGTCCCGGATTGGGCTCCTTGCTCAGCAGGGAGTCTGCTTCTCCCTCTGCCTGCCGCTCCCCATGCTTGTGCTCTCTCTCTCTCCCTCAACCTCTCTCTCTCTCTGACAAATAAAGAAATAAAATCTTAAAAAGAAAGGAGGGACTTGACAAAGACTGGTGAAGACCAGACCAAACCAGTCAGTGCCAAGATGGATCCCAGTGCTAAACTTTCACCAACTTTCCCCCTCATCATTATACTAAAAACCATGCCCAGGGGTGGAGATCTAACATATTAATTAGATATGTGATATGTGAAGAAGCATGATCTTTAAGTACACAGGTGCTAATAAATTACTGCCTCTACATGCTTAGATCACCTTTTCACACCTAAGTTTCTTTAAAAAACCCTCCCTGACCTCTCTTTGGGGAGTCAGTCTGAGGATTGTTTCCTTTGTGCCGTTTCCCTTGTGCTCCAGCATGAACCTCAATAAAGCCTTGCCCGAAACTCCCATTTGACCCTTTGTCAATTTTTATTGTTTAGTGTGCCCAAGAGCCTGTTTTGGTAACATGGTGACCTCTAATATGCTGTACGACCTGGAGCATGTTATACTGTCTGGCACCTGTTTCTTCCTTAAAATGTCCAAGTTCAGGGCACTTGGGTGGCTCAGTCGTTAAGCGTCTGCCTTCGGCTCAGGTCATGATCCCAGGGTCCTGGGATCGAGCCCCGCATCGGGCTCCCTGCTCAGCGGGAAGCCTGCTTCTCCCTCCCCCCCCCCCACTTGTGTTCCCTCTCCCGCTGTGTCTCTCTCTGTCAAATAAATAAATACAGTCTTTAAAAAAAAAAGTGTCCAAGTTCTTTTTAAAATGTCCAAGTTGGATGAGCCTCGAAGTCCTGGCTCTAAAATTCTCTTGATCTCTCTATTGCATTAAACACAGAGGGCACCTGGGTGGCTCAGTCATTAAGGGTCTGCCTTCGGTTCAGATCATGATCCCAGGGTCCTGGGATTGAGCCCTGCGTCGGGCTCCCTCCTCGGCGGGAAGCCTGCTTCTCCCTCTCCCACTCCCCCTGCTTGTGTTCCCTCTCTCACTGTGTCTCTCTCTGTCAAATAAATAAATAAAAATCTTAAAAAAACAAAAAAACCCACATAAGTATATACAAAGATGTGTCTTAGAAAAAGCAACATGCAGGGCGTCTGGGTGGCTCAGTTGGTTAAGCGACTGCTTTCGGCTCAGGTCATGATCCTGGAGTCCAGGGATCGAGTCCCACATTGGGCTCCCTGCTCAGCAGGGAGTCTGCTTCTCCCTCCCACCCTACCCCCTCTTGGGCACTCTCTCTCTCTCTCAAATAAATAAATAAAATCTTAAAAAAAAAAAAAAGAAAAAAGAAAAAGCAACATGCATAGCTCTGTTCCTGAAGAGGGGTAGAGAATTGGATTGAAAGGCAGGCTGTGGCCCCATTGTGAATGGCCTCCAAGGACAACTGGAGGATGTTTGGACATTACCTTACTGCCATGGAGAATTACTGAAGGTTTTAGACCAGGGCAGTAGTGCTGAGGATAGTTTTAGATAATATAAAAATAAATATTCAGGAAGAAAGAGTAATAGGATAAGAAATATGGAATGAATCAGAAAGTCATTCTGGGCAGACTCTAAAAGATTTGGACTGTACCTCTTCTGTTTTCACAGGTGCATTTGTTTTGTTTTTAATAATGTAGCATTGAATATCACAATTTACAAGTTTTTATTTTTTTGAAGATTTTATTTATTTGACAGAGACAGCAAGGGAGGGAACACAAGCAGGGGGAGTGGGAGAGGGAGAAGCAAGGGGAGCGGGAGAAGGAGAAGAAGACTCCCCCCTGAGCAGGGAGCCCGATGCGGGGCTCGATCCCAGGACCCTGGGACCATGACCTGAGCCAAAGGCAGACGCTTAACGACTGAGCCACCCAGGTGCCCCACGATTTACAAGTTTTTAGTTGAAAAAAAAGTACCGATGAGGATGAAGAATTCTATTCCTCCTTTATTTCACTTTTTTGGGATAAATAACGTATTTTAAATGTCTTCTCAGAGAAGAGGAGCCATTCAGTACAACATGTCAGCATTGCTGTCCCCAAGGAGTAGGGACTCTGGAGACAAATGCTCCAGCTCCTTTATGGGAATCATTTACATCTGAGGGATGAAATAAAGTGATCTGCTTAACATTTATTTAATAGAAATAAGGTTTATTGGGGCGCCTGGGTGGCTCAGTTGGTTGAGCGACTGCCTTCGGCTTGGGTCGTGATCCTGGAGTCCCGGGATCGAGTCCCGCATCGGGCTCCCTGCTCGGCAGGGAGTCTGCTTCTCCCTCTGACCCTCCTCCCTCTCATGCTCTCTCTCTCTCATTCTCTCTCTCTCAAATAAATAAATAAAATCTTAAAAAAAAAAAAAAGAAAGAAGGTTTATTGACAACTTCTAAAACAAAGTCTGGTTCAACTCTTTACCAAACTATTCACCCTTTCTATGCTTTAATTTTCTTGTCTGCGGGGTGAGCTAATGAGAGTACATACCTCAGGGTTATAAGGATCGAACAATGTAATTTTTTAAGATGAGAGTCTTCATTATTCAATTAATGCTGACAGGAAAACAGTTTCACAGTTTAGAAAAACTAATAATAAATGCAAACTTTCAGGATTATACTTCATACCTTATAGCAGAATACATCCCAGATGAATTAAAAATAAGCATATTTTTTTAAAGATACTTAATATATGTAAAGGATCTTCACCAATAGAGAAGAAAAAGAATAGGAAAACGGGCTAAGGACACAGACAGTTCACCGAGTACAGTTGTTATGTAAAGTACACAGCACTCTATCTTGGAAGTGTCATTTCTAAGGAAATGGAGATGCATGAGGATGTACCCATAGAGTTTCCTTCTAAAGTATTAATAGTATACATTGTGGAATTATGGAGGAGCTTATTGATCCGTATCTTCTAAAAAACAATAAATATGTATTACTTGTTTTTTTTTAATATGTATTACTTGTACAGTTGTGTGTGTATTTTTTTTTTTTTAAAGAAAAGAGGTCCTGGACAAAATGGTGAAAATAAAGAATTTTCCTTCACTTTGTGAAATCTGTTTCCTTTTCTACAGCACTCCTTCCCTCCTTCCAGTGTAATTCCCCACATGGTTTCAAAGATTCAGTCCTAACTCTTAGGCACACCTGATTCCTAGCCCAAGTCACACAGTTGCACTCTCTCTCAGCCACTGTGGTACCTCTGGACTTCACCGACTGCTCCCACTACTCTGTGCTATTGGCTGAAAGGAGTGAACGTAGTTATACAAAGCAATATCCAGTAGTCTAGAGATAAGTTAGAACACAGCTCCTGCTGGTGAGGGCAAGGGAACCAGTTATTTCATCTTTGCATGGGAAAGTTGGCCCTGTGCATTAGGATTCAGTGATTCCCATGGCCTGAGTAAAATGGCATGCTTCCAGAGGGATGCACAGGGGAAATCCCTGGCTTTCTTGGCCAGCAGCCTCCCTTGGCTGTTCCCTTGGAGGATGACAAGTCTATTGCAGTACTCTTTCCAGCTGAGCCCTGGCACAGCCTCAGAATCCTGACCCAGGATTACTGAGCACAGTGCTATATCCTAGCTCCTCAGAGTATGGTCTTAGCATCACCCAGGAGTTTATTAAAGATGCCCATATTCAGGCCCCACTCCAAGCGTACTGAATCAGGATCTGGGTCTCATTTTCAGGAATTCTTATGTGGTATACTGCCATGGCAGAGAATTACCTAAATATAACCCAGTCATCCCATTTCACTGAGCATGGTTTGAGGTCACCTAGGATATTTTAGAAAAGGGTTTCATATGCATTATCTTATTCTCCACAACAATCCTACCAGGGTGATACCATTATCTTCTTCATTTGACAGATAAAGGGAATTGAGACATGGGGAGGGGCCAAATACTCTGAAAGTCGCTAAGCCTAGACTCAAATACTCCAGGTACCATGTGAACTTGGTGAAGGAAAATGATGTATGAGACAAGGTCTTGGAATAAAGCTTTTTATAATATTGAAGCATGCCCACAAATAACTTAGATAAAGAAGTATCCAGAAGTTCCAAGGGGGTACAAGTGAATGTCATAAACTTTTGAAGGAAGAAGAGGTCACCTTCAAGTTCAATGATCAGAGCAGATTTCATGAGGAGATGCTTTTTTGTTTTTTAAAAAAGATGTATTTATTTTTATTTTAGAGAGCAAGAAGAGAGGCAGAGGGAGAGAAACTCAAGCAGACTCCCTGCTGAGCAAGAAGCCTGACTTGAGGCTTGATCTCAAGACCCCGAAATCATAACCTGAGCTGAAATCAAGAGTTGGACGCTTAACCCACTGATCCACCCAGGCGCTCCCTCATGAAGAAGGTGCTTTTTATTTTTTTAAAGATTTATTTATTTATTTATTTATTTGAGAGAGAGAATGAGAGACAGAGAGCATGAGAGGGAGGAGGGTTAGAGGGAGAAGCAGACTCCCTGCCGAGCAGGGAGCCTGATGCGGGACTCAATCCCGGGACTCCAGGATCACGACCTGAGCCGAAGGCAGTTGCTTAACCAACTGAACCACCCAGGCGCCCCAAGAAGGTGCTTTTTAAATGTAACCTTGAAAGATGTAAGTAAGGGCTCTGGTAGGAAGAGAGTGAATGAATTACTATGTGGAAAGTAGAACACTCTTAAATAGGATCTGACATAGAGGAAATGCTCAGTGAATATCAGCTATTATAATGTATCTCTACTGTGTTATATTAATTTCAGGTGTACAGTATAGTGACTCAACAATTCCATACATCACCCAGTGCTCATCACGACATGTGCACTCCTTAATCCCCATCACCTGTGTCTTTTTTTTTTTTTTTAAAGATTTTATTTATTTGACAGAGAGAGACACAGCAAGAGAGGGAACACAAGCAGGGGGAGCGAGAGAGGAAGAAGCAAGCTTCCCGCGGAGCAGGGATCCCGATGTGGGGCTCGATCCCAGGGCCCTGGGATCATGACCTGAGCCCAAGGCAGACGCTTAATGACTGAGCCACCCAGGCGCCCCCCATCACCTGTTTCACCTGTTCCCCCCATCTCCCTCCCCTCTGGTAACCTTCAGTTTGTTCTCTGTAGTTAAGAGTCTGTTTCTTGATTTCTCTCTCTCTCTCTTTTTCCCTTTGCTCATTTGTTTTGTTTCTTAAATGGTATGGCAACTAACTGGAATTAAAATAAAGACTTAAATAAAATAAAAATAAAGTTGTTAAAAGTATACATTTTCATGACATAATAAATGAATTTGTGTAAAACTGAGCCAGAAAAAAGTTCAATTTAGGTATAAATTTGTTAAAATGGTATGTAGTGCATTATATAAAGAAACAGAAGATTTGTAATGTGTAAATTTATGCTATTACTCATCTGTTTTTTCACTCTCATTATGTTTTAGAAGTTACAAAATATTTTATTTTATTATTTATTTTTATTTTTTAAAAAGATTTTATTTATTTATTTGACAGAGAGAGACACAGCGAGAGAGGGAACACAAGCAGCGGGAGTGGGAGAGGGAGAAGCAGGCTTCCCGCCGAGCAGGGAGCCCGATGCGGGGCTCGATCCCAGGACCCTGAGACCATGACCTGAGCCGAAGGCAGAAGCTTAATGACTGAGCCACCAGGTGCCCCAGTTATAAAATATTTTAAAGAAAAAAATGTATCTCTACTGTATCCATCTGTTGTGTGTGTGTGTGTTGTAAGTTTATAATGTGTATGGTGAGGGCCTCTATAGAAGCATTATGGTGGGTACAAATCCACCAACCTTACCTAACCCAGATTTCATGTCTCTCCAGGAGGTCATTCTGAGAAATTTGATCAAAGACCACATCCCAGATATGAGTGCCCTCCTCCTGCTAGTCTGGTCACTGTCCAAAAAGACCATGAGAGGCATGTGTGATAAGACTTTTTGTAAACTCATCCACATCTTGCTGCTTAGCCCATGTAGGTGACTACATGGAAGTAGTAGGTGACTACTTCCTTCAGTCCATTCCCTGGGATTGAGGGGGTCACACCCACTGTCTAGGGGGAGTCACAGGATCTCCCCTGAACTGCTTTGTGGAGATCTCATTGCAGGGGATTTCTTCTGTGTCTTCTGACATCAGACATGGAGTGGGTACCCATCTTGTAGTGGATGGACACATTTTGTCCTCAGATGTTGGGGCCATCTCACCTCAAGCCTGACACCCAAATAATCCAGGACTTGTGGGTTCTGGAGCCTGGAAGACTTCATTTCAAAGCCTGGAGCCCTCAAGTCCTGGTTGTGTGACCTTAGGCAAGTCATCTATCCTCTCTGAGTCTCAGGAAAATGCCCACCTTGGAGCGTATCTCTGTGTTTTAGTAATGTGTGCCAAGTGCCTGGCTTCTAGCCACCTTCAGAAAATTTTCTGACCACCTGCCATGTGCCTGAGTACGTTCTAGGTGCTGAGGATACAACAGAGAACAAAACCAAGAGTCCCCGATTTTATAGATTAGGTCAGTAAATATATATAGCAGAGAGTGGCATGTGCTGCATAGAAAGATAAGGCCAGGTTGGAGGAAAGGGTATGTTGGGGTACACTGGGGGTGGAGGGATTATATTTAGGGTGGGCAGGGAAGGCCTCACTGATAGGGGTCATTAGAGCAGAGAGACCAGAGGGATGTGATGCTAGAGAGAGAGAGACACTTTGACTTCGAGGTTTTTATCCTGATGCTTCCCCTAACCTGGGACACCACCCCCAGATAACCCCATGGCTGACTCCCTTATCTCCTTTAGGCCTCTCTGCTTCTTATTTCCTTCCTGGTGAGGCCTTCTCAGACACCTCCTTTGGAAAATAGCTGCAAGCCACAGTCAGTCTCTACCTCCTCACCCTATTTAATTTCTTTCCATAGCGTTCATCACCACCTGACATATATCTATTAATGTATTGGCTTAATGCCAACACATCGCCAATGCCCATGTCTCTATTTTTAAAATATTTTATTTATGTATTTGAGCGAGAGAACAAGCAGGGGGAGCAGCATAGGGGGAGGGAGAAGCAGGCTCCCCGCTGAGCAGGGAGCCCAATGCTGGACTCAATCCCAAGATCCTGGGATCATGACCCCAGCGGAAGGCAGATGCTTAACCGACTGAGCCACCCAGGCAACCCCCCCCCTTTTTTTTTTTATCCTTTTACATGCAGTCTCTTTTTGAAAAATTTAAATTCAATTAATTAACATATAATGTATTATTTGTTTCAGGGGTATAGGTCTGCGATTTGCCTCTCAAAGAGAGGTTGGCAAACTATTGCCCATGGGCCAAAACTGACCCACTATCTGTTTCTGAAGATAAAATTTTATTAGAATACAACCACACCCATCCCTTTACATATTGTCTATGGCTGCTTTTGCATTACAATAGCAGAGTTGAGTAGTTATGAAAGAGACCATATGACTCTCTTAGCTTAAACTATTTGTTATCTGGCCCTGTATAGGAAAAAGTTTACTGACCTCTGTTCCAGCATGTAACCCCTGTAGAAGCAGGAATTTTGTTTTGTTTATAGCTGTATTCCCAGGTCCTAGTGATGAGGGAGCAGAAGGCTAGCTGAAGACAAAGCATAAGTTGACACCCTGCAACCTCCCCCCACCCCACTCCTGGGTGGGATATGTGTGACGTTCTTCCAGGAAGCTCCCAACTATCTTAATGTTAATGCCTTGCTAGAGGGAAAAACAACCTTAACTTGACAATGGCAAGGCCTGCCATATCTTGTAGGTCCTCTTTAGCGTTATCTTGTAGGTCTTCTTTAGCATATGAAAGTTCTTTTGAAAACCTCCCTTTTCCTTACCTTCCCCAACTCCCTGTTATGTAATCAATCACCCCTGGCAACCCTGGTGCAGCAGCTCTTTCTGCCCATGGGTCCTGTCCCGTGCATTAATAAAACCACCATTGTGCACCAAAGACGTCTCAAGAATTCTTTCTTGGTCGTTGGCTCCGGACTCCACCCCACTGAACTTCACCTATATTCCAAAACCACATCACTAGCACAGGGCTTGGCTATACTTGGCATATAGCAGGCCCTCACGAAATACTGGTTTACTGAATGAATGAATGAATGAATGTAGGAGAAGAGTGATTGGAATAACCAGAAAAGTAGTCCAGGCTTAAGTTGGGTCATAAATGCTATGCTAAAGGGCTTGGCTGTTGTTTCTCTGATGATGGTGGGGGTGTCCTATGAGGGCGAGAGTGAGGGAAACTCCCTAGGTTCTGTCAGTGAAGAAGTTAAACAGCTGTTTCTACTATGAGATCACTATTTTTTTTTAAAGATTTTATTTATTTACTTGACAGAGAGAGACACAGCGAGAGAGGGAACACAACCAGGAGGATTGGAAGAGGGAGAAGCAGGCTTCCTGCAGAGCAGGGAGCCCAATGTGGGGCTCGATCCCAGGACCCTGGGATCATGACCTGAGCCGAAGGCAGACGCCCAACGAATGAGCCACCCAGGCGCCCCTGAGATCACTATTATTCATGACAACATGATGTTAGAACGTCCTGTATAAAGTATGGTCAGGCAGGCATCATGTGTGGACATCTGGTAATACTACTCAAGGCAGAAAAGAGTTTTAAGGGAGGACATGTAGGGTCACAAAATGCAGGGTGTGAACCCTGCTTCTCCCATAGACTGGCTGTGGAGCCTGGAGAGTTGAATAAATTTCTCTATACCTTAGTATTCCTCATCTTCAAAAAATGGAATATGAAGAGGCCCACCCTCATTGGTTTGCTTATAAATTTAAGTGGGTTAATTACATAAAATGTTTGGATTAGTGTCTGTTGATGGGGTTTTGGAATATAGATAAGGTTTGGTGGGGTGAAGTCCGGAGCTGACGACCAAGAAAGAATTCTTGAGACGTCTTTGGTGCATAATGGTGGTTTCATTAAAGCACGGAGACAGGACCCGTGGGCAGAAAGAGCTGCCGCCCCAGGGTCTTTGAGGAGCGGTGATTATATACTCAGGAGTTGGGGGAAGTAAGGAAAAGGGAGGTTTCAAAAGAACTTTCATATGCTAAAGAGGACCAACCTACAAGATACCTGAGGCCTTGCCTTTGTCAAGTTAAGGTTGTTTTCCCCTCTAGCAAGGTATTAGCATTAAGATAGTTGGGAGATTCCTGGAAGAATGTCACACATGTCCCACCCAGGAGGTTGCAGGGTGTCTGCTTATGTGACTCTCCATTATTAACAACTTTCCATGATGACCCCCCATGTGTATATTATTATAACAGTGTATAATATTGGATAGTAAAGAATTTAACTTTGCCCAGACAGAGGTCTGGCCTTTGTCCTCAGCTTCTGAACCGTAAGCTCTAGGCCTTGGAATGTCGTGCTTGATGGGAGTGTCTTTGTTTGCTTGGGAGTCTTAGTCCGGCAGTTACTAACTTGTGATTTAGAGTGGGGGGCTTTGAGCCACACCAACAGTATGATTTAGTGTGGGGGACCTAGTGCAGCCAGATAGTAGCTATGTGATGTGAAGTGGGGACTCAGAGCTACACCAAAAACATGATGAAGGGTGGGGGTTTTGGGTCATGTGCCTTGGCCTCTTGATGGCTAGAAACTAAGACCAGCCATGTCGGCAGGCAAATGTGCCTACATCAAGGAGCCCCATTGAAGACTCTGGACATTAAGGCTTGGGTGAGTTCCCTGGTTGGCAGTACTCTATGCTATTGTTAGATATCAATACCAGGAGAATAACACTGCTCCGACTCTATGGGGAGAGAACAACTGGAAGCTCTGCATTTGGTATCCTCCTGGACCCTGCCCTGTTCATCTCTGCCGTTAGCTTATTTTAATTTTAATCTGTATTCTTTCCCTATAATAAACTATAACCATGAGTATAACAGCTTTCCGTGAGCCCTGTGAATCCTTCCAGCCAATTATTGAAACTGAGGGTGGTTTTGGGAACCCCCTGAACTTAAAATTGCTGTTGGTAGTGACAGTGGGTTTTTTTTAAAATTTTTTAAAGATTTTATTTATTTATTTGACAGAGAGAGATAGTGAGAGAGGGAACACGAGCAGGGGGAGTGGGAGAGGGAGAAGCAGGCTTCCTGCCGAGTAGGGAGCCTGACGCAGGGCTCGATCCCAGGACCCTGGGACCATGACCTGAGCCGAAGGCAGACGCTTAACGACTGAGCCACCCAGGTGCCCCGTGACAGTGGTTTTGTGTGGACCATTCCCTCTAACTTTTCAGTTGGCTATCTTTTTGACATATGCAGGGTGGGGGCCTACATGGGCCCCAGGTCTTTTCACAGCCTGCCCCCTTGTGAGGTGCTGGGTCCCCACACATCCTCACCAGGGGACCTGCACCCTCTTCAGCAGGTTGTGAAACTCTGAGGTTGACAGAGAGGGCAAGGCCACCACCTTATCCCAGGAGCATCATCTTGTAGGGGCCACAGAACTGGGTTTTTCTAATAGTAGTGGGGTTCTGGGACAGAGGAGGATGCATGTTTCTCTTCTTTCTTTTCCAGACCTTTGTGGTGAATGCCCCTGTTCTCATACTAGGGTCTCACACCAGGGCTGCAGAGGTGGACAGATGGGGCCTACCCTAAGGGGAATAAGGTCCTTATTCCATGGGGGAGAAAAACATATCAGTGCATAATAATGGCAATAATCAGAATATTAGAAATTAATAAAAGTTTGCTCTTCCCATTCTTGTGCACACAGCTCTTTGCATGTATATGAGTGTTTCTTTAGGACACATTCTTAGAAGTGGAATTGCTGGGCTCCTGGGTGTCTCAGTCGGTTAAGCATCTGCCTTCAGCTCAGGTCCTGAACCCAGGGTCCTGGGAAGAAGCCCCACATCCAGCTCCCTGCTCAGCGGGAAGCCTGCTTCTCCCTCTGCCTGCCGCTCCTCCTGCTTGTGCTCTCTGTCACATAAATTAAAAAAATAAAATCTTAAAAAAAAGAAGTGGAATTGCTGCATCAAGGGAGTCATTCATTCAACCACAACTAATGAGCACATACTGTATACTGAGTGGAGTTCTAGGCAGTGGGCAAGTGTTCTTCTCCTGGGGGTGAGGTCCCTGAGCTCTTTGCAGTTTTTTCTCTAGGGTGTAGTAAGGACCCTAAGGTACTTGAGGGTCTCTGTTCAGAGTTTGCAATGTCTGAGCTGTTATGGGGTCTGTGTCCTCCGTATGTCATTTTGGAACTCCATGAGGGTCTGTGTCCCAGGGGGGTGAGGACTCTGAGCTGTCTAGGGGATCTTTTCTCCAGCAGATGAGGTCTCTGAAATTTGGGGGGATCTTTTTTTTTTTAAGATTTTATTTATTTATTTGAGACAGAGAGAATGAGAGAGAGAGAGCACATGAGAGGGGGGAGGGTCAGAGGCAGAAGCAGGCACCCTGCCGAGCAGGGAGCCCGACGCGGGACTCGATCCAGGGACTCCAGAATCATGACCTGAGCCGAAGGCAGTCGCTTAACCAACTGAGCCACCCAGGCGCCCTGGGGGGATCTTTTGAAGGGTGTGAGGTTTATTTCTTTTTTCCCCAGCTTTACTGAAATATAATTGCATATAACATTGTTTAAGTTTAAGGTATATAATGTATTGTTTTGGTACATTTATATATTGCAAAATGATTACCACTATAGCATTAGCTAACGCCTCCATCCTTTTACATAATTACCATTTCTTTATTGTACTGAGAACACTTAAGATCTACTCTCTTATCAACTTTTAATTATATGATACAGTATTATTAGCTTTAATCACCGTGGTGTACATTGCATCCCCAGAACCTATTCATCCTTTTTTTAAAAAAATTTTATTATGTTATGTTAATCACCATACATTACATCATTAGTTTCTGATGTAGTGTTCCATGATTCATTGTTTGCATATAACACACAGTGCTCTGCTCCATTCAGTATGTGCCCTCTTTAATAGCCAACACCAGGCTAACCCATCCCCTCCAAAACCCTCTGTTTCTCAGAGTCCATAGTCTCTCATGGTTCGTCTCCCCCTCTGATTTCCCCCCCTTCATTTTTCCCTTCCTGCTATCTTCTTTTTTTGAACATATAATGTATTATTTGTTTCAGAGGTACAGGTCTGTGATTCAACGGTCTAACACAATTCACAGTGCTCACCATAGCACATACCCTCCCTGATGTCTATCACCCAGCCACCCCATCCCTTCCACCCCCACCACTCCAGCAACCTTGTTTCCTGAGATTAAGAATTCCTCATATCAGTGAGATCATATGATACATGTCTTTCTCTGATTGACTTATTTCGCTCAGCATAATACCCTCCAGTTCCATCCACGTCATTGCAAATGGCAAGATTTCATTCCTTTTGATGGCTGCATAATATTCCGTTGTAAATATATACCACGTCTTCTTTATCCATTCATCTGTCGATGGACATCTTGGCTCTTTCCATAGTTTGGCTATTGTGGACATTGCTGCTATAAACATTGGGATGCACGTACCCCTTCAGATCCCTACATTTGTATCTTTGGGGTAAATACCCAGTAGTACAATTGCTGGGATGTACGGTAGCTCCATTTTCAACTTTTTGAGGAACCTCCATACTGTTTTCCAGAGTGGCTGCACCAGCTTGCATTCCCACCAACAGTGTAGGAGGGTTCCCCTTTCTCCGCATCCCCGCGAACATCTGTTGTTTCCTGACTTGTTAATTTTAGCCATTCTGACTGGTGTGAGGTGGTATCTCATTGAGGTTTTGATTTGGATTTCCCTGATGCAGAGCGATGTTGAGCACTTTTTCATGTGTCTGTTGGCCATTTGGATGTCTTCTTTGGAAAAATATCTGTTCATGTCTTCTGCCCATTTCTTGATTGGATCATTTGTTCTTTGGATGTTGAGCTTGATAAGTTCTTTATAGATTTTGGATACTAGCCCTTTATCTGATATGTCATTTGCAAATATCTTCTTCCATTCTTTCGGTTGTCTTTTGGTTTTGTTGACTGTTTCTTTTGCTGTGCAAAAGCTTTTTATCTTGATGAAGTCCCAATAGTTCATTTTTGCCCTTGCTTCCCTTGCCTTTGGCAATGTTTCTAGGAAGAAGTTGCTTCGGCTGAGGTCGAAGAGGTTGCTGCCTGTGTTCTACTTTAGGATTTTGATAGACTCTTGTCTCACATTTAGGTCTTTCAACCATTTTGAGTCTATTTTTGTGCGTGGTGTAAGGAAATGGTCCAGTTTCATTCTTCTGCATGTGGCTGTCCAATTTTCCCAACACCATTTGTTGAAGAGACTGTCTTTTTTCCATTGGACATTCGTTCCTGCTTTGTTGAAGATTAGTTGACCATAGAGTTGAGGGTCCATTTCTGGGCTCTCTCTTCTGTTCCACTGATCTATGTGTCTGTTTTTCTGTCAGTACCATACTGTCTTGATGATTACAGTTTGTAATAGAGCTTGAAGTCCGGAATTATGATGCCATCAGCTTTGCTTTTCCTTTTCAACATTCCTCTGGATATTTGGGGTCTTTTCTGGTTCCATAAAAATTTTAGGATTATTTGTTCCATTTCTTTGAAAAAAGTTGATGGTATTTTGATAGGTTGCATTAAATGTGTAGATTGCTCTAGGTAGCACTGACATCGTCACAATATTTGTTCTTCCAATCCATGAGCATGGAACGTTTTTCCATTTCTTTGTGTCTTCCTCAATTTCTTTCATGAGTATTCTACAGTTTTCTGAGTACAGATCCTTTGCCTCTTTGGTTAGATTTATTCCTAGGTATCTTATGGTTTTGGGTGCAATAAATGGGATCCACTCCTTAATTTCTCTTTCTTCTGTCTTGTTGGTGTATAGGAATGCCACTGATTTCTGTGCATTGATTTTATATCCTGCCACTTTACTGAATTCCTGTATGAGTTCTAGCAGTTTTGGGGTGGAGTCTTTTGGGTTTTCCACATAAAGTATCATATCTATCTGCAAAGAGTGAGAGTTTGACTTCTTCCTTGCCAATTTGGATGCCTTTTATTTCTTTTTGTTGTCTGATTGCTGAGGCTAGGACTTCTAGTACTATGTTGAATAGCAGTGGTGACAGTGGACATCCCTGCTGTGTTCCTGACCTTAGGGGGAAAGCTCTCAGTTTTTCCCCATTGAGAATGATATTCACTGTGGGTTTTTCATAGATGGCTTTTATGATATCGAGGTATGTACCCTGTATCCCTACACTCTGAAGAGTTTTGATCAAGAAAGGATGCTGTACTTTGTCAAATGCTTTTTCTGCATCTATTGAGAGGATCGTATGGTTCTTGTTCTTTCTTTTATTAATGTATTGTATCACATTGATTGATTTGTGGATGTTGAACCAACCTGGCAGCCCAGGAATAAATCCCACTTGGTCGTGGTGAATAATCCTTTTGATGTACTGTTGGATCCTATTGGCTAGTATTTTGGTGAGAATTTTTGCATCCCTGTTCATCAAGGATATTGGTCTGTAATTGTCCTTTTTGATGGGGTCTTTGGTTTTGGGATCAAGGTAAGAGTGGCCTCATAAAACGAGTTTGAAAGTTTTCTTTCCATTTCTATTGTTTGGAACAGTTTCAGAGGAATAGGTATTAATTCTTCTTTAAATGTTTGGTAGAATTCCCCTGGGAAGCCATCTGGCCCTGGGCTTTTGTTTGTTGGGAGATTGTTGATTACTGCTTCAATTTCCTTGTGGTTACAGGTCTGCTCAGGTTTTCTATTTCTTCCTGGTTCAGTTTTGGTAGTTTATACATCTCTGGGAATGCATCCATTTCTTTTAGATTATCTAATTTGCTGGTGTATAGTTGCTCATAATATGTTCTTATGTTTGTATTTCTTTGGTGTTGGTTGTGATCTCTCCTCTTTCATTCATGATTTTATTTATTTGGGTCCTTTCTCTTTTCTTTTTGATAAATCTGGCCAGGGGTTTATCAATCTTGTTAATTCTTTCAAAGAACCAGCTCCTAGTTTCGTTGATGTGTTCTACTGTTCTTTTGGTTTCTATTTCATTGATTTCTGCTCTGATCTTTATTACTTCTCTTCTCCTGCTGGGTTTAGGCTTCATTTGCTGTTTGTTCTCCAACTCCTTTAGGTGTAGGGTTAGGTTGTGTATTTCAGACCTTTCTCATTTCTTGAGAAAGGCTTGTATTGCTATATACTTTCCTCTTAGGACCGCCTTTGCTGCATCCCAAAGATTTTTTTTTTTTAAAGATTTTATTTATTTATTTGACAGAGAGAGAGAGCGAGAGCAGGAACACAAGCAGGAGGAGTGGGAGAGGGAGAAGCAGGCCCCCCGCGGAGCAGGGAGCCTGATGCGGGGCTCGATCCCAGGACCCTGGGACCATGACCTGAGCTGAAGGCAGACGCTTAACGACTGAGCCACCCAGGTGCCCCTATCCCACGAGCGTTCCACTGCCCCCCACCTCCCGCTTAGCCACTGGAGCGACGTCCCTCAGCGGAGCCGACTTCTAAGTTCTGATTTTGTGCTCCACGGCTCTATCACTTGCCAGAAGTGGCAGATGGAGGCCCCCTCCCCCGCTGTTTATCCCCCTGAATATCGCCTCGGATTCACTTCTCCCCACGTCCTACCTTCCAGAAAGTGGTCGCTTTTCTGTTCAGAGAGTTGCTGCTCTTCCTTTCTTCGATCTCCTGTTGAGCTCCTAGGTGTTCAGAATGGTTTGATCCCTATCCAGCTGAATTCCTGGGACCAGACGAAATTTAGGTCTCCTACTCCTCCGCCATCTTGTTCCTCCTCTATTCATCCTTTTTTTAAGAGGTAGAGAGAGATTGAGAGAGAGAATGAGAGAGAGAGGGAGGGATTACATGAGTGAGGGGGGAGGCACAGAGGGAGAGGGAGAGAATCTTTAACAGGTTCCATGCCCAGCGCAGAGCCCTACTCAAGGCTCGATCTCATAACCCTGAGTTCATGACTTGACCTGAAATCAAAAGTCAGATGTTTAACCAATTGAGCCACCCAGGTGCCCCAGGAACTTACTCATTTTATAACTGGAAGTTTGTACCCTTTGACCAATATCTCCCCATTTCTTTTACCCCTTGCCCCTGGTACCTACTACTCTACTATTTCTCTGAGTCTGGCTTTCTTAGTTTCAGGTTCCACATAGAAGTTATACCATGCAGTGTTTGTCTTTTTCTGTCTTATTTCACTTAGCTTAATGCCCTCAAGTTGGATCCAGATTGTTGCAAATGGCAGGGTTTCCTTCTTTCTCGTGGCTGAATTTTATAAATATGTATATACATCACATCATTATCCATTCATCTGTTGACAGACACTTAGGTTGTTTCTATATCTTGGCTATTGTTAATAATGCTGCTATTGATCATGGGGTACAGATGTCTCTCCAAGATTCAGTTTTCGGGGGGCACCTGGGTGGCTCAGTTGGTCGGGTGGCTGCCTTCGGCTCAGTTCATGGTCCTGGAGTCCCTGGATTGAGTCTCGCATCCGGCTCCCTGCTCGACGGGGAGCCTGCTTCTCCCTCTAACCCTCCCCCTGTCATGTACTCTCTCTCTCTCTCTCATTCTCGCTCTCTCAAATAAATAAATAAATCTTAAAAAAAAAAAAAAAGATTCAGTTTTTGGGATGCCTGGCTGGCTCAGTTGGTTAAGCAGCTGCCTTTGGCTCAGGTCATGATCTCAGGGTCCTGGAATCGAGTCCTGCATCAGGCTCCCTGCTCAGCGAGGAGCCTGCTTCTCCCCCTGCCTGCTGCCCTCCTTGCTTGTGCTTGCTCTCTCTCTCTCTGACAAATAAATAAATAAAATCTATAAAAAAATATATTGAAAAAAGGAAGATCCAGTTTTCATTTCCTTTGGATATATGCCCAGAAGTGGGATTGCTGGATCATATGGTAGTTCTATTTTGATTTTGATTTTTTCTTTTAGGAACTTCCATACTGTTTCTTGTAATGGAATGGTGACTATACCAATTTACCTTCTCACCAACAGGGCACAAGAGTTCCCTTTTCTCCACATCCTCACCAACATTTTTCTCTTGTCTTTTTAATGATAGTCATTCAAAGAGGTGTGAGGTGATATCTCATTGTAGTTTTGATTTGCATTTCTTAGTGTGTGAGGTTTCTAGACAGTTTTGGGGTTTTGTTTCTCAGTATGTGAGGTCTCTGAGTTCCTTGAGTGTTTTTGTCCCTGTGTTTGGAGTCTGTGTTCAGAGTTTCAGATCTGTGAACTTTTAGAGGGTATGTACCCCAATATCTGTGTTGAGATACTTGTGGGTATGAAGGTAAGAAACACAGAAGCAGTAAAAATGAATATTTTTGTAAAATATCAGTGAAGGAACTCACAAAATAAAAGGATGTAAAACATGACACCATATATCTAAATGTGGGGAAGAGAGTAGTAAAAAATGGGTTTAAACTTAAACTACCATCAACTTAATATAGACTGTTATATGCAGAAGAGGTTATATACAAGCCTAATGGTAACCACAAATCAAAAACCACTAATAAGGGTGCCTGGGTGCTCAGTCTGTTAAGTATCTGACTCTTGATCTTAGCTCAGGTCTTGATCTCAGCATTGTGAGTTCAAGCCCTGTGTTGGGCTCCATGCTGGGTATGGAGCCTACTTAAAAAAAAACACTAATAAATATGCAAAGAATAAAGAGAAAGAAATTCAAATATATCACTAAAGAAAGCCAACAAACCATGAAAGAGAGAACGACAAGAAAGGATCAGAGAAAATCTTCAGAAGCAACTACAAAACAGGTAATGAAATGGCAATAAATACATATCTATGAATAATTACTTTGATTGTAAATGGACTAAATGCTCCAATCAAAAGACATGGGGTGACAGAATGAATTAAAAAACAAGACCCATCTATATGCTGTCCACAAGAGACTCATTTTAGACCTAAAGACACCTGTAGATTGAAAGTGAGGGAATGGAGAAACATTTATCATGCAAATGGATGTCAAAAGAAAGCCAGAGTAACAATACTTATATTGTACAAAATAGGCTTTAATCCAAAGACTGTAACAGGAGACAAAGAAGGGCACTATATGATAATAAAGGGGACAATCCAGAAGAAGATATAATTGTAAATATGTATGCACCCAACATGGGAGCACCCAAATACATAAAATAGTTATAACAAATATAAAGGAACTAATCGAGAGTAATAGAATAATCGTAGGGTACTTTAACACAGCCCACTTACATCAATGGACAGATCATTCAAACAGAAAATCAACAAGGAAACAATGGCTTCGAATGACATACTGGACCAGATGGATTTAACAGATATATTCAGAACATTCCATCCTAAAACAGCAGAATACACATTTTTTAAAGTGCACATGGGACATTCTCCAGAATAGTCACATATTAGCCCACAAAACAAAGCTCAACAAATTCAAGAAGATTGAAGTCATATCATGCATCTTTTCTGACCATAATGCTATGAAACTAGAAGTCACGGGCAAGAAAAAATCTGGGAAAGATCACAAATACATGGAGTTTAAACAACATGCTATGAAACAATGAATGGGTTGACTAGGAAATAAAAGAAGAAATAAGAAAGCACATGGAAACAAATGAAAATGAAACCACAATGGTTCAAACCTTTGGGATGCAGCAAAAGTGGTTGGAGAGGGAACTTTATAGCAATATAGGCCTACTTCAAGAAGGAAGAAAGATCTCAAATAAATAACCTATCCTTACACCTAAAAGAGCTAGAAAAAGAACAAACAAAACCTAAAACCAGCAGAAGGAAGGAATTAATAAAGATTAGAGCAGAAATAAATGATAAAGAAACTTAAAAAACCCAATAGAACAGATCAATGAAATCAGGAGCTGGTTCTTCGAAAAAATTTATAGAATTGGTAAACCTTTAGCCAGACTTATCAAGAAAAAAAAGAGAAAAGGGCGCCTGGGTGGCTCAGTTGGTTAAGCGACTGCCTTCGGTTCAGGTCATGATCCCAGGGTCCTGGGATCGAGTCCCGCATCGGGCTCCCTGCTTGGCAGGGAGTCTGCTTCTCCCTCTGACCCTCCTCCCTCTCATGCTCTCTGCCTCTCATTCTCTCTCTCTCAAATAAATAAATAAATCTTTAAAAAAAAAAAAGGAAAAGAAAAAAAAGAGAAAGGACCCAAATAAATAAAATCACAAATGAGAGAGGAGAAATAGCAAACAATACCAGAGAAATACAAATAATCATAAGAGAATATTGTCAAAAACTATATATATATATATAAAACCCAAACTACTCCATGAGAAAACTGCTAGAACTGATGCACAAATTCAGTAAACTTATAGGATCCAAAATTAATGTACAGAAATTGGTTGCATTTCTATACACCAATAATGAAGCAGCAGAAAGAGAAATTAAGGAAACAATCCTATTTAAAATTGCACCAAAAATATTAAGATACATAGGAATAACCCTGACCAAAGAGGTGAAAGACCTGTACTCTGAAAATTATAAAACATTGATGAAAGAAATTGAAGACAACACAAAAAAATGACATTCCGGGGCACCTGAGTGGCTCAGTTGGTTAAGTGTTTGCCTTTGGCTCAGGTTATGATCCTGGAGCCCTGGGATGGAGTCCTGCATTGGGATCCCTGCTCAGTGGGGAGCCTGCTTTTCCCTCTGCTTGCTGATCCCCCTGATTGTGCTCTCTCTCACTCTATCTCAAATAAATAAATAAAATCTTAAAAAAAATGACATTCTGTGCTCATATATTGGAAGAACAAATATTGTTAAAATGTGTATACTACTGGGGGCGCCTGGGTGGCTCAGTTGGTTGAGTGACTGCCTTTGGCTCGGGTCATGATCCCAGCGTCCTGGGATCAAGTCCTGTGTTGGGCTCCCGGCTCGGCAGGGAACTTGCTTCTCCCTCTGACCCTCTCCCCTCTCATGCTGTTTCTCTCTCTCTCTCTCAAATAAATAAAATCTTTAAAAAGAAAAATAAAATGTGTATACTACTGAAAGCAATCTACACATTCAGTGCAACCCTTATCAAAATAGCAACAGCATTTTTCACAGAACTAGAACAAACAATCCTAAAATTTGTGTGGAACCACAAAGGACTCCAAAGCAATCTTGAAAATGAAAAAGCAAAGCTAGAGGCATCACAATTCCGTACTTCAAGTTATATTACAAAGCTGTAGTAATCAAAACAGTATGGTACTGGCACAAAGATAGACACATAGATCAATGGAACAGAACAGAAAACCCAGAAATGAACCCACAACTATATGGTCAATGAATCTTTGACAAAGCAGGAAAGAATATCCAATGGGAAAAAGACAATCTCTTCAATAGATGGTATTGGGAAAACTGGACGGTAACATGCAAAAGAATGAGACTGGACCACTTTCTAATACCATAGACAAAAACAAATTCAAAATGGATTAAGTACCTAAATATGAGACCTGAAAGCATAAAAATCCTAGAAGAGAGCACAGGCAATAACTTCTCTGACATTAGCCATAGCAACTTTTTTTCTAGATATGTCCCCTGAGGCAAGGGAAACAAAAGCAAAAATAAAGTATTTGGACTTCATCAAAATAAAAAGCTTGTGCACAGTGAAGGAAACAATCAATGAAACTAAAAGGCAACCTATAGAATGGGAGAAGATATTTGCAAATGACATATCTGATAAAGGGTTAGTATCCAAAATATATAAAGAACTTATAAAACTGAACACCCAAAAAACAAGTAATCTGATGAACAATGGGCAGAAGGCATGAACAGACATTTCTTCAAAGAGGACATCCAGATGGCCAAAAGACACATGAAAAGATGCTCATCATCATTTATCATCAGGGAAATACAAAGCAAAACTACAATGCGATATCATCTCACACCTATCAAAATGGCTAAAGTCAACAACACAAGAAACAATAGGTGTTGGTGAAGATGTGGAGAAAAAGGGACCCTCTTGCAGTTGGTGCGAATGCAAATGTGTGCAGCCACTGTGGAAAACAGTATGGAGGTTTCTTTAAAAATTAAAAATAGAAATACCATAAGATGCAGCAATTCCACTACTGGGTATTTACCCAAAGAATACTAAAACACTAATTTGAAAAGATATATGCACCCTTCTATTTATTGCAGCATTATTTACAATAGCCAAAGTATGGAAGCAGCCCAAGTGTCCTTGACAGATGAATGGATAAAGAAGATGTTATATAACACACACACACACACACACACACACACAGTGGTATATTACTGAGCCATAAAAAAGAATGAGATCTTGCCATTTGTGACAACACGGATGGAGCTAGAGAGTATTATGCTAGGTGAAGTAAGTCAGAGAAAGACAAATACCATATAATTTCACTTGGAATCTAAAAAACAAAATGCATGAACAAACAAACAAAAAATGAAATGGGCTCTTAAATACAGAGAACCAACTGGTGGTTGCCAGAGTGTAGGTGGATAAGGGGATGGGCAAAATAGATAAAGGAGATTAAGAGGTACAAACTTCCAGTTTTAAATAAATATGTCACAGAAATGAAAAGTACAGCATAGGAAATATCATCAATAATATTGTAATAACATTGTATGGTGACAGATAGTGACTACACTTGAGTAGCTATGGTGAGCACTGAGTAATATATAGAATTGTTGAATCAATATGTTGTACACCTGAAACTAATATAACATTGTATGTCAATTATACTTCAATAATAAAAAAATAAAATGCAATGTCTTTGAACATTTTCAAAGTCAGTGTCCCAGGATTTGAGGTTTCTAAGTTGTGTCCCAGGGTGACAGGTATCTTATGTTAGGAGATTCTTCACCTGGGTCCATATGCAAGATGTGAGGTCTTTTAGTTTTGGAGTTCATTGTTCAGAGTATGAAGTATCTGGAGTTTTGAAGGCCTCTGAACAACATGGGGCCCTGTGCCAAGGCTGTAAAGTGCATGATTTCTTCTGTGGTCTGTGTCCCAGAAGATGATGTTTTGGGACTATTTCAGGGGCCTATGACCACAGTGTGAGTTGTCTAAGCACTTTGAAAAAGTGGCCCAAGGTATGAGGTTCCTAAGTTAATTGTGAGTCTGTTTCCCAATGTTTATAGTCTTTCACCTCTTTAGGGGATCTGTATTCAGGCTCTGAAATCTATAAGTCTATTTTTGGGTCTTTGCACAGGATATTAGATCTCTAAATTGTTTGCCTGTTTCCTGGTGTGAGGTCTTTCAGCTTTTTGGAGGTTTGTATGCAGCGTGTGATGTCTCTGAGTTCTTTGGGGGTCTATGTCCTAAGTTTTGAAGTTTCTGAGGTTTTCTGGATCTGCATTCTTGGTGTGAAGTCTCAGAACTCTATAGGAATCCTTGTTCCAGGGTGTAAGGATGCTGAGTTGTTTGGCAGTGTTTGAGGGTATGAGGTCGGTCAGTTGTTTCAGGGTCTATGTGGAGTGTGAGGTCTCTGAGTTCATTAGTTTTCAGAGCTATGCACTGATTGTGGGTGAAGTCCTGAGCTCCATGGGGATCTCTCAGGCTATATACAGTTCTGTGTCTAAGATGTAAGATGTATTGTTCGGTAGTATGATTTCTAGGGTGTGAGTTCTGTGGCTTTTAGGAAGGGGAAGAGGTCTATATAAAGATTTTTTTTTTAAGATTTTATTTATTTATTTCACAGAGAGAGACACAGCGAGAGAGGGAACACAAGCAGGGGGAGTGGGAGAGGGAGAAGCAGGCTTCCCGCAGAGCAGGGAGCCCGACGCGGGGCTCGATCCCAGGACCCCGGGATCATGACCTGAGCCGAAGGCAGACGCTTAACGACTGAGCCACCCAGAAGCCCCTATATAAAGATTTTTTAAGATTCCAAGCTGTACAGGTGCATTGTGAGATTTCTGAAGTATTTGATGGTCTATTTTCAAGTATGTGTTTTCTGTGGCTATTTGGGGGTCTGTGCCCCAGGATATGATGTATCCAAATTTCTGGTGAGTCTATTAAGCATGTAAGGTTTGTGTAATTTCTGGAGGTCCATTTCAAGGCTGTTGGGTCTCTGAGTTCTTTGGTGTTCTGTGTCCAGGATATGAGCTTTCTGAGCTGTTCATGTGTCTGTGTCCAGAGGGAGTTGTCGTTGCTTTGATGGACTGGTGCTTGGATAGCTCTCTGAGGTCTTTGGGGGTCTGTGCCCAGGATATTAGGTCTCTCACCTATTCAGAGGTCTTTGTCTAGGTTCAGAGATACATGGAGTGTATGTATTATACTGAACTCTTTGGGGATCTATTTTTAGGCTGTGAGGTCTGGATATTTAGGGGTCTATATATCCTCAGTGTCGAGTGGCTCCACTCCAATGGGGATGTCAGGTCTCTGAGCTGTTTGAGTATGTGTGACCCAGGGCATGATATTAGTAGGCTTTTTGAGGGTCTGTGCCAGGGTGTGAAGACTCTTTACTGTTTGGGACTTTCTGTTCTGGATGTGACTTCTGTGAGCTGCTTAGGGGGGGTCTGTGTTCAGTCCCAGGTGTGTGGTCTCTGTGTTATCTGTGGATCTGTATCCACAGTATGACATCTCTGGGGGGTCTCCTTACATAGTGTGAAGTCTCTAAGCTGCTTCAGTGTCTTTATCACGAGGTATGAGTTCCAGAAACTGTTTGGGGGTCTGAATCAACTCTGAGGCCTGGGGCCTCATCAGAAAGGTGAGGGAGGCTCTCTGCATTTGGCTGAATACCAGATTGGTGCGGGCATGGAGAGAAAGCTTTCTGAGGGCTCTGAGGATGGAGGTGCTTATGTTGGATACTTCAGAAGTTGGGATAAAGGAGAAGACCCCAGTTACCAGGCCTCTCCCATTCCTGCAGACATTGTTCCTGGCCTGCAGATGTGGAAAGCCCTGGGCCTGGGACCTGTCTCACCTTGAGTGACAAGACCTTACTATTCTCAGAGGGGCATGTGAGGACTCAGGTAAACTAGGATGCCCTTGCTATGCAGACTCCAGGAGCTGGCTCTGTGGAGAGGGTCAACTCTGTGAGGAAAGCTATGCCACAGGGAACATGCTGGTCAGAGAGGATTTATGTGGGTGTCCACATCTGTCCACACCCTTGGTCAAGCCTCCTTCTCTATCCATCTGCCATGGCCTGAACCAAACTCCAGGTCTAAGCCTCCAGAGTGGCAATGCTCTGAGGCTTTTCTCACAGTCTCCATTTCTAAAGGCTTTAAAAGACCCAATCCTAGCTTTTGGACTGTTGGACTGTGCGCCTGCTAGGGGAGGGAGAGGGGCCCAAGATCACAATGATGAAAAGCTGAGTATCCACAGTGCTCCAGGGTTCTGAGAGTGGGTGGAGGGGATGTTCTACCTGGGAGGGTCTAACTTTTTGCCCACAATGTCCTCCACAGGTGTCCCATGGGCCCCCTTCAGCTCTTTATAGTGCCTCCTACTCTGCAGCGGTTCCCAAAATGGGGTGGGATGGGGTTGGGATGAGTTCTCACTCCCCACCCACCACCTTTCCTGGATCTTGGGGCCCACATCCTCTGGGCCTTATTACTCCCATATCTTTAATGGGCAAATGGCACTTATGTGTCTCACCCGTGTCTGTCCTTCTTCCCCACTCAGGCCTAGGCCCTGGACTTCTGGGTTAATCCGTTAACCCAAGTAATTTCCAATATGATTAACGTTCTTGTTGGTAAAAGGCCAGACAAATCCTCCTCTACTGGGCTATTCTGCAGGAATATAACCTTCCTCAGCGGGCCCCAAAACACCTGGCCCTTACTCCAGGGCTGAGGGTAGAAGGGAGAGGGGTAAACAAAACATGCTTAAGGGGATAGCAAGGAATGATGTGGGGTATTGTACATTTTATTTGGGGTGATAATGAAAAGACTCTCAAATGAGGTGATGTTTGAACAGAACCTTGAGAAATGAGCCAAGTGCAGGGCTGTGTAAAGAGTGGACTAGACATGGCTAGCCAGTGCAAAGGCTCTGAAACTTGACTCCCTTGGGGCAGAAACACTTGGTTCCTCTTCTGGACCCCAGGCTTAAGTCCCATGGAAGGGGCTCTGAACCACATGCCAGGTTGAAGTTCTGAGGCCAGCAACTGGAAACTGGGCCTTTGTTTCCTACAAAAAATTCAGGGTTTGCAGTAATCCATTTCTGGATGTTGGGATGGGTAAACAGGAAGGGACAGTCTAGAGTGCATGAGGATTGATGTGGATAGAGGACTCCTTTGAGTGATTGGGAAAGGAGCTGTGGATGGAGCATTTCACTAGTATAATGTAGCGGGGGGATACAAGGAGGGAATGGTCTACTGTTGGGAGGGGCTGTGCTAGACCCATAAACTGTAGTTCAGGGAGGAGAGGAATCAATACCACTCCTGGTGGAGATAAGAATCTGACAACCCTATCCTCCTGGCTTCTACTTGGGCTCTAAGCAGACACCCACTTTCCAGCCTTGACATTCACCTGTTCTGTGACCTCTATCATTGTTCTTAGTCTACCTCTTCATCCTTTTGTCCACTTTGAATTGGCCTTAAGACTGAGTATCCAGGGCAGACACTGGCTCTGGGATGAGGGGAACAGAAATCAAAGATGTTCCTAGGCTCTGATTGGTCTTAGAGAACTTTCATGCCCCAGTTCTGCCCAGTTATAGAGGATTTCAAGTCCTCATAAGTCTTGCTCCTTCCCTCAGATGCTGTGCTGTCATTGGCTACTATTCTGCACAGGCGCCTCAGTAGCTGGGCTGGTCCTCATGACTTTGGAAGACAGGGCTTTGGTGCTGGAGTGTGCATACATTTTGGAGTTATCTCTGACTCCTCCCTGCCTGCTTACCCCTGGAGGAATCAGCCAACTCAGTCAACGGTAGACATGCCCTCGTGATTGGGGCTGACCTGTGTGAGCCCCTGTTCACCCCTAAACTCAGTCACAAGCCCAGCAGGAACTTCTTCCTCCAGTCAGTCATCCCTGAAGTGCATTCATGCATTCAACCATTCTCTTCTTTACTTGAAACAAAAATTGGATTTGGATTTTAGATGAACTTCATAGAGGTCATTTCATTAAGCAGGAATCTTGCCCTGGTGGAAGAAGGACAGCTGGTAGTGCAGGGTTCCTGACCTCAGGGCACAGAGCCAGGAGGGCTCAGCTTGCAACAGTGGGTGGGATGTGAGTGAGAGATGTGAGAATGTGAGGGAGATGGCAAAAGGGATGAGAAGGTAAGAGGGAGGGAGGAGGAAACAATAAAAGCAGAAAGGAGAAGTCAAGAGACATCAGAAGAAAAGTTCACACATGGGTGCTTAATATGGGCCAGACATTGCTTTTAGCAATGCACAGCAAAAGCCTAGAAGGAAATGAAGAGGATCAGGGTAGGCCACCTCCAAATATGCAACTTTGGCATAAGAATTATTTTGAGCTGAAAGACTTGGAATTCCTATAATCTCTTATCTGCTTAAAAGCAGAGCCTTTCTAAAGGACTCCAAAGAACTCAATTATCATAAATACTCTCCGTGGGAGCAACTCTTATCTTCTCTTCTGAAGATAAGTTGGTACTACATCCAAACAGACATTGTCGTTAAGACTATTATATGAGGGGTGCCTGGGTGGCTCAGTTGGTTGAGCGACTGCCTTCGGCTCAGGTCATGATCCTGGAGTCCCGGGATCGAGTCCCACATCGGGCTCCTACTTGGCAGGGGGTCTGCTTCTCCCTCTGACCCTCTTCCCTCTCGTGCTCTCTGTCTCTCATTCTCTCTCTCAAATAAAAAAAGAAAAATCTTAAAAAAAAGACTATTATGTGAAAATGAATAAAGGAAACCTAACTCAAAATGGAGTTGGGAAGCAATAAAGGGAGGGTCCCACTCAGGCATGACTTGTTGTAGCTTACTTTATGTATCCCAGCAGGAAGAAGGAAGATTTTCTCCTTGCCCAGCAACAGCCCATCTAATGAGAAACCACCACAACTCAGCCAGTGAGAAGCTGCCACAACCTCAAACTCTCTCTCCTCCAATGAACTTCCATTCAAAACAACCCTTCCCAACTCCCTCCTTTCTTCTACAAAAAGCAAGCCCCTCTAATTTGTCCTTGGACCTGCCTATGGTTCATCACAGTTTGCATGCCCTGAATTGTAGTTTCTCTGCTATTCCTGAAAAAAGTCATTTTGCTGGTTAAATCACTGGCTATTTTATTTTATTTTATTTTATTTTTTTACCATTTTAACCATTTAAAAAAAATTTTATTATGTCATGTTAGTCACCATACAATACATCATTAGTTTTTGATGTGGTGATCCATGATCCATTGTTTTCATATAATACCCAGTGCTCCATGACGTACGTGCCCTCCTCAATACCCATCGCCGGGCTAACCAATCCGCCCTCCCCCCTCCCCTCTAAAACCCTGTTTGTTTCTCAGGTCCATAGTCTCTCATAATTAAAAATAGAGCTACCCTATGACCCAGCAATTGCACTCCTGGGTATTTACCCCAAAGACACAGATGTAGTGAAAAGAAGGGCCATACGCACCCCAATGTTCATAGCAGCAATGTCCGCAATAGCCAAACTGTGGAAAGAGCCGAGATGCCCTTCAACAGATGAATGGATAAAGAAGATGTGGTCCATATATACAATGGAATATTACTCAGCCATCAGAAAGGATGAATACCCAACTTTTACATCAACATGGATGGGACTGGAGGAGATTATGCTAAGTGAAATAAGTCAAGCAGAGAAAGTCAATTATCATATGGTTTCACTTATTTGTGGAACATAAGGAATAACATGGAGGACATTAGGAGAAGGAAGGGAAAAATGGGGGGCAGAATTGGAGGGAGAAATGAACCATGAGAGACTATGGACCTGGCTATTTTATTTTTAAGGCTGACAGTTAAATCTCCCATCTATTCTACCAAGGGCCCATTTAACTTTCCAAAAAGTCGTTTGCTTTTTGCTAAGAACCCTTTCTCCACTTCCTTTTCCCTTACTAAGTTAAGTATATAGACTCCAAATTCTAGCCACCTCTTTGAGTTAATCATCGCTGAAAGCTCCCAAGTATAAAGGATGCATGTGTTAATAACTTCTCTTTGTTTTTCTCTTGTTAATCTGCCTTTTATCAGTCTGATTTGCAGGAACCAAAGCAAAGAATCTAAGAGGGTAGAGAAAGTTTTTCTTCCTCTTACAGAAACTATACGATATATTAAGTGGTATTCTTGAGTGTGAAATTCTGGGTAATTTTCCAATAAGTAATTTTCCTTCTTTTATTATTTACTTGCATTTTCCTAATTTACATTAATCACTTTTTGTTTTGTTTATAATTTTATTTATTTTTATTTTTTGCACACAGCATAGTTTTAATGAGTTTAGCATAAGTCTATTCCCACAGGCTTCCACACATAAGTTTACAAACACTTATATCTTCATGAATGAAGATATAACTTGAAAGATGCATTATACACAGGGTAATTTCAAGGCTTCGGCACAGGGCTATTCACATATGCTTCCACACTAGTGTTTACAAACACTTTTATCTAAAAGAAGGAAGATGTTACTTGAGAGACTTTTTATACATAGTATAATTTCAATGAGTTAAGCATATGGCTAATCCCATATGCTTCTACCATTTTGTTTACAATTAAAAAAATGATTTTTCTAAAGGCTCATATTCCTAGCTCTCTAACTGTTCAGGGTAGTAAATGTTTTGATATCTTTGTCAGGTTAGAAATCAGTGAGTGAGCAGGGGTAGTATTTATAGCAAAAGGAAGATCTGAGATGCAGTATTGACTGCTGGTGTGGGGAAGGATTGCAGAGGGGATGGAAGGTCAGCAAAAGTCTTTAAGTGTTCTGGAAAATGCCAAGGCAATACAGGCAAAACCCAGGTCCCTGTGAAGAGACTGTGCATTGTCAAGATAAGTTTCTTTATTAAGGCTTCCTAGACTATTCCCCAGTTTTGGTTCCAGTGGCTCATTTGATTAGGTCGCAGTATGCACAGGCAGTACTCTTTGTGAGCAATGCCAAGATCATGGGTTTAAGCCTCATCTACAGCACTTTTTACTTTCTGAGCAATTCTGAGGATCACTTGGATCACTCTTCTTGCTTTCTGGAAGACTGTAGATTGACAAAGGAAAAAAATAGGAAATCAATACATAGTGAAATAGTTAGACCCAACTTCTTCCTCAACAACACCTATGAAGCCATCAGTAGAAAGTAAAAAATACCACTTGTTGTTGCAGTGAGTTATGAATTACAGGTTTCAACTTGATCACTCTGAAAAGAAACACGGAATTTGAAAGCAAATTATCAAGGGGAAAATAAACTATAAGAGAGTTAGAAGACTAGAATTACTAGACTATTTTGTTACTAGAGTTACTAGACTATTTTTGTTAGTTACTAGAGTTACTAGATTAATTTGCCAAAGGGGACTAAGTGGATGTAGTAAACATGGAAGGAATTGGGCACATTAGACAGGTATTTGGGAAGTAAGACGAACTGAACTCAGCAAGGATTTGGACTTGGGGTGAAGAAGAGGTAGGTGTAAAATGTTGAGAGCAGGTTTCTGTGTTGGGAAATGAAATGGGTGATGGTGCCATTGATTGATATGGATAATATGAGAAGAGGACTATTTGGTAAAGAATTACAAAATAGACATTTTTCTTAAAGGGCTCATGGTCTAAATGGAAGTCAGGATGAGGGATTTCTCTCATGATCTATAGTTACATGTCCCTATGAGTTTGAGACCCTATCCCTCTATGCTCCTCATATCCCCAATCTCACACAGCCCTGTAGTGCCAGTATTGTTTTCAGTATATGTCTTTCCTTTAGAAATATGTACACAGAAAATACATGAATATAGTCTACTGGAGAAGCTTCAAATGGTATCTAAATACATGGACTACATTAGGCTATTATCATCTACCCCATTCTTCCCCACCTCACAGGTTAGTTAAAGTGGGGTCAGTTAAAGGTGTTTTATTCCAGACATTTTTCTCTGCTCTCACACATCACACACACACACTAACAAGGTCCCACTATGAGCATTACCCACTTGCAACCCATTAATGATATGTCATGGAGAAATCCTAGCCAGTACAGATCAATCCCCCTTATTCTGTTTTGCAGCTCACTTGTGCTCCATGGCATAACATGAACACTCATCACTCATTTACCTTCCAATGTACGCTGTTGGCTATTAATAGACATTTAATGTTTTTACCAGTTGTTTTCTCCTTCTGTCTTGTGCACATAGCTCTCTCTCTGTGTGTGTGAGAGGGGTTTTTTTGTTTTTTTTTTTTTAGATTTTATTTATTTGACAGAGAGAGATAGCGAGAGCAGGAACACAAGCAGGCAGAGTGGGAGAGGGAGAAGCAGGCTTCCTGTCAAGCAGGGAGCCCGATGCGGGACTCGATCCTGGGACCCTGGGATCATGACCAGAGCTGAAGGCAGACGCTTAACGGCTGAGCCCCCCCAGGCGCCCCGAGAGGGTTTATTATATATTCTTACAAGTAGGATTGCTTGGTCTAAGAGTTTTGTCATTCAGCCAATCCTTATTAAGCACCTACTATGTGCCTAGGGATTATTCTAGGAGTTGGGAAAACTTCAGCGAACAACACAGACAAATATCTCTAAGGGTGGAGTGACCATTTTTTCTTAATTTTGATGAATGATGTAACACTGTTGTCTCTCACAGGGAACTTAATGCCTGTTTACTGCTATCCTAAATACCATTCCTGGTTTGGGGTTTCTTCAGCTGACCAAAAATATTCAAATAATCCAAAAGAAGGCGGGGAAGAGGGAAGAGAACAGATAAACAAGCAAAAAAATAAATTAAAAAAAAAACAAATAAAACAAAAACCAGAGGGGACACACAGAACAACCTCCCTTCCTAATAACCTGATATCCCTGAACACAATCCTATCAATTATTACATCAAATGTTAGTGGCATAAACAATAAAACATAGAGATGCACAGAGGAGATAAAAAGCAAGGCCCTACTAAGTGCTACACACAAGAAACACAGACTTTAAATATAAAGCTACAGAGGGTTTGAAAGTAAGTGAATGGAAAAAGTTATATTATACACACCAAAAAACATAAGAAGGATGGAGTGGATATTATAAACCAGATAAAGCAGACTTGAAGACAGTAAAAGGAAAATGTCATAATGATGAAGGGACAGTTCCTTAGAAAGATATAACAATCATAAATATGTATGTACCTAATAATAGAGCCTCAATATACATGAAGCAGAAATTGACAGAATCATGGCAGGAAATCTGAACACCCTCTTTAGTTGATACAATGACTAGACCAAAAATGAAATCAGTGAAGACACAGATGGTTTAAGCACTGCTATCAACCACCTTGACTTAAAGCTTTTTTTTTTTTTTAAAGATTTTATTTGTTTGAGAGAGAGAGATATATAGCATAGAGGGAGCAGGAGAGGGAGAAGCAGGCTCCCCGCTGAGCAAGGAGCCCACTGCGGGGCTCGATCCCAGGTCCCTGGAATTATGACCTGAACCGAAGGCAGATGCTCAACCCACTGAGCCACCCAGGCGCCCCAACCACCTTGACTTAAATGACATCTATAGAATGCTCTATCCAACAATTGTAGAATATACAGTCTTCAAGTGCACATCATACCTTTCACCACAATAGACCATAGGTTGGACCTTAAAGCATATCTTGATAAATTTTAAAGGGCCAAAATTATACAGAGCATATTCTATGATTACAGTTGAATTAGATCACAAGTCAATTATATGATATATTGGAAACCCCCTAAATCTGGAAATTAAACAACATACTTTATTTTTTTTAAAGATTTTATTTATTTATTTGTCAGGGAGAGAGAGAGAGAGAGAGCACAAGCAGGGGGGAGTGGCAGGCAGAGGGAGAAGCAGGATCCCTGCTGAGCAAGGGAGCCTGATGTGGGGACTCCATCCCAGGACCCTGGGATCATGACCTGGGCCAAATGCAGAGGCTTAACCAACTGAGCCACCCAGGTGTCCCTAAACAACATATTTTAAAATGATTTATGGGTCAAAGATGAAATCATGAGGGAAATTAGAAAATATTTTGAGCTGAATGACAGTGAAAGTAGAACAGATCAAAATTCATGGGATTGAAGGAAAGGAATGCTTAGAGGAAAATTTATAGCTTTAAATGATAATATTTGAAAAAAAGTATGTAAAATCAGTGACCTAAATTCTCTCTTTAAGAAGCCAGAAAAAGAAGAGCAAAGTTAATCCCTGGTAACGAGAAGGAAGGAAATAATAAAGAGCAGAAATAAACTTTATTGGAAACAGACATTAGAGAAAATGAACAAAGCCAAAAGTCAGAACTTGGAAAAGATCAACAAAATTAACAAACTTCTAGTTAGACTGAGTAAGACTAGGGAGAGGAAACAAATCACTGATATCAAGAACATACATGGGGTTATCAACAGAGACCCTATAGACATTAAAATGGCAATAAGAAAACAGAATGAACAACTTCCAGCCAACAAATTTGACAATGTAACCAGGATGGGTAGAGGGAGAAGCTGAAAGGTGATGCAGGCCCTATTACTGCCATGGCTGACCCCTTGGGAAGCTCTTGAGTGCCCATCAAAGTTATCCCAGGTTGGGGTTAGATGGTCATACCTTTATATCCCCCTATTTTTAAAAAAGATTTTATTTATTTATTTATTTGAGAGAGAGAGAGAAATAGCATGAGAGGGGAGAGGGTCAGAGGGAGAAGCAGGCTCCCCGCTGAGCCAGGAGCCCGATGTGGGACTCAATCCCAGGACTCCAGGATCATGACCTGAGCCGAAGGCAGTCGCTTAAGTAACTGAGCCACCCAGGCACCCTATATCCCCCTATTGATCAGTCATTAAATGTAGGCCATCCAGGGAAGGAGTGTGACCTTGAGTGAAGCAGCTCTCTCCAGTTGGGACAATCCCTGAAGGGGGCTGACAGCTGTCTGATGGGGGATCTGGGTGGTGCATCCCAGTTTCCACCACAGGTCCCTTTATGAACGCTTCTTTTCAAAACCAAATCAACACTGTTAGTAACATGACAGAATGGATTCAGGTAAAGAGAATTAAAGGCATGATGATTTATTAGAATAATAGATGAATAAATAACTACCACCCACTGTAGGTCAGGCACCGTGGAAGGAACTAAAAATATCGAAAGAAGTTATAGTCTCTGTCCCTGCTCTCAGTGGGAGGAGGCACAGCAGACAAAGTGAAATGAAATCTCACAGAAAATATGTATTATTATAATGCCACAGGAGTGAAGAAGGGTGAACAATCTACTCTGCCTTTGGCTAGAGGTGGGAGGTATGTGTGTGAGTGGGCTGGATTTCCAGAAAGGTTTTAGGTAACATTTTAGCATCTATAAGACCAAGAAAGTTTTGTACAGGATGTGGTATTTGAGGCATGCTTTAAACATAGTCCTGATATTTTAATGCAGAGCTAGAGTACAGTTTGGTTTAGAAAAATATAATATCCACAAAGAGTTCTTCTAAAACAACTGCTAATGGAAGACTGTGTTACTATAAACAATATATTTTTCCTGGAAACACTTTTCCTGCCAATTATGTGCTGCATTTTAAAAACAACCATTACAATATCTTCAGGACATTTTTCCCCTCAGAAAATATAATGGAAATCTATAACAAGCAAGGTTTATTTAGGACATTTGAATTTACAGACACTATTTTGGAAGTGTGCTTATGATGTTAAAAAAAAAAAAAGTTCCTACCACCCTTTGGCTATGTATATATAGGACCTCTCAATAGGAAATGGTACTTCATTCAGTTACCTCAGAGTCAAATCTTGGAACACAGGTCCCAAAGAATTCAGAGACCTCATACCCCGAACACAGACCCCCAAAACTTCACATTCAAAGGACCTCAAAGATTTCAGAGACTTCACACCCTAAACATCAGTAACCAAATACCACACACACTACTCTTGGAGCACCGACCCTCTTAAGTTCAGAACCTCACACCCTGAGCTTAGATGCCAAAAAACAAAACAAAACCAAAAAACTTGGAAGCAAACTTGGGAAACAAACCCTCAAAAAGGTCAGGCTCCTCCATCCTTGAAAAGAGACCCCAAACACCTCAGACTCCAACCTTGGAACACATACCATGAGAATATACTATGTCATTACAATCTGGACATACCTCTGAATATTGGTGATTCAATATTTGGAACTTAGACCTTCAATGAATGCATAGACCTCATACCCAGTATACATCCTTACAAATACCTGAGATTCCAACCTTGACACAGACCTTCAACAAGTTCAATAAACTTACTCCTTTAAAAAAATCCATATATGTCATATAAACATTAGAATAAGGCCCTACAAGATTTGTGAGTATTACACCCAGAAAACAGACATAAAAGGCCTCACATCTTGGAACACAGACCCTTAAAGATTTTACAGAACTAAAACTCTAAACACAGACATACAAATACATCAAATGCATTATCATAGACCCTCAAAGACTTCAAACCCTTACTCTCAAAATATTGATGCACGAATACCTCAAAATCAACCATAAAAAAACCAAAAACTTCAGAGTCAGATACCTCAGGCACCACCTGAACATGCACCGCCAAACACTTAAGACCTTGACCTGCCAACATAGACCTTCAAAGGTCAGAATGCTCACATGCTGAATACAGACTCCAGAAGCTCAGATTCAAAATTCGTATCAAAGACCCTCAGCAATTTCAGAGTCCTCATACTCCAGCCACAAATCCCTGAATTCACAAACCCAGATCCCCTGCAACATTAGACGGAAACCTGGGAATGCAGTTCATCAAAATGTTTCAGAACCTCCAACCCAGAAGTCAGAGCCCTATAGAACCCAAACTTTCGCACTAACATCGTTATAGCCTGGAGCGACCTCACACTCAGATCACAGACCCCAAAATACTTCAGATCAAACTCTGGAGCACAGACAGTTAATAAGTTCAGATACCTCTTATGCCCTGATCACAGACTCCCAGAACCCCTGTTTCAAACCTTGGCACAAACCCTCAAAGACTTCAGAGTCCTTATCCCATGAACACAGACCTCTAAATATCTCAGATTTAAACCTTTGAACGTAGATTCTTAAAGAGTTCAGAGACCTCACATCCCGAACAGGGACGTCTAAACAACTCAGACAAAAAACTTGGAACCTAGAACTTAAAAGATTTCAAGAACCTTATTCTTTGAACACAGGGCAAAAATACCTCTGAAACTTGGGATCCAGGCTAAAGGTTTCAAAGACTTTACAACTTGATCACAGACCCCCAGTTACCTCAGATTTAAACCTTACACTGCAGACCCTGAAAAATTTCAGAAGGCCTCATACCCTGAACACAAACCAGCAGTTACTTCAGACTCAAACCTTTGGAGTGACCCTGAAAATTTTCAGAGAACATGAACACACACCTCTAAATATCTGACTCAAAACCTGGAATATATGCCTTTAGGGAGATCAGAGACTTCCTACCCTAAGCATGGACTTCCAAACACCTCAGGCAAAAAACTTGGAACAAAGACTTTCAAAGAATTCATGGACCTCACTTTCTGAACACAGACCCCCAAATACCTCAGACCGAAATGTGGGACTCAGACATTCTAAAAGTTCAAAGATCATACACCCTGAAAACAAGTCTCTTAATTCCTAAGACTAAACCCACAGAACAGAAGCTGGAAATCTCAGAGTCTTCAAACTCTGAATACAGACCTATAAATAACTCAGGCTGAATCTTTGGGACACAGATCCTCGGAAAGTACAGAGACCTCATGCCATGAATGCAGACCTCCAGATACATGAAACTTAAGCCTTTGGAAACAGACCCCTACAGGTTTTGGAGACCTCTAACCCTGAGCAGAGACTCGCCAAACACCTCAGACTCAAACATTAAAAGAAAGACACTAAAAGGTATGAGAGGCCTCACACTCTGATCATAGACCCACAATGACCTTAGGTTCAAACCTTACAACACAAATTTTCAAAGACTTCAGAGACCTCACACTGTGGTCACAGACAACCAGATACTTTAGAGTCAAAACCTTGAGCCACAGACCTCAAAGAGTTCAGAAATCTTATACCCTGAACATGAACTCCAAATACCTTACACAAAAATCTTGGAGCATAGGCACTCTAAGTGTTCAAGGGCCATACTCCTTGAGCACAGACCCCAAATGCATCAAATCTAAACATGAAACACAGACCCTCTAAAATTTTAGGGCTCTCACACCTTGAATGCAAACCCCCATGTACCTCATAAACCTTATAAAGCTCATAAGCCTCATTAAGCCTTATAAAGCTGATCTCAAAGATTTGCGGGACCTCATACCCTACACAGATAAAGTATTCAGAAGCCTCACACTCTCAACACTAATACCACATAACTCAGATTCAAACCTAGGGACCCAGAAATGGTAAATATCTGGGTAAATATAATAGATGATTCTTTTCCTCCCCGGTTCTTTAAGGCATGTTTGACACTTAAAAGTAAAATTTATAACATTGTCTGGCTTTTTTTCACAATGGGTTTGCCGCCAGAACACAGATGTCATGAAAACTATCCCTAAACCTAAACCAAAATGGGAAAGGAAAAGACTCACATCAGCATCATCATCATCACTGGACATGTAGAATCGGGCAAGTCTACCACTACTGGTCATCTGATCTACAAATGTGGTGGGATCAACAAAAGAACTATCAAAAAATTTGAGAAAGGGCGCCTGGGTGGCTCAGATGGTTAAGCGTCTGCCTTCGGCTCAGGTCATGATCCCAGGTGGGATCGAGTCCCGCATCGGGCTCCCTGCTCCTTGGGAGCCTGCTTCTCCCTCTGCCTCTCTCTCTGTCTCTAATGAATAAATAAATAAAATCTTAAAAAAAAAAAATTTGAGAAGGAGGCTGCTGAGATGGAAAAGGGCCCCTTCAAGTATGCCTGGGTCTTGGATAAACTGAAAGCTGAATGTGAACGTGGTATCACCATTGATATCTCCCTGTGGAAATTTGAGACCAGCAAGTATTATGCAATGATCATTGATGCCCCAGGACACAGAGACTTTATAAGAAACGTGATCACAGGCACATCTCAGGCTGACTGTGCTGTCCTGATGGTTGCTGCTGGTGTTGGTGAATTTGAAGCTGGTATCTCCAAGAATGGCAGACCCATGAGCATGCCCTTCTCGCTTTTTTTATCGTCAAGCAAGATATTTTTAATTAGTAGGCTGATCATAAATAAATCCACATAAAAGATTTAACAGAATTACAAAGAGTTTTGTATTTCTTTTGTGGACTCAATTCATAATACGCATTAGTCAACCTCATTCTCTAACTGTGACAAAAAGGGTTGTCATCCAACAATGCAGCACAGTTTAAGCAATTCATATTTTGTAGTTACATTTTTACATTTTCTTTACAAATGTAACATTTATGTACATTATATATATATTTTTCTATAGTTCATGTACTGAAATGCTACTGTTTTTACAGGGAAAATACTGAATTCATGAATACAAATCATTCCTTGTTAAAAAGTAATTCATATAAACAAGTAACACGGTACCACTGCCTTTTGGCATCTCTTGTCAGAGTTCAAGTCCAGAAATGTTATATTGATTATCAGAAAAAGGGACTGATCTAATTTGACATTATGACATATCATTCCACAGAGCTACACAAATGTGCTGGCTTGCAATGGACGGAGCATTGTACTGCTGCGCTACTGGAAATGTGTAGAAACCAACTCAAAAGAGCCTCGGTGAAAGAGCATCATCATTACCATTAATTCAGGCTGAAGAAAATCTGTCAGGTTCTTTCTTCCCCTTTACCTTCTGCCAAAGCCTCAGGGTGCTATGCTATGCATTGTGTCTTGTAACAGCAAATGCCTTCATTTCAAATATCCTATCATGCTTCTCTGACAGATGATGCTTTACCTAGGCTATGGGTCTTTTCCTTCTTACTCAAACTTTATTCTACTTCACTTACAAATCTGTTGCTGAATGTGAAGCAAAAATTCATAATAAGAGAATGCGGCTTCTGTTCGGTCTTCAATCAAATGTTGAAAAAATTCCGTTTTGGCAGGACTCTCATCTTTTACCACGTGAAGAACTGGGCTTAATGGTCTGTTGTCCCTAAGCCAAGTTATAAAGGATCTCGGCCTTTCTGATGAAAGTGTATCTAGCTCTGGAAGATGTGTCATTTTCTGTGGTATTGATGCAAAATTAGGATACCCAAGTACATCCTCAATGAAGTTATTGTTGGTGTTAACAAAATGGATTCCACTGAGCCACCCACCCTACAGCTAGAAGAGATATTAGGAAATTGTTAAGGAAGGCACCATCTACATTAAGAAAATTGGCTACAACCTCAACACAGTAGCATTTGTGCCAATTTCTGGTTGGAATGGTGACAACATGCTGGAGCCCAGTGCTAACATGCCTTGGTTCAAGGGATGGAAAGTCACTGTAAAGATGGGAATGCCAGTGGAACCACAATGCATGAAGCTCTGGACTGTATTCTACCACCAACTCATCCAACTGATAAGCCCTTGCACCTGCCTCTCGAGGACGTCTACAAAATCGGTGGTATTGGTACTGTCCCCGTGGGCCGAGTGGAGACTGGTGTTCTTAAACCTGGCACGGTGGTCACCTTTGCTCCAGTCAATGTTACAACTGAAGTATAAGGTCTGTTGAAATGCACCATGAAGCTTTGAGTGAGGCTCTTCCTGGGGACAATGTGGGCTTCAATGTCAAGAATGTATCTGTCAAACATAACATAATAATAAAAAAAATTTAAAAAAAAGAATGTATCTGTCAATGATGTTCATTGTGGCAATGTGGCTGGTGACAGCAAAAGTGACCCACCAATGGAAGCAGCTGGCTTTACAGCTCAGGTGATTATCCTGAACCATCCAGGCCGAATCAGTGCTGGATATGCCCCTGTGCTGGATTGTGACCCAGCTCACATTGCTTGCAAGTTTGCTGAGCTGAAGGAGAAGATAGATCATCGTTCTGGAAAAAAGCTGGAAGATGGTCCCAAGTTCTTGAAATCTGGTGATGCTGCCATTGTTGATACGGTTCTTGGCAAGCCTATTTGTGTTGAGAGCTTCTCTGACTATCCTGTTCATGACTATTCATGACAGACTATCCTGTTCATTTTGCTGTTCATGACATGAGACCGACGGTTGCTGTGGGTGTCATCAAAGCAGTGGACAAGAAGGCAGCTGGAGCAGACAAGGTCACCAAGTCTGCCCAGAGAGCTCAGAAGGCTAAATGAATATTATCCCCAATACCTGCCACCCCAGTCTTAATCAGTGTTGGAAGAATGGTGTCAGAACTGTTTGCGTTGGGGCGCCTGGGTGGCTCAGTCGTTAAGCATCTGCCTTAGGCTCAGGTCATGATCCCAGGGTCCTGGGATCAAGCCCCGCATTGGGCTCCCTGCTCCGCGGGAAGCCTGCTTCTCCCTCTCCCACTCCCCCTGCTTGTGTTCCCTCTCTCGCTGTGTCTCTCTCTGTCAAATAAATAAAATCTTAAAAAAAAAGGAACTGTTTATGTTAATTGGCCATTTAAGTTTAATAGTAAAAAACTGGTTAATGATAATGCATTGTAAAACCTTCAGAAGGAAAGGAGAATGTTTTGTGGACCATTTGGGGGTTTTTGTGTGTGTGTGGCATTTAAGTCATTAGTTTTTTGTTTTGTTTTGTTTTTTTAGATTTTATTTCTTTATTTGAGAGAGAGACACAGCGAGAGAGGGAACACAAGCAAGGGGAGTGGGAGAGGGAGAAGCAGGCTTCCCGCTGAGCAGGGAGCCCGATGCGGGGCTCGATCCCAGGACCCTGGGATCATGACCTGAGCCAAAGGCAGATGCTTAACAACTGAGCCACCCAGGCACCCCAAGTCATTAGTTTTTAAACTCAGTACTTTTTAATGGAAACAACTTGACCAAAAATCTGTCACAGAATTTTGAGACCCATTAAAACAAAAGTTTAATGAGAAAAAAATTATAACATTTGTGTAGTTTTCAACATATGTGAATGTAACCAATCAGACAACTATAGCCTAAAGAGGAGATGGTAAAGAGGCCTATAAGGTGGCAAGTTTTCTACATTTGAACTAAAATGAGAAAATATTGATTCTAAGTGGAAAATGAAAAGTTAAATATGTACTTTCTAATTCCTAGAGCAACTACTATAAAACCACATGCAAAGATATAGTCAAATTAGGGGCGCCTGGGTGGCTCAGTTGGTTAAGCGACTGCCTTCGGCTCAGGTCATGATCCTGGAATCCCGGGATCGAGTCCCCGCATCGGGCTCCCTGCTCAGCAGGGAGTCTGCTTCTCCCTCTGGCCCTGCCCCCCTCATGCTCTATCTCATTCTCTCTCTCAAATAAATAAATAAAAAATCTTTAAAAAAAAAAAAAGATATAGTCAAACTCACAACAGATATATTGAAATGGGATATTGAAAAGTTTTAAATAAACCAAAACAAGGCAGTAAAGGTAAAACAGGAATGAAAAACAGAAAACAATAACATGGTAGGTCTAAATCCAAACATCAATAATCCACGAAATTTAAATGGCCTAACTACATCAATTAAAGAACAAAGACTATCAAAATTAAAAACCATGACCTAGGGGCACCTGGGTGGCTCAGATGGTTGGGCGTCTGCCTTCGGCTCAGGTCATGATCCCAGGGTCCTGGGATCGAGTCCCACGTCGGGCTCCCTGCTCCTTGGGAGCCTGCTTCTCCCTCTGCCTCTCTCTCTCTGTCTCTCATGAATAAATGGATAAAATCTTTTAAAAAACCCCAAAAAACCATGACCTAACTATATGCAAATGTAATGATATAGGTAGGATGAAAACAAAAGGATGGCTGGCTTCCGTGTGGAGATCTACAGACTTGGAAAGAGCATCACTTCCATCCTCACAAGAAAAAAGCTGGACAAACTGCAACTTAAATACTTTTCTTGAAACCATCAATGAAATGAGGTTTCTGGGAAAATAACTAACTTGAAATCTAGAGACAGGTACCTAGAAGAAGACATAGGACCTGAGCATTTGATTATCTGGGAAAGATGCCTTCAAATGTCACATAAGCCAGTAAGAAAATGAAGGTAAACATGTTTAACAAATTGCTAAAGGCTGAGTGTGTAGTACTGTGAGAGTGTGAAGTCCTAGGGGGTCGCAGACCTGGGAGTTTCACACCTGCTTGAACCCTTTTCTTCTAGAACACCACTAGGCACTGACAGGGAAGCTGAGGAGAATCCTGAGAAGACTGAGGAAAATGGACAGCAGGGGCTGCTGAAAGTATACAAACCAATCTTCTCAATCTCCCATACAAAACAAAAGCCTTAGTTTGCATGCTGAAAACTATCAAAATATGTTGCCTAAGGTCACTGGTAAAAACCCACTGCAGTTGGGAGAAACATATGGAAACTGCCATTGAAACTCTTGCCTACCCATTCTCTCTATCTCCCCTAAGTAGCAAAAGCCTTCATCTGCAGGGGGAAGGACATCAAAGCTCTAGCCTACTGCAGCTGGGAGAAGGGAAGTCTAGGAGTGGGAATGGGGAGTGGGAATGGGGAATAATCTCTATCCCTGGAGTAATAAGTGCTAGGCTCAGCATTCTATCTGGCAGAGTGCCAGAAACTCTTGTGAGGGCCACATAACCCTGAGACCCAGGTTCACAGTGCCTGCCTAATACTGAGACTTACTAAGGACATCAGGAAACTACTCCCTCCCACTCCCCACCCACCAACAAGCCTCAACGAAAACATAAGCATGAAATACAGCTAAGAGGGGGGCCTGGGTGGCTCAGTGGTTAAACGTCTGCCTTTGGCTCAGGTCATGATCCCAGGGTACTGGGATCGAGCCCTGCATCCGGCTCCCTGCTCAGCAGGAAGCCTGCTTCTCCCTCTCCCACTCCCCCTGCTTGTGTTCCCTCTCTCGCTGTCTCTCTCTCTCTCTGTCAAATAAATAAAATCTTAAAAAAAAAAAAAAAAAGAAATACAGCTAAGAAAGCTCTAAGAAACAGACTTTCTCTAGGGAACCACACAATGGAAAGACCCAAGTCCAAGTGGAGATCAAAACAAGGCATGAGTAGAAGGACTTGAAGGCTCTTGGTGCACTGAGGGTAACTACAGCAACAGTAAACTTAGTACAACTCCTTACTAGATTAATACTAAATCCTAGCAGACATACCCACACTAAAATCCTAGAAGTAACTACACTCTTCTCCAAAGGTACAAAAGATTTCCTTCAGTATCTAACTGTGCTATACAATATATCACATTTTCAACATAGAATTCTTCTGCCTACAAAAAGGCAAGAAACACACAGCCTGGAGACAAAGCAATCATCAGAGCCAAACTTGGATATAACACAGATGATGAAAGTATCAGAGAAGTTAAAATAATTGTAGTTAATATGTTAAAGGTTCTAACGGAAATGGGAGTGAGAGAGAAAGTCCTCTCTGGTGTCTCAGTTAAGCCTGATTCTTAGGCAAGCACCGTGTCGGGGGAACACCTTCACAATATTCCTGTCCCTTCCCTATGGGTAGAGCTTGTTTCCCGTTTGCTTCTCCCAGCAGCATGAGTATACCTAGCTACAGCTTTGATGCCCTGGCTCCTGAAGATGGAAGTTTTTGTTACTTTGGGAAGATAGGAAAGTAGGTCTGGGCCAAGTTTCCTTGATGACCTCCATTGCCTTCCCCTAGTTGCAGCACAATTTTACCAGTGCCTGCAGATTAAGCTTTTTCATTCTGTAAGGGGGATCAGGGAAATGGGTCTGGGAGGATTTTGGCAATGGCTGTTCTCTTCTCCTTGCTAGCACCACAGGGAAACCGTTCTGGATTCTCTGTGTGAGCCTGGTGGTATTCCTAGAGGAAAAGCCTGCAAGAGGGTGGGAATTCCACATGGCTGAGTCCCCTGGGAACTTCGCGTTCTCATGCTAGGTCCCCAGGAGTTCATCACAATTTTTTGTTTAATATTCATAATGGCTTCTGCCCCTGGTAAGCAAATGCTCCAGGCTGTGTCTCCCTGCAGCTGCCTATCTCCCTCCAGATTTTGGGAAGACATTTACTCTATGACCTCAGTTCTTTGATGAGTACAAGAAAACTCATTAGTTTGTAATTCGTCCGATTTTCCCTTTGATGGGATAGGCAACATCTTTCCAGCTCTCTCTGAACTGAACTTCTAGGTCATATGGTATGTGTATATTTAACTTTATAGGAACCTGCCAAACCATTTTCTAAGAGTGGCTATACAATTTTGTATTTGTGCCAATAACATATGAGAGATCCAGTTGTTCCACACCCTTATCAGTCCTTGGTATTGTCAGTACTTTCTCGTTTTGTCATTTAATAGGTGTGTAATGGTATCTCTTGTGGTTATAATTTGCATTTCCTAAATGGCCAATAATGTGGTGCATCTTTTCATGTGCTAATTTCCCATCTATATATCCTCTTTGATTTAGTGATCATGACTTTTTGCCAATTTATAAATTGGATTGTGTTTTTTTCTTGTTATTGAGTTTGGAGAGTTCTTTATATATTCTGGATGGAAGCCCTTTGTTAGATATATGATTTTCAAATATATTCTGTTTGTAGCTGTCTTTCATTAAAGTTAATATTTTATTAGTTTAAGGACCTTGAAGAGCCCTCATGAAAATTCAGACCTAAGGTGGGATTTTATAATATACACACGCATCCTCAAAATTGCAGCCTAATCTTTCCTACTCTTGTATAGTCATAAGCCAGCTACCTTATCTTGTATAATCGTAAGCCAACCACTTTTAAGATACCTTAAACAAAGAATCAAGTGCTCTGAAGTTTTAAGGTCAGAATATTAGGCAGGAATATGTTTGACCTTGTAAAGAGGAGATTATATCAGTTCAAATTAATTATCTTCTATGATAGAGAGAAAGGCCTTAAAATAAACTAGTAGATTTTCAATTATTCAGGCCTGAGCTAGGCTTCTATTTCTATCTTTTAGTCTTACTAATGATTAGTTCTGTGGTTTAGGAATCATACTCCAAGGAATCCAGGAGTTCTATAGAGGATCCCCCAGAGGCTGTCTAAGAGATCAGCAAGGCAGGGACAGAGATGATAAGCTTCTGAGAGCCTCTCCTCTCTGGCTTCAAGCAGAGCAGCTGTTTTTTTATTATTAAGTTTGGCTATATTTTTTATTTAATAAACATTTATATTTTGAAATGATTTTAGATTTACAGAACAGTTGCAAAGATAATACAGAGTTCCCAACATGGTATCTTTGTCATAGCTAAAAAATTAACATTGGTACTGTGCTTGGAGTACTGCTAACCATACCACAGACTTTATTTAGATTTCATTAATTTCTCCAGTAAGATTCTTTTTTTAAAAAAAGATTTTATTTTTAAATAATCTCTACCTGCAACATGGGGCGCAAACTCACAACCCCGAGATCAAGAGTCACATGCTCCATTGACTGAGCCAGCCAGGTGCCCCTCCACTAATATTCTTTTAATGTTCCAGAATCCAATCCAGGAAACCACATTGCATTAGAGAAGATTTTCTTTTCATTCTTTTGACAGTGTCTTTCACAAAGCAAAAGTTCTAAATTTTGATGAAGATTGACTTACCAATTTTTTTGTATGAATTGTGCTTTTAGTGTCATGTCTAAGAATTTCTGGACAAACTCAAGGTCTCCTAAGTTTTTTTCTTTAAGTTTTATAGTTTTATATTGTACATTTAGATATATGCTTATTTGGTATTAATTTTTGTGTATGATGTGAAGTTTAAATAGTTCATTTTTGTTGCATATGACTGTCCAATTGTCCCCACACCATTTATTAAAGATACAGATTTTCCTCGCCTTACAATGGGGTTATGTCCCCAAAAAAACCGATCAAAAGTTGAAAATACTGTAAGTTGAAAATGCATCTAATAAACCTAACCTACCAAACATCATAGCTTAGCCTAGCCTTAAACAGGCTCAGAACACTTATATTAGCCTGCAGTTGGGCAAAATCATCTAACACAAAGCCTATTTTATTTGATCATTTTTTTAAAGATTTTATTTATTTATTTGACAGAGAGAGAGAGCACACACAAGCAGGTGGAACAGCAGGCAGAGGGAGAGGGAGAAGCCGGCTCCCCGCTGAGCAGAGAGTCTGATGCGGGGCTCGATCCAAGGACCCTGGGACCATGACCTGAGCTGAAGGCAGACGCTTAACAACTGAGACACCCAGGTGACCGACAAAGCCTATTTTATAATCGAGGGTTGAATATCTCATGTAATATATTGAATAATGTACTGAAAGTGAAAAACAGAATGGTTGTATGGGTACAGAACGGTTGTAAGTGTATTGGTTCCTCTTTTTTTTTTTTAAAGATTTATTTATTTATTTATTAGAAAGAGAGAGAGAGCATGAGGGGGGAAAGGTCAGGGGGAGAAGCAGACTCCCCGCCGAGCAGGGAGCCCGATGCGGGATTCGATCCCGGGACTCCAGGATCATGACCTGAGCTGAAGGCAGTCGCTTAACCAACTGAGCCACCCAGGCGCCCGTATTGGTTCCTCTTAATTGCATGGCTGACTGGGAGCTATGGCTTGTCACTGCTGCCCAGTGTCATGAATAAGTATTATACTACATATAGTTAGCCTGGGAAAAGATGAAAACTCAAAATTCAAGGTACCAATTCTACTGAAAGTATATTGCTTTTACACCACTGTAAACTTGAAAAATTGTAAGTCAAACCACTGTAAGCCATTGTACTACCCTGTACGATCATCTATACTACCCTTCATCCATTGAATTGGTTTTGCACCTTTGTCAAAAACACAATTGGCCATATTTGTGTGGGCCAGTTTCTAGGCTCTATTCTATCCCATTCATCTAGGCATCTTGATTACTGTCACTTTATAATAATTCTTTTTTTTTAATTTTCTTTTATTATGTTATGTTAATCACCATACATTACATTATTAGCTTTTGATGTAGTGTTCCACGATTCATTGTTTGCATATAACACCCAGTGCTCCTTTCAGTACGTGCCCTCTTTAATACCCATCACCAGGCTAACCCATCCCCCCACCCCCGTCCCCTCTAAAACCCTCAGTTTGTTTCTCAGAGTCCATAGTCTCTCATGGGTGGTCTCCCCCTCTGATATCCCCCCTTCATTTTTCCCTTCCTACTATCTTCTTCTTCTTCTTTTTTTTAACATACAATGTGTTATTTGTTTCAGAGGTACAGGTCTGTGATTCAACAGTCTTACACAATTCACAGCACTCACCATAGCACATACCCTCCCCAATGTCTATCACCCAACCACCCCATCCTTCCCACCCCCCACCACTCCAGCAACCTTAAGTTTGTTTCCTGAGATTAAGAATTCCTCATACCAGTGAGATCATATGATACATGTCTTTCTCTGATTGACTTATTTCGCTTAGCATAATACCCTCTACTTATATCCACGTTGTTGCAAATGGCAAGATTTCGTTTTCTTTGATGGCTGCATAGTATTCTATTGTATATATATAACGCATCTTATTTATCCATTCATCTGTTGATGGACATCTTGGCTCTTTCCATAGTTTGGCTATTGTGGGCATTGCTGCTATAAACATTGGGGTGCACATACCCCTTTGCATCACTACATTTGTATCTTTGGGGTAAATACCCAGTAGTACAATTGCTGGGTTGTACAGTAGCAACATTTTCAACTTTTTGAGGAACCTCCATACTGTTTTCCAGAGTGGCTGCACCAGCTTGCATTCCCACCAACATCTGTCATTTCCTGACTTGTTAATTTTAGCCATTCTGACTGGTGTGAGGTGGTATCTCATTGAGGTTTTGATTTGGATTTCCCTGATGCCAAGCGATGTTGAGCACTTTTTCATGTGTCTGTTGGCCATTTGGATGTCTTCTTTGGAAAAATGTCTGTTCATGTCCTCTGCCCATTTCTTGATTGGATCATTTGTTCTTTGGGTGTTGAGTTTGATAAGTTCTTTATAAAAGATTTTGGATACTAGCCCTTTATCTGATATGTCATTTGCAAATATCTTCTTCCACTCTTTCGGTTGTCTTTTGGTTTTGTTGACTGTTTCCTTTGCTGTGCAAAAGTTTTTTATCATGATGAAGTCCCAATAGTTCATTTTTGCCCTTGCTTCCCTTGCCATTGGCGATGTTTCTAGGGAGAAGTTGCTGCAGCTGAGGTCGAAGAGGTTGCTGCCTGTGTTCTCGTTTAGGATTTTGATTGACTCCTGTCTCACATCTTAGGCCTTTCATCCATTTTGAGTCTATTTTTGAGTGTGGTGTAAGGAAATGGTCCAGTTTCATTCTTCTGCATATGGCTGTCCAATTTTCCCAACACCATTTGTTGAAGAGACTGTCTTTTTTTCCACTGGACATTCGTTCCTGCTTTGTATGAAGATTAGTTGACCATAGAGTTGAGGGTCGATTTCTGGGCTCTCTCTTCTGTTCCACTGATCTATGTGTCTGTTTTTCTGTCAGTACCATACTGTCTTGATGATTACAGTTTGTAATAGAGCTTGAAGTCTGGAATTGTGATGCCATCAGCTTTGCTTTTCCTTTTCAACATTCCTCTGGATATTTGGGGTCTTTTCTGGTTCCATAAAAATTTTAGGATTATTTGTTCCATTTCTTTGAAAAAAGTTGATGGTATTTTTTTTTTAAAGATTTTATTTATTTATTTGACAGAGAGAGACACAGCGAGAGAGGGAACACAAGCAGGGGGAGTGGGAGAGGGAGAAGCAGGCTCCCCGCAGAGCAGGGAGCCCAACGCGGGACTCGATCCCAGGACCCTGGGATCATGACCTGAGCTGAAGGCAGTCGCTTAACCAACTGAGCCACCCAGGCGCCCAAAAGTTGATGGTATTTTGATAGGTTGCATTAAATGTGTAGATTGCTCTAGGTAGCACTGACATCGTCACAATATTTGTTCTTCCAATCCATGAGCATGGAACGTTTTTCCATTTCTTTGTGTCTTCCTCAATTTCTTTCATGAGTATTCTACAGTTTTCTGAGTACAGATCCTTTGCCTCTTTGGTTAGATTTATTCCTAGGTATCTTATGGTTTTGGGTGCAATAAATGGGATCGACTCCTTAATTTCTCTTTCTTCTGTCTTGTTGGTATATAGGAATGCCACTGATTTCTGTGCATTGATTTTATATCCTGCCACTTTACTGAATTCCTGTATGAGTTCTAGCAGTTTTGGGGTGGAGTCTTTTGGGTTTTCCACATAAAGTATCATATCTATCTGCAAAGAGTGAGAGTTTGACTTCTTCCTTGCCTATTTGGATGCCTTTTATTTCTTTTTGTTGTCTGATTGCTGAGGCTAGGACTTCTAGTACTATGTTGAATAGCAGTGGTGACAGTGGACATCCCTGCTGTGTTCCTGACCTTAGGGGGAAAGCTCTCAGTTTTTCCCCATTGAGAACGATATTCACTGTGGGTTTTTCATAGATGGCTTTTATGATATCGAGGTATGTACCCTGTATCCCTACACTCTGAAGAGTTTTGATCAAGAAAGGATGCTGTACTTTGTCAAATGCTTTTTCTGCATCTATTGAGAGGATCGTATGGTTCTTGTTCTTTCTTTTATTAATGTATTGTATCACATTGATTGATTTGTGGATGTTGAACCAACCTGGCAGCCCAGGAATAAATCCCACTTGGTCTGGTGAATAATCCTTTTGATGTACTGTTGGATCCTATTGGCTAGTATTTTGGTGAGAATTTTTGCATCCCTGTTCATCAAGGATATTGGTCTGTAATTGTCCTTTTTGATGGGGTCTTTGGTTTTGGGATCAAGGTAAGGGTGGCCTCATAAAACGAGTTTGAAAGTTTTCTTTCCATTTCTATTTTTGGGAACAGTTTCAGAGGAATAGGTATTAATTCTTCTTTAAATGTTTGGTAGAATTCCCCTGGGAAGCCATCTGGCCCTGGGCTTTTGTTTGTTGGGAGATTGTTGATTACTGCTTCAATTTCCTTAGTGGTTACAGGTCTGCTCAGGTTTTCTATTTCTTCCTGGTTCAGTTTTGGTAGTTTATACATCTCTGGGAATGCATCCATTTCTTTTAGATTATCTAATTTGCTGGTGTATAGTTGCTCATAATATGTTCTTATGTTTGTATTTCTTTGGTGTTGGTTGTGATCTCTCCTCTTTCATTCATGATTTTATTTATTTGGGTCCTTTCTCTTTTCTTTTTGATAAATCTGGCCAGGGGTTTATCAATCTTGTTAATTCTTTCAAAGAACCAGCTCCTAGTTTCGTTGATGTGTTCTACTGTTCTTTTGGTTTCTATTTCATTGATTTCTGCTCTGATCTTTATTATTTCTCTTCTCCTGCTGGGTTTAGGCTTCATTTGCTGTTCTTTCTCCAGCTCCTTTAGGTGTAGGGTTAGGTTGTGTATTTCAGACCTTTCTCGTTTCTTGAGAAAGGCTTGTATTGCTATATACTTTCCTCTTAGGACTGCCTTTGCTGCATCCCAAAGATTTTGAACAGTTGTGTTTTCATTTTCACTTGTTTCCATGAATTTTTTAAATTCTTCTTTAATTTCCTGGTTGACTCATTCATTCTTTAGTAGGATGCTCTTTAGCCTCCTTGTATTTGAGTTCTTTCCGACTTTCCCCTTGTGATTGAGTTCTAGTTTCAAAGCATTGTGGTCCAAAAATGTGCAGGGAATGATCCCAATCTTTTGGTACCAGCTGAGACCTGATATGTGACCTAGGATATGATCTATTCTAGAGAATGTTCCATGGGCACTAGAGAAGAATGTGTATTCTGTTGCTTTAGGATGGAATGTTCCGAATAGATCTGTGAAGTCCATTTGGTCCAGTGTGTCATTTAAAGTCTTTATTTCCTTGTTGATCTTTTGCTTAGATGATCTGTCCATTTCAGTGAGGGGGGGTGTTAAAGTCCCCCACTATTATTGTATTGTTGTCGATGTGTTTCTTTGCTTTTGTTATTAATTGGCTTATATAATTGGCTGCTCCCATGTTAGGGGCATCGATATTTACAATTGTTAGATCTTCTTGTTGGATAGACCCTTTAAGTAAGATATAGTGTCCTTCCTCATCTCTTATTATAGTCTTGGGTTTAAAATCTAATTTGTTTGATATAAGGATTGCCAGCCCAGCTTTCTTATGGTGTCCATTAGCATGGTAAATGGTTTTCCACCCCTTCACTTTCAATCTGGAGGTGTCTTTGGGTCTAAAATGAGTCTCTAGCAGAGAGCATATCAATGGGTCTTGTTTTTTTATCCAATCTGATAGGCTGTGTCTTTTGATTGGGGCATTTAGCCCATTTACATTCAGGGTAACTATTGAAAGATATGAATTTAGTGCCATTGTATTCCCTGTAAGGTGACTGTTACTGTATATTGTCTGTGTTCCTTTCTGGTCTATGTTACTTTTAGGCTCTCTCTTTGCTTAGAGGACCCCTTTCAAGATTTCTTGTAGGGCTGGTTTCGTGTTTGCAAATTCCTTTAGTTTTTGTTTGTCCTGGAAGCTTTTTTTTTTTTTAAAGATTTTATTTATTTATTTGAGAGAGAAAGAATGAGACAGAGAGAGCATGAGAGGGAGGAGGATCAGAGGGAGAAGCAGACTTCCCACCGAGCGGGGAGCCCGATGCGGGACTTGATCCCCGGACTCCAGGATCATGACCTGAGCTGAAGGCAGTCGCTTAACCAACTGAGCCACCCAGGTGCCCCATCCTAGAAGCTTTTTATCTCTCCTTCTATTTTCAATGACAGCCTAGCTGGATATGGTATTCTTGGCTGCCTATTTTTCTCGTTTAGTGCTCTGAATATATCATGCCAGTCCTTTCTGGCCTGCCAGGTCTCTGTGGATAGATCTGTTGCCAATCTAATGTTTCTACCATTGTAGGTTACAGACCTCTTGTTCCGAGCTACTTTCAGGATTTTCTCTTTGTCTCTGAGACTCGTAAGCTTTACCATTAGATGTTGGGGGGTTGACCTATTTTTATTGATTTTGAGGGGGGTTCTCTGTTCCTCCTGGATTTTGATGCCTGTTTCCTTCCCCAAATTAGGGAAGTTCTCTGCTATAATTTGCTCCAATATGCCTTCTGCCCCTCTCTCTCTTTCTTCTTCTTCTGGGATCCCAATTATTCTAATATTGTCTCATCTTATGGTATCACTTATCTCTCGAATTCTGCCCTTGTAATCCAGTAGTTGTTTATCTCTCTTTTTCTCAGCTTCTTTATTCTCCATCATTTGTCTTCTGTATCACAAATTCTTCCTTCTGCCTCATTTATCCTAGCAGTTAGAGCATTCATTTTTGATTGCACCTCATTAATAGCCTTTTTGATTTCGACTTGGTTAGATTTTAGTTCTTTTATTTCTCTAGAAAGGGTTTCTCTAGTATCTTCCATGCTTTTTTCAAGCCCAGCTAGTATCTTTATAATCATCATTCTGGACTCTAGTTCCGACATCTTACTAATGTCCATATTGATTAGGTCCCTGGCAGTTGGTACTGCCTCTTGTTCTTTTTTTTGAGGTGAATTTTTCCATCTTGTCATTTTGTCCAGAGGAGAAAAGATGAATGAGAGAACAAAATGCTAACAGGGTAACAACGACCCCAGAAAAATATACACTAAACAAATCAGAAGAGACCTGAAACTGGGGGGGGGGGGGGGGGGAGAAAGGGAAAGAAAGAGAAAAGAAAAAAAAAGAATAAGAAGAAGAGAAAAAAGGAAAAAAAAAGAAGAAAAAGAAAAAAAAGAATATGATCAAATATGATCAAGCTGGTGAGTAGATCAGTGCCACACACTAGATTTTGGGCATATTTTGGTCTGTTAGAAGAAAGTGCCTCCCAAAATTTTAAGGAAAGAAAAACTTATAAATGTACAAAAATAAGGGTAAATATGATGAAGGGATATAATATGAGTGTAAAGATGAAACTTATAAAAGATTTTATAAAAGGAATTGATAAGATATGAAGTTGGTTGAAAAAAGAAAGAAGAGAAATTAAAAAAAAATGGGGGGGAGAGAATGTGATCAGGCAGGAGACTAGAACAAAGCCATACACTAGAGATTTAGTGTATATTTTGGTCCCAAAATTTTAAAGATTTTTTTTTTAAATTTATTTGAGAGAGAGACTGAGAGAGAGAGAGCATGAGAGGGGGAGGGTCGGGAGGGTCAGAGGGAGAAGCAGACTCCCTGCCGAGCAGGGGGCCCGATGCGGGACTCGATCCTGGGACTCCAGGATTATGACCTGAGCTGAAGGCAGTCGCTTAACCAACTGAGCCACCCAGGCGCCCCTGGTCCCAAAATTTTAAAGAGAGAACAAGAGATATATACCAAAAATAAGGTTAACTACAATGAAGGGATAGAATATGACTCTAAAAATGAAAAATAAAAAAGATTTTTAAAAAAGGGATTGATAAGATATTGGTTGAAAAAGGGAAAAAGAAAAATTAGAAAAAAAAAGAAAATTTTAAAAATTAACTTTGAAAGACTAAAGAATCATGGTAAAAAAGCCATGGATTCTATGTGCAGTATTCCCCTAGCGCTGGAGTTCTGCTGTTCTCATTGATCGGTAAACTCAGTCTTGGCTGGCTGTTCTCGCTGATATTCTGGGGGAGGGGCCTGTTGCCGTGGTTTCCAAAAGTCTTCGGTGGAGGTGGAATTGCCCCACCCCTGCCCCCTTCTGGGCTAAGTGATCTGCTTGGGTTTGGTCTCCAGAGCTTTTGTTCCCTGCAAGCTTTCCGCAGGGCTTTGGAGGACGAGAGTGAAAATGGCGGCCTCCCAATCTCCGCCCCGGAGGAGCCAAAAACTCGGGGCCCGCTCCTCAGTGAGCCCCCAGAGAAAAGCTGCCAGTCACTCCCGTCTCCCCAGTCTCTGGCTGCACTCCGTGCTCACCAGGCCTGTGACCGAGCATTTCTATCTCTGGCACCCAACCCCGGGTGGAGTCTCCAAACCCTGCAGATCCCTGCAGTGTGCTCCCGCGCGGCTCCTCCCGGGGGAGGAAGGTGAGTCTCCCCGGATCTGCCGCTTGTTGGGTCCCTGCTGGAGGAGCAGTGGCCCGACTGTGCCCTGGATCACGGTTTATGGCAACGCCGAGCTGAGAGCCCATGCCTCGGCTCCGTCTCTGCAGCCGGCTTCCCCGCTCCGATACCTGGGAGCTCTGCTGCACTCAGGCACCCCCGATCTTTCTGTGACCCCGAGGGTCCTGAGACCACACTGTCCCGCGAGGGTTCCACCCCCTGCTTAGCCACTGGAGCGACGTCCCTCAGCGGAGCCGACTTCTAGAAGTTCCGATTTTGTGCTCCGCTGCTCTATCACCTGCCAGTAGCGGCTGATGGAGGCCCCCTCCCCCGCCGTCTATCCTCCCGAATATCGCCTCGGATTCACTTCTCCCCATGTCCTACCTTCCAGAAAGTGGTCGCTTTTCTGTTCAGAGAGTTGCTGCTATTCCTTTCTTCAATCTCCTGTTGAGCTCCTAGGTATTCAGAATGGTTTGATCCCTATCCGGCTGAATTCCTGGGACCAGACGAAATTTAGGTCTCCTACTCCTCCACCATCTTGCTCCTCCAGTCTATAATAATTCTTTTTTTTTTTTAAAGACTTTATTTATTTGACAGAGAGAGACACAGCGAGAGAGGGAACACAAGCAGGGGGAGTGGGAGAGGGAGAAGCAGGCTTCCCGCTGAGCAGGGAGCCCGATGCAGGGCTCGATCCCAGGACCCTAGGATCATGACCTGAGCCGAAGGCAGACGCTTAACGACTGAGCCACCCAGGCGCCCCAGTCTATAATAATTCTTAAAATCAGATGGTTTAGCATCCAGATCTCAGTTTCTAAATACCATTTCTCAATAAAAGAAACCAGGAACCCTGGAGAAATGGCTGATTCTAGGGCAGAAGATGAACCTGTATAATCTTGTAGTGCCAGAAAGTAAGGGGAAGCTAAAAAACAAAAAGAAAAACAAAACAACAAAGACGATCAAGGCCATGTCAAAATCACACAGGAGCCAATATGAGAAGAGGTAGGTCCCAATGGCCAAACTGCAACAATTGGAGCCACAAAATACAAAACAAGTGTATTGGAATAGAACGTAAGAAATAAAATAAATACCCATGTATACATACTGATATAAATAAATGATTGAATAAAAAAATAAATGGGGGAGAAGGGACACATCTTCCTTACAGAAGAATTCCATACATCACCAGTTTTTGATGCAGTGATCCATGATTCATTGTTTTCGTATAACACCCTGTGCTCCATGCAGTACGTGCCCTCCTTAATACCCATCACCGGGCTAACCCATTTCCCACCCCCACCCCCACCCCGGCGAAAACCCTCAGTTTGCTTCTCAGAGTCCATAGTCTCTCATGGTTCATCTCTCCTAACATAACATAAGAAAATAAAATTAAAAAAAAAAGAATTCCAAATAATAAATGTAGAAGGAATGCGTGAAACAGAAAACCAGTAAAACCACTATTAGAACAGTACAGCAATAGTTTTTCTAGGCAAGTTCCCTGGATTCATACTAAAATCAAAGGCCTAAACATTGAGGTGAAAAAAATATTTTCATGGCCTAAATGTATTTTTCTCCAAATATTTGCTAGTTTCTATAGAGATTTTAACATATATCCATAAATTTTTTAAAGATTTTATTTATTTATTTGAGACAGAGAGAGTGAGAGAGAGAGAGCACACGAGAGGGGGGAGGGTCAGAGGGAGAAGCAGACTCCCTGCCGAGCAGGGAGCCCGATGCGGGACTCAATCCAGGGACTCCAGGATCATGACCTGAGCCGACGGCAGTCGCTTAACCAACTGAGCCACCCAGGCGCCCCATAAATTTTTTAATATATTCTTTTCTCCAGGAGGTGAAGCTTAACTCTCTTTTTCTTGGGTGTGGGCTGGACTTAGTAATGCACTTCTAATGAAGACTAGGGAAAGGGAAAAACAGTAATTTTACAGTGGAGAAATCTGATGGATACCACCTAAACCATGTGATCAAGGTTAATATCACCAGTAACAAGTCATATTTATATAACATACCCTCAGATATGATGTAACAAGAAGGGCATTTCACCTGAATGGTATTCTTCCCCCAAAGCCATTATCTTAGTCCAATCACAAGAAAATATCAAACCCAAATTGAGAGAGTCTAAAAATGACCTGACAAGTACTCTTCAAAAGGAGGTAGTGTGGATTCCTTCAACTTCCTTCTTTTTCCAAAATTGTTTTCGCTATTCCAATTCTTTTACCTTTTTTTTACACTTGACCTTAGCCAAAAGGTCGAGAAGTGATTTTATTTATTTGACAGCGAGAGAGACAGAGCACAAGTGGCTGGGGCGGGGGCGTGCGGAGAGGGAGAAGCAGGCTCCCTGATGAGGGATTTGATCCCAGGACCCTGGGATCATGACCTGAGCTGAAGGCAGACACTTAACCGACTGAAGCACCCAGGCGCCCCTCTTTTGCCTTTTCAAAATAAATTTTATTTTATTTATTTGTTTATTTTTGCCTTTTTAAAATAAATTTTAAAACCAGCTTCTCTATATATACAAAAAATTCTTGCTAGGATTTTGACCAGTATTGTGTTAAATCTATGTTTCAATATGGAGATAGTTGATATCTTGACTATGTCGGGTTTTCAAATCTATGAACATAGTGTTTTCATTTATTTAGGCCTTTTTTTATTTCTTTATTCAGTATCTTACAGTTTTCAACATACAGATCTTGTTTTTTTTTAATTTAAATTCAATTAGCCAACATATAGTACATCATTAGTTCCAGATGTAGTGTTCAATCATTCCATCAGTTGCATATAACACCCAGTGCTCATCACATTACATGCCCTCCTTAATGCCCATCACCCAGTTGCCCCATCCACCAACCCACCTCCCCTTCCACAACCCTCACTTTGTTTCCCAGAGCCAAGAGTCTCTCATGGTTTGTCTCCCTCTCTAATTTCTCCCCATTCAGTTTTTACCTCTACATACAGATCTTGTATGTATTTTGTGAGATTCAGATCTAAGCGTGTCAATATTCTGAATGATTGTAAATATTTTAAAAATAATTTGGGTTTCCAATTTACATGGCTCATGTATAAAAATTCAACTGCTTTTTGTATGTTGCTCTTGTATATTGTGGCCTAGCTAAACTCACTTATTCTAAGAAGTTTGTTTTGTTTTGTTTTGTTTTTCCAGATTCCTTGGGATTCCTATATAGACAATCATGTCGTCTGCAAATAGGGTGATTTTTAGTTTTATTTTTTCCTTTCTAATATGAATGCTTTTTCTTTCTTACTCTTGCCTTATTATGCTGGTTAAGATTTTCACCATGTTGGGGCACCTGGGTGTCTCAGTCATTAGCGTCTGCCTTTGGCTCAGGTCATGATCCCAGGGTCCTGGGATCGAGCCCCGCATCAGGCTCCCTGCTGTACAGGAAGCGTTCTTCTCCCTCTCCCACTCCCCCTGCTTGTGTTCCCTCTCTCGCTGTGTCTCTCTCTGTCAAATAAATAAATAAAATCTTAAAAAAAAAAAGATTTTCAGCATGTTGTTGAGTAGAAATGATGAGAATGGAAATCTTTTCCTCATTCCTAATCTTTGAAGAAAAGCACTCAGTCCCCCAACATCAAATACTATGTTAGCTATAGGTTTTTGCAGATACCTTTTACCAACTTCAGGAAATTTCCTTCTAGTCCTAGTTTGCTGAAGGTTTTTTTAAATCATGAATGGATGTTATATTTTGTCAAATGCTTATTCTGCATCAATTGACATGATCATATGGTTTTTTCTTTAGACCATTAATATGGGGAGGATTTAATTGATTATCCTTTGGCAGGGGGGCTCTAAATACTCTTTATTTTTTTTAAGTTTTTAAAAAGATTTTATTTATTTGAGAGAGAGAGAGAGAAAGAGAGAGCGAGCATGAGCAGGAGGAGGGACGGAGGGAGAAGTGGTCTCCCTACTGAGCAGGGCTCGATCCCAGAACCCTGGGATCATAACCTGAGCTGAAGGCAGACGCTTTATGACTGAGCCAACCAGGCTCCCCTTTTTTGAAGTTTTTAAATTCCAGTTAGTTAACAGAGAGGTGTAATATTAGTTTTAGGTGTACAATACAGTGATTCAAGACTTACATACAACAGGGCGCCTGGGTGGCTCAGTTGGTTAAGCGACTGCCTTCGGCTCAGGTCATGATCCTGGAGTCCCTGGATGGAGTCCCGCATCGGGCTCCCTGCTCGGCAGGGAGTCTGCTTCTCCCTCTCCCACTCCCCGTTTGTGTTCCCTTTCTCGCTGTATCTTTCTCTGTCAAATAAATAAATAAAATCTTAAAAAAAAAAAAAAAGACTTACATACAAAACCTGGTGCTCATCACAACAAGGGCACTCCTAAATCCCCATCACCTATTTAGCCCATCTGCCAACAGCCTGCCTCTGGTAAACATCAGTTTGTTCTCTATAGTTAAGTGTCTGTTTCTTGGTTTGCCTCTCTCTTTCTCTTTTCTTTCCCTTTGCTTGTTTGTTTTGTTTCTTAAATTCCACATATGAGTGAAATTGTATAACATTTGTCTTTGTCTGACTAACTTATTTCACTTAGCATAATACTCTCTAGCTCCATCCATGTCATTACTAATGGCAAGATTTCACTCCTTGATATGGCTGAGTAATATTCCAGTGTGTGTGTGTGTGTGTGTGTGTGTGTGTGTGTGTGTACCACTTCTTTATCCATTCATCTATTGAGCACACTTGGGCTGCTTCCATACTTTGGCTATTGTAAATAATGCTGCTCTAAACATAGGGCTGCATATATCTTTTCGAATTAGTGTTTTAGTATTCATGGGATAAATACCCAGTAGTGGAATTGCTGGATCTCATGGTGTTTATATTTTTAATTTTTTGAGAAACCTCCATACTGTTTTCCACAGTGGCTGCACACATTTGCATTTCCACCAACTGCAAGAGGGTCCCTTTTTCTCCACATCTTCGCCAACACCTGTTGTTTCTTGTGTTGTTGATTTTAGGCATTCTGACAGGTGTTAGGTGATAACTCATTGTAGTTTTGATTTGTGTTTCCCTGATGCACAGTGATGTTGAGCATCTTTTCATGTGTTTGCCATCTGGATGTCCTCTTTGAAGAAATGTCTGTTCATGCCTTCTGCCCATTTTTAATTGGATTATTTGTTTTTGGGATGTTCAGTTTTATAAGTTCCATATAAATTTTGGATGTTAAAAATAGAGCTACCCTATGACCCAGCAACTGCACTACTAGGTATTTACCCCAAAGACACAGATGTAGTGAAAAGAAGGGCCATATGCACCCCAATGTTCATAGCAGCAATGTCCACAATAGCCAAACTGTGGAAGGAGGCGAGATGCCCTTCAACAGATGAATGGATAAAGAAGATTTGGTCCATATATACAATGGAATATTATTCAGCCATCAGAAGGATGAATACCCACCGTTTGCATCAACATGGATGGAACTGGAGGAGATTATGCTAAGTGAAGTAAGTCAAGCAGAGAAAGACAATATCATTTGGTTTCACTTATAGGTGGAACATAAGGAATAGCATGGAGGACATTAGGAGAAGAAAGGGAAAAATGAAGGGGGGGAATCAGAGGGGGAGATGAACCATGAGAGACTATGGGCCCTGGGAAACAAACTGAGGGTTTCAGAGGGGAGGGCGGGAGGGGGAGGGGGTTAGGGTTACAGGGTGATGGGTATTAAGGGGGGCTCGTGTTGTGATGAGCACTGGGTGTTATATGTAACTAATGAATCATTGAACACTACATCAAAAACTAATGATGTACTATACAGTGGCTAACTGAACATAATAAAAAGTATTCCATATTTTAACATATTTCTGATTTCTAAGATTTTATTTATTTATTTGACAGAAAGAGAATTAGCGAGAGCAGGAACACAAGCAGGGGGAGTGGGAGAGGGAGAAGCAGGCTTCCCGCGGAGCAGGGATCCCAATGCGGGGCTCGATCCCAGGACCCTGGGATCATGACCTGAGCCGAAGGCAGATGCTTAATGACTGAGCCACCCAGGTGCCCCTTAATATATTTCTTAAGAATATATTTTTTCATAATATGTTGCTAGTGCTATTTTTACATGTTCTTCGTTCAAAATTTTAGTATTTTTAATGATTTAATAATGTAGCTAGTGATATTCTTCAAAGTTGCATCATAGTTGATAAATTTGAAACTTCTTTAAATTTCTCTATATACTATCCTATTTTTAGCCAAGAAAATGCTTACCCTACAGGCACGAAAGTATGTCAAGTGCAGGGCAAATTCTACTAAAGAGGAGAATATTTTCAATTCTACTTTCTTTTTTCCACTTAAATTGTGTGTGTATATATATATACATTTACACAGACACACACACACACACACACACATCATCCAAAATATTTTTCACAGGTACTATCATGTTTTCTTTCTTCAAAGGAACTTTCTTTAGCCAATATGAAAGCCCTCCCTAATTTAGATGCTGCAAGCTTATAGGCTTTCTCAATTTTTTTTTAAAGATTTATTTATTTATTTATTTGAGAGAGAGAATGAGATAGAGAGCACGAGAGGGGGGAGGGTCAGAGGGAGAAGCAGACTCCTCGCTGAGCAAGGAGCCCGATGCGGGACTCGATCCCGGGACTCCAGGATCATGACCTGAGCCGAAGGCAGTCGCTTAACCAACTGAGCCACCCAGGCGCCCTAGGCTTTCTCAATTTTATTCCAATCTATTACAGAATATAAATTTGCCATATTAAGAATAAGAGCTTTTCAAAAAAGCACTCTTATAAGAAGATACATTACAAAGCTGATTACAGAATTTCAAAGTAAATCCTTTACATTATTTGAGCTCTCATTGTATAATTTATTCAGATCTTCCCATGCTTGCTTAAAGGGACATTTTTCAATACCTTCCTGTTTACAATCTTTGTTTTCAAGCATTGGCATTTATTAAAAATTTCAAAAGCTCAGTGTTGTGTTCCATTTGATTTTCTAATTTGACTACAGGTTTCCAAATGATATTTTGAAAGTAATGATAACAATGGGAGAATTTATCTGCAAAAAAGTTCAATAATATTTTAGGATCTTTAGGTTGATATGTGTGTCCTGCAGTCCTTCATATTATCAGATATACCTAAGACTGTGTACTGCTATGCTGAAGGCTTTTTTAAATGATTTTTTTAGTATTTATTATCAGCTTCATTACAAAAATGTTGTAGTTCATTTACTTTCATCATGTATATTTGCATGTATATACATACACATATATCTGAATGACTGTGTTATGTCTATATCATCATCAATTGCAAATAAATTTCGATTTCATTTGTTTCTTCAAGAAATAAAAAATAAAAAAAATAAATTTTGGATACTAACCCTTTATCATATATGTCATTTGCGAATATCTTCTCCCATTCAGTAGGTTGTCTTTTTGTTTTGTTGACTATTTCCTTTGCTGTGAAGCAGCTTTTATTTTTATTTATTTTTTTTAAAGATTTTATTTATTCATTTGACAGAGAGAGACACAGCGAGAGAGGGGACACAAGCAGGGGGAGTGGGAGAGGGAGAAACAGGCTTCCCGCTGAGCAGGGAGCCCGATGCGGGGCTCGATCCCAGGACCCCGGGATCATGACCTGAGCTGAAGGCAGACGCTTAATGATGAGCCACCAGGTGCCCCAAGAAGCTTTTTATTCTGATGTAGTCCCAATAGTTTTTTTGCTTTTGTTTCCTTTGCTTGAGGAGACATATCTAGACAAATGTTGCTACAGCCAATATCAGAGAAATTACTGCCTGTGCTCTCTTCTAGGATTTTTATGCTTTCAGGTCTCACATTTAGGTACTTAATCCATTTTGAATTTATTTTTGTATATGGTGTAAGAAAGTGGTCAGAGAAATCCATAGTTATAGCCTGAGATTTCAATATCTCTTTTTTAAAAAGATTTTATTTATTCATTTGACAGAGAGAGAGAGGGACAGAAAGAGAGAGAGAAAGAGCGAGCACGTGCACAAGCAGGGGGAATAGCAGAGGGAGAGGGAGAAGCAGACTCCTCACTGAGCAGGGAGCCCGACATGGGGCTCGATCCCAGGACCCTGGGATCATGGCCTGAGCTGAAGGCAGACACTTAACCAACTGAGCCACCCAGGTGCCCCAATATCTCTTTCTTAATAATTGACAGAATATATAGGCAGAAAATCAGCAGGTATAATAGACAATCTGAAAGATGCAGAATACCAAGGCTCACTTAAGAAGAAATAGATAACCTGAATAACCCTTCATCTATTAAAGGAATTGAAATTTTAGTGAAAAAAAAAAATGTTCCCACAAAGAATACTCAAATCCCAAATGGCATCACTGGAGTATTATAACAAATATTTGAGGAATAAATAACAGCAATTCTATACGAACTCTTCCAAAATATTGAAGAGGAAAGACTACTTTCCTACTCATTCTATGACGCCAGAATTTCCTTGATTCCAAAACCAGATAAAGACAATAGAAAACTACAGATCAGTCTGCCTCATAAATATAGATACAATAATTTGATACAAGATTTTAACATATTAAACCCAACAATATGCTGAAAAGATAATACATCATGACTGAATGGAATTTAAATCAATAATACAGGGCTGGTTTAATATTTGAAAATCGATCAATGAAATCCACCATATTAATAAACCAAAAGAGAAAAAGCCCATATGATTGTTTTAACAGATGCAGAATACTGAATGCTTTTGCCCTAATATCAGGAATAAGACAAAGATGTCCACTCTCACCACTTGTATTCAATATTGTACTCAAAGTTCTAGGTAGTGTAATCAGGTAAAATTAAAATGCATACAGACTGGAAATGAATAAGTAAAACTGTCTACTCATAGATGACATGATCATTTTCATAGAAAATGTGATGGAATATATTTTAACAGTTTATTTTTATTTTTTTTTAAGATTTTATTTACTTATTTGTCAGAGAGAGAGAGAGAGTGCGAGAGAGTGGCAGGCAGAGGGAGAAGCAGCCTCTGTGCGGAGCAGGGAGCCCGATGCAGGACTTGATCCTAGGATCCTGGGATCACAACCTGAGCTGAAGTCAGATGCTTAACCAAATGAGCCACCCAGGCACCCAGAAAATGTGATGGAATCTAATTAAAAGCTACTAAAATCAACAAGTGAGTCTAGCAAAGTTGCAGGATTCAAGCTCAATATAAGGGAATCAGTTTTATTTCCATATACTAGCAACAACAAAAAATTGAAATAAAATCCGATAGAATTTACAATACCATAAAACATATGAAATATATAGGGATAAATCTGACAAAAGAAGTGAAAGATATGTACGCTGAAAACTACAAAACACTGCTGAGAGAAATTAAGACCTAAGTAGGGGCGCCTGGGTGGCTCAGTCGTTGGGCGTCTGCCTTCAGCTCAGGTCATGATCTCAGGGTCCTGGGATCGAGCCCCACATTGGGCTCCCTGCTCCACGGGAAGCCTGCTTCTCCCTCTCCCCCTCCCCCTGCTTGTGTTCCCTCTCTCGCTGTGTCTCTCTCTGTCAAATAAATAAATAAAATCTTAAAAAAAAAAAAAAGACCTAAGTAAATAGAGAGATATATATCTTGTTTATGGGTCTAAGGACTCCAAATGGTTAAGATGTCAATTCTCCCCAAATTAATCTATAAATTTAACACATTCTCAATCAAAATCCCAGCAGCATTTTTTGTAGAAATTGACAAGCTGATTCTAAAATTCATATGGAAATGCAAAGGACCTAGATTAACTAGAACAAGGTTTCAAGAATTATTATAAAACTATATCACAATAGTATGATATTGACATAAAGATAGATAAATGGAACGAAGCAGAGAGTCCAGAAATAAACCCATGCATGAACTGTTTTTTGGCAAAGGCACATACAGGCATAAGAGCCAGCAAAGGCCAGCATGACCAAGGTCCCTTCACCAGTCGTCTGACTACCAAGGGATATGTACATAAGTGGAAACTCATCCGAGAGAGAAAAGTCCAAAGCTGGGTGAGCACAGGTGAGAAGCCCTGGACAGAAGACTGAAAGCACAGTTATAAATTGGGGATGGGTTGGCACAGAAAGGGAACTCTGGAAGCTTCTGTATAAGGAAGAGAGAAAAAGGGGCCATTTCTCCAAGTGATGGAGCTGCCAAGAGGGACAAAAGCTTCCTTCCTCTCCATGGCTTCAGGTGAACCACCCAAAAATGCCGACACGAAGTAATAGCTATCTGAATACACGTGAGTGTGTGTGCAACAACTAAATGTGTGTGAGTGGTATCTGGCGTTTACAGATTGTTGGAGTCAAAGTTTAAAATGACATACTTTGGGCGCCTGGGTGGCTCAGTTGGTTAAGCGACTGCCTTCGGCTCAGGTCATGATCCTGGAGTCCCGGGATCGAGTCCCGCGTTGGGCTCCCTGCTCGGCAGGGAGTCTGCTTCTCCCTCTGACCCTCCCCCTTCTCATGCTCTCTCTATCTCATTCTCTCTCTCAAATAAATAAACAAAATCTTTAAATAATAATAATAATAATAAAATGACATTTGTCATTCAGATTTACAGGAACTCTCCTTTGCAATCATGAAAACTTCCTTCATGATTAGCAGGCAGTGATTTAAAAAAAATTACCTCACAGAATATTTATATTCTCAATCTACTCATTCACTTATTGTACTCTACTGTCCGTCGAGGACACAAAAGAAAAGATCTCCCTCTCACCCAGAGCCTCTAGTCTCTAGCCTCAGGGGCCTCTGCAGTTTCCAAGCATGTTAGGACCTACCAGCTTCCATGACTTAGCTCATGATGTTACTTGTGCCATTCCTGGATCCAGCACATATGGGTACTTAACACCACATCACCTCTTATGGATGATGGTCATGGGGTTGCTAAGCTTCTTCTTGAGCTAAAGGATTCAAGGGAACTGGCAGATCCATGCGGCAGCACAATGTAAAGAAATGAGCAAAGGCAGAGGGATCAGATAGGTTTAATTCCTGGAATACCTTGCCAGAGGGTGTGATGTCAGGCAAGTTGTAAATACTCTTAAACCCCTATTTCTTCACGTAGAATTTTTTTCCTAAAGAAATCATTAAGGAAGTAGGCAGGCAATGATTCATGAGGATGTCTGCTGCAGCATGGATGATAATCGAGAATGAATGTGTAAGACATATATATATGGAAATATATGCATTAAAATGACAAAGAGAAGAGAGTTTTTTTTGTTTTTTTTTTTAATGAGAGGGAGAGGAGGGGGAGGGGTGGAGTGAAAGGGAGAGAGAATCTTAAGCAGGCTCCACGACCAGTGCGGAACCGACTTGGGGCTTGATATCACAATCCTGAGTTCACGACCTGAGCCGAAATCAAGAGTCAGATGCTTAACTTACTGAGCCACCCAGGCACCCCAGAAGAGAGGTTTTTTTTGTTTTTTTTTTAAAGATTTTATTTATTTATTTGACAGAGAGAGAGATCGTGAGAGCAGGAACACAAGCAGGGGGAGTGGGAGAGGGAGAAGCAGGCGGTCCCTCTGAGCAGAGAGCCCGATGCGGGGCTCGATCCCAGGACCCTGGGATCATGACCTGAGCCGAAGGCAGACGCTTAACGACTGAGCCACCCAGGCGCCCCAGAAGAGAGGTTTTTAATGAATGCTGGAATCCCAGGGTTGTTTCTCAATTCTCCCCTTTCTGACTTTATGGGTTTTTTTTACTATGAGCATGAATTACTTGAGTAATAATGTTCAACTTTATTATTTATCAAGAATGCAAATGCAGATACTAGCATGGTAACATTTTCTCCCATCAAAATAGCAGAAAAAGAACTAAAGTTATACCCAACAATTGCAAGGGTGGAAGAAAGCAGGCCTTCTTGGGGCGCCTGGGTGGCTCAGTCGGTTAAGCATCTGCCTTCGGCTCAGGTCATGATCCCATGGTCCTGGGATTGAGCCCTGTGTCAGGCTCCCCGCTCAGTGGGGAGTCTGCTTCTCCCTCTCCCTCTGCCCCTCCCCCACCTGTGTGCATGCTCTCTCTCTCAAATAAATAAAATCTTTTTAAAAAAAAGAAAACAGGCCTTCTTATACACAAGCTGGAGTATAAAATGATTTCTCCTATCTTTGAGTCATCTAGCAAGACAAATTAAAAACATTTAAAGCTCCCACTTTCCTTTCATCCAGCAATTCAGTTTTCAGGAATACATTCCAGTATGAGAAAAGTGTGCTACAGCACAAGAATAAGATGTTCATTCCAATTTTTCTTATAATAGCAAAAAGATGAGAAATAATCAACAAAAAACACACACATAGACACACATGTGTCTGTTTAAAATAAACAAAATCAGGGGCGTCTGCCTTCAGCTCAGGTCATGGTCCCGGGGTCCTGGGATCGAGCCCCGCATCGGGCTCCCTGCTCGGCGGGGAGCCTGCTTCTCCCTCTCCCACTTCCCCTGCTTGTGTTCCCTCTCTCGCTGTGTCTCTCCCTGTCAAATAAATAAATAAAATCTTTAAAAATAAATAAATAAAATAAACAAAATCATACTATAGTATTCTATGCCTTTTTGGTATTATTTAACCTTAATTAATGGACATCAGTATATACCACTATATGTTAATTGATCTAATTCTTCAATGGCTGCAAAATTTCCATTCTCTAGTGTTACTGGAGCTCCTATGAGCAAATACATTACTGAACACACGGGCACGTTTTGCATTCTTACAACTGTTGTATATATACCACAGTCTACTTGGATGAATATACCTTTAGAATGAATCCCAAAAGGGAGATTGCTGGGAAAGAATGCTTAGTGCATTACTAACTGAGAGATACTGAGTGTCAGGAGTTTCTCATGAGCCTCTAAACCTGCTTCCTCTCCCTCATCTAAAGGGGTGCGGATGGGTTACGTGAGCTGTTGGGGCTCATCACAGACACAACTCATACACCCTAGCTGTATACCCTCTATTGCTCTCTCTCTCCAAGGCTAGCTGTTGGGATTTCTCCCAACTGCACAGAGGGTGGTGGTTGTGAGCAGTAACTCCCAGGTGTGGTTCACACTCAGACCCACAGGGGCAGTACCTAGGCCAGCAGAAGACAAGACAGGGAAGAACAGAGCACTCCCCACCACCATCATCTCCCTCGGAAGCACACACTCGCAGTCAGTACGTGACCCTGACTCTTCCCCTCCTCCAGGTATCGGACGCAGGCTGGGTCAGCACCCACTCAGCACAGTCACAGCTGCCTCCCCTCACCGTGGCTTCACCCCGGCCTTGTGTCTGTACATCCTGCTCACAGCTGACCCAGGTAGCATATATCACATTTCTCCCAGTGGGTCTTCGGACAGTCTGAAAGGGGCTCACCTTTGGCCCATGTACCACCTGGGCCTTGGCCTGGGTTGGACCTTGATACCTGTTCCACTCCAGACTGGGCACAGTCGCTAGTCCCCATTCTTGATCATCACCTCCAACAATGGTAAATGGATGGACAAAAAAAATCTCTTTTCCCTCTGCTATGGTGAGGGAGGGGAGGGACAGGAATGGCATAAAGGGATGCCATGTGGCTCTCCTCAGTGGTCCTAGCAAGAACACTGTTACTTCCAGGCGTTAATTCTACCCAGAATTAGATGACCTCATGCTGGGATTTAAATAATCATGACATGACAGTGGGTCGGAGCAATTCTTAGTTGACTGAATTATTTGCAAGGAGCAGATTTTACTTGTGCCATAAAATAAATAAAATGAAATGATACCTGCAGTCTTCACAAGGATACAAACAAGGGCTTGGGAGTACCTGACTGTCCTTGGTCAGAGCAGTTGCTCTGTCCTAACGCTGTACGAGTATGAGGTTACCCGGAAGGCTTGCAGCACTGGGCAGATTGGATTTTTTTTTTTTTCAGTTTAGACTCCAAGCTCTCACACAGACAGGACCCCATCTTCCCAGCGTTCTGAAGAAACTTGATCCTACCCAGACAGCACAGCTGCTGCCAACAGACAAAGCACCAAGGTCAGGGAGACAGCTGGGCAGCAGATAGCCTTTCCAAGAGATAACAGGAAACGACTAAGAGCCAATAAAAGAGCTTACCTGAGGGGAAACATGAGACTGAGGTCAGATCCCACAGTTTATGCTGATTAAAGAGTATGAGACCTCAGTCCTTCTCAATAAATCTTTATTTCACACACATGAAGATCTGAGTTGTAGGAACAGCTCCTGATTCGATATGAAAAGTGGTTATCCCTGATTAGTGAGATTAAGGAAAAATTATATATTCTTTACACTTGGCTCTAAATTGACTCTAGAGCTTGTCTGTATGAGACAGGGAGGGTGAGAGGAGGGGAGAGAGGGAAGAAGAGAGGGAGTAACGTGGCAATTCTGCTTCTGCCACAGGGGATCTTTCTAACTATCAAAGAATGTGTGCTTCTCTAAAGGTAACCTGCAGGGTTTGGGAATGAAAGACAGAAAGGGTTTTTGGTAGGGGGTGGAGATAGGGCAGGGAAGGGCAAAGTCCTTTCTGTCTTATGGGTATCCACCTGCCGTTGTTTCCCAAAAGCAGGAGCAGTGGGCGGCTGTCCTCCTCCTCTTCCCCTCCCCTCCCCTCCCCTCATTCTTCCCCTGACAGTGGAGGACCAGACCACCTAGGTGATGGTGAAGCTTTTGGAGGTTTAGCAGATGCAGGAGACCTACAACCCTGAGGACTGCATTTTACTTGCTGTGTTACCTGGCGAGTACCATGTGTCTTTGGAGCCCTGGAACTTGCTGGCTTCAGGAAAACAAAGTCTATTTACTGTCTGAGAGGAGTAGGAGGCGAACTTTTCCAAAGCCTCTCTCTTCTTTTGGGATCGTGCTGCACATACACAATGCTACATAACCAGCTGTTTCAAGTTAATAACTCACTGTGAGCAGCACCAATATGACAGCAGACATTCTTCAGTATTGGTTTTGGTGGGTGGCCACATTTCATTTTCAAATGTGCTGCAATTTATTTATTTAGCAAGTCCACGACCATTCTTTTTATAAATTAAGCTGCTTTGGAAGTCCCATGTATCTAAATCTTTGTTCACATCCAAGACAGTTTCCTTTATGTTAAGGTTTATTTTTTTAAGATGTTATTTATTTATTTGAGAGAGAGAGAGTGAAAGAGAGAGATCATGAGCAGGGGGGAGGGTAGAGGGAGAAGCAGACTCCCCACTGAGCTGGGAGCCTGATGTGGGACTCGATCCCGGGACCCTGGGATCATGACCTGAGCGGAAGGCAGACGCTGAACTGACTGAGCCACCCAGGTGCCCTAACATTAAGTTTTTAGAAGTACAAGTGCTGGGTTACAAGATGTGTACGAGTTTTATTTTATTTTAATTTTTTTAAAGATTTTATTTATTTATTTGAGAGAGAGAATGAGAGACAGATAGCAAGGGAGGGAAGAGGGTCAGAGGGAGAAGCAGACCCCCCGCTGAGCAGGGAGCCCGATGCGGGACTCGATCCCGGGACTCCAGGATCATGACCTGAGCTGAAGGCAGTCACTTAACCAACTGAGCCACCCAGGCGCCCTGTGTACGAGTTTTAAAGCTTATACATTTGGATTTGGATTTATCAATCCGTTTCTTTGCATTTTCTGGATTCCTCTCATGCCTAAAATGGCTTTGCACACTTTCAGAGCCTAAAAGCTTTCACACATCTCTGGGGAGACTAAAGATTCTCTTGAGGGTCCCTGGGACAGCTGCACTGAGGAGAAAATTTGGAGAGCCAATTGGCAGGTGAAATGCAGGGCTGGGAACAGTCCTAGACACACTGAAAGATTTTGGGGGTGGAGAAGGGAAGGACAAGTCTTCCAGAACTCAGAAACAATGCCCTGCTCCAGGTGGGGCAGAGTTTCTGCTTGGTTGGGGAAGGCTGGATCCACAGCCTATGTGACACACACATCGCCGTGCATACCCACAGGTGTTATTACACATACCTCCGAAGCTTGGGATTGGCTGGTGAAGTTGACTCCGCAGAGGTTGTTTCTAGGTGGCAACGGAAGATAGATACCATTTTCATGCCCTTTCTGATTCTCCAACAGGCGCTCTCCTGTCTCTCGGCGAGTGTAAATGTGAATAAGCGTGAATGCATGAGGGGGGGGGGGGGGCGGGCAGCAAGACTCAGATGGATCGGGGCAGAGAGATCTGTAGTCTCTGAGAAGGAAGTTCCTCCAACTCGTCCTCTTTCTCCTCAAAGGTCCTGTGGCTGCCATGGCCCTTGCTGTGGCGGGGCCAGGACAAGGGAGGACGGTGGGCTGCAAAGGGGTCAGATGAAGTTGGGGTGAGTCTTGGGGATGTTATTTGAGGTATCTGGGTGCCAGAGGCATCAGGTACTGCTGACAAAGGACAGATTACGCAATCCTCGGTGGGGTCCCGGATGAAGGGATGAGACAGCCCCGCCCACAAAGCACACGTGGGATGCAGTGCGCATGCCCAGTGCCCACACTGTCCCATCAGCCATTGGTGTGTGCAACGTGGTCCGGGTGCAGTGCAGTGCAGATTGCATCGTTCTGTCTGGATTCTTTCTCGCTGTCTGAGACTCAAGAGGTAGGTCTCCAGATCAGTCTAGAAGTTTAAATGCGAGTTTGAGGAGAGAGCTAGTGGGCTTTGGGTGGGCAGGACCGTGTAGTTCCTGGCCTCTGTGGCAGAAAGCCCCCGAGGTCTTTGTTCTTCTCGTGGGTGTTGCAGCTACCATGGCTCTTGTCACGGTGGAGAACAAGTGAGGATGGTGGGCTGTGGAGGGGAGGGGGTCATATGAAGATGGGACAGAGCTTGGGTCATCATTTGATGTATCTGGGTCCCGGAGGCACCAGGAGCTGAAAGAGGGCAGATTTGGGAATTTGGGGCACGGCCCTGGTGGGGGGAGGGGAAGCCATACCACGTGGCACGTGCTGCGGCAGTGCACGTGTCCCGTGCTACGCGCCTTCCCATCAGCCTTTGGTGTGGGACGTGTGCAAAAAGCTCTGGGTGCGGAGCTGTGCAAGTGGCGTCTTTCTGTCTGGATTCTTTCTGAGACTTGATCATTCTCCCAGGAGTTTAAGTGTGAGTGAGTAAGGAAAGAGCCAGTGGGCTTCAGGTGGGTCTCCGAGGAGCAAGGTTCTTGGGGTAATCGTATTTCTCTTCACGGGTCTTGCGGCTTTTGTCTTTGTTGGGGGGAGGGGCGCCGAGACAAGGGAGGATGGCGGGCAGGTGAGGAAGGGGGGGTCAGATGAAGATGGGACGAATCTTGGCGATGTTATTTGAGGTATCTGGGTCTTGGAGACATTGGGAACTGCCGATAGAGGACAGATTCGGGAATTTTTGGTGAAGCCTCAGGGGGCAGGGAAGCCCTTCCCCCTACGGCACTTGCCCGATGCAGTGCACATGCGCAGTGCACATGCGCAGTGCCCAGCAGTTGCCTCTTGGTGGTTGGTGTGGGCGCATGCGCAGCGCGTTCCGGGTGCTGAGCTGAGCAGGGCCAGTCTTACTTGTGGATTTTTTCTCACTGAGACTCAATCGGTAGGTCCGCAGATTTGTCCACCCAGGAGTTCAAGTTTGAGTGAGTGTGAGGAGGGTGCTTTCTGTCTTTCGGTGGTTAGGGGCAGTGTAGTTCCTGGTCTCTGGGGAGTAAATTCCTTGAGGTCGTTATCCTCCTCACAGGTATGGCCACCATGGCCTTTGTGGGTGGGGGTGCTGGGAAAGGGAGGATGATGGGCTGTGAAGGGGAGGGTGCCAGATGAAGATGGGGGGAGTCTAAGGGGTGCTATTGGAGGCATCTGAGTCCTGGAGGCACCTGAAACTGCTGACAGAGCACAGAATTGAAAATGGTCAGTGGGAGGTGGACAGGGCTATATATTATGAAATCTCTTCATAGTGGGGAGTCCACTTATGAAACTAAATCTCTTTGGGAAAGTTGTATGTCTTTTTTCAAGTACTTGAAGGTCCCTTGTCTGCCAGATTGCTGGGAAACAGATTTTGTAGACAGCCTAATTTGATGTGATTGGAAAATAGGCAGTTGTTACTAATTCAAGATTTATTTTGGAAATCTCAAAAAATGTAAAAAAAGAATTTATAATCAGCAGTTGGCTGTGAAGATAGTCCAGTATAATTATTGTTTTCTTACAATTTTCAGTTAACGATTTTCTACTTTCAGTGAGAAATATGAGTGCTCGAGTAAGATCAAGATCTAGAGGAAAGAGAGATGGAAAAAAGCCTTCTAAGCTGGATGAACCTGGGGTTGTGAGTGCTTTAACGTCTTACTTCCATTGGCAGAAATAATTTTTTATGAAAAACCATTGAAAAAGTTGTTGAACCAATATAGATCTGTTGTTTAAAGGACTTCCTTGCTGAAAATGGGTGAAAAATTAATCCAACAAAAGAGACTGAACAAAAAGACTTATATTCTGCTGTTGCCTGGCTACGTAGGTTGAGCCTGGAACTCGTCTCTATGATTTTTCCTCTTGTACTTGTTAATAAACTGGTAATACATCTCAGAAAAGATTAAAAAGTTTTCCAGAATTATTGGTCCTTGCAGATAATTCCTTTCTTAGAATATTTTCTTTGTAAGAAAGAGTAATTTTATTGAATACTTACAGAGAAGAGCATAGGAAAAATTCAGATTTGTGATTAATTATCTCCATGTAGTATGTATATTTGTGCCTTCTATCATTATAGTATTAATATCAATACTCTTTATTTGCACCTACCCTCCCCCAAGGCTAAGCAACCGGGTGAAAAAACACTGCAAAAAGAGGAACCACCAACTGAGGATCTGGATATTGAGCCTGGACAAGAGAGAGAAGAAGGAGCATGTGGGGTTCAAGGTGATGAGGGGATGGAGAAACATGTTGTATTTCATTTAGGAGGTTGTATTAGTAATAGAAATGGATAAAGGGTTCCCTGAAAATTGGCTGGAAACCTGTTTGGTAAGGGAAAGGTGGAGTTTGCAGCTGACTACAGTCCTTCTCTGATAAGTGTTCCTTCTTTCAGCACTTCACCATCCCATGGTGAATTAAAACTATTTGGCATGCTTGGAAAATATTATTTGGCATACTTGGAAAATACAGTTCTTGTCAGGGCTCTATATTAGCAAATCAAGGGAAACAACATTAAATTTAGATAGAATTTACACTATATCACTAGTTAAATTTGCCCTTTTTTGAATGCTGTTTTCTGGGCTTCTTAAGTCATTGCATCAAACATTTGAGCAAACCTAGATATATTTTGGTTAGTTCTTAGATTGTAATTTTTGAAAATCATAGAAAAACAAAAATGTGAAATCCTTTCCTAGGGGCTGTTAAAGTCTTCAATGTTTTTGTTTTCCTGAACCATAATCTAGTTGTCACATATTCTTTTTTTTTTTAAAGATTGATTTACTTTAGAGAGAGAGGGGCCTGTGTGTGCTTGTGTGAGTGGAGGGAGGGGCAGGGGGGAGAGGGAGAGAATCTCAAGCAGACTCCCTGCTGAGCACAGAGCCCTATGTGGGGCTCGATCCCACGACCCTGAGATCATGACCTGAGCCGAAATCGAGAGTCAGACGCTCAACTGACTGAGCTACCCAGGTGCCCCTAGTTGTCACATACTTTTTTTTTTTTTTTAACTTTTTGCTTAGAAAATATTTAAAGCTTACAGAAAGGTTACAAGAAAGTACAGTGTATTCTTGTATTCTCTATCTCAATTCACAAATTGCTAGCCTTGTGCCACATATCACCCTTTCTTTAGATAATAATACACATATTATTATTGCTAAGCCATCCGAGAGTAAATTTCGAATATCAACCATCTGAGAGTAAATTTCAAATATAACTCTTTACTGTCAAGGTAATTCAGTATCTGTTTGCTAAAAAAAGGGGATATTATTTTACATAACCCCAGTACAATGATCAAATTTAGGAATTTTAACATTAAGAAAACATGAATATGTAGTCTGTTGGCCTAGTAATATCCAGTTTTTTTAGTTGGCTTAGTAATATTTTTTTTGAGATTTTATTTATTTATTTGACAGAGACACAGGGAGAGAGGGAACACAAGCAGGGGGAGTGGGAGAGGGAGAAGCAGGCCTCCCGTGGAGCAGGGAGCCTGATGTGGGGCTTGATCCCAGGACCCTGGGATCATGACCTGAGCCCAAGGCAGACACTTAACGACTGAGCCACCCAGGCGCCCCTTGGCTTAGTAGTATCTTTTATACCATTATTTTTTCCTGATCCAGGATCAACCCAGAACCACCCACTGTATTTAGTTGTCATCTCTCTTTGGACTCCTTTTTCCTAGAAGTGTACTTCAGTCTTTGTCTTTCATGATTGACATTTTTTGGAATCCAAACCATTTGTTTTGTAAAATATTCTTCAGCTTGGGTTTGTCTCGTCTTACTATTTGTAATGACTTTTTTCAGTTAATTTATTGGGGCCTGCTTGGTGGCAGGTAATGTATTAGATGCTGAGGAAAAAAATATAAATCAGAGAATGATTTCTGTCTTGAGCTCACAATCTTGCCAGAAATTCATGTAAACAAATAGCTGATCTAATAAGTATAATAATAGAAATATATATAGGTTACAAAGGTGACAACTAAGTTGTCTTAAAACCATTTTAGAAAAGGAAAAGCTTCATAGAGGAGATAATATATGAGAAACAACTCCATTTTCTAGCCAAAAACTCTTTAATGCTCATTGCGTTTTTATATATCACATTTATTACAGTACTAACCTACAGAGCTTTATTTAGTAAGAGTAATTTATGGTTTACTGCTTACATTAATAATTCTGTTTATTTATATAAGAACTTGAATTGAAAGCTGAAAGCCAGGAAAAGGGTCTGGAAAAGACTGGGGGTGAGCTTGGAGGTGGCCCTGATGTGAAAGGGAAGACTCCACCTAACGTAACACTTGCTAAAATTCAAGAAGCAGGTAAGTTATCCATTAAGAATACAAGTCATGGGGTTGTTTTTTTCTGCAATATTATCATACCTTTGTAACAAATCACAAATATAAAGATTATTTGGAAGGTAGTTCATACATGAAATGTTAGATTCAAAGACAGAGTCAGAGCAAAAAAAATAAGTCAAAGCCATGTTGTTGAATTATAAAATATGGAAGTATTATTACTTTGGAATAGAAGTCCTTTGAAACCCAATGCAAGTGGTCGAATACTTTTTAAAGTACATGAATTATTTAACATACCCAAATATCAATTGGATATCTAAACAACACAGGAGTATTGATTTTCTTTTAATTTGCCTAAACTGTTTCTCAAAAATAGCTATATCTTTTGTATCTTTTAGACACCAAAAAATAATATGGATCTCTTTGTTTTGTTTTTATGGGTTAGTTTGTTGATTTTTTTTTTAAATTGTGAGCTCTACAAGTGAGAAATGGTGATATTTTCCTTCACATTTTAATGTCATCTATGATGGCAGTGGCTTATAATTAGTGTGATCTGTAATTTTTTTTTTTTTTTTGGTGATCATGTAATTATCATCATCTAAACCAGGACACTCTTGAGAGTTAAAGGGAGTGCTGTTGACTGCTTACACCAGGACGATAGGTGCAAATGAACAAAATGGCCACCATAGTATAAATAGACCATATAAGGGTTGAGCTAGATCAGCGAAAGAATTTTGCACAAAAGAGACAAACCAAATGGAATAATGTCCTTTGCCCTCTATGTAGTTAAAACAATTCCAAGTATGACATTATTATTTTAGCTAATATGGATAACTAGAAGACCATTTCAAGTGAATGAATTTGAATGAATTCGAATGACACTGGGTTTACTTGTTTGTTTTGCTTCTTGGAGTTTCTACTTGGTTGATTTTCTTTTAACTGAAATCACCGGCATATTTTGCTCGCTACTTAAAATTATCTTTAAATAAGCTCTTGGAATTTAATCTGTTCTGGGTTTGAGAAATCTGTGTTTCTCCATGCCACCAAAAAGAGTGATGCGTTTAAAAAGTTAGAAAAGTTAAAAAGCCTGAAAATGTACATTAGCTTAGAAGTCTATGCAGTGGTTAGGGTTCTGGTTTTAGGTTCATCTTATAAAACCAAAGCCGTAGTGTCCTTTTTGTACTTTTGTTATTGCCTAAAGTTCTGCTAAGTGACGTACCCAACTGTTACGTTTATGTTTTAGGTGATGGACAGTCATAAATTACAAAGACGAGAAGCTGAAGCCACACATACAGTTTGTTATATTGATAATTTGGCTTAAATTCTCTCAATAAAGATTTAAAAGTTTGCTCTGAAGTCGTCATGCATATCTTTTGTTAAATCTGTACCTAGGAATCTGATACTATCATAAATGGTATTTAAAAAAAAACTATGTTCTATTTAGACCTGGTCTATAGAAGTGCTATTTACTTATTTATTTTTTTAAAAGATTTTATTTATTTATTTGACAGAGAGAGACAGCGAGAGAGGGAATACAAGCAGGGGGAATGGGAGAGGGAGAAGCAGGCTTCCCGCTGAGCAGGGAGCCTGATGTGGGGCTGGATCCCAGAACCCTGGGATCATGACCTGAGCCGAAGGCAGACGCTTAACGACTGAGCCACCCAGGCGCCCCTAGAAGTGCTATTTATTTTTGTGTAATTAATTTTGTCTGGCAACTTTGCTAAGTTTATTCTAATAGTGTATCTCTACATCCTCTTGGATTTTCTACATACACAATCATACCATATGCAGATAATAACTCTTCTTTCTTCCTTTTGAATCTTTCTGCTTTGTAGTTCTTGTCCTTACTTTATGATACTGGCCATGTCCTTTTAAGTACAATGTTGGATAGAAGCAATGATAGTAGACATCCTTATATATTCCTGATTTCTCTTTCAACATTTCACTATGATGTATAGTATAGATTTTTAAAAATGAGATGTCTTCTATTAGATTAAGGAAGTCCCTTTTTATTCCTAGTTTGCTAAAAATATTTACCATGAATATTTGTTGAATGTTACCATACACTCACTCTCCATCGACTGAGGTGATCTTAAGAGGTTTTTTTCATTAATTTGTTAATATGGATTCCTAGAATAAACCCAATTTTAAGTCATGATATATTGTCCTTTTTATGTATTGTTGGATTCCCCTCTCTAATGTTTTGTTCAGGATATTTGCATCTTCGTGAGTGAGATTGGCCCATACTTTTTTTATGTACTCTCCATATTAGGCTTTGTTATCAAGGTTATTTTGGCTTCAGAAATGTGATGAGGTATATATCTTCTTTTTCTGTTTTCTGGTAGAGTTCATCCAACTTTGGAATTATTTCTTAAATGTTTGATAGAATTTATTAGTGAAGCCATCTAAGCCTGGAGTTTGCTTTTTAGGAAAGTTTGAAATTAGTGATTTAATATTTTCTATTCTTTGGTCAGTTTGAGTTTTATTTTTAGAGGGCTTTGGCCATGTTATCCCAATTTTCATTACAGAGTTGTCCATAATATCCTCATTATTCTCTCAATGTCTGCGGGATCTGTAGTGATAACTGCCATTTTAATTCTTAGTACTGATAATTTGTGCCTTCTCTCTTGTGTTCTTAACCAGTCTCACCAGAGGTTTACCAACATTACTAGTTTTTTCAAAATAAACCAACCTTTGGCTATGCTGATCCTATTCTATTTTTGTTCTTTATTTTATTAATTTCGTTTCTCACCTTTATTATTTTTGTTCTTTCTCTGTTTAAGTTGCTGTTCTTTTTTCTAACCCTTTGAAAAAATGTTTAGCTCACTTACTTCAGCCTTTATAATGTACACTTTTAAATGATAACATTCTTCCTAAATAGGGCTTTAGCTTCATCTGAAAAGTTTTTTTTTTTTAAAAGATTTTATTTATTTATTGAGAGAGAGAGAATGAGAGAGAACACATGAGATGGGGGAGGGTCAGAGGGAGAAGCAGACCCTGCCGAGCAGGGAGCCCGATGCGGGACTCGATCCAGGGACTCCAGGATCATGACCTGAGCCGAAGGCAGTCGCTTAACCAACTGAGCCACCCAGGCGCCCGAAAAGTTTTGATATATAGTATATTTGTTATTTAACTCAGAATATTTTCTAATTCTCATTCTGATTTCTTTGAACTGTGGACTACTTCTAAGTGTATTCCTTAACTTTTTTTTTTTTAAGATTTTTTTATTTTTATTTATTTGAGAGAGAGAATGAGATAGAGAGAACATGAGGGTCAGAAGGAGAAGCAGACTAGACTCCCTGCTGAGCAGGGAGCCCAATGCGGGACTCGATCCCGGGACTCCAGGATCATGACCTGAGCCGAAGGCAGTCGCTTAACCAACTGAGCCACCCAGGCGCCCTTGTATTCCTTAACTTTTAAACATAAAGACAAACATAAGAATTCAGAAAATTTGAAACTAAAAGAATGGGCAAAAGATAATCTGCACAAAATTGCGAAAATTGGCTTTCAGGAAAATAAGCATTACTAGAGAATAAGGGATATTTCACGTAGAAAAATTCAGTCTGTCAGGAATATTTAACAATTTTAAATACGAACCTAATAGTGTGGCTTCAAAATGTAAGGGGAAAAAATGGAAGAATCACAAGGAGAAATCAGTGTCAGAGTAAGCAGACAAAATCAGTAAGGAAAGATACGTAAGGGCGCCTGGGTGGCTCAGTTGGTTAAGCGACTGCCTTCAGCTCAGGTCATGATCCTGGAGTCCCGGGATCGAGTCCCGCATCGGGCTCCCTGCTCAGCGGGGGGTCTGCTTCCCCCTCTGCCCTCTTCCCTCTCGTGCTCTCTGTCTCTCATTCTCTCTGTCTCAGATAAATAAATAAAATCTTTAAAAAAAAAAAAAAAAGAGGGGCGCCTGGGTGGCTCAGTTGGTTGAGCGACTGCCTTCGGCTCAGGTCATGATCCTGGAGTCCCGGGATCGAGTCCCGCATCGGGCTCCCTGCTCAGCAGGGCGTCTGCTTCTCCCTCTGCCCTCTTCCCTCTCATGCTCTCTGTCTCTCATTCTCTCTCTCTCAAATAAATAAATCTTTTTTTAAAAAAAGGAAAGATATGTAAGATTTGCACATCGTGATTAATAAATTTTACCTAATGGGAATAGATGGAACTGTGTATTCAACAACTGAATACGTATTCTTTTCAGTGTAATTATTCAGTCAGAGGACCTGTGCTGTATATTTCAATTCTTTGAAATGTTTTGCATTTTTATGACCCACCATATGGTCAATTTTTGTAAAAATTGCATACGTGCTTGAAAAGAATGTGTATTCACTTGAATGTAGATTACGTACGCTGCCTAACTTAGTGTTCCTATCCTGCACTTCTTTCAGTGCTGTGGTCACCTTGCCCTGACAAGGCAAGGACCCTTGGGCAGTGGCTTGGGTCCCGTGGCCTTTCTCAGCATCCACTTGACCAATAGGAAACGAGTTCATTCTTGCCATGTCACACAGTGCTACGTAGTAGAGCAGGTCCCTATGCTGTGGTTACTTTTCTCCCAGCTGTCCTAGGCTGCTCTACAAGCCTTTCTCTTTGAAATTTCTCCAGGCAAAAACCAGGCATCAGTTTCCAGGGCATACACTTTAAGCTCTGAAAACTTGGTCATCACACTCCATTCTACTGCAACACTGCAATGGGTCTCTGATTTTCTTTTCTTTTTTTTTTTTTTTTTAAAGATTTTATTTATTTATTTGAGAGAGAGCACATGAGAGGGGGGAGGGTCGGGAGGGTCAGAGGGAGAAGCAGACTCCCTGCCAAGCAGGGAGCCCGATGCGGGACTCGATCCAGAGACTCCAGGATCATGACCTGAGCCGAAGGCAGTCGCCCAACCAACTGAGCCACCCAGGCGCCCTGGGTCTCTGATTTTCTATAGCTCAGAGCATACGGCTGGTGAGATGCCAGTCTTCCTTTCTTAACATATTCCAGATGTCTTTTAGTGGCTCTCTCAGATTTCCATTCAATTGATTTTTTTTTTAAAGATTTTATTTATTTGAGAGAGAGCAAGCACATGAGAGGGGGTAGGGTCAGAGGGAGAAGCAGACTCCCCGCCGAGCAGGGAGCCCGATGCGGGACTCGATCCCGGGACTCCAGGATCATGACCTGAGCCGAAGGCAGTTGCTCAACCAACTGAGCCACCCAGGCGCCCTCCATTCAATTGATTTTAATTGAGGTGGGTAACATAACCTCCCCTCCAGCTCAGAGTAGGGGCGATTTCTTTCACACCAGCCTCCACTAAGTTGACAACCTACAACTTAGGTATTTTATTTTAAATAGACTCTTCTTTAAGGTGTTTTCGAACTTCTGATCATCTTTATGAAGACTGCTTGGGCTAGCAGAATGAGGAAATATATTTTTCCCATCTCTGCAAAATGTGAGGTTACTTATTGCCTATTGTCCTGTTGTCAGTAGGCATTTGGATATAATGAATTTAGGAGAGAGGTATAAATTTGAAATTCCTTACAGATGTAGAAAGCATTTGAAGCCATGGATCCACAGGAACTCACCTAGGGAGAGATTATATATGGAGAAGAGAGCCACAGGCAGAGTCCTGAAACCCTCTACATAATGAAGAACTTAGGATTGAGAAAAAGGACTACCAGAAAGATAGGAAGAAAACTAGGTGAGTGTGGTATCAGGAAAATCTAAAGGAAATAAAGTGTTGGAAGAAGTAATAAGCAGTCAACAATTTCAAATGGTGAGAGGTCGGGGCACCTGGGTGGCTCAGTCGTTAAGCATCTGCCTTTGGCTCAGGTCATGATCTCAGGGTCCTGGGATCGAGTCCCGCATCGGGCTCCTTGCTCAGCGGGGAAGCCTGCTTCTCTCTCTCTCACTCCCTCTGCTTGTGTTCCCTCTCTCGCTGTGTCTCTCTCTGTCAAATAAATAAATAAAATCTTTGAAAAAAAATGGTGAGAGGTCATGCAAAGAGGGTATAGGAAATTGTTAATTTGGCAAGATGCAGGTCAGCAGAGACCTTGGGAAGAGCTACTTTCACGGAAGAGGAAAGCCTGACTGAAGAGGATTAAGGTGAAATGGGAGGTGAGTAAATAGATATGGTGATTATAGAAAATGTATTTTAAGGAGTTTTGATGTGAGGAAGAAGGAAACGGAAATTTAGGTAGCTGGCATGAGGCAAGGACGGGATTATTTTTTGATTGAGTGATATTAAGGCATGTTTGTGTGGTACAGGCAAGGATGGAAGACTTGATAAGGCCGTAGGGATGGGATTCAGGCACAAATGGAGGGGTTGGCCTTGCATAGGAACAGGGACAACTTTCCACAGTCATGTGGGAAGGCTAATATTGGAGGACCAAAGGAGAAATTTCTATCTGAGTAGAAGAGAAGATTAGAAAGCAGACTGGGGGACTTCTGCTTTTCCTTTTATACCTTTCTATGAGTTTTGAATTTTTAAAAAATATTTTCTTTATTTGAGATCGCAAGAGCAGGGGCAGAGGGAGAAGCAGACTCTCTGCTGAGCAGGGAGCCTGATGCGGGACTCGATCCCAGGACTCCAGGATCATGACCTGAGCTGAAGGCAGATGCTTAACCTACTGAGTCACCCAGGCACCCCCTATGATTTTTTACTTTTTTAAAAAAGATTTTATTTATTTATTAGAGCATGAGTGATGGGGAGGGACAGAGGGAGAAGGAGAAGCAGACTCCCCACTGAGCGGGGAGCCTGATGTGGGGCTTGATCCCAGGACTCCAGGATCATGACCTGAGCTGAAGGCAGTTGCTTAACTGACTGAGTCCCCCAGGTGCCCCGATTTTTGAATTTTGACCATGACTATATCTGTTTTTCTAAAATGGTAAAGATCTGTTACTAGATTGGAAAAGTATTTTTATTTTTTTAAGTAGGCTCCATGCCCAGTGTGGAGCCCATCACAGGGCTTGCACTCAAGACCTGAGCTGAGATCAAGAGTCGGACACTTAATCGACTGAGCCACCCAGGTGCGCCAGAAAAGTATTTTTAAAGAGAAGCCTGTGGTCACTTACTTTGCAGCCGTCTTGTGCATAAGGGTACACGTGAACCCCCCCACTAGGAGAAACTGCAGCTCTTATACGCTTCCCTTCTTTGGCCAAGGTGCAGCCAGGCCTGACGAACAGATAATGAAGACATTCTGCCAGGGTCACATTAAGATCCTTAGAGGCTCTGAGCCTTGGAAAGATTATGGAGTGCCCTCCTTCCCATTTGCCATACGTATTTCATGATAAAAAAGTCGATGGTAGGGACCCCTGGGTGGCTCAGTCGGTTAAGCGTCTGCCTTAGGCTCAGGTCATGATCCGAGGGCCCTGCGTTGGGTTCCTTGCTCAGCAGGGAGCCTGCTTCTCCCTCTGCCTGCCGGTACCCCTGCTTGTGTGCACTCTCTCTCTCCCTCTCTCTCTTTCAGACGAATAAATAATCTTAAAAAAATTGATGGTAAAATGGGGAGCCTGGGTGGTGCAGTGGGTTAAGCGTCTGACTCTTGGTTTTGGCTCAGGTTGTGATCTCAGGGTTGTGGGATCGAGCCCCCAGCCGTGCTCTGTGCTCAGTGAGGAGTCTGCTTTAGGACTCTCTCTCTCCCTCTGCCCCTCCTCTGTGCGTGCTCTCTCTATCTCTCCCTCCTTCTCTACCCCTCTCTTCCCTCTCCCTGTCTAAAATTAAAATTGATGGTAAAATTCTTGTATTTTTCCCATGATGTTGATTTTGCTGTTTCTTTGAATAGCAAATTCAAGTATCAAAATGTTTTTAATGATCTCTTCCTCATTGCCACGGGTCCCTTGTTTGGCCATTAGGGTGACCTAGCACTGATTCCAGTCCTTCCTTCAGACATTTATCCTTCCCGGTCCATCACCTAGTCCTGGATTGTTCTAGATGCAAGGAAATAGTACATCCTGGAGACCATACTCCCGTTTCCATGTCTATTATCTGGGTGCAGGAGAGAGGTGCCCGCTGGATGGCACTAAGCGCCTCATGACCACAGGAAACCAATTTGAGTGTTTCATTGCGGCCACAAGGGCAGGCATTTATTGCAAGGATGCTGGGGTGCTTCCAGGAATTGAAGCAATGAGTTGGCTTGGGAAGGGAGGGCACCAGGGCAGCGCCTGGGGACCTCAGCTGTATGGGAACCAAGCATCTCATTCTTCTTTTTAAAAAAGATTTTATTTATTTATTTTGACAGAGAGACAGTAAGAGAGGGAACAAAAGCCAGGGGAGTGGGAGAGGGAGAAGCAGGCTTCCCGCTGAGCAGGGAGCACGATGCGGGGCTCGATCCCAGGACCCCGGGATCATGACCTGAGCCAAAGGCAGACGCTTAATGACTGAGCCACCCAGGCCCCGCATCTCATTCTTCTTAAAGGCTCCTAATTCTTGACAACCAAGTCCTGCTGCTAACGCCGGGAGGCCCAGGCACCACCTCCTCCCTGCAGGAAGGGGCCAGGCTGAGGGCCGAGGTCCAGCGCTAAGCAAGCAGAACTCCGCTAGGGTATACTCAGGCAGCACGGCCCCACGGGCCAGGCAGCGTATTCCGGGCCAAGGCCAGCCGTCCCAGGGCTCAGGGAACGGACTCTTCCTAGAACACCCTCTGCTTGATCTTTGGACGCTGGCTATGTACTTCTTCGGAGCGCCGTCCTGACTCCCTGGGACCTGCACCTGCGGCCCCTTTCCCCAAGTGCCCGCGGCTCTCAGTGCAGGAGCTCTGCGAGGCTCTCAGACCCAGGCCCGTCCCCCCCCCGCCCCCGCCCGCCGGCAGCTCCACTACAGAAGCTGCTCCCCGCCCCGCCCCACCCCCCAACTCCCACCTGCTGCCGACCCGACCCCGGGCTCCGCCAGACTTGAGGGTCTTGGGGCGGTGTCTTCCCCTTTCTCAGCCGTCGGGGAGGTGCCAGCAAGTAGGCATGGCCTTGGTGTGCCTTGTCCCCTCCCGCTGCCCCCGGGCGGCTCAGCGTTTGCTGGGCCAGGAGGCCGACTGCCAGATGGTCATCCCACCCGCGGCCTTGGGAGCCCGAGGAGGAGGTGAGGGGCAGGCACAGATTCTGCAGGGCACCGATAAGACGGGCAGAGGGACGTGCCCGCTCAGTCCCCGCAGCCTTGGCGGCTCTGCGCCTCGGGACCCGGGGTCCAGGCCTGTGCCCAGAGTGGCCCTGGGGCTTCATCCTTCTCGGGAAGGGCAGAACGTGGAGTGGGAGGGGGGCCAGGGCGGGGGGCAGGCTCCGCTGTGGGGAGGACGGCCTATCACGGTTTCTGACTGCTCCTCAGGACCTGGCCTCTGAGGGGACGTTTCCCAGCCCCAGAGACGTTTCTGGATGTGGCGATTCCTCCGTCCCTGGCCCCGCAGTGCTGGGGGGAAGCTGCATGGACGAAGGGAAGGACAGGGGAGGAAGATCAGGGTTGTACAAGGGGATGCAGAGCCTGTATGTACTCCAGGAATGGCGTGCGCGGTACAAGGTGATCTCTCCCCAGCAGCCCTTGCTGAAGTGCAGTGGACAGTGCTCTGGAAGAGAATCCAAGAACTGATTTGGCTCTTGGTTCTACTTCTTAAAAGCTGTGTGTCTACCTTTAACAGGTAGCCGATCCTGTTTTGAGTCTCAGCCTTGTTGCTTGTAAAATGGAGACAATTCCTACCTTACAGGGATTCCACATCACATGAGATTAAAAAAAAAAAATGCAGTGTGCAAAGGCAAGAACCAGGCCTGTTCCAAAGGCACTGTGAACGTTGGTGGTAACCAAGTCTGAATTTTCTCGAGGACCAGGGCTAGAGGCCAGGATAGACCAGAGGTATGGGCCAACCCTGCCGGAGAAGCACCCACGGACTTCCCTCACCCTGGGTCACATCTCCCCATTCCCTTCCTCCTCAGTGCTCCCAAGGGGCCATCTTGCTCTTTAGTGCACTCCCAAGGCCCATAAATGAGTTCCTCAGGCAAAAGCCACCCCACCTACATCTGATGGCCAAGATGAAACGCCAAGCAGAGATTGTGCTGTAGAACAGTGTGTGGGGTATGATGCTGTGTGTGTGTGTGTGTGTGTGTGTAGAATATATGTGTAAAATATGCTCGCATATTCATTTTCTATGAATATCAAAGAGTAGCCAATTTTCGTTTCTATGAAAATTTATGGGTGGGTACCCAAGAAACTAACAGTGGTTTTTCCCTAGGCAGTGCAACTGGGATCAGGGGCAGGGAGGAGAGAGGACTTTTAAAATGTTTGCCAGTCATTACATTTGAGTATTTTTATCATGTGCATGTGTTACTTTTATAATGAAGAAAACTTGAAATCAAAAGATACAGATGAGGGGCGCCTGGCTGGCTCAGACAGTAGAGCGTGCGACTCTTGATCTCGGGGTTAGGAGTTCAAGCCCCACGTTGGGTGTGAAGCCTACTTGAAAATAAAATCTTATAAAAAAAGATCTAGATGATAAAGTGATATTTAAATACAGATGATAGAAAATGGTATATTGGATGGATATATTGGATGGTATAATGGATAAATGATAAGTCAGTATGAGCCAGAGACAGGTGAACAGATATGTCCGTGTCTCAGTTTCCTCACATATGAAATGTTACCTACTTCGCAGGATTATTGTGAGGATTAAGTGACAACCCATTAGAGCCCTTGGAACAGTTCCTGACACACATTAAGTGCTCAATAAATGTTCTCGTTAGTGTAAAAATGGCGTGGAAGGAGACAGGCTGGCTTGATGTGATGATCTCTTTTGCCATCTTGTGGTCAGCGTGTGCCATGCAAAAGTATTAATACCAGCAAGGCTTATTTTCAACCGTCTCTGTAGGGGAGTGTATGAGTTCAGGCCTTAGTGGGGTCGCGAACTTATGACTTTATTTTTTTTTATTTTCTTTTTTGTGGGGGGAAACCTATGACTTTTAAAATAGAAAAAGAGTTTAAGTGCATAAACAACTTTATAAATAGGCAGGTGAGACTTTATACATAGCTAGACGAGACTTACCGTCCTCTGCTCTGGACTCCTCTTTGCTCTTAGATCCAGGTCGCCAGCCCTGACGGTGTCAAGGAGAAACGGTACATTGACTGGTTCTTGTTTGTTTTTTGACCTCTCTTTATCCATCAGACTTCTTAGTTGTAAGCAACAGAACCCATTGTAGCTTCTTGAAGCAGAAAAGGGATTTGGGGGGGCGCCTGGGTGGCTCTGTTGGTTGAGCGTCTGCCTTTGGTTCACGTCATGATCCTGGAGTCCCGGGATCGAGCCCCATGCCGGGCTCCCCGCTTGGCGGGGAGTCTGCTTCCCCTTTGTCCTTCACCCCGCTTGTGCGCTCTCTCTCTAATAAATAAATAAAATCTTAAAAAAAAAAAAAAAAAAGAAAGAAAAGAGATTTTTGTTAATGGCTATTAGAGCTCCAGAAAATCTCCAACAGGGGACAGCATCTGGCTTGGGGGCTAGACAGCCAGGGCTTGATGCAATCCCACCTACTCTGAGGACAGGCACTGCTGAGATGAACCTCAGGACCGTGGCATTAGGACATCTACTACAAGCGCCCGTGAGAACTCGGGCTCTCTAGTCCAGCTTTTCACCAGGCACGGATTCAACTGGAAAATTATCTCCTCACTTGTTTCTCTCTTCGGATTCCAGGTCCCGATGGGGAGCACCTGATGGGTGGAGCCTAGGGCTCCCACCTCTCCCCTAGGCTGAGTTCTGCTTTCCACCTCGGGGAGGCAGGACTCTTGATTGCAGGGATTCCAGAAATTTAGAAAGGCTACTCAGGGGCGCCTGGGTGGCTCAGATGGTTAAGCGTCTGCCTTCGGCTCAGGTCATGATCCCAGGGTCCTGGGATCGAGCCCCGCATCGGGCTCTCTGCTCCTTGGGAGCCTGCTTCTCCCTCTGCCTCTCTCTCTCTCTGTCTCTCATGAATAAATAAATAAAAATCTTAAAAAAAAAAAAAGAAAAGAAAGAAAGGCTACTCAGAGGCTGACTAGGGCAGGGGGCGCAGTTCTGTTGCCAGGGAGAGGATATTGAGCATGCGCACTTCAAAACCCCATGCATGTCCCTTCCTGTCTAGCAATAGGTTCTAGATATGGTCCAGGCACTGCTGGCGATCTAGGTCTGTTTAACTCTGTTAAACTCCATATTCATTGACCAGTAATACCAGATGGGAGGATTCTTTTAGGCTGGACACTTCAGAGGGGCAGGGACCATGTCTGTCTGGTTTATCACTGTATTGCCCCAGCAGCTAGCTTGGCACCTCAATCCACGAATGAAGGGGCCAGTTAAGCTGGCTACTTTCCTTATGTAGTTGTAAATTTTCACTGAGACTTAGGGCCCCTACTCTCAGGAGAAGCCCAAGGGGTACAGTCTGGGGGATGTCTTGTTGAGTAAGAGGGATCAAAAGAGAGGTAGCTTCCCTTGTCCCAAGCTACAACTTCCCGTAGGCTTTCTGCCTCCCCTCCAGGAGGCTTACTGCCCGAGTAGACACAGTCAGTGTCTCTATTCAGAGGGAAAGGACAATCAAGCACGGACCACCAGATTTTACCGTTCAGACAGACGCTTTCTTGAAAAAATACTGCACTCGGGACATATTTCGAGGAGGGGCGTAGGCAATATCCCGACAGTGGCATTGCTCAAGGTGGCTGGGTCTGAAAGCCTATCGGAATGGACCTTTTACCTCTAGCAGGGGGGACAGGCAGCAGCTTCAAAGGAGATTTGCTCTACCCACCGCTGAATGGCACCTCGCCACGTCCGGCTACAACTGTTGAAAGGCACGGGCCACCAGAGGGAGCAGGTGTGCCTCTGCTGGGGTGGACCGGGGCCCTTCCCGCTTGGATCCCCCTCTGCTCTGGAAAACCACCGCTGTCGCTCAGCAGCAGGGAAGCCGGCCCCGTGTAGGGTCCCAGCCTCCAGTCACGCACCCAAAGTGAGACAGGGAATGTAAAGGCCTGCCTTCAGGTCACCTCTGCCCACTTTGGGGCTTACTGGCCACTCGGAATGTGGCCTGCCATCCCTCATCATTTCCAGGGTCCCCAAGACCACCGGCACATGCACTGAGTTCGATAGAAGGACTCAAGGGACTCACTATATAATTGTATTCACAGCTAAGGTGTATTACAGCAACCAGATACACAAGAAGATCAACAAGGGGAAAAAAAAAAGACACAGGTGGGGCCCTGAGGCTTCCTTATGCTCTCTCCCTTCTGTGAGAGGGGTTTTACCAAGCACGCTCTTCCTCCGGAGTGGAAATGCACAATATGGGGGGGATGTTTTTGCCCAAGGACGCTCACTCAGTGTTCAAGATTGTGTGTGTGTGTTTGTGTGTGTGTACTTAGCTAGGGGAATGGTCACTAGGCACCCTCTACCTAGCATGTACCCAAACCCCAGATTCTCAGAAGGGAAGCAGGTGTTCAGCATAAATGACATTTATACAAACAGGCGAGGGACAGCGGACCATTCTTATCAATGAGGGAACAGGTCAAATGCCGTATTAATTTTCCATTCCTGCTGTGACAAATCTTCGCAAACTTAGACGCTTAAACTATACAAACTATTATCTTGGCTCCCCGGAGGTCAGAAGTCCAGCACAGCCTGACTGGGCTGAAACCCGGGTGTGCATTGCTTTCTGGAGGCTCCAGGGCAGGATCTGGTTCCTGCTTACTCGGGTTGCTGGCAGAATTCAGTTCAGAGGTCCCTGTTCCGTTGCAGGCCATAAACTGAAGGCTGTTCCCAGCTCTAGAGGCCACCACATTCCTTGGCTTTTGAGACCTTTCTCCATCTTCAAAGCCAGAACAGTGAGTGGCATTCATCTCAGTCACATCTTTCTGGCCCCTCTTCTATCATCCCATCTGTCTGGCCACAGCTGGGAAAAGTTCTCCATTTTTAAGGACTCATGTGATTAGATTAGGCGCACCCAGTTAATCCAGGATCATCTCCCCATCTCAAAGCCCCTAACCTTAATCACATCTGCAAAATCCCTTTTGCCTTGTAATGTAACATATTTATAGGTTCCAGGGATTAGGACGTGGACATCTTTAGGCAGCCAGTATTCTGCCTGTAAGTGCCAAGTTCTCAGACGCCAGCCAAGAGCCAGCCTTGAAAGCAAGCCTTTCTGAAGACAGTAGTCTCAGGTCTGCTATATTAACTCTTTTCTGCATGCCTGTGCATATCTGAAGGGACATCATTAGTGACAGCTGACACCACCTTCTAATAGTGTGTGGCCCCTCTCGTTCTTGTAATGTTTTGGACTTCATAGACAACTGGACCCGGGCCCCAGCTCACAAACACACACTCTAGCCTCGGGGCTGTGCAGTGCTGTCCCTTTCCCACCCTTCGACCTTGTTAGGAAACAAGGTCAAAGAAACTGTCAGGCCAAGGTGATTATTAGCACTGGGCTTGGCAGAAAATAAGTTCCAGTTTAAATTCTTAGCTACGTATGAAGCGCAGCTTCCTTATTTTCTCAGATTCTCGTTTCCTCATCTGCTTGTAGGTATCCTACCACAGTCTTACACATTTAAATGAGAGAATGCACATGATGCACGTGCAAGACAGTACCTTCCAGGTCCTAATGGCTAGTGTGTACGAGCTGGAATGTCCGGTGGGCGCAAAACCAAGATTGAAGCCTCCTATTTCCACGTGGGGCTTCCTCTTGGGGGAGAAAGAAGAAGAGGCAGAGGCTCACTTTTAGGATCTAGCTTGGTCTTTTTCCCCCCTTGAACACATCTCTTTACTGACAAATTTATTTCTCCTTCTTGCCGTGAAAGTGTGACATTGTGAATTATTAACCTTTGTTTTTCACCCCCAGCTCTAGCTTGTCCTTGTACTCCTGGCCTTGCCTCATTCACAGCAGGTCCAAGGCTCTGCCCCAGGGGTAGAGTTATTTTAGCAGAAATGCAAATAGAATCAAAGAGCCCAAGATCAGCTTTTGAGTTTCAGAAGAGACTTCAGGAAATTTGCACAGAGAAAATAGGACTGGAAGAAAGGCTTTTTTGAGTTGTAGGATCTTAGGTCTTTGAATACCGGGAGATAAGGACCTGGTTTATCTACAGGCATAAGAATATGTAGTCTGTCCCAAGGACTACCAGCTATGCCAGACTAGATAAAGATCCCAAAGACTGAAGGGAGGGCTGAGAGGGAGGCAGAGAGCAACTGAAGACATTCAAGGCTCAGGGGACCCCAAGCCCCATTTCAGACTCCACTGAAGCCTTAAGGAGAAATATTCTTCTCTCTCTCCCTCCCTCCTCCCTCTCCCCGCCCCCCTCCCTCTCTTCCTCCCTCCTCCTCCTCTTCCTCCTTCTCCCTGCTTCTTCCTCCTCCTCCCTCCTCCCTCCTTCCCCTTCTCTCTGTCTCTCTCCCTCTCTCCCCACTGGATTTGGGTTCCCTCTCATCTTCAAATATCGCAGTGGTATAACCTGGAGGACCAAAGGGCCACTTGATTAGCTTTTAATCTGGGCCTTAGGATTGAGAGAAGAAATGAGACTGTGGTGTTATCAAAGGTCCATCCCCAGCTACTAGGGTGGGAGGGGTTTGCAGCCAAAGACCTGTACTATTAAAGACTTAGAGTTTCCCTGCTGTGGGCCCTCAGCAAACCACTTTAGGTTCTCTGAGCAAAAAGACACTGCCCTGCTGCTTTGGTAGTCACTCTCAAGTGAAGACACCCTTTCCTTCCGTTACTAGAATATCCATGCGGTTTCCTGACAGCAAGGTGACAATGTCCAGGTCACAACAGGTGAATAAAACACACCCAGACAGACTGAGCCCACTTGTTCTGGGATCCGTTGTTCACGGAGAGATGTCAGGTTTCCCCATTTCTGGTGGATGCGTGCCTGACCAAGGCAGTGAGCAAGGAGTCTCAGGATGGCATTTGGAGGGACCCAAATTGGGGCAGATTGAAATTATTAACAACTCAGCCATGTCCAATCCCTTCTGCCTCAACTACTAACATCCCATGGCTTCTCGCTTAACAACCCTCTGAATTTGGCGGAGGCTTCGTGTAACCTCTGAAGAAACTGAAAGATGCCCCGAGAGCACTGTGCATCATGGTTAAAAGCAAATGAATATTGTTCTTCCAGCTGGGCTGCCTGGACGTATGGCAGGAGAAACCGTGAGTCCCAGTGAATTACAGGCAAACTACAGCGCGCAAGTTGATTTTTGTGCATTTTTTTCAAGGGGGAGGGGCTGTAGAGGTGATCAGATTCTCACGGGGTCCCAAGATTTATGACATTGTTGCAGGAGGACATCCTGGATGTGTGCTTTATTAACTGCGCACCCTATGAAAACTCATTTGCAATCCCCACGTCATGCTTTTCCTGCCTGTGAAGTGGGAAAAACAATACCAAGCACACAGAGTTATTGTGGGGAATTAATTAAGGTGTTTTGTAAATAAACTGATTTTTAAATGAGGGGTATTCATGTGTTAGCCCTCCTGGCCACCCCGAAACGAGTAACTCTGTTAAATAAAGGGCGGTCAGTTGGGATTTGGGATATCAGAGAGGCGCGTTTTTGCAAAATGTATGTGTACATAGTTTGTACATGACGTACTGATGTGTTTAATTCTGTCTTTTTTTTTTAAGGAATCGTTTTCATAGATTATTTGGTTTGTGTGCTTTAAAAATAATGATGATGGTGATCATAATAATGTCTTGTACTTGCGCAGTCAGTACCTTACCGTTTATCTCATCGGGTTGTTGACAAAGCCCTCCTCTTACTCTTGTAAATGAAATGAGGCTATTGCTGGGTCCGCAGTGTTTGGTTGCCATGGTTTGAGTTCGTTTCATAAGCTGTTGCTTGGCAATCCCACGCGTCAGCTGGCTCTTTTTCCTCCGCACTCGTACCACACGCTGTCTGAAGTATAATGAGACAGGCTGGGCAAAGGAGGGTGGCGGTCCCCAAGCACTTTCTATCTTCCCCCACAGTGCTGATGCCTGATAAATGTGTCAAGAGCGGAGCCATGAAGTGGTTATGAACATGGGATTCAGAGTTATACAGAAGTGCATTCAAATTCTGCTTGAGGATCTGGTTCCATGTGACCTTTAGTTATTCGCTTAGAAGCCTGTCTCAGTGTCCTCATGTGCAAAGTGGGGGATGATAATACCCAGCTCCTAGAGTGGTTGCAGGGATCAAGGGAGAAGATCCAGGGGTGCCTGGGTGGCTCAGTCGTTGGGCATCTGCCTTCAGCTCGGGTCGTGATCTCAGGGTCCTGGGATCGAGCCCCGCGTCGGGCTCCCTGCTCCGCGGGAAGCCTGCTTCTCCCTCTCCCACTCCCGCTGCTTGTGTTCCCTCTCTCGCTGTGTCTCTCTCTGTCACATAAATAAATAAAATCTTAAAAAAAAAGAAAAGGGAGAAGATCCATAACTTTCCTGGTTCTGCAGTACAATGCTCTGATGTAACAGTCAGTTTGGATTCAGTTTGTACAGTTACGTCCCATTTTCCTTTATACATAGAATAGTGGGCCCGCTGCAAATCCATGGAGTAAAACAGGAATTTATAAATAATCAGGACCAAGGAAAAGAACAGGGGGTGTGATTACCAAAGGGAAGACAAATAGGGATGAGCAGATACACAATATCTGAAGAAGATGTCCACCCCGGGTGGAGGGTGGGGAAGCACCATGCATCCAAAGGGCTTGCATGGGGGAGTGGGGCCTGTCTCCTTCCTGTCTCCTTTCTGGATAAACACATACCCACAGGTGTCGGTGGCTGGTAAAACAGCTCTCAGGCGGAGAAAAACCCTGTGTTTTGAAGCATCTGACAATTTCCGTGGTGTAATTACTCCTACTATGGCTGATTTCAGGCTGCCAATGTCTTTGAAAGGAAAGCGAAGTTGGAAAGAGATGCCCACCATCTGCTCTCGGGAGCCCAATGGAGCCTGCTCTAGCACAGAACTCATTCCTGGGTGCCTGGGTGGCTCAGTTGGTTGGGCGACTGCCTTCGGCTCAGGTCATGATCCTGGAGTCCCGGGATCGAGTCCCGCATCGGGCTCCCTGCTCGGCGGGGAGTCTGCTTCTCCCTCTGACCCTACCCCCTCTCATGTGCTTGCTCTCTCTCAAATAAATAAAATCTTAAAAAAAAAAATCAATTGAATGGAAATCTGAGAGAGCCACTAAAAGACATCTGGAATATGTTAAGAAAGGAAGACTGGCATCTCACCAGCCGTATGCTCTGAGCTATAGAAAATCAGAGACCCGGGGCGCCTGGGTGGCTCAGTTGGTTGGGCGACTGCCTTCAGCTCAGGTCATGGTCCTGGAGTCCCGGGATCGAGTCCCGCATCGGGCTCCCTGCTCGGCGGGGAGTCTGCTTCTCCCTCTGACCCTCCCCCTTCTCATGCTCTGTCTCATTCTCTCTCTCAAATAAATAAATAAAATCTTTAAAAAAAAACAAAAAAAAAGAACTCGTTCCTGCCCCAGCAGCTTTATTGTTGTTGTTGTTCCTCATTGAAGCACATTCCCAACAAGCTCCTGTCTGTTTTTAGTTTAGCGAGGTCAGTTCTCAAGACTGCTTTTCTGGCCTTCAATTTTCCCAGACTGGAAGCACGTAGTTGAGGAAATCTCTGCTGTTCAGGCCCAATGCACACCGTTGTAGGGCTGGCTTCTGTGTCCTTTCTGTCCCCGGACCAGGACTCCATGACTTTGCAGGATCCGGAGGAGACTCAGGAGTTAGGTATCACCTAGGTTAATGTCTTCTTTCAAGATTATTTTCTTTTATCTTTTTTTTTTTTTTACATAACCCAACTCAAACATGCCCCCTCGTCATAGTCCTTCACATTCTTAGTTCTGTAATGTACACGACCTAGTATTTTTATATTAGTCACCAACCAGTTTTAAAATTAATCACTTTAGGGCGCCTGGGTGGCTCAGTTGGTTAAGCAACTGCCTTTGGCTCAGGTCATGATCCTGGAGTCCCTGGATGGAGTCCCGCATCGGGCTCCCTGCTCGGCGGGGAGTCTGCTTCTCCCTCTGACCTTCCTCCCTCTCATGCTCTCTCTCAAATAAATAAATAAAATCTTTTAAAAAAAATTAATCACTTTAATACTAAGGTCGTGGATCACTACATCAAAAACTAATGATGTATGGTGACTAACATAACAAAATAAAATAAAATAAAAATAAATAAATAAATAAAATTAATCACTTTTATTTATTTTTTAGAATTAAAAAAAAATTATTTGACAGAGAGAGACACAGCGAGAGAGGGAACACAAGCAGGGGGAGTGGGAGAGGGAGAAGCAGACTCCCTGCCGAGCAGGGAGCCCGATGCGGGGCTCGATCCCAGGACCCTGGGATCATGACCTGAGCCGAAGGCAGATGCCCAACGACTGAGCCACCCAGGCGCCCCAAATTAATCACTTTTAAATGAATCTGTGCCACCATACAACTTTTCATCTAAGAGAACTTCAGTGTAGTTGTCTGGTTCTGAGAACTGGAATAGATAAACAACTGGGGGGGTGTTGAATTCCCTGATGGACTGACTGGTTTCAAGTGTCAGTGATTTTCATTCACAAGAATAAGGCACATTGACCAGCTTCTGGTGAAACTATGTTGTATGTGTTTTACATTTTCCCTGACAGTGTCCAGTTGAATGGCTTCTGCAGTTACAGTGCCCCCAAACAAAGTGTTTCCCTTACAAATCAGCTGAGAAGTACCCGTATGTTTATGTTTTATAGATAGCAAAAGAGAAAATTAGATATCCTACCCCAGAGCTTTCTAAGGAGGGTAGGCCCCATTAATGGAAGAATTTCGGGGGGGGGGTGCCTAGGTACAAAGTCATGAACCTCCATATAATTAATAGCTTGTCACAAATCTGGGGGGAGTTTTCATTAGTGGGTAGAGTGTGCAAATTTGGAGGAAGAAGCTAGAAGAGACTTCAATTTCCCTGAAAGAGTAAAAGGAGTGATCAAGTGGACCTGGGCAAGATCTGTGAGGGAGAGGAGGAAGCCAGGGAAAACGGCAGGCTGTTTGGGAGATGGTGCAGGTGGCGGGGAGGAGGTGGGTCTGATTCCTGGAGACTGAAAAGAAAGATTTGGGAGAAGAAATAATGTCTAAGGGGACTTTCAAGTTAAATTCTGTGGGGGCAACCCTCCTAACACATCTCCCTCTAGGAAATATTCATTTAATTGTATAATGCTCACTGTTTGATGGGAATGGATGGTGACTATGAACAAAATCTGATTTCAAGATTTAGAGATGGAGAAGAACGGAGCCTGTGGGTCAGAGAAGCTGACGTGGCTCATATACAGTCTTGTGTAAATGAAGGGACATCTTGGCTTGGAAAGACCTAGTGTTTACCACTCACTGGTTAGGCTAGGATGGAGGGTATTTACTGTGCCTGGCTGGAAGACCATAGGCTAGGATGGCATGGGGAGGACTGGGATGGAGTCCCCTCGAATGTGAGTCTGCAGGCTCCTGGAACTTTTCTCCCACCTGGGTTGGGCTTCATGTTCTCTGGAGATACTGCCCAGGAGGCACAAACCCTTGCTGGGGATAGTCTGGCCAGATCTGGAAGAGCAGATTCTCAGCAGGAGAAAAAAACCCCCACAAAGGGTCAATAATTATTTCATACCAATGTTTTCAAACATTTGTATACCAAGAAGGAGCTTGGGTGGGGGTGGGACTTTTACTCCTAATCTTTTGTACCCTTCAGCCTTTGTGCCCAATTATTTAAATGTTGGTGGAGAGTGAGGGTGCTATTTTTTTTATACACCATGAAAAAGTCTTAAAACTTCTCAAGTCCACTTGTAGATTTGGGGCCAATTTTCAGATATTAAGAGAGATTATTTCTCATTTATTTTCAGGAAATTTTGCCTCACTGCCTTTTTACAAAATTAAAGATTTTATCTCCAGCTGTGATTTATTTAGAAGCTAACTGAAAAAGAATACAGAGGATGTGGTTGAGATGGCTTGGCATGGAGTCATGGCCAGTCGGGGGTTACAGTACTCAGCACCCCCACCCCACCCCCAACTCCATCCAGGTAACTCATACTTGCTAGTGGAATATGAGGGTTACTACATGGCCAAATAAGGGGCTGTGTCTTCTCCATGGTCTCTTTTCCCATTTGCCAGCTAAATGGAGGGAATACTGGGGCCCTAGAGACGAGTGAGGTCATAAGATAGGAGGCCACCATCAGGCAAGAAACATCATCACTGGGTTTATGGAGCAAGAATTAAACTTCTATCATAGATGAATGGATAAAGAAGATGTGGTATACACACACACACACACACACACTCAGAGGAATATCATGCAGCCACAAAAACGATGAGATCTTGCCATTTTAACAACATGGATGGACCTAGAGACTATTATGTTAAGGGAAATAAATCAGAGACAGACAAATACCATATGGTTTCACTTAAATGTGGCATCTAAACAAACAAGACAAACGAATAAACAAAAAGCAGAATCAGACCTATAAATACAGAGAACAAACTGATGATTGCCAGAGGGGAAGGGGGTAGGGAGATGGGCAACATGGGTGAAGGGGAGAGGGAGATACAGGCTTCTAGTAATGGAGTGAATAAGCCATGGGAATAAAAGTCACAGCATAGGGAACATAGTCAATTGTATTGTCATAGTGTCTCATGGTGACAGATGGTAGTTACACTGGTGATGAGCAAAGTGTCACATTATAGAGTTGTGGAATCACTATGTTGTACACCTGAAACTAGTGTAATATTGTGTATCAACTATACTCAAAAAAAGAAACTTAAAACAATAAACTTCTATTATGTTTAGCCACTGACATTGTTTCAGGGTTTATCTGTTATAGTAGCTAGTGTTATTTTAACCAACAGAGAGGGGTATCGGGGATTTCTCCAGTCACTGGTCTTGGTGGAGCATGACCTTGGAATACACCCCGCCTTTCCAAACTCTCCAACTTTGAAATACATTTCAGAAAACCAGATAAAAATAATGCCTGGGGTGCTGGTAGCCGTGTACTTTGGTAAGCCCGCAATCTGAGCTGGGTCAGGTCCTATCAGGGTTGCCTTACAGGAAAGAGCACAGGCCAAAGGACTGAGGACTGGGCCCCCAAGGGGCTATTTAGGAATTTATCAGCCAGAAAACACAATGCTAACAGGAAGGTGGTTGATAGGAGCCTAGGAAATTCAGCCAAGAGGTAGAAAACTCAGAGAGTGTAGGTGAAACAGGGGAATCAGCCTCCACAGTTGAAGCTTCAGAAGCAGAACGATAAGTAACAAAACAGCTGGGAATGATATGAATACAGAGGTGGGGAGAGGCTGCTTTGGTGGGACTACCTTTTTTTTTTTTTTTTTTTTTTAAGATTTTATTTATTTGAGAGAGAGAGAATGAGATAGAGAGAGCATGAGAGGGGGAAGGGTCAGAGGGAGAAGCAGACTCCCTGCTGAGCAGGGAGCCCGATGCGGGACTCGATCCCGGGACTCCAGGATCATGACCTGAGCCGAAGGCAGTCGCTTAACCAACTGAGCCACCCAGGCGCCCGGTGGGACTACCTTTTATGTGGCCTGTGTGGCCTATTGCCTTCTGTGTATTTCCCCTTGGGCTGCCCAGGGCCCTCCCAATCCACCGGGCCTTTAGCTGATGTCCGGAAGCATTGCATATACAAGCATTCTTCAGAGGAGTGTGCCTGCCTCGTTCTCTGATTGATGGGACACACTCTGGGGGTGGCGGTGTGAGGACGCAAGGAAAACGGGGAACAGGGCTGGTGAGCAGGCTGCCTCAGTTACCCCAAAGGGGCTCAGCAGGTTGACTCTTTGGAGCTTGGTGCCGTTCCAGGTGGCCCCAGTGAGATGTGCGGAGCCCGCCTGCCTAGTTCCCACATTTGGCACACTTGAAGCTTATAATCCCTGCTCTATTTCTTTTGATGGCCTGCTAAAGATGGTCTGTATATCCTCCTCTTCTCCCCTCATCTTTTCCCTTCTGGACCTAAGCTCTGGTGTCAGGGGCCCCGGGCAAAACACAGTGAGACATTTCCCTATTAAGTCAATTTATTCTGAGAGGGGAGATGCAGAAACTTAAAGTAATTTCCATTGAGGATAAGGGGTCCTAATTACCCAGGGGAATGAGTTCCTGCACCAACATATGAGAGACTCCTTTCATCTGGTCACTAGTCTGCGATCTGTTTGTGAGGAAAGAGGCTCTACACCTGATAGGCCTTAATGAGGGCTTCTAAAAATAAGAACAGGTTGTTGGGAGTTGTTGTCTGAAGGGACACTAGTCTTACTATCCCTAGTAGGGAGTGTTCTCATAGGAAGAACTTTATTTTGATCAGCACGTATATTAGTCGAAGTCCAGTTGTCCATGACAGAAATCACTCCAGTTACTTGAACAGGATATGGATTTAACACAGGGAACAAGGGGCTTACAAAATCTTCAGAAGGGCTGGCAGAGCAACTTCCAGGCTCAGCTGCCACGAATGACGAGCAGAACAACAAAATGAACTGTCCCACCAGGAAGACGGCCACCTCAGTCGGGAATCAGGAAGTTTCTTTCCCAAGAGCTAGATTCAGGATGACACCACCTCGGCCACAATCCTGGGACCCGGAATCTGCCACCAGAGCCGGTGGTCTACCACCCCAGCTGTGCTCCTGAGATCGAGAAGCTGCCATAATCTCTGTTTTTCCCGAGCCACCCCGGGCCTGCTAGATTCAGTCATGGCCGCATCATGGAGGCCTGTCAGATGGTCACCTTTCTCCCCACTTGACTAAATTTCCAAAGTGAATTCTCATACGAGTACACCAGATTAACAGAACCTAAATTACATTCATTTCCTTGTTTCAAAGGAGTAAGAAAATAGAGCTTTTTGCTTTCATTACTCGTCATTCTCTGCCCGGAGAAAGAGCCCTCATCCCTGCCCCTGACACTCTGAGATGGGCCTTTTGTGATATGAAACAGGCCCAATTAGATAAAAGCGTCAGTTCTGCAAGCGAAACAAATAGTAGCAATATAATGTCACTGGGCTGAGGAACATTATGCTGAGTGCGACCTGCATTGACGTAAATGATACAGATAATCAAAAATATAACAAGGCTAGATCTATGAAGTGAATATTGCTGTCTGGAAAAGAAATTAAAGCTCGAAAATGATTTTTGAGATGCAACACATAAAAAAGTTGTGAGATCAGGCAACACTACATATATTTTTAAAGATACAAACGTATCCAAGACAATTCCCGCTCCCCCCACCCCGCCCAGTTTTATTGTGAAATACTTGATATACATCACTGGATAACTTTAAAGTATACAGCATGGTGGTTTGATTTATATACATTTTGAAATGATTATCACAATAGGTTTAGTCAAGATAAATTTTAAATACATTGAGAGTGCTTGTCTGTGGTGAAGGAAGGGGAGTGAAAGTAGAGGTGTGAGGTAAAGGAGAAAAAAAATAAAATTAAATTTAAAAAAGAGAATAGAGAGGCACCTGGGTGACTCAGTTGGTTGAGCGTCTGACTCTTGATTTTGGCTCAGGTCATGATCTCAGGGTCGTGGGATCGAGCCCCGCGTCAGACTCCCAGCTAAGTGCAGAGTCTACTTGAGATTCTCTACCCTCGCCCCCCTCAAATAAATAAATCTTTAAAAAAAGTAAAAAAAGAGAATAGCCTGTACTGACCCTGATGATAAAAGTGTGCCAAAATCTGTGGGGCATGAATAGTTCAACTTACGATTTTGTAACATCCAAATAAGATACATAAAAGTTACCAAAAATGTTAACTACTGGTAGGAGGCATGTATTTTAAAAGAATTTGCAGCTGTGATCTTTGCCAAACAGAGCAGGAATAATGACTTAATAAATTATATTTAAAATATAAAAATTGGGGCGCCTGGGTGGCTCAGTCGTTAAGCGTCTGCCTTCGGCTCAGGTCATGATCTCAGGGTCCTGGGATCGAGCCCCGCATCGGGCTCCCTGCTCGGCGGGAAGCCTGCTTCTCCTTCTCCCACTCCCCCTGCTTGTGTTCCCTCTCTCGCTGTGTCTCTATCTGTCAAATAAATAAATAAAATCTTTAAAAAATAAAATAAAATATAAAAATTGCAACCTATTGAATGGGAGAAAATATTTGTAAGCCATATATCAGATAAGGGGTTAATATCCAAAATATGTAAAGAAATCCTACAACTCAATAACAAGAGAAAATGCAATCAATTAAAAAATGGGCAGAGGAACTAAATAGGAATTTTTCCAAAAAAGACATCCAAATGTCCAACAGGCATGCAAAAAGATGGTCAACATCTAATCATCAAGGAAATACAAATCAAAACCACAAATGAGTCAGAATGGCTAGTATCAAAAACATAAGAAACAACAAGTATTGGCAAGGCTGTGGAGAAAAGGGAACCCTTGTGCACAGTTGGTGGGAATGGAAATTGATGTAGCCACTAAGGAAAACAGTATGGGGGTTCCTCAGAAATTAAAAATAAAGTCACCATATAGTCCAGCAAGTCTACTTCTGGGTTTTATTTAAGGAAATGAAAAACAGGATATCAAAGATATATTTGCACTCTCATGGTTTTTTTTTTTTTTTGAGGGAGAGAGCGAGAGAGGGAGCGAGCATGGGAGGAGGGGCAGAGGGAGAGGAGAGAGAGAATCCCAAGCAGACTGCCCACTGAGCACGGGACCCCCGCGGGGCCTGCCAGGGACCCACTGCAGGGCTCGATCCCCCGACCCTGAGATTGTGACCTGAGCCGAAACTAAGAGTCAGACGCTCAACCAACTGAGCCACCCAGGCGCCCCTGCACACTCGTGTTTATTGCAGCATTATTTACAGTAGCCAAGAGATGGAAACAACCTAAGTATTCATCAGTGGATGAGTGGATAAAGAAGATGTGGGGTGTGTGTGTATGGAATGGAATATTATTCTGCCATGAGATAGAAGGAAATCTTGCCATTTGTAACAACATGGATGGACCATGAGGGCGTTATGCTAAAGTGAAATAAGTCAGACACAGAAAGATATATACTCACTTATATGTGGAATTTCAAAAAGCTGAGCTTGTAAAAAGAGAGTAGAATGGTGGTTTTCAGAGGCTGGAGGGTGGGGGACTAGGACAGATACTGTTTAACTTGCAACTAGTAGATAAGTAAGTCCTGGAGATATAATGCACAGTTTAGTGATTATAGAAAATAATAGTGTATTACAATTATCAAATTACTAAGACACTAGATCTTAAATATCCCCACCACAAAAAAGAAATGATAATTATGTCACATGGTAGAGGTGTTAGCTAATGTGTTGCTGTGGTAGTCATTTTGCAATATGTAAATGTATTAAATCAACACGTTGTACACCTTAAACTACACAATGTTACATGTCAATTATATCTCACTGAAAAATAAAAATTAAATATCAGGATTAAAAGAAAGATAAAAAACTCCCCAAACCCTGAAAGACATGCAAATATATCATTTTTAAAAAGCTTAGGGGGCGCCTGGGTGGCTCGGCCATTAAGCGACTGCCTTCGGCTCGGGTCATGATCTCAGGGTCCTGGGATAGAGCCCCGCACCGGGCTCTCTGCTCCGCGGGAAGCCTGCTTCTCCCTCTCCCACTCCCCCTGCTTGTGTTTCTGCTCTCGCTAACTCTCTGTCAAATAAATAAGTAAAATCTTTAAAAAAATAAAATAAAAAGCTTAGAAAATGTCACACTGGGTTTAAAAATTAATTAAGTGTTCAAATGAAAAGCCTAGGAATGTTCTCATCCTCAATTGCGATAGAAAAGCGCATGGTGGCAAAATAATATCAGAGACTGATAAAAATTGTGCAAATGGAAAACTTACTGAATATGAAAGAAATACACAATGCAAAAATGATTGAAACATTTAAGTTAATTTTTAAGAATTCATGGGGCTCCTGATTGGCTTATACTGGGATTTAGTCCAATTGATTGGCGCCTGCCTTCGGCTCAGGTCATGATCGCAGGGTCCTGGGATTGAGCCCCGCATAGGGCTCCCTCCTCCACAGGGAGTCTGCTTCTCCCTCTCCCTCTGCCCCTCCCCTTCCCTCTCTCTCTCTCTCTCTCTCTCTCTCTCGCGTCCTCTCAAATAAATAAAATCTTAAAAAAAAAAAAAGAATTCACAAAGTGAAAAAGCGTTGTGATGCCAGAACAGTAATATAAAATAGCTTAAAAATGAACACAATCAATAGTTACAAAAGCATAAACTGCTGTAGGGAGATAACTCGTTTTCAGCCAATTTGCAAACTTAAAAGGTTTATGAAAACTTTAAAAACAGAACAAAGAGAATAGAATTAGTTACCTTAAAATGAAATTGAAATATAAAGAAGAGTATCAAGAGCCACAACAAGGAAACGACTCAGCAAGAACCTAAAACAAATCTACTTGACTCAAAATCATTAAAAACTAAACCCAAAGTCATTCAGATTTACTGAAAGACCCTAGTTATTGATTAGAAACATTTCATTTAAGACCAATTTAAAATTTTACACTTGTACTTTGAGTCCAAAGCAAGGGAGATACGCACAAGTAGTTGAAACTCTGTTATGCTTTGTTATTGTGATACATTCAACAAGATTGAGTTTCACAAGCCAAGCAAGGAAGCTCATGTCAAAACTTGTAGCTTGGAAGCAATTTGGAAGAAAATCCGCTGGACAATTAGTCGGTCACTCTTTTAAGAAATTCTGCATCACCGACAATCTTGGAGGCATAGAGGACAAACTGTGTGGAAAAAACACGGACAATTTCGACCCTGAGCTGAAAAATGATTCAGGATAGTCAGGTTATAACTGTGAAGAAATGTTAGAAATACTTTAAGCACAACACTGGGTGTTATACGCAACTAATGAATCGTTGAACACTACATCAAAAACTGATGATGTACTATATGATGGCAAACTGAACATAACAAAAAAAAGGAAATACTTTAAGCGATTTATATTGCTTATTTTTTTGTACTCAATGACATATGAAAAGATACTATGCCTACATAAGCCTAAAATAATTATTTCATTAAGTAAAAAAATATAAGTGCAAAGAAAACACAGTAGATTTCATTGGCAGACCTTTTACTTTTTATTGTAGTGTTACATAAAATAATGATACATCTGGCATTGAAGTCTCCATGATCCCCATGGACATTAATGAGCCCCACTTTGTTGCCACCTCGCATACCCTCAGCCCTAACCAGCAGGTGAGAGCCACCACTGAATCTCTGATGGCTTTGGTGAATAGTGAGTTTCCTGGGATCCCAGTGGAACACAATCTTCTGGTGGCATTTCTGACCTTGTGCTATACCCATTTCAACATGTCCAGTTCCTTCAGCCTCTGTATCCCTTCTACCATCTTCCAAGCAACTCAAGTATTTCCACTTCATTAAGCATACACCTTTGCCTACTCCAGGCTTCTAAGAACCACCCTAGCAAGAAATGTGCCCCACTCCTGGGGTGCTTGCCAGGGTGTTAAATCCACTTCTTGAGAAAGCACCCTCCAATGGATAAATTCTTGCTTATTCAATGTTATTCTCTAGCTGCCTTGATCAAGTACTTCAAAATTCAATCCCAGGGCTGCTCATCTGGCTCATGCCGTTATGTGCTAGCTACTTCTTGCAGTTCCTTCAGTACATGATCTCCTTCCTTCCTTATCAGGCCCAGCGTATCTTCAATTGGATTATACTGGGATTTAACCCAGGTTATTAGCCTGGCAGCCAGGAGAAAAGATTGGGGCAGCTCCTGAAAGGGAAACCACTTGTTTGTTTGTTTGTTTTTTAAGATTGTATTTATTTATTTGACAGAGAGAAAGATAGCGAGAGCAGGAACACAAGCAAGGGGAGTGGGAGAGGGAGAAGCAGGGGCAGAGGGAGAGGGAGAAGCAGACTCCATGCTGAGCAGAGAGCCCGATGCGGGGCTCGATCCCAGGACCCTGGGATTATGACCTGAGCCGAAGGCAGCTGCTTAACCGACTGAGCCACCCAGGTGCCCCGGAAGCCACTTGTTTTGTGGGACGAAGCCTCACTGGCATCTTCCAGCGTGAGAGAAGTTCAAGCTCTTACTAGGGAAGGGTGGGTTACCTCTCCAAGTTCAGGAAATTGCAGAGCTCAGGGAAATTTACAGAGCCAACCTCACAGGAGTATCCATGCAGATGTCTCCATCCTATTTTTCGGGACCCAAGGTTTTTTTTTTTTCAGCCAGGACTCTGACTTTAAGCATGACTGATTTGCCTGGGATGAGCATTTAATCATCTGGAGGCTCTTACTATCAAGACCTGAGTCTGTTCCACTGATGTATCTGTTTTTCTACTGAAGGAGAAAAGAGCATCTTTATAAGCTATCAATGAGATCCTCTGGCTCTTATACTTCGCCATTAATCGCTTGCCAACAGCCCTCAATTCCATTATCCCTTTGTCGGGCATCAATACAAATTAGTAATAACTGGCCAACTTCACTGACCTATCTTTCAAATGCCAGAATCCTCGTACGCGCAAGGGCATTCCCTTCCAGCAGACATTCCCCTGGTCACTACTGGTGAAATCTTTAGCATTTGGGTTACCACCTTGCAGAGACACTTGGGAAGCTCTGCATTAAGAAAAAAAAACAAAAAAAGAACAATCTTGACATTCCAGTTGCAAACGATACAGTAGAAAATTATTCCTGGGAATTCAATTTCCTCCTGTTTTTATTTGAAATTCCCTTTTCAAGAGATTAAAGAGATTATATTTGGGGGTGCCTGGGTGGCTCAGTCGTTAAGCGTCTGCCTTCGGCTCAGGTCATGATCCCAGGGTCCTGGGATGGAGCCCCGCATCGGGCTCCTTGCTGAGCAAGGAGCCTGCTTCTCCCTCTCCCACTCCCCCTGCTCCTCCTTCTCCCACTCCCCTTGCTTGTGTTCCTGCTCTCGCTTTCTCTCTGTCAAATAAATAAATACAATCTTAAAAAAAAAAAAAACAAACAAAAAACAAGTGGTTTCCCTTTCAGGAAAGGGAAAGCTCGGCGGGAAGCCTGCTTTTCCCTCTCCCACTCCTACTGCTTGTGTTCCCTCTCTTGCTGTGTCTCTTTCTGTCAAATAAATAAATAAAATCTTAAAAAAAGAGATTATATTTGTTTTGTTTTGTGTAACCTTAACTCAGCTTCCCCCAATACTTAACATCTTATGTAAAAGAAAATTGGCCTTGGCGCAACGTGTGTGCCTAGTTCCACACCATTTCATTACATGTAGATGAGTGTAACCACTGCCACAATCAAGATGCAGAACTCTTCTATCTCTGAAAAGACCTTGCTGCTACCCCCTATCGTCACATCCATTCCCTTCCTACCACCATTCCGAACCCCTGGCAACCACTAATCTGTTCACTCTTTCTTAATTTTGTCACTCAAGAATGTTATATAAATGGACTCATTCAGTGTGTGACCTTCTGAGATTGACTTTTCTTGGCTCAACATAATGCCCTTGAGATATACTACAATAGTATTCCATGACTATAGTGTGTGTGTGTATATATATAGGATAGTATTCATGAATGGATATACCATTCACCTATAAAAGGACATTTTGGTTGTTCCTAAATTTAGCTATTACAAGTAAAGCTGCTATGAACATTCAAGTACACGTTTTCGTGTGGACGTAAGTTTTCATTTTCTTTCATTTCATTTGATAAGTTTCTCTGCATCTTTACCAGCATTGGTGTTGTGACAATTTTTGGTTTTAGCTGTTCTAATAGGTGTGTGGTGGTATCTCATTATGATCCTAATTTACATTTCCCTAATAGATAGTGATATTGAATATCTTTCCATGTGCTTATTTGTCATCTGTTTATCCTCTTCAGTGAGATATCTCAAGTCTTTTGTCTATTTACTAATTGGATTTGTTTTTAGTGTTGAGTTTTAGAGTTCTTTGTATATTCTAGTTATGAGTCCTTTGGCAGGTATGTGGTTTGCAAATAGTTTTTTTCCGGTCTGTAACTTATCTTTTAATTTTTAGAAGAGTCGTTCCCAAAAGTTTATTTTTTATTTTGATGAAATACAATTTGCTGATTTTTATTTTATGGGTCATGATTTTGGTGTTATGTCTAAGAATTCTTCACCAAGCCCTAGGGCCTGAAGATTTTCTCCTACGTTTTCTTCTAAGAGTTTTACAGTTTTACATTTAAACGTGAGATTCATTTTGAGTTAGTTTTTGTATAAAATTTGAGATCTAAGTAGAAGTTCATTTTTTTTTTTGTCTATGGATATTCAATTGCTCCAGCACCATTTGCTGAAAAGACTGTCTTTCCTCTGTAGAATTGTTCTTGCATTTTTGTCAAAGATCAGTTGGCCATACTTGTGTGAGTCTATTTCTAGGTTCTCAATTCTGTTCCACTGATCATCGACTCTCTGTCATTGATCTCTATTCTTTTCCATTAATATGTCCATCTCTCCACCAACACCACACAGTCTTGATTCCTATAGCTATAAAGGAAGTCCTAAAATTGGTCAGTGTGATTCCTTCGACTTTATTCCTCTGTTTCAATATTGTTTTAGCTATTGTAGTTTTTTTATTGCCTTTTTATGTAAGTGTTAGAATAGCCTTGCCTACATCTGTAAAAAAAACCCTGCTGGAATTTTTATAGGAATTGCATTAACACTGTATATAAATTTGGGAAGGATTGACATCTTTATATGGTGAGTCTTCCAACCCGTGAACACAGTATGTGTCTCCATTTATTTAGATCTTCTATGATTTCTTTTATCAGAACTTTGAAATTATCAACATATGCATCCTGTGTGTGTTTTGTTAGATATATGCCTCGAGATTTCATTTTCTGGAACAATTGCAAATGGTATTGTGCTTTTAATTTTGGTTTCCTCATATTTCTTGGTAATATATAGAAATGTGATTCACATTTTTGCATTGATCTTGTATCCTTCAAACTTGCCGAACTTGCTTATTCGTTGCAGGAGTTTGGGTTTTTTGGGGTAGACTCCTTGGGATTTTCTATGTAAATAATCATGTCATCTGAAAATAGAGGCAGTTTTATTTGTTCTTTCTGATCTCTATTCCTTTTTTAGTTTGTTTCTTGTATTATTGCACTGGCTAGAACTTCCAGTACTATGTTGAATAGCAGTGGTAAGAACGAACATCCTTGCCTTGTTCCCAACCTTAGAGGGAAAACATTCAGTCCGTCACATTAAGTATGATACCTATAGATTTTTTGTCAGTGTTCTTTACAAAGTTCCTCTGTGTTCCCAATTTTTAAAGAATTTTTATTGTGAATAGTGTTGACTTTTGTCAAATACTTTTCTGGATCAATTGATAGGGCCACATGATTTTTCTTTTTTAGTCTGCTGATATGGTGGGTTACATTGATTTTCAAATTTTAAAGCAGTCCTGCATTCCTGAAATAAAGCCTACTTGATTATGGTGTATAATTTTTGTATATAGTGCTGAATTTTATTTGCTAGTATTTTGTTAAGGATTTCTGAGTCTGTTTTCATGAGGGATATTGGTCTGCAATTTTCCTTTTGTTATCAGGGTAACAGTGGCCTCATAGAATGAGTTGGAAAGTGCTCCTCTTCTATTTTCTCTAAGAGTTTATATAAAATTGGTATTAATTCTTCCTTAAATGCTTGGTAGAATTCTCCAGTGAAACTATCTAGGCCTGGAGATTTCTGATTGGGGAGTTTTCATAGTTACACATTCGGCTTCCTTAATAGTTATAGGGCTATCCAAAGTATCTATTTTATACTGGGTGAGTTGCGGTAGTTCGTATTTTTTGGAGGAATTGGTCCATTTCATCTAAATTGTCATATTTATGTGTGTAGAGTTGTTAGCAGTTTTCCCTTATTACTATTATTTTTTTATTTCTTCAGGGTCTACAGTGATATCTTTTGCTTCATTGTTGATACTGGTAATTTGTATCTTTTTTCTTTGTCAGTCTTACTAGAGGTTTGTCAATTTTATTGATCTTTTCAAATAATCAGCTTTTTGTTTCATTGATTTTCTCATTGTTTCCCATTTTCAGTTTTATTGATTTCTGCTCTTTATTATTTCCTTCCTTTGCTTGATAGTTTTTCATTTTTTGAGGCAGCTTAGATTATCGATTTGAGACTTGTTCTCTTTTCTACTGTAAGCATTTAATGCTATGAATTCCTTTCTCAGCGCTGCTTTAACTGTGTCCTGCAAATTTTGATGTAATTTTCATTAGTTATACGCATTTACAAAAAAAATTCATTCTTCTTTGATCCATGGATTATTCAGAAGTTTGTTCTTAAGTTTCCAAGTGTTTGGAAATTTTCCTATTATCTTTCTGTTATTGATTTCTAGTTTGATTTTATTGTGATCAGAGAACACAGTCTGTATGATATTAATTCTTTTAAATTTGTTGAGGTTTTTTAATGGTTCAGGATATGGTCTATCTTGGTAAATGTTCTGTGAATGCTTACAAGGAATGTGCATTCTGCTGTTGTAGGGTGGCATATTGTATAAATGCCAATTGGATTCTATTGTTTGATAGTGTTTCTGAATTCTTCCTATATCCTTGCTGATTTTCTGTGTAGTTTTTCTATCGGTTGTTCAGAATGATATGTTGAAATCTTTAACTTTCATTATAAATTTATTTCTTGTTTTATTAGTTTTCTCTTCAAGAATTTTGCAGCTGTCCTGTTTGGTTTATACACATTTATGAGTGCTGTGTCTTCTTGGCATTTTAACCCTTTTATAATTATGTAATATCTCCAGTAATTTTTTTTATTAATAGACTTAACTTTTTAGAACAGTTTTAGGTTTACAAAAAAAAAAATCAGTCAGATAGTACAGAGTCCCCATGTATCCCTTGCACCCAGTTTCCCCTATTACTAACATATTACATTAGTATGGTACATTTGTTACAATCAATGTACCCCTATCGATACATCGTTACTAACTAAAGTCCATACTTTATTCACATTTCCTTAGTTTTCCCCTAATGTTCTTTTTCTGTCCCAGCATGGGATCCAGGATAACAGTTACATTTAGGCACTGTATCTCCTCAAGCTCCTTTGGCTGTGACAGCTTCTCAGATTGTCCTTGTTTTTGATGACCTTGACAGTTTTGTGGAGGTCAGGCATATTGTAGAGTGCTTCTCTATTGGAATTTGCCTGATGTTTTTCTCGTGATTAGTGTGAGATTATGGGTTTTAGAAAGGACAATCTCAGTGGTAAAATGCCTTTCTCATGACATCATATCAAGATTATAACTATCTATATGATGTCGACTTTGATCACCTGGCCGAAGTAGTGTTTGTCAGGTTTCTCCACTGCTTTACTTGTTTACTCTTTCCAAACCATACCCGTTGGAAGGAAGTCACTATGTGCAACCCATAGTTGAGGAGGGAGAGCTCAACCTCCTTGAGAGCAGAGTATCTACATAAATTATTTGGAATTCTTCTCCAAGGGACATTTGTTTCTTTTCCCTATTCATTAATTTATTCAAACATTTATTTATAACAATACGGACTCATGGATATTTAGTCTCTGGTAATTTTCTTCGCTCCAAAGCCTACTTTATCTGATATTAAGTGTATAGCCATTCCTGCTTTCTCTTACTTAATATTTGCATGGCATATATTTTTACATCCTTTTACTTTCAAACTACCCATGTTGCTATATTTGAAGTGGGTTTCTTATAGACAGCATATAGTTGGGGCATGTTTTTTATCTACTATTACTTTCAACTAATGGTATTTTGACCATTTTGATCATTGCATTACACTTTAATGTAATTACTGATAAGTTAGAGCTTATGCCTGACATTTAATTTATTTTTGGTTTTGTTTGATCTCTTTGTTTTTGTTTCTCTGTATTCTTTTTTCTGCCTTCCTGTGGATTACTTGAACTTTTTTTTTAAAGATTTTATTTATTTATTTATTTGACAGAGAGAGAGACAGCGAGAGAGGGAACACAAGCAGGGGGAATGGGAGAGGGAGAAGCAGGCTTCCCGCCAAGCAGGGAGCCCGATGCAGGGCTCGATCCCAGGACCCTGGGATCATGACCTGAGCCGAAGGCAGATGCTTAACCGACTGAGCCACCCAGGTGCCCCTACTTGAACTTTTTTTAAGAATTGAATTTTTATTGGGGTGCCTTTCACCAGTTTGGGTGAAATGTAGAAACCTTACTTCCTTTTACTCTACTTCATTTATAATTATCTTACATATGTTCTCTGCATACACTGAAAATTAGATCAAATAGTGTTACGGTTTTGTTTTTGCTTCAACCAACAAACATAATTTAGAAAACTCAAGAGGAAAAGGAAAATCTGTTGTATTTACCCATATTTTTACTCTTTCTGTTATGTTTTTTCTTCTTCCTGATGTTCCAGGATTCCTTCTTTTATAATTTCCTTTCTGTTTGGAGAACTTTCCTTAGCCATTCTTTCAGGTAGGTTTGCTGGTGGCAAATTCTCTTAGTTTTCCTTTATCTGAGAATGTCCTGATTTCCCCTTCACCCTGAAGGATATTTTTGCTGGACAAAGAATTCTGGGTCAACAGTTCTTTCCTTCAGCACTTGAAAAATGTTGTGCCAGTTCTTTCTGGCCTCTCTGGTTTCTGATGAGAAATCCTCTGTGATTCAAATTGTTTTTTCCCTATAGGCAAGGTGTTATTTCTCTCACTGCCCTTTTATTTTGTCCTTTGTATTCAGAAGTTTGAGTATGATGGGTCTTGGCATGGATTTCTTTATGTTTATACAGTTTGGGGTTTATTCAGCTTCTTGAATCTGTGGGTTTATGTCTTTGGGGGAAAATTTAAGCCATTATTTCTTTAAAAGATTTTATTTATTTGTGAGAGAGAAAGTGTGCACAAGCAGGGGGAGCAGCAGGGCGAGGGAGAAGCAGACTCCCCGCTGAGCAGGGAGCCTGATGCAGGACGCGATCCTAGGACCCTGGGATCATGACCTGAGCTGAAGGCAGATGCTTAACCGACTGAGCCACCCAATGCCCCAAGCCATTATTTCTTTAAATACTTTTTCAGCTCCACCTTTTTTCTCCTTTCCTTGCCTAACTTTGATAACACAGATGTTCAATCTTTTGTTGTAGTCTCACATGCTTCTTAGAGTCTGTTCATTTTTTCCCTCAGTCTATCTTCTTTCTATTGTTCACACTGAATAATTTCTGTTGTTCTATTTTCGAGTTCACTCGTTCTTTCCCCTGTTTCTTCCATTCTGCTGTTGAGCTCATCTATTATAATTTTTAAAGTTTCAGCTATGATATTTTTTAGTTTTAAAAATTTCATTTAGTTCTTTTTTTATGTCTTCTATTTCTTTCATGAGACTTCCCATTTTCTTTTATTTGTTTCCGTTATGTTTATAATTGCTTGAGGGAAGCATCTTTATGAACATCTATGTCATCTTGTTGGTGTCTTTTGGTTGTCTTTTCTCATTCAAGTGGAGTTTTTCCTGGCTTTTGATATAATAAGTGATTTTTTTTTTTTATTGAAACCTGGACTTTTGGGGTATTATGTTACAAGACTCTGGATCTTGCTTAAATCTTCTGTTTTTTTAATCATGCTTCTTCTAACACTGCTCTGGCGTGGGAAGGGGAATACCACTTCATCACTGCCGGTGGAATGAAAGTTGAGGTTCCTCAGTCAGCCTTCATTGGCACCTGTGGGGAGGGTCTTCTCATTACCGCTTGGCAAGGGGGGGCTTGGGGTCTCTACTGTGCCCCTGCTATTACCACTCTGGCTGAAAGGAGCAGGGATGCCTTGTTGTAGTTCCTCTTATAACCTCCACTCACAGCACAGTGTGGAGGGATGCTTGTAACTGCTGGATGGTAGTGAAAACACTGATTCTCCACTGGGACTCCTCTGACACCACCCCAGTGGGGAAGAGAGGTGGGACCCCTTGTTATCAACAAGTGGGCAGGAAGTCCAGGTCTCCTATGTAGTATCCACTGATACTGTGTCACACAGAGAGGGCTTGTTACCACCCAGTAGGAATGAAAGTTCTGCCTCCCAAATTGCCCTCCTCTGGAAGTGTAGACGTCTACTTTCCGCACTTGGCCTTTGTTAGCGTGGGTGGTGCTGCAGTTTTTTGTTTTTGTTTTTTTTCCTGTGGTGCTTGGTTGGAGTAGAGTGGTTATTATCTAAAACTTTTCTATCTTGCAAGGTTGCCCTATTCCTGGTCCTTTGCCTGAGAAAGCAGGCTTTTCAGGAGGTTTTTTTTTTTAAACCTGTGCCCATTGATGTCGCCAGGTTTTCCATTTCTGCAGCACTCAGTCTAGACTATATGAGGCAAAACAAAACAAAACCTCAGGGAACTCACTGCTGTGTCAGTCCTTGGGTTCTGATGTCTAGAGCCAGTCTTCCTTCTTCTGTCTACTTTTCAGAGTCTTCTTATGTTCGTTTTATGTACAATGTTCAGGGTTTTTAACTGTATTTAGCAGAAGGAATAGGGAGAAGTACACCAACTACACCATTCCAGGAGCAGACATCATACCTGCTTTGTTTTAAAATTTCATTTTATAAAAAAAAATAATAATAAAAATAAATAAATAAATAAAATTTCATTTTATGATGAAAACATTTAAACATACCCAGAAGTAGAGAGATTAGTATAGCGAATCCCCTTTACTCAGCTTCAACAATTTTCAACCTTTTGCCGATCTTGTTTCATTTTTTTTCCTCACTGTGAGGTTTGTTGGAGTCTTTTATCTCAAATCCTAGAAATAATATTATCTCACTCAATGTGAGTGTGCATCTCTAACAGAAAAATGCTTTTTAAAACATAATCACCATGCCATTATCACATTTCACTAATTAACAATAAATCCTTAATGTACTTAAATAAGAATTCATATTCAAATTTCCCTGATTGTTTCAAGAAGTGTTTTTAAAATTGGTTTTCTCAAGATAGGATCCAAACGAAATGTAACATTGTATTTGGTTGTTATCTCTCTTAAGTCTCTTTTAAAAATCTATAAATTTCCTAGGCCAGCCACAGAAAAACAAATACTGCATGACATCACTTGTATGTGGAATCTAAAAAAGTCCAACTCATAGATGCAGAGAGTAGAATGGTGTTTTTCAGGGGCCAGAGGGTGGGGGAAATGGGGACATGTTGGTCAAAGAGTACAAAGTTTCAGTTACGCAGGATGAATTAGTTCTGGGGATCTAATGTACAGCATGGTGACTATAGTTAATAACACTGTAGTGAGTACTTGGAATCAGCTGAGAGAGTAGATCTTAACTGTTCTCACCATAAGAAAGGTAACTATGTGAGGTGAAGAATATGTTAATTAACTTGATTGTGGTAATCGTTTCACAATGTATATGTATATCAAAACATCATGTTGTACACCTTAAATATATATAATTTTTATTTGTCAGTTATACCTCAATAAAGCTAAAAAAGGATCTGCAGGTTTCCCATCTTTCTTTTTCCCATCCCGTTTTTTTGTTGTTGTTGTTTTTTTGTTTTTTAAGATTTTATTTATTTATCAGAGAGAGAGAGACAGAGGCAGGCAGAGGGAGAAGCAGGCTCCTTGCTCAGCAAGGAGCCCGATGTAGGACTCGATCCCAGGACCCAGGGATCATGACCTGAGCTGAAGGCAGAGGCTTAACCAACTGAGCCATCCAGGCGTCCCTCCCATCCCGTTTTTTTTTTTTTAAGATTTGATTTATTTATTTGACAGAGAGAGAGATAGCAAGAGAAGGAACACAAGCAAGGGGAGTCGAGAGGGAGAAGCAGGCTTCCCGCTTAACAGAGAGCCCGATGTGGGGCTTGATCCCAGGACCCTGGGATCATGACCTGAGCCGAAGGCAGACACTTAAAGACTGAGTCACCCAGGCGCCCCTCTCATCCCATTTTAAATCCTATTTATCATTGAAGAAAACAGGTCATTTTTTTCCTATAAAATATTCCACATTCTGGATTTGCCTGATTGTTTTTTAGTGGTGAAAATGAACTTGTTCTTCTATCTCCTATATTTACCATTAACTGAGAGTTAGAGCTAGACACTTGATTAGATTTAGGTTCAATTTTTTTTTTTTTATTTTTGGCATCAATATATCATAGGTGGTGCTGATGCTTACTACTGCATTACATCAGGGGCACATAATATCTAGCTATCCCACTCTTAGCGATGCTACAGTTGAGCAGTGGGTTCAGGTGAGATCAATCTGATCCCTCCATTGTAAAATTCTCCGTCGTCATTTGCCTAATCTTTTTTCATCCATTCATGATCATTGCCCTAGATTAGTGGTTTTCAACCAGAGATAATTGTCCTCCATGTTTGAAGATGTTTTTGATGATCACAACTCGGGAGGTGGTGCTAATAGTTTCTCATGCTGCTAAAAATTGTACAGTGCATAGGACCGCCCCCAAATAAAGAATTATCTGTCCCCAAATATCAAGAGTGCTGGGGTTGAGAAACCATGGCCTAGATTTGTTATTAAGGTGGTGTACTATTTCTGTCATTCCTTCTGTGTTTGCTATCTGGAATTGTTGCATAAAGAAGAGTATCACTATTTGGTTACCCTGAAATACTGTTCATGAAGGAAAGGCAGGGTAAATTCTTCATTTTTCCCTTTATTAATTTTTGCAATAATAATTTGGTGCCCTAGTATCAGCCAGGGGTAACCAATGTTTTTTTTTTTTTGGTCTTTTTTTTTTATTCTTATGTTAATCCCCATACATTACATCATTAGTTTTAGATGAAGTGTTCCATGATTCGTTGTTTGTGCATAACACCCAGTGCTCCATGCAGACTGTGCCCTCCTCAATACCCACCACCAGGCTAACCCATCCTCCCACCCCCCTCCCCTCTAGAACCCTCAGTTTGTTTTTCAGAGTCCATCGTCTCTCGTGGTTCGTCTACCCCTCCGATTTCCCCCGCTTCATTCTTCCCCTCCCGCTACCTTCTTCTTCTTCTTTTTTTTTTTTTCTTAACATATATTGCATTATTTGTTTCAGAGGTACAGATCTGAGATTCAATAGTCTTGCACAATTCACAGCGCTTACCAGAGCACATACCCTCCCTAGTGTGGTAACCAATGTTTTCTAATGTCACTCTGAAATTATGTATTTCATACATCTGATGCTTGATTAATGGTAGATTTTTTGATGCCCTTATTGTCTCAATATAGGCAAGTGGGGATTCCCCTTCATCTTGGATCCTGTGTTCCTTTGACATGACTATATTAGTCTTTGATATCGCTCTTGCTTTTTGGCAAAACAAGGTGTTCCAGGCTCATTTTGTACATTTCTTGTGACAGACCCATAAACAGCTAATAATTTCTTGAAGGAGGTTTGGCTTCCTCTGGTGGGAAATGACATTTAGAGACCACAATCTGGGCACTAGGTATACTCATTGCTACTAGGTTGTCATTGCTGCTGTGTCTTTTCAGTGAACAGAGCTAGGAGATATTTATTTTTCCAGAAAGAGAAAAATAAATAGATAAGTTCATAACATTTTGTAAGTATTTTTATTTCCCCAACTTTCTTACACAAAAGATGGCATCTGTGTATACAATATTCTATACTTTGCTTTTTCCAGTCAATAACATATCCCAGATATTATTCCCATATAGATATCTATCTCATTTCATATTTTATTTATTTAATTTATTTATATTTAATTAATTATATTTAATTAATTAATTATATTTAATTAATATATTTAACATATTTAATTTATTAAAATTTTTTTTCCAGTTTTTCCATTTTATGACTCCACTGTAATTTATTCAACTGGTCCCCTAGTGATGGACATTTGTTGATTTTTTTCCCCCCAGTCTTTTGTTATTATACCTAGTGTTGCAATGAATGGCTTTGTGCATATGTCATCCTGTACTTTTGTTGGTGTATCTTTGGGTTAGAGTCCCTAGGAGTGGGATTACAGAGTCAAACAATGAATACACATGTGATTTCGCTAGACATTGCTAAATTTCTATTAATTCCAAAATTTAATATAATTTTGTTTGTATTGCTTTTAGTGGTTTTCCAGTAGTAAATAAGCCGTAGAGATCTAATGTACAGTATAGTGAATACAAGCAACAACATTATATTATAATCATCAAACTTGCTAAGAGACTAAATCTTAATTATTCCAACCACAAAAAAGAAACGATAATTATATGATGTGATAGAAGTGCTAATTATCACTACAATGGCAATTCATATTACAACAAATAAATGTATCAAATCAACATGCCGTGCACTTTATTTATTTATTTTTTTAATTTTTTTTTTAAGATTTTATTTATTTGACAGAGAGAGACACAGTGAGAGAGGGAACACAAGCAGGGGGAGTGGGAGAGGGAGAAGCAGGCTTCCCACGGATCAGGGAGCCTGATGCTGGGCTCGATCCCAGGACCCTGGGATCATGACGTGAGCCGAAGGCAGACGCTTAATGACTGAGCCACCCAGGCGCCCCTATTGTGCACTTTAAATTTATATGATGTTAGATGTCAAATACATTTCAATAAAAATAAACCAAATAAATAAAAGATTTAAAAAATTTAAAGAGGAACAAAATTTTGAAAAAGAATAAAAAGCATGATTAGGATTTTTCTTTTAAAGATTTTATTTATTTATTTTGAGAGAGAGAGAATGAGAGAGAACGCATGAGAGGGGGGAGGGTCAGAGGGAGAAGCAGACTCCCTGCCGAGCAGGGAGCCCGATGTGGGACTCGATCCTGGGACTCCAGGATCATGACCTGAGCCGAAGGCAGTCGCTTAACCAACTGAGCCACCCAGGCGCCCGCGTGATTAGGATTTTTAACTACCAGTTTTGGTAACAAGATGTACCCTTCCCACCCTTCAAGCTTGAAAGAGACATTTAGGACAAGCACAAGAAGTCAGATTCCACACTTCAGTGAGTAAAACTGGAGAATGTGTTCTTTATTGTGCTTCTGTCAAAGCTCAGGCCCAGGGCCCTGCTGCATCCCATAATGCTGACCTCCAGCAGCGGATACAGATTTTGGGATTCCAGAGTTTCCCTAGAGGACAGGAATACAAGAGTTGGCTGGCCAGATGCTGTGCCAGAACGTGGGAGGCCATTCAGAGGCCACGGTATGAAGCAGATAGGTAAGGAATCAAAAGTGTAAGTCAAATGGGGCAGAAGTCTGAAGGATGATAGTCAGAGTTAAAGGCTAAAGGCTGAGGGAAGCTGAGACACAGAGTACCTCTGGCAGGGAAAGCTGCAGGAATGGCTGGTTAGAATATGATACAGTGTAACCTACATCCTTGCAATAGATCTACATCCTTCACAAACATGACCTTGCTCTCTTTGTGAGCCTCCTTTGTTTCCGCCAGAGAAGGGCCCGGCACTGGAATCACAGATGTACAGGCTACCCTGGGGCTAGATGTGTGCTTGAACTCTTCCATTTTGTGCCCCTTGCACACCACTAGGCCTGCTGCTTCCCTCTGTAGGGCTGGCACCTCCTGGATCCCGATGAGCCCATTCTTCATTCTCCTGGTTGTTGGTATGGCTCGGGGGGGGGGCGTGCAGGGCATGAAGTCTTGTCCTGCTGCAATGACAAGTAGGGACCACTGAGCTGGATCCTTGGTCATCATAAATGGGCCGGCAGGGGGGCTATTCCTGAGCTTAGCGAAGTTTGGTGTGGTCTAAGTGGGATGGGAAGAGCCCGCCTGACCAGCTCCTAGACCCAGGGGCCCTGGTGCTGAGTGTACTTGCCATTATCCCCTTTCTTTAGCCCAGTGAAAACTTGCAGACCACGAATGGGATGTCAGGGGCCTGGACAAAGTAGGTGTCAAACATCTCATGGTTGATAGTAGGTATCTTCTGAGTGAGGACAGGTATAGAAGCGGAGAGTAAGCACAAGGAAATTCAAGCTACCTAATGATTTTGTGCTGCATTTCTATAGTGAGAATAATATTAGTACCTACCTCATCAGGGTGTCAGGAGGTTTACGTAACTTAGTAAAATACTTATAAAAGTGCCTGGCAGGGGCGCCTGGGTGGCTCAGTTGGTTGAGCGACTGCCTTCGGCTCAGGTCATGATCCTGGAGTCCCGGGATCGAGTCCCACATCGGGCTCCCTGCTCGGCAGGGAGTCTGCTTCTCCCTCTGACCCTCCTCCCTCTCATGCTGTCTCTCATTCTCTCTGTCTCAAATAAATAAATAAAATCTTAAAAAAAAAAAAAAAGTGCCTGGCATATAATAAATCACCAATAAACTTTAATTATTTGATTATAATTATTGTGTGTAAATTAGAAATCATATCATGCCAATTCCTTGCTACTCCCCTGCCAAATGATTCCCACTGCTAGTGGGATAATATTCAAATCTTATACAATGGTCTGCAAGGCTTTAGGTGATCTGGTCCCTGCTTGTATCTCTATCCTCATCTTATATCACTCTCCTCCTTCTTGGTCACCAAACTCAAGTCATTCTGGCCTTATTTTCATTTCTTAAAATCATGAAGCTCCTGTTGGTCTCAGGACTTTTGCACTTGCTCTATGCTTTTGCAATCACAAAAAAACAAAACAAAACAAAAAAACCTTAAAGAGACACTAAAATCCAGAATAAAGAGAAGTTTGAGAATCTTGACTACATAATAATCTTAAACATCATAAAGTTTAAAAATGAAATAAAATACAACAGTCGAATGATAAATGGGAAAAATACACTAGAGTATGACAGATGAAGGGTTAATAGCTTAGTGATAAGGAATCCAAACTCTAGATTCCCACTGCTGGGTTTGAATCCCAGGTCCATCATTTATTGGCTGTGTGACCTTGAGCATCACTCAATCTCTCTGTGTCTCAGTTTCCTCACCTCTGAAATGGGGATGATAACAACACCGACTTCCTAAAATTGTAGTAAGGGTTAAACCTATTGAAGAGAACAACTCTTGGCATACTTCAGGTGCCATATAAGTTGTTTGGGGCAAGGCTGAGTTGATAGGAAGTGAGGTCTAAGAGACCACGGTCACACTCTATAGGCTTTAAAGGCTAGGATAAGGACTTGGGACATCACTAGGAGTGAACTGGAGAGCTTGCTATCATTTAGAATTGTAATCACCTAGACATGACTGGGATCCAAATAACAAAGGCTCAAACAGGATGATGTTTCAAGTGTGTTATTGATTCTAAGACACTATTGACTGTAAGACACACCATTACTATATATACCACCAAGAAAGAAAAAAAATGCTGCCAAATATGATCAGAAACTGTCATTCAAAGATTTCAGAGATGCTGAAACATGAAGAGGTGTATCTCTTATCTTAGAGTTGGTAAAATATGGCTTTTTTTTTTTCTCACGTAAGAATAGGTCCAGAGGTTATCCGTTTTCTGGTTACAAGATGGTTACTCAGCTATAACCATTACATCCTCATTTTCAGGAGGAAGGAGAAAGTAGGAAGGGAGAAGATGCCTTTCATTCTTCTATATTAATTTTGTGAAAGTCTCCCCCCTAAAACTCACTGCAATTTTTATTGGCCTTGCATTGGCTGTGTAGATCCACTTGGAGAAAACTGCCTGATGCCCAATATATAGTGCTACATTGTAGCTCAATATGTATGTTACAGTCGCATTTCTATTTCATAAAAAGGATAAACGTATAAGACATGCTTGTATTTGCATAGAAAAGTTCATAAAGGATACAAAAGAAACTGTTAACTAGTAGTCATTTCAGGGGAATAGATTGGGTGTGATTGGCGGAGAAGAGAGGGGCTTTAACTTTTCATGTTATGCCTTCTTCCAAACCTTCTAAACCCTTTTAAAAAACCACAAGTATTGGGGGCACCTGGGTGTTAAGCCTCCGGCTCAGGTCCTAATCTTAGGGCCATGAGATCGAGCCCCAAGATTGGGGCTCCCCATGGAGTCTGCTTCAGATTCTCTGCCCCTGCCCCTCCCCCCACGTGCTCCCTCGCTGTCGCTCAAATAAAGTCTTTCAAAAAAAACCCCACAGGGCGCCTGGGTGGCTCATTCGGTTAAGCGTCTGCCTTCGGCTCAGGTCTCGATCCCAGAGTCCTGGGATGGAGCCCCGCATCCGGCGCCCTGCTCAGCTGGGAGCCTGCTTCTCCCTCTGCCTGCCGCTCTCCCCCTGCTCGTGCTTCCCCCTACCCCCGCCAAGTAAATAAATAAAATCTTAAAAGAAAAAAAACTTAAAAAAATAAAAATAATAAAAAATAAAACCCCCACAAATATTGTATATATTAGTTTTATCATAATAAATATAAACCAGCAATCTTAAAAGTGGAGTGTGCATTACCCTGGGCATACAGGTACTCTCCATGGGGTAAACAAGCAGAGTTTTAAGAGGATCTATTATCCTCAAATTTCATGTTTCATATTTCCTAAAATCAATGTGCCAGAGAACACACGTGTGGTGGCAGAATCAATGGTCCTTTCTGCATTTTACAAAACAAAGCCTACCTTTCACCTATCCTGATTCTTACCTGGGTGCACTGCCCCAAGGTATAAAATCTACAGGGCACCAGAGAGACGGTGCCGAACACTGTTGTCAACAGTGAAGAAAAAAAATTGCTCTAACAAATGAACGGGGATCAAATCCTTTTGCAGTTCAGATGGCTTCCCATAAAACTGAAGGAAAACCCCATGGAGCTGTCAGCTGATAAATCGGGAAAAATACTTTTGAAGACAAATCATTGTGTAATCCCCCCCATAGATCTCCAAAGGAATTCAGAGACTTGAGTAACATTGCTAAAACAAATGTGCATTCCCATTTAGTTATTTATATAACAGAGGTTCCTGTGTGCTAATGTTTAACCAAACACAAAGTAGAAAAGAGAACTGATGCTGAATTCTGTCTCATTCTAGCAATAAGCAATATATATTTTTAAAGATTTTATTTATTTATTTGAGAGAGAGAATGAGAGACAGAGAGCACGAGAGGGAAGAGGGCAGAGGGGGGAAGCAGACCCCCCGCTGAGCAGGGACTCGATCCCGGGACTCCAGGATCATGACCTGAGCCGAAGGCAGTCGCCCAACCAACCGAGCCACCCAGGTGCCCCAGCAATAAGCAATATTTATCCATGAAGACACCCACTAACAAAAAAAAAGACTCCTATCTCTAATACATTTTAATTTTTACTTTTAATAATTACCTAGCAGAATTTGTAATATACTTACAATTTTTTGATCCATGGCATTCTAATACTAATTGTCATAATAACTCAAGCAAGAGTAAATTTTTACACAACACTTAGAGCTTTAGGCTCACAGGAACATTTAAAAAGCATTTTTTTTTTTTGAAGACTTTATTTATTTGACAGAGAGAGACATAGCGAGAGAGGGAGCACAAGCAGGGGGAGTGGGAGAGGGAGGAGCGGGCTGTGGGGCTCGATCCCAGGACCCTGGGATCATGACCTGAGCCGAAGGCAGACACTTAACGACTGAGCCACCCAGGCGCCCTAAAAAGCATTTAAATAGCAAAATATATATACATATTTTGCTGCAGGGAAAGATGATAGGATTAACAATAATTTTGAGTGCAAAAATATATTTGGGTGAAATTGTTAGAATAGAATAGAATGAATAACCTAGGGAGAAAAGGAAGAATGTACAGCTCGCAGCCATCAAGAGCTCATTTGTAAATTTTTAAGACAGATGATGGTGGCTCTCAAGTCATTAAGGTGTTTAGGTTCCACTCGTTTCATGTACAAATGTGACATAACAGTTTTGTTTGTGAATGTTAATATTTGTCAGGATTCACATTGTTTGCAGCTGACATTTTTGATGCAAAACTTTAGATGCCAACCCCAAAAATGTGTGAAGGAGCCCAAGGTTAAAAAATATTTTTAGAGTGTATTGGGATATAAACCAATAGTTCTATAGAAACATACAAATGTCCGGGGAAGTGTCATATACTCTTTTGCCACCTTGTGGTCAGAACTGTGCTCAACCCCACGTGGCCCGACTATACTGAGGAGGGGTCTCTCCTTAAGTGGGCCCCTTCCGCTAGCCTTCAGTCAGGTCTTTGTGAGGCAGACATGGTGACATTTGCCCAGGACTGAATGGAGACACACGCAAGCAGGCTGACGCCCTGCCCCCCACCCTCCTGCACGTGATTCACAGCAAAAGCAACATGCAATCAGGAAAGCAACGTAAGGAAGTACAACAAAATTCTGACTTTTCTCATGAGGACTAAAAAAAAAAAATCAAATGTCAAACTGTTTCCGATACATTTTTTTTTCGATTCTTTTGTTTTTGGTGCCTCTTCTCAGCTGGTGACCCAGACACTTCCTTAGTCTGCCTTTTGGGGAACCCAGCCCTGATTGTGGCCCTGGGGCCAGCTTGTTTGGTTCCACACTGTCCACGGCTCCTAGTACAACACCCGGCTCTGGGTTGGAGCTGAATACACCTTTGCTGGGTGAATGATGGCTGAGCCTCCTAACTGCCAGAACCTGCCGGACATGTGGGCTTCTGCTGGAGGCTGATCGGTAAGGTAGTCAGGTTGCCATGGTTAGGCTTCAGGGGTAGAGGGTAGACAGTCTTACGCACACAGAGATCTTTAGGTCTTTCTGACGGCCGTCACTTTGCGGAGGTGGGATGAGAGTACCCTCCCCAGCCTCCCTCCACTCCATGACCTCAGTCATTTCTAGCAGCACAGGAGCAGGATTCCTTCGGTGGGTGTGCTAGTTGCAGTTCCTCTGGTTGTAGGCCACAGAGGGCAGGCATTTATTGGAAAGATGCTGGGGTGCTTCCAGGAATTGAAGCAATGAGTTGGCTTAGGAAGGCAGGGCACCAGGGCAGCGCCTGGGGACCTCAGCTGTATGGGAACCGAGCATCGCATTCTTCTTAAAGGCTCCTAATTCTTGACAACCAAGTCCTGCTGCTAACGCCGGGAGGCCCAGGCACCACCTCCTCCCTGCAGGAAGGGGCCAGGCTGAGGGCCGAGGTCCAGCGCTAAGCAAGCAGAACTCCGCTAGGGTATACTCAGGCAGCACGGCCCCACGGGCCAGGCAGCGTATTCCGGGCCAAGGCCAGCCGTCCCAGGGCTCAGGGAACGGACTCTTCCTAGAACACCCTCTGCTTGATCTTTGGACGCTGGCTATGTACTTCTTCGGAGCGCCGTCCTGACTCCCTGGGACCTGCACCTGCGGCCCCTTTCCCCAAGTGCCCGCGGCTCTCAGTGCAGGAGCTCTGCGAGGCTCTCAGACCCAGGCCCGTCCCCCCCCCGCCCCCGCCCGCCGGCAGCTCCACTACAGAAGCTGCTCCCCGCCCCGCCCCACCCCCCAACTCCCACCTGCTGCCGACCCGACCCCGGGCTCCGCCAGACTTGAGGGTCTTGGGGCGGTGTCTTCCCCTTTCTCAGCCGTCGGGGAGGTGCCAGCAAGTAGGCATGGCCTTGGTGTGCCTTGTCCCCTCCCGCTGCCCCCGGGCGGCTCAGCGTTTGCTGGGCCAGGAGGCCGACTGCCAGATGGTCATCCCACCCGCGGCCTTGGGAGCCCGAGGAGGAGGTGAGGGGCAGGCACAGATTCTGCAGGGCACCGATAAGACGGGCAGAGGGACGTGCCCGCTCAGTCCCCGCAGCCTTGGCGGCTCTGCGCCTCGGGACCCGGGGTCCAGGCCTGTGCCCAGAGTGGCCCTGGGGCTTCATCCTTCTCGGGAAGGGCAGAACGTGGAGTGGGAGGGGGGCCAGGGCGGGGGGCAGGCTCCGCTGTGGGGAGGACGGCCTATCACGGTTTCTGACTGCTCCTCAGGACCTGGCCTCTGAGGGGACGTTTCCCAGCCCCAGAGACGTTTCTGGACGTGGCGATTCCTCCGTCCCTGGCCCCGCAGTGCTGGGGGAGGCTGCATGGACGAAGGGAAGGACGAGGAGAGGGGAGGAGACGATGAAGGGGGTCAGAGCTGCGATTGGAGCCGAGAACTGGAAGCGCCTTAAAGAGACTGCGCGGTCCCCGCCCCCCTTCCCGCCAGCCTCAATGAATTAGAGCTGTGTTTCCCAAACTTGCCTGATCATAAGAATCCTCCCGGGCCCTAGTTAAAGATACAGGTTCCGGAGCACCTCCCTTCGCGATTCTGATTCAGTAGGTCTGCGGGCGGAGCCGAGGAATCTGTAATTTTAACACGCTCCCCACGTGATTCTCGTGAACAAGCAAGTTTGGGAAATACTGAATTAAAGGAAACGGGGCCTGGCTGCCGAAGCGGCCTCCGCTAGGGGGCTACGGCGGGAGGATTCCCGGGGGGCGTCGCCTGCTTCCGCCGCCGCCTCCTTCAGTGAAAGTCCCTTTTGGGTCCAGCTGTCACAGCCGCCGCGCTCCCTCAGGCCGGGCGGGGGACAGCCCAGGTCTGCGTGGCCCCCGCGCCGCCACGCCCAGTGGCCGCCCGAGCCCTGCGAGCAGGGGGAGGAGCCGCCGCCAGTGGAGGCGGAGGAGGTAGAGGAGGCGGAGACGGCGGAGACGGCGGAGAAGGCGGAGAGGAAGGTGGAGGCGGAGGCGAAGGTGGAGGGGAAGGTGGAGGCGGCGGGGAAGGTGGAGGCGGCGGGGAAGGTGGACGCCGCCGGGAAGGTGGAGACAGCGGAGGGTCCGGGCCGCCGGCTTGAGCTCAAGCTGGAGCCCGAGCCCGAACCCGAGCCGGTGCCGGAGGCGGAGCAGGAGCCGCAGGGGGAGCCGAAGCAGGAGCTGGAGGATGAGCACCCAGCGCGGAGCGGCGGTGGCGGCAGCGGCGACGAGGTTCCTCCCCCCACCCTCCCCTCCGACCCCCCGCGGCCCCCCGATCCCTCTCCGCGGCGCAGTCGTGCCCCCCGCCGCCGACCCCGGCCGCGGCCACAGACCCGGCTCCGTACCCCGCCGCAGCCTAGGCCACGGCCCCCGCCCCGGCCCCGGCCCCGGCGCGGCCCTGGGGGCGGATGCCTGGATGTGGATTTCGCTGTGGGTCCACCGGGCTGTTCCCACGTGAACAGCTTTAAGGTGGGAGAGAACTGGAGGCAGGAACTGCGGGTGATCTACCAGTGCTTCGTGTGGTGTGGAACCCCGGAGACCAGGAAAAGCAAGGCAAAGTCGTGCATCTGCCATGTGTGTGGCACCCATTTGAACAGACTTCACTCTTGCCTTTCCTGTGTCTTCTTTGGCTGCTTCACAGAGAAACACATTCACGAGCACGCCGAGACAAAACAACACAACTTAGCCGTAGACCTTTACTATGGAGGTATATACTGCTTTATGTGTAAGGACTATGTATATGACAAAGACATTGAGCAAATTGCCAAAGAAGAGCAAGGAGAAGCTTTGAAATTACAAGCCTCCACCTCAACCGAGGTTCCTCACCAGCAGTGTTCAGTGCCGGGGCTCGGTGAGAAATACCCAACCTGGGAGACGACCAAACCCGAGTTAGAACTGCTGGGACACAACCCAAGGAGAAGAAGAATCACGTCGAGCTTTACCATCGGCTTAAGAGGACTGATCAATCTTGGCAACACGTGCTTTATGAACTGCATCGTCCAGGCCCTTACGCATACTCCGATCCTGAGAGATTTCTTCCTCTCCGACAGGCACAGATGTGAAATGCCAAGTCCTGAGTTGTGTCTGGTCTGTGAGATGTCTTCGCTTTTTCGGGAGCTGTACTCTGGAAACCCATCTCCTCACGTTCCTTATAAGTTGCTGCACCTGGTATGGATACACGCCCGTCACTTAGCAGGATACAGGCAACAGGATGCCCACGAGTTCCTCATTGCGGCGTTAGATGTCCTGCACAGGCACTGCAAAGGTGATGATGCTGGGAAGGCCGCCAACAACCCCAACCACTGTAACTGCATCATAGACCAAATCTTCACAGGTGGCCTGCAGTCTGATGTCACCTGTCAAGCCTGCCATGGCGTCTCCACCACCATAGACCCATGCTGGGACATCAGTTTGGACTTGCCTGGCTCTTGCACCTCCTTCTGGCCCATGAGCCCAGGGAGGGAGAGCAGTGTGAATGGGGAAAGCCACATACCAGGAATCCCCACCCTCACGGACTGCTTGCGAAGGTTTACGCGGCCAGAGCACTTGGGAAGCAGTGCCAAAATCAAATGCGGTAGTTGCCAAAGCTACCAGGAATCTACCAAACAGCTCACAATGAATAAATTGCCTGTTGTGGCCTGTTTTCATTTCAAGCGGTTCGAACACTCGGCCAAACAGAGGCGCAAGATCACTACATACATATCCTTTCCTCTGGAGCTGGATATGACACCATTTATGGCCTCGAGTAAAGAGAGCAGGATGAATGGACAGTTGCAGCTGCCAACCAATAGTGGAAACGATGAGAATAAGTATTCCTTGTTTGCTGTGGTTAATCACCAAGGAACCTTGGAGAGCGGCCACTACACCAGCTTCATCCGGCACCACAAGGACCAGTGGTTCAAGTGTGATGACGCCGTCATCACCAAGGCCAGTATTAAGGACGTGCTGGACAGCGAAGGGTATTTACTGTTCTATCACAAACAGGTCCTGGAACATGAGTCAGAAAAAGTGAAAGAAATGAATACACAAGCCTACTGAAGCGACACACAGACCTACCTGTAATGGAAGATGGCGGCACCCATACGACAACTGGCATCGAGATTTAAAGGACCTACTCGTGTGGCCCACGGGCCTGACAGAGTAAGAATTGAACAGTACAGTACCCAGTGTCTAAGAGGTCCTGGTTGGAAGAGAAATAGACGGGGCGGGAGAAGAGGCTCTAGTCTAAGCAGTCACTTGAAGGAAAATTCAATGGCAGGAATGCTCTAGGCGGGGACGGCGGGAGCAGGGGAATCTTGACACTGGTACATATCCTATATTCCTCCAAAAGATTGTGTGGGAAAGTGTGGGGTGGGAGGGGGGTGGTGCGTGGGGGGGTGTGCCCTTGTAACCGTAAAACATCTTTCTCCATGGGTGTTTCAGCTTCAACTGACCAATCACATAACAGTTATATGTTTGGGGGGGCGGGGCAAGAAAAGTCTACACAAATGTAGCCCATGACCTATATGGGTATGAAAGCGGAAAAGTGGAGGAGGCAAGGATATCTCATTGACAAACGCCTTTGCCAGTTTCTTTGTATTCGTGATTTTTTGTGCTATTAAATGCAGTATTAAAAAAAAAAAAGAAAAGCCCACGGGGCTAGTGGAAGGAAGAAGGGGGCTTGTACAAGGGGAGCAATTGCTCCAAAAGTAGAGAAAACAAAACAAAACAAAACATACTGTAAGATAAGCGACCAACACAGACAGGCCTCAGCTAAGAGTATAGTGTATGAGTGTTTAAAAAAAAAAAGCTGTATGATATACTTGAGCAAATCAATGAACCTCTTTGCGATTGTTTTCTCATCCGTACAATGCAGATAATTCCTACCTTAAAGGGTTATTGTTAAAGATTAAATGATATAAAATGTGTCAAAGTATAAAGTAAAAGGCTTGGAACTTTGTAGGGACTCAGTAAACGTTTGTTGGATCTGAAACTTCTTTGGACCAGGACCAGAATGCCTCAGAGGTGAGGGTCAGTCCTCCCTGAGACCCGTGGACAGAATGGACACGCATCGTGTCACATGCAGTCACACACACATACACACACTCGTACAACTCCCTCCCCAACACCCGACCTGGAGCCCCAAGGCAACGGACTCCATTTTTGTCCCCGTGTAAGGGCGTCACAATCAGTGCCACACCGGGGGTCGTCGGGGGGAGCGCCACAACTGTCTCCCAAAGTCATTCTGTCCATTTGGAAGACCATCGTGTTGTTTTCATGACTCAGCACCCTAGTGACAGGACTTTCAGGGCCCATAGGCTGCCAGGCTTCCACATGCGGGGGTCTGCTGGTCTTTGCCTTCCGCGAGCATTATGTGTGTTGCTGTAAGATTCACCTGCAGGCGTAGATCAGTACAAGGACTGTTTTCCAAAGCTCGCTGGTCCGCCAGCCCAGGGATATCGATGGAGTGGCACATTGGCCTCTTCCCTGATTCTCTCCGAGGGCAGAGCGGCCCGCGGAGAGCTAAGCCAGAACAGATGGGACAGATGGGATGTGCCCAGGAGGGGGTGAACACTGGTGGTTCTTTCTTTTCTCTTCAGCATCAGGTACAAAGGGACCTCTAACCTAGAAAATCTTGGGGGGAGGGAAACTGTGTATCAGACCCATGGGGCTTGGATCCACTGGCTCTGGGAAAAGGCTGCCTCCCTCCCCCCCCCCCAACCCAGGGCTTCCCAAGTCTATTTTCTGGTCCACTCATTTGGAAATACACATTTATTTATGCGGTTGTGGGTGCATCCCCAACTGGCTCATAGATTTTTCTGTAGGACAGGCATTGTGTCTCCTCCCGTACCCCAGGCTGCATACTCGGCCCTTAGCACAGTTCCCGGCACAGGGTAAGTAGATCGTCAAAACACTAACTGGATGAATCAATGAAGCAATACACCCTCCTTTCATGACCGAATTTTTGCCAACACCCGGGGGTGGGGGTGGCGCCCATGATCCTTAGGAGAACGTGTCAAAAGTGTTATTTTTGGTATCTTGTAGGATGGGGGAGATCAAACGATGAGAGGCCTCGGGTGTCCCTTGGCAACTTAATGCAGGGTACCTGGCTACTTCTTGGGATGTGTCTGGTAGCCCTGCCGGGAAGACAGCCACGTCCTTGTTCCTCATCTCTGCCACTGGAATAGTTCAGCCATGTGCCACCAGACTCTGACTGCTTGCAGAAACTCTCTTGCATTTTTCAGCTTTTTTATTCGGAAATATTTTAAACCCAGGGGAAAGTGGCAAAAATAAAAATAGTATAGAGAACGTCTGTATACCCTTTACCAGCTTCACCTATTGCTAACACTTTACCCCATTTGTGCTCTTGCTTACATGTATGCACACTCTCGTAAGTAAGCGTGTGTGTGTGTGTGTGTGTGTGTATCTGGACCATGTGATGGTAAATTACATGCATCATGGCCCTTCATGGCTAATGTACCTCAGCACGCATTGCCTACGAATGGGCATGTTCTCTCCATCACAGTATATAGTTAAGAGCGTCAGTAGATTTAACATTGACTCAATACTTTTATCTGATCTCCCATCTGTACTTCAGTTTTGTCTGTTTGCCCAACGACATCCTTTACAGCGTTTCCCTCTCCATCGTAGGATCTGGTCTAGGGTGAGGTCTTGCTTTTAGTTGTCATGTCTCTTTAGCCTCCTTTAATCTGGAACACTTCCACAAACTTACTTTGTCTTGTGTGGCATTAGCATTTTCAAAAGACTGTTCCTCATTTCGGGTTTGTCTGACGCAGAAACTGTCTTTTAAATACCCTGCACTCAGGAGTAGTGCTAAGAGCTGTGACTGGCCCGAGACTGCTGAAGCCCACCTCCCTGTCTCCGCTGGTGGAATGCAGAGACCACCAGAGGGAGCCGCTGCGCCTGGCCCTTCCTGACGTCCTCTGGAAAACACCATTGCCCCTCAGCTACAGGGGAGCCATTCAAGCCCAGCCCTATGCCTCTACCTGTCACCAACCCCCAAATTGAGCCATGGAATGATTCAGGCATGTCTTCCACCTTGGGCAGGCACTGCCATGGTGGGGCCTTTTGGGGGAGGGGGACCACCTTTATCAACATTCCGTGGTGGGTACAGCAGCACTGGGGAGGGAGCTGGGAAGGGGTGAGTTCTTCTTAAACAGCTTTGGCGGGGTGGGGGGGGGGGGGGCGGGGCGCGTGGACACGAAGATGGGGCCCAGAATAAGTAAGGAAAAAAATGGGAGAGGTCAACGACAGATGGGTTTGTGACCCACGGGTGACTTTCAGACACAACTGGGCTATTTTACGTGATGGCTGGAATTCCTGTGTGGGCAAGAGCTGGTGAAACTTAAGCTAATTTTTAACTCAGACTCCATCTACTTCTACAAGCTGGGAAGGCCAGGGGAACTCAGTTCACATGTAGATTTATGATCTGGGCCCTGAAGGGCCCAGGCAACAGTTGAGTGCTCACCACGGGGGTCTTACCCATCCAGAGAGCTCAGAATGAGAGACCAAACAATGCGGTGCTTCCTTTTTACCCGTTATACATGCTTCCCGTGGGTTTTTGGCCTAACCTGGTTCAACATTCAGGTCCCCACCAACTTCCCATTTCCTGGAGTAGCCAAATGCTGAAGCTCACTCTGGCCCACAGTTCACATACGTAACTGCCTCACTTCTTCCCCATCCCCAGGGAATCCTGATCAGGGATGCCATCAACCAAGAGGTCTTTTCCAATCAAGAAAACAGAGTGACCCCCCATACAACTCATGTTGTCATAATGCAGTAGAGCTGATGCCAGGAACCTGTGTTCGTGCCAAATGTATATTCACACCCAGAAGGGAAGGCCCAGGGCCTCTGAGACTATGAAGCTCAGCGCCCACAGCCGAATGTCATCACACGCTGACCTTTCCCTGCAGGTGATCCGATACCATTTTTAAACTCGTGTATTAACGTCTCTCAATTATATAGGAAAACGCACATATCATAAGGGTGCAACTCGATGCACTTCTAGGAAGTGAACAGATCCCTGCAAACAACATCCAGGTCAAGAAACAGGACATTGCCCGTAAGTCAGGCCCCACTTCTGCTTCCTTCCAGTCAATAACCCCAAAGAGGAATCCCTATCCTGACTTCTTCCACTGTAGACTGCCTTTTTTTATGCTTTCTATAAATGGAATTGTTCAGTATGTATACTTTTGTGTCTGGCTTCTTTTGCTCAGCATTTTAGGAGCTTCAGATCTGAAGTCCCTCTGTCAAGAAAAATTCTGAGGAGTGTCACTATTTCTGTCTAATGAGCCAAAAGTAAGAATCCATACTCCTCCTAGTGATTTCTGACATATTGAATCCATTCAAAGGGACCCAGGCTATTGCAAAGTTGGACCTCGAGAGTGTGTCTAATCTCAGGTCTAAGAAGATGGTGGACAGAAAACAGCCTTCCGGAGAATTTTGGGATAATTTAAGTACCCCAGAAATGTTGATCTTGGGCCCTGTTCTGTTTAATAATCTTGGACCCCAGCCCCATTCCAATAGCTCCTGAATGGGATACTCTATTCTGGTAAATCCTCAAACTTACATGGGCAGCAGAGTCACTGGGAGGGCTTGTTAATACACAAATTGCTGGGTTCTGCCCTCAGAATTTCTGATTTCCGTGGATCTGGGAGGGGGGCCCGAGAATTTGTATTTCTAACACATTCTCCGGGGATGCCTCTGGTTCTGGGATCATGCTTTGAGAACCAGTGATCTATTCAGTTCGTTTTCCCACTGTGGTCCTTGGAGCCCAAGGAGTCTGTGAAGATGCTCCAGGGAGCACCTTGGGGAGCACCCAGGGGAGCAAGAGGGAGGGTACATTGGTGAAGATCAGGAACTCTTAACCCCACTTTGACCAGAGCAGCTCCCTTCTTATTTATTTTAGATCTTGGGGTTCCAAGTAATACTTGAAGAAAAAGTTCTGCCACTAAAATTTGTAAAAGCTGAAAATCTCAGCGCTAAGGAGCTGTAGACCCTAAGGGAATGATGTCTTTAAACTACATGGGTGGTGTATCTGGAAAATAATCCAACATGCTACCGAGACCTGGCCTCCTGTGTGCTCTTAATCTAGATGGTGCTGAGGGGAGCTTAATTTCCTTGGAACTTCCAGAGGTGCAGATTTATGAGGATGGAAGTGATAAGGGAAAATGCTTAATTATAAATAAGGTGCCAAGTCATACGTATCAAGAATTTTTTTTTTTCCTGGCAAGATAGCGCACGAAGATGACATGAATAACACTCGCCAACTATGAACACAGTAACACGAGATAAACCATAACAAAAGTTTCAATTTATAGCTGACCTTTAAAAAAAGTAAGAATCTGCAGAGAAACCAAAGGAAAAATTAAAGCCAGGCTAGCAATTGTCAGCGGACCCTGTAATTGCCCACTGTGGTGTTGGTCCCTAGGGGCCAGGGGCTTAGAGCTGAGAATCTAATGCCCACGTGGGTACTGGCAACTCAGCCTCAAGTCGACCAGAGGCAGAGAAGCTGTGACTGAAACCTCCGGATAAAGCCCTTAGTAGCTCCTCTGTTACAACGGATTTGGAAAGTGAACAGCTAAAAACTCTATGCTCTCTCCAGAGCCACCACAAGGAATAAAAACCCCAGGCTTATGTTATATGTGGATGCGGGGGTCTAAGCGTACCCTGTTGTGTGTTATGGAAACCACATGCTGGAAAATTAAAATAAAAATGGGAGCAGAACCATCCAAACCTCTAGAACCCCAGCAAGAGGCAAAAATCATAACTTTTTACAGCCCAGAGCACATGGAACTTCACGGAAAAAGATAATGGCCGTGAATAGGGGTTCAGAAACAAACAGTAGAAATCTTGTACTTGCAAAAGAAATGGCACGCCAGGAAGGAGAGTCGCCAGTTGTCACAAGGAGTAGAATTAGCATCCCCAAGGAATCCTGATGAGAACTGTTAGTCTTTTTTTTTGAGAGGGAAATAAGGAGATTTTCGGGGGGGGGGGGGAAACTAAGAAAGTTTAGCAATAATAGACTGTCGTTAAATAACTATTGAACGATATACTTCAGGAAGAAGGAAACTGAAATCAGGAAGAAGGGGTGACTAGGAGGCAAGGAACAGTGAACAAAAATTGGGAAATATGGGGAAATCTAAGTAAGCATTTGAGGTATAAAACAACAAAAATGGGGCGCCTGGGTGGCTCAGTCGTTGAGCGTCTGCCTTTGACTCAGGTCATGATCCCAGGGTCTTGGGATCGAGCCCTGCATCAGGCTCCCTGCTTCGTGGGAAGCCTGCTTCTCCCTCTCCCACTCCCCCTGCTTGTGATCCCTCTCTCGCTGTGTCTGTCTCTGTCAAATAAATAAATAAAATCTTAAAAACAACAACAACAACAACAAAAACGTTGAATGAGATGGAGGTATAAAAACGAGTTGGCACCCAAAACATTGGAGCACAAAGACATCAAGACAGCAGGAGACCATTCATATTTAAAGCATTCTAAAGCTCTCGTATTGTTTGGGAGAAGGGTACGGATATTGCCTGAATTTGGACCTTGTTAAGTGGAGTATAAATGTTTAAACATTTAAGGATATGGGCTTCTGGTTTCTGGCAATGGCAGGCTTGGTTCTTTGATATTCAACTGGCCTATTGAAGTAATGAAGTATGCTGCCTAAAATCTTTCAAAACTACTTTAAAAGCCCTGAAGAGCCGAGAGGACAGACGAAAACTTCCAGGCCAAATTGGGATGAAAGCTTGTAACCAGACAGGTAAACAGAATATGGGCACCCCCCCCCCCCAAGCCAGTTTGCTCTGAGGGCGTTTGCCTCCATTGCCCACATGCGCTTTGATTCAGTGACCACACAGGGCTAGAGAGAGAGAAGTTAAGGGCCAGCCCACGGGTCAGAGTTTAATAGGAGAACCTCTCCACATTGAGCTGAGATCCCAAGGGCCTACATCAGCCGCATAAGGGCCAGCCAGAATGTAACATGCACTTGTCCCAACAATCCTAGAGAAATGGTACAGAAGCCGGCCTTGGCACCAAGCAGAAATCTCTTGCTAAAAAGTAAGGGGAAAGGGGCACCTGGGTGGCTCAGTCGGTTAAGCGACTGCCTTCGGCTCAGGTCATGATCCTGGAGTCCCAGGATCGAGTCCCATATCAGGCTCCCTGCTCTGCGGGGGATCTGCTTCTCCCTCTGACCCTCCCCCCTCTCATGCTCTCTCTCTCTCTCTCATTCTCTCTAATAAATAAAATAAAATATTTAAAAAAAAAGTAAGGGGAAAAAAAAGAGGACGGGGTGCATATACCTTTTTGAATTGTTTTTTCGTTTTCTTTGGGTAGATATCCTGTAGTGGGATTACTGGTTCATATGGTATTGTATTTTTAATTTTTTTGAGGAACCTCCACACTGTTTTCCCCCTGTGGCTGCACCAATTTACATTCCCACCAACAGTGCACGAGGGTTCCTTTCTCTCCACATCCTCGCCAACACTTGTTGTTTCTTATGTTTTTGATTCTAGCCATTCTGACAGGCGTAAGGTGATACCTTGTTGTGATTTTGCTTTGTATTTCCATGATGATTAAGGATGTTGGGCATCTTTTCATGTGTCTGTTGGTCACCTGCATGTCTTCTTTGGAAACAAATGTTTATTCAGGTCCTCTGCCCATTTTTAATTTTTTATTGATTTAATTTTTATTTCTTTAAGATTCTCCAGTAAGTTTATTTTGTGAACCTTTTGTATTTTAAGTTTTATTGGCTTACATTGTTATAAAGAGAAAAAAATGTATACAGTCTTGAACACTGAACTATTTATCATTTTAATATGAATTCAGATATATTTTGTTTATTTCCAATTGACCTTCAGCTCATGAGTTTAGTATTGTTTTCCTTTCTTTCTTTCTTTCTTTCTTTCTTTCTTTCTTCTTTCTTTCTTTCTTTCTTTCTTTCTTTCTTTCTTTCTTTCTTTCTTTCTTCCTTTCTTTCTTCTTCTTTCTTTCTTCTTTCTTTTATTAACATATAATGTATTATTTGTTTCAGAGGTACAGGTCTATGATTCAACAGTCTCACACAATTCACAGCGCTCACCATAGCACATACCCTCCCCAATGTCCATCACCCAGCCACCCCATTCCTCCCACCTCCCTCCACTCCAGCAACCCTCAGTTTGCTTCCTGAGATTAAGAGTCTCTTATGGTTTGTCTCCCTCTCTGGTTTCGTCTTGTTTCATTTTTCCCTCCCTTCCCCTATGATCCTCTGTCTTGTTTCTCTAATTCCTCATATCAGTGAGATCATATGATACTTATCTTTCTCTGATTGACTTATTTCGCTTAGCATATAGTATTATTCTTGCCACCCCATTCCACCCTGTCACTGAGTCAAAAGAGTTCAAGTTACATACACAAAACACACATGTAAACAGACACAAACAAGCCTTTTTTGTAAAGTAAATAAATCTTGTATAATGTAAACAACTTCCTTTTTGGAACTTTCTATATCCAGTTCAAGTCTCTTCTGAAATTGGGATATTCACACTTATTAGACAACAGTCTTTATAAAGCAAAGTGGTAATCTTCTTTCTTTTAAAGACCTTTCTTATTTTTTTATTTATGAGACATAGAGTGCGTGTGAGCACAAGCAGGGGGAGGGGTGGAAGGAGAGGGAGAAGCAGACTCCACACTGAGCCGGGAGCCTAACATGGGCCTCGATCCCAGGACCCTGGGATCATGACCTGAGCCAAAGGTAGATGCTTAACCGACTGAGCCACCCAGGCGCCTAGTTTTTTTTAAAGCATAATTGGAATACTGACCACATTCTAGGCTATAAAACAAGTCTCAATACATACCACAGCATTAGTTTCATTCAGACTACATTTCCTGATTACAATGAAATTAAGTTAGAAATAAAAAGCAACCATAGCTGCAAAAACTTGTAAAAGGTTTTTTGGAATGTTTAAAAAACGTTTTTGTGTAACTCATGGATTAAAGGCAAATCATAATGTGAATTAAAAAGTACTTAGAACTGGGTTGCCTGGGTGGCTCAGTCGTTAAGCGTCTGCCTTAGGCTCAGGTCATGATCCTAGGGTCCTGGGATTGAGCCCCGCATCGGGCTCCCTGCTCGGCGGGAGGCCTGCTTCTCCCTCTCCCACTCCCCCTGCTTGCGTTCCCTCTCTTGCTGTGTCTCTCTCTGTCAAATAAATAAATAAAATCTTTTAAAAAAAAAAAACAACAAACTTCTGAGATATAGTTGAAGCAAAACTTAAAGGGAACTGTATGGCCTTGAAAGCTTTTTATTAGAAAACAAGGCTCAAACTTAATGATTTAAGCACCTGATTCAAGAAGTTAGAAAAGTAGCAACAAATTAAACCTAATGAGAGCAAAAGAAAAGGCATAACCTATACAAGACTGTGAAGTGATGAAATAGAAAACAAGGATGCAGTAGAGAAGATCAATAAAACCAAAACTTCGTTCTTTGAAAAGACAAACCTCTGGCAAGATTGAACAAGAAAACAAAAGAGAAGGCGTAAGTGAATAATATTGAGAATGAATACAGGGACAAAACTGCAGATACTATGGAGATTTTTAAATAATTTAAAAATACTACAAACAGCTTTCTACCAATAAATATAAAGTTATAGATGAAATGAACAATTTTCTAGAAAGTATAACTTTGCAAAACTTATTTAAGAAGACATAGAAAGCCTAAAAGATATATACAAATACAAGTCTTCTGGGGCACCTGGGTGGCTCAGTCATGAAGCATTTGCCTTCGGCTCAGGTCATGATCCCAGTGTCCTGGGATCGAGCCCCGCACTGGCTCCCTGTTTGGCGGGAAGCCTGCTTCTCCCTCTCTCACTCCCCCTGCTTGTGTTCCTTCTCTCGCTGTGTCTCTCTCTGTCAAATAAATAAAATAAAATCTTAAAAACAAAAAACAAAAAACAAATACAAGTCTTCTGCTGAGGTGGGAGACAGGAAGCTGTATGGCTGAAGATGGGGAGAGGAGGCAGGTTCTGGGTCTAATATCTTCTTCTTTTTTTTGGAAAGAACTGACCCTTTAATTTATTGAGGACTTATGACAATGTCAAGAATTGTGCTAAACACATGCATTATCTCTCTGGATCTTTACAATAACTCTTTGAGATTCTATTATTATAATCTACATTTTTAAATTGAGATAAAATTCACATCCCATAAAACTCACCCTTTTAAAGTGTACAGTTTGGTGGATTTTAGTATATTCACAGGATTACACAACCATCACCATTATCTAACTAATCCCAGAACATTTTTGTCATCCCCAAAGGAAACCCTGTCCATTAGCAGTCACTCTCATTCCCCTTTCCCCTCAACCCCATGCAACCACTAATCTAAATTCTGGCTCTATGGATTTGCCTATTATGGACACCTCATATACATGGAATCATACAATATGTGGCATTTTGTGTCTGGCTTCTTTCACTTCACATAGGGTTTTCAAAATTCACCTATGTCGTAGAGTGTAGCTGGATAATATTCCTTCTGTAGCCAGATAATATTCCAGTGCATAGATTTGCCACATTTTATATTTCCATTCATCAGTTTAGGGTCATGCCCTTCAGGTGGGAAGCAGTCAGCTTGACAAAAACTTCCTACCACAGTTGTAGATGAACTCAAAGATGGGCCAAATGGTATGGGACAGGGCATTAACATCACTCCATTCAAGAGAGTTTACAACAGACTATTAGAACTAATAAAAGAGTTCAACTGTGTTGCTGGAGACGAGATTAGTGTACAAAAATTAAGCATGCTTATATACCAGCAACAACTTATTAGAAATTTTTTTTTAAACTTTCACAATAGCAACAAAATGCATAAGGTTTCTAAGGATTATCTAACCAAAGATGCAAAACGTATATGGAAGGTGTTAAAATTTTCATTGTAGGGGTGCCTGGGTGGCTCAGTTGGTTAAGCGTCCAACTCTTGGTTTCTGCTCAGGTCATGATCTTGTGGTTGTGAGATCGAGCCCCGCATCTGGCTCAGCGATCAGCATGGAATCTGCTTCAGATTCGTTCTCCCTCTCCAACCCACTCACTTTCTCTCTTGAATAAATAAATAAAATATTAAAAAAATAAAATAAAATTTTCATTGTAACACATAAGTATTACCTTAAAAATGGAGAAATGCAGCATGTTCACAGATATTAAAAATCTCACTAATGTAAAATTCAAAGTAAATCAATAAAAATCCCCAAAGGTTTTTTTCATCTAACTAGAAAAACAAATTTTAAGATTCATATGGAAAAACAAATGGCCAAAGACAGCCGGAATAATTCTGAAGGAGAAGAAAGTACAGGACATAGACAGATAGATCAATGGAGCAGAATAAATAATCCAAAAAAAAAAAATCCACACATATATGGAAACTTGGTATTCAACAGGGGTAGCATTACAAATTAGTGGGTAAAGATAGATCATTTAATAAATCTGCTGGGGCAATTGTCTACCCACATGGAAAAATTTAATTCAGCCAGTATTTGACGTCAAAACCCCCCCAAAAAACTTTCAGATAAAGACCTATATGTGAAAAAAACAGAACTTTAAAACTTTCAAAAGAAAATATAGGAGAGGAATGCTTGGGTGGCTCAGCCAGTTAAGCGGCTGCCTTTGGCTGGGGTCATGATCCCAGCGTCCTGGGATCAAGCCCTGAGTGGGGCTCTCTCCCTCTCCACCCCTTCCTGCTCATGCTCTATCTCTCGCTATCTCTCTCTCACTCTCTCAATAAATAAAAAAAATCTTTTTTTAAATTTTTTAAAAAGATTTTATTTATTTATTATTTGAGACAGAGAGAATGAGAGAGACAGAGAGCACATGAGAGGGGGGAGGGTCAGAGGGAGAAGCAGGCTCCCCGCCGAGCAGAGAGCCCGATGCGGGACTCGATCCCGGGACTCCGGGATCATGACCTGAGCCGAAGGCAGTCGCTCAACCAACTGAGCCACCCAGGCGCCCAATAAATAAAATCTTAAAAAAAAAAAAAGAAAATATAGGAGAACATTATAACCTCAGGATCTCCTAAACAGAACACAACAAGCAAAAAACACAACACAAAATATTTTTGATATAACTTGAAGCCAACAAAATCTTATTTGCTTTGTATATAAGTTCTATATAAATTCCCTCTCTATATTTATATGTAAGTTCTATCATTTCCTTGGAGAATAAAGTTTTGTTTATTATTGCAAGAGCAAATTCTGTTAATTTCATACAAGCTGTTAATTTTATGTCAAAAACCAATCAAGAAATTTCAAATAGTTAAATGGGGACTTAGGTTGGCCTTTAATGCCAATATTAAGAGACTATATTAGCTAGATAATTTTAGGAAAGGCATTATATGCTTTTTGAACTAACAGATGTATATGTTATTTTACATAATAGTCCAAGGCACAATAACAGATATTTGATTATATAATAATTTTATTATACAAAGACAAGAGTTGTTTGTTTATAGAGCATTCATGTTAAACAAAATAATTTTTTAAATTATATTTAATTTTTAGCTGCTGAATCCCATTTAGACTATAAATCTTTCAAGAAAAAGAGAATTTCTCATGTCTTGTGAAGATGGAATAAAAGCAAACTGTCATCTTTTCCATCGTCAAAATTTCATGTGATGGAAAAATCCCAAAATCTTGTACAACAATATTCACTATAAATCTTCAGTTCAGCTTTAATAAAGATTATAAAGAGTTCAAAGAAAGGGAAAAAGGTTAGAGAAAAATGAGAAGCCCCTCAAATATCTCATTCTTTCATTGATCTCAATTTAAAGTGAGTATTTAGTACTGAACATATGTGCCCTAGTGTGCATAGAAAGAGTCCAGCTGCTGACCGTGCTGAGAAATTCATATTCTTGCATTATGTCAAATTGTTCATAATAATATTCAAAATAATATTCAGTAATAATATTGTAATTGTAAAAATGCTTACTGATAAAATTTCAGAAGTACAGGGTGCCTGGGTGGCTCAGTCGGTTAAGTGTCTGCCTTCAGCTCAGGTCATGATCTCAGGGTCCAGGGACTGAACCCTGCATCAGGCTCCACACTCAGTGGGGAGTCTGGTCCAGAATTCTCTCTCTCACTGTGCCCCTCCCCCTGCTCTTGCTCTTGCTTGCTCTCTCTCTCTCTAAAATAAATAAATCTTTAAAAAAATTTCAGAAGTATTCTTGTATTCCAGGAGTTTATTCTATGGTAATGATATTCAGCTTTGGCCTTAACTTTGAATGTCATTCGTATATGTTCTGTGTACCTCTATTACCCAGAATATAAAAATCTCTTTTATAAAGCAGTAAGAAGGACGCACAAACCAATGGAAAAAAAATGAGCAACAGATGAATAGGTGATTTGCGGACCAGGAAACTCAGCTGGACAATATTCAATTGTACTAGTAATTAGGAAATGCAAATTAAACAATATCGATTTACCATTCTCATACTCATCAGATTGGAAAATTTTAAAAGTCCGACAATACCAAGTTGGCATTGGCAAGGATGTTAGAGTAACTGGGATTTCCATATACTCCTGGTCAGAATATATATTGGTACCACTTTAGAGAACAGTTTGGAGGGTTTTTTTTGTTTTTTGTTTTCTCTCACAGGTTTTGAGAGGGATGTGGTACCAGCTACCTACTGAGCTTCTAGGCATAAACCCTAGAGAACTCTTGCACACAGAATATTGCTTTCATAGTAAAATTTCCACCAGTGAGTGAAGGGATGAACAAATGTTGGTATGTTAACAGAATGGAATGCTTTATAGAAATGAAAGTCAATTAACTTGATCTATATGTACCACCTGGATAAACCCTACAAACATAATATTGAGTAAAAAAAAACAAGTTTGGGAGTGTTACGTAGAGTTTGATATTGTTTATGTAGATGTAAAAATTATACCAAACAGTACAGTTTTTATGGACACATAGTGGAAGTATAGAAACATTGATAGGAAGAATAAAAACTAATTTCAGAATCATGGTTACCTAGAGGGAGGGAGGGAAAGTATCTGAAAGGAGTACAAAGAGGGCCTCATCTGTATCTGGAACATTTTATTTCTTTAAAAAGAAAAACAAGGGGCGCCTGGGTAGCTCAGTCATTGGGTGTCTGCCTTCGGCTCAGGTTATGATCCCAGGGTCCTGGGATCGAGTCCCACATCGGGGTCCCTGCTCGGCGGGAAGCCCGCTTCTCCCTCTCCCACTCGCCCTGCTTGTGTTCCCTCTCTCGCTGTGTCTCTCTCTGTCAAATAAATAAGATCTTTAAAAAAAAAAAAAGAAAAACAATTTATGTAAATATGCCCCAAATAACAAAATTTAGGGTACACGGGCATTTGTTATCATATTCTGTGCACTTTTCCATATGTTTGAAATATTTCATTATAAAAGCATGATTTATTGCTCTAGCCCACATAAGCAATGCCAAAAGACTGATAAAAAACTGTGAAAAATAGTTACAACTCATATTACACAGGGTTTATTTTCCTGAAATACAAAGAACTCCTACAAATCTATACGAAAAAGACCACAATAAAAATGCGGGCAAAGAATATTGAGTATTCACAGAGAAAGAAAAAATATTGCCCTTACACATAAATGATTCTCATCCTCAGTCATAACAAGAGAAATGCAAATTAAGACTAAGTTGAGATGCCATATTTTATATATTAGATTGGCAAGTATAAAAAAAGCCTGCTACCCACCAAAGTGGTGAGGATGTGGAGAGACAAGACAGAGAGATATCCTTGGTAGCTATTAATCTGATACAGACACTGTGTAGAGCAATTAGTCATCTACCAAAATTACATATTCACATTCTTATACCAAGCAATTCCATTTGCAGGAATTTATCCTGTAGATGTCCTTGCATACATGCAAAATGATGTATAAAGTTATTTATTGCAGCATTGGGGACAACCTACGTGTCTATCAACAGAGGTCTGGTTAAATAAATTATGGTACCCCTATACAATAGACTAAAATGAAGCTGTCAGAAAGCAAGTAAACTCTTGGGGTGCCTGGGTGGCCCAGTCGGTTAAGCATCTGATTCTTGGTTTCTGCTCAGGTCTGACTTTAGGGTAGTGAGATCGAGCCCTGCGTCAGGCTCTGCGCTTAGCGCAGAGTCTGCTTGAGTTTTTCTCTCCCTTTCCCTCTGCCCCTCGCCCCGGAGTGCTCTCTCTCTCTCTCTAAAAGAAATAAGTCTTTAAAGAAACCCAAACTCTTTACGTATTCATACGGAATAATTGGCAAGACATATTAAATGAAAAAAAGCAGAGTGCAGAATAGTTAGTATGAAATGCCACCATCACATGTGAATATATTATCTATCCCAGAGTTATGGTTTTAATTATATAAGCTGTGTATGTGTACCTAGCATTAATGTCTGTCCACAAACTTGCGTGAAATAAAGGTAGCTAGGTTTTCAATAATTCAGTCTAATTTCTGTCCCTGAGCCTTCACTTCACCAGTAATACTATTTCAGACCTATCCACATCTACCACCCAAATCCAGATATTTTAGATAGCGCCAGGATATTGGAGATTGGCAGCTGGTCTCAATCATCTGTCCACATGGTTTGCCACCGAGTAAATCTTGGGCCTCCCAGTTCCGTGAAGTCTGCTGGCTATCTAATGAATCTGTGCCATGTTTGGGACATGTAACTTTCATAATGCTGCCTATGGTACCATCTGCTGAGATGTACCACACAGCAATACAGAAAAAAGTATGATCATGGCTGATCAGATAGGTAGATAGACAGATAGATAGATAACTACTATGTGCTAGACATTGTACTGATCACTGGGTATGTAGCAGTGAACAAAACATGTGAAAATCCCTGATTTAAAGAGACTGTATTCTAGAGGAAAAGGAGAAGCCTTGACTCCACAGTACTTTTATGAGGCGGCTGGAGTGGAGGTTGAAGCCCATCTTGCCAGTGGAGTCCCAGACAGGGTTTGGGGGTTGGTAGGAATGAAAAGTGAGATTGAAAATAGGGGAATGAATTATAGATCTGTGTCTGGAACAGCTGAGTCTGTTGTCCCCGCCCCTACCACACCCGCTGCCCCTGGTTGCAAATAACACATAAGCAACCCAGCAAAAACTGGAAGGCTCTTTTATAAAGATATTGTGTCGTCAAGGGCTTGAATCACATGAATCTGATGAATCAGCGGCATGGGCAGGGGAGAGGTGGGGGGAGGGCAATGGGAGCATTCCCTGGGGGGAGGAGTATTTTATCACCGATATTATTTAGAATTGCTGATGCTTGGGGATAAAAAGCACACTGACTTTCAGTTGTTTATTATTATTTTTAAATTATCTAAGGGCAATACACCCCTACATTGCCTCACCACCCAGTGCAGAAAGCTGTTCCCACCACCTTTGCCCTTGGTAAGGAATGACAAAGATAAGGGAGAGATGTTCTCCTAGAGCAAATAAGCTGATGTAACTTGAGATAGAGTATTTGATACAATAAACCTACGTCAAGGATGTGGGCTGCTTTATAGTGTCTTCAACAGGTAGTCAGCCCATCAAAATATGAATGGTAATCCAAAAGGAACCCGTTGAGGGCGCCTGGGTGGCTCAGTTGGTTAAGCGACTGCCTTCAGCTCAGGTCATGATCCTGGAGTCCCGGGATCGAGCCCCGCATCGGGCTCCCTGCTCAGCGGGGAGTCTGCTTCTCCCTCTGACCCTCCCCCTTCTCATGCTCTCTCTCTCTCAAATAAATAAATAAAATCTTTAAAAAAACAAAACAAACAAAAGGAACCTGTTAAAGTCCTATGCATAGAAACTGGCGGAGAAATAAGGAAAAGAGAAAGGAACATAAGAAACAGGCAAACAGGGGTGCCTGGGTGCCTCAGTCGATTAAGTATCTGCCTTCAGCTCAGGTCATGATCTCAGGGTCCTGGAATCGAGCCCAGCACCGGGCTTCCTGCTCCCTCTGCCCCTCCCCCCGCTTGTGTGCTCTCTCTCTCAAATAAATAAAATCTTAAAAAAAAAAAAAAGAAACAGGTAAATGAAGAGCATACACAATTAGAAGGTTTACCAAGGAAACACTGGAAGTATTGCAGATATCATGATGGTATATAGCTATTATAAATATAATAATGGTATGTAGTTATTATAGGTATCGCGAAGGCTCTTAAAAAGAACACAGTCAAGGGGAACTTGAGTGTCTCAGTCTGTTAAGCATCTGCCTTTGGCTCAAGTCATGATCCCAGGGTCCTGGGATCGAGTCCCATATCGGGCTCCTTGCTCCGCGGAAAGCCTGCTTCTCCCTCTCCCACTCCCCCTGCTTGTGTTCTCCCTCTCTTTTATCAAATAAATAAATAAAATCTTTAAAAGGGGGGGCACAGTCAAGAAATACAAGGGTTCAAAGAAGATATGTCAGACAGGAGGGGATTAAGAAAACAAGTTTATAAATCTCAAAACAAGATAGGAAAGAAAAATAAATTACAAAGCCACATTAGAAGCAAGCAAGTGATCAAACCCCACAACTGAAAAGATAGAAACATTGTGAAAAGGCTCAAGGAAAGGACACTGAGCAAAATGAAAAATATCAATAGCGCCACGATGATAGAACTACAGCTGATAATCAGGTAGATGACGCTGATGAACGGAATTCTTCATCCCATCTCAGATACATAACGGCCGGACACATGGAAATAAAATATATATATACCCATGTTCAGAATCAAGAAAGGGAAATCCCCAAATGCCAGAGACAAAAAGGGAAGGCAAAGTTAGATCAGCGACCCTGAGCTGAAGCAGAAAATGACCTAAGAGGGTATCAGATTTTGGCATACACTAGCAACAATAATGAAAGAGGGGGTCTGGTGACCCCTGGAGATCGCCAAGATCCTTTCCAGGGTCCACAGAGTCAAAACTATTTTCACAATAATACTGAGATTTTATTTGAATTTATCACTCTCAAGTACACAGCAGAGATTTCCTGAAGCTACTTGACCTATGATATCACAACAGATTAAATGGAGATTGACTCCAGCTGTCTTCTATTAAGCCAGACATGATAGAGATTTGCAAAAATGTAAAACAATGAGATTACGTGTTTTGCCCATTTTGAAATATATGGAATAGTTTATTTTTTATTACAAGTATGCCATTTATGTAACGTTTTCAGCATTTTTTTAAACGAATTAACAAATTAATATTAATTTTTTTTTATCACTTTCAACTTCCACTGTGGCAAAAACTGAGAGATTATAACCCCACATAAACAAAAACTATTTAGGATGTGTAAGAATTTTTTATTTTTATTTTAACATTAACATATAGTAAAATTGACTTTGTTGGAAGGCAGTTTGGTGAATTTTAACACTTGTGTACGTTCATGTAAACATCACCACAACCAGAATAAAAAAACAGTTCTTTTACCCCCAAAACTCCCTTGTGCTAAAAAAACAGACCCTTAACTGTAGAGAGCAAACTGATGATTAGCAGAGGGGAGGTGGGTGGGGGATGGATGATATAGGTGCTGGGGATCTCCCTCTGCCCCTGCCTGCTCCCTCTCTAAAAAAATACAATACAATACAATACAATACAATACAATACAATACAATACAATACAATAAAAACAAATGAGCCTATAAAAAAAACCTCCCTTGTGCTATCCCTTTGTCATACTTACTTCCCCCGCCCACCCGCTGACTGAAGCTCTGATAACTACCGATCTGTTCTGTCACTGTTATTACATCTTTTTGAAAATGGAATCATTTAATATGTAACCTTGTGAGGCTTGATTCTTTCAGCATAATGCCTTCGAGATCCATTCAAGTTGAGATCCATCAATAGTTCATTCTTTTTTATTGCCAAGTAGTACCACAGTTTGTTTATCCATTCACCCGCAGAAGAACATTCGGGTTATTTCTACCTTGGGGCTATCACAAATCAAGCTGTTATGAACATTCATGTACAGGTTTCATGTGAATATTTCTCTAAGGTAAATATCCAGGAATGAGAGTGCAGGATCATATGATGAGTATATGTTTAACTTTATGAGGAAAAACCCCTTTAAACTGTTTTCCCAAGTGGCTATAACATTTTGCATGCTGAAGAGCACTATAAAAAAGTTCCAGTTGCTCTGCATTCTTGCTGGCAGTTGGTTTTGTCAGTATTTTTTATTTTACTTTTTTAAAAAAAATCTTTTCTTCTTTTATTATTTATTTATTTATTATTTTTTTAAAGATTTTTCTTTATTTGACAGAGAGAGAGAGACAGCGAGAGAGTGAACACAAGCAGGGGGAGTGGGAGAGGGAGAAGCAGGCTTCCCGCCGAGCAGGGAGCCTGACGCGGGGCTCGATCCCAGGACTCTGGGATCACTACCCTAGCGGAAAGCGGGCACCTAACGACTGAGCCACCCAGGCGCCCCTTCTTTTCTTTTTCTTTTTTTTTTTAGAGAGAGAGTGAGAGCGAGCACGAGTGGGGGTGGGGCAGAAGGAGAGGGAGAGAGAGAATCTTAAGCAAGCTCTGTGCCCAGCATGGAGCCCAACCAGGGGCCCAATCTCACGACCCTGAGATCATGACCTGAGCTGAAATCAAGAGTCTGTCGCTGAACTGACTGAGCCTCCCAGGCGTCTGCAGTATTTTTTATTTTAGCCATTCTAATAAATGTGTAGTTGTATCTCATCATGGTTTTAATACCTATTTTCCTAATAGCTAATGATGTTGAAAATCTTTTTATGTGCTTATTTTTGTTCATATATCCTCTTTGTTGATGTACTTGTTTAAGTCTTTTGGGCATTTTCTAATGGAGTTTTAATTTTCTTACTGAGTTTTGAGAGTTCTTTATATATGCTGGATACAAGTCCTTTGTCAGATATGGGAATTGCAAATATTTCCTCCTGGTCTGGAGCTCCTCTTATCATTCTTTTAACAGTGTCTTTTACAGAACCAAACATTGTGATTTTTTAAAAGATTTTATTTATTTGTCAGAGAGAGAGAAAAAAAAGAGAGGGAGAGCAAAAGCAGGGGGAGTGGCCGGCAGAGGGAGAAGCAGGCTCCCCGCTGAGCAAGGAGCTCGATGCAGGGCTCCATCCCAGGACCCCAGGATCATGATCTGAGCTGAAGGCAGATGCTTAACCGACTGAGCCACCCAGGTGTCCCAAAACTGTGATTTTGATGAAGCCCAATCTGTCATTTTTTTTTCTTTTATAGATCATCTTTTTGGTGTCATGTGAAAAAAATTCTAAACCCAGATCACGAAGCTATTTCTCCTGTTTTTGGTTAGAAGTTTCATAGTTTTATGTTTTATATTGACATCAATTTTTGATTTTTAGTTAATTTTTGTATAAGGTGTGAGGTTAAGGTTGAGGTTCATTTTTTTTGGTACATGGAAATTCAGTTTTTCCAATGTCATTTGTTGAAAAGACTATCCTTTCTCAGGGCATTGGGTGGGATGAGCAACGGGTGTTGTATGGAAGTGATGAATCACTAAATTTGACACCTGAAACTAATATTACACTGTATGTTAACTAGTTGGAATTTAAATAAAACTTGGAAAGAATGAAAAGACTATCGTTTTTTGGGGTGCCTGGGTGGCTCAGTCGTTAAGCGTCTGCCTTCGGCTCAGGTCATGATCCCGGGACTCTGGGATCGAGCCCCACATCGGGCTCCCTGCTCGGCGGGAAACCTGCTTCTCCCTCTGCCTCTGCCCCTGCCCCTGCTTGTGTTCCCTCTCTCACCATCTGTCAAATAAATAAATAAAATCTAAAAAATAAAGACTATTGTTTTTCGATTGAATTGCCTTAACACCTTTGTCAACAATCAATTGGTCATATTGGTGTGGTTCTATTTCTGGATGCTCTATTCTGCATTGATCTCTGTGTGTGTCCCTCCACCAGTACCACACTGTCTTGATTTCTGTAACTTCATAGTAAGTCTTAAAATCAGGTAGTGTGATTACTTTGACTTTATTCTTTTCAAAATAGTTTCAGCCATTCTCATTCCTCTGTTCTTACAGTTTTTGGAATCAGCTTGTCAATATTAACAAAAAATATTGCTTGGAGTTTGGAGAGCTCTCCCTCTCTCTCTCTCTCTCTCTGACAAATAAATAAAATCTTTTAAAATATTGCTTGGAGCATAAATTAATTTGGGGAGAACTAGTATCTTTACTCTGTTGAGACTTCCAATCTGTGAACACATATCCCTCCATTATTTAGGCCTTGACTGGTTTCTTCCATCAGCATTTTTTAATTTTCAGTATACACTTCGGGTTTTAGACTTCCATGAGTCCATGGCAGGTTATACCAGAAGAAATAAAGTGGGAAGCTTACTGATAATTTAGTGATACTACAAAATCCAGTCTTCTTCCCCAATCCACTCTCTACTGTTTACTTTCCAAGTCCTCAAAGAGCTGTTTTACGCATTCTGTCCATGTGGTAGAGTTGTACAATTGTATTTAGTGGGAGAGACTGTTTGGGGCTGGTTTGGTCCATCTTACCAGAATAAAACAATAATTTTTAAGTGTAAATTGGTCTTGAGATGAAAGTTTGAGAACTGCTGCATTTTAGGGATTAGTAATTTTTTTTTTTTTTTTTAGAGAGAGAGCACACGTGCGAGCGCACAAGCAGGAGGGACAGAGGGAGAGGGAGAGAGAGAATCTTAAGCAGGCTCCATGCTCAGCACGGAGCCCAACACCTGGGCTTGATCTCACAACTCTGAGATCATGACCTGAGCTGAAAACAAGAGTTGGACGCTTAAATGACTGAGCCACTCAGGTACCCCAGGGACTGGCATTTTAATACTTCTACAGAGATGGAAGATGAGGCCATGAAGCAGGAACTGATTTCCATCCATTAAGCCATGAGCCACGCTTTCACACAAAGGGAACTAGTAAAATTTCACCCACAGGACCAGAAATACGGCAAGGAAGCTCACCATTTATTCAGGAAGATAGGTGGACAATAGTCACCTCTAAAAAAAGGGGGGTGCATATAATGAACAACTTCAAAATCAGAGAAATGGACAGGGATTTTTTTTCTTAAAGTGATTAATCCAAAAGGAGGGAGGAATGGAGCTGGGAAAAGAAGAAAATATGGTTCAAAGAAAACACAGGGACTCGTTTTTTCTGATCATGATGGAGTAAAAGGAACTGGGTTTACCTTTTTGTCTTAAACAACTAAAAATAATGGATAAAATATAGAAAACAATGGTTTTCAGGCATTGGACATCAGGCAGCAAAGGACACTGGCCCCTGAGAGAAAGGAAACAAAGTGAACACTATGATTACCTCTGCTGACTGTTTGGAGAGTTTTCAAGTCATAGCACAGGCAGGGAGAATCTAAGGAGAGCCTGGCAATCTCCCTGAGTTAAGAACACAGAGTTGAAAATTCAAGGAGCACAAGGTGATTAGATTCACAGCACAGAGTAGTGTGTGTGTGTGTGTGTGAGAGAGAGAGAGAGAGAGAGAGAGAGAGAGAATATGCCACAAGCTCAAGCACTCTGGAAATATGCAGAGGGTTCTCCTAGAGTCTTCAGCTAGAACTGATCAGCACAGGTGTATGAGGAAACTACCCAAGGCCAGGGAATGAATCGCAAGAAATGAGCATGGAGAACAAATCCTGGAGCTCAAACAGGGCTGGGAGGAGTTCATCTCCCCAATATCCAGAGTGGAGAAACCTTGTAATACACAGGACTTTGGATACAATGCTCAGAAGAGTAGTGCCTCTATAGAGAACAATATTAGCCATAAGCGACTGCTATGATCTATTGGGAAAAAATTAAAAATAAAATTTCCTCCCAGTCCAGGAAATTCTCTTCTTGAATATAGAAAAGATAAAAAAACAGTTTTATTATTGAATAAGCATTAAACCAGACTGTGATGCATTACAGACAATCTGCTAATAAGATTGCAAAGACAGAAATAAATCCCATTCTTATGGATGTAATTTATTCATTACATACATCTTAAAATAAATGGTAAATTGTCCTTATGTAAGAGGACCTGAAAGCACTGTTTGCTATACACTCTTCCATAGTTCATCCTAAGTTCACCTGGTAATTGGAGTAGCCATCTGTGCTGGTCAATTGCTTTTATCTAAAAGAAAAATAAAACCTCCTATTTCTACAACACGCAGGTGCTTACAGCTTAGAGCAAGGTGCTTAAGCTAAAATCCCAGGATGACAGAGAAATATGGGGGCGCTATCTTCCTTGATGTTTGCATTTCAAAGAGATGGTTCCCAGTCCCCCCCCCTTTTTTTTAAAGATTTTATTTATTTATTTGACAGAGAGAGGCACAGCAAGAGAGGGAACACAAGCAGGGGGAGTGAGAGAGGGAGAAGCAGGCTTCCCGCCAAACAGGGAGCCCGATGTGGGGCTCGATCCCAGGACCCTGGGATCATGACCTGAGCCAAAGGCAGACGCTTAACGACTGAGCCACCCAGGCGCCCCTCCCAGTCCCTTAAGAAAAACATTTCTGGGATCCAAGGCTGGCAAGAGGCTTATTCTGTCCTCAAAAAGATTTACATGCATATCAAAGGGACAGAGGAAGGATTCACAAATACTAGATTTCCCAGGAAATACTTTAAGAGAGAGTAGGGAGAAAAGTGCTCTTTCCTTTTTGGCAACAGGGGAAGTTCAATTTTATTTTTATTTACCCTTCCAGATTTTACCTTACAAAGGTGAAAAACAAGACTTGAAAGGGTCAGATTCTTGCCAAATAACTTACCTGCATCCCAGAAAAAGCTAAAAACTATTCAAAGAAATACAGAAAAGTTAGTACCAAACAACATAAAACTCACAATTTTGGCACCCAATAAAAAGTTACCAGGTATACAAAGAAGCAGGAAAATATGACTTATAATAAGAAAACTATAATCAATAGTAATAGACCTCAAAATAAAGTTAGTAGACAAAGCCATTAAAACAACGTTAAAGCATACTTCATATATGGAAAGCATATAGAAAAGCCTGAGTACATTAAGCAGAGAAATGGAAGATATAAATAAAAATCCACATCGAATTTGTAGAGATGAAAATATATGTTTATAATATGAAATACACTGGGTGGGATTAAGAGCGGACTAGACACTCCAATAGAAAAGATTAGTGAACTTGAGGATGTAGCAATAAGTATGACTCAAAAAGAAACACACAGAAGAAAAGTCTGAAAATAAATGAACAGAACATTAGTGAGCCATGGGACAACTGCAAGCAACCTAATACATATATGATTCTTCGGAGAGGATAGAGAGAAAGGCAAAGAAAAATTATTAGGAGATATAATGGCTAAAATTATCCCAAATATGATAAACCTATAAGCTCACAAATCTAAGAAACAACAGACTCCAAGCTCAAGAAACGTAAAGAAAACTATAGTAAGGCACACCAAAGTCAAATTGCTAAAAAAAATAGTGATAAAGAAAAAAGATCCTAAAAGGGACCAGAAAAAAAGACATTATGTGCAGAGGAACAAAAATAAAAATGATTCATATTTTTCACTAGAAACCAGGTAAAGGCAGAAAACAGTAACGCAACATTTTAAGGAACTGAAAGAAAAAAACTCAACCTAGAGTTGTATGCCTACCCAGCAGTAATATTTTCAAAAAGAAGGACAAATAAAGACCTTTGCAGACACACAGAAGCTGAAATAATCCATCACCAGCAGCAGTACTACAAAAAAATGCTAAAGGACGTCTTTCAGGCAGAAATAAAATACCAGGTGGAAACCTGGATATGAAAAAAGAAATTAAGAGGTTGAGGGGTCCCTGGGTGGCTCAGGTGGTTAAGTGTCTGCCTTCAGATCCTGGGGTCCTGGGATCCAATCCTGCCTCAGCCAGCTCCCTGCTCTGCGGGAAGTCTGCTTCTCCCTCTCCTTCTGCCTCCTCCCCCTGTTCATGCTCTGGCTCTCAAATAAATAAATAAATAAATAAATAAATAAATAAATAAATAAATAAATAAATAAATCTTTTTATTTTTTTATTTTTTATTTTTTATTTTTTTTAAAGATTTTATTTATTTATTCATTAGAGACAGAGAGAGAGAGGCAGAGGGAGAAGCAGGCTCCCCGCCTAGCAGGGAGCCCGATGCGGTACTTGATCCCAGGACCCTGGGATCATGACCTGAGCCGAAGGCAGACGCTTAACCATCTGAGCCACCCAGGCGCCCAAATAAATCTTTTTAAAAAAGAAAGAAATTAAGAGGTTGAAAAAGGAAACTGTGTGGGTAAATACACTTTTTTCTTTATTTTTAAAATCTTTTGACTCAATGATTGACAGCTTAAAGCAAAAGAAAGTAACAATATATTAAGGGTTTATAACATACATAGAGCAGTGATCTGAGGGGGTCTTATAGCCACTAAACACTTACATTAGAAAAGAAGAAAGGTCTGGGGTAACCTGGGTGGCTCAGTTGGTTAAGCATCTGCCCTCAGCTCAGGTCATGACCCCAGGGTCCTGGGATCGAGCCCCGCATCAGGCTCCTTGCTCAGTGGGGATTCTGCTTCTCCCTTTGCCCGCCACTTCCCCTGCTTGTGTTCTCTCTCGTTCTCTGTCTGACAAATGAATAAATAAAACCTTAAAAAAAATAAATAAAAGAAGAAAGGTCTCAAGTAAATAACCTAAGCTTCCATCTTAGGAAACTAGAAAATGAGAAGCAAATCAAACACATTACACAGAAGAATAGAAATAATAAATATTAGAGAAGAAATCACTTAATATAAAATAAAAAAAATAGGGAAAAAAATCAATGAAACCAAAAGCAGGCTCTTTCAAAAAAAAAAATCAATATAATTAATGAGCCTCTATTCAGACTGACCAGGAAAAAAAAAAAGAGAAGATACAATTTACTGGTATCAGGAATGAAACAAGCAAAAATAACTACAGATCCTAAACATTTTAAAGGATAATGAGGGAATATTATGAACAACTTGATGCCAATAAATCCAGCCACATGGGTAAAATGGACAAAGAATTTGAAAGATACCAACTACCAAAGTCCGTGCTAGAAGAAATAGATAATCTAAACTGACCCATAACTAATAAAGAAATTGAATTTTTGTTTACAAACTTCTCTACAAAGTAAACTCCTTGCGCAGATGGCTTCATTGATAAAGTCTACCAAACATTAATGGGAAAAATAATACAAATTCTTCACAAACTCTTCTAGAATGCAGAAGTGGGATACTCTCTAACTAATGTGGCCAGCATTACTCTAATGCCCAAATGAGGCAAAACAAAAACAAAAACAAACTATAGACCAATATCCCTTCTGAACATAGATACAAATTTTTTTTTAATTTTATTTTATTATGTTATGTTAGTCACCATACATTACATCATTAGTTTTTGATATAGTGTTCCATGATTCATTGTTTGCGAGATACAAAAATTCTTAACAGAATTTTTGCAAATAATCAAATATATCATGAACAAGTAATTCATTTCAAGAATACAGGAGGGTTTACTTTTTTAAAACCAATAATGTAATTCACAATATTAAAAGATGAAAAAATAGCAAACCGTATGATCATAGATTCTGAAAAAGTATTTTACAAAATGCCACATCCCTTCATGATAAAAATTCTCAGCAAACTAGGAAAAGAAGGGAACCTCCTCAATCTGTTAAAGAAAATCCACAAAAACTGTACATGTAACATCATACCTATGATGAAAAACGGAATACTTTGACCCCAAGATTAGGAACAAAAGAAGAATATCTGCTCTCCACTTAGATTCATTATTCTATTTGGGGTCCTAGCTGATACAAGAAAGCAAGACAAAGAAACAAAAGGTATACAGAGCAGAAGGAAAGAGGCAAAACTCTCTTTTTAGTCAGATGACATGATCATCTACATAGACAATGCAAAGGAATTCACAAGAGGCTATTAGGACTAATGAGTTTGGCAATGTTGCAGGCTACAAGATCAATATACAAAAATCACTTGCATTTCTAATCATTATCTGCAATATCAATATCAATCAGGAATTGAATTTAAAAATCTATACTTTTTTTTTTTAAAGATTTTATTTATTTATTTGACAGAGAGAGACAGCGAGAGAGAGAACACAAGCAGGGGGAGTGGGAGAGGGAGAAGCAGGCTTCCAGCGGAGCAGGGAGCCCGACGTGGGGCTCGATCCCAGGACCCTGGGATCATGACCCGAGCTGAAGGCAGATGCTTAACGACTGAGCCACCCAGGCGCCCCTAAAAATCTATACTATTAACTATGGCACAAAATACTTAGAAATAGAAATCTTACAAAATATGGGCCGGTTCTGTGCATTGAGAACGAGAAAACTTCAGTGAAAGGAATTACAAAATACCTAAATAAATTGAAAGGTATATCATGATCATGGATATGAAGGCTCAATATTGTTAATTGTCAATTGTCCCCAAACTGACCTAAAGACTCAATGTAATCTCAACCAAAATCCTATCAGAATCTTTTTAGAAACTGACAAGCTGATTCTAAAATTCACATTAATTCCCAGAACTCTGAATAGTCAAATACTTTTTTTTTTTTTAAAGGAAAATGCAATTGGTTGATTGCAGGGTCAGATCCTGTCTTTATTTAAAATTTTGTATTTTGTTCAATAGGGATTTTTTACATTAATTTTGATTTTTAAAAATACTATATAAACTATTATTTTATTATTGAGGTTTTGGTTCCTTTTTAAATCTTTTAAATCTTTTTCCAGCTTTATTGAAATATAATGATATATATAACACTGTGAAAGTTTAAGGTGTACAACATAATGATTCGATGCACACAATATTGGAAAAGGAAAATAAAGTTAGAATATTTATGACAAGCGACTTCAAGACTTATTATAAAGGTACAGTAATCAAGACAGTGTGGTATGGGGGCATGAATATAGGTAAATTCAATGGAACAGAATAGAGAGTCCAAAAATAGGCCCACAGAAATAATTTTTGATCAATATGGAAAGGTAATTCATTAGAGAAAGGACAGTATTTTCAATAAATGGTGTTCAAATAATTAGATCGCCAAATGTAAAAAAAATAAACTTTGATGCATGCCTCCTTCCATTTATAAAAATTAACTCAAAATCTCCAGAAGGTCATACACCTAAATGAAAAACCTAAAGCTTTAGAAAAACCTAAAAAACCCCAGAAGTTATAAAAGTTCTCTAAGAAAACATTGTATAAAAAATGTTTTTACCTTGAGTTTGGCACTTATTTCTCATATGTAACACTGAAAGCATGGTCCATAGAGGAATAAATTGGTAAATTGGACTCCATTAAATTTAAAGCTGTTCTTAGAAAAATGCTGTTAGGGAAGTGAAAAGACAAACCTCAGACTGGAATAAAATATTGCAAATCCATACTTAACAAAGGACTTGTACCCAAAATATATAAAGAACTATCAAAAGCTGAATAGACCGGTAACCATTAAATAAGTCAAATTGATAGTAAAAACAAACAAACAAAAAACAACAACAACAACAAAAAGCCCCCCGCGACTCCCCTTAAAGAAAGTCAGGAGACCAAAATGACTTTACCATAGTTGTTTTTTTTTAACCAACCTTCGAAAATATAACTTCAACTTTACTGGTGAATAAGAAAGCCTTATGAATTTTTTGAGCCTAGAATAATCTTTTTTTTTTTTTTTTTTTTTTTTGAGATTGAGAGTGTGAGCAAGGGAGAGAAAACCTTAAGCAGGCTCCATGTCCAGCTCAGAGCCCATCTGGGGCTCCATGTGAGGCTCAATCTAACGACCCTGAGATCATGACCTGAGCTGAAATCAAGAGTTGGATGCTTAACAGACTGAGCCACCCAGGTACCCCATGAGCCTAGAATAATCTTGATGCCCAAACCTGACCACAACAGTGCATAAAAAATTTTTTATAGGCTAATCTTGATTTTAAGCATAAGTGAAAACTCCTAGGTAAAATACAAACAAATTTATTTCCTTACGTACATTAAAAAAATATGAGCAAGTAGGGTTTATCCCATTATTTCAAGAGTAGCTTAATTAAAGAATCTGCTAATGTAATTCACCACATTAATAGATAAAAAGGAGAAAAACCATATGATCATCTTAGTTGTAGGAAAAGCAATCGATAAAATTAAACACCCATTCATAATTTAAAAACAAACAAAATGCAACAGATACCGAGGTGAAAAAGGGTATCTACCTAAAACAATCAAATGTAGTGTCCTTGCTACCCAACATTATACTGGAGGTTCTAACAAATGCATTAAGAGAAACAGGAAGAAAGATTGGAAAAGAAGATAAAAATATAATTCACAGATGATATGGCTGTCTATGTAAAAAATCTATGAGAATCTATAAATGAACTATCAGAATAAGAATTCAACAAGGTTGCTAAATATAAGAATTTCATATAAATGTCAATAGAGTTTCTACAGTAGCAATTAGTAGTTAAAATGCAATTGTAGGGGGCACCTGGGTGGCTCAGTTGGTTGAGCAGCTGCCTTCGGCTCAGCTCATGATCCTGGGGTCCTGGGATCGAGCCCCACGTTGGGCTCCTTGCTCAGCAGGGGGTCTGCTTCTCCCTTTCCCTCTGCCTGCCGCTTCCCCTGCTTGTGCTCTCTCTCTCTGTGTCAAATAAATAAAATTAAAAAAAAAATGTAATTGTAAAGGAAGATCTCATTTGCAATAGAAAAAACCTATAGGAATAAATCTGAGACCGGTATTTTACTTAAAGTAATATATATGATTTAAAATTTATTTCGATCTAATTATGTATACTTTTGTCTCCACTCAATCAAAATTTTTAGTACCTACTATGCGCCAGGCACTGTTGTTAGGGCCAGAGATGTAGAGATGAACGAGACAAAGTTCTAGCCTCCATGGAACTTACATCCTAGTGGGAGGAAGTGATAACAGATAAGATGAGTAAACTATTATAGCCTTGGAAAGAGTGCTTGAAGAAAAATAAATCAAGTTAAAGGAAAAAATGACAAAGGAGGTGGTATTTTAGGAGTGGTAGACAGGAAGGAGAAGACATATGAACAAGGACCCAGATGAATTGGGAAGCTTGCCAAGGGGTTGGGGCGGGGCGAGCAGGGGTGAGTAGGGGAGGGAGAACTTCTCAGGCAGAGAGAGCAACAAGTGCAAAGGCCCCAAGCTGGGAACAGCATGGCAGGTCTAAAAGAGCAACACAAATTTAGTGTGTTTAGAGGAGAATTATGCAAGGAGTAGATCATAGAGCCTTTCTAAATTAAACTATAATTAACATACAGTGTTATATTAGTTTCAGGTGTACAGTATGATTCAACAATTCTATACATGACTCAGTGCGCATCAAGATAAGTGGACTCTTGATCCCCTTCACTATTTCAGCCATCCCCCCCACCCACCTCCCCTCTAGCAACCACATTTATTCTCTATGGTTAAGAGGCTGGTTTTGTTTGTCTCCTTTTCTTTTGTTCATTTGTTTTGTTTCTTAGCTTGCACGTATGAGTGAAATCATATTGGTACTTGTCTTTCCATAGAGCTTTTCTTGTAAGCCATGATAAGGAGTATGCTTTTTTTTTTTTTTTTAAGGAATATGCATTTTTGTTTGAGCAAGAGGGGGAAGCCATTAAAGGGTTTGGAACACAGGAGTAGCACAATTTGATTTGTGTTATGAAAGGATCACTTTGACTTCTGTGTTGTGAATAGAATATAAGGCAGCAAGGGTAGAATCAGGGAGACCAGTTTGGAGAATATTACAGTAATCTGAGTGGGAGATCATGGTGTTTAGGAACAGCGAGGTAGTGGTGGAGAAGGTAAGAAGGGGTATGATTCTGGGTATATTTTGGAAAGAAAGCCAAAAGGATTTGCTCGTAGATTGGATGTGGGGTGTGAGAAAGACAGACAAACCACAGAGAATCAGGTTTAGAATTAGGGTTAAAGTTATGGCCAAAGTATTTTGGCTTGAGTAACTGGAAGGGTAATTTCCCATCGACTGAGATGAGGCGTGCTGGGGATAGAACAAATGTTTAAGGAAAATTCCTTGAAAAATCAGGGGTGCAGTGTTGAACATACTAAGTTTGAGACATCTATTAGACATCTGAGTCGAGATGTCAAGAAGGCAGTTAGATATATGATCTGGAATTTAGGTGAGATACGAGGTTTAGGGTGAAAAGTTTGGAAGTCATGGCCTACTAATGGTGAATAAAACCGTGAGCCTGGATCAACTCACCTGGGGAATGAACATAGACAGAAAAGAGGAATAAAAACCCTTAAGTAGTTGAGCTCCCTCTAAACCATTTTGTTCAAGCACAGTTAGGTTTTGGGATCTAAGTGGTGGACTCTACATTTTCCCCCATTCACCTTGGTATTTTCTGTTTGTCAGTGTCAATGTGGTTCCGTAGAGTTTGTGTTGGAAATGCCACTGTGTCCCTTGTGTCTGCCATCCTCAGCTTCTTTTGGCTAAGTCAATTAATTTCCTTACCTGCAGTCAGTCCAGTCCCAGTTCCTGAAACATTTCATACTGGAAACCCAAAAAGTTTCAGAAATATCAAGATCTTCCTCAGTGGGGTTTAGGATTGAGGTATTTCCCTGTTGGCTGGGAATAAAATGCCCTTCTCTGGGACACTGCCTCTCCATTTGCAGGAGTGAAGGGCAAGGCCTGAACACTCACCCATTTCTCCCTCCCGACACTCACAGACTTGTCACCACTAGCTTCCTTAATAGTACCAGAACCAAGTTCTTTATGCCCTTCAACTTTGTTTATGTCAGTCATCACAAGGACCCTGGGACTCCTGGGTCACCATCTGCTCATCTCATGTTCCAATCCCATACAGTTTTGTGTATTTACCTAACCTATCCCCACCTCTTAGCCCCCTTCAGATCCTGAAGTCCCCCTGCTGTGCCTTCTAGAACCATAATCCTGCTTTGCTCAGGACCGTTCCAGTTTATCCATGGTATACCACTGGCGTGCCCATTCTCAAGTGTCCCAGATCAGATAATAAATTATACAATCACCTTATCTTGAAGTCAGAATAGTGAGCAAAGTTCCCTACAGTCTTTCCCTGTTTACTGAATGCTTCCCTCACCTTCTTGATCTGACTGAAATCTGGATCTACCCAAGGACCTTATAGTTCAATCCCACAGCTTGCGGTCCCTCACGGCCATTTCCAAATCATTCTCCCTTTCCTGTCATTAAAAATCCCCATCTTTGAATTCCCTGTCACAGAACATATTATATATATCATATAATATGTAATACATGTATGACTATATTTTTGTATCCTACCTTGCGGTAGTTACCTATAGACCCTTAGGTGCCCCTCCAGTTTCTCAAAGATTTTTGCTTCTGTCTCACTGTCGCTCTCTCCAATTAATCCTGTTTTAATTCTTTGTGATTTCAATATCTCAGTACTTGATCCTCCCAACACCCTAGGCTCCAGTTTCTTGAAATCCACTCTTCCAGGTTTGTCTTCCACCTAATCACAGTCATTTGCCTCCATCATGTCATTACCAATAATTCCTACTCCTCTCCTCTATCCCCAGAGCCAAGCATGGTTGGAGAAAAACACAAAATGACATTTTCTCTTTAAATTCAAGACCACGAACCTGAAGTGGGCACTTAATGTTGCCAGGAAATCACATAATATTATCCTGGTCCATTTGCTCTCCCGGTTTCCTAGACAACTATTTCATATCTTCTTGTCTCCCTTCAAACCTCTAACACTTCCACGCCCGTCCTCACTCTCAGCTCCTGACCTTGCTTCTGATTTCACTGAGCAAGCAGAGACAATTAGAAAACAAAGCCCGCAAATTTCGACTGCTGCATCTACCCACCTACCTAAATCTATGTGTAAATTCTACACTTTTCTCCTGTGACTGGATGAACTGACCTGCTCCCAGCTGAGCCAACCCCTCCAGCTTTTTGCTAGACCCCATCCTCTTCTGGCAGTTCTCTCCTCTGTTCCCCTTCTCTCCCCCTCTACATGTTCTTTCCCATCAGCTTCACCATGCTATTAGTACTCCCACTAAAACATTTAAAACGTCTTTTGAGCCACTTTCCCTTGCTCACAATCCACCCCATTTCTCTGTCCCCCTTTACAGTGAACTCCTCACTGGAATTATCTGTACGTGAATGTCTACAATTCCTCTCCCCCTCTTTATTTTAAAGATTTTATTTATTCATTTGAGAGAGAGAGAGAGAGAGAGAGAAAACATGAGTTGGGGGGAGGGGCAGAGGGAGAGGGAGAAGCAGAGTCCCCGCTGAGCAGGGAGCCCAAGGCAGGGCTCGATCCCAGGATCCTGGGATCATGACCCGAGCCAAAGGCAGACAACCAACTGAACCCCCCCAGGCACCCCTCCCCTTCTTTTAAAACCTTTTTATTTTGAAATAATTATAGATTCACAGGAAGTTGTAAAAATACTACAGAGAGGTCCTTTGTAAACTTGCCCAGATTCCCCCAAGAGTTACATCTTACAAACTATAGTATGATATCTAATCCAGGAAACTGACATTGGGACAAAGTATGTGAACAGTTCCACGTCATTTTATCACATGGGCAGATTCGGGTAACCGCCACTGCAACCAGGATACAGAGCGGTTCCATCACCATGAGGATCTCTCTGCTGTCTCTCCTTTGTAGTCACACCCACTCCCCTCCCTCCACCATCCTTGAGTCCTGGCAACCACTAATCTGTTCTCCATCTCTATAATTAATTTTTTTTTTCCATTTCAAAAAAGTTCAGTAAACGGAATCCTATAATATGTGACCTTCTGAGATTGCCTTTTGACATTCACCATAATGTCCCTGAGATCCACGTAAGTTATTGCATGCACAATCTTCTTTCCCCTCCCCTCCCCTTTCCATGTGTGTTACACAAAAAGCGGGTTGGGGCTCGGTTGGTTAAGCGTCTGCCTTCCGCTCAGGTCTTGATCTCAGGGTCTTGGGATCGAGTCCCGCATCGGGCTCCCAGCTCGGCGGGGCGTCTGCTTCTCCCTCTGCCTGCCTCTCTCTCTCTCTCTGACAAATAAATAAATAAAATCTTTTTTAAAAAGCGGGCGGGGGTGGGAAGTAGCGCACCGAGGCAGCGGTGGCGGCATCCATGAGCGCTGGATGAAGCGGGCTGTGACGCGGTGGGTCTCCCTCCGGGGGTCCAGGGTAAAGTCTGACTTGGTGCTGATCTTTTTGTCCAGCTCGAAGTGCTCCCTGGTAGAGAGGTAAAGGCTGCAGCCCGGGCGAGGGTGGTCCGCAAGGAGTTCTGCCGGACGTGAGTGTCCCCACTCTATCCAGCAGCACCGCGGTCTGTGCGCTCTCCAGCATCAGCAGCCAGCAGTAGGTCTTGTCCTGCAGGGGCGGCGAGGGCCCGATGCCACCATCCAGTGTGACGAACCACGCGGTGTGCTTTCTCCCCCACACCACCCACTTTTTGCTGGGCCCCGCAGTGGCCCTCCTGCAGGGGATCCTCCAGAACGTGGATCCTGCCCCCGGGGAATTCTGCCCAGGACCGCAGGTACATGCCCCCAAACTGTCCTTAGCTTCCGACAGGTACACGTACACCATGAAGTTACAGTCTCAAGCAGACACGCCGGAGCCCAGCGGGGCGTTGTCCACCAGGAATTCCACGCTGACCACCTCGAGGGACTTGGCATCCCCGAAATGGAGGTTCATCGTCTTGCTGTCGTAGCAGGGAGATGCTCTGGATGAAGTGAAGCAGGATGAAGTGCTTCACGCTGATCCCTCTGGTGGAAGTATCGCTGGATTTCAATGAAGCCCATGTCCCTCAGCTCACTGGCTTGCAGGCTCCACAGGAAGCTCTTCTGGCTGATGGCGCACACCAGGGAGCAGTGGTAGTGACACTGAGCAATCCTGCCCCATCGGCTCCTTCTCATACAGGACCTTGAACTTGTTCTAGGTCATACGGTAAGCGTATATTTAGTTTATTAAGAAACTGCTAAACCATTTTCCACAGTGGCTGGACCATTTTGCATCCCATCAGAAATGTCTGAAACATGGTTTCTCCATATCCTCACCAGCATTTAGTATTATTGCTTTTTACTTAGTTTGGCAGTCCCAGTAGGTGTGCAGAGATACTTCATCATAGTCTTAGTTTGCATTTCCCTGAAGGCTAGTGTTGTTGAGTATCTTTTCATATGTTTATTTACCCTCTGCATAGCCTCTTCAGTGAAATGCTTCTTCCCGCCTTTTGCTCCTTTTCTAACTGGGTTGTTTGTTTTCTTTTACTGTTCAATTTTGAGTGTTCTTTATATATCCCTTTCTTTTAGTCCTTGAAAAGTGCTGTGCCACTTTCTTCTGGCCTCCATGGTTTCTGATGAGAAATATGTCTTCATTCAAATAGTTTTGTCCCCCTAAGTAAGGTGTCATTTCCCACTTGGTGCTTTCAAGATTTTTTTTTTTTTAAAGATTTTATTTATTTATTTGACAGAGACAGAGACAGCGAGAGCAGGAACACAAGTAAGGGGAGTGGGAGAGGGAGAAGCAGGCTTCCCGCCGAGGAGGGAGCCCGATGTGGGGCTCGATCCCAGGACCCTGGGATCATGACCTGAGCCGAAGGCAGACGCTTAACGACTGAGCCACCCAGGCGCCCAAGATTTTTACTTTGTATTTACTTTTCGAAAGTTTGACTACGATGTGTCTTGGCATGGGTTTGTTTGGGTTTATTTTGTTTGTGGTTTGCTCAGCTATTGAATCTGTAGGTTGATGTCTTTTCCCAAATTTGGGAAATATTTAGTTATTGTAGCTTTCAGTCCTAATATTTCCATTTGGTTCTCCTTTATATCATCTGTTTCATTGTTGAGACTTCCTATTTTTTCATTTATTTCAAACCTGTTCCAGAACCACTCTTTGAAGCATTTTTATGTTGAATGCTTTAGAAATCCTTGTAATATAATTCCAACATCAGTGTCACATAGGTCTTGGTGTCTGTTGACTGATTTTTATTGGTAAGATTTTCCTGTTTCTTTTTTTTTATTATTTATTTGACAGAGAGTGAGAGTGAGAGAGTGAGAGAGCACAAGCAGGGGGAGTGGTAGAAGGAGAGGGAGAAGCAGGCTCTCCGCTAAGCAGGGAGCCCGACTTGGGGCTCGATCCCAGGAACCCGGGATCATGACCCAAGCTGAAGGCAGATGCTTAACCGACTGAGCCACCCAGGCGCCCTGATTTTCCTGTTTCTTGTTATGACAAGTGATTTTTATTTGTGTCCTGGACATTTTGATTGTTATGTGATGAGACTCTTAATCTTTTTAAAAAAATTTTATTTATTTATTTGAGAGAGAGAGCAAGCCTGTGCATGCAAGAGTGGGGGGGGGAGGGGCAGAGGGAGAGGGAGAAGCAGACTGCCTGCTGTGCAGGGATCTCAACGTGGGGCTTGATCCTGGGACCCCGAGATCATGACCTGAGCTGAAGTCAGATACTTAATCCACTGAACCACCCAGGTGCCCTGAGACTTTTGATCTTATTTAAATCTTCTGTTTAGCTGATCTCCTCTGATACCATGTCAGGAAGGGGGTGCCACCTTGTTATAGCCAGTTGGATGCAGAAGACAATGTTTCCTACCTTGTTTTCACCATGGTCAGGAGACACCGTGGTCAGGAGAGGCACCTGGTTACTATGGGGAAGCGGTGAAAATTCAAGCTCCCCACTAGGGGGAGCTACAGTAGCTACAATGAGCTACAGTAACTGACACCACTCAAGCACTGTCATTCTTCAGGCTCCAAGGTCCCTTGTCAGTTTTCTTTCTCTTTCTCTTTCAAAATCTTTTTCGCTTTGTTTTATATATAACGTCTAGAGGTTTTACTTTGTGGGAGGAGGAGGGATTAAGTGTATTTGCTTCATCTTATGAACGGAAATGCCTCCTTTTTCTATTTTCTCCTAAATCCATTCTTACCCAACTTCCATCTTTCATGGCTCTACCAAAATTGGTCTTGTCAAAGTCACCAGTAATTTTCACATTGCCAAATCCAATGTTGTCATCATTTTACTTGACCCATCAGCTACATTAAACTCGGTTGATCTTTCTTCCTAAAACACTTTCTTCACTGGCGCCTGGGTGGCTCAGTCGGTTAAGCAGCTGACTCTTGATTTCGGCTCAAGTCAAGATCTCAGAGTCGTGGGATCGAGTCCTGCATCTGGTACCCCTGCTCAGTGGGGAGTCTGCTCCCTCTTTCTCTGCCCCTTCACCTCCCTCTCTCTGTCTCAAATAAATAGAAGAAATCTTAAAAAACCACGACACTTTCTTCACTTGCTTCCAGGACACCACACCACTCAGGATTTTCTTCTATCATGTGGCTTCTCTTTCTTAGTTTTCTTTTCAGTTCCTTCTTGGCTTCCTGATTTCTTTGTGTAGAAGTACTCCAGAGTTCCGTCTTGTCCTAGTCTCTCCTCTGTCTCTTTCTCCCTTGGTCCTCTTATCCAATTTCATGGCTTTAAACGCCATCTACTGTCAGCCTTCAAATTTGTATCTTTGGTCCAAACCTCTGCCCTAAACTACAACTTGTATATCCAGCTGCTTATTTAATATCTCCACTTGGGTATATAACACATATTTCAAAATGTAAAATGTAAAAAATTAAATTTCTGATCTCCACTCTCCCCAAACCCGCTTGTCCTTCATTATTCCCAATTGCTCAGGCCACAAACCTTGGGCTCATTCTTGGCTTCCCTCTTTCTCTAACACCTCACATCCAATCCATCAGCAGATCCTGATGGTGCCACCTTGACAATAAATGCCCAGTCTGACCAATTCTGACCATCCTCACTGCTATCACTGGTCCAAGCTACCATTACCTCTTGTCTGGATTGCTGAAAGAGCCTCCTAACTTATGCCTCTCCCTCTCACTGAACACAGTAACCACAGTAATCCTTTTAAGAGAGAAGTCAATCAAATCACCCCTTTTCTGAACCCTTCCCATGACTCCCAAGCTGTGGCTCAAGCAAGAGTAAAATCAAAGTCTTATGCTAGCCTATGTGATCTGACCCACTGTGAATTCTCTGACCTCATCACCAACCAGTCTCTCTCTTCCACTACACTAGCCTCCTCACTGTTCCCAGTCACACCAGGCATGCTCCCATCTAAGAGCCTTCATGCTTGCTTTCCCTCTGCCTGAAATACCCTTTCTCTATGTTCCCGCATGAGCTATTCTCTTGTTTGCTTCAAGTTCTTTTTCAAGTGTCACCTTCTCTCAAAGCCTTCTCTGACTACTCTATTTTAAATTGTAACTCACCCTCCAGATCTCTCCATACCCCTTTGCAGATTCTTTTTTACCTTACCTCTGACATATACCATATAATATTCTTATTTATCTTGTTCATCATCTGTCTTCACTCCCCTCCAAAAAGTACAAGCTCAGCGAGGGCATGGACTTTTGTTTTTTTGTTGTTGTTGTTCACTGTGGTATTTTCTGTACCTGGAATTGTATGGCACATGGTAGGTACCCAGTGTATAAACAAACGAATATATCACCTAACTTTGGTTGTAGTGTCCCAGTTCTTTTTTTTTATTTTTAAAGATTTTATTTATTTATTTGTCAGAGAGAGGGAGAGAGAGAGAGATAGAGACAAGCAAGGGGGCGCGGCAGGCAGAGAGAGAAGCAGGCGGGGAGCCTGATGCGGGACTGACCTGAGCCGAAGACAGATGCTTAACTGACTGAGCCCCCCAGGCATCCCTGTAGTGTCCCAGTTCTAATTGGTAATGGCTGTTTTGTTTTTCACAGACTTGGAATCTTACAGTTTTATTTTAAGTTATTATTATTATTATTTTACCTCCATGACATCTTAGAGTCAACTTATCTATTTTGCAACTATTGTTAGATTCTGGAGGTTGCCAGAATAATAGACCAGTAGTAACAAAAAATAGAAAGTATTTTTGTCATATTTGTATCTACTTTAATAAGTCACCATTCTGCATATTCTAAAGCACAGTCAGATAAAGACAAATACCATACAATTTCACTCAAAAGTGGAAGTTAAGAAAAAACAAATGAACAAAGCGGAAAAAAAGAGAAACAAACCCCCAAACAGATCCTTAACTCTAGGGAACAAACAGGTGGTTACCAGAGGGGAGGTGGGTGGGGAGATGGGTGAAATAGTGAAGGGGATCACTTATCTTGATGAGCACTGAGTAATAGATGGAACTGTGGAATCACTATACTGTACACTGTATGTTAACTATACTGGAATTAACATAAAAAAATGAAATGACTTACAAAAATATATTAAAAATGAGATAATCAAGCCAAGGGAAAATACGGATAGGAAAAATAGAACGTAGCTCCAGGTGAGGTTAGCACAAAATACAATCTGTAAGCTTCTGTTCACTTGCTAGGGGTGGACCAAACATTTGGCTCCGAGCTGTCTAGGAGCCAATGCAAAGAGAGAGAGAAGAAGGGCACGATTCACGGATCCTCCCGGGAGCCGTGTTCTTTAGCCCACCAGTAGATGGCACACTTTTCACGTGATTAGCTCACAGAGCCAGCCCTTTAATGCAGGCCTTCTAAACTGAGCTTGGTATCAATAACAACCACCATTCTCTCTGAATTCCGGGCCTGGCTGTTTACAGCATTTACCTCTTAGTGCAGTTCTGGGGAGAAGTTGTTATTATCCCAACTTTAAAGATATGGAGACAGGCTCAGAGGTAAAGTCTCTTGCTCAAGCCCGGATTCCCAAACTAGATCTTGTTCCAGAGTCTCTGCTTTTTCTATTATACCACTCTTGTCAACTGGCTGTCATTTGGAAAGCTAAGGCAGATTTCCTTTTTTTTTTTGATTGGTGGAGCTCTTGGGAAGCTGTCTTTGACCCGAGGGCTTTCTTAGTGCTGATGCTACAACTGAGGTAGGACTCGGAGACTAAATTCGGGCTCTGACGCTAACTAGCTGTTTCAGACCAGGCAACTCAACTGAATCTGCACGCCTCAGCTTCCTCCTCTGTCAAATGGGAGTGCTAGTATCTACTCCACCGAATTCTGAAGGTGGTGTGAGGATAGAAGGAGGAAAGAGAGGTGAAAACGCTCTGCAAAATAGCAAACGCTGTAGGAATGATGCATTGAACCCAGCATTTATTTATTTATTAAAAGATTTTATTTATTTGAGAGAGAGAGAGAGAGGGAGAGAGAGAATACGAGCGGGGTGAAGGGCAGAGGGAGAAGCAGACTCCCCACTGAGCAGGGAGCTGGACGCAGCGCTCGATCCTGGGACCCTGCGATCATGAACCCAGCCGAAGGCAGATGTTCAATGACTGCGCCACCCAGGCGCCCCTGAACCCAGCATTTATCAAGTGCCTACTATGAGCTGGGCACTGTGGTGGTGCTGGAAGGCAGTACTACTCAAAGTGTGGTCTGTGGCCCAGTGCCAGTCCACAAACTGTTTATTAGTGGTCCGTGACAAGAAATCGAGAATAAATGTTTCAAAACCGTAATGATTTGACAGAGTGATTCTATGTCGAATATAATCATAAAAACATTGGGCTTGAATTTTGTATGTGTCTGTTTTGATTTGCTATTCCTAGTAATTCATTTTTATTGTATTTCATCAAAGTATTGGTGCACGATGGGTTGGGGGGGATGGTCCTTCCTCACAAATGGTTTGGAAAGCACTGCTTCGATGAATATAAAGGAAATAGAGGATGTGGGCTGTGCCCTCAGGGAGCGCTCATGCCCGTGGGTGAACAGGTGTCACAGCGGTTCTGAGACCCCACTGCTGCGATTCTACCTGCTTCAACCCTTCACGGAACAGTAGGCTATACAGAGCTGGATGCGCTTACGGATTAGAGACCTGCAAGTCCTCAAATCGAACAAACTCTCATATTTGCCCCCTCAGAATACCGGCAGCTTTGATCTAGATAGAATTGGACTTCTCTCAAATAGAGGGCAATCTGATACATGATTTTTTAAAAAAGATTTTATTTGTTTATTTGTGTGTGTGTGAGAGAGAGCGAGCACAAGCAGGGGAAGCGGCAGGCAAAGGGAGAAGCAGGCTCCCTGCTGAGCAGGGAGCCCGATGCGGGGCTCTATCTCAGGACACTGGGATCATGACCTGAGCTGAAGGCAGACGCTTAACTGACTGAGCCACCCAGGCGTCCCTGATATGTGATTTTGTTTTTAAAGATTTTATTTATTTATTTGAGAGAGAGAGAGAGCACACGAGAGGAGGGAGGGTCAGAGGGAGAAGCAGACTCCCCGCTGAGCAGGGAGCCCGATGCGGGACTTGATCCAAGGACTCCAGGATCATGACCTGAGCCGAAGGCAGTCGCTTAACCAACTGAGCCACCCAGGCGCCCCACCTGATATGTGATTTTTTAAGAGTAAAATTTCTCAGGGAAACCATCTGTGAAAAATTATGCTGGGCCCAATTAGAGAACTATGAAGACTGGGTTTTTGCGTGTCATAGACTTTCCAGTATATGCTCACAGGCTAACGGCATCTTTCTTTAGCTGATACTAAGGCAGTAAGCTAACCAACTGGTCCTTCAATCTAAACACTATTGTTGACGGGCTATTCAAATGTTTTTCTATATTACTTCTCAGATATATAATTGAATAGTTAATACACTTCTGTGGCACAAAATTGAGAAAGTACTCGGCTCCGAATCTTGCTTTTTCATAGACCTTTAAATATGAATACCTAAAGAGTTTTCTCATTGGGTAGACATACCAGTATTTACTCGGTCAGTCCTCTATTGATGGACATCTGGTTGCTTCTCATTTTTTGTTATTACACACAATGCTACAGTGAATAACCTTGTACACATAACAGTTTATATCTATGCAGACATAACTGGAGGAGAAATTCCTAGAAATGGAATTTTGGTATGAAAGTCTCATGTATTTGTACTTCTTATAGTTATTGCAAAATTGCCTTCAATTGACTGGTTGCACTCCCACCAGCGATTTGAGAGGACTCTCCCCCATCCCAGCTTTGTCAACACAGTGTATTGTCAATATTTTGGTACTTTACCAATGGTATCTCACTGTAGTTTTCATTAGTGTTTCTCCAGCCATGAGGTTACCATTATTGGCATAGAAATCATTTGTTAATTTTGATACTCAGCTGTCCGGATACAGGGCAAATACAAATGATCCTAGATCACTCTATTTTCAGAATTTCCTAACCTATTGCTTTCCTAGAGCCCCAAAGCTAGAGAACTTTGTTCATTTCCTTTCATTCTGCCCCATTTTTCCAGAACTATCCCAGGCATTTCTTGGGCACCCCAGATATTTTATTTTAAAACTAGTATTCCTATGGGCTAATATGGTGCTTGGCACAATAGGAAGGGTTCAAACAAACTGTGGAACAAATAAGTAAGAACAATACCAGAAACATTCACTCACTACTTCATATGGCTATGTACTTTTGTAACTTTCAGTCTGTGTTGGCAATGACAATTTCAAAACTAAAGACAGGGCTGCTTTAGGCATGACATTCTATGTGCCACGGTGAGCTACTGTTCTGGGGCTTTTTCTTCTGCGAAATTCACTTTCAAGTGCTACCTTTTATTTTATAGAGAAGTTTACTGTTTTATTCTTTCTTTATAGTTAACTTTTAAGAGCACATTGTGTTTACTTTTTGCTTTATAAGACCTGACATGGCTTTTGACCAAGTCTGTTGACCACTGTGGGGGTGGGTGGGCTGGGAACATTCTTAAAAATTCCTTCCACGGAAGGGGGAGGAAATCAGAGAACTCATTTATGTTGATTTAGCTACACTCTTTTGGCCAGATTCGCTTGTGACCACGTACGCCCACTTGCGGGACACCGGGCCAAGGATCTCAGGGGGAAGCGAACATAGAGTTAACAGAATCTATAACTCCTGATTAAATTATTAACTTTGCTTCATTAGCACCACATTCTAACCACTTCACTTGGCAAGGTATTTTTGTATAGGCATTTATTACTCACCACATAAATAGCTCCTGCAAATCTTGTGGAACCAAAGGCTGAAAGAGAATTCATCATTATCACTATCATCATCAATAGTAATACTAGCTGACATTTATTGAGTGTTAATCTTTTCTATTTTACATCTATTAGTACATTGTATCCTATTATCCCGTTTTACAAATAAGAACCCTGCAAACAGAGTGAAATTAGGTAACTTGAACTAGGTGACACAGCTATTAAGTGTCTGAGCCTGGTTAGTTCTGAGCCCAGGCAGTCCGGGTCCAGAGCCATTTCTCATAACTGTTTTGTTTTGCAATTCACAAAAGGTGAAATAATCTTTTTTTTTGAAATATACTCCTAAAGTCCCCAATGGGAGTCCTCCAACCTGTCAGCGGTCAGTGGCGACACCAAGTGGTAATATATGTGTACTGCAGCCCTCTCCAACTCGACATTAATCACTCTTGCCCAAGCTCTCCCAATAAATTTATATTTGCTCGCTCTACAGAGGTAGCTTCATGACAAGTCTGCTTCCAACCAGACTGCTATCCTTCAACCTCTCTTTTTCTTGTCTCAGAGGAAAAGGCATCTTTCCCAAGGTTAGCTTCTGTTTTGCATCACATTTCTATCCCCCACATATTTTACTTCATTATTTATCTTCCCCCTTTTCTTGCCTCTTCAATTTCTGTTTCACCAGCGGCTCTTCCTGCTCAACCTACAAATAAGCTCTGGTTTTTCCTATCCTGCAAATATAAAACCAAACAAATGCACCTCTCTTTGAACAATCACCCCAGATTCACTTTTTTATTTTAAAGATTTTATTTATTTATTTGACAGAGATAGCAAGAGCAGGAACACAAGCAGGGGGAGTGGAAGAGGGGGAAGCAGGCTTCCTGTGGAGCAGGGAGCCCGATGCGGGGCTCGATCCCAGGACCCTGGGATCATGATCCGAGCTGAAGGCGGACGCTTAATGGCTGAGCCACCCAAGCGCCCCCCAGATTCACTTTTTTATTTTTATTTAAAAAAAATTATTTATTTATTTATTTATTTATTTGCGAGAGAGAATGAGATAGAGAGAGCATGAGAGGGGGGAGGGTCAGAGGGAGAAGCAGACTCCCGGCTGAGCAGGGAGCCCGATGTGGGACTTGATCCCAGGACTCCAGGATCATGACCTGAGCGAAAGGCAGTCGCTTAACCAACTGAGCCACCCAGGCGCCCCCAGATTCACTTTTTAAAAAAAGATTTTATTTATTTGAGAGAGAGGGAGAGAGAAAGCATGAAAGTGGGGAGGGTCAGAGGGATAAGCAGACTCCCGGCAGAGCAGGGAGCCCAACGCGGGACTCGATTCTGGGACTCCAGGATCATGACCTGAGCTGAAGGAAGACGCTCAACTGACTGAGCCACCCAGGTGCCCCCTCAGAGTCACTTTCTTAAAGAAGAGCTCCAATAACGGGATTCCCTTGCTCAAAAACTTTAATTCATTTTCAATCACTTCCTGAATTAAGTACAAATCTCAGTCTGACATTCAGCATCCTCCAAAATTTGGCTTGAATTTCTGGTTGTATCTCCCTGACACTTCCCTAACCCTAAGCTTCGATCATACAGGACTACTCACAGGTCCTCATAGGTGATTTCCTTTGCACAAGTAACTTTCCCTGGATTCGTTCTAGTTACTTGTGGCTATCTCCCACCCATCCACTCACGCGTTACACTGTGAGTGCCTGAAGGCAGGGACTAAATGCTACCAGGTGAGAAAGTAAAAATCAGCTTGGACCGAGAAAGCAAAAATCTGGCCATTCATCAGGCTGGAGTAACAGACACAGATAAAGCCAGCTGCAAATTTTATAGGGAACAATATTTCTCCCAAAGACACATTGCAGCTGTAAAGTGATAACAACCTCCTTTGAGTGACCACCACTTTTTTTTATTCACTGAGAAATTTTGTTCTCTACAATCACAGACTATCAGAGACTTTGCTGTTTGAAATCATACCACATTTGTCTGGAGGACATACGGTTCTTGGACACGAAGAGGCAGCCTTGATTTCCTATCCAGGTGCAGAGTTTTGGATAAGGGGTATCTGGAGACAACATTCCACATCTATTTTTACTTTGTGGTTTCCAAGGAAACAGGTCTCTGGGTTCATTTCACAGTCCAGACCTGATGTTGACCCCTTCACACGGTCCTGCTTTGTGCTTCCCCAAAACAATTCTTCGTTTAAAATTTATCTAAACTCCACCATTCCCTCAAATTCTGTAGTGACTGTTTTTCTTTGTTTGCTGAGATGCCCCGTGGTTTCTCTTGTGTGTGGTCTTCTGCACTGCAATGGTCAAAAAGCCTGACTTTTAGATGATCTGGATTGATTAAATGGATTCCGGCCTCAGTTCTGCTGATAACTAATTAGCAGGATCACCTCAATAAGTCAACGCACTCCACTGGCCTATTTTCTCTTCTGTAAGATGAGGGGCTGTTTCTTCCAATTCCAGGTAGACCTGCGTTGGACTCTCAGTTCTGCCACTTAACTGAGACCTGTGATTTTTGCTTTTTCTGAGCCTCCGTTTAGTCGTTATTAAAATGGAGATAAGACTGAAAACCGCCGTGTAGATTATCCAGTGCTGCAATGAGGATCAAATTGTTAAAAAGCATCACTATATTTGATCACCATTCCTACTCCTGTTATGTGCGCTCGGACAACTTAATCTTTCTGTGCCTCTGTTTTCTCACGAATAAAAGTGGAGAATAATAGTACGTACCCCCGTGCGGTTATCGCGGGCATCAAATGAGATGAAAATGAGTTAAGGGCTTAGGGCAGTGCCTGGCACATAATTAGAGGCTCAAAATATGCGAGCTAATGTAATTAGCATTAGATTACTACTAGCTGTTCTGTGGGCCAGAAGCCCAGGATAAACAGTTTCATTCTAAGGACAAAACCCCAAAGAACCGTACCCCAGGCTGGAAACCGTGAAACATAATGGAGCATTTCTTTTTCAAAAAGCAATTGGCCCGCCCAGCACTGGGTTAGGACCCGCCCAGTCCTCATTAAATATGGCAGCGAGCAGGGCCGACTTACTGCGGTTGCGCACGCGGAAACTCCTCCTTCGCCGCTTTCTCCGCCCGGCCGCCTCCGCGGCTCGCCTCGCCCCCGCCCCCGCTGGGCCAAGGTGCCGGGGGAAGGCCGGCCAGGGCGCGCACGCGCAGACATTGGCTCTGCTTGGCCGATACTTGCGAGGCGCCTGTCACATGAGCCGCGCGCCCGCTCCGCTCCCCCTCCTCCCGGCTGGGCTGTGAATGAAGCTCTGCCGGCTACGTGGGGCGCTAGCTCAGCTTGGTGTCCTGGACGCCAGAGCCGACTGAGCGCTCGGCCCGCCGGCGGCCGACACGGGCTCCGCCGCCCCTGACCTCGGCGACAGGTAAAGACAGATGGGCTGTCGCTTTCCCCAACAGGTCCTTCGCCGGCCGCTGGCCCCCGGCCCACCCGCGGAGCAGCCCCGGGGCGCAGCGACACGGGGGAAGCGCTCCCCCCGCTGGCTCGGCCCCCCGGAGATGGGGGTTCCCCTTGCCCGGCCGCCGCCGCCTGGCACTCGGAGGAGTTAGACCGGCTAGTTCTAGCCAGTGCAGGGCGGCATCTTCCCGGGAGCCCTGCCCTATTCTCCGAGCCAGGGTCCCTGCGCTGTCCCAGCAAAGTTTTCTCGCGGAGCGGCGCCAAGCCCGTCCCGCTTTTGAATGGGGGGAGGCTGGCTGCAAGGCGTCCCCTTTCCCGGACTGGGGCAGAGTGGTTTTGGCTGGTGAGGCTCTGTCGAGGCCCCGTTCTTCTTCCTCCTGCTCTGGACTCGCAGGTTTGTGTGGGTCTTCGCGAAGTGGACTCCAGGCTCTCAGAAAAGTCGTAGCTGCGAGTTTTCCTTCTCCCCCCGCCCCCCCTCCCCCTTAACGCGGGTAGCTGGTTCTCTCCAGACTTTCTAGGCTTGCGCTTGAGCGCCTTCACCCCGAAGGGGAAAGCTTTACCTTCACATTGATGCACGTTTACCTTTCTTAACATTGCAGAGCAAATCGGTTTCCTGGAGTGCCAAGCAAGTTGTCCGTGTGCCCGTGTGATAACGTCAGTGTAAGCTACCCCGAATAAGTGAGGGAAATCCAGAAGCGTGGAGCATAAAAAGCCAGTAAGAATCTGCTTTACGTCAACTTCATACATTTATTAGCAACTACCCGGGTTTAACTTCAGAGATGTTAAATTTCGCCTGGTCCCACGAGGCGCGGACCACTACTTAACTGTGCGCGAAAAAGAGGTGGGGGGGGGGCGGGGAAGGCAAACCCAAACAAACTGTCCCAGGTTCCAGATAAGTCATCGGAGCGCTTTTTCCTGGTGAATTCATCCTTGGACTTCTGAGTTCCTAAGTTTTCTTGGACTTTGCGAACCTTTCCTTATCCAAAGCATTGTTTTTTCCTCTTTCGGTGCTTTTGGGACTAGTGTACACATTGACACTCTTGTCCTTAAAAAAAAAAACCAAACAAAAAAAAAACAGTCCTTAAGGAAGACCAAAATGATGACTCTAAAGTTTGAATGTCTTCAGTATGTCTGCGTTAGCGCTTTCACTTCGGGGGTGGAGGTGTTGCTGGTCTAAAAGCTATGGAAATAGCAATGTCCTTTCATGTTGACCAAGTCAAAAAGGTGAGGGCTTTTTCTTAGACAAACAGATGGCTTGTATGCTAAATAAGGAAGACCAGTTTATTAATTAGGAACTTGTTTAAGTGGACAGCACGGTATTTAATATATTAAGCCGCTGAATCAAACGAAGTAGTCGGACATTTCCTTTTTTCCCCCCTTCTCATTCCTAGCTCCTTTCCTATCCTTGCAAGTTGTATTGTCCTAAGACTGAATTTGACGCTTTCAATTTAGGAATTAGCTGAGTTAATTTGGTTGTCCTTAAATTAGTATTCTGTTTTTACATTATTCTTTGTTTTTGGTTCTTCTTTCCCCTGCATAGGAAAGCAGTATGTGTTCCCTGTAGGACTTTGGCAAAGTGTGGGAAAGTATAATGTAGCCGAGAGGAAGAACCATGACCCAAAGGGCATTGCTCTTAACTTTTTTTTATTATGCTTCCTTTCTTTTCCATTCCGATACAGGGGCTATTTTAAAACATGAAGTATTACAAAATTTGCTCTCCTTTCTACTAATTTTTAAATGTAAAGTTGGTGTTGGGGAGTAGGGGAGGACATTGGATATTATGCTGCTCTTCATTTCCCAAACTGGAACTTCAAGATAGGAAAGACATTTAATGGTTATCTCATTCAACCACCAATCCTTTGAGATTCTGAAACCTATTTACTGAAGATCCAGTGATTCATGCAGAATTGGCCAGCACTCAGTGGCAATAGTAACTGACCCTAGATCTTCCCATTCTGTCTTTTTTTTTTTTTTAAAGATTTTATTTATTTATTTGAGAGAGAGAGTGAGAGAGAGCACAAGAGGGGGGAGCGGGAGAGGGAGAAGCAGACTCCCGGCCGAGCAGGGAGCCCGATGCGGGACTCGATCCCGGGACTCCAGGATCATGACCTGAGCCGGAGGCAGTCGCTTAACCAACTGAGCCACCCAGACGCCCCCCATTCTGTCTTTTTAAAGCAATACCTCGCTGGGAAAAACTTGACACTGCCCATGTCTGCATATCTTTGAAAGTAAGGTTCAAAGAGGGACAGGAGGTAACTTTTAAGGATTTGAAATTTTTTTTTTTTTTTTCCGTTTAGGTATTCATTTTTCTGTTCACATTTTCAGGTTCAGGGCTTGAGCTACTTGCAGAAAACAAGGCCACACAGCTGCTGTTGCATCTACATCCCATTCGAGCCTCCCTACAAAAGTGGAGGAATTTGGGAAACTGAGTGTGTGACCCCCAAAGTGGGAGAGGACAGGATCAAGATGGCCATGTGGCAGGGTAAGAAATCAGCACTTATTTCTCTAACTGGTTTTTCCTCCTTCTCTATCCTCCATCCCAACCCAACCCTCCAAGCCAGTGGCAGGCAGCCAGCTATTTCTTTAATTTAACCCTTTGTCTCCACAAGGACAAAGGATATTAATTTGAAAGACGTTGCTGCTAGCTAGAAGTTTAACGTATTTTAAAGTAGGGGTGGAGGGGTAGGGAGAGGGAAGTCGCCCGAAAATGTAACGCCAGAAGCATTTTCAAAGAACTCCCTTTGCTTGAACATGTGCTTGTGGGGGTTATATGTGAGGAAACAGAGGATTTTTTTTTCATATTTGTGTTTTTCATTTGTTTCCGGCACATTCCTATCATAAGGTTCCCAATGGTGGGGGAGACAGATGTCAGCACCTCTCTGGCTTCCTCTTCCCCATAAAGACTTTAAAGCATATTTACTGTTAAAATGTTTATATTTGGTGATAGAAGGAAAATGCCTATTTTAATACTGTGAACTACCCAAGAGCAAAACTCAACGATAGCTTGCCTGGTGGGTTCACATCTCTTGGGAATCTGGAATTCCTACCACATACGAAGTTATTTTTTATTTTTGGTGGGGTTGAGGATTGTGCCTTTGGGAGACTATCAGCATTTCTGGGGGTATGTGGGATTTTTATGTTTCTTGAAAGGGCGTGTGGGTTTAAGAAATGATAGACAAACGCTGCCTAAACTGGCCTGTGACCCACAAAAGGTTAAGGACCACTTAGACGGAGTAGAATATGCAGGAACTTGAAGAGCTCTAAGTATTCAACAGGTAGGTTTGTTGGTTGTCTGAGGTATCTGTTAAAACCGTCTCCTGCTGCTTATGGCTTCAAGTGTGAAGGCACACAAATGTTTACAAGTAGTTCTGACGTGTGAGGATCATCAATTTGAAGATGTTTACTGAAAGGGGATTTGGCCTGTATTGCTTGCTTTGACGTACACAGTGGACGCTGACCAGGAGCAGTTTGGAAATTCTTGTTTAAATCCCGGGACATTCTTTGATTCAACAAACATGATACTGAAATGTGCAAAACACAGAGCCCTAGAGGGTTCCTTGTCTTATGGGAAAGAGAGACATATAAACAAGTAATTGTGTTAGGTTGAATTAAGTGTCAGAATAGGGAGAGGTGCAAAATGTGACGGCAGCCCAGAGAAAAGCGTGCTGAATTTTGAATTTTGAGCTGGTCTAAAAAAAATGAGTGGGAGTTTGCCAGATGGGCAAATGAGAGAATTGCATTCTGGGCAGACAGAGAAGCACTGTTTGGGAACTTCCAAGTTGCTCCGTTTGCCTTGTGTGAGATGTGTGGGCCATGACCTCGGATGAAGCAGGGAAGGTAGTCGGAGGCCAGATAATAAAGAACCTTGTATGTTCTAGGAAGGATTTTACACTTTATCCGGGAGACAAAGATTCTAAACAGGGAAGTAACATAATCAGATTTTGTTTTAGAAAGATTACTTTGGCAGCAGTGTTGAGGTGGAGTTGGAGTTGGAGAGAAAGCAAGCCAAGAAGTGGTTGGAAGGTTTCTGGTAGAGTAGTTGAGGGAAAGAGATGGGGGTCTGAGCAGGAGCCAGGGCAGCAGGGGCAGAGAGCCACGGGATGAATTCTAGAAATGTCCTGTGCCGAATGTGGGGTGAACAGCCCAGGCTGACACCCAGTCTGGATACTTGGGGCTGGTGGTGCCAGTCACTGAGATGGGGACCACAGGAGGAGGTCAGAAGGGTATGGGGATGGTGGGAAGTTAGTGTCCTGACTTTGGTTTGGCCTCTTTTGCTTGGGACACCTGTGGGCTGTCAGGTCTGTGATTAAAAGGTAGTGCTGGGAGTAGGGAACTGAAGTCGGTGCAGGTGGGGGATCTAAAGTTTTGTTCCTAATGACGCAGAAAGAGCTTGTGTTTTTTTCTCAGTTTAATGGGAAATGTCGTTGGTAGTTAATGATTTATTTATTTTCTAATAAAAACATTTTAATGGATGCCAGTTCTTAATAAAACAGCGTATTTTCTTAATAAATAATGTATCTTGCTATCTCAGGCCCTGAAACCGGATCTGCTTAAAATGACATCGGAGTAAAACCGAATTTTCCTAGTATTAGTGAAGAGGGGAGTATTCCCTATAACTAATTGCAGCTTATTCTTTGTTTTGCGCAACCTCTGAAGTGACAAGCATAGTACAATGATAGTTTGGCTGGCAGTATGGTATAATAGTTAAAAATATGGTTTTGGGTTCACCTCTACTGGTCCTGTCACTTGGTAGCTGTGAGATCTTGGGCAAGTCCCTTAACCTCGCTGTGTCTCAGTTTCCTCCTTTGTGAAATGAGAATAATAATAGGACTCACCTTATAGGGTCATTTTGAAGATTAATCTATGCAAAGCACTTAGGACCTCGTAAGTGCCGTGTAAGCGTGTGCCTTTATTCTTAGTAGTAAGACATTTAGAATATTGCTCAGCATATAGTAAGTGCTCATTAAAATTTAGCAGTAGCTGCTGTTGTTACTACCATTACTATTGCTACGACTTACATGATTACTACTGTTGTCACTATTATTTTGCTCTTAGCCTGAGGTGGGCCGGGGGCCCTGTTCTGTGGAGGGAATTTCAGGTTGTCCTTGGAAGCCCTGCCCTGTGGTCATCTGTTTGGGACTTTAGGTAGAAGTTTCAATCTGGAGAGATCCTTAGAAAACATCTAGCGCAACCCCAGAGATTAAGTGACATGTCCATGCTCACACAGGTTGATAGTGGTGACAGGACTAAAACCCAGGTGTCCTGGTTCCCTCTTCCAATTTTCTTTCCATGGGCTCATGGAAGAGGGAATGTGTGGGTCTCTTCTCAGCTCAAGGAAGCTCTGAGTCAGTTTCTGGAGCTAGTTGAGGAACTCTAAGAGCCAGAGGAAGTCGAGTCTCCTTAGCCTCCCGGGTCAATGTTGTCTAGCTCCTCCGTGGAGAATTTTATCAGAATTCCCATACTTCTTAAACATGGTCAACATTATTGACTTCATTCGATGAAGCCCTCTAACACATTTCCTGGCTCCTTTAAACAGAGTTTACTGGGCATAATTTAATATTTTTGGTAACTCAGGGTCATCATCAATACCATCAGTTTTCTTGGTCTAATGGTCAAGAAATTATTGACAAGAGGACTAGCCAGTTTGGGGTGGGATGAGGTTGGAGACGTGTGGTCAGGTGTTACTTATTTATTCAAGTACCGTTTATTAGGCGCCCGTTGTGCACCAGGCACTGTGCTGAGCCCTAGAGGTGCAATGGGTAGTAAAACGGGTATGGTCTCTGCTTCCATGGAGCTTGCCAACGAGGATAAAGGTAGCATTTCTTATGCACGAAATGAGTTATTTAACACATGTGCCGAAGTAATTTGGCAAAAATGACACCAATATAAATTTAGAAGATGAAATGGTGTTTCTTTTAGGAGGGGGTGCCTCAGAATTGTCCATGGTGCTTTTACAAAGGTGCCTGCTCAGGTGTCAGGTCCCTAAATTGTGGTTCAGTCTTAGGACCTGAGCATTAAAAAAAAACAGAACAAAACTCTAAGCAATTCTAATGTGTAATTCTGTTTGGGAACTGCATCATTAAAGAATTAAAACTTTTTTGGGCACCTGGGTGGCTCAGTCGTTTAAATGTCTGCCTTCAGCTCAGGTCATGATCCCGGGGTCCTGGGATCAAGCCCCGCGTCAGGCTCCCTCCTCAGCGGGAAGCCTGCTTCTCCCTCTCCCACTCCCCCTGCTTGTGTTCCCTCTCTCTCTGTGTCTCTCTCTGTCAAATAAATAAATAAAATCTTTAAAAAAAAAGAATTAAAACTTTTTAAAAAAGAGAGTTGATAACAGAACTCAAAAATATAGGAGAATATATAATCGTGGGGTAGGGAAGGTATTTGCATAATATCAAAGGTAAAATAATGAATAAAATATTAATATAATCAACTACATGAAGATTTAAAAATTCCTTCCCAAAAATACAGTTAATGAGAAAACTGGAAGCAATTGCAACAAGACTCATTTTTTTTTTTAAGATTTTATTTATTTATTTGAGACAGAGAGAATGAGAGAGAGAGCACATGAGAGGGGGGAGGGTCAGAGGGAGAAGCAGGCTCCCCGCCGAGCAGGGAGCCCGATGTGGGACTCGATCCAGGGACTCCAGGATCATGACCTGAGCCGAAAGCAGTCGCTTAACCAACTGAGCCACCCAGGCGCCCAAGACTCATTATTCTTAATACATAAGGACAGAGCAGTGGGGCGCCTGGGTGGCTCAGTCGTTAAGCGTCTGCCTTCGGCTCAGGTCATGATCCCAGAGTCCTGGGATTGAGCCCCGCATCAGGCTCCCTGCTCAGCGGGAAGCCTGCTTCTCCCTCTTCCATTCCCCCCTGCTTGTGTTCCCTCTCTCACTGTGTCTGTCTCTGTCAAATAAATAAAATCTTAAAAAAAACAGAGCAGTAAGAAAAATGTGTTTGACTAGCAAAGGATGGGAATAGGAAAATACATCAAAGAAGAAATATAAATGGCCCATATATGTGAAAAAATGTTCTCAGTGATAGTCAAAGGAAGGAGATTTAAGATGGCATACCATTTTCTCCAATATAATTTGCCAAGATTAAAAAGGAATGACAAAACTCAGTGTTGGCAAGGACATGCGGAAGCAGGCATTCTTATACACTTCTGGTGGGAATGTCAGTTTGGCAGTGTTTATCAAAAGCTTTAAAAACCATATTTACCTTTTGACCCAGCATTTTTTTTGGAATTTATCCCAAGGAAGTAATTAAGGACGTGCACAAAGGTATGTCAATAAGGATATTTATTGCAGCATTTTCTAGAGCGGGGGAGGGGGGAATTGGTAGCACTTGCATTCTAGAGTAGCGATACAGTGGAATACTGTAGTTACTAAAAAGGATAATGTTGACTTCTACTTATTAACAGAGCATAGGTCCATAATATGATGTTATATGAGTGGTGGTGGGGGAAGCAGATCCCAGATTATCAATAGTTCAAAGTCTGGGCTCCGGGGATGAAAGACCATAGCACAGGGAATAATTTAGTCAACGGTATTGTAATATACCATTGCATGGTGACAGTTACATGGTGACAGATGAGAGCTGCACTTGTGAGCACAGCATAAGGGATAGACTTGTGGGTTCACTGTATTGTACACCTGAAACTAATGTAACATTGTGTGTCAACCATATTAAAAAAAAAAAAAAGTTGGGACGCCTGGGTGGCTCAGTCGGTTGGGCGTCTGCCTTTGGCTCAGGTCATGATCCCAGGGTCCTGGGATTGAGTCCTGCATCGGGCTCCTTGCTCAGTGGGGAGCCTGCTTCTCCCTCTGCCCCTCCCTCTGCTTGTGCATTCTCTCTCTCTCTGACAAATAAATAAATAAATAAATCTTAAAAAAAAAAAGTCTGGGCTCTGAGCTTAGGGTTGGATTGAAATCCCAGCTTTATCAGCTGGGTGACGTTGGGAAGTTTCTTACCTGAGTGTTCCTCAGCTTCCACGTTAGTAAGAGGGACAAAATAGCAGCAAACCTAATAGTTCCCAACTGGTACACCCATTAGGATCACCTGGGGATCTCTTAAAGCCTCCCAGGTCCCGGCCTCACCCAGCTGATTAAAAGCCACAATCTTTGGGGACTGGATGCAGCCTTCTGGAGTTTTGAAGCTCCCTGTGACTTCAGGGTGTAGACAAGTTTGGGAACGGTGGAGCTAACACATAGGGTGGGTGGGAATATGAGGAGATCCCAGTGCCTGGCATGTGGTAAGTAGTCAATACATGGTAACTATTATTAGTAACTTATTTTTTAATAATATGACCCCATTTTAATATATGATCTTGTGTCCATGTGTGTATAATATAAAGAAAAATCTGAGGGGTTGCACAAAGAAGTATTAAAACTTACAGTTGACTTTGTTTTTGCTTATTTGTATCTTCCACCTTTTCTGTAAATAATATGGATTCCTTCCTAATTTTTTTTTTCTGAAGGAAATCTCTGATATACATGCACAGCTTTACATACTATCGTATTTATAATAGTGAAAAACTGAAGACAGAGTTTGCATAGTAGGGGAATGTGAGTAAATTATGGCAGGTCCACATAGTAAAATATCTGGCCATTAAATATCAAGACTCATGCTGACGGGCGCCTGGGTGGCTCAGTTGGTTAAGCGACTGCCTTCAGCTCAGGTCATGATCCTGGAGTCCCAGGATCCAGTCCCGCATCGGGCTCCTTGCTCAGCAGGGAGTCTGCTTCTCCCTCTGACCCTCCCCCATCTCATGTGCTCTCTCTCTTTCTCATTCTCTCTCTCTCAAATAAATAAATAAAACCTTTAGAAAAAAAAAAGACTCATGCTGAGAAAAATCTTCATGATACAGTGGAAAAATATGGGACTATTCCATTTCTGCCTTTAAGTGTGAGACTATGTGTGTCACTGTGTGTTTACATGTTACATATACGCCTGTGAATGTGACGATAAATACGGAATGGAAGGCAAGGAACCAAATTGTGAAAGTGGCTATCTCCAGGTAGTAGGATGCACTTATTTTTCCCTTTTTTCATTCTTTTATTTTCCAGGTTTTATACAATGAGTATGTGTTACTTTTATAATTAAAAAAAAAGTTATTTGAAAATACAATATACAATAATAGTGCCACCAACAAGGAGTGAATTGTGTGGGCTTCTGGATAATTGCTTCAGTCACTCTGTGCCCCCTCCATTAAAAAAAAAAAAAAAAGAACCCAAGACGCCAAGGGTTTGGTCAGAGCAGTTTTTTTTTTGCTACTAATACTTCCTCAAGTACTCTTGTGATTTTTGGCCATCTCTCCTATTGACTCCAGAAACTCTTTTGGGAGTGAGAGTGGGGACAGGCAGGGAGATTGTGCAAAAATTGGGAAATTACACTTCATCTAAATGTGGGGGTTACATAATAAGGTGAGGTGGCAAAATATGTCAGGATAACAATGAACATAAGGCAGGGGAAAATGGTAATAAAACAGATAGTTGCAATGAGAAACTCCGATCCAAAGGAAGTATGTTTCGACCTCGCAGATTTTTTTTTTTTTCTTAGCACATCACAGTGTATTTGTAAACACTCTGGTGATTTAGCTAACACATGCGGGCGGTGGGGAGCATCACAAAGCAGTTAGTGGATTGATGACAGAGCTTCAGTGTGAAATCTGGATCGCTTGTGTGGCTTGAGAGTTGGACCACGATCATCTCGGAGAAGCCATCTGCTCCTGCCTGTTGACCAAAGCATTAGTATCTGCAGGACTCTCAAACAAAAGTCACGTTGTTAGAGCAGGAGTAAGGACGCAGAGCATCCCGCCCCTCCCCCCCTTTTTCTCTTTATCTGGCAGTCTCACCTATGGCAGGTCCAGGAAAAGCGTTCTTCAGTCTCTTTTCATGATCGCCCCCTACAGCTCCTCAGCGGGGCAGAAGAGGTGGGGCGATGGGTAGGGGGTAAACAAAAATAATCTTTCAGAAAATATTTCTCTAAGAGCCAGCCATTCCTTCTCAAGCTTAGGGCTGTGGAAGGAGCATGGGCCTTGGAATCTGATACATCTGAATCTGAACCCAGCGCCGCCAGGTGGTAGCCCAAGTTACCTAAACCCTGAAAGCCTCGATTGTCTCATCAGGGGTCAAGTGTAGCCTCGGGAGACAGGCTCCCTGGCTTTGTATATTGGCTATCACTGCTAGCTGTGGGCAAGTTATTTTATCTCTTCGTGCCTCACCTTCCTCATCTGTAAAATGGGTTAATAATCATCATACCTACTCATAGGAGGATTGGGAGGATGAAATGAGTTAATCCATCTAGAGCCTTGGCACGCTGCCTGCCACTTGTTAAGCACTCACCTTTACTATTAAAATATGCAAAAGGCTATGACAATATTTGCCTCTCACATGGTCACGGATGAGAATGAGAATCACCCACTCACTCACCTGTCGTAGCTGTTCTGATTGTACTATAATTGTGGCAGAAAGAAAAAGCAATATACTCTTAAAGGGATGTTTTTAAACTGGAAGGGATCTTGGGCGCCTGGGTGGCTCAGATGGTTAAGCGTCTGCCTTGGGCTCAGGTCATGATCCCAGGGTCCTGGGATAGAGCCCCGCATCGGGCTCTCTGCTCCTTGGGAGCCTGCTTCTCCCTCTGCCTCTCTCTCTCTGTCTCTCATGAATAAATAAATAAAAATCTTTAAAAAAAATAAAAAAATAAAAAAAATAAACGAAGGGATCTTTCAAGACATCTCATCTTACATGGGAGGAAACTGAGGCCTAGTGAAACTGATTCTGGGTCACAGAGCTGTCGCATGGTGCGTCGAGCCAGGACGAGGCCCCAGGCTCCTGATGATTAGCACTGCTTAGCGCGCTCACTCTGCCAGTCGGCCTGCCTGTTTAGCTCTCCTGCAATTACACTGCCTCCCCTAGGCCTGGCTATTTTATAATTTTCTGCTAAATGTTAGTCTTCCCCTCCTATGCATTATTGTGACTTTGAAAAGTTTAGGGTGGTCCCCCCCCCCAAAAGAATTGTTTTTTTCACTGAGGCTTCCAGGGTATGTTTTTTCTCTTCCAGTCACTCTGTTGACATTTTTGAAATAAACTATAGGTTATGTTTTAACCAGAATTATGATTCAAAGCTTCCTGTTTCATGTAATGCTGTTCTGTGTGTGGCAGGATGGGGGGAGGGGGGACTAGAAAGTTTCACTCTGGGTGGCAGCAAATGCCAGGTTCTCCTTCTTTTTCCTGCCTTTTGTATTTATCGACCTGTGGCCAGACCAGAGAAGCTGTTGAGGAGTTAATAGGATGAGATAACCCCCTTAGTAATGGCATATTTTGATGCTTTTCAACCCAATGCCATTCAGGCATTAGGTCGCATTTTATTATATTTATTTAGGATTTCTGCCCTGACTACTTCCATGAAGAGCAACCCAGAAATTACAACATAGAGCCATTAGAAATAAATCCAGGAAAGGGACTCTCCAGTGGACATGAAATAGATATTACCAAGCATGTGAGATACTCAGGACACTGAATCTTTTTCTTCCCTGCTTCTGGCTCCCACACAAAAAGAGCAGCACGCTAAATTACATTATTATTACTGTTATTATTTTAAGTTTTTATTTTACTCGTAGTTAGTTAATATATAGTGTTATCTTAGTAGTTTTAGGTGTACAATATGGTGATTCGAGACTTCCATACCTTAAATCACATTATTGACATCTTCTGGCCCCCAAAAATGTTCAGATAGAGAACCCTCCTGGGCCTGTCTGTGCGAAGTCTTCTGGTCCTTCCACCAGCCTCCCTTGCCCTGGCCTGGCCTATGGCTACCTATGACTCAGCACTGAATATTCCCAGGTTGAAATCATAGTTTTTCCTATTTAGCTTGAGAGTGGTGAGAGGCGGGTGGGCAGAGGAATGGCCGCCATCCAGATTTTCAGCTCCGCCAAGGCCTTCTTTTCCTCAGGTTCTGTACCCTGGTAGTAAGTGATAATAATAGAGCTGCATTCTCTCCATTGAATGATTGTACCACTATCCACCCAGCTATCAAAGCCAAAAGTCTGAGAGGCACGGCACAGCCCTTGCTCTTCTCTGCCTGCAGTCGCCTCTTGATGGCCTACGTCATTTCAGTAGGGTTGCGTTCCGGGTGAATGTCTGCTTTTCAGCCATCAGCTCAGGGTCATCTCTTCTCCGTAGTCTTTCCTGAGGCCTTGCCCATCCTTGGTAAAATGAGTCTTTCCCTTCTTTGTGTGTTTCCCTGCTACAGCCTGTGCCCCTTGAGGGCATTGGCTGTATTCAGTACTTTTGTTTTCGGGTCTGCTGTGTGCCAGGCACTGCATTGGGCAGGGGCTGGGGTTATAGCGGTGAATGCAAAAGTCCCGATTCTTGCCCTCCCTGAGCCTTGCAGTCATGTGGGGGTGTTGCAATGCAAACAAATACACAGATATTTCATTATGAAGTACTAGGAGTACTAGGGAAGTCAAGTCCTATAAAAAGAATAATAAAGGAGACATAACTTATTAGGAGGAGGGGTCTGGGATGAAGCGATAGGTTCAGCTGAGACCCAAAGATGAGTAGGAGCTGTCTAGGCAAAGAGTTAGTTGGGGGAAGGGCGTCTCAGGCAGAGGAAATGAAGCAGAAATCCCTGAGGCGGCAAGAACCTGGATTCTTACCCAGTGTGGTCTGCTGTGGCTGGATGATGGTGAATGAAATACCCAGGGTCACGGGATGAAACTGGAAGGGTGGGGAAGGCTCTGGTCACACAGGGTTTGTAGGCCATGTTGCTAAGTATCCTAAATGCAATGGGAAGGCTTTGTGGATAGATTGGATGGAGCAGGGCAACAGTGAATGAGGGGAGGGTCTCATTCATCTTCATATACCGACCACCTAGCAGAGAGTACCCAGCACATACTATGTGTTCATGGAATCTTTGTGAGTAATAATGAGTAATAATTACTTTGCCTTCCTACCAGGGTTGCCATGAAGGTTAAATGAAGTAAGATATGCTAAGGTGTTTTGCAAAACAGAAGATGTTAAACAAGTGTTATTCTAGATGTTATTCAGTAGATTCTGTGCAGTGATGCTTATCGATGTTCACTATCACAGGAAAAAACCCGATTCTCTGTTAAAGTAGCAATCTCTCAATCAGATTATCCCATACCACGAATATGCTAATATAGTGAGTTTATAGTGTGCCTTCATTGCTGGTGACTTTAATTATGGGCGAGTGGAAACCACCTTATATCACACCATTATGTAGCACTTCTGATGTTAGTGATCATTGTGGATGATGTTGCCGGGAGCAGTGTGGGTTTCTCTTCTATGCTGGATTCACTCAATAAACCTCCAAACCTAAGGAATTCATTATTTAGGACCTGGATTAATGCTGAGGAATAGCACCCTCTAAACTTGGAATTGGATGAGGGCAGAGTTAATCACAGTGAGGTGTGGCTGCCACCCACTGTGGCCTTTGGTTTTCTAGAGTGTGTTAAAATAAAAGATGTAACAAAATCATCAGTGCTTTGCTATTTTTGTGTTAAACATCTAGTTTCCTCTTTGCGCTACAGAAACTTCAGACCAGGTGATTGATTTCAAAGTCCTCTTCTGTGCAGTCAGTGGGAGTATAAATTGTTAGGGCCCATTTGGAGGGCAGTTTGGAAGTCCTTATCAAAATGTAAGATGTGTATATCTTTTGTCTCAGTGAATCTAGTCTAAAAAGGAACTGCACAAAGTCACTGTTCACTAGGATGTTAGCTGTTTCATCGTTGCTACTCTTTCACTGTTGACAATCTTGATGTCCATCACGAGAGACTGGTTATATTAATCATGGTGTACATACACACTCAATGGAATGCTGTGCATTTCATTAAGAAGAATGAGGTAGATCTATATATAGTGATAGGGAATGGTGTCCAAGATACATTTAAAGTGGAAAAACAGGTGCAGAATGGTATTGTAGGATCCCATCTGTACAATGGAAAGAAGGGGGAGCTAAAAGGATAGATAGATACGAGTTTGTATATATGTATACTTACATATGCGTAGACCTTTCCTGGAAGGATACATGAGAAACCGTTATCAGTTGTTACCTTTTGAGATTAAGGGTTGGGAGGGCGAGGGGGTTTTCATTTTCACTTGATACCTTTCTATACTGCTTGCCTTGTTTACAACAAGCCATAATGCCTTTAAAAAATAAAATATAAATAAGACCTGTACCTCACTTGATTCTTTTCTTGACACTATTATACTAAGAAATAAAAAGGTATAATAATGGTTGAGGCAGAGTCTGGGCAAATCAAGGGCCTCTGTAAGCTGCCAGGGAATCATCATGGCCAGGGGGCTTAGGGGAGCTGTGGTTTTGTTAAAGCTTAATGTTAAGAAAGTAAGTGAGGGAAAATTAGGTAAAAAAATCATGATTTTTATTAGGTTTTTCTTTTTCTTTTTCTGATGAAGCAATTTTAATTATGTCATTAGTTTTGATATGCGGGTATTTTAATACCTAAGTTGCACGGTAATTGTATTCTAGGCCACAATTAAACAATTAAGTGTCTTGGTGTTTGGATAAATAGTTGTTGTTCTTGTTTGACTTGTTTAAATATTGTAAGTGAATGCTAGGCTCTACAATTTCTTGAGCTTTTTGCCTAAGGTCCTGACGAGGATTGCAGGTATAGTCTTATGTTTGAAATGAAGAAGATATAAGTTGCCTTCTATTTACGTAATGAAGTTTTGGTTAAATCCTCAAATGCTTTAAGCTCATTTTAGCTCACTCCCCCCACAAGAAGACTTTTGCCTGAGCTATGAGAAGTAAGAGGGATGTTCAAATGAATGTCCTCTTGATTTGCTATAATGAATAATTCCTTTACTCAGCTGTGTGTTTAGAGACCAGAGTCCCTAGCTTGTCTTAACTGACCTTGGTTTGCTAATATTTGGAATTTTAGCCAGTGGATTAAGAAGCAAGACAGGTTTTACTCTTGGATGTATAATTGTACTTATAAGATGTCGAATTGGGCCAGTGGCGGAGCCTGGAGTGTTGGGAACACTTGTGAGAAAAGAGAAAGGCTAAGTAATTTCAGGCTGCAGATTGGTATAGAAAGAGGGGACCCATAAAGAGTGTAACTTTTGAGAGATTTTCTGCTTGTGGAAACGTAGAGCATGAGGAGCTGTCCAGAGTGTGGTTTGAGGTTGAACCTGAACCTGGACCTGGATGTTATGCTTAGAGAACCAGACAGGAAGATTCTTGTCCTTGCTGGTGATCAGGGAAGCTGTTAGAAACGGCCCCAGCTTGGACTTGGCATAAATGAGGGAGGAACTGAGAGAAGAAAGCAGACATCCTAGAAAGAGCAGACCCTGAGCTGTGGGTGGGCTGGACTTGGTATCTGCTGAGAGCCTGTACTTGGCTGCCCCGTGTAGAGGATGTTGCTGAGAGGCCTCACTTCATAGTAAAGTATTCTGATTTGACTGAGGTCGTGGAAGGGAAGAGAAAAATAATAGCCATCATTTATCGATTATTTACCGTGTACTTTTCCCAAGTGCTTTACATGGGTTCTGAGCTTGTAGCTGATAGAGCCTGGGTCCAACCAAGGCAGTCTGGCTGAAGAAGCTGTGCTCTTGGCTCTTCTGTATTCCTAGGTCCATTGCTCCAAGAATTCCTCTCCACTGTCGCCCCCAAGACAATCAGGATGGTGGCCAGGTATGAAAGAGGAAAGCTTTCTATTAGAGTCCCCTGGGTACTCCAGTGATGGTACTAATGAGCAAGTGCGACAGTCTCAGGAGAATAAGACAGCAGAGGCTTAAATAAAGAGTGGATGGAGGAATGAAATGCAAGTCTGTGCCGAAATTCTGGGTTATTTCTAAATCAAATAAGTCATTTAGTGAGTATCTTCTATGGGGAAGACACTACTAGGTGTCATGTGTGCGTCTAAGAGGAAACAGAAGCAGACGCTGTCTTCCCCACAGCTAGTGTCTGAGGCAGTTAAGACACGTGCACAAATTACCATGACCGAAGCTAGTGTTGGATATACATTATAAGAGAGGTTTAGAAAACCATAGAAGTTAGACAAGGGTGGGGAGGGAGCATCTGAGGTAGACCATGTAGTATGGGGTAGGTTCTTCCATAGTTGCTGATGTTAGACATACGATTTCAGGCAGCAAGGCATGAGGTACATTTGAGGGAATGGGAAAGAAGTATCATGCCAGGCCTGTTATACTTATGTGCATTGTCTCATTACATCCTTCTAACAACCCTTTCCTGACCAAATGACTTATTGTCAAAACTTGGACACTTCTGAGAGTGAAGCGGTGTGCTAACCACATGGGGTAGGCATATAGACAGGGACAGACCCAGAAAAACCAGGACATATGAGGCAGTTGATATTATCTTCATTTAACAAATGAGAGAAAGGAGGTTCTAAGTCACAGCTAGGAAGCGATAGAGCCAGAATTTGAAACCAGCTGTGGCCCTCAAACTGAGAGATCCATACTTTATTCTGTAAGCAATGGGGGCAGTTGAAGGGCTTGGAGCAGAGAACGCCGTGGTTATAACTGTGCAAGACCGGGGGGAGGCAGATACCGCAAATGGGGAGATTAGTTAGGAGATTGCCAAAAGAGGTTCAGGCGGGACATTGCAAGGGTCTGGATATAAGATGTTGACTTTGGGGATTTTTAAAGGAAGGGATAAATGTGAGACACATCACAAAGGAAGAAGTGACAAGCCTTGACTACTGGTCAGCTTTGGAGGGAGAAGAGTAAATGATGACTCAGGATTTCAAATTCTTTTAGTGAAAACATCATGTTAGCCAAAAGTAGCCATTGTAACCTAGAAAGGTTATGTGAGTTTTCATTAGCATTCTAGACTTAAGGGAAAATCTGCTTCTCAGTACAATTGACTTACTGACTTGTAATCATAAACAAATTATTTGATCTTCCTTTGCCCATATTTACTTACCTGTAAAATGTAATGTTGTCACTAAAAAGCCTCCAAAATAGCAGAGCTTGTCTGAATGTTTTTTTTTTACCTCCGTATTTTCAAAATTTCAAGTGCTTGCGCTCAGTAATGTGAAATTGAATCCCAGTGTTGAGTACACTCACTTTTATATTCTATTGGCAAAGCAATAATGATAGTATTGGTAAGGACGTGTTGTCTCCTGCTTCTGTTAACACCTATCACTAATTGCCAGATGAATTCTAATGCCTGCTTTATAACATTTTTTCTATAGTTGTCTTAAACTGCTTTTTAAATTGTCATTATTTTTTAAAGATTTTATTTATTTATTTGACACAAAGATAGAGCCAGAGAACATAAGCGGAAGGAATGGCAGAGGGAGAGGGAGAAGCAGGTTCTGCACTGAGCAAGGAGCCCGATGGGGGGCTCGATCGCAGGACCCTGGGATCATGACCGGAGCCGAAGGCAGACACTTAACCATCTGAGCCACCCAGGGGCCCCTGCTTTTTAAATTATTATGATTTGACTTTTTAATATGTTTATCTTAGCTCCGCAGAGACTGTAAAAAATACTCGAGGGACAGGAACATATATGTCCCTCTATTCTTCCTAATGCCTTGGAGGCACACAGGAAATATTTATTAATTTGATTTGACCAGTTCATATGGCACAATAAGACTGCTTCTACTTTGGTTTTATACATTATATTTTGTTAATATGGTCTCAGACAGCATTGGGTTTTTGGTAGCTACATCTTACTATGAGCTCGTAATGAGCCCAAGGCCTACTTTGTTCTCCAAGTATATGTCTGTCTCTCTCTTTTTCTTCTTCTTTAAAAAAACAAAAAAACCAAACCTTTCTGTCTCGGCTTTTACTCATTTTAAACATGAATGTTAAATTTTTATTTCTTGTTCCTCTTGTTAGGTTTAGCATTATCATACATATTTCATAAATATCTTTAAGTAATTAATAAAATATTGCTTGGTGTATTAGTTTTCTATTGCTGCATAATAAATGACCACAAATGTAGTGGCTCAAAACAATACCCACTGGGCGCCTGGGTGGCTCAGTTGGTTGAGCGACTGCCTCCGGCTCGGGTCATGATCCCGGAGTCCTGGGATCGAGTCCCACGTCGGGCTCCCTGCTCGGTGGGGAGTCTGCTTCTCCCTCTCCTGCTCCCCTCTCTTGTGCTCTCTCTCTCTCTCTCAAATAAATAAGAGAGCACATGAGAGGGGGGAGGGTCAGAGGGAGAAGCAGACTCCCCGCCGAGCAGGGAGCCCGACGTGGGACTCGATCCCAGGACTCCGGGATCATGACCCGAGCCGGAGGCAGTCGCTCAACCAACTGAGCCACCCAGGCGCCCAGTAAATAAAATCTTTTAAAAAACCCCCCAAAAACAATACCCGCTTATCTCACAGTTTCCATGGGTCATGAGTCTGTCATGGCTTAGCTGGGTCCTCTGCTCAGTTTCTCAGGCTGCAGTCAAGGTGTTGGCTGAGACCACAGTCTCATCTGAGGCTTGGCGTCTTTTTCCAAGTTTACATAGCTGTTGGTAGAATTTCGTTCTTTGCGGCTGGAGGATGGAGGCCCTCAGCTCCTCGAGGCCACCTGTAGCCCCCTGCCATGCGGCCCTCTCCGTGGGCACTTCGCAGCACAGCAGCTTGCTTCAAGGCCAGCAAGGGATGGAGTCTGTGTCAGGCCAGCAAGAAGGAATCCCATATACAGTGGTCCCCCTTATCCGTGGTTATGCCTTCCGTAGTTTCAGTTTTTTCCAGGATCAACTCAGTTTGGAAGCAGATGATCTTTCTGACATTTTGTCAGAAAGTCCATTCACCTCCCTTCATCTCATCACGTAGTCATCTTGTCATCTCCCAGCATCACAGCATAAAAAGGGTAAGTATAGTACAGTAAGATATTTTGAGAGAGAGAGAGAGAGAGAGAGAGCACGTTCACGTAACGTTTATTATAGTATATTATAATTGTTCTTTTATTAATCTCTTATTGTGTCTATACATTAAACTTTATCACAGGTATGTATGTATAGGAAAGAATATAGTATATATAAGGTTTGGTACTCTCCATAATTTCAGGCATCCATTGGGGGTTTGGAACATATCCCCCATAGATAAGAGGAGCGACTACTATGTGTGTGCACGCACACACACACGCACACACACACACACACCCCTAATGATGGGGGTGATCTTGCATTACCTTTGCTGTATTCTATTGGCTAGAAGCTAGTTCTAGGTCCTTCTCACACTCAAGGCAAGGGGATCATCCAAGGGCATGAACGCAAGGAGGTGGACGTTGTTGGGAGTCACCTACAAGTGTCTAGTACACTTGGCATAGAGCCGAATGAGGCTAATTGAAGACTTAGCAGCGTACCATTAATCCGTTAATGGACACTCACTGGGTAAGGCTGCTGTAGCAGCTGTGACTCTGTGACTTTATTGTCATCCTGCAAATTTTTTTTTCCGCCTTGCTTACAAAGATGTAATGAGATGATGATGATGTTCAGACCAATTGTGGGGTCTTTGACTGAGACGGAGAGCCCCGCAGCAGGAGTAGAACTGTGGAGACGGGGATTTCAGTTTGGATGCCTACAGATATCCAAGTAGAGATTCCTCTCCTCTGGGTCTGGGGCTTAGGAGAGGGTTTGGGCTTAAATAGAGATTTGGGACTCTTTCATGTACAGATAAAAGGAGCCTAGGGTATGTGTATAGTGTGAGAGGGGAAAGGTGCCAAGAGTGGAGTTCTGGGGAAACCCAGGTACTCTAAGTGATTCCCCTGACCTTCTACTCTAACAACCCAAACTTTTAAAAGAAGGAAGCAAATCATCTAGCTTCAGAGGAGAAGTTGGATTATTTTTGTTTGCTTCTGCATTCCTTTTTCCTCTCTTCCTGTCTATTCAGGTACTACTTATCCAATTATCCCCCTTTTCTCCTGGTATCTTCTTTTCCTTTCCACTGGACCCATTTGCTAGCCTGTCCCTAAACGTGTTGTGGTCTCCCTTTCCTGTGCCCACTAGCTACCAATACCTGTCCAGCTAGCCACTTAACCTTTCTGGGCCTCCATTTTCTCAAAGATTGAGGGACATGACGTAGGGAGAAGGTTATGATTGTTAAGTAGCCTCTTCCAGATCTGAATTCTTTTCTGCCATGTTGTTGTTCTCCTCTTTTCCCTTTTTGGTTCTGTTGACAGTTCAGTTCCTCTGAAACATCCCTCCCTTGGCCACTGAGTTATTGTACTCTTCTGGTTCTCTTTCTGCTTCTCTCTCCTGCTGCTTCTTTGCTTTTGCTTTCTTCTGCCCCCTAATTCTGCCTATATTTGGGAGTGTCACGTTCTTTGCCTTTTCTCTCTTTATACTCTCTCCCTCTGAGATTTCGTCTTCTCTCCTGGCTTTAGCTTTTTTGGTTTTTAATTATAGAAGTAATACACAATTACATGTTTATCTTAAAAAGATAATATAGAAGCATCTTGAGTGAAAAGTGAAAGTGTCCCTTCAACCTCCCCCTCAGAGGTAACCACCATGATCATGCTGGTGACCTTTCTTGTAGGGGTTCAGTCCCAGACCCATAAATTGAACCCCAAACTCTAGTTTTTTTCATCTGTGGCTACAATCAAGATACCCTCACTTGAATGCTTCACTATCAGCATGTCACATTAGTTAGCTGAATGACTTTGGTCATGTGGTTGATGTGATTCTTTCTGTGGTTGTTGCTGTTCTGTGGTTCTTTTGTGTCTAATATGTATTTCTTTCTGTGTCCTCAGAGCACCAAAGAGTAGATCTTCCCTATATGTTTGGGTGATCCTATTATTTTATGGCTGATAGGTTCTCAATTTGCTGATATGCACAGATCCAAGAAAATAGAATAATGCTGTCAAAACTTGCGATGAAAAGGTGGTTGAATAGGCATAGGGCCCAGTCATTGGGAACCAGACTTTGATCAGTAAATCAAAGGGTGCTACCATTAAAGGAGTAAATCATGGGTTCTAAAACTTAAATATCTTAATCTAAAATATTAGCTGCCAACGTCACTATTTGTGTGGAAATACTTTGACTGAAAAAGATGTATGGATAACCTCTGCAGTGTAATGGGTCATTTTACAAAATTATTTTCCACTATATGCATATTAAATGCAAATTAACTGGAAAGGTTATACCTTTTGAGAATCCAGATTGCCAGTGGAAGTTGATCACTCCATGTCCTATTGATGAGGCTGTGTCACAAGTAATGATGCACTGAAAATTGCAGATCTCCGTATAATCTTAATTCCAAAGGCATTTAAGGTAGCCGTGGTAGAAGATCCATAGTAGTGGTTCTCACCTGCGAACAGTTTTGCCCCTCTGAGGACATTTGGCAATGTCTGGAGGCATTTTTGGTTGTCACAACTGTGGGGGAATGTTACTGGCTTCTAGTGGGTAGAAGTTGGGGAAGCTGCTAAATATCTTATAATGCCCAGGCCAGTCCCCCTACAACAAAGTTACCTGACCCAAGATGTCAGCAGTGCTGAAGTTGAGAAACCCTGCTCCAGGGTGTTTGGGGTTAGGGGGAGATCCGTGCAGGTGGTCACTGATGCCCCTTTGTGTTTATGCTGATGTCCTGTAGTTCTTAACCTTGGAGGATATGATGATTGTTTGGATTTCAGTGACAGCAGCATAAATATCAGCTAGGCGAACGTTACTTTTCTAGGTATCTTAATTATTTGGTCATTAATGGAAATTATCCCCAAACTTTGTCAGTCCTTTTTTTTTTTTTCCCCAAGAGGTACTTAACGCCAGAATGCTTAAAGAGGGAGAAACAAGAATGCTAAGATCTGATGCGATTTCATCTTGAGTTATTGCTCTGGTGTACTCCATTTTAATTCTTAGTCCTGAATATTGCAGGTGACCTTATCTTAAACTGAGATTATAGCTCATGAGTTTAGGTGGGTTGCCCAAGGTCATGTATTGATTTGATTATAGAACCTGGTTTAGAAATCAGATTTCTTGATTTCTAGGCCACTGTTCCTTCAATTCTGCCATCGTTTCTGTATTGCTGCTTCTCTGCTTTGAGTCTCCTGAAGAGCAGGATCAAGTATGTCAAAGATCGGAGGGTCTCAGGTGCTGGGCATTTTGCAGGTGTACGTGAGAATATTCCACCTTACCAGTCGTCTAAAACAACGACAGCAGCCACAGCAAAAATAGCCCCAAATAAGGCAAAGTGGAACTTAAGGAGTTCTACTTTTTCACCTATTAGCATGGATGCAGTATTACAGCAAATGGGGGACAGAGCCTCAAGGAAGTGGTAGGGGTGAAAGGGTGTTAGTATAACACAGCTGGATGGCATTTCTCTTAGCTGCCATTTTGAAGAATGTTGCCTTCTGGGCTGACTTCCCAAATTCCATTTGGCTTGCACTTTGGAATTTTCAGTGGGCAAAAAAAAAAAAAAAAAAATTGATTTTCCATTGCTCCCAGCTGCCCTGCACGGTTTAATAGACAACTGTTTGAAAGAGAATAGAGGCAGCACTGATTTGCTTCATGAACTTGGGAAATATGCTTTATTTTTCATGTGCTCAGTTTCTTCATATAGTAAATGGAGGATGATGATGATGAAGGTAGTTAATGTTCATGGAGCCCTTATAGTTTGCCAGGTACTATTCTTAAGCCCTTTTATGCATATTATTAAAAGTCAGTACAGCTTTATAAGGTAAATGCCGTTCCCCCCCTTTTTAAATTGAGGACGCTGAGGCAGAGAGGTTAAGGTACTAGCTTTTATAGCTAATAAATAGTGCCTGGTATGAATCGAGGTATGCTGTTCATGGAAGGTACACACCAGATTTCAAAGAACTAATATGACAGAAAGAATATAAAGCATTTCAATAATTTTTAAAGTATTGATTACATGTTGAAGTGATAATATTTTGAATGTATTGGGTTAAGTGAAATTTATTACTAAAATTAATTTCACCGTATTTCTTTTCACTTTTCCTTTATTTTTTTTTTAAAGATTTTATTTATTTGACAGAGAGCAAGAGAGCACAAGCAGGGGGAGTGGCAGGCAGAGGCAGAGTAAGAGGGAGAAGCAGGTTCCCCGTTGAGCAGGGAGCCCGATGTGGGACTCGGGATCCCAGGACCCTGGGTTCATGATTTGAGCTGATGGCAGATGCTTAACGACTGAGTCACCCAGGCGCCCCCCTTTTCACTTTTCTTAATGTGGCTTCTGGGAAATTTAAAATTACACATGTGGCTGGCATTTTTATATTTCTTTTAGATGGCCCTTGTTTTATCAAGCTATCCTGGGGGTGGGTGATCTCTTGCCCTATTGTCATGTAGTTGAGACTGAAAGCTGAGGGAGGCTTAAAACTTAAATCTTTAGGCTAAAGTTTGCCGCTGTAGTCAGTAAGTCTCTAAGGTAGACATCAGGTCGATTCTCCAATGCTTGCATTATTAAGGGGTGGGGAGGGGGGATGCTTTTAAACATATATTAAGTTCTAAAATTTTAGTCTTGTATACATCTACTGAATGTGTAAGACACTTGATAATGTGGCTCAGATAAAAATCAGTGACTTGGACTTCGCCATCGAGGAGCTTATAATCTAGGAAGAGAACATGTACACACATGACTCTACATTAAATCGTATGTAATGAGTGGTAGAAACAAAGCACTTGGAATCCTAAGTGAACAAGAGGTCATTTGCCGCTATGGTGAGGAGGAGGGAAGGTTTGGGAAGGAGGTGACATTTGAGCTGGTTGGAGAAAGATGGATAGGATTTTAATAGAGGTCCCCTCTGTATTCAAAGGGACATGCAGAAATAGGTGACAAGTCATTGAGCTGGCATGGTTTTCTGCTTGCCAAAGGGAAGCTCTGCATTGTACAAGATGGAGAGAGGCCTGATACATCGAAATGGGGGATTTTTAAGGGCCCGTTTATGTTGTTATGCCTTGTTCAGCAGACCCCTTTCTTGCATATACATACAAATTTCCAGTCATGAAACAGACTACTTTATCTAAGTCTTTCTGATTTCTGATCTCCTGGATCAGCCAGGCAGCAAGTGTTGCTTAAGCACGTAGCTCGTGCCTATGCATGTGTTTTTGGGTACATATAGATGGATAGGCAGGCAGATGAATTATTTTTAAACTACAGTTACGATGGGCCAGCCTTGAAATTTAGATTAACATGAATTTATTCTTCCAAATTGTCTGATATCTCAAGCAAATAATTGTAGCGTGGGAGGAGGGAGTACAGGGCCAGAAAGCGGCCAGAAATGTTGCTCTAACAGAAGATTCTCCACCTTGAAATGGAAGAAGTGGAAAAAATACTCTCCTCACCCCCCACCAATACTACTGTGTTTACTTCTGACCTTTCCTTCCACCTACCAGTTGTTCATCAAATTGATTGGTTTAGATTTGTGTGGAAGTCATTTGGCACGAAAAGACTTTGGGATATCACTTTCAAGATAAAAATCCGGAAAAAAAAAACCCCTCTAGAGCCTTAAGTATGGGGACTCCGGACTCTGTACTTGCAGGGCCTTTGTCTTCTTGGGGGATTTTTGTTTGTTTTATGCTAATAGAGTTTTGTCCCATTGATGTAGAGGATGTTCCAGTGACTCTTGCTTTCTGGAGAATATCATACAGTTCATTGGCTTTTCCTTTCATAGAACCCTAAAATGTTAAAGCCGCAAAGGGATACTCTTGTAGAAGGTTACGAAGTCCCTAGAAATGAGAATCCAGCTCTCCTCTTTAAAAAAAAGTAATGTGATATGTTCTTATTATAACCAGGAAGAAGTGGGGTCAGGGGAGGGGGTATTGTGAGCCTACATTTATATTCTTGCCTCTGGCTTCGCAGATGTCGGGAACGGACCTGTTTCTCACAGTAATATTTATGATTTTAATGACATTTAAATCTTGATTCCATCTGGCATTTCCTTTGGGATGAGCTATGAGGTCAAAAACTAGGGACGCCTGGGTGGCTCAGTCAGTTAAGCGCCTGCCTTCGGCTCAGGTCATAATCCCAGGGTCCTGAGATCGAGCCCCGCATCGGGCTCCCTGCTCAGCGGGGAGCCTGCTTCTCCCTCTGCTGCTCCCCCTGCTTGTGCGCACGCTCTCTCTGACAAATAAATAAATGCAATCTTAAAAAAAAAAAACCCTCCAAAAAACCCCCAAACTAACTTTTCCCCCCAAATGTCACCCCTCTTGTTTTATAAATGGGGAAAGCGAGTCTTAAATTGTAATTTATCCAGTCACTGGGCTGGCTAGGGGCAGAGCTGTTTCTTATGACTGTCAGACTAGTGCTCATTCTTTTGAGACAGATAGATTTGGGCATGACTTTGGGGTCTGGTGCTAACTGGCCTTTCACACGGTATGTAAAACAGGGCTCTGATAAATAGATACGGGAATCCTACCCGCCCGTCTGCCCCTGCACACCACCCACCGTTTCACCCAGCTGGCTGCAATTTCTAGGTTCTGCCCCTTGTGGTCAGTTCAGACCTCATGCTCGTGCTACAGGCTGGCTGTTGCCCATGTTTATAAAGCGGTCAAAACTCTACCTCCTTTTGTAGCAAACTCTGCTGCTTTTTTTTTTTTTAAAAGGTTTATTTATTTATTAGAGGGGGGAGGGGCGGAGGGAGAGAGAGGGAGAGGGAGAATCCAAGCACACCCCCCTCCCGCCCCTCCCCCCCCCCCGCCCTGAGCGCACAGCCTGATGTGCGGCTCGATCTCACGACCCATGAGCTATGATCTGAGCCAAAATCAAGTTAGACGCTTAATGGACCGAGCCACCCAGGCACCCCGCAAGCTCTGCTTCTTAAACTCCAGCCAGAACCCAGCAGATGGGAACGCAGATATTTGTAGAAACCCAACAAAGCACTTCTACAAGATCAGTGCTCTGACCCCTGAGCTATGAAGCCTTCTCTTCAAAGCACTTTTATTTTACAGGATTGGCGTGTTTGAAGGCTTCTGACAAGCTGTTCAGACAGTACCCACCCCCAACTCCCTTGAGATGCCATAAGCATGGCCATTGGTACAAGTCTGAGATAATTTGGCTGCTTCTGAAAACAGGTTGCTTATTGTGATGACCTTGGTTTATTTTCCTCTAAGTTATTTCTCAGAAATTTGTCTAATTTGACTCAATATTTTATCTTCTGTCTCTGCTTTTAACCATGTACTGCATACTCCAAAGACAGTTCAAGTTAGCAACTATTAAACTGACTTTCAACTTGGCAGGTTTCTTTCTTTTTTAATCTTTAATGAAGGAAAACCCTACTCTTATTTCCCCAGAGGTAGAAATCTCAATTTATGTGGTTTGAGCAGAGAAAACTTGTTAATTAAAACTGTCAAAGTATAGTGAGCTTTGAGATTTTAATGTATGTTGCATCAGTTGATGGGGGCAGGGGTTGGAATAGGAAATAGTTCAGAGGTACTTTTGTGATGCGGTTATGATGACACTAATCTTCTGGTGGATTTTCAAACTGCAGATTTTGGTAAAGCCAAAATCGATCCAAATGTGTCGAGAATTGTGCTACTATCTCCAAGGTCTGTCTTAGCTCTTTGGGCATTAATGCTGTTGCTTTCACTCGCAAACAGCCTATTTTAGGGCCTTACAGCTAATATTTTCTGTTTGTTTTGCTTTGTCTTAGTTGTTTTCAGTGTAGGGGCTACGTAGACCGAACAGGCAACGGCATAGCTCATTTCATAACTACGCACGTTGCATTATGCTTTATTCCCCCTCACTCTTAAATCTAGGATAAAACCAACACTGTGGAAATATGGTGAAAATACTCTTCAGGAAAGCAAAGGAGAGCAGAGGTTTAGGGAATCAAATAAACAGCCATTACAAGACTAAAAATAGACGTGTAAGAAAGATTTTGACAGCAATGTCCCTTACCTGCCTAGTAAACTATAAATTTTTAAAAATGGTTCTTTTTCGTTTTGTTTTTGGACCAGAGCCATACCACTTCCGGGAGGGCGTTGCTTTGTGTTTCCAGTCCAAACCAGCCCGTCATCCAAGATTCCTAGAATCCTATTATCTTACATTTGCTCTAGTGCAGCCTCTGACTCAGGCTAGCAGTCTACTCAGCCTGCAGTGGCCTGACTGGGTCATCGTTCCCGTTACCCCACAAGTCGTGGCTCTGGAGTGGGGCTGCCTGAATTGGGATTCTAGCTCTGACACTTGACTAGCTGTGGTTATAGCCTTGGGCAGGTTGTTTAACCCCTCTGTGCATTAGTTCTCTTGTCTGCAAAATGGGGATAATGGTGCCCACCTTACGGGACTGTTGTGAAGATTAAGTCAGATAATAAATGTATAGTCCTTATTATATGTCTACTAGCACATTCTTTTTGCTCTTACCATTACTGATATTCCATTGACATGAAGATTGAAATGTTCGAAAATCCTTCCTTATTTTGAGCTGCAATCTTTTTGTAATCACTAACCCTTGTGCTGCACAGAAAAAAATCGAACCCTTCCCTGACTTGCCAGCTTTTAGGTATTTGGACAGGGAAAGAGACAAGTGTGAAAGCACACTGTAAATTGTAGAGTGTTGTGCTATCTACGATGGAGTATTTAGTGTTGTTATATCGTGGTCTACGTTGATAATTACATAATTATATTTAACCTGTCCCTTCCACCTGCCACATCTCATCTTTTTTTTTTTTTAAAGATTTTATTTATTCATTTATTTGAGAGAGTGAGAGAGAGAGAGAGCACATGAGAGGGAGGAAGGTCAGAGGGAGAAGCAGACTCCCCGCCGAGCAGGGAGCCCGATGCGGGACTCGATCCCGGGACTCCAGGATCATGACCTGAGCCGAAGGCAGTCGCTTAACCAACTGAGCCACCCAGGTGCCCCGCCACATCTCATCTTTTCCAGGCTAAATATCTTGTGTTCCTTCTAGTGTTTTTCATATAATAGGGTTTCCGGATAACCATCTTAGCTGCCTTACTTGGGATAGATTCTCCTTTATTCATGTCTCCTTTAAACCATGGCCCCTAGGACTTGACTTGGTCCTATATATGGAATGAGAATCGTGCAGAGCATAGTGATAATGTAATATTTACCTCCTCCCTCCCGTCCCTTAAAAATCTATACTTCGTTAATGAACTGGAATATTGTGTCAGGTTGAGGGAATATTGTCATTCTTTTGGCCAAAGACCCTTTTCAGATGAAGTCCCATTAAACCTGTGGAATATTTTAAAAACAGCATTCACTTATTTTTTCACCAGATGGTTTTTTGGACCCTCTTCTTTGTGCCAGGCACTGTGCCGTGTGCTGGGGAATACAACCGTGGCTTCCACCTTTGCCTCTGCTACATTTCAGTCTCCAGTCCGGCCTGATGATATTTTTGGATTCTAGTTCTATTTGAAAACAGATTCACTGGGTCTCTATGTTTTATATCATTCATAAACTTAGTGAACATGCTTTCTCTGTCCTCTTTAGCTTGTTGGGTTAAAAATGGCATGTCAGTAGTACCAAGTACAGAGCCCTGAGATAAGCAACTAGGTTTCAATTGTACCAAATTGACATTGGTACAATCCATAGCGCTTAGTTCAGATTGTGTGTAGGTGTGTGTGTGTGTGTGTGTGTGTGTGTGTGTATAGCTCTATGAAGTCTTAGCACATATATGGGTTTGTGTAACCCACCACCACCATCAAGATACTCCATTTTACCATCACTACAGGACTCCCTTGTTCCATCCCTTTGTAGCCACATCCCTTCCCCCTCCCCACCCCTACTCCCTGACAACTGTTCACGCTCTCTATAACTATGTTATTTCACAAATGTCACATAAATGGAATCATGCAATATATATCCTGTTGAGATTGGCTTCTCTCAGCATAATTTTCTGAGGTTCATCCACGTTGTTGCGTTTATCAGTAGTTTGTTCCTTTTTCTTGCTGAGTAGCACTCTATTAGCATTCTTTTTGAGTTAAGGTTATTCAGTCAATCATGAGTCAGCCTACCTGTATAACAGTGCAGGGCACATCTCACGGTCTCAGATGAATGTATTCTATAGGGAGAAATGTCTTCAGTGCCTTGCTGATACTCAAAACCACTTAGTTGGTGGCACTGCCTCAATCTACCAGTCTTGCTACCTGATCGTTGCTCATAACCACCAGCTTAATACTCCACCGAAGACTGTTTTTTCCATCAAGATCAGCAGTCTTTGATTTCTGAGCTATTTTAGAAATGTCTGGCTTTTGAAAATTGGGCTCTTGTCAAACTACAGTATTCCTCAGTTTTGTAGCGGGCCATGATTTTTCAGAGATTACCAGCAGTGTTCTCGATCAGGAATGTTGGTTATCTCAGTACCATGGGATATCCTTGATGTGGGCCCATGGGCCCAAATTCATTTTCAGCTGCTTGCTGTTCTCAATATCTCAGCATCTACTGGGCCCTGATGAACTATTATTCATGTTTATGCTACCGTTTCCAATTTGAAAATTATCCTTATCATTTAAGTGGAATAGAAATAGGAATCAGGTCATCTCACTGGTGTTCTTGCTTGCTCACTTGCTCTGTCACCTGTTCACATATATCTTCTATTTAGGGTCAGTGATCTTACCTTGAAATCCAAGCTTGCTATAGCTACATTGCTGTAGTTCCTGTAGCCTGCCAGCCTGTTTCCTGTGTAGCTCCACTGCGTTCTTTAGCTATTTCTCCCTTTTTTTTTTTTCCTTCAAGAACATGGAGAATTGATGATATTATGAGAACAACTCCCCCCTCCAATCTTTTATTCTTAAACAGTAGTCCACTGAAGAGCCACTGTGGTCCCTTGTAGAAACTTTCACTCCCAGTATCTGGGGAATATCTTGGTACCTGTCACTTTTTTGTCCTTGGTCACTGCTGAATAGTAATTAAGACGACATGGCTCTATTTCCTAAATTTTCTTTCACTTCTCTTTTTACCAATCAGTTCTTCTTTCTTGGTCAAACTCATACAGAGCTGTAGCTCCCCTGGCTGCTTCCTTGGCATCCTAAAGGCTGAAATGTCCCTTTATAACTTCAGCACAGCCATGTCCCTTTCATAGGCATATGGTCTCCTGGCTGACACTCCCTTCGAATGTCTCCTGTGCCCCTCAGAACTCCTGTTCTTTGGTCATTCTTTGGTCAGTGAAGAAATGTCCATATATCCTCAACCATTTTTTCTGGATTTCTTTGTCTCAATGACTCTATTTTCTTCACGGAAGTTGCCCATGGTTGTAATTTCTCAGTCTCAAAGCTAGCTTCTGGTGCCGGGACATTGTTCAGCAACTTTCCTTTCTGCTTATTCTTTAATATACATGCCATCAGGTATTGTACTGACTCTCTTCATTGGCATAGACCAATCTTTGGGTGACTTGCTCACATTCTTTGGGAACTCTGGCACCTGGGTTAGTATTCTATGCTCTCCTGACTCCGGGCGTCATCTTAGACCATGTCAGCGGCCACACGGATACATCATCAAATGCTCCAGCATAGCACTTCCTGGAACTGGAACTGTTCTACTTCTGATATTTCAAACTCTGAAATTCAGCTTTTTGACTAATGTCTCGAGCCCTGCATGTCTCCTATTCTCTTGCTCTTACAGAACCTCTTTGCCCTCATTGACACTTCCCAGTCCCTTTTCTTGTCTTCCTTGACTCTCGGTACTCTCCTGCCTCGACGGTCTTCCCCACTCAATCACCCGTTTCCCACCCACATTCAACTCTGTTGGCCATTTGATATTAATCCCCACCAGTATCCTCAGTTCCCTTATGTCCCTCTTGCTTCCCTGCACCTGCCCTGCCAGTCCCCAGACCGAGATGGACTTTAGCATCTGTTTTCTTCTGTCTCATTCCCAGGCTGCCGAGTAGTACTCGGGAAAATCGTTTCACCATGCTGATTATATCCATGACCAAACTGTGATTTCTGACCACAGCTGGATCCTCAATGGCTGCTCACTAATCCTTTTTTACACATTCCTAGTTGGTTCCTTTTTCCAGTTTCCCACAGCATCTGTTGCATTTTCTTACTATACCCTTTCGGTGTCCCAGTTTAGCCCTCCCTACCCCCAACTCCCCTCAGCAGATAATCTAGCTACATACTTCCCTGAAGAGATAGAGCCCATTGGTTACAAACTCTTCTCTTTCCCTCAGAAATGTTTATTTCCATGGCTACTTTTATCTTCATTCTTTTTGTATCGTCTTCTCCAAGGCTAACCCGTCTTTTTGCATATCCCCGGATGCCTCCTTACAGATACTCTGTTCCATTAATCTCTCCTTTCTCACTCTTGTATCTTTAGTATTTTTTCTCAAAGAGCTCTTTTTCTTCTGTCTATAGACATATCCAAGAATCCCTCTTCCACCTACTTCCCAAGCATCTCTTAATTCTGCCATTCCCGTAGACTAATGGGATATTTTTTATACTTCATCTTTCTGTCATCAGCTCATAGAATCTGCTTTGTACACCCTTCCCTCTACTAAAGACTGACCTTTCATAGGTCAATAGGGACTTCAAAATTCAGGTTGGGTGGATTGGACGCCCTGAGATACAGAAAACAGAGGAGGGAATGGGTGTGTGTGTATGTGTATGTGTGTACGTATGTATGTACGTACATATGTACATCCATACACAGAGTTGCCCATGCCTGTTTAAGAGGGGAAAATAAGTATGAGGGAGAGGGATAGAATTCAATACTGTACCTTTCTTCTGTTCCAGGGAAGTTCACAGCATGATCCAATAGCATCACTTCTTTCTCTTTGCTTTTATTCTCAACCAACTGTTATGCACCATGTTTTCACCATCTGGTTTGTTGAAGTCCATAAGAAAGTACCACCATTTTACTATAAGTGATGATGATGATGATGGTAGTGTCCACCTTTTGGGTGCTCACTATATACCACACACTGTGATATTTATTTATTTATTTATTTATTTATTTATTTATTTATTTTTAAAGATTTTATTTATTTATTTGACAGAGAGAGACAGTGAGAGAGGGAACACAAGCAGGGGGAGCGGGAGAGGGAGAAGCAGACTCTCCACCGAGCAGGGAGCCTGATGTGGGGCTTGATCCCAGGACCCTGGGATCATGACCTGAGCCGAAGGCAGAGGCTTAATGACTGAGCCACCCAGGTGCCCCTGTGATAGATATTTAAATGCATTATAACCTTTAATCTTCATGATAGCTTAGTGAAATAAGTATTCTAATATCCATTTGATGGATGGGCCAATGAAAGTTCAGAAAGAGTAAGTGTCTCAACCAGGATCACATGCCAAGTGAGAGGCAGCACAAGGGAGTTGAGCCCTGGTCATCCTGGCTTCAAATTTCTCTTTTAACTGTTCCTACCTCCTATGATCTAGTACCAGATGCCGTCTCACTAGCTCTTGATGATGATAACCGTGAGATCATATTTGCTTTCCCGTGTTGTGAGTACCCTGTGACTTTGTAACTGCTCCTCTGTTAAATCAGTCTGTGGACTTCTTCAGCCCTAGGAATGACTTCTAGCTCTTTTGTCCAGTTTTCTCCGGAAGAATAGTAGGTATCTCTTCCACAAAGAAAGTTTTTCTTTCTGTGTCACATTTTTTAAAAAAGATTTTATTATTATTTGAGAGAGAGAGAAAGTGAGCAAGAGAGGAGAGGGAGAGAGAGCACAAGCCAGGGGAGAGGTGGAGGGAGAGGGAGAAGCAGACTCCTCACTGAGCAGGGAGCCTGATGCGGGGCTCGATCCCAGGACGCTTAACTGACTGAGCCACCCAGGCGCCCCTCTGTGTCACATTTTTATTGGTGGTATTTTTACCCTTCCCTTAGCCTTTTCCTTTGAGTCCCTATTTATCATGTTAATGAATCTCTAGAAAAAATCATTTCTTCCTGGTCTGTGTGAAATTTTCTCTATCCCTTGCTGGAAGTCCCATCATTCTGAGATCTTAAGTAATTGTCCAGAAAACCACATCCTATTCTTTGACATCATCTAAGTAGTAAGATATTCATTGCCCATATCTTCCCTTCTAGTCAAAAGTTAATGACCTTCAAACAGGAGGAAGGGGTGAAAAGCTTCCACAGTGCCCCTAAAGTGTTCAGTTTTCTACCCAAGCTTTCAGAGTCAGTAGATACAGTCCAGATTCTTCTTGGTTGTATAACTCGTTACCAGATCTAAAAATTTGCAGGACTAAAAATAAACTGGAAGGTGGCTGGCACCCATGTCCCTCTCAGTGAAAGAGTCAAAAATGCCCAGGATGGAAGAATCAGCTGGGACTGAAAAGAAAAAAAAAAAAAAGGCAGCCCTGATGTCACTTGGGCTGGGAGGACAGACACAGATAAAGACAACTGCAGACTTAACAGGAAACACTGTTTCTCCCAAAGTCATGCAGCAGCTGTAAAAAGCCACAAAGACACCCTCTTTCAGTAAATACTGCTTTCTTGTCGATGATGCCCCAGACGCACTGGGCTATGTCCCTCTATTACTGGAGACTCCCAATTTCTGAGCTGCCCTTGCCTCAGAACAGCATCCAGTCAATCCCTAGTTTATCCCAGCTTCTAATCTTGCCTCAGAGATAATAACCAATCCAGAACTGACCCCTGCTTTCCTTATATCTTCCTCAGAATCATTCAGCAGGAACCCCAAAGATACTTCCTTGATCCCTTTTGGTCCCCTCCTCTCATGGTTCCTCTGGACTCCCCTCCCTTATGATGAGTAAGTAAATGTGACTTGGTCAGACTACAGACTTGTCCTTGGTGGTCTCTGGCAGATTAAGCTTTAAATGTCAGTCGCACCTTGAGAGAGCTTCCCCCAAATGAAAATTTGGCCTGTTTGATTAAGTTCAGGCCTAGACCACTTCCATATTTCCTGCCTTGAGAATGAAGGTCCCACCGCCTTCCTGGCTCAGCCCTGGTAAGGTGCTGGTAACAGACTGATACGGTACCATCTCAGCCTAGAGGCAATAGCATGAGCTAAAAACCCAGTATTAGAACAATATTAGGGGCTTGACGTACCCAGTTCAGTACTATACATGGTGGTAAAAGGGATACAGACTTAATGAGCAGCCAGGCAGTGACTCCAGAAGGAGGGGAGCCGTGAAAGAAGTGAAGGGCATTCATTGGTTTAAAAGTTATTTTTAAGGAAGTGTTTGAGTTGGGGTGGGTTAGAGGGACAAGAGCAAGTGATTCTGGGTAGAACAGAATGACTTGTGTAAAAGGATGGAAGGCAGGATGAACAAGTCATGTTGGAACAATAGCCCTTCTCTTGAGATTGGAGAAACAAGGAACGAGAAAGCTTGCATTTGGTGACCTTTCTTCTCAGTGAAGTGTATGGTTTGAGGGCTGGGGAGAGGCTGATTGCAACGGATGACCATCAGAATAACATAAAACTAGTCTCGAATGGAGGAGGAACAGAAATGTCTAGCAGTACCCAGGGCAGAGTGGTGACCACTTGGCTGCTTCTTTTGAAGGCACTTTACTTGTTGCCTTTGGGGAAGGTGCTTTCACCTTCTGCTCACCTGGACCACTCACAAGGAGAGACTACTTCCTGCTTGATTCTGGTCTTACATTAAGAAAAAGGGAGCACAGTTTCCCTCCTTAGAAGGGATCTCAGGACAAATATTACAAACCAGGTCAGTATTGCCCTCAAAAGAGAGATGACAGGTGAGTTCTGTCAGAGTTACCCCGAAGACCTGTGCCGTTTCCCGGTGAGGCCATTTAGAAGAGAGTCCACATTCCTCCTGTTTGTGGACCTTTAAGTCTTAACCTTTTCTCGAAAGATTTTTATTTAATTTTTTTAAGTAATCTCTACACCCAGCGTGGGGCTCGAACTCACACCCCGAGCTAAAGAGTTGCATGCTCCACCGACTGAGCCAGCTCGGTGCCCCAAGTCTTGTCTTTTTTCTAATTATCACCAGGAAGTGCTAAGGAATGCCTGCATGGCATCATCATTTTGGCTGAAACCAAAGTGGTAAACTAGCACCTTTCTTATCTTGGGCAACTTCATTGAAGTTAGCTAACTGGTTAGGTGGTAACTACCTCTTTTGAGTCTTTTATTCCCTATTTGGATGTGATGCATGTTGCATTTTTTTAAAAGATTTTATTTATTTATTTGACAGAGAGAGACCCAGCCAGAGAGGGAACACAAGCAGGGGGAGTGGGAGAGGGAGAAGCAGGCTTCCCGCAGAGCAGGGAGCCCAATGCGGGGCCCGATCCCAGGACCCTGGGATCATGACCTGAGCCGAAGGCAGAAGTTCAACGACTGAGCCACCCAGCGCCCCGCATGTTGCATTTTTACTCTGACTTTAAAAATGAAAGTATTAAGTATGGTAAATTTGCCATGGTCTGGAAGAATATTTGTTCAGTAACCATTTATTGAGCACCAACCATGTGCCAGAAAGTGTCAAGTGATGTTTTGAATAACTGAACTGCTTTTGTTCAAATCAGAGTGGCAAACTACTTACAAGGTATGTTCTTTAGAAAGAGCTGTTAAAGGAGAAGTAGTTGAGAGACTACACCTTGAAAAGAAACTTCATTAATCCCATCCAAATGTTAAGTAAAATCGGTGTATTTTAGCGAAAGGTGTGGCCTGAAATAGACTTTCCAGTTACTGTTTTAATGAACAAGTAGCAATTTAGTGCCAGGCTCTGTTCTAAGCATCTTACAAATATTAGCTCATTAATCCTCACAACAGCCCTATGAGGTGGATACTATTTTCACTCCCATATAATAGATGAAGAAACTGAGTCACATAGAGGTTTAGTAGCTTGCCCAACGTTAACAAGGCTGTTAAGTTCTGATGTTGGGAGTTGACTACGGGCAGTCCGTGCTACCTGTACTGAGCTGCAAATAGGTTCTTTCTGAGGGACCTGTAAGGGTAATTTGTTCCAGTGGACTTGTCATGCCCCCTGAAATCCTGCTTGTGCAATTGATGTATTTATCAAACTCCTTTATCCCCGTATAAAGATTTTTCTACCCAACTCTAATCCAGATTATGACAAAGCCTGAATTAATGGTATTTATTTTTAAATTTTGTTATTTTTTGCTAAGTTTTTGAGTACTTACTCTGTGCCAGACACTTGTCTCCAGGTCTCATTCTTTCAGCCATCACACTGTTCAGTTTCTCAAGCCCTCCCTTCCATTGCTCCCTCAACAGCGGATCTCTACGGACCCCACGCGGGATGACTATCCTGCCTCAGTCTATTGGTGACCCAGTCTCCAAAGTTCAGGGAAAACCCTTTCTCGAAGTATATCAGTATGCACAATGACTGAAAATTGTGTCATGTACAATAAAATATATGTGCTCTTGGGGCACCCAGCAGCAGGATTGAAATAAACCAGTCAGCAGTCACATGTTGCTCTTTCCACTTGGAAGGTGAACACGTGAAATCATCCTCCTCCTCAGTTTAAAACCAGGAGCACTGAAGTAGCAAAGGGGCTGAAGGATCTGCTTGGGCTTGGTGTAATGATTTGTGGGACTCTGGCTTTGAGAACGTGTGATTTTTATCTATTTTTATCAGCTTTATTGAGACATGGTGACATACAATAAACTGCACATATTTATAATCTACAATGTGATAAGTTTTGTGATAAGTTTTGAAGTACATATACACCTGTGAAACCATCACCATAATCAAGATCAACTATCCATTACTTCCAAAAGTTTCTTCCCAGTCTTTTTTCTTTTTAAGATTTTATTTATTTGAGAGAGAGAGAGAGAGAACACAAGCAGGGAGAGTGGCAGGCAGAGGGAGAGGGAGAAGCAGGCTCCCGGGAGCCCAGTGTGGGGTTGGATATGAGGCTCGATGTGGGGCTCAATCCTAGGACCCCGGGATCATGACCTGAGCTGAAGGCAGATGCTTAACCGACTGAGCCACCCGGCGCCCCTTCCCAGTCTTTTCTTAGTTTCTCCCTTGACCCTTCTCAGCCAGCCCCCAGCCAATCTGCTTTCTATCACTGTGTGATAGAAATAATTTGCATTTCTTAGAGTTTTATGTAAATGGAATCATACAGTATGTAGTCTCTGTTGTTTGGCTCCTTTTGTCTAGCATATTTATTTTGAGATTCATCCATGTTGTATGTATCAGTGCGTTGGTTTTTATTTCTGTAGTATGGACATACCACAATTTATCTATTCCCCTATTGATGGACACTGGAGTTGGAGTTGTTTTTGGTTTTTAGCTACTATGAATAATGTTACTGTGAACATTTGTGAGCAGATCTTTTTATGGACATATACTTGTATTTCTCTTGGGTAAATAGCTAAGTTTGGAATGACTACATCATACAGTTAAGCGTATGTTTAATTTTGTTAAGAAACTGCCACACCATTATCCAAAGTGTTTGCTGATGGGAATGTAAAATGGTAGAGTCAATGACTTCCAGTTGCTCCATATCCATACCAATACTTGATGTGGCCAGTGTATTTAATTTTAGCCATTCTAGTAGGTGTGTAGTTGTATCTCACTGTAGCTTTAGTTTGTCTCTTACTTTTAACTTGTGTCATATTTAAAGTGTTTTTTTTTAATAGACAGCATATAGTACATAAGTTCTTGCTTTTTAAAAATCAGTCTGTATATTTCTGCCTTTCTTTGATTTGTTTAGACTATTTACATTTTAAATATTAACTCTTCATACAACTCACCTATTTAAAGTATACGATTTAATAGTTTTTTTTTTATTTTGTTCAGAGTCGTGCCGCCATCACCACAATCTTATTTTCGAACATTTTCATCACCCTGAAAGAAACCCTGTATCCACTAGCAGTCAATCTCACTCTCCTTTCCCCCACACCAGCCCTAAGTCAGCCCTAATCTACTTCTTGTCCCCGTGTATTTGCCTATTCTGGATATTTCCTTTAAATGGATTCGTACAGTGCGTGGTCTTTTGTGACTGGCTGCTTTCACTTTGCATAATGTTTTTTTTTTAATTTTTATTTATTTATTTGACAGAGAGCGATAGAGGGAACACAAGCAGGGATAGAGGGAGAGGGAGAAGCAGGCTTCCCGCTGAGCAGGTTGCCTGATGTGGGGCTTGATCCCAGGACCCCGGGATCATGACCTGAGCTGAAGGTAGATGCTTAATGACTGAGCCACCCAGGTGCCCCAACTTTGCATAATGTTTTCAAGGTTCATCCATGTTGTAGCATGCATCAGTCCTTCATTCATTTTTTGGCTGAAAAATACTCAATTATGTAGATATGCCACATTTTGACAGTTAGTTGATGGACTTCGGAGTTGTTTCTACTTTTGGGCTATTATGAATAATGCCACTATGAACATTCACATGTAAGTTTTGGGGTGGCTCTATGTTTTCATTTCTCTTGGCTATATACTGAGGAATGGAATTGCTGGGTTGTATTGTAACTCTGTTTACTCTTTTGTGAAATTGCCAAAATGTATTTTTTTTTTTTCCTAAAGCAGCTGCATCGTTTTCCATTTCCAGCAGCAATGTGTGAGGGTTCCAATTTTAACACATCCTTGCTAGCACTTGTTATTGTCTGTCATGGGATGTCCTTTCCATTTATTTAGGTCTTGTTTAATTTCTTCTAAAAATGTCTTGGAGTTTTCAGAGTACAGATTTTATACTGCTTTTGTTAAAGTTGTTCCCAAGGATTTTATTACTTTTGATGGTATTATAAATGTATTTTTTTTTCTTAATTTCATTTCAGCTTGCTCACTGCTAGTGTGTGAAAATGCTGTTGATTTTTGTATGTTGACCTTGTGTTCTACAGCCTTGCTGAACTCATTTATTAGTTCTAAAAATGTTTTGGTGAATTCCTTAGGATTTTCTGTATACATGATCATGTCCCTTGTATTTACCAATAGTTTTATTTCTTACTTTCCAATCTGGATGCCTTTTATTTATTTTTCTAGCCTAATTGCCTTGGCTAGAACTTCTAATAGAGTATTGAATAGAAGTGGTAAGATTGTATGTCCTGTCTTTTTCCTGATTTTAGGGAGTAAGCATTTGGTTTTTCACCATTGATTATGTGTTAGTCTGGGTTTGTAGTTGGTCTTTAATCATGTTGAGGAAGTTCTCTTCGATTCCTAGTTTATTGATGGTTTTATCGGAAAAGACCCCACATAGCCAAAGCAATCTTGAAAAGCAGAGCCGGAGGCATCACAATCCCTGACTTCAAGCTCTATTACAAAGGTGTAGTCATCAAAACAGTGTGGTACTGGCACAAAAACAGACACATAGATCATAGAACAGAATAGAAGACTCAGAAATGAGTCCACAACTATATGGTCAAATAATCTTCGACAAAGCAGGAAAGAATATCCAATGGGAAAAAGTTTCTTCAACAAATGGTGTTGGGAAAACTGGACAGCTATAAGCAAAAGAAAGAAACTGGACCACTTTCTTACACCACACACAAAGGTAAATTAAAAATAGATTAAAGACCTAAATGTGAGACAGGAAACCATAAAAATCCTAGAAGAGAATACAGGCAGTAACCTCTTTGACATTAGCTGTAGCAACTTCTTTCTAGATACGTCTCTTGAGGCAAGGGAAACAAAAGCAAAAATAAACTGTTGGGACTACATCAAAATAAAAAGCTTCTGCACAGTGAAGGAAACAGTCAATGAAACTAAAAGGCAGCCTACAGAATGGGAAAAGAGATTTGCAAATGAAATATTTGATAATGGGTTAGTATCCAAAATATATAAAGAACTTCTAGAACTCAACACCCCCAAACTGAATAATCTAATTAAAAATGGGCAGAAGACATGAGCAGACATTTCTCCAAAGAAGGCTTCCAGATGGCCAACAGACACATGAAAAGATGCTCGCTTATCATCAGGGAAATACAAATCAAAACTACAATGTGATATCACCTCATAGCTTTCAGAATGCCTAAAATCAACACAAGAAACAACAGGTGTTGGTGAGGATGCAGAGAAAGGGGAACGCTCCTACACTGTTGGTGGGAATGCAAACTGGTGCAGCCACTCTGGAAAACAGTATGGAGGTTCCTCAAAAAGTTAAAAATAGAAATAGCATATGGTCCAGCAATTCCATTACTGGGTGTTTACCCAAAGAAAATGAAAATACTAATTTAAAAAGATATGTGCACCCCTGTGTTTATAGCAGCATTATTTACAATAGCCAAGATGTACAAGCAGCCTAATTGTCCATTGATAGATGAATGGATAAAGAAGATGTGAGATATCAAATGGAATCTTACTCAGCCGAAAAAGGAATGAAATCTTTCCATTTGCAACAACAGGGATGGAACTAGAGTGTATTATGCTAAGTGAAATAAGTCAGAGAAAGTCAGGTACCATATGATTTCATTCATATGTGGAATTTAAAGAAACAAAGCAAATGACCAAAGTGAGAAAGAGAGAGAGGGAGAGAATGGCAAACCAAGAAATAGACTCATAACTATCGAGAACAAACTGATGGTTACCAGAGGGGAGGTGGGTGGGGGCATGGGTGAAATAGGTGATGGGGATTAAGGATTAAGTGTTGGGATGAGCACAACACTGTTGTATGTAAGTGATGAATCACTGAATTCTACACCTGAAACTAATATTACACTGTATCTTAACTAACTGGAATTAAAATAATTAAACTTAAAACTTAAAAAAAAACTTAAAAAAAAAAAAAGAAAAGGGTGTGGCAGCCCCTGCCCTAGGAGTGAGCTGGGGTGAGGGTGATCAGGGCCCAGCGTTCTTGGCCTGCTGCACCTGGAGCAGTTTCTGCCCTGCAAGTGGGAACTCGGTAAGGGAGGGGAGATTTGGTCTTTTCGGCTGTGCCTGATCGGGCTACAACTTCTGCAACGCCAAGGGGCAGGGGTGATGAGAAACACCAGCAACCTGCCCCTCCCGGGGTGAAACTGTAGCCCCAGACTGGGAGTGGTGAGGGGAAGGAGCCCCCATCTTCTTGGCTACCCAGGGTAGAGCCTCTGTAACACAGAGCTTGGCGGAGGGTGGTAAGGAAAGCAAGTCTTTCCTCAGATGTCATCTACTGTCACTGTTCTTGCTGAGATTTAATAGATTTCCCTCAATGTATGCATCTCCATTTGCTGATTGCCCTCAAGACAATTTCCAGAGCTTTATTTTTTTAAATTTTTTTTAAGAGTTTATTTATTTATTTGACAGAGAGAGACACAGCGAGAGAGGGAACACAAGCAGGGGGAGTGGGAGAGGGAGAAGCAGGCTCCCCACTGAGCAGGGAGCCTGATGTGGGGCTCGATCCCAGGACCCTGGGACCATGACCTGAGCTGAAGGCAGACGCCCAATGACTGAGCCACCCAGGCGCCCCTCCAGAGACTTTAAATGATTGCTTTAAAAAATAATTTTTACCAGGTAAATTGTTGCTTTGCTGGGGAGAGAGTGGGCCAAGCTCTTTACTCTGCCATTCTGTAGATCTCAATGATTAGAACTTCTAATTTAAAAAAAATTTGTTTGGAAATAATTTCAAACTTACGGAAAATTTGCAAAAAAAAAAAAATAAATAAGAGTACAAAGAACACCCTTGTACCCTTTACCCAGATTCACCTGTTGTTAACATTTTATTCCATTTGCATGCTCTGGTGTGTATATGCCTATGTATACATATTTTCTGAGCCACTTGAGAGTAAAGTACGTACATCATGGCCCTTTACCCTGAGTGTGTATTTCTTAGGAGTAGAGATATTCTCTTACATAATCATAGCATAATAACCAATTTCAGTAAACTTAACCTTGATTCTTTAACCTACCATAGGAATTCTAATCTTCTATTTTTATCTCATGCTTTCTCCCTCTGTTCTTGTATGTGTTTTATATTGTGCATAATATTAATACAGTGGTACACACATGGGAGTCCATGCTTGAATGCTTTTCTCCTGATAGACCTGTACAATAAAAAGATTTGTGAAGCAACCAATCCAGTTTGACAGAGTGCTTTCATCATATTGGCTCATCTGATCCTATCACCACCTTGTGACATAAGCAAGATATATTTCCCCACCTGTATCAAATATGAAGAAACACTGAGGAATTCACTAAAGATACAAAGCTTTGCAAGTGTTAGACCTGGGCCTCAAGGTCAAGATTTCTGACCCCAGAGGCCATACTCTTTCCACACCAAATGACTTTGCTGGATAAGCTCTCCGCTGTCTCCATGTGACTTTCCTACTTAAGAATTCTAAAGCAATTTAAGGTCATAGACTCTAAAACCTGTGCCAGATACTTCCAGCATATAGATTTAAGGACACTGTGGCTCAGTGAGGTCAAGTGGCTGTCATTTCCTACCCACACCCCACCCCCACCCCCGGTCTAAGCGAAGTAGGGGAAAGGAAATCTTACTGCCATATCCCTTCCTCCTCTCAAAATGACCCCCATATAGCCTCAGAAGTGTTTGACTTGATTGCATAACAACATTTATATGGCACTTTACTGATCCCAAAACATTTTAGTACATTCTTTTATTTTAGAGCCACGATCACCTGTGAAAGCGGGACCCCGAGGTGATGCGTGTGTACCTTCAAGTCTGAGCAGCGCTTCTCTGGGGGCACTGACCTTTTGCCTCTACTCAGACCTGGCGCTCATTGTCCCCTCACCAGATTCTCTGTCCATGCCCACGAATTCTTGTCACAGCCAGAGCCAGAGAGACTTTCTCTATAGCCGGACACTTTCTCTTTAGTTGAAGGTGGCAGTCTTTAGAGTGGGATATAGAACATAATCTACTAGGATGTGGGAAGGAAATGATTAGAATTTTTTTTTTGGGGGGGCCATTTCTCTGGCTGTTCTTTTCATTCTCCTTTAACAGCTTTATTAAAATATAAATCCCATTCTGTCAACTAATCCATTTAAAGTGTATGATTTGATGGTTTTAAGTATATCCACACTCACTTCAAAACATTTGTGTCGGGGCGCCTGGGTGGCTCAGTCGTTAAGCGTCTGCCTTCAGCTCAGGTCATGATCCCAGGGTCCTGGGATCGAGTCCCACATCGGGCTCCCCGCTCTGCGGGAAGCCTGCTTCTCCCTCTCCCGCTCCCCCGGCTTGTGTTCCTGCTCTCGCTATGTCTCTCTCTGTCAAATAAATAAATAAAATCTTAAAAAAAAAAAAACAACAAAAAACAAAACATTTGTGTCCTACCAAAAAGAAACCCTGTGCCCATTAGCAGTCACTGCTCATTCTCCCCAGCCCCCCAGCCCCAGGCAACCACTGATCTGCTCTCTGTCTTTATAGAATTTGCTTATTCTCAACATCTCATATAATGGAATCACACAATATGCAATCTTGTGTATCTGGTTTCTTTCACTCAGCATAATGTTTTCAAGGTTCATCCATGTCATGGTATGTAACAGAACCTCCCTCATTTTGGTTGCCTAATAATATTCCATTGTGTGGCTAGACCACATTTTGTTTACCCATTCACCAGTTGATGGACATCAGGGCTGTTCCACTGATTTGCTCTTACGGATAATACTGCTATGAACATTTGTGTACAAGTGTTTTGCTAGACATACGTTTTCATTTCTCTTGGATAGTACTGTGTTCCTCAGTTAGCGTAAGTGTTATGTTTTTAACTTTGAGAGGAAAAAAAAGAGGAAAGAGAATGTGGCTCTTTCGGGAATAAAATTTTTATTTCTTTTTTGGCTTTCCGTGTTCTCCCTCTCACTTGGCTCCATTCTGTTGACCTTCCTTCCTATTTAGCTAGCTCTTTCCCCATCTTCCTGCCTACTTCTTACTCCTGCCAGGGATGCTGTGAGGTGAAAGGAAACATTTACATAGTAACATTGAAGTACTAAGTCCTTCACATTGATCTTCATAACAACGTTTTATAAGGTTGGTGCTGTTGAACCCGTTTAAAGATGAGGAAATTAAGCCTCTGAGGCTGGGCCATAATGTGTTCAAAATCACCTAGCGATCAAGAGGCAGAAGTGAGATGAGCTCACCCTCTACTTGATTCCAGAGCCCATGCTCTTTCCATATATTGTCTCCCAGATGAAGTATTTATTGAGGTTCAGACGACAGACCTTTCTTCTCACTGGAAACACCAAGGTGGATGTACGGAGTGAGAAAAAAGAAGTGAAGATCATGCCAAGATTGTGATGAGACTCCATGAGTTGGGGGGGTGGGGAGTGTGGAAGGTGGAGGGGATGGTGGGTGGATATAAAAGTAGCAGCTGGTTTGGGGAAGGGAGACGTTGGTGAGTGTTCAGCCTGGGACATAGAGAAGCGGGCATCATTCATTAACTGACATTTGAGTGGTTTGTCTATGCCAGACACAACGCAGGACCCCGGAGAGACCCTGAAGAGCATAGCCATGGTTCCTGCCCTAAATGGAGCTTATGGGCTTAGTAGGGCAGACAGACAAAAACAATTCTAATCAGGTGTAATGGGTGTCACGCTGGGGGAGAGGAGGAGGGTTTAATTCAGGCATCTGCAAAAAGTGCATAAGAAACTCTTAACTCTAGGAAGCAAACTGAGGGTTGCTGGAGGGGAGTGGGGTGGGGGGATGGAGTAATTGGGTGATGGGCATTAAGGGGGCACTTGATGGAATGAACACTGGGTGTGATATGCAACTGATGAATCACTAAATTCTACCTCTGAAACAAATAATACATTATATGTTAATTAAGTTGAATTTAAATAAATTTTAAAAAGCAGTTATTTTGCATAGTGGAGTTTTCCCTCTTTTTAAAAAAAAAGCTTCATGATTAGATGTGTGTCTGGCACAGGGCAGTGAGTCTTTAAGCACACTTTACAAGCCAGAGAAATTCATGGTGGCATCCTCAGTTTATAGATGAGGAGATTGAGGCTCAAAGAAGTGAAATGATGTGGCCAGAGGCAGACAGCAAGTGTCAGAGTTCGAATTCTAAGCCCTGGTATGTGTTTGTCCAAGTGGACTGCCATTTCCACAGTAATAGTTGCCCTAGTGGTATTTCCTAGAGGCACCTGAGAGGTCTTCATAACTCTCCTTATTAGACTAAAATCAGTACCCAAGGTTAGATAGGAGGACCACAGGGGGACTTTTTCAAAAATATGTGTCTAGACTGGCCCCAGAGAGGATGTACGGAGGGAGACTTAAAACAAAACAAAAAAACAAACCAAAACCACCCAGAAGAAGAACCACGTCCCCCCATTTCCTCCCAGCACCTCTTCTTTCCCCGAAGCCAGGCTGTACAAAGGCTGATTTTAGAGTGTGGGGCAGGTGGTGGGCAGGGCGGGGCCAGCCGGCAGCAAGCCGAGTCAGCTGTGGAGGTGACAGCTGCGTCTCCCCACTTGTCAGTAACTAGCTGATCTCAATCACCTGGAGGAGGGACGTGGCGCAGAGGGGTCTTGTGGCCATGGGCAACTGGTGTCAAGCTTCTGGGGTTCGTATTTTATCTCTGTTGCAAACCAGTGGCGAGACCTTGGGTAGGCCGATCCCTTCAATTCCCCAGGAGACAGAAGAAAGTAGTGGCTAAGTCTAGGGGCTTTGAGATCCGAGGAAGTGGGTTTAAGTGCCAGCCCCACTGCTTGTTCTAACGGTACACCTGGGCTCGACTTTGTGGGCACTGTGACCTGTGCAGTCCCCCAGAGCCAGGCAGGGGCCTTGTACTTGGTTTAATTCTCTACTGTTGCGATCTTGAAATTCTTAAGCTTTGAACGAGGGATGCCGTGTTTGCATTTTGCACTGGGCTCGGCAAATTAACGGAGCTTATCTGTGTCACCTTTGGGAAATTACTTAACTGTCCTGAGTTAGTTTCCCCAACTGTTAAGTGGTGCTTGTACTGAGGTTTATATAGAAGACACGTGTGTAGCATTTACTTGTAGGTGCAGAGTATGGATCGGTTGATGTTAGCCGCCCTTCACAAGGCACTGGGCCTCAGTTTCTTCATCTGTAAAGGAAAGTGCTAGATTAGAGCATCGCTGAGATTTCCTCTACAATATACAGTATACCTGTAACATTCCCTAACCCAAAGGAAAGCACTTCGAAAAACATAGTGGCTGCTATTGAAATATAAGTGTTCATTTCCTTTCTTTATGGTCTGGACTTAAAAACAAACGGGGGCACCTGCGTGGTGCAGTCCGTTAAGCATCTGACTCTTGGTTTCGAGATCTCAGGGTTGTGATATCAGGGTCATGAGATCGAGCCCCATTTGGGGCTCCTCGCTCAGCCTGGAGTCTGCTTAAGACTCTCTCTTTCTCTGCCCTTTCCTCTCTCTCTCCCAAATAAATAAAATCTTTAAAACAAACAAACATATTCACATTCATTTTCTCTACTTGTAGCCTCTACCTGCCAGTCTTGAAATCTCCTTCGAAATTCTTACATAATGATTTTATTTTAAATCTGGCTTGTCAGCTATAAGATGAATAAGGTCTGAGGATCTAATGTATAACATGGTGACTATAGGTGATAAGTGTATTATATAATTGAAATATGCTGAGAGAGTAGAACTTAATATTTTCACTTAAAAGTTAAATATGTGAGATGATGGATGTATTAATGAACTATATGGGCAGAATCCTTTCACAATGTATACTTAAATCACCATGATGGATACTTTAAAGGTCTTACAACGTTATTTGTCAGTTACACCTCAATAAAGCTGAAAAAAAATGTGTCCTTTATTTAGTGAATATGATACGTTAAGTGGGGAGGTTAGACCTGTAGACTCTTCCGAAAGGGTAGACATCTTGTCAACCAGTGTGGGAGATAAAGGCAAGAGCACGGTGTCTGTGGAAGCTCGGTGGTGGGGGGGGGGGGGTCCTGGAGGGTACAGCAAGATTAAAAGAGTGTTATTGGTTCTGTTTTAAATGGGAGAGGTGGACCACATGCATCACTGGGCATACAGGGGTCCCACGGAGACAGCTGAAGCATAGGGCCCCACAAAGGCTAGGAAGAGGATCGTGGAAACACAAGTTAGAGGGACAGCTTTGGAGAGGATGGGGGGGCACTTCATCCTCTGAAATGAGCAAAAATAGGTTGAAGATACTATGATTTTTTTTCTTTATTGTATACTGCAATACCTTAAGAGAAAAGAGGGCAGTGTCTTCCCCACAGAGTACCAGCTATGTATACAACTCTGTAATCTCTTTGTGTCCTTGTCATTTTTGCCAAAAACACATTTGTGTTTTATATTTTATTAAGGTCTTGCCTACCGCCCATCTCTCCTAACACCCCCCCCCCACCATGGGCCACACATTTATCATTTTTGATGGCTAGATTTTAGTCCTTCACTAATATACCAGAGTTTATTTAGCCACTGACTAAGTTTTTAAAACATTTGGGAAGCAGATGGTTTGAGAGAATGAACTTAAACACAATTTTCACATATTGCTTATTTCTGTGTACCACAGGGTAGTTCTGAAGCTTTTTACCTGCCTTGAATTATTTCTCTCCATTCTTCACTCAACAAAATATAATTCAGTTTCAGCTTATCTGCTTTACTTATTTGGCAGTATCTTTCTAAACTTAAAAAAATTCTCTCCATTAGGTAAACTTTCAGGCGATTTTAAAATGTTAGTCTCTCTGCTTGCTTTACCTCTTTAGCTGTGCTTTCTCCACCTTTTTTTTGTTCTAGAATTCTTTTATATTGAAGCAGCATTGCTTTTATAAACACTAATTAGTCCCATTACAGGTTTAGTACTGTCTAATGCATATAGGATTAAATTATATAAATATTTTTGTGATCATTGAGATACTGAATTAATTGTATGCCTATATATGTCTCTCTTAGTTTTATATTACAGAATTAAAATAACATATTTATTGCTATAATTGACATATAACATTGTGTAAGCTTGCAGTGTACAACATGTTGATTTGATACATTTATATATTGCAGTATGATTACATTTTAGTGTGAGCCAACACCTCTATCATAAAATAACATTTAAAATCTAATGCCACTTTTAGGAATACCCAACAATAAATTTAGCCAGTCCTTAAACCCTGTTAAAAGTTTTGCTTTTCTATGATATAGGATTTTATGAAACAAAATAATTAAAATAGTCCAGAATGCTTTTTTTAAAAGTATGTTTTAAATGGGGTAAAATCACCAGAGAGTGTACAAAATTATTTGTCATAAATAAGCTTGTGATTGGAAATATTTATCACCAAATTTCTAAAAGCATTTTCACTTAATGGCAGAGATGTAATGGAGAACTATTTAGGAAAGACTGCCAAGCAAATACATTTAGGCATACATGACTAAAAATAAACCTGAAATTAAAAAAAAAAATCTGAAAGAAACGGAAATGTTCAAAACATGAGCTAAAAGTCACAGAACTATCCTAGTGGTATATGGAAATGGCCAGTATATAAAATGCCAATGACTGAAAATATGGATTTTTCCCTTATTTGTTGCTTTAACTAATTCACCTGGAGCCAAGAGAGTATTGTATCCTTAAAAACTGGTATCGTTTGCCAAGAGAATAAACTGTGCATGGAGCTTTGAGTTTTGTCATAAAGTTAATAGTCCTTTAATTGCTGATGAAGCTGAACATTTTTCAGTGTTCCTTTCTTGTTGGCATAATGTTTTTATAGTAGTATTAACTATCAGGTTGTATCAGATTTTTATTATTTCCTATATTAAGTTCTTTTAACATCAAAATTGTGGCTGCAGTATTGTTTTTCTTTTTTTTAATGTATAAAAAGCTATCTTTTTGTTTAGTCATATTTATCACCCATGGGTCATAATTAATTTCTTTCTTTCTTTGCTTTGGTAGTAATAAAATTCTCTCACACATTGAGTGTAAATGCACCATTCCATTTTCTTTTAGTTTTTTTTTTTAAAGATTTTATTTATTTGACAGAGAGACACACACAGTGAGAGAGGGAACACAAGCAAGGGGGAGTGGGAGAGGGAGAAGCAGGCTTCCCGCAGAGCAGGGAGCCCGATGTGGGGCTTGATCCCAGGACCCTGGGATCATGACCTGAGCCGAAGGCAGACGCCTAACGACTGAGCCACCCAGGCGGCCCTCTTTTAGTTTTTTTTTTTTTTATAATTTTTAAAAAAGTTTGAATCCTTGACTCATCTGGAATGAATTTTAATCGTTTCCACAAAAGCGTTTATTAAAAGTTCCTCTCCCCACTGAGCCATCATTTCTCACACTATAATCCAAAGACATTGTGTGAATTCTTTTTCTGCTATCCATTTGCTCACGTGGTTGAAGTTGCTTGAATCCTATTCTAATTTCTGATTTCATGGTTAACTCATTCCTCTGTCTCTGAGCCTTATCCACATCTTTCTCTACCTTTTTTTTTTTTTTTTTAACTGCTTCATTAAAGATACTATTTTTTTACGGCAGTTGCTTATTTGGTCTTTATTTTTTTCTCAGACTGAATTTTTTTTATTAACATATAATGTATTATTTGTTTCAGGGGTACAGGTCTGTTATTCATCAGTCTTACACAATTCACAGCGCAAACCATAGCACATACCCTCCCCAATGTCCATCACGCAGCTACCCCATCCCTCCCACCCTTCTCCACTCCAGCAACCCTCAGTTTGTTTCCTGAGATTAAGAGTCTCTTATGGTTTGTCTCCCTCTCTGGTTTCGTCTTGTTTCATTTTTCCCTCCCTTCCCCTATGATCCTCTGTCTTGTTTCTCAAATTCCTCCTATCAGTGAGATCATATGATACTTATCTTTCTCTGATTGACTTACTTCACTTAGCGTCATACCCTCTAGTTCCATCCACGTCGTTGCAAATGGCAAAATTTCATTTAGAGACAAAACATTGTTTTTAATGCAGGCAACATCTAGGAACAAAGTAAGTTGGAAGTTTAAAGAATAAATATAAAATCCCTTTAAATGTCTTCAAAGGCCTAAATGTAGAGGCGTCCCCTGCCCCATGTTGGAGAACTTGGAACGTCTACTTTCGGGATTTTGTTTTATATTCTAACAAATAACATCATATTAAGCAGGATGGGGGAACTTTTTTTCTATCACGAGGCCACCGACCCATTGAAAGAATTCATTTAAGGCTCACAAGTTAAAAAAAAAAAAAAAACGACTTTTAAAAAGTAAAGAAATATAACATGTTCCATTCATCTTGTTTTAAAATGAGGAAAAGGAACATAAATTCCCCTATTCAGTAAGTACAGCGAGTAATTTACAAGAAGTACTTGTGTTTTATGTTATTGGCAGTCAAAAGAGAAACAGAGGAGAGGGGAAAAAGGGGTATACTGAGTTACCTATACATAAAGGCTGGTCCCCTCTAAAAAAAACAGGAATAGAAGCAGCTAGATCATGCCAGACTTTGCTATTGAAAGCTTTGTGAAAGTTGCACAGATTTAAAACACCAACTACTTATATTGTCCTTTTTTTTTTTTTTTTTAGATTCTTGTCTCTCCCCTTTGTTTCTGTTTGCATTTTAGAGAGACAGTCCTTTCACACTGCTTTTATCATTGGCTGTGCCGTTTTTTGTTTTTGTCGTTGAGAGATGTTATCAGCTGACTTTTTCTGTACATTCGTTTTCATGTATCAGGTAGCATGATGCAAACGCTTATTTTAATGGCTGTCTTAAATAATATAATGGATGTTCCTTGAGATCAGAGACTGCATGTTTTGTTCATGTGCATATCCCTTGAAACGAATAATCAGGGAATGAGGGGGGAAAGTGCTATATCAGAGTTGGTTTAATCACATCTCTGAGATTTAAAAAAAATAATTATGAATACAGCTGTGACAAACATCTTTGGTAGAAAACACCCTTTTTACATGGGAGGGAAGAGGAGAAGTCTCATTGGAGGGGCACCTGTTCCTGAGAGTCCTGGCTCAGACCGCTGGTTTATGTGGGAGTATAGTCAACAGAGTCTTGAGTGTCTTCATTATCCCAGTAGCTCCACAGTTATTTGGCTTTATCCTTATTTTTTTTTCTTTTATGACCACAAATGTACTAAATAACCATTTACTTGTGGTTTGTTTCATTCATTCCTTCAGTAGAAACCATCTGTCTCTAACCTCCTGTTCTGAGGAACTGGGCATTAAGTTGGTATTTAGAGGACAAGCTTTTTGTACATTACCTTAGGTTACAGAGGTGAAATTGACAGGATTTGGAAACTGCGAGGTAGAAATGAAGGCCTAAATGCTTCTGCGTTGTATTAAGCTGTTGTCATCTTGGCCATGCTTAATCCCCTCAGTGTATGTGTCCAATTAGGGTAATTTTCAGGGTAATGGTTTTTTTTGGTGGTTGTTACTGTGGTAAAACGGATTTCTGTCCCAGTTGTGTTCAGTAGATTTTTGTGATTTTTATAACTTATTCCTTTGTTGAACTCATTATTTTTAGGGTTGTTCTTCAGTATCTTGGTCTTCTAGGTTATGTAATTGCATAGTGTGTAAATAGTGCTGTTTTACTTTTCCTTATATAACTCAGTCATTTTTCAGTTTGACTATAAAGGTCAAATTTTCTAACATGGTTAATTAGGAGTGGTGACTAGATATCTTTGTGTGATTTTTCTTCTTTTTTAGATGACTAGCTCTAATTGTCTCCTTTAAGAGTAGTGTTGACTTCTTTTGGACATATCATATATATAATATTTTTTAAAAATCCATCTACTTTAAAGACAGAAATGAGTGTTGGATTTTCAGATTTTTTTTTCACCGTATCACTTTATTTTTATTATTTCTTTTGTGAATCATTGGTCTTATTTAAAATCAGCCTTGCAGGCTCAGGCTAAAACCTGATAACATGAAGAACAATTCTTTTAAAGTTGTTTGTTAAAATTTCGTTTTGAATTTTGCATCTAAGATCGCAAATAAGACCAATCTGTAATTTTCCTTTTGAGATTTTAGTCATAAGTCTGGTTTAAATTTTTTTTTTTTAAGATTTTATTTATTTGGGCACCTGGGTGGCTCAGTTGGTTAAGCGACTGCCTTCGGCTCAGGTCATGATCCTGGAGTCCCAGGATCGAGTCCCGCATCGAGCTCCCTGCTCAGCAGGGAGTCTGCTTCTCCCTCTGACCCTCCCCCCGTCTCATGCTCTCTCTATCTCATTCTCTCTCTCAAATAAATAAATAAAATCTTTAAAAAAAAAAGATTTTATTTATTTGACAGAGAGAGGGAGCAAACAGGGGGAGTGGCAGGCAGGGGAGAAGCAGGCTCCCTCCTGAGCAAGGAGCCCTGTGCTGGGCTCCATCCCTGGACCCTGGGATCATGACCTGAGCTGAAGGCAGCCACTTAACCAACTGAACCACCCAGACAGCCCCATAAGTCTGGTTTAATAATCAGGCTGACACTCACCTCATGAAGATGAATTTGATAGAGCTTTTTTAGGAACCACTTCTGTAAGAGGATTATCATTCATTTAATATTTAAACATTTAAGTGAGATTTTTGTTTCTTTTGAAATTTATTGATAATATTGCTTATTTCTTTGGTCTCTTTAGATTATTTCATTTTAGGTACTTAAGCTTTTTTTTTTTTTTCTTTTCTTTTTGAGGTTATTCCTTTCCTTTTTTTAAAAAAAACATTCTTGGGCGCCTGGGTGGCTCAGTCGTTAAGCGTCTGCCTTCGGCTCAGGTCATGATCCCAGGGTCCTGGGATCGAGCCCCGCATCGGGCTCCCTGCTCTGCGGGAAGCCTGCTTCTCCCTCTCCCACTCCCCCTGCTTGTGTTCCTGCTCTCGCTATGTCTCTCTCTGTCAAATAAATAAATAAAATCTTAAAAAAAAAAATTCTTTCATATGGAACTCTCTAACAATTTAAATAATTTTGCATGAACTATCTTTGAAGTCAGTAATTTGTGTGCTTTTCTCTTTTGTTTAATTGTATTAGCAGTTTATCAGTTTTACTATTTTTTTCAAGCTGTTCTTAAGAGAGGCATGTAGAGCTATGAATATATTTTGATTTGCTCTATTTTAAATAGTTCCTTCCTATTTTGATTCAGTTGTCATTTAAGAAAGATGTATTTTTACAATTTCCATGTGGCTTGATCATGTTCTTATATTCCATTTATCGTACTGCCTTGTGCTGTGTAAAAACCCTGCAGTATTATATGATTGAGAATGTCTGTATCTGAGTATATGATAAGCTATTGTGAAGAAACGTTTTCCCAAAATTCTGCACTTGAATATTATGATTAACTTGATGATTATATTATAGTATTGGTTGTTTTGTTTAGATATACTGAATTCTCTCGTTGTTTGTGTTGCTAATTTGATTCTTCATTCAAATGGTAGAATAGTTTTTCAGGTAGGATTGTGTTTGTCATGTTAAATTTATCAGTGTTTTGTAAAAAATCATTAGGTTTTCTTTAATTTACTAGATATTTAAAAAATCATTATCTGGTGCTTTATCATTTTATGTCCTTTTTTGGTTTAAAATATGCTTTTTTTCAGATTCTGTGACTAATGTCTGGCCTCTTAATTTGCATTAGTGAATCTGAAAGGAGTAGCCATTCTTAACATGTATTTTTATAATCAGGGTCAGATTTTGTTTATTCCAATCTATAATTATTTGTATTGTACTCACTGCATGGTATTTAGCATTATAATTATTTCACTTAGCAGTGGATGACTTTTTCATTTTAAATTCATACTCTGGTAGATTTGAGGGATGGTTCAAAATGATGGGAAAGGATGGCCTTAATTCCTTAACTTATAATATTGCTTTATTTTCTTATTGCTGTGTCCAGCGATTCTTTTATTTCTAATAATCCAGTGGTTATTTGCCATAGAACTGTGGTCTTTCTTATGTACTTGTTAGACCATCCATCCTATTCTACTTGTTTTTCTTTTTTTTTTTTTTTAAAGATTTTACTTATTTATTTGACAGAGAGAGACACAGCGAGAGAGGGAACACAAGCAGGGGGAGTGGGAGAGAGAGAAGCAGACTTCCTGCCAAGCAGGGATCCCGATGCGGGGCTCGATCCGAGGCCCCTGGGATCATGACCTGAGCCGAACGCAGACGCTTAACGACTGAGCCACCCAGGCGCCCCTCTTTTTATTTATTTATTTATTTGAGAGAGCGAGAATGAGAGAGAGAGAGAGAGAGCACATGAGGGGGGAAGGGCCAGAGGGCGAAGCAGACTCCCTGCTGAGCAGGGAGCCCGACGTGGGACTCGATCCCGGGGCTCCAGGATCATGACCTGAGCTGAAGGCAGTCGCTTAACCAACTGAGCCACCCAGGCGCCCTCTACTTGTTTTTCTTATGCTATCTTAATTGCTGCGGTTTTCACCTTATCATTGCACCTTTGCTTATTTGCTTTTCGTATTGCAAAACTTTTTAATTGGACCTGGTTTGCTTCTTAAAAAATCATAATAATCGAGTCCTATCTTGATTATTTTTTCTTAATAATACTCATTATTCTTTGAGACTAAAAAAAAGTTGGTATGTTTAATTTCAAAGGAGCTGTTGTGTGGCCAGATGTATGGCCAGATTTACTCAGTCATTTTTTCTATTATCAACAATTAACATTATGTTTTTAAAACACCTACGTGGAATTTCTTTTCTAGGATATGAAAATAAATTACTTTTCCTTTAGTCAAATGTATATAAGGATTTGTTTGCTTAAAAAAATCCGTTGGGTGTTTTAATCTTTCTGTCGCAGATGTGAATTTAGCTCATTCATATGTGGTAAAACTTTAAGGATGATTAAGAGTTTCCCTTTGCATTTATGGTTTAATTTTCCATCCTTATTCATTTTTTTCTTTTAAAGATTTTATTTATTTTTTTGACAGAGAGAGACATAGCGAGAGCAGGAACACAAGCAGGGGGAATGGGAGAGGAGAAGCAGGCTTCCTGCGGAGCAGGGAGCCCGATGCGGGGCTCGATCCCAGGACTCCGGGATCATGACCTGAGCCGAAGGCAGACGCTTTACGACTGAGCCACCCAGGCGCCCATCCTTATTCATTTTTAATTTAGCGAAAAGCAGTTATTGAAGGAAACACAGTATTTAGAAATCTTCTTTCTTCACTAGCAGATCTAATAAACTATCTAAACATTTAGCAAAAGACAGAAGTTTTTTCCTCAAAGCAAAGTGACCGTATTGTCTTCCAGCTTGCTTTCTCTGTAACCTTAACATTTAAAAATAAAATTATCTCTATATATTTATAAGCCTTAAAAATATATCCTCAGTCAAGTCCATGGGCAATTTGTGGCTAAGTTTACATCCCATCCCATCTGCCTGTCTTCTGCGACCTACCCGATATTTTGAAAAATGCTGTCCCCCACAGTCAGGAATAAAAACAAAAAGTATGGAAAGTGCAGCTGGGAAAGTAAATATACTTTAAAAATATGAAATTACCTCTAACGCTTAAGACAAATGACTTTATAAATACTGCTCTTTTAAAATAAAATTATCTCTGTTACACTTTCCACCTCATTCAAATGCATCTGAAACATTTCACTTTTGGTCAGCGTAATAGAAACTTAACAAAGAGATGGTAATAGTAATATTATATATTTTCTCCAAAAATTTCACATGGATCCTTTTTTTTCCCTTCTAATGACCTACTTCATTTAGTTTTTATTTTAAATACTGATTTTAACTCTGCTTAGGCAAGGCGGTACTTCCTACATAAAACACAGTGTTTGCTGTGAGGTTCATAAACATTCTGAGAAGGGGGAAAAGGTTTTCTGGTCATTTCCAAAATTATAAGGTAAGTAAAAAGTTTAATGAATTTCTTCACTGCAGGACTTCTTGAAATTTTCAATATGTTTGTATATTTCCCAAACTTTTTTTTGACCACAGGACAGTCATACTCAAAGGAATACGCTAACATTTCATAGAACCAAGTGGTCCATTAATTCACAGTTTAGAAAATGCCAGTCTAGGGACTATATACTTGCATTCATTCAGAAGAGGCTGCTGGCCGGACAGGATAATCTTCAGAAATTAAAGCTTATGTAATAAGGAAAAATGCAAGGCACATTCAGGAACATTTAATACAGGCATAGTAAAGGCCAGAAACTTCAGTGCTGACAAGAGAACCAGCTTATATTGCCAACACATTTTTAATGACATATTGTCATCCTCATAGGGACCTCCACCCCCACTCTGTGTCTCTGTTTATTGAAATTTCTTGAAGTTTGACATCTTAGGAGACTGTAACTCCAATAATCCTTTCTTAGCTTCTAAACCTGTCCGAGGTTGTGGGTAGTTTTATCTTCCATAGCCTTGGTGTGGGGGGGGGGGGGGGCGGTTAAACAATGCATTTCTTACACAAGATAGATGGTATCTTATCTGGTAAAGCTTTTTTCCCCAACCAGATTCTGAGAGCAATTTGTATATCCTTTTGGAAACTTACTAACAGTAATATACTTATATAAAAGCAGTCTTATTAAATACTGCTGATTAAATTCATAAGAATCAACCCCTTACGGGTACAAGTATGACAAGGGGGGAAAATCACTGTCCTTCATAGAAGATACCCTTGGAAGTCCTTAGGTACCACAAACTGAATGTTAACAGATCACTGGTATTATCACTGTAAACTTTGTATGAGGGTATTTTCAAGGCACAATGAAACATTCTTCCTGGAAGTCCCAAGCAGAGGTCATCTTAGATTCTATTAAATCTCAGGTAACTTTCTGTTGCCTATGCCTGTAAGAAGGAGCTCAGGGAAGCATTGCGATTTAAACCTTTACAGAAAGGCTCCTCCCCTACAGTGTCCTCTGCAGATGGCCATTTTAATATATACTAATTCCAGTGCAGAGGAATCTCAGGGTAGAAACCATGTATGTAGGTTAGTTTATAGATTATACAGATTTGATGAGGTACTGATACATAGTCTCAGTGTTTAAAGTGTGACTTTTCTAGACCTTTCTTGTTTTCCATGATTATACCTTTTGCCCCCCAAAACCCCCGCCCCCATAAAAACCTCTCCATCCTTCAAGGAATTCAGTGTTTTGGTGCCCCGCATTCCTTACTAGCCCCTCTTTACTTGTCATCCTTGGTCAAGGCTTAGCTTTTCCTTTTAGAGAAGTGCGGTCTCTTCGTGTTTGGCTTCCAGCAAGAAACCTTGGAGCCCTGTTTCTCCTTTTTTACCCCCAGATAGCCAGTGTCTCTAAATTTTGCCCCTTGTTCTACAGTGCTACCATCCATCCCTCTGGGCTCGGGGGAATTCAAATCCAGCCTCTTCACCAGATTTCCGAATTAACTCTAATCCCTGTACCCCCCCCCCCGCCCCCCCGCCCCGAGAGATTGATCTCCCTTCCAGTCAAACCCAACCAACTGCTGGGAAACTCTGCCTCACAAAATAACTTCTTTCTTCATGTCACTTCCTTATTTGTGAACCTGGGACGACTTTCCAGTGCTTGTTGTCTCCAGTATAAATTCCTCCAGCTGCTAGGGTTTCAAGGCCTCTGTTATCTCTCTCGCCTCCCCCACCTCTCCTCCACACCCCAGCTGTTTGAGTCAGATATATTATTCACGCTTCCCTACCAGTGCTTCTCAAAGGAGCTGTGCTGAGAGACCCGCTGCTCGGATTTTTTTTTTTTTTTTTAACTTCTAACGCATCATGGATTGATACTTTTGTATAATACAGTAAAAACCATTAGGAGAATGAAATGATAAAGACGTATAAAATGTCAGCTTCATATTTATTAATTAGATTCACAAAACATAAAATTACTCTGTCAAACTGCAGTAAAAGTTTCTAGATGCCTATTAATTTCTGGACCTGTCTTGGTGAACACCGGTAATAAAAAATTGGGGGCTGGCCCTAGGCCTTGAATCACACTTTGAGTGGCACTGGTCTACCTCCTGCTGTTTCATATCACCTTGCCCTTTGCCTAGACTGTACCTGCCCTAGCTTGGAATGCCCTATCTTTCAGCAATCTTACCTGCCCATGCTAGAAGGCCCAGACTGTGCCCCCTCCCACCCCTGCCCTTGCAGTTACACTAATCTATACCGAATACCCTTTCCTTCAATTGCTGCAGTTAATAGCGCACTGCTTAGCACCTGATACACATCACATTTTATTTTTCTGTGATTGTTGCATCTCTGTTAGTACCGCCCACCCCCTGCCTTCCCAAGTAGCCTAAGGTCCTAAAGAGCCTAAAGTGTGTCCTCCAAGAAAAATATTGTATCATGGCACCTAGCCATGGAAGTCCCTCAGTACATATTTGTTAAAGGAATAAGTGAATCTTCTTTCCAAATAAATATAACATTTTTCTACTCTCAAATGAATCTTCCATAATACATAGGAAGCACTTGATTAAAACATGTATTTAAAAAGTATGTTAAACTGATTATAGTCTGGGGACATAGAGAGTACTCACTTTCCACTTTTGCCCCATTATACAATCTTTTAGCTGCTGTATAGGGTTGTAACCATGGCCGCAGGTTTTGGTTGGGTGTCCTGCTTCCCATAGGCATTTTCTGCTGATTCAGATCAGTTATTCTCGGCTCTGATTTTATGATTCCATGGCGTGTCACGTGTTAAGAATGTTTTGAAACTTCAAAAATGGATTCCTATTGGCCCAGTTTCTACTAATTTCTGTTACACATACACACACCATGCAGTGCTTTTTCCCTTTAAAGGTTAGAGTAAACTTTAAACCGAGAGAGTATTACAGTTGTCCAACATTTGGAAATTGCTGAATTAGCCTGTTTCAGGTTGAGTGGCCCAGTCTGCGCACCCCTAAATCAACGAATCATTTCTCCCTTAGACATTTAGATGCACTGTTGGTTCTTAGCGCCCATGAGCCAGTAGTCCACACGCAGTTAACGTTTCCATCCCGACTGGTTAGTTTACTCCAGACGACTGACTGGAATGCTGTACTCTCTTAAGTATTTCTGCTGCAGCGTTTGATGGTGCCACTAGTTTAGCTGAAGGGTGCCGGGAAGCCTTTAAACTTTTCTATTAAGATATAACACATGTACAGAATAGCGTGCAATCCAAAGTTACAGCTCCGTGATTTATCACCGAGGGAACACACTCTTGTAACCAAGGGCGGTGAGAATTTGACTGGGAACTGTCTTTCCTTTCTTTCACAACCCCAGTGACGGTTTCTTAAACATATGGCGTTAGCAGCAGTGTACGTTATGAAGTGTAAACTGGAATCCATGTGCAGAGGTGCTGCTCAGTGGAATGAATTAAGCCTTTGACTTGTCTCATTGTCCTGAGAGGATTGACGCCATCTGTCTGGCAGCACAAATTCTGACAACTGCCTGACTCTATAGGGTGTTTCGGTTCATTTTATTCAAAAAGCTTTCCAGGTGTTTTGAATTATATTTAGTTGTGGTTAGTGGCAAATTTATGAGCTGCCTGGCTACATCTTCTTGGCTCGTGCCATAGAATCTGCAAAAGGGTCTTGGGGTTGGTCTCTCCCGCCCCCCTTGTTTTTCTTGTTTTTTTTTTTTTTTTTTCCTTCTGAATTTCAGCTTGGAAAAATTACAAAAAGGTTTCCATATCCCCATTTTCCCACTATTACCACTTTCTTTGGGCTTTCAACATCTCAGAATTCTGACATACTATTTTATGCGTCTCTCCATAGGATTAGACACAACTTCATTAAGTACCTGTGCTCGAAAGCCTGTTTTCTTCTTCAAGGTCCAATGTGGTTTGTAGGGTGCGCATGTTTAGTCAGTACCCAGACTAAAATACCCAGTGACTCTCCAGCTACCTCAAGAATCTCCAAGACCTCGGTTTGGGAATAAAAAAGAAAGAAGAAGTACTTAAGTATTGTGGTTTGCATCAAGGAGAAAAATGGCCGCACCGCAAAAGTCTTTTGCAAAAGAACTAGCACTTTGCTAGGATGATATGATGCGTATTCCATACGTTGTTTTCTTCCTTTTTTTTTCCTAGCAATAATTTCTTAACTCAATGATATATTAACCTTGTGGCAAGCCAACAACGTTTTTAGATGGTTTTTAATGCAAGTAGTTTCCTTGCCCTTATGAATAATTCAGGGAATTATTGAAATTATAAAGATTTGCATATATGTGGAGCTATAATTTTTCCTTGGTTTATAATGTAGTTAATTAAGTTCTGCTGGCCCACAAAAACCTCAGTGTTGCAGTTACTCTACGGCAGAGCACAGTAGGGCCCGTGACTTGGTGTGTTGTTGTTTCCTTGAGCTAACTAGGAAGGCCTTGTTACTTGGTGGCTGGTGGGCGATAGGATGAGCAGAACAGTAGCTTAAACAGATTTAAGAATAGAGCAAGACAAGTTCAGAAGTGAGATCCTTCCCCACCCCCCCACCCGTTCAACTTCTGGCATTAGAGAAAGATATGCTGCGCCCCAGTGGATTTGGGTCTCGTCCTCCCTTGGCTTGAGCCCTCGATTCTAGGCATTTAAGGTTTCCTCCCCACACCCACCTTCTCTGCCACCAAGGTCAGTCTCAGAGCAGCATTTCCCCAGGGACCTGAAGAGGAAGGGTTTCCGGTTATCCTTGCCTTTTAATTTAAGGGCTTTGTTTAACCTGAATGCTGTGGGGAAAAACAGTTTTTCACATTTAAGGGAAGTATCTAGCTGGATTTTGTGGTCCTTTGTTACTAAAGTTCTCAAATTGCAGAACTTTAAGTATCATATCCTGCGTGTTTTTCATGTGTTAAATTTCAAAAGGGGAGAGAAGAGTAGGGAGGGGAACCAGAGTGTCACAACTCTCATGAGCTCTTCTGAATTCAATATTTGATCACTGAGAAGAGGAATAAGAGCAGAGGTTTTCAAATGAAGTAATATAGTTTGAACCTTAATCATTGTAAAATCAAAAAGCATTTCTTGAACACCCATTATGCATCTGGTACCACGGATGAGGATATCAGAGAAAAATGTCCCAAACCCAGCTTCGTTCATGCCTATTAGTCAAGAAACAATGAGGAGTGGAGAGAATGAGAATATACTCAAGAAGCGAGTACCATTGTCCAGTGGGAATTTAGAAAAAGCAGAGTATCATGAAAGAAGTAAAACTTGAGCTGGGCCTTTTTTATAAAAAAAAATTTTTTTTTTGAGAGAGAGAGAGAGAGAACGTGTGCACATGAGTGGGAAGGGCAGAGGGAGAGGGAGACATAGAAGCTCAAGCAGACTCTGCACTGAGCATGAAGCCAGATATGGAGCTCGATCCCAGAACCCTGAGATCATGACCTGAACCGAAACCAAGAGTTGGGTGCTTAACCGACTGCGCCACCCAGGTATCCCAGGGCCTTTACAGACAGTCAACATGTTGCACCCGGGTGGCTCAGTCAGTTAAGCATCTGCTTTCAGCTCAGGTCATGATCCCACGGTCCTGGGATCAAGCCCTGCATCGGGCTCCCTGCTCAGCGGGGGGAGCCTACTTCTCCCTCTCCCTCTGCCGCTCCCCCTGCTTGTGATCTCTGGCTCTCTCTCTGTCAGATAGATTAAAAAAATCTTAAAAAAAGAAAGACAGCATTTGGCCACGTAGAAAGGGAGGGTGACAATCCAGTCTGGCCAAGTAACACAAGTCTGGTTGGGGAGAGTGGGGGGCTGACCAGGAGGAAATTGGCTTGATGGGCAAGAGGACTGTGGAGAGTCTGGGAAGCAGATTGAGTGTGGCCAACAGAAGGGACCAGTCTTGGGGAGGAATAACAGATAACAAAAAGTATAAAACAGTCAGGGCCAGCCTCCAAAGGGAAAGGTGGGGATAGAAACTAAGGGAACAAATATGGTCTGTTGCAAACCAGAAAGTTCAGACTCGGTAACAAATTAAATACAGGGATTACAGTAGGAGGGAGCAAAAGGTAATTAACGTTCTAAGCTGGTAAACTCAAAATAGCAATGGTGACTGCAAGCAATATGGGGAGTTGGATATTTGCTTTCTAGAGAGGTAATGGGTTTAGCTTTAGGTAATGTTTTTTTAGGTACCAACCTTTTTATGTTGTGACAAATGGTTTGAAATATCCTGTGGCTTGAATGGGAGAGCAGGAATGGATACCTAGCGAATAAAAATGTCTGAAACCCATAGTAGAATTCAGAGAGAGATGATTAGCAAGCTGAAGATGTATTCTTGCTGGGGGGGGGGTTGCTGGGGAGGTGGGAGACACACACAGTAGGAACCTTGAATGTGGAAGAGGTGGCAGCAAAGATTGAAAAGAAGGAAAGATCATAGAGGTAGCAGGAGAGTGAGACTATTGTAGAGCATAATATAAATAAAGACAAAGGCATTTCAGGAGTTAGGGGGTCACCTTATGTCAGATGCTCAAAGAAGAAATTGAGGAGAGGAGGAAGTTAAAAGAAAATCCCTTCAGCTGTGTTCGATCTTGTGTATATTACACCCCTTTTGCCATGTAAAGTTAAAATGTCACTATAACGCAACCTATAATAGTGCAGAATTTGATACACACCCCTATTCAGTCCTGTGTTCCATTCCAAGAAGGTAGCTATCCCTAGAAGAATCTTACCCAGGGCTCCAGTCTGCTGCATAAACCCTAGGGACAGCGCAAGACAGAGGCTTATGCATGTTCTCTTCAAATATATACAGTAGGTCACGAAAGTTAAACACGATTGGGTGAATTCTTCCACAAAGTTCCAGCAGCCTTTTTTCTCCCCAAAGCAAATGTTTGTTCCTGCCCGGTGAGTATGAAGCAGCTAAGATGCAGTGGTGTCAGCCAGCTACTTTCTCGAAGACTCCAGTCAAGTCAGTGATCCAACTCACCAGATTGTTCAATATGTTTCTTTCTTCTCTAGCCCATCGAGAGAATGAAGATGAGCCTTCAACCCAATATATCTTGTCTCTTGGACCTAAATTCAGACCAAGCTCATTCATAAGCTTACAATTTAGAATTAGAGTGAGGTGTAGGTGGTATTTGTCTTGGTAGTAGTCACCACGCCTTGGGTGGGTGGGGAGGCAGAACGGTGACTGAAGGATGGAGTTTGTGTCCTAAAACTTGACACACCCTGAAATCTTCCTGAATTAGTAAATCGTTTTATCCATATCTTCTTGCACAATAATGGCAGGGGAAGTAATCTGAATAGCTGCTGATAAGACAGTTTGGGGCCCTTGAAATGGCAGGACTTCAAACAGAATGGGAGTGGCTATACTTAGCCTAAAAGCAAGCAGATTTATTTCACAGATAGTTACGGAGCTTCTACCCTACGTCTGAGGCCTCCCAATGATGTCAAAGTTAGTCTCTTCCCTTTGGGAGAGATAAGGCACAACGCAAATCCACGAATGCGGGGTGGGAAACGTGTAAATGCTGTGTGAGACACTCAGAGAGACATTCTTAGAGGGGGTTCTTGGAGGAAATGTAGAGTGCAAAGGCTTGACAGCTCTTAAGAAAAGCATAAATAAAGAGAGAATGAATCTATTCATTCTGCCCGTTCTCCAAGTTGTAAGACGTAATAAGTTTATGTACCAAATGAATGGTGGAACTGTGTCTATTTTTAGAGGGGACTTGAGTTCGTGAGTAAAGTCCTTCCAAGTTGTTGTGTTTTTTTGTTTAAATTTCCCTGGAGCAATAAAATAAAATCCACTCAACTGCCGGTTTTATCATGTGTTATATAGCTTGGCTTTAGAGCTCCAAGGGTTGGGAAATGAGGGAAAAATTAGTGCTTCATGTTGGGAACACCAGCACAGGATAGGTAGCTTGTTCAGAATTCGGAGTAGCAAAAGTATCTTAAATGCTTCAGGTACCTGCAGTGCAACAGCATTCCGCTTCCATTTCAGGGAAGGATGCTAAGACCCCAAATACCTACTTCTTAGCCCCAAGCCATTATTTGTATGTTAATGCTGGAATCCTTGGCATTTTCTGATGGAATCATGCCCCTGCTTAATTGTCCAGGTTTCGTAGATTGTTTAAAGGGTCCTTCATGCTCATCTCATTTCTGTTGGCCCAGCTGGCCCCTCATTCAAGCCTTGTTCTGAACGCTGTCCCAAGATTCATCTTCATAAAACACCTCATACAATGAGTTGCCAATTCGTGCTCTTGAAATCTACTGAATCCCTGCGCAACCCCTCCCCCATCCCCTCCTTTCTGTTCTCCCATCCACTCAGCCTGGCTCCAGCCCTCCTGGACTCTCTCATGTGTGGGTTGCGAGGGCCGCGCCTTAGATTGGTCTCTCTAGTGCCAATCCACATTTCCACTTGCTGCTGGACTAAACTTTGAGAAGAAGCGTTTTTGTTCTCCAGCTTCACCCACTTTGGTAACTGCCCATTGCCTGTCCCTGGTTTCGTGGCCCTGCTGGTCACTTGTCCTCACAATCTTCATGTCCATCGGGACTTGCTGTCTTATTTTGAATCAGCTAATTTAAAAAACTAAATCTATCTCAAGTACTACACTCCATACAAACGTGAGTTGGGTTTGTTTTAGGTCAGTCCTCCTCACGTTCAAGTAGACACATTATGAGAAACGTCAGTGAGCCACCTAAAATTCCCTCCCTGGTGGTTGCTCAGCACCCCGAAAGTCCAACTGATTTTTATGCTTGTGCCATTTAAGGACCACAGGATGGCACTGACCTTCTTCACCCTCATCTTCCTGGCAGAACTCTCCACTCCAGCCCAACTGGTTTATTTGTGGCCTCTTAGGTAGCGCCTTTGAGTATTCTCCTCCCTCTCTGTCTCTGTCTGTCTCTGTCTGTCTTCTGGAATACTCCCTCCTCCACTGCCTCTTCTCTTGGCCCATTGGCATCTCTTCCATCCTCTTTGTTCATTCTCCTCTATAACCCATCTGGTCTGCAGCGGTGTCTCTCCTCTTTAAATTCCTACATTTTGCATCTACCACCTTGTGTCACCGATTCAGCTTTTCATTTTATCTGGCTTAGATCTCTCTTCATGGCATCCCCTAAGTCTCAGAGTGGGATGGAGCTTAGAGACCGTTTCATAGGACTCTTCCTTGGTGCAGACACTTCAGGCTCCCTGAGGACAGCGGTCACGTTATACATATGATGCCCCGAACGTGTGTCTCCTTTTTAGTTTTTCTTCACTCTGGATGCCACTAAATGTACCATTACTTTGTGATTTTTTTTTTCTTTTTAGGAGCTCATTATCTAGCTTATCCTGCTGATCCCCCGTGTTTCCGCTAGAGGAATCAAAGGCACAAGTTTATTGTCTTGCCTCCCACATGTCATGTCCCTGTTGTATAGTCTGTATCTTCACACCTTACCTCAGTACCTCCTCACTCACCTCCTGAACACATACACACAGATGTCTTGGTCTTCAGTCCATTTTGACACCTTCTCCTTTACTTCAGAATTGTAATAATGAACATTTTTTATGGCAGATTCCACCTCTGTGTTGTCTTCTTAGTTCTTGTTCACTCCCTCCCTCCCTCTCTCTCTCTTCCTCCCCCGCCCCTTACTTCCAGGTTGCTGAGCACAGGGTAAAGTTTGGGATTAAGCATCCTTTAGCAGCTCCTTCCTGGCCCCTGACAGGGAGAAAATGAACAGTTGGGGTCACCCTTACTCTCCCACCACCCCCGCTGCTCCTGCCAGTGAGTGGGCACCCGCATAACCCTGCATAGAGCAAGCTGCCAAGTGAACCTTCTCACAAGCAGCCGCATGAAAAAGGTGCAGATAGATAAGCCTTCTCTCCTCAGACCTACAAGCACACCCACATTCTGACCTGCTTGCTTCCTCACAGGCCTTCTATGTGTCAGAGTGTGAATTTTCTCAGTCCCCCCTCCCACACTAAAGGTTTGCAGGTAAATGAGCCTTTCTGTGACTCCTCTCTCTCTCTCTCTCTCTCTCTCTACCCCCCCCCCGTCTATCTCTCTCTGTCTCTGTCTGTCTCTCTCTCTCACGCAAAGAGTGCCACAGAGAAGAACCTTTTCACCCCACCACCCTTTCATATGCTTTGACTGGAGGTGAGTTCCACATCCTACTCCCACTAGTAGAGTTTGCAGGAGAGTGAGCCTGCCCCCAGCATGCAGGATGGAGATTTCTTAATGCCTTTTTTTTTTTTTAAGATTTTATTTATTTATTTGACACAGAAAGACACAGCGAGAGAGGGAACAGGAGCAGGGGGAGTGGGAGAGGGAGAAACAGGCTTCCCGCCGAGCAGGGAGCCTGATGCGGAGCTCCTTCCCAGGACGCTGGCATCATGACCTGAGCTGAAGGCAGACGCCTAATGACTGAGCCACCCAGGCGCCCCTGCCTTTCTTATGGGCATGGTGAACAAGAGTGAGCTTTACCACAGTGACACCCTCCCCGCCCCAACACACACACACACAGATGATGCACTCAGGTATGTAAGAGGAGGCACCTCCTTATTACCCTTGGCCCTCTCATACCTGTGTCTGTGCACGTTCTCGGTCTGTGAGGAGCAGGAGACTCCTGACCTGTTTGGTCTCACAAGGCTCACATGCTGGGGTGTGAGCTGTCTCAGGTCCCCTCCCACACACAACCTTTACTGACGTGTCATCTTTCTGAGCTGTGCCCTGTCTCTTAAACCCAGCATGCCTTCTCAGTTTCCTTCCTAAAGCATGCTTTGTAGGATAGTGGGCTTTAAAAAAGTTGGTTCAGACCCACAGGTGCATATTTATTCAGATGTGTACACAAACACGTGCACACACACAGTGAGGGAGAAGAATCCTTCTGATTGTTAGTGTTTGCCTTGTATGGTGGGGTGTTTGAAGGAATAAAAAAATCTTTGCCCCTCTTAGGGCAAAAAAAAATAATATCAGAAACTGGAGGAGTTTATCCTTCAAGGATGGCGGGCAACTTCTAAGCTATAATTTGTTGGCCAACAAGATTGAAGCCTAAAGAGAAAGTGTCAAGGTGAATACCCATTTGGCTCCTTATGCTGTAATTAGTGTTGTCAAGCCAACTGACATCTAAGGAAAAGAATATGAGAATTATCCTACAGTTAGTAAGTTTGCTTGCTTAGTCTGTACATTAAAAGCCCTTTGTCTTTTAGTTGTTTCAAAGGTTTTGGAACAGTGTTCAAATGAAGATAGTGTGAATATTTATGATATTTTAACATTTTTATAGGATTCATCAGTAAGTATTCCTAGACCTGCTCCATTTCTGCCTCTGTTCCCCACTTACCCCCCCTCATTCCCCCCACTGTCTATGCAAGAGTGCAAGCCTCTTGAGCTGTCCCATCTTTTCCACCTTGAGCATGCAGGATTATGAGCTTGTTTTCTTTTTCTTTTTATAAAGTTTTTTTTTTTTTTAAGAGAAAGGGGAGAGTGTGAGAGGGGGAGGAGCGGAGGGAGAGGGACAAGTGGACTCCACAGTGAGCACTGGAGCCCGATGCGGGGCTTGATCCCACGACCCTGAGATCATGACCTGAGCTGAAGTCAAGAGTCGACGTCCAACTGACTGAGCCATGCAGGCGTCCGGAGATTGTTTTTTTTTTTTTAACGTGCTTTCCCAGACCCACACACTCACTGAAGGTGAGTGAGCCTGCTGACGCGCTCTCTCTTTCATGTGCCGTCTGCCGCAGTGTGTGCTTTCCCGTGGCCCCTGCCATTTGCCTCTTCGATCTGGCACACCTCTTCCACATGTGCACATGTGGTGTGTGTGTTCTCCCATTGCATCCAGCACTGCAGGACTGTGAACCTTCTAGTGAGGCCCCCCTCCCACCCCACGCATGGCTTAAATGAAAGTAAAATTAGCCCTGTTATTACAACTTCCCAAAGCACACACTGATGGTGCTCAGGGTCAGCCTGCTCATTACTCCTTACTTTTGTGCACTCGCATACACGGTCATGACAGCAGCTTGAGCCTTCTTATTATACGTTCTTGATCTTTCTCTCTGTCATCTTCCCCCTCCCTCTCCCATGCATGTGCCGAGGAAGTGCCAGAGAATGAGTTCTTATCCCCTTTGGTTCTCACACACGCATGGATACATGCTGCTCGGGGTTTGGTGGTTGGGCCTGCTGTCTCGGCAGTCGGGTTACCTGTGGTGGAAGCCTGGTGTGATCCCTTGTCAGCTCCATGATCCCAGACCAGCGACTTTTCCTCTTAGTGTCTCAGTTTCCACAACGTATATAATTTGAAAATTAAATTAAAAAAATCAAAAGGCACTACTTCCTTCTTTGGCCCAAAGAGTTCCTCCAGTTTCTACCCATTTCTCTGTTGCACTTTACTCTTTATGTTTCTTCCACTCTCTCTTGAACACCCTCCAGTTAAGGCTTTACTCTTCACCACACCCCTAAAATGGCCCTTGTCACGACCCCCGATGCTCTTCATATGACCCAGTTCATTGGGCACTTTCACCATCTGACTTGACAGAGTCACACACGATGGCTCATTCCGTGTGTCTTGAGACTCTACCTGGTTTCCAGGACTCCACACACTCGGTTGTCCTCTTAGCTCACCAGCTTTTCTTTCTCAGCCTCTTTTGATGGCTTCTCCTCTTCCTGAATTCTCAACAGAGGGATTTAGGGCTTAGTTTGTGGATGACTTCTTTCTACTCATCACTAGTCCTTAGCTGTCCTGATTTTGTCCTTTGGCTCTACATACCATCCTGTGTGGATGACTTTCATATTTCTATTTCCAGACTGGCCCTCCCTCCTGAATTCCAGATGCATGTATCCTAGTGAGTTCTTGACATCTGTCCTTGGATGTCTAATAAGCACCTCAAACTTTAACACAAAACTGAAGTCCTGATTTTCTGCTCCTGTCCCTCAAGAAGCCTCCCCCTCTCCCTTCAGTGTTCTCTCAGTAAATGGCACCACGACCTGCCCCTGCCAAAAAATTGCTCAGGCCAACGATGCATAGGATTTTAATACGCTGAAGTCTTTGGATTCATCCTTGACACTTCTTTTTTTTTCCCTCTACATTCCAAATCCAACCCATTATCAAATCTTTTTGGCTCTCCTTTCAGAATATATGCCTAATATGACTGTTTTGCATCCAGCCCCTTGTCACCTCCTCCATTACTTCCCACCCTAATCTGAGTCTTCTCTGTGCTGACGGGAGAGAGAGTCTTCCACTCCCACTTCTCTCCCTCTTTGTCTGGCTCTGTCTCTTTCCTCCTGTTGTTCCCTTTTCCCACACTCCACTTTCCTCTACCCCCTCCCCCACAGGCAGCTTGAGCAAAAGGGGGGCTTATTACAGCCCCTCCCCGGCCTCCCAGCCACTACTGCACATACGTAGTGTAGGGGTGTGTGTGTTCCAGACAGTGAGCCACCGTCTGCCCCAGGCCCCGGCCTTGCTTGTCCACCTGCCTGCCTGCGCCTTACTCCACATTCTTTCTGTATCTTGCTTGGGACGCACACACACATGTGCACACCCAAGAGCAAACCATCTCACCTGCTGCCCAGCGCACATCTTTCGCCAGGGGGAAGGTGTGCTTTCTGAAAGCGCTGCTATTGTGCAGGAGAGCGAGCCTCCGCTCACCTGGCTCTCCTGCCCTTTCTCACACAGGCACGTGAGGAAGGCTTTTCTTCTCTTCTCTTCTTTACATCCTTTGCTTGCAGAAAGCTACACTTCTTAAATCTCCTTCCTATGACTTGGCACAAAAGTGAAACTTCTTAGCGAGTGGATCGCCTGGTTTCTCCCTCTGAAACTCTTGCACTCTGTCTTTGCACATGGGGACCCTGTCATTTTTCATGCCTCGTGTGTGGGGTTGTGGACTTTAACATCCGACACAAGCAGGCATGCAGGAGCATGAGCTTTCTTGTTACATCTAGCACATGCATGGAACCCAGATCCCCTGCACCTCACTGTCACACCCACACCTCCTTCCCTCCATGCAGCACGAGGAGGGATGAGCCCCTCTCACGTGCTGCATGGTGGACGCTCATGTGCTCATGCTCGAGCAAGTGCGCACGTGTACTTGCACACGCTCTCTCTGTCTCATAGGCATACTATGGTCAGGAGATTGAGCCCTTCTTTGTTGGGTCTTCTTTCTGTAAACACAAGCACGTAAGATTCTGAGCTTTCTTACCATGTGTCCTCTCTGCATGGTCCGGTGTTGTGTCAGCTGTTAAATAGGCATGATGATGATTGCCTTGTAAATATTTTATGAGCATTGAATGAGTTAGCATATGAAAAGCATTCAGAGCAGTGCCCTGTAAAGAACAAACACCATAATGGCATTTGGAATAAAAATAAAGAAAAAAGAAAGAAGGAAAATGGGGAAAAAAATAGGTAGTAGATAGTGAACATTCATGAAGGTACGTGTGGGAATGTGTACACAGACATACCTTCTCATTCTAGCATGTCTGGGGCATGATCACACACATACCTGTCCAACTGGGACCCACGCATTCACTCACATACACACGGCATACAGGAGAGTGAGCCTCCTGACTTGCTTTCTCTCTTACATGCCTTGAGTGTAGGACCGTTGGCATCTTAATTACCCTCCCACACCCAAGGCTTGCAGGAGGGCAAGCCGCCTCCTTTCTCTCTGCACAGGCAGGAGCACAAACATACACACACACACAAGGCAATTGAGGTCTTGATGGAACGCCTCCCTCATAAGCCCTGTGTGTGGGGGGGACACAAACCACTGCCACCAAATCCCCCTCTGGATGACTGTCCCACTCCATGCGTGCCCCTCCTGGCTGACCCACCAGTGCTCTCCTCTGGCTTCCTTACTGCCCATGGGCACCCCCCCCCCCAGGCTGATGCACCTTGCTTTCTAGAGCACACCCACACGATGTGCCAAGAGAGTGAGCCTTTCCCTGCTCCCTCTCTCACATCCCTTGCATGGTGGAGGGTGAGCCTTCTGAAAACCCCTCCCACATGCAGGGTTTGCAGGATGGTGAGCCTCAGCTTTCCTTGCTCTCTTGTGCATGTGCGCATACACATACACACACCTTCATGAAAAGATAGACACACACAGGTTGTGGGACGGAAAGCAGCTCTCTGCCCTGTGTTCTTTCTCCCGTCTCCATCATGCATAGATTTGCAGGAGATCAATGAGCACCCACTATGTGTTGGGCACCCTCCTATGCACTAGGGATCCATCAGTGATCAAAAGACAAGAATCCCTGCCCTAGTTGGGGGAGACAGGCAGTGAACAAAGTGAATCAATAAAATACATAGCGCGTCAGTTGGTGATCACTACTCTGGAGAACCATAAAGCAGGAAAGGGGATAAGGAATGGGTGGGGGCAGTGGTAGTGGAGATGGTGGTAAAGAAGTTTCGGGATCAAACAGAGCAATCAGGAAAGGCCTCCTGTGTTCTAGGAACAACAAAGAGGCCATTGTGGCAGGAGCAGAGAGTTGGGAAGTAGTAAGATATGATGGACGAAATGGAAAGCTGATGATTATTAGTACGTATCCCCAAAAGTTGAGAACTCTTCATTTAAAAAGATCATAACCGGGGTGCCTGGGTGGCTCAGTCAGTTAAGCGTCTGCCTTCGGCTGAGGTCATGATCCCAGAATCCTGGGATCGAGCCCCGCATCGGACTCCCTGCTCGGCGGGGGGCCTGCTTCTCCCTCTGCCTGCTGCTCCCCCTGCTTGTGCACGCTCTCTCTCTCTCTCTCGTGCTCTCTCAAATAAATAAAAAGTCTTTAAAAAAATAAAATCATAACCATAATACCATTATCACACCTAATAACTAACAATAATTAACATGATCAAATATCCATTGTTTAAATTTCTAGTTGTCTTAAAGTATCATAAATTAGGATGGAAATAAAGTCCATACATTGCATTTGCTTGATAGGTATCTGAAGTCTTTGAATTATAACTTCCCTCTTTATCTCTATTTTTTCTCTGCTTATAATTTATTTGTCAGAAGAAAGTGGGCCATTTATCTTGCAGTTTCCCACAGGCTGGATTTTTCTGATTGCATCCCTGTGGTGTAGTTTACATGTTCCTTTTCCTTGTTTGTATTTCCTGTAAACTGATACTTGTATCTAGAAGCCTGATTGGATTTAGGCTTACTTTTGGGGATGGGGTCAGAAGTACTTCCATCAAGAGGCACATAATGACTTGTTGTTGTCTCTCCTTCTGTGATGTTAGTTGCCACTGATGCTCAATTCCTAGAGCCATTATTTTATTAGGTTTTCCAAATGATGATATTCTAATTCCATTATTCTGTCTTCATTTATTAGCTGGGATACTTCTGCAAAGAAAAAATCCCCCTCATGTACTGTTTGATTATGCAGTGCTACCGTTTTTTAGGAAAGGCAGGATAAATGCTTGATTCTTTCTGTCAGTGCTCAAAATAATGAGTTGGCTCATTAGCTTACTCCAAAGAGGATTTAAAAAAATTATTTTGATAAAGTCATGGATTTAAATATATTTGACCTTTCAGTCTACTGTAGTTCTTATCTTCAGTGAAGCTCAAATGTCCCATCTTTAGCCAGGGGGAACTTCTTCAAATTGCTCCTGAGTTCTTTTGACATGGCCCCAGTAACTATTCAATAGCTTCTCTGCCTTCTGGATTGGAAAAAAAAATTTCCAGGCTCACCTCAGACATCTCTTTCCCCAGACTTGGAATCTGCTGTGTCTTCAATAAGCCTTGGTTCTTTTTATTGGACATGGTATTTAGAGACCACATTCTAGGCATTAGGGGTGCTCATTGCCTCTGGATTGGTGATTGATTTCAGGCTTCTTCCATGACCATATCATAAAAAAATGTTTTGTTGTTGCTTTTGTCTTGTTTCGAGATAAAACATATGAGTTCAGTCTTAAACTTCCAGTTACAAATCAGGATTACAGGGGTTCTATTTGTTTCTGTTTCAAAAGTATCATTCTCAGTGTTGCGTGGCAAGTAGACTATAAGAGAGAACAAGTGCAGAGACAGAGAGACCAGTTGGGAGGCCACTGGAATAATTCAGGTGAGAAATTGATGGAGACATGGTGGTAGTGCGGAACTGTGAAGGTAGTTAAAACTGGCTAGATATGGATATATTTTACAGTTAGAGCCGATTGAATTTACTGATATATTGAATGTGAGGTATGAGAGAAAGAAGAGTAAAAGATTGAACCTTCTCTTTCCTCTTTTTTATGTATGAGTTGGGCACTTGTGCAAACACTGGATGTGTGGGTGCTTCAGCCTTCTACTCTGTTCCCTCTTTCTAGTCTTAGTACCCAGATGCAGGTGCTGTCCCAGTGCAGTGCACTTGGGCAAGGATTCACAGGAGGTGAGAATTACAGAGTGCCTGTCACCTCTCCTCAGATTTTTCACAGATCTTCTTGGATGTCTCTTGGATTTGGGAATCCCGTAGTGGGCAAAGCATTAGGGGCCCTGGGCTTACTGTCTCATGAGCTTGTGCCAGAGAATAAAATTCCTCACTCCCATTAAGCCTGCCTTCATGTGTTCAGGGGGCTGGGGAAAGTGAGCTTTTTCTGTTGTTCCTCCCACGCCACCCCCTGGGAGCCCTCTCATTTGCTCCTTCTCTCTCATCCTTGATACCTGGTTGCTTGTGCTTTCTACATGCAATGCACCTGGGCAAGATTTCAGAGCGGGCTGAGTCTTATCTGCAGATGGAAGGACAGAGTACCTGTCCATCACCTCCTTCTCCTTCCTTCCTGCCATTATGTATTTACTTACTACTTGGTGCCAGACAGTGTGCTGGGTGTAGGGAGCCAGCGGTGAACAGGACAGTTGTAGTCCCCTGAGTACCCGGGCTAGTGGGCACATACGGGAAGATGGACCTCATTTGAACCCACTGTGCAGGTGTGCTCACGTACTGAGGATGCTGGCGAAGGAGTTTACACTTTGGTCCCCACTTGCTCAGTGCCCTGTCCCATTCCCAGGACAGGTAGGCATATCGCAGGGTGTGGACCTGTGTGCCTGGAGCCCCAGAGGTGAGCAGGGATAGAGCCTGAGCACCCTGATTCCGCACCCTTGAGCTGTCTCAGTGTTCTTCCCTTGAGAAGTTGTTGAATGAAGGTGCACTTGCTTGTTAGTGCTTTCCCTTGCGTTCACAGATACGCAGATACCTGGACGTACAAATATGCACAAGCAGGGTAAACAGGAGGATGAGCATGCATGAGAGGCCCACATGTAGCTACGTGCACAACATATACAGGCAGATGAGTGTTCAGAGACGGGAGACACCAGAGCTTTTCAGTTTCATACTCGCAGGGGCAAATGCCCTCATTTTCACTCATTTGTATTTTTTCCTCTATTTCTCTCTCTTATACACACATGCACACACACACACTCACTCAAAGAATTCACTTTCTGACTCATTCTCTCTCTGGCTACTCTCTAATACATGCATGCATGCACGTGAGACATTCAAGGAGAGTGAGCCATCCCACCCATTCCCTCACACATCCCTTCCCCGGGGTGGGGGGTGGGGGAGGATGGGATCTCTACAACTCCCACCATCGTGCAGGGTTTGCAGGAGGGCAAGTCTCAGCTTACCTCACTCTCTTGGCCCACTCCCCCCACCCACAAAGAACTATATGTATGAATAGTACAGGCCCTCTGACTCATCTTTCTTGCAGTTGAACTGGAAGTTGAACTTGAGGTTGCTCTTGCAGTTAAACTCCTGCCTGTTGAACAGTGAGCTTCCCAAACACCATTCCCATATGGTGCTTTTGTAGGAAGGTGCATCTTTTTGTTGCGGTGGCTCCCTGCTGTGCGTTCTTTCTCTCTCTCTCTCTCTCTCTCTCTCTCTCTCACACACACACACACACACACACACACACACACACACACACACTGTAGAGGAGAGGGGAGCTTCTGATGTTTTCCTTCATATTGTTTATATATGAAGGAGTGTGGACTTTGTTGATAAGCAAGATTGAAAGATAGAAAGACTCATCACCTCAGGCCCACACAAGGAACTCAGGAGAATGAATCAATTCACTCCTCCCCATACAAGTACTTGGTCTCATAGACATTCACACCTCTTCCCTCTCACATGTCCCTTGCATGCAGGAATGTGACTGCCCTCCTTAAAATGCACACTTATTCAAATCCACACGTGCCTACAAATGGAGGGCAAGAAGTACAAATAATTATGGCTGTGTGCCCCGTGTTGTGTTCCACTTTATATTGATTTGTCGTCTTCTTTCATTTTCTCGGCATGATTAGGAGGGAACCTGCATATTACCAAGCTCTCTGTGTGATCGTGATGCATGTTGAAGTTTATGAACGACTGCACTTACCTGTCCTGCCTTCCGGCCACATATTCACACAAAGGATATAAGGGACCACGAGCTAGATGATGGCTCATGATCATTCTCTCGTTCTTCTTGCTCACACTCCTCTCTCCTCGGTCTCTTTGTCCTTGTAAGTTTATACCGTTCTGTCATTGTTCTCGTTGTCATCTCAGGGAACCAGTCAAATGGTTGTTCAACCGGACGTCCTTAACGTGAAGGTCAAGAATCTTGTCTTTACTTCTGTGTCATCACAAGAGAGCACCTTCTGTGAAGAAGGGTGAGCTGTCTTGTTAAACCCCTGCGGGGCCTTCTGCTCTGCTCCCCCTCTCTAATCCTTGCTACCTGGGTGAGAGTGCTTTCTGGATGCAATGCACCTGGGCAAGGATTCTGAGAGTGAGAGCTTCATCTTCATTTAAGGATAGAGCATTTTTCCCATCCTCCTTCCATTCCACAAGTAATTGTGATCGCCTCTTCTCTACAGATAGTAAGTTGGGCAGTGAGCCTGCAGTAGCAGGCACACCTGGTCCCTGTCCTTGTGTTGCTTACAGTCAAGGGAGAAGAATAGAATTCCTCATCAGCTACTGCACCTACTTGCCCTGAGAGTGGGTGGGCCACAGAGTGGACCTCTCATTGCCATTGTCACCCGCAAGTACACAGAAGCGTGGCGTCGTTTCTGATCTCACACAGAACAGTGCAGGAGAGAATAGTCTCTGTACTCTTTGTCATAGCTACACACACACACACACACACACACACACACGGCAGGTGCCTGAGCCTTCTTATCTGCTCCCCCTCTCGAATCCTTGGAACCTAGGTGTGAGTGCCGTTTCAGTGCAACACACCTATTCAAGGATTCAAAGAGGCTGAGCCTTGTCTGCATGTAGAAGAACTGAGTACCTGTACATCACCTCGTCCACTTTCTGTCAAATATTTGAGTTTGCTTTGAGGTGCCGACCCCTGCACTGGGTGTTAGAGCTACAGTGGTCAATAAGACAGATAAGGTCCCTGGCCTGGAGTCCTCATTCCTGGGCTCTCTCAAGGACAGCTGTGGGCGAATGGACATCCTTCCCTGGGGACAGACGTACCCCTATGTCAGGGCATGAGCTTGCTTTTTCTTTTGGCTTCGTGTGTATCAGGTACTGTAATGGGGAGACATGCATTGGGTGATAAGCCTCACACAGCTAGTGGTGGCCCTCAGTGAGCTCATGGTTTAGCAGAGGAGTGGAGGGGAAGAAGTATCCCTTTTACTATACCATCCTCTAACATGTATATGCACAGGAGTGCCCATGTACACAGATTGTCCCAGCCTTGTTAACCCCCAACCCCACCGCCAACACATGCAGATGCTCAGGTACTGTCTGAAAAAGGTGCCACCCACAGCACGTACTCAGACCGCGTGAGAGAGAGAGGCCGTGTGACTTTGTGCGTGGGGGTGAGTACATGTGCACACCCGGGGGGTGCATCGGTCTTACTCAATGCACATGGTGATGCTGGTGGGAACGCAACCAAGAGAGTTAAGTATGCATATGCACACATGTGCGTGTGCACCACACACAGGGCGCGGGTGCCCAAGCTCTTTGCTCTGCGCCCTCTTTCTCATCCTCTGTCCCTGGGTGAGAATGCTTTCTAATTGCAGTGCACCAGGGCCAGGGGTCTGGAGGGCAGGCATCCTCTGCATGGAGAAGGACAGAGGAATCTGTACACCACCTCTCAGCTGCTTGCTGCCTGCCAGGCTGCCATCTATCCCTCATTCATTCTTTCCTCCCACAATAATATTTATTAGGCACTGTGCTGGGCATTGGTCATGGCAGACTGGACGAGACAGACTTGGCCTCTGCCCTCCTGGATATTCTAGTCCAGGGGGGAGAATGGGCTCTGTCATCGCCCGCCACCCCTGCATGTGCTGAGAGTGAGTGTGTCACATAGGGGACTTCTTATCTACCACCTACCCCCCACCAGCTTACAAACACGTGTCTGATATGTGTAGGAGAACCTTCTCTTCAGTTCAATCCTGCATACAGGCACTGGGCAAGAACAGTAAGCCGCCTTGTTAAACACACAGACACACACAAGGCATACAGGTGCTGGAATCTTCTGGTCTGGCTCCCCCTCTCTAATCCTTGCTACCTGGGTGAGAGTGCTTTCTGAATGCAATGCACCTGGGCAAGGATTCTGAGAGGGAGAGCACCATCTTCACGTGGGACAGAGCACCTCTATGTCCTCCCTCCTCTCCTTTCTACAACTGCCTACCAAGGACCTACTCTATTTCAGGTGCTATGCTGGGCAACTGGCCCACAAGAGAATGAGCCACATCTGGTCCCTCCCTGCAAGCTGGAGAACGGATTCCTTCTCATTTGTTATGCCTGCATGTCCCGGGGGTGGGTGGGCTGCACGCTGGGACTTGAGATGCCCTGCCCTCCATTCTGGTCTCACAGATGTGTGTAGGAGAACCTTCTAAACCTCAGTACAATCCCATGTAAGTACACTGTGTGCAGGGGAAGGGCCCGACTGGGTCCACACACACAGCACTCAGGTATAGAAACACAGGTGTGTCCCCTCACACAGAGCTGCATCCACAGTGTATAGGGGCTGAGCAGCCCGGCAGCAGCCTCTCCGTGTCCCACTGGCGGGGCAGTGAGCTTCCCACGTGCTCCTTCCACAGCCAGAGCTTGAATGAAAGTAGCCCTGAAGGCTTATCTCACACGTGCATGTGTAGGAAAGGCACTTCCCTTTGTCCAGTCGTAGGCAGTCACCTGTGAGCGCAAGACTGATGGTTCTTGTACACACACACACACACACACACACACACACACACACACACATGATCCGAAGAGGCCTGAGACTTGTGCTCAGGTCCCTCTCTCTCATTCTTGGTACTGAGGTACGAGTGTGGTCCCAGTGCATTGGCCTTGTACAAAAAATCAGAGGGAATCTCACCCATATTTGAAAGTGGAGAGTTTTACATCACCCCTCTCATTCTTTAATTTCTTTGATGTCTCTATTTCGAATGGTGGTTCTCCAAATGTGCTCACTGGCCCAGTAGCATCAGTATCACCTTGGAACCTGTTAGAAATGCAACTTCTTGGACCCCACTCCTGACCTAGTAAATGATGAACCACAGGAGGCTGTTTTCTAACCAGCCTTCCCACTGATTCTGATGTCTGCTCACGTTTGAGAATCACTGAGTTAGTGGGAGTGCTTGGGGATGCAGTGAGAAGCAAGTCAGGTGGGGGCTCAGCCCTCAGAGGACTTAGCCCGTCATGGGTGGCAGCGAATGAGCTCCCCCTTTCTCATGCACGTTCTCCATGCTGTGTCCCCACACGCTGTGGCAAGGAGTACATCCGCTTGTGACTCTCCCCGCCTCCTCCAGAACCACGCACTTGGCCAGCATAGGAAGTTAAGTGAGCTTATAGGTAAGACCGTATCAGGAAAGAGCCTTATCATTCCTTTTCAGGGCACGAACTTAACACTGTAGACACACACAGACACACGTGCACGCTTGTGGTGTGCAGAAGAATGACCCGCTCCTTCTCCTATACCCATTGCATATCGGAGTTGTGAATTCTCAAAGCACCTCCTGTGTGCATGGATTACAGGAGGGTGAGCCTTGTCATCACAGACCTTCTGCCAAGCACTTCAATCAGCACATATTCACTGATCACCATATGAGGGGCCATGCACTATGCTGGGAGTATCCTGCTGAACAAGAGACAACTTCTTTCTTTACAGGACTTCCTGGCCAGTGGAGGAATGTAGTGAATGAACTTCCCCAGGCCTAGAACACAGGCATGCAGGCTGTGCCAGGAATTGAGCCTTTTCGTTCTCCTATACATACCCATGTTCTTCCTGTGCATGTGCACACGTACACACACGTATACACACATTTCTGCCCCAGACCTAAAGGCAGGAGATAGACTTTGTTATTCATCATCTTTGTCTGAAGCAGTGTGAACTTCCTCATTGCACACGCACTCCAAATGCATGGTTGTTGGACAGGTGTCTGGACCGTGATTTTTGTCCCCCCCTCCCCTGTCCTCGCAGCCAAGGCTCGAGTGCTGGCTGATCAGTGTGGTGGGCTCGTGCAAGGATAGAGATCGTGAGCCTGGTCTCTGTGTCGGACAGAACCTCACTGGGCTTCGCTTGTTCATTCAGTTCTATGTGTGTGCGGTTCTCTGTCCATCATTTCACAAGGGTACTGAGTTCCTGCTGTGTGGGGATGTCATGGGAAACGAACCGGTCGGGGACACTGGCCTTACGGTCTAGCAGGTTCCTGGAGTGTCAGCTTCCTCACGACAATGCCTGTGGATACTTGGGCTCAGGGTGCAGGAATTGGGCTTCTCCTTAGTCCCTCAACTAGATGTGCACATGGTACGCACATCCCGAGCCTTCCGCTCTGCTCTGCTCCTCCTTTCACATCCTCGCGACCTAGATATGAGTACTCTCCTGATGCAGTACACCTCCAGGACTCTAGTAGGAGCCCTTTTCTGCATGTAGAAGGACAAAGCACCCGTGACTTGCCCCCTCTCTCCTTCCTTTCCTCTTCCCCCTCCCTTCCACAAGTATTTATTGAGCAAACGTGCTGACCCTGTGCTGGGCAGTGATGGGACACAGGATGGGCTTGGCCCTTGTCTCGAAGCATATATGCAGGAGAGCGGACTTCCATGTCCCTGAATATCCCTGCATGTGCTGAGTTTGGGTGGGCCACGGAGTGGACCCTCTTATTAATACCCCTTCCCACTGCGTACACATCTCGAGACTTCTCCTTCCTGCTCCCACGTGGACCTGTGTAACAGAAAACTTGTTCCACCTCGAGCACTGCAGGTGCTTCAGCCTTCTGCCCTGCTCCCCCTCTCTAATCCTTGCTGTCTGGGTGCTAGTGCTGTCTCAATGCAATGCACCTGGGCAAGGATTCAGAGAGGGTGGGCTTGACTGCACCAAGAAGGACAGAGACTAGACACCTTCCTCCTTCCCTCTCTCCCTCCTTCCCTTCCTTTCTTTCCTCCCTCCTTTTCTTATTCTGTCCTCTTCCCTCTCTCCTTCCCTCCCACCTTTCCTCCCTCCTTCCCTCCCCTGCTCCTTTTCTTCCCTCTCCCCTCCTTCCTTCTCAGTAAGAGTTTTTCTGTAACTGGTGGGTGTTGGGGAAGCACCAAAAAACAGAATAGTTATGGGTTTTGGTCTCTCTGTCTGGTGGGCTTGCCTGTGTTCTAGAAGAAAAATCCTTATTAAATAATGTCTCTGTGCTCAGGTGTCCAGGGTGCCAGAAAGTGAGCCTTCTCTTGATTCCTCTCCTTCCTTCCACACGTAGGGTGTTGGGCTGGGACCAGAGCTTTCCCATCTGCTCCTTCCCGCACTTCCTTTCAACCTAGATTTGAGCGCTGTCTCAAGTGTTGTCTCCAGTCAGGGCTTCAAAGAGAGGGAGCCTTGCCTGCATATGGCAGGACTGAGTGCTGTTAGGTCTCCCTTCTTGCCTTCCTGAGTATGTACGGAGTTTCTGGAGTATGTCCAGCACTGTGTTGCGTGTTGAGCATACAATAATGAACGAGACAGGCAAAATCGCTGGCTGTGCCCTCTGGTGGCATCTTGAGGAGATTGAACTTCATCCAGATCCACAGTGCAGATGGGCACAGATGTTGGAGGCGCTAAAGAGTAAGTCTTGTTGCCAGCCTCCCCGGCCGCTGACAGCACCCTCACGCCATACCCTCTGAAGACAGGGAGATGTGCCCATTGGTGGAGAAGCATCACACCAACAGGATGTGTAGGAGTTTGGGCTCATAAGCTGTCCCTTATCTCCCAGGACCTGCAGGAAGGACTGTGAGCTTCCTTAAGATGCCCACCATAGACTGTTCTTGAATTGGAGAGGGAGTGAAGAGCAGGGGCCCCTTCTTATTGCTGATCTTGTATGCACATCACACATTATGGAAAGGAGAACAGCCTGTATCTTTACATTACCATACTATCTGTCTCTCTGTTTCCGTTTCGCTCACTGGCTGTCTCACCTGGGGCATGCAGGTGCCCCATATTCATCTCCATCTCTCCCATCCTTGGTCCCTGGGTCCAGGTGCTTGCAGTTCAGTGCTCTGGTACAAGGACTTTAAGAAGGTGAGCCTCATCTGACATGGACAGGCCCAGAGGGCCCTTGATTACCCTTCTCTCCCATTCATTCATGCATTTCTTTGATAAATATTTATTGGGTGGTCTCTGGGTGTTGGGGATCCAGTGGCCTTACTGGCTAGTGGGTTTGTATGAAGAAACCATCATTATCCTTGTGTCTGCATGCTCACTGTGCAAGGAAATGAGTCTTCCGTTTCTTCCGCCCCATGCACGGAAAGGCGAATCTTCTTTGTAGCCGACTATGGGAAGCATAGAGAAGAGTAGATTTCCTTATTACCTGTTAGGCATACCTAGGGTGTGTCGGGTTGGGCCTTGTCCTTGTAGACAGGGGGAGGTACATGCACATGTACGCGCACACACTCAGTACCAGAGCCTTCTGATTGCTCTCTCTGTCATAGTCCTTGCACATAGGTGCCCTGCCTTCTAAATCCATCATCTCTATTCCTGTATCGAAGAAAAACTTGCGTTGTGATCCTAGAGGAGGACTGTTCACCTTTACATCACTTCCCTCAGATTTGGTCATTCTCTCAGCATTTATTTAGGGAGCATTTCCCACATGCCAGCCACCGTGGTGCTTGCTAGAAATACTGCTGTGAACACATTGGGTGTTTGGCCTTGTGGGGGCACATACAGGAGTTTCTTAGAATCCCCCAGTACGTTCTCTATTCATTTTTTAACTTCACGTTTGTGTGTAAAGGGAGGTAGAAAGAGGCAGAAGAGTATTGTCCCAGAGTTCAAAGTTGTGTATCAGCAGCACGTTTGGTCTCCTGGAAATGAGGGGACAATCCAGTGAGTTAAGTGATCTAGGATAAATCTTTAAGAGAAGAGGATGGGGAGGGGCTGGAGAATTTGGAGTTGGCCTAGCATTTTTAGCCTGTCCCCACTGTGGCTTTAGCATTATTCTCCAGCACTTCCTCTTTCCTTCAGCTTGACTGATCTGTTTATTCCTATTTTTCTCTGTGTCTTTGCCCATTGCCCATTACAGATTTCTGATTTTCAGGTCAGCATAGCAATACAGGATTACAAATGGTGAGAAAGAAAGACAGACACTACATTTCAGTCTTCTTTCTCGAGTTCTTAAACAGGTGGGACTTAAAAATTCTGACTCTTGGTCCTTCTCTCAAAACTTCTCCCATTATATTCTGCAGAAAAGACTCAGGTTATTTAGTATGTGCCCCTTATCTTCTATCTACCCTAAAATCCCTTTTTGGTTACTGTTCAGCTTTGCTCTTATTTTTATTAGACTTTATTAACTTTAATTTAAAAAAAAATTCAGGTATTATTAACATACAGTGTTATATCAGTTTCAGGTACACAATATAATGATTCGACAATTCTATACACTTATATCTCTCTTGATGCACAGGGCCAGCAGCATCAGCGTTCCCTGGCACTTTGTTAGAAATACAAACTGCAAGCCCCACCCCAGACCTAGGGAATCGGAAAGTTGGAGGGTAGACAGAGGTCTGGGTTTTAACAAGTGCTGGTCCAGAGGTTCTGATGCATGTTGAACTTTGAGAACCTCTGGTTTAAATAACTTTAATAGAGATTTCTGCATTCCACAGGCTGATTTTTAGAGTTAAAATTGCCTTACGTGTGAACTTCCCTTTTAGTCTCCTTTGATTTTTTTTTAACTTAAAAGACTTTTTTTTTTTTTAGCAGTTTTAGGTTTACAGAAAAATTGAGCAGAGAGTACAGAGAAGTACCATATACTTTCCCACCTCAGTTTCCACTATTAGTAACATCTTGCAGTTAGTGGGGTACACTTTTACATTTAGGCCAATATTGATACATTATTATTAACTAAAGTCCATAGTTTCTGCGAGGGTTTCCTATTTGTGTTGCACATTCTGTGGGTTTGGACAATTATATACTGTTGTGATCTACCGTTATAATGTCATACAGAGTAGTTCCACTGGCCTAAAATCCTCTGTGTGGCCTGTTCAGCCCTTCTTCCCCTAACCCCTGGCAACCACTGAACTTTTTTTTTTTTTTTTAAAGATTTTATTTATTTATTTGAGAGAGAGAGAATGAGAGAGAGCATGAGAGGGAGGAGGGTCAGAGGGAGAAGCAGACTCCCTGCCGAGCAGGGAGCCCGATGCGGGACTCGATCCTGGGACTCCAGGATCATGACCTGAGCCAAAGGCAGTCGCTTAACCAACTGAGCCACCCAGGCGCCCACCACTGAACTTTTTACTGTCTCCATAGTTTTACCTTTTACAGAATGTCATATAGTTGGAATCGTACAGTATGTAGCCTTTTTAGAATGATTCCTTTTACTTCAATTAAGACTCCTCCATATCTTTTCGTGGCTTGATAGCTCATTTATTTTTCTCATGGAATAACATTCCATTATCTGGATGTACTGCAGTATGTCTATCCATTCACCTACTGAAGGGCATCTGGGTTTCTTTTCACTTTTGGCAGTTATGAGTGAAGCTGCTATAAGCATCTGTGTGCAGGCTTTTTTGTGCATGTAAATTTTTAAGTCATTTGGGTAATTACCAAGGAGCACAGTTGCTGGATCCTATAGTAAAAGTATGTTTAGTTTTGTAAGAAGCTGCCAAACTGTCTTCCAAAGTGGCTGTTACCATTTTCCATTCCCACCAGCAGTGAATGAGAGTTCCTGTTGCTTTGTAACCCTTTCAGCATCTGGTGTTAGTGTTTTGGATTTTGGCCATTCTAACAGGTAGGTAGTGGTATCTCATTATTGTTTTAAGTTATAATTATCCAAGCACATATGATGTTGAACATCTTTTCTTAGGCTTCTTTGCAATCTTTATATCTTATTTGGTTAGGTTCAGATCTTTTGCCCATTTTTTAATCAGGTCGTTCCTTGTTGAATATTAAGAATTCTTCGTGTATTTTGGATACTATTCCCTTATCAGGTATGTCGTTTGCAGATATTTTCTGCCAGTATATTACTTGTTTCTTCATTCTATTGGGAGTGGCTTTTGCAGAACAGAAGTTTTAATTTTATTGAAGTTTAATTTATCAATCCTTTTTATCATAGATCATACTTTAGGTGTTATATCTAAAAAGTCATTGTGAAACCCAAGATGCACCTAGATTTTCCTCCTATATTATCGTCTAAGAGTTTTATAAAAGTTTTGTATTTTACATTGAGGTTTGTGATCCATTTTGAGATAGTTTTTGTGAAATTTGAAGAACCGTGTCTAGATTCTCTCTCTCTCTCTCTTTTTTTTTTGCATGTAGATGTCCAGTTGTTCAAAAAACCATTGGTTGGGAAGACCATCCTGTCTCCATTGAATTGCCTTTGCTCCTTTGTCAAAGATCTATTTTTGTATGGATTGATTCCTGGGCTCTCTGTTCTGTTTCAGTGATCAGTTTGTCTATTTTTTCACCAATACTACACTATCTTAACTAGTATAGCTTTATAGTAAGTCTTAAAGTCATTTAGTGTCAGTGCTCTGACTTTGTTCTTCAATATTGTGTTGGCTGGTCCAGGTCTTTCACCTGTCAACATAAACTTTGGAATCAGTTTGTTGATACTCACAGAATAACTTGCTGGTATTTTGATTGGGATTGTATTGAATCTATAGATCAAGTTGAGAAGAACTGACATCTTGACGATATTGAGTCTTCCTATCCAGGTGCATATATTATGTCTCCATTTATTTAGGTCTTTGATTTCTTTCATCAGAGTTTTGTAGTATTCCTCAAATAGCTCTCGTACATATTTGTTAGATTTATACCTAATTATTTCATTTTGATGCTAATGTAAATGGCATATTTTTAATTTCAAATTCCAATTTTCCATTATTGATATATAAGAAAGCAGTTGACTTTTTAAAAAATTTTTTTATTGTTATGTTACTCACCATACATTACATCATTAGTTTTTGATGTAGTGTTCCATGATTCATTGTTTGTGCATAACACCCAGTGCTCCATGCAGAACATGCCCTCTTTAATACCCATCACCAGGCTAACCCATCCTCCCATCCCCCTCCCCTCTGGAACCCTCAGTTTGTTTTTCAGAGTCCATCGTCTCTCATGGTTCGTCTCCCCCTCCAATTTCACCCCTTCATTCTTCCCCTCCTGCTATCTTCTTCTTCTTCTTTTTTTTTTCTTAACATATATTGCATTATTTGTTTCAGAGGTACAGATCTGTGATTCAATAGTCTTGCACAATTCACAGCGTTCACCATAGCACATACCCTCCCCAATGTCTATCACCCAGCCACCCCATCGCTCCCACCCCCCACCACTCCAGCAACCCTCAGTTTGTTTCCTGAGATTAAGAATTCCTCATATCAGTGAGGTCATATGATACATGTCTTTCTCTGATTGACTTATTTCGCTCAGCATAACACCCTCCAGTTCCATCCACGTCGTTGCAAATGGCAAGATTTCGTTTTCTTTGATGGCTGCATAATATTCCATTGTATATATATATCACACATCTTATTTATCCATTCATCTGTTGATGGACATCTTGGCTCGTTCCATAGTTTGGCTATTGTGGACATTGCTGCTATAAACATCGGGGTGCATGTATTCCTTTGGATCCCTACATTTGTATCTTTGGGATAAATACCCAGTAGAAGAAAGCAGTTGACTTTTGTATATTAACCTTGTATCCTACAACCTTGTTACAGCTGCTTATTTCTTCCAGGAGTTTTGTTGTTGTTGTTGATCCTTTGGAATTTTCTATGTAGACAATTATGTCATCTGTGAACAAAGTTTTATTTTTTTCCTTCCCAATCTGTATACTTTTTTCTTTTTATTGTCTTTTGCATGAGTTGGGACTTACAGTAATATGCTGAATGGGAGTGGTGAGTATAGACATCCTGGTCTTGTTCCTGATCTTAGCACAAAACATCTAGTTTCTCACCATTAAGTATGGTGGTTGACAGAAGAGAGGTGGGTGAGGGAGGAGTGAAATAGATAAAGGGGACCAAGGGTACACTTATCTTGATGAGCACTCAGTAAGGCACTTAGTAATGTCTAGAATTGTTGAATCATTATATTGTACACCTGAAACTAATGTAACACTCTGTTAAAAAAGAAAGTATGATATCAGCTCCAGGTTTTTTGTAGATGTTCTTTATCAAATTGAAGAAGTTCCCTTCATTCCTAGTTTGCTGAGAAATTTTCATCATGAATGGTTGCGGGGTTTTCTCAAATACTTTTTTGGGCATCAATCGATATTCTCATAAGTTTTTTCTTCTTTAGCCTGTTGATGTGATACATTACATTAATTGATTTTTTAAAATGCTGGACATGCCTTGCATGCCTGAGATAAATCAACTTGGTCATGGTATATAATTATTTTTATACATTGTTGAATTCAATCTGCTAAGATTTTGATGAGGATTTTGCAACTATGTTCATGAGACTTACTGGCCTATAGTTTTCCTTTCTTAAAATGTCTTTGTCTTGTTTTGGTATTAAGATAATTCTAGCCTTGTACAATGAATAAAGAAGTACGCTCTCTGTGTCTGTTTTTTGAAAGGGATTGTAGAGATTGTGCTTTCTGTTTTGGAAGGTTGTTAACTAGTGATTCAATTTCTTTAATAGATAACGGCTTGTTCACTAATGTATTTCTCTTTGAGTTTTGATAGATTGTGTCTTTCAAGGAATTGGTCCATTTCATCTAGGTTATCGAATTTGTGGGCATAGAATTGTTAATAATATTTATTGTATTTATAATATGCATGTGATGAATAGTGATGGTCCCTGTCTCAGTTTTGATATTAGTTATGAGTATCTTCCCTGTTTTTTTCTTAGTTAACCTGGCTGGAGGTTTTGTTGATTTTTCTTTATTGCTTTCCTATTCAGTTTTATTGATTTCTGCTGTAATTTTTATTATTTGTTTTCTTCTGCTTAGTTTCAGTTTAGTTTCCTCTCATTTTTCTAGTTTCCTAAGGTGGAAGCATAGGTGAATGATTTTAGATCTTTTCTTCTTTTCTAATATATTCATTTAATGCTCTAAATTTCCTTCTAAGTGATGGCTTTGCTGCATCCAACAGATTTCGACAAGTTATTTCTTCATTTTCATGTAGTTCAAAATGTTTTTATATTTATTTTTTAAAAGATTTTATTTATTTGATAGAGAGAGGCAAAGTGAGAGAAGGAACACAAGCAGGGGGAGTGGGAGAGGCAGAAGCAGGCTTCCCGCTGAGCAGGGATCCCAATGTGGGGCTCGATCCCAGGACTCCGGGATCATGACCTGAGCCGAAGGCAGATGCTTAACGACTGAGCCACCCAGGCGCCCCCAAAATGTTTTTAAAATTTCTCTTGTAACTTCTTTTTTGACACATGTGTTATTTAAAAGCATGTTGTTTAATCTTTAACTGTTTTGTTTTTTTCCATCTATCTCTCTGTTATGGATTTCTAGTTTAATTCCATTGTGATCTGAGAGCAGACTTTGCATGATTTCTGTTTTTTAAAAAAATTTATTTCTTAAGGTATATTTCATGGCCTAGAGTGTCATCTATCTCAATGAATGTTCCATGTGAGCTTGAAAAGAATGTATATTCTGATGCTGTTGTTAGACGAAGTATTCTACTGATGTCAATTAGATCTAGTTGATTGATGATGCTGTTCAACTATGTCTTTACTGATTTTCTGCTGCTGGATCTCTCCACTTCCAGTAGAGGGGTGTTGAAGACTACAACTATTAACAGTGGGTTCATCTATTTCTCCTTGCCATTCTATCAGTTTTTGCCTCATGTATTTTTTAAACATTTTATTTATTAGAGAGAGAGAGAGTGGGAAGAGGGGCAGAGGGAGAGAATCTTCAAATAGACTCCTCACCGAGTGAAGAGCCTGACATGGGGCTCGATCCCATGACCCGGAGATCATGACTTGAGCTGAAATCGAGAGTCAGATGCTCAACTGAGTGAGCCACCTAGGCACCCCTGCCTCATGTATTTTTTATATTCTGTTATTAGGCATGTATATGTTAAGGACTGTTAGAATTTTTTAGAGAATTGATCCTTTATCATTATGTAGTGCCCCTTTTTATTCCTGATAATTTTCCTTGCTCTGAAGTCTGCTTTGTCTAAATTAATATAGCTACTCTAGTTTCCTTTTGATTAGTATTAGTATGTTATATCTTTCTCCATATCCTTGCTCTTACTCTATTTGCGTCTTTATATTTAAAGTAGGTTTCTTGTAGAAAACATAGTTGGGTATTGTATTTTTTTTAAAGATTTATTTATTTTAGAGAGGGGGGCAGAGGGAGGGGGAGAGAGAGAATCCCAAGCAGGCTCCCTGCTGAGTGTGGAGCCCATTGCAGGGCTCCATCCCATGACCCTGAGCTCATGACCTGAGCCGAGATCAAGAGTCAGACCCTTAACTGACTGAGCCCCCCAGGCACCCCTACTGTATTTTATCTGCTCTGATGGTCTCTGTCACTTAATTCAAATATTTAGAACACTGACATTTAAAGTGACTACTGATATGTTTGAGTCTCCATATTATCTACCATATTGGTTGCTTTTTCCTATTTGTTGTCCTTGTTTTCTTATTTTGTCTTCCACTTTTTTTGCCTTCTCTGGTTTTAACTGAGCATTTGGTGTGATAATATTTTTCCCCTCTTTTTAGCATATTAATTATACTTTAAAAAAACTTTTCGTAGTGGCTACCCTTTGTTTGCAATGTCCATTTACAACTAATCCAAGTCTTCTTTCAAATAACATAATACTACTTCATGGGTACTGCAAGTACCATATAACAGAGTATTCCCACTTCCTCCCTTCTCCTCCCTTATGACATTGCTGCCTTTCATTGCACTTATCCATGAGCTGTCATCACCAAATGAATTGTTGCTATTATTATTTTGAACAAAGATCAGTTAGAATAAAAATATAACTAGATGTTAACTAGACTTATTGTGGTGATCATTTTGCAATACATACAAATATCAAACCATTACATTATAAACTTGAAAGTGATATGTTATATGCCCATTATACCTCAAAAAAAGGCAGGTAGAAAAAAAAGAATGAGAAAATATTTTATTTTACTTTCATTTATTCCTTCTCTAGAACTCTTTATGTAGATCTGAGTTTCTGACCTCTGTCATTTTTCTTCTTTCTGAAGAATTTGTTTTAACATTTCCTGCAAGGCAGGTATACTCTCAATAGATCCCCTCACTTTTTGTTTCCCTGAGAAAAACCTTTATTTCTCATTCAGTTTTGAAGGATAATCTCTCTTGATTCCGAATTCTTATTCATGGTTCTTTTTAACATTTTACGTATTTCACTCTTCTCCCTTGACTGCATGGATTCTGAAAAGAAGTCTGATTGCATTCTTATCCTTACTCCTCTATAGGTAAGGCATTTTTTTTCCTCTGGCTATTTTCAAGAATTTTCTTTGTCTTTGATTTTTCAGTTTGGATATGATAGGCATGGTTGTAGATTTTTTTTTATCCTTCTTAGTGTTCTCTGAGCTTTCTGGACCTGTGATTTGGTGTCTTTAATTTTAGGACATTCCCTTTCATTATTGCTTCAAATATTTCTTTTGTTCTTTCTTCTCCTGGTATTCTCATTATGCATATGTTACACTTTTGGTAATTGTCCTACAGTACTTGATATTCTGTTCATTTTTTTATTCTCTTTTTTCTCTTTGCATTTCAGTTCTGGAAGTTTCCAATGACATGTCTTCAAGCTTGCTGATTCTTTTCCTCTGCTTTGTCCAGTCTATTGATGAGCCATCAAAGACATTCTTCATTTCTTTTAGAGATCTTTTGCATTTCCTTCAGATTTTTTTTTTCAGTTTCCATCTCTCTGCTTACATTATCCTTCTGTTCTTGCATGTTGTTCACCTTTTCCATTAGGGCCCTTAGCATATTAATCATAGTCATTTTAAATTGCTAATGTGAAAATTCCAACATTCCTTCCATATCTGACTATGGTTCTGATGCTTGCTCTCTCTTCATGCTTTTGTGTTTTGTTTTGTTTTTTTGTCTTTAAGTATGCCTTGTAATTTTCTTTTTTTGAAAGCTGGACATTACATATTGGATAAAAGTAACTGATTAGGTATATAGGCCTTTAGTGTTTATCTGGATGGGGGTTAGTATGTGTTTACTGTTTGCTGTAGCTGTGCATCAGAGGCTAAGGTGTTCTCTAGTGTTTGTTTTTGTCTCTCTAATGTACTTGGGTTTCTCTAGAGATGACTTTTTTTTTTCTAAAGATTTTATTGTCAGAGAGAGAGAGAGAGTGTGTGTGAGCGCACAGGCAGAGGGAGAAGCAGGCTCCCCGCTGAGCAAGGAACCCGATGCGGACTCGATCCCAGGACCTGGGGATCATGACCTAAGCTGAAGGCAAACGCTTTACTGACTGAGCCATCCAGGCATCCCATCTAGAGATGACTTCTTAAATAAGGTTTAAACCAGGCAGTTTTTGTAGTTGTGTTCCCTTCTTGTTATTCAGGAGCCCTGTTGATGTGGTATTAAAGTGGGGGGAATAGTGTTCCATAGTCCTATGATTAGGTTTTAGTTTTTTAGTGAGCCTGTACCCTTTAGTTGTGAATTTCATAAGTGCTTCTCAGTTTTGTTTTGTTTTGTGCCTTTCCACACTTAAGTGAGACAGGAAGGCTAGAGAGAACTAGAATTGAGTTTTTCTTTTCCCTAAGTTGATTAAGCTCTGGTAAAACAGTCTCTCTTGAGGGCTAGCCTTGATAAGAAACACAGAATGCTCTGGTTCATTTCTATGCCCTCATCGAGAAGCACAGGGGATTATTCTCTGGTCTTCACTGTGAGCACTAATAGGGCACCTGGGGGTAAAATTTATGGAAGTTTTGGGTTCTTCTAAGACTGGGCCACCTCAAGTTCTTAACTCTCAAACTTGTGCACCCTGAGCCTCTAGTGATTTTTCAGCTATATCTCAAGTTCTATTCCAATACTGGTTCTCATTGAGGTTTCTGCTGTGTAAGCTGTGATTCTTTGTATCCACATGTCTGTCTCCCCAGTTTCGGAAGCAGCAGTTTGCCCTGTGACCTCAGTTCTCTGATGGATCTAAGAAGAATTGTTGGTTTTCAGTTTTTTCAGTTTTTTTTTTTTTTTAATCAGTGTGAGAATGAGAGGATGACTTCCAAGCTCTTTACACAACTGACCAGAAACCAAAGTTGTCCTTTGATTTTTTACTTGGATAATGGATCTGCCTTTTCTATTACCTTTATCAGTGATGACATGGATATATTCCAGTTCTGTTCCTTCCACTTCATTTTATTGCATACATTCTCCGATGCAAAACATTCCTTATTTTAGTACATATGAATTAATCCATTTTATATCTTTCTATAGTCAGAAATAATTTTTGTGTAGTGTCTACATCTGGGATAAATATACTATTCTGTGTTTTTTAAAAAAAATCAACTTAAAGCCCACCCCCCAGCATAAGTACAGGGCCATTAGTGGGAGGTGGGGCTGCACAGACACTTGATACCTAACCTGCTAGCAGTATGCCATGCCCACCAGTTCTCCTGGGGACTCACCTACTCCAAGCCTGCTAGTCTTGGCCCTGGGCTAAAGGCAAATTTTATTAAAGCCACGAGTGTGCCCCGTCCAGCCGCAGGGTGCACAGCTGCTGTCCCTGCACCATGTCCAGCCACTGTGCTGCCCCCTGCCACCTTTGCGTTCTGAGCCCGGCCATGCCCAGCCATTGATGTGCACTATGTCCAGCCTTGTGCCCCTGACTGCCCTGATGGCACAGTCCCTAGCTGCCACAGTGCTTTGGGGGATCCAGATTAGGACTAGTGGCCTAGCACAAATTTTGCTAACACAGCCGCCAGCCAGAGTTCCCCAGTGGGCTTGCCTCATCAGAGGGTCCTCCTAATACCACAGAAAGCAAGCACAGCCCACAATAGGCAGAGAGGCAGGCAGATGACTGCACTGAAAGGGAAAGTGACTCACACAAAACAGCAGGGCATAAACAATACACGTAGGATACTCTCCTGAGGTGCCAGGTTCTGCTGGACAAGGGACACTGCACTGCAGGGCACTCCATGACCTTTTCATAAAGTCACTACTTTCAAGAACAGAAGACATAGCTGACTTTCTTAACACATATAAACAGACACAGAGAGGCAGACAAAATGAAGAGACAGAAATTTATGCCAAATGAAAGAATGGACAAGGCCACAGCCAGAGATCTAAGCAAAACAGACATAAGTAACATGCCTGATAGAGAATTTAAGCAATTATCATAAGGATACTCACTGGACTAGAGAAAAGAGTGGAAGGCATGAGTGAGACCCTTAACACAGAGATAAGGAATAACATAGCAGACATAAAAGGCTCAATAAATGAAATGAGAAACACACTTGATGGAATGGAGAGCTGGATGGCAGAAGCAGAGGAACGAATTAGTGACCTAGAAGACATAGTAATGGAATGTAATCAAGCTAAACAAAATAGAGAAAAAAGAATTATGCAAAACAAGAATAGATTCAGGGAGCTCAGTGACTCTATCATACATAATAACATTTGTATTATGAGAGTCCCAGAAGAAGAAAAGAGAGAAGGGGGGGGCAGAAAATTTATTTGAAGAAATAATAGCTGAAGACTTACCTAATTTGGGGAAGGAAACAGATATCCAGATCCAGGAGGCACAGAGAACTCCCATCAAAATCAGTAAAAGCAGATGCTCCCCAAGATATATTGTAGTTAAATTGGCAAAATATAGTGATAAAGAAAAATATTTAAAAGCAGCAAGGCAAAAAAGAAGACAGTAACTTATAAAGGAAAACCCATAAGGCTAGCAGGAGATTTTTCAACAGAAACTTTGCAAGACAGAAGGGAGTGGCATGATATATTCAAAGTACTGAATAGGAAAAATATGCATCCAGATATACTCTATCCAGGAAAGCTATCATTCAGAATAGAAGGAGAGATAAAGAGTTTCCCAAACAACAACTAAAGGAGTTTGTGACCACCAAACCAGCCCTGCAAGGTATATTAAAGAGGCTCTTTGTGTGGAAAGGAAAAACCAAAAGTGACAGTATAAAGGTAGGAAACACTAAAGCACTAAGAATGAATATTTCTGTAAAAAATCAGTTAAGGAACTAAAAAAAAATATATATATATATAAAATATAAAAACATGTACCTAAAATGTGGGGAGGAGAGGAGAAAATAATGGGTTTAAGCCTAAACAACCATCAACTTAATATAGACTGCTATATGCAGAAGAGGTTATATACAAGCCTGATGGTAATCATATATCAAAAACCACCAATAAATATGCAAGAATAAAGAGAAAGAAATCCAAATATATCACTAAGGAAAATCATCAAACCATGAAAGATAAGAAAGGGTCGGAGAAAATCTTCAGAAACAATCACAAAACAAGAATAAAATGGCAATAAATACATATATATCAATAATTACTTTGAATGTAAATGGACCAAAAACTCCAATCAAAAGATATAGGGTGACAGAATGGATTAAGAAAAACAAGACCCACCTATATGCTGCCTACAAGAGACTCATTTTAGACCTAAAGACACCTGCAGATTGAAAGTGAGGGGATGGAGAAATAACTATCATGCAAATAGATGTTAAAAGAAAGCTGGAATAACAATAGTCATATCAGACAAAATAGACTTTAAAACAAAGTCTGTAACAAGAGGCAAAGAAGGACACTATATAATAATAAAGGGGACAATCCAACAAGAAGATATAACAATTGTAAATATTTATGCACCCAATATCGGAGCACCCAAATACATAAAACAGTTAATAAGAAACATAAAAGAACTAATTAATAGTAATAACAATAATAGTAAGGGACTTTAACCTCTCCACTTACATCAATGGACAGACCATCTAAAGAGAAAATCAATGAGGAAACAATGGCTTTGAATGACACATTGGACCAGATGGATTTATAATTGCAACCCAAATAGTAAGATACCTAGGAATAAACCTTACCAAAGAGGTGAAAGACCTGTACTCTGAACACTATAAAACATTGATGAATGAAATTGAAGATGACACAAAGAGATGGAAAGATATTCCATGGTCATGGATTAGGAGAAGAAATATTTTTAAAATGTGTTGGGAGGGATGGGGTGGCTGGGTGATAGACATTGGGGAGGGTATGTGCTATGGTGAGCACTGTGAATTGTGCAAGACTGTTGAATCACAGATCTGTACCTCTGAAACAAATAATGCAATATATGTTAAGAAAAAAAAAGATAGGAGGGGAAGAATGAAGGGGGTGAAATCGGAGGGGGAGATGAACCATGAGAGACGATGGACTCTGAAAAACAAACTGAGGGTTCTAGAGGGGAGGGGGGTGAGAGGATGGGTTAGCCTGGTGGTGGGTATTAAAGAGGGCATGTTCTGCATGGAGCACTGGGTGTTACGCACAAACAATGAATCATGGAACACTACATCAAAAACTAATAATGTAATGTATGGTGATTAACATAACAATAAAAAATAACAAATAGAAAAAAAATGTGTATATTACCCAAAACAATCCACACATTTAATGCAATCCCTGTCTAAATACCAACAGCATTTTTCACCAAACCAGAACAAACATTCCTAAAATTTGTATGGAACCCCAGAAGACCCCTAATAGCCAAAGCAATCTTGAAAAAGAAAAGCAAAGCTGGAGGCATCACAATTCCAGACTTCAAGTTATATTGCAAAGCTGTAGTGATTGAAATAGTATAGTACTGGCACAAAAATAGACACATAGATCAATGGAACAGAATTGAAAACCCAGAAATAAAACCACAACTATATGGTCAATGAATCTTCGACAAAGCAGGAAAGAATATCCAATGGAAAGAAGACCGTCTCTTCAACAAATGTGTTGGGAAAACTGGACAGCAACATGGAAAAGAAAGAAATTGGACCACTTTCCTATACCATACACAAAAATAAATTAAAAATAAAGACCTAAATTTGAGACCTGAAACCATAAAAATCTTACAAGAGAGCATAGGCAGTAACATCTTTGACATTGGCCATAGCAACTTTTTTCTAGCTGTGTCTCCTAAGTCAAGGGAAACAAAAGCAAAAGTAAACATTAGGACTACATCAAAATAAAGAGCTTCTGCAGAGCAAAGGAAATCATCAACAAAACTAAAAGGCAACCTACAGGGAGAAGATATTTGCAAATGATATATCTGATAAAGGGTTTCTATTCAAAATGTATAAAGAATTGACATAACACCCAAAAACAAATAACTAAAAAATGGGCAGAATATGGGGCACCTGGGTGGCTCAGTTGGTTAAGCATCTGACTTTGACTCAGGTCATGATCTTGGGGTCCTGGGATTGAGCCCTGCGTTGGACTCCCTGCTCAGCGGGAAGTCTGCTTGTCCCTCTCCCTCTGCCCCTTCCCCCACTCCGTGCACTCTCTGTCTCTCTCTCTCAAATAAATAAAATCTTTTTAAAAAATGGGCAGAGACCTGAACAGACTGTTCTCCAAAGAAGACATCCAGATGGCCAACAGACACATGAAAAGATGCTCAACATCACTTATCAGCGGGGAAATGCAAATCAAAACTACAATGAGATATCACCTCACACCTGCCAAACTGGCTAAAATCAACAACACAGGAAACAACAGGTGTTGGGGAAGATGTGGAGAAAAAGGAACCCTTGTACACTGTTGGTAGGAGTGGAATCTGGTGCAGCCACTGTGGAAAACAGTACAGAGGTTCCTCAAAATTGAAAAATAGAACTACCCTACTATTTGGTAATTGCACTACTTGGTATTTACCCAAAAACTACAAAAACACTGATTCAAAGGGATACATGCACCCTGATGCTTATAGCAGCATTATTCACAATAGCCAAGATATGGAAGCAGCCCAAGTTCCCATCAACTGATGAATAGATAAAGAAGTGTATATATACACAATGTAATATTATCCATAAAAGGAATGAAATCTTGCCATTTGCAATGACATGGATGGAGCTAGAGAGTATAATACTGAGTGAAATAAGTCAGAGAAAGACAAATACCATATGATTTCACTCATATGTGGAATTTAAAAAAACAGCAAAGTGAAAGAGAGAGAGGCAAACCGAGAAACAGACTTAACTATAGAGACTAAACTAATGGTTACAAAAGGGGAGCGTGGTGGGGGGATGGATTAAATAGGTGATGGGGATTAAGGAGTGCACTTGTGATGAGCATTGGGTGATGTATGGAATTGTTGAATCACTATATCGTACACCTGAATCGAATCTAACTGTGTGTTAATTGGAATTAAAATAAAAACTTAAAATAAGTAAAAATCAGCTTAAAAACCTTATCTGGAATTTATTGCAGTGTTGTATATACTGTAATTCTATATTGTTTTCCATTTTGATATCTGGCGATCTCTCAACTGTTTACCAAAAAGCAATTCTTACATTTGTGTTGATTCTGATTTATTAACACTTAAATTCTTATAGTAATTTGTATCCATTGCTAGAATCTCTATTGTTATTCCAATGCCACAAAATTTTAATGATTGTTTCTTTGTAGAAGATTAAAATCTGACAGGATGTTTGCCATATTTACATTTAATAAAATGGAAAATTCATAAATATGTGGAGTTTAAATAACATGCTACTGACCAATCAGTGGGTCAATGAAGAAATCGAAAGAGAATTTAAACCACCTTGAAACAAATGAAAAGAGAAATGTAGCATACCATAATTTATGGGATGCCACAAAAGCATTTCTAATAGGGAAGTTCATAGTGATAGATGCTTATCTAAAGAAACAAGAAAAGTCTTGAGTAAACAACTGAACTTTACACCTGAAGAAGAAAGAAAGCTGCAAGTTAGTTGGAGGAAGTAAATAACAGAGATCAGAGCAAAAATAAAAGAAATAGAAAAATATAGTAGAAAAGATCGATGAAACTACAATTTGATTCTTTGAAAGGGTTAACAAAATTGACAGACATTTAGCTAGACTCACCAAAAAAAAAGAAAAAAAAAAGAAAGAAAAAAAAAGTACTCAAATAAAATCAGAAATGAAAGGGGAGTTGTTACAACTGATACCACAGAAAAAGGATCATAAAAGACTACTATGAACAAATATACATTTTTTAAAAAAAGATTTATTTATTTGAAAGACAGTGTGAGCTAGAGAGTACAAGCAAGGGGGAGCAGCAGAGGGAGAAGGAGAAGCAGACTTCCCACTGAGCAGGGAGCTCAATGTGGGGCTTGATCCCAGGACCCTGGGATCATGACCTGAGCCGAAGGCAGCCGCTTAACCGACTGAGCCACCCAGGCGCCTCTATGAACAAATATACATTAAAAAATTGGACAGCCTAGAAGAAATGGATAAACTCCATTGGTAGGCATATAACCTACCAAGATTGAGTCAAGATGAAATAGAAAATCTCGAACAGACCAATTACTAGGTAGGAGATTGAATCAGTAATCAAAAACCTCCCAACAAACAAAAAAAAGTCTTGGATCAGATGGCTCCACTGGTGAATTCTAGCAAACATTCAAAGAAGAATTAATAGTAATCCTTCCCAAAAACTCTTCCCAAAAAACTAGAAGAGGAGGGAACTCTTCCAAATTCATTTTATGAGGCCAGCATTACCCTGATACCAAAACCAGGCAAGGATGAGAAAATTACACCAGAAAAGATTACAGGCCCATATCTATGATGAACATAGATGTAAAAATCCTCAACAAAGTATTAGTAAACCAAATTCAGCAAGACATTAAAACGTTCATACACCACGATCAAGTGGGACTTATTCCAGGGATGCAAGGATGGTTCAACATCTGCAAATCAGTCAGTGTGATACACCTCATTAACAAAATGAAGGATAAAAATCATATCTCAGTGGATGCAGAAAAAAGCATTTGACAAAATTCAACATTCATTTATGACTAATACTCTCAACAAAGTGAATATAGAGGGAGGGAACATACCTAAATATAATAAAGGCCATATATGAGAAGCCCACAGCTAACGTCATACTCAAGTGTTGAAAAGCTGAAAGCTTTTCATCTAATATCAGGGACAAGACAAAGATGCCCATTCTCACCACTTTTATTCAACATAGTTTGGAAGTCCTAGTCAGACCAATTAGGCAAGAAAAGAAATAAAAGGTATCTAAGTGAAAAGGAAAAACCGTTTGGTCAATATTTTATCTCTATATAAAAACTGTTGAGATATATATCCCTAAAGGCTCCACCAAACTGTTAGAACTAATAAATGAATTCATTAAAGTTGCAGAATATAAAATCATCATGCAAAAATCTGTTGCATTTTATATACTAATAATAAAGTATCAGAAAGAAATTAAGAAAACAAGCCCATTTACAATTGCATCAAAAAGGATAAAATACCTAGGAATAAATTTAACCAAGTAGGTGAAAGACCTGTATATTGAAACCAACAAGACATTAATGAAAGAGCTCAAAGAAGACACAAATAAATGGAAAGATACTCCATGCCCATGGATTGGAAGAATTAATATTGTTAACATGTCCATATTACACAAAACAATATACAGATTCAGTGCAATCCCTTTCAAAATTCCAATGGTATTTTCACAGAAATAGAACAAACAATCCTAAAATTTGTATGGAACCATAAAAGACCCCCAATAGCCAAAACAATCTTGAGAAAGACGAACAAAACTGGAGGTATCTTGCTCCCTAATTAAAACTATATTACAAAGATATAGTAATTAAAACAGTATGATATTGGCATAAAACAGACATATAGATCAGTGGAATAAAATAGAAAACCCAGGGCACCTGGGTGGCTCAGTCGTTGAGCGTCTGCCTTCGGCTCAGGTCGTGGTCCCAGGGTCCTGGGATCGAGCCCCACATCGGGCTCCCTGCTCGGCGGGAGGCCTGCTTCTCCCTCTCCCACTCCCCCACTTGTGTTCCCTCTCTCGCTGTGTCTCTCTCTGTCAAATAAATAAATAAAATCTTTAAAAAAAAATAGAAAACCCAGAATTAAACCTAAACATATATGGTCAATTAATTTACAACAAAGGAGGCAAGAATATACAGTGGGGAAAGGACAGACTCTTTAATAAATGGTGTTGGGAAAATTGGATAGCTACATGCAAAAGAATGAAACTGAACCACTGCCTTACACCAGACACAGAAATTAACTCAAAATGGTTAAAGATTTGAATGTAAGACCTGAAACCTTGAAATCCTAGAGGAAAACGTAGACAGTAAGCTCCTTCCCATAGGTATTGGTGATGTTTGGTTAAACTGACACCAAAAGCAAAAGCAACATAAGCAGAAATAAACAAGTGGGACTACATCAAACTAAAAAGCGTCTGCACAGCAAAGGAAACCATCAACAAAATGAAAAGACAACTTACTGAATGGGAGAAAATATTTGAGACTCATATCCATTAAGGCGCTAATATCCATCCAATAGAACTTCTAAAACTCAATAACAAAATTAAAAAATAGGCAGAAGGTCTGAATAGACATTTTTCTAAAGAAGACATACCGATGGTCAGCAGTGCATGAAAAGGTGCTCAACATCATTAATCATCAGGGAAATGCAATCACTTCACATCTTTTAGAATGGCTATTATAAAAAAGACTAAAAATAAGAAGCTTGGCCAGGATGTGGAGAAAAGGGAATCTGTGCACATTTGTTGGTGGGAATGTAAATTGGTGCAGCCAGTATGGAAAACAGTATGGAGGCTTCTCAAAAAATTAAAAATAGAACTACCATATGATCCAGTAATTCCACTACTGGGTATTTACCCAAAGAAAACAAACACATTAATTTCAAAATACATGTGCACCCCCATGTTTATCACAGTATTATTTGCAGTAGCCAAGATATGAAAACAATCCAAGTACTCACCAATGGATGAATAAAGAATCCATGTCAGGAAAGAAACACATACACATACACATGCTCACATACATGATGGACTATTACTTCACCATCAAAAAGAATGAGATCTTGCTATTTGCAATGAAATGGATGGAACTTGAGGGCATTATGCTTAGTAAAATAAGTCCGAGAAAGACAAATGCCATGTGATCTCTCTTATATGTGCAATCTAAAAAGAAGAAACTAAATTTATAGATACATAGAATAGATTGGTGGCTTTTAGAAATGAGGGGTGGGGGCGATAGACATGGGTAAAATGTTTTTGTTTTTAGTTTAAATAAATTCAATTTTTAAAAAGATAATGCATACACTAGTATCCTTGCCTACTTGTTCTTCTAGATGAATTTCACTGTCAAAGTTTTAAGTTGTATAAAAGATGCCATGGGGACTTTAGATTAATATATAGATGTAGTACAATTTAAATTAGTATCTGTTCATTCTTGCTATATTCAGACTTTACATCCAAGAGCATGATAAATCTTTTGAATTATGTCTTCCTTTTTCCCACTGTTTGACTTTTATAAATTTTAAAGTAATATTGTATTTTGAGTTTATGTCTCTATCCTAAATAATTGTATTTTCTAGTTCTAAGGGTAGTACATAGGAATGCAGTTGTTTCTTGCTTATTTTACCTTATAATTTCTGAATTCATGTATTATCTTTAGTTATTTTAGTTAATATTCTTAGAGTTGTATAGATATATGTCATGTAATCTAAACATCAGAATATCATATTTCTTCTTTGCCTCTGTACATTCATCCCCCCTTAAAGTTTTTCTTGTACCATATTAATATAATTGGCAACAGGGGGGGAGGCATCATTGCCTTCCCATATTAAAGAGAATGCCATTTTGCAGCTTGCTTTTAATTTAAATATTCTATATCATGTCAGGAAAGAAATCCTGCACTCGGAATATTTTAAAAATTTTAATCCAGAATAAATGTAAATTTTAAAAAATCCATTCTTGACATCTATTAAAATAATTATGGCTTTTAAAATTTTATCGGTTAATCTGATAAAGTATATTTATAGTTTGCCTTGCAATACCAGTCTTATGGTCTTGGAATAAACTCTCATTATTTATAGCATGCAACTCTTGCAAATGTGATGCTATATTCAGTTTGTTAAAGTTTATTTAGGAGTTTTATTCGTATATTCCAAAGTGAAAGTGATCTATAAATTTTGAGCACTGTCTTTATCAGGCGTGACAGACCCTTGTCCTTGAACCACATGGTGCTTCTCTAGCCATCTTGTTCATTTCTCTCTTGAAAGCTTTTATAACGGTGTTCTCATATGCGAAGAGTCTCTGAGATAAAACCAAAGAAAAGCTGATCTACTAAGGGAGGATAGCACATGATTGTTTTAGTTTTAGTTTCTCTGAATTTTTAAAGCCCCCTTTTTCCTTTTCTTTAATAAATTATCTATTAATGTCTTCTTGCTGTTCATCTGTTGGGATCCAATTTTAATGGTTCAAAATATCTTTTTATATATCATGGCTATTACTCCTTTGGAAAAAAAATTATAGAAAATATTAGTTTGTCACTTGTGTCACTTTGACAGCAGTCAGTGTGGTCTCTCCTGACTGGCTTGTCCTCTTCCTCTGTCTCACCGGGCATAGGTGTGGCCCAGATATAGTTTCTCTGTTCAGGGTTCTGTCTCTAGTTCAGCAATTCTCAAAAAGTGGCCGGGGCTTCCTGAGACTCTTTTGAGGGGTCTGCAAGTTCAAACACTATTTTCATATTAATATTAAAATATTTTTTGCCTTTTTCAGTTTCATTTTTTTAAGATTTTATTTATTTATTTGAGAGAGGGAGGAAGGGGGAGAGAGCGAGCAAGTGAGGGGGAGGGCAGAGGGAGAGGGAGAAGCAGACTCCCCACCAAATAGGGAGCCCCATAGGGGATTCGATCCCAGGATCCTGCGATCATGTGACCTGAGCCAAAGGCAGATGCTTAACCAACTGAGCCACCCAGGTGCCCCTTTCACTTTCGTTTTATCATGACTATACAGTGGAGTTTTTTAGAGGCTATGTGACAGGTGATGATGTCATTGCTCTGATGGTTAATGGAATATGTTAAGCAGGATCCAGCTGTCCTCTATTAAGGCAGACATTAAAAACATTTTCTTTTTTTTTTTTTAAGATTTTATTTATTTTTTGATAGGGAGAGACACAGTGAGAGAGGGAACACAAGCAGGGGGAGTGGCAGAGGGAGAAGCAGGCTTCCCGCAGAGCAGGGAGCCCAATGCGGGGCTCGATCCCAGGAGCCTGGGATCATGACCTGAGCCGAAGGCAGATGCTTAATGACTGAGCCACCCAGGCGCCCCTTTACCCACAATTTTGACAGAGAAGGTGCCTTGGGTTAAGGATCGGCCCAAACCTCTGAAATAACTACCTTCCATGGCATCTACTACACTGCAAGGTTTGCATTTCATTTCTGCTTCTCAAAATAAAGTAACTAAAACTGGAATTGGACTGTAAACTAGACGGTTTACTGAGCTCTCTGTGTCTGGCACTTGGGAACAAAGATTTAAGTTACCCTGTCCTCAGGTAACTCAAAGTACAGTGGGTAGACAAAAACTGATTTTCTCATGTGCGTGTCAGTTTGTATCACCTTTAGTGTTATACTTAGGATTGTCTTAATGTTTTATTTTTAATGATATGATAATACTTGTATCTTGGTACATTCTATAATGCCTCTCTCAATCTTTTCTTCCTCTTGCATTCTCTCTTTTCCGCTTTTGCAGCATCTGGCATAATATTACTTACACAGAATGCCACGTGCAGGTCAACGGATATCTTTGTGGAGCAAAAATAAGAAATAGAAAAGTCTATTACTTCTTTGGGCTTCTTAGCATGGGGATGTGTGATATATTTTTATATTTTCATTGAAGGGCCATGTGTATCAGCCCACCCATTGGTTTATACATTTGTTTTTACCAAATGGGCTAGTTGAGACGGAAGTGTTAATTTATTTGAACCAACAGATGTCAGTGTCACTAGTAAAACAAGATGTCAGTATAGCCTTTGGGAATATGCACCCCTCCTCCTTCCCAAATCCCCCACATTCATTTTTTTTAAAAGATTTTATTTATTTATTTGACAGAGACACAGTGAGAGAGGGAACACAAGCAGGGGGAGCGGGAGAGGGAGAAGCAGGCTTCCCGCCGAGCCGGGAGCCCGTTGTGGGGCTCGATCCCAGGACCCCGGGATCATGACCTGAGCCGAAGGCAGATGCTTAATGACTGAGCCACCCAGGCACCCCAATCCCCCATATTTAAACAGGAAGTAGCAAACTGCCTGCCTATAGCCCTTTACTCCTGTCTCTTCCAGCCCACTGCTGCCACACTTACCTCTTAAAATCATGTTTGTTTGTTTTTTTTGATCATATTCATCCTCAAAAACCACAGTGACTCCATGAACTTCCCAGGTCCTTCACATCTATCTCCATCCATTTGCTTACAAAGACCTACCCTGCCCTGTTGTCAAAGCACAAATGCTGGCCTCATTCTCATCTCAAGCCTTTGGCTATTCTCCCCACCACCACCCTCCCCACCCCCCACCCCGGGGCCTGGAGTACCCTCTCTCCTCCAGGAAGCCTTCTCTGGCTTACAGTCTCCTCTCCATTTTCTGAATGCCAGTTGCACTTTTATTCTAACGGTTTAGCACTTAGCTGTCGTGTAATCATATCATATGAAAGTTTTCTCCCCAACTAGATCATAAATTCCTTGCGAGTAGTGACAAGGTAACAAATATTTTTTTGTATCCTCAGTTCCCTGCCATCACGGTGCAAGGAATAGATTTATTGAGTGTCAGCCATATAAATATGTTGACTGGTTGTTAACTCTTCTTCCGCAACTGGAATCCTCCTCAGTAAGAATTTATTGAACACCTACCCTGGAACAACACTAGAGTTGCTGCGACAACAGAAATGAGAAGGACATGGTGTAATCACAAGACTTAAGTGGAAGAGATTACGCAATCAACATAGATGCCTGAACAAAGGAGGTGTTGAGGGAAAAGCTTGTTTGAGCTTGCTCTTAAATGGATTGAATGGGATTTCATCTGGCGGAAAAGAGGATGGGGGCCTGGATGGGATTGCAGATAGAGTATCTGGCCTGAGCGAAGGCATGGAGGCGTAAAAGTAGGAGGCTTATAAGGAGTATAAAAATTTGTGGCCGAAGAGAAGTCTAGCTGGGTAGATGGGCTCTAGATTTGATAGGGCCCTGAATGCCATGCAAAGAAATTTAAACTTGACCCTATAGGCATTGGGGAACCAGCTTATGATTCTAAGCAAGAAAGTGACAGAAGGCACTACTGCCTTTAAGCTGAAAAAGTCAGCTGTGTAACACAGATAACAACCAAACATTTTCCCCCTGATTGCCCTCCTCCCTGGCCCTCCATTATATGGCAAGCCCTATATGTATGTAATCCACTAGTTGGGATGATATGTCAAATCCCCTTACTTTGTTCCCCTCCTACCCTAAATTCTGGCTGATTTCAGGTTTGTGGCCATGTAGAAGTTTGATTTATTCCAGATGTGCCATTCTCTGGACTGACATGTCATAGTGAAGCCGCAAACTCTTGTGGAAAGAGCCCTGGGCTCGGAGTTTTAACTGCATATGGGTTCAAATCTCAACTGTAAGGAACTTTATTTCCTCATTATTTTGCTGCTTTAACTTTTTCTCTTGAACTTTTGTGTATCTGCAAAGTAAAACCACCGGCTGTACTGGAATGGATTATCCATAGGCAAATATCACTCTTGCATTTTACCAATTGTGTTTATTTCCTTTGTCGAACTCCTATTTATAGCATCTGTTTTGCTCTATTTACATGCTACTTCTAAATTACTTTTGTTGACCCTTTATTTCTATGTACTTATTAAGGAAGCACTTTATAACCTAAACAGTGAACCAGATAGCTGCTCCAGGAAATGTTTAGAATGAGGCAGCTCAATTTAGCTGGATTGTTCTATGTCAGTGGGTTACAGGAAGGAGTTCGTAAGGTCCCTGTGGGGAAACTGAAAAGTTTTCCAGCTTCTCCTTTGTGAGTCCTCATCCTGTAGTGTCATTATTTTGTTTTAATGAATTTCCAGAACAATAGGTACACCCATCTGAAAATATGACCACAGGACATATTCCAAAGCCAGACATAAATTATTTTTGGACGCCCCATACTTTTTCTTCCTATGATTTGTGTGGCTAATGTAAAGTTGCTGGCACTGTGTATTTTACATCATTTCCTGAATGAAACCTGCAACCAATGGAGAGAGATGAAAAGGATTCTGCATTATTTTGCAAATTGTCTTGCCTTTTTTTTCCTTCAGTGCTAGTCACTCTATGGGATTCATGGGCATTTAGTAAATATAAACGGAAAGAAAACCTCTTGAGTTGTGCTACCCTTGTAGCCTGAGTTCTTCTCATCAGCTAAAACGATGTTTGTTTTTAGCGAAGGTTTCTAGAAACCTGGAATACCTACTCTTGAGATAAAGTGCTTTTTGTAGGTTTGGTGAATGTAGTAAATCCAGAGTTAGACAAATATTAACTACAAATATTGACTCTGATGCCAAATGCATTTAAAAAGGAAAGATGATGTGGAGGGTGAGGGCAGGGAACATGTCTTCTTTGCATTTTATGGCTTGTGTTTAAGTTGATGTTATTTCTGCTGTATTTTTCATTTTCATCCTGTTGAGTTTGAGGTAGCAATAAAAGTGTCAGGTAGAGTTCTTGGGAATTCAGGACTAGAGCTCAAGGTAGAGATGAGAGCTAGGGATAGTAGGTTTCTTTACAGGATCAAATGAAATAAATCAGATTAAGGTGGAGAAGGATCTGTGATCTCAGTCAGATCCAGAGCAAAGTAGAGGCGCCCTTTTCTTTCCTTTTTTCTTTTTCTTTTTAAAAAGATTTTATTTACTTATTTGTCAGAGACACAGAGAGGGGGAGAGAGCACAAGCAGGGGGAGTGGCAGGCAGAGGGAGAAGCAGGCTCCCCACTGAAGCAGGCTCCCCACTGAGCAGGGAGCCCAATGCGGGACTCGATCCCAGGACCCTGGGATCATGACCTGAGCTGAAGGCTGACGCTTAACTGACTGAGCCACCCAGGCATCCCTACCTCCCCCTTTTTTTTCTTAAATAAAAAGTAAAAACACTTCTTCCTGTATGGCATGAGGGAAGACAGAGAAATTCAGCATTTCCTCTGTGTTGTTAGTAATAGGAAAGAACTGCTAAGGACTTGTGGCAGGTCAGTTTCCCTAGAAGCAGCAACTGAGACAGGGCATTCTGTGTAAGCACGTTTGTTGTGGGAGGTGCTCGGAGAAGGTGAGTGAAGGAAGTAGTAGAGCAGGGGTAAGAGTCCAGCGAGGACGAAGGTTTGGTGAGCAGCCGCCAAGGAGCTCAGCTAAGGCCACAGAGCATGGATTCTTAGTATCCTAGGACCTGCTTGATCCACAAAGCAAGGTTAGAGTTCTTGTAGCTGAGGAAATGGTTTTCTGATCAGTAATTTTGTACATTATTAGTACCTTTGGATAAATGACCCTACCTTCCCTACCTGACCATATGTGACCGTGTAAGCATGGTAATGTTCCTGGGGGAACTTCTTGTTCATGTCTGTACAGAGTTCAAGCTATTTGTGCATATTAAGGGAGGGTGCTGGGAATGCATTTCTTTTCTTTATATTTGTTCTTATCCATAAGTGAATGGCAGATTTCCCTTGGGATATCTGTTCTCTTGGTTTCAGCCATCACCTTGACGTTGATGACTCTCAAATCTTTGTCTCTCAATCTTCATCTGGCCTACCCAGCCTCATTTTTGTATCTGTCCCACTGTCCCACGATGATTTGTATATAATAGGTGGTTCATAAATGTCACTCACACTTCAGTCAGGCTGGTCTCTATTACAAGTGAGTTCTTATGAAATCGAACACATGATTTAGAGCTTGACTTTTTATGAAATATTAACTGGGCAAATACTTAGCCTCTCTGAGCTTCATGAGTTTCCTCATCTGCACTAGGAGTGGGAAAAGTTAAGTGAAAGAATTCAGTTTAAGCACATAACCCAGTGCCTAAAAATTGATAAGTACCTGGTAAATGTTGGTTATTTATCCTTTATGCTCAATGTTTAAAATAGTTATCTGTTATTCCAATTTTCCAGCCCTATGGCTTAATTTATCCTATCTGATTTTTCCACATTCATCGTATATAATTCTGGTAACCTAAAAAAAGTAAGAAGCTTCTTAAAAGAATTGGAATACTTCAAAAGGAATATTATTTGCCAAGCCCAAAAGAACTATGCTGACTATGATTTTGGATCAAGATTTCATTAAAAAAAAGGTGGGGGGACAGGACTAGGTGAAGTAAAGTTGACTATAATGCTATTTTAAAAAATCAATATACTAAGATTCTTTGAGTAAAATTTATAATCTGAAGATTCACACTTGGGATATAGGAAATGTTTCATCTTTAATACTAAATTCTTTTTTTTTTTAGATTTTATTTATTTATTTGACAGAGAGAGAGAGCGAGAGCAGGAACACAAGCAGGGGGAGTGGGAGAGGGAGAAGCAGGCTCCCCGCGGAGCAGGGAGCCCGATGCGGGGCTCAATCCCAGGACCCTGGGATCATGACCTGAGCCGAAGGCAGATGCTTAACGACTGAGCCACCCAGGTGCCCCTAATACTAAATTCTTGAGCAGAGAAAAACATTAAACAGCATAGCATGCCTCTTTTTCCCAGTATTTCTGAGCATCTGCATTGTGTTATGAGCTCTGGGAGAGTCAGAGCCATGAGATAATGTTTCTCTACTCCTAAATGGCCAGTACATTTCGTAGTACTGATGTCTAGGCTTTATTTCAGTTGATTACTTATGAATTCCCATGAGTTTTGTACACATGTCCTCATTTGGTTTGCTCATTTGCATGGTTCTCAAAAAAACGGCTGTCGACTACATGGTAAGGGTAGAGGCACATTACATCTGAAAGGTAACTGAATATACTAAGTAGTTTGCATGTCTATATTGTCCAAGTAAGAGCATGAAAGAAGACATAAGAATGAGTGGTAACCCTGAATAGACGTTTTTCCAAAGAAGACATACAGATGGCCAACAGACATATGAAAAGATGCACAACATCACTCATCATCAGGGAAATGCAAAGTAAAACCACAGTGAGGTCTCACCTCACCCCACTCAGAATGGCTAGTATCAAAAAGACAAGAAATAACAAATGTGGGTGAGGATGTGGAGAGAAGAGAACCCTTGTGCACTGTTGGTGAGAATGTAAAAGGCGAAAGATTTATGCGATCTGAAGAGAAACCAGAGCGTTGTTGGTGAGAATGTAAATTGGTGCAGCCACTGTGGAAAACAGTATAGGGGTTCCTTTATTAAATATAGGAATAACAGGGGCGCCTGAGTGGCTCAGTCGGTTAAGCGTCTGCCATCAGCTCAGGTCATGATCCCAGGGCCCTGGGATCGAGCCCCGCATCGGGCTCTCTGCTCAGCGGAGAGCCTGCTTCTCCCTCTGCCTGCCACTCTGCCTATCTGTGCTCTCTCTCTATCTCTCTGTCAAATAAATAAATAAAATCTTAAAAAAAAAATAAATATAGGAATAACATATGACCCAGTAATTCCACTACTGGGTATTTACTTAAAGAAAATTTGAAAACACCAATTTGAAAAAGACATATGTACCCCTGAGTTTATTGCAGTATTATTTACAGTAGCTAAGATGTGGAAGCAACCCAAGTGTCCATTGATAGATGAATGGAAAGAAGATGTGGTATATATACACAATGGAATGTTACTCAGACCTAGAGGGTATTCTGCCAAGTGAAATAAGTCAGAGAAAGACAAATGCCATATTATTTGTCTTATACGTGGAATCTAAAAAACAAAAATGAACAAAGAAACAGACTTAAATCCAGAGAACAGGTGGTTGCCAGAGGGGAGGTGGGTGGGGGATGAGCAAAATAGGTGAAAGGCATTTAAGAGGTATAAACTTCCATTTATAAAATAAATAAGTCACAGAGATAGAAAGTACAGCATAGATAATACAGTCAATAACATTGTAATAACTTTATATGGTGACAGATGGTGACTACACTTATTGTGGTGAGCACTGAGTAATGTATAGAATTGTTGAATCGTTGTGTTGTTCACCTGAAACTAATATAACATTGTATGTCAACTATACTTCAATAATAAAAAATAGAATTGGTAGTAACCCAAAATGTGAAAACTACCCAAATGTCCATCAGCCGATGAATGGATAAACAAAATGTGGTCTATCCATACAATGGGTATTATTCAGTCTGAAAATGGAATGAAATACTGATACGTGCCAGAACATGGATGAGCCTTGAAAACATTATGAAAAGTGAAAGAAGCCAGACACAAAAGGTCACATGTTGTATGATTATATTTATATGAAATATCCAGAATTGGCAAATCATGGAGGCAGAGAATAGCAGTTATAAGGGGCTGGGGCGGGGGAGTTATGTTTACTGGGTACAGAGTTTCTGTTTGGGAGGATGAAAAATTTCTGGAAATGGAGAGCGATGATAATTGCAAAACATTGTAAATGAGCTTAATGCTACTGAATTTTCTAGTTTATAATGGTTGAAATGGTAAATTTTATGTGTATTTACCACAGTAAAAAAGGATAAGTGGTAAGGAGCTTGAAGATCATTGTAATAAACCTCCTGTTTTTCTTTCTGCACAGGGGCTATGGATAACAGAGGCTTTCAGCAGGGGAGTTTCAATAGCTTCCGGAGCAGCTCCAGTGATGAAGACTTGATGGACATTCCAGGGACAGCTATGGATTTTTCCATGAGAGATGATGTTCCTCCCTTAGATGGAGAAATAGAAGGTATCATTACTGTTCTTTTAAATTTATTTTTTATTTTTTTTAAAGATTTTATTTATTTATTAGAGAGAGAGAGAGAGAGAATGAGCGGGGAGGGGAGAGGCAGAGGGAGAGGGAGAAGCAGACTCCCCGCTGAGCAGGGAGCCCGATGCGGGGCTCGATCCCAAGACCCTGAGATAATGACCTGAGCTGAGGGCAAGGCTTAACTGACTGAGCCACCCAGGCACCCTGGTATCATTACTGCTGATGACAGTTTATCTTTTTTAAAAATTATTTTTTATGTACACACAGTAAAATTCATTTTTTTTCTGGTGCAATCTTTGGAGTTTTAACATATGCAGAGACTTTTGTAACCGCCACCACCGACAGGTTACAGAACAGTTCCACACCCCAGAGAGTTCCCTTTTGCTATCCCTTTGCAGCCAAACCTCCTCCACCCCGAACCCCTGGTAGCCATGGATCTATTCTCTGTCCCTGTAGTTTTTTCTTTTCTGGAATGTCATATGCATGGAGTCACATAGTATGTCGCTTTGAGACTGACTTCATTCACTCAGCCAATGCCTTGGAGATTAATTCAAGTCATTCATTCCTTTTTTTCTTGCTTAGTAGAGCCTGATGTGGGATCACTGGGTCATGTGGGAAATGTATGTTGAACTTCCTAAGAAACTGCCAAACCATTTTCCAGGGTGGCTGTACTGTTTTATAGCTGACCTAGCCATGAGTGAGAGTTCCACTTGTTCCCCGTCCGCAACAGCTCTGGATATTTTCAGTAATTTTTATTTTAGCCATTCTAATTGGTGTGTAGTGTTATCTCATCATGCTTTTAATATAATTTCCCTAATGCCTTATGATGTTGAGCATCATTTCATGTGCTTATTTGCCAACCTTATATGCTCTTCGATGAAGTGTCTGTTCAAATCCTCTCCCTTTTTTATAATTGGGTTTTTATTATCTGGAATACGTTTATTTTTTGAAAAGATTTTATTTCTTTGAGAGAGAGAGAGCACGCGTGCCTAAGCAGGGGAGAGGGAGAAGCAGACTCCCTGCTGAGCAGGGAGCCTGATGCCAGGCTTGATCCCAGGACCCTGGGAGCAGGGCCTGAGCCGAAGGCAGCCACCTAACCGACTGAGCCACCCAGGAGTCCCTGGAATACATTTATAGAAGGAGAGTTCCCTCCATCTATTATTTGGTTATCCAGTAACATCATTCTTTTCAATAACTGCATGTAAGTTCATGGTATAGCTGTACCATAGCTTATTTAACCAAATTTCTATTGATGTACATTTCAGTTTCCAATCTTTTGCTATTTCAGACAATGCTGCAATGAACAATCTTGTGTATGTGTATGTGTGTGCATCTTTATATATTAGATATAGTATATTAGAAGTATATTAGAATATTTATTCTGTATTAGAATATTAGTATATTAGAACATTTCTGTAGCATGAGTGTATGAGTGCTTATTTCCCCACAGCCTTGCTGGTGCTGAATATTATAATTTTTTCATCTTCACACTATGATAGGCAAAATAAATAAATCAGTAAATTTTCATTATTGTTTTAATTTTCACTTTTTTAGATTAATGAAGTTGAGTGTATTTTCATATGTTTATGAACCATTTAAATTTTTTTCTGGAAGTTTCCTGTTTATATGATGTTCCTGTTTTTCTGATGGGCTGATTATCTTTTCTTACCTTTTTCTAGGCGCCCTTCATATATTATTCTTAATGTTTTGTCTAACATAGCTGGTGTGTATTTTTTCCATTTCTGTTTTGTTTTTGTTTCCTTTAAAAAAATCTACAAATATTAAACATTTTTACATAGCCAGATATATCACCCTTTTCTTTTCTGACTTCTGAGTTTCTTGTTGTAGTCAGAAAGGACTTTAATATTAAATTTGTACAATTACTTAAAACTACTGTCTGGTTCTTTAACTGATTGGGATTGCCATTCTCAAAGTCAGAGGACAAGAAACTATGTCAGAATTTATTATTTAGCAAATTTGGAGGCATATGACACTGCGGAAACTTTGCTAGGTTCTGGGAATTAGCAAGGCTTTAAGGCACCCTCCCTGCCTTCGTGAAGTTGATTCTAGCTGGCTAAACAAACATTAAGTACTTATGAGAACACCTAACTCTTAGAGTCATTTTCAGGATTAAATGAAATAATAACATAAAGTGGTTATAATTGTACACGGCCTCGAGCTAATAATGCTCAATAAAATGTTAGCTCTCATTATTATTATTTTATTTCTATTATAACCCTATATTGTAAGTGTTGTAACTCTTATAAGAACTCAGCAGAGGAAGCATTCTGTATGTTTGTGTGTGTCTAGGATTGGAAAAGATTTCACAGAGAAGGTGTGTTTGAGAAGGGCCTTGAAAGGTAAGTTATTTGGTAGCAAATAAGTACCAAGATGGAAATAAAGCGGGCGCCTGGGTGGCTCAGTTGGTTAAGCGACTGCCTTCGGCTCAGGTCATGATCCTGGAGTCCCTGGATCGAGTCCCGCATCGGGCTCCCTGCTCGGCAGGGAGTCTGCTTCTCCCTCTGACCCTCCCCCCTCTCATGTGCTCTCTCTCATTCTCTCTCTCTCAAATAAATAAATAAAATCTTTAAAAAAAAAAGATGGAAATAAAGCGAATGACAATAGAGGATAACTGAGGGATCATATTTTAGAAAGGTTAGAAAGTTCGAAAGGTCAGGGAAGGCCTCTCTGAGGAGGTGACCAACTTGGGAAGAACATACCAGTATGCAAACCACAGGTTCAGAAGGATGATAAGAAATTGTCTTGTAAAGGTGCCTCAAGACAGTAACAGTAGACGAGAGCCCCTGAATTTAAAGTTCATAAAAGAAAGGCACTCATGGTTTGGTATTTAATGGTTTTTCATATTTGCCTCCTTCTGTGGAAGGCACATGTGTTTGTATATCCTGTCCACTTATGTGTAGTTATAACCCCCGCGAGTCAGTTAACAGCCATCACTGGCTCTAGTGAAGTGGTCGGTTAGGGTTTCCGTCAGCTTAAACCGGCCACTTCTAATAAGCCTTCGGGCTAATCCAGAGTGGTTTAGCTTAGTTATCATCATTGCTTCTAATCGAAAGTGGTATCACATAGCATCCATATCACCAAAGTACTTGTGTTCACGTTGCTCTTAGCAGGTGTTGGAGGCAGGCGAGTATCCATCTGTTATTCCTATTTAATGGACCCAAAAGCTGAGGCAGACGAGATTTTGACATCGCTTGTGATTGTAGAATATGTTTTTACATGAGTAGTCCTTTGCCACTTTTCACTTGGCCTTTACAGGAGAATTACTGCTTGTGGTTTACAAGGTCTGACCATAAAACGGCGAAGCTGTTTTCTATGAGCCCCACACAGAAATCGGTCCATTTACTATACTCTGTAGTCATAGAATTTTCTTGCTTTGCTTTTTAATTGTTCTTACTTTATTTAATGTTTTCACCTGGGATTTCCTAATGTACACAAAAACGACAACAGAAAAAAGGTCATAAAGTCCTTGATACCGGTGGTGCGGCTGTGCATAAAATACTACATTTTGTACCAGGCACAATAGCACGTACTAAAAAGATTAGTTAAAGGGAGCTTGAAAGGCAGTAGAAGTGGTTCTTGTTTTCCAGATGGCTAGAGGGATTGATTTATGAGGAATGAATAAATAAATTATGCATGGCATGGTTAAGTGCATCTGCGGTAGTGTTATAGTAGTCTGCCAATGAGAAGAAACATAAACATGGAGGTCTCACAGAAGGGGAGGGGGAGGGAAATAGAAAAAAGGGTTGGAGTAGTAGGAAGAAATTCGGAGCTGTACTCGTAGTAGTCCATCCGTTCTCACTTGCCTGCCTCTGCAGCCTGGGCATCATGTTTGGCAATTCATTCATTCACCCATTCAGGTATTCAGTGTTTATGGAGCACCCAGATCTTAGGAACCCAGCCCTGCGCTGTTTTAGTCATGCTCATCAATTCCCTCGTTTCCCTCACCTCCTTGTCTTTCCACCTCGCGTGCCTTGCACTCCTCTCAGATTGTTGAGTGAGGAGACCTTCCTGGCGAGAGAGAGCCACATGGGTAAAGGCACGGCAGCATGAGAGAGCCTTTTCTATTCCGGCAACACGGAACCTGCGCATCTGGGGTCTGAGGCTCCTGGGGTAGAGATGATGACGGTTGGAGCAGGAGGGGAAGATAGCAGGGGATAAGGCGGGAGATCCAGTTAGAAATCTGGGTGAGGTCTAGATGGTCTGTGCTTCTGGACCTTATCTTGTAAGCGAGGAGTCATCAAATGATTTAAAAGCGGAGGAATGGTATGATCAGATTGGTGTTTTTGTGAATTTATGGCAGTGTGGAGGGTGGATTCCGGGGAAGAGTGGGTCAAAGACCGGAAGACCAGTTAAACTGTTTTTTTTTTTTTTTTTTTAAACAATAATCTGGGTAAAAGATCAAATGGCCTGAATTAAGACAACAGGAATGGAGAGGAAAGAACATAACTTCTAGAGAAATTTCAAAAGGGGGATTGATAGGACCAATTCGATATGGAGAATAAACTGGAAGAGTCACAGATGACTTCAAAGCCCAGGCAGAGTGTGAGAGCTGGCCGAGTCCCCCTCGTGTGGGAGAACGTGCCCAGACCACCCCTGCAGGCCTCAACATAACCTCCCCATGTCCCAGGGAAGGAAAGATGTCTTTGAAAATGAAGCACATGACACTGTGTGAAATCCATCAAGTAAGCTGTGAAACAGTGTGTTTGTTCTGCTGTGCGGCAATGAAAGATTATAGTATTCCTCCAGAGAGAAATGGAAAAACATCTTGGGTCGCAGCTCATGGGCTCCTGTCAGCACTCCAGTTGACTCAAGTGTGGATGGCACAAACTTTTTTTTGTCCTTATTATGATAAGGAAAGGGACTTGAGAATCCATCACCCTCATAATATTCAAACTTCCCCTAAATACTTAGCCTGGGAGGATGGTGATTGTTACTGCTGCTTTTTGAGCTTGAAAAAAAAAAAAAAAAAGTGGCCTGTAGCAAAAGCTCTGCGGGGCCATAAACCATACCAGTTTTCTGTGCCAAACCCTCAAAATGAGGCTTATCATCATGGCCACAGGCTTTAAGGGCTTCCTTTAGGTTACTTGATAGGAAAATACCTGGTCAGATTTTAGAATCTGTGCCTTTTTATCTCTTCCCACTTATTTATTTACATTTTTGTCTTATTTCAAGAACATGCCTTATCCATATGTACTTAGTTTTTACCTGGTGTCCCTTCCAGGATACCACGTGACATTTAGTTTTCATGTCACCTGGGGCTCCTCTTGGCTGCCATGGTTTCTTAGACTTTCTTTGTTTTTGATGACCTTGACAGGTGTTTTTTCCCATAGTTTTTAAACTTTATTACATACCTGTGTTCTCCCCCACCCAGTTTTATTGCAAAATAATTGATATACATCGCTGTATAAGTTTAAGGCTCACGGCACGATGGTTTGATTTATGTATACTGTGAAGTGATTACCGCAGTAGGTTAACATCCATCATCTCCTATAGATAGAATCAAAAGAAAAAAAAAATTTTCTCCTTGTGATGAGAACCCTTAGGATTTACTCTCTCAACAACTGTCCTGTATATCATACAGCAGTGTAAACTGTTAGCTATATTCTGTCATGTTGTACATTCCATCCCTAGCACTTATTTATCTTGTAACTGGAAGTTTGTACCTTTTTGACCACCTTTCTCCAATTCTCCATCCTCCTGCCCCTTGCCTCTGACAACCATAAATCTGATTTCTTTTTCTATGAGTTCTTTTACTTTTACTTTTTTTTTTAGATTCCACATATAAGTGAGATCACACAGTATCTGTCTTCCTGTCTGACTTATTTCACTTAGCATAATGCCCCAGGTGTCTATCCGTCCTGTCACAAATGGTAGGATTTCCTCATTTTTTTTAGATAGCTGAATAATATTCCATTGTATATGTATATGCCACAGTTTCTTTATTCGTTCATCATTGATGGACACTTAGGCTGTTGCCATGTCTTGGTATTATAAATAATGCTGCGGTGAACATGGGAGTTAGTGTTTTCAAGTTAGTGTTTTCATTTCCTTTGGTTACATTCCCAGAAGGGGAATTACTGGATAGAAGGGTAGTTCTCTTTGTAGCTTTTTGAGGAACTGCCATACTGTTTTCCACAGTGGCTGCACCAGTTGACAGTTTTGAGGATTATTGGTCAGGTATTTTGTAGAATGTCCCTCAATTGGGATTTGTCTGATGTTTATCTCATGATTAGACTGGGGTTATGGGTTTTAGGGAGGAAGAGTAGAAGTAAAGTGCCATTCTCATCACATCGTATCAAGGCTATATATTGTTGATATGACTTATGGCTGCCAATTTTAACCTTGATCTTCTGGCTGAGGTAGTGTGTGTCAGCTTTCTCCACTGTAAAGTTACTTGCTTTTCATCCTTTCCATAATGTACTCTATGGAAGGAATTCACTGCATAGCCCACACTTAAGAACTAGGGAGCTGTGCTCCACCTCCTTGAGGGTAAAGTATCTACAGAAATTATTTGGAATTGTTCTGCATGGGACATTTGTCTATTCTCTCCCATTTATTCAACTACTTATTTATGTCAGTAGGGACTCATTTGTTTAAACTTTGGGTTATAATCCATTTCTACTTTATTTTGTTCAAATTTTTCCAGCTTTGGCCATTTGGAGCTCTTTCAGTTTTCTGTTTCCCTTTGACACGGCCCTGTCACCGTGGGGTTTTCGTGAGGACTTACTGTCAGGCACTGCAGTGTGCCATTTCTCCAAGGAGCCCTGGTTCCTTTTTTTTTTTTAAGATTTTATTTATTTATTTGACACAGAGAGACACAGCAGCAAGAGAGGGAACACAAACAGGGGGAGTGGGAGAGGGAGAGGCAGGCTTCCCACAGAGCAGGGAGCCCTATGTGGGGCTCGATCCCAGGACCCTGGGATCATGACCTGAGCTGAAGGCAGATGCCTAATGACTGAGCCACCCAGGCACCCCCTTGGTTCCCTTTAGTAGAGAATGGTATTAGGAATGAAGATATGGGTGGTAGGTGTGCTCATTTCTACTGGGGCATTATTGGTTTAGGCACTCTCAGCCACTCAGTAAAAAAATATGTGTGTGTGTGTGTGTGTACTGACCCGTGTCTACATATATATCTATAGGTAGATATATTATCTACATGTGACCATCCGTGTCTACATTAAGCTAAACATGAGATCGTATTGATGTCTGTAATTCTGCTCCATTAACACATGGATCATTCTAGCCTCTTCCCATGCTTGTTTGTAACCTCCCATTCCAAGTAGTGAGAAACTTGGCTCCCGCTATCCACCATCCATTATTTAACTGTTCTCTTCCAGTGTACATGTATGGTGCTTTCTTTTTTTAAAAATATTTTTTTTATTTATTAGAGAGAGAGAGCTCGTAGAAGCTCGGGGAGGGACTAAGGGAGAGGGAGAAGCAGACTTTCTGCTGAGCAGGAAGCTTGATGTGGGGCTCGATCCCAGGACCCTGGGATCATGACCTGAGCTGAAGGCAGACGCTTGACCGACTGAGCCACCTGGGTGCCCCCATGTATGGTGCTTTCAAATCGTTAACCCTTACCCTCCATGGAAAGCTACGTTGTCAGCTAGAATATAGTACTTATACACAATTTCTTTAGCCTTTAGCCTTACACACTCCACTCAGTTCCAGTTTCTTGGATCAGCACCTTTTTCCTCAATACCTCCTTCTGTGAGGCTGTTTCACAAATTTGTAATATAGATTCTTCTGTCACATTCTGCATTCCATCCTGGGATTTAAAAAAAAAATTGCGTAAATTAAGGTCTGCTGTGCTATAAGGTTCTGTGGATTTTGACAGACGCATAGTGACAGGTATGCACTATTACAGTATCATGCAGAACAGTTTCACTGCCCTAAAAAAATCCCCTGTGCTTTACCTCTTCAGCCACCTCCCTTCTGAGCCCCTGGCAATTACCAGTCTGTTTTTCATCTCCATCAATCTGCTTTTTCCAGAATGTCAATAAATGGAATCATGTAGTCTGTAGGCTTTCAGGTTGGCTCCTTTCACCTAGCGATATGCATTTAAGGTTCCTCCATGTCTTTGTGTGTATTGAGATGTCACTCCTTTTCATTGCTGAATAGTATTCCATTGTCTGGATATATGGCAATTTGTCCTTTCACCTATCTACTGATGGCGATCTTGATTTCTTCCAGCTTTTGGCAGTTATGACCAAAGCTACTATAAACATCTGTGTGCAGGTTTTTGTGCAGGCATAAGTTTTCAAGTCAGTTGGGTAAATATATAGGTGTGTGATTGCTGTATTATATGGTGAGACTATGTTTAGTTTTGTAAGAAATTGCCAAACTGTCTTCCAAAGTGGCTGTACTGTTTTGTATTCCCACCAGGAATGAATGAGAGTTCCTGTTAACTCCACATCAGTGCGAATGATTGGTATTGTCTGTGTTTTAGATTTTAGCCATTCTAATAGGTAGGTAGTAGTAGCTCATTTTTTAAAAAGATCTTATTTATGTATTTGAGAGAGAGAGAGAGCATGAGTTGGGGGAGAAGCCGAAGGAGAGGGAGAAGCAGACTCCCCACTGAGCAGGGAGCCTAACATGGGGTTCCATCTCAGGACCCCGGAATCAAGATCTGAGCCGAAGGCAGACACTTCACTGACTGAGCCACCTATGCGCCCCTCATTGTTGTTTTAATTTGCATTTCTCTAATGACAAATGATGTTGAACATCTTTACATTTGCTCTTTGCCATCTGTGTATCTTCTTTGGTGAGGTTTAGATCTTTTGATTTTAGATCTTTCTTCTTTTCTAATATATGCACCTAATGCTATGGATTTCTCTCTAAGCACTGGTTTTGCTGCATCCTACAGATTTTGATATCATGTATTTTCATTGTCATTTGCTTCAAAATAGTTTGTAATTTGTCTTGAGACTTCATTGGCCCGTGGGTTACTTAGAGGTATGTTGTTTAATTTCTAGGTATTGGGGCATTTCCCAACTATTTTTTTATTGGTTTCTAGTTTAATTCCATTGTGAATTTATGGTAAAGTGGCCACACATTGGGCTGTTTAATGTTTGGTGTAACCATCTGTGCCAGAGGGTTAAAATTTTGTAGCAGTGTCCTTGTTTATTTATTTATTTATTTATTTTTAAAGATTTTATTTATTTATTCGACAGAGAGAGAGACAGCGAGAGCAGGAACACAAGCAGGGGGGGTGGGAGAGGGAGAAGCAGGCTCCCCGCCGAACAGAGAGCCCGATGCGGGGCTCGATCCCAGGACCCTGGGATCATGACCTGAGCCGAAGGCAGCCGCTTAACCGACTGAGCCACCCAGGTGCCCCTATTTTTTTTTTTTTAAGATTTTATTTATTTATTTGAGAGAGAGAAAGCAAGGGACGGAGCATGAGTAGAGGGGGAGGGGCAGAGGGAGAAGCAGACTCCCCACTCAACAGGGGGCCCAACATGGGACTCAGTCCCAGGACCTCCTGGGATCATGACCTGAGCCACCCAGGCGCCCTTGTAGTGACCTTGTTTTTGTGTCACCTCTTGATTTTGAGTTTCCTTTAAGTGCAGCTTATTGAGAGATTCTGTGGCTCAGTTCTTTGAGCTGCAATCCACTGTCATTACGCGGAGCCCTATGGTGTCGTGGTAAGATATGTGGGAGCAGGTCTTTTTATAATTTTCTGTGAAATCTCAGTGTCTGTTGGGCGTGTGTCTTATGGCTGTGACTTTCACACGGTTTCGTCCAGTGGTACAGTTTTTGTTCTCCCTGCCCCATACTTCTGTTCTGATCACGGCATTCCCAGTCCATTTCCTGGAAGCGCAGGCCCCTGTTGATATGCCTTTTTTTTTCCTTTGGGTGAGACAAGAAGGCTGGTAGGGGTGGGGGGGTATGTGGGGGGTGTCTCTCTCTCTCTCTCTCTGCTGGAGTGAGAGGAATGCCCTTCCCCCAGTTGGGAGAAGGCTGAGGCAAAGTATTTCGCCCGGAGCATAGGCCTTTGATAGAGAGAAAGCTCTGGGGAATTTCACAATGATTACTCTTCCCCTCCCCTCCTCAGAGCCAGGAGGGGATCTTTCTCTTATCTTCCCTGTGAGAACTTGGTAGGGTTCCTGGAGGTAGAGCCCACAGGCGGCCAAGCCTTAGAAGTTTCTTACTCTCACGGGGGTCTGCACTCAGCCTTCAGCAGTTCGTCAGCGTCGCCATTCGAGTGTCCCCGCAGCAGTTGCTGCTTCAGTTGGTCTCTACTTCAGGTGAGCAGATCTCTTTGTGTCTTTTTGGATAAACCCGTCTCTGTGGATTTGGGCGTTGCAGTTTCCCCTGCAGCCTTCATTCTCAGGCAGGTCCCTGGAAAGTTTGGGACTTTTCAGTTTGTCCAGCTTTTTCTTTTTGTAGGGATGGGGAGTGACAACTTCTTTTTTTTTTTTTTAAGATTTTATTTATTTATTTGAGAGAAAGAGAGACAGAGAAACAGCATGAGAGGGGAGAGGGTCAGAGGGAGAAGCAGGCTCCCCGCCGAGCCGGGAGCCCGATGTGGGACTCGATCCCAGGACTCCGGGATCATGACCTGAGCCGAAGGCAGTCGCCCAACCAACCGAGCCCCGGGGAGTGACAACTTCTAAGCTCTTCACTTGCCAGAGCTGAATCTGGAAGCTCCCTGTGTGTTTTTCAGCCAGTGGAACCACTTTGGTCCCCTCTTGAAGGGACCCCAGAGCATTGGGTCCCAGGTTGTCATATACTTTGCTCATGAGCTGAGTCTTACTTTTCTAAAGATCGGTAGTGTGCCATCTTATGATCCTGCCAGAAGGGTGTTCTCAGATAACTATGCAATCAAAATGCCATTTGGAATTCTTCAAAAGCTTAAGGTCTTCTCAAGTCATGCAGCACAGTGTATGTATGAGTGACCAAAAAAAAAAAAAAAAAATCATTGCTAAAATGATAGAATATCAGAGTTGGAAGGGACCTTAAAAATCATGCTTGCTAATCCTCCCTCATTTTACAGATGGAGAACCTGAAAGCCACAGAGATTAAGGCAATTGCCCAAGGCGGTAAAACTAGTGATTTGTGGAGCTAGGGTCAGAATCTGTACCTTCTCACTGCGGGACAATAGGGCCGTCGGCAAAGCCTTTCTTCCTATTGCCTTTCATTTAAAAACTGCATAAGTCATCTTCCTCTTGGTGCTTTCCTCCTGGTGTTCTCCAGACACTGTCACCTGCTTTGTTGCTAAATACTCTAGTGGTCTGCCTCTCAGAATGAAAGTCTGCCCTTTGTAATGTGCTGTCTCTACTCTTCTAGCTGCGCTATCATTTTTTTGGTCATTATTTTTCTTTTCAGAACCACCACGTAACACATAGATACACCTCACTATTAAAGAATCAAACAATGGACATGTATAGAAAATGTGAAAGACCCCCCCTACTTCCCAGTCCAGAGATAACCCCTAAAAATAATTCAATGTGACTCTTTCAGTTAACACATAGACACATACTTTTTAAAAATATTCTACTTATTATTTTGTGACTTGCTTTTTTTACACAATGTGTTTGAGAGATTTTTCTATTTTAGTTCATATCAGTCTACTTCTTCCCTTGTGCTGTGCCCCCATTACTGGACTCTTCCATTGTTTCCAGGTTTTGCTACTACCAACAGTGCTGCATTGAATAACATACACACATCGGTGTGGCTGGGTACATGTGTTTCTTTAAGAGCAGTTCTTAGATTTTATATCTATAACTCATTATTTCTGTCCGTGACATCACGCTGTTTCCATGAGCCCAAGAAGAATCTCCTTTTTTTTTTTTTTAAAGATTTTATTTATTTATTTATTTATTTATTTATTTATTTATTTATTTATTTATTTATTTATTTGTCAGAGAGAGAGAGAGAGAGAGCGCACACAGGAGTGGCAGGCAGAGGGAGAAGTAGGCTTCCCACCGAGCAGGGAGCCCGATGTGGGACTCGATCCCAGTACCCTGGGATCGTGACCTGAGCAGAAGGCAGACGCTTAACCGACTGAGCCACCTGGGCGCCCCCAAGAAGAATCTCCTAATTGGTATTTCCTCTCCAAGTTTTTGCCCCTGCAAAGAATAATTGCTAATCTCTTGTCCCCAACTTCCTTCTGGAGATTAATAAAGAGAAACCAACACAGACTTAGGACAGAAGAAGCAGAGAACTGCGGCTTCTTAAACAGTATTACAAGTTATTACACAGGACTGTGCTAGCTAGGAGGTTTCCCAACCCTGGGGTATGTTATATGCATTTTAGGGCAGCGTCTCCCTACCCATGACATTCCCCAGTCCTTTTGTCAATCCCATAAATGTGTAAATTTGAGAAGGAAGGAATGAAGAGCAAGTAATGGAGCTGAGGGATGTTTTCTTTAAGTGGACAACCCCCTCGGCAACTCTGTCAAATCTAGTCCTTCTACTTCCAGTTCTCCATGGATTTTTGTGGCATTCTAGTCCAGCGGGAGCCTACCAATACCAAGCCATAAATCCACATGCCATTTCTCCCAGCTTTGATAACTGGAAGTTCGCATCCTGGCTCCAGTGGTAATGAAAGTGGGTTGGGTTGGGAACTTCCAAATTAGAGCAGATGCTGGGAGTAGGAGGAGTAAAAGTTACACTCCCACGCACATGTCTACAACCCAGTGGGGACAGAGCTGTATCCATTGGGAAATGGGGAGTCCAAGGGTGGTCTTAGAATCTAGATTCCTTCTTGTTTCCAAAGTCTTTTCCCTATTGCTTTCTGCCATGCCTCATCTTTCTGTATACTGCTCAGAATCCTCAAACTTCACTTAGTAGATTTGTTGCTGTTTTTGCAGTCCCATTACCCGCATCTCTCACCACCTCTTATTTTCTAATATATATTTTTAAAGATTTTGTATATTTGTCAGAGAGAGAGAGAGCACAAGCAGGGGGAGCTGCAGGCAGAGGAAGAAGCAGGCTCCCCGCTGAGCAAGGAGCCCGATGTGGGACTTAATCCCAGGACCCTGGGATCGTGACTTGAGCCGAAGGCAGACGCTTAACCGACTGAGCCACTCAGGCGCCCCTCACCACCTCTTATTTTGTCTAGCTTTCAGCAGAGTTGGGATAGAGAGCTTCCTCTTTGTTGTCCTTCCTGCCTCTTAGACAACTTCAAGTTTTAATCTGCTGTGAACAGAAACCAAAGCAGTCAGTCCTGAAATGAAATGTATGCAAATGAACACAGGCACTGACCAGTCAGACTGGATGCCAGATGTAGCACTTGGCAGTGTCCTGGGGCCTCCTTGTGTTCCAGCTGCTGAATCATGGGGAACATTCAGGAGCCTTCTAGGGGATGGTTGGCGGGGAGAAGAGTCTTCAGGAAAAAGTAGTTATTTATCCACAGCTCCGGAGGTATTTCAGTATTTAACAACCAGTATGGCTGTACATATGGGTATCAATGGAAAGTCTCCTTGAATACGTGTCCCAGGGGCCAAACTAAGGTAGTGTATTAAAGCATGACATGGTCCTGTGATACTCTCCAGGGCTTAGATGGGAGAGCTACTCCACCAACAGTTGCTTTTCAGCCCCTGGGTCTGGGTAAGTGGGAAAGCAAACTAGAAGTAAAATGGAGGCTCAAGTTGATAGAAAGGTCCTAAAAGTATTGACTAATATTGGGGCTTCAACTGTAATGCAGTCTCAAACCTAGGGATGAATGGAGTGTGGAAGGGTTCGTAACTTTCTGGGAGATCTAAAATGGATGAGCCAATAAAAGAAGGGAAGGGGCTGCAGATATGGAAGTGAGAAATGGCATACATAGGCTCTTAGTACATGCTGTTGAATGAAGGTAAAATTTAAATAACCGCAAGATGAATATCTGCTGACGTATGCTAGGTAGAGTGTTGAATTTTTTGTAGGTGTCATTTCAGCATTGCAAACATACAATATATCCCTGTAAAAACTGAAATATATTTTTAAAAAATGGGACTTTTTTTCGGCTTCTGTGATACATACCAAGAGCCCTGCCCCATTTCTCTGAGTGTTTCGTTCTTCCTTATGGCAGCTGCCAGCCAATAAGTGAGCCCTCCTGCATCTGCCATATTACTAAAGCAGTATTTCAGGGTCTGTGCACAAGGTTTCCTTCCATCCTCTTTCCCCTTGTGTTTTCGTTAGTGTTTAACTAGTTCACTTAATCAGTTACTGTTCAGCCCCCCAGGTAAATTTCTAGCGGCATATTGGTTAGGGATTGAAGTAAACATGACTCTTAAATTGGAATTTCTTTTTTTGTGTTTTACAGGGTTGTCTAGTTTCAAGCATCATGTGATTTGTAGGAAAAAAACCTAGAAAGTAGTTTCCATAAAGGGAAACGAGCTAAATGCATTCATTTATATGCCTCCTCATTCAAGCGGTGTGTTTCTAAAGACCCATTGTTACGTTTTTAGACCTAAGTGTAACCTACTGGGAAAGCTGTTTAAATGTTGACTTTTTTCTGGACATTTTTTCCCAGACTCAGGCAGTGCAAATTACCCTTTAGGGGCTTTAAAAAAATTATTCAAATTGAGATCTAATTGTACTTTAACTTGAATCATTTTCCTATTAAAGTATTAAATTGTTTTATGTGTAACTTAGAGCACACTATGCCTTCAAAACTTACTTGAGTTAAGTTTTACCTTTTTTTGGTACGGAGGCAAAAATCTAGACTTACTTAAGTACCTCAATATGACATTTAGGGTCCCGTTTAATTTTACTCTTCCTTCCTCGGCAGAGAATTTACACACCAGAAGCTTAACTCTTAATACACTGTTTTTTGAAAAGCCCTTTTGCATTTTGTGACTTTCTTTGTACCTCAGTAGTTGGTCCCCAGTGGGATAATCTCTGCTTCTATTCTTGACAACTAAGTTTTATAAATTTACCATTTCTTTCTAGTAAGTTAAAAAAAAATGCTGAGAAAAGAAACCAGTTCGATGTGGCATATGACCCACAGTTTAAGGTGTTTGTCATCCAGTCAGATATAGGTATGTCCGTGAAAGAGTGGAAACAATTTAATCCCTCTCATTAATGAAACCGAAAATAGTTGTAACATCATTGTCGTCATTATTATTATGTACTTTTAAGTATTTTATTTGTCCTATTCTAAAAATTATGAGGATATTTAAAAATTCTGGGTCTACACTTGTGCCAAATGCCCATTAAGTGGCCTCCCTATGCTGAAAGTTTTAAAAACAAATATAACACTGTATGTTAATTACACTGGAATTAAAATAAAAAAAAAAAAACATTGTTATAGGAGCCACTGACATTTTAGAAATCAGAAGGTGATCTGATCACATCTGTGTTCCAGAAACATAACTCTGTTTGTCCCGAAATGTTAACTATGTTTTTTGGTTTTTATCATAGGCTGCATTACAAATTGGTAAGCATTTCTAAAATGTCTTATTTTCACAATAATATCAATGGACCTACGCCTGGCAGTCTGTATCGTGAACATATGCTAGAGATTACAAATTTGGCACAAAGGGGAATTGTAATTAAATTAAATCTCATTTTAGTACAAGGACTGCATTGTAGCTACCAGACCTAGTTTTCAAAGGAAGTAAATTTACATGGAATAATAAAGTCCCTCCCCTAGATGTAACATTTGAAAAACACGTGAACTTACATCAAAAGTTACTAGAACACGGTACCAGTCCTACAATTCAGTCACTGTACATTGAAGAACTATACATTTTATAAATACCAAAACATAGTATCTTGAAGCGTAAAATCATCTAGTGAGATAACATACATCTTACCAGATAATATAAGTGAATTCTGCAGTTACAGTTACCTTCAGAAACTACTGGTAGGATCCTATTTAATAAAGAATGACTTTGAAGGAGGCTTATGAGTTTGGGCATGTTACGCTCTTTGAGTAAGATAGACACACTTTTCTAAAAGTACAGTTGTATAACGCAATCATACTTGGGCCACAAATCGCTTTTGATTTTCAGGCTTTGCAGTTCATTCACAAATACTATCAGTTGCCACTTCATTTTAATTCTTCTCATTAATGCTAGTTGAGTTCATCAAGAGACTGAGATGTTACGATAACGATGGACCGGACCCAAAGCACACAGGTTTCACGAAGTCCCTAACATTTCATAAGGTTTTGCAGTATTAACATTTCAGGATGCATCGGGTCCTAAGAAGTGATGAGAGTGATCACAACATTTCAGACCCCTACATTTAGGTCTGATTATTAGTGTTTAACAGCAACTGTCCTGCGGATTCACTGAGGAAGTTGAGAGGTGGCTGTTTCAGTCTCCTTTACTTGACTGGCCTTATTGCACAGTTAATTAAGACCTGCTGAAGAATCGCCTTAGGAATAGGGCCTGGGAAGGGAGAGCCTTTTATTTATTTAATTAATTAATTAAAAAAAAGATTTTATTTATTTGACAGAGAGAGACGCAGCTAGAGAGGGAGCAAAGCAGGGGGAGTGGGGGAGGGAGAAGCAGGCTTCCCGCCGAGCAGGGAGCCCGATGTGGGGCTCGATCCCAGGACCCTGGGATCATGACCTGAGCCGAAGGCAGAGGCTTAACGACTGAGCCACCCAGGCGCCCCAGGGAGAGTCTTTTAAATAATGCAAATGTAGTAGCGCATTTATTTTCACAGCTGAAATAGCTAGTTTTACCCAGTTTGGATTAGTGAGATCAGATTTGATGTTGCTTTCTGGGTAGAGAACTAAATACTATGAAACAACTCATTTTCTTGACTGTAATCTGAGCTTTTAAGTTACTAGGTGCTATTAAAGAGCTGAGCTTGTATAGTAAGTTCACATGCAGTTCCGTTTCCATAATTTTCTCTAATTATGATGTATACACAGAAGGACATAGAACATATGCGTACAGCTTAAAGAATGATTATCATGTGGGCACTCAGGTAACTACGGCTCAGATCAAGAAAAATTACCGGCATTTCGAAGCCCCACCCTCACCATGTGCTCCATCCAGAAGGCGACCCCTTCCCCTCCTCTGTACTTTTGTCATTCCCTTGCTTCTCTTTGTAATGTGGCAACTTACATTTGCGCCCTAAAACGGCATAATGTAGGTTGGCCTGGTTTCAAACTTCTGTGGAGAGAGTCGCGCTATGTGCCCCTGTGTTTGGCATCTCTCACTCAGCGTCACATGTCTGAGATTTCCTCCGTGTTTTTGCTCTCCAGGGCGTTTTCTTTAAAAAGGCTTTTCTGTATTTGCCCCTCTCCCTTTTTAACTTAGGATCCCTGTAACTCGCCTGAGTGCTCTCAGATAGCCCTACTTTGCCTCCCTAGATTTGCTGCTAAATAAGGTCTAAAGACTGAAGCCTGCCTGCACCCCGGTTTTGTGAACTGACCTGGCGGCCCCCGTGGGACGGCCTTGGTTTAGATGAGACTACATCTTTAAGGCGCCACTGCTCGGTTAAAAAAAAATCTTCCTTTCTCCAAGGCTGGTCCAAGGGTCTGGTCACGTGACTCCACCAGTGACATCACATTCTGACCGCCCGGGGAACACTGGTGGTGCCTTAGGTGGCATTTGTTCCTGCAAAAGGCAGAGAACGCAGCAAGTGCCCTTCTAAAGCAGTGCCTCCCGGGGCTCCTTCTAGAAAAGCGCCGCAACCTAAATGGCCAAATGCGGGCTGCCCAGGTTATTTCTTCCTTGAGGCAGAAAAAAAGAAAGCTGTGATTGAAGGTAAGCCGACTTGAGCCCAGCCCAGGACCGAAGTGTGACCCCAGGGAGAAGGGGATCTGGAGAATCACAAGCAGTCTGTTTCTCGGCTTCTGATCACTGCTGGCTCTTTGCAGAGCTGCCTGACAATTTGCATTGCTAACAGGAGACTATCTACAAAGAAGGATGATGCAGTGCTCATGTTACCTAGTGATGTAATAGGATTCTTTCCTTTCCTGTTAGGAAGCTGTTGCAGAGCTTCATTTTTAATGTCCTTAGAGCCGGGGGGCCTCCTTTGATACATCGTGTAACCTTAGATAGCTATTGGGTGCTTTTAAAAATCAGTTTCACCGAATCCTCTCTAAATTTCTCCTGAAAGGAGAGCCCTTGAATCAGAGCAAATTCATTTGGAGCATTAACCTGCTTTCAAAAGTCAATTTCTGGTTGTTTGGTGTCCTATGTTCATGTCAGCATTTGTCTCGAGAGTTGAAACAGCTTGTTTTTTTTTTTTTTTCCCCGCCCCCCCCCCCCACCATACTTTATTTTCTTTCTGCCCCCCTTTCCTAGCTGGCTGTTCCCCTCCATGCTCTCAAACACACCAGCATTAATGTTTATCAGTATGCCACTGACACGATAGGAAACTCTGGGCTGGTGATTCAGCAGCCAACCATTTTACAGCCAGGTAGGCTGGAAGATATGGAAAGGACTTTGATTAGGGGGTTTTAAGATTAACTTGCTCCCCTCCTCCACTCCAGCCCCACCCCCACTCCCACCCCCACTCCCACCCTCAATATGATTTGGATTCTGCAGAGCTTTTCCTTTTAAATGTGTGTGCTGCTGGTGAAAGGTATACCAGATGAGGTATTTGGAAGACTGACAGTTTGTAAGTCAGGTACAGCTTGGGGGTTAATTTCCACTTACCCTACTACAGTGCTGAAGTGTCTGTAGGAGTTTGGAGTGAAGATGGGGACGAGGCTGGGTAGGAGGGAGCTGGGTGTCAGCTCAGGCCCACTTTGGCCTTCTCTGCGGAGGGATTCATCACCAAACAGTCTGGATGAAGCTTTGTCCCTGCTAAGGTTGATGCTGCGAATGTGAGCTTTGGCTGGTTGAGTTCAATGATAGCATTACTCTGCATTTTTTCCTCAGCTCGCGTTTGCATAAATTCCTGAATACTGTTTTACATTTTGTGTTTAATAGAGAAATACTGTTTCACCAGAGGACAGGTGGAAATATTTGGAACAAGTTTGTCAAGCAATACTAAGTGACCTTGTGTGTGTACAGCTCCTGAGTTTGAATACTTCTTTCTCATCCCCACCGTTTGGCAAATAAACTTTGATTCCGCTGGTATTTGTTGAATCTTGGCTATGTGTTAGATGCGAGAAGGCAATGATGACTCAGATAGGGGGCTGCCCTCAAAGAGCTTCCGGTCTAGAAAGGAAGACAGAACATTTGCATAAGTGACTGTAATAGAAGCGCTGAAAGCTAAGCAGATAAAGGACTGCAGGTGGGCAAGTGGGTATGTTGCTTCCATTGAAGGATCAGAGAGGAACAGCCCATCGCCAAGCTGTGCACTGGTCTTTGAATCTCTACTTGTAAGTCTTGGGCTGTTCTGACATACTCAGTAAAAGTTTCTACAAGCCCATTACATCAGGGATCAAAGTCTTCCACCTATTGAAGGGAAATGTGTACATTCCAGCCAGCTTAACTCTTGAAGAGGCTGACATGCTTTCTTTGGCATTCCCACTCAGGCAAAAGCCACCTCCCAGAATTGAATTACTGCCTTACACATGCAAAATGGTTTCTGATGTGATATGTCTGCAAAGACCTTTGGCCCTTTTGTCTCCCTTCCATAAAAGAAACTGAAATACCTAAGCTGCTCTGCGCGCTCCTTTATTTTGTTTCATAAATCCTTTCCCACTACACTTCAACTCCTGTCAATTCTCCCCTTTGTACTGTCCTGTTCATCTGTCCCTTTCCATTTATACGGCCTGAAGGCACTCACCGTTTTGTGCCTAGACCACAGAAGCCTCTAAGTATGATGGATGTTCCCACCAATGATTATATTGCTTTATCAGCACACCCTAATTGTAATCATCCGATGGTTTAAGGACTCACCTTTTGGTACTCAGCAGGGAGGTATTAAAGTGTTTACAGTGTCTGAGGCACTAATGTCTGTTTCCTGTTCAATACAGAGGACAGGTCATACAATGGTGGAGGAATAGGTTCTTCAAATAGGATGATGGACTTCTTGGAGGAGCCAATCCCTGGTGTGGGGACCTATGATGATTTCAACACAATTGACTGGGTGAGGGAAAAGTCACGGGACCGGGATAGGCACCGAGAGGTAAGAACAAAGATGGTACGTGAGTTAAGTGTCAGGGAGCACCAGGGGAAGAAGTTGAAGATACGTATTCTTAACATGTGTGCTTTCCTTCAGCCCTGGATGTAGCTGAATCTGGTGTCTACTGGCAAATAAAACTAGGGTTTTATTTTTTACCTTACTTTTATTTTTAGGGCATCTTGTATGTGATTTTAAGAATTTCTATTTAACGGTGATTTATCTTCCTGTAGTAAGGTAGTTGGAAAGGATCCTTGCAGCCCTGACGTGAGTATAAGTGCCTAGCAAAGAGGTAAAAACCAACTTGGTGGAGGGGACCGAAGTGCATTTCAGAGATCTTCTTCCTCAATCTCATTTCCTTTTTATGGTTTTCCCTGAAACAGGAGTTTTAGAACTAAGAAAAGAAAGGGGGCTTCTTTCAAAGGAATAAAAGAAAAAACAAACAAACCTCAGAGCCCTGGTGTTTACTGAAGCCTACGGGATAAAGTCCTTGTGATTATGGCTCTTGTACAACCATAAAACAGAATGTACGCATTCGACTCAAACCCACAAGACCAATCAAATTCAAATTAAGGGCATTAATTAAATGTGATAGGTAGTAAGATGGTGCTCATGGCTATGACACAGATTCCTTTGAATTTGGTGAGGGAATTTCCCCACTTTTCTCTTGCCAGAGTCCCATGAAAACCTCTTTAAGCAGTCTGTCTTTAACTTGTTGCTGTGTATCATTTAAATCAGGGAATTCACAATTTCTAGCTCGCATCAGGGCCTGACGGAGAGCTTATTAGAAAGGGAGAGCCCTAGCCCCAGTGATCCTAGTTCAGTGGGTGATCCTCTGGTGAGACATTCCTTCAACCAACCTTAGGTGTGGTTCTTTTTTTTCTTACTATTTCTGCTTTGAGTCCAAATTTAAAATGAGATTTTTTTTAAGTTGGCCCCACTCTCTCCCGTGTTCATGATTTCCTTCTCTCAGAGCCAGGCAAGTCTCCTGAGCAGTCAGGGGCAGATAGCTTCATATTCTTAAGCCATTTCCATCTCCTGACTGGTTTTCTCATGATCACCGGAGCCTCGCAGTCAGGTTGTCCCCGGGAGAGGCTTTGAGAAATTCCTATGTAATCCTTGGATTTGTGATCATCTCACTTAATTTTCTATCCTAACTGAAAAAGGGGATCCCCACAAAAACACTCCATGATTTTCATAAGGTTGCTGCTGTTTGGAAACATGCGCACATACTCTATCATATCAATTCATCAGGCAGGCTTTAGAATTTCTGCCATCTGTAATTCATAGTTCAATTTGTCATCACTTGCATATTCAGCATGTTATTTACATTGTGAAAGTCACCTGGGATATGACAAAGGCATATTTCCCACTCTCTGAAAATGGTCACATCTGAGACACATTATGCCAATTAACAATAATTCAAAATCAATTAGAATGTGTTTATCAAGTGATCAAAAGGGACTTTTTTTTTTTTTTTTTTTTGCATTAAACTGTTCATCATCAGACTGGAAACACTGTCACAGAAAAAAAATCACCTCATCTACTTTCAGCACTAAAACTGGAAACTTAAAGTCATAGGTCAAAATGAATTTTTATTTTTTTAAGATTTTATTTATTTATTTGACAGAGAGAGACACGGCGAGAGAGGGAACACAGAGGGAATGGGAGAGGGAGAAGCAGGCCTCCCGTGGAGCAGGGAGCCCGATGTGGGGCTCGATCCCAGGACCCTGGGATCATGACCTGAGCTGAAGGCAGACGCTTAACGACTGAGCCACCCAGGCGCCCCTCAAAATGAATTTTTAAAATGCTTTTAAAGTGTTTATAATAATTTATCATTTTTGTGATAGTGCTATAGATGAAGATGGGGTAACGAAGTCACAGTTTCAAAGATAAGAAATAGAGGTGCAGAGAAGGGGGACAATGACAAAGCTGTCAGAATGCTTGGTTTTGAAATGTGGGCACTGAAGGGTTAAATTGAGGAGGCTAGGGCAGAAAGGTAGACGTTTCTGCACCTCTCAATTAGCCTCAGATATTCCCAGCAGGTTTTTTTTTTTTTAAAGATTTTATTTATTTATTTGTCAGAGAGAGACAGCGAGAGAGGGAACACAAGCAGGGGGAGTGGAGAGGGAGAAGCAGGCTTCCCGCAGAGCAGGGAGCCCGATGCGGGGCTCGATCCCAGGACCCTGGGATCATGACCTGAGCCGAAGGCAGACGCTTAACGACTGAGCCACCCAGGTGCCCCAGTTTTTTTTTTTTTTTTTAAAGATTTTATTTATTTATTTGAGAGAGAGAGAGCATGAGCAGGGTGAGGGGGGGGAGGGAGAGGGAGAAGCAGGCTTCCCGCAGAGCAGGGAGCCTGATGCGGGGCTGAATTCCAGGACCCTGGGATCATGACCTGAGCCGAAGGCAGACGCTTAACTGACTGAGCCACACAGGCGCCCTTCTCAGCAGGTTTTTGAAAATGCAGCGATGCATCCCTGATACCATTTAGTATCTGTGATCGGTGTGGGGAGCAAGTCTTGGAACTTGCCTGACCTGAAGCACAGCCCCAACAGAAAACCTCACACTGTACTTTCACCCCTCAAATAAGCCCGTGTTTGTCAATTGGAAAAACAGTCAGCCTATTTCCCGTGAGTCAGGAGACCATTCTTAGAATATCGGATGTCTGGGGTAGACAGAGACCACTGCAAAAAGCAAAACAAATTGAGGTGATAGAGAACTAGCAGCTGAATGGGGAATCCCTGACTAAGGTACTTGGAGCCATTGCAATACTGCAGAGAAAGGTGGGGTTCAGTAGGACAAGCTTCAGTAAACCTCCCAAGTTCCCGATGAGGTCAGTTCTCCCCGAGATTATTTGAGAAGTAACTCCAGATTGGTCTCTCTGCCTAATGAACAGATTTATCTTTGTGTTTCTTTACTGTGCATTTTAAGGTGAAAAAGCAAGCGTGTGTATAGAGTGTACCAATTTTTTCTCATTTCTCCCTAGATTACCAATAAAAGCAAAGAGTCGACATGGGCCTTAATTCACAGTGTGAGCGATGCGTTTTCTGGCTGGTTGTTAATGCTACTTATTGGGCTCTTATCAGGTATGGTAAACTGTGTTTGTTTTTTTTTTTTTTTTTTTTTTGAAAGCAGGAACACAAGCAGGGGGAGTGGGAGAGGGAGAAGCAGGCTTCCCGCAGAGCAGGGAGCCCGATGCGGGGCTCGATCCCAGGACCCTGGGGATCATGACCTGAGCCGAAGGCAGACGCTTAACGACTGAGCCACCCAGGCGCCCCCTGTGTTTGTTTTCTAAACAAATCTCCTAAAATTGTGGTGTGTTCTCTCCCCAAGTCATGAACTGAGTTGAGTGCTGTGCTTTACGGTTTTCCTACATGAAATAAATTGCTGGTGGACCTTGAGGAAGCTCAGTGTTCCCGTCTGTAAAGGGATACTAATACTTGCATCCCCTTCCTTAAATAAATGCGGTTAAAAGGGGAAATGTATCAAAATGCCTTCCAGTGATTGTCTTGAGGAGGAGTCCTTCTAATAGAGACAATCGAGGGTTTTTTTGTTAAAGATTTTATTTATTTGAGAGAGAAAGAGAGAGAGCACGAGCAGGGGAGGGGCAGAGGGAGAAGCAGGCTCCCCTCTGAGTAGGGAGCCCGACTGGGACTTGATCCCAGGACCCAGGGCCCGGGGATCACGACCCAAGCTGAAGGCAGATGCTTAACCAACTGAGGCACCCAGGCGCTCCGAGACCATCAGTTTTTGTTTGTTTTTTTTTTTAAACACATACTACGTGGGGTGTGTAAGAGGAGATATAGAAGAGAACTTGCTGGGAGCTTTTTGTAGCTATTTCTTAAACATCTGCTCTCTCATTTGGTGGTGAAGAACAACATAGAAGATAAGGCCCATGCCCTCAAGAAACTTATGATCTCACTCTTTCATGCTGGCGGACGAGTGGGATGGTACTACCTTTTCCTGTCATCTCGTCAACCTCCCAAGCCACTCCAAGTAATGCAGTCTAACTAGGAATAGTGCCCTTGCTGTGCCCATACAGCTTTTTTTTTTTTTTTTTAAGATTTTTTATTTATTTATTTGAGAGAGAGAGAATGAGAAAGAGAGAGAGCACATGAGATGGGGGAGGGTCAGATGGAGAAGCAGACTCCCCGCTGAGCAGGGAGCCCGATGCAGGACTGGATCCTGGGACTCCAGGATCATGACCTGAGCCGAAGGCAGTCGCTTAACCAACTGAGCCACCCAGGTGCCCTGTGCCCATACAGCTTTAAAGCAAGCTTCCAGGCAGGCTTCCCCTCCCACCAGGAAAGCAGAAAGCCAAGAATACCTGGCAGAGATACTAAGGGTTGTATCCTTAATGGCATTAAACGATGGGCCTAGGAGGATCTGGAACATTGAGCTGAAAGAGAAGTTAGGTGGGAAACCTGGAGGTAGATAGGATAAAATGGCCGTCAGCACAGGCTCTGCTTTGCAGCTACTGGGACTTGAATCCCAGCCCTGGCACTTGATAGTTTTGTGACTTTTGGCAAATTTCTTAACCCTTGGCAGCTCTAGTTTACTGATCTGTAAAATGGGGCTCGTAAGAGTACGTATAGTGCACGTTTGCTGTGACGACAGAATAGTGGGTCGATGAGATCTAGCACGGACTGTGCTCAGCACGGTGCCCATAGTTGTTAACAACGCTGCTGCTGTTACCTGGAGATGTTGTATGAGCCACAGAGCATAAGACGATTGCTGCAAATGAAGCAGGGCTCAGCCATAGCTGGGTTTTCAAAGATTATCTAGGGAAGGGGTCAGCAGGGTTTTTTGGTAAAGGGCCAGATGGTGAATATTTTAGGGTTCGTGGCCCAAATGGTCTCCCTAGGGCAAAAGCAGCCATAGACACAAGAGGTAAAGAAATGAGCATGGCTGAGACCAAGCAAAACTTTACCTGCAAGCATAGAGGCAGATTTGACCCCTGGACCATAGTTTGCCAACCCGTGGTCTCGGGGGTTAGTGCTACCCCTACAGGCTCGCGCGGGAGAGAGAATGTGGTCTGGCCAGTTTAGAGTTGGCTAATGATAGACCCAGTGGTCTGTAATGCTAAGTATTGCAGAGAGGCTGAAGGGAAGCAGGAGGGCTGAGAAAAGGTTATAAAGTTCAGCAGTTAGTAGGATACCAGTGACCTTGGAAAACTATCTCATAAATATTAGGAGTCAGATTTCAAGAGGAAGCGACCAACGTAGAAGTTCCGGAGCTATTTGGTGGCCATTGGAAAGAGAGAAGGGACAGAAGCTTGGAACGGTAACGAGGTTAAGGGAAAGCATTTTGTTCTGTAGGGTAAGGGAAACCTGATAAAATTTGTCACCTGGGAAGAAGGGGCCCATCGGGAAAAGAAGGCAAAATAGCAGGAAAAGGGAGGATAGGATTGAGGGTACTGGCATTAGGTAGAGTAAGACAGGCTCACACGAAAACAACCAGAGAATAAGCCAAACTCTGTAACACATGTTAATTTTCTGAATTAAGAGTTAGGGTTAAGAGTTAGAAGGTGGGGCGCCTGGGTGGCTCAGTTGGTTAAGCAACTGCCTTCGGCTCAGGTCATGATCCTGGAGTCCCGGGATCAAGTCCCTCATCGGGCTCCCTGCTCAGCGAGGAGCTTGCTTCTCTCTCTGACCCTCCCCCCTCTCATGTACTCTCTCTCATTCTCTCTCTCTCAAATAAATAAATAAATCTTAAAAAAAAAAAAAAGAAGGCGGAGAAGGTGGGTGTGGCCGAGAGGAGGTGTCAAACAAGGTGTTAGATTTGACTAGGTTATTCAAGTATGTAAATAACCTGTGTTAACACTTTTAGCACCTACCCAAATATACACGTGACATGGCCTCCAGCCTGTTGGAATGTAGGCGTAATATCCTCAACTTTTTAACGTTATTTCTTGTCACTCGGTGGCCAGTGAATATTTTTCTTTCCCTCGAACACACAGGGCATTTTGTTTTTAAGCATCGCAGAGCAACAATAGAAGCAGTGTGTCTGAATGCAAGAACAGTCTGGGAATTCAGGGGCTGTGAATTTTATGGTGTCTTTGCTATTTCCCGAAAGCGTGATTCTAGACCATTTCATTTCTTTAGGCCAGAGTTTCTTTGTCTGGACGACAGAAATGATGAGAAGGCCAGAATCGAAAGTACTATAACGATCTTAACCCTACCAGTCTGTTAACCATAGCACATAATTCCCCATTCACTCTTCAGCTTCTCAGAATTGCCTTTGGTGGCTGTTCTGCAGATAATATTGTTTGCTCCTTTCTCACTATGAAAACTTTGGGATGTTCACGTGCGAGGCTCAGGAGGCTTCGACATGTCTGTAGCTTCATGTAACTTTCCATGTGCTTTTTCAAGTTCATTTCCCTCAGCCTCGAATGCCTTCCTGCCATGGCTCAGGTTCCCTTGTCCATGGAGCAGGATCGCTAACAAGGCTGAGCTCTCCTCTCCATAGTCTTTGTCAGCTCCCTTCCCCTAGCCATCTCAGACAAAGATCATATAAGAGTCTTCAAGGCAGGCAATTCACATTTTCTCAGTCTTCTGTAAATAGTGAGAATAAAATGCTCTTTAAGAAATATGACTGTCTTCGGAGATCAGTATCCAGCAACTGTGAGGTAAAGCAGAGTCTTGGCCGTGTAAATCAGCTAAAAGGCAAATCCACTCACCCCTTGCTCCCACCCAGCCACTTGGCCCTCCCCCAAGCTCCCCCTATGTAGAAATTCTACAGACACGGTGTTCAATGCAGACAGTGTTTTGTGTTTTTTTAACCCCCTCTTGAATAGGCATTTATTTATTTTTTTAAAAAATATTTTATTTATTTATTTGACAGAGAGAGTGAGAGAGGGAACACAAGCAGGGGGAGTGGGAGAGGGAGAGGGAGAAGCACGCTTCCTGCTGAGCAGGGGAGCGATCCCCGGACCCCAAGATGACCTGAGCCGAAGGCAGACACTTAACAACTGAGCCACCTAGGTGCCCCTTGAATAGGCATTTAATAGGCGAAATGTCTTGGAGGTGATAGGTGGAAATCAAGCAGACAGACCATCAGAAAGAGTTTGCAGGCGGAGCCGGAAAGTTTATGGCTTGTCCATTATTTTGCTGCCATTTCCCTCATTTTCTCTTGACAACTTTGGCCTTCCCTTCCCTTGCCTCAAATCAGGTTCCTTAGCTGGCTTGATAGACATTTCTGCTCATTGGATGACAGACTTAAAAGAAGGCATATGCACGGAGGGATTCTGGTTTAACCATGAGCACTGTTGCTGGAACTCCGACCACGTCACCTTCGAAGACAGAGACAAATGCCCAGAGTGGAACAGCTGGTCCCAGCTTATCATCAGCACCGATGAGGTAAGGCGTTGTGAAGATTTCCAAACCGCCGGCTTGTATTCTTACGTTGACTGAATTTCTTATACTGTACTCATTGGCACTTGTGGAATGCGCCCCTCTTTTCCTCTTCATGGAAAGGGGGACCAGCGCCAGCTGCCTTTCTCTGTGGTGTAAGTGCGACCCTATTTCCCTCGCTTTGATGCTTTACCCAGTGACTTCATGTTTTTGCTCATCGTAAACAGTCGCAGTGTTTCTCCTTAGCTGTTAGTACGGGGTGTGATTGAATCTGTCTTTCTCTAATAATTTCAGTAAAAATGTCAGAGCCAGCCAACAGGGACGCTATAATTCCTAACAAAGACAGAGTGGCTTAAGAATGTGTCTGTTGTATACACTCCAGAAGTAATTTCCCCCTGAGCATTGCATTAGAACATTAAAAAAAATTAGGATACATCATTCCATATGAAAATAACAGAAACGCAGGAATAAAATTGCCAATAGCCTTCTTTGGAGAATAAATCAATATTTTCATTTGTTCTTGTCTCCTAGCAGATATTTTTCTTTCTTTTTTTTTTAAGATTTTATTTATTTATTTGACAGAGAGACACAGTGAGAGAGGGAACACAAGCAGGGGGAGTGGGAGAGGGAGAAGCAGGCTTCCCGCCGAGCAGGGAGCCCGACGTGGGGCTCGATCCCTGGGATCATGACCTGAGCCGAAGGCAGACGCTTAACAACTGAGCCACCCAGGTGCCTCAGCAGATGTTTTTCAATGTAAAAGTAACTTTGTTTTCCAGTTCCTTCCTCTCTATTCCACTTGGGCTGTTTGTTAGATCTCTCCTACTAAAGACAAAAACACACAAGACAGAACAAAACAGCTCTCAATTCCCAGTTCCTTTCTGGCTTCCACCAACCAAAACAGGTACCATCTCAGCTCACTCCTCATTTACTCTGTTGGCAAAGTGACTGAGACAAGGCTAGGATATATATTTATACATTTAAAATGCATTTTTATTCCTACTTTGGTCCACAGACGATTTGGAATGGGAAAAGAAGGATAGGAAAATAAAGTCAGAAATAAGAGTGTTTATGTACATAAATGACTGTACACATTGGCTTGGGGAAAGAGCTCAGTAAAAGGGTTAGATATATACCATATGTGTGAGAGGGTTTAGATCTATTCTTCTCAAACTGGGCTAAAGTTGGCGTGCCAGTGGGTGGGTAAAAACCACAAGATAAATGCTGTGTGCCTTCTCAGAAAATCAGTGGGTTTTTTTTTTTTTAATATTTTTTTCTAAAATTACATTGGATTACAAAGGGGTGCAAGATTTCCATGTTTATTAAGATAAAGCAATCTCTGTTTCAGCTCTGCTCCTGAGTATCCTATCCCCTACCCTCTCTCCTAGATTAGGAGTACTTGGGTAGAAAAGTTTGAGAAGCCCTGGAATTTAGGGTGAGTGTGTGTGTGTGTGTGTGTGTGTGTGTGTGTGTGTGAGAGAGAGAGAGAGAGAGAGAGAGAGAGATTCCCTTGCCTTTTTTTATTCTTTTATTTTTGAAGTAATTATAGATTCACAAGAGGTTGCACAGCAAGGGAGGTCTCCCATACCCTTCACCCAAGCCTCCCCCAGTGGTGACATCTTCTATGACTAGAGGTTAGTAGCAAGACAAGGATATGATCCACAGACTTTATTTCACCCACTTAATGTGCATAGATGTGTGTGTATATGTGTTTGCAGTTCTCTACAGTTTTATCACACGTGTAGATTTATGTAATCACCACCACAATCAGGATCTAGAACTATTGTTCCATCCCCGTAAGGCTCCCCCATGCTACCCCGTCATAGCCATTTATGTGTTTAAGTATTCCAACTGTGGCTTTCAAACTGGAGCTTGAGATTTGCTCAAGTGACACATTTCTCTGGCCGTCTTTTTTTTTTTTTTTTTTTTAATGAATGAAATCCTTGCCTGGAGAGTCTTCTAGATTCTAAGAGTTCTCCTGCCAAGAACTTAGCCTCCAGGTTTCTGCCCCTAGCCATTTTTAGCTCCTTGCCTTTCCACTCCCTCTCCCTCTTTGATTCCTGCTTCTGAAGTCTTCTTCCTCCCTAGCTACATTTGAAAGGCCAAGAGAGAGCAATTACCTATTCCTCTGAGGGACTAAAATAATGGAAAACTTGTGTCAAAGCTATAACTCAGGAGAAAAAAAAAAACCCTGAGCAGTTTGGCTCTGCTTGTTTAGGTCAGTGAATTATTTTAATAATGTTTTACGTTTTAAGAAGCCAGAAGTGCAGTGAGTTGTGTGTTTCATGTAATTCGAGTGAGTTTCAACTTCTATTTTTATCAGTAAGCATCATCTCCTAATGTTCAAGATAGCTTTTTTTTTTTTTTTTTAAGATGTAACTATTTGCCAGCCTTTATGTTGGTGACTCCTTATTAGTGGTCAAAATTATATTTATTTTCTGGCAGACTTCATTATCCTAGGAGGACAGTGTCACAAGTATGTTCTCTCCATTTTAAAAAGAGCTGTTGCTGTTTTATTCTTCGGGTGAGCTGGCATCTCACTGGTTTTGTTCTATGGTCAAAGCCTGAAACTTTCTACTCGCATCTGCTTGTTGCTGAGTCTGTGACAGCAAAATTCAAAGATGTGGTGGCTCCCTATAGAACGGAACTGTGGATTTGAAGAAAAGCGCTCAAGAATTTTCGACACCATAACCCCCCATGAGAATGTGACACCAGGGCAGGTAGAGCTGGTCTTCACTTCAAACACGTAGCCAAGGTTCGGCCGTTCCAGTAAGAGAGCTTTCAAGGCTCTTAATAAAATCGACATAAAATCAGATCTGTTTGACCACAGAACCTGCCCGAGGTCTCGTATTGAACATGAGTTTGCTTCGGGTTTTGTTTGTTCTTCGTTCTTGTCCATCCTTAGCAGCTGGCATCAGTTTTCCTTTGCGTGTAGCAAAGCCTCTCGTTTTCAGTGCCAGGTGGGCTGACAGTGTTTCAGGGGTCGCCTTTGAGCGATGTGATACAGGTTTTTTCCCTTCCCAAGCCCCTCTCCTGAAACCCTATTCCTCCTCAGTGCTGTGTGCCTCATTGAGGCTGCCGGGGCTAAAACAAGCTTCTTTCTTTTTCCCCTGTTCCAGGGAGCCTTTGCCTACATAGTCAATTATTTCATGTACGTCCTCTGGGCTCTCCTATTTGCCTTCCTTGCCGTGTCTCTTGTCAAAGTGTTTGCGCCTTACGCCTGTGGCTCTGGAATTCCTGAGGTGAGTCTCTCAAACCGTTTATAAATGGTTAACAGTAGTGAATCCTTCCTCTGGTTAAAAGCCTTTAATAGGTATTCCAGCCTATCCTGCAATTCGAATATGAAACAGGATCAGACCCGGAGGAAATCTGGGGTCTCTCTAGGTCTTCCCTCAAGTCTCCCAGCCTGGGCCACCTGGACACGAAAGGGGGTGGATTCCTGGGGAATCAGGCCCTTTGAAGGCCATCCCCTGCTCCCTACCCAAGGAGATCAAGGGTAGATCCCAGGTTTCTGGCCGGAAAAAGTAGTGGTATTGTCAACTTTGTTCAAGCAGGAGAAATAAAACTATTTTGCTTCATATCCTACAATATGATTCGGGCTTAGAAGGAGGGTGGCCGAAATCCTGTTTCTAACTACTTTTGGCTTAGATTGCTTGACAGTGACCAAAACCACTGAGATTTGAGGTTACCCAGACGACCTTGCCCCTCTCTGTTTCCTGACCAAGTCATAGTTACAAATTTCTTTGGCAGAGAATCAAGGCTCTACTGGCCTGTAAGGATGTAAGTAAGGAAAACACCCTCCCACTCTGCCTCCCCTTCTCTAATACACACACACTCTCATGCTTGCAATACTCCCTTGCCCAGCTAGCACATGGCCGGGGGTGGGGGTGGGGAAAGGAACTTGAAAGCTTAAAGAACAGTTCTTGCTTTCTTGGGCTCTCAGGATCCCTCCCAAATTGGGGTCACGTAGGTCAAACATTTATATGTCACTTGTTCGAAAGGTGCAGTTTCCATAATGAGGTCCAGATTATTGCTTCCCAGCCTTGTTTACTTGCTTAGTCTATATTCAATCTCTCTGTGTTTGACCTGCAGATAAAAACTATCTTGAGCGGTTTTATTATTAGGGGCTATTTGGGTAAGTGGACCCTGATTATCAAAACCATCACGCTGGTGCTGGCCGTGTCATCTGGCTTGAGCCTGGGCAAAGAGGGCCCCCTGGTGCACGTGGCTTGCTGCTGTGGGAACATCCTGTGCCATTGTTTCAACAAATACAGGAAGAATGAAGCCAAGCGCAGAGAGGTAATGACAGATGGCCCAAATTGTCTCTTTTTTGGTGAGGATAAGTGGTACGATCTTAGGGATGAGGATCTGGGGACTCGACCAATGTCAGTACAAATACCCTTTGACCCAGTGGTTCCACTTCTAGGAATTTATCCTACGGACACCCCAAGTGTGTGTGGGAACCAACGTATATGTGTGGGGCTGGTTGGTGCAGCGTTTGTCAATATCGTGGTAAAACGAAACAATCGCCACATCCATCAACAGGGGACCGATCGAATAAACGAGATTCTGGCTGTACTATAGAATACTAGGCAGCCGTTGGGGCGCCTGGGTGGCTCAGTCGGTTAAGCGACTGCCTTCGGCTCAGGTCATGATCCTGGAGTCCCGGGATCGAGTCCCACATCGGGCTCCCTGCTCGGCAGGGAGCCTGTTTCTCCCTCTGACCCTCCCCCTCTCATGTGCTCTCTGTCTTTCTCATTCTCTCTGTCTCAAATAAATAAATAAAATCTTAAAAAAAAAAAAAAAAAAAAGAATACTAGGCAGCCGTTAAAAAAGGTAGCCTTACGTATATTGACGTGGAATGATGGCTACAAAATAACATTAAGTTTCAAAAGCCAGTTTTGGAATGATGCATGTATAGAATAACTCAGTTAATGTTTTTTTTTTTAAAAAGTATGTATATGTGCACCTAGAAAGAAAATGTCTGGAAAGTGGTTTTACTCCAAACTGTTGAAAATGTCCACCTGTGGTGAGCAGGAAAGTGAGGTGGTAGTGAGGGAGAAGTAAGGACTTTAACTCTAATAACCTTTATTACATATCAATCTATACATGTTGTGCTGTTTTATAACAAAATAAGTTTCAAAAATAAGAGAAGATTTTTAAAAGAAGTCATTTATTCCTGTGAACGAATATAAGCTCCACATGTGTTTCAGATACCAGCTTTTCCATCTTTTATTTCTACCTAGTGCCACACTGAATGAGTTTCTCTGTGTATAGGATTTCTGTCTGCCTTCTGCCTCAACCCCGCTAACTTAGTCCCACCACCGCATCTCTGTAGCTGTTCTCATGTTCATGCAGTTCTTAATGTGTATCATTTTGCGGAGGAAGAACAGTTTTTAGAAATGTCCGAGGTCATTGGTTACTTTTATCCTGCTATAATTAAGGATTTAAGAAAACAATGGTTCTTGCTCTGTTTTCCTTGAATTACACAGAAATCACATATGAAATGGGTCAAGGCCAAGGTCATTTCATTAGAACGGATTTTTCACAAAATTGGAACCCAGTGATTTATTCAGAAAACGAAACAAACCAAACCACAAGGCCCAGAAGGAAACTCAAAAGATGTTGAAATTTCAAATATGGAATCCATTTTGATAGTTCAAGGGGGAAAGTTCCTGGCAGGAGAGGAAGGTTAGCAGGAAAGGGAGAGGGAAGTCAGAGTCGATTGTTTAGCTACCCGTCAAATGGTAGTGGGGCATAAAGGCAGTGTGAAACTGGTGAGGTTTTTAGATGAGAATAAGGTACAACAGAAGCTAAAGAGATGAAAAAACCAGTTTAGCTGGCAAGAGTAGAGTGTTGATTCTTGCTGGTTTTGCATGGGTAGGGGGACTTCGAAACTATAGATTGCCGGTTACTTTCATTCCATAAAATTGGCATTTTTGTTCAGACAGTTCCTTATAAAATGAGAGGGGAGTTGGGGGTATTTCCCTGTTTAGATATCATGTATTTCTCTAACTAGACTTGTGAATATTTGCATCTTGAGTTCACTTCCTATGGTTTATTTAGACTTTCCAGTTATTTTTTCCTGTCCTTCTCACCATCGGCAGCAACCCTTTTGTGTCCCAGGGCCTTGTCAAAGTGGGCAGATGGTTGAGATTACAGATTTGAGAAGGAAGGGCATAGACAGACTCCACTCTGTCAGCAAAAACTTGAAGCAAACCAGCCATCACGATTCTTTCTTTTTCCTCATAATTCAACCGAAAGAGTCACTGAGATCCTCTTGTTTGACTGTCCTTGTTCTTCTCAGATGAAAGCCAGTACATAGGCACGAATTTCGAAGTCCTCCCAGGCTAGCCCCGGAGACCTCACTCCTTCCTCCCCTTCATTTCCCTGGGCCCTCCTGCGCTCCCAGGGAAACCTGCCTATTTATTTTGCCAAGAACCACTTTATTCTTCAGAAGCTCTTCATTTTCATTGAACTTTCTTTTAAAAATTTCCTTACTACCACAAATCACGTATCACTCCACAGCAACCAGAATCCAATGAAAGGACTTTACCCTTCTATTAATTCTAGGGTGTTGGTCATGCATATTCTCCATGCGCATGAGTGTGCCTACATACTGAGGTTGAGCTATGTATCACTTGCTCTCTTTCTCTACCTCCTTGTCCTTTTTTATTTCCCTCTGACAGCTTCTTCCCCTTCCTCTTCCTCTCCCACCTAGCCCTTTTCCTTGCCTCACCGAAACACACTTAGGTCTTCTCTTCCCTTCAGAGTCTGTCCCCTTGCTTCTCGTTGCTTCTAGTTTGCTCCCTATTTCTGTTTCCACCAGTCAGTAGGGACCGAGTGGGGCACAGAGTACAGGAAGCCCCAACCACCTATTGTGTGAATATTTGCAGCTCCTGAGTAGCTGTGAGCCAATTGTTACTTCAGTTTTGTATCATGACAGCCTTCTCTAAAATCTCATTTAAAAAGCATTCCTTAATAAAGAAAGCGCTATGTAAATATATCACTGAAAAGACTTCATTTAGGTGGTTAATAGGTCTACAGACTCAAATTCAGTTAATGAATTGAGAGTACTGGGGATGAAGGGAATGATTCGGAATAAAGTACATGCCCGGATTAATTACACAGGAAAGACCCTCTACCTGTTCCAGCATTTGAACCATGCGTTTGAAATGTAGCCTGCAGCATTTGCTCTCAAAATAAGTAAATATGAATTGAACTTCATTTTTGATTAACCGGATATGGAGCACATATAGTGGGTTTTTTTTTTTTAAATGTTTAGTAAACACTAATACTCCTTTTTTAAAACGTAATTGATGGTAGAAAGGTGTCATTATTCCAACACTAATTTTGAGTTTTGGATTGTAGGTCTTGTCGGCTGCAGCGGCAGCTGGTGTATCTGTAGCCTTTGGGGCACCAATCGGCGGGGTGTTATTCAGCCTAGAAGAGGTAACTACTTTTATCTGTCTCTGGAATATGTGTGTGTTGCTTTCGTGTCAGGAATCCTGGCCGGTGTCTATGGGACATTGCGGACCCGAAGTGCTCCTCCCGACTCAGCAGGTTACCATTTACCGTGTGACCAGCGCTCTCTGGGCAGTTCTTCGGTCGTCAAAGAACTGCAGCAGTGACTCTTCACCTGAAACTGTTTCTGCATCCTGATTTACATTTGCTTTCTCACCTTCTTTCTTCCAGGTCAGCTACTATTTCCCCCTCAAAACGCTGTGGCGCTCATTCTTTGCTGCCTTGGTGGCAGCTTTTACTCTACGTTCCATCAATCCCTTTGGCAACAGCCGCCTGGTTCTATTTTATGTGGAGTTTCACACCCCCTGGCATCTCTTTGAGCTCGTGCCCTTCATTGTGCTGGGCATATTTGGTGGTCTGTGGGGAGCTTTGTTTATCCGCACCAACATTGCCTGGTGTCGGAAGCGTAAGACCACTCAGCTGGGCAGGTACCCTGTCGTGGAGGTACTCGTTGTGACAGCCATCACCGCCATCCTGGCTTTCCCCAATGAGTACACCCGCATGAGCACAAGTGAGCTTATTTCTGAGCTGTTCAATGACTGTGGCCTGCTGGACTCCTCCAAGCTCTGTGATTATGAGAACCGCTTCAACACAAGCAAGGGGGGAGAGCTGCCCGACAGACCGGCTGGAGTGGGAGTCTACAGTGCCATGTGGCAGCTGGCCTTGACACTCATACTGAAAATTGTCATCACCATATTCACCTTTGGCATGAAGGTGAGCACACCTTGGTGGGTAGATGTGTGGCTGTGGGTTTGGGGGGCAAAGCCAAGACACCATACAATCTTCAAAGCTCATGTGGCATTTCCGGCTTCATGTAGCATTATCCCCCACCCTCAGAAGCCCTCACCCCCCCGCTCCCACGTGTCCTCATAACTTCCTAGACAGCGGTACCTCCACCAAACATCGTCCAAGCCTAGTTTTAGGCCACATGCAAACCTCAGTGATGAGATTTAAGGAGAAATGTGTTATCCTTTCCAGAGGAAAACAGATTTTGCCCCTCAAAAGGGATGGTAAGGTATTTATTCATGTGCATTTTATGTTAAAACAATATCTGACCACCACATTTTTGGTCCTTAGAGGGTGGCTTTAGAGTTTGCCAATAGAGCAAAATATCAAGTTGAACCAAATGAAGTAGCCATTATTCAACCATTTTGACCCTAAGATGGCAATGTCCTACGGTTTGGCCCAGTGTGGCGCTAAATGTATTCTATACCATTGTCATCAATGCCCAAGTAGCAGGAACTTCACAGGTGATCCCAAGTTAATAGTGCAACTGTCAGAAGCAGACGTCAGGCCAGCATCTTTTATTTTCGGTACTTGTTATCAGTTCCATGTTTCGGAAGAAATCAGAAAGGAACATTCATTGAGGTATTTTCTTCCTCCGCCCTAGGTTGTTAGTCTTTTCTTTAGCACCCAACTACCAAGTTAGTTCCCTCTGTTCTCTAGGGAAATGGAGATTCGAACCAGAGAAGAAGACTCCACAGCTCAGTTTAGCCAGTACTATAGTCTCTGAATTGATACGCATCCTCCTCGACACCCGGGAAGGTTTTACAGTGCTTCTTGAGTGATTTTTTTTTTTTTTTTCCCATCATGGCTTCATTCTTTCATTTAAAGTGAATGTTCAGACCATCAGACCCACCCTGATTCATATGTATTCCACAATCAAACACAGGCTATTTAAAAATAATCTGCTGTTTTATTTTGTCCTTGTCGTCATTTCCCTCCCTTCACACAGAACATTGAGAATTCACCGTATATATCCTAGGAGTCAGGAAATAGAGCGGGAGACCGACGAGAGGGTCTTTTGGTGGTGGTGGCGGTGGGTTTTTTTGTTTTGTTTTGGATAGTCACGCAACCATAGTTACTACCTCATTTAAAAAATGTCATCATTTCGTCTTTCTTTATACTGTTACAAAATAAAATGTAACCTCATGTACAATCCTTTTAATGCGAGCAGTAGGTTAAGATTCAGTACATGGGAGTGGTTAGGAGCATTGCGTTTCATCCCCAGCACCGGTATTTACTGTATCTTGACCTTGGGTGAGTTACTTCACCTCCCTGAACCTTGAGTTCTTTGTGATTGGGTAATCCTAACGCCTGTCCCCCCAGGGGTGGTTGTCAAGAACTCGGGGAATCCTGTCAGTTGAGTATCCAGCATAAAACGTGGTAGGTAGTCAATAGAGGGGAATCGTTGCTAAGAATTCAGAATTGGGGAACATGTCTGCATATGTGAGAAACTCCATCTATTTTCCTTTTTCTTTGGGAAAGGCTTAATTTCTGCCTCCAGTTCTGTGTTGGTCTGGAGAGTTCAGGCTCTTGCCTGATGGACCCCGGATCAGGGTAAGCTTCTCTGCAGTCGTCCTTGCCTGCACGTGCCAGAGAACCTCTAGCCCCTGTAGCATTACACAAGTCTTTACGGCCACTTGCTAGCATAGTGCATAGTTAAATTGTCATTTGGCCTGTTCGCTTCGCAGAGGGTCAGTCCTCTAGCCCTTACCACGTGCCAGGCGGACGCATCATGCCTCCCTAAGCACCCGTTGCTTTCTCTTTGCAGATCCCTTCTGGCCTGTTTATCCCCAGCATGGCTGTTGGTGCTATAGCAGGTCGACTTTTGGGAGTGGGGATGGAACAGCTGGCTTATTACCACCATGACTGGGCCATCTTCAACAGCTGGTGTAGCCAGGGAGCGGATTGCATCACCCCTGGCCTGTATGCGATGGTTGGGGCTGCAGCCTGCTTGGGTGAGTGGTGTCTGCATTGGGTTTGAAGAAGTTGCCACCCAGGTGACATCATGAAGAAGCGTGATATGAAACACAGTTGACTGCAGATTGATTTATTTTTTTTTAAATGACCATCCGTTTCCTTTTGGGTTTGCCATTTTTCAAGTGCTTTGGAAGCATTCTTTATCATATAGCTACATTCCTCCCTTTGGGGAGCAATTTTACTCTCAAATTTCATCATACTAAGGAAATGATCAGAAACGTGGAGAAGGATATCTGCCCAAGAGTGTTCATCACAGGATTATTTATGATAGCAAGAAATTGGAATCAACTTAAATATGCACAGGAAGGGACTGGTTCAGTGGATTATGGTCCGTATAACCTTGTAATGTTATTCTATGTAGCTATTAAATGTGATGCTGATATTTAACATCTTTAAATATGATGTTAAATAAATTTGTGATAATATCCAAGATGTTCCTGACATAAAGTGGGGGGAGGGGAGCACGGTGGGGAATTAAATGTGTAGTATGAGCTCACCTACGTAAAAACATACATTTTTACATAGTGAAAAACTTGAAAAAGTCATTCAAAATTTTTACTCTACTTATTTCTAGGCAGTGAGCTTATGGGTAATGACTTTCTTTTATAGACTTTATTTTTTTTTAAAAGATTTTATTTATTTATTTGAGAGAGAGTGAGAGAGCAGAGCACAAGCCAGGGGGAAAGGCAGAGGGAGAAGCAGGCTCCCTGCTGAGCAGGGAGCCCGATGCGGGGCTCGATGCCAGGACCCTGGGTTCATGACCTGAGCCCAAGGCAGATGCTTAACCGACTGAGCCACCCAGGTGCCTGCCCCGTCTTTTATAGACTTTAAAGAAATGTGTTCTGACTTTTCCACAATGGCCTGTACGTTCCAGAGAACCTCTCGTCTCAGTAGTGTTACACAAGTTGTGGGTATCTTCTGCAATGACCTTTATAATTAAGGGGGAGAAAGCAATGCATGAATAAGAAACAAAAGGAGAAAAATGCAGAAGGCCTGTTGCGCTTCTGTAGATGTTATTTTGAGAAATGTGACTCAGGTCCATTATAAACTGGCTGTAATGCAGTTGCAGTTATGGGGGAGCCCCCCTCTTAGCAGTGTTTCTGGTAAGTAGGCTTTCCCTGGATGGGGGTCTGTCGCAGGCCCTTATCTGGCATGAATCTGAACTTTTCCTGTTTTCAGTGGCCTGTATCTGTTTCGTTGCAGGTGGGGTGACCCGGATGACTGTTTCCCTTGTTGTCATAATGTTTGAACTAACTGGGGGCTTGGAGTACATTGTGCCTCTGATGGCTGCAGCCATGACAAGCAAGTGGGTGGCAGACGCTCTTGGGCGAGAGGGCATCTATGATGCCCACATTCGTCTCAATGGTTACCCCTTTCTTGAAGCCAAAGAAGAGTTTGCCCATAAGACCCTGGCAATGGATGTGATGAAACCCCGGAGAAATGATCCTTTATTGACTGTCCTTACTCAGGACAGTATGACCGTGGAAGATGTAGAGACTATCATCAGCGAAACCACTTACAGTGGCTTCCCAGTGGTGGTGTCCCGGGAGTCCCAAAGACTTGTGGGTTTTGTTCTCCGGAGAGATCTCATTATTTCCATTGGTAAGGATTTCAGAAAGAGGATCACAGGATCCACTGTGGAAATAAATCAATACGTGTCAAAGGGGTGAAGACAGAGGGAGGACGGGACGAATTAGGGGCCATCAAGATAGAATGTTCAACTTTTTTTTTTTTTTTCTACTTCTCAAATAGAAAATGCTCGAAAAAAACAGGATGGGGTTGTGAGCACGTCCATCATTTATTTCACCGAACATTCTCCTCCCATGCCGCCCTACACCCCGCCCACCCTAAAGCTCCGGAACATCCTGGATCTGAGCCCCTTCACTGTGACTGACCTCACACCCATGGAGATTGTCGTGGACATCTTCCGCAAGCTGGGACTGCGGCAGTGCCTGGTTACGCACAACGGGTGAGGGCTCCTTGGGGGAGGCACGTTGGGTTGTGGGAGGAAGGAGACTGTAGAGAGATAAAGAGAGAAGAACCCAATTCATTTGAACGTTAGTAGCACTTGCCCTTCTGAAGCTCCGTGATGAAGATGGATGTGTTTCTTTTATCGTCATAATTAACGGAAAAGGGGTTTGGGGGCAAAAGTGTGTTTGAGAGATGGGACTGCTTGCTGCACGTTGTAAATAATGCAGTTCCTCCCCCGCAAAGGAAATGGCTGTGTCCTCTTGAACAGACAGCACTGAAGTTATGATGGTATTACATACTATATGTGTATATAGTATTTGGTCCTTACAGTACCTTTGTTATTATTATTTGAGGATGAGAAAAGCAAGTTTTGGTGAGGTTTGAAGATCTGCACAAGGGCCCCGCATTAATATATAGTAGAGGTAGGCTTTAAACACAAGTCTTCTGATTCTCAAGGCCAAGGCTCTTTCTTTCTGGGACATTTCTTTATTTTATTATTTTTTAAATTTTTAAAAAATTTCTTTTCTGTCCCCCCCCCCCCCCAGGACATTTCTTATGCAGTAAAGGAAGCCCTGCTATTTTTATTGGAAAAGAAGGAAGGTGGAGGAGGAGGGTAGATTTTTTTTTTCTAAGCATGCTATGTTAATCCAGCAATTATGTAAGAATTTCACTCTCTACAATTTCTAAATGTTGTAACAGATGTCTTGCAGGATTTGAATCAGCAAGGGGACTTCCCCTAACTGATTCATTCAACATTTACCGAATCCCCTATTTCGTGCAAGACGGTATTCCACTAGACGCCAAGGAGACACAAAAAAAGGAATAAGGCCCTTCTCCCTGCTCAAGGAGTGCGCAGCGTTGTAGGGAATTTGAGATCACATGAGCCCAGGTCACACGACAGCAGACGGGACAAGGGCATAGGTCAGGCCATTGCTGCCAGGAGGACGCAGTCATTGCTGGCCCGCAGGATCAGGGGAGGCGTTCTGGAGGAGGAGCACTTGAACTGGGTGGCAAACGAGAAGATTCAGACATACAGGGAATACTTAAGCCCCAAGAAGTAGCAGGATGCGAGACCCAAGGTAGAAATGCTGGCCGCCTGTCTAGGGACCCACGCCCAGTCCCGTTTGCCTGGTGCACGTCACCTAGTCCCACCAGCGCCTCATGCTGTAAGTGCAGACAGTGTTGAAGACAGAGTTGCGAAGGACTGGGGCGGAAAAGCGTCACCTCGCAGGATGTTAACCACAGGCTTATTTTTGTTTTGTTGTCTCGTTTTGTCTTCCAGGCGGTTGCTTGGAATCATTACCAAAAAGGACGTGTTAAAGCACATAGCACAGATGGCAAACCAAGATCCCGACTCCATTCTCTTCAACTAGAATCACAGGGCTGTGCTGGATGTAAAACAGGAAGGACATTGCAGACCACGGATGTGTTTTGTTAACTGGGTACCCAAAACACATTTCCCATATTTGGAGGGTGAAGTTATATTAGTGTGTTGTCTCTTTCCTATAAGTTAACCAGTTGCACTACATAATCTCTGGAATTTAATCTTCTCTTTAGGAGAAAATACAGTTAGGCTTCTGTGACACTGCATTAGGAAGATTTCGTGAAAGAGTCAATGAGATTGCTCTGGTTTGATTCTTCTTAAATTTTTTTTTTAATTTAAAACATAATTGTTAGCCAATATGCAATCACTGAAAACTATGCAAGAAAAATTCCAACCGTCCTGACCTATAGCCTACAGGAAACTCATGAAAAAGTCACTTTTTTGGACTCTAACTGTCATTGGTGGAAGATGAAGTGTAAACTAAGGGGCTTTGCTTTTCCAACCACAGAAAGGAAAGCCAGAAGGAAAATAGTAATGGTGTTTTCCAGACTGTGAAAATTCAGTTCAAATGTTATCTTGTTCCTGTTACAATATTTAGCATTATTAGTTTGTGTGTGTGTACGTGTATGTTAATTTTAATATCTGATTATAAGACAATGCTGCTTTGGTTAACCTTCTCTAAACGAATTTAGAGAGGTTGACTTTTATAGCTTGCTTGTTCCTGGTACTCTTTTGAAGTGCACAAAGATAAGTTATGGAACTTTTTCCTTGTCTGCAAAAAGGGTAATTTTCCAGATGGTATTTGTTAGCTGGTAGACAAGGACTTCGCCATGAATTTGTTAGTAGCAAGGAATGATTTCTCCAGCTTCCTTGGAATGAATGATTAGTAAAGTTCTAAGCAAAGTCAATGACAAGGAATTTCACATTTTTTGGTGAGGTCCCGACTGATTCTCTTGCCCAGATGCCACCTCCATGAGTGATGGTGCTTTAGGCTTCTGGAATATGTAAGAATAGTAAAGGGAACCAAGTCTAGACTGTGTACTGATAAACCAGGGAAGATCCCGAGCTGAATCTGCATTCTCATGCATTCCTTCGTAAAGACCACCAGTACTCAAATAACTGGGCACTCATGCCTCCTCCCAGTGTTAAGGACATGTAACAGGCCAGTGTTGTCCCTGTGAACATGAATTTAGGCTTGGGGTACTTTCAAATCTATTTGAGGCATTGGAATTAGGATAGGCAGCTGCCACTCCCTTGAGGCTCGTTAGAATTCTGAATAAAATGCAGAACCATCCTAAGACCCAGGGGTGTGGACAAGGCCTGGTGACACCAAAGGTGCTTGTTTATCCAATTGCAAAGGTGCCTGTCTCAATTTTCTACCACCTTTCCTGCAGTAGAAAACATCACCCCATAGGGACGCCTGGGGGAATCACAGCGCCACCACTGTCATCCCGACCGACGCCTGGTTTCATTTTCTGTTGTTTTCCCCATGTGTGGCTGCCCCCACCCCCGTGTTCCCCTCCATTCTTTTCCCCTCCCACTCCTCAGTCCCGACTCCTCTTTGGGATTGAGCGCCATGCCTGGTTAATCATTCCTCTCTCAAGAAATAACTCCCGGGGCTAGTTAAATTGTAAACCGGGGCTCAGCAACCTCTGGCACATGGACCCCCGAGGTAACGCCCAGCCATTTGCTTTGCTCTCTTGCCCAGTTGCTGCTGCCGGGCCTCCCTCCCTTTCTGTGCTGATGCCCAGTGCCCGTAGCAGCAAGACTCAACTGCAGGGCTGTGCGTTCAGCCTTTCCTGTTCTACAGGTCTGTCCCCCCGCACTTGGCGCCATCCTTCCAGCCTGGAACCAGCAGTCGCTCGGCGTATCCTTCCCCGCCCCCGCCTCCCCTCCCCGCACACCTCAGGGTGCCTCATCTTACAAGTTGCTGAGCCCTGAATCTAGGATTTTTTTTTTTTTTTTTTTTTTTTTACCCCTAGTTCTTATCTTTCCAAAATCTGAAGATCTTTCATTGCCCAGACCTGGGTAGCCAAGGCTTGTATTGATTTTTATCTTTCAAATATCAAGGCACTCACCAGAGTTTCATTTCGTTTCTTTTCTTTTTTTTTTTTAAGTTTATCACGCTAACATTTTAGTGAAAGAGAAAAAAGCTCTCTAGGTTGTCTTCTCTTAGAGTCATGACTCAGTCACTCTATGTCTTTTGTCCCTTCCATGCCACTGATTTCCTCATATGGGATGAGGCCGTGGGCCGGACCGCCCCTGTGTATTGTGCAGGAGCCATTCTTATCTGTGTATTTCTGGTTCACTACCTATCTTTTCTTATTAGCCGTCCAGCTAAAGTTTGCAAAACAGGAAGCGTTAGTATTTCTGGTATTTGATGACAAAGGTTTGGTCGCATTTCATAGTGCAGCGGCGATATGGAGGGCGTCTAAGTTTGCCTTTGTGTTTCTTCTAGGCTGTGTTTTTGATTTCAGACAGATGAGCCAGTGTTAAGGTGCTACTTCAGAGAATTAATTTGAGAAATCAGATAACACTGTGCCAAGGTATACTTTCTAGATACTAAGCACCGATTGGCCCTCCAGAGAATAATATCCTTTTGATACCTCACTCCTGATAAATCTCATTCATTAACCTCAGCTTCTCAGGAATCCTTGTAACACATAGGCTAGAAGTAGCTATAGTGTATGGTATTCATTGTATGTCCAATCCTATGGTTTGGCCCAAAGGTTGGCTAATTGTGGCTAAAGCTCTCTGCTACCTGCTAGCTCAGCACCTAACACTCAAGGGTTTCCTGTCTTCAGGCAAAGGAAAATGTTCTTTCTGCCATTGCAGATTCAGCAGTTGGACAGACTTACCCAACAAACAAAGCCATTACAGGGAGGCGCGTCGGTAGCCTCAAGTGGCCACATACCTCAATGGCAAAAGACTAGATGATCTGCCACTTAAAAATTCATTTGAGTTGAGACCAGTGTGTTTGGGTGTTAAGAAAAGAAAATTGCTCGACGCAAGGGAAGGATTTACAAAAGAATGCCGGTGCATGCTTCAAGAGACTTAGGATTTGCGGAGGAGAAAGATCTGGGACACAGCCAGTCGTGAGAAGAGTGGGAGTCGGTAGGTTTGTAGAAGTCTAGCTGCTAGACTTTGTAGAGTCAGATGTTCAATGTAAAGAATTAAAAGAGGCCGAAACAGTTAATGCACCGTTAGACCACAGGAGGGAGGACGCAAGGGACCGAGAATGCAAACTAACGGCCGCCGTCAAGGTCATTTCTTTTCGGATGTTTGTTCCGACGCTCTCCTCTTCTCTGGCCGCAGCTTCCTTCTGGCCCAGACCAGCTGTGCAGTAGGGGTGGCGTAACCCACAGAACTGATACCCTCTGGTGGGTAATCTGACATTGATGACACTTTGGATTTGCCAGCTGGCAGAGCAAACGATTAATTTGCTGATTGAACAGCAAAGTGGCTCAGTTGTTTTGACAGCAGAGGCGGAATCTGAACCCCTTACGGGAAGAGCAGAGCACAGCATAAATTTCTCTAGCAAGTCTCCATTTCCGTGAGACATGAGAAAGATAAAGTAATGGGGATTTAGTGTGGTCTAAGGCTGTGAAGTAATTCTTAGCCATGATCTTTTTTTTAAAGGAGGGGAGGGGCAGAGGGAGAGAGAGAGAGGGAGAATATTAAGCAGGCTCCACGCCCAGCCTGGAGCCCGATGCGGGGCTCCATCGCACGACCCCTCACATCCCCGAGATCGTGACCTGAGCCGAATTCAAGAGTCGGACGCTTAACCGACTGAGCCACCCAGGCGCCCCTAAACCACGATGTTATGAACTCGTTCAGGTGTGGGGGGAGCAAATATGTTTTTAAAAACTTGTCACGCATTAGAGTCCATCATGCAAAGTAATCGAGCATGGTACACGTTTTACGTATTTGAGTTGCCTGTCCCAGTTGGGTTCTCAATCTTGGTTTGTTTTGTGAGGTGATGAATAGGAAGGTGAACTTGTTACCCCACAGTATCTTTTTTTTTTTTTTTTAATAAATCACGAGGAGTGCAATTTTTGAAGTTGGGTTTTCAATGATGATAGTGAAGGTGATATTGAGAATCTGAAACGGCCGAAGTGCTTACTGAGGACAGGCCACATTGCCACCGATCAGTTCAGAGAAAGCAGGAGAACATTTTTTCAGGGTGGTACACAGAGTATTGAGCTCTTGAAAACCCCGAGAAAAACTAGAGATTTAGAAAAAATGGGAAGTAGGATATTCAGTTCTTAAAAAAAAAAAAAAATAGATGTCTAAATATGTGGTCTGAACTTAGTGTCCTAAAACCTTGATTTTTGTTTGTTTGTTTGTTTGTTTGTTTAATCACCTCTGGGTTTGCCTGGACTCCCTCTGGAGAGAGAATTGGAAGATGTGGCAGTGGAGAAGCCCTAGTAAGAAAGTGTCTGAGTTCTTGCAAGATGGCAGGAGGAAGGCCATCCTGCGCCCCACGCCATACAACCTGGCATTTATAAACTGTCTGATCATGTGCCTCAGGTAGAGAGCAAGTCAAGTAGTCTTTCAGAGACCAGGGTTTGCGAGCAGAAGAGAGGCTCAAAGCCACATTCGGCTGGAGGCAGTCCACTTGTACGGAGAGGGCTGACCCGCGACCAGACATCTGCTCAGGAAGGAGGCCGGCTACTACGTACCATTGCCTAAGTGATGAGCTTTAGGTAGATTGTCTTGAATTTTTTTTTAATCTATATTTTAGCCTCCCTAGAATATACTTATTGTGTATTAGAAAGAAAAAAAAGGTGAGGGCTTCTCAGATCAGAGTTCAGGGAGCTGTGTAAACTTACAGGGAAATTTAATGCAGTGGTCCTGTGGCGACCACTCCGGCTTTGCTCTGCCTCAGTTTCGGTTGTTCGCTCCAAGGAGGGAAGCTCTTGGAATAGTAGGCGTTAGCAACTTCACGTTACTCCACAAATGTTTGCTGGCCGCGGTCTCACTTCTGAACATCTGGATCTGGGCAAAGTTTTGAAGCAATGTAGGGAACGGAATTGCTTTTTCCACTGTGTAGTCCGATTTTGCCAACTCACCCAAGAAAGAAAGTCTGTGATGTGCAGAGTTTGCGTTTCTTGGATGGGACCTATCAGGTCCCCCTGCCGAGTCCCACAGTCATAAATTCCTACCTCTCAGTTCCTGCCAAAGGGTCTTCAGCCTCTGTGTGCACTCACTGAATCAATGCCTTGCCTAAAGTTTGGCCTTTTATAAAGGGAGAAACGGCATATGATGGTATAAAAATATGAGGGTTTAAAAAAAGTGATCTCTGCCTCTCCTTCTCTCTCCTCCTCCTCCCCCCATCCCCCAATTCCAATTTTTTCTCAGTTGTTAACAGGTGTGTTGTCTTGAATGTGGACCTTGGGGGAGGGACAACATCATTCTGAGAGAATGGAAGATACTTCTGAGCCGATGGGCCAGTCGGGGCTTTGCTCTGCTGGCGGGGCCAAAGCCGGGGCGGGGGGTTGTTGAGAGCATTGAGGGCTTGAGCATCTCAAGGCAGACATATGAAGTGCTCGTTGCTAAACCTGATTACTAGTCCAAATCTGTTGAAAGTCAAAGGCAGCCTAGAATTTGGTGAGTGAAATGCCATCTGGCCACATGGGGACAAGGGAGTGGCCTGAGATGGTTTTACCAGGGTGGGAATGTTCAGTCTGGTCATACTGAGTGTACCTCAGAATACACGGTCCTTCAAGAGCGCTCATTTTCCCTTCTCCATTGCACTTCAGCCCCTTTCTCCCTCCTTTCTCCCCCTTTGCCCTGCCTTTTCAGTACTCAGCTTTTTAATAAGTATTTACATTTTTATTATATATTTGGTCCTTTAGGACTATGTAATGATTAAGAATTCATTTCATTCTAGATTAAAAAAAATGATGTGTTTAATATTTTGTTCTTTTAAACTGTCTTTTGAAGCTATGCTGCTAACCAGGTACAGGCCAGAAAGGAGTCGGGCCTGCCAGACAGCACCCTGGTCATGTCACCTAAGGATGACATTGATGTCACGACGGTGACTCTTCTCTGTTTGACCAAGGCCAGCCTCCTGCTCTTACCTCTGTCCAATTCACTTCTGGCTCGGGGAGAACGACCACCCACTGGGTGAGCCAGTGAGGCCAGGAGGGTCAGAAAAGCCGGGTCCCAGCCCATGGGCCACTATATGAGTTCTCCGTAATACGCTCCCTTGTAGGGCCGGCTCCTGGCCACAGTAGCCAAAGAAAACCTGTCTGACTCGACATTTTCGTTCCGAAGCGTTGGTAAAAGTTCAGCCGAAGCTAATGTATAGAGAGCAGCAGTGGCCGAGCACGTACAGAAACTAGCATCAACCAAAGCTAATACAGCCTGTTTCCATGGGCAGCTTGGTGCTGAGCTGTTCAGAGCAATTATTTATTCGAGTGCTGCCAACCCTGAAGTCCCGCTTTCTTAGCTTTGCTCGAGCTTGGAGAGGTGTTGGTCCCCGTCCACAGGCACGGCCTGTGCCCAAGCTCTGGCTTACTGCTCACTTCATTTTGCTCCCTGGTCGTGCATAGCAACATAGTCTAAAAAGGAAGACATGGGCTGGGGAGTTAGGAGACCTGGTTTCTGTTCCCTATGCTTCTACTAACTAGCCTCGAGATCTTAACCGCTCTGTGCCTCAAGTGTTCCCATCTGCAAAATGGGGATAGCGTTAATTGCCGTACCTACCTCACAGGGTTGTTGTGAGGATAAACGGAGACAATGAATGGAAAGTACTTTGACAAGTAAGTGCTATGCAGATTTTAAGAAGTGGAAACAATCATGTGAAAGGCAATGGAACGGACATTGGCAGAAGGGTTAACGGGATCGTCCAGCCCTTTCTCTCTGTGGCATAAACCCGGGTCGCCATTGCTTTATACATTTTCACCTAGCACAGATTTGTAATTATGCATGTAATAAAGCACAGCCTTATCCAACCTGGTGTCTGGTGTCTTTCTGAAGCCCCCAAGTTGTGTAGCTATTGAGTTCTGATCGTAGAAGCGGGGTGGGGGGGGTAGGGCGGGGGGGATTGAGAGGGAGGCTGGTATAAAAGGTACCTGCAAACTCCTACTAGCGGGCTCACTTCTTAAAATGATTTATTAGATGCTTAATTATTTTTACAAGTACAGATTCAGTAATACCTTTTTACCGTAAGGAGACAAATGAGGGGTAGCTTGCGTCTTGAGAGATTCCAGATACCTCATTCATTCTGGCTCCTTAAAGAAATGGAAACAATCCATCTATCTCATTGCCGTCTCATAGGTTGGTGATACTTTCCTGATGACATGAGGATTAACTGGGAGCTGGATTTGTTCCTCTCTTTTTGAGCTTTTAATGATGTCAGATGATGGGCTTCGACAGGCCTCTTGCCTACAGTTGCTCCTTCAGAGGAGGAGGGTGGGTGATTGAAAGGTGCCTCCAGTGGAAAGGAAGGTTAGGAGTACCCTCTTTGTGGTGTCTTGGGATTAAAATGTCTTCTGTGAGAAACCCTCTGAGGTGGCCACGGAGGGGGGCTCTTTGGGGAGGTGGTTGAATATGCAAACATTTCCCTTTCACACTTTTGCGGAACGGGGGGGGGGGGGCGGGGGGGACAAGGGAAAGCCAGACTTTGAAGTCTGGTTTTCCGACTTTCTCTATTTTCCTCCATCAGACGCCTCCCTCCCCTTTCTGTTAGCCAGATCCCCGAAGAAGGCCGTTTACCACATGTCCAACTTCTTGCTTCAGAATTTCTCCAGTGGGGGCCCCATCACATCGGCCGTGGTGTTGACTTGTTGCTACCAGGAACTTGAAGGCTTTTGGCCTACTTGGTATCATTTTAGGAAGGACACCTCTGTATCAAGATACCTCCCTCATAAGCCTGAAATTCCGCGACGAAATTTGAGCTTCTGATGTTATTTATCATTTTACCGGACCCGTTCCACACTACCACCATCCCTGCCTCTAATCTAAATACCTCTTGAGGAAAACACACACACACACACACACACACAAACAATACATCTAGGTGTTACGGGCTATCAACAGCTTACAAGAATTAGAGTGACATGTCTGGTCGTTGCAGGGCTCAGATAAAAGTGGCTTTGATGGAGTATGAGGTACAGATCGATCCATCACCTAGTACAGGAGGCCCAGAGAAACACCTGGAAATGACCACCAGATGTCAGTGCAATCATTAAAATACTGACGTGGCTTAGGGTTCGGTTAAAAGAGAACCGAGTCTGAGGGCAGGTGAGGCAAGAAGCATGGATTCATAGGACAGCTAGACGGTGGAAGTACAAAATTCAGTCACAAGGTATTTAGCAGACATTCCCTTTTTAACGTATCTAATAAACTTTATGCTTTTCTTCTTATTAAATTAATCACATGGCAGTCCCTACCTTTAAGGAGCTCGTCATCCTGGTGTCCAAAAGTTGTAGCTTTTTCAAGGCAGTGTCCTAGGTAAAAAGGGAAGAAGGACTCCAGTTCCTCCCTCGCTGGGATGACCAGATACTGGATGATTAGGACAGTGCTGACAATGGGATGGTGGTGTTAATAATTATCCAGGGACAACAGGTGTAGACTGGACTTACTTCACATGTCTTAGTTTGGGCTGCGCTATAACAAATTATCGTAGACCAGGTGGCCTAGAAACAACAGAAATTTATTTCCCACAGTTCTGGAGGCTGGAAGTCTGAGCCAGCATGGTTGGTCCTGCTGAGAGCCCTCTCCCAGGTCACAGACTAGCAACTTCTCATTGTATCCTCCCATGGCGGAAAGAGAGCTAGAGAGTTCCCTGGGGTCCCTTTTATAAGGGCACTCATCCCACCCATGAGGGCTCCACCTTCCTGACCTAATCACCTCCGAAAGGCCCCACCCCCAAATACCATCACAGTGGGAATTAGGATTTCAGCAGATGAATTGGGGAGGCACGCAAACATTCAGTTCCCAACACCAGGCAAAGCAAGAAGTGTAGTTACTCTCTTCCTCAGGGATCTCCAGCTTTTGGCCTTTGGACTCCATCTAGCTCCAGGTCTCCGAGGCTCCTTCCCTGGGAGCTCAGACTCTGCCCTTCCCTTGAGCTCCCAAGGCCCCTCTTCTGGCCTCTCTTCCCTCCTTCATAATAAGCAATCTCATCTTAACTGCTACGGGATGTGAGGGAAGAGAGGTGTTTGAACAACCGCAGGTAAAAAAGTCTTGTTCTCAAAAATAATAGTAGGACTCTGGGCAGAGAGCAACATTCAGGGTAGGAAAAAGACATTTTTTGGCCTTTGGCTCTCCTTAGGCCTCCTTAAGCTGTGGAGTTGAAGACTTCCCTGTCTATGCATTACCCACTGCTAGTGTCTCTCAGTAGACATTTTAGGATCTTGATTCAGGAGGCTGCAGATAAACTAAAAGACAGAAGGGAAAAAGCATAGGGTTTGGAGCCAGAGCACCCAGACTCGAGGCTTTACTGCAAGGGAACTGCTGCCTTCCTCCGTCAAACAAAACTCAGGATCTCCAAGATTGGCCCTGAAGGAAGCGTCTCCTCTTGAAGAGGGGCTTCTGGATCTCACAGCATGGCTTCGAGTTCCATACGATTCTCCTTACCAGTGAGGCCCTTTTTCTGGTTATCTCACTGGCCTAGGGGGGTTGTGGGAGATCACTACTCCTTAAAGATTCTGGCCTGAGTCTGCCTCCGTAGCACAGCTGAGTGGAGGTAGAATTTTTCATCTAAAAGCTCGGGGAAAATGGAGTCAATGTGACGTGCAACAAGCTCATTCGGCTTATCCGGACTGCACAACAGAATCATCTGAAATAGGTCTTAAAATATAGATTCCTGGACGTTTGGTGCTAAATCTTGGACGGGTATTTGGAAAACCATACAGGAATATTACAGGCTTCACCCCCGCCCGCACACCCTGAAGCCTTATCAGCCTCCTGCCTGGTGGGCACCATCTTAGCACCGCCTGGGAGAACTCATGGTCCCACTTGTTCACTCCTGTGTCCCAAGTACCAGATACGGGGCCCGGCACAGCGCGGGCCCGCCAACAATACAGTACTGGCGGGGTGGCTGTTTGTGTAAAGCTTGCCTTTTTTAGTTCCCGTTTCCTGCTTGGAGATGTGTCTCTTCCCTACACATACACCACCTTCCAGGGACAACGCACTTACCCACCCACAAGCAGTTCTTCTATCTGAGTTTATAAGTCACCACCCAGTAATCACCATCTCATGCCACCCTTGGGAAGTGATGGAGGGCATGTTTATTTCAGGCTCTCCTATCCATTTGGTTCCTGATTTGACTTCTCTTAACCTCAGGAACCTCAACTGTAAAGTAGGAATGATGATGAAAACTGCCTCATAGGATCGTTGAGATGAATTGAAACTGGGTATAAAAACTGGGCTTTACAAGTTGGCTATACAAACATTGTTGCTATTCAATTGTCATGAGGGCTAAAAGATAACGGATGAGAACAGTCAATTCATGACCAGTGTTTATTGGGCACCACTAGGCACTAGGGATTCAATGGAAGGAAAAAACAGGCCCGTTCCCTAGATGGCAATCCAAATCACAGTCCATTTAGAATGCCATAAACCAGTAGTCTGTTCTAGTGACGGAATATTCTTTTTCCAAGTCCAGCATCTATGGGATTGGCAACCTCTCCTGAACAATTAGCAGAATCTTGGCACCTCCTTGCCCACCAAAATATTTCTTGATTATTTCTGCCTCTGAGACTCTAGAATATAGCACTAAATCAGGACATCCCAGGTGTGCATGCAAACCAATCTGTCAGCTCTGGTTCTCAAGGATGCACCCACTTCATTCCCTCTGGCTCCAACTCCCACTTGGCCACATCTGAAGCTGGCAAAACCACCTGGGAGCACTATTCCTCACCCCAGATACCACCCGGCCTGACAAAGCCAACTGTACCTCTTTCCTCCTTGCCCGTCCTCCAGCATAACTCCTCTTTCTAGTCCCAGTTACAAAACAAAAACTCCACTGTATATGGATGAATACCAACAGATACGGCTGTGTGTATGTGGAGAGCGAAGAAGAGGGTTGTCTACGCAGGCAGCAATATACTAGAAATGCTTTGTCACACAAATACCCTTGAACTACACAGCAACCCCTAAGACAGGCAAAATCCGAGGAAATGAAGACTAAGACTTGGTTGCGATTTGTTCAGTATCTCAGAGGCAGGAAGTGTTGTAACAGAAACTGGAGCTCAATGTTTCTGATCTCAAGTCCAGTGATCTTTCTACTACTAATCTCGTGGCTAAGTGCTGTTCACCCTTGACCATTTCCGGGCCAGTTTATGGGAGGGAGGTAGTAGGAGCCTGTCTGGTTGGGCAGTTGGCCTAGTGTTAAAAATTTACCGTGGGTAAGAATCTGTATAGAGATGTGTAGAGATTATCAGAAACAATTCTAGGAAAGGGATCTCCAAAGTTTCTTTTAAAATGTGGGTGTGTAAAGACTGAGACGTGGGAATGGATAAGGTTGAGGGGAACAGTGTCCGGGAGCCTGTATTTACTAATTTACCTCTGTTGGTATTATTTGAAGCTTTTAGCAAGAGCTTGTATCACTTTTATAATTTTTTTTTTAATGTAAACATCCAGGAAAGAAAACAGTATTTGTATATGTAGTTATAAGGATGTGTTCATCTCATCAACTGGAAGCTAAATTTATTTTTCCTGTGAACTAATAATAGATAATGAAAACTAAAGCCTCAGGTCCAGTAAGTGGTTGTCATGAGAATTTTCATCCCTAGCAGGGGGCCCATATGACTCATGCAGGTACAGGAGGCTGTTTTCTCTCAGAATCTAACATAGCAGCCAGAATGATCCTTTTAAACCACAAATAAGATCATGCTACTTGCCTGATGTGAAACCCTTTTGTGACTTCCCATTACAACCATAGCAAATCCAAACCCCTTGCCCTGGCCTCTGAGGCCTTCCATACCCTTCACCTGGCCTATCTTGCTAACCTCATGTTATACGTTGAATTGTTTCTACCTAAAATTGATATGTTAAAGTCCTAACCCCCAGAACCTCACAATGTGGCCTTATTTGGAAATAGGGTTGTTGCTGATGTAAATTAGCTGAATTAGTATGAGGGGGTACTGGAGTAGGGTGGGCCCTAATCCCATATGACCGGTGCCCTTATAAGAAGGAAAGCTTTGGAGACGAACACACATACAGGGAGAGTACCGTGTGAAGAAGAAGGCAGAGATCAGGGTGATGCTTCATAGAAGGCACCTCAAAGATCGCCAGAAAAATCACCAGAAGCGAAGAGAGAGGCACGAACAGATTCTTTCTCACAGCCTCAGAAGGGGCCTACCCTGCCAACACCTTGACCTCGGACTTCTGGCCTCCAGAACTGAGATGGTGCATTTCTGTTACGCCCCCTGGTTTATGGTACTACTTTGTTATGGCAGTCCTAGCAAACTAATACCCCTCATCTCTTAGCACTTATCCCCTGTTCTTACTTGTTCCTAGCACACTATCTTCTTCTATCTTCTTTTTTTCTTTTTCCAGTTTGTCACACACCCAGTTTATTCCTGCCTCAGGATCTTTGCACTGGCCGTTTCACTTGTCTCAAATGTATGTCCCTCAGACTTTCACATAACTAGCTCCTTCTCATTATTCAGTTTAAATGTCCTCTGTTCCAGAGGTCTTCCCTGACCTCCCAGTCATTCTTAATTGCTTCATGCTCTTTTTTCTCCTCTGGACTCATCACTGTCTGATGTCTTTTTGTTTATTTGTTTATAGTATATTCCCCCAATTAGAATGTAAGTGCCATAGGGAGTTTGTTGATTATTGTATCCCCGGCTTCTACCTAGACATACCTGGCACACCATAGGCACTCAATAAATATTTGGTCAATGAATGAATGAGTGAATGAGTGGGGAGAGTTCTTCACTGATAGATTCATTCATTAAGCATTTGTTGAAATCTCTACTACTCGACAGCCACTGTGATAGAACTCGAGGCACAAAGGCAAAGAAGATAGGGTCCCTGCTCTTAGACTTTCTGAAAGTCTGTGGCTTTGGAGTCTGACAGGTCTACGTTCATATCCTAGCTCTGTCACTTACTAGCTGTGTAATCCCGGGCAAGGCACCTAACCTCTCTGTACCTCAGTAATCTCCTTTGCCAAATGCAGATAATACAAATACCTGACCCAGAAAGGTGTGGTAAGGAATTAAATGAGATAAATAATGTGTATAAAAAGCTAAGTAGTGTCTGATACTCAGTAGATACCTTAAAAATGGCATTCTACCTCTACTTTAATTAGAAAACCGAGGTCGGTCTGCTTACAGCTATTTGCCTCCCTTCGGGGGAAATTAGCAGTTCCCCAGGACAGCAGTAGAAATAATTCAGCATAAAGGGAGCCCCTGGGCGGCCCCAATGCTTCTATTGGGGATCTCTGAGGAGCCATTCAGGTGGAGGGGCCACATATCGGAAGTAAACACCCAACCTATTTCCCTTCATGTCCCGTATATGAGGTAGTCATTCATTCATTTGTTTGTTCATTCATTCATTTATTGAGCAACTACTTACTGAACTTCGATTCTGTTTCAGGCACTGTGCTGAGTGCTGTGGATAGAGTAGCAAACAACATAGATATGGCTTCTGTCTTCACAGGGCTTAGAGTCCGGCGGAAGTGTTTCTGTTTTGTTTTCCAGGTACTCTTTCCTCAAATATTTATGGGGCCTGGCAGTTTTTCTCTGTCTAGTGGAGAATGGTGACCATGGTCACCGGTCACCAGGCCACCACCAGCTGTTCCCCCAGAGGAACAAGTTATCCTGGATCTGGGGCAGGGACAGGCAATGGTCCTTGTCCTTGGGATTGTGTGGGCGTGGGAACCCTCTGAAAATTATCTTTAAAAAAAGTTCCACGTATTGAGAGTGATTGCTGTTTCAGGCACTAGACTCCTTGTGTCGCATCTATTATTTCATTTAATCCCCATGACAACCTTGAAAAACAGACACTGTTATTAAGATCGTTTTTTAAAGATCTTATTTATTTGAGAGAGAGAGTGCGTGCGTGTGCATGAGCTGGGGAGGAGGGGCAGAGGGAAAGGGAGAAGCAGACTCCCTGCTGAGCAGGGAGCCCAACGGGGAGCTCGATCCCAGGACTCAGGGATCATGACCTAAGCTTAAGGCAGATGCTTAACTGACTGAGCCACCCAGGCGCCCCTAAAAATCTTTTATATCAGATGAGGAAAGGGAAGCTTATGCTGCTGAGAAGGGGAAGTGACTTGCCCTAGGTTACACGGATAAGAAGTGGTAGAAGTGGCATCCAAGTCTAGGTCTGTATGACTTCTGAGCCTCTTTCTACAATACCACAATCCTTCAATTTTTCCCAAGAATATTTCTGCTAACAAAGCACTGCACAGTGTTGACTTCTGGAAGCTAGGAGATCTCTTGAAAGAAATAGTAAGGGTCAACTATAGAGACAAAAATCCCCAAGTTTCCATATCTTCTTGTATTCATTATCGATTCCTGTGTAACACCATTACCACAAACTTAGCAGCTTAAGACAAACACACATTTATTATACCACAGTTTCTGTGGGTCAGGGGTCTTGACACAGCTTATCTGGGTTCTCTGTAAAGGCTGCAGTCAAGATGTGGACCAGGCTGGGGTGCCTGGGTGGCTCAGTTGGTTAAGTGACTGCCTTTGGCTCAGGTCATGATCCTGGAGTCCCGGGATCGAGTCCCGCATCAGGTTCCCTGCTCAGCGGGGAGTCTGCTTCTCCCTCTGGCCCTCTCCTCTCTCATGTGCTCTCTCTCTCTCTCTCATTCTCTCTCTCAAATAAATAAGTAAAATCTTTAAAAAAAAAAAAAAAAGATGTGGACCAGGCTAGAATCTCATCCAAGACGCAACTGGGGAAGAACCCACATCCAAGCTCACATGATTGTTGGTAGGGTTTAATTCCTTGTGGGGCTGCCAGACTGAAGGCCTTGGTTCCTAGCTTGCTGACAACCAGAGGGCACTCTTGTTTTCTTGCTATGTTAGGGTCCTCCAGAGAAATGGAACCAATAGAGTGTGTGTGTGTGTGTGTGCGCGCACGCGCGCGCATGTGCGCGCGCGTGTGTGGAGGGAGAGAGAGGTTTTAAGGAATTGGCTCATGAAATTACGGAGGTGGCAGGTCCAAAATCTGCAGGGGGGGTCAGCAGCCTGCAGACCCGAGGAAGAGCCAATGTTGCAGTTTGAGTCTGTGGGCTGTCTGCTGGCAGCATTCCCTCTTGCTTGGGGGAGGTCAGTCTTTGGTTTTCTTCAGGCCTTCAACGGATTGGATGACTCTTCAGTGGATTTAACTGGGGCTCAGCCCATTAGAAAAAAAGACACACCCGCAGATCTGTTCGAGATAAGGCCTTCTCTATCTCCGACTCCTGAGATGGCTAGGTACACAGCCTTAAGATTCCTACAGGCCCTATTGCTTGAGAGGTTCCATGAGGCACACCCTTAAATCTCTTGAAAGGGCCTTTTGTGTGACGGAATACCACTCTGATCCTTTGATCTTTCTGAGGAGGTAACAAAAGGTTGTACAGTCACTCTCCCAGCTTTTTCTCCATGTCATCCTTTCCTGACAGTGTTTGGAAGCCATTTCTTACATTTAGCATCTTCTGCCATCTGGAGAGGCTGAGAGTCATCAAGTCCCAGTTCCTTTTTGATTTAACAGTTCTTCCCTCAATTTATCTTTCTCCTTTCACATTCTGCTCTAAACAGCAAGAAGAAACCATGCCACGCCTTCAACACTTTGCTTGGAAGTCTTGTTGAGTAAATAAGAAGGCTCCTCACCTGTTCTATTTTCCACATGACTTCAGGCAACAATTTCAATAAGCTTTTTTCCCTGCTACTTAAGGGGATTCCCCCCCAGCCCTGCACCTGCCACATGGTAAGTGCTTAATAAATTTGACTATTGCTATTACTTCGTACACGATAGGAAAAATAACACCTAACTTCCAAGGTGGTTCTGAGAATTTTGTGGGATTATGTGTGAAATGGCTTGGTATATAGTAGTAGGTATGTAGATCCCTTCCCTTTACTTCTGTTACAGACTGAACGTTTGCGTCCTCCCGAAATTCCTATGTTGAAGCTCTAACCTTTAGTGCAACTGTAATTGGAGTAAGGCAGTAACTAAGGTTAAATGATGTTTTAAGGGTGAGGCTCTGATCCAATAGGATTAGTGTCCCTTTAAGAAGAGACACTGGTTGGGACGCCTGGGTGGCTCAGTCAGTTAAGTGTCTGTCTTCGGCTCAGGTCATGATCCCAGGGTCCTGGGATCGAATCCCGCATCGGGCTCCTGCTTGCCCAGTGGGGAGCCTGATGCTCCCTCTGCTTGTGCGTGCTTTCTCTCTCTCTGACAAATAAATAAATAAAATCTTTAAAAAAATAAAAAAGAGAAGAGACACCAGTTGTCTATAAGAGAAGAGATACAGAGAGAAGATTGCCATGTGAAGACAGAAGCAGATAATGGAGTCATACTGTCACAAGCCAAGGAATGCCTGGGGCCCCCAGAAGCTGAAGGAGGCAAGGAAAGATTCTCTCCTAGAGGTTTTGGAGGGAGCTTTCTTGGTAGACTTCTAGCTTCCAGAATTGTGAAAAAAAATGAATTTCTGTTGTTTTAAGCCAAAAAGAAGAAGGAGAAGGAGAAGGAGGGGGAGGGGGAGAAGAAGGGGAGGAAGAGACACCAGAGAGAGAGAGCTCACTCTCTCTCACCAAGGAAAGGCTATCCACGTGAGGACATAATGAGAAGGCAACTGTCTACAAGCCAGGAGGGGAGCTCTCATAAAAAATTGAGCATGTTGGCACCCTGATCTCATACTTACAGCTTCCAGAACTGTGAGAAAATAAATTTCTGTCATTTAAGCCACCCCTTCTATGGTATTTTGTTATGGTGGCCCAAGCAGATTGACACCCCTTCCTTGGGTGAAGCCATTATAATGAATTCAGAGATCAGAACCCACTTCCCTCAGTTCCCAGCTGTTCAAAGGATGACTTTGGGACATGTGACAAGCAACAATCTGCTTTTTAAATTATAATGTTTAATTTTTTCTGATTATGAAATATAGGATCACTGTAAAAAAAATAAGAAAATGCAGAAAATCACAGTGGAGAAAGTAAAATTCTCTATAATTCCTTCACTCACAGATGCCACTCTTCGGGTTTTGGTGAACATGTTTTTATTATTTTTCTATATATGACAGTTTGTACACACACACACACACACACACACACATTAGAGTGATGCTAACCCATAGTGGCTTATATTCTTTTTCCCCCCCCCTCCCATTTAATATTTATTGGAGCAGATTGCTTTCCACAGATGTCTTTTCCTCCAGAATGATTTCTCTCCTGGGCTTTTGACTTCCTGTTCTCCAGTCTATTCCAAGACAGCTTTGGCCTGTTTCAGGCCCTGGCTCCAGGCCTAAAGGAGTTTTGCCCCTGTGGACTTGCCTCGGGCCACGTGACTGCTCAGTGACTCTGTTTTCACCTGCAACCTAGCTGGGGAAGATGACAGGAAATGGCAGCTCTGGGGAACGGGTAAAAGGAACACACCAGAATCTGGGACTCCCTTAAAGTCACAGATTCCAGTCTTGCTTTACTAAAGCACAGCAATTAGAACCAAAGCCACAGGCTAAGATTTATGGCCAGGGGAGTAAGGGAATGCAAACAGGCACTGGGTTGACCGAGAAAAACCCGAGGTTAATAATGATCCAGTGATAAATGCCAAAAGCGAGGCACCAAATTATACCCCAGCTGTGATTTCAACTTTGGCCGAACATGCAGGGGTTCCACAAAAGTGGGACTGTAGTTCTCCACACTTGAAGAGTGGTTTTGTTAGCATTCCATTGTGTTTTCCATTTCATTCACTATTCTTTGAAAGAATAAAAAGGAATGGCTTTTAAAAATAGCTTGCTTTTCATATTAAGAATGACAGAAAGTATGTTAATAAAATAGAACATTTTAGGCAAACAATGAGATTAAAGCCTCAAGTGGTGGAGATATATTTTGGGCCTGGTTTTTGAGCCTGAGATACCCTGGAAGGAATTGAGAGGGGGAGTAGTTCAAAACATGACTGGTAGGGAGTGACGCATGGGCAAAAAGTATATAAATCAGCAAGTCATGGAGACAGCACAGACGGCCAACAAATACTTTAAAAAGCCATTCGATCTCGCTCACAGTGAAAGAAATATAAATGAAGATTGAAGAAAGACTGAGGTTTAGGTTGGAAAGAGTACAAGGAAAGGGACAGCCCCAGACCCTAGGTTGGAATATAGATTGATGCAACCTTTATAGAGGCCCACTGGGCATGATCTCACCAAGTTGTAAGTGCGCTTACCCTTTGTCCCTGGCATTCCTCTTCTGGGAAACATTGCTACAGAAATAAACAATTGTGCAAAGCTTTATGTAAAGCTTTATGTATTTATTTCAGCATTGTCTGTATCATGGAGAAATGGATATAGCCTAAATATCTATCAGTATAGCAGTGATTAATGAATTATGGTACAGCCATACAATGACTCCATATCCTGAAAAGAATAAGGTAGATTGATATGGGCTGGTATGGAAGAATAGGTGTTACATATAACTGAGTGAAAGAAGCAAGTTGCAGAAGATTAAGTACAATATAACCCCACTTTGTAGAAAACAAAACCAACCAACAGAAACCTGTATCCGTATGTAGTGATGTGAACATTTGATATTTTAATAGCTGGTGCTAGAATTCTCTTAGGGAAGGGAATGCAATTTTTTAAGGAAAATAACTTGGTAAGCCTCCTGCAATGTGGAAATTGAGGTCCTGGGGAGTTGAGCAAGATCGTAGGAAGACAGTGAAAATTTTCTACTAGGAAGATGGACAAAGGATTTTAAGGACAAAGGTATCAAATAATCGGAGTTAAGGTTGGTGGTTTTTTGGTTTTTTTTTTGTTTTTTTTTGTATTTTTGTAGTATCAATTCCCTCCATTGCTTCAAGCTTTCACTAAAGTCTGCTACACACACAAATGTCTTTTGTGAGTAATTTCGGTGGAAATTAAAAAGAGACTGATCATGTGTAGTGGTTGCTTCAGAGAAAGGAGAAAAGTTCAGCCACAGGAGGTAAAATGTAAGTGGGATACAGAATAGTTCAGCAACAGCAGGTTCTTCAAGCGAAAGTGAGCAAGTGACATTGAGAATATAGACATCTTGGAGAGAACATTGAACTTCTCAGGTCTGGGATAGGGGGAATTTGTCAACTGACATATGGAATTTAAGTCTGTGGCTTCTGGAGTCAGACATACTGGATTGAAAAGTCGCTCCAAGACTTAACTAGCTGTGTGAACTTGAGCAAGGCAATTAAATATCCTGTGCCTCAGCTTCCTTGTCTGTTAAATGGGGATGATAACAGTACCTGTCTCATAGGTTTGTTGTGACACTATAGATTATTTTGAAGGTTAATTGAGATCCTATCTGGAAAGCACTTTGTTTCAGCGCCTGAAACAAAGTAAGTGCTCAGTGAAAGCTAATGTTAACTATCGTCGTCATCATCTACTTAGGTTACAAAAGCAATAGATGTATTTATTGAATATATAACTACCATGTTTCCTTGATTCTCTGATTTGCTATTCTTTCAAATTTCTGAAATTGGCACTCATCATTATTTTACATTTACCTTTAAGGTCATTTTTCTCGCCTCTTCAGAATATTCCAAAAAGTATCTGACTCCCCAAACCATGCTGTAGTTCAGTGCTTCTCAGACTTTAATATAGGGACCTTGTTAAAATGCAGATTCTGCTTCAGTAGGTCTGGGGTGGAGCCTGAGATTCTGCAGTTCTTTTTTTTTTTTTTTTTTAAAGATTTTATTTATTTATTTGACAGAGAGAGAGATAGCGAGAGCAGGAACACAAGCAGGGGGAGTGGGAGAGGGAGAAGCAGGCCTCCCGCCGAGCAGGGAGCCCAATGTGGGACTCGATCCCAGGACCCTGGGATCATGACCTGAGCCGAAGGCAGACGCTTAACGACTGAGCCACCCAGGCGCCCCAAGATTCTGCAGTTCTAATGAGCTCTAGGTAATACCAGTGCTGCTGGTCCTTAGACCACACTCTAAATAGCAAGGGTCTACATCTCTGAATTATAACCCATCAGAGACCAGAGATGCCACAGGTTGGAATGGGAGTCATTGGAACCAAGCCTCCGAAGCAGCCTTCTTGAAGTAGCAAACTTCTGGTCCCACAGGCACGTGTTTTGGAACAGTCCTGAAATCTGTAGGTGAAAAACAAAATCTGAGGAGGATAGTGAGTGTTCCTAAACTAGCATCTTTGGTAACGTGTAACAGTCACGTCGGTCATTCTGAATCCAAACTGTTTAGATGTCAGAAATTCTGGAAAAGAGACCCAAAGACCTTGGCCTTGTTGGTTTTCCCTCTAGTCAAAGCTTACTAATTGAAGTCTTCTGCAGTCACCTCACTCATACTCAGTATGTATGATCTCAGTCTCAGGTCTCCACCTAGAGTAAAACCAGCCCCTCCAACTAACACTATCCATTTAACAAAGTAGTTTTCCCTTCTCCCTTCTTTCCCCATACCTTAACTAGTCAGGCGTCAAGGCCTGGGGATTCTTAAAAATTTTTTTATTCTTTTAATTTATTAAGATCACTTAATGCATCTGCCCTCTTAAGAAAATTTTTAAGTGTTGTTGACTATAGGCAAAATGTTGTGTAGCAGATCTCTAGAGCTTATTCATCTTCCTTAACTGAAGATTTATGCCCATTGATTAGTAACTCCTCATTTCCTCCCTCCCCCCAGCCCCTGCAAACCACTATTTCCCTCTTTGATTCTATGAATTTAACTATTTAAATACCTCATTTAAGTGGAATCCTGCATTTGTCTTTCTGTGACTGGTTTCTTAGCATAATGTCCTCAAGGTTCATCCATGTAGTTGCATATTTTAGAGTTTTCTTCTTTTTTTAAGATTGGATAGTATTCTGTTGTATGCATATACTGCATTTTCTTTGTCCATTCATATTCATTCACAACATTTTTGCCCTCTGGCTCCTCCTCTGTTAGGATATCCATTACCTCTCTCCTGTGCTGCCACAGCCTCCTACTGCCTCCGCCAGCTCCCTAGTTTCGTCATCCGAAACTGTTATACCCACTCCTCGCATGATTTTTGCCTAAAATATTTCCATTTTCCTCACCACTTCAATATCTTTCCTCATTCTTTCCCCATCTACTGCACAAATCTTCCACTTCTACTCAGGGCTCATCACTGTCCTTCTGAACACATCATCGTCATTCCAGAATCCAAGCTTTGATTCATTCTGAACTTCCCACTCACAGTACCTTCCCTCTTCCAGGAAAGGTTTTAGGAATAGCTAAGAATAACTACCACTTATTGACTACTTACTTGATGCCTAACTCTGTGCTAAGCACTTTACATGGATTATTATTTATTACAGTATCTCTATGAACTACATATTTTACAATTATTCTCCTTTGATATGAGGAAACTAATTTATCCCAGTCTGTCTCTAGACATGTAGACTCTGCCTCTGTCTTTTCTTACGGATTCCCCCTCCCCCTCCATTTCTATTTAAATACCGTCTCACTACTTTCAAAGATATAGGAAATAAATGAAGTAGGCTTTGAAGTGCTTCTGCATTCTGATTTAATAAACTCATTATTTATAGCTTGCATGTCTGTTGTAAGGAAATGATGCCTCTAAAGCTTTTGAAAGACTTTTAAGCCATTTTGTTCACATAGATTGTTTGGACTTTTTCTCTGCAGTCTTTATTACTATTGAGGTGCTTCTTTCTGGGTATGGTAAAGCTGAACCTCCGCTATGCCCCTATCACAAACATTCCAATCCCAAATAAGAGACATCAGAATGAGTGCCTGATGCACTTGCAAACAGCAGAGTGAAACTCACGGGCACACAGCAGTGTCTCTGCAGCTCTGAGGAAGAAAGTGGGACTGATGGGATTGGGGTTGGGGAATGGCCAACTGGGACTGATTGGGTTTCCTTTTTCACTCTCTATGCTTCTATATTGTTTGATTCTTCTTTTTACAATGAATGTTATTACTTCTGTAAGAAAAAGCAATGCAATTATTTATTTAAAAATAAATGACAACAGACAAGGAGGAAAGTTTAGAGAGAGGCTTCAGAAGAATCATAATCATCCAAAGCCAGTTATCTCCAGCAATAATCAGGTGATGTCATTTGTTACCTATCAGAATGGCAAAAAAAATTTAAAGTTTGATAATGCTCATGAATAGCAAGCGTAAAGGGAAATAGGTGCTATCCTCTACTGTTGGTGGGAGGTTGGCACAGGGTCTTTGGAGGAAATTTTGCGGTGTGCATCAACATTTATATACATGTATCCTTGGCCCAACAATACTACTGCTAAGAATTTGCCCTATGCATATATACTCAAAAGCACATCATGAAGTAAGTATTCAAGGATGTTTACTTCAGAGTTTGTTCATAAAGGCAAAAACTAAATGTCCATCATTAAAGATTGGTTAAATAGACTGTGGTTCATCTATTAATATTAAGAACAGTAAACAGAGAGAGAAAGAGAGAAAGGAAGATGGTGGTGGATAGGAGGACCCTAGGCTCGTCTCGTCCCACAAACACAACTAGATAACCATCAAATCATCTTAAATACCCCAGAAATCAACCTGAAGAATGACAGGACAAACTCTACAACTAAAGGGAGAAAAGAGGCCACACTGAAGAAGGTAGGACATGTGGAGACATGGTTAAGGGGAGAAACGGATTGTGGGTGCTGCAGGGGAAGGAGATGTGGTCACAGGGAAGGGCAATAGAGGAACACACAGGGGAATGCACAAGGAGAACATTTCCCCAAAGCCATTGGCTTGGAAAACAAGAGGGACTGAATTTTGAGAGCTTGCTACCAGTGGGGCTTAAGACCTGGAGTCTTTTTAAAGGTCAGTGGGCTTGGCTGGGATGGAGCCCCGAGGGCACTGCACTGCTCCTGGAGAGAAGGCAGGCAAACAACCTGGGAGCAGACAGCTTAGAAACAGTGATCTGAAGAACGAGTGGGGCACACAGTGGGGAGATTATTTACTCTTGTCAGAGCACAGTCCCTGAGAGGCAGTGTTCCCAGAGACGCCTCTCTGGGAACAAAGAAGCTGGCTGATCCCATTTTCCGCCCCCACACCTCAGCATAAATACAGAGCTACCTGCAGGAAGAAGCACAGCACTGATACGGCCTACCTAACTTGCTTACACCAAACCCCACCCCCCTGTACTGGTGGGGATTACCCTTCTTAGTCAAGCTTGCCTCAATCCCAGCACAGTGAGCCCCTCCCCTAGGAGACCAGCAGAAATCCTTTCTCACACCATGTCTCCATCTCTGGATGAGAGTGCTGCAGGGCCTCAGTTTTGGTGGAAGTGGTGTCAGTCTCATTTCACAAGCAGATCAGAGCACACCTAGTTAAAACACACCACATTCAGGCCAAGGACCAAAAACTGCCCACAGCGGGCAAGGAGAGCCTCTGCAGGTGACTGGCCTGAAGGATAGAGAAACCAGAAAACCACAGCAGAGCTCATGCAGCACACACCAGAGACACTCCCTGAAGTGCCAGACCCCAGGCACTACATGACCTCTTCTTCATAAGGCCATTACTTTCAGGAGCAGGAGACATAATTGGCTTTTATAGCACAGAGGAGGAGGCAGAGACTTAGACAAAATGCAAAGACAGAGGTATTTATCCCAAAAGAAAGAACAAGATAAAGCCATGGCCAGATATCTAAGCAAAACAGATATAAGTAACATGCCTGATGGAGAATTAAAAGCAACAATCATCAGGATACTCACTGAGCTTGAGAAAAGAATAGGAGATGTCAGTGAGACCCTTACCAGTGAGATAAAAGAGTTAAAAAAGAGCCAGAGAAGGATGAAGGATGCAATAAACAAGACTGGAAACAGTCTTGATACAATGAACAGCAGGCTGGAAGAAGCAGAAGAATGAATTAGTGACCTAGAGGACAAAACACTGGGAAAAATGAAGCAGAACAAAAGAGACAAAAGAATTATGCAACACGAGAATAGACTTAGGGAACTAAGTAACTCCATCAAACATAATAACATTTGTATTATGGAAGTCCCAGAAGAAGAAGAAGAGAGAAAAGGGGGCAGAAAATTTATTTGAAAAAATAATAGCTGAAAACATCCCTATCTTGGGAAAGAAACAGACATCCAGATCCAGGAGGCACAGAGAACTCCCATCAAAATCAACAAAAGCAGGCCAACACCAAGACCTATTGTAATTAAATTTGCAAAATATAATGATAAAGAAAAATACTTAAAGGTAGCAAGATGAAAGAAGTCCTTAACTTACAAGGGAAGACCTAGAAGGCTAGCTGGACACTTCTCAACAGAAACTTGGCAAGCTGGATGGGAGTGGCATGATATAGTCATAGTGCTGAATGGGAAAAATCTGCAGCCGAGAATACTCTATATAGCAAGGCTATCATTCAGAATAGAAGGAGAGAGAAAGTTTTCCAGGCAAACAAAAGCTAAAGGAGTTCATGACCACTAAACCAGGCCTACAAGAAATTTTAAAGGGGACTCTTTGAATGCAAAGGGGAGACCAAAAGTAACAAAGATAAGAAAAGGTCAGAGAAAATCTCCAGAAACAATGACAAAGCAAGGACTAAAATGGCAATAAATACATATCTATCAATAATTACTTTGAAAGTAAGTGGACTAAACCCACCAATCAAAAGACATAGGGTGTCAGAAGGGATAGAAAATAAGACCTATCTATATGCTGCCTACAAGAGACTCATTTTAGACCTAAAGATACCTGCAGATTGGAGATGGAGGAACATTTATCATGCAAATGGCTGTCAAAATAAAGCTGGAGTAGCAATACTTAGACAAACTAGACTTTAAAACAAAGACTGTAACAAGAGACAAAGAAGGGCACTATATAGTCATAAAAGGAACAATCCAACAAGAAGATATAACAATTGTAAATATTTATGTACCCGACATGGGAGCACCCAAATATATAAAACAGTTAATAACAAGCAAAAAGGAACTAATTGATAATAACACAATAATAGTAGGGGGACTTTAACACCTGACTTACGTCAAAGGGCAGATCATCTAAACAGAAAATAAACAAAGAAACAATGGCTTTTAATGACACATTGGACCAGATGGACTTAACAGATACATTCAGAACATTCCATCGTAAAACAGTAGAATACACATTCTTTTCAAGTGCACATGGGACATTCTCCAGAATAGATCACATTTTAGGCCACAAATCAGGCCTCAACAAAAGCAGAAAGATTGAAATCATACCATGCACCTTTTCTGACCACAACACTATGAAACTAGAGGTCAACCACAAGAAAAAATTTGGAAAGATCACAAATACATAGAGGTTAAACAACATGCTACTAAACAATGAGTGGGTCAACTGGGAAATCAAAGAAGAAATAAAAAAATACATAGAAACAAAAGAGAATGAAAACACAATGGTCTAAAACCTTGGGGATGAAGCAAAAGTGGTTCTAAGAGGGAAGTATATAGCAATACAAGCCTCCCTCAAGAAGCAAGAAAAATCTCAAATAAACAACCTAACCTTACATCTAAAGGAGCTAGAAGAAAAAGAACAACAAATGAAGCCTAAAGCCAGCAGAAGGAAGGAAATAATAAAGATTAGAGAAGAAATAAATGATATAGAAACTAAACAAACAAACAAACAATAGAACAGATCAATGAAACCAAGAGCTGCTTCCTTGAAAAAGTTAATAAAATTGATAAATCTCTAGCCAGACTTATCAAAAAGAAAAGAGAAAGGACCCTAATAAATAAAATCACAAATGAGAGTGGAGAAATAACAACCAACACCACAGAAATACAATTATAAGAGAATATTTTTAAAAATATTTTTATTTATTTATTTGAGAGAGAGAGAGAGAGAGAGCATGAGCAGGGGGAGAGGGAAAGGGAAAAACAGACTCCCTGCTGAGCAGGGAGCCCAACACAGGATTCAATCCCAGGACCCAGGACCATAACCCAAGCCAAAGGCAGACACTTAACTGACTGAGCCACCCAGGCATCCCCAGTTATAGGAGAATGTTATGAAAAGCTATATGCCAACAAATTGGACAACTTAGAAGAAAAGGATAAATTCCTGGAAACATATAAACTGCCAAAACTGAAAAAGGAAGAAATAGAAAACTTGAGCAGACCATTGACCAGCAATGAAATTGAAGTAGTAATCAAAAAACTCCCACCAAACAGAAGTCCAGGACCAGATGGTTTCACAGGCGAATTCTACCAAACGTTTAAAGAAGAGTTAGTACCTATTTTTCTCAAACTACTCCAAAAAATAGAAAAGGAAAGAAATCTTCCAAATTTATTCTATAAGGCCAGCATTAACCTGATACCAAGACTAAATAAAGACTCCACTAAAAGAGAGAACTACAGGCCATTATTCCTAATGAACATGGATGCAAAAATTCTCAATAAAATACTAGCAAACTGAATCCAACAATACATTAAAAAGTCATTCACCATGATCAAGTGGGATTTGTTCCTGGGTTGCAAGAGTGGTTCAATATTCACAAATGAGTCAATATGATGCACCACATTAATAAAAGACAGTTAAGAACCATATGATCATTTCAATAGATGCAGAAAAAGCACTTGACAAAGTAAAACATACATTCATGATAAAAATCCTCAACATAGTAGGTTTAGAGGGAATGTACTGCAACATAATAAAGGCACATGTGAAAATCCACAGCAAATGTCATCCTTAGAGGGGAAAAGTTGAGAGCTCTTCCTCTATGGTCAGGAACAAGACAAGGATGTTCACCCTCACCACTGTTATTTATCATAGCACTGGAAATCTTAGTCTCAGCAATTGGACAACAAAAAGAGATAAAAGGCATCCAAATTGGCAAGGAAGAAGTCAAACTTCCACTATTTGCAGAAGACACCGTACTCTGTATAGAAAACCTGAAAGACTCCACCAAGAAACTGGTAGAACTGATAAATGAATTCTGTAAAGTCTCAGGATACAAGATCAATGTACAGACATCTGTTGCATTTCTATACACCAATAATGAAACAGCAGGAAGGGAAATTGAGGAATCAATCCCATTTACAATTGCACCAAAAACAAGATCCTAGGAATAAACCTAACCAAAGAGGTAAAGGACTTGTACTCTTAAAACTATATAAAACCCCGATGAAAGAAATTGAAGATGACACAAAGAAATGGAAAGACATTCCATGCTCATGGATTAGAAGAACAAATGTTAAAATGCTATACTACCCAAAGCAATTTACACATTTAATGCAATCCTTATCAAAATGCCAACAGCATTTTTCACAGAGCTAGAACAAACAATCCTAAAATTTGTATGGAACCACAAAAGACCCCGGATAGCAAAAGCAACCTTAAAAAAGAAAAACAAAGCTGGAGGCATCACAATTCTGGACTTCAAGTTATAGTGCAAACCTGTAGTGATCAAACCAGTATGGTACTGGAACAAAAATAGACAACTAGATCAATAGAATAGAAAACTCAGAAATTAACCCACAACTATATGGTCAATGAATCTTTGACAAAGCAGGAAAGAATATCTCATGGGAAAAAGACAGTCTCTTCAACAAATGGTGTTGGGAAAACTGGACAGCAACATGCAAAAGAATGAAACTGGACCACTTTCTTACACTATACACAAAAATAAATTCAAAATGGATTAAGGACCTAAATGTGAGATTGGAAACCATAAAAATACTAGAGGGGAACATAGTCAGTAACCTCTTTGACATTGGCCATAGCAACTTTTTTCTAGATATGTCTCTTGAGCAAGGGAAACAAGCAAAAGTAAACCATTGGGACTACATCAAAATAAATAGCTTCTGCACAGTGAAAGAAACAGTCAACAAAAGTAAAAGGCAACCTTTGGAATGGGAGAAGATATTTCTAAATGACATATCTGATAAAGGGTTAGTATCCAAAATATATAAAGAACTTATAAAACTCAATGTCCAAAAAACAAATAATCCGATTAAAAAAATGGGCAGAATACATGAACAGACATTTTCCCAAAGAAGACATATAGATGGCCAACAAACACATGAAAAGATGCTCATCATCACTTATCATCAGGGAAATACAAATCAAAACTGCAATGAGATTTCATCTCACACCTACCAGAATGGCTAAGACCAACAACTCAAGAAACAACAGGTGTTGGTGAGGTTGTGGAGAAAGGGGAACTCTCTCGCACTGTTGGTCGGAATGCAAACTGGTGCAGCCACTCTGGAAAACAGTATGGAGGTTCCTCAAAAATTAAAAAATAGTTCTCTAAGATCTATCAATGGCACTACTAGGCATTTACTCAAAGAATACAAAAACACTAATTCAAAGGGATACATGCACCCTGATGTTCATAGCAGCATTATCTACAATAGCCAAATTGTGGAAACAGCCCAAGTGTCCATTGATTGATGAATGCATAAAGAGGGTGTGGTATATATATACAGTGGAATATTACTCAGCCATAAAAAGAATGATATCTTGCCATTTGCAATGACATGGAAAGAGCTAGAGAGTATGATGCTAGGTGAAATAAGTCAGTCAGAGAAAGACAAATACCATATGATCTCACTCATATGTGGAACTTAAGAAACAAATGAGCAAAGGGGGGAAAAAAGAGAGAGAGAGAGAAACCAGGAAACAGACTCTTAACTATAGAGAACAATCTGATGGTTACCAGAGGGGAGGTGGGTGGGGGGATGGGTTAAATAGGTGATGGGGATTCAGGAGTGCACTTGTTGTGATGAGTACCAGGTGATGTATGGAATTGATGAATCACTGTATTATATACCTGAAACTAATATAACACTTATTGTGTTAGCTATATTATTAAATAACACTTATTATATATTAACTATACTGGAATTAAAAAGAATTATTGAAAAGAAGTAGGTTAAAAATAATATAAAGTGGGGCGCCTGGGTGGCTCAGTCAGTTAGGCGGCTGCCTTCGGCTCAGGTCATGATCTCAGAGTCCTGGGATCAAGCCTCGTGTCGGGCTCCCTGCTCAATGAGGAGTCTGCTTCTCCCTCTCCCTCTGCCCCTCCCCCCTGCTCATGTGCTTGCTTTCTCTCTTTCTCTCAAATAAATAAATAAGCTCTTAAAAAAATAATGTATAGAAAAAGATACACTGATCAAAAAAATCTATCATGGTTATACTAATATCAGAAAATGTAGACTGGGCCAGCTCCTGGAAAAACATATACTGTCAAAACTCACCCAAGGTGAAATAGATAATCTTAATAGTCCTACAGTGATTACAAGAATTTTTTGTTTTTAGATTTTATTAGTTTATTTGATAGAGTGAGTGAGAGAGAGAGCATGAGCAGGGGGCAGAGGCAGAGGGAGAAGCATCTTCCCCACTGAGCAGGAAGCCCAATGCGGGGCTCGATCCTAGGACCCCAGGATCGTGACCTGAGCTGAAGGCAGCTGCTTAACTGACTGAGCCACCCAGGTGCCCCAATTAAAAGACTTTTTATCAGTAATCTTTAAAGCTTTGGAAAAAGATATCTTCAAGCCCAAATGGCTTTTCTAGAGTATGCAACCAAACACTTATGGAAGAATTAATATCAATTTTACAAAACGTTTTCCAGAAAATAGAGAAGGGGGAAATGCTTCCTAATTCATTTTATGAGGCCAGCATCACTCTGATGTCAAAACCTAAGATGATTTTTTTTTAAAAGAAAGAAACTACAGACCAACATCCCTCAGAACATAAACATAAGACTTCATAACAAAATATCAGCAAACAGAATTCAGTTATATATGAAAACAATTATACACCATGATCAAGTGTAGTTTATACCAGAAATGCAAGGCTCATTCAATACTTGAGAATTAATCAATGTAATCCACCTTATTTACAGGCTAAAGAACAAAATCACATAATTAGACCAATTGATGCAGAGAAAGCATTTGACAAAATTTAACATTCATTCCTGATAAAAACTCTCAACAAACTCAGAATGAAAGAGAACTTCCTCAACTTTATAAAGAGCATCTATATAAAACCTATAGCTAATGTCATAATTAATAGTGAAATAATGAAATCTTTTCACCTAAGATCAGGAACAAGTCAAAGAAATCGATTTTCATCACTTTATCTTATCATAGTACTAAAAGTCTTAGCCAGTGATACAGGCATGAAAAGGTGATATAAGGCATATGGATCAGAAAAGATGAAATAAAATTGCCCCTATTTGTAGATGACATGATTTACTACATGAACAAACCCAAGTAGTCTACAAGAACTCCAAGAACTAATGAGTGAGTTTAACAACATCACAAGAAACAAGGTCAACAAACAAAAAATCAATCTACTTCTTTATACTATCAACGAACTATTGGCAACCAAAATTAAAACCACAACGCACTTACAAACATTTCACCAAAAATAAAAGAAAAAAGAAGCTCAAACATACTTAAATATAAATCTAAGAAAACGTGAGCAGAATCTGTATGTTGAAAACTACAAAACCTTGATGAAAGAAGTCAAAGAAGATTTAAATAAATGGAGATGTGCCATGTATAGACTGGAAGGCTCTCCATTGTAAAGGTATTAAATCCCCCCAAACTGATTTATAGATTCATCGGGTTTTTTTGTGGATGAAGACAAGCTTATCTTAAAACCTATCTGGAATGGCAAAGATGCTAAAATAGTTAAGACAATATTGAAATGGAGAAATAAAGTTGAAGGAATCACACTGCTAGGTTTTAAGACTTATTATATAGCTACCATAATCAAGACACTGTGGTATTGGATGATGCACAAACCCACAGAACAATGGAACAAAATATAGAACCCAGAAATAGACACACACCAATATGCTCAACTAATTTTTGACAAAGAAGCAAAAACAATCCAATGGAAGAAGGATAGTCTTTTCAACAAATGGTGCTATAACAACTGGACGTCAAAATCCCCCCAAATATGAGCCTCCACCTCACTCTCGTATCTTAAACAAAGATGAACTCACATGAATCATAGATCTAAATGTAAAATGTAAAAGTGTAAAATGTTTTGAAGAGAACACAGGAGAAAATCTTTGTGACCTTGGGTTAGAGGAAGAGTTCTTAAATATGACATCAAAAGTACAATCCATTAAAAAATAAATTGACCTTTTTTAAGATTAAAAAATTTTGCTCAGTGAAAAAAAAACCATGTTAAGATGATGACAAGACAAGCTGTAAACTGGAAAAAAATATTTGCAAATTTCAGATTCAACAAAGGACTGTGTACAGAATATACAAATAATGCTCTAAATTCACCAGAAGGCAAACAATCAATCTGATTCAAAAATTGGCAAAAGACTTGAGCAGATATTTTACCAAAGAAGATGATATGGATCTAAAAACTCATGAGGAGATTTTCAACATCACTAGTTATTAGTGAAATGTAAATTGAAATCATAATGAGATATCACTACACACCTATTAGAATGGCTAACATGAAAAATACTGACAATACCAAGTGCTGACCAGGAAATGGAGCCATTGAAACTTTTATGCATTTCTGGTGGGAACGAAAAATGGTAGAACTACTCTGGAAAACAGTCAGGCAATTTTTAAAAAAGATTTTACTTATTAATTAAGAGAGAGAGGGAGAGAGAGAGAGAGCCCAGCAGGAGGAATGGCAGAGGGAGAGGGAGAAGCAGGTCCGACGAGGGCCTCAATCCCAGGACCCTGGAATCATGACCTCAGCCAAAGGCAGACACTTAACTGACTGAGCCACCTAGGCTCCCTATTTATTTATTTATTTATTTATTTATTTATTTATTTATTTATTTATTTATTTAGAGAGCAGGGGGAGGGGCGGAGGGAGAGGGAGAGAGAATCTCAAGGAGACTCTGCACTCACCAGTTGGAGTCCATTACGGGGCTTGATCCCATCACCCTGAGATCATGACCTGAGCTGAAATCAAAATTCTGATGCTTAACCGACTAAGCCACCTAGGTGCCCCCAGTCTGGCAATTTTTTAGTATAAAACCCAGCAGTTGCACTCCTGGGTATTTATCCTAGAGAAATGTAAATCTATGTTCACAAAAAACCTGTACATGAAGATTCATGGCAGCTTTTTCTTTAAGATTTTATTTATTTATTTGTCAGAGAGAGAGAGAGAGCACAAGCAAGGGGCGTGGCAGAGGGAGAAGAAGTCTCCCCACTGAGCAAGGAGCCCAATGCGGGACTCGATCCCACGACCCTGGAATCATGACCTGAGCTGAAGGCAGATGCTTAACTGACTGAGCCACCCAGGTGTCCCTATTCATGGCTGCTTTATGTGTAATAGCCCCAAACTGGAAACAACCTTCCTTCAATGGGTGAATGAGTAAATGAATTATTATACATCAGCTGAAGGCAGATGCTTAACTGACTGAGCCACCCAGGTGTCCCTATTCATGGCTGTTTTATGTGTAATAGCCCTAAACTGGAAACAACCTTCCTTCAATGGGTGAATGAGTAAGTGAATTATTATACATCCATACAATGAATTACTATTTAGCAATAAAGAGAAATAATTACTGATGCAGGCAACAAGCAGGATGGATCTCTAGGGACTCATGCTGAGTAAAAGAAAGCTAATCCCAAAAGATTATATACTCTGTGATTCCATTCATATAACATTCTCAAAATGACAAAATTATAGAGATGGAGAACAGCTAAGAACAGATAGGGGAGGAAAAGGAGTGTGTAATTATGAAGTGACAGAATAGAGCGTTTCTTTATTGTGACAGAACACGTCTGTCTCTTGACTGAGGTGACGATTATATCCCTCTGCACATGTGATAAAATGTAATAGAATTAGACACAAAGATACACCAAAAAAATGAGTATGTGCAAAAACTGGTAAAATCTGAGTAAGAGCTGTAGTCTATATAACTGTATCGAGCCAATTAATTCTCTGGTTTTGATATGCACTTTAATTACATAAGAGGGCACCACTAGGGGAAACTGGGAAAGGGGACGCAGGATCTTTCTGTGCTAATTTTGCAACTTCTTGCAAGCCCTTAATAATTAAGCAATAAGATGTTAAAAAAAGAAGAAAAAACCTAGAGTTGGCTACTTAAAGCTATCCCCTAATGTTCTAGCACGCATATGGCCTTTGTTTGCTAAAGATTATTTGCCCAACGGTGACTTTCCAGGGTGTAAACCTTGCTGTAAGTGTCTCCATAGAGCTCTTGATTTTGAAGAGCTACCAGACTGAAGAAATGCAAAATTGAATATTTGGGCAAATTCTTTCCCTTAAAATAAAGGTTCTTAACCTGGTCCATGGACCAGGCTTTTCAAGTCTGGTAATGACCTCTTTGATACTTTAGAATGGTGTTTTGGGGTTTATTTAGAAGCTATATGTACACATGATAAAATATTTGTGAAGTTCTGATAAACAGAACTTAAAACGAAAAGCTCCCAGTCCCAGAACCCTAGTCTTTCTATCCTAATGTAATTTTACTTTTTTCCAAAAAAGATTTTTAATTAATTAATTAATTTATTTAGAGAGTGCAAGTGGGGGAAGGGACAGAGGGAGAGGGAGAGAGAATCTCAAGTGGACTCTGTGCTGAACGCAGAGCCCTACATGGGGCTTGATCTCACGGCCCTGAGATCATGACCTGAGCTGAAAGCAGGAGTCAACACTGAACCAACTGAGCCACACAGGTGCCCCTCAAATGTAATTTTACTTTTGACAGTCTTTGTATATTGTCCAGGGAGAAAACCCCCCACAAATGGTAGCATACTATATTCACAGTCTCTTGCTTTTTACTGCTAAAAATCCATCTTTGAGATCATTCCATATCAGCACTAAAGCTCTACATCTTGCTTTTAAATAGCTGCTTACTGTTCTTTATTTTAAAGGTTTAATTTAAATTCCAATTAATTAACACACAGTGTAATATAAGTTTTAGGTGTACAGTATAGTAATTCAACACTTCCATACAACACCCGGTGCTCATCATAACAAATGTGCTCCTTAATTCCCATCACCGATTTCACCCATCCCCTCCACCTGCCCTCTGGTGACCATCAGTTTGTTCTCTATAGTTCAGAGTCTGTTTCTTGGTTTGTCACTCTCTCTTTTTTTCCCCCCTTTGTTCATTTGTTTTGTTTCTTAAATTCCACATATGAGTGAGATCATTTCTCTGTTATTTCGCTTAGTATCATACTCTCTAACTCCATCCATATTGTTGCAAATGGCAAGATTTCATTCTTTTTTATTGCTGAGTAATATTCCATTATATATATATATATATATATATATATATATGTATATATACAACTTCTTCTTTATCCATTCATCCAGATTTGTTTTTCTTTTTCAAGGTCATTTTGGCCATTCAAGGTCTTCTTTTTTTTTTTTTTTTTAAAGATTTTATTTATTTTTTAGAGAGTGAGCGAGAGAGAAACAGCATGAGAGGGGCGAGGGTCAGAGGGAGGAGCAGGCTCCCCGGCCATTCAAGGTCTTCTGTGGTTCCGTACAAATTTTAGGAATGTTTGTTCTGGTTCTGTGTGGTGCCTGGTCCCCCACTCCCCAGGACCTGGTGCTTCAAGTCTATCTCTCATGTGTGTTGCTTTCATTCCGATGTTGTGTCTGAGTTGCTTTTTCTTTCAGTCCAGCCATCAGCACTGACTCTCCGCCTGTTGTGGGCTGTGCTTTCTCTCTGTGGTGTTAGGGAGACCCAGGCCATCTGGCTCGGAAGGAGCGTGACCACAAGAGGGCTCGGGGGCAAGGTGGCAGTGTTCACAAAATTTCCACTGAGCTGTGAGTCCTAGGCCAGATTCCCTGAAATGCGGTTGCCAGAGGCCTGTGTATATGTGCGAGGTGGCTGGGCAGGGCATGTGCACGGTGTTACCAAAATGTGGGCTGGTCCCAGGGCCAAGGCCATCAGGCTTGGACTTGGTGGGTCCTCAGGAGAACGTGTGTGGGGGGGGTGGCTCTGTTCTCATGCTGGGAGGCAGGGGAGGAAAATGGCACCTGCCAGGTCCTGTGTTCCTGGAGAAGTTCCCCAACATGCTCCAAAATCATTATAAACATATCTTCTACTGTTTGCCCCCGGTGTTGTGCAGGCTGTTACTTCTATGTTGTCTCTCTGTGCAGGCTGTTGTCTCTTTAAGGGCAGGGACCCAGCTATCACTTGCCCTCTAGACTTGGGCAGTGCTGAGTCAGCTGACTTTTAAAGCTCCAGGCTCCAAGTTCCACTGGTTATACAAACTCAAGGAATTTAGCCCCTCTGGTTTTCAGAGCCAGACATTATGGGATTTGTCTTCCCCTTGTGGGCTCCCTGGTGGGAGGCCTTGTTTCTCTACCCTCTCTGCACCTGAGCTCCCTCCCTCCATCCTGTGCAGGCTGCTCCTGACCATGTTTCTGCCCTTTCTAACCTCTCTTCATTTAGTTGTGGAGTTTGTTTTGCCAGTCTTCAGCTCACTTTCTGGTTTATTTAGACAGATGTGAGTGATATCTAGTTGTAAATGTGGGACAGGGTAAGCTTAAGGTCCTCCTATTCTGCCACCTTTCCAAGCTCCTCCCCTATTTTTAATCTACTTCTATCATTATATTTGAAATGAGTTTCTTGTAGATATCAAATAGTCTTAAAAGAAACGACAAAATAGAAGGTCCCCAGCAAAGAAATCAAAATATAAAGAAAAGCCAAATGGAAATTTTAGAACTGAAAAATATAATAACCAATAATTTTAAATCTCACTATAATGACAGAATGGGGACAGTAAAGAGAAGAATCAGTGATCTAGATCAATAGAAATTATCCAGTAAAACCAACAGAAACAAGACAGATTTTTTTTTTTAATGAACAGGGCCTAGAGATATGTGGAACAATAATAGAAGATACAATATTCATATCATCAGAGTCCCAGAAGGAAAAGCTAAAAATGAAGCTGAAAATATTAGAAGAAATAATGGCTGAATTCCCCCCCGCCAATTTTGCCAAAAGACATAGTATACAGATTCAAGAAGCTGAGAGAAAACAAAACAGGATAAACCCAAAGAAATTCATGCCCAGACACTTAATAATAAAACTTCTGAAAACTATGGGACGCGTGGGTGGCTCAGTCAGTTAAGCATCTGCCTTTGGCTCAGGTCATGATCTCAGGGTCCTGGGATCGAGCGTGTTGTCAGGCTCCCTGCTCAACGGGGAATCTGCTTCTCCCTCTCCCTCTGCCCCTTCTCCTGCTTGCACTCTCTCTCCCTCTCTCTCTCTCAAATAAAATCTTGAAAAAAAGTCTGAAAACTAAAGACAAAAAAATCTTAAAAGCAATCTTATACAAGATCATAGATTCAAATGATAGTGGAGTTCTCATCAGAAGCCATGGAGACCAAAAGGAAGTGGCACGGCATTTTTTAAGTGCTGAAAAAAAAGGATGATCAATACAGAATTATCTATCAAAAGTATCCTACAGGAGGGCACTTATAGTGATGAGCACTGGGTGTTGTGTGTAAGTGATAAATCACTGAATTCTGTACCTGAAACTAATATTACATTGTATGTTAACTAACTGGAATTTAAATAAAAACTTGAAAAAAATTCCTTCGGGAATGAAGATAAAATAAAGACATTTTCAGATAAGGAAAGTTAACAAAATTTGTCGCTAGTGGAACAGTTTTTCTTAACCCCCATGCCAGATTAGTGCCCATTGCCCTATCTCAGTCAGTGGCCACTATCTGGTGAAAAAATAGCATTTCTGGCCCATGTTTATGGGTTCAAGAATGACTAAATTGTTATTAAAAAGGAGGTCAATGGCATTATGCATTAAAAAAAAAAATGACCAAAGGAAGTTCTTCATACAGAAAGGTAATGACAATGAAAGAAAACTTGGAATATCAAGAATGAAGAAATACCAACAGAGTACATCTCCTTCTGAGTTTTAAAAATTATGCTTAGAAATATTTTTATGTTTTAAAACATTGCTATATTATTGAAAACAAAATTATATTGTCTGACGTGGTTCACAATGTACGTAAAGGAAATATTTAGGATAAGTTAATTATAAAGTGGGAGCATAATCGGACCAAAATGGACCTGTATTTCACTTGAAGGGGTAAGATGTCAATACTAGGAAGATGTGATAAGTTACATGTATATACTGTGATTCCTAGCGTACAAGTAAAAACAAAAAACAAAACAAAGCAAAAACCTATACAAAGATACCATTTATATCTGGCATTAACAATTTGCCCTCCAATTTCAGATAACCTTTCTTTGACCACTTCACAATAACACACAAACTGCAGTGTCTCAACACTTGCTTCAACCTTTTATGCCTTTCCTAGATTGTCAGTCTTGCTTGAATAGAATTCAAGAATTCTAGATCAATAGAAATTATCCAGTAAAACCAACAGAAACAAGACAGATTTTTATGAGATGTGCAAAGAAATGGGAAAAATTATGAGATGTGCAAAGAAATGGGAAAGTGTTAACTACACAGGCTAAAAAGCAAGCAAAAGAAACTGCTTTGAGGGAGCTCGGATGTTGGCTCAGCAGACAAAGACAAAAGCTCTAAAGGGCATTAATGTTGTCTGTTTTGCCCATTACAGTATCCCCAGAATGTAGAACAATGCCTGGCACGTAGCAGCTGCCTTGCTACATAACAGCTGACAAATATTAATCGAATGAATGAATGAACTTTGGCAAAAGAGATATAAATACTAAAACGGGAAATACGAAACTATCATTATTTGTAAACAATATGATTGTTTACATAAAAAATCCAAGATAATCAACTGAGAAACCATTAGAACCAATAAAAATAATTAAGCAAAGTGGCAAAATTCAAGAGCAACATACCTTTTTGTAATGATGTTTTTATATACCAGCAATAATCTGCTAGAAAATGTAATAAAGAAAAGATGCCAGGCACGATAATGCTCAGAACTTACAATTGCCTAGAGGGAGAAAACTAGCAATAAATGTATAAAATCTAGATGAAGAAAAATATAAAACTTTACTGACGGGCATAAAAGAATATCTGAATGAAGTGATAGAAATATTACGGTAAAATCAATATTGTAAAGACGCCAAGTACCTTAAAAAGTTTATAAATTTAATCTCAACCAAAATCCTAATGATATTTTAAACAGAATTCAACAAATTGATTCTAAAAATCCCTTGGGATGAATATTTATTGGAAAAAATAATTAAAAATCCCTTGGAAGCAAAAATGTACAAGAATAGCTGGAACAGTTTTGAAAAAGAACAATGGCAGGAGACTTGCCCTACCAGATAATCAAAATATACCAAAGAGGTGTAGTAATTAAAATGATGTGATAATGAAACAAAAATTGACAAGTAGATCAATAGATCAGAATAAAGAGTCCAAAATAGATACAAGGATATATAGGAATCCAGTTTTTGACAGGGGAGAAAGGATGAAGTACTCCATAAATGGTATTAAGAAAACTGGTTATCCATTTAAGGAAAATAAAATTATAACTTTACTGCACAACTTTTATAAATGTAAATTTCAGGTAGATTAATGGCCTGAATATAAAATATAAGATTATAAAAGGAAATATAGGAGAGTGTTTTAAGCCTTAAGGTAGGGTAGGCATAAGACAGAAAGATACAAGTAAATAAATTTGCATCAAAAACATAAGACAACTTTAAGACCAAAACATGAAAACAAAAGTACCTCATGATGGCCAAGGACTATCAGATTACCTAATATTTGTTATTTTGTGAGTTGAATATTAAAAATGATTTTGACCGATTTTGTTTTGTTTTGTGTTTTTGGGCAACAAAGAAACAATCTTTGCCTTATGTTTTAAGACAGCAATGCCTCTTTATTTTGGGCTATTTGAAAATTGCACTATTTTTATGGATAAAGAATCTTGTACAACAATTAATAAACAATTGTAGCATAGAATGGCTGAACGAGGAGCTTGGAAAACACTCTCCCTACAAAAAACAATGATAAAACTTAGATTATCAAAGACAACCCCTTAGGGGCTCTAGAAAGGTGACCAAAGGCATACAACAAGTTGAGAAGCATTAATTTAAGAAAAATGTGGAGCCTTGGTTAGAACGAAGGGAATTTGGCAAGCATCACAGGTAATCTGAAATTTCTGTACAGGCTGGAGAAAGCAACAGACTGGCAGGCCAACCAGAAATTTAATGGGGGGATCTGAGGAACAAGACAGGCAGAGTGGGCTTTCACAGATTCCTGGTGGCCTGTAAGGCTGTGAACTTGCACAAACCTGCACACTGCTCTGAAGACACCAGACAGGGCCCTAACTATCTATTTTTCCCAGGATGAATATGAGGTCTTGGCCACAAAGAAAATAAAAGCTTGGGTAGCCTTGTAAACTGCCTGAATGTCAAATGTGTTCCTCAAACCACACCCGATTGATTGGCAAAGGGTGGAAGTCTTAGTTAGCTAAAAGTGTTTAAGCACAACTTCTGATCAATTATAGTCTGACCATTAAGCTGTGCTTACTCAGTGGCAGCCTCTATGAAGCCAGGCTTAAAAATAAAAACAAGAATTAAAAAAAAAAAAAAAACTGAGCAGATATCAGCAGCTACACACTGCGGAGAGACAGACTCTACAAAATGCATCCAACAAGTCACTAAATAAATGAGCAGACAGCAATGACAATGGCTGCTGGGGGTAGGAATGACAATTCAGATTTGATACAATATATTATCTAAAATATTCAGTTTTCAGGGTGCCTGGGTGGCTCAGTTGGTTAGGCGACTGCCTTCGGCTCAGGTCATGATCCTGGAGTCCCGGGATCGAGTCCCGCATCGGGCTCCCTGCTCGGCAGGGAGTCTGCTTCTCCCTCTGACCCTCCCCCCTCTCATGTGCTCTCTCTCTCTCTCTCAAATAAATAAATAAAATCTTAAAAAAAATATTCAGTTTTCAAAAAAAATTATGAGATGTGCAAAGAAATGGGAAAGTGTTAACCACACAGGCTAAAAAGCAAGCAAAAGAAACTGCTTTGAGGGAGCTCGGATGTTGGCTCAGCAGACAAAGACTTCAAAACCCCTATTTTATCTCTCTCTCTCTATCTACCTATCACCAACTTATTTATATTTTATTTTAATTCCAGTGTAGTTAACATAGAGTGGTATATTAGTTTCAGATACACAGTATAGCGATTCAACAATTCCATTCATTAGTCAGTGCTCATCAAAATAAGTGGGCTCTTCATCCCCTTCGCCTTTTCACCCATCCCCCCACCTACCTCCCATCTGGTAGCCATCTGTTTGTTCTCTATAGTTAAGAGTCTGTTTTTTGGTTTATCTGATTTATTTTCCTTTGTTCATTTGTTTTGTTTCTTAATTCCCCATTTGAGTAAAATCATATGGTATTTGTTTTTCTGTGACTGGCTTATTTTGCTTAGTATTACACTCTCTAGCTCCAACCACGTTGTTGCAAATGGCAAGATTTCATTCTTTTTTTATGGCCGAATAATATTCCATTGTATGTATATACCACATCTTCTTTATCCATTCATCTATCAACGGACACTTGGGCTGCTTCCATAATTTGGCTATTGTAAATAATGCTGCTATAAACATAGGGGTACATTTATCCCTTCGAATTACTGTTTTTGTATTCTTTGGGTAAATACCCAGTAGTGTGATTGCTGGATAGTAGGGCAGTTCTATTTTAAACTTTTTGAGGAACCTCCATACTATTTTCCACAGTATGGAGGAACAGTGGTGGCTGCACCACCTTCCATTCCCACCAGCAGTGCATGAGGATTCCTTTTTCTCCACATCCTCGCTAACACTTGTTCTTTCTTGAGTTTTTGATTTAGCCATTCTGACAGGTATGAGGAGATATCTTATTGTAGTTTTTTTTAAAAAGATTTTATTTATTTTTTTGACAGAGAGAGAGAGACAGCAAGAGAGGGAACACAAGCAAGGAGCAAGGGGGAGTGGGAGAGGGAGAAGCAGGTTTCCCGCGAAGCAGGGAGCCCGATGCGGGGCTCGATCCCAGGACCCTGAGATCATGACCTGAGCCGAAGGCAGATGCTTAACGACTGAGCCACCCAGGCGCCCCTATCTTAATGTAGTTTTGTTTTGCATGTTCCTGATGATGAGTGATGTTGAGCATCTTCTTATGTGTCTGTTTGCCACCTGGATGTCTTCTTTGGAGAAATGTCTGTTCATGTCCTCTGCCCATTTTTAAACTGGACTATTTTTGTGTGTGTGTGTTGAGTTGGATCAGTTCTTTATATATTTTGGATACTAACCCTGTATCAGATATGTCATTTGCAAATATCTTCTCTCATTCAACAGGTTATCTATTAGTTGTGTTGGTTGTTTTCTTTGCTGTGCTGAAACTTTTTATTTTGACATAGTCCCAATACTTTATTTTTACTTTTGTTTCCCTTGCCTCAGGAGACATGCCTCGTAAGAAGTTGCTGTGGCCTATGTCAAAGAGGTTACTGCTTGTGGTCTCCTCTAGGATTTTTACGATTTCCTAACATTTAGGGCCTTAATCCATTTTGAATTTATTTTTGTGTATAGTGTAAGAAAGTGGTCCAGTTTCATTCTTTTGCATGTTGCTGTCCAGTTTTCCCAACACCATTTGTTGAAGAGACTGTCTTTTTCCCATGGGATATTCTTTCCTGCTTTGTCAAAGATTCATTGACCATATAGTTGTAGGTTAATTTCTGAGTTTTCTATTCTGTTCTATTGATCTAGGTGTCTATTTTTGTTCCAGTACCATACTGTTTTGATCACTACAGCTTTGTAATATAACTTGAAGTCTGGAATTGTGATGCCTGCAGCTTCCCTTTTCTTTTTTAAGGTTGCTTTGGCTATCCGGGGTCTTTTGTGGTTCCATACAAATTTTAGGATTGTTTGTTCTAGCTCTGTGAAAAATGCTGTTGCTATTTTGATAGGGATTGCATTAAATGTGTAGATTGCTTTGGGTAGAGTGAACATTTTAACAGCATTTTTTCTTCTGGTCCATGAGCATGGAATGTCTTTTCATTTTGTGTGTCATCTTTAATTTCTTTCATCAGTGTTTTATAGTTTTCAGAGTACAGGTCTTTTACCTCTTTGGTTAGGTTTATTCCTAGGTATTTTAGTATTTTTGATGCAGTTGTAAATGGCATTGCTTCCTAAATTTTACTTTCTGCTGCTTTTTTATTAGTGTAGAAATGCAATGGATTTCTGTATATTGAACTTGTATCATGCAACCTTCCTGAATTCATTTATCAGTTGTGGTATTTTTTTTCTGGAGTCTTTAGGGTTTTCTCTATATAGTATTATGTCATCTGCAAATAGTGACAGTTTTCTTTCTTCCTTACCAATTTGGATGCCTTTTATTTCTTTTTCTTGTCTGATTGCTGTGGCTAGTGCTTCCAGTACTATGTTGAATAACAGTGGTGAGAGTGGACATCCTTATCTTGTTCCTGACCTTAGGGGAAAGGACTTCAGTATTTTCCCATTGAGTATGATGTTAGCTGTGGGTTTTTCATATAAGGCCTTTATTATGTTGAGGTACGTTCCCTGTAGACCTACTTTGTTGAGTGTTTTTATCACGAATGATGCTGTACTTTATCAAATGCTTTTTCTGCATATTGAAATGATCACATGGTGTTTATCATTTCTCTGATTGATGTAATGTATCACTTTGATTGATTTGCAAATATTGAACTACACTTGCATCCCAGGAATAAATCCCACTTTATTGTGGTGAATTATTTTTTAATTAAAAAATTTTTTTTCATTGTAAAAAAGGTGGTTTTATTAAAACATGGGGACCAGATTCATGGGCAGAAAGAGCTGCTGTGAATGATTTTTTTAAGTGTATTGTTGGATTCTGTTTACTAATATTTTGTTGAGGATTTTTGCATCTATGTTCATCAGAGATATTTGCCTTTAGTTCTCTTTTTTGTAATGTCTTTATCTGGTTTTGGTATTAAGATAATGCTGGCTTCATAGCATGAGTTAGGAAGTTTTCCTTCCTCTTCTATTTTTTGGAAAAGTTTGAGAAGAATAGGTATTACATCTTCTTTTAATGTTTTGTAGAGTTCACTTGTGAAGCCTTCAAGTCATGAACTTTTGCTTCTTGGGACTTTTTAAATTACTGATTCAATTCCATTGCTGGTACTCTGTTCAAATTTTCTATTTCTTCCTGCTTTGGTTTTGTTAAGTTGCATTTTTTTAGGAATTTATCCATTTCTTCTAGGTTGGCCAATTTGTTGGCATATAATTTTCGATAATATTGTCTTACAAGTGTTTGTAGTTCTGTGTTGTTGGTCATTATTTCTCCTCTTTCACTTCTGATTTTGTTTATTTGAGTCTGCTCTCTCTTTTTATGAGTCTGACTAGAGATTTATCAATTTTGTTGATCTTTTCAAAGAAGCAGCTTCTGGTTTCATTGATCTGTTCTATTGTGTTTATAGTTTCTATATCATTTATTTCTGCTCCAATCTCTATTATTTCCTTTCTTCTGCTTGTTTGGGGTTTTGTTTGTTCTTCTTCAAAGCAGCTGCTTTAAATATGTTCAAGGAACCAGTAGAAACCATATTTAAAGAATTAAAGAAAATATGATGACAATGTCTCATCAAATAAAGAATATCAATGAAAAGGTAGAAATTATATATATGTATGTATGTATGAAACAATGGAAATTCTGGAGTTGAAAACGACAATATTTGAAATGGAAAGTTCACTAGAGGGCCTAAAGAGTAGATGTGAGCTGGCAGAAGAAAGAATCTGTGAATTTGAAGATAGACTGATAGAGATTATGCAATCTGAAGAACAAAGAAGATTGCCCCCAATATTCCTACCTCTGATGTACACCCCTCATATCGTCCTCTTTCCTTGAGTACAAGCAGAACATGTAAACATGATGGGGTATCACTCCTATAATTAGGTTAGTCTATATGGCAAAATTAAGGAATTTTGCCACTGTAATTAAGGTCCCTATTCAGTTGACTTTGGATTAATAAAAATGGAGATTGTCCTGGGTTGGTCTTGCCTTGTTAGATGAGTCCTTAAAAGAGATAATCCAATATTGGCGTTGAGGAAGTAAGCTGCTATCTTGTGAGAGGGCCTGTGGAGAGGGCCTATTAAAGATGGCTCCTAAGAACTGAGAATAGTCCCTGGCAGACAGCTAGGAAGAAAACAGGATCATTGGCTCTACAATGGAAAGGAAATATATTCTGCCAGCAACCAGTTTGCTTGAAAGAAGACCCTGAGCCTTAGATGAGATCATAGCCCCAACCAATGCATTGATTACAGCCTGGTGAGACCCTGAGCAGAGACCCAGTTAGCCTGTACCCAGAGTCTTGACCCTCAGAAACCATGAGACAATATATAGGTGTTGTTTTGACCTACTACATTTGTGGTAATTTGTTACAAAAGAATAGAAAATACAGCCTTGGGCTTAGGTCTTTTTTAAAAAGATTTTATTTATTTATTAGACAGAGAGAGAGAGAGAGAGCACAAGCAGGAGGTGTAGCAGGCAGAGGGAGAGGGAGAAGCAGGCTCCCCGTGGAGCAAGGAGCCCAAAGCGGGGCTCGATCCCAGGACCCTGGGATCATGACCTGAGCTGAAGGCAGACGCTTAACCGACTGAGCCACCCAGGTGCCCCAAACTTAGATCTTTCTTATATTTAGTCCACACACTTCACCACTGCACTATACAGCAAAGTTCAGAACCTGGGTGTTCATGTGCTACAAAGGCCTATAGGCATTTTTTTTGTTTGGTTCAGAAAATATTTTAAAACATTTTCTAAAATTAGCTGCTGATGTTTAAAAAGTAGATTTCACATATAAGTTCACATTTCTGCCTTCCCTTGAAAAGTTGGAAGACATGACATCATTGGGCCCATATTGTCACTTAGCAACAACTAGCTTGGAGATGAAGAGTTCTTGCCTTGTTTAGACAGGGCCTGAGCCCTGTAGTTCAGCACAGGCTGGCTCTACCTAATTGGCATCATTCATTTAGGTTACCTACTTGGCCCCAGTTAGGCATTTGAGTGTGTAAGTCCTAATATATAACTTCTAAGCTAATAACTGATTGCCTCAGTTTTGCTTCCAGTGTAATCACTTTTTCCATTAGCTCTCTATCTGAAACAGTGCTACAAGACTTTGGATTATGAATCCTTTAGGAATGAATGCCCAGATCAAAATTATGCATATATTATGGATTAAATTAAGTTTGGTAGAGACTGGGAAACTCGTCTTTTCATCAAACTTCTCAGTGTAAGATTTCTATTTGAAAAAAAACATTCTTTTGGAATGTAAGGTAAAACCAGCAGTATGTTTTATTTTGTTTTTCTTTTCTACTGTAGGCTGTAGGGGGAAAAAAAGCTTGAGGGCCTTTCTACCTAGAAAGGAAAGTTCCACTGACATAGTGATTTTCAAGGAATGAATGCTTAAGTTTCTGAGATTGTTGTAAAATAACACAAAATATAAAGCACATTTTGGATGATGGCGTAAGTCATGCCAATTGTGGCAACTGATGATTTTATTTTTGCTTTATTTAGATTTCTATTAAAATTAATACAAATGACTTGCATGAAGTTTAACACATGATCTTTGGACCTAGTTGTAAACAAGTCTTTCAGAAAAAAACGCATGACTAATACAAAATATTTGTGTGTGTATACACATACCATAGCTAACTTGGAATAGAATTTTATATATGTATTCAGATTTAGAACTTGTTTTGAGTTTTAGGATTTATAAAAGGTTGAAAATGTTTTACTGTTTATATTAAATGTTTTACCGTGCTAAAAATTACTCCTACAAATCAATACGAGAATACCAATATCCTAATGAAAAAGTGAACAAAATATGAATTAGAAGTTCACCAAGTAGGAAATAAAAATGACAAAGGGAATATGAAAACATGTTCAATTTTTTTTTTAAAGATTTTATTTATTTATTCGACAGATAGCGAGAGAGGGAACACAAGCAGGGGGGGTGGGAGAGGGAGAAACAGGCTCCCCGCGGAGCAGGGAGCCCGATGTGGGGCTCGATCCCAGGACCCTGGGACCATGACCCGAGCCGAAGGCAGATGCCTAACCGACTGAGCCACTCAGGCGCCCCAACATGCTCAATTTTAATAGTGATGAGTGAAAGTCAAGATAAAAACAATGAGATTCCCCATTAGGTTTTCAATATGATTGCTAATATCAAGTACTGGTGGTAAAGAGAAGTGGATATCATGCATCGCTGGGGGGTGTGTAAATTGGAGCCATCCTGAAGTGCAACTTAGCAGAAACTATTAAATTTTATGAGAATGTATTTATGCATTACTTGTGGGGAAAAAACTTCTAAAATAAAGAACTGATTCTTCTCTGTTTCTTCAAACATTCCCTTTGGCCATAGTGGTAGGTTCAGAAATATGATCTTAGCCCTGGCCTAAGTCAGTTAACACCTAACAGTCACTTGGCCACAGTGATTGATTCAGGAGTGGGGATAGGACATAAACTGGTTCAAATCAGAACTTCTGCTGGGGATGTGGGTGGGACATAAACTCTCTCTTCTAGCCATGAAGAAGGAAACATAGCTTTGGGAGCTGCTAACAACTCTCTTAGGACTATTAGGGAGCAGCCTTCCTGGAAATGGAGTCAATGTTAAGGAAGCATTGACTTACTTAGACTTATCTTAAGCCAGCTGTACCTTTGTTCCTATGAGCCATACATTTTCCTATTTTGTTTAAACTAGTTTCAGTTTTTCTGTTACTTGCAACTGGAAGTATCTTGACTGATACAGTAATCCTTGACCAATTTCAGTTATCAAGGTCTGTGACAGATCTTGTGGATTGATTCACTCAACAACCATTCCAAGCCCCTCATTGTGTCCCTTCCTGTATTTCAGAGGTTTGAAAGCTCAAACCTTTGTCTCCCATACTTTCTAGCAGCTGGGTTTCTGGATGTGACTTAAGATCTGCTAATTAGAACTAGCTCAAGACTTGAATTTGGATGTGAGTTTAGTGGCGAGAGAGGCAGGACTCAAAATCAAACATTTACTGGTGCAGATCACAGCAGAGATGGTGCAAACTGGGAACTAGCTGCTATGGGGGTAGCTCCCCAGTTCGACAGGCAGCTTCCTGATCAAAGCCGGAGTAGCAGCCACATAGATGGCCCAGTTCTGTTTTGTGAATTTGGGGAACATTCCTGGAAGCTCTACCTAGATCTTTTTTCTTCACCCCACCAATGATTCTATAAGCCATCACTCAAAAATAAATCTCTTTCTGCTGAAATTAGCTGGAGAAGATTCTGGTCTTTGAAAAGAAACTCTAATCATATAGGACCCAGGGTTGTGAGAGCCAGACTATGTTGCAGAAATAAACCAAAAAGCTAAAAAAAAAAAAAAAAAAAAGTGTGCCTGTTTCTAGACATTTGCAGTTGTCTCTACCCCCACCACCTGAAACTAGGATTTTTTATATCCTGGCTGGGGAAGTCCTAACTGGTCTGGTATTTTAGGAATAACTTCTGTATAGTTCCAATATCCCCCTCCCTTTGCTTGTACTTTCCTCTCAACCTCCACCCTCAATGGTTTAACAGACTCCTTGGTTGAGGATCATCTATTATAGTTACCCGCAAAGAGAATTAGAGAGGAAGGAGGACCCAGGAGGATGCCTCTGGAATCTGAATGTTCTCAAGCATTGATCAGACTCAACAAATGTCAGCTCTGCTTGGCTAGAAAAGATGATGCTAAACAGTTACTTACAGGAACCATCAATGTAGAAGGTTTAGTAAATGACTCACACAGACCAATTTTCCCTGCCAGAAACTCAGCATTTGATTATGCTTTCAATTTAGATTTTGCTTCTTTGTACTCCAGGTTAGGGTACACAGTGGGAAGTCAATACATGTATCTTAGATAACTGAATTGTATACCAGCTCAATGTTCTAGGTTGATGGGGTTGCTCAAAACACATGATGCCAGTTGGACAGAGCCAGACTCTGGATTTAGCCAATATAGCTAGTCTTATAAGGCAGTTGTAAGAACAAGGCCATGAGGGAAGGATGACTTTGATTACCCCAATAAAAGCCCATCGTTCATTCAACAAATATTTACCAAATGTCAACCACAAAGTATTGATGATGCCGAAATGAACAACACACATTTTTTCTCACAAGGAGTTCAGTCCAGTATTGGGAGACACACACCTAATTCCAATTCATTTTGATCAGCACTGAGATTCACAAAGTGCAGTGGAAAGCAACCATTAACTCTACCTGAAAGAGGAATAAGAGTCAAAAGACATGGGTCTGAACCAGAAGGCTTGCCAATATTGTGTCTGGTAATGTGATGTCATTCACCCAGGGCAATAATGGGTTATCCACATAAACAGGTGCCTAGGGCACCAACAAAGCAGAGGTATCACAAAAATTTAAATCAATTTTACATTATATATAAAACATAGAAAAATCAGAAATTGGTTATATTTTATTCCATTTACTTAATGGTTTAGTATCATTTTATTTTGAATTATATATAGGGTGGGAAGTGAGGGCCATAACTTTTCCTAAAATATATGTATTATAAAAACTAATAGATAAATATAAAATGCATAAAATATATGTGTACAGCTAAAAGTCATTATAGAGTAAACATCATGGGACCACCACTCAGGCAGGGAATAGAATATTGCTGGCGGCATCCCAGGAACACCACTTAGGATGGCCAACTGCTTGGTTTGCCTTGGACTGTTCTAGTTTTAGCACTGAAAGTCCTGAATCCCAGGAAACCCCTCCCTTGGATGTGAAAAGTCTCAGTTTTTAGTGATGGGTACAGAAGATTGGAGAGGGAGAATACAAAACCCATATGGTGACCCCCCCAAAACAGGAGATGAAAACAACACAGTTTTTAGTGTGAAATGGATATGGTGCAGATTATCTGCCTTCTGTAGATGTGGCTGTTTTTTTCCCCTGACTGCTGATCAGGGCAACTGTGATTTTTGGTCCATAGTAATGGGTTATTCCTTGCTGAAGGACTCTGAATGATGCCACTTCAGTATGGAACTTAAGTGTGTTGTAATTGTGAGCATTAACAGTCTTTGACTTTGCCTGTGTATCTACTGTTGTGATTTGTATTGAAATCATGTTGGTTTTGCCTTTAACATCATGAAGAGTGTCACGATGCATCTCAATCTGCTTGGGATACCATGACAAAATACTACAGACTAAGTGGCTTAAACAACAGAAATTTATTTTCTCACAGTTCTGGAGGCTGGAAGGTGTAAGCAGGTTTGGTTTCTTCTGAGGCCTTTCTCCTTGGCTTGTAAATGGCAGCCTTCTTGTTGTGTCCTCACAAGGCCTTTTCTTTGTGTTCACACACTCATGGTGTGTCTCTGTGTGTCCAAATTTCCTCTTGTTATAAGGACACAGTCATATTGGATTAGGGCCCATCCTAACAGCCTCAGTTTAACTTAACCACCTCTTTAAAGGCCTACCTCCAAATACAGTCACATTCTGAGGTACTGGGGGTTAGGTCTTCAACATCTGAGTTTTGGAGGGACACAATTCAGCCCAGAACTCCATGTTTTGTAAGAATGCAGATGAGGAAAATGAGAACCATTACAATATCAATGCCAGAGTCACTGAAGAAGAAGGCTAAACTACTGGGTTATTTTAATGATGGATGAAGACCACGTACAACTGGATTAGGGAGGTAAATAACCCAAACAGAACCTACCGCACAACATAGAGAAAAAAATTTGTGATCGGGCCTGGTAGAGAAGGATACGTGAAAGCACATATGGAGACTAAATCTCATAAGCCTGGGATGAGACTGGTAAGTACTTCTAAATCAATAAAAAGTCTTCCCCCAAAGATGCTGATGCTCAGTTGCCAACAGTGGTTACCGAATTAGCTTGGGCATGCCACCCAAGTGAACATGTCATTCCCTAGATTGCTTCACGAAACTGATGAAAGTTACATTTCCTGATTTCATTGGTTGCAACTAAAATGTCCTGTAGGTGAATGAAAGGGGGAAATTTTGATAACAGATATTGGTCCCTTACAGCATAGAGCTGATTCTGTCAGATGGTACCAATGATCATGCTTTCTACGGTATACCAAGTGATGTGCCTGATTGTAGCAAGAAAAAAGAAAAAGTGTTCCCCCTAGCTATTAGGTACTTTGATTTTTATAAAGTGGAGTCTTGTATTATCTTCTTGATTTCTATGAAGATGCTAATGAAATTACAGAAAACATGAAGCAAAGCAACCTAGATGTTGCTCATCTATGTGCATATTCAGCAGACAGTACAAATGTAAATTTTGAAATTCCATTCAGTCTATAAACTTTGTACTAAAGAAAATGGAAAGTTCTTACCTGTTAAATGTCCTGCACACCTTGTACACAACACTGATTAAGAGGAGTGTGTTTGCTTGCCTGTAAAATTAAAGCTTACGTAATGAAAGTTTTGGGTCCTTTTCAATTTCTTCAAAACTTGCAGAAGTACGTAAGGGAGATTTTTACTTTATAGAAATGGAGGTAGATCACCTCCTTAGATATGTGCCTACAAGATGCCTATCATTGTTGCTGGCCATGGAGAGCATGTTAAAATGTCACCCTGTCATAAAACGATAATTTCAAAATGCAGGACAGGAAGAACATCCTTTCCTAACTTGGAAATACATTGAGAATAGGAATGGAGCAAAGGATTATAGTGAAACAGAAATTTATCTGCTGTTTCTCTGAAACTGTTTGAAGACCTTTGGAGAGGTCACATGAAGCCTAGAAAAGGATGAACTGACTGCACCTGGGCTGCTGGATGTTATGTGTACATTGCAACAAAAATTCATATGGCAAAAAAATGCCTCAGCTTTTGAAAGAAGAGTACTCCGGAACTTAAAAATAAAAATGTTCCCAGGAAAGCATGGCCACATTAAACAGAACTTCCTCAATTTCTTTTTTTTTAATTGAAGTATAATTAACATACAATGTTATATTAGTTTCAGGTGTACCGTATAGTGATTTGACAATTCTATACGTTACTCAGTGCTCGCTAAGATAAGTGTAGTCACCATCTGTCATCATACCACATTATTACTATATTATTGACTATATTCCCTGTGCTGTACTTTTCATCTCCATGACTTATTTATTTTATAACTGGAAGTTTGTACTCTTAATCCCCTTCACCTTCTCCATTTCTTAAACTGTAGCTTATTTGGAATCCAACTTCAATTTCACAAGTTCATATTACCTTGGTGCTTTAGAATCATTTTTCCTGAGAAAGAGAGGTTTTACTTATGACATCTACTTTGCTTCAGAGTATTTAAAAATGATTGGCACGTTAAGATGTGGATAGCTTATATATGAATTTAAAGATGGCAAAGACCAGGTTGACAAATAGCTGGTTTACCAAAACAAATTTTTCAGTCCTTACACTCTGTAAGTCTTTTTTTTAAAAAAGATTTTATGTATTTATTTGAGAGAGAGAGAGCACGTGCACACGAGTTGAGGGTGGTGGGGCAGAAGGAGGGGGAGAAGCAAACTCCCTGCTGGGTAGGGACCCTGACACCACACGGGGCTTGATCCCTGGCAGACACTTAACCGACTGAGCCACCCAGGCGCCCCTCTAGAAGTCTTAATTTGGTTTTGACCTAGAGTGTGACAAGTGGAGGGTGAAGTGTGTGTTGAAATTTGTCTGGCTGGTAATCTCAGGAGGCGACTTTATGCCCCTCTCTAGGGAGAGTCCTAGTTATGAGGGGGAAAACCAGGAGCTGGGAATCACTACTCACAGCCTTGGGTTCTGCTACTCTTCATCTGAGCTAACCTCTGAACTTCTGTGGATTCCATTCCCATATATTAGTCAAAAGCAGATCCTTACTTCCCTCTGAGAGTAGTAGCAAGGGCTCAGAAATGTAGAAAAACATGGGGAGGGAGTAACAAAGTCACTACTCTCCCTTGCTCTTGACCTCTTCCTCCTGGAGTAATATTTTGTCTGCTTTGAGAATCACTAGACATTTATTCAACAAGTCTGAAGTGGGGTGAGAGATTTTTTTTTTTACTCCTTAAAAATCAAAGTTCTCATTGGGGAAGGGGCCAAGTGTTTGTGTGTTTGCCTGTAAGGAGTGGGAAGAATGAGGTGGTTGAAGTTGGTGATTAATGAGGACCTAGTTTTCATAAGAGGGTACCCAGGTTAGCTAATAGGAGAGTGGGTTAGTTTCTTGGGTTCTTCCTCCAGGAGGGAAATAAATTCCAACTTCAGAGGAAACCCACAACTCCTTGGAACCAAGTCAAAACATAGCTCTGGGCCCAAGCAGAAAGCCCTCCTTGCTGGCAGTTCCTTCCTCTAAGCTGTTGACCTTTGACTCCATAGCAAGGGGCAAATAGAACGCTTTTGATATTTTGCTGCTCGGGAATTGTTCTTTCCTCAGCTGTCTGTTGCAGACTATGAAGTGGAGAGGGGCACTGGCTGGGAGATCAGGAGACCGAGCTTTTCACTCACTCACTCACTCACTCACTCCCCACCTAACCCCATCCCTTTCCCCTGCCTTGCTAAGAGACAGAGCTGCAAAATGGGGCGGATAATACACACTTCACTGGGTTGTCGGGAAGATGAACTGTGAGTGTAAGTGAGGCACCCCCCCTCCAGATGCTCAATGTCTGTCGGCTCTGTGGGAATCAATGGTTGCCAGGCCCCAGCTCTTGAAAACCAAGACGTTTGCCCTCCTTCCCATCCACAATGAAAACAACAGAAAACATCACTTTACTTATATCAACACCTCGTAACCCTTACAACAACCTTAATTAGGAACTATTATCGCCCACTTATAAGGAACCCATAACATGGAACTTGAGGCAGAGAGGGAAAGAAATTCCCTAGAGTCACACAACTAGTAAGTGATGGAGTCGCTATTTGAACACAGGTAGTCTGGCTGCACTGTCTGGTCTCTGGGAGGATCCTGGGCTGAATGTACCTTCTGCTTTCACCCATGTCTGCAGAATTCACTCCCAGGATGTGGCAGCACACAGTGTTCCCGCCTCAGGAGTGGGAGCATACAGGCTGCCCCGAGGCCCTCTTCTGCCTGCTGGTCCTTTCCGGGCAAGACAAACAAGCTTAGCCCCATTCCTACTACTGCCTACTCACTAGGTCACAGCTAAGCCAAGGTCTGGGCCCTGCCCCTGCCCAAATTCACATTTGGGACATGGGGAGGGAACCTCTGAAATCCAGGTTCTTTGGGAGGAAAGCACAGAGGGAGTGAGGTTATGGCTGGGGCTAACGAGCCCCAAGAATACAATGATCAGCCTCTGCCTTTGCCAGATCCTCCCAGCTCCCTTCACCCAGAAAATGGACAGGCAGGTGGCAAAGGCAACCTGCAGCACCAAAATGACTTTGGTCACTGCGGTGAACCCTGTGGAATGGCACAACTCTGCCCTCCCTCCTCCAGCAGGCCTCAAAGCTGCCTCCTCCTGCCCCTTGGCAGTGTCCAGCCTGCAGGCAGATGTGGGACCCAGAATAGCTCTTTTTTTGTTGTTGTTGTTTTTAAAGATTTTCTTTATTTATTTGAGAGAGACAGAATGAAAGACAGGGGGTAGGGGCAGAGGGAGAAACAGACTCCCTGCCGAGCAGGGACCCCGATGCGGGACTCGATCCAGGGACTCCAGGATCATGACCTGAGCCGAAGGAAGTCGCCCAACCAACTGAGCCACCCAGGCGCCCCAGAATAGCTCTTTTTTTAAGAGAGACAGAGAAGGAGGGAGGGGCAGAGGGCAGAGGGAGAGAGAGAATCTTTAAGTAGGCTCCATGCCCAGCACGTAGCCCGATGTGTGGCTCAATCCCACGACCCTGAGATCAGGACCTGAGCCGAAATCAAGAGTTGGACGCTTAACTGACTGAGCCACCCGGGTGCACCCCCCTGCCCCCGCCCATAATACTTTCGGCAGCCAGCCACCATAGGAGGGAGCAAAGGCACCCTGGCACAGTGGCCCCAGGGAGTATTTGTCCTTTCCTTCGGTCTACTCCCCACACAAAGGTAGAAAGGGAAAATGAGGGGGGTGGGGGAGGAGGATTGGTGACAGAGTCTCTTCTTGACCAAACTTCAGTCAGGCTTCTCTTAACTACCTTCTCAACTAGGCTCTGACTTTTGAGCTTCTGTGTTTGTCTCTGCATTGTCTAATTTTAGCAAAAATTTACTAAGTCCATTAGGCAGAATCGCCCATTCTTCTTTTTTTTTAAAGATTTTATTTATTTATTTGTCAGAGAGAGAGCACAAGCGGGGGGTGGGGGGAGCGGCAGGTAGAGGGAGAAGCAGGCTCCCCGCTGAGCAGGGAGCCCGATTCGGAACTTGATCCCAGGACCCTGGGATCATGGCCTGAGCCAAAGGCAGATGCCCAATTGACTGAGCCACCCAGGCGTCCTGAAGAATCCCCCATTCTTGTTATCTGGTTACCCTTGATATCTGATTGGGTTCCTCATCCTTAGGTGATGTCTGATCACCCTGGCCTGCCTTCAGCAAGAACCCTGCTTCTAGTGATAAAATAAATAAGTCACAGGGATGAGAAGTACAGAATAGGAAATATTGTCAATAATATTATAAAACTTGGTATGATGACATTTTATAATGTATAGAATCATTGAATCACTGTGTTATACATCTGAAACTAACATAATATTGTATGTCAACTGTACTTCATCCTGTTAGGTCAGTTTAGCCAGAATCCCCTCTTTACCCCCATCACTACCACCACCCCACCAACCCTGCCTCTGGGCTACAAATTCCCACTTTTCCTTGTTGTATTCCAAGTTGACCCCAATCTGTCTCCTCTACTATAAAACCCCATTGTAGTAGTACCCCTGCATAAATTCTGCCTTACTGTCTTTAATAAGTGTCATGAATAATTTTTTCCTTCACCAGTGGCATGATTGTTCCAAGATGAGGAATTGAAATTACCAGGCACAGAGTGAGACTTTCCTTACAAAGAGCACCATTTAATAAAAGTTTTATATAGTAAAATAATTTTTAACAACTGCCTGGAGAAGCTTTGCTAGCCAGCTAGCTACATATAGCCAGCTCCCCTTGGACCCCTTTTATGGGCTGCCAGGCTTCTTGAAAACCCAGAAACCAGGCTGGGTCTTTTCTCCACATGTCCAGCTCTTTCTATCTGAAGCTCTTTCTGTTCTTACTATACCATCTTCTTGACTGCAAGATCCACCTTGTGCACTTTCCTACCAGATATGGATCTCAGTCAAGTGATGACAAGAAGATCAAGGAACTTGTGTCCAGACTACATAAATAACTCTTAAAGCTCAACAATAAAATAATCTAATCAAAACATGGGCAAAGAATTTGAATATGCAATTCTCTAAGTGAGATGTACAAATGGCCAAAAAGCAAATGAAAAGATACTCAAACATCATTAGTTATCAAGGAAATGCTACCAATTAAATTCAGAATGAGATACTACTTCACATCTAGTAGGATGGCTAGAACCAAAAAATCAGGTAACAGGTATTGCTATAGAAGATGTGGAGAAATAGGAACCCTCATACACTGCCGGTGGGAACATAAAATGGTGTAGCCACTTTGGAAAATAGTCTGATGGTTCCTCAAATGATTAGACATAGAATTACTATATGACTTGGAAATTCCACTCTTAGGTATATACCCAAATGAAATGAAAGCATGGGCCCAGAGAGAAACTTGTACACAAATACTTCTAACAACATTGTTCACAATAGCATAAAGTGGAAACAACGCAAATGTCCATCAGCAGACAAATGGATAAACAAGAGGGGTATATTCATACAATGCAGTATTATTCAGTTGTAAAAAGGAACAAAGTATTGATGCATATGTGACAACATGGATGATCCTTGAAAACATTATGTTAAGTGAAGATAGCCAGTCACAGAAGACCACATACTATATGAGTCCATTCATATGGAAGTTCAGAATATGGAAATCTATAGAGAAAGAAAGTAAGTTCCTGTTGCTTAGGGCTGGATAAGGGGATGAGGGAATATGGGGATGATAGTTAAATGGTTTCTCCTTGAGGTGATGAAAATGTTCTAAAATTGACTGTGATGGTTACCACAATTTTTTTTTATCCATTCACCATTGATGGACACTTAGGTTGCTTCCATATCTTGGCTACTATAAATAATGCTGCAGTGAACATGGGGGTGCATATATCTTTTTAAGTTAGTGTTTTTATTTTCTTTGGATAAATACCCAGAAGTGGAATTGAGGAATCACATGGTAGTTCTAATGTTAATTTTTTTAAAACTTCAAAAAAATTTAATTCCAGTATAGTTTACATACAGTGTTATATTAGTTTTAGGTGTAGAATATAGTGATTCAACACTTCCACACATCACCCAGTGCTCATCATATAAGTGCATTCCTTAATCTCTGTTACCTATTTCACTGACCCTCCCACCTACCTTCCCTCTGGTAACCATCAGTTTATTTTCTATAGTCAAGAGTCTGTTTCTTGGCTTGTTTCTCTCTTTTTCTTTGCTCATTTGTTTTGTTCTTTAAATTCCATGTATGAGTGAAATCATATGGTATTTGTCTTTCCCTGACTGACGTATTTCACTTAGCATTATACTCTCTAGCTCCATCCATGTAATTACAAATGGCAAGATTTCATTCTTTTTTATGGCTGAATTTTCATTTTGGGGGGAACCTCCATGCTGTTTTCCATAGTGGTATGTTATATAAAATAGAATATTACTCAGCCATATAAAGGAGTGAAATCTTGTCATTTGCAACAACATGGATGGACCTGAAGGGCCTTATGCTAAGTGAAACAAGTCAGACAGAGAAAGACAAATACCATATGATTGCTCTTACATGTGGAATATATAAAATAAAGAAATGCATACATGCATACATAAAACCAAGCTCATAGATAAAGAACAGATTGGTGGTTGCCGGAGGCGGGGGTTGGGGGATGGGAGAAATGAGTGAACTGTTTTTGTTTTTGTTCTAAGTTTAAATAAATTTGATTTAAAAAAAATACGGGAAAACTGGGTGAAGAGTATACATGAGCTGTTGGTACTATCTTTGCAACTTCTATGTAAATCTAAAATTATTCCAAGATAAAGAGTTTATTAAAAATAAAAAGAGGAGGGGTGCCTGGCTGGCTCAGTCAGAGGAGCATGCAACTCTTCATCTCAGGGTCAGGAGTTCGAGCCCCATGTGGGATGTAGAGATTACTTAAATAAATAAAACTTAAAAAAAAAAAAAAGAGGAATAGTCTCAAGATTCCTTTAACAGGATCTAAAGGATCTTAATTCAACCATCTCTCCAGGACTTTTGTAGAGAGCGGCACTAGAGCATAATGGTTAAGAGTTGACTGAGTCCTAGTTCTGCTGCTTATTAGCCATGTGACCATGAGTGAATGACTTAACCACCTCCGTGCCTCAGTTTACTCAGCTCTAAAACGAGGATAATAATAGCACTTACCTCATAGGTATTTGATAGTGAGGTTGATATTTGTTAACGAGTTAATATTTTAAAGCCCTTAGAACAACGCCTAGCACTAGTCAAAGTTATTTAAGCGTTTGTTAAATAAAATATAAAGTAATACTGCCACAGAAACTTCTAGAAAGGCTCTACCTATGCAACAGCCCACCACATACCTCCATACACATCCGTTTGGTTCATATAATTTATCCAGAATACAATTTAGGGCTGTTTCTGAAACTATCAACCTGTGAGGTAGCCTTCACAATCCCCAAAAAGGTGACCAGAGAAGCTACTTTAGAATCACAGGCTGCCTTAGGGACCTCAGATGGAGGTTGGCAGCTAATTATAGGTGATGGTGTGTCGGGGAGCAACGTACTAGACACTGATGTGCCCTAGGCAGCATTTGTGTTCCTTCCTCCTCATGTTCGCTCGGGTTGCTTTCTTCTTCCAATGCTCTCCCCACTCACTCTCTGATTAATTAAGACCTTTATTTCTTTAATGCCCAAGTTAAATCCTACCTCAGCTATGAGGCCTCGTGGGCCTGCTGCAGTCTTTCCTCTGAACTCAAACAGTGCTAGCTGGTGCCTTCATGTGGCTGAGAGAACACGCCGTCTTATGCGTTTCTTTCTCTCCTCTCTCATAGCAGAAATACCTCCAGGGCAGACACTGCCCTTGTACCCCTCACAGGAAGCCTCCCCCTGGGAAGGGAAGCAATAATTAGTATTCAAGACAAAATAGAAAGTCCACTCCTCCCTTCATTCAGCACAGACTTACTCACGGAGCCCTGTGCTTGGGGCAGAGGATCTGGAGGATGAAAGAGTGGAGTCATTGTCCTCAGGAAGCCAATCTTGGATCAAAACTTTACACACCAGATTCACAATAGCATTTGCCTCTGGTGGGGGTAGGGCAAATGGGGCAGGGGAGGCAACAAACGAGGCATTGTTTGACTTTCTCAGCAGTGTTCTTTAATACACAATTATCCGGAAAGAAAGGGGGAAAAAAGCCTCCTGAGGGCATAAAATTGAGGCAAAAGAGGGGGGGAGAACAATTTTGATAGTGGAGAAAGAGGAATTTGGAGCGTGGGGAGAACGCAGGACGCGGCGTGGGAGAGAAGCAGTAAGGGAGAGATAGGAAAGCGTGACCCTTCCCCCAGTCTCTCCACATCTTCAGTAGATTCTACTCCCAGCCTCTAAGTTTTTAAAAATAAAATCTTTGGTGTAATTGGATTGTGTGTGGGAACCAGAGAGAGCACAATGTAATGCAAAATGAATGTGCCCCCACCGACTGGTGTTCAGGGACGGCAGCTCTGTGTCAACGACCTCCATCCCTATGTAGGCCCCAGTCTAGGGCGGAGACAGATAACACATAAGCAAACAAGTAAATACATAATTGCAAATTGTGATAACTGCTAGGAAGAAGAAACACCAAGAGAAAGTAACAGGGCAGCGGGTTTACTTTAGACTTGGTATGGCAGAGAAGGCCTCTCTGAGGAGGGGATACTCAAGCTGATGCCTAAAGTTGCCTAAAGACACCTAAAGTTGCCACAGTGCAAAGACTGGGCTGCGAGTTGGGGAGAGTGCTCCAGGCGAGGGGAGCAATGAAAGAGCGAAGGAGAAGGAGAAGGAGAAGGAGAAGGAGAAGGAGAAGGAGGAGAAGGAGAAGGAGAAGGAGAAGGAGAAGAGGGAGAAGAAGAGGAGGAAGAAGAGGAAGAAAGCATGAGGGGGAAATAGGTAGTGGGAGATATTATGTCCGCTGAGACTCAAGGTAAATGACTTGCTCAGGATTATACAGCTAGTCAGTGACGAATGAGAAAAATAATGAGCTCCATCCTGAGAGATAAAATGGAACAGAAGCCTCCTACGGCTTCAAAGGAGCATCCAGCAAGAGACCCAGGGAAAAAACAACAGGGACAGGGACTCAGAGAACTTTCTAAGCTTCTGGAAATTTTGTCAATATTCCAGTGTTAGTGACTTTTGTTAATCCCTCTCTGTTTCCCTGAAGGGGCGGACAGCAAAACCTTTGAATGAAAATCATGAAAAGTACCAGATGAATAAAAATCTCCAGCCAATCTTGGGGAAGCTGAACCCCAAGACAAAGAGTGAAGGCTGACAACTTCTGAAAGAGAGAAAAGCAAGCTGAATGCCTCGGTTTGTGGAAGAATTCAAAGCGGGGGGGCTAAATGGCTAGAGACATGGAGAGGAATTAAAGGGATGGAGGGGGCTTAACAGTTTATCGGAAGGCTCAGACAGAGAAGCTATCTTGCTCAAGGTCACATGGCAAAATTGAGTGGAACCCAGCTCTGACAGATCCCACAGCCTTTCTAGTAAATCCCCTAAGATGATTTTTTCCCATGCCTCCTCTTTAATGTTGCTGTTATGTTGCTTCGAGAATAATTTTTTATATATATATTTTTTAAGATTTTATTTATTTATTTGAGAGAGAGAATGAGATAGAGAGCATGAGAGGGGGGAGGGTCAGAGAGAGAGCCCGATGTGGGACTCGATCCCGGGACTCCAGGATCATGACCTGAGCCGAAGGCAGTTGCTTAACCAACTGAGCCACCCAGGTGCCCAATTTTTTATATTTTGAAGTATTTTTAAATATTTATTTGAGAGAGAGAGAGCATGAGCAGGGGGCGTCTGTCTCTCCCACTGAGCAGGGAGCCTGATGCGGGGCTCGGGGCTTGATCCCAGGACCCTGGGTTCATGATCTGAGCCGAAGGCAGACACTTAACCAACTGAGCCACCCAGGCACCTGTGAATATATATATATATATATATATATATATATATTTTAAAGTATGAGTGTGTGTGTGAGAGAGAAGAGTGTGAGTGTGTGTTGAGGAGAGAACAAATTAGTATGGATACGCTTCTGTCCTTTTATTTGCACATTTCCTCCATGTTTACCTATGACTTGGTGGGATTATTAGACAAATGAATTTCTTGCTGGTAAAGCAACCTAATTCCAGAGGAATCAGGAAATCCCTAAACCTGAAGACAGGGGCCTGAGGAATATTGAGGATCCCCTGCTGGCCGGAGCCTTTGGACTCTTGGGACAGCTGAGCAAAGGCGAAGAGGAAGCATCCCATTGTGTCCACAGGCAGTGGTCCTGAGTTGTAGGCTGATGCTTCGTAATTGAGCTTTTAGGGGAATATAAACCTGGAAGGAAGGTCGGACAGGGACAGAGGGAGATTGCTGTCTGCTGGTGTCAGGAGAGACACGGCAGTTGAATGTTGAAAGAGCAAGAACAGGGTAAGAGGTCTGGGCAGCTTGCCATCCTTCCCTGAGTCATTATTTCACTGTGTGGATTCCTTCAGTTGCAAGTGCTATCGATTCCCAGTTTCTCAAACACAGTATAGATATTAAGAGCATGAGCTCTGAAGTCTCTGGTAACCTTGGCAAATCACTTAACCTCTCTGAACCTAGGGTTTCCCATCTGTACAACAGGGGTAACGACAGTATAGTACTCATCTGCCGGGATTGCTGAGGAGATGAAGTGGCTCGGAAAATAATTGGAACAGAGCCTGGCAGGCAGGAAGGCCACCGGTGTGTGGTATATTTTATTTTCTCACATTGAATACAAATGTAAATGACTGTTGGATTATCCGTGCCATGGTATGCTTCTTTGAGGCCAAATTATAGAACCAATGGCCTGGAAGGAATGCTAGATTACCTACAGCTCTTTCTTCATTTTACACAAGAGGAACCTCAGACTCAAGGGACGCAAGTGCATTTGACGGCAGGAGACAGGAAAAAGGTTGTGCGACTGCAAAAGGTAAAAAGAGAATGCGGAAGGGGTTTTGAATGGCTGCAGGGCCAGGTGAATGAGTGTGTTGATGAATGTGTTGGGGGTGGTGGGGAGAAAGGAGGAAGAGTGGAGGGTAGAGAAGGCTATAGAAGAAGCAGAAACAAGAATAGAATGCGCTCGGGCGCCAGGGTGGCTCAGTCGGTTAAGTGTCTGCTTTTGGCTCAGGTCATGATCCTAAGGGTCCTGGGATTGAGCCCCGGGATCGAACCCCTTGTCGGGCTCCCTGCTCAGCGGGGAGCCTGCTTCTCCCTCTGCCTGCTGCTCCCCCTGCTTGTGAGCTTGTGCGCGCGCTCTCTCTCTGAAATAAATAAAATCTTCAAAAAATATGTATATAATGTGAGCCACTTAGCAATTTTAAATGCTCTAGTAGCCACATTAAAAAAAGAAAAGAAGAAACAGGTAAAATAAACACTGATAGTTTATTTAACCCAACATATAAAAAATATTATCATGTCAACAGGTTATCAGTATGAACAATTATTAATGGCATATTTTACATTCTTTTTTGAATACAAAGTCATTGAAATATGGGATGGATTTTACACATACAGCAGATCTCAATTTGAACTAGTCACATCTGAGATGCTCAAGAACCACAAGGGACTAGTGGCTACTGTATTTGTCAGAGCAGATCTAGGCAATAGGGAGCCATGGAAGGGCTCTAAGCAGGGCAGTGCCAGGGTCTGGTGTGTGTTTCAGAGCAAGACCTCCGGGGGTGATGGGAAAGGTGGATTGGGACAGGGGCCACTTAGGATTGCCAAGCATAGCAGTGCAGGTTGAATATGGTACAGGGAGCAGGAATGGGGGCTGAAATCTAGCCCACATTCCACTTATCAAGCCAAGCACGCTGGCCCAACACTGTCAGCTCAGAGGAAAGTGAGCCTTTCCCTCACTGGTCAGCCCAGAGGCAGTGCCTGTTTTTCTTATTTTCACAAAGATGCTATATGTGTAGCAGGAGCCCTGGAGAATACCAGACCGGTGTAGGAGGTATGTGCCTCAATCCACAACTCAGATGGATAAGAAATATCACATTTCTTTATAAACCAGAGTTAGTTCCATTTTGAGTTCCCAAACCCCTTAAGGCTGGAGAGAAATTCAGTGTTAGTTATTTGGAGACCCCTCACTCAGAGTTGTGCATGACTTATGGTATTTTATTTTATTTTATTTTAAAAGATTTTATTTATTTATTTGACAGAGAAAGAGAGAGAGAGGGAAGCAGAGGGAGAGGGAGAAGGAGACGCCCTGCTAATCAGGGAGCCCGATGCGGGGCTGGATCCCAGGACCCCGGGATCATGACCTGATTGGAAGGCAGACACTTAACTGCCCTGAGCCATGCAGGTGCCCAACTTCTGGTAGTTTATATGCACCAGGGTATGGGGTATGGACCTGTGGTCATCAAGTCTGGCTCACTGTGGTTAATGCTGAGATAGCTGTTGGCCCCTACGCAGGGCCCTTCAGGTCTGGCAGAGCTCAGATGCTTTTGGGAGAAACTTTTGCTTAGGGTTTCAACTTCCTAGATTCCTCACCTCATTACTTCTCTTTGGGGCCTTCCCTGCACACTGCCCAGAAGCCAAGCCAGGCTCTGCCACTCTTTCTCTTCTCCTCTTATATTAGGGGAATCTCTTTTCAATCTGGGAAAACTCTTTTCACCTTCTCTTTCATCCAAGATGGCTTTTTTTTTTTTTTTTCTTTACTGGCAAACGGTTTCCTCCCTCTGGGGCTCGACACTGTTGTGAGGAAATACCCGGCTGCTTTTTCTCTCCTCTTTTTCTGTTCCAGCGCACCCCAGTCATCAGGTCGGCCCACAGCGGCAAAGGGCCACAGGGAATGGAAAATGGCAGGAGCCCAAACTTGTACATGAACCTTCCTCTCTGTTCAAGGGACCTACAGCTCTAAGATGGAGGGGCCCAAACCCATTGCTTTCTTTTTGTCTCTGTCTCCTCCTCTCTTTTTCTCCTCCCACTAGGCCCGAGAGGCAGCGCAGTCCCGCAGTCCCGGACATGGATTATTACTAGCCCAGAGGACCAAAAGTCCGAGCCCAGAGAACCAGAACATACTGGAAAAATAAGGGAGAGTGAGAAGCACAGGAAAGCCTCCAGGTAAAGCTGTTTATGGACTCTAGGGTTTATTTAGCCTTGACCTTTGTGTGCCTTGAACTGATTCTAATTAGCATAAGGAAGACTTAGAACTGAGTGAAATGGTCCTCCCTCCCCCAGGACCCAACTGGCTGACCACTGGTTGGCAAATACTAGGAAAGGCCCGCTTAATGGCGTAAAATGTTAAAAGTCCTAGCTGACATTGGAAACACAGCCTGCAAAAGGAACAAAACAAAAATAGCATTCTCCGTAGGTGGGGGGCGGGGGTGGCTCTAAAGGGATAGCAAGAGGGAAGTTTTCTGGGGTGATGGACTTGTTCTGTATGTATCCTGATTGTGGTGGTGGTTACATGAAATCTATACATGGGCCAAAATTCATAGAAACGTAAACCAAAAGAAAAAAAAAAAGCCAATTTGATTGAATAATAATTTAAAAAATAGAATTGTTTTTAAAAAGTGAGGGCTTTGGAGCCAGAACTGCCTGGGTTCAAATTCTGGTCCCCCACTTAATAGCTGTGTGACCCTGAACAGGTTACCACCCCTCTGTGCTTTGGTTTCCTAGCCCATTAAACAAGGACCATTACAAAGAGTTTGTTGTGATGGTTAAATGATGTCATGTGCTTAGAACAGTGCCTGGCACATAGCATGTGCTCAGTAAATGTCTACATCAGGAAGATGGTTCCGTATGAGGGCCTGGGGCGTGGGAGACAGATGAGAAGACGGAAGGAATCACCATGTGAATCACTGCTGCAGGGATTTCAGTGTTCGTAATTGTAGGAAGAATAGCTACCATGGCCTTGTATTTTTGAGCCATCCAACCTGCCCAGCCACCACCCTTCCTCCCTTCACTCCTGACCTCCTTCCAGTTTTTGTATGGTTCCTAAACCGCCATTTTGCCCTTAGGCCTGCCCTTCAGTTCATTGCCTGGTTGGGACCTCTCCAAATTAAAGCACTGTCGAAGCTGTCCTTAAACCTGGCTGTGGATCAAAATCTCTCAGACATTCTGCAAAACTACTGGCTTACACTAAAAAAAAAAAAAAAAAGTCCGTGTCTTGAAAGACCAGCAAAATGGCTGCCGAACTGTTCTAGATTACAGGAGACTAGAGGATAACTAAACACAACATATGAATTGTGGGTGGGATTGAAGAAAATGTCTATAGAGGTCATTATTGGGATGTTTAAGAAAACTGAATATGAATTGTATGTGGAAGAACGTCCTTGTTCCTAGGAGAAACACACTGAAGTATTGAGGGTTGAATATCATGATGTCTGCAGCTAACTTTCAGATGGTTCAGCAAAATAATAATTATTATTTAACATAATAATTATATATACATGATTTTAGTCAGTTGTGTGCTTAGGTAGATAGATAAAGCAAGATGGCAAAATATTAATACTTGGTGAAACTGGATGAAGGGTATACGGGTACTCATTGTACTAATCTTACAACTTTCCATAGGTTCTAATTTTTTCAAAACATAGAGGGTTAATAATAGACCATCACTTAGAGAAGAATTTTCAAAATACACATGCCCGTGTTGCAGCCCCAAACCAAGGACTCAAGACTTTTCCCGGACAGGGCCTGGGAATCTGCATTTTAAAAGTCCTAGGCGCTCCTTCCCCCGTCCCCAACCAAGAAGCGTCACTGTGAGAACTTCATCTCAGACGCACCTCTGTTTCCTCTGGTTCTTGGTTTCTTTCAGGACCCAAACCCTGGCCCTAGTTCTTTCTGGCAGTGTTGCAGCCGGGCCCTCCGCCAACCCTTTGCAAAGCAGGTACAGCTAGGGGTTGGGGTGGTAAGAAGAACAGTGAGCTCTCTGGAAAACACTATGGAGGTTCCTCAAAAAGTTGAAAATAGAGCTACCATACGATCCAGCAATTGCACTACTGGGTATTTACCCCAAAAATACAAAAGTAGGGATCCGAAAGGGTATGTGCACCCCGATGTTTATAGCAGCAATGTCCACAATAGCCAAACTGTGGAAAGAGCCAAGATGTCCATCGACAGATGAATGGATAAAGAAGATGTGGTATATATATATATATATACAATGGAATATTATGCAGCCATCAAAAGGAATGAGATCTTGCCATTTGCAATGACATGGATGGAACTGGAGGGTATTATGTTGAGCGAAATAAGTCAAACAGAGAAAGACATGTATCATATGACCTCCCTGATATGAGGAATTCTTAATCGCAGGAAACAAACTGAGGGTTGCTGGAGTGGGGGGTGGGGTGGGAGGGATGGGGTGACTGGGTGATAGACACTGGGGAGGGTATGTGCTCTGGTAAGTGCTGTGAATTGTGCAAGACTGTTGAATCTCAGATCTGTACCTCTGAAACAAATAATGCAATATATGTTAAGGAAAAAAAAGAAGAAGAAGAAGAAGAAGAAGGTAGCAGGAGGGGAAGAATGAAGGGGGGGAAATCGGAGGGGGAGACAAACCACGAGAGACGATGGACTCTGAAAAACAAACTGAGGGTTCTAGAGGGGAGGGGGGTGGGAGGATGGGTTAGCCTAGTGATGGGTATTAAAGAGGGCACATTCTGCATGGAGCACTGGGTGTTATACGCAAACAATGAATCATGGAACACTACATCAGGGGCGGAGCAAGATGGCGGAGGAGTAGGAGACCTGGATTTCGTCTCCTCTCATGGAACACTACATCAAAAACTAATGATGTAATGTATGGTGATTAACATAACAATAAAAATTAAAAAAAAAAGAAGAACAGTGAGCTGAGGACAGATCCTGGGGTCCTCCAACATGTATCAGATGGGCAGAGAAAGGGGATTCCATGAGAGACTGAGGAGGGAGGGCCAGGGGAGGAGGATGGAAACCCCAAGAATATACTTGAAGGGAAATAGAGATCTAGGCCAAGACAAGTCATTCGAGGTGCGCCTGGTGTCGCGATTGCATCAGGATGAGGAGAGCTGAGTTGCTCTATCAGTTCAGAAGTGGACCATTTGGTGCTGGAGGAGATTTTCCTGGCCAACCCCCCTTGGGGTCGTCTGTACCACAGGGCTGGCTGAAAAAGGCACCTGAAATCTCAGACGAGAAATTTCTTTTCCAAAAGCAAGGTCTCTGGGAGACAGATGGTATCAAACCCCTGAGAGAAAGATCAGCTGGTCAGGGTGTTTGCCTTTCCTTCTCTCTCTTGTTGAGTTCTGGGACATGATTTATAGTTTCTGGGAAGTGTTGTGTGAGACCACTTCAGGGTCAGAGAAAATATACCCATTTGTCATTTGGGGTTGGAGGGAGCATGGAGGCTGGGGCCTACCTCTCCTAGCACCTGATGTGAGTGAGAGTGTCAGCACAGGCTGTTAGTGGAAAACTACCATTTTCCCCTTCACCAATTGGCTCCACTGTAGCTGGAGTTTTCTAGCCAGTCACAGAGGGCGCCCATTATCTCCCCGTCCTGGCCCCCAGAGATATGTTGGCCCAGATGTGGATAAATCTTTTCAACCTCCAGTAAAGTCCAGGGAAGCTGGCATTTTAAAAATGGAAAACGGAGCGGGGAGAAAAAGAAATGAAGGAAATAAGTAACAGCCGAGCAGCACAACGCTCCTTCCAATCCATCCTTCCCACAACAGACTGAGAGAACATTCTAGAACATACATCTCACCTGAAACTGCCAGGCTCATTGACCTTAGGAGTGAGTCCAAAATTTTCACCATGATACATAAGGCCCTTCACAATCCAATGCCAGCTGCCTTTTCCAGCTTTGTCACCCATGACCTCCCTTTCTCACAGCCTACACTCCAGCTACCATATGTCTCTCAAGTTCCTAAGCAAGTCACATTTTATTCATCTCTGAACTTTTGCACATGTATGGCCACCCACCAGCCACTTAAATCAAGCACAGTTTTTCAGAGTACAGGCTCCAGAATCCGGCTGCCAGGGCTGAATCCCAGGTATGGGCAAGTCTCTAATTCTCTCTGCCTTCAGCTGTTTCAGTTGCAAAATGGGGCTACCCATAGGGTGGCAGCAGGCATCAGGTGAGAGGCCTGGCCCAAAGCCAGCACACAGTACATGTTAGCTATTACTCAACAAACATTGGTTAGCTGGCTGCCCGGTAGGTGGGAGACCCTTTCTATCCATCTGTTGCGTGCTACTTAAAGTCTGGAAGAAAGGCAGATCCAGAAACAGGGCATTGTCATGCCGAGGGATCAGAGCACGGATAGAGCTCTATGAGCCTGAAGGAGCAACTTGGGGGTTCCCTTCCTTCCACTCTTTCCTCAGCTGGATTCACCTCAGATGTTAGTTACCTCGAATTTGATTTTTAGCCAGGCCCTGAGGCTTGAGGAAGACGGGAGAAAGTAGGGCTGGTATTCAAATTTTAGGCACTGGTACAGCCCTACGGGCTGTGAAAATTTCCAAATGCTTTTGATACTGATTGGCAACTCACCTGAGCACCCCAAGTGGTCCTGAACCTCTCCTCCCCACGCCCGAGCCTCTGTAGTCTGGCTCTTGGGAACGCTGATTGGACACCATCAGGGAGTGCTCTCGTTCCCTGCCAGGGCACACATGCGCTAGCTTGTCTGGCATTGTTCTTCTGCTCTGGTGGCCCAGCCCCCTCCCACCAATGGTAGAGGCCCTGGGCACTGTGAGCAAACGCGAGGTATCATTTTGTTCCATGAGGATGTGTTTTAAGCACCACCTCTGCCTGCACTTGGGAATATTGCCTGCTGCATGAGTCCCAGGAGCCATCCCAGCTTCCTGCTGCCTTGGGGTAGTTTTTGGCCTTCTTCTGGGCCAAGGTCTATGCCTACAATACCCTTTGGAAACCTGTGCCTATTCACCAGGCTGGATTCCTTCCAGGCAACCACTGACACCACTCCAGAGGTTCCTGTTGCCTCCGAGACAGGCCTACTCTATTCTGTCAGTATTACCTGCACTCAGCCAGGACTTACCCTGACGTATGACGTGATGGACAAGAAGCAGTACAAAATGGGAGCTTCAGAGACAGGACTATCTATCTGTGTTTGAATCCTAACTCTACTACTTCCTCTAACTGTGTGAACTTGAGCAAGTTATTCTGCCTCTCTGGGCCTCAGTTGCCTCATCTGCAAAATGGGCTAATAAAGGTACTTACCTCAGAGGGTTGGTGGGAGGATTAAAGTGGAAAGCACTTAAAAGAATGCCTGACACACAGTAAAAGCTCAGTAAAAGTTATTCTTATTTTAATTATTTAAATTTAAATATATAATAATTTTAATTAGTATCATTCTTATTTTAATTATTATTATTTATTCTCATTTTAATTATTTAATAATTATTTAATGGGTGCATTTAGGCATATTTTCAAACATTTTTCACCTTGCTTGTCTCTTTGATCTGCACAACACCTCCAGAGATGTAGATATGAAAGGTATTGATTAGCATCCTGATTTTTAAGGTGAGGAAACAGGCACTTGGCTATATTAAGATGATTAAGTGATATTAAATGGCCATGGTTAGGGGCGCCTGGGTGGCTCAGTTGGTTAAGCGACTGCCTTCGGCTCAGGTCGTGATCCTGGAGTCCCGGGATCGAGTCCCGCATCGGGCTTCCTGCTCGGCAGGGAGTCTGCTTCTTCCTCTGACCCTCCTCCCTCTCACGCTCTCTGTCTCTCATTCTCTCTCTCAAATAAATAAAAAAAAAAATCTTAAAAAAAAAATGGCCATGGTTAATCATGAATTTTCTGATACCCCATTTAACGCTATTTTTCCCCACCAGGGAACACCGAAGTAGGTGGATCACTGCTCATTCGATAAACATTTATTGAATGGTGACTAGGCATCAGGCACTGTGCTGGGTACTGAGGATAGAGTAGTGGACAAGACAGGTCCCTGTGCTCCTGGGGTTGCCATTCTAGTGGGAAAAGACAGTCAATAAGCAAGTAAATAAGAACACAAAGGATAGGGGCGCCTGGGTGGCTCAGTCGTTAAGCGTCTGCCTTCGGCTCAGGTCATGATCCCAGGGTCCTGGGATCGAGCCCCGCATCGGGCTCCCTGCTCGGCGGGCAGCCTGCTTCTCCCTCTCCCACTCCCCCTGCTTGTGTTCCCTCTCTTGCTGTGTCTCTCTCTGTCAAAATAAATAAATAAAATCTTAAAAAAAAAAAAAAAAAGAACACAAAGGATAGATCAGTTCCGGTGATGAGAATAAGGCAGGGTGAAAGGGTAGCTGTGGAAGATAGGGTAGTGAAGGAAGGCTTTTCTGAGGAGGAGCTGGAAAGCTTCTCACCTTGGATACATAGCTGGGATCTGGGAGGGAAATTCTTCCAAAGAGGGAATTCCCAGCCCTGCTCAGGGCCACCACAGCCAAGTGGAAGGGGAAGGAGGGAGGGCTGCAAGTTAAGGGTGGCTCAGAGCCCAAAGTCACAAAGACTTGCTAAATGGGAGACTTTCTGGAAAGAGGCAGAAGAACAGTAAACTTGTGAACAGTGGAAGGGGATTGTTTTCCTATAGGTATTAGGTTTAAATATATTTAAAAACCAACTTTGTTGAAATATAATTTAGATAGAATAACGTTCACCCGTTTTAAGTGATGAGTCTTGAGAAATGTATACATACACCTGTGTTAAACACATTTCCTCTCAAGGTATATAGTTAACATTTCCGTAACCCTAAAATGTTTCCTTGTGACCCTTTGTAGTCAATTCTGGTCAGGTATTTCGCAAATGTGCCTCAGTTTGGGTTTATCTGATGGTTTCTCATGATTAGACTAGGGTCATGGGTTTTTGGCAAGAATGCCTCCGAGGTTCTTCTCATGACATCTTATCAGGAGGTACATGGTATCGATATATCTTTACTGATTATGTTAACCTTGATCACCTAATTAAGGTGTGACTGATGGGCTCATCTGTTGTGAAGTTATGATTTTCCCCCTTTGCAATGAATAAATATCTTGGGGGAGATACTTCAAGAGTATCCCATAAAGATTTAAAATGGCATTATAGGAGACCTATATGTTGAATTAAAGAGTGATGTTTTATTTAGTTTTACTAGCCAGGAGCATGGTCTATTTTCCTATTTATCTGTTTTCCTTTAGTTTTTCTCCTCATTTTTTTTTTAAGATTTTATTTATTTATTTGTCAGAGAGAGAGAGAGAGAGAGAGAGCACACAAGCAGGGGGAGTGGGAGAGGAAGCAGGCTCTCTGCTGAGCAGGGAGGCGGATGCAAGGCTCGATCCCAGGACCCTGGGATCATGACCTGAGCCGAAGGCAGATGCTTAACTGTCTGAGCCACCCAGGCGTCCCTCTCATTCATGTTTTACAGTTTGTTTTTTAATAAACATGGACTCTGAATTACTAGGATGGCAGTGTGATAGAATGGAAAGAACATAGTATTTGACCTGAGGCAAACCTGGATTTGAATCCCCAACTCTCCCACTTAACTGATCATAGGTATGGCCTAGAAAAAGGCCTTGAAGCCCGAGCCCCTAATTTCTCATCTGTAAAAACATCGAATAACAAACCCTCTCCCTGAGGTTTTTGAAAGAATTAAAGCACTAGTAGTGTCTGGCACTCAGTAAGTGCTCTGTAAATGTCATTTTTTGCCTTCCTTAATACCCAAGAGTTTAGTATTATTGTCACTATGGTAATTAGACTCTCCTCTTTGTGGCTGGGTGGCTCTAGGATATAGAAGTTTGACAGATTCTTTTAAATTTTTTTCATGTTCTGACACCCCTGAGGCTGGATTTTTTTTACATGTCTCTGAATCACTGGGGAGAAAGCAGCTGGAAATGTCTTAGTTGATGGCAAATTCCTACAGCTCACAAGTATCTTCTATCCTATACTTTTGCAAAACTCCTTCAGTACCTCTGGTGTTTGAGGATTTGCTTTTCATGGATGACTAAATATATCTTATGCAAAAGTGGCATTTTTGTTTCTGCCTCTCCTGTATTCCTACTTTGTGCTTATTTTCCTTCTTTCGTTATAGAACTGTTTTAAAGTGGAATTTTAACAGGGAAAACCTTATGTGGTTCCTGTTTTTAACCAGAATTAATCTAATATGAGCTTTGGTTGACAGCAATGTATTCTTAGGTTAAGCAAGAGAGAAAACCCTGCAACACCCCTCTCCTCACCGCTGAATTTTTTAAGGTTTATAAATTTTTATTTAAATTCAATTAATTAGCATATAGCATATTATCACTTTCAGAGGTAGAGTTTAGGGATTCATCAGTTGCATGTAACACCCAGTGCTCATTACATCCCGTGTCCTCCTTAATATCCATCACCAGTTACCCCATCCCCCCATCCCCCTCCCCTCCAGCAGCCCTCAGTTTGTTTCCCTGAGTTAAGAGTCTCTTATGGTTTGTCTCCCTCTCTGATTAAAAAAAAAAAAATGAGTTTTTTAAGGTTTAAGTGAAACTTTGTTTTCTTTGTTTTTTCCCCCTCAATCCAAATTTTATTTCCCCTTTCCCAAACTTGTTTGACTTCTTATTTGTTCTCTTCCTAAGTTTTTTAGGCAGGGACTTAATTCATTGTTGCTTTTTTTGTACTGATAAAGGTTTTGGGGGCAATACGTTCTCTAAATATTGCCTTGGAAATCTCCCACAAAGTGTTACTCCCATAAATTCAGTCTTGCCAATTTTTCCTTTTACCTCAAGCTCCATTATGGTTTGGCACAGTGCTGTTACTGATCTTCTGTATTACAATTTTTGATATTTTGTTCAGCATGGATTTGGGGGAACATTAATTTCAATTTTTTTTTGAAGATAGTGCATTAAAACCTTTCTTTTGATTACTGAGTTTTTGGTTCCCCCTTAAATTTTGTCCCCGAGGCGAGTGCCTCTCTCACCTCACCTCAGCCTAGTCGTGGCCCTGCAGTAACCTCCCAGATGAGTTTTGCTCACAACTTCCTTTTGAAATGGAGGCCTGATGTTCAGAGACACCACAACTGTCAGATATTCCAAGCCAATTCAATCACCCACCAGGAGATACTCATGGATTCCTTCTCTTTCTGCTCCTGTCGTCCCTTTCCTACTACACTTGGGGCTCTCTGCTCAGCCAAAGTCCTTGTCTATTTTCAACTGCTGCCATTGAGCATGGCCACATTGCTGATAGGGTGCCTGGGGTCACTTCTCCATTTAGAGAGGTGAAAGGCCAGGGCCTCGCCCTCCAGGAATAAACCCCAAGGACTGTTGAGCTCCTCCAGACCCTTGTCAGAGCCCTTTGTGGTCCAAAGCATTCCATCCTCTGCTGGAGTCTGTCAGCTCTGGCAAAAATCAAGTTTCCTCACCCTAATCTTACCTCATCCACACAAGTTTCCTTGAGAAATTATGGAAGAGAAACACTTTCTTAGAATCCTCAAATGTCAGAACTGGAAGGGCCCTTAGAGACCATTTTGCCCCAACTCCCCTCATTTAGCAGAACATATAACTTCCTTTGCTCTATTTCCACGTTCCAAGGAATCCCCAAGGCCGTCTCATAATAAAAATCAGGAGGAAGTCAAGAGCCAAGTTAATCAGGGAAGTAAACTACTATGGGACCCAGCTGTGCTCAGGGAGGATTGCATCATCAGAAATCCAGCCCTGGTCCCACATTTGTTTATTAAGGATTTTCTTCAAGGAGAAAGGGAAGGATCTGTGGTAGCTCAACTCCAAAGCTTTTCATGGGGGGGCTGTGACTGGAAAAGGTTTGATTAGCTTTCATTCACGTCGAGGGAGTTCTAAAAGTCCTGCTTTGAAGAGGCCTGCCTTTACTTCTGACTGGTCCAAGCATTGGGGAGAAGTGGGCAAGGTTTGCCTCTGTGCCGCTTACGTCCCCCCAAAAAGTACCTCTCTGGGTCCCATACTCAGAGAATCCTGCTTTCAGTTTGGAAGCATATCAAGAGCACTTGAAACTATGTTAGGATGGGCTTTGCAGGGTATAGCTTCCTTCATGTAACTACATTTATAACAAGATTCCCCTGTGTAAAGCATCCTCCCATCCATCGCTCCACTTGAACCTCTAGTGAAGGTAATTTTGGGCTACACTTTACAGGTAAGGAAACAGGCTGGGTCTAGGTGACTCTGTAAAGCCATGTGACTAGTAAGAGGCACAAGCTTTGACTTTTGAATCCAGAAGGATCTCACATGCTGTGCTTGTTCTACAAAGCCCCGGCACCTCAAAGGCACCAGCGTATGCCACAGCAAACTGGCTAACAGAGGACCACACAGCTGAAACCATTGTTTTGATCTTGTTTGCAATGAATTCTAGCATTATGATTGACTTCTGAGAAGCATGAAACAAATCTAAGGACTTAGAGCTAGTCTCAAAAGAGACACTGGGATTCACCTAGGGTGGCCGTGAATTTACCATCCTATAGAGCTTTCTTCTCAGAAGAATTTTCTTTCAGACTGATGGAAGACAAGGAAATCTTATCAGTTGCAGTAAATGACTTCTCAGAAAGCTTTATTCACACATAAGAGGATCAGATCCAATTGTGGTTCTGGATAGTATTTATCCATACGCAGTTAACAGTGAGGGTGTGTGTGAGGCAAGGGGGAGAAATGTCCCCCCTTGCCTGGGTAATGAGTAATATACTTACTTTCTTCAGCTAGATTTCTTATAAGATAGCCTATCTTCAGGCTCTTAATAAAAACAAAAAACCCAAGAAGCCTGCATCCTTGGGATTAGAAGGGGGAAATATCAAGTTAGGTAGGCAATTCTGAGAGAAACAGGGAGGCCACAGGTGGCAAAGCTCTAAAGAGACTGTAAGATGAGATCATTTGGACAAACCAGATTACTTAGGGACTTAGGACATATGTTATATCCCTGTGTCTTGGGTGCTCAGAAAAGAACCCAGGGTGAGATCTGGACACAAGTTCAACCCTGTATCACCCATTCTCCCAGAATTCAACCCATTCTCCTCCCTCGCCTCAGATCTATCTGATCAAGAAAACAATTACACTTTTTTAATTTTTTTTATTCATGTTCTTGCCCAGCTTTTGGACACCCTGTATTTGCACAGTCCAACTGCTCAGATGTATTAGGAAATACAATCATGTGGTATGCAGTTCACTGGCCTGATGGGTAGGGGTGTTCAGGCCGGGATGGAATGCTGCTAGGGGGAGTAAATGGAGAGGAGTCAAAGGAGTTGTTAGCTCACAGGTTAGTGAGCAACCAGTCTAGCAGTTGTTTCCTAGCCATGTTTCCCACAGCTTCATCCAGTTGTCGCTCCTTGGCAAACTTCATGACCTCTTGAAGAAGATCCCCTACACTGTACCCCTTCTCTGCTGCCTTAGCTGAAACTTCAGGAAGCTGTGGAGAGAGCAGAGGAAGTGTTGAGTCACGTGATGCTTTTGGAGAGGGGACCCAGATGGATCAAGTGGACCCTCCCCCACTCACCTTCCCACCCATGCTTCTAGGACTAGAGGAAAGCCTGACACAGATCCAGGACCAGAGGCTCCTGACCTGACTTTCCTTTTTCCTTGTGCCTCCTCTAATGACATGGCTCCAAATGCCACAGGACTTTCTTTTTGAGCTTTAGAAAACAAGCTCTGGAACTAAATGTGTTCACCGAACACTTCTCATAGGTGCTAGATCCTTCAGTTAGCCTGTGATGATTGCTAGGTCAAGGTTAGGGGTCGCCATTCCCCAGCTTCCCTAAAAAAGTATGAGGTGGGAAGTAGGGACAATCTTCCTGGTCCTGGACTGAAAATAATTCGGTTCAGTATTTTATTTCTCTTAACTCCATCTGATGTAAAAAACACAGCTGTGGGGTGTGTGTGTGAGAGAGGGAGGGAAGGAGAGAGAGGAGAGAGAGAGGAGAGAGAACTTGTATGTGCATGAATGCTGGCCTCTGTGAAAGTGGAGGGCAAGGCCAGGACTAGGGCGAAGCAAGTGAGGTACCTAGGGCAAAAAATTTAAGGAGGTAAGTACTCTTGGGGCGCTTGCAGGACACATGAGTTTGGGGAGGAGCTCCCTTTTTCTTTTTTTTTTTTTCTCTCTCCAATCCTTTGAGGGCTTTCAAACTCAAAATGTAAGACTTAAAAATTGCTCCCTGATGTGTTACCGAAGAGTTTGTTGAAAGGATCACCGATACAGTGAGCTAACCTCACTTCTCCCCTTGGTGGAAATGCGCAGGCCTTGAGGTATCCAGAGCCCCACTCAGTTAATGGTTTATCACTTTGTCTTTTTATGAAGTGCAAGCAATTCGTGAAGTGCACAGTAAAGAATAGGCTTGGGAAAAAACTGGACTGCTCTTGGGCTCTAAGTACAATGCTGCCTCCCTCCCCCTGCCCACTGCAACCCTCTTTTCTTCTTGCACCTGTTGCGTCGCTTACCTTCTCCAGTTGTCCATCGTCATCTCCCATGAAGTAGAGCATGGGCACGTTAAATTGGGAGGCTGCAATCCACTGGAGGACAGCCTGGAGCTGCTTCTGCAAGCTGCTTGTTGAGCACTGATTATTAACTATGACTTCAGGCCCAGGAGAGTCTTGATAGCGCTGTGACATTGCACCATCATGACTACATCTGGAGCCACCGACCTGGTAATTGGGGTTGTTTGCCAAGGCTGCTTGTTCTTCCAACTCAGCAAGGGCTGCCCCGTTATTACTATACTTAGCCATGATAAGGCACAACTTCATCACAGATTCTACCAGTTGATCTATAAATTGGCGGTTCACTTGCTTCATCCCACTGATAAAGTCAAGTTCTTGATTGTCCTGGCATTGTTCTTCTCCTCTGTCAGGCTTCTTGGACATGGAAGCCGCTTTGTTTGTCCTGGGCTCAGAACACTTGTTCTCACCTTCGCATAGATCCTCACAGTTGAAGGGGCTCTCACTAAGCAGTTTCTCAATCAGCATTAGAACGATGTTTGACATATCCAGCTTCTGAGAGTCCAACTGTTGATTTTCCTTCAGGGAGGTGGATGGTCCTGGAGCTCCACTAGATTCTAGATGTTTCACTGAAAGTGGCTTGGCACTTTGGCCACTTCCAGACTTTTCGTATTGGGCACTCTGACTCATATAGCCCATGGTAGAACCAGGACACTCTTCTTCAAATGCATCTTTGCCTTTGGCCTGCTGGGTCAGATGGTACTGGATCAGCATAAGGGCAGACACAATCAAGTCCTTTGCCAGTGAATCCGTGGAAGGGCTGATCTTTTCTCTTTTTTCCTCTTTATTGGCGCATGCTTTGCCAGGCATCTTGCCTTGGTTTCCTTGCTTTTGGTTCCACATGGTCAGGCTCTCCTTGAGGATGTGCTCACTGACTTTCTCGGCGCTGGTCAACGACTTGCACTGCTCTGGTTTCATTTTGCCTTTGTCCTTCCCCTTCATCTCAGCTTTCATGGCTGAGAATTCAAGACTTTGGTTCTTGCATTTGGGATCTTGGGACCCAGCTTTCAAGGTTGCATATGACAAACTCTGAGATTTAGTCTCCTTCTTCTCGCCAAGAAGAGCACTGACCAGACGCTTCAGCATAGCCTCCATGATATCTGCAGCATTTTGTTTTCCGTGGTTGAACAGATTCCTCTTGACAGCCGAGACAAAGTCCAAGTCGGTCATCAGGACCCCAGTGATATTATGCAGGTTCTTCATGCAGGAATCAATCAAATCAGACACGATTTCTTTGGTGTGTTTTAACAACACTCTCTTCAGGACCACACAGGCTGGGATTGGCTTTCCAGAGCTATGTACTTTCAAAGTCTTCATAACAGAGACCATCATGTCAGATGCTACCTGATTTGCATAAACCATGAGCCCTTTGCTGATAGAATCTGCAAATTCTTTACTATCTCTTTGGCACATCTGTTTGTCCCCACCCTTGTTCTTGTTGGATAATTCACTATACAGAAAGGTTTTCCGGCCACCTTCCTTGCACTCTTCCCCAGTGCCCCGCATTTCTGCCGAGGTCAATTCCACAGCATCATGGGCCATTTCAGAAGCAATCTTGCTCACAGCACTGTGGGGGCTGTTTTTCCCTTTGTCCCCAGAGAATGGGTAGAGAGAATGATGGAGGCATTTGCTTCCACCTTCCAACTTCTCCTTGATCTCCTTACGGGCCATCTGGATTACCAGGGAGGATAGTCGGTTGACGTAGAAGGAAAGGTCATCCATAGAACATTCACCATCAGGGGAAATCATTGCCCTCTGAGTGCTAGGAGATTTGGCTGGAGGAGTGGAAGGACTCTGGTTATTGTTGGTGTTTTTGCCTGCTGTCATTTCTAGATGTAGGCTTTGAGGTCCGTTGGCCATATAATCCATGTACAGTTGATCGGCATAGACACTGTAGCAGTTCCCAGAGGGTAGTTTGTGATATTTGCCTTCTGTGTCTCCTACTTTATGTTTACAGCTAGAGGCCGAGGGGCTCAGTGCATGTTGAAAACCCAAGGCATACTTCTGGAGGTCACTGAGAAGCCAGTTGAGGACACTTATGGGATCAGAGGGAGCTTGTTTGAAAAGGCACACAGATCCCTCCGTCTAAAAAAAGAAGAACACCTATCCATAAGAGTTTGGGTAGGGTACTTCTTTCCCTTATTTTATTTAGAAGATATATCTTCTAAACTGCACAGATTAGGGATTTGGCCTTTAGAATTTGCATGAGAACATAACATACAATTAAAACCATTAATACACAAACACAAGTGGCAGCAGCAAAAGCTGAGTATATGCATTTGTGTACTTAACTGTATTTAAGTGTTATCAATATATTTGTCAATTTCATCTGTGTATGTGTTCTTATCTCAGTATGTCAAAAATGTATCCTTGTATCCATTGTGTGCATATGCACATCAATACAGCAATTTGTAAGTGTGAGTATCTCTATAGATATGAGAATGTGTCAGTCTGTCTTGTGAAAGGTGTAAATGTGCCTGTGTGTATGTGTGTGTATACGTGTATGTCAGTGCCCATGTATGAGTATGTGTAAGCATGTGTAATAATGTGTTGACATCAATACTCATTGCCTACTGTATAGGCCAACATGTATATATTAGTGTGTACCTTTTGTACATGTGTGGGATTGTAACCATAAGCGTGTGTATGTCAGTGTGTCTGAGAATATGCAAATAAACAAGTGTCGATTGGAAGTGATGTGCATATATTTATGATGTAAATCTACTAGCATGTATCGTGCAGCTATAAATGCATTTGTATATATTAGAGCATACATTCACATATTAACATATATACTCAATAATTAATGTATGATATGTTAATAAATGTGTATGTTAAAATATGAATTGTATGTGTAAATAGGTGATTGTATGGTGACTGTGTAGTGTGTCAATAAATTAGGTGTCATTTATATTTATATGCTGTGTCCGTGCTTGAGAATGTGTGTCAAATTGCACACACCCCGGCATTTGAGTTTGTGTGTGAGAACATGAGTGGGGATGTTATTGAAGTTGTGTTGATGTGTGTATCAGTGCATACAAATAAGAGTTAGTGACTTTGTATCATTTTGTTTAAGTTTCTATGGGTGCATATCAGCATGAAGTATATTTATGTGTGTATGCCTATACCTGAGTCTGTATGGTTACTGTGTTTTGATCACAGGCTATGGGTGTGTGAGTATACGTTTATGTGTGGTGTGCATGGATATATATGGGTGTTTATGTGTGTCATATATGGGCATGTCCAGGTATCTGGCTGTATAACTATATACCTTTGTGTATGTGTGTAAGTCATTGTTTATGAATAGGTCAATATACCTAAGTTTGGTATATTAGTGCTTGTGTGTTTGTTGATGTCACGTGTAGCCAGACATGAGCACATCTTTGCTTGTATAAATTATTTTTTGTTAACGTATATAAATGTATGTATCGATGTGTGTGTCTCTTGGATAGATTTGTATGCTTGTGACTGTGTGTGCCCGTGTCTGGATATGTGTATATGTATTGTACACATCTTCTACTTGGCGCTAAATGCCATTGCCCTCTTTGCCCCTTCCACTGCTTCATCTCCTGTCTTTTCACAGAATTCCTGGAAACGTGAGGTCATGAGGTCAACTTTTTGCGAACGGGTTTGACACAATCAAGGAGATCTGCCTTGTGTGCAGGAAATATGGACGGCTCTTTTAAAAATAAACACCAGGTATAATTTATCCCTTTCTTGAGACTCCAAAATGGAGTTGGCAACCCCCAACTGAACCCAAAACTATTTAGAGACTATTTTGTAACTGGCTTTTCCTTCCTTAGAGCCCACTCTCATTATTCTAAATGTGTCTGGGGCCAGAAATGATGTTTCTCATTATAACATGAGCCCAGGAAGATAGAACAAGAAATATTTGACTCTTTTGCACTAAAGCAAAATATCCCGTTCCAGTACCAGCCGCTCCAGGCTTGTAGGACTGTGGGGGTGACTTCTCATGTGTTCTAATGCTTACCCCAAACCAGGAGCCTAACAGATATAATTTAGAATACTTACACAAAAACAAAGGATTCTGTATGTGACAGTGGCATGCAAGTCTAATTTGTTCTAATTTTATGCTGCCCAACAACCTAGGTAATCTCTTAGACAACAGGGTAGGAACAAGGCAACTATAGTTCTTGGTCATTGTGGATTCTCTCTGCTCCATATCCTCGTTCTTCCCTCTTGGTCTCTGGGCAACATAGGGCACACAAGTCTATTACAAGCCAGCAAAGAACGTTGCAAAGGATCTTGCTTATAAGCCCATATCTTTATTAGGATAAGAATAGCAAGGTTATATTTGGAGTAGGCCCCTGAAATCAGGAAAGGGCATTCTGAGCCTCTGTGATTAGTGCCATTGTTAGATACCCGGGCATTGAACTTACCGTGACTCTTGACTTAGGACTGCGTTCTCTAGAATGTCATAGTGTTCAAATTTATGGGCCTGTTTGACAATAGTTATCTTACTATCTCTGAACCAGAGTCCTCAGACTCAGCATTGGGCTCTGAGAACTAGAAAGGGTGAGCTCAGAGGCTAAGTATACCTTAGACTGGTCTTGCTTCTCGGTATCCTTGATCACAATAATCTCTTTTTCTTCCAGATTTCCCAAGTTTAAGTCAGCTTCCAAACTGGAACCAGCAGCATCCTATGGAATTAAGGGGTAAGATTTTTATGAAGTGGATTTTTGAGACGTCTCTAGGCTGCCCTCCTAGGCTCACTTCAAAGTATGAATGCTATGTCCCCTATTATCCCTCTTCTTTCTGAAGGAGAGGTAGGACTGTGATGCTAGCTAGTCTTTGAAGAATGATAAAGTTCCCACCACAAATTACTACTCCCCTCACCCTGGCCCCACTGAAGGTATTCACAAAGTTGTCAGTCTCAGGAACCATATTCCATTAATCATCAAACTTTTGGACAGGTTTTTTTTTTTTTTAATTTCACTTCTCTGACATGCTATTTTCCAGGCTTTAATTCTTTCAGCCCTACCAACAACTTAAGTGGCTTCTAAAATGAGACTTGGTATCAAGAGTGACAATAAATTCTGAACCAGAGATCCTGGGCTTCCAAGAACAATGGCTTTCCACTTGAGACTCCTCCACCTTTCCACCCTCTGCTACAACCTTTCCCTTTCCTCATGCTGCCCCTGATAACCCTTCTCAGCAGTTTCCCACCCATTCCAAGTGAGGGAAGCAGAGAATACCCACCTTGCAATCTTTACCTTCCACATTCAGGGTGGACACGTCAACAAAGCATATCTGCATCAAATTAGGAGAGTGAATTTAGAAAAACTCTAAAGACCATAATTTCTTTCTGGGAGATGACAATACCTACCTTATAAGGTTTTTGTGAGGACTGATTGAGATACTGCATGGAAAGCTTTTAGCAGAGTGCCTGTACATAGTAAGTACTCAATAAATGTTAATATGATTATTATGAGGCAGACAGAAGCTTAGCATCACTATATTTCCTAAATGAGAATACCTACCTGTCAGAGAGAGGCCCAAAATATCCACATTTATTGAGAAAACTGAGAAGAGAGGTGGCTTGCCTGACTGACACAAACTTGAAGGTGGAACTTCCATTAGAAGTTGATTCCCCTGGCCCCCAGTTTAGAACCCTTTCTGCTATAGTGTTTCCAAAGTGTGGTATTTTTACTATTGATGATATAGAATATTTTTGGTGGTACATAAGTAGATGTTTGTATTAATAGGTGCATTTGTTGTTATTTATTTGGAAAATACATCCTAAAACGTCAAACCTGTGGTATTGTGGACAATAGTGCCTAGGGTGATGGTAATTTTTAAATGTATTTGAATTTTAAATTCATTTTTAAAAACATTGCAAAAACACATATTAAGTAGTATGAGTGGCACTTGAACATGATAAAAAATGTGAAGTACTATGCAAATCGCTGAAAGTTTGGGAAACAGAGCGTGAAGTATTTCGTCCTCCTGAGGGAGTCCCACTTTAGTGTAATTTACTGGTAGCTAGGTGACATTGTGACTTCAGAAGTGTTAGGTAATAGGGGCTGGTAGCTAGGCAACCACCACTCCCCCCCCCCCCCAGCTCTCCTCATAGCCCTCCCTCCCCAAGTCCTTTATATCACATCTGGTCCTGCCTCTCCCTTAATTTGTCTTTGTGTGATGTATAAAGCACATTGGTCCCCCACAGACCTCCTTGAGCTTGGTTGCTTGGAGACATCACAGTATCGCTCTCCATTAGTCTATCCTGGGCTCCAGGATATCTATACTCATACACTGATCCTTTCCACTCCTCGGTAGGGGTAATTTTGTATCTTACCACTTTCCGGTCCTGATCTTGCTGTCCTGTTGGGCTGTAGAGATCTACCTTGCACACGCCCCTGCGGCTGTGTAACCAGTCAATATCTTCAGACATCTGTAAAGAGAAAGGAAAGAAATCTGAATATATATATGGTTATATATGGTTTTTAGGGACTGGCTGAGTTTGGATAAGAATCTCTGAAGGGCTTTCTGAAACCCATCTCTGTGTTTCAGTCAGGTTTAGATTAGGGACTGGTGGGGTGAGCAAAAGGGGAAGGACACTATGAAATGTTTGAACTTGATAATCAAGATCATTATCTTTTAGCACAGTCCATAGTCTCCTTCAATTTAGACTCCTCACACCAAGTATTTGGAATCATGGGAATATCATATTAACTTGTGAGAAAGCCAGTCAGGAAAAATGGCAGGCTGGGAAGCAAACTTAAAGGTCTAGAGACTGTGGGGATTAAATTTAATGATTTACTTCTACCCAAACTCCACTAAATCTCATCTGTCTCCACTTTTGTTTACCCACTCAGGTACCTCAAAGAATAAAGCTCACCTCATCCTCTTTAACTGAATTTTAGTTAACTCCAGTTCAACCAGAGTCTTTCTCATTACATTAAAGAAAGTGAAGTTAGGTAAATAGCTCTAATACTTATTACCTAGGGCCATTGGAAAAGACCAGGTACAGTGAATAAATAGCCCTTTTTATCAAAACAACATATAAGATTCCAACATATAGAGCAAGTTTCTGAATGTTGAGAAAAGTCTAATAGCTATGAATATAACCAAGAGAAAATGTCTGAGGGAAGACCAGACCCTGATCCCATAGACCAAGTTTAATTTTATTTTTGAAAGAGAAAAGAATCTCTGCTGACTTCCTTCAGCCCCCACCCTGCCACCTCCCACCTTGGCCTGAAACTAAAAGTAAAAAGGAAATGGCAGAGCCACTGAGTGATTTTTGCTATGTAAGACCTCAGATCTATGTTCAGGAAGATACAGTTAAGAGTTCAGTAGAATTGTTTTGGTTTCTAGGGCTTAAATTCGATTTCGTTTTAAAATTTAACAAGAGAATCCTTTTTGCTAAGTTATTAGAGGGCTGTTGAATTCCTTCCTCCCAACTTCCTTCAAAATTGACACCCCTTTTAACCTCTAGCTCCCTCTCTCCCTCTTTCCCTTCTTCCATTCCCCCTCCGTCCTCTCTCCTTCCCTCCTCCTTCCTCTCACTCCCCCTCCCCTCCGTTTTCCCCTCTCTCCTCCCTCCCTCCCTCTTTCCTGCCCTCCTCTCCTCTCCCCTCCTTCCCTCCCTCCCTCCTTCCCTCCCCCCTCAACATTTGGATAACAGCTATCCTCTGATGGTTATCTTTTCACATGATAATACTACATTTCTACCCTTTGCCATCCCCCCACCCCCATCTTTTTGGGTTCTCACTTCAATAATGTCTACATTTTCCTGAAAAAGTTTTAGGAAAGGGCTTCCCATACCCGCTCAGAAGAGAGAGTTTCTTTCCTTTTTTTTTTTTTTTTTAAAGCTAGAGATGACTAGCCTAGAAAAAAAGAAGAGGAGCCATAGAGGTCCCTCATATGATTTGGATACAGCCTCAGTCCAAATCCTAAAGAATTAAAAAAAAATAAAATTTGTGAACTCATTACCTTGATAATGAAGTTATTTTAGACTTTTGGTTGAAATTGTGCCACCCAGAAGGGAGATGTGCCCCTTTAGATGGAACTGGGCAGTGCCAAGTTCTTGGGCACCTGCAGCTGGCTGCCACCCCCGTCAGCTGTTGGACGAGACTGATGGGCCAGGCTTTTCCCTGCTGCCTCTGACCCTGGGGTATGACAAAGGAGTTTGTTGGGTCACAATGCCTGCAACTAGCAACCTCAGCAAAGGCGTGGCAGTCTGGCAAACTCAGTAGCCCTTCACATCAAAAGCACATCAGGCTGTCTCCCATACAACAACCCTTTTCTGTTCTCTCTAGGAGGGTACACATATTTATTTCACATTTTGTCCATCTTACAATCCCTTGATACTTCCTTTCTCTTTACTCTTCTTGTTTCCAGAACAATCTAATCATATTAGTTACCGGTTTGGTGGGGGTCTGTATTTTTCACATACAGAATTGCCACCAGCCTTTATGAATAAGACAGTATTAATTTTCCCATCTTAGCTTATTTTTCTTTGGGTTTCCCACTAGAGATTCAGAGTTATGCGGCAAGAGATCTTTGGATTTATGTAGAGACAGAAAAAATGGTAAAGTCCTTTCTGGTTATCCTGAATAAAAGCAGAAATAGGAAGTTTCACCTCACTGTCAAGACACCCCCGTAGCTAGTCAAAAAGAAGTCAGAAGATGCCCCTACCTTTGTAGTATCAGAGTAGGCTCTTTTATAGGACCTTGGAATGATTTCTTTCTTGTTATTTGGGATGCTGTGATGACCCTTCCAGTCTGACCTGAGATGTTGCTTCTTTGCTCAACCCTCCATACTCTCCTAAAGCCTTCACGGCCAGCTGGTACCAGAATTTCTGCTTCATGACATCACTGTTTCTATAGAGAACAGTGACAACACAAAGTTGGTGGCTCCATTCTTAGGATTCTGGATGTCTAAGTGGTCCAGCAAGCTCTAACCTTCATCATGAAGGCTGATTATCCCAGAAAAAAGGCCAATCTCCTTGGGACAGGGTCAGCCTTGCACAGACTTTTTTAAGTTATGAAAGGGCCTGAGCCCCACTTATTCTTTTTCATTATATGGCCAGTACTGGATTGCTGGCTACTATATTCTTTAGAGGATTATCCATTAGACTTTGAGATGCCTTTAGTTTTGCCCCAGTTTGGAAACATTAGCCCATCACCAAATAGCTCACACTGTGCCCAAGACTTGTCTTATCTTCCCCTTGTCCTTTCTCTACATATTTCCACTTTAACCTCATATATGAGAATAAATGCATCTGAATTAAAAATAAGTTGGGAGGATCCCCTAAATAATATAGTTTTGTATTCTTCGTCTACTTCAATTTCTTCTTTTCTTTGTTACCCCTGAGACTGCATGTCTTAACCCTGCTGTACAATTTTGATCTTGTTAGTTCATGGCATAAAAGAGAAACAGAGCTAGACATTTGTTAAAAGTGGCAAGACAGATTTTATTCAACTTCAGTAAGGAAGAGAGTCTTCCTTTTTTTAAGGATTTTATTTATTTATTTATTTGAGAAGGCGAGAGAGAGAAAGAGAGAGAGAGAGAGAGAACGAGTGGGGAAAGGGGCAGAGGTAGAAGCAGACTCCCTGCAGAGCAGGGAGCCCAATGTGGGACTCGATCCCAGGATCCTGGGATCATGACATGAGCCGGAGGCAGACGCTTAACCAACTGAGCCACCCAGGTGCCCAGGAAGAGAGTCTTCCAATGAACAGAGCTCAACTCCACTGAAACAAGAAGCAGAAGGCTTTTTAAATGCTGGGGTGTGCTAAAGGAAAAACTGCTGAGGGAAACGTGGGTGTGTATGTATGTGTGTGTGTTTGGTTGGGGGGTGATCAGTGTGATTAGGGCAACTGTGTGTGCTAACTGGTACTTATCAAAGTTAGGCTCCTACCCTTTCATAGAGATTAGGAGACAGGGGTCCTTCTTTCTTGATAATTACATTTCAAAGGGATGGCTCCCAGGTCTTTGAGAAAAACATTTCTGGGTTGTAGAAGATACATCTCAAAGGAACGGAGAAAGGATTTACAATGATACGTTTTCCAAAGTAAATGTTTTAAGGAAAGGGAGGTCAGGGGCCTATAATCAGGTTTTGGCTGAAACAAACAGTAAATTCTTCTGGCAGTGTTGAACTTTCTTAGGCAGGCCTTTTAAGGAGGCTGGGATCATCATCCTAGGGACATGGCCTTGAGCTGATAGAAACTGTGTTAGTGTTTGTTCACGTCTCTTAATGTAGGGAAAGGATGATACTGTTTGTGCCCGTGCAGTTCTATAGGCCAAGGGTGAGGCCTAGTTGAGAAGAAGTCTCAGAGGAGCCTGACTATATCAAATCATCATGCTGTATACCTTAGATACATACAATTTTTATTAAAAAATAACTTTTGGTCAAGGAGGGAGTCTTTGTCGGTGGTGATGAGCTAAAATCTACAGCACAAGACTTGTTTTTCCTCTATCGCCTTTTTGTCAAGAACTTTTGATGATTAAAGAAAAAGTTGGAGCTCCTGGATCTGGCTCATGTCTGTAGAATAAGCAGCAAAGAAAGAAAACGTGTATTTATTCTCCAAGCCCAAGAATGTATATCCCTAAGATTAAAAAACAAAAAGCCTCTATGTCTCCCAGCCCAGAAGGGAATGACTATGATCTGGGCCTGGAAAATGTCTTACCCAATCCCCTGAATGACAAAAAGAGAACTATTATGGATGATTAGAGCCCTGTCCCATGGCGCCCCAATCCTGCCATCCTGGAGGATAACCAGGAGCAAAAAAGAGTGGCATTTGGATGGGAAACCAACAACAAAAACATGAGGAGGCTCAGTCATAGGTTACAGTATATCCTCTGCCTCTTCTTTCTCTTAAGCTGCTGAGATTCTCAGACCAGCCTATACTGACTAGAGGTGGGAACAGATGGGTCGGGGAGAAGGATGTTCAAAGAATCAAAAGAAGGAATATGCCATGTTAGTGTGTGAATATGGGTGAAGTACTATGCACTCAGATTAGCCTTTAAGAGCCAAACATAAAGGGTGCCTGGGTGGCTCAGTTGGTTAAGCGACTGCCTTCAGCTCAGGTCATGATCCTGGAGTCCTAGGGACTCCAGGGAGTCTGCTTCTCCCTTTGACCCTCCCCCATCTCATGCTCTCTCTCTCTCAAATAAATAAATAAAATCTTTTTTTTTTTTTAAAGATTTTATTTATTTATTTGACAGAGAAAGACACAGCGAGAGAGGGAACACAAACGGGGAGTGGGAGAGGGAGAAGCAGACTCCCTGCCGAGCAAGGAACCTGATGCGGGACTCGATCCAGGGACTCCAGGATCATGACCTGAGCCGAAGGCAATCACTTAACCAACTGAGCCACCCAGGGGCCCAATAAATAAAATCTTAAAAAAAAAAAGAGCCAAACATAAAGATGGTAGACACAGGTTTTTTTTTGGAACCATTATCATCCATTTTCTAACTTCGTTTATTCTACACAAACATCTCTTCCACACAAACTTGTGAATAACTGTACAAATCAACACTTTACGCTTTCAGTTTACATTTGGTTTGAAAGAGCTATTAAGGTAATAAAAATGGGACCTGTGTTTGTAATGTAATTGTTATGAATAATGGCAAAATGAAATTGAAATGAGCTGAACTATCAGCCTTCATGAAATCACTGTCTGCCTGTTAGTCTCACGAAGTATCTTCCAGTCTCAGATTAGGCTGCCTAATTTAGTTTATGGGATGACACCATGACCATTTGGAAAATGCACGGTGATACCAGTGATTAACAGACATTATTTATTGTGAACCAACACAAATGGGAGCTCCACTTCTTTTTTTTCTCTGCATTATTTTCCAGACATGAAAATACACAATGTCATTTAGAGCAGCTTCATGCAACCATGCTAAAGTGAACAATTAGATAGCTATTCTGAACATCTCGCAGTGGTGCTGCATAATTACTTCTGTCAAGTATTTATGTTATGTCTGTATTGTGCATATCTGTCTGGTCTTTTCTATGAGCGATGGAAGCAGTGGAGAGCGACAATAAAGGACTTTAAAATGCTATAAATATTCTCATTTTTTATTCCAGAGGGAAGCTGTTAAAGAAAAGAGGACTCTTAGATAACGCTGGGGTTTCCTTTTAGGCAGAGGCTTAATTAGGCAGCTTAGGTCTGTTCTATTGCCTCCTTGTAGAAAATGACTTAATAGCTATTTGTGAAAGGTGGGCTTGGCTTGGCAGGGGCCATTTCTGGTCAGGCTCCTCCCTCTTATAATTGGGAAATTTCCCTCCTCTGATTTCCTAGAACATTTGCTTCTTGTCTGTGTAATTCATCTGACATTTAGTAGGTCTGGCCTGGTAGAGTTAATTAACTTTTCCTATCCCTGGATCACCTGCGTTGAAAGCCTGGCGGGCGGCGTCTCTGTCTCTCATCGTATCCGCCACAATACTGGGCACACGGCTGGGCTCAAGGAACAAATAAATGACGGTTTTTGGAATTTCAGGCAGCAAACAGTTCAGAAGCCACGGGGTCCTGGAATCCGTAGCAATATTTCAGTGGGCAGTCTACTTCTCAGAACCACCTGGAGCACTTGTGAAAATAGGTAGTTGGGCTCCATCGCAGACGTTTTTAGTCTGCGGGGCTGGAGTGGGGCCTGAAAATTTGCCCGCTACTGTGTTCTACCTGCGTCATCTCATTTTTCGGAAACGGGTGCTATTTTTTTTTTTAAGATTTTATTTATTTATTTATTTGAGAGAGAGAGAATGAGAGAGAGCACATGAGAGGGGGGAGGGTCAGAGGGAGAAGCAGGCTCCCCGCCGAGCCGGGAGCCCGATGCGGGACTTGATCCCGGGACTCCAGGATCATGACCTGAGCCGGAGGCAGTCGCTTAACCAACTGAGCCACCCAGGCACCCTCGGAAACGGGTGCTATTTTAATCCGGATTTTTATCAGTGGGGGGCTGGATCACGGCCGGGGGGGGGGGGGGGGTGGTCCGGCTAGACGAGGCACTACCCACTTCCATCATTTTGGAGGTGGGTGTGCGTGTGCCCGCGCAGAGAGTGGTACCCCTTTTCTTTCTTCTAGGGTCCGAAGAGAAATTTCCAGAGAAAAAGAAATGGCTAAGGGGTCCCTCCTCTGATCTTTTGGCCCCATCTGGTGGTTTCGAGGCTGACTGAACGAAGCGCTGATCCGTTAGCCCCCCCTGCTGGTGACAATGGTGGGGTCCGACGGCGGCCTCCGGGACCCATTTGCGGAGGCGGCTTTTGCTGGCGGCGGCTTTTGCTGGAGGCGGTTGCTCTGAGGCCGTTTTCCTGAGGCGGTTAGTCACTTATTGGGGCCCTCGTCCGTGTTTGGTTTTTGTGTCTTGTTTTGTTTGTTTCTGTTTCCTACTACTCGGGGGGCAGTCCCTTTACAAAGCCGAGGGTTTGTGTCAGTCCGTCGTCGATGGTTTGTTCGAGGTCCAACTTAATTTTCTAGGCATTTAAAAGAGCCTTTCGCCTTCCGTATGTAAGTACGTCGACGTATTTTGTGTCGGAGCTGGAGATGTAGCTGAGGAAGCTAGGCTGTGAATCGCATTTTTTTCTTTTTCCTGTCAAGCCAACAAACTTGTCTCGAATGTCTGACGAAAAGTACTAAAATATAGTATCAACTGGGGACAAAGTTTTTTTTTTTAATTTACTGACTTATTTGACGCGGGGGGTGGGGGTGGGGTGGGTGGGGGAGGGGCAGCGGGAGAAGCAGGCTCCCGGCTGAGCAGGGAGCCCGATGTGGGGCTTGAACCCAGGACCCCGGGATCATGACCTGAGCCCAAGGCAGACACGTAACGGACTGAGGCGCGACTGAGCCACCCAGGCGCCTGGCGACAAAACTTTTAATCCTCTCCTCTGTTGGTGTCTTTGTCAGTGAAGGAATGTTTTAAGGCAAGACTCTTGGACGAGAGGAAGGGGATCTGGAAGCGGGAAGCCTTTCGAGTTCCCTCATGGTATTGGTAGGCATCCCTCACGCCCCCAGCGACTCTGTTAAGGATCCCCCAGGTTTTAGGGACGTTAAAATGGGATGAAGACTGGCCTAGTCTTCAGCTTGGTCATGTCCTTGCGCCGTGGGGGTGTTAGGCTGAGACCCGTGCCTGTGGCTCTCAATCGAGAGGGTAAATGGAGGTAATGAGTCCATGTAGCCACTAGGAGGTCGCCCCTGCTTGGAAAACGTGTTTCCAGAAGGTAGGCGATCACCCCTTTACCGAAGCCCGTTTTGCCAAGGCATTCCTCAAATTAAAAGGGAAATTGGTGATTCCTTCCTTATAGAATCACTCCCCACCCTAAAAACCGCACTTTTTGTGTGTGTTACATTTATTGATACATTTCCTTCAGAAAAGATGTTTATAGGTTCAAGGAAAGCAGTGTCTGTTCTATTTCATTATGAGCTTTATCTTTCCAAATGCTTGAGGAGAACGACTGTGTGTTACTGATTTTCATTTATCCTGCAAGGGATATCACTAGGTTCAAGAATTGCCATGCCCAGAACCATATAGAAGTGCTTGGCCATGGCCAAGAAGGTTGAATCACCTCGGTCCGAACTGCCTGGCTTATTGCAGCAACTTCCTAACTGGTTCTACTGAGTCTTTTCTTGCTACTCTTAAACAGAATTTTTTTTTGAAAGAACCAATATATTTTTATTAGCTAGTTATTTTTAAAACAGCTTTATTAAAATATAATTCGAATACCATGTAGTTCACCTTTTTAAAGTGTACAACTCAATGATTCTTAGTATATTCACAGAGTTGTGGAACTATCACCATAATCAACTTTAGAACATTTTCATCACCAAAAAAAGAAACTTCATACCCTGTAGCCATCACGCCCCAGCTCCCCTAACCCTATACTTACCCAGCCTTAGGCAATCACTAATTTTCTTTCTGTCTCTATAGATCAGCCTATTTTGGACATTTAATATAAATGAAATTATTTGGTATTGTGGTCTTTTGTGACTGACTTCTTTCATTTAGCATAACTTTTCCCGGTATAGAGTTGTGACATGTGTGAAATGATGTTTACAAGGGACTCTAGTTAGATACTCGATGCCAAGGATTTTTGCTGGAGGCTGGTCGTGCAGGCAACCCTCTGCCTAGTACATACCGAAATTCCAAAGTCCCAGGAGGAAATCTCGTGTTCACCATAAGCCATATTGTTTGCACAATGAAGGTACAGTGAACTACTTTTATGGGTTAGGGTGGTGGGAATCCTCCCCAAATCCAAGTTCCTAGATCCTAGCTAAGGGTCAACCTTGCCTGCAGGATTTTCAGATGATAACATTCTCAGGTCTGCTATGTTATCTTTTTTCTACACAGATTTTGATAGAGATTTTGTTGATTCTGTAGATCAATTTGAGAGGGATGCCATCTTAACTAAGTACGTATTTCAGTTGATGAGCATGGGATGTCTTTACATTTATTTAGGTCTTTACTTTTTCTTAATAATGTTTTGTGGTTTTCAGTGTACAAGTCTTGTACTTCTTTTGTTGAATTTATTTCTAAGTAATTGGCTCCTTTTGATGCCATTATAAATGGAATTGGTTTCTTAATTTTATTTTCAGATAGTTCCTTGCAAGGCTATAGAAATACAATTGAGTTTTGTATATTGATTTTACAGCCTTGAGCTCATTTATTCGTTTTAATAGTTTTCTTATTTTTGTGGATTCCTTAGCCTGTTAATGTGATAGATTATGTGGATTGATTTTTTGAACCAGTCTCGCATCCCTGGAATAAACCACACTTGGTCATGGTATATAATATTTTTTATAATTGCTACATTCTGTTTGCTAATATCTTGTTGAAGATTTTGCATCTCTTTTCATGAGGGAAGATTGGTATGTGTTTTTCTTTTTTCGTAGTCTTTGCTTTTGATATCACGGTAGAAGTGTTTTCATATGAGTTGGGAAGTGTTCCCTCCTCTTTATTTTCTGGAAGAGATGGTGTAGAATTGGTGTTAATTATTCTTTAAAGATTTAGTTTAATTCTCCAGTGAAATAATCTTGGCCTAGAGACTTCTTTTTTTGAGAATTTTAAAATTACAAATTGACTTTTTTTAAAACTATGGAGCTATTCAGATGATGTATTTCATATTGGGTACATCGTGGTAGTTTGTGATTTCCAAAGAATTTGTCCATTTCAATTAAATTGTGAAATTTATGTGTATAGAGCTCATAGTATTCCCTCATTATGCTTTGGATGTCAGTAAGGTTGCTGTGTCTTCTTTGTGGATTGACCCATTTATCATTATGTAATATTTCTCTGTGTCTATGCTAATTTACTTTGCTCTGAAGTTTACTTTATCTGATATTAATATAGCTACACTGGCTTTTTTTCTTTAAAAAAAATTTTTTTTTAAAGATTTTATTTATTTATTTGAAGAGAGAGACACAGCGAGAGAGGGAACACAAGCAGGGGGAGTGGGAGAGGGAGAAGCAGGCTTCCCGCCGAGCAGGGAGCCCGATGCGGGGCTCGATCCCAGGACCCTGGAATCCTGACCTGAGCCGAAGGCAGACGCTTAACGACTGAGCCACCCAGGTGCCCCCCCCCCCAATTTTTTTTTTTAAAGATTTTATTTATTTATTGGAGACCGAGAGAATGAGAGAGAGAGAGCACAGGAGAGGGGGAGGGTCAGAGGGAGAAGCAGGCTCCCTGCTGAGCAGGGAGCCCGATGCAGGACTCGATCCAGGGACTCCAGGATCACGACCTGAGCCGAAAGCAGTCGCTTAACCAACTGAGCCACCCAGGTGCCCTTTTCTTTTTAAAAAATTTGTTTTGCCAAACAAATTTTCAATTTTTAGCTATTAAAAATTATTGAGGCTTTTGCTATCTTTAATTTTTTTGAAAAATTTTTCCTTCTGAAGGTTATAAAATATTCTTTTATATTTTGTCTGGTATTTCCATGGTTTCATTTTCACAATTAAATCTTGGATCCATCTGGAATATATTTTCATGTAAAAGTAAAGTAGATAATAGCAGATCTTTTCTATCGTTTTTTTTTTTTTATGTTATGTTAATCACCATACATTACATCATTAGTTTTTGATGTAGTGTCTTTTCTATCGGGTTTTAATATGAGGGATGTAGCGGGGAGGAGAAAGGAGAGATTATGAGAATGTTGTCTGCCTGGGAAGAGGGAAATATTGGAAAGTGATAGAGTCAAAGGGCTATTTCCTCTTTTCTCAGTGTTCTCTCTGAGTGGAACACGAAGGAGAGGTTAAGTCAACTGGAGGCGTGAAGGTTGAGAGAAAAACAAACAAACATTTTTGGAAGTGTTCTTTTGCTCAATAACTTTTTTGTTTTTTGAAAAGCGGGAAGAATAGGAAAAATGAAATGGCTTCTTTTGTAATTTTTATATTGCTGTTGTTTTGGTAGATAGAACTTTTCCTCTCTTGACTAAAGAAGGGCTTACAGTCTTTTATTTGCCACAGTACTGGAAGTCTTAACTATAGAAATCAGACACGGAAAAGAAATACATATCACCCAAATTGGTAAAGAAGTAAAACTGTAATTATTTGCAGATGACGTGATACTATGTGTAGAAAATTCTAAAGACTCCACCAGAAAGCTATTAGAACTAATAAATTCAGTAAGGTTGTAGGATACAGAATTAATATACAGAAATCTGTGGCTTTCTATACACTAATTATGGAGTAGCAGAAAGAGAAATTAAGAAAAACAATCCCATTTACAATTACACTAAAAGGAATAAAATACCTAGAAACAAATTGAACCAAAGAGGTGAAAGACCTATACTGTGAAAACTATGAAACATTGATGAAAAAAATTGAAGACAACACAAACAAATGGAAAAATATATCATGATAATGGGTTGGAAGAATTAATATTGTTAAAATGTCTGGGCACCTGGGAAGCTCAATAGGTTAAGCATCTGACTCTCGATTTTGGCTCAGGTCATGATCTCAGGGTCTTGAGATTGAGCCCTGTGTCGGGCTCTGCACTGAGCATGGAGCCTACTTGAGATTCTCTCTCTCCCTCTGCCCTTACCCCTGCTCATGCTCTCTCTCTCTCTCTCTCAAAAAAGATATTGTTAAAATGTCCATACTAACCCAAGCAATCTATAGATTCATTGCAATCCCTAACAAAATACCAACAGCATTTTTAGTAAAGATTTTATTTATTTATTTGACAGAGAGAGTGAGAGAGCACAAGCAGGAGGAGCAGCAGAGGGAGAGGGAGAAACAGGCTTCCTGGGATCATGACCTGAGCGGAAGGCAGAGGCCCAACCAACTGAGCCACCCAGGTGCCCCACTGACAGCATTTTTTACAGAACTAGAATAATCCTAAAATTTGTATGGAACCACAAAAGACCCCAAATAGCCAAAGCAATATTTTTTTTAAATTTTTTTATTGTTACGTTAATCACCATACATTACATCATTAGTCTTTGATGTAGTGTTCCATGATTCATTGTTTGTGTATAATACCCAGTGCTCCATGCAGAACGTGCCTTCTTTAATACCCATCACCAGGCTAACCCATCCTCTCACCCCCCTCCCCTCTAGAACCCTCAGTTTGTTTTTCAGAGTCCATCGTCTCTCATGGTTCGTCTCCCCCTCCGATTCCCCCTCCTTCATTCTTCCCCTCCTGCTATCTTCTTCTTATTCTTTTTTTTCTTAACATATAATGTATTATTTGTTTCAGAGGTACAGATCTGTGATTTAACAGTCTTACACAATTCACAGCACTCACCATAGCACATACCCTCCCCAGTGTCTATCACCCAGCCACCCCATCCCTCCCACCCCCTACCACTCCAGCAACCCTCAGTTTGTTTCCTGAGATTAAGAATTCCTCATATCAGTGAGGTCATATGATACATGTCTTTCTCTGATTGATTATTTCGCTCAGCATAACACCCTCCAGTTCCATCCACGTCATTGCAAATGGCAAGATCTCATTCCTTTTGATTAGCCAAAGCAATCTTGAGGAAGAACAAAGCTGGAGGTATCATAATCCCTGATTTCAAATTTTACTGCAAAGCTATAGTAATCAAAACAGTATTGTCCTGGCACAAAGATAGACACATAGATCAATGGAATAGGATAGAGAGCCCAGAAATAAATCCATGCTTATATGGTCAATTAATCTATGACAAAGGAGGGAAGAATATAAAATGGGGAAAAGACAGTCTTTTCAATAAATGGCATTGGAAAAATGGGACCCCTTTCTTACACCATATACAAAAATAAACTCAAAGTAGATTAAAGACCCAAATGTGAGACCTGAAACCATAGAATTCCTGAAAGAAAGCATAGGCAGTAATATCTTGGGCATCAGTCTTGGAAACATATTTATGTTTCTCAGGCAAGGGAAACAAAAGCAAAAATGAACTGTTGGGACTAAACCAAAATATAAAAGGTTACACACAGTGAATGAAACCATCAACAAAATGAAAAGGCAACCTACTGAATGGGAGAAAATATTTGCAAATGCTATGTTTGTAAACAGTATCCAAAATATATAAAGAACTTATACAACCCCACACCAACAAACCAAATAATCCAATGAAAAAATGAGCAGAGGACCTGAGTAGACATTTTTCCAATGAAGACATACAGATAGCTAACAGACACATGAGAAGATGCTGAACATCACTGATCATCAGGGAAAAGAAAATCAAAACCACAATGAGATCTCACTTTGCAACCAGTCAGAATGGCTAGTATCAAAAAAAAAATAAGAACAAGTATTGACAAGATTGTGGAGAAAAGGGAACCCTCGTGTGTCATTTGTGGGAATGTAAATTGGTGCAACCACTGTGGAAAATAGTATGGAGGTTTCTCAAAAAATTAAAAATAGACATATCATATTATCAAGTAATTCCACTACTGAGTATTTACACAAGGTAATGAAAACACTAAGTTGAAGAGATATATATGCACCCCTATGTTTATTGCAGCATTATTTACAATAGCCAAGAAATGGAAGCAACCTAAGTGTCCACTGATAGATGAATAAAGAAGATATTTGTGTGTGTGTGTATAACAGAATAGTACTCAGCTGTAAAAAAGAATGAGATCTTGCCATTTATGACAACATGAATGGATGTAGAGGATGTAATGTTAAGTGAAATAAGTCAAAGAAAGACAAATACCATATGATTTCACTTATATGTGGAATCTCAAAAACAAATGAACAAACAAAAAAAATAGAAACAGACTCATAAAGAAAGAACAAATTGGTGGTTGTTGGAAGGAGGGGATGGGTAAAGTAGGTGAAGGTACAAACTTACAGTTTTAAAATAAAAGTCAGGGAAATTGAAAGTACAGCACAGGGAATATTATATTATTATAATCATGTTGTGTGTTGACAAATGGTAACTACAATTATCATGGTGATCATTGTGTAATGTATAGAATTGTCAAATCACTATATTGTACCCCTGAAACTAAGATCATATTGTATGTCAACTATACTTGAATAATAAAAATTAAAGAAAATAAAGAAGACTTAAAGTGACTTGGGTTAACACTGTATTTCTTCTTTAGTGCATCCCAGTGGGGCACTTGTCCACAGTGATTACCCTTAAAAGAAGATACTAAATTGCTTAGTTAACAAGTATTTTTTAATCATTTATCAAAGAGCCAGGTATAGGGTAATGAATATGTGTTTGTCTCTGAAATCAGATTGCTTGGGTTTAAATCCCAGTCCAATAACTTGCTAGCTGTGTGATCTCAGGCAAGTTACTAAACTTCTCTGTACTCCAAGTTTCTCTTCTGCAAAATGGGGATATTAACACCTCATTGTATTATTGTGAGTCTCAGAACAGCATCAAACATAGAGTAAGCAATTGATAAATATTAACTATTATTAATGCTAATGACTGGAGATAGAGCACAATGGATATGGTCCATATAGTTATGGGTCTTGTATTCTTTTTGTTTTGTTTTATTTTTTTATTATACATTTTAGTTTTTTTATTTTTAGAATTTTAAAAATTATAATTAAAGTATAGTTGAAATATATTAGTTTTAGGTATATGACATAGTGATTCGATAATTACATACATCACAAAATGCTCACCACAATAAGTGTAGTTACCATCTGTCACCATATAAAGTTATTACAATATTATTGACTATATTCCTTACACTTTACTTTTCATCCTTGTGACTGGAAGTTTTTACCTCTTAATCCCCTTTATCTGTCCCCCCTCCACATAGCTACCAGTTCATTCTCTTTATTATTTATTTATTTATTATTTTTTATTGTTATGTCCAGTTAGCCAACATAGAGTACATCATTAGTTTTTGATGTAGTGTTCAACGATTCATTAGTTGCGTATAACACCCAGTGCTCATCACAACACGTGCCCTCCTTAATACCCATCACCTGGTTACCCCACGGCCCCACCCACCTCACTTCTGTAACCCTCAGTTTGTTTCCCAGAGTCCAGAGTCTCTCATGGTTTGTCTCCCTCTCTGATTTCTTCCCATTCAGTTTTCCCTCCCTTCCCCTGTGGTCCTCTGCGCTATTCCTTATATTCCACATATGAGTGAAACCATATGATAATTGTCTTTCTCTGCTTGACTTATTTCACTTAGCATAATACCCTCCAGTTCCATCCATGTTGATGCAAATGGTAGGTATTCATCTTTTCTGATGGCTGGGTAATAGTCCATTGTATATATGAAGTACATCTTTATTTCTGAGTCTGTTTCTGTTTTTTTTTGTTTGTTCATTTGTTGTTTTTTATATTCCACATATAAGTGAAACCATAAGGTATTTGTCTTTCTCTGTAGGACTTACTTCACTTAGCATAATACTCTCTAGGTAAGGACCTTGCATTCCTGAATGAGGAGATAGGTTAAAAATTACAAATAGCAATAATTACTCTAAAATAAATGTAAGGGGCTGAGATAGAGTATAAAGGAGTGGGAGGAGAATACTACTTTAGATAACATGGTCAGAGAAAGCCTCTCTGAAGAGGGGGCATTTAAGCTGAGAGTTGAAGCATCAGAAAAAAACAAGTAATTTAAAGAATGGAGGGAAGAATGTTCCAGGCAGTGGGAACATCATGTACAAAGATTCTGAAGAGAAGGATTTTATTATATTCAAAGCCCTGAAAGACGACCATTATGGCTGGAATGTAGTGAACAAGAAAGAGTGGTATGAGATGAGGTTGATGATGTGGGCAAGACTTTGTAGATCACAGTAAGGAGTTTGGATATTAAGTTCTGTGGGAAACCACTAAAGCATGAGAGAAAGATGATATATTTTTTCTTTTCTTTTCTTTTTTTTTAAAGATTGATCTTGTATTGTATTCACATTAGAGAAGATCAAGATTGGAAAGGGGGAGAGCAGCTTGGAGGCTCTTGACAGTGGTCCAGATGAGAGACTGTGGTGGCAGTGGAGGTGGAGAGAAGTGGATGGATATAAGGTATAATTTTAAGGTAGAATCAATAGGACTTGTTGAAGGATTGGATATGGGAAGGTAAGGTGATGGAAGAGAGTTTGAATCGAGGATGATACCCAGGTTTCTGGCTTGATTAACAAGTTTGATGTGGTACCAATTTTTGAAATGGGAGATACTGGAAGAAGGATCAGCTTTGGTAAACATTGTGAACATATTGAGTTTGAGTTGTCTATCAGACATCCAAGCGGAGATGTGTTGTAGTCATTTGGATTTATGAATCTGGAGTTCAGGGCCAGCTTTTAGATGATATTTAAAGTCGTGGCTCTGGATGAGATAACCTAGGGAGATTGAAAAGAGAAGAGGGCCTGGGATCATGTGAGTATTCCACTTTTAATGTAGAAGCTGTGAGATACTAAAAGGAGAATGGGCTGATAGTAAAGGCAGGGATGTAGTTTAGTGGTAGAGTAGCTAGCTGCTGTGTATGCAGCAAGTCCTGGATTTTATCCTTGGTATCTCCATTTACTCTTTTCATCTTCAGAGGATAGGGCAGGGCTGTTAATTCTTCCAAGTCTTTTGTCAATTACTCATATATAGTTTTTCTAGCTCCTGGAACAAAGCAGGTGCTCAGTAATTGTTGGATGAATGAATGGATGAATGAATGAATGAGTGAGTGAATGAGTGAGTGAAATGAATGAGAATATCTAGTTGTAATACCTGCTTTGCCACAATTCAGGTTTGTGATATTGGGCAGTTAGCAAGCTACAATTTTGTTATCTGTAAAATGGCACTAATAAAAGTACCTATCTTTTTGGACAGGATTTAAAAGAATAAAAATTTATAGCATTTAGCACAGAGCTAGTGGTAAATTAATGTTAGCTACTATTAGCTCTACTGCACTTTGGGTGCTTATCCATAAAATAGGGGCAATAATTTCTGCCCTGATTCCCTCACAAGGTCATTTGTGAAGCCAGCAGGAGTTAACATTTGACTCTACAGAGGGTTGTTAATGTTAATGTTTTAATTGGTCTAAATCTGCATTACGCAGCCACTCTCGTCCCCATCCTCCGGCAGGATTATTTAAAAAAAAAAACGCCTCTTTAAATTGACCCAGTACTCGGCTGGTCAGCCCTGCCGGGTTCAGCCAGTTGTACTCGAAACCACGCCCCAATGCGAAGGCTATTAGCCGCCCAGTTCAATTTAAAAATACCCAGCTCCGCCCCTCCGTGCTAGGGGCGCATACGCCCCAACGGTGCCCGCTGATTGGCCCCTGCTGGCCAATCTCCACTGCGCTTCCTCCTGGGGCTGTAATTTTCAAAATTCGCTACTGGGCAGATTGGAGCGAGACCAGGCCAGGTTGAGAAGGACACAGGTCGCTACAACGCGGAGCTCCGTTCATTTCCCGGGCCTCTCCTGGTCTAGGAGTGCGTCCATGATCTTCATGTTCTGCCCTCAATCTCGGTGTGAGGTAGGCGCCTTTGGGCTTATACGGCCCGCTCGAATGTCCGGCCCTGTCGCAAGCGGGTTGATGCCTGAGCACTACTCCAGCCCCTTGTGAACACGCTGTCTTCTCTCGCCGGCAAGCAAGGCATCCCTGCCATGAAACCTTTGTTTTGTTCTGCTGTCAGTCAGCAGTTTGTGCAAAGTTGGGCAGGGAATGTGTTTTAGAGGGTGAGATGGCAAAAGAAATGGGACTGTGTCCTAGCTTTCAGATAGAGCGACCAGTACACATGCCTGAATCAGAGTACATTTACAAAACGTCTTTTCACAAGTGGAAGTGTGGAGGATCAGTTTCATCCACAGGACGTATTTAAGTCAGACAGTGCTACTTGCGGGATGTCTTTGAATTACAGGTTGGAGGATATGAAAAAGGACGGAAACGTGTGCTCTCTCCTTTGTTACCGCTTTTATCTCCACTGGCTCTCCTCTATCCCATGCTCCAACCGCTGCAGCTCTGGGCTTTCCCACTTCTCTGTGCTTTGGTCCACTTAGGATCCTAGAATGTCAGAGGCCAAAGGACCCTAGAACAGTGCTTTTTAAACTTTGAAGTGCATACAAATCACCTGGGGGATATTGTTAACTTGCACTTTCAGATTTGGTAGGTCTAGCTTGGGGCCTGGGATTTTAAATTGCTAACGAGCTCCCAGGTGATGCTAATGTTGCTGATCTGTTGACCATGGTTGGACTAGCTAGGAGGCTCTGGTCCCATGGCCTCATTTTCTTAGGTGGGGAAACAAAGGCCTAGAGAGGGAAAAGGGACTTGCCTAGCATCATCCAGCCAGCCTGGGCCAGAGTCAGAGAGCCTAGGCATTCTTCCCAGCCCAGTGCTGCTTTCATGGACACGGTGCTGCATTCTCTCCCCAGTGTCTTGCTGTCTGTAACCTGCTTTTAGATATAAAATGAAGTTGCTGTTGTTTCCTGTAGACTGTCTTGATCTACAGTCTTGGAGTCTAAGCAACGGGGCTTCTAAATGAGCCAACTTGCCCCTGTTTGGGTTTTAGCACCAGTTCTGGGATGCGCAATGGAGTCTCCCACACTTATCAGTGTATATGTACGGAAGATGGAAAGTGGAAAGGATTCTAATTTTCTCGTCCAAGTAAGGCCCCGTTCTGTAGGTGGTAGAAGTCAATAATGTTCTGCTGAATGTCCCTTAATGAAAGCTTGTTTTTAGTGGAGTCAATCCCCTCCCCCTTCCTAATGGCAGAGAAACTAGTTACTTAAGTCACTGTGTGTGTCCCCCAAAACAAGTGATTAGTGTCCAGGATAATGAAGGTGGTGTATGAATATCATCTGGATAACCTTATTCTCTCTGAGGTTTAGTTATCCTGTGATGTCATCAGCTGGAAGTTTTCTAGCCTGTTGAGTTCAGTCTATTTTTTCTTTCCCCTTGAAAGATGAAAGTTTCAGGACATGAGTCTTTGGTCATCCATAAAAAAATTGTCCGAGGTGTGAATAATAACAGCAGAGTAAGTGGTTTTCATACAGTGCATTTAAGGGTGGGTGCACCCAATTTGGCTTTATTGCTGCTCGGCTGAGTTTTGAAAGATGAGATGGAAAATAGGTTTGGATTTGGGGGAAGAGAGGGAAAGTAAGATGCACCACTTATTTTGAGGGCCTACCATGGGTTAGGTTTCACACATACAAATTTACTTTGGAGTCATATGTTGCTTCTGCAAGTAAATGGTGGTATACCTCTATTGCAAATGAGAAAATTACGCCTCAAAAATGTTAAGTTGTCTGGTTTAGAAACCCAGTTGCTTCTTAAAAAAAATACCTGCTCATTCTGTCTCCTTACACTACCACAGTACAGCCTTTCGATTTGGACCATGGACTGTTTTGGAGTGCTTTTGAGTATGATTGGAGAGACTTCATGGTATTTTAGAAAGAGCCCTGGAAAGAGCTGGGTGACCTATACTGCTCAGTAGTTTGTCCTGTGTAGTAAGTCACTTAACACACCGAGGCCTCTAAAATGGGAAGAATTGTATTTGTACTGTGTACCCCCACAGTTTTGTTGTGAGGATCAACTGAGGTAATAAATGTGAAGGCACATACTTGTACTGACTTTTCCTGACTGACAAAATGTTTAATACTTCTTCATCCAAAATCAGCCTTTCTCCTTTCTTAAACCTTCCCCTCAAGCTGCAGTCTTCTCTGCTTCCCTTTCTTACCAGCCTGCCTCCAGCCTAGCATTCAGCCCCTTTCTAACTCCTCCCCAATACATTTTTTATACTCTACACTCCAGGAAACTTGGGTGTCCCTGCATCTGCCATGCTCGACGTGTCAAGTCTCTGCCTGGGCTCAGGCTTTCTTTGCCGGGAAAGCTCCCCAGTCTACTTGGGAACCTCTTTGTCATTTAAATCTAGATTATATATGATCTCCGCTATGAAGCCTTCTCCCACCCCTTTCCCTGACAAGATTATCGACTTTGCATTGTGTTTCTGTAGTTCTTTGTATTTACTTTTATTAAATCATTTGCCACATTTTTATGTTACATTTAGAGCTGTGCTTGTGAATACTTATAGGATAAGATGCATGATTTATTTGCATTAATATCTCCATTGCTGGAAATATTTGGTACAGAATGGTAAGCTTGTTGCATTGCCTGTAGGGTCTCGCTTCCAGGAGCCTGTTCTTTGTCAAATGCATTTGAATTTGGAGATTGAATGTGGGTGAGGTTGGAAGGGCAGTTGCATCTGAGTGGGAAGGGCCTCTTGTATATCCAAAAACAGATTCCTCCTAATAATGCATTTGCTCGTAAGACACATAAGTATATCCTAACTATTGAGGACTCACAAGAAAGAACCATAAAAAACATAGAATGGGGTCTCCCACCAAGATGGGACAAAGATAGGACTCTCTCAAGGGCTGTAATGATGGTTAAATTTTTATGTCAAGTGATTTTCAATAAGTTAGTTCCTTCTATTGTTATCTCATCTTTTGGTTTTTTTTTTTTTTCCTACCAAGTGTCTCTGGAACTGGATTATGGTTTCTTTTGGTTGAATGCAGTCTTTGAATACTCCGGCCTATCATGCATATATGTGTGTGCAGTGTATTCTTGCATCTTCTCTGTAGCATCATTGTAATTGCTGTGCCAGGACCCTGTGCCTTTTAAAGAACCTTAACCGTTCCAGCTGGCTTCCATACTATATGATCTGCATGTTCTTGATCGTTTTTAATACAAAACACTCATGTGACTTGTTCCTAGTGTTCCCAGGCCTAAACTAGGAGGTAGGCCACAGTTCCAGTGCCCACAGAGGATGACAGGCACTGTGCTGGGCTTTTTATATAGAGTATCTCGTTTAATTGGAACAGTGCCCTGCAGAGGTAGGTATACTTATCTCCATTTTACAGATGAGCTAACTGAAGCCCAGGGAGTTTGTCACTTGCCTAAGGCTAATTGTGGTAGAACTAAGATTTAAACACAGATCTGCCTAACTCAAAGTATATTTTCTTCTAGAGATGCTAAAAAGAGACTGGGTATTCTCAGGGGTTTTCGGAGAATTCTGCGAAGTGTCTGGTGAATGGTGTTTGAAAGAGTCCCTTTCTCATTGCAGGCCTATCTTGGATAGACACTGCTGAACCTGTGAGAGATGCCACTGCCTCTACCATCCCGAAGCTCCAAACCTGAGACTAAGAAATCACAGTCGAGCAAAATTGTGCCCAGTGATCATGGCCAATCTGAAAAGGTTAGAGCAAGCTGTCTCTCCCAACAGTGTCTCAAGTAGCTTCTTTCTGTGTTGGCTCAGTCCCTATCCTCACCCCTAAATCTTTCTGAGTATGTGTTGTTTAATCTGAGAAGTTGGGAAGGAGTGGTAGCGCTTGTAGTTTAAGAAGACCAGCAAATTAGAACTTGGATTCTAAGTGTAACTCTCCTTTCCCATATATGCATAGCTGAAATGAAGGGTGTCCTTCACAACCTTCAGAAGCAAATAATACTCAGCCCTTGTTAATGATCACGTCTATACTCTTAGTGTCTGGGAGATGTTCAAAGTACCTTGCTGGGAGGCTGCTTAGTGCATCCTGGGGGAGACTATGAAGCTAATCTTCAACAAATGTATTATCATGGCTTTTTATAGTATTAAATTTGAAGACGGTGTCCATTTTGACCTTGTGGATAGTTTGACACTGTCATTCCGACCCTGGGATGTTCTTTGTTCATCACCATACATATTTTAACCAGAGTTTTACTAATACTGATGAATTGTCATTAAGGGAGTATTTCCTGGAGCAAACATCATTAGGCCAATTTTATTTCCTTGATTGGTTTTCTCTCAGCATAGATAAACATTTTCTAATCATTTTCATTTTTTCGTTTTACTAAAATGATTTTCATGGAGGGGCTAGATTTTTTTTATATATAAATTTGTAAGAAAGATTTGATTCATCGATCAGATTTTTGTCTATATTGGATTTGCTGATTAGAGTTCTGCCATAATAAGTTTTCTTTTGTGGCAATTATTTTTCCAAATCCAGCTTTCTGGGGGCACATTTTGTAAGTCTAAGTTTTATTGAGTTCACTTTTATCTGTGAATTTTATTTGGGGCTGATTATTTCTACTGGTAATATTAAGTGGGAATTGGATTATTTCTACTGGTAATATTAAGTGGGAATTGGATAGCAGACTGACAGTTTATTTCTTAGCTAATTTGTGAGATTTGTGTAACCACCAAATATTTTTGCTAATTATTTCCACTAGGATTATTTACCATGAACTAGATAAAAGACTAATAGTTTACTGATTTCTTAGCTTAATCAATTAGAAAATAGAAGTAATTCTTCTTGGCTCTTTCAGGATTGCTCTGCTGTGCTAGATTGGTCTATTGTACTATGAATCCAATTCTCTAAACTTCTGATCACTTACTGTGTCATGTATTAACTGTTCATGATGTAGATGAAGAACAGAGCAAATAGATGGTGTGACCCTAATGCTCTGCTTCACATTATAGCAACTCTCTGATAAAAGTAGGGCAGGGTTCTCATTTCATAGAGGAGATTTAATACTTAGGAGACCTTCACCAAAGAAAAACTGTTAATGAGTAGAAGAGCACTACAGTGTGATTTACCCTAACCTGTAGCCCCATAGAGATGGTGTCATTCACTTGGGAGATGGGTAAGGCATGCACAGATAAACAATACCTAGAAAGAAAGCCCCTTTTGCTCCAAAATAGTCACCTCTCCTCCCATCTGCTACCTCTCCTTCATAGACACTAACAATTAGAGGTTAATATGGATTATCAAACTCCTTTCTCAAAACACAGAATTTGGGCCACCCAGGCGCCTCTATACAGACTTTCAAAAATATGTATTCTCTTATTTGATCCTCAAATAAGGTAGGTTTTCATTCCAGTTTTACTGATAAGCAAATTGAGGCTGAAAGAGTAAGCGATTTGTCTAAGGTCAACAGCTAGTAAAGAGGGGATCCTGGACCGATATCTAGGTATATGTGTTATTGTCCTTATTGGGACTATCTTAAATACTTAACGTAAGAGATACTTAAATATTTGTTAAATTATTGAACTGATTTACTTGAGTGCATCCATATTAAAGGAATGACTGGGAATGGCAGGGTGGTGGTGGTTGTTAATCTTTGATCAGATAACCATAAAGATGAGAGAACTAAGAGGGAAAACTAGCTTTACCAAGCTATTTTGCTCATTCTGGGGGTTACACTGAAGGTCATCATCCTAGTTTTGTCCCCATGATCAATGATTACCTCCTTTAGGGACTCTCTAAGCAGCAGTGAGTGCCAAAATTTCCTTTTGTTGTAGTTTTTTGGGGTTTATTATATACATCTCCAGTTGCTTGGAGATTCTGGAGTTTGCCCCTGAGCCCCAAAGATGACCTGAAGTCCCTGAAAAGTGTTCATGATTGGATATACTCATTTACCTCTTTTACTTTTTTAGAGAGGGGAGAATTACCAAGCAGAGATCTCTTCATGTTCACCTAAGAGACGATGCAAAAAGAGATCAGCTTTTGAAGATCTCACCAATGTGAGTATGCTAGTCCAATCCCTTGCTGTGGTTTTGCATATGGCTGAGATAACCTCTTCCTTAAGGGATCTTTCTGGGTTACCAGACCCTGACCCTCTCTAGAATGTTGAGAGCCAATTATACTTGGAATTGATGATCCAATTTCAGAAGCTGCAGGAGCTCTTCTGCTGGCACATACCATCTGGATTAATTGGTTGAACTTTCTGGAACCAGCAGACAGAGTGATTATCAGATATGAAATTGTAGATAAATATAAGAGCTACGGGATCTTGCATTTAGATTAAGTCCAGACGTGGCTCAACTAGCTGCCTAGGCCTCAGAGGTGAGTATCCTGATGGGTTCATTGTAGTTCAAGGCAGTGTTTATCAATTCAAGCACTATGGGCATTTGGTGAAGTAGTTTTTCTATTGTGTAGGACTGTCCTCAGCCACAACATCTCTGGCTCCTGGTGTTAAATTCCAGCAGCAACCCATTCATAGTGACAATCAAAAATGCCCCCTGATGTACAGAACCATTGGGGACCACTGTTCCATAGTCTGGTCTTCAATCATGGAGATTGAGAAACTCAATTTGATGAGAATTGTTAGTTTACTCCCTTCTGATATTATTAAGATACCAACAAAACCCAGAATTGATAGTTAACTGTTAATAATTGAATGTAGAATTGGGCAAGGTAATCTTTGGTCTTAGAGAATAATAACTGATGACTACTGAGGGCTTACCAGGTGCCTGGCACTATTCTAAGCACTTTTTCCTGATTTAACTCTCTTAGTCCTCATTTATTTCTATAACGTAGATACCATAATTATGTCTACAGATCAGGACTTGCCCAATGTTGCTTTCAAAGTGTTTCATCTAGGATACAGAGAACCCTGGTGAACTATTCCTGCCCTCCATAATAGAGTGTCCTTCTGTAGCTGCAGAATACTTGTATCTACTAGATAATACTTTACCCCCTTGAGCAGGATTGGTTAAGCATTGGCAAAGTTCTCTCCTTTGGATCTCTGCTCTTTAGATGCTGCTGTGTGACCACCTCTGTACTAACATAGTCTCCTCCCCATACAGATTACAACATATATGATTAGGTTACAGCTTTCTGAATAATTTCAGATTTACTGTAGATTGGTTGAAAGAGACCCTTCCCACACAGACCTGTAAGGCTAGATTTGTTTCCTGACTTATTTAACTATGGATCTAGAAACTTGGCTGAAGTAAGGTAGCCACACAAATCGGAAGCAGATGCAGCTCATGGTAGTGTGGCTTCCCTTGGCCCCCAGAGTCCCTGATGGAAGAGCAGTGACGTTGTGCAAAGCAAGGTCTCACAGCATATGAGATAATTTCTTGCTATGTCTCAGTCCTTTTTTTTTTTCTTTTTCGTGAAGTTTATATTGCCATTCATAAAGAACAAACACAAACTAATAGGAAATACAGGCAGATATCATCCAGAGCCCTTCTGGTTCTCCAAATGAATGCAGTATCTGTTAGGCCACATCTATATCCAGAGTGGAAGTGAGAGAAGCAGGGCATCTCTGAGCAGTAGCTCTGCCTCTAGCTTTCCAAAACTCAGAAAGCCCAATTCCCTTTTGCATTCAAGTTTTGAAGATTCACTTTGGTAACCTTGAATGGTCTTTGGTGTTTTCCGGAGAAAGTTCCATCATTACAATGTGCCTAAGCCATTCCTAGGATTGGGCATTTCTGCAGATGTCTGAGCTCATCTATTTGAGGGTTGAGGGCTCCTTTCTCTCTGAATTTTGGGGATTCCCTATATGATTATTTGTTTCTTCCTGTCCGTATTCCTGTCAGTATACTAAGTCTCCATGTCCACACATCTGTTTTTTCCCTCAACATTCACCAGTGAGGTCCTGGCATGCCAAAAGATTTGATCTGTTTTAATTAACCTGCTGTGTTTTTCTTTTCCTCGCCTTTATCATTCCAGCATGGGAAAGACTTTTGGTCTGTAAGAGCTGGTCCTAAGCCAGTAGACAAGGAGATAGGGTCTATATCCACGTTTACCTAAATGATTTTGTGTCAGTAGGACACAATTTTCTTTCTTTCTTTCTTTCTTTTCTTTCTTTCTTTTTTCTTTCTTTCTCTCTCTCTCTCTCTCTTTCTCTCTCTCTCTCTCTCTTTCTCTCTCTCTCTCTCTCTTTCTTTCTCTCTCTCTCTCTCTCTCTCCCCCCTCTCTCTCTCCCCCTCCCCTCCCCTCCCCTCCCCTCCCCTCCCCTCCCCTCCCCTTCCCTTCCCTTCCCTTCCCTTCCCTTCCCTTCCCTTCCCTTCCCTTCCCTTCCCTTCCTTCTTTTTTTCTTTCTTTATGAAACAGTTGTAAGGAAGTGCAGATTAAGGTCCCCTTGAGCTTAGATCTGAGAATATTTGTGCTTTGAACCTTCACATATGGCAAGTAGAGTTTCACCCTGGGTGTTGGGGTCTCCACCTTTCTCGTGCCAAGAATGCAATTCTTTTCCAATTCTGAATCTCAGTTGCACATAGAGGGAGTTTGTAAAACTTTAGGTAAGAAGTTAAAATGAAAACAGTGCCAAACTATTTGAGGAGCAGAGGTGGATGGCTTGAGGGCCTAAGAACGAATTAATTCCCTGTTGGATTGCGGTTGCTTATTATGATCTGATGATACAAAAGCATATTTTTTAAGTATTTCATTTAGAAATAATTTCAAGTTTACAAAAAGTTGCAAAAATAAAAAGTAATACAAATAATATGCATATACTCTTCACCTAGATTAACTTATAGTTAACATTTTATGCCATTTACTTACATACATCATGGCTTTTTACCCCTAAGTACTTCAGTGTATATTTCATCAGAGAAATTGTCTTTTTTAAAAAGATTTATTTATTTTAGAGAGAAAGAGAGAGAGCATGAGCAGGGGGAGGGGCAAAAGGAGAGGGAGAGGAAGAGAGAGAATCTCAAGCAGACTCCCCGCTGAGTGTGGAGCCCAACATGGGGCTCCATCTCATGACCCTGAGATCATGACCTGAGCTGAAACTAAGAGTTGGACGCCCAACTGACTGAGCCACTCAGGCGCCCCAGAGAAATTTCCTTATATAACCACAGTACTGTTAACAACTTTATAAATTTACATTGATACAATATTTTTATGTAATCTATTATCCATATTCCAATTTTTTCAGTTGACCTTATAAGGTCAATGTTATTATAAGTATTTTTACCTTCCAGTAAATGATCCAGTGTAGTATCATTTATTTGTCATTTCTCTAGCTGCTTTTATTTTTTTATTTTTTATTTTTTAAAGATTTTATTTATTTGACAGAAACAGTGAGAGAGGGAACACAAGCAGGGGGAGTGGGAGAGGGAGAAGCAGGCCTCCCGCTGAGCAGGGAGCCCGATGCGGGGCTTGATCCCAGGACCCTGAGATCATGACCCGAGCCGAAGGCAGTTGCTTAACCAACTGAGCCACCCAGGTGCCCCTCTCTAGCTGCTTTTAAAAAATATATGTATGTGTTTTTAAAATTTAAATTCAATTAATTAACATATAATGTATTATTAGTTTCAGAGTCTCTAGCTGCTTTTAATTCTGGAACATTTCCATAGCCTTTCTTTGTTTTTCATTGACATTACCACTTTTGAAAAATACAGTGCCACCTAGACACCCTTTTATTTATATATTTAAAGATTTATTTCTTTATTTGAGAGAGAGAGCGAGCATGCACAAAGGGGGAGGGAGAAGCAGACTCCCTTCTGAGCAGGAAGCCGGACTTAGGACTCAATTCCAGGACCCTGAGATCATGACCTGAGCCGAAGGCAGATGCTTAACTGACTGAGACACCTAGGCACCCCTAGACACCCTTTTAAAAATAGGACATTCCTCATTTTGTGTTTGTCTGATGTTTCCATGTGACTAGACTGATGATATACATTGTTGGTTGGGATACTGTATAGGTGATACGCTGTCCTTAGGATATCACATCTGGAGGCACATGATGTCCATCTGTCCCTTATTGGTGATACTAAATTTTGATCACCCAGTCAAATGTTATCTGGTTTCCCATTGTATAATTACTGTTTATTTTTTTTCCTCTTGCAGCTAGTAAGTGGTGTATGGGACACACTCTTAAGAGCCTGCAAATAACTTACTCTTCATCAAAATTTCCCCTAGATTTAGCATCCATTGATGATTTTTGTCTAAACCAAATCTTTATATGCACATATACATATATGTGTATTTAAACATACATATACATATATCTGTATGCACAGATGCACACACATATACATATACCCATATACTCAGATGTATATATACATAGACCTATTTAAGAAATCATGAATTTACACAGCTCCCATTCCAATACACAGGGTTTTTCCTTGCATTCCCCAATCCATATTTGTATGTTCTTCTTCTACAATGAGGACATCAACACATTTACTCAGTACTGTAACACATCTAAAAGGGTTTCAGAATTACTTCATCCATGCCACCATAATAAACCTGTTAAAAAGAGTTCCAGATTTGGGATGCCTGAGTGGCTTAGTCAGTTGGGCGTCTGCCTTCGGCTCAGGCCATGATCCCAGGATCCTGGGATCGAGTCCCACATCAGGCTCCTTGCTCAGCAGGGAGCCTGCTTCTCCCTCTGCCTGCAGCTCTCCCTGCTTGTGCGCGCGCTCTCTCTCTCTCTTTCTCTGATAAATCAGTCAATCAATCAATCTTAAAAAAAGAGTTCCAGAATTATTTGCAATATTCTCTGCCACCCCACAAACCCATCCTGACTGAGAATGTGTATGTTGAGGGTATATAGTCCAAAACTGTGTTTACTTGGATTAGTTGTTTCTTGTATTTTCTTCTGTTTTCTTTTTCTTTTTCCCTTAGTGTGATTATGGTATCTATTTGGAATATAATTAGGTTCAGTTTGTTTCATTTTAAAGGCATAACTTTTAAATTTATTTTTACTGATATCATTCACAATCTCATGATCTCTTCTACTGTTTGGTAGAATTAGTCATGATTAGAGTTTATGGTGGAGCTCCCCAGAGCCCCATGTTAAATAAATATCCCTTCAGTGATGGGATAGATGTATGACAGGTAGTGTTGTGTTAGAGGCCTACCCTGAAAAGCTAGTTGATCTTGGTATACCCAGGTATTAAAGCCAGTTATATTACATTTCCCACCCCCTCGAATATCTTATGGAGCCAAAGTAGAATGTGATACTAACAAAATATCTTTTGGGGAATTTGCCAGCCAGTATACCTGACTACATTCTGTGTATCTTGTGATTGGTTGACACCAGTGCCACACTTAAGGCTGGTATTTGGCTAGTATGTGTGGGGTGTTTTGATTATGACTCCTGGGAACACCCAAACAAGGTGTCCAAGATGGGGATGTGGGTCAGAACTTTCCTGTAAGCACTACCTATTAAGTCATTTGTGGTTCTCTACATTTCCTTGCTTCCTTCTTACCCCGCGCCCTACCCCCGCCCCATGTTTTTTGCAGGCTTCTCAAAGTCAACCTGCCCAGCTCAAGAAGGAAGCCAATAAGGAGTTTGTTAAAGATGTTTCCAAGAAGATAAAAGGGAACACAGCTGCTCTTGGGTTGGCCAAAAACAATGAGATGAATAAGGAAAGGTGAGTAAGAAGAGACTCAGATGGCAGTGTTTTAGATGGTAAAGGAGAGTATGTGACATCCTTTGACCTCCTTTTGTCCCCCATTGAGAACAGGTTTAGTGAGCCACAGTGGTGATTACCACATTAACCCTTGGGTGCCCAGCTGTGGTTGCTGACGTGTCATAGGCCTCTTCTCTCTCTATCCATGGCCTGTGCATATTGAAAGAGCTGTTGTCATTGGGAAGTTTGCCAAAAGATCTTGTGCTCATCTTTTCTCTCTTTTAGTAATTCAGTCCCTGTTTGAGGTAGTCTGTGCTTAAGATTGTGGGGGCAACTTTTTAGGGGATACTCAGCAGCTGGCTGATAGCTTGCCAGTCTGCTTATCTCATTAGAAGCTTTTGGGAGAGGTTTGTTCCTTATTACTGGAGAGAAATTACTATCTCTCTAGGCCAAAAACCTGTTTTCCAGATGTTACAGGGAACTGTTCACAGGTTCTGCAAGTAGATATGAGTATTTTCATTTGGGTTAGAAAAAGGATTTGCCCCTAGGAAAACTTTTATTAGAAGAAGACTTAGAGAGTGGAGTGAGTCCTTTCTATAGCCTCTCCTCATCCCGGGGGGAATTACTTTCAGGAAAGAAAAGAATAAATAGCTAGATAGCTATAGTAGGCTTAAGCATGGGTTCCAAAGGGTAAGAGAAGAAGGTTGGGGAATTCTAGAAAATTAACATGTTAGGTCCACAGGACACTTTTCTAATTACCTAGCCAAAAGAAATCAAACGAGATTAGCATTTATCCCTACTTAGTTTCTTGCTGAGATGAAATTCCTGGGATTTCTGTGTGTATTTTGACTTTAATTCCCTGCATTATTTTCTCCTGACTTTCTTTTATAATTCTGACTTTAGCAGGGAAATCCTCACAAAATACCATGAACATTCTTGCCTTCATTCAGGGTTCAGTGGAATGGACCTTAATAATAGCACTAGAACAGTGGCTGACATTTATTGAGAGCTCACTGTAATCACACATTATTCTAAGTGGGCTTTTTTGCTAACAGCTTTATTGAGATATAATTTATATACCATACAGTTCACCCATTTAATGTGTGTAGTTCACACATTATATACTGAAAGCTTTTAGCATATTTGAAGTTATGCAGCCATCATCACAATGAATTTTAGAACATTTTGGTGAATCCAAAAAACACAAAAAACGAACAAACAAAAAAACCAAAACAAACCAGCCTGTATCTTTAGCTATCACCTCTCAATTCCCCCATCCTCCCCAGCTCTAGGCAATCACTAATCTACTTTCTGTTTCTATAGATTTGCCTGTTGTGGGCATTTCATATAAATGGAATTATGCAATGTGTGATTTTATGTGTCTAGCTTCTTTCACTTCGTATAGCGTTTTCGAGGTTCATCCATATTGTTTCGGGTATCAGTACTTCATTCCTTTTTGTTGACCAATAATATTCCATTGTATGAATATTCCATACTTTCTTTATCCATTCTTCAGTTGATGGACATTTGGATTGTTTCGACCTTTTGGTTATTGTGAATGGTGTGGCTATGCACATTTGTGTACAAGTTTTTGTTTGAACACCTATTCTCAATTATTTTGTCTGTGTACCTAGGAATATAATTGTTGGGTCATATGGTAATTCTATGTTGAACTCAATGAGGAGCTGCCAAACTATATTCCATAGTGGTGGCACTATTTTACATTCCTACCAACACTGTATGAGGGTTTCCAATTTTCTACATCCTTGCCAACCCTTACTATTTTTTTTTTTTGTTATGGCCATTCTAATGGGTGTGAAGTGGTATCTCACTGTGCTTTAGATTTGCATTTATCTTTTTTTTTTTTTTGAAGATTTTATTTATTTATTTGACAGAACGCAAGCAGGGGGAGCAAGAGGGAAAGGGAGAAGCAGGCTCCCAGTTGAGCAGGGAGCCTGATGTGGAGCTTGATCCCAGGATCCTGGGATCATGACCTGAGCTGAAGGCAGACACTTAACAGACTGAGCTACCCAGGCACCCCTAGATTTGCATTTTTCTGATGACTAATGATGTTGAGCATCTTTCATGTGCTTATTGCCCACTTGCATACTTTTTTGGAGAAATGTCTACTCAGATCCTTTGCCCATTTAAAAAATTTAGTTGTTGAGCTTTTCATTAAGTTGTAAGAGTTCTTTATATTTTCTAGATTTAAGTCTCTGATCAGATATGTAATTTGCAAATATTTCATTTTTTCTGTGAGCTGTCTTTTCATTTTCTTGTTGGTATCCTTTGAGGCACAAAAGTTTTTAATTTTGATGAAGTCCAATTTATTTTTTCCTTTGTTGCTCATGCTTTTGGTGTGCTAAGAGACCATTGCCAAATCTGAGGTTACAAAGATTTAAGATTTTCTTTGCAGAGCTTTAAAGTTTTAGCTCTTAGGTTATTGATTCTTTTTTTTTTTTTTTTTGATTCTTTTTGAGTTAATTTTTATTGTTAGTATGTGTTAGGGGTCTAACTTCATTATTTGCATGTAGATATCCAGTTGTCCCAGCACTATTTGTTAAAAAGACTAATCTTACTCCACCTAATTATCTTGGCATCCTTGTCAAAAATCAAATGACTATAAATGCAAGTGTTTATTTCTGAAGTCTCAATTTTATTCCATCAATCTACATGTCTGCCATTATGCCAGTACCACATTATCTTGATTGTTGTTGCTCTGTAGTGCATTTTGAAATTAGGAAGTGTGACTCCTCCTCCCAACTTTGTTCCTCTTTTTCAAGATTGTTTTGGCTATTCTGGGTTCTTTGCAATTCCTTATAAATTTTAGAATCAGCTTGTCCGTTACCACTGGAATTCTTACAGAAGTTGTCTTGAACCTGTAAATCAATTTCGGGAGTATTACCATCTTAGTACTAAGTCCTCCAACCCACAAACATGGGATGTCTTTTATTTAGACCTTTAATTTCTTTCAACGTTTTTGTAGTTTTCAGAATATAAATTTTGTACTTCTTTTGTTAAATTTATTTCTAAGCATTTTATTCTTCTTGATGCTGTTGTAAATGGATTTGTTTTCCTAATTTCATTTTCATACTGTTCATTGCAAGGATATAGAAATATATATATGATTTTGGTATATTGACCTTGTGTCACGGAACCTTGCTAAACTTGTGTATTAGTTCTAATAGTTTTGGTGTGGATTCCTAGGATTTTCTATATGTAAATCATGTCATCTGCTAATACACAGTTTTACTTCTTCTTTTTCAATCTGGAGACCTTTTAATTTTTTTTTTTTTGAAAAAATTTTTTTATTATGTTAATCACCATACATTACATCATTAGTTTTTGATGTAGTGTTCCATGATTCATTGTTTGCGTATAACACCCAGTGCTCCATGCAGAACATGCCCTCTTTAATACCCATCACCAGGCTAACCCATCCTCCCAGCCCCCTCCCCTCTAGAACCCTCAGTTTGTTTTTCAGAGTCCATCGTCTCTCATGGTTCATCTCCCCCTCCAATTTCCCCTCCTTCATTCTTCCCCTCCTGCTATCTTCTTCTTCTTCTTTTTTTTCTTAACATATAATGTATTATTTGTTTCAGAGGTACAGATCTGTGATTTAACAGTCTTACACATTCACAGCACTCACCATAGCACATCCCCTCCCCAGTGTCTATCACCCAGCCACCCCATCCCTCCCACCCCCCACCACTCCAGCAACCCTCAGTTTGTTTCCTGAGATTAAGAATTCCTCATATCGGGCACCTGGGTGGCTCAGTTGGTTGAGTGACTGCCTTCGGCTCAGGTCATGATCCTGGAGTCCTGGGATCGAGTCCCGCATGGGGCTCCCTGCTCGGCGGGGAGTCTGCTTCTCCCTCTGACCCTCCTCCCTCTCATGCTCTCTGTCTCTCATTCTCTCTCTCTCAAGTGAATAAATGAAATCTTTAAAAAAAAAAAAAGAATTCCTCATATCAGTGAGGTCATATGATACATGTCTTTCTCTGATTGACTTATTTTGCTCAACATGATACCCTCCAGTTCCATCCACGTCGTTGCAAATGGCAAGATTTCATTCCTTTTGATGCCTGCATAATATTCCATTGTATATATATACCACATCTTCTTTATCCATTCGTCTGTCGATGGACATCTTGGCTCTTTCCATAGTTTGGCTATTGTGGACATTGCTGCTATAAACATCGGGGTGCACGTACCCCTTCGGATCCCTACATTTGTATCTTTGGGGTAAATACCCAGTAGTGCAATTGCTGGGTTGTATGGTAGCTCTATTTTCAACTTTTTGAGGAACCTCCATACTGTTTTCCAGAGTGGCTGCACCAGCTTGCATTCCCATCAACAGTGTAGGAGGATTCCCCTTTCTCCACATCCCCAGCAACATCTGTTGTTCCCTGACTTGTTAATTTTAGCCATTCTGACTGGTGTGAGGTGTTACCTCATTGAGGTTTTGATTTGGATTTCCCTGATGCCAAGCAATGTTGAGCACTTTTTCATGTGTCTGCTGGCCATTTGGATGTCTTCTTTGGAAAAATGTCTGTTCATGTCTTCTGCCCATTTCTTGATTGGATCATTTGTTCTTTGGGTGTTGAGTTTAATAAGTTCTTCATAGATTTTGGATACTAGCCCTTTATCTGATATGTCATTTGCAAATATCTTTTCCCATTCTGTCAGTTGTCTTTTGGTTTTGTTGACTGTTTCTTTTGCAAAAGCTTTATATCTTGATGAAGTCCCAATAGTTCATTTTTGCCCTTGCTTCCCTTGCCTTTGGCAATGTTTCTAGGAAAAAGTTGCTGTGGCTGAGGTCGAAGAGGTTGCTGCCTGTGTTCTCTTTTAGGATTTTGATGGACTCCTGTCTCACATTTAGGTCTTTCAACCATTTTGAGTCTATTTTTGTGTGTGGTGTAAGGAAATGGTCCAGTTTCATTCTCCTGCATGTGGCTGTCCAATTTTCCCAACACCGTTTGTTGAAGAGACTTTTTTCCATTGGACATTCTTTCCTGTTTTGTCAAAGATGAGTTGACCATAGAATTGAGGGTCCATTTCTGAGCTCTCTATTCTGTTCCATTGATCTATGTGTCTGTTTTTGTGCCAGTACCATACCGTCTTGATGATGACAGCTTTGTAATAGAGCTTGAAATCCGGAATTGTGATGCCACCGGCTTTGCTTTTTCAACATTCCTCTGGCTATTTGGGGTCTTTTCTGGTTCCATACAAATTTTAGGATTATTTGTTCCATTTCTTTGAAAAAAGTTGATGGTATTTTGAGAGTGCTAAGAGACTCTTTAGAGGGGTTGCATTGAATGTGTAGATTGCTCTAGGTAGCATTGACATCTTCACAATATTTGTTCTTCCAATCCATGAGCATGGAACGTTTTTCCATTTCTTTGTGTCTTCCTCAATTTCTTTCATGAGTATTTTATAGTTTTGTGAGTACAAATCCTTTGCCTCTTTGGTTAGGTTTATTCCTAGGTATCTTATGGTTTTGGGTGCAATTGTAAATGGGATCGACTCCTTAATTTCTCTTTCTTCTGTCTTGTTGTTGGTGTATAGGAATGCCACTGATTTCTGTGCATTGATTTTATATCCTGCCACTTTACTGAATTCCTGTATGAGTTCTAGCAGTTTTGGGGTGGAGTCTTTTGGGTTTTCCACATAAAGTATCTTATCATCTGCAAAAAGTGAGAGTTTGACTTCTTCTTTGCCGATTTGGATGCCTTTTATTTCTTTTTGTTGTCTGATTGCTGTGGCTAGGACTTCTAATACTATGTTGAATAGTAGTGGTGATAGTGGACATCCCTGCCGTGTTCCTGACCTTAGGGGGAAAGCTCTCAGTTTTTCACCATTGAGAATGATATTTGGGTTTTTCATAGATGGCTTTTATGATATTGAGGTCTGTACCCTCTATCCCTATCCTCTGAAGAGTTTTGATCAAGAAAGGATGCTGTACTTTGTCAAAAGCTTTTTCTGCATCTATTGAGAGGATCATATGGTTCTTGTTCTTTCTTTTATTAATGTATCGTATCACATTGATTGATTTGCGGATGCTGAACCAACCTTGCAGCCCAGGAATAAATCCCACTTGGTCGTGGTGAATAATCCTTTTAATGTACTGTTGGATCCTATTGGCTAGTATTTTGGTGAGAATTTTTGCATCCATGTTCATCAAGGATATTGGTCTGTAATTCTCCTTTTTGATGGGGTCTTTGTCTGGTTTTGGGATCAAGGTAATGATGGCCTCCTAAAACGAGTTTGGAAGTTTTCCTTCCATTTCTATTTTTTGGAACAGTTTCAGAAGAATAGGTATTAATTCTCCTTTAAATGTTTGGTAGAATTCCCCTGGGAAGCCATCTGGCCCTGGGCTTTTGTTTGTCGGGAGATTTTTGATTACTGCTTCAATTTCCTTAGTGGTTATAGGTCTGTTCAGGTTTTCTATTTCTTCCGGGTTCAGTTTTGGTAGTTGATACATCTCTAGGAATGCATCCATTTCTTCCAGATTATCTGATTTGCTGGCATGGTAGTTGCTCATAATGTTTTCTTATAATTGTTTGTATTTCTTTGGTGTTAGTTGTGATCTCTCCTCTTCCATTCATGATTTTATTTATTTGGGTCATTTCTCTTTTCTTTTTGATAAGTCTGGCCAGGGGTTTACCAGTCTTGTTAATTCTTTCAAAGAACCAGCTCCTAGTTTTGTTGATCTGTTCTACTGTTCTTTTGGTTTCTATTTCATTGATTTCTGCTCTGATCTTTATTATTTCTCTTCTCCTCCTGGGTTTAGGCTTCATTTGCTGTTCTTTCTCCAGCTCCTTTAGGTGTAGGGTTAGGTTGTGTATTTGAGACCTTTCTTGTTTCTTGAGAAAGGCTTGTATTGCTATATACTTTCCTCTTAGGACTGCCTTTGCTGCATCCCAAGGATTTTGAACAGTTGTGTTTTCATTTTCATTTGTTTCTGTGAATTATTTTTTAATTCTTTAATTTCCTGGTTGACCCATTCATTCTTTAGTAGGATGCTCTTTAGCCTCCATGTATTTGAGTTCTTTCTGACTTTCCTCTTGTGATTGAATTCTAGCTTCGAAGCACTGTGGTCTGAAAATATGCAGGGAATGATCCCAGTCTTTTGGTACTGGTTGAGACCTGATTTGTGACCTAGGATGTGATCTATTCTAGAGAATGTTCCATGGGCCCTAGAGAAGAATGTGTGTTCTGTTGCTTTGGGATGGAATGTTCTGAATAGATCTGTGAAGTCCATTTGGTCCAGTGTGTCATTTAAAGTCTTTATTTCCTTGTTGATCTTTTGCTTAGATGATCTGTCCATTTCAGTGAGGGGGGTGTTAAAGTCTCCCACTATTATTGTATTGTTGTCAATGTGTTTCTTTGCTTTTGTTATTAATTGCCTTATATAATTGGCTGCTCCCATGTTAGGGGCATAGATATTTACAATTGTTAGATCTTCTTGTTGGATAGACCCTTTAAATAGGATATAGTGTCCTTCCTCATCTCTTATTATAGTCTTGGGCTTAAAATCTAATTTGTCTGATATAAGGATTGCCACCCCAGCTTTCTTTTGGTGTCCATTAGCATGGTAAATGGTTTTCCACCCCCTCACTTTCAATCTGGGGGTGTCTTTGGGTCTAAAATGAGTCTCTTGCAGACAGCATATCGATGGGTCTTGTTTTTTTATCCAGTCTGATACCCTGTGTCTTTTGATTGGGGCATTTAACCCATTTACATTCAGGGTAACTATTGAAAGATATAAATTTAGTGCCATTGTATTGCCTGTAAGGTGACTGTTACTGTATATTGTCTCTGTTCTTTTCTGGTCTATGTTACTTTTAGGCTCTCTCTTTGCTTAGAGGACCCCTTTCAATATTTCTTGTAGGGCTGGTTTTGTGTTTGCAAATTCCTTTAGTTTTTTTTGCCCTGGAAACTTTTTATCTCTGCTTCTATTTTCAGTGACAGCCTAGCTGGATATAGTATTCTTGGCTGCATATTTTTCTCATCTAGTGCTCTGAATATATCATACCAGTCCTTTCTGGCCTGCCAGGTCTCTGTGGATAGGTCTGTTGCCAATCTAATGTTTCTGTCATTGTAGGTTACAGATCTCTTGTCCCGAGCTGCTTTCAGGATTTTCTCTTTGTCTCTGAGACTTGTAAGTTTTATTATTAGATGTTGGGGTGTTGACCTATTTTTATTGATTTTGAGGGGGGGTTCTCTGTGCCTCCTGGATTTTGATGCCTGTTTCCTTCCCCAAATTAGGGAAGTTTTCTGTTATAATTTGCTCCAATATACCTTCTGCCTCTCTCTCTCTCTCTTTCTTCTTCTTCTGGGATCCCAGTTATTCTAATATTGTTTGATCTTATGGTATCACTTATCTCTCGAATTCTGCCCTCGTGTTCCAGTAGTTGTTTATCTCTCTTTTTCTCAGCTTCTTTATTCTTCATCATTTGTTCTTCTATATCACTAATTCTCTCTTCTGCCTCATTTATCCTAGTAGTTAGAGCCTCCATTTTTTATTGCACCTCGTTAATAGCCTTTTTGATTTTGATTTGGTTAGATTTTAGTTCTTTTATTTCTCCAGAAAGGGTTTCTCTAATATCTTCCATGCTTTTTCAAGCCCAGTTAGTATCTTTAAAATAGTCATTCTGAACTCTAGTTCTGACATCTTACTAATGTCCGTATTGATTAGGTCCCTGGCGGTAGGTACTGCCTCTTATTCTTTTTTTTTGAGGTGATTTTTTCCATCTTGTCATTTTGTCCAGAGGAGAATAGATGAATGAGAGAACAAAATGCTAACAAGGTAACAGCAACCCTGGAAAAATATACACTAAACAACTCAGAAGAGACCTTCCAGAAAGTGGTCGCTTTTCTGTTCAGAGAGTTGCTGCTCTTCTTTTCTTCTATCTCCTGTTGAGTTCCTAGGTGTTCAGAGTGGTTTGATCCCTATCTAGCTGAATTCCTGGGACCAGACGAAATTTAGGTCTCCTACTCCTCTGCCATCTTGCTCCTCCTTATTTAATTTTCTTGCCTAGTTTGCCCTGGCTAGAACCTCTAGTACTGTGTTGAATAGAAGTGTCAAGAGTTGGACATCCTTGTCTTCTAAAAATTGGGTGACCAACTTATTCTGGTTTTCCTAAGATTTGCCCAGTTTTAATACTGAGAGTCTTGCATCCCAGGAACCCTCTCAGTCACAGACAAAGACAACTGGTCACTCTATCAAGGAAGCCTACTATGATCACCCCAGACCTATGGTATCATAGATACTCAATACCTATACTAATGTTTCTTTCTTTTTGTTAAAGATTTTATTTATTTATTTGACAGAGAGCACATGCAGAGGGAGTGATAGAGGGAGAGGGAGAAGCAGGGTCCCCGCTGAATAGGGAGCCCAATGTGGGGCTCTATTCCAGGACCTGGGGATCATGACCTGAGCCGAAGGCAGACGCTTAACCAACTGAGCCACCCAGGCGCCCAATTTCCTATACTAATGTTTCTTAAGAGATGGATTTGGAGAGGCAGACAGGAGCCAGATCACCAGGGCCTTGCATATCATGGCAGAGTTTGGAATTTATTCAGAGAATAGAGGGGTTTTGTCCTAAAGCATCAGCAATGCTATATGAGTTATATACTGCTACACTACAAATTTCCCACCCTCTAAAGAAGAATTAGATATCCTTGTCTTTTCCCTGATCTTGGGGGGTAAGCATCAGTCTCTCACCATTAAGTATGATGTTAGCTTTGGGTTTTTCATAGATGCCCTTTATCAAGTTGAGGAATCTCCTTTCTATTCTTAGTCTATTGAGTCCTTTATCATGAAACGGTGTTGTATTTTGTCAAATGATTTTTCTGGATCTATTGAGATGATCATGTGGCTTTGTTTTTTATTCCATTAATATGGCTTGATACATGAATTGATTTTTGGATGTTAAACTAATCTTGTATTCCTGGGACAAATCCCACTTGGTCATGGTGTATAATACTTTTATGTGTTGCCAGATTTGGTTTGCTAGTATTTGTGGGGGATTTTTGCACCTATATTTTTAAGAGATACCAGACTATAATTTTCTTGTGATATCTTTGTTTTTGGTATCGAGTAATACTGGCTTCATAGAATGAGTTGGTAACTGTTCTCATATCTTCTATTTCTTGGGGTTGTTTATGGGGAACTGGTGTTAATTCTTCTTTAGATGTTTGGTAGAATTCTACAGCAAAACCATCTGGGCCTGGACTTTTCTTTGTGGGTAGTTTTTATATTAATTCAATGTTTTTGGTTTTTATAGGTCTACTCAGATTTTCTGTTTTTTTTTTTTAAGTCAGTTTTGGTAGTTTGTGGCTTCTTAGGAATTTGTCCATTTCATCTAAGTTACCTGATTTATTGGCATACAGTTAGTTTTGAACTATTCTTTGTTTTACATGTTTTTATTGCATATTAAGTGATCAAATTTTCACAACAACCCTATAAAGAGGTAATATGATCCCCATTGTATAGGTGAAAAAAGTGAAGCACAGACAGTTAACTTGCCCAAGGTCACCCAGCCAGTAGGTGGAGGAGCCAGGATTTGCATCCAGGCAGGTTAGCTCTAGAAGGCATACTCTTTATCATAACTAGATTATCTGGAGACTACCTTTAAAAGTTCTCATCAGGAGGGACCTGAAATCTATCTGGCCACGTGGAACCTCTCCAGGTACTTTCTTGGTTTTTTTTTAAAAACAATACAGTGGTTTTTAAATTATATTCATAGAGTTGTACAGCCATCACCACTATCTAATTTTAGAACTTTTCAACACCCCCCAAAAAACTTGAACCGATTAGCAGTCCCTTTCTTTTCCCAACCCCCCCCATTTTACCCCCCCTTCCCTGCCCCTTTCCAGCCACAGGCAACTACCAATCTACTTTCTTTTGTGGATACACCTCTATGGGTATGTCTGTTCTGGACATTTCATATAAATGGAATCATATAATATCTAGTTTTGGGGGCATTTACTCTTGTTCAGACTGATGATTGTATATGCCTTCAATTCTCTCTTCTGATTTCTAGTCCTCCAGTGATTTGGTCACACTAGGTTAGTTACTAATTGGACGTGAAATCCTGTTCAAAACAAAGCTTTGAATCTGACCCATGTGAACAAATGTTTATTGTGGTCTTTTTATTCTCTCCATTGGGAAAATATCTCATGAATAGCTTAGGTTGAAGGGGATGTGGTTAGATACCACCACCATTAAGTACCAGCCCACCTTTCTCTAAGCCTTCATAAGCTTCTCATAATTTTCTCATAAGCCTTCAAACTATTAATTTCAGCCTGCATTTTACCAGATGCCTGGTGCTGATAGACAAAGATAAATAAATGCAGCTAGTGAGGGAGACTGATATAATAGCAGATAACTCATACAATGTGGTATTAGAATAAAGACTTTATATATAAATAAAGGAAATAATTCATATTTAGTAAAGTATAACCTGGATTTTAGGGGAAATTTTTCAGAAAAGTGTGAGAACCTAGGCCATAGAAACTATATAGTGTGCTACTTTGTTGATTCACTATGGTAATTGATTTTTACCCTTTAATCTGTCTCTTGAGGTTGAAGTCCTTTCCCCTTTTATAAATATAGCAACAAAATGAGATGGTTGGTGAGGATTCTAGGAACTACATTCTTCTTAATCAGACATTGTTTCCTTTACAGTTATAAGCTGGAACCCTCACCAGTAGTAGTCTCTACTACCTTGGTACCAAATATTATGGAGAAACCACTCATTCTGGAGATACCTACCATCTCTAAAACAACCACTACTGAGGAGGTATCATTTTTCAAAAAGCCATTAATTTTAAAAGAGGAACTCACTACTGAGGACACAGGCCTTTTCGAGAGGTCATTATCTTTAAAGAAGTCCACAAATCAGGGGGAGGTATCCCTCATGGAGAAGCCACCATCCTTACAGGAGGAAGCTGACAATGCTGATGAGTTTGTTGTAGAGCCAATAACTTTTGGGAAGAAGCATAAAACTGAGAAGGCAGCCATCACCAAAGGAACATTATCTTTAAAGAAGATGTGTACATATCAGGGGGACTTGGCTTTGCAGGACGTCACTGTTGAAGGGGATTCCTTCTTTATGGAGCCAACAAACTTTAGAAAGAAGCCTAAAACAGAGGAGGCAACCCCCACCAAGAAGTTATCTTTAAGGAAGAAGAAGAAGTATACCACTCAGGGGAAGGTGTCCCATATGAAGAAACCACTAGTATTGCAGAAGACCACCTCTGAAGAGGAGTCCCTCATTAAGGAGCCACTGGCTTTCAAGAAGAAACCTACCAGCAAGGAGGCAACCTTCACCTTGAGGCCATTATCTTTAAAGAAGAAGTGTACTATTCAAGGGAATTTGGCTCACTTGAAAAAGCCATTAGAATTGCAGAAGACCACCTCTGGAGAGAAGGCACTCATTAAGGAGCCATTGGAATCTCTCTTCCAGGAGCCATCTGCATTGCAAGAGAAGCACACCACTGGTGGGGAGGTGGTCCTCTTGAAGAAGCCACAGGCATTGCAGGAGGAGAAGGACAGTAAGGATAAATATCTTATGGAGCCAATGTCCCTTAGGAAGAAACGTACTACCAAGGAGACAAACCCCACCAAGAAACCGTTACCTGTAAAGAAGAAGTGTACCATTCAGGGGAAGATGTACCACTTGAAGAAGCCACTAGCATTGCAAAAGATCACCTCTGGAGAGAAGTCATTCATTAAGGAGCCACGGTCCCCTAAGAAGAAGGACACCACTGAGGAGTCCCTTTTCCATGAGCCACCCATGTTGCAAGAGGAGCACAACACTCAGGAGGACGTGTCCATCTTGAGGGCCTTGACCTTGCAAAAGACTCTAACTGAGGAGGAGTCACTTTTAAAGGAGGCTTTGGCCTTTAAGAAGAAACGTACCATTGAGGAGGCAACCCCCACCAAGATGCTATTATCTTTAAAGAAGAAAAAGTGTACTAGTCAGGGCAAGGTGTCCTGCTTGAAGAAGCCACTAGTATTACAGGCAACCTCTGGAGACAAGTTGTCCTTTAAAAAGAAGTCTACCACCGAGGAGGAGTCTCTCTTCAAGGAATCACCTATGTTGCACGAGAAGCATACCACGCATGGGGAGGTGGCTCTTTTGAAGAAGCCAGGGGCATTGCAGGAGAATGTTGATGGTGAAGATGAATTTCTTATGGACCCAGTTCCGAAGAAACATACCACAGATGAGGCAGTCTCTACCAAGGAGCCTTTATCTTTAAAGAAGAAAAAGTGTGCCTCTCAAATAATGATGTCCATCTGCCAAGAAATGTTAGACTTGCAGAATATGATTAGCAAGGATAAGGAGTCCTTCTTTATGGAGCCAGTGTCACTTAGGAAGAAGTCTTCAACTGAGGAGGCAATCCTTACCAAGACACCGTTATCTTTAAAGAAAAAACAATTCATGCAGGGGAAGATGTTCCTCTTAAAGAAGCCACTGGTCTCAGAGAAGACCACCTCTGAAGAAGAGTCACTCTTTAAGAAGCTATTGCCCTTTAATAAAAAGTCTATAACTGAAGAGGAGTTCCTCTTCCAGGATCCACCTGTATTGAAAGAGAAGCACACCACTCTGCAGGAAGTGTCCTTCTCAACTAAGCCATTGGCCTTGCCAGAAAAGACCACCACTGAAGAAGAATTGTATATTAAGGAACCATTGACCTTAGAGGAGAAGGCTACTACTGAGGAGGAATTCCTTTCTCAGGAGCCATTTTCATTGCATGTTAAACCTACCAACAAAGATGAGTCCCTCTTCTGGAAGGCTTTGGGCTTGCAGAAGAAGACTGATACCAAAGAGGATTCCTTGAAGAAGCTGTTGGCTTTGCAGGAGAAGTGCACTACTGAAGAGGAATCCCTTTTAAATAAACCATTGGTTCTGAAGGAGGAGCTCTCCATTGAGGTGGCAACAAGCCTTGAGAAGCAATTATCTTTAACGAAAAAACCCATTGCTCAGGGGGAGGTGTTCCTCTTGAAGAAGCATTTGGCCTTGCAAGAGAATATCACCAATGAAGAGTCCTTTATTAAGCAACCACTGGCTTTCCAGAAGCCCAGCTTTGAGGGGCCCATCCCAAGGGAGTCCTTGGCCTTGCAAGAGAATCCCACAGTTGAAGAAGAAGCTACCCTGAGGGGGCCCTTGGCCTTGAAGGAGAAGCCCAGCAGGGAGAAGGAGACCCTCTTCAAGGAGCCATTGTCCTTTCAGGAGAAACCTATCCTCAACAAGACATTCCATGTCAAGGAGACATTTGCCTTGAATGAGAAACCCACCACTGGGAAGGAGTTATCCCTGAAGGAGCCATTGGCCTTGCAAGAGAATCCCACCCAAAAGGAAGATAACTCTTTCAAAGATTTCTTGATCCTCCAAGTTGAAACCAGCTCATATGTGTCCAGCACTGCCCCCGAACCCAGAACAGGCCTGTCCAGTGTGGGCAAGTTCAATATCACAAGCAAGTCCAGTGCTTGTGAATCCAGTTCCAATAAACCTTCCTCATCTTGGGGCAAGAGGTCACAGAAGGAGGTATCCTGTTCTCTTTCTTCTTAAATTAGATGATGTGTTGTCCTGTAGGTGGCTGCTAGCAAAGAGATTTTTTTTTGCCTTCCTAAGCAATTGATATGTATATAGTAAGCTATAGTAAATCAAGTTGGCCTTGTGGGATCTCTTGACTTTCCGATTGGCATAGAAATACACCCAAACAATTAGAAATTATTTATTCCAGGAATACCCACAAGGATCTGGAATATTGTGTGTGTGTGTGTGTGTGTGTAAATTGCCTTTCTTAGTAATTGCAATCTGCATTACAGTGGACTCCAGTCAAAGATGAGTAAAGTCTACAGAGGCATCTCCCAAGGAAGATGGTATTTAAGTTGAAAATTGGAAGGATGAAGGAATGAGATTTGGCAAGCAGGAGGAGAAATACCCCTCTTGTAGGCAAAACAAACTGGGTAGAGGTGTAGAAGGGAGGAAAAGGCTACCAAGAAGATGAATTGGGTTAGATCAAAGCATTGGGACAAAACAAGTGACCCAAGAAGATACGTGACATAAGTTGAAATAGTAAAATAAGAGTGTTTTTCCTGGAGAGTCTTGAACTTACCTGTAAAAATGGTGCCTAGTTCCTAGGGCAGAGCAGGCGTGTACAAGAAGGACTAAACATTTCTTGGTCACTTGGCAGTATGAGGATTGAAGAACCAAGGGGCGCTCTGTTGTGACCCAGGATATATGAGGCTTGAGGAACCTTAGCAGAAGATGACAGTGGGAAGAAAGAAGTGTATCCTTTATGTGTATGTGCTAAGCCTTCCTTGGAATCTTTCTCCTCCTAATATCTTTTTGGTGATTTCCAAGCAGGTAACCCCATTGGAGGATATTGACAAGAACCACAGTGATCCATTTTTCAACCCAACATATGCCAAGGATATCTTCAGTTACATGAAAGAGAGAGAGGTATGTAGGTGGCTGTTGGAGGGGAAGGATTTCTAGGTCTCATTTCCTCATCATTCCATCCTTCAAATGCAAGTTGAAAGGGGAAGTAATAATGATGATTAAAATAATAACAGCAACAACTGACATCAACTGGTAGCTTACCATAAGTTAGGGACATTGAGGCTAAGGGGTTTATAGACATTATTTTGTTTAATTCTCCCAATAACTTCATGATGGTATGTATTATTATCTCCTTTTTATAGATTGGAGAAACTGCTCAGAATCACACAACTAGTATATGGGAGAGCTGGGATATGGGCTAAAAGTCTGATTACCTTGAAGACCATAAGCCTGTGCCTCTAATTGTTGAGGAGACAGTCTCAGACACAAAAATAGTAGTCGTCTTCTGAGTGGCTGTTCTTTGAGATCTTTTCCCTTCCCTATGCAAATTTCTGGCATCATATGTAGAATCACTCTCCAACTGGTGACATTTTCTTCCTCCTTTAAAATCAGCCAGACCACTAAAATTGGTTGATTCCAAATTTTCTTCTCTCTCTAAATGGAACAGATGGAACCAAGATTATCTACCAACTAAAATTTTAGCAGGCCATGCATAAGAGGGAGGATGAATATCTTGTCTTTAGAGACATAACATTTGATTTACTGACTCCAGACCCTTCACTTTTTCTAGTGTAGCTTGGAGGAAGTAAGAGATAATTTTGTTATACTACAAGTATGGGCCTTAGCTCAGCAGTGTCAGTTTCACTTGGGATCTTGTTAGAAATGCAGAAACCTAGCCCCACCCAGACCTTCTAAATTAGAATGTGAATTTTAAAGATCCCCAGGTGGTATATGTGTTAAAGTTTGCGAACCACTGCTCTACACAGCATGGCATTGTGCTTTAGATTGAATTGCAAAGAAGGGGCAGATCCTCTTTGGTATTCATCTGTAGTCATAGGTGTGTTCCTGCCCATATTCCATATTCCCCCTGGACTCCTCCATATCCACCCTGATGCTTGAATATGATGTGCATCCATTTCCCAAGGATAACTAGAACTTGTCTGGAAAAGGAGACTTTGATTGGCCCCTGATACCAGCTGAAAATAATGAGTTAGAACTGAAGAAGTTAATTATGTTGTTACAGTTTCTTTTTCTGAGATGTTAGTTGCAAGTATTTTTTTCCTAAGTTACAATTTTTGAACGATAAGAAGAGTTTATGGATTAATATTTCTTTTTTATTGCTGCCAGGAAAAGTTCATACTTAAAAAATACATGAGCAGGCAGACTGACATCAGCAGTTGCATGAGGGCCATTCTTGTGGACTGGTTGGTAGAGGTGCAGGTAAGCCTGACAACTGCTGCTTTAAGGGGCTGCTCTTCTCTTTATTGATTTTCATTCAGTATCGCCAGATGCCAGGCATGGTGAAAATTTTCTGGGTCTACAGAGCTGAGCCACGGTTCCTGCCTTCAGGGAGCTTATGATCTAGGGGGCAAGATAAGACACGCAGACAGATATGAGTACAATAAAAAGTAGAATATACTAGGTACTGTAAGAATGTTATACATAAGATACTGTGAGAACCCAGCGGAAGGAGAGACTATTTCTAAAAGAGGCAACGATGGTATGGTAGTTTAATCATTCTCAAAATTTTGTAAAAGTCTATTTAATGATTTGGATAGGGGTCAGTGACAAAGTCTTTTCAAGCTTTGGGTGAGATCGGTGATAGGAGGGACAGTGTGGCAGACATGGCAGGACCAGACATGGCAGGTAGTTATTTGTCCAGGGTTGGATGTTGAGGGAATAGTGCTATGAATACTTAATTATCATTTTACACAAAGGAAGGAGAGTCCAGAATAATACCTGGCACATAGTGGAGTGTCGATAAATATTTGTTGAATGAATGGAATTGAATGGTTTGCAAGAAAATATAAGGCATAGGCTATGCCCAGAAGAGTCTTAACTATATAATTAGGAAGAAAAGGTAATATAGTTTAATATCCTTTATTGAGTACCAGAGGAGTGGTTCAGGGTCACTTTGAAGTAACAGACCAGGAAAATATGGTAGACACGATTTATTTGGATATCAGTAAAGCATGAAAATGCCTCTCATCTTATAAAAATAATAATAGATAAGAGTATAATTTGGGGGTGTCTTGGTGGCTCAATCAGTTGAGTGTCCAACTCTTGGTTTTGGATCAGGTCATGATCTCAGGATGGTGAGATCAAGCCCTACCTTGGGCTCCGCGTTCAGCTGGGAGTCTGCTTGAGATTCTCTCTCTCCTTTTCCCTCTGCCCCTCTCTCCCCAACCCTCTCAAATAAATAAATAAATAAATAAATAAATAAATAAAATCTTTTTTTAAAAAAGAGTAGAATTTGGGTAGATCTTATGTAAGTAAAGCTGATCCCAAAGATTGCTGATCATTATTAAGCTAGAAGGAGACTTCTAGAAGATTGCCAGTGGACTTTGTTCTAATCAACATTTTTATTAGTAATGTAAATGAGAACAGAAAAGATAAACTCATCAAATATTGCATGGCGTGAGACTAGGAATAGGGTTAGGAAATAAATGGATATCAGAGATAAAATATCTCTACTAGCTGGAATGATGAACTGAATCTTATTTTAAAAAGCTTTTGTTATTGGGCGCCTGGGTGGCTCAGTTGGTTAAGCGACTGCCTTCGGGTCAGGTCATGATCCTGGAGTCCCTGGATCAAGTCCCGCATTGGGCTCCCTGCTCGGCAGGGAGTCTGCTTCTCCCTCTGACCCTCCCCCCTCTCATGTGCTCTCTCTCATTCTCTCTCTCTCAAATAAATAAATAAAATCTTAAAAAAAAAAAAAGCTTTTGTTATTTTTATTGCACAGAAACTCACATTTGTTATAGCAAAGTAATAAACTATAATTACCTGTGATCCCACAACTCACAACCACAGTTAATATTTGTGTGTGTATATATTCCTCCACCTTAAGTGGTGGTCATCTACTTTAGAGGTGTACCTCTAGTGCATGGATCATAGAATCACAGATGCCCAGGTCCCATCCCATACTATCAGATCAGAATTGTGGGGGTGTGGCCCAGGCACATATATATATTTTCTGTTTTTTTAAAAAGAATTTTTTATTACTTTTATTCATCATGATAAGTGTACTCTCTAATCCCCATCACCTATTTCACCCATCCCCCCCACCCACCTCCCCTCTTGTAACCATCAGTTTGTTCTCTATAGTTAGAGTCTGTTTCTTGGTTTGTCTTTCTCTTTTTCCTTTATTCTTTTGTTTTGTTTCTTAAATTCCACACATGAGTAAGATCATATGGTATTTGTCTTTCTCTGATGGACTTACTTCACTTAACATCATACTCTCTAGCTCCATCCATGTTGTTGCAAACGGCAAGATTTCATTCTTTTTTATGGCTGAACAATATTCCATATCTTCTTTATCCATTCATCTATCGATGGACATTTGAGCTGCTTCCACAGTTTGGCTATTGTAAGTAATGCTGCAGTAAACATAGGGGTGCATGTATCCCTTTGAATTAGTGTTTTTGTATTTTTTGGGTAAAGAGGCACATATATTTTTATAAAGCTCCACAAGTGATTTTTTTTAAAGATTTTACTTGTCAGAGAGAGAGAGAGAGAGAGAGAGAGAGAGAGCACAAGCAGGGGGAGTGGCAGGCAGAGGGAGAAACAGGATCCCTGCTGAGCAGGGAGCCCAACGTGGGGCTTGATCCCAGGACCCCGAGATCATGACCCAAGCCGAAGGCAGACGCCCAAACACCTGAGCCACCCAGGCGCCCCTCCACAAGTGATGTTAATGTACACCTTTTGATAGAGAATCACAGTTCTAGAAAACATATATAGTGTTTTTATAACTTTAATTTTCATATTTTTAAATGGTAAATTGGACTTTTGGGTATATAGTTCTACGAAATTTTAACATTTGTTTTGAAATAAGATTCATAAGAAATTGCAAAAAACAGTATAGGGAAGTCCTGTGTAACTTTCACCTACTTTCTTCCGATGGTAACATTTCACATAACTATACTATAGTCATAATTAAGGTCTACAGGCCTTATTTAAATTTCATAAGTTTTACATGCATTTATTTGTTGTGTGTGTTTCGTCTGTATAGTTTATCAAACATAAAAATTTTGTAAGCACTACCACCACAGTTGTTCCATTACTACAAGGATCCCTCATGTTACCCTTTTATAGCAACAGCTGTCTTCCTCCCCTCACCTTCCTGTTCTTGGGAACTCCTAATTTGTTTTCACATCTATATCTTTGTAATTTCATAAATGGTATATAAATGAAATCATACAGTACATAACCTTTTGAGATTGACTTTTATCATTCACCATAATTCCCATGAGATCCACCTGTAGTACGTAAGAGTTCTGGTTGCTCTGTATCCTTGTCAGCACTTGGTATTAGTATTTTTTTAATTTTAACCATCTAATAGGTGGGTAGAGGAGTCTCACCATAGTTTTTTTTTTTTAAGATTTTATTTATTTGACAGAGAGAGACACAGCGAGAGAGGGAATACAAGTGAGGGAGAGGGAGAAGCAGGCTTCCCGCTGAGCAGGGAGCCCGATGTGGGGCTCGATCCCAGGACCCTGAGATCATGAGCTGAGCCGAAGGCAGACGCTTAACGACTGAGCCACCCAGGCGCCCCTCTCACCATAGTTTTAATTTGCATTTCCTCAAGGGCTAATAATGTTGAACATCATACTTACTTGTCATCCATATATCCTCTTTGGTCAAGTGTCTTAAGTCTTGCCCATTTCTTAAATGGGTAGTTTTTTTTTTATTATGTTTAATTAGCCAATATATAGTATATTTTCTTTGTGTCAAGTTATTGAGAGTTCTTTACATATTCTGGATACAAATTCTGTATTGGATATGTGATTTACAAATATATCCTACCAGTCTGTAGCCTTTTTATTCTCTTATTTGGGTCTTAGAGCAAAATTTTTTTTTTTTTAATTTTGATAGTCTAGTTTTTCAGTGTTTTCTGTTATGGATTGTGCTTTTTAAGAATTCTCTGCCTGAACCTAGGTCATGAATATTTTCTCATATTTTATCTGAAAGTTTCATAGTTTTAACATTAAATCTGTAATCCATTTTTTTAAAAAGATTTTTAAAGAAATTTTATTTATTTGACATAGAGACAGAGAGGGAACACAAGCAGGGGGAATAGGAGAGGGAGAAGCAGGCTTCCTGCTGAGCAGGGAGCCCGATGCGGGGCTCGATCCCAGGACGCTGGGATCATGACCTGAGCTGAAGGCAGACGCTTAATGGTCTGAGCCACCCAGGTGCCCCTGTAATCCATTTTGAGTTAATTTTTGTATAGTATGAGGTTTTTGAGGTCTAAGTTCATTTTTTTTTTGCATATATATCTCCATTTGTTCTAACACCATTTGTGGGAAAATATACTTTTTTCCTACTAAATTGCTTTTGCATCTTTGCCAAAAATCTGTTGACCTTATTTGTGTGGATCTATTTCTATACTTATTTCTATACTTTATTCTGTTTTATTGATCTCTGTGTCTGTCACTTTGCCAATATCACACTGTCTTTATTCCTGTAGTTTTATAGTAGGTCTTAAAACTTGGTGATGTGATCCGTCCAGCTCCATTCTTTTTTTTTTCCATAATTGTTTTATTCTAGTTCATTTGCTTTTCTATATAAATTTTAGAATCAGTTTGTTTATATCTACAAAAAAATCCTGCTGAGAGTTTGATTGGAATTGAGTTACATCTTGTGCAGAAAAGAGTTAACAGGCCAAATACTGCTATCCTTAGAAAGTCCTGTTTGCAAAGTTGGCCCATGTCTGGGCATCTGAGAAGTTGACTGGTAAACAGTTCCCTACACTGCTATAAAACCCTCCCTTAATGATAACTGTGCCTAAACTCTTTGTATTAACAATGTGGTTTAGTGATGAACACTGGGGAGGGTATGTGCTGTGGTGAGCGCTGTGAATTGTGTAAGACTGATGAATCACAGACCTGTACTCCTGAAACAAATAATACATTATATATTAGTAAAAAAAAAAAAAAAGCAATGTGGTTTATTCTGAACACCTGCTTTCCTTTTGTGAGTCTGAAATTTTGGCACATGCTAGGCAGAGAGTGTTTACATGACTAGCTCCCAATAAAATCTTAGGCACTGAGTTTCCCTGGTAGACAGCACTTTACATGTATTGTCACATCTAATTCCTGGAGGAACTAAGTGCATCCTGAGCGATTGACTTTATTGGAATAAGACTCTTGGAAGCTTGTTTCTTGTTTTTGGCAAGTTTTGCCCATGTTCTCATTTACTTGATTTTGCTTTCTGTCTTTTGTTATAATAAATCGTAGCCATGAGTATGACTATATGCTGAGTCCTCTGACTAGGAATCATTGTACCTTGGGGTGGTCTTGCGGACCATCAACACACATCTATAGGTCAGTTTGAAAAGAATTAAGATCTTTTCTGTGTTGAATCTTCTATACCCACGAATGTGGTATGTCTTTCGTTTATTTCGGTTTTCTTTGATTTCTGTCTTTTTACCATATAGATCCTGTACGTGTTTTGTTAGATTTATACCAAAATATTTTCTTTTCTTGGAGCTACTGTAAATGATATTTTTCTTAATTTAAATTCAACTAGCCTACATATAGTACAGCATTAGTTTCAGGTGTAGTATTGTAAATGATATTTTTAAAAATGTAGTTTTCCATTTGTATACTACTAGTATGAAATATTGATATTTGTGTATTGACCTTGTATTCTATGACCTTGCTAAAACTTACTTATTAATTCTTAGGAGTTCTTTTGTTTTTATAGATTTCTTGAGATTAGCTACATAGACAATTATGCCATTTGCAAATGGGGACAGTGTTATTTCTTCCTTTCCAATGTGCATGCTTTTACTTTCATTTTTGTGTTTTATTCCACTGCATAGGACTTCTATTATGTTGAATAGCAACAGTGAGAGTGGACAACCTTGCCTTGTTCCTGATCTTAGGAAGAAAGCAGTTAGTCTTTCACCATTAGTATGATCTTAACTGTAGAGTTTTTGTAGACACCCTTGATCAGGTTGAGATATTTACTTTCCATTCCTAGTTTGCTGATGTATGTTTATCATGAATGGATGTTGAATTTTGTAAAATGCTTTTTCCATCTGCATCTGTTTATACAATTTTATTTGTTTTAGACTATTAATATGGTAGATTATGTTGATTGATTTTCAAATATTGAAGCAGCCTCATTCCTGGGATAAATCCCACTTGGTCCTGGTGTATTATTCTTTTTAAATATTGCTGGATTTTATTTGCTGATATTTTGTTGAGGATTTTTGTATCTGTTTATGATGGGCGTTTCTCTGTAGTATTCTTTTTGTATTTTTGTACTGTCTTTGGTTTTGGTATGAGGATGATACTGACTTTATAAAATAATTTGAGAGTATCTCCCTCTTCTCTTTTCTAGAAGAGATGTGTAGAATTAATGTTACTTATTCTTTAAATGTTCTGTAGAATTCACAAGTGAAGTTATTTGTGCCTGAAGTTTTTTTTTCTTTTTCCTGAAGGATTTTAACTAAGAATATAATTTCTTTAATGGTTCTAAGATTACTCAAGTTACCTGTTTTGTTTCAGGTGACTTGATTTGTGGTTTGTGGTTTTCAAGGAATTGGTCCATTTCATCTAAGTCTAATTTATATGCATAGAGTTGTTCCTGTATTCCCTTATTATTCACTCTTTCATTCCTGATATTTGGTAATTTGTGTCTTCTTTTTGTTTATCAATCTTGCTAGAAGCTTATCAATTTTATTGATCTTCTCAAAGAACCAGGTTTTCATTTCATTCATTTTCTTATCAGTTTTATTGGTATCTGCTCCAATTTTTATAGTTTCCTTTTGCTTTGAGTTTAATTTGCTCTTCTTTTTCTAGTTTCTTAAGGTGGAAGCTCAGGTTATTGATTTAAGACCTTTCTTCTTTTTTAATAGAAGCATTTAATGCTATACATTTCTCCCTAAGCACTGCTTTAGCTGCATGCCACAAATTTTGGGAGACATCCTCTGTGATCCTTGGACTATTTAGAAGTTTGTCATTTGATATCCAAGTGTTTGGAGTTTTTGCTGTTATTTTTCTGTTATCAGTTTCTAGTTTAATTCCATTGTGGTCAAAGAAAACACTATGTATTATTTTAATTCTTTAAAAATTTAAAGGGTTAATACCCAGATGTGGTCTGTCTTGTTGAATGTTCCAAGTGCACTCGAGAAAATGTGTATTCTGTTGCTGTTGGATGGAGTGTTCGATAAATGTCCGTTGGATCCAGTTGGTTAATGTTGTTAATTTCTTCATTATCCTTGCTGTTTTTCTGTGTACTAATTCTGTTGTTGAGAAGAGTACTGAAATTTTCAATTATAATTGTGAATTTATATATTTTTTCAGTCTTGTCATTGTTTGCTTTGTGTATTTTGAAAATCTGCTAGGAACACACACATTGGAGATTAGTTATATCCTCTTTATAGTGTTTTGTGAAACCATGTTCATGTAATTGTGACATCTTTCCAGATAAATTGATATATTTCTATATCATTTATGTTGACTACATAGTATTCTGTTCTTCAACTGTCATTATGGATCCAACCCCCTATTAATGGACATTTAGGTTATTTCTAAATTTTGCTCTTAGAAATAACCCTATAGGGAACATGCATATGCTTCCATGGTTCATGACTGTACTATTGTTTTTCTGTATTAAATTACTAGGAATAGAAGTATTAGATCAAAGCAATGCACATTTAGAATTTTTGTACATATAGGCACTATTCTGAAATATCATGCCCATTGTATTTATACTGAAGAAAAGTGATTTTCTCATAATCTTAGCAAAATAGAGTGTTCTATTTTTTGCCATCTGATAAATGAAAAATTTTAATATGTTTTTTTAAGTTGATGTACAGTAGCATTGGCATTTTAAGTAGTTAGGTCCATCAGTTTTTTTCTTTATGGTTTTAAGATTTGTTTCTTGGTTAGAAAAGTCTTACCCAGTCATAATTTAAATATTTCTCTGAATTTTTTCTAGAACATTTATAGTCTCATGTTCACATTTTTAAATCTTTGTCTGGAATTTATTTTGATTTTGGTGTCAGCACCTATACACCTTACCCCAATGATTATCCAGTTATTCTAATACCATTTATTGGTTTTCATTATCCACTGGTTTGAATTGACATATTTTTTTATAATTGAAGTATAGATAGCATACAGTGTTATATTAGTTTCAGATGTGCAACATAGTGATTCAACAATTCTGTACATTACTCCATGCTCACCACAATGTGTAGTTACCATCTGTTGCCATACAGCATTATTACAGTATTATTGACTGTATTCCCTATGCTCTACTTCTCACCTGTGTGACTTACTTGTTTTATAACTGGAAGTTTGTCCCTCTTAATCTTTAATCACATATACTTGGGTTTGTTTATGGTCTTTCCAATTCTATTCCTTAGTACATTTGTCTATTCTAATATCAGTAGTATGCTGTTTTTATTATTATGGTTTGTAACACATTTATTGCCTCTTTACTTATTTTACAAAATATTCATGGTTCTCACACAGTAATTCTTCCAGGTGAGCGGTAGAATAGTTTTGTCAGCTTTTCAAAAATAACCTGTTGGGATTAATTCAGGGAGAATTTACAGATCTTCTTTTGTAATTTTAAGTTTTAAAAGATTCTCTTCATATTGGGCTTGCTGACTTGAAAGGTTTTTCTTGGGTATTGAGGAATTTTTTTAATGTTATGAATATTATCCTTTTTTCTTTAATTCTTAAATTTATTCATATATTGAGAAAGCAATTAATATTTTTCTGTACTTATTTTTTTTATTTTATTATGCTATGTTAGTCACCATACTCTGTACTTACTTTGTATTCATCTACGTTGCTGAACTTAGTCATGGTTTATTTAATTTACTGTTGGATTTGATTGCTTATACTTTATTTAGAATTTTTGCTTCTATATTCACAAATAAGATTCCTTTGTAAGTTTTTGGTGCTGTCTTTATTAAGTTGTGGTACTAGGACTGTTCTAGCCTAACATAACTAGAAAAATTTTCCTATAGTATTAAGTTTAACACAGGAATTATTTTCCTTGGTGAACTGGCCCATGAACTTATTGATGCATGGTGCCATTTATGTGTGTCATTCTTTGGTAACTCTAATAACATTGATGATTATTGGCCTACTAAGGATTTATTATTCTTCTTGAGTCATTTTTGTGGTTTATATCGTATTTAAAATTCATTCATTTTGTTGGTTTTTCACAGCTACTGTCATAGACTATACATGGTATTCTTTTATAATTCTTTGTAATTATTTATTTTTTCATTTAAAATGTGTGTGATGTGTTAGCTTGCTTTCATGTGTTTGCATACATGTGCATGCTGTCTTCAGTGTTCCTTGCAGGAGTTTCATTCAGTTTTCTGGTCAAAGAACCAGTTCATGGATATATTTATATAGCTTTTCTTTTTTAAAAAAATTATTGACATCTGCTTTAATATTTGTTAATTTACTCTTAGTTTATTAAGGTTTATTCTGTTGTCTTCCTTAGCTTCTTAAAATGCGTGCTTAGTCTATTTTAATTATTTCTGACTTCAGAATAAAAGCTTTAAAGGTATACATTTTCTTCTAAGTAACAGTTCTGATTACATTCCATTAATTTTGAAAGATAGTGTTGTAGCTGTCTTGTTTTTTTCTCAGTAAACTGTGATTGCAATTTTTATTTCCTTATTGACCTAGGTTTTGTTTTTTCTTTAAGAATAGTGCTTACCATTTTTTTCAAATGCTTTTCTTTTCTTTAGTTTGTTTGGTTTATCCTTTTATTGCCAATTTCTAGATTTATTGTACTGTGTGTTGAGAATGTGACCTGAATGATAATTTCTGTTTTTCTTAAGTTAATGAGATTTTCTTCATGGCTTCAGATATAATGGGTTTTTATAAATGATTCACTGATGTTTGTAGAAAACAGGTATTCTCTAGAATACAAAAGATCATTATATCAATTAATTTTGATTTAATTATATAATTTATATGCTAATTTATTTTTCTGCTTTACTTAGCAAAGTCTAAGAGCAGTGTGGTAACCATCCACAATCATTGTTTAGTTTATTTCTCCTGGCATTTCTTCACCCCCTCCATCTCACCTTAAATCCTCTGCCCCATACAATTTTTTAAACTATCAATTAATATATATTCATAAGGTGTGTATGTATTCATATATATTTGTGTATATGTATATGAATAAAATCAACCGTTTTCTTCTTATTCCTCAGAGATAACAGCTATAAATAATTTAGTGTGTATCCTTCCAGATCCTTTTATGTGTATGTTATCACTTTTATTAAGTTTTGACTATCTTTTCTTTAAAAATCCGAGAAACATACCGGGGAGGGGGGTGAGGGATGGGTTAGCCCGGTGATGGGTATTAAGGAGGGCACATACCACATGGAGCAGTGGGTGTTATACGAAAACAATGAATCATGGATCACCACATCAAAAACTAATGATGTATTGTATGGTGACTAACATAACAAAATAAAATAAAATTTTAAAAAATCTTAAATTTTATGAGTAATGCATGAATGTACACACATATAGGCATAAAAATGCAGCTTTTTAATGAGTGTGGGTTTTATGATATTTTTGTTATGAATAGGTCATGCTGTACACATTGCTCTGCATCTTGCTCTTTTAAGAATGTCTTAGTAATCTTTCCATATAATTATAGATCTACCTTATTCTTTTAAAGTGTTGCATAATATTCTATTATATGGATATAGCCCATTATTTAATCAGCCTCTCTAGTGAACCTTATCTATTAATTGCCTCTGGAGTATGATGAGATAATTTGCACACTTTTTAGTTTATTTCTGCTTCTATTTTTAGTCAAGATAACTGAGACTTTTAGATCCATATTATTATTGTTTAATACATTACCTTCCCTACAAATAATTATTTTTGACATTTCTAGATGTAGATATGTTTTCCTTAATTTTGTCCAGTATATTGTGAGTTCTTTTAGTCTGAAGATTCAATCTTTCTTTGGCTTAGAGAAAATTTTTTTTGAAAGATAATTTTTATTACTTTTATGTTCAGAAAATTCAACAGCATACCCTTAGCCCAGTTTGGTCCCAGTTCTTTAGCCTTTGCCTTTTCCAACTTGGCAATGCGAACCACCAACTTTAGACCCAGGACTTTGCCTCTCCAGCGACGGTGGATCTCATCATACCCGTCATTGTAATTGGTCCTAATAGCTTCCACCAGCTTAGCCAGAGCTTCTTTGTCTTCTGAGTTAGCCTGTAGGAAGGTGACAGTGGTGCAGGTCTTCCTGTGGACCAGACATCTCAGCCTGGCCTTCCCCTTGATAATGCAGTAGGGAACCCCCATCTTATGACACAGGGTAGGCATGAAGACAACCAGCTCAGTGAGATCCACATCATGTGTAATCACTACCAGCTGAGGCTTCCTGTTTTCCACCAAGGTGGTGACAGTATTAACCCCAGCTGGAAGGATAGGCAACTTCTTAGTGGGGACATCCTCTTTGCTAGCAGCTTTCTTCTCAGTCTGGGCCAACAATCTCTGCTTCTTCTCTTGCTTGGTCTCTGGTCTGTATTAGTGGGCCAGCTTAAGCAGTTGAGTAGCTCTTTGGTGGTCCAAGGCCTGGGTGAACTGGTTAATCATAGGAGGGACTTTTAGATATTTATAGTGAATAGCCCTTTGCCGCTGCAGCCTGATGTAGCAGGGCCATTTGACAAAGTGGGTGAGGTCCCTTTTGGGCTGGATGTCCTGTCCAATGCCAGAATTCTTGGACCTTTTCTAAAACGGGGGATTGACCACCACCTTGGCTTCCTGCCAAGGGGCCACCTTCTTCCCCTTAGCCTTCTTTCCTTTCAGCATCTTGGATGGCTGGAGGAGAGACTGGCTCAGAGAAATTTTTATCATTATCTCTCTTTGGCCTCTTATCTCATTCTGTGTGTGTGTGTGTGTGTGTATCTCCAGAATTTGTTCTTGTGTCTCAGGTTTTCATTCATTATCTTCAACTCTCTCTTACCTCTCAGTTCTGGGAGAATTTCTTAAAGCAGCCTTTGAAATATTGATTTGATTTTTGTCATAACTGAATGTACTATTCACTTCCCCTGTTACATTTTTTAATTAAGTAATTGCTTTTTCATCAGAAACCAGTCTTTCTGGATCTCAGAGTGTTCTCTTTTCATAGATTCAGTGTTCTCTCAGATCTTGTGGGGAGTATACTTTTTTTTTTAAGATTTTATTTATTTATTTGACAGAGAATGAGAGAGAGCAAGCACATGAGAGGGGGGAGGGGCAGAGGGAGAAGCAGACTCCCTGCCGAGCAGGGAGCCCGATGCGGGACTTGATCCAGGGACTCCAGGATCATGACCTGAGCCGAAGGCAGTCGCCTAACCAACTGAGCCACCCAGGTGCCCCGGGAGTATACTTTTTAAGTTTATTTCAGTTCTTTGAAGTGAAAAGCTTTCATAAGTAGACACTTGCTCTGGTTTCTCAGAACATTTCTCCTTGAAAAATTGCTTGTTATTTTTCATGTAAATGGGTTATTTTCTCCATTTATTCATCTTTGCAGAAGATGGTCTTTGAGTTTTGGAATTTGAGATAAATTTTGTCAAATTTGTTTCCTCCTTTGAGACTAAGAGTACTCTTTATAATTTCTATAGTTATTTATTTATTTATTACTTCCCTTTTGTTCCTTCTTACCCATCCCCGGTTAAGGAGCATGATCATTTATGAAGAATTAGAAGGGTGTTGTAGCTGCTTGAATTATCTAGAGCCCTGCCACTCTTCTCTAACTGGCACAAAGTCAGGCTCCTTATGTGGAGCCTGATGCTGAGGGGACAGAAAACTGTATCATGTGAAGAATAGTTACAGGAAGTCAAGTTATTTGGTCTAGAATGGAAATTTATAGGAGACATGGTAAATGTCTTCAGTAGCTGAAGGGCTGTCACAAGAATAATTAGACTTGCTCTGTGTAGTCCCGAGTGGTAGAATTATGCTAGAAGAGTACTGTCTTACATTCAAAGAAGCAAGATTGCTATCACTGACCCTGCTGCTAATTCAAATATTTATTGACTCCGAATTTCAGCCATTCATTCAGATATTACCCACATGTTAGATGTTAACCATTTCTTAACAACATGTTACATGGGTGGCCAAGTGCCTATGAGATGTACTGGAAAGAAGCTATGCAAGCATTGGTTTTGTCATTTACTCATAGAGGTATCATCCTCAGAGAACTGCTACTTTCCATTCTTACTGTCTTTTTTTGGTAATTATTTGACCTCGATTTCTTGATACTTATGGTGGTAGTCATTCATCTGCATGAACTCTCTCCATCTCTTTCTTACGACATTCCTCTGGAAAATGTGGTAGGCAGAATAAAATGTTCACATCCTAATTCCCAGAATCTATGAATAAGTTACTTTACATGGCAAAGGGAAATTAAAATAGAATATGGAATTAAGATTGCAGTCAGCCAAATTTAAGATACAGTGACTATCCTGGATTATCCAAGTGGACCCAGTGTAATCACAAGAGTTCTTAAATGTGGAAGAGGGAGGCAGAGAGTAATGCAGTATGAGAAAGACTCTGCTGGCCATTGCTGGCCTTGAGGATGGAAGGGACCACAAACCAAGGAGTGTGGGCAGCTTGTAGAAGTTAGAAGAAGGGTTTTCTGCTAGAACCTCTAGAAAGAAACGCAGCCCTGTTAACACCTTGATTTTTTTTAGCCCAGTGAGTCCCATTTTGCACTTTTGACTTCGAGATCTGTGATAATGAATTTGTGTTGTTTTAAGCCACTAAGTGTGTGGTAATTTATTACATTGCAGTAGGAAACCGGTAAGGATGGATTGCTGAGAAAATCCAAGGCCATATCCCAGGAACAGTAAGAACAACTTCTTGGTATTTCTGTTATTTAAAAATTTAATGCATCTATTGCTGACTGATGTATTCAACCATTTTCTTTTTTTTTTTTTAAGATTTTATTTATTTATTTGAGAGAGAGAGCATGGGATGGGGGAGGGTCAGAGGGAGAAGCAGACTCCCCGCTGAGCAGGGAGCCCGTTGCGGGACTCGATCCAGGGACTCCAGGATCATGACCTGAGCCGAAGGCAGTCGCTTAACCAACTGAGCCACCCAGGCGCCCTCGACCATTTTCTGATAATCATCCATTTCTCCAGTGCTTCTTATTGGCCTACTTCAAACATCTAGGCTTCTGTGAATAAGAGGAGCCTACATAAAAGGAGGCCCAATGAAGTAAGCAAATTTTACCAGGAAGGTGATTTCTACTCAGTATAAGGAAAAATTTTCCATTAAAACCCTTCAAAGAGAGATCAGGCTGTATTTGGAGTTCTATAGCAGGAACTGAACAATTATTTGGTGGAGACATTAAAGAGAAGATTCCTGCATTGGTTGAAGTGTTGGATTAGTGTAGATTTTATTGTTCTTGAATCTAAGAACTTAAGGGGTAGAGAGGAAGAAGCATCACTGAGGTTTGGGTAGGACGCCTGTGTGTAGTGCAGATTGTGCCTACATAAGTTTCCTAGGCAAGACAAAAGTGGGCGATGGAATCCAGCTCATACCGTTTGTCAAGCTGTACTTTCTGGCTGTGGAGCTGCTCTGCCTTGAGGCAGGGTACCTTTTGCTAATTCATATAAAGGTATTGTTTACTTGATAAGATGTGTGCCTGCAGGGCTGCATTCACCCGAAGACATCACTCTTTTTTTTTTTTCCTAATTTGCACAAAGATGCCATATGGGCCAGAACTAACACTGGGTCTAGAGTTATAGGAGGTGGTTTCTTGGAGTTGGTGAAGGCAAGGCAAAGATAGATAAGAGAAAAAAAAGGGAAAGAGGATTATACTACTAATGCTTTAATCTCATTCTGTCTTTCTAGTCCCTCAGCTCACTTCCAAATGGTGCTATTGGTACTTTCTCCTAATCCATATATTCTAATGGCATATCTAATTGGGAAGAGACACTAATGAATGAATGTACTAATAAATGGGTCTCTGTATTTTAGAGGTAAAGGAACATGATCTCTTTGGGGGAGTTCACTGTATAATGTAGTAGCAAATGGGGAAAGCAAGAATCTAAGTACTGGAGATCAAGGGGAGAGGGTGTGTTCACTCAAGGTGCTCATAGAGAAGGCAGAGCATCTCTCTGACTTTTTTTTTTTTAAGATTTTATTTATTTGAGAGAGAGAGAGCGAGCACACGAGGAGAGAGGGAGAAGCAGACTCCCCGCTGAGCAAGGAGCCCAACATGGGGCTCGATCCCAGGATGCTGGGATCATGACCTGAGCTGAAAGCAGACGCCCAACCGACTGAGCCACCCAGGTGCCTCATCTCTCTCTGATTTATAAGACCGGTCATCTACCTAAATATGGAGGGATGGATAATGCCAGGGTCCTCAAAGGCACAGGAGATCTAGATCTAGGCACCTAGCTGAAGCAGTTCCCACATTCATAGCTGGCTGAGTCTCGGTGGGCCAGGTCTGGTAGTTCCACTGTCTTCAGTGCCACAGACCATGTAGTTAGATCTACTGGATGTGGCCTTGGGGTGGGAAAATATGACACATTCGTGTTTGTGTATTCCTCCAGATGACCTTTGAGATGAGTCACGAGACCCTGTACTTGGCAGTGAAACTGGTGGATCACTACCTTATGGAGGTAGTATGCAAGAGGGACAAGCTACAACTCCTTGGTTCCACTGCATTTCTGATTGCAGCAAAATTTGAGGTGAGCCTGAGTTCAGAGAGCCTGGAGAAAATTAATCAAGTTTCTACCCAAGTCTGATATATATGTATTTGTATGTCTATATGTGCATATATGTATGTATATGTGTGTATGTATCATCTACACGTATATACCCATGCACATATACATGCACTTACATTTGCATGTATGTGCACCTGTGTGTGTGCATGTATAATTACATACATACACACACAAATAATATTTCCTCCCTTTTTTTGGTCGGTCTTTTCTAGCAGGGACACTGGTGTTGGGTGGCAGTGGTGGTATATTTGTTTCCTGGCATCCATAGGGTTCTTTCATTTCTTCTTTGAAGATATGTGTATGTGGGCATATGCCTAGTTAAATACAATGTTCTTTGTGAGTCTTCCTTCTGATCCATAATTCTCCACCCACCCCCGCACTCTTTTCTTCTTCCACCAACTTCCTCTCCACCTAGTGGAGTCTTGAACTGCATAGATAAGAAAGCAATTCCAAACCTGGGTGCTGGAGACATTTAAGAAAACATGGCCTGGTACAGATGGTAGTGAGTCCAGGTGAAATAGTTATTTTTGAAGTAGCATTATAAAAGCAAGTTGCTGGCTTTTCTTTTCTTTTTTGAAGAAATTATCCATTCATCTTAGAGAGAGAGAGAGCATGGAAGGAGGGAGAGCAAGAATCCCGAAGCAGTGTCCCCGCTGAGCGGGGCTCAATCCCCGGACCCTGAGATCATGACCTGAGCTGAAATCAAGAGCTGGATGCTTAACTGACTGAGCCACCCAGGCGCCCTGCTGGCCTTTCTTTCCTAACCGGAAGCCATCTCATTTCTCTGATTCTTTCCTCTTCCTCATAGATGCTAAATGATCTTGTTCAACTGTGATTTTTCCATGATAGGCTACTTGTGTGAAACCTTAGTGTTTAGAAGCAGAGAGGTAGCAACTTTTACTGAATTCAAAGAGCTTTAGAACTGTGGGTTTGTTTCTGTGCTCCCTCACTTGCTCCTTCCGCAGCTTTATCCTTAACTTGCTTCTTGCCTCCCTCCCTCCTGACTCCCTCCCTCCCTCCCTAGATCCTTATCTCCCTTCCTCATTCCAGTCCTCCCTCTTTTGCTTCTTACTTGCCTCACTTTCTTGCAGCTCTTGCTTCACTTCCCTCCTTGCTTCACTTCCACCCTTGTTCCCTAACTCCCTTCCTTTTACCAGCCTTCCCTCAATCCCTCCCTCATCCCTCCCTTCATTCTTCCATCCTTGCCTGGTGTGCTCATACACTACAAACTGGGTTTCCTCCCTGTATCTCTCTTTCCCTCCCTCCCTGGTTCCCTTTCTCCCCTTCTCCCACCCTTATTCTATCCATCCCTCCTTCTGTGTCTCCTTTCCTGCCACCTTCTCCCTCCCATCGCGCTCCCTCACTCTGTCCTATTCCATCCTCTTCCCTCCCAGCTTCCCTCCCTCCCTTACTCCTTTCTTCCCTCTCTTTTCCCTTCCTTTGCTCTCTTCCCTCTGTCCCATCTCTTCTCACTCCCCACCTCATTCCTTTCATGCTGCACTCCCTCCCTCTTCCATCCCCTCTCTCCTCCCTTTTCTGTTCATTCCTTCTCTCCCTTCTTCATGTGCTCCTTCCCTCTCTACCACCCACTCTTGCTCCCTGGCACCCTGGCACTATGACTCCCTCTAATTCTAGCCACTTCCCACCTTCCTTCTCTCATCTCCTTTTTCTCTTGCTGCTTCTCTCTTTTCCCCCTCCCACCCTGGCTCCTTTCCTCACTATTTCCCTCTCAGGTTCACTTCCTTCCCTACTCACTTGCTCCCTGGTTCGCTTGCTCCCCCTCACAGTCTGCTCCCTCCAAGCTCCCCCTCTTGATTACTGCCTTTCCTCTCCAGTGTTCATTTTCTCCCACCCACTATCACTTGCTCATTGCTATCCTCTTTCCCTCTCTCTCTCCCTGGCTCTCTCCCTCCTGCATACCTTTCCTGACTCACTTCCTCCCTCCTCCCTCTGTCCCTTCCTTCCTCTTTGGCCTCCTCCTTCCCTTTCTCCCTTTCTCTTCTCTCACTCTCTCCCTTGCTCCCTCCTTTGCTGCTTCCCTCTCTGGCTCATTTCCTTCCCTGATCAGGCACTCCCTGGTTCATTCTTTGCTCTCCTTCCCTCTGCGCCTCCCTCCTCTCCCTCCTCTCCCTCCTCTTTCCTCCTCCTACCTAGGGCTATCCTTGTGGCTTAGCACAAGGTACTAAGTACTAAGGTACTAAGTCCTCCATGCCTCAGCCTCAAGAGGGTTAAAAAGAAGTTGGGGGTCCCTGGCCAACAGCAGAATGAAGAGCAGAGTACAAAGAGGCACTTCTTAGCAAATCTGGGAACCAGGAGTACCAGAACCCTGTTCTGGTTATCAGGATGAAGGGCCCCCACTATGTTTTTTGGAGAAGGGGTGTCTTTCCCTCACAGGATTGAGAAGTACAGAAAGACTTTTGCAAAGGGAGGTGTGGAGATGGTCTGAGGAGAGAAGAAAGGAAGGAACCACTGGTGAGCAGGGCAAAGGAAGGGAGAGTTTCTTGGCCTAGTACTGCTGCTAGGTTGCTGTGTGAACTTGAGTAATTTGCTTCCTCTTTATGTGCCTCAATTTCCTTGTCTGCAAAATAGAGGGTTAGTCTAGTCTGAGATGTCTAAATAGAAAGACAGAGAAAGGTGTGAGAAGAACGCTGCGGTGGGCAGTTAGATGCAGCTGGATAAAAGATTCGGGGTCTTCCTGCTTCCCAGTCCTCTCCCCAAAACCAAGGTTCACCCTGCAGATGACAGGACATGTTAAGGTGCTTGCCGGTTAGGGGTCCTTCTCACCCTTGGCTGGGTCTGGATCTCCCCTGTCTAGCCCCTGAGCATATCCTCCCACTCTCTGCAGTCCTCAGTCTCTGCTTAGGCTCTCTCTGTGCTGGTCTGCCTGTCTCTCACTGCCTGCTACTCCAGTAGAGCCCCTTCCCAAACATCCTTGTTCATTTCTTAGACTGGGAAACAATGTGCCGGCTTATTTTCCATCTCTAGCTCCACTTTCTGTGGTCTTCTTTTCTCCCTTCCCCCAGAGTAGGCCTTAGATTTCTCATTCCAGGCTTTCACTCATTAAAAGAGAGATCATTGGGCGCCTGGGTGGCTCAGTCGGTTAAGCATCTGCCTTCGGCTCAGGTCATGATCCTAAGGTTTTGGGATCGAGTCCTGCGTCGGGCTCCCTGCTCAGCAGGGAGTCTGCTTCTCCCTCTCCCTCTACTACTCCCCCTGCTTGTGCTCTCTCTTCTCTCAAATAAATAAATTAAATATTTAAAAAAATAGAAGAGAGATCATTGCTACTGGTTCCTGTGCCATATTATGCCACTCCGAATAGTGTAAGAATCTACCCCACAAGGCCCGATTCTCTCTCCAGTGGTGCAGTTTTGGGGCAGATGTCTCCTATGTCTCTGATTTTGTTTTTCACATGGGCCACTCAAATCAACCAGAAGGTTGCTCTCAGAGTGACCTTGAAGGTTTATGCTGGGAAACGTTATTGCCTCCTATCTTTCACTTCTCTCCCCCACTGCCTTTTATCTCAAAGCAGAGAGGAGTGGGCTTTCTTTGCCTGTTTGTGACTATCTCTCCTCTCCACCCATAGGAGTCCTGCCCACCTTGTGTAGATGACTTCCTATATATCTGTGATGATATTTATCAGCGAGATGAGATGCTCACCATGGAAATCAGCATCCTGCAAACTCTCAAATTTGATATCAACATTCCCATCGCCTATCATTTCCTGCGCAGATATGCTAGGGTAAGAGGGAGGAGGCACATCCTCATTCTCCCACTACTGGGTTAGTCCCCTCCATACCCAGAGTAGCTGCTTGAATGGTAGGAAAAGGGAAAGGGGCAACAGGGGACAGGGGAATTTCTTCTTCAGCCCACCCTCCTAGACTGACCACCTTTATGAAGTGTGGGGGGGAACAGAATTGAAGATTTTCATGGTGTACCTTTATGCTTTGAGGGGAAGGCAGTGTAAGGGAGGGGAAGAAGAGTCTTCGATCAGGAAGGGGCATGTGGGAAGTTGGGGGGAAATGCTGGTAAAGTCCTCTTCCATCATCTGACTGTTGGTTACAGGGGAGGTCACTTTATAATTATTTATTGTATTCTACAAGTACATTTGTGTACTTTCCTCTATGTGTGTGTTATAGGTTATAATTTTTAAAAAAGATTCAAACAAGAAAAGGGAAATTCTTTTGGAGCATGGAATATTTCTAGGGTGGAGCCAGGGGCAAAGTTATAGTTAGAGAGTTTCAGCTCTTCAAAGGATAACTTGCAAAGAAAGGGGATGTGGGGGAGGGTACCACAAGGGTACTTGATAATTTGATTAAAAACTCTAGAGGTAGCAAATCCCGCTGGCCGATTTCAGAATCCCTGCCTGAAAGAGTCTGTGCTTTTGGGGGTAGGGTCCTTAGTGTGAGTCATGGTAGCAAGAGAGGTAAATTGTTCAGAGAGCCATTTAGGCCTGAAGTGGGGTAACTGGAGAGAGTGGGTACAGTGGGTCTTCTGCTAGGTGCTGCTTTTCTGAATTGATTGCTGAGCCAGTCTTCTTGCTACCCTCAGTGTCTCCGTGCCAACATGAAGACACTGACTTTGTCCCGCTTCATCTGTGAGATGACTCTGCAGGAATACGACTATGTCCAGGAGAGGGCTTCCAAACTAGCTGCTGGCTCCTTCCTCCTGGCCCTCTATATGAAGAAGCTCGGACACTGGGTAAACACTTGCCGGGGGCACGGGGTAGAGATTTAGAAGCACAGAATCAGCAACCTAAGTGTCCACTGATGGATGAATAAATAAAGAAGATGTGGTGTATACACATACACACACGAATATTACTTAGCCATAAAAAAGAATAAAATCTTACATTTGTGACAACATGGATGGACCTATACGATCTTATACTAAGTGAAATAAGTCAGAGAAAGACAAATACTGTATTATTTCACTTATCTGTGGGATCTAAAAAAAACAAAACAGGGGGCACCTGGGTGGCTCAGTTGGTTAAGTGTCTGCCTTTGGCTCAGGTCATGATCCCAGGGTCCTGGGATCAAGCCCCGCATTGGGCTCCCTGCTCAGTGGGGAGCCTGCTTCTCCATCTGCCGCTTCCCCAGCTTGTGCTCTCTTTCTCTCTCTCTCTCTCTCTCACTCTCTCAGAATAATAAATGAAATCTTAAAAAAATAAAAAAAAACAAAATAGAAACAGATTCATAAATATGGAGAACAAACTAGTGAGGGGAGGGGGTGGAGGGAAGGGCAAAATAGGTGAAGGGGATTAAAAGGCACAAATTTCCAGTTACAAAATAAATAAGTCACAGGGACGTAAAGTACAGCATAGGGAGTATAGTCAATAGCATTCTAATGACGTTGTATGGTGACGGATGGTGACTACACTTACCATGGTGAGCATTTCGTAATGTATGTGAATGTTGAGTCACTAGTTTCAGGTCATACACCTGAAACTAATGTAGTATTGTATGTCACCTATACTTCAATTAAAAGCAAGAAAACACAGGGTAAATTTGGGAGGAAGGTGTAAAGTAGGGTCATGGGAAACTCAGTGATAAAACTGCCATGTACCCATAGTTACAAATTCTTTGACATCTCAACGTGTTAGGAGCCTGGCTGCTTAAAAGGTTTTTACAGCAATGGTTTTGAATTGTTTTATTTTATTTTTCTTAGTCACAGTGCTCTTTATTCCAAAGAAGGCTTACTTGAAAACCCAATATTGTAAAACAGACTAATATGAAATAATTCTGGTTGCAGCAGGTGGTAGGATGGGCCCCCTTCTTACCTGACCCCATTCTGCCCCTGCCCCTTGCAGTCCCCCCAGCGAGGTTGCCCCCCACTCCCCTAAGAGAGCTCATTGGAACGTAATTTGAGAAGCACAGACCCAGAGTTGTGCAAGCAACTGTCTGTGTGTATAATGGGGGATTCAGAGGTATAGTATAGTGGTCTTCTCTGAAGAGGAAGTCCCCTAAAGCCTCCTTCCCCAGTATAAATAAAACTCATTCCTAAGCTCCTCCAACCTAGAAGTCCTGCAGCCACTACTGTTGGGAAAACCTCTACCAGTACCAAGAAAGACTGCTCTAAACAGTTGTGTGAACTTGGACAAGTCATACTGAAATTTCTTGGGACAGAGAAAGCATTCAGTAAATGGCAGTGATGATGATGAAAAGGAAAAAAATGGCTAGCATTTATTTAGTGCTTAGACAGTGATCTAAGCACTTTGTGTATTAACTCATTTAATTTTCACAAGATCAGTACTAACGTCCCTACTTTACAGATAAGAAATAACTTCCCATGTTTTGCTAATGAGAGGCAGAGCTGGTCTTTGGGGATTAGGAGTAGTGTTCAAATTGTTATACATACTGTATCGTCAGAACTGATGCGGCCGTAGCTTTGGAACTGTGGCCCTGGAGAGGCTCCATGTTGTGCCAGGCTTTGATCTTCAGATCGTGGGGAAATGTTGTAGGTTCTGAGGGGGACAACTGAGGGACTCAGGGCAGCAAACTGCCTGCCGACCAGTATAGAAATAGTTCTGTGTTTTAACAGTTGGCATGGTTACACCAATGAGTATCAGCGAAGTGTCAGCCCTGATCTGAACTCAGGTAGTATGGCCCCACAGTCCTCTATGCTATGTATACCACCTCTATAGATAAGAAAGGCTTCACAGAGGAGGTGACTTTTGAGTTGGGTCTTGAAAGATGAGTAGGAACCTGTGAGAGAAGACATTCTAGGTAGAGGGAATGATAACTGACCAGATGTGAAGGCAATGAGAAGAGTGTGAGGTATTTGGGGCAGAATAAGGCACTTCCTATAGATAGAGCAGAGGATATATTAATAGGGGGTGGTGAGAGATGAGACCGTAATGGTAGGGTGTAGTCAGATTGTGAGAGAGCTTGGATGCCAAATGGAGAGACCCACTTTATATGAAGGCATTGGGAGGTTTTGAGGCAGGGGAGTGACCTACTCCTCTTTGTGTGTTCTGGAAACAGCACTGGTATAGCAGTAGAGAAGGTGAATTAAATGAGAGATTTCATAATAGTCAAGATGAAGCATTGGGGCCCGAACCTGTGCAGTGACAGTGGAGCCATTAATCTTATTTGACACACCCAATATAATGTGTTACTCCCCTGCTCAGCATGCCAGTGATTGCCCTTTACCTGTGGCAGTGGTTTCTAAACAATATTCAGTAGAGCCCTGTGATTCCTGTAGAAGTGTCTCCTGGGCCCTGTAAAAGGTAAAGGGATGCAAATTGGTGGGCTTGTTAGCTCTCCCTCCCAATCCCAGGTAGATATTTAGGCTTCCAGGTAAGATATTTGAAAAAAAGAAAAAAAAGGAGTTCAGAGAAAGTAATTTAAGACACTTTTAGAAAACCACTGCCTTATAGGATAAACCTTCTCTTCTTTACCTGTGGAGCGCCCACTTGACTTTCAACACCCACTGCAGTCGTGCCCTCCTTTACAAAGCTTTCTGTGACTCTCTTGGCCAAAGTTCATGGGTCCTGCTGCTCTGTTTCTCCAGGGTCCCATTCTCACTTCCATCATAGACCTTCCCACACATTCTGTAATTCTCTGTGTGCACGGCTGTCTCCCCCACTACACATTCTTTAGGGGCAGGGGCCTTAGTCATCTTTGTATTCACAGCAGCCTACACAAGGGTTGGTAATATTAATCCTAGCTAGCCTTGTTTGGGCACTCACTTTGTGCTAGGCTCTGTTCCACTGTGCATTGTGTGTATTAACTCATCGCTCCTATGATGCAATTACTGTAATTATCCCCATTTGGCATAGTGGGAATCTGGGGCACCAAGGAATTAATAACTGTGGCTCAAGTCCATGCTGTTGGTGGAGCTAGAATTTGAACCCAAGCCGTTTGCCTCTGGAACCTTTGCCCTTAAATGCTGTGCTGTATCACTTCTGCCACATAATAGGCATCCTTAAAATTGAATGAGAACATAAACGCGTGGAATGAGAGCTGTTAGAGCCAGAGAAGAGGAACTGCCTTAAATTCCTGTTGTCTGTTGACGTGGGATCTTAAGTTTGTTTTGAGGTTTGCCTGCCCATTGGCTCTTGACCTGAGTGTGAGTAAATTACAGAATCAGTCATGTTCCTTAGATTCTTTAGTGGATTTCAGCTTACATGAATACCTACAACCGGGGCTAATATCCAACTGGTACCTGTGGATGGATGGTACATATGTTCATCTGGATAGCCATACCATTAGTTTGCAGCTGGAACGTAGTCTTCTAGGATGTACTCTATACTTACTGGTCAATGTCTGTGCTGTATGAGTGTTTGAAATGTCTGACTATCTCTATATACAAAGTCTGGACTTGGGATGGTAGAGATAGAGGAAGGGTCTGCTTCCTGTGGTAAAAGTCACTGTTCATGTTGCGTCTTCCAGGCTCCTGCCCTGGAGTATTACAGTGGCTACAAGACCTCTGATCTTCACCCCTTGGTCAAGCAGCTAAACACCCTGCTAACATTGCGTCCTTGCAACAAGCTCAAGACTGTGCATTCCAAGTATTCTCACCGGTAAGTACTGAGCTCCAGTTGAGGCTGGGTTTGTGCTCAGCCATGGGGAGGCACAGACTAGCCGCACTCAAGGAAAAAGGAACATTCAGGACTGTTCGCCTTACTTTCTGCTCTAGGGTTAAACCAATATAGGGAACCAAGGGTCCTATGTCCCATTTATTCCAAGGAGCCTGTTTGCTTTGGCTTATTTTTACGCTGAGCAGACCCCTCTTCCTTTTGCAGGGTCTTCTTCGAAGTCACCCAAATCCCCCCCTTGGACATGTTGAAGCTAGAGGAGATTTTCAACTACTGCAAAGTCTGAGGCTGAGGAGCCGGCACACTGGCAGCAGCCACCAGGGCCAGGCAGGCATTAAAATAAGCTGTTACTTATTCTGTCTCTGAATGTGTCTTTTGGTCGCTTGTGTTTCGTTTTTACTCTTTTGTTTGTCTTTTCCCAAATTGACAGTGTTGTAAATTTTTAACTTTTTATGAAAGAAAAGAAATTATTACAGTACTTGATTAGAAATTTAATAAAAAATTGTTTGTCGTTAAAAGGGCTCACGTCCCCTCTTATTGTTCAGGAGCCCCACGCGTAGCCCAGGGATGTTTCTCCCTGTGCCTCAAGGATCTAAGTTATCCAGTTTCCTTCTCTAGTTGGAGACTTTCTCTTCATGGGAAGAAGAATTGAACTAGGGTGTAAATTGAAGGCTGAGTCTGTACGAGGAGGATCCTTGGGGTGTTGGTGCCCAGTTCAAAGAGAGAGAGCGAGCCCTACTGGACAGACAGGCCTCAGTGTTCAGATCTGGGGCAGCTGGGAGTGTGGGCCAATACCCTTTGGTCCCCATCTCAGGTTGCTTGCTTTCCTTGTTTCTTCCTGGATGACAAAAAGATGGGGAATTAGGATTTTAACCCTAGTATAGCCCTACTTTCATAGTTAAGCAGCTTTCTAGAGTCTAAATTTGAAAAGCTGCTTGGAGTGGAATGCCAGAATCTCCTTTGGACCTTATCTTGTGTCAAGAGGAGAACTTTCCACCTGTGAAATCAGTGAGACGTCCCATGAATGCAGGCATCAATCATTTGCCCAGTGTTCATTCATAAAGCCTTACGGAGGTTCTGCTCTCTCTCCCTGTCCTACCTTTGGGGTGATGTGTACTGGTACAGCTATCTTGGTTGTTAACAGAGGAGCTGAATCTACTCTGTGCCAGTTGATGAAGAGCCACTGCCTTAATCCTGCCTCTAAGACCTCTGCGACCTCCCCGCAATCTAGCAAGTGCAGTAAGGGATGTCTGTCACAGCAGGAGACCTCTAGGACTCTATTCTAGTACTGTGACTGGCAACTGTTGTGATTGGTCCGTGCTCATGTGTAACTACTTGTCAAATGTTTTGAATATCAGTCCCGAGGGTGGGAATCTGGTGGAGGGGACAGTCGATGGAGAACTCTTGGGGAAAATACCTCCCCAGTTCTGACCCCAGATTCCCCATGCTAGTCTGGTCACATCCCCTTTTGTGGTTGGGGACAGGAGGGAGAGCACTCTGAGCCCTGAGATGTCTTAGTGCTTTCTTTCTCTCTGTGTCAGTTTCCCATTTCCCCTCCAAACTTGCTTTGCCTTGGCGACCAGACATCACTGGGTTCCCTTGTGCCCCGTTCCATTATTTTGCAGGGTGACTAAAGGGTACAGCCAGAGGTCTAAGTTGCTCGGCAGTGATTCAGCTTGCATAGCCAACTTTGCATAAACATGCTAAAAGCACTAGGCTGGAATCCCTCTTGCAAATTCCAGCCTCACTGAAAGGAAGTATCTTATTACCTGCTTTTTAATTCTGGAACTTCATCAAAGGAAAAAATGAACTGATTTGATTATTCCGCCCCGCTCCCACATTTTTTCGAGTCTGTTCTTCTTTAGAAGTGATTGTGGAACCATCAATCATTTTTGTGGTCGTTCCTGTCTCCAAATTTATTTTACACTTATCACTACTTCAAAATTAAGACAACTATTAGACCTGGGTCTTGTTATTTAGTTCTTTATTAAAGAAGCACATCTAATTCTTTATCAAGAATTTTTTATATTTTGATGACTCTAGATCAGTGCAATTGGTTTTCATTGTAACCTTATTGTAACAGTTTTATTGAGATATAATTCACATATCATACAATTCACCCATTTAAAGTGTACAATTCAGTAGTTTTCAGTATATTCACAAGAGTTGTACATCTATAGCCATAATCTAATTTTGGAACATTTTCATCACCCCAAAAAGAAACCCTGTACCCATTAGCAGTTAACCCCAGTCCTACACACTCCCCTACCCCCCAGCCCTAGGCAACCACTAATTTTTTTGTCTCTATAGATTTGCCTATTCTGTACTTTTCATATAAACTAAATCATACAATGTGTAGCCTTTTGTGTCTGGCTTCTTTCTCTTAGCATAATGTTTTCCAGGTTTATCCATGTTGTGGTAGGTGTCAGTACTTCATTTCCTTTTATTGCTGAATGATATTTCATTTTATGAATACACTACATTTTGTTAAGGCATCAGTTGATGGAAATCTGTTTTTTCTCCCTACTTTTTGGCTATTATGAGTAATTCTGCTATGAGCATTCATGAACAAGGTTTCGTGTGGACATATATTTTCATTTCTCTTGTGAATATACTTAGGAGTGGAATTGCTGGATTATGTACTATTTTACATCTCTATGAGCAGTATATGAGGGTTCCAATTTCTCTACATTCTTTCTAACACTTGTTATTATCTGTCTTTTTAATTATAGCCATCCTGGGGTGCTTGGGTGGCTCAGTCTTTTAAGTGTCTGCCTTCAGCTCAGGTCATGATCCCAGGGTCCTGGGATTGAGCCCCTCATCAGGTTCCCTGCTCCGCGGGAAACCTGCTTCTCCCTCTCCCACTCCCCCTGCTTGTGTTCCCTCTCTCACTGTGTCTCTCTCTGTCAAATAAATAAAATAAAATCTTAATTATAGCCATCCTAGTGGGAGTGAAGTATCTTCTTATGGTTTTATTTTGCATTTCATTGATGGCCAATGATGTTGAGCATTTTTTTATGTGCTTATTTGCCATTTGTTTATCCTCTTTGGAGAGATATCTATTCAAGTTCTTTGCCCATCTTTAATTGGGTTATTTGTGTCTTTATTACTGAGTGGTAAGAATTCTTCATATATTCTGGATCATATATATGATTTGCAAATATTTTCTCTGATTCTATGGATTGTCTTTTCACAAGATAATCTTGAAAGTGCTGTTTGAAACATAAAAGTTTTTAATTTTGATGAAGTCCTATTTATCCATTTTTTCGAATATTTTTGCTTTTGTGTCACAGCTAAGAAACCATTCCCTAGGGACACCTGGGTGGCTCAGTCAGTTAAGCATCTGTATTCGGCTCAGGTCATGATCCCAGGGTCCTGGGATCGAGTCCCGCATCAGGCTCCTTGCTCAGTGAGGAGCCTGCTTCTCCCTCTCACTCTGCCTACTTGTGCTCTCTCTCTGTCAAATAAATAAATAAAATCTTAAAAAAAAAGAAACCATTGCCTAGTCCATTTAAGTCTTACATTTAAGTCTTAAATCTATTTTGAATTAATTTTTATATATTGTGAGATGTAGGTTTCCAACTTCATTTTCCTACATGTGGATATCCAGTTGCTCTAGCACCGTTTTTGGAAAAGACTAATGCTTTCTCCGCTTAATTATCTTGGCACCTTGTTTACTGACTGTAAATGTGAGAGCTTATTTCTGGGCTCTCAGTTCTATTCTGCTTACCTATATGTTTATCCTTATGCCACTACCACACCATCTTGATTATTGTAGCTTTCTAGTAAGTTTTGAAATTGGGAAATTGTGAGTTCTACCACTTTGCTTCTCTTTTTCAAGATTGTTTTGCTAGACTTTTCTAAATGAATTTTCGCATCAGCTTGTCAATTTCTGAAAAGAAAGCTGGCATTTTCATAGAGATTGCATTGAATTTGTAGGCCAGTTTAAGGAGTATTGCCATCTTAACCATATTACATCTTCTAATCTATGAACATGTATTTTGTGCTAGTCTCAGCCTGTTGATAACCAGTGTTGTGGCTGGACCTGCTCTGATCCTTGTGGTTCTTACTATGATTGCAAGAGGCCCTTAGCAGTAAACATCAGGAAATTCTGAAAGAGACAAGATTTATTACTTACAAGTTCTGGAAATTACACAGCACATGTAGAGGCACATAGCAAGGTCTAATTGTGGTGGGGGAAGAGGGAGAGGGAAAGGGAGAGTCCTTGCACACACAGGCCTAGGGTTCTGCTTCTATTGAGGTTGAGGGTGGGGACCTAGGGTTTTGTGGGCTCATTTTTTATTGGTGAATTTAAAACCTAAGAGCAAGAATGTAAAGTATGGGAAGAGAAAAAACAGTATGGGAAGAGAAAAAACAATTGGCCCAAATGATCAGTTATCAAAATCAATCAAAGAGACATGAGGGGACTGGCATTGTGTTTAAGTCAGGCACTTGCATTATGAAAAACAAAACAATAACAACCCAACTATTAGGGATTGCATTACAACATGGTATGTCTTTTATTTATGTCTTTGATTCTTTTCAACAATGTTTTTATAGTTATCAAAGTATAAGCTTATATTTTTTTTTTAAAGATTTTATTTATTTATTTGAGAGAGAGACTGAGAGAGAGAGAGCATGAGAGGGGGGAGGGTCGGGAGGGTCAGAGGGAGAAGCAGACTCCCTGCCGAGCAGGGAGCCCGATACGGGACTCGATCCAGGGACTCCAGGATCATGACCTGAGCCGAAGGCAGTCGCTTAACCAACTGAGCCACCCAGGCGCCCATAAGCTTATATTTCTATTGTTACATTTATTCCTAAGTATTTTTTTTAATGGAGCCATCAGTCTTGATCTCTTTCAATTTCTTGCATACATGTTTTGATTATGGCCTTACAAAAGGGTGACCTCATTAAGTCTTGCCAACTTTACCTCCTAACTATTTCTTGAATTGGCATTTTCATCATAGTGTCTGTCTACCACTGCCCAGGTTTGAGATCTTATCTTTTGTGTGGATTATTTATGGGACTTTCCTAACTGGTCTCCTTATCTTCAATTTTGTTCCCTTCAAATTCACCCTCCACACAATGACCAGAATGATTTATTTAGAATTCAATTCTTGATTACAGTTCTGAGTAAGATGGTTAAGCACCTGCTACTCTTTGTCTCTCACTGAACACAATCATAAAATCTGGACAGAGTGCATGGCACAGCTATTTGAGAATTCTGAAAAGTAAGCAGCTTAAGGCAGATTGGAGAACACCAAAATTTGAGGAACCAGCAAACCAGTGGAGAGTTTCCCACTCTTTTCCCGCTCTCAGATTCTCCAACCGGAACTTCATGCAGCTGAAAACCTGGAAGTGAGCACTGTAGTACAGACAGAGAACTCCAGGGGAGTTCTCTAGTACTGGATTGAAAAGTGGGGGGGGGGGGGGCAGAAATCTCCCATTCTTTTTCTTTATTTCTCTCTTCTCTCACGTCCCAATCCCCAGGCGATTATGCAGTGGCAGCAACTGTAGTGGCAATGAGAACCTTTAGGAACCAGTAGTCTTAGAGAGATGAACCTTAATTGTTATTTGAAGGAGCTGTGGCCACAGAGAGTAGAGCCATACACTGTTGCTTTTTTATATCTCTGTTCTTCCACTGTTTGTCTTCAGAGGTAGCACAACTGCAGAAGTGAACAATTTCTGACCACAGGACTGAAAGGAAGTCCCAGCAATTGGATAGTGCTGTGGCAAGAGGTCGCAGCGCAGGAAAGTGACCTCAAAGTTTTTTTTAGAGACTTTTTAAAACAACTCTCCTTTATTTTTTAAAAAAGATTTTATTTATTTATTTTAGAGAGCATGAGTGGGGGAAAGGGAAGAAGGAGAGGGGGAGAGAGAGAGAGAGAATCCCAAGCAGACTCTGCACTGAGCATGGAGCCCAACGCAGGGCTTGATCCCAGGACCCTGAGATCATGACCTTGGCCCAAATCAAGAGTTGGACGCTTAAACAACTGAGCCACCCAGGTGCCCCTCAAAGATTTTTTATGAGCTTCTGGGTATGTGCCACTAACCTGTGTATGAGTTGATCAGATCCTAATTAGCATACCAAAGAATTTGAGAACTGAGTTAACAGATATACATCTAGGTTCCAGACTGATCACTTAGTGACAAACATACCTTAGGCAGATCTGAAGAACACTTCAAAGGCTTTGAACTGAGCTGACATTGGACCATGAGCCCACAGAAGGCTGGTGGGAATGTGTGGCCTAACCTAATTGGATTGCTAAAGCAAAAATATGTTTTCCATACAATTTAAGCAAGTCCTAGAGTTTTATTAATTAATTAATTAATTAATTATTTTAAAGATTTTATTTATTTGACAGAGAGAGACAGAGAGAGGGAACACAAGCAGGGGGAGCGGGAGAGGGAGAAGCAGGCTTCCCGCTGAGCAGGGAGCCTGATGCAGGGCTCAATCCCAGGACCCTGAGATCATGACCTGAGCTGAAGGCAGACGCTTAACGACTGAGCCACCCAGGTACCCCTTGGTGTCTCCTTTCCACTCAGAGGCCCCTTTAATATTTCTTGCAGGGCTGGTTTAGTGGTCACAGACTCCCTTAGTTTTTGTTTGGCAAACTCTTTCTCTCTTCTTCTGTTCTGAATGATAGCCTTGAGCCTTGTTGGATAGTGTATTCTTGGTTGCAGATTTATCCCACTCAGCACTTTGGATATATCCTGCCACTCCCTTCTATCTTGCAAATTTCTGTTGGAAAAGTCTCCTGCTAGCCTATGGGTTTTCCCTTGTAAGTTACTGACCTCTTTTTTTTCTTCTTTTAAGATTTTTTTATCACTTTATTTTGCAAACTTAATATAGTAAGTTTTGGTGTGGGTCTGCTTTTGTTGATTTTGATGGGAATTCTCTGTGCCTCCTACATCTGGAAAAGAAGCCTTACACAATTAAAAATAATTGAGGGACACATGGGTTTCTCAGTTGGTTAAGTGTCCAACTCTTGATTTCAGCTCAGGTCATGGTCTCCAGGGTCCTGAGATCAGGCCCCACATCAGCCTCCATGCTTAGTGCAGACTCTATTGAGATTCTCTCTCTCCCTCTTCCATTGCCTGTCCCCCTGCTTGCACACATGCTCTCTCTATAATAATAAATAAAATCTTTAAAGAAAATAATTGAAATCATACAAAGTGTGTTATCTGACCACAGTGGAATTAAACTAGAAATCAGTAACAGAAAAATAATGGTAAATTCTTCAAACACTTGGAAATTAAATAATATAGTTCTAAATAATCCATGGGTCAAAGAGATGTCCAGTAGTAATTAGGAATATTTTGTATACAATGAAAATTAAAATACAGTATCAAAATTGGTTGAAAAACAGTGACTTGAGGGAAATTTATAGCATTAAATGGTGATATTAGAAAACAAGGAAGATCTGACATCAATAACTTAAGCTTTCATCTTAAACTAGAAAAAGAACACAATAAATCAAGCAGAAGGAAAGAAATAATAAACAACAATCAATGAAATTGAAAACAAAAAAATGGAGAAAACCAATGAAACCCAAAACTGGGTCTTTGAAAAGATCAGTAAAATTAATAAATTTCTAGTTCAGCTAAACAAAGGGAAATGAGAGAAGATTCAAATTACCAATATCAAGAATGATCACTACAGACCTTTCATTCATTAAAAGGCTATTGAATACTAAAAACAATTCTATGAATGTAAATGTGACATCTTAGATGAAATGGACCAATTTCCTGAAAACCACAAACTACCAATGTCATGCAAGATAAAATAGATAATCCAAATAGAAATTGAATTCATAGTTAAAAACCTTCCCCAAAAGAAATCTCCATTACCAGGTGTTTTCACTGGCAAATTCTACCAAACATTTAAAGATATATAAACATGTAAATTCTACACAATCTCTTATAGAAATTAGAAAAAGCAGGGCACCTGGGTGGCTCAGTTAAAAGGCTGTCTTTGGCTCGAGTCATGATCCCAGAGTCCTGGGATAGAGCCCCCGCCTGGCCTCCCTGCTCAGGGGGAGTCTGCTTCTCCCTCTGCCCCTTCCCCCTGCTCATGTACTCACTCTCTCTCTCTCAAATAAATAAAATCTTTAAAAAAAGAAAACAGAAAAGGGAACACTTTTCAACTCATTTTATGAGGCTAGCTTTACCCTGATACAAAAACCAAAGGCAGTATGTAAAAAAAGAAAATTACAGATCAATATCCCTCATAAGCATAGACTCAAAGATCTTTAACAAATCCAACCCCGAAGTAATATACCACAAAGTAAGGTTCATCCTGGGAATACAAGGCTGTTTCAATCTTTGAAAATCAGTGTAATCAACCATATTAAGAGTTTAAAGAAGAAAAATCACGTATCAATTGATATGGAAGAGATATTTGACAAAATTTAACATCCATGATAAAAATAATCAAACTAAGAATAGATGGAAACTTTCTCAACCTGATACAGGTTGTCTCCAAAAATCTACATGTAACGTATTTAATGGTAAAAGACTGAATACATTACTTCTAAAATTAGGAACAAGGCAAGGATAGTCACTTTTACCAGTCCTATTCAACATTATACTGGAAATTTTAAGCAGTGCAGTGAGACAAGGAAAAGAAGTAAGAATACAGATTGGAAAGGAAGAAATAAAATTGATTTTTTTTTTTTTGCAGATGGCATGATTATGTGTGTAGAAAATCTCAAAGAATCTACAAAAAACTAGAACTAATATTTTGTTTAGCAAAATCATAGAACACAAGATCAACACACAAAAATCAATCACATTTCTATATTCTGGCAATGTACAAGGAAATTGAAGCTTTAAAATGCCATTTATAAAAATTTATAAATTATAAATAAATTTGTAAATTTATTAAAAATTTATTAAAAATTTTATTAAAAATTTCATTAAAAATGCTTAAGTATAAATCTAGTAAAACATTTACAAAATCTATGTGGTGGAAGATGCAGAATGCTGATGAAAGAAATCATATAAATTGATAGGCTTCATGTTCACGGAATGGAAGTGTCATCTTAGTAAAGATGTCACTTCTCAAATTGGTCTATAGATTTAACTCAATACCAGTCAAAGTTCTAGCAGGATTTCTTTTTGCAGATATAGATAAACTGATTGTAAAATTTACATGGGCAAATGAACTAGAATAGCTAAGATAATTTTGAAAAAGAATAAAGAAGGAATCATACCACCTGATTTAAAGACTTACTATAAAACTATAGTGATGAATATGGTATGTTACTGGGGAAGAAGAGAAAGAACAATATAATGAATAGAGAGTCCAGAAATAGACCCACACAATTACGGCTGTAGGTGTAAAAGCAATTCAATGATAAGAGCAGTTTTTTCAATACATGGTGTTGGAACAATTGGACATCCATGTGCTAAAGAATGAACCTTCATCTAAACCTCATACATTATACAAAGATTAGCTCAAAGTGGGTTATGTATCTAAAATTAACATATAAAACTATAAAACCTTTAGAATTCAACATAAAATCTTTATGACCTGGGGTTAAATTTGGTTTTCTGAGCAGCAGCACTATTGACATTTTAGGCTGGATAAATAATTCTTGGTTGTGGGAATTTTCCTGTGCATTGTAGGATATTTAGCAGTTTCTCTGGCCTTTACACATTAAATACCAGTAGCACCCCACTCCCATGCTGTGGCAACCAAAAATATGCCTAGACAATTGCCCAATTTCCCTGGGGGCCATGTTACCCCTGGTTGAGAACTACTGAGTTAGAGGAAGAGTTCTCAGATATGACACTAAAGGCACAATCCATAGAAGAAAAAAATGAATTGTACTTTCTATAAAAATGTAAAATTTTCCCCCTGAAAGATACTGTTGAGAGAATGAGAAGACAAACTAACGATTGGTGAAAGATATTTGTAAATCGTATATCTGAGAAAGAATTTGGATGCAGAATATATAAAGAATTCTGAAAACTCAACGAGTAAATGAAAAACACAATCACAAATATAAGGAAAAGAATTTGAACACTTAACCAAAGAGGACTTAAGTATGACAAATAAGCACATAAAAAGATTTTCAACATCCTCTATGATGCTATGATGAGGTGCCACTAAACATCTCTTAGAATGGCTAAAATAAAAATTACTAAATTCCAAGAGCTGGTGAGGATGTGGAGCAAATAAAACTCTCAAACATTGCTAGTTTGGATGCAAAATGGTACAGACACTCTGAAAAATAGTTTGGAAATTTCTTATTAAATGAAACGTGCATTATGATATAACCCAGCAATCCCACTCGTGGGTATTTATCTTAGAGAAGTGAATACAATAACCTGTATATTAATGTTTATAACAGCTCTATGCATAATTGCACCAAACTGGAAACAACCTAAAGGTTCTTTGGTAAATGGATAAACAAACTGGTAGATCCATACAGTGGAATGCTATTCAACAATGAGAAGGAACAAACTATTGATTCACATGACAACTTGAAAGAATCTGAAAGGCTTTATGCTGAGTTTAATAAGCTTATCTCAAAATGTTACATATTCTATGAACATTCTTGAAAGGACTAAACTGTAGGGATGGAAAATAGTTCAGAGGTTAGAGTTAGGGTTAAGGAATAAGGCTTTAAATCACGAATGATACAAGAAATTTACTGGGGCAGTAGAAACTGTTCTGTTCCCTGAGAGTAGTAGTGGTTACACAAATGTCTATATGTGTTAAAATTCACTGAATTATACACCCAAAGAAAAAAAAAGCAACTTTAGTGTATAATAATTAATGAAAAACCGAAGACAAATTGAATTCTGATGGTAATTCACTAGCCTACAGGATTGGTCTAAGCATCTGGATCCTGCAGAGAATTGAATTCTAAAACAGTTACGATGGTAGTTATTTCCCCCACAGAATTGTCTCAAGTTGCGCTAGGTTTTAGCACTTTTTGTGGTAGCTCTTTCAGTGTTATGATCGTCTTGATGGAGATTCTTGGCTTGTGCTGCTGCTGTCCTCCTCACCTTCTATTCCCGTGTGCATGTGACTTGTTTAGAGTTTGGATGACTACCCAGGTATTCCCCCCCGCCCTTTCCATTACTGTCCAGCTCCCCCCATGCTGAGGTAAATGATGAGACACTGGTGTTGATTACATTTATCCATTTATTAAAATATTTTAAGAAGCAAAACTTTATTAACTTTGAGGACTGGTGTTCCATTTGGCGGGGGGGAGGAGGAATAGGCACGCTTTAAGGACCTTTTCTTTCTGCTTTTTTTCTATTACCCCTAACTACCCTAGTTTCCTCCCCCAGCCAGACCCTGGCCCTGCTGTTTATTTGCAGGGACCTCTGAGGAAACAAAAAACACAGAAGAGGAAACAACATGGATTACAGATTAGCAGACAAATAGACAAACGCAATTCCATAAACCATATAGCCAGTCAAGGTTCATTACAGGATGGAATGGTGCTCATGGGGTTGGTTGCTTTGGTATCAGTTTCTACCTTTTATGAAGCTAAAATTCTTCTACTTGTGTCCTGAGAGAAGATGATGTTGACCCCAGCTGTTTCTTCTGATCAATCTGTAACCTAAGTTATTAAGTTGAAAATGTCTTCCTTATTCTTCCCCCGTCCTTTTGGACACAGCACAGGCCCTTTTGGGAGTGGGAACTGAAAGCTGCTGACCTCCTGTAGTATTGATACCAGAAACAGTTGATGGCAGTCCAAATCTATTGGTATTCTCATTCCCCACTCTTCTTCTGGCCAGGAATTGCCCACTCAATCAATCCCTCAGAAAGTACTACCAAAGATGCAACCAAACCCCAGAACTTTGGCTCTTAATGGCATCTCTGAACATAATTAAGATGGATATTTGGTGTCTGGTCCCGCCACCCGAGCAACTGTATTACTGCAAGTAGTAAACAATGAGGTTCTAAAAGCAGCTTATGCTTCTAGAGGCTTAGCCAACTCCCTTGAGAAAGAGATCACCACTTCTCGCTTTGTTTCCAAGATGTACATTTAAGAACAGGTGCTCAGCAAGCTGTCTTCCTTTTTGGGAATCAACTGGTAACTAGGCAATTGAGGAGGTAACCAAGCGATTTAGTAAGCCACACCTGCTCCTGGGTCTCATCAGCTATCAATTCTGCTCCATGAGTTGACTTCAACCCCAAATCCTAGTGGTTTCATTCAGTATCATTTTGACTCAGGGTGAGAGGACAGGATGGGTGAAAGGGAATCCAGATAATGCCACAGAGCAGCAGTAGCTTTACAGTGTACGACGACATATAGTAACTCAGCAAAGTAAGCACAAGAGATGGAGCCCTATCACAGTTTACTGTCATTGGTGATAAAAATAATTACAAGACACAGCCCTGCGTAGGCACTGCCAAGATAAAGCTACCCTCTCCCAGGACTTCCTTCTGTTCCCTAAAATTTGCTCATTTGGAAATTTTCCGTTTTGAAAAAGGCTCTTCTGAGAAAAACATGTAGCTCGGTTCCCAACTCCGTGAGTGACTGTGTGTGCAACTGTTAACGCTTGCAGCCACAGCAGAGCCAAGTCAGGCTGCAATGGTGACCTTGCTGATCTGATCTAATACCTCCTCCTGGGAAGAAAGAGTGATGCAGAGAAAGCCAAAGACACAGCAACAGTACACCTCCCACTCAAATACATACAATAAGTTAACATATTTCTGATGCTTAAATAAGTTTTAAATGTTTTCTCTCGTCTTTTTCCATTAACCTTCCTCTCTAGTTGTAGAGCTAGGACTTTTTTGTTTGTTTGGCACAGCAATCAGACATATGGGGACTATCCCCTTGTTAGTATTTTTCTCCTCACCCCTGCAGAGGTGGAACACAGGTGGCTGGTTTAAGTGGGCTAGGCTGGTGGAGTTCCAGAGCTGAGAACCAGTGCTTGGAGTCTGGATTGTGCACCTCGATGAACCAGCCGTTGGACTGAGTCGGGTAATTGAGCACGCTGAGTTTGTCTAAGAAGTGGGGAGAGGCCAGCTTTCTGGCTTTCTCTTGATAAGTGGGAAGGGACACTTAACGAAAGCTATGAGTTGAAGGGGGTGGGGTGGTAATGCAAGGCAGACCAGAGAGAGCCTCGCTGGACACTAGCATTTGATTAGATTTGCCTGACTGGGTGCAGGCATTCAAAAAATGTGAACCGGAACTTGGAGCAATTTTGGCCTAGTTTGTTTCCATGAGAAATTTGGAAGAACCATGGGAAAAGCAGAGGCTTTTAGCCTCCATTTTTCCCAGGCCCATGTTCTTTCTGATCACTCTGAATGCCCCCTGTACTCAAGGGAAAGGAGCAAGATGGGAGATTCAAAGGTGATTTGGGGACTGACCCAACAGCCTGTCCAGAAGACTCAGGCCAAGATGGAGCTTGTGGGGAAGGGCCTAGGCTGTGACTTGTCAGGCAGTCCCTAGCTCAGGCATCTAAGTCACAGAGCTCAAGGCCTGGTTGCTCCATATAGTCTTTACTGGAGAAGGGGACAGACAGCACAGTTTGGGGCAGTTGCTGATGTAGAGTCCAGGACAAATAGAGCAAAAAAGGCAGCATGCCAGCTTAGCCCCCTTCTCTAGGGCGTTGGTGTTTTTGTTCCCCCTTCCGTGGCCTGGCTCAGAATTTTACGGGGGGGGGGGGCGGGGAGGGCGTCAGAATCAACTGGGCTATAGGTAGATCCCAGCCACTTCTAAGACGCTGAAAATGCACCAAAAGATTAGAAGCTCCACCAAGAACTAGGGCAGTTGGTAGAGGCATGTATGTGTGTGTAGGGTAATGGGAGTAGGGGATGGGATCAGGGTGGGGAGGGATTCCTGGGTTAGCACAATAAATTATAGGGCCACTTAGAGGTCGAGTTGTATTTTCAGTTCTTAAAAAGAAAAAATATATATATACATCTTTATGTCTCTGTACATAATCTATACTGCAGCACAGCGGCAAAACATTTAGTTAAAAAATCCAGCAAGAATGCAGGCAAACACTCCATGGAGGCATGCAGGCTAGGGTCAAGGCAGTAGCAGGGGATCCTATATGGTTGCCATAGAGGTGAGTTCCAATCAATGGGCCCACCCAGCCACCAGAGCACCACCTGGACATGTGCAAAGACATACATGCACACATGGAAAAACACAAAGGGTTTGCAGAGAAAGTAGTCACCATGTCTATAAGAAAAGATTTCACATGGTCATTGTAACAGGCAAGTGGACAAGCCCCCAGGACCTAGTTCTCATCTTAATAAGCCAAGTAGAAGAGACCTCCTGAAGTTACAAGTTGCAACTGGCAGGGATTGGGGGAGAAACAACCAAGCCTGGCTGTCCTCACCCCTCTCCTTGTCTCCCTGAGAGTATTTCTTTCATTCATTCCCTAGCATCAACAGTTTCTCTGCTTATCAGAGAAAACTGTTCTCAAATTCCCTGAAGAGGTGAATTTTCTTGAATCCTTTGTAGATCCCAGGCCATTCATGAGCTTATCCCAGTTAAATACTGTAGTTGCTCAAGATGCACAGAGAAGGAGAACTGAACAAAACAACTCGGAACAAGAATCTTTGGCCAACGAGAAAATGTAAACCTCTAAGGAGACCTGATTGAGTCCAGGAAAAGCATATTAGTGTAAAGAATTGGAGGATCTTTCTTGGTGGTGCTCATGTTTGTTCTGAAATAATTTAGTCTAGCCTATATTGAGGTTTTCAGAGTTTTGTAGTGGAATTCCAAACATTGTGAGTTCTCCTTCCAGCTTTTAAGGACTACAGTTGAAATCTTGATGATGTTGGAGGATCATCATCTTTCGCTTCATCTTCATGACTTCTGTGATGCCACAAACGTCCTTTAGAGAAAAAGCATGTATAGAAATAATGTTAGCACACTGCCAGATGCCCAAATATATGGCACCTAAAGAGAGCCAACAAAGAGTCTGTTAGGAGACAGACTGGTTTGTTTCTATTGTACCAACCATCTCTGAATCATCCAAGAATACCAGCTGACACCATGTGAGCCAAACACATGGGATGAGTTCTCAGAACCTGATAATCCATGGAACTGCTATTGACCCCTTCAGAGTCTTCTGAAAGACTTTCAAACACCGTGGTCTCCCATCTGGAAGATTCTTAGGAAATCAAACCAGTTGGACCAAACCTGAGAAAACATAGCTTGGTCCAAGACATTCTCTCTTGGCATCTGTGCAAATTGCCATTTCCTCAGAAACAAACAGGCACCCTCCATCCCTTTTCCCCCATGCCAACTATTGGTATATCTCTCAAGCTTCCAGGTTATCTAGGCCCAAAATTTAGTAGAGACCACTGACATCAGAATTGGCATAACTGACAACTCTAGGAAAACCTTGTTTTGGGCCCCACTGACATCAATAATGCTTAAGTCCAACTCCAAAGAAGGGATGGAACCAAAATTCAAATAATGAAACATAGAAAACTTGCATTTCCAGGGATTTACAGATAAGGAATAACAGAGTTTACATAGGTCATAGAAATTATTCTTCACCCTGTAGGTGCCCAGCACTGATATCCCAACCCATCTCAAACAATACTGCTTTCTGGAGCACAACCAAAATCTTGTAGCTGTATTTGACTGGGAGAGTAATCTAAGTATGACTATTTTGCCATACTTTATCAACCAAGGACATGAATGGGTCAAGCAGAAAAGTGACTGTTCTCATTTTCTCTTCAGCTATCTGTATCACAGAGACCACATAGCGTGGTTCCTTCTCAGGTTCTTCCCACTGTCCATATCACTTTTTAACTCACACTTTGTCTAAGAGGCTGCTTGGCATTGTCTAAGGTTGGCTCCCAGCCCATCTCCCCCTCCGTCACCACCATATCCATGAACATTTCTAATGTGAGCTTTAGGTCCCTGGGAGGTACCCGGGCTGCTGGGGAAGTCTTCATGACCCCTATGCCTGTGGAATGGGGGCACTTACCAATAAAACCCTGGACTCGTTGGCCTGATTTAGGCTTGTCTTCCTCTTCTAGCTTCTTCTTCCCCAATTTGGGGAACTTAACTTTCAATCTGATGCTTCTACTGTCAGTGTCTGAAGACTGTTCCTGGGAAACCACAGCAAAAGGAAGGTCAGAATTAGTTGCCTAACATTCAGAAACAATTCCTAGAGGCCTGGCAAGTTGGTGAACAAGGATGGCTGCATAAAGCAGATAGATTTGCTATCTATCTAAGTGTGGGAGACTAGTCCCATGCCCTAGGAAGGCAAATGATTTTTACCAAGATCCTATTCTGTGTCAGGTTCCTTGCTAAATACTTTAATAACTGCTCTCATATAAGCCCCCACACAACCTTGCAAAGTGGCTATTAAATACTATTATTAAATCATCCCTATTTTATTTTAATTTTTTTTAAAGATTTCATTTATTTATTTGACAGAGAGACAGCGAGAGAGGGAATACAAGCAGGGGGAGTGGGAGAGGGAGAAGTGGGCTTCCCATGGAGCAGGGAGCCCGATGCAGGGCTCGATCCCAGACCCTGGGATCATGACTTGAGCCGAAGGCAGACACTTAACCACCGAGCCACCCAGGCGCCCCTATCATCCCTATTTTAGAAATGAGGAAACAATGGCTCGGAGAGGTAAAATATTTTGCCTGAGGCCATGTGGCTAGGGATTGGAAGGATGAGATTGCTAGTAGCACTGTTAGCTCATATGGCACCTCTGCATGAATTAGAAAAAGCACCCCTTCTTTCAGACATATGGTTTGATGAGCTACAACACATTTCCTTGGCCAAATGCCTTCATATAGGGAAGAACCTGCCTCACAGGCCACCTGCTTCCCTGACTGGAATGCAAAGAAGGTTCTCCACACATAGCTCTTAATTATGAATGTGTGTTCTCTGCTGTACAGATCAAACAGGCTCTTTAATTCCAGCTTAGCCTCCCAGCCCTCTCACTCCTGCTGAAGTGTGCTTATTTTACCACTGATCTTCGTAAAGCATAATTCCCAGGTTAACTTTGTTGCCAGAAAGTCCAGCCAAACACATTCCAAGAAACTTAGGGATTTTTCATCTTTTCAAGATATTTATACCTCCAATCCTCTCCATTAGAGAAAGGGTATAAACCTGTCCTCCTCCGACTCTCCAAAAATGACAGCATCCCCACAGCTATATTGTAGCCACTGCTGCCATGCTTGATTTTCTTTTAAGCCACACACCTGTGAAGGCACTGAGCCTGCTATCCTCCCAGAGTGGGAGGGACAGGAAGCAGCAGAGAGAGGTGTTTTAACCACCCATATGGCCCAGGCACCAACCATTTAGAACAGATGTTGGCTGCAAACAACTGGTATTGACCATAATGGTATGTGCCAGATGAAATCCAGTTCCTAGTAGCAGGTATTGGGCAGGGAGGGGGAATTGTGACCAGAGAACAGCATAGAAAAAACCAATCTTGCTTATTCTTTCCCAATCATCTCCTACCACAGAGTAGCTCTTCTTTTTGGTTATTTTTCCCATGGTCATCTAGTTTTTCAGTGTGCTTTCTGCCATGTCCTGTCTGCTTATGATGAGTAGATGGGAAGAGGGTGCTCCTTCAAGCTCAAGCTGAAAGCCACTACTGGATACCTTCTGCTACATCAGTCACTGGGTCCTGGCCCAAACTGGAAGGAACCAAGGAAGAAGCCCTATTCCTCTCTACTTCCTAATCCCCAGTTAACACACCTCTGGAACAAGGACTGAATTCAACCAGTCGATCTCGGATAGCTTTTCAAACTCCTTAGTCATGGTTTCCAGGGTAGTTCGCAGTGTGGCCTCATCCTCAGCATTTCTCAGCTGGTAAAGACAAGAAAAAGAGTGAGTATCCAGTGCCTAACACCCTGCCTTCATAAACTCTGGCTCTCTCCCACACTCCCAGTCCCTGCTAGTGGCCATGAGGCCACAGGGTGCTAACTTGTATCTCCTTTGGCCATGGGATCGGTGGAAGGTGTAGCTAGCTCTTTACTTTCTCAATAGGGAGATCCAGGAAACAACCATATTGTGGTGATTTCCTTGGAGCTGGGCATGCTCACAGTCTGGCAAGCAGAGAGGCCTTTTGACCAGTATCAATTAACACAAGTTATACCCCTACAGCTTAGGGTCCAGAACAAGGGTCTTACCCCTGACCCTCAAGTCCCCGGAGACATCTAAGTGTCCCCCTAAATAACAGCTACCAATTTCTAGTACATGCTGTATGGCAGGCATTGTGCATACGTGATATCATTCTATCTTCCCAATAACTTTATAATACCTTACGAGGTACTATTCTCATTTTATAGACAAGAAAACAAACTCAAAGAAGTTTGGTGCTCAAGATCACATGGCTAGATAGAAACTCAGATCTGTTTAACTCTATAGCCCACCCTATATACCACACTGCCCAGAAAAGATTTGTGAGGTGGTCAGATGCTGGGGGAATCTTTATTACATAGTTACCATAATTTAATGGCTCCTTTGTGAAGCAAGGAGAGGGCTAGAGAGAGATTGGCTCAAATTTTCCCTTTCTGGCAAAGACGGTCTGCCTCCCCAAGCTGTGCTTTCTTTATTTTCTTTCTTCTTTCTTTCTTTCTTTTTCTTTCTTTCTTTCTTTCTTTCTTTCTTTCTTTCTTTCTTTCTTTCTTTCTTTCTTTCTTTCTTTCTTTCTTTCTTTCTTTCTCTTTTTTCTTTTTTCTTTTTTCTTTTCTTTTCTTTCTTTCTTTTCTTTCTTTCTCTTTCTTTCTTTCTTCTTTCTTTTTAAAAGATTTTATTTGTCAGAGAGAGAGAGAGCACACAAGCAGGGAAAGCAGGGGGAGTGGCAGGCAGAGGGAGAAGCAGTCTCCCTGCCAAGCAAGAGTCTGATGTGGGGCTCAATCCCAGGACCCTGGGATCCTGACCCGAGCCAAAGGCAGACACTTAACCGACTGAGCCACCCAGGCACCCCCCAAGCTGTGCTTTAGCCCCTAGCTAGTCTCTCTTTGAAATTTAGAAATGCGATCCTGATGGCTTGTTCCACAGGTTCAGGAAACAAAGCTTAAGCATTCCCTAATAATCCCCAGAACCCACAGGATGAACTCTGTACAGTCCATGGGAGAGTTAAAATGAATTCTTCTGGGACCATCTTCAACTCAGAAGAACCAAGTCCTAGACCAGCAACATAGCTGAGATAGTTCATGTTCCATTAAATAGTGAGCTGGGAGAACAGATGCATGTTGCTATCATCAGCCCTGACATACTTTCCAGCCCACCTAACTTGGCCTCACCTCTCCTCCCTGTCATATACTTTACTATCAATCTGGCACTTCTGTGGCTTCTAGCTGTGCATGGGCCACTTGATGCTCCAACCATAAATGGATCCTTGCCAACTGTCACAAATGGATGGCAGGTGAATAGGTGGGGGATGGGTTGGAGATTATGGTCAGTCAGAATGGGATATGAGAGAGAAACAAGTCAGTGCTGACAAATAATCTTTTGCTTTACAACTAATGATTTAGGACAGTACAGAGTAGCCCAGATGCACAGGACATGTGTGTGCACATGGGGGTAGGATGCAGGATAGCAGGTGTCAGGTAGAAATGGCTGTCACTTTAAGGTAAGGGAGAAAGGGGCAGGGAGTCCATTAACAGCAATGCTCAAAAGGGGTTTGGTAGTCAAACCCAAAGCCACAGAGAAGAAAGAAGGATTTGGGTCCCTGGAAAATCATTTCTAGTCATAATAGGAGAAGAATAAATTGGCTTCCTAATGACTTCCTATTTAGCATCCAGAGATTCAGGCTCTGAAAAATTCTAGGTGGTGGGTTTGGGTCTCATGCTCTATTCTCCTATCCTTCTGGCTCTATAGGAGACCTTGTCCAGGACTCTCTGAGGTAAATGTGTGAACTTCGGTGCTTATTTCTTGGTTTCTGTTCTAACACATCACTGGCCATAGTATAAGTGAGGTTGCCAAATAAAGGAAGTGGGAGTTACTGGGTGGGATTTACTTCATCATAAATCTACATCCCTCTGCCAACACTGAGCTGCTTACTGCCCCCCTTCTTCAAGGGGAAGAATAACACCACCAAAATGAAATAAGCTTTATTTCCATGCCACCTCTGACATAGCCTTTCCAGAGATACATGAGCATTCTAGCTGCTGCCTGCCCCCTGGTCTCATTTGGATGTGCGTATGTGTGTGGGGGTCCTTATCAGGTCCTTAACTTGTATTAGGTGTGGTATATGCTCAGTTTGGGTTGTTGGCTGGCCCAAACCAATTTTCATGCCACGAGCTTCAAGAAAGCTTGAGTGGCAATGAGAGGCCAAGCTCCCATATTTCCTGCTGCTCAGACTCCAAGGCCATTGAGCTCTGCCTATATATAGAAGGTACTTCTGTTGTTGTTGTTTAAGGCTGAAAGATTCTAGCTCGGGGCTCAGATGCTGGGACAGCCTGGCCTGATTGCCTTAGCCACTCTGCCGCCTGTGCAGTGTGCCAATTAGATGTGCAAATGGAAAAGGGGAAGTGGATGCACTTCTTGCAATATCAACTCAGAAGCCCCTCTTCAAATAAACCTTAATTAGATGAGAGGCAAGAACAGCACCTGCCTCAGGGCTTTAGCAGCCAACCCAAAAGTGGGGTGGTCATGATCAGTTGACTCATCAGAGCACACTCGTCAAGTGTGCCTATGGGCTTTGCATTATGAGAAACATTCAACTATTCTTGTAGCTCAAAAACTGAGCTTCAGTCCATTTTCCCTAACACTAATAAAATCTATCATCTATCAGGCCGCTACTAGATGCCAGGCCAGCTATGCCCTTAATATACAATAGCTAATTTAATTCTCACAACAACCTGGAGAGGTAGAGATTACAATTACTATTTTATAGATAGGGAAACCAAGACCCAGAGATGTGAGGTTACTTCACACAGCTTGGAAGTAACACAATTATGGATTAAATTGTGTTACCCCCACCACAAGAAAGGTATGTTTAAATCCTAGCCCCCAGTACCTCAGAATATGACTTTATTTGGAAATGGCATCATTACAGATGAGGTCATACTGGAGTAGGGTAGGCCCCTGATCCAGTATGACTGGTGTCCTTATAAGAAGATGGTCATGTGAAGACAGAGAGACACAAGGAGAATACCATGTGAAGATGGAGGACTGGAGTAATGCTTCCACAAGCCAAGGAATACCAAAGATTGCCGGCAAGTCACCAGAAGCTAGGAAAGTGCAAGGAAGGATTTGCCTACAGTTTTCAGAGGCAATATGACCCTGCTGACACATTGATTTCAGCTTCTAGCCTCCAGAACTGTGAGATAATAAATTTCTGTTGTTTTAAGTTACCCAGGTTTCAGTACTTTGGTACAGCAGCCTTACAAAATGAATAGAGTTAGTGAGTGGCAGATTGGGGATTTGAACCTAGAGTTTCCCACTAGTCTATATTCTCTTCCCACATGGTGACAAAGGTATATGGCAACTTGGGAGATACAGAGCAGCTCAGAAGAGTTCACCCCTTTCTACTGAACCTGTGTTAAGTATGATGAGAACACCCTACTTTTGATTGGCCTGGTCTGGACCCAGGAGACATTTGCCAAAGGAGAGGGAGAGACTTTTCTTCAAGGATATGGTTGTCACTATGGATTAGCATAACCATGAATTGATACAATCAATGACAACCCTGGGTGAGGATGACACAGCAGGGACTTCCAGGTAAGCACCTGGCCAAAATATTCCTATGTGTCTTCCAACACCCTAGAACCAAGCATAGACCATGACCATCTTCAGATGGAATACTTTGCCCTCCCTCATTCCAACCCCCTCCACTCACCAAGTTTTCATCCAGGAAAGCTTTGGTGTCATCGTAGAGCCCTTTAAGACTAAATGTAACATCTACTGCATCATTTCTGCTTAGAGTCTGAGAGAAGAAAGGAAAAGAAAGGAAGGGAAAGGACAAAGACAGAGGAGTTGTTGGTTAGTAAGCATGCAGCTGGCTTCTCTGTAGGAAGGTAGGAGCAGGCTAGTAGGATGTGGCCATAGGTGAAAAAGTAATATTCAAAATATAGCACAACTAGTACAGCATGGACATCAACCAATCAGAACCGACATAACCAGAGCTGTCAACTACTGGTACAGACTGGTGTGTTCTACGAAGAGGTGCGGCACACCTTGGCATTTGACACCATTGATTGCTATGGATACAGTGAAATAGGAAATATGGAAACCAGAGAATAAATCTGATGCTACTTGTTGCTGCTACATTAAAACCTCCTTTCCCATGGTAGGTGGGGTTAGGCCCAACCATCTCTTTTCAAAACTCCAGGCTTTGAGCTCTAGGCCTCCACCAACTCAGTCTGGCTGAAAATAAATAGGAAACCCACATTTTAGGAGGCCTTGATCCTATATGTGGCCCTTTCGTATTGTTTGCCTAGCACTAAAGTTACTTTTTAAAAAGAATCACTTAAATCTTCTGGCCATGGGTAAAGTCATGGGATGGCACATTTAACATCAAGTATCCTAATCTGGACCTTTCCCTCGAGAGGGAAACCAAGGCAGCCTGGAGCTCAGGTTTCCATGACAGGCATCACTTTAACAGGTTATACAGGGATCCACTTGGGATGAGGAAGTGCCAATGCCAAGTTGCTCTCTATCCATTGGCTATTTCTCCCATGAGGCCAGTGTGGTTGATAGCTATCAGGACGAGGGCTAGCTCTCAGGCTGATGAAATCTGCTATGGAATTTCCCCAGTAGCCACCCTGCACCTATAACAAGTCAAGGAATACCTCTACTTCCCCTCTACTCTATCGATCAGTTTCCTGCCATATCATTTGCCCAGTTTCTCCACCCAGCCTCTGGCTCACTTTTCTTCACTTTCATCCCCTTTCCTATTTGGTTTGACTCTTTTTCTTCATCTGCCCCTTCCTTTCTTACCTCATTGGGAACGCAGGAAGCTGCACATGCCTCATTGCCACTGTCTTGGCTGTAAAATATGTCATTCAGAATGTTAGCACTGGCATTCACAGAATCCATGAGAACAGACACATGCTGGTGGACCTTGCTCAGGTCAGTAAGTCTGTAAGAAAGCAAGAACAGATGAATGGGTCTGGAAATTCTAAAAAATTTCTGGCCTGGGGTGCTGGTGAGGGTTGGGATGAAGGTAGAAATGAGAGCTCTGGGTACCTGGGTTGGGTAGCAAACTATGCCAGAAAATGTTTCTGATCTTCTCTAGGTATTTGTCTTTGTCCATCCTTATCTCACCTGAATTGGATACTGGGTACTTTGGGAGAGTGGGAGGCCAGGCTAGAGAAGGGAAGCTGACTTTAAGAACTCTGAGGCCCTCTTGATATTTAAGGGCAAGGATAAATATTCTGAGTCCTATGGGGTCTGGGGCATCAGGAGGTCAAAGTTCATCTCTGGGCCTAAAGGAAGAGGCTCAAGCTGGCTTATTGTTGAGCACAAAGACTATTTCCTGCCTGGATTGTCAGGGTCGCTGTCAATCTTCAGAGCTCTGGGAAAGACTCCTTTCTGAGGCCAGGCTCCTTAGCAGCCAATAGACACAAGTTAGCTTCTTTTCCTTGTCTGTTCTTGGGATTCCCAGCCCTGTATCTGGGCCAGTCCTCTTACCTGCTGATGAGGTTTTCTGCAAGCCGAGCTAAGTGCTGCATCTGGGCATACTCCTCATCAGAGAGGCTATCCTGAGATTCCTGGGAGTCCAGCTGGGGTTGAGAGGCAGCTTGAATTTCACTATGCTTGCACTCCCACATTTTCATTGAGTTCTCAAAGTCCTGAAAATGAAAATAGTGGCAGATCCTGATGATCACGATAGCTAAGAGGGTACATGACAGATCTGTTTGTGAGTCTGATTTTTGTGGGGACAGTGGGTAAAGGAGAAAGAGGACCCCATCCATTCTTCTATACACTCATCAACACACCTGCACATCTATCCTTCATTTTATTTACTGTCCCTTTCCTACTAGGCACTGTTAATTTTTATTGTTGTTACTGTGCTGCATCTTGGGACCACATGCTTCAGTCAGATAGATATTAACCTTCTAGAAGCTCCTATATGAGGGTATCATAATCATAAGACAGTGGAGCACCTTTCATGCTCCATTCTTTGCCAAATCTAGGCCATATGTTGTGATGGATTTTAGAGCCAGACATATCTAGTTTAATTTTGAATTGTGCTTCTGCCATTTACTGGTTGTGTGATCTTTAGCACATATTATTTAACCTCTCTGGTTTTCATTTTCCTCACCTGTAAAATAGGAATAAGAGTATCTTCTTCATAGGATTGTTGGGAGTACCTACTTGAGAGAATATATGTGCCCAGGACAAAGTAGGCAGTTTATAAACTAGACTTCCCTTCCCTTCTCTATTGCTATTTTTATGGATGGTTCACAGGTCAGAGTGGAAGAAAGTCTCCAGGTACTGAACATCTGATCAATAATGGCTTCTTTCTAGCCTTAGGTGGTTTGACTGAAGTGGGTGGCATTTGCAAATGCAGCATTTTCAATCTTAGAGAAACTTAAAGACCATATTCAATGAACAATCTCTTGTCGAAGGAGATATCTCCATAGCTACTTGAGGCCTTTAGTTCTCTGTGCAGTGGAGGGAGAGGAACAACTTTGTCTAAAACCAAAAGAGGGAGCTCCTTGTCTCACTCTCTTGACAGTGGTTTGCAAATGTCAGTATATGACAGAATGTCTCAGAGAGCTTATTTACAAATGCAGTTCCCAGGAACTACCCATCCCCGTTCTGATTCAGTGGGTCTGGTGTGGGGCCCAGGAATGTGCATTTCTAATAAGCACCCAAGGTGACTCTGATGTAAGCGACATGCAGACCTCCCATTGAGGAATTCTGCCTGACTGGAAGTATTCAATACTCAAGTGACAGCTATAGAGGAGACAATATAGGAGAAAGGTGAGATTTTCCTTTCTTACCCGATCTCTTGTCAACATTTGGGCAGCATTCTTGTATCTAATCTTGATAAGGCCTGGCCTCTGAATCCAGGCCTCTCCATCCACCTGCACTGGGATACCTTCTTCACCATCAATGGTTATCATCACCTCATGGCACTGCCAGAGAAGAGGAGGGAGGATGGAGGAGAGAAATGAGGCCAATACCACAGATCAATCTGATAATCCCACAGTAATGGCCTTAATGTGTATCTGAAGCAGGACTGGCAAGGATGTGAATCGGATTATCTCAGGGAAAAACACCTGTTTCCTATGGGCTTTTGGCTCCTTTTGGTCCCTATGACCTCTGTCTCCAACCTTAGCCAGCACCTTACCACCCACCAGATAACCTCCCTCCACCCTGGCACTCTTACACCCAGTTATTTTGTGGGACTACTCCACATTCTAGGTTGTAGCCTCAAAGCCCAGGCTTTTCTGGTGCCCACCCAACCCTTGCCTACCTGGGCGATGCGGTGATGATGCAGGTTAATGATACGGGACATTGCCATTTGTACAGAACCAAAGATAGCCACTACCTCCAGCTTCCCATCATCTATTGCAGGAGCCTCATATTCCTGAGGAGGAAAAACTATGTCACATATCCCACCCTTGAGAAACCACACCCTGTCTATCACAAGCACATATGCTGTGAAGGCTCCTGGTGAGAATTTTTCTAGCTCATGAAGAATGGAAAAACTGTATATTAAAAGGGGAAAGATGAGGTCAGGAAACCAATCTGGAAGAAGGGCACTGAGATCACAGCCCCTTTTGAGATCACAACTTTTAGCTGGCTCCCCCAAACCTCTCCCCCATCCAATCTAGCTTCATAAATTCCTAAGGCCAGTCCCATTGGCCTCATGACTTTCTTGGGTGAGCTCAGAGGAAAGGAGTCATGGCCAATTTCCCAGGAGGTTTTATTTACAGAACTCCTTGGAGAAAAGAGAAACCTTTTAAGGATCTTTCAGGCATGAGGAGTAGAAAATTCAAAGTCCAGCCAACACCTAAGATTTGATCTGATCCTGAGGCCTTTGGTTGATTCTTGTGCTCTGGGATGGTAATTGCCTTTAAAAAAAACCTGATCACATAGCTAAGCTAATAAAGGTTCCCAGTCTATCTCCTATTCCCCCATTGTCTACTTCCTACACCAGTCAGTTCAGCTATCCTTTCTGAGAGACCCTAGAGGGGTCAAGCTTTTTCCTTCCCTGTTCCTTGTTCCATACTCACCGTGGTTGCTGTGCTGCTTCCCCAAAAGTTGACACCTCCAGCATAGCTGGTAATGTTGAGCACTACAATGCCTTGCAGGTTTGGCAAGGAGATGGCTTCTCCATCACACTGAAAGAAAAGAGTAGTTCTCATTTGTTGGCCCTTCAGATACCAGTGTGGAGGGACCTTTACAGAGATGGGGAAAGGGCTGTCTTCTCTTCATGCTATCATTTTCTTTTTCTTTCTTTCTTTCTTTCTTTTTTTTTTTTTTTAAAGATTTCTATTTACTTATTTGACAGAGAGAGACAGCAAGAGAGGGAACACAAGCAGTGGCAGGGGGAGAGGGAGAAGCAGGCTTCCCGCCGAGCAGGAGCTCGATGCGGGGCTCGATCCCAGGACCCCGGGATCATGACCTGAGCCGAAGGCAGACGCTTAACAACTGAGCCACTCAGGCGCCCCTTTGCTATCATTTTCTTATCCACAAAATGGAAATGGAAATCTATCTTTATGCCTTCCTCCCAGGAGCTGCGAGGGACGATCAGAGTTAAAGCTTGGGAAGAACCAAAGAAATAGGGAAAAGTTGATTTCCAAAGTAATGAGATTTCCTTTCTCCATGTCAGGAAGTATTGCCCTCTTTTCCACTCACCTCCAGGTGTACTCGTTCTTCCAGTTTCCTATAAGAGCGCTGGAAAAGTTCCTTGCTTCCCAGAAGACCATACCACATTTTGTTCTTAAGGCGGCTACTATAGGGAGGTAAGGATAGAGAAAGATAGTCAGAGGGTGAATAATATAAATGAATGAAGAAAAGCCAGAGGAGACACCATCTTATTCCTCAAGTGCCTTCCTTTAAAAAAAAAAGTTTTTTTTTTTAATTCCAGTATAGTTAACATACAGTGTTATATTAGTTTCAGGTGTACACTATAGTGATGTAACAATTCTATACATTACTCAGTGCTCATCATGGTAATTGTGCTCTTTAATCCCCACCACCTATTATACTCATCCCCCAACCACCTCCCCTCTGGTAACCATCAGTTTGTTCTCTATACTTAAGAGTCTGTTTTTTGGTTTGTCTATTTTCTCTTTGTTCATTTGTTTTGTTTCTTAAATTCCACATATGAGTGAAATCATATGGTATTTGTCTTTCTTTTTTTTTTTTTTTTTTTTTTTTTAAAGATTTTATTTATTTATTGGACAGAGAGAGACACAGCGAGAGAGGGGACACAAGCAGGGGCAGTGGGAGAGGGAGAAGCAGGCTTCCCGCCGAGCAGGGAGCCCGATGCGGGGCTCGATCCCAGGACCCTGGGATCATGACCTGAGCCGAAGGCAGACGCTTAACGACTGAGCCACCCAGGCGTCCCAAGTATTTGTCTTTCTTTGACTGACTTATCTCACTTACTATTATATCCTTTAGATCCAGCCATGTTGTTGCAAATGGCAAGATTTGTTATTTTTTATGGCTGAGTAATATTCCATTGTGTGTGTACACACACACACACACACACCACATCTTCATCCATTCATCTGAGGATGGATACTTGGGTTTATTCCATATCTTGGCTATTGTAAATAGTTCTGTAGTAAATATAGGGGTACATATATCTTTTCAGATTAGTGTTTTCATTTTCTTTGGGTAAATAGAGTGGAATTATTAGATTATATGGTAATTCTATTTTTAATTTTTTGAGGAACCTCCATATTGTTTTCCACAGTTGTTGCACTGGTTTGCCTTCCCAACAGTGAAAGAGGGTTCCCTTTTCTCCACATCCTTGCCAACACTTGTTGTTTCTTGTGTTTTTGATTATAGCCATTCTGGTAAGTGTGAGGTGGTATCTCATTGATGTTTTGATTTACATTTCCCTGATGATTAGTGATATTGAGCATCTTTTCATGTATCTGTTGGCCATCTGTATGTGTTCTTTGGAGAAATGTCTGTTCACATCTTCTACCCATTTTAACTGGATTATTTGTTTTTCTGGTGTTGAGCTGCATAAATTCTTTATATTTTGGATACTAACCCGTTATTGGATATATCATTTGCAAATATCTTCTCCCATTGAGTAGGTTGTCTTTCTGTTTTGCTGATTGTTTCCTTTGTTGTGCAAAAAGCTTTTTATTTTGATATAGTCCCAATAGTTTATTTTTGCTTTTGTTTCCCTTGCCAGAGGAGACATATCTAGAAAAATGTTGCTACAGCCTATGTCATAGAAATTACTGCCTGTGTTCTTTTCTAGGATATTTATGGTTTCAGGTCTCACACTTAGGTCCTTAATCCTTTTTGAGTTTATTTTTATGTATTGTGTAAGAAAATGGTCCAGTTTCATTCTTTTGCATGTAGCTGTCCAGTTTTCCCATCATTTGTTGAAGAGAATTTTCCTATTGCATATTCATGCCTCCTTTGTTGTAGATTAATTGACTATATAATCATGGGTTTATTTCTGGGCTCTCTATTCTATTCCATTGATCTATGTGTCTATATTTGGTTTTTTTTTAAAGCTTTTATTTATTTATTTATTTGACAGAGAGAGAGAGAGACACAGTGAGAGAGGGAACACAAGCAGGGGAGTGGGAGAGGGAGAAGCAGGCTTCCCGCTGAACAGGGAGTCTGATGCGGGGCACGATCCCAGGACCCAGGGATCATGACCTGAGCTGAAGGCAGATGCTTAACAACTGAGCCACCCAGGTGCCCCTATGTGTCTATATTTGTGCCAGTACCATCTCCAAGTACCTTCTTATAGAGAGGAGTCATATCAGATGGTAAGTGGACACAAGAGGGGATGCTAGGATAATGTAACCTGTACCCCTATGCAAACACCTACTGAAATGGGTTCCTGGGCCCTCTAGAAGCCTCAGCATCACCTCAATTTGCTGTTTTTCCTTGATGCTGATATTAGCTCAAACTTGGAAGACACAGGCTATATTCAGAATGCAATATTCATAAAAAACTATGAGCATAACTGGTTTATACACACCAGCTAGTCTGGCAAGTGCCATTCCAGGAGCATAAAATTTCAGCTGCTTGGGATCAATTTCATTTGAAACATATGACTCTTATTCTGCAATATATTTGAAGTGTAACTTTTCTGGCAAAGTGGAGGGATTTTCTAAGACCTGTATATTAAACCAGTGCCATAGAATAGAGCTAAGCTTACTAGGCAGATTGTAGAGGAGGAGCCAGTGGAGAGAATATGGGAAGGCAAATGATGTCAGGAGACTTGGGGTGGATGTGGGAAGGACAGGGTTCTACTGACTGTAAGATCTCTGATAAAAACAGGCAGGGGTTTACAATCACTAAAAAGGTTGGATAGAGTTTACTATGAGGTTTTGTTTTTTTTTTTACTATTTTAATACCTTTTACTGGTATTAAATCAGATGTATGTATATTTTAATAAGTACAGTACATAATCATTCTTGTGTTATTCCTGTACAACATTCCAGACCTTTAGCTTTTATACCTGATTATGATTTGGATGCCTAAAAAATGTAATAGAAGTGTTAGATTTTATAGTTACTATTATTCCATGTACTGTATAACGAGAAATATTCTTCCATTGCACAAGCTTCCTTTTGGTAGTCAGCAAGGCCATTTTGAAGCATGACCATGAAACTCAGTTTACTTCCCAAAATTCTTTACTCACTCTCTTTTTTATTTCTTTCTTTAATTTTTTTTATTTAAACACAATTTAATTAACATATACTGTATTATTAGTTTCAGGGGTAGAATTCAGTGATTCATCAGTTGTGTACAACACCCAGTGCTCATTACTTCAAATGCCCTCCTTAATGCCCATCACCCAGTTACCCCATCCCCCTACCTGCCTCCCCTCCAGCAACCCTCACTTTGTTCCCTATAGTTAAGACTCTTTTATGGTTTGTCTCCCTCTCTGTTTAAAAACAGAGCTACCCTATGACCTAGCAATTGGACTACTAGGTATTTATCCAAAAGATACAAACATAGTGATCTGAAGGGGCACATGCACATCAATGTTTATAGCAGCAATGTCCACAATAGCCAAAATATGGAAAGAGCCCAGATGTCCATAAACAGAAGAATGGATAAAGAAGATGTGGGATGTGTATATTTATATAATGGAATATTACTCAGCTATCAAAAAGAATGAAATCTTGCCATTTGCACTGACATGAATGGAACTAGAGGGTATTATGCTAAGCAAAATAAGTCAGTCAGAGAAAGATAAATACCATATGATTTCACTCATATGGAATTTAAGAAACAAAACAGATGAGTATAGGGGAAGGGAAGGAAAAATAAAATAAGATGAATACTATGAACTTTTAGAGTGACAATGAGTCACTACAAGGCATGAATTTTGAAATGTAAGAAGGCTAGCACAAAATTATTTGGACTCTTGTTTGAAACCGTAAGTTCTCTGGGCACTTTAGCTTCCTCATATATAAAAATAGGAGTTTAGTTATATGGAAATTCGAAATACCTAGAACAACCAAAACAATTCTGACAAAGAACAAAGTTGGAGGACTTTCATCTTCCAATTTCAAAACTTACTATAAAGCTACAGTTATTAAGACAGTGTGAAGATAGACATATAGAATTATGGAACAGAAGTAAGAGTCTAGAAAAAACCTTTACATTTTTCTTTTTTTTTTTAAAGTACTTTTTTTTTTTAAGATTTTATTTATTTGAGAGAGAGAATGAGAGAGAGCACATGAGAGGGGGGAGGGTCAGAGGGAGAAGCAGACTCCCTGCCGAGCAGGGAGCCCGATGCGGGACTCAATCCCAGGACTCCAGGATCATGACCTGAGCCGAAGGCAGTCGCTTAACCAACTGAGCCACCCAGGCGCCCCCTTTACATTTTTCATCAATTGATTTTTGACAAAGGTGCCAACACAATTCCTTGGGGGAAAGGATAGCATAAAAAATGGTGCTGCACTAATTGGATCTTCACATGCAAAAAGACAAACTTAGACCCTTGCCTCATGCCATACACAAAAACTAACTCAAAGCAGATAATAGACTTAAATGTAAGAGCAAAAACAACACAAATTTTAGAAGAAAACTTAGGAGCAAATTTTTTAGGTTAGGTGAAACTGTTTAGCTATGTCATCAAAAGCATGGTCCATAAAAGAAAACAATTGATCAATTGGAACTCATCAAAATTCAAATCTTTTTTATTTCAAAAGACACCGTTAAGAAAATTAAAAGACAGACAACAACAAAAAAAGACAAGCAACTGAATGAAATCTTGTCATTTGCAACAATATGGATGGACCCAGAGAGTGTTATGCTAAGTGAAATAAGTCAGAGAAAGACAAATACTGTATAATTTCACTTATATGTGGAATCTAAAAACAAAACAAAACAGAAAAAGATTCATAAATACAGAGCACAAACTGGTGGTTGCCAGAGAGGATGTGGGTGGGGAAATGAGCAAAATAGATACAGGGGATTAACAGGTACAAAAGTCCAGTTACAATATAAATAAGTCACAGAGATGAAATATACAGCATAGGGAATGTAGTCAATAATATTTTAATAATATTTTATGGTGACAGATGGTAACTACACTTATCCTGGTGAGCATTGAGCAATGTATAGAATTGTTGAATCAGTATGTTGTACACCTGAAACTAATAGATTATATGTCAACTCTGCTTCAATAATTAAAAAAATAAATATATAAAGTAGAAAGAAAAATCACCCTGCAATTGAATCCCTATGAAATAATCACTGGAACATTGTTTTATAATTATAAACCCTTTTCTATGTACATCTATGCATACTTATTTAAAAATGTTTACTATAAAATGAGTCATAAAAAAAGACAATCAATTGGAAAATAATATTTGCAAAACACATATCTGATAAAGTACTTGTTCCTCAGCCCGGGTCTGCTCTGAGAAAGAAGTTCTGGTGGCAAGTGGCAGGGGTGGTGGTGGGGTGTGTGCTTTTTTTTTACTTGTAGTTTCAATTTACAAGAACTCTGAGGCTGCCTTAGGGTATGTCTATAGTACAAAAGTACTAAAAGGTGCCAAGTAACCTAATACTAGATGGGGTAAAATCACTGGATCCTGGGGAACCAGGTATTAGGAACACCAAGAACCAGTACGGCAATCTTTGATAATTTGTAGCCTTACCAAGCAATAACGACTTAAGCCACTACTGGGACCTGGCCAAGCTCTCACAGACAGAACAAAGGTAGAAAATTTGCTGAATCAAGTCAGTGTAATCTGTTTTCAATAACAGTAACACCATGAGCTGTGTTACACAGCAATCTATAGGTCTAAACTATGCAGGCAGCTCCAAGTTCAGGATGCCAAAGCAGAGTCATCACAGATCAGGTCAAAATTTAGAGTAAGCCATCCCACTAGGCTAACATTGGGAACAATGTGTTTTACTTCTAAAGAACCTCTTTCTCTTGCTTGTCTGAAAGGTAGGGGATGTAGGAATATATGTGTATATTGTAATTGTGTGTTTGCATGTAGGGAGGGGAGTTTCTTTTCCTTACTTGTATTGTCCTGGGTGTTCATCTCTTCTGGTGTTGAATTCCAGAGAAATTTTAGCATCCAGTCCAATTCCAAAATAGTTGTTCATGACACACCTTTCTTTGAAGCGTCTGAAATTAGCCAAAGGAAAGAAGAGGACAGACAGACATTGGTGTAGGAAAGAAGTGCCATTATCATTAGGCTGGAGACTTTACCTGCATGATTGAAAACCACTGAGGGAGGGCCTCTCCTACATTGGGCACAAGACTATGTTTGCGACAGGAACATATAGATGTCTTATTATGTTAACACCTAGCTTGTTTGCTTTAAGAGAGGGCACCCAGCCAGGTGGGAGGATTCAGTGGGATTGGAACTCATAATAAAGAAATCATCTTTGGAGGCCCTTAGATATGAGTGGTCAATATTTTCTTCACATATAATAAAGGGAAATACTAACTGACTTATTCCCATAAAGAACTTTTAAGCATCTCAGATAAAAATGTATGATGAAAGTAAAGTCTGCAGTACTGTTTTCAGAGATGTCTGAACCCCTTTGTAGCACTTTCACATCAAAGGGCAAAGTGACCACACATTTGAGGGAAAAGACTGATAAAAGAGGGTAGATATGTACACAACCAAAAAAGCCAGGCAGGTTTTTTTTTTTGATTCTTCTGCATCCATCTTGGGTGTCAACATCAAAACCAGTGTGCTGGAACCAGTTAGTACCAGCTCATATAGGCTGATTATGCCTATTATGTCCCAATTCTGCATTCAATGGAATTATATCAGTAGCTTGAAATGAATCACAGACCTGCACCTCTGAAACAAATAATACATTATATGTTTTTTTTAAAAAAGGAAGAAGATAGTAGGAAGGGAAAAATGTAGGGGGGAAATTGGAGGGGGAGATGAACCATGAGAGACGATGGACTCTGAAAAACAAACTGAGGGTTCTAGAGGGGAGGGGAGTGGGAGGATGGGTTGGCCTGGTGATGGGTATTAAAGAGGGCATGTACTGCATAGAGCACTGGGTGTTATACGCAAACAATGAATCATGGAACACTACATCAAAAACTAATGATGTAATGTATGGTGATTAACATAACATAATAAAATAAAATAAAATAAATGTTTAGTGGAAAAGAAACGTCTAGTGGAAAATGACATATTTAAGTGTCCAGTAGTATGGGCTGATATTATATAATGAATCAAATGATATAGTATGTGAATAAAAAGCAGGAATTACAATTCTATGTAAAAAATAAAAAAGAAATAGGTTATGGTGGGAGGGTTTGTATTAGGAAGAAATCGGGATTTTTTCCCCTCAGAGAACTGGTTGTTAAACATTTGGCAGCATACCACTGATTAAAACTCATAAGGTAGGGGCGCCTGGGTGGCTCAGTTGGTTAAGCGACTGCCTTCAGCTCAGGTCATGATCCTGGAGTCCTGGGATTGAGTCCCGCATCGGGCTCCCTGCTCGGCAGGGAGTCTGCTTCTCCCTCTGACCCTCCCCCCTCTCATGTGCTCGCTCTCTCTCTCATTCTCTCTCTCAAATAAATAAATGAAATCTTTAAAAAAAATAAAAAAATAAAAAAATAAAACTCATAAGGTAGGTCCATGAGACTTCAGACATGAGTGTAAGCCAATGGTGAAGTAGAGGGGAGTGGGGGTTGGAGATAGGAATAAATGAGAAGCTGCAGTTAACTGAAGTAATTGCCAGCTGTGTCCTTCTTTTGAGAAACTGAAAATGAGTACAGTTTAGCTACTCAATCATAGATAATTTTTTTATTCATTACTCAAATGACCTCACATCTCTCACATGAGATTTGCCTCCCTCAACTGCAGTCTGGAGATTGGGGTTTCTCTAGGTGATGTCCAAACTGATCTTAATGGAATTCAAAAGGAGGAAATGTGGTGGAACCTGGATGCTGGAAATATTTTAAAGAGGCACGGCTAATGAAAGAGATGCCCTTAGATTTTCTATCTAGTCCCCTAAATGCTCATTTATTTTTTAGCACCTCCAATTATTTACTGTTGAAAGCAACAGTGGAATAACAGATCCTTTGAAATAACAACAGCTAATGTTTATTAAGTATTTATAATGAGAATAACAATAATTACTGTTAACACATATAGCACTTAACTATGTTGAGCATTGTTCAATGCAAGTACTATGCATATATAAACTGAATAAACACAAGAAACATAATGTGGCTAATTCTACAATTATCTTCATTTTATAATGAGAAAACTCAGGCTCAGATTGGTTGAATTACTTTTGTAAGGTCACACAACTAGGAAGCGGAGTCAGGATTTGACTGTGGATATCCTTAGACTATTCTTTTAACCAGAGAAAGAAGGAAGTAAAAAGTGGTGGTAGGGCTAAATACTTACATAGTTTCTGGTGTAAAATGTAAGTGCTCCAAATTGAGGTTATCTAGGTCTTCACTTTTCAGAGAAGATATAGAAGACAAAGTGCCACGACGAGAACCTAGACACAAAAGACATCACCTTGGTGTCAGATAAAATAAGAAAGCCCTTCCCCTCACTTGCATTTCACCCTATTTTCTATGTGGGACCAGGGTCAAGCTCAATGACTTTTTCTTAGATTATAATCAAGGTTCTCAATCCAAAGAGGGATCATCTTAGATGGACATGGACTTCCTCTGAGAGAATAGTAAGACAGGGCTACTTGCTTGCTGGCAGTGAAAACAACTTCAAATCTTGAGTTTCATCAGGCAAGCCTTTTCAAAGTACCTAATGAGGTCATTACTTCTGGATATTGTCATGGGATCATATACTGTGAGGTTTCCGGGAAAGAGGGAGGGATATCTACTGCAGAGTAGGATTATGGCTAAAGAAAGATGCATGAGAACACATCTTTATTCTCTGGGAGCTAGAAGACAGTGATGAAGGCTAGAATAAGAAAAGGAAAGAAAGATCCTTACGGTGTCTTGGGCTCATCTGGCTAATATCTTCTGAGTCATCTTCCAGGAAGAACGTTGAAGTAAAGTTCTTAACTGATATTGTCTGTCGGCTTTGCTCATCCAGAACTATGGAGGAAAAGTGGAAGGAAAAAAGGAAGGGAGGAGGGAGCGAGAAAGCAAGGTAGGAAGGAAATAAGAGAGAGAGGGAGGAAGGGAAAAAGGAAGGTAGGAAGGAAGGAAGGAAGGGTGGGAGGGAGAAAGGAAGGTAGGAAAGGAGGAAGGGAGAGAGGGAGGGAAGGAGAAAGGGAGAAAGGAAGGGAGGGGGTGAGGGAGGGAGGAAGGAAGGAAGAAAGGAAGGAGGATTGGTTATATTTGGTTGAGCACTTCTTAAGCATCTCTTCTTCTTTTTTTTTTTAATTTTATTATGTTATGTTAGTCACCATACAATACATCATTAGTTTTTGATGTGGTGATCCACGATCCTTTGTTTTCGTATAACACCCAGTGCTCCATGCAGTACGTGCCCTCCTTAATACCCATCACCGGGCTAACCAATCCCGCCCCCTCCCCTCTAGAACCCTGTTTGTTTCTCAGGTCCATAGTCTCTCATGGTTCATTTCTCCCTCCAAATCCCCCCTCCCATTTTTCCCTTCCTTCTCCTAATGTCCTCCATGCTATTCCTTATGTTCCACAAATAAGTGAAACCATATGATAATTGACTTTCTCTGCTTGACTTATTTCACTTAGCATAATCTCCTCCAGTCCCATCCATGTTGATGTAAAAGTTGGGTATTCATCCTTTCTGATGGCTGAGTAATATTCCATTGTATATATGGACCACATCTTCTTTATCCATTCATCTGTTGAAGGGCATCTCGGCTCTTTCCACAGTTTGGCTATTACGGACATTGCTGCTAGGAACATTGGGGTGCATATGGCCCTTCTTTTCACTACATCTGTGTCTTTGGGGTAAATACCCAGTAGTGCAATTGCGGGGTCATAGGGTAGCTCTATTTTTAAATTTTTGAGGCACCTCCACACTGTTTTCCAAAGTGGCTGTACCAACTTGCATTCCCACCAACAGTGTAAGAGGGTTCCCCTTTCTCCACAACCTCTCCAACATTTGTTGTTTCTTTCCCTGTCCATTTTTGCCATTCTAACTGGTGTAAGGTGGTATCTCAATGTGGTTTTGATTTGAACTTTCCTGATGACTAATGGTGATGAACAGTTTTTCATGTGTCTGTTAGCCATTTTATGTCTTCTTCAGAGAAGTGTCTGTTCATCTCTTCTGCCCACTTTTTGACTTGATTATTTGTTTTTTGGGTGTTGAGTTTGAGAAGTTCTTTATAGATCTTGGATACAAGCCCTTTATCTGTAGTGTCATTTGCAAATATCTTCTCCCATTCTGTGGGTTGCCTCTTTCCTTTGCTGTGTAGAAGCTTTTTATCTTGATGGAATCCGAAAAGTTCATTTTTGCTTTTGTTTCACTAGCCTTTGGAGATGTATCTTGGAAGAAGTTGCTGTGGCCGATGTCAAAGAGGTTACTGCCTATGTTCTCCTCTAGGATTTTGATGGATTCCTGTCTCACATTGAGGTCTTTCATCCACTTTGAGTTTATCTTTGTGAATGGTGTTAGAGAATGGTCGAGTTTCATTCTTCTGCATGTGGCTGTCCAATTTTCCCAGCACCATTTATTGAAGAGACTGTCTTTTCTCCACTGCATGTTTTTTCTTGCTTTGTCAAAGATTATTTGACCATAGAGTTGAGGGTCCATATCTGGGTTCTCTATTCTGTTCAATTGGTCTATATGTCTGTTTTTGTGCCAGTACCATGCTGTCTTGGTGATCACAGCTTTGTAATATAGCTTGAAATCGGGTAACGTGATGCCCCTAGCTTTGTTTTTCTTTTTCAACATTTCCTTGGCGATTCAGGGTCTTTTCTGATTCCATACAAATTTTAGGATTGTTTGTTCCAGCACTTTGAAAAATGTCATTGGAATTTTGATCGGGATAGCATTGAAGGTATAGATTGCTCTGGGTAGCATAGACATTTTAACAATGTTTATTCTTCTGATCCATGAGCATGGAATGTTTTTCCATCTTTTTGTGTCTTCAATTTCTTTCATGAGTGTTCTGTAGTTCCTAGAGTATAGATCCTTTACCTCTTTGGTTAGGTTTATTCCGAGGTATCTTATGGTTTTTGGTGCTGTTGTAAATGGAATCGTTTCTCTAATTTCTCTTTCTACAGTTGCGTTGTTAGTGTATAAGAAAGCAACTGATTTCTGTGCATTGATTTTGTATCCAGCCACATTACTGAATTGCTGTATGAGTTCTAGTAATTTGGGGGTGGAGTCTTTTGGGTTTTCCACATAAAGTATCATGTCATCTACGAAAAGAGAGAGTTTGACTTCTTCTTTGCCAATTTGAATACTTTCTTTTTGTTGTCCGATTGCTGTTGCTAGGACTTCTAGTACTATGTTGAACAATAGTGGTGAGAGTGGGCATCCTTGACGTGTTCCTGTTCTTAAGGGAAAGGCTCTCAGCTTTTCCCCATTGAGGATGATATTCGCTGTGGGTTTTTCATAGATGGATTTTATGAACTTGAGGAATGTTCCCTCTATCCCTGTACTCTGGAGAGTTTTAATCAGGAAAGGATGTTGTATTTTGTCAAATGCTTTTTCTGCATCAATTGAGAGGGCCATATTGGTTCTTCTCCCTCCTTTTATTAATGTGTTCTATCACATTGATTGATTTGCGAATGTTGAACCACCCTTGCATCCCGGGGATAAATCCCACTTGGTAGTGGCGGATGATCCTCTTAATGTATTGTTAGATCCTATTAGCTAGGATTTTGTTGAGGATTTTGGAATCCATATTCATCAGGGATATCGGTCTGAAATTCTCCTTTTTGATGGGGTCTTTGCCTGGTTTGGGGATTAAGGTAATGCTGGCCTCAGAGAATGAGTCTGGAAGTTTTCCTTCTGTTTCTAGTTTTTGAAACAGCTTCAGTAGAATAGGTATTATTTCATCTTTGAATGTTTGGTAGAATTCCCCAGGGAATCCATCAGGCCCTGGACTCTTGTTTTTTGGGAGGTTTTTGATCACTGCTTCAATCTCCTTACTGGTTATTGGCCTATCCAGGCTGTCAATTTCTTCCTGTTTCAGTCTAGGCAGCTTATAGGATTCCAGGAAGGCCTCCATTTCATCCAGATTGCTCAGTTTATTGGCATATAGTTGATAATAATTTCTAATAATTGTTTCTACTTCCTTGGTGTTAGTCATGATCTCTCCTCTCTCATTCATAATTTTATTAATTTGGGTCCTTTCTCTTTTCTTTTGGATAAGTCTGGCCAGTGGTTTATTGATCTTATTAATTCTTTCAAAGAACCAACTTCTAGTTTTGTTGATCTGATCTACTGTGTTTCTGGTTTCTAATTCATTGATTTCTGCTCTAATTTTAATTATTTCTCTTCTAATGCATGGCTTAGGCATTGTTTGTTGCTTTTTCTCTCATTCTTTAAGGTGTAGAGTTAGTTGGTGAATTCGGGATTTTTCTATTTTTTTGAGTGAGGCTTGGATGGTATGTATTTCCCCCTTAGGACCGCCTTTGCAGTATCCCATAGGTTTTGGACCGATGTGTTTTTGTTCTCATTGGTTTCCATGAGTTGTTTAAACTCTTCTTTGATTTCCTGGTTGACCCAAACATTCTTGAGCAGAGTGGTCTTTAGCTTCCAAGTGTTTGAATTTCTGCCAAATTTTTTCTTGTGATTGAGTTCCAGTTTTAAAGCTTTGTGGTCTGAGAATATGCAGGGAATAATCTCAATCTTTTGGTATCGGTTGAGACCTGATTTGTGACCCAGTGTATGGTCTATTCAGGAGAAAATTCCATATGTGCTCGAGAAGAATGAGTATTCTGTTGTTTTAGGGTGGAATGTTCTGTAAATATCTATGAGGTCCATCTGGCCCAATGTATCATTCAAAGCTCTTGTTTCCTTGTTGATTTTCTGCTTAGATGATCTGTCCATTGCTGAGAGTGGAGTATTGAGGTCTCCTACAATTAACGTATTGTTATCAATATGACTCTTTATTTTGGTTAACAGTTGGCTTATGTAGATGGCTGCTCCCATGTTGGGGGCATAGATATTTACAATTGTTAGATCTTCTTGTTGGATAGACCCTTTAAGAATGATATAGTGTCCTTCTGAGTCCCTAACTACAGACTTTAGTTTAAAATTGAATTTGTCTGATATAAGAATTGCTACCCCAGCTTTCTTTTGAGGTCCGCTGGCATGGAAGATGGATCTCCATCCCTTCACTTTCAGACTGGATGTATCTTTAGGTTCAAAATGAGTCTCTTGTAGGCAGCATATGGATGGGTCCTGTCTTTTTATCCAATCTGCAACCCTGTGCTATTTTATGGGAGCATTTAGGCCATTTACATTGAGAGTGATTATTGAAAGATATGAATTAATTGTCATCATGTTGCCTGTGAAGACGTTGTTTTTATAGATTGTCCCTGTAAATTTCTGTTGTAGATCACTCTTGGGGTCTTTCTCCTTTTATAGAACCCCCCTTAATATTTCTTGCAGGGCCGGCTTAGTGATCACATATTCTTTCAGTTTCTGCCGGTCATGGAAGCTCTGCATCTCTCTATTCATTCTAAATGAAAGCCTTGCTGGTAAAGTATTCTTGGCTTCATGTTCTTCTCATTTAGTACCCTGAATATGTCTTGCCAGGTCTTTCTGGCTTGCCAGGTCTCTGTGGATAGGTCTGACGTTATTCTGATGTTCCTCCCTCTGTACATAAGGAATCTCTTCCCCCTAACTGCCCTTAAGATGGTTTCCTTGGTTCTAAGATTTGCAAGTTTTACTATTACATGCCGGGGTGTTGGCCTGTGTTCCTTGATCTTGAGAGGGGTCCTCTCTGCCTCTAGGATGCAAATGTTTGTTTCATTCCCCAGATGAGGGAAGTTCTCAGCTACGATTTGCTCAAATACATCTTCTAGTCCTCTCTCTCTCTCTCTCCACTCCCTCCGGGATTCCAATTATTCTGACATTGGAACGCTTCATGGTGTCACTTATTTCTCTGATTCTATTTTCATGGATTCTGAGTTGTTTTTCCCTGGCCTCCTCTTTTCCCTTTTTATCTATTATATTGTCTTCCAGGTCGCTTATTCGTTCTTCTGCCTCACTTACCCTAGCTGTTAGATTATCTAGATTGGATTGGATCTCATTGATAGCATTTTTATGTTCTGCCAATTCAGCTTTCATTTCTGCCCTTAGAGACTCTATGTTAACTGATTTCTCCATTCTAGCCATTGTCTTCACAATTGCTAGCCTGAATTCCATCTCTGACATCTTGGTTATATCTGCATCCATTTGTAAATCGGCAGCATAAGTCATAATCTCTGACTTTTTCTACTTTTTCTATTTTGGGGGTTCCTCCTCCTAGTCATTCTGTTGATGGGTGTTTGAGGGAATGTATAGAGTCCAAATTATTGACCAGAACCCAAGCAAGATGCACCTGTTTTCTTGGGACCTTAGGGTTGCTGGCCTCTTGTTTTCCCAGCCTGTCTTCTGGGGGAGGGGCCTGCCGTGCTGTTACTCAGGCAACCGTGTTCGGGCAGAGTTGCCCTGCCCCCCTGTGGTGGGGGATGGGCTCAGCGGGAATCAGTTTTTGGGGCTTTTATTCTCTGGTGGCTTTCCGCATCTCTTCCACGAGTCAGAGCAGAAGTGACCGTTTCCAACCCTCTGCCTCAGAGCAGAGAGACCGCAGTCTGTTCTTCAGTGAGCTCTCTAGGCCACACCATCTCTGTTTCTGTCCGTGCTGCTATAAACTGCAGCGGCCTGGGTTTTGCACCCCTCCGCAGCGCTCCCAGTCCTGCCTCCAGGTCGGGGCACGTCTTTGCCCTTTGTGCTTCTAAAACCGCCAGGGGCTCCCCAGCTGCTCCGGGTTTCTGCCCTGGGGGCTGCCCCAGAGTCCTTTCCCCGCCGCTACCGGTCTGCGAGTCTGTGCCCCGTCCGCAGCGCGCGAGGCTGTCACTCACTGGCGGGCGGTGCAGGATCCCCATGGCCAGGCACCCTCCTGCTGCCGTTTATCCTCCGATATCTGCCCGCAGAATCACGGCTCCCCACTTTGTACCTCAAAACCAACTGCCTGCGATATTCTGTTTGTAGAGATCCAGATCTTCTTACATCTCAGGCTGGTTTCATGGGTGCTCAGAGTGGTCGGGTAGATATCCAGCTCAATTCCGGGGACCAGTTGAAATAGGGTCCCTTACTCCTCCGCCATCTTTCCTTCTGCCCTTAAGCATCTCTTCTGTTTAGTTAATGCCAGTCAGTGTGTGGGTAGACAGTAGAGACCCCCAGTTGACTTTCTTCTCTCTTCCACAATGCTGTTTGTAGTCTTAGCTTTCTTACAATATTGCCCCCATGTCTCTTCATATCCATGCCTGAGCTTTCTGTTTTACTGCTTACTCTTTTTCTGTCACCCAGTAAATGTAGTGTGAGTAGAAGCTCAGGGCCTGGGGCAGGGGAGCAAGGTGGGAAACCCTCTGTTCTTCTGTCTTCATTATCACCTCTTTGTTAATTCATTTACTCACATTACTTTTTTTTCCAGACTTGAGCCTCTAGGACCATGCCATCCTTTCATTCAAATGTTTCATCCATTCCAAGAATATTTGAGAAGTGTCCTTCCATTCACCAGCCTATATATTGTATAGCTTAGGTGCTCAACCTGTGCTCAAGCTCATAGGTTCTCTCCCTATCCTACTAGGGGTGCCTTTCTCTGCCCCATTGCCACAAGCTGTAGCTATAAATCTGACTTACATGTTGATGGAGCAGGCTGAGGGTTAGTTGTAATAAGATTATGGCTACATGTCCACTACTTAGAAACTAACTACAGAAATAGAGGCAAATTGGCTGTTTGCTACATTTACAGTGCAGAATGGAGATTTCCCTTCTTTCTGGGAAACTTGGCTGAGGCTATATTAAAGGTAAGAGAAGGTACCATGGCTAAAAGTCAGAGGCCAGCCAAAGGGACTTCCTTGCTACACGGACTTCTACTCAATCCCAACAGTTCAGGTAGAGCACACTTGGTCTTACACCATTTTCTGATCTGTTTATCAAAGAAGCATTGTGTGTAGTGGGGAAGAAGTGGGAGCCAAAATGTTAAATTAAGAAGTTGGAGGAGATGAAAGAGTTTTCAGTCTGAGTTGAAAGCTTGCGGATGTCATGAGTTGTGGGGAATGGCAATCAATGTCAGAGATCCCAGGACCACTCTCAGGGCCCTTGTGCCTGATTAATACTATGTAAGACATGCACAGATGAACATTCTTTTCTTTTTAAAATAGTCACAGGCTTGGTGGTTGAAAGGAAATAGGAACAGGTGGAAAAAAATTCCGGGACTGATGGTGGAAGCTGACAGAACTTTGAGCCAGGCCACTTAGGAGCTGTAATTGTTTAGGATGAGTGTTAGTTCCAAAAATAAATGAGTAGCAAGAATTGAGTGCCTGGGAGGTAGGAGGAGCCAAAGAGACAGCTTATTAGGACTGAGGCTTTTCAAATTAGCAGTCTGAGGACTGACTTTGGATGCTATATGAATGCAGAATCAGGTCAAGTTTTGGTAGTGGAGTCAAATAGCAGACCCAGAGTGAGGGAGATCAGTAATCCATCCACTGGAACCTTCTCTTTCCCTTACGTCAATCACCACAACTCTGGGACCCTTACCTTGTTGAACTTGGAATATGATGAGCTTCAAGGATTTCTGGAGATTCTGGGCCTTTGTGGCCAGCTCCAACTTGCACTTGGCTATGTGGTCTATTCGAGGGATGAAGCGTTTTCCATCTGCCTTGCCATCGTCTGCACATACTGTAGCACTTTTCTCAACTGCTGCCTCCTCAGCCAGGATATCAATCAGGACACTGAGCTTGTCATACATTATGTCACTCTGTGTAAGGATGAAGGGGACAGGGCATTGTTATGAGGGACCAGTACTTGAAAGGACAGAATGAGGAGCTGGGCGGTATGGGAGAGGTAAGGAGGGGTGGTAGTTGGCCAGGAACCCTGAGCCAAGAAAGCTGCATCTGAGGAAATAAAAGTTTGGGGAAAGAAGTACTTGGTAGATGTGATGAGATAACCAAAGTGTGTTAGGGTATCAAACAGATATTTGTTTCTGAGCAGCTGTAGGCATCAATGTATGTTGCCAAATTTTTCTTGTGTCAGACTGGCCTGTAAAGTGATATGTAACATGGCAAACTTGAGGAAAGATAAATATTTCTGGGTTGGCGCTTTCATGGGCATGCTCCCACAGATGTGAATGGGCTGCTGCATGGGTGCCCAGTGTCTGCCTTTGTATATGTGTATATTTAGGGAATGCACTGAGTGATTATGGCTTGATTTCCAGCTCCATCACTGAATAGTTTGTGACCTGAGGCAAGGCACTTTACCTCTATATGCTTTTATATTCTAAGGCAGTTGTGAAAATTAAATAAATTAATGCATTAAAAATCCTTAAACGTTTCCTGGCACAGGGTAAGTGCTAAATAAGTGTTAGTTATTGTTGTTGCTGTTGTTGTTATAGAAGTTAATGTGGGTATATTTCTAGCATGTATTTGTACATATTTTCATTCATGTTCTGGTATACAACCATGTGCATACATGCTTGGTGTACACTTGTGTCTAGGTGTGGGCAGATGCTTGGTATATGCTTAGGTACATGGTACATGTGTTAGCATGCATAATGCCACTCTTCATTTGGTGAAAGATGGAAATATGATGAGGTTGGGCTTTTCCCATAATGGAGGCTTATCAGCCTTCCCTTTCTTTTACAATTCCCAGTGAAAGGTACATTTGCTTTTATTAAAAAGGGGGCCCTGGACTTCCAGGAAGATGGCAGAGCAGGAGGATCCTAAGCTTACTTCATCCCATGGATACACCTAGATAACAGCCATGCTGCTGTAAATAACCCTGAAGATGATCCAAAGACTGGCAAAACATACTATTCACAGCTAATCATAGAGAAGAGGCCACACTGACAGTGGTAGGAAGAGCAGGGACATGACTGGGAATGAAATTGACCTGCAAGACTGTATGCAGGAGGGAGGGACACCGCAGGCACAGAGAAGGGAGAGGAGAAGACACCACACCAGCCACCTCAGACATGGGGGACCCACACTGGGAAGACAAATCCCCATAACATTTAGCTTTGAAAGCCAGAGGGACTTAACTTTGCAAGTTCCTACAATCAGTGAGTCTCAACGCCAGGAACTTGAAAAGTCAGTGGCTCAGCTCTGGAAGGGCTAGAAGGCAGTAGGAAACTGAGTTTCTGTCCTTAAAGACACAACAAAACAAACAACCCCACTGAGATACAGCATAGAAGCAGCAGTTTGAAAAACACTTGGTACATACGGGAAGGAGATTAATTTACTAATCTCAGAATGTGTGCTGGAAGGGCAGAGATCCTTAGGAGACTTCTCCAAGAACAAAAGAGCTGGCAGGTGCCATTTCCTACACACCCCCCTGACCCCGCCTAGGTACACAGACACCTGTGGGAACCAATAGGAATACTTTCCACCTAGCTTGCAAACAGCACACCCCACCCCCATGCACTTCTGTGGACCCACCCCCTTCAACCCATCCTCAGCAGTTCTCCAAAGCAGCTACAGGTCCCCTCCCCCAGAGATTAGCACAGACCTTGCTAACACCAGGAACCCCGCCCCCTGCATTTTCCTGAAGACCCACCCCATCCAACATGCTCTTGTCAGAAGACCCACCCCATCTAACATGCCCACCCCATCCAACAGTCACTCCAAAGTGACTCCTGCCCTGAGAGAGGGGAAGATAACCACATACATGAGTTCAACTACAGCCCCAGCAGTGGGCTGGGGGCAGACATCTGGTCTGACTGCAGGCCCCATGCACCAATGAAAGCTTCTCAGGGGGCAACACATGGAGAGTGCCCTGCCTACTAACAAAAGCCTTCCAGGGGGCAACACAGGAAGAGCATCCTGCAGTTTGGTGTCTGCAGCTCTGACAAATGCCTGGTCTGACCCACCTCAAGCCTAGTGTGGCCCCAAACTGGCCCATTAACAACACAGGGATGAAACACTGCCCACAACAGGCAAAGAGAGCCATTGCAGATGACTGGACTGAAGGCAAATGCAGCTCAGCCACAATAGCAGAGAACATGCAACATATATAGGAGAAACCCTTGGAGTACCACGTTCTGGGGAACAGGGGACATTGCACTACAGGGCACTATGGGACCTCTTCTTCATAAGGCCACTCCTTTCAAGAGCAGGCAGCATAGCTGACTTTCCTAACACATAGAAACAGATACAGAGAGTTGGAAAAAATGATGAGACAGGGGAATGTGTCCCAAATGAAAGAACAGGACAAAATCACAGCAAGAGAGCTAAATAAAACAGAGCTAATAATACACCTGATAGGAAATTTAAAGTAATGGTCATAAAGATAATCACTGGACTTGAGAAAAGAGTGGGGGACCTCAGTGAGACCCTCAACAAAGAGATAGAAAACATAAAAAAGAACTAATTGGAGATGAAAAATTCAATAACTGAAATTAAAAATACACTAGAGGGAATAAATAGTAGACTAGAAGAGGCAGAACAGATCAGCGACCTGGAAGACAGAGTAATGGAAAACAGTCAAGCTGAACAGGGGAAATAAAAAAGAGTAATAAAAAATGAGAACAGATTAAGTGAACACAGTGACACCATCAAGCATAACACTGTTCACATTATATGGATCCCAGAAGAAGGGACAGAAAAGAGGGCAGAAAATTTATGTAAAGAAATAATAGCTGAAAACATACCTTAAACTGGGGGAGGAAATAGAAATCCAGATCCAGGAGGCACAGAGAGCCCCCAACAAACTTAACCCAAGGAGGTCCACACCAAGACACATAGTAATTAAAATGTCAAAAAGTAGTGATAAAGAGAATTTTAAAAGCAGCAAGAGAAAACAGTTCCATACAAGAAAAAAATCCATAAGGCTATCAGCTGATTTGTCAGCAGAAACTATACAGACCAGAAGGGATTGCCATAATATATTTAAAGTGGTGAAAGAAAAAAACCTGCAGCCAAGAATACTCTATCTAGCAAGGCTATTGTTCAGAATAGAAGGAAAGATAGTTTCCCAGACAAAGAAAAGTTAAAAGAATTCATCACCACTGAACCAGCCTTACAAGAAATGTTAAAGAAGACTCTTTGAGTGGAAAGGAAAAACCATAAGCAGGAGTAGGAAAAGTAGGAAGCACAAAAGCAGTAAAATTAAGTATATCTATGAAACTCAGTTAAAGGTTTCACAAAATGAAACAATGTAAAGTATGACACCATATACCTAAAATGTGGGGTGGGAGAGGGGTAAAAATTTAGTGCTTTTGGAATGGGTTCAAACTTAAGTGACCATTAACTTAATATAGACTGCTATATGCAGAAGATGTTATATACAAAGCTAATGGTAACCACAAATCAAAAACTGATAGTGGATATGCAAAAAATAAAGAAAAAGGGATCCAAATATATCACTAAAGAAAGCCAGCAAACCATGAGAGAAGAGAGCAAGAGAAGAAAGGAACAGAGAAGAAGTAAAAAGAACCATAAAATGAGTAACAAAATGGTAATATGTACATACCTTTCAATAATTACTTTGAATGTAAATGGACTCAAAGGACATAGGGTGACAGAGTGGATAAAAAAGCAAGACCCATCTATATGCTGCATACAAGAGACTCATTTCAGACCTACAGACACATGCAGATTGAAAGTTAAGGGATGGAAAACCATTTATCATGCCAGTATAGAAGTGAAAAGAAAGCCAGGATAGCAATTCTTATATTGGACAAAACAGAGTTTAAAACAAAGACTCTAACAAGAGCCAAAGAAAGACAGTATATAATCATAAAAGGAACAATCCAACAGGAAGATATAACAATTGTAAATATTTATGCAACCAACACGGGAGCACCCAAATATATAAAGCAACTATTAAAAAACATAAAGGAAGATTTATTTATAAGATGGCAGAGGAGTAGGACACCTTAATTTCATTTGGGCCCAGGAATTCAGCTAGATAGTTATCAAATCATTCTGAACACCTGCAAACTCAACCAGAGATGTAAGAAAACAATAGCAGCAACTCTCTGAACAGAAAAGCGACCACTTTCTGGAAGGTAGGACGTGCGGAGAAGTGAATCCGAGGTGATATTCGGGAGGATAGACGGCGGGGGAGGGGACCTCCACTGGCCGCTTCTGGCAAGTGATAGAGCCGCGGAGCACAAAATCGGAACTTTTAAAAGTCTGCTCCGCTGAGGGACGTCACTCCGGTGGCTAAGTGGGGGGTGGAAACCTTGTGGGACAGTGTAGTCTCAGGACCCTCAGGGTCACAGAAAGACCGGGGGTGCCTGAGTGTGGCAGAGCTCCCAGGTAACGGAGCAGGGAAGCCGGCTGCAGAGGCGGAGCCCAGGCGCGGGCTCTCAGCTCGGGGTTGCCATAAACCGTGATCCGCGGCACCGTCGGGCCCCTGCTCCTCCAGCAGGGACCCAACAAGCGGCAGATCCGGGGAGACTCACCTTCCTCCCCCGGGGAGGAGCCATGCGGGAGTGCACTGCAGAGATCTGCTGGGTTTGGAGACTCCACACGGGGTCGGGTGCCAGAGATAGAAACGCGCGGTCACAGGCCGGGTGAGCACGGACTGCGGCCGGAGACTGGGGAGACGGGAGTGATTGACTGCTTTTCTCTGGGGGTGCACTGAGGAGCGGGGCCCCGAGTTCTTGGCTCCTCTGGGGCGGAGATTGGGAGGCCACCATTTTCACTCTCGTCCTCCAAAGCTGTAGGGAAAGTTTGCAGGGAACAAAAGCTCCCGAGAGCAAACCCGAGCAGATTACTTAGCCCAGACTGGGCAAGGGCGGGGCAATTCCGCCTCCAGCAAAGACTTTTGGAAACCACGGCAACAGGCCCCTCCCCCAGAAGATCAGCGAGAACAGCCAGCCAAGACTGAGTTTACTGATCAATGAGAACAGCAGAACTCCAGCGCTAGGGGAATACAGCACATAGAATTCATTGCCTTTCCCCCATGATTTTTTAGTTTTTCAACTTTAATTCTTTAAATTTTTTTTCTTTTTTCAACCAATTTATTTTATCAACTCTTTTTTAAAACCTTTTTTAATTTTCATTTTTACAGTTACATTCTATCCCTTCATTGTATTTAATCTTATTTTTGTATATGTATGTTTTTCTTTCTTTGCAATTTTGGGATGCAGTTTCTTCAAAAAGACCAAAATACACCCAAAGTCTAGTGTAGGGCTCTGTTCTATTCACCTGTCTGATCATATTCTCTTTTTCCTTGGTTTTTTCCCCTTCTTCCTTTTTTGTTTTGTTTTGTTAAAGTCTTTTTAAATTTTCATCTTTACAGTTACATTCTATCCTTTCAAGGTATTTAATTTTATTTTTGTATATATGTTTTTCTTTCCTTACAATTTTGGAATGTAGTTTCTTCTAATAAACTGACCAATATACACTCAGGAGATAGTGTATTGCTCTACTGTGTCCACCTGCCTGTTTATATCTCTTCCTTTTATTTGTTGCTGTTTTTTTTTTCTCTTTTGTTTTTCTTGTCTTTTAATTTCCATTTTTACAGTTACATTCTATCCTTTCATAGTATTTAATTTTATTCTTGGACATATATGTTTTTCTTTCTTTACAGTTTTGGGATCTAGTTTTCTTTTTTTTTTTTTTTTAAGATTTTATTTATTTATTTGAGAGAGAGAATGAGATAGAGCATGAGAGAGGGGAGGGCCAGAGGGAGAAGCAGACTCCCCGCTGAGCAGGGAGCCTGATGTGGGACTCGATCCCGGGACTCCAGGATCATGACCTGAGCCGAAGGCAGTCGCTTAACCAACTGAGCCACCCAGGTGCCCGGGATCTAGTTTTCTAAAACAGATCAAAATACACACAGAATCCAGTGTATTGCTCTATTCTGCTCACCTGTCTGATTATATTCTCTCCCTTTAAAAAAAATTTTTTTCCCAGTTTCAGGTCTCTTCTGATTCATTTAGTGTATATTTCTCTGGGGTCATTGCTGCCATTTTAGCATTTTATTCTTGCATTCATCTATTCTCCTCTGGACAGAATAACAAGACAGAAAAACTCACCTCAAAAAAGAGAACAAGAGGCAGTACTGAATGCCAGGGACCTAATCAGTATGGATGTAAGTAAGATGTCAGAACTGAATTCAGAATAATGATTATAAAGAAACTAGCTGGGTTTGAAAAAGTATAGAAGACACTAGAGAATCCCTTTCTGGAGAACTAAAAGAACTAAAATCTAACCAAGTCGAAATAAAAAAAGGAACGAGATGCAATAAAAAATGGAGGCCCTAACTGCTAGGATACATTGGGCAGAAGAGAGAATTAGTGATATAGAAGACCAAATGATGAAGAATAAAGAAGCTGAGAAAAAGAGAGATAAACAACTACTGGATCACGAGGGGAGATTTTGAGAGATAAGTGATACCATAAAGCAGAACAATATTAGAATAATTGGGATCCCAGAAGAAGAGGAAAGAGAGAGGGGGGCAGAAGGTATATTGGAGCAAATTACAGCAGAGAACTTCCCTAAATTGGGGAAGGAAACAGGTATCGAAATCCAGGAGGCACAGAGAACCCCCCTCAAAATCAATAAAAATAGGTCAACCCCCAGACATATATTAGTAAAACTTGCAAATCTCAAAGACAAAGAGAAAAATCCTGAAAGGAGCTTGTGATAAAAGGTCTTAACCTACAAGGGTGGAAACATTAGATTGGCAGCAGACCTATCCACAGAGACCTGGCAGGCCAAAAAGGACTGGCATGATATATTCAGGGTGCTAAATGGGAAAAATATGAAGCCAAGAATACTTTATCCAGCTAGGCTGTCATTCAAAATAGGAGTGATAAAAAACTTCCAGGACAGACAGAAACTGAAAGAATTTGTGATCACCAAACCAGTCCTACAAGAAATGTTAAAAGGGATCCTCTAAGCAAAGAGAGAGCCCAAGAGTAACAGACCAGAAAGGAACAGACAATAGACAGAAACAGTCAATTTACAGGTAATACAATGGCATTAAATTCATATCTTTCAATAGTTACTCTGAATGTAAATGGGCTAAATACCCCAATCAAAAGATACAGGGTATCAGATTGGATAAAAAAACAAGACCCATCGATATGCTGTCTGCAAGAGACTCATTTTAGACCCAAAGACACCTCCAGATTTAAAGTGAGGTGGTGAAAAGCCATTTATAATGCTAATGGACATCAAAAGAAAGATGGGGTGGCAATCCTTGTATCAGACAAATTAGATTTTAAACCAAAGACTGGAATAAGAGATGAGGAAGGGCACTATATCATAATTAAAGGGTCTATCCAACAAGAAGATCTAACAATTGCAAATATTTATGCCCCTTAACATGGGAGCAGCCAATTATATAAGCTAATTAATAACAAAATTAAAGAAACACATTGATAATAATACAATAATAGTAGGGGAATTTAACACCCCTGTCACTGCAATGGACAGATCATCTAAGCAGAAGATCAACAAGGAAATAAGGGCTTTGAATGACATGCTGGACCAGATGGACTTCACACATATTCAGAACATTCCATCCTAACACAACAGAATACACACTCTTCTCAAGTGCAAATGGAACATTCTTCAGAATAGATAACATACTGGGTCACAAATTAGGTCTCAATTGGTACCAAGAGATTGGGATCATTCCCTGCATATTTTCAGACCACAGTGCTTTGAAACTGGAACTCAGTCCCAAGAGGAAAGTCAGAAAGAACGCAAATACATGGAGACTAAAGAGAATCCTACTAAAGAAAGAATGGGTCAACCAGGAAATTAAAGAATTTAAAAAAATTCATGGAAACAAGTGAAAATGAAAACACAACTGTTCAAAATCTTTGGGATGCAGCAAAGGTGGTCCTAAGAGGAATGTATATAGCAATACAAGACTTCCTCGAAAAACAAGAAAGGTCTCAAATACACAACCTAACCTTACACCTAAAGGACGTGGAGAAAGAACAACAAATAAAGCCTAAACCAAACAGGAGAAGAGAAACTATAAAGATTAGAGCAGAAATCAATGAAATAGAAAGTGAAAGAATAGTAGAACAGATCAATGAAACTAAGAGCTGGTTCTTTGAAGGAATTAATAAGATTGATAAACCCCTGGCCAGACTTATCCAAAAGAAAAGAGAAAGGACCCAAATAAATAAAATCGTGAATGAAAGAAGAGAGATCACAACCAATACCAAAGAAATACAAACAATTATAAGAACATATTATGAGCAACCATATGCCAGCAAATTACAGTCTGGAAGAAGTGGTTGTATTCCTAGAGACACATAAACTACCAAAACTGAAACAGGAAGAAATAGAAAACCTGAAGAGACCCATAACCAGCAAGGAAATTGAAGCAGTAATAAAAAATCTCCCAACAAACAAGAGCCCAGGGCTGGAGGGCTTCCCAGGGGAATTGTACAAACACTCAAAGAAGAATTGACACCTATTCTTCTGAAACTGTTTCAAAAAATAGAAATGGAAAGAAAACTTCCAAACTCTTTCTATGAGGTCAGCATGACTTTAATCCCAAAACCAGATGAAGACCCCACCAAATGGAGAATTATAGACCAATATCCCTGATGAACATGGATGCAAAAATTCTCACCAAAATACTAGCCAATAGGATCCAACAGTACATTAAAAGGATTATTCACCATGACCAAGCAGGATTTATTCCTGGGCTCCAAGGGTAGTTCAACATCTGCAAATCAATCAATGTGATACATTACATAAATAAAAGAAAAACAAGAAGCATATGATCCTCTCAATAGATGCAGAAAAAGCATTTGACAAAGTACAGCATCCTTTCTTGATTAAAACTCTTCACAGTGTAGGGATAGAGGGAACATACCTCAATATCATAAAGGCCATCTATGAAAAGCCCATAGCGAATATCACTTTCAATGGGGAAAAACTGAGAGCTTTTCCCCTAAGGTCAGGAATACAACAGAGATGTCCATTGTCACCATTGTTATTCAACATAGTACTAGAAGTCATAGCCTCAGCAATCAGACAAAAAAAGAAACAAAAGGCATCTGAATTGGCAAAGAAGAAGTCAAACTCTCACTCTTTGCAGATGATATGATCCTCTATGTGGAAAACCCAAGACTCCAGCCCAAAATTGCTAGAACTCATACAGGAATTCAGCAAAGTGGCAGGATATAAAATCAATGCACAGAAATCAGTTGCATTTCTATACACTAACAATGAGGCAGAAGAAAGAGAAATCAAGGAATCAATCCCATTTACATTTGCACCAAAAGCCATAAGATACCTAGGAATAAACCTAACCAAAGAGGCAAAAGATCTTTACTCAGAAAACTATAGAACACTCATGAAAGAAAGCGATGAAGACACAAAGAAATGGAAAAACATTCCATGCTCATGGATTGGAAGAACAAATATTGTTAAAATGTCTATGCTACTTAGAGCAATCTACACATTCAATGCAATCCCTATCAAAATACCATCAACTTTGTTCACAGAGCTGGAACCTAAATTTTAATCCTAAAATTTGTATGGAACCAGAAAAGACCCCGCATAGCCTGAGGAATGTTGAAAAAGAAAACCAAAACTGGTGGCATCACAATTCCCGATTTCAAGCTCTATTACAAAGTTGTAATCATCAAGACAGTATGGTACTGGCACAAAAACAGACACATAGATCAATGGAACAGAATAGAGAACCCAGAAATGGACCCTCAACTCTATGGTCAACTAATCTTCGACAAAGGAGGAATGGATACTCAGTGGAAAAAAGACACTCTCTTTAACAAATGGTGTTCATAAAAGTAGAGAACCACATGCAGAAGAATGAAACTGGACCATTTCCTTACACCATACAGAAAAATAGACTCCAAATGGTTAAAAGACCTAAATGTGAGACAGAAATCCATCAAAATCCTAGAGGAAAACATAGGCAGCAACCTCTTCAACCTCAGCTGCAGCAACTTCTTGCTAGATACGTCTTCAAAGGCAAGGGAAACAAAGGCAAAAAATAACTATTGGGACTTCATCAAGATAAAAAGCTTTTGCACAGCAAAGGAAATAGTCAGCAAACCAAAAGACAACTGATGGAATGAGAAAAGATATTTGCAAATGACATATCAGATAAAGGGCAAGTATCAAAGATATATAAAGAACTTATCAAACTTGGGACGCCTGGGTGGCTCAGTCGGTTAAGCGTCTGCCTTCAGCTCAGATCATGATCCCGGGGTCCTGGGATCGAGTCCCGCATCGGGCTCCCTGCTCCGCGGGGAGCCTGCCTCTCCCTCTGCCTCTCTCTCTCTCTATCTCTCATGAATAAATAAATAAAATCTTTAAAAAAAAAAAAAAAAAAAAAAGAACTTATCAAACTCAACACCCCAAAACCAAATAATCCAGTCAAGAAGTGGGCAGAAGACATGAGCAGATATTCCTCCAAAGAAGACCTACAAATGGCCAACAGACACATGAAAAAATGTTCCACATCACTTGGTATCAGGGAAATACAAATCAAAACCACAATGAGATACCACCTCACACCAGTCAGAATGGCTAAAATTAAAAAGTCAGGAAACAACAAATGTTGGCAAGGATGCGGAGAAAGGGGAACCCTCTTACACTGTTGGTTGCAATGCAAGGTATTGCAGCCACTCTTCAAAACAGTATAGAGGTTCCTCAAAAAGTTGAAAATAGAGATACCCTACAACCCAGCAATCGCACTGCTGGGTATTTACCCCATCGATACAAGTGTAGTAATCTGAAGGGGCACCTACACCCCAATGTTTATAGCAGCAATGTCCACAATAGCCAAACTATGGAAAGAGCACAGATGTCCATCGACAGATGAGTGGATAAAGAAGATCTGGTATACACACACACACACACACACACACACTGGAAAATTACGCAGCCATCAAAAATGAAATCTTGCCATTTGCAATGACTGGATGGAAATAGATGGTATTATGCTAAGTGAAATAAGTCAATCAGAGAAAGACAATTATCACATGATCTCACTGATATGTGGAATTTAAGAAACAAAACAGAGGATTATAGGGGAAGAGAGGAAAAAATAAAACAAGATGAAAAGAGAGAGGGAGGCAAACCATAAGAGACTCTTAATCATAGGAAACAAACTGAGGGTTGCTGGAGGGAAGGGGGTGTAGTGATGGGGTAACTGAATGATGGACATTAAGGAGGGCATGTGATGTAATGAGCACTGAGTGTTATATTAGACTGATAAATCATAGACCTGTACCTCTGAAACCGGTAATACGTTATATGTTAATTAATTGAATTAAAAAAGTATAATGCAAAAAAAAAAGAAAAATATATAAATCAGCAAGGAATACATTTGGTTGCAAATTACAGAAACCATCCTTTAGTGGTTTTTTTTTTTTAAAGATTTTATTTATTTATTTATTGGCGAGCGAGCGAGAGAGAAACAGCATGAGAGAGGAGAGGGTCAGAGGGAGAAGCAGGCTCCCCGCCGAGCCGGGAGCCCGATGTGGGACTCGATCCCAGGACCCTGGGATCATGACCTGAGCCGAAGGCAGTCGCTTAACCAACTGAGCCACCCAGGCGCCCTCCTTTAGTGGTTTAAATAGAGGTGTATCTATATCAAACAGCCAAATGCTTTACCTCTTTGAAAAAATAAATTGTGAATAAATGAAAAAAACATAAAGGAAGTAATTGATAGTGATACATAATAGCAGGCATTTTAACAAATCACTTATATCAATGGATAAATCATCCAAGAGAAGATCAACAAGGAAACTGTGGCTTAAATGACAATTTGGGCCAGATGGATCTAACAGATATATTTAGAATATTCTATCCTAAAACAGTGGAATACACATTCTTTTCAAGTGCATATGGAATATTCTCTAGATAGATCACATGTTAAGCCATGAAACAAATCTTAACAAAATCAAAATGATTGAAGTCATATCATACATCTTTTCTTACACAATGCTGTGAAACTAGAAATCAACCACTGGACAAAATCAGGAAAGAAAACAAATACAAGGAGGGTAAATAGCATGCTACTAAACAATGAATAGGTCAGGGGACATAAGAAAAAATACATGGAGACAAATGAAAATGAACACATAAAATCCTGAATCTTTGGGATACAGGAAAAGCTGTTACAAGAGGGAAGTTTATAGCAACGCAGGCCTACCTCAGGAAGCAAGAAAAATCTCAAATCTCAAAAATCTCAAAAACCTAACCTTACATCTAAAGGCGGTAGAAAAAAGAAAACCTAATTCAAAAACAGTACAAGGAAGAAAATAATAAAAACTAGAGCAGAATAAGTGAAATAGAAACTAAACAACCAATAGAACAGATCAATGAAACCAGGAGGTGGTTCTTTGAAAAGACAAACTAAATTGATAAATCGTTAACCAGACTCATTAAAAAAAAAAGAGGGAGAGGAATAAATAAACAAAATGAGAAATGAAAGAGGAGAAATAAGAACTGACAACACAGAAATACAAAGGATTATGAGGGAATATTATGAAAAATTATATGCCAACAAATTGGACAACCTAGAAGAAATAGATAAATTCCTAGAAACAAATCACCTTCCTTAACTGAACAAGGAAGAAATAGAAAATTTGAACAGACTGATTACCAGCAATTAAATTGAATCAGCAATGAAGAAATTTCCAACAAACAAAAGTCCAGGACCAGCTGGCTTCATAGGTGAATTCTACCGAACATTTACAGGAGAGTTAAAACTCATTCTTCTCAACTATTCCAAAAAACATAAGAGGAAGGAAAGCTTCCAAATTCATTCTATGAGGCCAGCATTAGTCTGATAACAAAACCAGATAAAAACAATATAAAAAAAGAGAACTACAGGCCAATATCTCTTATGGACATAGATTCAAAAATCTTCAACAAAATATTAGCAAACTGAATCCAACAATACATTAAAAAATCATTCACCACAATCAAGTAGGATTTATTCCTTGGATGCAAGCATGATTCAATATTTGCAAATTAATCAATGTGATACATCACATCAACAATAGAAAGGATAAAAACCATGTGATCATTTCAACAGATGTAGAAAAAGCATTTAACAAAGTACACATCCATTTATGACAAAAATCCTTAACAAAGTAGAGTTAGAGGGAACATACCTCAACATAATAAAGGCCATATATGAAAAGCCCACAGTCAACATCCTAGTAAATGGTGAAAAACAGAGCTTTTCCCCAAGATCAGGAACAAGACAAGGATGCCCACTCTCACTATTTTTATTCAGCATAATACTGGAAGTCCTAGCGACAGCAATCAGACAACAAAAAGAAATAAAAGGAATCCAAACCACTAAGGAAGAAGTAAAACTTTCACTATCTGTAGATGAAATGATACTGTATATAGAAAACCCTAAAGACTCCACCAAAAAACTACTAGGGCAGATAAATGAATTCAGTAAAGTAGCAGAATACAAAATCTATCTAAAGCAATCCATATACTAATAAGGATGTGACAGAAAGAGAAATTAAGAAAACAATCCCATTTACAATTGCACCAAAAATAATAAAATAAACAACGGAGGCAGTGAAAAATCTGTACTCTGAATACTATAAAACACTGATGAGTGAAATTAAAGATGACACAAATGGAAAGATATTCCATGTTCATGGATTGGGAAAACAAATATTGTTAAAATGTCCATACTACCCAAAGCAATATACAGATTTAATGCAATTCGTATCAAATTACCAACAGCATTTTTCACAGAACTAGAAGAAATAATCCTAAAATTTGTATGGAATGACAAAAGACCCTGAATAGCCAGAGCAATCCTGAGAAAGAAGAACAAAACTGGTATTACAATCCCAGATTTCAAGATGTACTACAAAGCTGTAGTAGTCAAAACAGTATGGTACTGGAACAAAAATCAACACATAGATCAATAGAACAGAATAGAGAGCCCAGAAATAAACCCACAAACATACCTCAACATAATAAAGGTCACTTATTAAAAACCTACAGCTAACATCATTCTTGGGAAAAACTGGGAGCTTTTCCTCTATGGTCAGGAACAAGACAAGAGTGTCCACTCTCACCACTATTATTCAACATAGTACTGGAAGTCCTAGCCACAGCAGTCAGACAATACAAAGAAATAAAAGGCATCCAAATGGGCAAGGAAGAAGTCAAACGTTCACTATTTGCAGTTGACATGATACTATATATAGAAAACCAGAAAGACTCCACCAAAAAACTGAGAGTACTGGTAAACCAATTCAGGAAAGTCGCAGGATACAAAATCAATGTACAGAAGTCTGTTGCATTTCTATATACCAATAATGAAGTGACAGAAAGAGAAATTAAGGAATCAATCCTGTTTATAATTGTACCCAAAATAATAAGATACTTAGGAATAAACCTAACCACAGAAGTGAAAGGCCTGTATTCTGAAAACTGTAAAACATTAATGAAAGAAATTGAAGAAGACACAAAGAAATGGAAAGACATTCCATGCTCATGGATTGGAAGAACAAATATTGTTAAAATGTGTATACTACCCAAAGCGATCTACACATTTAATGCAATCTTTATCAAATTACCAACAGTATTTTTCACAGAACTGGAACAAACAATCCTAAAATTTGTACAGAACCACAAAAGACCCAAAATAGCCAAAGCAATCTTGAGAAAGAAAAGCAAAGCTGGAGGCACCATAATTCTGGGCTTCAAGTTATATTACAAAGCTGTAGTAATTAGAACAGTATGATACTGGCACAAAAATAGATGTAGAGATCTGTGGAACAGAATAAAAAACCTAGAAGTAAACCCATAATTATATGGTCAGTTAATCTTCAACAAAGCAGGAAAGAATATCCAATGGGAAAGACTGTCTCTTCAACAAATTGTGTTGGGAAAACTGGACATTAACCTGCAAAAGAAAGAAATTAGACCACTTTCTTATGCCATACACAAAACAAATTCAAAATGGATGAAAGACCTAAATGTGAGACATGAAACCATAAGAATCCTAGAAGAGAGCACAGACAGTAACTTGTCTGACATCAGCCATAGCAACTTTTTTCTAGATAGGTCCCCTTAGATAAGGAAAATAAAAGCAAAAATAAAATATTGGGATTACATCAAAATAAAAAGCTCTGAACAGTGAAGGAAATAATCAACAAAACATAAGGCTACCTATGGAATGGAAGAAGATATTTACAAATGACATGTCTGATAAAGGGTTAGTATCCAAAATATATAATTAAAAAATAAAAGATAAAAAGGAGGCCCTGGCTCCACAAAGCATGCAAGATAAAAGGAATGGAAACTTACTTTCAAAATCACGGATTCTATAGCTGTATTGTTCTCTTTTATCCGACTCCAGGCCTTTACAATATCCACCACAAAATCTTCCACTGCTGAGCACAGGAATCTGCAAAGATAAGATAGATGGGACAACATGATATGGACCATGAGGTCCAGAGCCCTTCTCTCTTATGAAGTCCATCTTCCACCTTCTCTTTCCTTCTCTCTCTTTCCTGATCTGTCTTCTCTCCCTCTCCTTCCTTTCCCCTCTCCCTTTGGTTTTCCATTTCTTCATGTATATATGGTCAAATACATGAGTACCTAAGAGAGTTTAACTAGAATTTCTTAGCCCTAAATTCAGAATTTCCAGAAAAGAAAATTCGATTGCTCCAACTTGGGTCAGGTTTTCACCCTGGGTCAAATCAGCTATGGTTCAAGGGCCCATATAATTTAATACAAACATAATGACTTTGGGAGGACTGTCCTGGGGGGGGGGAGTGTTTATCAAAGGACAATATAGCAGACTCATCAGGAACCATCCAAAGTGTCCCAGGAGGAATGAATGACCCACATATTTGGAAGGGCAGAATATGTTGTTTAGGATATGAGAAAGCAGCTGTCATCAGTTCTACAGAGACCTTTCCCAGGGTCAGATGGAAAGCAAGGTTTCCCTACTGCAGGGTGTTATGTTATGCTCTTGAATAGCATGGAATGTTGTTTCCCTTCTGTAATCCTTCCAAATCTCTGGCTTGTAATTTTGTCTTTTTGGACTAGCAGGAGCCCTCTCCTCAATCTCATCTATTTTTTCCTAAACTTTCCATTCAGGAGGTTTGAGTGGGAGAAATCTGATACTTTCCTTGGCTTCAGTACCCCAAGCTATCAAAAGGAGCTCCTTCTCTGACCGAGGAACAGACCATGAAGGGAAAAAAGCACCCCAGTTTGAAAGCTAAAGGAAGACTGACCTGGTTGCGATGATCATCTCTGTGGGGTACTTGGCCTTCAGGATTTTGTTCAGCTCAGTGGTTGCAGATTCTAGATGTTGGATGGCAGCAGCCTAGGGAGAAAGGAGTGTTCAGCCCTGGAATCAAAGGACTGGGACATAGTCTGCTGCCCATCCTTATCCCCTTATTATTTCCTACTGACTCTTTACCAACAACTCAACTGCCTCTCTGAAGATAATCAAAATCAAAGAATTCTTGTTGAAGAGCCCCATAGATAATCTTAGATCTGTGGTCATTCTAAAAATAAGAGATATATATTGCTTGCTCTCATTTAAATAATTCTCAAAAACTCATGGAGGTAACTTTTTCTTCCATATTTCAAATGAACAAACAATCTCATATTGCCTAGCTAGTAAACAATAGATCTGGGATTTGAACCCCCATCTTTCCAATGCCAGAGTGTTACCTCTTATTATAATAATATAAGTAATAATAATAGCATTCATTTATATCATACTTACTATGTACCAGGCTCTGTTCTAAGGTATATATATAAATATTTTCTTATGTAGTCCTTATAATAACTCCATTTCACAGAACAGCAAACTGAGGCACAGGAAAGGGGTAGCTGATAGGTGGCAGAGCCAGGATTTGATTCCAGGTAGTCTGCCTCTTGAGTCTGTATTCTTTTTTTTTTTCTAGGCTTCTTGCCCAATGTGGGGTTTGAACTCATGACCCTGAGATTGAGAGTCACATGCTCTACCAACTGAGCCAGCCAAGTGCCCAAGTCTGTATTCTTAACTACAGCTTCTACTTCTCCCTCTCCCATCACCTCCTACATTCAAACATCTATCAAGTCCTGATGATTCTATCCCTCCCATATGTCTTAAATATGCCCACATCTCCTTATCCCTGTTACCACTTCACCAGTCCAAATCACCATCATTTTTTTTGCCTAGACAACTGCATCTCTTCTCTTTTCTCCTTGCCTCTAGTCTTTATTCTTTCAATTGTTTTTCCATGTATCATGGAACTCTTCTGCTTAAAACACTTCTGTTAAATAGCAGAATACTATTAGATAGCAGAATGGATAGATGCACAGATATGTGATAAAGCAAGTATAGTGAAATGTTAATGGTAGACTCTACCATTATATATATATATATATATATATGTTTGCATGCTTATTGGCATTATATATCTCAAACTTTAATATAATGCCTAATAATATGTACTGTGATATACATATAGTAGATGGCCAATAAAATGTCATTTATATTGAAATAAGCCTTTTTATGTCTTTCAGAGTTACATCCTGTAGGCTAGAGTCTTAATTAGTTTTACTATTGAGTTCAAGAAGCTAGTATATTTGAAAATTCTCATAATAATATAAGAAAAAAATCCCTCTATAATTCTCATTAGGATAAAAGCCCAAACTTCCTACCATGGATTACTGGTTTCTTCCTGGCCTGGCCCCTGATTGCTTTTCCAGCCTCATCTTTAGTCATTCTCCCTGTATTTCTCCTCCCTGACCCCTATGTCTTAGCCATTAATAAATGTATGTGAATATTCCATTCCATTCTGTGAATATTCTATGCTCTGTCTTGCCTTTGGAACAACATGCACTATTCAGTCTGTCTGGAACAGGCCTCCTCTTTCTTGCTATCTTGATTGACTCCCTCTGGTCCTTCAATCTTTTCTGAAATGGCTCTTTGAGAAGCTTTCCTTGATTTCCCCCAGACTGGGTTTGGTACACCTGCTAGGTGTTCACACCCCTCTCTACTTCCTTATATACTAACACTCACACTATTTTATTAAAACTATTGTTTCTATTACTAGACTATGAACTCCGTGACAACATGAACTGTGTCATTCTTTGTTACCCACTAGTACATAAGAACAGCTCCCAGAATAGTATCTCACACATAGTAGGGAATCCATAAATATTTTCCATACATATTTTGAATGAATGAATAAGTAAATGGTTGAATGAATTATATCCCCAATGCCTAACACAGTTCCTAGTAAAAGCTGCTGATTGACGTGTCTCCAGTCTCAGTGATCTCATCCTCACTGAGCCCATGGACAATACAAAAGCTTCTCTCTGGGTTTTGCCTATTATTGCACTGTGTAATAAAGGTGTTGGCCTGAATTACAGCTGGGCAGTAGTTACCTCAAATCGGGGTACATCCATTTCAACCTGTCCTCTTAGCAATGGGGTTTGTCTGGGAGTCTCACGGATCATCACACTCCATCTGAAATGAAGGTCAAAGACAGATATTTAGGGCTCTGTTTCATCACAGGCTGTCATCAATGCTTCACATGTCAAGAAAAAGGTCAAAATGTTTATGTGGTGGGGGAAGATGAGTTGTAGTGATGCCCACACTATTTCAGGTCACCTGATCTCAAGATATACTACAATTGGGGCCTCCACCTCATGACTTCTCGAGGCCAGTGTGATGGAAAGAATTCCATCATAGGGTCAGAGGGCGGTGCTTTTCAACCAGAGAGGTAACTATCAAGATCACCTCAGGTGCTTTTATAAAATACATATACCAGGGCCCTACCCAAGATGTACTGAATAAGAATCTTTGTGGTGGGCTCAGCTTGGTACCTTGAAAAAGCTTCCCAGAATATTCTTATGGGCAGCCATAAATCAAATACTATGACCCAGCATTGACCTTACCTCTTCTTCTCAGGAGATAGGATGGCAATACTCATTCTTCTCTAGAGCAAAGACAATCTAGGCCAATTGTTTCTGAACCCTAATTTTTTTGAGTTTCTTTGAAAAACTGATGAAGCTATAGAATAGTTTCTATACTATTCTAGAATAGAATAGAAAGATAGAATCACTTCCAAGAAAAAAATATGCTTATATAGAAAATTAGCTATGGGGTGCTTGGGTGGCTCAGTTGGTTAAGTGACTGCCTTCGGCTCAGGTCATGATCCTGGAGTCCCAGGATCGAGTCCCGCATTGGGCTCCCTGCTCAGCGGGGAGTCTGCTTCTCCCTCTGGCCCTCCCCCTCTCATGTGCTCTCTCTCTCTCTCAAATAAATAAATAAAATCTTTAAAAAAAAAGAAAATTAGCTATGCAATTTGAAGGCAGTTTACAAAACCCTTTAAATTTACCTGAGGGGCTCCTGATTTAGGATCTTTTAAGTGTGAAGAGGGGCTTTAGTGATGTCTAAAGGATACATGGTAGACCCTGACTTCTTAATAGACAAGGCCCCCCAAAACTGCCCTGCACTGAAGCCAGAAAGGAATGAGATGATATAACTGAGAGTAACTGATATGGGACTGGAATAAGCACAACGACCTGATCTTTCAGCCACTCACCTGTCTAGAATCCTCACACTAGCCTGCTCCACTCTGTTGAGGATGGTCACAGGTGACTTGTTTTTGTTCCAGAACGCACCCCAACCTAGGACACGGGCCAGATCGTTGCCAGTTCCAAGTGGGATGACTGCCAATTGACACTGCAAGAACAAAACCAGGCAAAATATTCAGTCAATCCTACCAAGATCCACCCATAAAAGAACCCAGAAGGTGCTCCTTGGGAAAGATAGTGGTCTCAAAGCCAGTGGCAATAAGAGACTTCTGATTTTAGGAAGTGTAGTAGGAAGATATCTGAGGCTGAGTGAACTTTTTCTTAAAAAGTTTGGCCCCATTCTTGACAAGGCAGAATGTACTCAGTACAGGGAAAGGTTGGAATATGCCAATATTTATAGATAGCTTATGAAAGAGAGGTATAGCCACAAATTTCTATCAAGGCTTGGCCAAGGAGATAAGGTGTCTTGGGAGACAAAGCTACTAGAGTCAGAAGAGCAGGGAGCTATCTAGGGAGAGGGGGGAAAGTGAGAGGAAAGTTTCGGCTACTCTTGTGACTCAGGGAAGAAAATCAGTAGCCTCAGGAGGGGAAGGAAATTGGGGGCTGAATGTGGCCTGAAGACGCTTCTTTTTTGTTTGCTCTCCTTCCCTTCAAATCTTTACTCTGGGGCCTGGGGAATAAAGCACTGCTCATTCTTTCTACTAACTCCCTCATTTCTCCTTCCCACAGGAAATTGTTTAGGTGAGGAAGCTTAGATTGGCTATCTGTCTGTCAGGTTGACTATGAAACCAGTGGAAAACATGTGTGATATAGGTAAGGAGAGTGAAGACCAGGGACTTTTTGGGATGAGCTGCTTCATACCCTCAGTCTCTCTAGCAATGGCTGAACTGAGTCAGCTAGGAACTCACCCTTTCATGTAATCCAAAGGCATCAATCAGAGATAAGACCCAGCTCACGCTGCCATCTCCACCACAAACCACAATGCGAAAACGAGCAAAATTCTTGAACATGCATAGCCTGAAAGAAAGAGAAGAAGGAGAGTCATTTCATGAACTGCTAGATTTTACAACTCCTTTCTATACTGTGCCAGGAGCTAAGGACTACTGCTTCTGCATCCTGCTAACAGGCTACCTGCCTTCTTTCACTTCGCTCCTATCTCTCTGTGTACCTAACATCACAGGCAATGCTCCCATAAGTAATCCTGGAGATGAGGCCTTGCTTCATCCCACCCTCTTCTATGCCTACCCTTGTTCTGGAAGCTACTAGTAACCTAGCTAAACCCACTTGCTGACGCCCAAGAAGAATGCCTTGCACAGTGGCCAGTGGCTTCACAGAAACCAGAGCTGAACAGCCAGATGGCCCATAAGTAAAACAGGTCTATAGTGGAGATATATCTATTTGGCCCCAGGAAAGAATGAGGGACAGGAAAGGTGAACAGCAATGCCCATTTGCCTCTTCCTCTGAGGTCAGGAGACATAGTTAGACTTCTTCCAACCAGGAAAGGTGGAACAAATCTGAGAGCAGGGCATGGGCTTGAAGGGATTTCTGGGAGAGGGCTAAAAATCTTCCAACAAGCCAACCCCAAATACTCTGAAGTTATGTGTCTGCATCCTGACTTGAGAAAATATATCTTTCCTGCCCAGGTACTAGAACTGATTCCAGGAAACCTATCCTAGTCTAGAATGTATAGCGTGAAGTGTCCCTTCTATATACCCAACTATATCCCTTAGCCCATGCTTACCCGGCTTCAGGTCCACCCTTCGACAGGTCAAAAACTTGAGACGGATTAAGGTATTGTTTGAACTTTCGGAGGAAGACGATCCCTTGGTGATCGCCACTTTTGGAGTTGATGAAGATGAGAAGGGGACATGAACAGGCTGATGACCAATCGAGGTTCCAGAAGTCTGAAGATACTACTAATTGGCCTGATACATGCACACAATAAAAAGAAAAGGAGAAAAAAGAAAAGGGCCGTTGAGATGGAAATAAGACACAACTTGACATTACATTTTGCAAAGACTTTTTGAAAAACAGCTTTATTGAGGTATAATTGATAAACAAAGAACTACACATATTTAATATTTTAATATTAAACTACACAATTTAATGAGTTTAATATAAACTACACAATTTAATGAGTTTAGATATATGCAAACACCCATGATACAATCACCACAAGTAAGGCAAAAAGACATATCCAACAACTCTCGGAGTTTCCTTATGCTCCAGTCTCCTGAGACTGAGAAGCAGAGGGGAATTCAGAACACAACCCAAAGGGAGTTTCATTTAATGTCTGCCCAACTGTTGCCAGGCAAACATTTGCTGAGCAATTACTAGATACCAATCATCATAGTAGATACTGCTAGGGGTATAGCCCCTGCCCCCAAGCTGGGGGAACAGACTCATACACAGTAGTATGTTGGAACACAAAGATTAAGGAAATTGGTGCCACAACGAAGGATTAATAAAACACTGTGGGGAAACTGAAGAAGGAGAGGGTTGATCACCCAAGAGGAGGATCAGAATACCAATTATTTCTCTCTTTGCCTGGGATAGCTCAGTTCTCACAGTGAGAAGGTACCAGATAAGGAGAGAGGAGGAGGGAAAGGCTGTCTTTTAGTCAGGAGCTAATGACGGAACATATCAATGTGGGAGGAAGGAGGGAGATTTAATCACTCCTCTAAGGCTCTAGCAGAGCAATCCTAGTTATCACACCAACTTTCAGGGGAAACAAGACTATAGGGAAATTGTCTGAACAAGAGAAAGGCTTTTAATAATTCTTAACTCTGAAGTTCCCTATAGGGAAGTGGAGTTATAGCAGTCTAATTTGCCAATGCCTGCCCGCTCATGCTGAGTCTTAGAGCTTGTTGGCAGGGAGACAGGCAGTGAGCAATGGCCCCCTAGGAGATGGTAGACAAATCATGAGCCCCTAAACTTTTGTGACTTGCCAGGAATACTCCAGCAAAAGAAATGCAAAGGGCAAAAGGCATGTGGTCCACTCCTGAATGGTGCGGGGCATAGGGAGGGAGGTGGGTTGAGTTGTCCCATTTTTTGTATCCTGGGTAAAAGGGAGCCTGGAAGAATACTGCTGACATGAGCAGATTTCATGGCTGTTTTGCCTGGAAAAACCTAAAGCAGGCTTCCTTTATGGGCCAATTCCTACTCACTGGCCAGTAGACTTTGAAGGCATCCTTAGCCAGTTAGCCAGTCAGGCACCAAATTTTCAGAGCTTGCTAGGACTCACAGCTATAAGGGGAGTCTGCTATGTCCCTTCAGTAGCATAGCTTGGAAGTAGTTATTCTCCCTGAACACAATATCCAAAGGTAGTACCCTTTTGAACATTTGTTTTACAAAAGGTAATATGTTGGCGCAATGGTAGTTAAGACATTCATTCATTCATTCATTCATTCAACAAATATGTATTGAGGGCATTCTCTGTGCTTGTCCTTCTTATGTTCTGAGAATACAGTGGTGGGCAAGATAGAAATAGTTTCTGCTCTTGTGGAACTTATATTCTAATGGCGGGAGGCACAACATAACAAAGAAATATAGAAAATAATATGATATGGGGCACCTGGGTGGCTCAGTTGTTAAGCGTCTGCCTTCGGCTCAGGTCATGATCCCAGGGTCCTGGGATCGAGTCCCACATCGGGCTCCCTGCTCTGCGGGAAGCCTGCTTCTCCCTCTCCCATTCCCCCTGCTTGTGTTCCTGCTGTCGCTATGTCTCTCTCTGTCAAATAAATAAATAAAATCTTAAAAAAAAAAGAAAATAATATGATATGAAGAAAAAGAAGTCAGGGAAACAGGATGGAGACTAAAGGGGGTGTTATTTTAAACCGGGTGGTCAGGGACAGCTTCTCTGGGGAGGGGACATTTGAGATGAGACTTGAATGAAGTAAAAAAGTGAGCAATGCAGATATTAGGGGGAAGAGTTTTGGGGGCAGAAGAAGGAATAAGTGCTAGGACCCAGAGAAAGGAGACTGTCCGGGGTGTCTGAGGACCACTGAACAGAACAGCATGACTGTTGTGGAGTGAGTGAGGGGGAGAGTGGCAGAAATGAGGTCAGAGAGATGACAGGAACCATATAAAATGACAACAAGATGTGAGGAAGCAGTTCAAAAATAAGGGTGAGACTGTTTAGTATGGTATAAAACATTAGGGGTCAGGTCATAAGATACATGAAGAAAATCATCAAAAAAGGTAGTATCTTTTTATTTTTATTTTATTTATTTTCTCTTTTAGAGAGGGAGTGCATGTGCACACACATGGGTGAGGGGGTGTGGGTGTGGGGGAGGGGCAGAGGGAGAGGGAGAGAGAGAATCTTAAGTAGGCTCCATGCCCAGCACGGAGCCTGATCTCACAACCCAGAGATCATGACCTGAGCCAAAATCAAGAGTCAGACACTTAACCGACTAAGCTACCTTAGGCACCCCTAAAAAAGGTAGTATTGTTTTATGTGCTTGCTCCTTATCCAACCAACAATGTAGGCCCCAACTTATGGCCTGGCTTCAGGCTTACCCCTCCTTTGTTTGAGAAGCTGATTCTGCTCTGTGCTTCCTTTCCTTATTCAGCAACCTTTTGCTAACATCCTCCAGGTGATCATGTGACTTTGGATATGTACTCCAGTGAAAGGATTTATGGAAACAGTTTTCTGCCAACATCTAGTGGAACTGTGAGCTATGCTTAGAAGCAAGGACTCTCCCTGCCAGAGGTCCTGGAATAGACCTGTCTATGCCCAGTGATTTTTAACATGATGGGTTAGTCCCTTTCTGGAGATGAGGCAGCAGTGGCACTAAGACCAACTACTGTGAGCTATTTGGGACTCCGTTTCCTTATCTGCAAAGTGGGCCATTCAAAAAACTAACTTGTTTCCCAGTGTTGAGATGAAAATGAGCTAGGTGTTACATTGATGAGAAAAGGAAATATAAATTGTTTCTTAAAGGTGAAAAGATGACCAAACTCATTCATAAATAAGAAAGATACTAATTAAAACCAGGCCATGGTACCACTTTTTTCTTATCCAGAAGATTGGCAAAAATAAAAAAAATAGATGATACACTTGATTGAGGAAGTCACGGAAACTATGAACTCTCACTGAGGGTGGAAGTGCAAAGTGACACAAGCCCCATGGGGGGCAATTTGACAGCATCTATGAAAATCACAAATGCCTATACATTATGACCCAGTAACTACACTTCTGGGAATTTTTCCTATAGATGTATATGTAAAATGACCTGTATGAGATTGTCAATTGCAGCATTGTTATAAAAACAAGAGACTGAAAACTACCAAATTAGAGAACTGGTCAAATAAATTATGGTATATATTCATATAATGGGGTATCTTGTAGCTGTAAAAAGGAATGAGGAGGCAATCTTTTGTTGATACAAAAAGATCTCCAAAATATACTGTGAAGGAAAAAAAAAAAGCAAGTTTCAGAGGAATGTGTATAGTGTTAAAAAGGGAAGGGATAAAAATATATGTTTATAATTACTAGTATATACAGGAAGAAATACTGGAAGCTCTTCAATAGACTAGTGGCAGTAACCAACTTTTTGTGAGTGGGGATGGGATGGGGCTATGGGAGATTGAGAAGATTGAGAGAAAGGATAGTAAGTTTTTTTTTTTTACTAAACATGTGCACATGTGTTTCTATTTAAAAAAAATTTGAACCATGTGAATATATTAACTAGTCCAGAATTAAATTAAGAAATAGGAAAAATAGGGCGCCTGGGTGGCTCAGATGGTTAAACGTCTGCCTTCGGCTCAGGTCATGATCCCAGGGTCCTGGGATCGAGTCCCTCATCGGGCTCTCTGCTCCTTGGGGGCCTGCTTCTCCCTCTGCCTCTCTCTCTCTCTGTCTCTCATGAATAAATAAATAAAAATCTTTAAATAAAAAAAAAGAAATAGGAAAAATAATTATGCTAATGTTATCTATAAATTAAATAGCCATGAGGTTGTAGCTGAAATCGTTTGTAGATCCATTTGGTAGCTTGGAGTGTGGGCTGCCTTCTGCAGTGTACTTCTACAACAGTATGCAGCTGTGTGCCACAGCTGGTTGCCCTTCAGATTTATTCACTAACCTACAGCAAACATCTTAACTTCTCTGGGTGTTCATTTCTCCGTATGTACAAGAGCATCATGTTGCAACGATTAATAAAATAATCCAGGATGGGGGTGAGAAACTGAGATAAAGAGAAAATTCTATAATTAAGACAACTCAAACTTCAGTGTCAAACCTAATTTGGTCACAGATGGGAAGACAAGAGATAGCAGTGCTGGCAGAAAGCTATTCCTAGGAGATGACAAGGGCAGCCCCATCCAGCATTTCCCCCAGAGTTAGAGAACGTATGCATTTGAGCAAGGCCAAGTTTGTGAAGGGAATCTTGTGAACAAGGTGAAAAAATTGTGTGGCATCATGGGCTGGAATGTAGCAATGTTAGACAGATTCATAACCAGGTAAGTGTGCCCACAAAGTTGCTTTTGAATAGGCTGATGTTAATCGTAAGGGAGTGTCCCGTACTATTTAATAATTTTAATCAACAATTCAAATGAAAACATAGAAGGCTGGCTTCTCAACTCTGAAGTACTCAAAGCTGGAAGGAGAGCTATTGGATGACAAAATCAAGATTGAAAAATGACCTCAAAGGGCACATGGGTCAAAGTCAACAAGATGAAAAGGGGATAAATGTGAAGCTTGGATTGTAGGCCCAAGGACATAAATCGTACCAGAATAGGACAATAGGAACTTGGTTTGGCAGCATCAAGTGTGAAAAGGGCTTAGAGGATTTAGTCGATTTTAAACTCCAGATGACTCAACAGCCTGAAAGAGCCTTTCAAGAAAAATCTCACGCTTCTTTGAGCTGCATTAATACAACCACAGCGTCGCAAAACAGGGAGTCTATAGTCTCTCTCAAATTTGTTCAGTTCATACCACAGAAGGATGTTAAATTAGCATAAGGATGGCTTACTGATCCCCTTCCTGTATTTTAAAACCATCTTTAACAAATGTTAGTTCATCTAACCCTCAAAATGCACCCGAGTACAACTGTTACTGAAAAAAGTCTCTCAAGAGTGAGATTCAATTGGATCGAGATTGTAAATGACTAGAAGGAAAGGCTCAAAACTAACTCATGGGGCATTAGATAAATCACTAGTGTTTAGGAATTGACAAAGCATCAGCAGAGCATGCTGGGGCAATAATCATGCTGGTTTCAGATTTGGAGTCAATCTTGTTGTTAGTGTTCATTCTAAAAATAACATGACCTGGGCCTTTATGTAGTTCTTCCTTGCCCACCTGGATGCAAGGAAACTTATTTTATGAATTATCTAGTGTCTGAAAATCATGAAGAAGTTGGAATCAAGTCTGATAATTCAGAAACAATTGAGACAAAGCCTACAGAGAACATGCCCACATACATATGCACCATAAACATCAACAGTCATTATCCCAAAGGTCTAAAAAGAAACATGAGCTGTCTCTACATATATGCACATTCCTATTCCCCCAAAATGTTTGACTGGTTGAGAATAATAATTTAATTAAAAAACTTCCCCAGTCTTAACACCTTCCCTCCCTCCCCAATGAAATACATTCTGAGGTTAAAGTTTAGGTACTCACCATCTCCTTTAGGGTCGCTGAGGGCAGTGGGAGGAATGACTGATGTTCGATGACTTCCAAACCAGCATTCCTTGGAAAACCGTCTCCGGCACGCATCATGCACCTGAAATGACAAGAGAAGAATAGAGAAAAAAAGGAAGGGGGAGAGAAAAGGATACAATTGATTAGTCTTGAGTTCCAGTTCCAAGATTTGAGTCCCCAGTATTAAAATCTCCCTTTCTGAGATTTGGTGCCATACACATTCCCCTGTCTCAAACTGGACACAGCCTTTCCAACTTCAGCCTGCACTACCCTGAAGGTGGCCTCTGAACTCTGTTCCTTTCAAAGGTAGCTTTCAGAAGATACCCATCATAGGCATTAAGAAGATAGTAGTCCTAGGGCACAATCTTAGTGGCCTACAGAATAGGGAGCTTACTTGCATTTTAAGTGTTAATCCTGTTAATATGCTATTACACTTCAATCCTTAAAACAACTCTGTATGGTAGGGAAGAGATTATTAGATTCATTTTAGAAATGAAGATACCAAAGATCAGAGAGGTGAAGAATCTTGCTCAAGGTCAAATAGCTGGGAAGTGGCAGAGCTGAGATTCTGCTGCCTTCCCCACAAGTGGTCATATTTCCCAAATTTCTGATATTTTTAAGTACCACTTCCTAGACAATTACACAGTTCCTAGAGGACATGAACCTGGCTTGACTACACAAAAGCAATTAAAAGAGAGCCAGAGGACAACCATAGTCTTCTTTTTTTTTAATTGAGATATAATTGACATGTAACATTATATCAGTTCCAGGTATACAACATAATGATTTGATATTTGTATATATTGCTAAATGATCACCACAGTAAGTGTAGTTAATATCTGTCACCATACATAATTACAGTTTTTTCTTATGATGAGAAATTTTAAGGTCTATACTCTTAGCAACTTAAAAATAGGCAAAACAGCATTATTAACTATAGTCACCATGCTGTTCATTATATCCTGATGACTTATTTATTTTAGAACTGGACCACCTTCTTTTGACCACCTTCACATATTTTGCCCATCTACCCCCTTCCCATATGCATGAGCTCATTTTTTAGATTCCATATATATGTGAGATCATATAGTATTTCTCATTCTCTGACTCATTTTATGTATCATATGCCCTTAAGGTTCATCCACGTTGTTGCAAATGGCAAGATTTCCTTCACTTTTAGGGCTGAATAATATTCCATTGCATATACATCTACCACATTTTCTTTATCCATTCATCCATCAGTGGACACTTAGGTTGTTCCCATATCCTGACTATTATAAATGGTGCTGCAGTGAACATGGGGGTGCCCATATGTTTTTGAATTAGTGTTTTCGTTTTTTTCAGATAAATACACAGAAGTTGAATTGCTAGGTCAAATGGTAGTTCTATTTTTAATTTTTAAAGGAAACTCTACTGTTTTCAATAGTGGCTGCACCAATTGACATTCCTACCAGTTGTGCATGAGGTTTCCCTTTTCTTCATATCCTCATCAACATTTATTTCTTCTTTTGATAATAGCTATTCTGACAGGTGTGAGGTGATATCTCATTGTGGTTTTGATTTGCATTTCCCTGATGATCAGTGATGTTGAGTACCTTTTCATGGCCGTCTGTATGTCTTCCTTAGAAAAAGATCTATTAGATCCTCTGCCCATTTTCTAATTGGATTATTTGTTTGTTTGTTTGCTTTTTGCTATTGAGTTGTATGACTTCTTTATATATTTTGGATATTTACCCTTATCATATATATGATTTACAAATATTTTCTCTCATTCAGTTGGTTGTCTTTTCCTTTTGTTGGTGGCATCTTTGCTGTGCAGAAGCTTTGCATTACTTTTTACCAAATTTTTATTTAAATTCTAGTTAGTTAAAATATAGTGTAATATTGGTTTCAGGAGTAGAATTTAGTGATTCAACAATTACATATAACACCCACTGCTCATCATAACAAGTGCCCACATTTAATACCCATCACCCATTTAACCCATCCTCCACCCACCTCCTTCCATCAACTCTCAGTTTGTTCTCTATCATTAAGAGACTCCTATGGTTTGCCTCCCTCTCTTGTTTCTTTTCCCTTACCATATGTTCATCTGTATTGTTTCCTAAATTCCACATATGAGTGAAATCACATGGTGTTTGTCTTTCTCTGACTGGCTTATTTCGCTTAGCATAGTACACTATAGCTCCATCCACATCATGGCAAATGACAAGATTCATTCTTTTTGACAGCTGAGTAATATTTCTTTGTGTGTGTGTGTGTGTGTATATAACACTTCTTCTTTATCCATTCATCAGTCAATGGACACTTGGGCTCTTTCCATAGTTTGGCTATTGTTGACGATGCCGCTATAAACATGGGGGTGCATGTACCCCTTCAAATCTGTACTTTTGTATCCTGTGGGTAAATACCTGGTAGTGCAATTGCTGGGTTGTAGTGTAGTTCTATTTTTAACCTTTTGAGGAAACTCCATACTGTTTTCCAGAGTGGCTGTACCAGTTTGCATTCCCACCAACAGTGCAAGAGGGCTCCCCTTTCTCAGCATCCTCACCAACACCTATTGTTTCTTGTGTTGTTAATTTTAGCCATTCTGACAGGCGTGAGGTGGTATCTCATCATGGTTTGGATTTGTGTTTCCCTAATGATGAGTGATGTTGAGCATCTCTTCATGTGTCTGTTAGCCATCTGTATGTCTTCTTTGGAAAAATGTCTATTCATGTTGTCTGCCCATTTCTTAACAGAATTATTTGTTTTCTGGGGGTTGAGTTTAATAAGATCTTTATACATTTTGGATACTAACCCATTATCAGATATATCACTTGCAAATATCTTCTCCCATTCTGTAGGCTGTCTTTTAATTATGTTGATTGTTTCCTTCACTGTGCAGCTTTTTATCTTGATGAAGTCCCAATAGTTCATTTTTGCTTTTGTTTCCCGTGGCTCTGGCAATGTGTCTAGCAAGAAGTTGCTATGGCCAAGGTCAAAAAGTTGCTGCCTGTGTTCTCCTATAGGATTTTGATGGTTTCCTGTCTCACATTTAGGTCTTTCATCCATTTTGATTTTATTTTTGTGTATGGTGTAAATGATCCCGTTTCATTCTTCTGCATGTTGCTGTCTAGTTTTCCCAACACTATTTATTGAAGAGACTGTCTGTTTTCTGTTGGATAGTCCTTACTGATTTGTCAAAGATTAGTTGATCATATAGTTGTGGGTCCATTTCTGGATTCTCTGTTCTGTTCCCTTGATCCATGTGTCTGTTTTTGGGCCAGTACCATACTCTTTTGATGACTATATCTTTGTAATATAGCTTGAAGTTCAGAATCGTGAGGCCTCCAGATTTACTTTTCTTTTTCAAGATTGCTTTGGCTATTTGGGGTCTTTTGTGGTTCTGTACAAATTTTAGGATTTGTTTTAGCTCTGTGAAAAATGCTATTGGTATTTTGATAGAGATTGCATTAAATGTGTAGATTGCTTTGGGTAGTATAGACATTTTACCAATGTTCGTTCTTCTAATCCACGAGCATGGAATGTTTTTTCCATGTCTTTGTGTCCTCTTCAATTACTTTCATAAGTGTTCTATAGTTTTCAGAGTACTGATCTTTTACCTCTTTGGTTAGGTTTATTCCTAGATATCTTACTATTTTTGGTGCAATTATAAATGGGATCAAATCCTTGGTTTCTTTTTGTGCTACTTTGTTATTGGTGTATAGAAATGCAACGTATTTCTGTACTTTGACTTTATATCCTGCAACTTTGCTGAATTCATGTGGTAGTTCTAGTAATTTTTGGTGGAGTCATTCAGGTTTTCTATATAGAGTATTATGTCTGCAAATAGTGAAAGTTTGACTTCTTCCTTGCTGATTCAGATGTCTTTTATTTCTTTTTGTTGTCTGATTGCTGAGGCTAAGACTTTCTGTACTATGTTAAATAGTAATGGTGAGAGTGGACATCCCTGTCTTGTTTCTGGCTGTAGAGATAAAGCTTTCAGTTTTTCACTATTGAGGATGATATTTCTGTGGGTTTTTCCTATAAGGCACTTATGATGTTGAGATATGTTCCATCTATCCCTATTTTACTGAGGGTTTTTATCAAGAATGGATGCTGTATTTTGTCAAATGCTTTTTCTGCATCTATTGAGAGGATCATTTGATTCTTATCCTTTCTTTTATTAATGTGGTGTATCAACTTTGATTGATTTTCAGATATTGAACCACCCCTGTGGCCCAGGAATAAATCCTTCTTGATTATGGTGAATAATTCTTTTAATGTACTGTTGGATTCAATTTACTAGTATCTTTTCGTTCAAGATTTTATTTATTTATTTGACAGAGAGACAGAGAGGAAAGTACAAGTAGGCAGAGCGGCAGGCAGAGGGAGAGGGAGAAGCAGGCTCCTGGCTGAGGAGGGAGCCTGATGCAGGGTTTGATCCCAGGAACCTAGGATCATAGACCTGAGCTGAAGGCAGCTGCTTAGCCAACTGGGCCACCCAGGCGCCCCTCAATTTACTAGTATCTTGTGAGAATTTTTGCATCCATGTTCATCAGGGATATTGGCCTGTAGTTCTCTTTCTCAATGGGTCTTTGGTTTTGGAATCAAGGTAATGTTGGCCCCATGGAATGAGTTTGGAAGTTTTCCTTCCTTTTGCATTTTTTGGAACAGTTTGAGAAGACTAGGTATTAACTCTTCTTTAAATGTCTGGTAGAATTCCCCTGGGAAGCCATCTGGCCCCTGGACTTTTGTTTGTTGGGAGATTTTTTTTTTTTAAGATTTTATTTATTTATTTGAGAGAGAGAGAATGAGAGACAGAGAGCATGAGAGGGAGGAGGGTCAGAGGGAGAAGCAGACTCCCTGCCGAGCAGGGAGCCCGATGCGGGACTCGATCCCGGGACTCCAGGATCATGACCTGAGCCGAAGGCAGTCGCTTAACCAACTGAGCCACCCAGGCACCCCTGTTGGGAGATTTTCGATGACTGATTCAATTTCTTTGCTGGTTGGGGGTCTATTCAAATTTTCTATTTCATCCCGTTTCAGTTTTGGTAGTTTGTATGTTTGTAGGAATTTGTCCATTTATTCCAGATTGCCCAGTTTGTTGGCATATAATTTTTCATAATATTCTCTCATGATTAATTGGATTTCTGGGGTGTTGGCTGTGGTCTCTCTCATTCATGATTTTATTTATTTGGGTCCTTTCTCTTTGGGATAAGTCTGGCTGGGGGTTTATCAATTTTATTAATTCTTTCACAGAACCAGTGCTTAGTTTCATTGATCTGTTCTAGTTTTTTGTTTCTCTATTGTTTATTTCTGCTCTAATCTTAATTATTTCCATTCTTCTGCTGTCTTTAGGCTTTATTTGCTGTTCCTTTTCTACTTCCTTTAGGTGTGAGGTTAGGTTGTGTATTTGAGACTTTTCTTGCTTCTTGAGACAGGCCCATATTGCAATATACTTCCCTTTTAAGGCTGCCTTTGCTGCATCCCAAAGGTTTTGGACTCTTATGTTTTCATTTTCATTTGCTTCCATGTGTTTTTTAATTTTTTCTTTAATTTCCTGGGTAACACATTCATTCTTTAGTAGGATGTTCTTTAATCTCCATGTATTTGTGGTCTTTCCAAAATTTTTCTTGTGGTTGACTTCAAGTTTCATAGCATTGTGGTCAGAAAATATGCATGGTATGATTTCCATCTTTTTGTACTTGTTGAGGGCTGATTTGTGACCCAATATGTGATCTATTGTAGAGAATATTCCATGGGCACTAAAAAAATATGTATTCTGCTGCTTTAGGATGAATATACCTGTTAAGTCCATCTGGTCCAGTGTGTCATTCGAAGCCATTGTTTCCTTACTGATTTTCTGTTTAGATGATCTGTCCATTGCTATAAGTGGGGTGTTAATGTCCCCTAATATTATTGTATTATTACCTATGAGTTTCTTTATGTTTGTTATTAATTGATTTATATATTTGGGTGCTCCCAAGTTAGGGGCATAAATTCTTATAATTGTTAGATCTTCTTGATGAATAGACCCCTTAATTATGATATAATGCCCTTCTTCATCTCTTGTTACAGTTTGACTTAAAATCTCATTTTTCTGATATAAGTATGGCTACTCCGGCTTTCTTTTGACATCCATTAGCATGATAGATGGTTCTCCATCCCCTCACTTTTGATCTGCAGATGTCTTTAAGTCTAAAATGAGTCTCTTGTAGACAGCATATGGATGGGTCTTGCTTTTTATCCATTCTGATAGCTTATGTCTTTTGATTGGAGCATGTTGTCCATTTACATTCAGAGTGACTATTGATAGATATGGATTTAGTGCCATTGTGTTACCCGTAAAGCTGGTGTTTCTGGTGATGTTCTCTATTCCTTTCTAGTCTTTGTTGTTTTTGGTCTTTTTTCCCCCTACTCAGAGTCCCCTTTAATATTGCTTGCAGGGCTGGTTTAGTGGTCATGAATTCCTTTATTTTTTGTCTGGGAAACTCTTTATCTCTCCTTCTATTATGAATGACAGCCTTGCTGGATAAAGTATTCTGGCTCCATATTTTTCCCATTCAGCATGTTGAATATATCCTACCACTGTCTTCTGGCCTGTCATATTTCTGTGGACAGATCTGCTGTGACCTGATCTGTCTTCCCTTATAGGTTAAGGACTTTTTTCCCTTGCTGCTTTCAGGATTCTTTCCTTGTCTGTGTATTTTGTGAATTTGACTATGATATGTCTTGGTGATGACCGGGTTTTGTTGTATTTAATGGGAGCTCTCTGTGCTTCTTGGATTTCAATGTCTGTTTCCTTTCCCAGTTTAGGGAAGTTTTCAGCTATAATTTGCTCAAATAAACCTTCTGTTCCATTTTCTTTCTCTTCTTCCTGAACTTCTATGATATGAACATTATGTTTTATTTATTTTATTTTTTTTAAAGATTTTATTTATTCATTTGAGACAGAGAGATACAGAGAGAGAGCATGAGCAGGGGAGAGGCAGAGGGAGAGGGAGAAGCAGACTCCCCACTGGGCCAGGAGCCCAACGTGGGGCTCGATCCCAGTATCCCAGGATCATGACCTGAGCTGAAGGCAGACGCCTAACCATCTGAGCCACCCAGGCGCCCCTGAACATTATTATGTTTTAAGGAGACACTGAGTTCCCTAGTCTACATTCGTGATCTAATACCTTTTTTTCCCTCTTTTTTCAGCTTTGTTATTTTCTATAATTTTATCTTCTATATCACTGATTTGTCCCTCTGCTTCGTCCATCCTCATTGTCATTGTATCCAGTCAGTTTTGCATCTCAGTTATAGCATTATTTATTTCGGCCTAACTAGTTTTTAGTTCTTTTATCTCTGCAGTAGGGGATTCTCTAGTTTCTTCCACACTTTTCTCAAGCCCAGCTAGTATCCTTATGATTATTGTTTTAAATCCTAGTTCAGACATCTTATTTGTATCTGTATTGATTAAATTCCTGGCCATGACTTCTTCCTGTTCTTTCTTTTGGGGTGAATTCCTCCATCTTGTCATTTTGTCTGGGTCACTGTTTTTTGTTGGGAAAGCCTGTTATATTCCTGCTCTAGAGAGTAATGGCTATATTAAGAAGAGGTCCAAGAAAAAAAAAGGAAGCTAGATCTTAGGTATGTTTTGGTTTGCTTGTTAAAGGAAGCTAGATTCAAAAAAAAAGGAAGCTAGATCCTATTTCCCATAGAGCTGCAGCTGTGCAGCACTCTATGACCAGTGGACTTGGTGCATGTGAGGAGTTTATGCTGGTCTTCTGGGGGTGGGGCCTGCTGCACTGAATCTCAGGCCGACTTGCCCTAGCTGAGATGTACCTGCAGGGGGCAGGGGGGCAGGGCTTGTTGTAAGTGGCTCCAGCCTCCACTAGGTGGTGCTGTTTTGTTCACTGAGGTTGGTCAGTGCTAATGGCCAGGGGGGAAATGGCCTTGCCCTGCTCTCTCCTACCTGGAGTGGGAAGTTTCGCACCCACCACTCTTCAGGAAGCCCTCACAGACGAGCAAACAACCACCCCTCTTGTGTCCCCCACTTCCGCCAGATCCCTGTCTTCACCCTGTCTGCATCAAGGCTGTCTGCCTGCCCGGTGGCACAGTACTCCTGTGTTTTATCTCAGGCATTCAGCTGGATTTCAAATCTCCAAATTTTAGAGATCTGTGTACTGATCCTCTGGGGGGAGGGTCTTAATGTGCTATGGCCAGTGCCATTTTGTCTAGGAAATTAGTTCTGAAACTGCGCAGTGGTTTGGAGTTTATGGTAAAGCACAGCCAAAGATTGCTGCCTTCAACTGGTGTCTCTGTTCCTATGCTAGTGAATGGAGCAGCTCAATGGTGTCTGCTGGATCTTTTGTCCCCAGAGAGGCCATGCCACCTCTCCTAAATTCACTCCAAGCAGGGGAACTGTTTCTCCCTGTGTGACCCAGGGGATCCTCGGACTATGCTGCCCACTCCCTGATCCCTTTTCTTTTCTTTTTTTAAAGATTTTATTTATTTATTTGAGAGAGAGAATGAGAGAGAGAGAGAGAGAGAGAGAGCACATGAGAGGGGGGAGGGTCAGAGGGAGAAGCAGACTCCCGCTGAGCAGGGAGCCTGATGCAGGACTCGATCCCGGGACTCCAGGATCATGACCTGAGCCGAAGGCAGTCGCTCAACCAACTGAGCCACCCAGGTGCCCTCCCCCTGCCCTTTTCTTGTGCAAACCCCTGCACATGCTTTCACTCTTTCTGTCTTTCTCGCTCCCCTCTCTGTGATCAGGGCTCCCTCCCCTTTACAGCACCTGCAGTTCCTTTCTTCCCCAAATCAGTTCTCCACAGCTCCTACCTTCCATGATGTGTTCATTTTGCTACCTCTACTTGTGCAGTTTTGCTCTCTCAGTCCTCAGGTTGATTTCTTGGGTGTTCAAACTGATTTGATACTTATCTAGTTGTGTTTGAGGGACGAGGCAAGCTTAGGATCCCCCTACTCCTCCATCATCATAACTCCTCTGCAGAAGCTTTTTAGTAATTTCATTCGTTTATTTTTTCCATTGTTGTCTTTACTTTTGGTGTCAAATCCAAAAAACCATGGCACATTCTGATATCAAGGAGCTTACCACCTGTGTTTTCTTTTAGGAGTTTTATGGTTTCAGGTCTTACATTCAAGTCTTGAATCCATTTGAGTAATTTTTTGTGAGTGGTATAAGACAGTGGTCCAGTTTCATTCTTTTTTGCATGTGGATGTCCACTTTTTCTAGCACCATTTATTGAAGAGACTCCTTTCCCCATTGAATATTCTTGGCTCCTTTGCCATAAATTGACCAGATATGCGTGGGTTTATTTCTGTGCTCTCTCTTTTGTTCCATTGATCTATGTGCCTGTCTTTATGCTAATACCACACTGTTTTTACTACTATGACTTTGTAATATAGTTTTTTTTAAAAGAATTTTTATTTATTTATTTGACAGAGAGAAAGAGAGAGGGAACACAAGCAGGAGGAGTAGCAAGTAGAGGGAGAGGGAGAAGCAGGCTTCCCACTGAGCAAGGAGCCAGATGTGCGGTTCGATCCCAGGGTCCTGGGATCATGACCTGAGCCAAAGGCAGTTGCTTAACCAACTGAGCCACCCAGGTGCCCCTGTAATATAGTTTTAAATCATGGAGTATGATGTCTCCTGCTTTGTTCTTCTTTCTCAGGATTGTGTTGGTTATTTGGGGTCTATTGTGGTTCCATACAAATTTTGGGATTGTTCTATTTCTGTGAAAAATCCCATTGGACTTTTTTAAAATTTATTTATTTATTTATTTATTTAGAGAGTGCATGTGAGCATGCTTGTGCATGAGTTTGGGGGAGCGGCAGAAGAAGAGGGAGAGAAAGAAAATCCCAAGCAGATTCCACGCTGAGTATGGAGCCTGATACGGCGCTCAATCTCATGACCCTGAGATTATGACCTGAGCTGAAATCAAGAGTCAGATGCTTAACTGACTGAGCCACCCAGCTATGCCCCATTGGAATTTTGATAAGGATTGCATTGAATCTGTAGCTTGCATTGGGCAGTATAGACATTTTAACAATATTAATTCTTCCAATCTATGAGCACAGAATATTTTTCCATTTATTTGTGTCTTATTTAATTTCTTTCATCAAAGCTTGTAGTTTTCAGAGTATAGGTCTTTCATCTCCTTGGGTAAATTTATTCCTAGGTATTTTATTCTTTTTGATGCAATTATAAATGACATTGTTTTCTTAATTTCTCTGATAGTTTATGTATATAAACATGCAACAGATTTTTATATATTAATTTTGAATCTTTCAATTTTACTGAATTTATTAGTTCTAACAGTTTTTTTGTAAACTTTTTAGGGTTTTTTATATATAATATGTCATCTGCAAATAGTGACAGTTTTACTTCTTCCTTTATGATTTGGACACTTTAAAGAATTTATTTTTGAAGTATTATTGACATACAATGTTATATTAGTTTCAGGTGTACAACATATTGATCCAACAATTCTATACATTACTCAGTGCTCACCATGATTAGAGTAGTCACCATACAGTGTTACTACAATATTATTGACTCTATTCCCTATGCTGTACTTTTCAACTCTGTGAATTATTTATTTTATAACTGGGTGACTTTTCTTTTCTTTTTTCCCCCCCTAGGACTTCTAATACTATGTTGAATAAAAGTAGGGAGAGTGGGCGTCCTTGTCTTGTTCCTGATCTTAGAGAAAAAGCTGAAAACTTTTCACCATTGAGTATGATGTTAGCTGTGGGCTTGTCAAATATGGCCTTTATTATGTTGAAGTATATTTTCTCTATACCCACTTTGTTGAGAGTTCTTATCATAAATAGATGTCAAATCCTGTCAAGTGATTTTCTGCATCTATTGAAATGATCATATAATTTTCAATCTTCATTTTGTTAATGTGGTGTATCATATCAATTGGTTTGTGCATGTTGAGCCAGGCTTGCACCCCTGGAATAAATCCCACTTGATTACAGTGTATGATCCTTTTAATGTACTGTTGAATTTGGCTTGTTAATATTTTGTTTACGATTTTTGCATCTGTATTCATCAGAGATATTAGCCTGTAATTTTTTTCTTGTGACATCCTTGTCTGGTCTTGGTATCAGGGTAATATTGGCCTCATAGAAGGAGTTTGAAAGTGTTCCTTCTTCTTCTATTTTTTGAAAGAGTTTGAGAAGGATTGGTATTATTTTTTAATGTTTGATAGAATTTACTAGTGAATGTGTCTGGTCCTGGACATTTGTTTGTTGGGAGGTTTTTGTTTTAAGATTTATTTATTTATTTGAGAGAGAGAGGAGAACACAAGTAGGGGGAATGGCAGAGGGAAAAGGAGAAGCAGACTCCCTGCTGAGAAGGGGCCCAATGCAGGGCTCAATCCCTGGACCCTGGGATCATGAGCTGAGCCGAAGGCAGACACCCAACAGACTGAGCCACCCAGGCGCCCCTACTAGTCTCCCTACTAGTAATATGTCTGCTCAGATTTTCTATTTCTCTGTCTTTGTCATTTTATGTTTCTAGTAATCTATCCATTTCTTCTAGGTTTCCAATTTGTTTGTGTATAATTGTTCATGGTACTCCCTTATGATTCTTTGTATTTCTGTGCTGTCAGTTGTAATATCTCCTCATTCATTTCTGATTTTATTTATTTGAGACTTCTTTTTGTTTTCAGGTTGAGTGTAGCTAAAGGTTTGTCAGTTTTGTTTATCTTTTAAAAGAATCACCTCTCAGCTTCATTGATCTATTGTCTTTTTAGTCTCAATTGAATTTATTGCTGCTCTAATCTTAGTTATTTCCTTACTTTTACTAACTTTGGGCTTCACTTGTTCTTATTCTATTTCTTTGAAGTGTAAATTTAGGTTGTTCATTTGAGATTTTCTTATTTCTTCAGGTTTTTTTATTATGTTCAATTAGCCAACATATATTACATCATTAGTTTTTGATGTAGTGTTCAACGATTTTTTTTGATGTAGTATTCAACAATTCATTAGTTGCATATAACACCCAGTGCTCATCACAACATGTGCCTTCCTTCAGGTTTTTATCACTATGAACCTTCCTCCTAGAACTGCTTTTGCTGTGTCCCTTAAGTTTTTTTCTTTTTTAAATTAAAATATAATTAACATACAATGTTATATTAGTTTTGGGTGTAAAATATAATGATTCGACAATTCTATACATTACTTGGTGCTCATTAGGAAAAGTATACTCTTAATTGCCTCCACCTAGTTCACCCATACCCCCACCCACCTCTGCTCTGGCAACCACTCGTTTGTTCTCTGTATTTAAGAGTCTGTCACTTTTTTGTTTGTTTGTTCATTTGCTCTGTTTCATAAATTCCACGTATGGTGAAATCACATGGTATTTATCTTTCTCTGTCTGACTTACTTTTTTAAAAATAGGCTCCTTACCCAGCGTGGAGCCCAACACGGGGCTTGAACTCCCAACTCTGAGATCAAGACCTGAGCTGAGATCTAGAATTGGACACTTAACTGACTGAGTCACCCAGTCTGATATATTTTATTTAATGTTATACCCTCTAGATTCATCCATGTTGTTGCAAATGGCAAGATTTCATTATTTTTTATGATATCTACATCTATCATCTATCATCTATCTATCATCTATCTATCATCTCTCTATCCATCTATCTATCATCTATCTATATTTGCATCCCTTGAATAAGTGACACTTCATTATGGTGAATGATTTTTTTTACAGTATTCTTAGATTCAGTTTGATAATATTTTGTGGGGGGTTTTTGTATCTGTGTTCATCAGGGATATTGGCCTGTAGTTTTTTTTTTAAAGGTCTTTATCTAGTTTTGGTAATGAAGGTAATATTGGCCTCATAGAATGAATTTGAAAGCTTTACATCTTCTTCTGTTTTTTGGAATAGTTTGAGAAGAATAGGTTTTAACTCTTCTGTAAATGTTTGGTAGAATTCATCTGTGAAGCCAGCTAGTCCTGAACTTTTGTTTGTTAGGAGTTTTTTGATTACTGATTCAATTTCATTGCTAGTACTTGGTCTGTCCAAATTTTTTATTTCTTCTTGATTCAGTTTTGGAAGGTTATATGTTTCTAGGAATTTATCCATTTCTTCTAGGTTATCCATTTTATTGGCATATGATTCTTCATAATATCCTCATTAAAAAAAACCCAAAAATATTCTCTTATAATCCTTTGTATTTCTATGGAGTTGTTTATTATTTCTCCTCTTTCATCTCTGATTTTATTTATTTAAGTCCCCTCTTTTTCTTCATGGTCTGGCTAAAGAGTTATCATTTTTGTTTATTATTTAAAAAAAAATCTCCTGGTTTCATTGACCTCTTCCATTGTTTTTTAGTCTCTATTTCATTTATTTCTGCTCCAATCTTTATTATTTCCTTCCTTCTACTGGCTCACAGCTTTGCTTGTTCTTTTTCTAGCTCCTTTAGCTGTAAAGTTAGGTTGTTTATTTGAGTTTTTTTTTTTTTTTTTTTTTTTGAGGAAAGCCTGTATTGCTATAATCTTCCCTCTTGGAACAACTTCTGCTGCATCAAAGATTTTGGGCCATTTTGCTTTCATTTTTATTTGTCTCCATGTATTTTGTGATTTCCTCTTTGATTTCTTCATTGACCCTTCATTGTTCAGTAGCAGGTTATTTAGCCTCCGTGTATTTGTGTTCTTTCCACATTTTTTCTTGTGATTTTTTTGTGACTTCATACCATTGTGGTTGGAAGGCATATATAATATGGTTTCAATCTTTTTGAGTTTATTAAGACTTGTTTTGTAGTCTCATATGTGATATATTCTGGAGAATGTTCCATGTGCACTTGAAAAGAATGTATACATATTCTGCTGTTTTTGGATGGAATGTTCTAAATATATCTATTAGATCCATCTGGTCCAATGTGTCATTCAAAGCCACTATTTCTTTGTTTATATTTTGTCTGGATGATGTATCCATTGATATAAGTGGGGTGTTAAAGTCCACTACTATTATTTTATCACTGTCAATTTCTTCCTTTATGTCTGTTAATGGTGACACACCATGTATTTAGGTGCTCCCATGTTAGGTGCACAAATATTTATAATTGTTGTATCCTCTTGTAGGTTTTTTTTTCCTTTCTTATTATGTAGTGTCCTTCTTTGTCTCTTGTTAGTCTTTGTTTTAATGTCTATTTCGTCTGACATAAGTATTACTACCCCAGCTTTCTTTTTGCTTCCATTTGCATGATAAATGTTTTCCCATCCCTTCACTTCCAATTTGCATGTCATTAGGTCTGAAGTGAATCTCTTGTAGGCAACATACAGATTGGTCTTACTTTCTTATCCATTCAGTCCCTCTATGCCTTAAATAAAGCATTTAGTTCATTTATATTAAAAGTAATTATTGCGCCTGGGTGGCTCAGTCATTAAGCATCCGCCTTCGACTCAGGTCATGATCCCAGGGTCCTGGGATTGAGCCCTGCATTGGGCTCCCTGCTCCACAGGAAGCCTGCTTCTCCCTCTCCTGCTCCCCCTGCTTGTGTTCCCTCTCTCGCTGTGTCTCCCTCTGTCAGGTAAATAAATAAAAAATCTTTAAAAAAATTTTAAAAGTGATTATTGATAGGTATGTACTTATTGCCCTTTGTCACTTATTTTATGTTTTTTTTTTTTTAGTTTTTGTAGTTCTTCTCTGTTCCTTTTTTTCTTGCTCTTGTGCCTTGTGTTTTGATGGCTTTGTTTAGTAATATGCTTGGATTCCTTTGTCTTTATTTCTTGTGTATCTATTACAGATTTTTGATTTGTGGTTAGCATTAGGTTTGTATGTAACATCTTATGCACATAGCAGTCTATATTAAGTTGATAGTTGTTTAAGTTTGAACTCATTTAAAGCACTAAGTTTTTACTCTTCCCTTCACATGCTTTAGGTTTGTCATACTCTACATCCTTTTATTTTGTGAATCCCTTGATTGATTTTTATAGAAATAATTGATTTTACTGTTTTTGTGCTTTAACTTCCATACTGGTTCTCTAAGTGATTAAACTACTACTCATTATATGCTTGCAGTTACCTGTGAAATTTTTTCTTTGGGCTGATTTTGTTGGGGGCTGTCTGTGCTGCCCAGATCTGGATCTTTATTTCCTTCCCCAGATTAGGGAAGTTTTCAGCTATTATTTCTTCAAATACATTTTCTGCCTCCTCTCCATTCCTTCTGGGATCCCTACAATGTGAATGTTATTATGCTTGATGATGTCACTGAGTTCCTTTAACCTATTCTCATTTATTATAATTTTTTTTTGTTTTTGTTCTTTAGCTTGGTTGCTTTCAATTACCCTGTCTTCCAGGTTGCTGATCTGTTCCTCTGTCTCCTCTAATCTATTATTGATTCCTTCTAATTTATTTTTAATTTCAATTATTGGGTTCTTCATCTGTGATTGGTTCTTTTTTATATTTTCTATAAAAATTTGCTGAAGGACTCATTGAGATCTTCCAGTCTTTTCTCAAGTCCAGTAAATATCTTTATGACAATTACTTTGTATTCTTTATCAGGCATATTGATTATCTTTGTTTCATTTAACTCTTTTGCTGTGGTTTTTTTCCTGTTCTTTCATTTGGGACATATTCCTCTGTCTCCTCATTTTGTCTAACTCTTTGTGCTTGTTTCTATTAGATAAGTTAGTTACATCTCCTGATCTTCAAAGTAGTGGCTCTATGGAGAAATCTTGTGGTGCTCTGTAGCACAGTGTCTCTTGTTCACCAGAACCAGGCACTTCAGTGGTGCCTCCTATGTGGGTTGTGCTTGCCTTTCTTCTGTGGCTGAGCCTTGTTTGCCTTCAGTCCAGTTGGTGCAATGGTCCACTTTGCCTGTTGTCGGCATACTAGCAGGCTTTTGTCCCTGTGCTCTTAAGAAGCCAGTATGGGGGGGGGAGATGGTGGAGGAATAGGGGACTCTATACCAACTGGTGCCTGGAATTGAGCTGGATATCCACCAGACCACTCTGAACACCCATGAAATCAGCCTGAGATGTAAGAAGATAGATCTGGATCTCTAAAAACAGAATATCACAGGTAGTTGGTTTCGAGGTATGAAGCAGGGAGCCATGATCCCGTGAGCAGATATTGGAGGATAAACAGAAGGGGGAGGGAGGCAGCCTTCGGAATCCTACACCGCTGATGAGCTATAGCCTCCCGCGCTGGGGACGGGTCACAGACTCGCAGACCGATAGCAGTGGGGAAAGGACTTTAGGGTAGCCCCCCAGACGGAAAGTGGGGTGGCAGGGCCACGCATGTGAACTGGGGGTAGCTGGTAGTTTTAGAAGCATAAAGGGCAGAGATGTGCCCCGACCTGGAGGTGAAGACTGGGAGCGCTGCTCAGGGGCACACAACCCAGGATGCCAGTTTATAGCAGTACAGACAGAAATGGAGATAATGTGGCCTGGAGAGCTCACTGAAGAACAGACTGCAATCTCTCTGCTCTGAGGCAGAGGGTTAGAAATGCTCTCTTCTGCTCTGACTCTTGGAAGAGATGCGGAAAGCCGCCAGGTAAAGCTGAGAGAATAAAAGCACCCCAAAACCTGTTTTCACTGAGCCCACCCCCTGCCACAGGGGTCAGGGCAACTCTGCCCAAACAGGGTTGCCTGAGTAACAGCACAGCAGGCCCCTCCCGCAGAAGACAGGCTGGGAAAACAAGAGGACAGCAACCGTAAAGTCCCTAGAAAACAGGTGCATCTTGCTTGGGTTGTGGTCAATAATTTGGACTCTATACATTCCCTCAACCACCTCTCAACAGAATGACTAGGAGGAAGAACCCCCAAAATAGGAAAGACTCCGAGACAATGACTTATGCCACAGATTTACAAATGGATTCAGATATAACCAAGATATCAGAGTTGGAATTCAGGCTAGCAATTGTGAAGATAACAGCTAGAATGGAGAAATCAATTAATGGCAACATAAAGTCTCTAAGGGCAGAAATGAAAGCTGAATTGGCAGAACTTAAAAATGCTATCAGTGAGATCCAATCTAATCTAGATAATCGAACACCTAGGGTAAGCAAGGCAGAAGAATGAATTAGTGGCCTAGAAGACCAATTAATAGACAAAAAGGGAAAAGAGGAGGCCAGGGGAAAACCAACTCAGAATCCATGAAAATAGAATCAGAGAAATAAGTGACACCATGAAACATTCCAATGTCAGAATTATTGGAATCCCTGAGGGGGTGGAGAGAGAGAGAGGACTAGAAGATATATTTGAGCAAATCGTAGCTGAGAACTTCCCTAATTTGGGGAATGAAACAAACATTCGTGTCCTAGAGGCAGAGAGGACCCCTCGCAACATCAAGGAGAACAGGCCAACTCCCTGGCATGTAATAGTAAAACTCGCAAATCTTAGAACCAAGGAAACCATCTTAAGGGCAGTTAGGGGGAAGAGATTCCTTACATACAGAGGGAGGAACATCAGAATAACGTCAGACCTATCCACAGAGACCTGGCAAGCCAGAAAGACCTGGCAAGACATATTCAGGGTACCAAATGAGAAGAACATGCCGCCAAGAATACTTTATCCAGCAAGGCTGTCATTTAGAATGGATGGAGGGATGCAGAGCTTCCAAGGCCAGCAGAAACTGAAAGAATATGTGACCACTAAGCCGGCCTTGCAAGAAATATAAAGGAGGGTTCTATAACAGGAGAAAGACCCCAAGAGTGATATACAACAGAAATTTACAGGGACAATCTATAAAAACAAGGTCTTCACAGGCAACATGATGACAATTAATTCATATCTTTCAATAATCACTCTCAACGTGAATAGCCTAAATACTACCATAAAATGGCACAGGGTTGCAGATTGGATAAAAAGACAGGACCCATCCATATGCTGCCTACAACAGACTCATTTTGAACCTAAAGATACATCCAGACTGAAAGTGAAGGGATGGAGATCCATCTTCCATGCCAACGGACCTCAAAAGAAAGCTGGGGTAGCAATTCTTATATCAGACAAATTAGATTTTAAACTAAAGACTGTAGTTAGAGACAAAGAAGGACACTATATCATTCTTAAAGGGTCTATCCAACAAGAAGATCTAACAATTGTAAATATCTATGCCCCCAACATGGGAGCTCCCATCTACATAAGGCAACTGTTAACCAAAAAAAGTCGTATTGATAATAATACGTTAATTGTAGGAGACCTCAATACTCCACTCTCAGCAATAGACATATCATCTAAGCAGAAAATAAAAAAAGAAACAAGAGCTTTGAATGACACACTGGAGCAGATGGACCTCATAGATACATACAGAACATTCCACCCTAAAACAACAGAATACTCATTCTTCTTGAGCACACATAGAACTTTCTCCAGAATAGACCACATACTGGGACACAAATCAGGTCTCAACCGATAACAAAAGATTGAGATTATTCCCTGCATATTCTCAGACCACAGTGCTCTAAAACTGGAACTCAATCACAAGAAAAATTTTGGAAGAAATTCAAACACTTGGAAACTAAAGACCACTCTGCTCAAGAATGTTTGGGTCAACCAGGAAATCAAAGAAGAGTTTAAACAACTCATGGAAACCAATGAGAATGAAAACACATCGGTCCAAAACCTATGGGATACTGCAAAGGCGGTCCTAAGGGGGAAATACATAGCCATCCAAGCCTCACTCAAAAAAATAGAAAAATCCCGAATTCACCAACTAACTCTACACCTTAAAGAACTAGAGAAAAAGCAACAAACGACACCTAAGCCACGCATTAGAAGAGAAATAATTAAGATTAGAGCTGAGATCAATGATTTAGAAACCAGAAACAGTAGATCAGATCAATGAAACAAGAAGCTGGTTCTTTGAAAGAATTAATAAGATTGATAAACCACTGGCCAGACTTATCCAAAAGAAGAGAGAAAGGACCCAAATTAATAACATTATGAATGAAAGGGGAGAGATCACGACTAACACCAAAGAAATAGAAACCATAATTAGAAATTATTATCGACAACTATATGCCAATAAGCTGAGCAACCTGGATGAAATGGATGCCTTCCTGGAAACCTATAAACTCCCAAGACTGAAACAGGAAGAAAATGACAACCTGAGTAGGCCAATAACCAGTAACGAGATTGAAACAGTGATCAAAAACCTCCCCCAAAACAAGAGTCCCGGGCCTGATGGATTCCCTGGGGAATTCTACCAAACATTCAAAGAAAAAATAGTACCTATTCTCCTGAAGCCATTTCAAAAAATAGAAACAGAAGGAAAACTTCCAGACTCATTCTATGAGGCCAGCATTATCTTAATCCCCAAACCAGGCAAAACCCCTTCAAAAAGGAGAATTTCATGCCAATATCCCTGATGAATATGGATTCCAAAATCCATAACAAAATCCTAGCTAATAGGATCCAACAATACATTAAAGGATCATCCTCCACGACCAGTGGGATTTATCTCTGGGATGCAAGGGTCGTTCAACATTTGCAAATTACTCAATGTGATAGAACACATTAATAAGAGGAGAGAGAAGAACCATATGGTCCTCTCAATAGATGCAGAAAAAGCATCTGACAAAATACAGCATCCTTTTCCTGATTAAAACTCTTCAGAGTATAGGGATAGAGGGAACATTCCTCAAGTTCATAAAATCCATCTATGAAAAACCCACAGTGAATATCATCCTCAATGGGGAAAAGCTGATAACCTTTCCCTTAAGATCAGGAACACGTCAAGGATGCCCACTCTCGCCACTATTATTCAACATAGTACTAGAAGTCCTAGCAACAGCAATCAGACAACAAAAAGAAATAAAAGTATTCAAATTGGAAAAGAAGAAGTCAAACTCTCTCTTTTCGCAGATGACATGATACTTTATATGGAAAACCCAAAAGACTCCACCCTCAAATGACTAGAACTCATCCAGCAATTCAGTAATGTGGCAGGATACAAAATCAATGCACAGAAATCAATTGCTTTCTTATACACTAACAATGCAACTGTAGAAAGAGAAATTAGAGAAATAATTCCATTTACAATACCACCAAAAAGCATTAGATACCTCAGAATAAACCTAACCAAAGAGGTAAACCATCTATACTCTAGGAACCACAGAACACTCATGAAAGAAATCGAAGACACAAAAAGATGGAAAAACATTCCATTCTCATGGATTGGAAGAATAAACATTGTTAAAATGTCTATGCTATCCAGAGCAATCTATATCTTCAATGCCATCCTGATCAAAATTCCAATGACATTTTTCGAAGTGCTGGAAAAAACAATCCGAAAATTTGTATGGAATCAGAAAAGACCCCAAATCGCCAAGGAAATGTTGAAAAAGAAAAACAAAGCTAGGAGCATCACGTTGCTTGATTTCAAGCTATATTACAAAACAGTGATAACCAAGACAGCATGGTACTGGCACAAAAACACATATAGACCAATGGAACAGAATAGAGAACCCAGATATGGACCCTCAACTCTATGGTCAAATAATCTTCAACAAAGCAGGAAAAAACATGCAATGGAAAAAAGACAGTCTCTTCAATAAATGGTTCTGGGAAAATTGGACAGCCACATGCAGGAGAATGAAACTCAACCATTCTCTAACACCATACACAAAGATAAACTCAAAATGGATGAAAGACCTCAATGTGAGACAGGAATCCATCCAAATCCTAGAGGAGAACATTGGCAGTAACCTCTTTGACATCGGCCACAGCAACTTCTTTCAAGATACATCTCCAAAGGCTAGTGAAACAAAAGCCAAAATGAACTTTTGGGACTTCATCAAGATAAAAAGCTTCTGCACAGCAAAGGAAACAATCAACAAAACAAAGAGGCAACCCACAGAATGGGAGAAGATATTTGCAAATGACACTACAGAGAAAGGGCTGGTATCCAAGATCTATAAAGAACTTCTCAAACTCAGCACCCAAAAAACAAATAATCAAGCAAAAAAATGGGCAGAAGACATGAACAGACACTTCTCCGAAGAAGACATACAAATGGCTAACAGACACATGAAAAACTGTTCATCACCATTAGTCATCAGGAAAGTTCAAATCAAAACCACATTGAGATACCACCTTACACCAGTTAGAATGGCCAAAATGGACAGGGAAAGAAACAACAAATGTTGGAGAGGTTGTGGAGAAAGGGGAACCCTCTTACACTGTTGGTGGGAATGCAAGTTGGTACAGCCACTTTGGAAAACAGTGTGTAGGTGCCTCAGAAAATTAAAAATAGAGCTACCCTATGACCCCGCAATTGCACTACTGGGTATTTACCCCAAGGACACAGATGTAGTGAAAAGAAGGGCCATATGCACCCCAATGTTCATAGCAGCAATGTCCGCAATAGCCAAACTGTGGAAAGAGCCGAGATGCCCTTCAACAGATGAATGGATAAAGAAGATGTGGTCCATATATACAATGGAATATTACTCAGCCATCAGAAAGGATGAATACCCAACTTTTACATCAACATGGATGGGACTGGAGGAGATTATGCTAAGTGAAATAAGTCAAGCAGAGAAAGTCAATTATCATACGGTTTCACTTATTTGTGGAACATAAGGAATAGCATGGAGGACATTAGGAGAAGGAAGGGAAAAATGAAGGGGGGGAAATCGGAGGGAGAGATGAACCATGAGAGGCTATGGACTCTGAGAAACAAACTAAGGGTTTTAGAGGGGAGGGGGATGGGTATTAAGGGTATTCATACCACAATGATGGGTATTAAGGAGGTGATGGGTATTAAGGAGGGCACATACTGCATGGAGCACTGGGTGTTATACGAAAACAATGAATCATGGATCACTACATCAAAAACTAATGATGTATTGTATGGTGACTAAAATAACATAATAAAATAAAATTAAAAAAAAAAGAAGCCAGTATGGGGCTGCCACAGGCTTGTAATTGGGCAGCATTGACAATCAGACCAGATGCCTGCCCTCAGCTTGTCTATCCAGGGCTGTAGTCACACTGACCTGCAGGATGCTCTCCCTGCATTGTCTCCTTAGAGGCTTTTGTTGGGGGGCAAGGCCTGCAGTCAGACCAGATGTCTGCTCCCAGTCCATTTGCCAGGACTGCAATTACACTGATCAGCAGGATACCCTCTCTGCACTGTCAACTATAAGGTTTGACTGCTGGGACTGTGGGCGTACTGGTGTGTGTGGTTATCTTCTACTCTCCCCAAGGTAGGAGTCACTTTGGAGTGGTGTTTGTCCCTGATGGAGCTGCTTGCAGGATGAGATTTAGCAGGAACTGCTTTGGAGGGACTATTGGCTGGTTGAATGGGCCAGATCCACAGGAGAATGGGGTAGGGTGCACAGTGTTAGTAAGCTAGGTGGAGAGTGTTCTTGCTGGTTCCTGCAGGTGTCCAACTATCTAGGCTGGGGAGGGTGGGAGAGAAATGGTACCTGCCAACTCTTTTTTTCTTTGAGAAGTCTCCTATAGATCCCTGCCCTTCAAGCACATGTTCTGGGATTAGTGAATAAATCTCTTTCACTTATACCCCAGTTTGCTTCTCAAACTGCTGCTTCTATGCTGTATCTCGGCTGGGTTATTTGTTATGCTGTCTCTTTAACAGCAGGGACCTAATTTCCTATCACCTTCTGATTCTCCTGGAGCTAAACCCACTGATTTCTGAAGTACTCAGATTCAAGCCCTGCTGATTATAAAAACTCATGAAATCAAATCCCACTGGTTTTCAAAGCCAAATGTTATGGGAACTTGTCTTCCCAGTTTTGGGTCCCCTGTGCCTGGGTGCCTGGTGGCGGGGTCCAATCCTCTTTCTTCTCTGTCCTTGAGATGTCTCTCCCAATTGTGGTTAGTCTATACAAGGGTTTGGTTCCCACCTGTGTCTCTGTCCCTCTTACCCTTTTCATTGTGGCCTCCTCTCTACAATTAACGGTGGAAGGTCTCTTCTGCCAGTTTTTAGGTCATGTTCTGAATTAGTTGCATTGATGTGGCTGTTATCTCAGTGTGTCTGTGGAATGAGGTGAGCTCAGGATCCTCCTACAGCACCATTTTCTCAGAATTCTGCATCCCATAAGTTTTGGTATGCAGTATTTCCATTTTCATTTGTCTCAAGGTATTTTTTGATTTCTCTTTTGATTTCTTCTTTGACCCATTGGTTGTTCAGTAGCATGTTGTTTAATATCCATATATTTGTGGTTTTTCCAGTTTTCTTCCTATAATTGATTACTAATTTCATACCATTGTGGTCAGAAAAGATGCTTTACATTATGTCAATCTTTTAAAATTTATTAAGACTAGTTTCATTGTCTAACATATGATCTATCCTGGAGAATGGTCTATGTGTATTTGAGAAGAATGCATATTCTGTTGCTTTTGGATGAAATGTTCTGTATACATCTATTAAATCCATCTAGTGTAATGTGTCATTTAATGCCAATGTTTCTGTATTAATTTTCTGTCTGGATAATCTGTCTGTTGATGACAGTGGAGTATTTAAATCCCTTAATATTGTGTTGTTGTGCATTTCTCCCTTAGGTGCTCCTATGTTGGTGCATAAATATTTACAAATGTTATATTCTCTTGTTGGATTGTCCCCTTTATCATTACATAATGACTTTGTTTGTCTCTTATTACAGTCTTTGTTTTAAAGTCTATTTTGTCTAATATAAGTATAACAACCCCTCCTTTTTTTTTTGTTTCCATTTGCATGGAATATCTTTTCCATCCCTTCACTTTCAGTCTGTGTGTATCATTATATCTGAAGTGAGTCTCTTATAGGCAGGATATAACTGGGTCTTCTTTTTTTATCCATCCAGTCACTCTATGTCTTTTGATTTGAGAATTTAGTTCATTTATATTTAAGGTAATTATTGATAGGTATGTAATTGCTGTTTTGAATTGTTTTTTTTTTTTTTGCTATTTTGTAGTTCCCCTGTTCCTTTCTTCTCTTGCTCTCTTCTTTGTGATTTGAAGATTTTCTGTAGTGGTATACATAGATTCCTTTCTCTTTATCTTTTGTGTATCTACTAAGGTTATTGCTTTGTGGTTACCATGAGGCTTGCATATAACAACTTTTGTAATAGCCTGTTTTAAGTTGATAACAATTTAACTTTGGGGCACCTGAGTGGCTCAGATGGTTAAGCATCTGCCTTCAGCTCAGGTCATGATCCCAGGGTCCTGGGATCGAGTCCCGCATCAGGCTCCCTGCTAGGCGGCGAGCCTGCTTCTCCCTCTGCCTCTGCATCTCTCTCTCTCTCTCTCTGACTCTCATGAATAAATAAATAAAATATTAAAAAAAAACCCAAAAAACAATTTAAGTTTGAATGCATTATAAAGCTCTATATTTTACTCCCCCTCTTGTTTTATGTTTTTGATATCTAATTTACATCTTTTTATGTCATGTATCACTTATCAAATTATAGTTATAGTTGCTTTTACTACTTTTGTCTTTTAACCTTCATACTAGCTTTAGTGATTAATTCACCACATTTACATTGTTAGATTATTCTGAATTTTATGATATATTTACCCTTACCAGTGAGATTTATATTTTTCATATGTTTTCCTTTTACTAACTAGTGCCCTTTAATTTCAGCTTAAGGAAGTCCCTTTAACATTTCTTTTTTTTTTGGGTGAGGAGGGGCAGAGGGAGAGGGAGAGAGAAAATTTTAAGCAGGCTCCACACCCAGCACAGAGTCTGACATGGGGCTTGATCTCATGACCCTGAGGTCATGACTTGAGCTGAAATCCAGAGTCAGACACTCCACAATAGCCAAACCAGAAGCCTGACCTTTAGGCTGAAACTCCAGGACAAACACATAGGCCTCTTTTCAGCCTGCTGTCTGTGGTGCGCCCTCTTTATGGTAGTTGGCCAGGAACCCTCTCTCCATTTGTTATAGTCCCATAGGACCCAGGAATGCAAGCCCTGCTGGCCAGCAGAGCCAGGCAATAAAGGGGCATCACCTGGGCAGCTGCTGCAAAAAACCCCCGGCATACCAGATGCATGTAAAATTCCCCTCTTGGAGATACTGGCACTCTGGAGTGTGGCAGAGGGAAAGCACCAAGATGGTGCCTATCCTCCTAGGTCTCTAAAAAGTATTACAGTGGGCCCTTAGATACGTGTTTAACTAGAAGCCTGCCCTTCAGGCCATAATTATGAAGGTATGCTAAGAGTCCTTTTTTACAGTAACACTGGATTCCTCAGATTGTTGCCCCTTGCTGTACCCTGGGTGTGGTAGCTAGGTAAGAACTCTTTCTCCACTGGTTACAGTTCTTGGGACCTACACTCACTGTCCACTAGATCCGTGTGATCTAGAGGTGTCCCCTGGGGACAGCTGCAAAAATGGGGGTGTCTGATGAGGGTATAAGCTCCTTTTCAGGAGCAACTGATGAGCTGGAGCAAAGTAGAGGGACCCAGAGTCTTCTAAAAAGAAGTTCACACTTTAGTTTCTTCTTGTCTAGAAAAATCAGTTTGACAGGAGCATCTAAAAGCTAAAGTCTAAATCAGAGTTTCTCAGCATTGACACTATTGGTATTTTGGGCCAGATAGTTATTTTTTTGTGCTGTCTTGTACATTATAGGAGGTTTAGCAGAATCCCAGGCCTCTACTTATTATAAGCCCATTGCACACCCTCTCTCCCAAAGTTGTAACAATCAAGAATGTCTCCAGATATCGTCAAATGTTTCCTGTGGGTTGGGCAAAATCACTCCCAGTTAAGAACTACTGGTTTAGAAGCATGGTAGTATTGTAGTTAAGAATATGATTTTTGCAGAATTATGTATGAATCAAGACTCTTTTTGCTTACTGGCTGCATGACCTTGAGCAAATCACTTCATTTTTCTGAACCTCACTTCTCTCAGCTGTAAATGGGGACAATAAGGCCTATTTAGGGTTGTTGTAAGGAATAAATGAAACCATGTACACAAAACACTCAATACATTGTGGCAATAGTAATATGTTAATCTTATTACCCATTATTAATTAACAAAGATTGTAAGTTCCCAGGAAATAGTGATTGAGGAAGGCAGAAGGTTTCTTAAGGATAGACTCACAACTTATTTTTTTAATTGCCCGTACTGTCATAACAGAGTTCAGCTTTTCCCGTTTGCTAGTAGACCTCACCAATTAAGAACCATTAAAGGTGAGAGTCAAGTCTTTCTCTCCAAGACTCCATAGCCAGATCTGGAAAGGCAAGATACTGAGCTCTGTACTATGTAAGCTGCATAATCTATTTTGGGGTAAGGGTCTCTGAGATTTCTGTCTATGTGTAGGCACATAGCTTAACTCCACCCCTTCTCTAGAAGTCAAGTTCTTTAAGTATCAAGGAGATGATAAGAGTCTTACCGTAGAATTACACCAGAGACATCGGAAATCTTGAAGTCTTTCGTAACTGCCACAGTTCTCATGACATACTGCACACTGAGAACTGACAGATATGTTTCCTTCTACCCACTGATGAGGCATACTCTTCTGAAAGGTAAAAAAAAAGGTAAGAGGTAGAAGTTAGAGATATAAGAAGAGAAAGGGCCAGCTGGAGTGACTATACCACCCCACAGAGGACATTAAGTAACCCCAACAAAGTTCTTCATGGTCTTGCCCTCCCCACTCCAATGCTAGCAAGTGAGGAAAGCTGGGAGTAGGGGGCTTTCATTCTTCTAGACTGGTTGGATTTTAAGCCTAGGCAGGAAGTTGACTTGGGTTGTATGGAGACAGGAAGAAGTCTTCCTTCCCCTGTGTATCCTGGTTAAAGGAGAGATGGGAAAGAGTGGCTGTAGGAGAAGATGGCTGGTACTCACTACTTCATCAGCGGGCATGAGGAGGTCATCAGTGATAGACAATGTATTCCATTTGCAGTCTTTGCTTGCTCTCAAAGCACATAATTTGTGAGATTTCACTTTGCACACTATGAAAAAAAGGAAGAAAAAAGATAGATGTGAATCTGGTGACAATGAAGATTCTAAGGCCCTTCCCTAAGCTTCTCTGAAAATTAGAACTTAGATGCATCTAAATAGTTCCGACCCACCTCCAAAGGCCTATCTCTCATATCTTCTAGTTCCTTTTTATTCTTATTGGCTAAATTATCTACTATCTGACTTGAATGGAAACTGTTGGCAAGAATAAGGTGATTTCTGTTATTCCAGCTCTTGTGACTGTGTTGTCCAATCCTCTCAGACCCAACCCTCCATTTAATTCATGAGAATTTCCATTCATGCCAGCTTCTTCCCATCTCTTTTCTTCAGTCTGTTAAGTGTCAGAATTAACCTTACACTAGAGTCAATGACTAGTATGAGTCAATGACACTAAAGCCACATGAGCTCTTTCACCCCTGTCTCCACCCACTGGGCTCCATTTCCTAAAGTAATTAGAAAGGTACCTTCACAGATGATAACATTTCTAGATAAGGCAGGAATGCTCTCCCGGCAGACATTGCAATGCTGGGTCCGGGGGCTGTGACTGGAGTACCAATAGTGCATTCCAACAAGGAAAGGGTTGTTTTCTGCTGCAGGTATCTAAAATAAGCCAAAGAGAAGAGAGAATAGAGAGTTAGTCATAGAGAGATATTAAGGAAGGACAGAAAATCTGCTCTAAGTCTGAAATGGCCAGTCGGGGGTCAGAGAATGTGAAGAGGAAGACTGAATATTGGAGCCAATATCTAACAAATCTCCCACCTCCAGTTTTTTTCCCAGTGGTTTTGGAAAGGGAAAAGGAATAGGGAGGTAGATCCTACAATTGGAGCTGGAGACAGGAGCAATGATCTCTATACTGCTTGGCCAAACCACTGTATTGATTTAGTCTAAGCAAAATTAGTTCTGTTAGCCTTGGCCTTGGTTCTCTTTGAGTAGTCAGCTAAAGGAGGTGGTTAGTTGGAAAAACAGTGAATCCAAGTCATCTGGTCAGGCAAGAAAGGGAGGAGGCAGGGATCTCTGACTTTGGGCTAAGGAATGCTTTAACCAACTCCTGGAGATATACATTCCCCTTACTGGCCTTACTGCTGCCAGGTAAGCAGAGTAGTGCATTCATCTCGGGGGCTTCTTGCCCAGGCATTTTTTTCTGAATGTTACACTCTGACTACCTATAGCAGGTTCCTGGTTAATCAATTTAATTCATTCAAAATTCATTAAACAAATATCTACTGCATAACTACTATGTGCTTAGCACCTTTCAAGGCATTGGAGCTATATGAACAAGACAAAGTTCCTGCATTCATGAAATAATATGAAATGAAAACACTGTTTGGTGTTCTATTCCATGGTATTGAATTTGACATTTACTGTTAACCTGCCTGTAAATGCTGCATTTGTTTATCACAGCCTGATTCTTTATGGCTGTGGGGAAGGCAGAGGGTATAACAGCAACTCGTTTGGGGGTTGAAAGGAGAAAAGAAAAGGTGGGCACCAAAAACACCCAAATTTTTTCTGGGTGTGCATTCCATGGGACTCTTCCACTTTTTCTCTAATTCTTGTGAATGTCTTATTTTTTTCCTTTCTGCCTTTCTCGAGTGTAGACATTAGGTGTGCACATTTAGCTTTTATTCTTGACAATAAGTAATGGGTTATATTTATATAATAAAATGGGTAGGGTGTGTAAAGGCATAACAAGACTTTAAAAAGAACTATATATATTCTCCCTGATGCCAGCTGATAGTGGTCCATTAGAGAGAAAGAGCTATTGAGGGTTCTAGCACATTAAGTATTCAGCCTTGATCAATTTACAGGAATTAGCCATCTAAACCATAGCCTACACATGGCACTCTCTGTTCCATCCTTCTTCCCTCTTCTGGTATGCTGGCTATGTGCTAAGCTGCTGCTGGATTGACCAGGAAGCTTCCAGAAGGAAAAGCTATTTTGATGAGCTAAAGGCTCACCTGATCTGGGATCACTTTGTGATTGCAATGTTTCTTCATGCTTAGACCCTGACAAAGCTCCAAGAAGATCAGAGTAGATGGTGAAGAATCCTGAGGAAGTGACATAGTCTTGGTTTTGGCAGTCTGAGCTCCCAGTACCTTTCTACTCCCCAAGTCACTAAATTATAACTCTACAAGTATGTTCCTTCCTTCCTTCCAACCTCCTTCCCTCTTCCAATAGTTACTAAGAGCCAACTTTGTGTCATCTATGAAGCTAGACATTGGAGACATAGAGATAAATGATCCAAAGTTCTTGCCTCCAGGGAGCTCATAGTCTAGTGGAGGAGAAAACTTCCTAAACAGATCATTTCATTACAGAGTGACACGTGAACTCTCCTAGAATGTGCAAGGTTCAGTCCATTCCAGAACTATTAAGCAAAAAGTCACCAGAATTTGAAGATTTGGAAAAATTATTAGCCTACATATATTGCAAAACATGAGAATATGTACTCTGGAGAGAGCACTAAGAGTGTGGCTGGACAAACTTTTGCTGGAGGGATTAGATGTGTGACACATGGATCCAATAAACTATCTCAGCAGAAACATTGGCAGCTTGGACTGAAGGGTCAGACATGGGACCAAATGAAGAAAGACTGTCAGACTTTGGGGATTCTACAGGCAGAAAACAGGCTGATAGAGTTACTTGGCTGTGAACATGTGTTATTCTTCAACAAAATGGAAGAATGCCTCTAAGGGGGCTCAGAGGTCAGCGGGGATGCTGAGGGTGGTTCATAAGCCAGAGGTGCTGCCCCTGCCACCACAGATCCAGAGAGTGGTGGCCTGGAGGTGAGGCCACTGTATTCCTGGATCCAGAGGGTGGGGCCACTTCCTTGATTAGAGTCGGGGGCTCCCACCCCTGTTAACTTGAGAGAATGGGGCCAGAGGAAAGAACATCAAGCCACCAGAGAATTATTCTGAGGCCTGGAAACCTAATGGAATTTGCTCTACTGGGCTGTCAGTTTGCTTTAGACCAGCAACCCTTTTATTCCTTCCATTTCTTCTCTTTCAGAATGGGAATGTCCATCCTATGCCTGTCACAGCATTGTATTTTGCAGGCAGATAACTTGTTTTCTAGGTTTTACAACTCCATGAATAGAGAGGAGCTTTTCCCCAAGATGGACCATACAAAAAGTCTTATCCATACTTGATTTAGATTATTTAGAAGGTAAGATTTTGAGCTAAGAATTAATGCTGGAATGGGTTAAGTCTTTGGGGGATGACAGGATGGGGTGGATGTATTTTGCATGTAGGAAGGCCATGACTTTTGGGAGTGTGGGCAGAGGATAGATTGTTTCCCCCCACCAAATATGTTCAAGTCCTATTCCCCAGTACCTGTGAATGTGACCTTATTTGGAAATAGGGTCTTTGCAGATATAGTCAATTTAAAAAGAGGTCAGACTGAATTAGACCACACATAGCCCTAATCCAATGACTAGTGTCCTTATAAGAAGAGGAAAATTTGGACACAACTACATACAGAGAGAAGAACACCATGTGAAGATACAGAGCATGTAGACACAGTGGGGACAACCACGTGATGATGGAGCCAGGGATTGGAGTAATGTGTTTAACAAGCCAAGGAATGCCTACAATCACCGGAAGCTAAGAAGAGGCAAAGAAGGATCCTCCCCTAGAGCCTTCAGAGAGAGCATGGTTCTGCTGACACCTTGGTTTTGGATTTCTAGACTCCAGAACTGTGAGAAAATAAGTTTCTGTTGTTTTAATTCACTCAGTTTATGGTAATTTGCTATGGCAGTCCTAGGAAACTAATATAGTATATCATTACAGGCTTTTCTAGTAGTTGACACAGATTAAAAATCCATTTTGAAGACAGATGAAAAACTGGCATGTATACAAACCACTGATCTCTGAATGCTAAGGAAGACAGTTTAACTTAAAGCTTTCAGTGTGTGGTTGTTGGGTTTTGTGCTTGATTTTTATCCCCTCCAAAATATTTAGGTGAATACATTCATGCAGAGACCATCACTCCAATCATACTCTTTGCTGTTTTAGGGCAGCTAAGACTATTTCCTCAATCTCCTGAATCCCTCTCAGCACAATCCGGAACCCAGAGAGGTACAGTAATTATTTTTCTATTAGTTAAAGGAGATCTTGTTAATCTAGGCATTTTGTAAACTCTACAGCACTATCCAAATGTGAGAACTTAATAGCATTAAGTATCTGCAAAGTGTATGAGTCTCAGATGAAACATCCCGTAAGGCACAAAATCTTCTAAAGATATATTTCCTTAAAGGAATCTTGTTTGGGATGGCTTATTTGATGAAAGGCTATGTTTAGATATAACAGAATCACTGGTTTTGCTGTAACTTAAACTCAACTGCTTTGTTATATCAAGGTTTAGTAACTACAAAATGTTAGGGCCTCCTGGGTTGGCCATTGGTAAGGTAGCCATATCATCCAAATCATGACACTTTAACAGTAAAAGGGGAAGATATTAGTAATTATGCTGGGACAACAAGTGTAAAATGTGTTCATCCTGAGCAAATCATTAGCCATGAAGACACTAGGCATGAGCTAGAGAATCATTTGGCCAACTTGAATTTATTTGTTGCTCTACACAATCTAGTTGTCTGGCTTAGTGCCACTAGTTGTGTGTCAGACTACCGCATAACCACAAGTGGTGGGGACTAGAAGAGAGAATGAAGATAATTAATTAGTCAGAATTTAAGATGTTCTTCCAAGAGCATAGATTAAGAGTTAGGAGATCTGAAATCTCAATTCTGCAACAATAGACTGTGACTTTAGGCAAGGCAACTGAACTCTTCTGAGTTTCAGTTTTCTCATCTGCTTAATTAAATCTCAGAATCATAAGCTTCTCAAATTGAAAGGAATGTTAGATTTCATCTAGTCTACCCACTAGAAAAAACTAATTTTCTTTTTAAAGTGACCTGTAAAAATTGAGGTGCATTTGACAATTAAAAATTATATATATTTAATTTGATGATCTGGTATACATATATAAATGTACACACATACACATAGTGAAATAATCATCCAAAGTTAAACTGATTAACATATCCATCACCTCAGATAGTTACCACTTTCTTTCCTTCTGTGTGTGTGTGTGTGTACTGAGAACATTTAAGATCTTCCCTCTTAGCAAATTTTAGTATACAATGAATGATTATTACTTATAGACACATTGTTGTACATTAGATCTTCAGAACTTATTCAACTCATTCATCATTCAGCATAACTGAAACTTTTTACCCCTTAACCAACATCTCCTCATTTCCTCCTCTCCTAACACTTGGTAACCACCATTTACTCTCTGCTTCTGTAAGTTTGACTATTTTATTTTTTTTAAAGATTTTATTTATTCATTTAAGAGAGAGAGGGATTGAGAGAGCATGAGCCAAGGAGGGGGGCAGAAGGAGAGGGGGAAGCAGAATCCCCGGTGAGCAGGGAGCCTGATGTGGGACTCGATACCAGGACTTTAGGATCATGACCTGAGCCAAAGGCAGACACTTAGCCAACTGAGCCACCCAGGTGCCCCAAGTTTGACTATTTTAGATTCCACATGTAAGTGAGATCATGCAATATTTGTCTTTCTGTGTCTGGCTTACTTAGTTTAACATAATGTCCTCCAGGTTGATCCATGTTGTTGCAACTGGCAGAATTTCCTCCCTTTTTATTTTTTTTAAGATTTATTTATTTATTTTAGAGAGTGAGCAAGAGAAAGAGTGCAGTGGGGAGGGGCAGAAGGAGAGAGAGTCTTAAGGCCTTACGACCCTGAGATCACAATCTGAGCTGAAACCAAGAGTCCAGTGCTTAACTGACTGTACCACCCAGGCACCCCTGAATTTCCTCCTTTTTAAAGGCTGAACAATATTTCATTGTGTGTGTGTATGTATGTATGTGTATATATGTGTGCGTGTATGTATATATATATATCATATACATATATACATATGTGGGTGTGTGTATCACATTTTCTTTATCCATTTATCCACTGAAGGACATTTAGGTTGTTTCCATATCTTGGCTATTGTAAATAATGCTGAAATAAATATGGGAGGCCTGATATCTCTTTGAGATCTTGATTTCATTTCCTTTGGATATATACCCAGAAGTGGGAATGCTGGAACATAAGATGGTTCTATTTTAAAACTTTTGAAGAATATTCATCCTGTTTTCCATAGTGGCTGCACCAATTTACATTCTCACCAACAGTGCACAAGGGTTCCCTTTTCTCCCTATCCTCATCCTCATTTGCTATCTTTTGTCTTTTTGATAATAGCCACTCTGAGTTGAGATGATATATTACTGTGTTTTTTTTTATTCCAGTATAGTTAACATATAGTGTTATATTAGTTTCATGTGTACAATATAGTGATTCAACAATTCCATTCGTCACCTGGTGCTCATCATGACACATGCAATTCCTAATGCCCATCATGGGGATGGATAAAATAGGTAAAATATCATTGCGGTTTTGATTTACCTTAGTGATGATTAGTGATGTTGAGCACCTTTTCATGTACTTGTTAGCCATTTTTATGTCTTTGGAAAAATGTATATACACGTCCTTTGCCCATTTTAAAATCAGAGTTTGTTTTTTTGGTATTGAGTTGTAGGCATGATTTATATATTTTGGATATTATCAAATATATGGTTTGCAAATATTTTCTCCCATTCCTTAGGTTACCTTTTAACTGTTGATTGTTTTCTTTACTGTGCAGAAGCTTTTTAGTTGATGTAATCCCATTTATTTATTTTTACTTTTTTGCTTGTGGTTTTGGTGTCATATCCAAGAAATCATTGCCCCAACCAATGTTAAGAAACTTTTTCTTTGTTTTCTTCTAGTAGTTTTATATGTTTAAGTCTTTAATTCAGTTTGAGTTGATTTTTGTATATGGTGTGAGATAAGAGTCCAATTTCATTTTTCTGCATACAGATATCCAATGTCCCCAGCACCATTTATTGAAGAGACTATCCTCCTATTTTGTGTTCTTGGCACACTTGTCAAAGATCAGATGACTGTAGAAGCATGGATTTATTTATGTGCTATTTGTTTCCATTGGTCTATATGTCTGTTTTTATGCCAATACAATACTGTTTTGATTACTATAACTTCAGAATATGTTTTTTAAAGCTTTTATTTACTTATTTGAGAGAGAGAGAGCACACACACAAGTGGGGGGAGGGGCAGAGGGAGAGGGAGAAGCAGACTCCCTGCTGAGCAGGGATCCTGATGCAGGGCTCAACTCCAGGACACTAGGATCATGACCTGAGCCAAAGGCAGATGCTTAACTGACTGAGCCACCCAGGCACCCCTAACTTTGTAATATATTTTGATATTAGGAAATGCGATGCTTCTAGCTCTGTTCTTCTTGCTCCAGATTGCTTTGGCTATTTCAGATCTTTGGTGGTTCCATATGAATTTTAGAATTGTTTTTTTTTCTATTTCTGTAAGGAATGCCATTGGAATCTTGATCAGGATTGCACTGAATCTGTAGATCACTTTGTATGAACATTTCGATAGTGTTAATTGTTACAATCCATCAACATGGGAGATCTCTCAATTTATCTATGTCTTCTTTAATTTCCTTCATCAATGTTTCATAATGTTCAGTGTACAGGTCTTTCACCTCTTTGGTTAAGCTTATTCCCAAGTATTTTATTATTTTTGTTGCTATTGTGAATGGCTTTTTTCTTAATTTCTTTTTTAAATAGTTCATTGTTTATGTATAGGAACCTGATTGTTGTATGTTGATTTCACATCTTACAACTTTATAGAATTCATTTATTAGTTCTAACAATTTTGTCATGGCTTCAAGTGCCCATTGATAGTTGAATGGATAAAGAAGATGTGTATCGATATATATAAAACCACAATGATATTTTACCTATTTTATCCATCCCCATGATGGGCATTAGGAATTGCATGTGTCATGATGAGCACCAGGTGATGTATGGCATTGTTGAATCACTATATTGTACACATGAAACTAATGTAACACTGTATGTTGACTATACTGGAATTAAAAAAAAACACAGTAATATATCATCTCAACTCAGAGTGGCTATTATCAAAAAGACAAAAGATAGCAAATGAGGATGAGGATAGGGAGAAAAGGGAACCCTTGTGCACTGTTGGTGAGAATGTAAATTGGTGCAGCCACTATGGAAAACAGGATGAATATTCTTCAAAAATTTTAAAATAGAACTATCTTATGTTCCAGCATTCCCACTTCTGGGTATATATCCAAAGGAAATGAAATCAAGATCTTAAAGAGATATCAGGCCTCCCATATTTATTTCAGCATTATTTACAATAGTCAAGATATGAAAACAACTTAAATGTCCCTCAATGGATAAATGGATAAAGAAAATGTGATATACATAGATACACACACACATATGTATATATGTATATAATACACACACACAGTGGAATATTATTCATCCATAAAAAAGAATGAAATCTTGCCATTTGCAACAACAGGGATGGAGTTAGAGATGATAATGCTGAGTGAAATAAGTTAGTCAGAGAAAGACAAATGCCATATTATTTCACCCATATGTGGAATTTAAGAAGCAAAACAAAGAAGCAAAGAAAGAGAGAGACCAAGAAACAGACTCTTAACTATAGAGGACAAGTTGATGTTTACCAGAGGGGAGGTGGGGAAATGCGTTAAGTAGGTGATAGGGATTAAGGAGGGCACTGGTCATAAAGAGCACTGGGTGATGTATGAAAATGTTGAATCACTATATTGTACACCTGAAATATAACACTGTATGGAATTAAAATAAAAACTTAATAAAAAAATTTTGTTGAAGCTTTCAATTTTCCTATGTATATAATTGTGTCATCTGCAAAGAGAGGCCATTTTACTTTTTTCTTTCTAATTTGGATGCTTTTTATTTCTTTTTCTTGACTAATTACATTGGCTTGGATTTCCAGTACTATGTTGAAAAAGGGTGGTGAGAGTAGGCATCTTTGCCTTGTACCAGATCTTAGAAAGCAAACTTTCAGTTTTTGTCATTATGTTGTTAGCTATGGGCTTTTCATTATGGCCTTTATTGTCTTAAGGCAAGATTCTTCTATTCCTATTTTGTTAAAAGTTTTGGTGAATAGGTGTTGAACTTTGTCAAATGCTTTTTCTGCATCTATTGAGATGATCAGGTGTTTTTTTTTCTTTCACCTTGTTAATTGTATCAGAATGATCAATTTATCTATGTTGAACCATTCTTGCATTTCTGGGATAAATCCCTCTTGGTTATAATGTATGATCTTTTTAATGTACTACTGGATTCAGTTTGCTAGTATTTTCCTAGGGATTTTTGCACTCATGTTCATCAGGGATACTGGCCTATGGTTTTCTTTTCTTGTAGTGTCTTTACCTGGTTTTGGTGTCAGTATCTGGTTTAGTATCTAAACTTTGGAAGAATTTAGAAAGGATTGGTATTAATTTTTCTTTGAATGGTAGAATTCACCCATGAAACCATCAAGTCCTGGGCTTTTCTTTTTTTGTTCCTGGGTTTTCTTCATTGGGAGATTGGTGATTACTGATTCAATCTCCTTATTTGTTATTGGTCTATTCAGGTTTTCTATTTCTTCCTGATTCAGTTTTAGTAGTTTGTAAGTTTCTAGGAATTTACCCATTTCTTTTAGGTTATCTTGTTTGTTTATAATAGTTTCTTTGATCCTTTTTATTTCTGAGGCATCTGTTGTAATGTCTATTCTTTCATTTCTGACTTTATTTATTTGAATCTTCTCTCTTTTTTCTTAGTTAGTCTAGCTAAGGATTTGTCAATTTTGTTCGTCTTTTCAAAAAGAGCACTTCTTTGTTTTGTTGGCTTTTTATAATTTTTTATCTGTTTGATTTCATTGTCTAATCTTTATTATTTCTTTGCTTCTGCTAAATTTGGGCTTAGTTTGTTGTTTTTTCTAGCTCCTTGAGGTGTAAAGTTAGGTTGCTTATTTGAGGCCTTTCTTTTCTAGTGGAGGCACTTATTGCTATAAACTTCTCTCTTATAACTGCTTTTGCTACATGCCTAAGTTTTGGTATATTTTCATTTTTGTTTTTCTTAAGGTACTTTAAAATTCCTTTTGGATTTCCTCTTTGACCCAATGTTTGTTCAAAAGGATACTGTTTAGGGGCACCTGGCTGCCTCAGTCAGACGAGCATGTGACGTTTGACTTGAGGTTGTGAGTTTGAGCCCCATGTTGGGTGTAGAAAGTACCTGAATAAATAAAAACTTTTTTTTTTAAAGTGTACTGTTTAGTTTCCATGTATTCATGAATTTCCCCATTTTCTTGGTGTTACTTATTTCTATTTAATTCCATTATGGTCAGAAGAGATACTTGGAATGATTTCTATTTTCTTAAATTTGTTAAGACTTGTTTTGTGGCATAATATATTATCTATGGTAGAGGATGTCCCATGCACTCTTGAAAAAATGTGTCTTCTGCTGCTGTTGGGTGGAAATTTCTGTATATGTCAGTTAGGTCCATTTGGTCAATAGTGTTATTCAAGTCAACTGTTTATTGATTTTCTGTCTGCATGTTCTATACATTATTGTAGGTTGTAGTTCCCTACAATTATTGTATTGATGTCAATTTCTGCTTTCAGATCTGTCATTATTTGCTTTATATTTTTAGGTACTCTGGTGTTGGGTACATATATTTTTATAATTGTTATATTTTCCTGTTGAACTGACCCCTTTACCATTATATAATGCCCAATTGCATGAAATATCTGTTTTCATCCCTTCACTTTTGGCCCATGATTTCTTTATTTTTTTAATTTAAATTCAATTAGCCAACATATAGTACATCATTAGTTTTTGATGTAGCATTCAATGGTTCATTAGTTGTGTATAATACCCAGTGCTCATCACATCATGTGCCCTCCTTAATGCCCATCTAAAGTGAGTCTCTTGTAGACAGCATATTTCTGGATCTTATTCCTTATGCATTCAGCCAATTCATGTCTTTTTTAAAAGTTTTTATTTAAATTCCAGTTATTTAACATACAGTGTAATATTAATTTCATGTGTACAATATAGTGATTCAATACTTCCATACAATACTCGGGGCTCATCACAAGTGCACTCCTTAATACCTACCACCTATTTAACCCATCTCCTTACCCACTTCCCCATTGATAACCATCAGTTTGTTCTCTATAGTTAAGAGTCTGTTTCTGATTTGCCTCTCTCTCTCTTTTTTTCCCCCAGTGCTCACTTATTTTGTTTCTTAAATTCCACATATGAGTGAAATCATAAGCTGTTTGTCTCTCTGACTGACTTATGGGGAATCCTCTTGCACTGTTGGTGGAAATGCAAACTTGTGTAGTCACTCTGGAAAACAGTATAGAGATTCCTAAAAAAGTTAAAAACAGAACTACCCTATTCCAGCAATTGCACTACTAGGTATTTACCCAAAGAATACAAAAATACTAATTCAAAGGGGCACCCCAATGTTTATAGCAGCATTACCTACAATAGCCAAGATATGGAAACAGCCAGTGTCCATTGACTGATGAATGGATAAAGAAGAAATGGTATATATATATAATATATATATACATACATACACACACACACAATGGAGTATTACTCAGCCATAAAAAAGAATGAAATCTTGCCATTTGCAACAACATGGATGGAGCTAGAGTATTATACTTCATGTCTTTTGATTGATGAAGTTAATCTATTTATATTTAAAGTAATTATTGATAAGTGAAAATTCACTATTACCATTTTGGTATTTGTTTTCTGTATGTCTTTCGGTTGTTTTGACCCTGTCTTCTTCTCTTGTTGTCTTCCTTTATTATTAAGGATTATTTTTTGTAGTAATTTGTTTTGGCTTTCTTCTCTTTATCTTTTGTGTATCTATTATAGTTGTTTATTTGGGGAGGTAGCTCAAGGCTTGTATAAAATATCTCAAGTTGTAACCTTCTATTTTGAGTTGTTAACAATTTAACTTCATTAACATACAAAAACATTACACTGTTACTCCCCCCAACACATACACTTTGTGTTCTTGTAGGCAGAGTTTGCTTATTTTTATATTGTGTATCCATTAACAAAGTTTTACCTACTAACTTTTATTTTAGGGTTATAAGTAGTTTATCCACTACATAAATTAATACATAAATTGTCAGTGTTCTATTAATCCTTATACATCTATATATTTACATTTACTTGTGAGATTTATGCTTTCATAACATTTAGTGTGTTTTTATTTAATTTTGAAGAACTCTTCTAAACATTTCTTGTAAGGCAGGTCTAGTGGTGACAAACTCCTTCAGTTTTTGTTTGGGAAAGACTTTATCTCTCCTTTGTTTTATTTTATTTTTTTTTAAGGATTTTATTTCTTTTTGACACAGAGAGAGAATGTACAGGCAGGGGAAGCAGCAGGCAGAGGGAGAGGGACAAGCAGGCTCCCCGCTCAGCAAGGAGCCCAATGTGGGGCTCAATCCCAGGACCCTGGGATCATGACTCGAGCCAAGGGCAGACGCTTAACCATCTGAGCCACCCAGGCACTCCTCATTTTATTTTATTTTTAAAAAGATTTATTTATTTATTTGAGAGAGAGAGAGAGAACGGGGGGGAGGGGCAGAGGGAAAGGGAGAGAAGATCCCAAGCAGACTCCATGTGAAGCATGGAACCTAACACAGGGCTCAATCCCAGGACCCTGAGATCATGACCTGAGCCAAAACCAAGAGTCAGACGCTTAATCGACTGTGCCACCTAGGCGCCCCTCTCCTTCATGTCATTTTATTTTATTTTATTAATTTTTTTAAAAGATTTTATTTTTTGACAGAGAGAGAGACACACAGCGAGAGAGTGAACACAAGCAGGGGCAGTGGGAGAGGGAGAAGCAGGCCTCCCGCCGAGCAGGGAGCCCGATGCGGGGCTCCATCCCAGGACCCTGGGATCATGACCAGAGCCGAAGGCAGATGCTTAATGACTGAGCCACCCAGGCGCCCCCCTCTCCTTCATTTTAAAGGATGATTTTTACCAGGCACAGTATTCCTGTATGTGTTTTTTTTCTTTCAGTACTTTGATTACATCATCTCACTCTTTCTTGATGGGCAAGGTATCTGTTGAGAAAACTGTTTATAGTCCTATTAGGGTTCCCTTATATGTGATGGGTTACTTTTGCTGCTTTCAAAATTTTCTTTGTTCTTGACTTTTAACAATTTGATTATGTCTTGGTGTAGTCTTCTTTGGGTTGATCTTGTTTGAAGATTTTTGAACTTCATGAATCTGGATTTCCATCTTCCTCCCAAGATTTGGGGAGTTTTCAACCATTATTTCTTTAAATAGCTTTCTGCCCCTTTCCCTTCTTCTTGGACTCCTATAATGCATATATTTGTTTGCTTTTCTCTATGCTTTTTCATTCTTTTTTCTTCTCTGACTGATTTAAAATAACCTATTTGTAGATTCTTTCTCCTGCTTGATCAAGTCTTCTGTTAAGGCTCCCTGCTGCATTTTTCATTCCATTTATTGTATTCTTCAGCACCAGAATTTGTTTGGCTCTTTTTAAATGATTTCTATCTTTTTGTTGAGCTTCTGATTTTGTTCATGTACTGTTTTCCTGGTTTTACTGAATGGTGCATCTGTGCTCTCTTGTAGCTCACTGAACTTCCTTAAAATAATTATTTTGAATTCTCTTTCAGGAGGTTCGTAGATCTCTATTTCTTTGATATCAATTACTGGAAAATTATTGTTAATTCTTTGATGGTGTTCTGTTTTCTTGATTTTTTAATGTTTTTGGTACTCTTGTGTTGATGTCTTCACATGTGATGGAGCAGTCACCTCTTCCGGACTCTACAGACTCATTTTGGGATAAAGACTTTTATCCATAGGTGGGTGTGAGGGTACTAATTTGGGTTGGATAAGGCAGCTCTGGCTCTAGGGTGTGCAGGAGCAATTCCTGCTTCAGGGATGGGACAGCAGCAACGTCTCTGTGGAGCTCCATCAACTGAGGGCTGTGTTGGCAAAGACTGCAAGGGACCTCATTGGCCAAGACTATGGGTTTCCATAGTGGTGGTAAGGGCTGTTGGGCTCCTTGGTGGTGAGGGCTGCTTGGTCCTCCCATTCTCCTTTTCCTCCACAAGGGAAGTCATTGTCAAGAATGGACTCTTTTGTAAAAAACTTAGTTCCCCATCTTTGGAAGCATTTAAATAAAGGCTGCATGACTGGATCTAAAGATGCTTTAGAATCTAGAACCTGGAGTCTAGATGACTTTTAAGGTCTATTCCTATTCCTATAGTCGATGGATCCATGACAATTCATTAGAAAGAGCTAACCTTTTAATCTAGTCTTCTAAGCAGCTCTTTATTTCCAATTTTCTTCTGCCTATTCTTTCTTTAAGTCTCCCAGTCTCAAACCTTTTATCTGTTTATAACTCCTCTCTCTCCTTTGTTTCTTTCAAATATTTAGATTATCCCCACCTCTATCTCAGTATCTACTATTTGTCCGCCCTTTATATCTTCAATCTGGAGCTTAACTTTGTCTTGTCTGAATTAATCTCTAGCTTCCTCTATGATCTTCTGGCCTCCAGTTTCTCCCTCATCTAATCCAGCTTGTATTTCTAAAGTATCCCTTTGATAAACTCTCTTTCTTTTCCAATCCATCTTTAAACTGAACTTTGATATATTGCAATTCTTCACCACTCTTTATCCTGGCATTGATAGTCCTCTACCATCAGGCTCAGGCAACCTCTCCAGACATTTCTTAAACTAACTTTCCCAAACTCTTCTGGTCATCTGGTTCCTCTTTTACTCTATTACAAAAGTTTCTCTTTTTCTGTTACTCAGCTTTTGCTTACATTAATTCCCCTGTTTAGGACTCCCCCCTACCCTTAATTCCCTGTCACCAATAAAATCCTATTCATCTTTCAAGGTCAGTCTCAAATCTATCCTCTATTAATTCTTCCCAGAGAACTCCACCCCATACTTTTCTCTCCTGAACTCTTATACCACTTTACTGTCTATTTCATTCATCTGGCAATCAATCATGCACTGTCTTGTAACATGCCTGAAAACTATTATTTCTCTCAAATACTGTCATTTAACTGTTTCTTTGTGTATACCTTGTCTTCCCAATTACCTAAAAAGCTCATTGGGGCCAGGAACCAAAGCCACACCTTCTTTTCAACTCTCTATGGAAGAGAACTGGGGGCCTAATAAGGGCTTATTCCTTAATGTGTACTGCCTATTTTCTAGTAGGTTATCCAATTACTTTATAGTGACTTTAATAAACCACTAAGTCCATAATTAATCTTCCTTCACCCTATATCAGGCATTGGTGGCGACAGAGAATAGAAGAGACCATTAGAGATTAGGTACATATGAGAGAAAGCATATTTGACTCTTTAAGACTCATGCAAGATGAATTGCTAAGATGCTCGTGCTGAGACATTTCACTATCAGCTAAAAGTGTTCCTTAATAGATTTAGGTCCCTGGACAGCTTCACAGAGGTTGTGATTGCAACCTGAAACATGATTCTTCCAAGAGAATAAACAGGCAGATCATTTTTTTCCTTTCTAGTTTATGCTAGGTAGTCAATTCCTAGATCTTTAATTCAGTTGAATCAGGAATGGCACATCAACGCTCTGATGGCTTTCTCTAGAAGCTTTTTCATTTCTAAACTAATAATTGAAATTAAAAATATCCTATGTAAAATTTTATGCCAAATTGAAAGTGTGTCTTTCATGAGAAGTGCTCCAGCTTGGATAGAGATAAACCAAGGGAAGAAATAGAATTGGCCTTAGGGATGATAACGGAAGAAGAGCATGGAAATCACAACTTCTTGTAGCTACCACTAATGCTGTGCCATAGTGGGCTTAATGGGAATGGAGGGGAGGAATGGGATGAGTTTCTCTATTAGGAAAGGGATTAGAAAACAACAAAGGAGTAAAATGATGAGAGCATTTCATGAAAGACCATCATCAGATTCTAAGCAAGAATCTCTCATTTATGTATAGACAATGTAGGCCTGGGAGAGGCCTTACTGATATGTGGAAAGATACTTAAGCCTCAGTTCGGTCAGCTTGTCATGTACTCATAGCCCATGAGTAGCAGAGTATATAGCTATGAAAATAAGTGGTCAAAAGCCTGAGAAGTCCTAGAGAAATGAGAACACATGGTTTTTTCCATGGCATTGCTTTTGCTTATAAAACCCATCATTACCACTCTTCTATCCCAAATGCCTGTAATAATCCTCTACCCTTTGCTAGTTAGTTAAAATATCAGCTTCTTTTTAAGGGTGGATTGATCTTCCCCTTTATCTCCAAGACCTGCACAGCAGAACTTTGCTTTAGGATGAACCATGTATCATTTTCTTTCTAAACCCTGGCTCCATGATTACCCTCAGATTCATTTATTCATTCAACAAATATTTATTGCACCTCTACTATGTGCCAGTCACTGATATAAGAAATCAAATGACAAAAATCTTTCCCCTCTTGAAGCTTACATAACTTCTAACTATGGTAGGTCTTCAGAAGAGTGGATTGAGGGCATAGCCCAGAGTTTGAATGGTGTACATTGGTTGCAGGGACCAGTGGCTTGGGGTTTGTTATTACTAAGAAGAAGAACTCTGCTAAGCTTTGGAGAGGACTGCTCCCTGCTCTTCCTCCTACGTTTCTTTTGTGGTGGACAGTGAACAGAAAGGCAAAATGACATAGTGTCATTTAGAGTCACACAGCCTGGGTCCAAATCCTGCCTTTGCTCCTGAGTGGTTATTTCATTGCTACTGAGTAGTTGTTTCATCTTTGTTTCTTTCTTCTTTGTGAGCCTCAGTTTCGTTAGCTGTTACTATAGTCACTCAGCAGACCCAGGTCAAAACTGCTGATTGCAGATTTACTAACATAAGAACATCTAAGTTAGCTGCTCACATACATCTTGAGTGCCTCATCCATTGGGCATACAGTGACATCTACATATCAAGTGGATTGCACAGAATTATCTAAACCACATACTTACCAAGGTTAAGTTTGAGTGAATTACTTTTTTTAATAAATAGTTCTAAACAGGTTTCCTAATGATATCCATCTATAATTCCTGACCACATGGTCTCTACTTCCATCTTATTATTTCTCTGTTTGAAATGTGGCTTACCTATTGCAGTCAATTAAATGTTTACTTCTGAAAGTTGTGTGAATTCTCTACTATTTCCCTTACCTTACGAATTTCTCCCTGTTGGACAGTTTTTATGACGTTAATCCATTCTTCCATGTCTTTCCGGTTGGGTGCAGCCAGGGTAACTTTTCGTTGTGGTGTGATCACCTAAACAAAAAGTCACATTATTAGCTGGTTCACATTCCACAACTTTGCCCCCAAATATAGCCTGTGAACTCTCCAAGGACTAGACAGGTCTACCAAGCTACTTCTTAAATGTAAGGCAGAAATTCCCAGAGCCACTTAAATGTAAGACAGAAATTCTCAAATACCTACCCAAAATAATAATGATAATAGTAATAAATAACACTTTAATGGCATTTACCATGTGCCAGGCACTGCTCTATTACACTTTATGTATATAATTTATTTCAATCTTCATCATGACCCCATGAGATGGGCATTATTATTTTTCTCATTTCATAGTAAGGAAAGCCAAGGCAAAGGGAGTTTAATGACCTGCCCCAGGGCCACCTAGCAGGTAGAAAGCTGAGCTAGAATTAAAATCTAGATTCTTTGACTCCAGATTACATGTTCTTAAACACTAAGCCGTGCACCATCTATTACTCCAGTGAGGTTGCCTGAAAATCCTACTCACTTACTGCTGCTTTGTCTACTTAAAAATGCTAAAAGGGTATATGCTTCAGCAGGGTCTGCCTCTCTCTGTTTGAGGGGAGAGTTAAAATAGTGAAGAGTCTAAAAATCCAGTTTCTTTCTTGCTTATAGTCAAGGACTACCTGAAGAGAACTTTACCATTATGTCTCTTAATCCTGGTTGGTATATGAACCCTGGCAAGAATAATGAGAAAGCCATGTTGAGGGTCTAGCAGAGGTAGGCCATGGTCAAGACTTGGTCTTTTCCCAGAAGGCAGGAGGGACACAGATGGCTACAGCATCAGTGATTGCTTCAATGGCCCTACTTGCCTTTACTACCAGCCCCCCAAATCTTGGAACTAGAGCTCACTACACCAGCAAGCAATTTCCTTCTCCTGCATGTAGCACAGCATGATTCTGTGATAGATGGGAATGGAATCTAGTGGGAATTATGATAACAGCCACACCTTTGGTCCAAACCCATTCTTGTGTGGGGCTGATCAATGGTGCCTCTATGTTTTAATTAGGCTAAGGGGCATCCTAGTCCTTGGTATTTCTCCTCTAGAATAAAGATGAAAAACATTAGCCTATATGCTCATCACCCAAAGGCTGAGATTTTTGGGACTGGGTCAACAGAACTCTCAACCTTACCCTAGGTCAGTGTGATGTAATGAGAGAGAAAAATAATAGTAGGGTCTCCCCTCTTATATCCTACTGCTTTCCTTTCAACAGAGAATGGAATGTGGATCAGCCACAGAAGTGGGGTATTGGGCCTGTAGCTCTTTAGTCTGCTAAGTATCACCCTCCTGAAGAGGAACCCTAGTCTCCATAACCCACTATTGAGGCTGGGTGAAGACAGTTCTAGAAGGAGGTGGGTAGGAGAATTCCTGAGCCCATGGACTTGCTATTTTTCAGTGAGCTTTGTGGTCTGGATTCACTTAAATAAGCAAAGACGTGTGACATTTCAGCAGTGCCAAACCCTTGAATCCCTTGAAAATCTTCTGCTTTCTTTGAGGTGCTCTCATCAGTAATCTCAGCATAAGGTAGGTTTCACTTTGGATTTAGGTTCTCATCTACTTCATCAAAGGAGAGAGTGTCATGTAGCTTGATTATCTTGATATGTTCTACAGCATATTAGCAGTCTCTTGAAAACCTCCCAATGATAAATCTTCTAAATCAACTTCACCAGGAGGATTGATTTTTTGTAATACTCATTCTCCCCACCACCCAGAAATCAGTTCAGCTTTGTATCAGGCAGGTAATAGAGAATAAGGAACATCACTTTTTCCTCTCTATCAATGGGCTGGTAGAGAATGTTTACATGAATAATCTTCAGCACTCATTTTGCATTACTACTTTACGTGGATTTCCATACACACTTTGGGATCAAAGGAGGCTTGGGAAACCTGAACTCCGGAGGCAACACATGGGTATGGCAACCCCTCTACTCAGCTAGCTCACACCCCTACCCATTCAGTCATTTCCAATATTACTTACACAAAAACTATGGCAAAGATTTCTACAGCTGCTTTCTGCTAAGGCAACCTGAGACAGATCAATTGTTTCAAAGCGTGCAAACTGGAAAGAGATAAGAGGGAGAAGGAAAAAAAAATCTGGTTAATAATGTCAAGAGATACTAAAAGGTAAACACACACACACATACACACACACGCACACACACACTAATAGACATTCTTGGCAGTCATGAGCCAATCATTTGTTTGACTTGAGTGCTGGGATTTATTTAGCATCATGATTTTTGTTGATATATCATGTGACATACAAAAACCAAACCAAACTAAAACAAAATACAACTCTTCCTAAAACTCTTATGTGGATTTACAGGAAGGCTTAGGTGGTTCAGAAATATTCAAAATTAAGGGTTTATGCTAGAGAAGATAATGGGATACGGTCTAGCTAAGGGCCTACTGGAGCAGATAGGAGTTATTAGCTCCTATTTTATCATCTGGCAGCCTTTGACTTTGTTGCTAGTCCTATCCAGTTTGAGGCCTGTGTCTCCTTATACGTTGGCTATAATAGCTAACATCCAGCCAGCAGCAAGAAAAGCAGTACTATGAATACAGATAGGGCTGGCTTCACTGGTATGTAGCCTGTGCATTCATACAAGGCCCCATGTTCAGAAGGGCCCTGCACTTGGTTTAATGCTCTGCTGTTACAATCTTGAAACTTTTAATAATTTCATCTTTGAACATGTTTTGAAAATGAAGTCCAATGGGACAATCACTCATGAACATAAGCAGAGGAGATATGCACAATCTGCATGTCCACCCCATGTCTTGTCACTCCATTTAGATTCATGATGCCCATGAGCATAGAATTCCAGTGGACCCATGATGTGTGGGAGTTCAACGAGACTCAAAGCAAGTACAAGGTAAGCATGTTACATCTATGACTGAGTAAGTAAGGGAGCTTATAGCCCTGAGAATCCACACTTTCTGTAGAAACTAGAACTTGCCTCAAACAGAGAAAAAGGCAATGGTGTTCTAAGAAATATGAACAACCAAGGCACCCTATTGTGTTCTTTCTTACTTATGTTACTTCCCTATATTAGCCAATAATTTATGCTGAAAATGGTAACACTGAAGGAAAGGGAAAGATAGGGCAGCCCATATTTCCTTTTCCTTTCAGTCAGGGTGTCAGTAGAATGTATCAGTATCAAGATGTGAAATAAAAACAGTTGAGCTGGTGTTGTATACTGGTGAGAATAAAATATATATGTGTGTATGAGCTACTAAATACAAATTATATAATTTTGGTGGTTTTTCATATGAGCTAAATGCTTTTATATTTGCTTTTAAAACTGGCATTGTATAATATACAGATGAATGGCAAAAATACTAATAATTTAAAATTTTATTTTTTCTTAGAATGACATTAAACAACAAATAAAAGCTGCCATGACTAATCATTGCATTATATTTTAATATCTTTAATGACATTTTTTCCTTGCTTTTTAAATAAGGGGCCCTGCATTTTCATTTTGTACTGGGCACCACAAATTGTGTAGTTGGTTCTGATGTAGAAGCTCATTGAGGAATCTATAAAAGGTAAGGGAAAGAGGAAAGGGAAGGGAGAGAAAAGTGTCCCTCATTTGGCCCAAAAGGACAAGTTAAAGGAAAAACAGAAGATCTCAACTTCTACCTTGATGTTTGCCAACATGTCTTTACCTATTGGCCTATTTCCCCTCACAAACATTTCCTGGCATCCCCACCCACTCACCTAATGACAAGATTATATAGATATTCTATAGAATAAATATTCTATATATCTTATATATTTTCTTACTGCAGGATGGTGTGCAAAACAGAGCCTTTGTCCTCGAACCAGAAAATATCTAAGCTTCCATCTCTTGAAGGAATTACAGTTCTTCAGCAGAGGTCCTTCCTTCAGTATTTTCTGAAAAATAAAAGCATAATGTTGAATAATTAGATGAATTTGCAAGATCATATCACTTGTTCTCTCAGTTAAGAATATCAGGTATCTGGAAGGCTCTATCTCTGTCACATATCTGAGAAATGGCCTGAGAGGCAGACAAAAATACAAGGAAGTTAGTTCAGTCAGAAAAGGAATTGGTTACCCTTGGAAAACACATTCATGTTGATATAGGCTCTAAATTCCTTAGGATATTTGGCCCATCTCCACTGGTGGTAGGGGATGGGGAAGAGGGACATGAACACAAAAATATAAGAACAACATTTCTAGGAGAGGATAAGTGATAGGGGTGAGTGAAACGCTGAGTTCAGCAACGGCAGATATTCAGGAAAGCTCCAGGTTGTAGCTCTAGACCATTCCTATCAGTTTTAGAATGTTCCTTTTAAAATATTAAGTTGGATCACATCCATTCCTTGCTCACGAGACTCCAATAGCTTCCTAACATTTTCAGAACCAAATCCAAAGTCTTTACTATGACCTTCAAGGGATTTATTATCTGGTGAGAAAGAAAAACAAGTACCAAAAAGGAACTACCTTCTGATTATTTTCTTTATGTATCTCATAGTCTGGTCACTTTTTCACTTACTTACTGAACTGACTGACTCTAACCAAGCATAGAATCTATTTACTATTTTTACCTTGAGGAAGTTCTCAGTTACATTTATAGGATACAAACCAACATACAAGATTGCCATTTGGGAGAAATATTCACATCCACAAAGCTGGAACTAAACCCATACTGAATGGACAAAGAGCCAGGCTTAGTTTTAGTCACCAAATCAAGGCTCTACCATGAATTATATCCATAATCTAAATTAGAATTCACCACTGAGTGGTTGTGGAAGTGTTTTGTTTGGCCTACCTAGTGTTTTTCAGTTTTTAATTCGTTGATAATATTTAAAAGAAGATTTCATAGAAAAATTCAAGTTTCCTGTTTCTTAAAAAAAAAAAAAACAACCAACAGAAAATCTGGTAACAGTGTGAACCTATATTTTCACATGGCAACAATCTGCTGGAACAGAGTAGCAGATGCTCCCTTCAGATTGGGGTGCCTGACTCCAGCAGGCATTTGAGCTTGGGACCCTGATCTAAGCAATCCTTTGCTACTCCTGTTCTCCCAAATATACACACATCTATTACACTCTCTGTTCAATTCTCTAATCAATAAGATAGTACTTATAGAACCTCTGTATGTCAATTGTAAAGTTGGTTCATGAGGAAAGTTTATCTGAGTCCTCTTGATAATTTATGGGAGTTTCAAGGTTATTGTAATACCCTTGAGATGCTTACAAAAGAACGGTGTGAAAGAGTCAAGACAAAGTGAACAGTAAGATCTTGTGGGAAGGGAAAAGCTGGCAGGGAGAGTGAGAAATTATATTTAAATTTTTGAAACTGAGTCATCAATGAGAAAACAACTCTTCTAAGCATTGCAATTACATCAGTCTTTCCTTTCTCTGGTCTGGTGGCCTACAGTATATACTCTCAATGATGGTATTTAATTTTCTCTATCCTAACTTCCTCACCTCTATGCCATATATTCTTCCACACTAAGTCTTCATGATACCCAAGCAGTCATAGTATCCCTTTCTGCTAAAGACTAAAGTTCAAAATTTTAACTGCTCCAACCATTGAAACCATGGCCATTATTTCTGCTCCTTTCTCAAGTTATTCTACTCTGTTGATTATTAAATGCTTCTCATACTGTTCTTATTTTTGTCATATACAGTGTCCCCTGTAATAGCTTATTTTACAGTTTTTGGGTGAATATTTTCCCCTTCCCTCCATTTTCAGTTTAAAGTTTCCCTTCACTTCTTTAAAGCCTCCCTTAACTTCAACATTCTTCTTACTGCTGCTGCCATACCTAGCTCTCTTCTCTTTCTGTTCCTTTCAGGCGTGGCATGATGGGATGAGGTAGTAATGAGAAATGAGGAGGGGGATTTTTTTCCTCCAGAAGATTCCCATAACTCTGGGCTTTCTGCCCTTCAGAAAATTCTCAGAGCCTGGTGATTTGAAATATTGAAATAAGTAGAATTCAGCCTCTTCTCCCCAGCTGCTTCCTTCTATCAACTCTTAGTAATGATCAATCTTTAATTCCCCTTCCTGGTACTAAAGAAATGTTCTCTTTTCTTCTCTTACCTGCACCTTGCTAATTAATGACATCCTATTATCCACCCAAGGACACAGTGAACCAATTAATTAATTAATCTATTAATCTGAGGACACAGCAAATCATCAAAGCCTTCATTTCTCATTCCATGAACCTAGCATTTGTCATAGTCAAGATAAAGGAAAAAAAGACTTTGTGGTGCATGTATCATTGAATAGAGTGCTTCATTCATATTTTCTGAGCTTCTACTATGGACTCCACCTTTGGCAGGGCCCTTTGGGGTAGCTGAAGAAATTGCAGGCACATTCCCTGCCTCAAGATGAGGATAGTGGGAGTAGAGGTGGAGGGACTGATAATTCATGTAGAGAGACACAAAGTTATGTGAGCTCAGAGAATTATTTGAAAGAGCCTTGGAGGCTTCATGCTTATTGCTCTAAATGTTTACCTTCTGATTCAAATGAGGGGTTCCACCAAGACAGTGGCTATCTTCTCACAGATCCTGTCATTGGGTACACCAGCCAAATCACAATTATCTCCTCTCTGTCCCATAATATTAAACTGGTCACTTTGAATGCACAGCTTTAAGTACAGGGTTATCTAGTCATTATCCATAGAAGGCTGGTTGGTAACAAAAGGCTCATCAAGACCTAGTAGGGGAACTGGAGAGACCAAGATCAGTTGCTACTAAATTCTAGGTGATTATTATGATTGAATGCTGACCAGTGTTACCAGCTCATTCCATTTTTCAAGACAAGCTGGCAATACGAGCTAAAATCTATGTTAAGTTTTGTAATATTGAAATGCTAGCAACTAACTAATTTTTTAAAAAAATTTTGAGTGCCAAACAAAACATGTATGTAGGCCAAAGTCCACCTACAGCAACCAGTCTGCAATTTCTGAACTATGACTACTGTCACTTTCTCTAGAGGACAAAGTGAATTAAGTGGTGGGTATTTCTAGTGTCAGAGGAGATTGCAGTGTATGAATTTAGAGTCTGTGTGTAAGGATCCTGCGTATGAGATATATATTACCGTGGTGGGAGCAGATAAATGTTGATGTGATTTATGTATAGTAGGTATGAAGGTTAGAAAGCCATATAAGAGTTTCTTAAGTTCTAAACACAGACTCTATATCATCAACTCTGAACTACAAATATCAAAATCTGTGTTGGAAAAAGGTAAAGTTCCTATAGTTCTTTTCCTTTTCAACTCTGTCCACCTTTGGGAGAAACTTACCTACTAACCCAATCCCCCTGTTTTTAAATAAACCACTTTTTATTTAAAACTCAATAAGCAGCCCCAATTTTAACAAGCAGAAGCTAAAAATCACTCAATCAAGGGGTTGCCTCAAGTCAATAAAATATGTGCATGCAAGCAAACCTTTACCTGCTTAAGGCCACTAAACCTAACAAGGATGTGAGACAAAAATTGGAAGACACACAAACACGCACACACACACCCTGCAAAGGGAGGCTTTGGAAGAAGAGCCCTTGTATCCCATGAGAGGATTTGCACAGTGTTTCCCAGTTCCTGGCTGCTTGCAGATAACATCATCTCAGTACCTTCCACCACAACCGTGCAGTGGTACCTCCAATTTCCAGAAGGTAAATCTGAGGCTTGGATGTTTTCTGTTACTTTGCTTGAGGAACCACAATTACAAAATGCTGGTGGGCTCTATGCTCTTTCCACTACTCTGCCCATGACAAGAAAACAGGGAGTGACTGATTAATTAGTATGCACACCACAGAGTGAACACACTAATCTCCAAACTTTGTCCTGAAAGACAAGACCATAGATACCTAAGATTAAAAGCTGTTCTATGAACAGCTCTGAATATTCAGTACTAAAACTGTTAATGAGCTTCCCTCTAAGAGGCAAATGGTAATCCATAGTGGGAAAGAACTCCTGTTTTTGTTTTTTGTTTTTTTAAGTGACTGTCCCGGATTGACTAGAAAAGTGATGAGAATTCACATATATACAGCACTTTCAATTGATAAAGTGCTTTTACTTTTGTTATTGAATCCTCTCAGCAGCTCTTTGAAGTAGGTATTGAAGGCATCTAACTCAATTCTGCCCTATGAAAGATAACCTGAACTTCAGTTTAAGTGGCTTGTCCATATATTTTTATTTCTAAGACATTATCGAGGTGCTTGAAATTTTTCTTCTCAAATAAGATTGTCAATGTTTGTTTTGCATTTCTGAGATTTTGCAGTGTCTTGGGGCAAAAATATTTGTCAGAAGAACGCATCTCTCATGTTATTATGAAAGGTAATGAGGAATAAGATTCTATATGTGAGATTTTCTTGGTGGCCGCCTTTACAGGCATACAACTATTTCATAAAATGGAACACACCCGCAATCCTTTTGGTCCAAGCTGCCACACTTCTGTGGCAACGTTTTGATGCTGTGGATAGGAAGGAGTTAGGAAGGGTCATAGGATCCTTGTACATACTGAAATGTCATGTGACACACCTGATGCTTCTTAAACCGGAACATACTGCAGGCAAGCCTCCTACTCCTTCCTGCCAGTTCTATCTGACATTAAAACCGAAACACTGCAGTGTCTACTCTTAAACTCTCAAGGTTGCCTGTTTTGTAGTAGGAGTGAGTGTGGTGTTGAGTTCAGTTACCGCAGAGATGGATCAGCTTCATTCAGATCCAAGAATGCAGGACCTACCAAAGCATAGGTAATTCAGGTTTACACAAAATGTCTTTGCCTAAACTGTAGCAGCCCTTGCCGAGGAAGCTAGAGCTTTGGAAAGCTCTGCTTCAGTTTCCTTTCAGGTCTTCTTTGATAAGCCAATCTCCATTATTCCCAGAAACTCTTGCATCCTGGCACAGATGATCTCTGTCCCTGATGCTCTACAACTCAGCATGTACAAATTAATTGTCAGTAGTGAGGGTAAGCATTTCCCTTGCCCCATATTTATTAAACATCTTCTATAAAATATCTCAACAGGGTCTATAAAGCAGCCCAATTTCCCATATATAATTAACACCTGCCTGCTGCTTAATTGAGAAAGGGCAAGTACAGCTGCTGCTGTGACCTTTTCCTATGCTCCTCCCAAATCCCCAAAGCTGCGACTATCTGCTACATCTGTTTTTCTGTGGCTCAGTGTGTTTTTGATGGGTGAGGCTTTAGGTTTTTTACTCTTTCCTAGCAAAAGGAGCTCTTATTACATAGCCAAATTGAATTCCACCCCCAACCCATCAAAGAGTAGGCAAGCATCATAACATGTACCACTACCTGTTATTAGCTGGCTGCTCTTCTGTTTTACTTTCTCATGCTGCTCTTGGGAGGGAGGTGGATCAAGTTGGGGGATGAGTAGGTCATCACTTCAAGTGAGAACTGGACTCCTACTATGAGCACAGCTGGGGAGGCCAGGTTCCTGCCTATGGCTCCTTCAGCCTAAAAACCTGGAACATCTCTTCTCTTTGCTTTGGGGGTGGAGGTGATGGGAAGAAAGCCATTTCCCAAAATGGCCTGCCAAAGTTGATTCAGAGCAACAATGTTTGATTTGGTTAAAATGCAACTCTGGGTGCTTTAGGCTTTAAACAAGGCCAGACCTGCTGTTTTACTGAAAGCTTTACATTCCCCAGGGTCCTTTTGACATGGCAGGAGTCAGACAGACTGGCTCCAGCATTTACTAGCTGTGTGACCTTGGGCAAATCACTTAACCTCTCTGAGCCTCAATTTCCTTGTCTTGTTAGATGAGGATATCTCACAGAACATTTGCCTGCCATTCTATAAGTGTGAGTCTCTTCTGGATTGTGGAGGCAGGGGCTTGTGCCACAATTTCTTTCATCCCACTACTGGGAGCTTTCCCCTTGGCACTAGCAACCCTGGCTGCTAAGGGCTGCAGCAGAAGAATGCGAAGGTAACCAATTGTCCCAGTTTCCCCAGGACTGTCAGTGCTAAACCCAGGAGAGTCATGGGAAAACCAAGATCTGTTGGTCACCCTAACACTGAGGAGTCAGATCTTTCTACGGCTCAGGTCTGCAAGGACTATAGCTGCAAATCCCTCCCACTACTTCCTGTGCTAAGGAAGAACTATAGATGATCATCCATGTCCCTCTTCTCTATTAGTGAAATAAAGTTGAAAATGATGCTACATTTTTTTCTGAGTAGGTAAAAACATATCATTCAAAAGATATTTTATACACATGCACAAACATACATACATGTATTATTTTGCCTTCATGTATGCACAGTGTTTTGTTTCTCACTTTCTATGCCTAATTTATCATGGAGTCCTTTCAATATTACATACTGAGCTGCCTCATTTCTTTTTACAACTGCATAGCATTTCACTGTATGGATATAATGTGATTTACTTAAACAGTCCCCTATTGGTGGAAGTGGTTTAAAATCTTATTCTATTACAAACAACACTGCAGTGACTTTCTGTATATACATGTCATTTTGCACTGGTGTGATTACGTTGATAAGACAAATACCAAGGGTTGGTAACTTTAAAACTAGTCTACTGGGACCAAAAAGCCTAAACACATATGTCTTCTCAAATCTCTCTGCTCTCTCTCCCTTTCTTTTTTCTATTATTGGAGTTTCCTAGGAAGGGTAAGGACCACTAATTGCTTAGGGGTTGGGGAGGAGGTGAGTAATTTGGACCCAGGCTGACAAAGTGCAGAAAACAGTAACCTGGCTCTTGATAATTGCCATGGGACCAGCAGCAACCAGGAAGGGGGACGAGCTCAGCTGAGTCCTCCCAGACCCACACAGAGATTTGAGTGCTGGTTTTGCTGCATTGAACTGTGCAGACTTGAACATGCTATTTCACTGCTATAAGGGACCAGTAACTTAGCTGTGGGTGGGGATATGAAGATGGGGTCTATATAGTTCAAAGTCTGTGCTCTTGCCACAAAACTGCCTTTTAATTTTCAGAGCTAACCTTGACCTTAGCAATGACTAATCTTCTCCCTCCTCACCCTGTTAGAAATGATGAAAATAAATCCCTAAGAAGGACTGTACTTATCCAAGTCAAACAGAAACTTAGTGGCAGGACCAGGACTGGGGCTTCAGGCCACTGTATTTTAGTGGTGTGGGGAATCTTCATTGATTCTTTAGTGGGAGTGAAGGTGCCCTATTAACTATAGCCATTGAGTTTGCTCTGTATTGGAAGTGCCTCCTGGAACATGCTCATAGTTTCGGGGGCTCTAGCAGGATAGCATGGAAAGGGATGCGAGGAGACAAGCAGGAAGATAGCTTGACTCCGAGAGTTGGATCAAGAGTCAGAGCTATGGAAGTTTGGGGAGAATAGTGGCTTAGGTCTTCCTCTGCAAATGCAGGGATGACTAAAGTTGTCAACTAGAGGAAAGAGGATTGTTTTTGAGCCTTGGGAGAACCAAAAGCTTAGAAGCAGGAAATCCAGTGAAAGGAATGGTGTAAGTGGGAGCTTAATGGAAGACTTCTGTTGCTACAGCACAGTTGCTAATGGTTAGAAAAGGAAGTTAAGTGGTCACACAAGGTCCTTAAATGAAAGATATCAGAGAATTTTGGACCCTGGTCTTTTTTTTTTTTAATTCTATTTATTTTTTTATTCTTATGTTAATCCCCATACATTACATCATTAGTTTTAGATGAAGTGTTCCATGATTCATTGTGGACCCTGGTCTTTAAGTTAACAAAGATCACAGAGACCAGGGCACCAATTATCTAGTGTCGCCAACTTATAAGGAATGACTGATTCCAACTGCCTTATTCCCCACCCTTTCACCTGACCATCAGCTACCAAAGATGGATATGTTCTTCTGTGGGAGTTTCTTCTTGGGGACACCCCCCCTGCTGCTTCCAGCTCTGGGATACCACCACCAAGCCACATGATATCCTAACCACCTCCTATGAGACCAGTGGTTCCTGTTCTGACTCTGGTGATGTCATTGAAGCAGCCAGGGCAGTGATTTCTTCTCTGAGTTTCTCTTCAACAACTCCCCTCCAAAGGAAGAGAGTTGTTTTTGGCTGACAAAGGCCTGCTATTAGCCCTTGGTTTACATGCATTATTTCATTTAATGCCCATAGTAACAGTCCTATAAGGGAGGTGGAGAAGTTGAGGTTTAGAGAGGTTAAGTGACTAGTGCAAGTCATAGTAACCCGGGTCTGTCTGACTTTACTGCCTGTCCTCTCCAAATACCATGCATCTACAAGATGGTCACCATGTTCTGGCTTGGGTGTCAGGTCTAACCTGAGAATCATTTTAGTCCACTTCTTCACCCAATAGGGGCCACTATTTCACCCAATAGGAAAAGCCATGGGCTGGTAATATCTGCAGATTTCCCACTAGTTTAGCTGGAGTAGACCATGTACTGCAAATGATTCACAAATGTGGAGAAAAAAATCACAATCCTTTGGAGAGTTGCCTGAAATATCATAATTCCAAATTTTGCATATTTTTATACTTTGTAACAACATGCTATACCATACCTAGAAGTTCTTAAAGCTGGGGACTTCAGCCTTTAATGGTGTTTTAAAGTGCTTGCAACCTAGTGCCAAAGGAACCTTGCAAACATACAACTATGTAGCTTATTTGGCTACAACTCACTCAAAGAACAAAGCACTGAAGACTCAGTTGATGCTTTCTGTGCTTTGGTCTTTATTAAAAATAACTGTCTCTTTCCAATCATGGCTTCAAATGTCTCTCATAATGTGGGTGTGACAAGCCCATATCACCTAACCCATGTACTTGGGGAGTTGGGGAGATTGCGTTATTGCCAAACTGGCCCCATGCAGACAGTTATCTGAAGGCATGCACAGGACCTAAGAATATATTTACTAACGTCCTCTTGGGATGAAGTGGTTAGATAATAAAGAGGGGATGTGTGAGTTTTCATTTTTATTTTTTCTCAGCTTTATAAAGTGGTGTTGACAAAAATCATGAGGTTGGTAGACAGAAATGGATACTAGAACTAGTTGGTTCTGCTTGCTTCTTGCAGCAGTAGTGGTCTAGGGAAGATGAAATTCATTAATTCATTAGTGCTTCTGTGTGGGGGGGGAATGGGAGGCATGTGTGCATGTTAGGGTGTGTGTGTGTGTGTGTGTGTGTCTTGTCCGCTTTGCCCCACCAGTGATAGGTGAGAACAGGAGCAAGGTCTCAGGTAAAAGGACTTCAGGGGTGGGATTGACTTCAGGGTAGGGTAAGAGACAGATCCATGGGAGACTTAAGTCAGCCCCTAAACCTACCTTAGCTGCCTCTGAGCAGAGGACTCTCTGGCCGAGGAAAATTGCCTCACCTGGAGGTAATGGAATTTGACAGCCCACCAAACATGGAGGGAGATGGGAGGGGAGAGCTGTGATTGCAGGAGACACTAATTTGTCAAGGAAGGGATTATATTGTGAGCTTTGGTTCCAGAGGAATTACTGGCCAGGTAACAAAGCTGAAAACCTGTGCCAAAGAAGGCCACCAGGGACAAGATTCCTTAGCAGTGGTGGTGGTAGTAGTAGTAATAATAATAATAATAATGGTAATAATAATGTGAATTGCTAACAGTTGGTAAGCCTTTACTATGTGGGAAGCACTCTAAAATCATGTTAAATGGGTTATCTTATTTGATCCCAGCAACAACCCTAAAAGGTAGGCGCTGTAACAATCCTTGTTTTATATATATAGATGGAGAAACTGAGGCTTGGACAAATTTAGTAACTTCCTTAGTAGGTTAACAAATGGCACAGCTAAAATATCTCTTGGAGTTTTACAGGACATGGAAAACCAGTTATTCCCTCAATGAAAGAAAAAAAAAGGTTTAAATCACAGGTCTCTTTGCAAGTTATACCCTATTCTATGTCATTTGACAAAAGGAGGCAGGATATGGGGGGAGATTTGTGGTGTGAATCACAGCTATTTGGTTTAGTTTTGGTTTTGTTTTTAATATGAAGTGCTAAAGTAATTAAGGTGATAATAATTGTTTAATTTACACAACACTTTATCAGCTATAAAGATCTTGAAGATTTTTTTTTAAGATTTTATTTATTTATTTGAGAGAGAGAATGAGACAGAGAGAGAGAGCACGAGATGGGGGAGGGTCAGAGGGAGAAGCAGACTCCCTGCCGAGCAGGGAGCCCCATGCGGGACTCGATCCAGGGACTCCAGGATCATGACCTGAGCCGAAGGCAGTCGCTTAACCAACTGAGCCACCCAGGCGCCCCAAGATCTTGAAGATTCTTATTTGGCTTTAAAGACAACCCTGGGGAGTAGGCAAGGTAGATAATACTATTGGCTTTTTTCCAAAGAACACTGTGACCCAAGGAAGTGAAGTAAGTAGCTTGCCCAAGGTCACTATGTGGTAAATTAGTCCTGGCCTCCTAACTTCCAGTACAAGGCTTTTTTCACTGTATCTCTACATTTTCTGTTTTTGGTGTTATTTGAAATCATTTTAATTAGTCGTCTGTATTTTCAAAGTCTAATTTCCCCTTCTCATTCCTTTCCTTCCATCCTTCAGTATAACTCTCTACCGTCACCTCTGGTAAAGAAGTATGGCATAATCAAGTGCACCATTAGAAGACATCTTCATGGTTAATGGGGGTAATACCATGCTGGGCCCAAAGGGAAATTTTTCTCTGACCTGAACTGCTCCTGGTAGCAATAATTAAAAAATTAACTTGGCCATAGCCCGTTCAGATGCTTTACCCTAAGACCTACTGCTACCCTTCTCATAGTTTTGGACCTTCATTTATTTCCCTGTTGAAACACCAACCAGATCTGCATCCCTTTCCAATTTCTCCCTGCAGGCAAACATCTGGTAAAACTACTCCCCCATCTCTAGCCAGGCTATATTTAAGGGATTAAGACTACTCAACTTCTAAATGACTACTAACTACAGTAATCAAATTCTAACACCCACTGGCCAGGGCTTAGAGCAAGGCTGACTGTTACCATCTAGATTTTGTGCTGCTCAACTCTTGATAGCTTATCCAGAAAAGTACAAATGCACAAAGGGAGAGGGAAAGAGAGAGAGAAAGGGAGATATCAGTGGTATTATAACTCAAGCTGACAGGCCTGGAAAGGGGGAGGAAGAGAGGAATAGAAAAGAAATAAGAATAAGATGAGTGTGTTACATTGGAGGAGTCGCTAGGGATGGCAGCGATCATTCACAGACTTGTAGATGACAAAAGATACTTGTTTTCCCACCAATGATGCATAGGATTCCCACTGGTCTTGGAACCATCTCTCAGCCACCATTTCATTAGCTCTGAGATTGTGCCCTAATCAATGTGTGCAGCTCTCTGCTCAGAGTTGCTGGGGAGAATGCAGCACTGACTAAAATGGGAAGAGAAGGGTTATTAGTTAAGATCTGGGGGACAGCTAGACCTGAATCACACAAAAAATAAACAGTAGGCAAAATTGTCCTCTGGGAGGGTGAGGGGACTGACCTTTAATTGGAAACAGGACCTAACAAACCAGATTGCTTAAGAAAGGGAGGAGCAGGGGAAGTGGCAGGGGGGAGTCCAGTGTGAAACAGACTAATAGCAATAAACAAACACCAAAATTGATACACAGAGAAATATGGAGACAGAGCTAATCCCTCTTGCCCCTTTCATCCCTTCATACATATGATAAAAAGTACCGTACTTGTTAGACATTGGGAACGGTATGTGCTATGGTGAGCGCTGTGAATTGTGTAAGACTGTTGAATCACAGACCTGTACCTCTGAAACAAATAATACATTATATGTTAAAAAAAAAAGAAGAAGAAGAAGAAGATAGCAGGAGGGGAAGAATGAAGGGGGGGAAATCGGAGGGGGAGATGAACCACGAGAGACGATGGACTCTGAAAAACAAACTGAGGGTTCTAGAGGGGAGGGGGGTGGGAGGATGGGTTAGCCTGGTGATGGGTATTAAAGAGGGCATGTTCTGCATGGAGCACTGGGTGTTATACGCAAACAATGAATCATGGAACACTACATCAAAAACTAATGCTGTAATGTATGGTGATTAACATAACATAATAATTAAAAAAAGTAATGTACTTGTTAGATCTGTAGGTTGCTTTGGGTGGTATGGACATTTTAACAATATTTGCTTTCCCAGTCCATGAGCATGGAATATCATTTCCATTTGGTTGTGTTGTCTTCAATCACATCCATTAGTGTTTTATAGTTTCAGTGTACACGTCTTTTACATTTTTGGTTAAGTTTATTCCTAAGTATCTTATTACAGACACAATTCTGATATCCACACTTTTTCTGAAGTGTGCATTATGGCTTGGCATCCTGCTACTCACATTGTATACATTAGTACTAATACTCACAACAGTACTTCCAGGTAAGTATTACTGCCTTCATATTACAGATAAGGCACTGAAACTGAGAATGGTCAACCAAATTCTCCAAGGGGATGACTGTCAACCTAAATCTGTCTGATTCCAAAGCCTAGACACATTTCTACTCATTATACTGTACACATTGCCTCTCTTTCCTGGAAAGTAAGGGTTGATTTGAGGTTGATTTGAGGTGAGAGAAGGGGTAGTTTCCAAAACCACAAGAAATCTGAATGATCCAGTTTGGGAGTTTTCAGAGAAACATTTGTATGTGGAAGCAATATGGGCAGCAATATGGCACCTGGGAGAGACAGTGGGCATAATGGACTCTGAATTCCATGGAGTTTGGACTCCATCAGTAACCTGCTATGTGAGCAAGTCATGTCACTTCCCCAAGCTGCCATCTCTTTGCTGGGAACTGCAGATAAAGATGATAACATTTGGCATTGTTTCACCAAGGGAAGACCAAGACATAAGAGACAAAACTATTAATATTGCTCAAGTCTGTGGCCATAAAGTAACCTCCTACCAAATTAAAGACTGCAAGGATAGCTCCTGGACTCGGGAATAGAAATTATTTCAAAACTGAGCAGGTCAGAAAGGTAAACCACAGCACAAAACTCTTGGTAAATCACAAATAAGGCTGAGTTATATCTGACCAGCACAGTGCCCAGAGTGCCACACCTACCCATAGTAGGTACTTGATGAATGTATATAAAGTGAAATTGAGTGAAGGAAAAACACACCTGGGGAGAACAATGAGAAAGCATATTCTTGAATGTTCCTATTAATTGGCTCCTAAAAGCCACTTGCTACTATAGGAAACACATGAAGTTTCTTATATTTTCAAGCATATATATTTAGGCAAAAGCCTAAGTATAGTAAAAAGAAGTGTAGATTTTGGAGTCAGACAAACCTGGATTTGAAACTCAGCTCCATCACTTACTAGGTGTGTGTCCTTGGGCAAGTAATTTAACTTCTAAACCTCAGCATTTTTATTTGCAAAAACACATATAATGACATTCAACTCAATAAAGATCAAGAGAATACATGAAAGTGCTTAGTGCTATGTATAAATTCAATACTTATTTCTTTTTTCCTTCTGTGGATATGGTGGTAATATTTTTTGATCCCTAAATTGGAACACAAGGCTTGTTAAGTGTGAGTATATATGTGGTTTCAACAGGATACTGGGGGGTTCAATTTGAAATCAGTGTTTTGCCCCAAATTTGACAGCATCATTTATATATGAATAGTCCAGACCCATTGGGTCTTTACTACCAGAGGTTAGGGTACTTTTGATTTTAAGGATCAGTCCATGAGAGCACAGACTCTCTCCCTCCCATGAATAACAGAGCAGGGATAACTGGGAAAGGAAACAAAGCCTATAAATAGAAAATCAAATTTAAGTCTGTAGAGGAATTTATGCCTGCTGTCCCCATAAAGATACTCATAGTGCTGGGACTTTTGAACTTCTCCCCCAACCCCCCCAAAAAGAAAACCTAGAACATCAGAAGGGCTTCTGATTATAGGTATGAAGACTTAAGGTAAGTTAAGAGAAATGTTCTACTCAAGTCTAGAAGAGAAACCAGTGTTGAAACAAGTGGTGATTAGAACAGCTAGGATTAGTGAACCCAAGTGTTTGTACCTCTTTAAATTTAGCACATAGACATTTTGAATCTAATCTTCTCTAATGTTTATATGGAAACAGCAAGGCAATTTTTGAAGGACCAAAAGGATGACTGAGTTGAAAACATCCTCTTCTGTTATATTCCATTAATCACAACTATGGGAAATACAGTTTCAAAGAGCTGCTATAATCTGCCATAACTAAGGCACCCCCATTTACCTGGTGGCAATCTATTCTGATAGCATATTCTAATTCCAGGCCAATTATGTAGGAAGAAATGACTAGCTTTTAGAGGTCTGATCTTGCAAACTCAAAACTAGTTATATGAAATAAAGGTAAGTATCACAAGACCATTTCCCATAGAACAAACAACTAAAAGCAGAGTGTCATCACACCAACTAGCACGACCTATGGCTTTACTGGACAGAGCCCAAAAGTCTACAGCTAGCTATGTAACAATTTCTGCCAACCTAAAGCAAAAATTCTAACCCCCTCTTATTCTATTTTGCCATTTATGTGCCTTGGGCTTTCAAGGGAAGTCTAAATGTACAGTTATACAATGAAAACCGGCAAATAAATCTCATTTTATCTGTATACCTTTCAAAAGCTTAAGCTCCTTGTTCATGGCTATATACTTGTACCTATATACTTAAGCTATCCCCTCCAAATGGCTGTTCTTACTTTTCTTAAAAGTTTCTTCTCCTCCTTTTAGCCTTGATGCAGAGGAAGGAAATGCTTGTTCTACTTAGCTCTCAATTCTACAGGAGCAACCAAAGATTTACTCTCCCAACATGAGACTGGTGGAAAACTAAGAGCACTTTTAACATAGACAAGTGAGTGTAGAGTAGGCAGAGATTGTCCATGCCAATGAACACTTTCTGGTTATTGCAGAGAAATCAGCTATAAGAAAACACTCTGTCTGCCTATAATCTCTGTGCTTTTCCTGATGGGCAGAATTTCCACTGTGATATTTCCAACTGATGGGCTTTTTAATTTCTCCAGGTCTTTCTCACCTGGAGGCATGGTAAGACTTTTCCAGGCTCATTATTCACTGATTTTTTAAAAAAATCACATGGTTTTTAGCCAGGAGTAGCACCTTACATAATAAAAAATAACAAGGGAAATGTAACCTGAAAACCTCATAAACCTTGAGTAAGTATGAAAGGACAATCTTTTTGTAGAGTATATGTAGAGTATATGCACATACCATCTCCTTATTCAAGGACTCAGAGGTGGATTGGAATGCCCTTTGGTCTATCTCAATTTCCTAATTGAATCCCACATATATAAGTCCTTCAAAATGCATGTTCAGAGGTAAAAGGACATGTTGATTGACAGCTTGAAACGAGGGTGGGTATATGGATATTTGGCTGAAAGAAGGTGGTTCTGGAGTGAATGGATAGGAGAATCAAAGAGAAAAACGGTAGTTAGAAGAAAAGATGTCAGTGAAGGGTATCAGGAAGGCAGAATTCAGTGTGTAAAACCTTTTACTGTATGAGGAAAAAAACATCAAGCATACATTTTCCATGAAGCTTACAATATTTTCTACACTCTGCCTGATTTATCCTTTCAGCATCCTACAAAGGCAACGAGGACGTAGGGTATCATCTTCATAACTCATTGCTTCAATAGGTACACTTAGAGTGCTTTTCCTTCTCCAAGTTTAGGTGCGGGAAAATGTCATGTTTTCTCAATAGCATTTAAGAACGTCAAAATGTGTTACAGATTCTGTTCAGTTTATATTATTGCCACTTACATGTTTTTTTTTTTCAGAATACGTGTGTAGGTATATATTAGCTTAGATATAAACCTTTAAGTAAGTTGATATAAATAAATAAAAATTATACCATTTTCCTGGGTTAAAATGTTTTCAGGGTCTCACTAAGACTATTTAACAAAGGATCTTGAGAAACTCCATTGATAACATTCTTTTTTTTTTTTTAAGATTTTATTTATTTGACAGAGACAGAGACAGCGAGAGCAGGAACACAAGCAGGGGGAGTGGGAGAGGGAGAAGCAGGCTTCCCGCCGAGCAGGGAGCCCGATGTGGGACTCGATTCCAGGACTCTGGGATCATGACCTGAGCCTAAGGCAGCCGCTTAACGACTGAGCCACCCAGGCGCCCCCATTGATAACATTCTTTATTCTCTTCTTGAGCTCTACCGTCTAATGCAATCTACAACCCTAAAAAAGGCTTCTTGAGTCAAAATGCTTAATTTCCTCAAGGTAAATGTCACAAGACCATCTCACCACATAATAGACAACCTAAGGCAACTAAGAGCTAAGAAACATGTGAAATATATATTTTTCAAGCCTCAAGACAGTCATTCTGCCTTACTTGGGTACTTTGCTTGAGTCTAAGATGAGATGTCATCTATTTTCTGATTGGAATATGGAGTCACTGCGCTTATATAACCACATTTAAGTGAAAGTATAAAACGCACTCTAAAAGCCAAATATAAATATATTTGATTAGTCATGCCACAATTGAGGACTGATTATTACAAAATCCTAAACAAACAACCCTATGAAATTTGTCGATTACAGTTTAACAGTGGGCTGTAAAACTCTGGTTTCAGCTGTGTTCAGGTACCTCCCATTTTCACCATCACATCCCTACACCAGAGAATATCTTTTTACATTATAGGCTACACTTTTAAAAATATATTGTGCTATATTTAGGCATAAAAGACAGAAAATTATTTTTTAATAGACAGGAATTATTTTTAATACACAAAATAAAGAAATTAAGTATGCCCTACATAGAAAACAAGATATACAGCATTCAAAAAATGTTACTCTTGGTTTTTTTAGGCATTTAAAAAGTTTTTTTGAAATAATTATAGATTCATAGGAAGGTTCCAAGAAATGTACAAGGAGGTCCTGTGCACCCTTCACCCACCCTCCCCCATATTACCAGCTTGCATAACTATAGTACAATATCAAAAGCAGGAAGCTGACATTGGTACAATCCATAGAGCTTATTCGGATTTCACCAGTTACACATAAATTCAGTGTGTGTGTTGTGTGTGTGTGTAGCTCTGCAATTTTATCACAGGTGTAGCTTTGAGGAAACATCATGACAATCAAGATATTGAACTGTACCATCACTACAAGACTCCCTCATGCTACTCTCTTATAGCCACCCTGCTGCCTCTGCCCTTCCCATCCCTAACCACTGGTATCCACAAATCTGTTCTGTTTCTATAATTTGTTATTTCAGAATTATTACATAAATGGAATTATTCAAAATGTATCCTTTTGAGATTAGTTTTTTACACTCAGGATAATCTCCTTGAGGTTCATCAAAGTTATGTTGCTGAGTAGTATTCCATGGTATGCATGTACCATGATTTGTTTAACCATTCATCCATTGAAGGACATCTGGGTAGTTTACAGTGTTTGGATATTATGAATAAAACTTCTATGAATATATATGTACACATTTCTACCTGAAAATAAATTTTTTACTTCTCTGGGAATCTGTGCTCAAGAGTACAATTGCTGGGCTGTATGGTAAATACTATTTTTAGTTTGAAAGGAAACTTCCAAACTATTTTTCAGAGTACCTGTACCATTTTACATTCCCACCAACAATATATGAATGATCTAGTGTCTTTATATCCTCTGTAGCATTTGGTGGTGTCACTACTTTTTTGTTTTAGCCATTCTAATAGACATGTAGTAACATCTCACTGTGGTCTTGATTTGCATTTCCCTAATGGCTATGATATTGAATATTTTTTCATGTACTTATTTGCCATCTGTATATTCTCTTGGATGAAATGTCTATGTTTTTTTACCCATTTTCTAATTAGATTTTTTGGTTTTTAAATACTTAGATTTTAGAGTTCTTTATATATTCTAGAAACAAGTTCTTTGTTGGAAATGTGATTTGAAAATATTTTCTCCCAGTCTATAGTTTCCCTTTTTATCCTCACAGAGCAAAAGTTTTACATTTTAATGAGATCTGGCTAATCAATTTTTACTTTTATGAATCATGCTTTTGGTATCATATTGTTATATGCCTATTATATAACACCTTTGGAGAAACATTCCCCATGAAGTTCTTTCTGCTATCTTTCATGCCTTTGGAGGTTTTCACTGGCCTAACTAGAAGAATTTGAACTTATTGCTTATGCATAATTACTAATGTATATGTACTACTATGGAATCTATAGAAATATAGCTCCTAGTGCTGAATATAATGCTACAAAATATATTATCTACAGGAGTTTATTTATTATCTCTGAGGTGAACAGGGGAAAATAGCTCATAAAGTTACAATTCCTCTTCAAATTATACTGTCTTCTATTTAGAAAAACTAAATAGAGAAGCATGACTAGTATATATACAGTGTTATATAAATCTGTGAAATTTATACCTTGAAAATTATGTGGTCACACACAGGCAAAAAATCTAAAATCTAAAATTCTTTAGCTCCTAGGAGAAACAGTATATAGTTTTACAGAAATTGAGATTTGAGGCCACTGTACAACAAATGCTTGACATACCTACTTTAGTAAGATAACATGAATGAAATTCAGTAAAATGGGACTCACCGCAGGACACTGGTTTTAGGTGTTCCATATGAGGACAATCAGAGTCCATGAGTTTATATTGCCAACCACTAACTTGTCATTATCTGCCCTTAAAACTTAACTTGGCTTGAGGTAGAGCTAGATCTCTGATACCTTGCCTTAGTTTGTACCACTGTTTGACCAATTCCGGTCATTTGCACAATAACCCTTTGAGATCAGGGAAAACAGAGTCCAAGTGACTTGCCTGGATTCCCAGTGGTAAATTCTCTCAGAGTCAGGAATGAGGGGGCAGTAACCCAGCTTTTCTGTATTCTTTTCAGAAATCCTTCAGGACATAAATGCTGCTTTCTTCCAAAGGAGTGACTTAAAGGTGATCTAAAAATAACTTAAGTACTGAACAAACCACCTCTACCCCAGTCTACCCCCAGATAAACATGGTAGAAAGTTTATTTGGAACCCTTAAGCAAAAACATCAGCAAAGATCCTTTGACCCTTGGTTAAATGCAAAATAAATAGATCTCCAGCCACCTGGACAACTCAAATGCAAGAGCTATTTGTGTGGCATTTGCAAACATTGAAAGAGAAATTAGGCATCTGGCAGGGCTATGTCCTTATTTGTTGTTCTTTTTAACCTTTTACCAAACCTCCTTTCTCTTCTTCTCTTCTATCATCCCATCCCCAGTACCTCCATCTTGCAGGCTCTAGCCTAAATACCTTTCCCTAGATCCCAAATGTGTAATCTGAAATTGGGCTATTTGATCTTCTGAGAACTTGCCAAAGAGTTCTGATTTGAATTAGTCCTTTTTTGTAATCAGCCTGGTCTGCTTAGGGACATCTGGGGGTGGGAAGTGTTTTCTAAACAAATTGTTCTATTAATTCTCCTGAGAATGCCCCTCATAGGACTTGACTAAAAAGTACAATGCTAGACTCCTACACAGAAACACTAACTCCCACTGGTAGGAAGAGAAACACACATCAGCAGGGACAAATCCATATGAATGTGCATAAGTATACAGTGAGCCACAAATGGACACAATACACAGAGGGGATGAAGTAGGGGATGGTGAGCTTCCAAATAGATTCTCCTGTTATTCTTATGGTCTGTAAAGTCTGTATAACTATCAAGGGCTCATAATTAACACTGGATGACCAGCATCCCTTAATAGTGGTGACTCAAAAGATCAGGCACCTACAATGAGTCACTGTGAAAGGTTCCCCAACAGCGAACCGAACTGTATTCCAACAAAAGCTAAGGGCTCTGTCCTGCTCCCTGACCTGGAATTCCCCTTGTAGGATTCCCTAGGAATAATGGTCTTCACTATCCCAGAAGGACTGCAGGGAACTGTGAAGTTGGGAGGAATGGGGAGGTGCCTCTGTATTCACACCCTGGCAAAATAATTGTCAGGATATATGAATTAACTGAGTGGTATCTTTACCAATAGTGAGTCTTAGATCCTTTTCTTCTAGAGCAGGGGCAGGGTAAGGTGAAGGTCACTGTTGTCAGCCTACAGCCTCAACAACCTGCCAACAGTAGCTTGGTTTCTCGTTAAGAATATCAACTTCCTTTTTGAGGTCACCACTACACTGCTGTTGCTGGTCAGGAAGTCCAAGCTCTGGAGTGTGACTAGCATGCTAAAACACATGATGACACCAAAACCCAAGAACCACGTACCCCTCAGGATGGCAGCCCAGGTAGTCATCAGAAGGGAGATAGAGGAATTAACAACATCTGAGATTTACCCACTTAGAGCTTCCTTTCCTCCCACTTTCTCCTTCCTCAAGCAGAAGCAAGGAAAGGCCTGCCCAAAGGTGATGAAATCCCCAAATGTCCCACCAATAGTCATCCCACAAAGGACGTGTCTGCTATGGTGGAAGCCTCAATTAAAACAGTTAAGACAGAGTTCAATAGCAATAGGACTAGAAGACACTGAGGAGAGAGAAGGCTGATCACTACTTTGTTTGCTTTTCCTCCTCCACCCCAGAGTTAAAAAGAAGCCACATGCAGAGAACAGATATCCTTTGCCTCTGAGCAAAGAATGCAATAGGTCATGCACATATCCCGGTTACCAGGCTCCCTGTAAAGAAAAGCCAATAATAAAGCACTTTGGCCTTAAGATCTGACCTGGCTCACAACCACCCCAGTGCTACCATTTATGCTATTGGTATGATGCCTGCCCTTGCTCAGACACACGTAGAGTGTAGAATGATTCACCAGCTCCTACAGTGAGTTAAAGCTTTCATGTCTGACTTCTCCAGCTACACTACATTTTCCCCATAAAACTCCCTCTGGCAACCAAGAGTCAGTTCCTAGGATTGACTTTAGCCTAGAATGACTAGATTTATGTGGTGTTTTTTCTTTTCTTTTTCTTCCTCCACTCCGTAAATCATAGAAAATGTGTATATGGACTTCTGATTTTTGGACTTGAAAAACATGGAGCATATTGTCTTTCATGCTGGAATGAAAGTGATGACAAGTCATGTATACACATGGTTGTCAATAATTAGTGTGCGAAAACTCTCTAAACACAAACCTTATGCTTGTGGCCAGCCTTGTCCACTGAGTAGCCACCTCATGCCAGGTGTTTGGCATACATTTGCAACTAAGATTAGATTTGGCTCAATATGTAAAAAGATATTCTGCTTCTGAGAGTTCCTGACTAGGAACATACACTCTCATGTTCTAGAGATCCAAAGCCAAGTCATGCTATGTTTCAATACGTCTTGGAAGCTACTCTTTATCCTCTAGGCTTCTGATGACCTCACGTCATTGTATACCAGTTGTTGAGTTTCCAGCTTTCATTTATAATCCACCACAGTGCCAAAGCAGGTAAGTGGAGGTATGACGGAAACTCAGATGTTGCTGCCCTTACTTTTTGATACTCTCCACCTTGTTCCACTGGTGGGCTTTAAGAGGCAGATTTCCACTGACTGTCATCTACGCACAGAACTTGATCCTGTTGCAGGATGACACATAAACCGGATTAACTTTATGCTTCCCAGAAGTGCAGTGCTGCCTCTCTACTGCCATTTATAATCATTTGCCTGTCTTCTGAGGTGTGTGCTTAGCAAAAACAACCATTTAACCACAGCAGTATCTAAATGACTTTCCCTGAAATTCAAAGATTATTTTTAAACTACTGAGTTTAAGAATTTCCCAGAGGACAAGAGACATGCTCTGCCACGAACCTCCTCCATGAAATCTCAAGTCTACTTGGCACTATAAATTAAATACCTAAATCTGTCTTCATTTCACCTAATGATGGGAGAGTTGGTTGTACATGATATCGTCCATTATGAGGAGCATTAGGATCTTAGAGACCTTGTCAAAACAGCCAAACTCAATGTCAGAGCTCAAGTCTCTTAATAGTAACAAATGTTGTTGTAATATCAGTACACAAACAGAATAGCCTTGTTCCCTCCACGTCTTCTTATGGATAGAAATCCATGTATCAGACAGGTGCCTGAGGCAGAGAGTGTGTCTGCCATGTTTGCTATGTTATAGCATCAGATTACAAGGCAATACAAGGAAAATATAGTTGTCAGTATTCTTTAGTAGCAGCTTCAGAACAATTCTTATCAAAAGGGGTGAGGGAAAGGCAACACAAAATCATTTTCTTCTCTTTCTTTTTTTAAATTTTCTTCTCTTTCTAGGTGAAAAACAATGAGAAAGGGAGCTTTGAGATCTAATGGCATTTATCTAGTCCTCCATCTTTTTTTTTTTTAAAGATTTTATTTATTTATTTGACAGAGAGAGAGAGATAGCAAGAGCAGGAACACAAGCAGGGGGAGTGGGAGAGGGAGAAGCAGGCTTCCCGCCGAGTGGGGAGCCCGATGTGGGACTCGATCTCAGGACCCTGGGATCATGACCTGAGCTGAAGGCAGACGCTTAACGACTGAGCCACCCAGGCGCCCCTCTAGTCCTCCATCTAAAGGGCAAAATCCTATGTAGATATTGAATTAGTACTTCTACCATCTGCTTAAAAAAATTTCCCTAGGAGAGCCTCCAAGTGAAAAGAGCCTCTTTCGGGGCTTAAGTTTCTGCAGCGACTTCTTCAAAAGTTGGAATAAAGTTAACACTAGACTTTGCAAGTTCTTATTCTTTGATCATGAAAGTTCATCATCATCCTTAATGATGGAAGGAAGATCACTCAGGTGTTAATTGACATTCTTGCTAGAGGCCAGCATAAATTAAATTGGTGCCAAGTCTATGTATCCTAGAGATATATATATAAAATCTGCAGGCCCCCTGCAAAGATAGACTGCTGCGGCTGTATCATTTTTGCCCTGCAGATTTTTGGGGGTTCTTTTCTCCTCCTTCACTCATACATAAAATTGCTTTTGAATTAAAAGTGCAGCTTTTCTGGGGAAAAAAATCCTGAGAGATATTGGTAGTCAGATGTCAGGAGGGATTTAAATAATTATTAACTAAAAACTTAGGAAATTCTATAAGTAATTAATATTAATGAAATATCTGCTCCCCCCAATTAATCATGGCAAGAGGAGAGAACTTAAGAAGTCAGAGAGGCACATACAACATGCTCAAAAATACCTGTTGACTGGAGGAAAAAAAATGTTGTAACAGTGTGTGGTGACAGATGTTAACTAGACTTTTTGTGGTGATCATTTTGCAATATACACAAATATGGAATCATTACGTTGTACACCTGAAACTAATGTAATGTTATACATCAATTATACCACAATAAAAAATTTTTAAAGCAAAAGAAAATGCTTGTTGACTTGAATTGCAAGGTTCTAGCTTGACATGCCCCTCTAACCAGAAGAAGAAAACAGCAGTAAGTAAAGGGGGTACATGACTTTGATGTTAAGATATATTATTAAGAAGCAATGGTAGCCACCCTTGTTCTTCTCAGTTTGCTTTGCATGGAACACTCATCCCTTTTAAAAGAGAAGGGGAGCAGAGGCAGTGAGCAAATATATATATTATACACATACACATAGCCCTTGCTTGAAACAAAATCAGTGTCTTTTATGTGGTAGCAGCTACCTTCTAAAATATTGTTTTATGGTTTTATTAACACAAATACAACATGCACACGAGCTGTCTATTCATTTTCTTCACTGAGCAGCCTGGCATTGGGATTGGTGACACTGATGGCCAACTGGGCTGCTCTTTCCACCATGGCTCTGCAGTTCTTGGAGGAGACATTGTGAGCAATCTCTGCACAATAAGATTTGTTGCACATCAGCCGCACTTTAAGCTCCTTGACGTTGTGGACCAGGAACTTCTGGAACCCACTGGGCAGCATGCGCTCTGTTTTCTTGTTGCTTCTGTAACGGATGTTGGGCATCAAGATCTGGCCCTTGAATCTTCTGTGCACCCTACTGTCAATGCCTCTGGGTTGCTGTCAGTTGACATATTGGTCTAACTGGTGCTGGATGAACTTCTCGGTCCTCTTTTTAACAATCTTGAGCTTCACAAGGGTTCTGAGGGTGGCTATGACACCGAATAGGAGATGGCTGCCACCTCTGCAGGCAGCGGCAAGGAAAAGCACAGTTACCATTTTTTAAAGAACCAACTAGGTGCCAGGCACTGAACTAAACACTTGATATGCCATTGATCCTCAGAACAACCCTACAAGGTGGGAATTATTGGTCTCGTGTATAAAATGAGAAAAATGAGACTCCGAGAGATGAGTGTCTTTGCCTAAGGTCACGGAACTAAGAAATGACAGAGCTGGGATTTCAACTCACATGTGTCTGACTTTGAAGCCCACTATATTATACTGCAATTCCCACAGTTAGTCTCACACCATCCCCTCTCCAGGTAGAAGCAGATTTTAATAACTCTATTTTATACACAGGGACATTAAGGCATGGGACAGAGAAGTATTATACTAGAATCTAAAATATTTTCCCTTCCACATAATCCAGGCTTCAAAGGGAGGAAATGAAATTAGAGAATTACCCTTCTTCACTGGGCTTCTCCTATAGAAAAATCTCCACCCAGGGATATCAGTCTTACTGACTTATGACCCTCCAGGAAGTGGGATGCAAGATGATCCAACTAGCAGTGGCAACATCATGTTGTGGCAGAGGTGAAAGTGGAACACAGACCTGAGCTGCACCTATTAAAAAACAGTAGTAGGCAGGCAGCAATCTGTGTTTTAACCCTGTCTCCATATACTTTACTTGTTTTTAACAAACTAATTCCACCTTGTATCGATGTCACCGTTATTTTGAAGCTGTGTAAAGTGCTTTACAGAAATTATGAGGCTTTGAAATACTTTTGAGCCTAGAATTTTAAAGTGCTTCCCCGATATTCTATGATGGGAAATATGCTTATTTACAAATGGATAAATAAAAAGTGAGAGGTTAAAGGATTTACCTCAAATCACAAAGGCACAGCTAGGAATAGAATCAGCCTCTTAAATCTCAATTCTGGGGCCAAATGACTTGACTGGTGCGTTTTTAATCTCTTAAGAATTGCAGAACATTTTGAGAATTCTGACCTCAGGAAGTCCCCAATTATTTACATAATGAATCATCATTATAAGCATCTAAAGCATTTTTCAGCTTTTTTTTTTTTTAAAAAAACAACCATTACGACCACCTTAAAACCTTATCTCATCTTAAGCCTGTGGATTTGGTTGGCTTTAACGAAGGTAATTAATCCTGAAATGAAGGCAGGTGGCTCCCATTATCCCACTTTGTTTAGAATAATCTAGATTATATATGGGCTCAAGAGGGCTGCTTTGAAAACCTTGTACTAACTAGCCTGCATGAATTAGGGATTGCTTTTGGAGTCAGGAGCCTTGGGCTTGAATCCTGACTCCAATCCTTAGTAGTCAAGTGTCCTTTAGCCTTAGTTTTCTGATCTGCACAATGGGGATAAAACCAATATCACACACAGTGTTGGGGTGAGAATCCAAGGACATAGGACATGGGAAATGTGGAAGCATTTTAGAAAACTGTGGAGTATAATACAAAAATCAAGTGGTAGTCTAGAAAGACCACTACTTTTTATGGCTATAACATGAGTGATTGGGAAAGGTCTCTGAAAGCTCAGTCTGAAATTTTAGTATTATAAGCATACAGAGAAAGTTGATTAGGAATAGTGTTCCTTACATGCACAACAAGGCCTTCCAAAGGCATGCCAAACATGCATATATAGTAGCAAAACAGACTAGAAGATGCTCTTAAATACCAACGATTGAATATAGATGCTGCTTACTATAGAAACAGACCCTGTATGAAATTCATGGGGGAATCATTTCCCTTCTCAGATCAGGGTAGTTCTGAACATCGGGCAGGAGCCTATACTCTCATGTTAGAGAAAGACAGTATGTAAAAGTGGGTAGTCCAGAAATGAAACAAAAGCATCCTGGACCTTCGGATGCCACCAAGAAAGAATCCAGACAGCATTTGAGAAAAGGGTGAGTTGCAGAGTAGAAAGAAAATTAGAAATTATTAATCTCCCATGCTTCTCTCTTAATGATTTCCCTTCCTCCTTACCCACCTTCCCCCAAATCAGTTGGTTTTCTCCCAGTTCTGCATTTCTGTCTGCATCTCTGAAGCTCCACTTCCTCTGGCCTCCAAAAACACTGGTGTTTTCTCACCTCAGTTCCTTTGCTTACACTGTTTTCTTGCCCAGAATTACCTTCTTATCACTCTTCCTGGTACTTCCCCCCAGATAAGAAAAATTCTGGAATATACTTTAACTCATCTCTGAACCCAAGTCTACCCCATTCTGCCAGGCTCCAATCACTTCTTATCTCCTTTGAACTCAGAGTTTCTCTTGTATTAAAATGAATATCATTTTCTCCTTGGGATTGCAATTATTTGTATACTTGGTCTTATTTCCTTTGCTTGGCTATAATTTCCTTCAGGTAAATTACAGTTATCAGCACAGTGCATGATACAGAATAGGTATTCAATAAATGATTTTAGATGAATGAATGATTATCATCACTTGCAATAATCAGGCCACCATCATCTCTCACCTGGATTTTTACAACAGCCTAATCTCCCTGCCTCCTATCTTGTTCTCCAATCTATCCTTCTTACTGTCGCAATATATATCTTAGAAAAATTTATTTCATTATGTTACTCTCCTATTCAAGAACCTTAAATAATGTCCTGCTGTACAGAATAGAATCCAAATCCCTCTGCCTTTCTCTAAAAGCTCTTTGATATCAATTGAATAGAGTCCCTGATGCTTCCAAGTCTGTGTATGTTGCTCCCACATCTAAATTCAATTGATGTCACCTCCATCAGGAAGCCTTCTCAAACTAATCCATTCTTTATTGCTCCTCTTTTATAATTCTATAGCATTATTCTCTGTACTACACATGCTGAAATATAATATCTTTCTTTGTATTGTTATGTACCTGTCTCCAGTATACATGTTTTGTTTCCCAAATAAGATTGTAAACTTCATATCTACCTTTGCTTTTTCCACACCAACTAGCAAAGAGTTGGGGACCTACTAGGACTTCAGCTCACGCTTTCAAACATTTATCAATTTCTTCTCTGATTATCTCTTCTCAGAGTCTGGCCTTCCATGTGTTTCCTCCACTGTCTGGAGCCATTTTAAGTGGCTTATTATTTACCTCATTTCCAAAAGACAGTTTACCTGGTAAGTATAGTTTTCTTTAAGAAAGTCCTCATCTCCCCTCAACATATTCAGAGCAAATCTTATAATACCTTAAGATGTCTTAGTCTACTGTCTTTGGAGATCTTTTAGTATCACTATACATATAAGACTGCTTTGTGGTTCTTGTTATTTCAAGTTATTAAGTGCATACTATGTGCAAAGAGCTTTAAAATAGAATCTTTGATGTAGAGGACAATATATTCTTCTTATTATATTAACATAAGAGAAATGTTCTCATGCTTCTCCTTAATAACTAGGTAACTATTAACCTTTCTTAATGGTTTTCCCAAGCACAGTATATTCCAAGGCTTACAAATAAAGACTTGGGTAATGAGAGAAGAGCTACTTGCATTCAGTCTGAGGACAACACATTAACAATATTCCTTCTCCTTTCAAGACCAGTCAGAGGATTTTCACCAACAAAGAGAAAATAGCCAAAGGAGAGGATAGAGAAGTTATTGAAAAAAATTATTCAGGATCAACATTTTAAAAAGAAAATGTTCCTTTAAAAAAAGTACACATTCTCTTGTTTCTCCCTTCTCTTCCGATACTTCAATTTCTACATCAGTATTTTTTCTCTGCCTATTTTCCCAAACAGAATTTATCCATATTTGTTTCTCTTCCATTATCTGATTCTATTAATTTTGTTTCATTGTTTTCAATTAGGGGCAGGGCAACAGTCCTCTAACCCTTAAGTTCTTGCTTTTCTATAATCACTGTCTTGAGCACAAGCCTCGCCAATACCTCAAACTCAAATTCTTCAAAACTGAACTCATAATCTTCCTCTAGCTACTACCTAAGCTTGCTCTTGTCCCTGTCTTCTCTATAATTCAAACAACTCCAGACTCATAAGTTCAGAGTTGTCTTCTACTCATCTCTCCCCCATCATCTACACCCAATCAGTTACAAACCAAATCCTGTTAGCATCTCTTCTATTTCTTCCCATACTGATTGCCTTAGGGCCTCAACATCTCTTGCCTAGACTTATGTCCCATCCTCTAGAGTCTTCCTATCTAACCCATCCTATATATTGATAGAGTTTTGTTAAATCTAAACCTAGTCATGTTACTCTCAATCAAAAATCTTCCACAATACTCCACTGTTTATGGAATAGAACACATATTCCTTCACCTGGCATTCAAATTCCTCTGCATTTTAGCTCCCACCTAGCTTCTGCAGCCTTTCCTCCTGATGTACCAAAAGTTCTTACCATATGAAGTCTTTGTGGGATTATCAGAGCATTGTCCTTTCCACCTCTTCCATGCTTATGCTTAGGATATTCCCTCTGCCTTTTGTCTCCTTTTTCATGTTAGCCTATCAAAGTCCTACTTAATCTTCAGACACAGTTCAGATCTAACCTCCTTCAAACAACCTTCCAAGATGGAGTGGCTTCCTTTATCTACTTAGCACAGTTCTTTGTCACTAGTAAGCCCTTAGAAAGGTTTTGTTGAATTGAACTCACATAAGAGCATGTAAACTTTGGGGAACTCATGGCCTGTAGGAGTAAGACATGCTGAAAATAGATTAAATAGGAAAACTGGGCAAGAGGTTGGTACCAAAGCAAGCAGCCAGAGCCTCCTCCTTTATATGCTTTAATGTCCAGCTAAATCTGTGTGTGTGTGTGTGTGTGTGTGTATACCTACCTACCAGGCTGTTCAGCTATTGGAGTATATATACTTGGATATGTTCCTGGGAGTAAATGTACCAGTGTGCATCTGTGGATATATGCCTGGCTATGCCTGTGGCCCTGTAAATTCCTTTTTCAAACCATTGTTGCAGGTTTCTGTTTTAAAATGATGCTCAGGTTAATTGTATTATGGAATAAGATAGGTACTTTTGGAAATCAGTTCTGGGCATATGGTTTATAAGCTTCTAGGGAGTTGCTAAGGGGGGCATCATATTTAAATGCAAGGAATTAGTAGCAGGATCAGCCCATAACACACCATTGGGCACATCAGGAAAAGGCACCATTCACTAAAGGTATTTTACTTCCATTTGTCAGGAAATTGTCATAATATACCAATTTTGTTAGCGCAAGGCACTTGACTGCCATCTGCAGGAACATTGCGAGAAGAAATATATATATCTATGATGGCTTACTTTGTGAAAGGTGTCCCCTTAGACATGGCAGCCTTGTAGAGTGTACAAACTGTACAACTTTATGTGGTGATCTTTCCCAGTTGCTATTCTAGAAAAGATAAAAGTTGTTTATCCTATTTAAGGGAAAAGTTGTTCCTTCTGATTGGAAACAAGACAGCTGTTAAGAGTTTCCTGTGTCTAAGTAGAGACTCCATGTTCTCTTTCCCGATCAAACCGTCTTCAAGATCCGTGTGCTGATCTGATCAGAGGCATTGGTAAAACAAGTTAAAGCTTTTCCTGTAATTAGTAGATAGCTATTTTGGATAAAATTTTGACTGCCAAAATTTTATAAAGTAGTTCAAGCTGCAATTTATTGAGTGGCAGACAGCATGTTAGGCCCTAAGGGCCTTACTTATCCTTATAGCCTTAATGGGATACACAAACTGATAATCTCAGTATATATGGCAATTGAGAGGCAGAAGTTTGTGTAGGGTGCTATGGGAGCCCAGAGGAAGGGCACCTAGCCCAGATGGGATACCAGTGAAGACTTGCTGGAGGAGACTGCTGAGCTGAGCTGAGTCAGCAGCACATTATTGGCTTCACTTAAGAGACACAAAAGCTAAGCCACGGAAAGATTAAGCAATTTACCTCATATTGCACAGCTATGTAGAGTGGAATTATGACTGGAAGCATTGTGAAATAACTCTCAATCTAAGAAAGAGTACAAACTATTGAACCCCTGGTTATACAGTACTATTTGGATTTTTTTGAGGAATTTTATTGGAAATACTATTTTATTTGAGAAAGTCCTGTACTTACATGCCTCACAGACACATGCATTATGATATTAGAAAAATGTAGGCACACCGAAATAACCTGAGCCTCAGCCTTCTAGGACAGTGAATTAACACCTATACCACAATGCTGGCAACCTTTAGTTCCTCATTTTGTGGTTGCTGCAGCTTGCTACAGGAAGATATATCGCATAAAAATGAGGCATCAGCTCAACTTCCTTGGACACCAACTTTAAGAGGCCTGAGTCATTCAAATCATTCCCCAAAGTCCTTCAAGCACCAAAGGCAGCAAACAGAAGTACCGCTAATTAAATGTGTAATTGGGGTTTATTATAACTAGCATATATTAGTTTAAAGTCTCCTTCACCACTGCATTGAATTGGTTTGTCTTGTTTTTATTTGAGCTTAATTGTCCTGTTTCGTATGTGTTTAATTTTGTAGGATACTTCATATCCTTCTTGGATGCAGGCAGAGTGCAAATTTTAAACAAATAATAACAATAGATTAAATTTATGTAGAATTGGCTCTTTTATGTGCTGCATGTACAATTTATAGTACACCAGGGCCCCTCACAAAACCAATGTGTACGGTACACTTATGCCCATTTTATAGGACTTGGAACAATTTTGCTAGTTTGCATTATTACAGAAGCCTACAGCTATACATTAGCTTTTAACTACATATGTTTAGCTATACCTATCATTTACTTGGTATAGCGTCCTTGGTCAAGAACACAATCCCCCATAAGAAAAACTTTCCTATAAGCGAAGGCAGTGTACGTTATGACAACCCACTTTATGAGGCCTGTTGTAACACATTCCTGGGGTGGGGGGGGAGGAACTCTCCAGAATGGCTATGTTTCCAGGAGACTATTAGGAATTTCTGGAATATTTTAGGCCAAATTTTAAACTCTGACTTGCTTCTTTTTCCTATTCAATGTGTTTCTACATCACCAGCACCCTTGCTAAGCAGCCAGGAATAAACAGAGTGCAAACTCGCTTTCCTCTTAGCTTCAAATAATTAGAAATGTACATCAGTTACAAACCCATTTTAGCATAGAAAAGGACTAATGAAATACTTCTTGTATTTATATTAAATATTAGGCTTTCATTTAAGATTTCATTGAGAAAATATTAAAAAGCTTCTACTGTTAAAAAGATTTTAAACATATTAGGTCAGCTGATCCCCAAAGGCCATTTTCGGGACATTCCACGGGTCTACAACACTGAAGATAAAAGATTTCACTGGATTGCCATCAACTTCTTACTTTTGCTGTAGAAAACTCTGTGATATGAGATAGAGAAAAATATCATAGAGAAAGCGGACCAGCCACTTACAAAAGTGCAAAGAAGGCCCAAAACAATAGAAAAAAGACACTAGATACAATCACTCTTTTCTTCCACTTTTAGCTTTAGTAGTTTAATTTGGAATTTGGCATACAAAGAAATTGAAAGTTTTTAATTATATGCCCCATCAACCAATCCTCTGCTTCAGCCATGTTATTTTACTAATCAACAACCCTCCAGTGGTTGTATGTCATCATTTGGATGATATACACAATTTTGTCAGTTGCCTTCAAAGTTTCAATAGGACTTTGCCTGTCCACCTTATTTTCCACATTATTTCAATCTGTACTCTAGATTCTATTAGAGTGGGCATTTTTTTTTTTCCAACTCCATATACTATACAAAAGCCTCACTCTTCGGTCTGTAGGCCTTGGTCTCACCTGCCCAATTCAGGGATAACCTCACTTCTACCTGATAATGTCACTGTTTAATAATTCTGATTTTCTCTGGGTTTGAGGAGAATATATTGGGAACAATATATCCCACTTACCTCAAACAACTTTATATTTTTTCCCTTAAATTTCTTATATCGAAGTGAATTTGCTATCAGGCAGTCCCTCATATCTGAATCTAATCCACCTCTGAAAACTTGTTGGATAGTGAATTTTGGATAGTGGGAAAATTTCTTCCATTATTCTACATTGGAAAAGTAATAATGCATTCCCATTTCATCTTAAAAACCCCAACCAATTTCCTCAAATATCAGTAAAATACTCTAAAATGCCCATGTAACAATCCTCCAAATATGTATCATATTGTAAAGCATTTTATATACCAATTACATAATTATTGAACACTTAATGAGCTAATTAGCAGATATGTTTATGTGTCGTTCACAATGATGCCTTATTATACTGGATACAAAATAAACCAAAAAAAAAAAAACCCAAACAAACAAACAAACAAACAAACAAAGCAAGCTTTCAAGTTGCCTGGGAATGTCTATGTTTGTTTTTCCACCATTAGAGATGAGGTGAAGAACTCAAAAAATTTAGTGCTGATGAGGGATGATAGAAAGGCAAAGTAAGGCTTTTCCAGGCATTTCTAGAAAGACAATTCACTAGTGAAAAGCGATATACTAAGAAAACCATCAAATGAGCCACCAAATGGGTGCTTTGATTCCACGTGAAGCCAAAAAAAAAAAAAAAAAAAAAAAAAAAAACACCCAACCAACCAACCAACCAACCAACCAAACAAACAAAAAACATCCTGGAGCCCTAGTCACCAAGTTGAGTAAATTAAAGCAAAAGAGACCAGGACAATGCCAAAATTATCATTTTAATTAATTAGTCTTAACAGTCAAGCAGAGTAAGGTGAGGGTGTGAGAAAGGGACAGCAATATCCAAATTCTGAGTAAGAGAAAAGTTATGTTCTACTCAAGCCTGGCAGGAGGGAAACTGTCACAGTAAGTATTAATTGAGGTTAGTGAGAAGGGCACAAATTTGTTAATTTTCTGAAATCAGTAATCTTGTTCTGTAGCCTCATTTACTTTTTGCTGTTTATGCTTAGCTGTGTTAATAAAGCTACATCACATTTTTCTTTTATACTGCAAGGGACATGCGCAGTGATGTGAATAAACCATGAAACAATATATTCAAGGAACATAATAAATGACACTTACTGAGGGAAAATTAACAATCAAGGTAAGCAGGGACTACGGTTAGAGGTGGGGTTCAGAGGATCGTGCTGTGATGCTGGAGCCGGCTTCACAGAGTGAAGAGTGAAGTGAGAGTGGGGGACTCAGTTGAAAGAGCCCGGGTTAATAAAAAACTTTCCTGGTTTCAAGTGTCTCTACTCATAGCCAAGGAGATTAACAATTTTGGTTTTGCTCAGCAGGTACCTTTCATTTCCTGTCTCAAGCTGCAAAATCCCAGAAGAGAACAGGTAGAGACATTCGCTGCAGGAGAAGGCAAATGAATGAACATCCAGGATTCTGGAAGTTCTTAGCTGAGCCCTGCAAGCAGTGCTTCCATCCCCCTCCTACTCCTGGGGGCAGAGGCAGGCTCCTTCCCCGTACCCACTGCCTCTTGTTTTAGAATTCTGCGAAGCTCTGGGTTGGAGCATCACGTTTACCTCTCAGAATCCCCCAGTAACATGTGCCTTGTCCTGTGCTAGGAGGAAAACAAGGGGGTGGGAGTCGCCGTCCTCAGGGTCTGAAATCTCTTTTACAATCTCTTTAAAGAAAAAGGCTTAAACAGCAAATGCCTGTAACGCTTTGGAAGATGAAAATCTCCAAGTGCTACAGATAAGGAAGAAGACTCTGATCTTAATACCACATTACACTTGCCTTTTAAATTACTAATTCAACCTTGGTTGGATTGTATACAGTTTATTAACTCTCTCAATTTTCTACCACATTTGGTTAATGAAAGCTGAATGAATATTCTATCTCCTTATAATTGCTGATAATGTCCTCAAACAAAAGTATTTCCCTTCTGGGTAGGAGGAACCTTAATGAGCATGGCTGGTAACTGTGTGTTAAAGAGACAAAACCAATACTACATTTTTGCATATGGCTAAAAGTGACCCAACAGAGTCTTAGAAATTTAAATTTAGATTTTTCTTTTGGGAATTTAACAGTGGGAAAAGGGTGAATTTTGCTCCGGGTCTCCTGCTTCAAGTCCAAATCACAAAAGCTAGCTGGACAAATGAAATCTGGATGTCTAAGAAAGTGCACTTAGTAAACGTGAGATCAAACTGCCAATTGTATATACGACAATGTATATTCTCATTGCTTTACATTGCAAATACATCTCTGAACAGTTAGGTTTCCAGCATAGGTTCATCAATCAGATCACACAGGCAGTCATTTGACTAGATGAACTTTAAGCTAAAAATTAACAATTGTTTCCTAAATACGATGTAGAAAAATGCACATGATTTGATAATTAAGTGGGGGAGGTAACAGGTAGGGGGGAGCCTGAGACACAACTGTACATTCCTTTAAAGTCTTAACTACTGTAGATTATAAGTGTATATAAGCATCTTTTCTGAGAAAATAAATGGAAAAAAACCAACAAAATATTCATTATCTCTTGATACTCAATCTTGAGTGATGGGGTGCTACGTAATTTTTATTTACTTTTTGGAAGCAGTTTTGATTTCCCACTTTCTCTGAAATTAAGATACATATCCTTTATTTTATTACATTAAATTTTTATTTAAGAAAAGGTATGCTGAGAGAACTATTTAAGTGATTGCCTCAGCAAAGCATCTAGTAAAACAAATCATCTGTTTTGGTAATTGGGTGTCTCATTTACCAGTTTGTTTTAAGGAAGTCTCGTCTCTGTGATTTTGCCCACCATGGACTCTTCAGTGCTAAGCACATAGGATATACACAGGTACTCAATTTAATTTTTAAATAAGTAAATGAATTAAAAACTTTGGAAAACATTAATTGAGTCTTAGTCTCTGCTTATAAATCTGACTTGCAAATTTTATGTATTTGTGAAAATCAAGCCCTTTATAACTCTAGAGAACAGACATTTAAGTGAGCACATGATTAGACAACCACCTTGAGAAACCTATTACTGAATTGGCTAAGGGTCCTTCTCTGCTAGGTAGGTGTGTGTCTAATTTGGAAGTTAATAGAGCGTCATTGCTTTAGAGTTTATCATCAACTTTTGAGTTTCTATAGTGCTAGAGGGGAATATGAGGCAGCTAATCCCCCAAATCATTTCTGTTTGGTTTAGAAATGCGGCATATGATTTTTCCCCAGAAGGTTTGCTTTCCTAATTTTGTTTTCTATGGGCAGGGTTTGCCTTTCCGGAGTGCACAGCCTGACTGACTGATGGGGAAGGTAACCAGAAATGGGCTGGAGTTGGGGCAGAGGGAAATCAGCCTGGGATTAAACATTTACTACCCTTCAGCCTCAGGTTCTGAATTTAAGGTTCATTGGCATGGTTCTAGAAAGATATTACCTTTTCTTTGTATTACACTTCCTAGGAAGTCTTTAGTATGGGGTAGGTGTAGAGAGCTTAAAAGACAGGCTTTCCTCTCCCCTCCTTTTTTTTTTTTTTTTTTTAAATCGCTTTAGGGGAATAAAATTTAAAGATGTTGGTGAGATTCTGGCCAACTTGCCTTAGGTTAGGAGAATTTCTTTCCCTCTTACCATTTTTTTCTGGTTTTGTTTTCCTCGTGGATGTGGATAAAGTAGATTGATTTTAGTGAAACTGAAAGCATCTCTTATGATGGAAGGACTTTTCTTTTAAAAAAATGTCTGGGGAGAAAGATCTCTTGCTTTTGGTGGGGTTGTGGGAGCATATCTCCTTAGGTTTGGAGGAATTCCATTTAGAAAAAAATTAAGTTTTGTGGGGCAAAACTATAAGGGCCACTGGTTTTAGTGAGATTGGGGGCCCTCCTGATGGGGTGGGGGTATTTCCTTTCTTTCATTTTCTTTAAAATAAATAATTAACTTGGAAGAAATAAGATTGAGAGCATCTTTCTGTAAAAGAATTTCTTTTTCCTTTATTTCATCAAAAAAATACTTGAAAGCTGGAAGATAAATAAAGCCTCTGGGTTTGGGTGAGATTGGGTGCATCTCCCCTTGAAGAAGCCTTAGGAAGAGATTTTGGGGGGGATTTTTTTCTCCTTTTTGTGGGAGGTAGAGTAGGTTGAACATCAGGAATAATATGCATTATCATCAATAAAGTATTGGTGCACTTTCCCTGAGAAGAATGTCTTTCTTTTAAAAATTGTCCCTTAGTTTATTTTCTTCTGCCTTTCATTCCCTCCTTCCCTTCCTCTCTACCCACTTCCTTTCCTCCCCCTCTCTCCCTCCCCTTCCAATTCCTTTCCCTCACCCCTTTGCTCTCTCCCTTCTTTTTTTTTTGTTTGGAGAAAGATGTTCAGGGACTTTGGTGAGTTTGGGGCATCTTCATTCCCTAAAAAGGAGGTTTCTCTTTGAAAATATACTTTTCATTGTTTCCCTTCTTTCTCCCTAATCCTAAATGTATTTTCTTGTTTTGAGAATGAAGGGGCTCTGTTGAGGTTGGGGACATCTTGGTTTTGTTTCTGTTTCTCTCTCTATTTATGCTTCCAATTTTTAAATTTCCTATATTAAGAATCAAGCTTTGGGTTTTGAATAAATTCAGATCATCTCCCACTAGAAGGATTTCCTTTTATTTTTTCTTCTTTAAAGAATTTACATTTGTTTTTGCTGTATCTTGACAGAAAAGTTCATGTGTCTGTGAGGCCGGAGCACTTCTCTTTAAGAGGATTTTGTTTTCATTTCATTGATATTATCCCCTCCACCAACACACATGCCTTTCCATTATTGATTTTCTTTTAAACCTTAAAAAAATGTATTTTGAGAATAAGGTTCATGTGCTTTGGTGAGGATGGGGCATCTCCCCTTGGCAGGGGAGGGATTTATTTCTTTTGTTTCTCTTTTTCTCCTTTTCTGGGAATTAAAAATTCAGGATGTTTGGTAAGATCAGGGACCCTGTCCTTTAACATTTCTTTCTTTTTGTTAAAACATTTGTGTGTTTCTGGGATGGAAAGATTGGTAAGTTTCATGGACTTTGATGATTTTGAAAGTATCTGCCTGTACAAAGACTTCCTTTTTGTTTGTTTTTCCCAAAGAGAAAAAATTGGGGGGTGAATAAAAGTTATTTTCCTTGGTGAGGTTAAGAGGCTCTTAAGAGGATCTCTCTGTCTTTTGGTTCCTTTTTAAAAATTTCTTTTTTCCTTATGCATTCATTTATTCCTTTGTTTATTTTTGGGAAGAGAGTAGGTTCATTATCTTGCAGTTGGAGGAGTGATCTCTTTCTTTTACTTATTTTTAAAAATTCGGATATTATTCATATACCACAAAATTCACCATTTTCATGTGTACAAAGTCAGTGGTTTTTAGCATGTTCGCAGGGTTGTGCAACCATCACCACTATCTAGTTTCAGAACATTTTTATCATCTTTCAAAGAAATCCTTTACCCTTTAGCCATCACCCACACTTCCCCCATCCTCTTCCCCCAAGCCCCAGGCTACCACTAATCTACTTTCAGTCTCTAAGGATTTGCCTATTCTGGACATTTCATGTAATTGGAAGAAATAACGTTAGGGAGATTTGGTGAGACTCCCCTTTGAGAGATTTATTTTTGCCCCCATAATTTTTGTAAGAGATTGGGCATGAGCAGTGGGGTGCAAATAAAGTTGATAAATTTCATGAATTTTTTAAGGTTAGAAATACTGTTTACCTTGAGGTGATTTTTCTCTTTTCCTCTTTAATTTTTCTCTTGGGGACATAAGTTCCATGGGTTTTGATGAGGGTGAGGAACATCTCCCTTTAGAATTTCTTTCCTTTTTTCTTAAAATAATTTTAAGGGGAGGCATAAGTTTCCTTATCTGGGGTCACTGTTCCTTTCTTTTTTTTAATTTGTAAATTTGTTTTTCTATTTTGAGAATAAGGTTTATTTGCTTTGGTGAGGGTGGGGCATCTCCCTTTAGGAATGGATGCTTTCTTTTTTTAATTCTTAAAACTATTTTTTTCCACTGAGGGAATTACAGTCAGCAGTCTTTGGAAAGGTTGGGCACCCTATCCCTAGCAGAATTTCTATTTATTTTCTTTCCAAAAAAAGGTCTTCTTTGGGAGTAATAGGTTCAGGGTCTTGCGCCTCTGCCTTGTATCCTTCCTTCTCAGACTCCTGTTCTAGGATGGCCCCCGCTGGGAGCATCAGACTAGGAACAGCAATTGCTGCTTTGAAAAAAATCCAGGCTGAGGGAATGTCAGCTTAAAGATTGTTCTTAAACAAATGAGGATCCTGTGTGTCACAGAAAGCCCTATGTTCGATTTTTTTTTTAAATCCACATTAGATAAATTAATAGTTATATCCTATTAGGTGTGAAGTTTTATTTTTGCCTTCTCCCACCCTGCTGCCTTTGTCAGGGGAATGAGAGTTAATAACGCAAAGGAAAGCATTCTGCAAACTGTAAAGCGCCATACTAGCAGAAGGGATTATATAATCCTTATTATAATATCCCTGACTGGTTTCCTGGTCTCTATGGATTTTCCCCTTTTCCTTGGAACCACTTCGGACAATGGATCAGCCTTTCATTTTGGGCTGCAGATGTGCAGAAGCCCCAGTCAGAGATTTTAATATATACGTAAGAATTGTATTCTCAGAAAAGAAAGATGACTGACCAAATATCTCATTATCTTTTCTAGAACAAACTGCTGCAAATGCTCAGGATCTCTCAGAATATACCAAACAAATCAGATGGTTTCATCAAAACCTGGCAAGGAGGGGGGAAAGAACCCAAGAGGAAAGAAAGTAATTTTATCCTGAACTTCAACAGGTTAAACATTTGATTCTACAATCCCAAAACTGTTTATAGTCACCACAGATATTCTGTTCACTTAGGAAAAAAATTTATTACCCCTGAAACCAACAACATCATCATTAGTCTGCTGCTGCTGGGACTGCAGGGGATAAGGACACTTTCCAAACCATTTTTTCATTGTTGGTAATTTGCTTCTTAATTATGGTTCTAACATTCATTCTGAAAAGGGAAAGATGGACTGCATTTCCTTAAGGGCTATATAGTCCAGGGCATTTAAATAAGCATTTACTTCTCACTCTGAAATCAATGAGAATGCATTTTTATTCATTCACAGCAGCAGTCTCTACGTCGTCCTCATTGCTGGAAATGGAACTGATAGGTTTCAAGCTTCAGTGGATGTTTACTGAGCAAAAACAGGGAGGGCTGAATTGTACTAGGCACTGAGAGGGAGAGACAGTATCTACCTGTCTCTTCTTTCTTGAGAAGCTCAGAAATAAGTGAAACGATAAAGTATTCGGGCAAGAATGACCAGATACCATATAAACAAATGCTTGCTGCTTTGCAAGAAAGTGTGTGCAAAAAATACCAGAAAACTTCTTTGTTATGGTTTGGGGTGTAATGGTCAATGGCAATTGATCTCTTATCACACACCCCCATCCCAGAAATAAAGGCCACAGAAGTGTATTTCTTTTCAGATTTTTCATCAATCACCTGTATGGTGTGATTATAATTTTGTAGCTAGTCAAACCCAACTAATAAAAACACAAACTATCTTTCTTCAACCATAGATGAGGGGAGGGAAACAAATATAGTATACTTCATGTAAGCCCCACTCCCCCCAAGCAAGTCATAGCATTGTTAAAGAACCAATTCACACATCCTTACTTACACTTGCTGCCACCAGGTGGGAGACCATGGCTCATTTTCTGGAAATCAAAACATTTTAGAAAGGAAGGAAATAGACAAGTTTGGTTCACAAGACTGTGTTATCCTGGTATCTGTTTGGAAAGACAATATGAGCCCCCTTTTCTCAGTCTCTACTCTCATGACTGGCATCGATTTGCAAGCAACAGGTTCAGAAACCTGAAAAGAGAGCAGACTACACACTGGAAGATGTTGATTTTTTTTTTTTCCACTGCAAAACCAGTCAGCAAAAATTATCTGGGAGAAACCTGCAGTCACATTCAAACACTTCGTTTTACTCATTTCATCCTTTGACTTATCAGGCTAGTTTCATGCTTCTGGTACTGACTGTGCCTTGCGACGGAGGATTTCATTGTATGATAAGGATCGTTGAGATTGTGTGTATGTGTGTGTGTGTGTGTGTGTTTCCCCAAGTTTGCCTCAAGGAGGCAGTGTCTGAGAACAACACCTCCCCAGCTAAGATGGCAACCTGTTTGCCTTGAATGTTAAGATGCAAGTCAGCTGGCTGTGGGTGCTGTTTGCCTGAGGAGTCTGCAGCAGAGAACGGTCCTATCACTGAAGATCAGATGTTCCCAACGACACCAGAGAGCAATTGCAAAGCAACACCTAGGGTGTTGAAGAGGGGTTTGGCTCCCAGCAACGTGAGCATTTACCCAGATCCTTTGCATCCTTCGAAATCATCTAGAGCCACTGATGGGTTCATCTGCATGGCCTTCTTAGTGGATGGTCAGGATCCTTAAACCAATTCTAAAAGATAAATGGCTGAACAAATGACTAACTTTACCAAGGGCAAAGTCAAACCTTGGGGGGTCCTGGTCCCCTGCCAGGGCTGACAAATGCCTATGGATCAGCTGGCCAGCACATCTGAGAGGGCACTCTGTAGAGGAAGCTAACCTGATTACCCTTACCTTGATCCTCCTCATCTGTCTGGCAATAGACATTTTCCTGTCAAGCTTGTGGGACATGCTTTCCCACTGTCACAGTTCTCATCTCCGGAGCTCCTGGCCTCCAGTCAGTCTTCCAGGGACCAAAGAGGCCATATATTTGCCGGACATCCTGGTAATTAAGTCCCCAGGTGTCAGTTTCTGAGCCATGTTCCCAAAATCTCACTTAAGAAGGCCATAGCTCAGGTGGTCCCTGCTGGTCTCCCTCCCACCGGCTTCATTACAAACTCTTCCAAAAAGACCAGAGCACACAGCGTCTAGCTGCACAGCCCTTTCCTGAGATCACTGCAGGGAAGGGCTGCTGCAGGGAGGGGGAGATCCACCCCCTGGTGAGAGCCCGGTTGTTGGAAAACAACAACAACTTGTCTCAGTCTCCTACAGTCCTATTTTATTTATTTTTAAACCTCTGCACTTTTTTCCCCCGTGAAACTTTTTGCGTTAGGCTTCTTCTTATTCAGTCGTTTATCATTGCAGTTATTTTGCAAACTCAAGCCTCCCTACTCATAACTCAGGAAGCAACCAGCGCTTCCATTTCCATTTCGCGATGCCAAGTTCTGCCCCCTTCCCCTACATTCTACAAGTGTGCGGTCCGCAGCAGAAGGATTCCAGAGCCCTGTCCCTACGCCCTGCTAGGCAGCAGGATGGACGGGTATTGGTGTGGTGTGTTGTTTGTTTGCTTCTGTGTTTTGTTTCGTGTTTTTTTTTTTTTTTTTTTTCCTGCAGGGGAAGCTAAATCAAGGTGTATCTATGCATTATCATTGTATTCACAGTCTCGTGGAACGAAGTTTATAGGGGAAAAGGATGAGTAGGGGGAGTACAGAGAAAGCAAGAAAGACAGACTCCCGCTGAAGCGCCAGTGGGATTTCAGGGGGTCCAAGGCAAACACAGAAAACCTCCCTCCTCCCCCCTCCCTCCTCCCCCCTCCCCTCTCCCCCGGGCGGGTGCGCGAGGATCCTCCACGCGTCTTCTCCAGGCAAAGCGCAACGCTTAGGAAGGCATCTCTGAAGACTGGAAGAGATGAGGATTCCCATTCACACGCTCTCAAATACCAACTCCTATTTTGGTGTCTCTAAACCGGGACTCCTGTACCATTCCAAGTAGCCCCGGTGCGGGATGCCAGTCTCCCGCTCGTAACGCGGCCCATCATCATATCACAGTGTTTGCACCTACCTGCCGGGAAATCCTGCAGACCCATGGAATGGTGGCTTCGACACACGCATGCTCTCCCCCTCCTCCCCAGCGAACCCTGCCCTTCCCCTGCAGTGCGCGTGGGCGCCGCCCAGCCCCTCATCCCCACCCGGAGTACCAGCTCCCAGCAGCCGACAGAGGCGCCGCGCCGGGCACCTCCTTGGAGAGCCGCCAGTTGCGTCCCCGCTGATGACCCCCTCCCCAGTGTCAGGGAGGGGGCCAAGCTGACGGCTGCGGCTCCGCAGCTTGGGCCTCTGCGGCAGTGACCGCGGCTAAGAGGTGTGTCCCACCCACCCCCATCCCCACCACTCAGTCCCATCCCCGTGTACCCAGGGCCAGCCCCAAATACTTCTCTAGGTCTCTTGCGCTCCCCGGGGACGTCTTCCTCCTCTTTTTCAAGATATAAGCGCTCACTGCACTGCCACTTCTCCCCATGGGGAAGACTGCTCCGACTCCCAACCCGTGCAGTCACCCTGTTTCTAGCCCCAACAGCCCACTCTCGCTTCCACATGTTGCTTCCCGCCTCCCAACCATTTCCCACTCCCCCGGGCTCCTCCAGCCCCGCATCTCTCCGCGCATCTTTGCCAGTCGGTGGCAGCCACATGGGATGCTTAGGATACCTAGAGTCCCAGGAGCTCGATAGCCATCCGGCCTCGTTTTGCTTCTTTCCCCCCGCACGCCCCAGTGGGTCTTTTTCTTACCTTTATACTGGAGAACAGCAGTGGTGTTCGGGGCGATGATGAGGTCTTTAGACCCCTCTCGGGAGCGACCACCGGACACTGCAGTAGACGTGGTGCTGGGCTCGGCTCCGTACGGGACTTTGGAGCCGGCTCAGGGCAGGACTCTATGGCTGGTTCTGGGGCTGGTTCTGGGGCCGGCTCGGGGGCCGGTTCTGTGGCTGGTACTGGGGTCGGCTCAGAGGCCGGTTCTGTGGCTGGTTCTGGGGCTGGTTCTGGGGCTGGTTCCGGAGCCGGCTCGGGGGCCGGTTCCGTGGCTGGTTCTGAGACCGGTTCTTTGTCGAGTTCTGTGGCTGGTTCTGGAGCCGGCTCTGGGGCCGGTTCTGTACCTGGTTCTGCGACCGTTTCTGTGTCTTCTGTGGCTGGTTCTGGGGTCGCCCTCGGACAGGGTTCTGGAGCGAACCGCGGTGCCGGTTCTGGCGAAGGCGCGTGGAGCAGCGCAGGAGCCCGCGGCGGCGGCGGCGGCGGCGGCGGCCACGGCGGCGGCGGCTCCGGAGACTCCGCGGGCTGCTCTCCATCCTGAGGCGGGGCAGTGCCCTGGGCCGCGGCAGCTCCGCGGTCCATGGCCGCACACCGCCTCAGGTCTGGGCAGCTCGCGCCCCTGAGCTTGGAGGGCTAAAGTAGCCTCGGGCGCCCCGCCCACTCCTGTTCGACGACCCCTTGCAGGGTGCCAAACTTTCCCCCGCCCCGCTCCATGGCTGGCTCCGCTCTGAGGTCTAACCCAGGGGCGCTCGGCGTCTCCCAGCGCTGGAACACGCCCCTCGGTGAGCGCACACCTCTTCGTAAGCAGCCACGGGCCCGATGGGCGGGAAGCAGAGGGGCTTGCGAACGCGGACTGGACAGAGCGCTTGATGACCTCCTAGCGACGTGCGGGAAGGGGGGGGGGAGACAAAAAAGGGGAGGGGGGAGTGGAGCGGCGGGGGGGGGGACTGTTGGAGCCCAGCCGTTTAACCCTTTGGTGACGTGAATGCAAAAAAAAAAAAAAAAAAAAAAAAAAGCCAGAGGAGAACTTGAGGGTCTTTGCAACCCCCAACCACTCAGCTGTGAGCTGCGGCTCCTAACAGCTTGCATCCTGTGTCTGCTCTCTCACCTCAGCAGCAGGTGAGCCTAGCCTCGGACCAACCTCCTGCCCCCCCATCTCCAAGCCTCTGTGGGCAAGTAATCCTCTTTTCTAACCCGGGGAAAGAAATTAAACGGCACGGGGTCGGGGTAGGTGTGTGCGCGCGCGCGCGCCTGTGCGTGTGTGTGTGTGTGTGTGTGTGTGTGTGTGTGTGTTCAGTCCTTTGGATTGAGGTACAATTTGCCCCCCGCCTCAGTTTTTGCATTTTTGAGTTTCGCCAGATCTGAGGGGTTTGCCGTTGGGTACTGGGCTTGGGGTGCTTTGGGGAAGGTGTGTAATGAGAAAGGGCTGGAGCCCTGGCTTTCCGCAGCCTGCAGATGTAGCCCCGAGAGCAAGGCAAGAGTTCCCCGGGAAGCGGCGGCTAGGCTGCGCGCTCCGGAGAGAAGGCTGCCCTGGTCTCCGCGGCGATTCGGGAGTCTGCCTGGCTCGCCCTGGCCATGGGAGACTGCCTTTTGCTCTTAGCTGGACTTCCCAGGCATCAACGGGACTTTTTACTGAACTTGTTAATGTGTGTGTGTGTGTGTGTGTGTATCTTGGGCTGGGGGAAATTCACTGCATCACCCACACCTTTTTCACCTCCTGATACCTCAATAGCACTCTGACGTTAGGGATGGAAGATTCTCTTGAGAAGAGTACAGCCGGTCCCTGCCGCAGCACCCTTCCCACCTCATCGGGAGACTTTAGAAGATCTCTCGACTGTTAGTCACGTACACATATATACAAACCATCATCTCAGTCAGACCTAGACTTCAGACGCCAATATACTGCAAAATTGCAATTAAAAATTGAGAAGACCACCCGTTAAGCCACTGCTGTGTGGGGGATGGGGAAAGTATCTATAAACCTAATTTGAAATATGACAAGTGAATTTATCTCTGACACACATAATACTGCAGTTGTGGATGGCAGCCCTCCTTCTGCAGCCCCTCCTCTAACCCTCTCTTCCCAGACCATATCCTCCACTAATCCCTCTTCTTTTGCCAAATGACACTGACCCACCCAGAATTTTCTAGAACCTGCTGCATTTTTCTGTTCCCTACACCACGTCCCAGCAGTAAATAATACAGCAGAAGACAATCTTACCTAGCACCCCCCCACCTCCAAAGACCAGAATCTGATGAGATCTGCATTTCCCAGATCCTCACTGCTGCATCATAGCCTAAGCCCACCCTTCTGGAGAAGGGTTACACTCCTTGGCAGTTACTAAGCTAGTGTCAGGACCATCCCTAACCTCTGGGGCTGGGGAAACCCAGGGGAGGTGAGCCCTGCCTATCAAGTCTCTCACTGATGGCAGGCCTCCTTCCAGTAAATCCACACAAAGGGTCCATCTTTTTCACCCTCCTTGGGCTTTTTCTCCTCTCTTCCATCCCATATGTAAGCAGCCAAGCTGCTTTTAACCCTGAGTTCAGGACTGAAAAACATGCAGATGTCAGATCTGACCAGCCAGTATGCCTATGCTTGGAGCTCACTTCTCAGGCTTTCAGACTTTGTGAAATCTGTTTTTAGAAGGGGCCAATATCTCATATTTAAATCTTATTTTCACCGAACGCTGGCATATAATTAGAAGGGCTGAAGTTGGAGGAGTCCCTGATCAGGATGGCTTCTTGGGTTAGAGAGCAACAGGGTGGGGTTTGGCATAGATCGGGTGTCATCAAGCAGGACACCACCAGGGGACAAGTTGGAGCTATTGCTTTATGTATGTTCATTGATACTCTTGTCTATAATTCTATACTTAATTACAAGGAGTCCAAAATTTATGATGTAAACTCTTGCTGCAAAGTCAGTTTGAGGGTGAATGCTAAAATAGTTGTTTGTGCATTGGTTTTGGCTCCATTAGGGTGGGTTATATACTGCCTGGATTTAATTATGATTAATTTAATTTTTAAGACATTTCTCAGTACATCACAAGCTGCCTCATTGCTTTGTGTTATACTAAGGTTTTGTTTTGTTTTTTAGTCTCTCCTCAGCCCAACATTGAGTACAATGGGACCACTGTGGGGGTGTGGGGGGGAAGTTCAGAGTTCATTAGTGCCTGACTTGGGGAGACACTGGTGCTATGTCTTATCTATTCCTTCCTCTCCCCCATAGTCTGCTAGTCTCTTAACAGAGAAAGCTTTACTGAGATGCTTGTGTGTTTTCCTCAAAACCTGACCCAGGGCTGAGGTTGTAGTAAGGATTCAGGAGATGTCTGTTAAGTGGATGATTCATTGCAGGTTACCAGTTAGGGTGTCTTTTTCCCCCCTGCATTGCTTTTTAGCAGTATTTGATATTTCAAATGATTGATGATCTCTTAAGAGGCTCTTTTCTAATTGAACAATACTGATATAAAGGCCAAGAGCTGCATAAGAATAAGAACAAGGACCATTTCCACAGAGGTTTGAGTGGACATGGATCTGGATGTCCCAGGGCAGACATGGTCCCTAATGCTGGACTTTAGAGCATATTATATAAGTTACCCAATTGGGCTAGATGAAGCCTCACATTTATCCTGATTCCACCCAAAATAAACTCATCCAAGCCAGCACAGAGATCCTTTAATTTCAGGCATACTAGGAATTCTGGAGAGGTAAAGAAGAGAAAACTTGAGAAATGTGGCAAAATTAAAGCTTTTATTTCTCCTTTTTTTTCAATTTTCATTATTGAATGAGAGAGTGACACTGTAGAGCTAGAGTAGAGGCCCTTTTTTTCCTTGACCAACAACTTCAGTTTCCCTCCCCCTCCCCTTTAGAGCAATTTAGGAAAGAAATAGGTGCCTCTCCTGAGTCTTAGCAGCTGCCAACCTCCCCCATTCCTGCCACCTCGGCAATGTGCAAAGCCAAAATAGCAACCTTTATAATATTCTACCAAATAAAATAAAGAGACAGGATGAAGATCAGCATTTGCAAAGAAGGTAGAGGATTCTGACAATTAATTTAGATGGGATTAACATGCAAACCTGTTATCCTTTGCTTGCTCTAGGCTCCTATGATTTAATTGATACAGGACTGGGAGTTAAAAAGTTAATACCTTGCATTCATATAATGCCTTTTGATTTTTAAAGCACTTTCACATATATTATCTCACTTCAGCCTCATAACAAATGTGTGAGGCAAAGCAAGTCCATCCCACACTCCCACCCCCTAACTTTTTACAGAGAGAAAACACAAGTCCAGTGAGATTAAGTGATATGTCTTAGGTCACAGAGATAATTAATGGTGGAACGGACATTTAGAACTTGTATCACTCAACTCCCAGCCGAGAGAGACACCAGAGCTAGTGCTGAGTTGGGGGTTGCAAGACAGGGGCTGTGTAAATCCTCTCTATTGCAAAGTGGGAAGTCTGCCTTAACACCCTTTTATTTCTCAAGCCTGTAAGAGGAGCAGTGATTCTTACATTTTTACCTCGAGGTTTCTCAGTTCTCATTCTCTCTCTCTCTCTCTCTCTCTCTGGATGGTAGTTAATGATCTGTAACCAAGTTCACTATAGGAGGTCCCTGTTTAAAGGAACCTTTTTGAATATGTATGTGATATAATAATCCACCCCTGGTGTACTCATTTTATTGGTTTTGTTTTTTATATTTTCTTGAAATGAAGCTCTCCACAGTTAAGATGTATTTACTGCCCGTCTGAGGTATATGCAGCCCTTTTAGGTGCCATGGGGAAGGAGAAGAGGGGGCAGAAATATTATACATAATCCCTTCCCTCAAGAGTTATTAGAACTTGGTGGTTGAGATAAACCAAATACAGGTGAAAAACAATCCAAATACAGATGTTAGTTTATGAGCATGACACCACACTGTACTTGTGTGTGTGTATGTGGGGAGGATCATTGGGAAAAAGTGTAACAATGTGAAAAGAAATTGAAAAGGAAGTCAGGAAATCTGGCTTGAGATTAAGTTGCTACCACTAAACTCACAGACCTTATACAAATCACTTAGTATCTTTGGGCCTTAAGTTTTCTCATCTGAAAAATTGGTGTGTGTGTGGGGGGAGGTAAAGTTGAACTTGATCAGCGAGCTTTAAAGTCTGCTTTAGCACAAAGTATCAGTGATACTGTGAGTGAATCAGGGAAAGCTTCTTAGAAGGGGGTATATCTTGAAGTGAGTCTTAAATGATGCAGTTAATGTGGATCTGCAAAAAGGAAGTGAAAAGACATTACAGGCAAGGAGAGGAGCAAGAATTGCAACCTGGTAGTGAGAATATGCCAGGCTGGTTGAGGTAGACAGATTATACCAAGGATTGATGAGAGATAAGGTAAGAGCAGAGTAAGCGGTAAGAAGAATGGGGAGATGTAAAAGGCTTTGAATGCCAGACTTAAGGGTTTGAAGATTTGATTTTAAAGGTAATTGAGAGCCAATGAAGATTGAGTATAGGGGTGACATGGTAGAACCAACCAGTGAGAAAAATTATCCTTGATGGCATACTTTGTTCTAGAATCATCTACAAATCTACGTTGTCCCCCTTGAGCTGGGATCCAGTTAATTCAGGGTCATTTGTGAAATCATGATTCTTTCTTGATTTTTACTGCAACCTCTAGTTTTGGGTCTGCATTGCCAAGGCTGCTGGCCCGACCTGCTTAACCACCTGCCTATACATTTGGATTCAGTCCATAATGGGTCATTTGGCTTCCATGGACTCAACATGCTAATGGAATTCCTAATTTGAAATTCTAACTGATGATGAATGAACAGTGGAATGGAGGAGATGAGAGAAAGTTCTTAGGCAGGCTGGAGTGGGATGGTTGTAGACCTGAAAGCAGATTAAGAGATTGAGGACAATTTGAGGGAGGATAAGAAAATGGATCTTTGCAGAATCTTTGACTTACTATGGCTTAGATATGGGGGAAATTGATTAGAAACAGTCATCCAGTTCTGAACTGCCAAGGATCTAAACTGAGCTCAGATTAATAAGAGAAAACAGATTGCTTTAAGGCCACAGAGAAAGAAGTGATAGAATGTGGTGTGACAGGTCACAGGTGTGTGGGAGGGGTAAGGGTGGGGGTAGGAGAGTGTGTAGAGCTGATAGGATTCCTGATGTGATGGCGTTTAGAAAGACTGAAAAAAATTCTGTCTTAGCACCCTCATGGTGTGATGTCAATAATGGAAGCAGGCAGACAACTGCAATACTCATTCTCAATATTTGAACGTGTGTGTGTGTGTGTGTGTGTGTCCTTATTCAGAAGCACAAAAGGATTATTTTAGTAAGAATTGTCCCTGCACAAAATTATTTTACTACCTCACTAGTCTCCACAGCACTTCTTTCTGGCACTAACCCCAGGTTAGTGGTAGGGGTAGGAAACAGGGGAATGATGGATGAGGAAGAAACAGGTAAGGAAAGGAAATTAAAAAAAAAAAAAGAGGTTGACAGACAGAACTGCTGTGATGAAAAGAGGGGGAGGAAGGTAACTTTCCTTTCCCCCAAAGAATCACCTACTGTGTTCTAAGATACCCCTTTCTCTTCCCCTGTTTCTCCTCTCTTACTGAGATTTAGCTCTAAACGTACAATTCATTGGCTCTGTGATAAGAGGGAATTTCAAGGAAGAGTCTTTACACAATTGAAGTGACTTGGAAGGACAAGTGTCATATAACTCACTTGTCTTGTATGGAGATTAAAGCATTAAATAGTCCTTTCCAGGACCTCTCTGTCATCAATCACCTTTAGTTTTAAGTCCCTATCCTCTAGTTGTAATCTTTGGGGTCACTGCCATTTCTGATAGGTCTTATTCCCTTTAACCACACTCCATATGCCAGAATGAAGCTGACTTCCCTCTCCTTTTTCTCTCTCAGCTTCACAGGTCTCTGCAATAACAAGGCCCTTTCCCAACTGGGCTTCAGAGCCTTAACTTGACCCTAGGAACAAGACTGCAGTGGCCTGACCATTGTTTCTACCCAAGGTTTCTTGGGATTGTTTCATTCATTTATTCCACAAGTAATTATTGAACATCTACTATGTGCTAGGCCCTTGTTTGAAAGCTGGGAATTCACCAGTAAATAAGACAGACACCATCTCTACTCAAATAGTACTTATGGGTAGGAGTTGGGAGAAATACAGACATTAAACAGACAAATGAATACATAAACAAAATAATGTTTTATTTTGATAAATGATAAATGTGATGAAGTAGGCAAAACAGGATGATGTGATAGGAACTGCCTAGAGGACTACTTTGGTCAATATGTTTAATCCTATAACATATCCAAAATAATTTGCAATTACTTCATCAACACTACTATCAACAAACCTACTGAAGTTCAATATTTTTTTCCCTACCAACTTCTGTTTTGGAAAGTTTTCAATCTTACAGAAAAGTTGCAAGAATAATACAATGAACACATATATTCTTCATTAATATTAACCAACTTAACATTTTGCCACATTTGCTTGATATCTATAACTCTTCTTCTCTCTCTCTTTCTCTCTCTCTCTCTCTGGCTGAACCATTTGAAAGTTAGTTGCAGACATCATGACACTCTACCCATAAGCACTTTAGCATCTCTCTCATAAGAACAAGAACATTCTTGTATATACACAATATAATTATCACACTCAGGAGGCTTAACAATGATACATTAATATTATCTAATATACAACATGTATTAAAATTTCTCCAGTTGTCCCAATAATGCTCTGTATAACTTTTTAAAAATATAGAGGGTTAAATCATAGATTGCATTTAGTTGTTCTTGTCTCTTTAGTCTCCTTTAATCTAGAATATTCCCCAGCTTCTATTTGTTTTTCTTGACATTGACATTTTTAAAGTGTACAGGTAAGTTACTTTCAGAACTGTCCCCCAATTTGGGTTTGTCTGATTGTGGAAAATATCTCCAAAGAGGCAGCTTTCAGCTGAGTCCTGAACGAAAAGAAGGATTCAACCATGTGAAGATCTGCGGAGAGTGATTACAGGCAGAGAGAACAGCAAACACAAAGGCTGTGAGATGGGGACAAGCTTGTTATGTTTGAGGAAGAAAAAGTAGACCAGAGTGGCTGGAGCCTAGAGATGCGGGGAGCAGGGGTGGGGGAGAAGTATAAATGGATGAAGTATAAAAGTACAAAAAGATGAAGTATAAATAGGCAGGATTCAGATCATGATGAGCCATATAAGTCATGAGAAAGTTAGGATTTGATTCTCATTGCAGTGGTAAACCACTAGGAGTTTTAAGCAATTTGGTGACATGATCTTATTTAAATTTTATTTTGAAAGCAGTTTTTGTTTTCTAATTTTTTTACTTTATATGCAGTTTAAAGAAACAAATAGTTATTTGTAACAGCTGTCACCCCCCCATTATCAATTCACCAGCGGCAGCTACTTTGAACTCCTTTAGCTAAATAGCATGCTTATAAAGCTAATTTATAATTTTCAGATTAAGTATTCTATGGAAGAGAAGAGTTTAGCTCATTATCACCATTAGCCCCATGTACACACAAACACAAACTTCCCATTCTACCCCTCTGCTAGTACAATTATGTTGTAATTTTGATTACATCAATATTCAGTGTTTATATTATTATATTATTATTATATTATGTGAAATCCTATTCACAGTTGAGTTATAGCATACTATGATTACTTTTCCTTTCTTGCACATCTGTGTTTTTAATGGAGCTGATAATTGTCTTATTTATTCAATTTCTTTATTTTTCCATAAACTTAACATTACTTCATCTATAACCTGTTCCTCAACTGACTAACTCTTCTCTCAGTGTGTGAAGATTGATAGCATTGAAAGCATTGGCTCTTCTATCAATTTCATCTTCTGGGAGACATCCTTCTGAATTGCTTCGGCACAGCCTAATTGTTCTTTAGATCTGTGGCACTGCTCTCATCTTGCCATATCTCTAATAATTTTGAAGACATTACTTCATTGTCTTTTGGCTCCTAACTTTTGAGAAGACTGAAACTATTTTGATTCCTGATCTCCTGTGAGTTACCTTTTTAATTTTTCTTCTCTAGAAGTTGTTAGGTTCTTTGTTTTGCCCTTATGTGTGCAACATCACATTGATATACCCTGGTGCATGTCTATTTTCTTCCATTGTACTGGGCATTCTGTGAGCTCTTTAAATCTTAAAACTGTCTTTTAATCCTGGGAAGTTTTCTTGAATTATTTATTTCATCTTAGTCTCTCCAGTTTTTTGTTTTTTGTTTTTTTTTACTTTTTTTCCCCCTGGAACTCATTATTCTTATGTTATACTTCCTGGACCAATCCTGTAATTTACTCATATTTTATCTTCCTTTTCCCTTCTCTTTGTCTGTCTGTTTGCTCTTTTCCTGGGATATTTCTTCAGTTTTATCTTTTGCAATACTGCAATGCAATTTTGACACTAACTACCTGGAGTTAGCATAAACCTCACTGGTTAAGTGCATAGTTCTCAAAAAGATTGCCATCATTTCAGATGCAGCCACAAATTCAGGGGTCTCCAAGACACTCACATTTCTTCCCTACTGACTACAAATTCAGAGGTTCCCATGACTCCCTCAGGTTTGATTAGTCTCTAGAATGACTGATAGAACTCAGGAAAGTGCTATGCTTCCTACTACATTTTCATTACAAAGGATGCAAATCAAGACTAGCCTAACCAAATGAAGAGATCTGTAGAGTGAGTTCCCGGAGGTTATCAAATGTGGAGCTTCCATGTCCTACCTGCCCCCCTCCCCCACCAGTGGAGCAGGATGCACTTTCCTGACACATTAATGTACTCACCAACCAGGAAGCTCGCCTTGGTGTCGAGAGATTTCTTTTTGTATTTGTGCGGCTTTATTATTAGACACAATTGAATCATTGACCATGTGATTGAACTCAATCTCCAACTCCCTCCTTCTCCACAGAGATCAAGTCAAGCTGATACCATCTGGCTCAAAGCCCTAACACTCATGGTTAGTCTTTCTAGTCTTTCCAGCATGGCCAGCCCCAATCCTGAAACTATCTAGGAGCCCACCATAAATCACCTCATTAGCATAAATTCAAACATGGTTCCAGAGGCCTATCATGAATAACAAAGACAATCCTATCACTCAAGAAATTCCAAGGGTGTAGAAGCTCCATCCCAGGAACCTGGGATGAAGACCAGACAAATTCCTTTTTACACAACTCTTTCTGATAAGAATTTCAAAGAATTTTTAAGAGTAATTTTGTCTTCTCTCAGTATCCTATTTTAAAAAATATCACCTTGTTCTTGTTTAGTGGATGCAATATCTTCTCTAATCTCTTGATATTAATGGTTATTTTTCATCTCTCTGTTTCTTTTAAGTTTTTGGTTTGTTTGTTTAGATCTCTGTCTCTGATATCAGAGGTTTTCCTCAGATACCTCATCATCCTTGGCTATCTGCTTATGTTTATAAGTAGGTTCCTAAAAAGCTGATTAGAAAATCAGAGTGTTTAGTGAGACTTGTAGACTATGTGTGCACTAGTTTTCTATTGCTATGTAATAAATTACTTCAAAGTTTGTGACTTAAAACAACACACATTGATTATTTCATAGTTTCTAGGCATCAGGAATTCAAGCTTGGCATAGCTGGGCCTTCTGCACAGGATGAATCAAAGTGTTGTTTAGGATGCATTCTTATCTGGAGATTTGACTGGGGAATAATTTGCTTCCAGCCCACTCAGGTTTTTGGCAGGATTTATTTTTTTGTGGCCATATGACTGAGGGTCCTGGCTTTTTGCTGGCTGTTGGCTAGAGGCCACCCACTGTTCCTTAAAGGTACTGGCAGTTCCTCGCCATGTGGGATTCTTCAGCATGGCTTCTTATTTCATCAAGCCCACAAGAAGAGACCCTGGCTCCAGTCTGCTAGGGCAGAACCTTATATAATGTAACTTAATCATGGGAGTATATCCCATTACCTTTGCCATATTCTGTTGGTTAGAAGCAAGTCACAGGTCCCAACAACATTCCAGGGGAGAGATTTACACAAAGGAATGAACACCAGGAGGTGTGACGTGTTGAGGATCACTTTAGGGTTTGTCTACTACAACGGGGCTTTACTACAAGATGATCTGGTTGGCTTTTTTCATTGACCAACCCCTTATGCAAGTATCTTTAAGTCTTTTTGTTGTTGTTGTTGTTTTATATTTCCAAAGAAGAATATTCCAATACCTTGCCTGGAGGCTTTAAGTCTGATTGCCAGAATCCTGAGAACCAAGTGGGGTAAGGGGCTAGGAGTCTCAACAATCAATAAGTAAACTTTTTAATCCTTCTGTTTTTCATATAGTACCTCTGCCTCAACTGTGTTCAATGTTTCCCCAATCCAGAGACCTTTCTTTTTACTCTCTCCAGAGAATAAACCTCACATATTCTGGTGGGGAGGAGGGCAGAGACAATCATCCATCTGTGTGAAGTTGTAGATGGGATATTGAGATCTAACTGGTTAATAAAATTTTAAGCATATTCTCCTTTTCAGCCTCAATTTCACCCTCACTTCCAGAAGTACTGGTAGCACCAACTGCTGAACCTTTGGAAGTTCTTTGTTGTGAATTGTTTTGCTTATCTACTTTTCCCACTGCCAGTTTTGGAATCAATTTCCTCAGGTCTGCTAAGTCAGTTACCCTTGTATTTCTATTTTCTAGCTTCAAAAATTGTATTGGTATCATCATCTCTTGTGAAATGATCATTTTAGTGAGGTTTGCCAAAAGAGTGGAGGTAAATGCATGTGTTTAAATTGTCATGGTCAATAGGATGTCATAATTTACATGTTAAGAAGATTACACTGACCTTTTTGTGAAGAATAGACCATCGGGGAGGAATAAGAGAAGTTGGGAGAACAGTTAGGTAGCCAGTAAATGGATATTTAAGAGAAGAAATAAATAGAGCTTGGTGGTAGATTGAGAGTGAGGGGCAGAGGCAGAGAAGGAGATGTCACTGATGACTCCTAAGTTCATGTAGTGGGATGGATGGTGCATTTCAACGGTCTCTTAATTCACTGTTTCTCAGGTTATTGTCCAGGACTGCTATCAACTCACTTGTCTCTCCTCACTACAATTGCTGTTGTGACAAAACCAACTCAGGGAAAATCTAACATTGACAGAAACACAGTTACCATAATAAAGAAACCCTAATTTAACCACCACCACCAGCAACAATAGCAATTATAACAACAGCTTCCACTTATGGATTGATTACTATAAGCCAGGGTCCATGCTAAACACTTTCCATATATTATTTCATTTAATTTCCCCAACAGCCTTGTGAGGTAGATACTCATTTGTTGTTCATTACCATTGAATCCTCCAAGTGAATACTTTCCAAATCAATAAAGTTCTGTAGAGGATAGTTTCACTACAAATTGTGTTAGGCTCTCTAGAAATGATAGAACAGCACATGACATCAGCCATTGCCATTCCTACTCATTTGCTGTCCACTCCAAACCTGCGGTAGGAGGCAACTGCTTTTTATCAATACTACCTCCCCCTTCCATTAACCACTTCCTCCTATCCTTGCCTGAGAATATTGTTTCCTTTCAAAATCCTCCCTGTGCTTCCATTCTTTCCCAAGAATACCGACTTTTCTTCCAACTGCAGCACAGAACTGCAGCCTTATTCTACTTCTTCATAGGAGAAATGGAAACTTGGAGTGGAGATGAGGAGAACTTTGCCTAATCTGCAAGCTTCTTTGAAATTTCAGGAATAAAAGGCATAAAGATGGAAATGTCTTGAATTGTTCACGTGAACATAGCCTCAAGGAAAACAAACAAGAAGAATGGGAAGAAGCACTCCAGTGCAATTTGAAACTTCTCTTGAGCTTCTTGAGGAATAGAAGAGTTGGGGGAACTGGGAGCAGATACAGATAGTATACACTAAATTAACTCACCACTAATAACTTGGAGTTGCTACCTTTGAGGGGAATCCTAGGAGGGAGTCATAATCAGCTTGGGTTGCCATAACAAAGTGCCATAGACTGGGTGGCTTAAACGATATAAATTTATTTCTCATGGTTCTGGAGGCTGAAAATCTCACATCAGGATGGTTGGGTTCTGGTAAGACTGCTCTTCTTGACTTGCAGATGGCTGCCTTCCTACTGTGCCCTCATACGATGAAGAGAGTGAAAGAGCAAGCTTTCTGGTGTCTCTTCTCTTATGGCCATTAATCCCATCGTGAGGGCCCCACCCTTATGACTTCATCTAAACCTAATGATCTCTGAGAGGCCTACTTCTAAATATCATCACATTGAGGGCTAGGGCTTCAACATATGAATTTTGGTGACACACAATTCAGTCCACAGCAGAGAATCAAACTGCACTGCCAGGTCCTCATTGAATGTTTTCCCTAGTATTAATTAATATGGTGAGAACATAAGGCATTGACAACAAAGTCAGTCAGCAAACCTCCGTGAAATTTGTATGAATGTCCATGTTTTCCTTGCCTGTAGAGCTGACTCACTTTTTGCCTTTAACCACTTTCTTTCTGCTGAGTTCGAGTTGGATTTTCACTCCTGCTCTGTAAATCTCTTTCTTCTGTGCTATATTAAGCTGCATCAAGACACACTCTGGTATGATGATAAAAGAGGTGACTAGATTGACTACATACTGAAATATCATAGACTTTCCTCCCTTGATAAAGTTCTCTTTTGTGTGACAAGTGAAGGTGGGTGAGCGTAAGTCAGAGGATAGAGTTCTTAAAAGAGGTTTGACTTCTTTGGAGACAAGAGTGACGAGGGAAGATTTTGTAGTCTTGACGATATCACACGTGTGCTCTCTCTCTTCCATAGAAACCAAAACGTGTGAATGAGACTGAAGAAGTCAGCTAATCCTCACTACCCCCTCCACTCCCACTTCCACCACTAGCCTAAGGGTTAGTGTTTTTCTTCTTCAGTGCCAAGAAGGAATGTACTAAAGAATAGAAAGGGATATTACAGTGCCATAAGTAACTAAGTAACTTAGTTTCTTGGTTATTATAGTTCTGGTTGCTGCTATAGAATTATTGCCTTAGGCACCTTTAGAATAGAATTCATGTAGTCATTGACTGTGAACCCGGATGCTTGGGATCCGAATAATCCATGGGTCTCAATGCATGCATGTAACTCTGTGGAGATTTTTTTGTTTTATTATGATTTTATTGGTTTAGTGCCTTTCTAGGCAGCCAACCACATTTATCTTTTCACAAAACTGCTATTGATTATCTACTATGTGCCAGGCACTGTAGTAGGTATTGAAGGTATAAAGACACATAAGATACCATGTCCTGCCTTTGTTTCATTTATAGCTCTACACACAGATCTATCTTCAGGACAAAGATGCACACAAATCATTGAAATACAGAATAATAAATGTGATGATTAGATGCCTGGATGAAATGCTAACTCAGAAGATGAATAGTCTCTCCTTGCTCCAGGGGAACCAAGGAAGTGTTCATAAAAGAGGTGACATTTGAACTATGTTTCAAAGATGGAGAAGAAGGGAAGAGTCATCTCAGGCATGAGGAACAGCATTTGCAAAGACACAGAAATATAAAGGGCATAGAGTGTCCAGGGATCTGCAAGAAGTTCAGTTTGACTGAAGCAATGTCAGATGATCTTGCTAGAAAAGGAAATTAGAGTGACTGTGAAGGACCTCCTTATGCCATACTAAAGCATTTGGATTTAGCACTGAATATTTTGGGGGCAGAAGCATGATATATTACTGACAATTTACAAAGCTCACTCCAATAGCTACAGGGAAGACAGTTTGGAAGGAGGCAAGAACAGATGCTGGGAGACCAATTAGACTGTTGCAAAAATCCAAGTGAGAGGTGATAAGGGTCAGAACAAAGTCAGTGACAGTGGAATTAATGAGGAGGGAATATGATTAAGAGGCAATTCCAAAGAATGTTATAATAGTATTTTGTGGACAATTGAATGTGGGTACTAGGGAAAAGGAAAACTTTCTTTGTGACTCCCAGATTTCTAGTTTAGATGACTTTATAGATGATGGTGTCATTAATGGAGATTAATTGAAGAGTTTTGGTAGATAGTTGAATATATGGGTCTAGAGTGGAGGAGAAATATGTAGGTTGGAGATAAAAACATATGTATCATCAATGTGGTAGTTGAAGCTAAGGGAGTGGAGAAGATTTCCCTGGGAGAGTTTGCAAAATATGAAAAGGGCATTATGAATGGGAGCTTTAGAAACAGCAACCTTTAAGGGATAGGCACAGGAAGAAAAGTTGTTGAAAGGGGAGAATGAATAATCTGAGAGATAGGAGGAAAACCTGGAGAGATGGATTGTCTGGTCCACAGTGTCAAATACTGCACAGCAGTCAAGAAAGATGATGATAGGAGCAGGCCTCACTTGAGTCCATACTTGGGATATTGGTGACCTCAAAGAGAGCATATTCAGTAGAATGGTACCAAAGAAACCTGGGCCAAGTGGGCTGAGACACAAATAGCAGGGAAGGAAGTGGAGACTAAGAGCGCGGATTGCCCCCCCTTTTACTTTGAAATACAAATTCATAAACATTCCAGTAACAATGAACCTTGTCTTGAGGGTCTGTTGTATGCCGAGGTACATAGCCAGAATGATTAGGAACAGATGCTTTCTTTATCTGTATCTAATATTTAGTATTTTTTTCATATTTACTATTATATACATATACGAGGGTATCTTGTTTCTGATAGTGTGAGCAACCAATTGTAGTTTTGGAGATGCCTTCTGGAGAGTAAGGCCCACAGACCTTACTGACCTTTTGGTTCTGGAAAAGCTCCTATCTGCCTCAAAGCAGCTCCATCCTCAGCCCAGAGGGAATGTTATTGTGTAGTGCATGAAGCACTCCTGGAAACATCTGAATTTACACATGCTGGAAACACTCCTTCTTCTGTGGACCTTTAGTGAGCATAAAGACATCCCTGCAAATCAAGCCTGGGGAGCACTCCTGAGTCCATCAGAGATCCTCAAGGCAGTTATGAACACTAAATTCTGAAATCTATGGAGTCACCACCTCAGAGAGTGGTACTCAATCCTTTTATCACTCTAGCACACCTGTGAGGGGATGGGTTCTGACTTTCACTATTAGTAACAGTAATTCATTAATAGTGAGCCTAGGAGTAAGATAATAATGATGGACCACTTTTATTAAATAACCACTGTCCTCAACAATTTACATCAGTTAAGTAAATTATTACGTACCCAAGATACAGGTGTAGAAACTATGTCAGGGAAGTCAAGTGACTTGCCCTGACCTATTACTGTTTTAAAAAGTGTAGTAGTGAAGGAAGAGAGAAAGTGAAAGGAACAAGTACGGAGAAGGCAGGTTTAATTTGCCATTCAACTGAATTCTTATCTGAACCCAGTCCTGGAGAAGATACAGGCTGTGTGCCTGGCCTAGTGTTGGGGAAACACTGGATAAGAGATGAAAATGGTAGGTTCCCTAACTCTGAGTTGCTTATGGGCTGTTTGATGAGGCAAGAAACAAACACATAGAAAAGTAAATAATAGGTGATGTTTTAAAGTTGGGTTGTAAGACAGTTGTTTGGACCTTGGAGTGCATGTTATATCAGGAACTTGCTAAAGATGAGTACTTTTACAGGTGCATCCATAAATCCAATTTGTTCCACGGCATAGCTGAAATTGTATATTTGTTACAAAAATTCACATGAGAAATAATGTTGTTGTACTAATAATTAAATAAAATAAAATATAAAGTTGAATAAGATGAGTTTTAGTGCTGGTATTTTTGAGAGAAGCTGGTTTAATTAGGGGTGGGATAAAGTAAGATGAAGGCTTTTGTAGAGATTCTGAATAAGACTTTTGGCACTTTCAAGGACTTTAGAGGATGCTGCACAGGTTTTTGTTTTTGTTTTTTGATCATGTCTAATTTCACTTTAAAGCATATGGCTCTTCATTCTTTAATTTGGTTGCATCAGCACTGCTCTTAACACTTATCAACCATAATTAGAGCTTTTGGTTGAAACACAAATGGAACAAAGAAGAAAATGTTCAGGCCATCATAGATTCTTGGTTACCTAGGAGTGGTAATCTTTTCACCTTTTAAACATTTGGCCCTTAGTTTCCATCCAGCCTATTTTCTCAATCCAAGGATCTAGTTGCATATCTGCCCCAATTTCTGCCTTTATTTTTCCCCTTTCCCCAGACTGTCTCATTCTCTCCTTTCATTTCTCCATTCATCTCCTTTCATCCCTTCTGGGGTGCTTTTACCAACTTTGATACTAGCCTCTGATATCTTTTGTGAAATTCCCAAGAGCTGCCCAACATGACCACAAGATCTTTGCTGCTCCTATTTTTCTTTCTTTTTTAAAAAAGTAGGCCCCAAGCCCAGTGTGGAGCCCAATGTGGGGGTTGAACTCATGACCCTGAGATCAAGTGTTGGATGCTTAACCAACCGAGCCACTGGGGGACCCCCCTCCCTACTTTTCTTGAAATACCTACAGTTACAACTTCCCACCTGTACCCATTTTGACAATAATTTAAGCAAAAGAAATGAGGGAGTCTCTCTGGGTCAGTGGAAAAGAGCCAGAAGAGAAAGAGCAATTGGGCTTGAGGTTATGAGAATATTTATTTTAAAAATCCCAGAAGAAAAAATATGAGTGGTAGAAGAGAGACAAAAAGGAGGGAGCACAGTACTCCTAAGTGGAAAAGAAAAAGGTGTATGATAGATATCAGAGAAGATGATGTCCTGAGGCAGGGAAACTGTATTATTCTACAGAGAGGTCTTGATGTGGTAGGTGAAATTGTTTTAAAAGTTAAAGAGAGAGTATCCATGAACCAAATGAGGAAGTAAAAATGTTAAAGGAATTTGTGGACTTGGCGATTCCAGTGAGATCAAATGATCACAGATGGTTTCACAGAAGAGAGAGGGTATAATCTTGGTCTTAAAGGATGAATAGGACTCAAATAAATAGAGAAGGGGACTAAGCCAAAGCAGCATTGTGGATATAGGAAGCAAATTCAGATTTAAGGGAAGGTACTTCCAACTGAAATGCAGTTTCTTTGGGGAAGTAACTAATGGTAAAGTTAGAAAGGTAGAATGGGGCTCAGTTGCGACCTTAAGTGTCAGGTCAAGGAGTTTATATTTTATCTGATATGGAGCGAGGAGCTAGTGATCATTTCTTGAGCAAGAATAGTGACGTGATTAAAGTGGAAGTTTATGAAACTTAGATCAGCTGTGGTTGTGAGGATAGATTAGAGTGAGTAGGGGATTGATGCAGTGAGACTAGATAGGTGGTTGAGGCCCTGGTCCGGTTGATATTACACGAGGTAGGAAAGGGAGAAATGCAAGAGACATTACCAAGTAAAAAGTAACTTTGTAATTAATTGGATGGGAAGGAGGGCAAAAAATGGGAGTAGTGAACAATGACCATGAGGTTTGAGTCAGAGAAATGCTAAATTGTAAGGAAGGAATTTATCATAGGAAAACAACTCCACATATACAGAAGTCATTCACTGTAGCATTGTGTGAAATAGCAAAAATTTGGAAACAACCTAAGGGTCTGTATTAGTCAGGCTAAGCAATGATAGATGTTGTAATAAATAATCCTAAAGTCTTAGTGACTTAACACCATAAAGATATATTGCATGCTCACATGGCATTCCAATGTGGTCAGTGAGGAGAGGGATCATCCTCGCAGTTATTCAGAGATCCCATTTCTCCCATCTTCCACATATGGCCCCCATGGTCACAATAGAAGGGAGAGAGAGCAGAGGAGTTTGTTGTAGATATTAGTGCCAGGCCTAAGAATAGAACGTATATTTCCATCCACATTCCATTGGCCAGGTCTAGTCATATTGCTCACCTATGACTTTCTGTGTGCCCAGGAGGATAATAGAGTGGTTTGCTGAACACAGCAGTGTCTGTGACACAAGGTTCATTATTAATAGGAAATGGCTAAATAAACTATGGACGTTTTTTCTATGGAATACTAGTCAGCACTTAAAAAAGAATGAGACATATCTATGTGGATTGACATGGAAAGATCTACCGAATATTTTGTTGACTGCAAAGAACAATTTGAGAATGATACATTATAATATAACACTGAGATTTAAAAAAAAGAACAAAAAAGTGCCCTATGTTTTCTATAGTGACATATTCTGTGTATGTATGCAAATGTGTAGGAAAAGATCTAGAAAGATACCCAAACCCAAACTATCAACAACAGTTATTTCTGAGGAGGAGATTAGTGGACCTTGATTGATTGTTGATGGTATACAAAATGGACTTTATTTATAAGTTTAAAAATTTTTACAAGGAAAATGAATTCATGTATTATGTGTACAATTAAAAAATATATATATAAGACATATTTGGAGATGTGTAGGTTTGTTTGTCTCCCAAAAGGATTTCAGGTATGAGTTTAGTTTTTAACTTCTTGAGTTTAAAGAGTATCCAGGTTGATGGTGGTGGTTGGGTCTAGCAGGCAGCTAAGATATAGGTTTGGAGCTCTGGGAAGAAGCTGGGGTTAGAGATGCTGATTTGAATGAACTTTATTTGAATAGAGATGAATACTGAAGCTGTAACAGCATAAAAAATCTCGAGGCACTAGGCCATGGCAAGAGGAGACACTTGCGGCAGAATGTAAATCAACGCACTACTTCCTTCATCGAGAAAGCTTTGTTACCAAAAAATGCCAGTTGAACTAATCTATGTGCTTAGTGATGTGAGTGATTTCCATTCTGGATAAGCTTCTTATCTCATTGTGGACCAGTAACTAGTGCTGGTGGGCACTGGTACATGGACTATAGTTTGAGTAACAGTGATCTATGAAAGAGAATCTAGAGATATAAGGGATTTCAGCTGTGAATCTTAGGATGTGACCACATTTGGAGGAGATAGGAAGAAAAAAGAAAGGAGTAATAAGACACTACACTAATGCATAATGACAGAAACTTTCAAGAATGGAAGGAGAGTGGTCAACAGTGTCAAATGCCACAAAGAGATAAAGAATGAAAGAATGAAAGCCATTGGAATTGACTGTGTGTGTGTGTGCATGCGTGTGTGTGTGTGTGTGTACATGTGCATATGCATGGGTGCACACATATGTTTGCTTATGTTTGGGAAGAGGTACCATGTTATTGAGTACTTATTCTGTGTCAGGAACTGTGCCATATGCTCTACTAATATTATTATGTGCCATATGCTCTACTAATATTATTTCATCAGTAAACCAGGGGTGTTTACTGATGAAAGTAGAGGAGTGTAGAAGAGTGGTGGAGATAGAAGGCAGAGTGCTGGAGGTTAAGGAAAGGGCAAGTAGATGGATATAGGCAGTTGTTTCAGAGAAGATAAGTGATACAAAGAAGAAAATAGAATGTTGGGTAGAAATGTAGGGAGAAGGGAGTTCTAGGGAGCTCACTTAGTGTGACTTTGGTTTCAGTAAGGTGGGAGGTAAGACTGAGTAGAGGGGGCTTGTATGAGCAGAGAAGGTATGTGACAGATACTTTGGGAAATGAGATGGGGGAGCTGAAAACTATACCTAAAATGACTTCAGCATCATTTTATGACCTCTTTTATGAAGGCTCAGAAGAGCAGAAATCATAAATGCGGAAGGCAAGGATTACTTGTGCATTGGCAGAAGGTTAAGGTGGTTGAAAAATTGGTGTTACCAAACCCCCTAACCACTTTCTTAATCTTGAATTTACAATAGCTTATTTTTTTTCAGGATCCTATTTCAAATAGACAGTTGTGACAGCTGAAAATCCTTCCTCTAGATTGGGATGTCGTTGATGCATTGGTAGAAAAAGGTTTGGAGGCTTCCAGCTTCTCCCTCCCCCGAAATAAATCTGAAAAGAAAACAAACTCATATAACTCAGGTCCATGGAGACATTGTCTCTGCCACTCTGTAAGTGGCTTTATTTTTTTTTAAATTATGTTATGTTAATCACCATACATTACACCATTAGTTTTTGATGTAATGTTCCATGATTCATTGTTTGCGTATAACACCCAGTGCTCCATGCAGTACGTGCCCCCTTTAATACCCATCACCAGGCTAACCCATCCCCCCACCCCCCTCCCCTTGTAAGTGGCTTTAACACAGAAAGGATGGATGGGAGCCTGTCTGACCTGCAAAGAGACAGAAGATTGGGTAAGGCTCAATGTGGGGTGAAAGTATCACATAGCATAGCCTAGGGCTAAGGACAATTGAGGAGATTATACTGGGGAATGGAAGACCAAGCCTGGCTGATTAATAGCAATACAAAGATGACAGCCACTGAGCTCAGGGATCATAAAATTCCCAATAATGTTTGCAGTGTGACTCTCAAATAATTTCTGTGCAGATCCTGTCCAGCTAGTAAGTATTGGAAATTTCAGACCTTCACAGGTTCTTATCCCCATCTAAGTCCTTGAATAGTTTGAAATCCACAATGCTTTCTTTTTCCCTCTCCCTGTTTTTTCTTTATCCTTCTCTTCGTGTCCTTTCTTTTATAGCTTTTGTAGTGTACATTTAAGTTTGTAAGGCACACAGAGAAAGAGCAGTTCTGGACAAAGTTGTGAGTAAAGGCAACTAATTAACTATTTTAAGATTGGGCTGGGGAGTCAGTTCTGCCACTAATTGGCTGTGTAACCTTGGATGAGTGCCTTCCCTCCCTGGACTTCAGGTTCTACATCTTTAAAATGAAGAGTTTGAATGAGATCAACTAGGTTTGTGCATTCAAAGCAGTAGGAGGTACGTTTTTTTGAAAATCTAGATGCTTAGGGTCCCCTTGCATTGAGACCCAGCCTCAACAGATATGGAGTAGGGCCCAGGTATCTATAGTTTTAAAAAGTGACCTAGCTCAACATCACTTGGCATCAGGGAATACAAATCAAAACCACAATGAGATACCACCTCACACCAGTCAGAATGGCTAAAATTAACTAAGGAAACAGATGTTGGCCAGGATGTGGAGAAAGTGGAACCCTCTTACACTGTTGATGGGAATGCAAACTGGTGCAGCAACTCTGGAAAACAGTATGGAGGTTCCTCCAAAAGTTAAAAAGAGAACTACCCTACGACCTAGCAATTGCACTACTAGGTATTTATCCAAAGGATCAAAAATAGTGATTTGAAGGGACACCTGCTCCCCAATGTTTATAGCAGCAAAGTCCACAATAGCCAAACTATGGAAAGAGCCCAGATGTCCACTGACAGATGAATGGATAAAGATGTGGTGTGTGTATACACACACACACACACACACAATGGACTATTACTCAGCCATCAAAAAGAATGAAATCTTGCTATTTGCAACAACGTGGATGGAACTAGAGGGTATTATGGTAAGCAAAATAAGTCAATCAGAGAAAGACAAATACCATATGATTTCATTCATATGTGGAATTTAAGAAACAAAACAGATGAACATAGGGGAAGGGAAGGAAAAATAAAATAAGATGAAAACAGAGAGGGAGGCAAACCATAAGGGACTCTTAACTCTAGGAAACAAACTGAGGGTTGTTAGAGGGGAGGTGGGTGGGGGCATGGGGTAATTGGGTGATGGGCATTAAGGAGGGCACTTGATGTAATGAGCACTGGGTGTTTTATGTAACTGATGAATCACTAATATCTACCCCTGGAACTAATAATATACTATATGTTAACTAAATTGAATTTAAATAAAAAATTAAAAAATAAAAATAAAAAGTGATCTAGCTGGTTCCAATACATACCTCCAATAGAGAAATGCTGGCAACAGATGATTGTTAAGGGCTTTCCAGTTGTAATATTACATGAGGAGATGAGTGAGAGAGAGAGAGAATCTTTCACTCTCCTCAAAAGAAGCTATCTATTGTTTATAAAATTCAAAATTGGAGGCCTGGGACAGTAATGTAAAATTTTTACATTTTCAATGTACAGGTGTGTTTTAAAAGACTTAGCAGATAATGCATATAAACACTCAATTGCCTTTCCCAAAAAATAGAAGTAGGACCTTCTTGGGGACTGAATATATAGATGTGTCAGTCACAGACCTAGCCCTGAAGGAGGGCTATGCTCCATATTTTCCTAAGTTGCTTGGAAAGGACTCCCAGAATCACTGACACTCGGGTATTAAGACTTACTGTGCTTTAAAGTGTTATTCTGCCAGGGATATTTGCATTTTGAGGAACCTATACCAAAGAATGGTATTTCAAACCAATGTTTATGGGAAAATTTAGGGAAAGCTTGCCTACCCGGAGAATGAAATCTAGTTTTTGGATGCCTATGATGGTGTGGGGGGAACTAAATAATTGAGAGTCTATCATGGAAATGGATACCTGCTATGGGTATTAAGCATAGAGCATAGGACCTTAAGAAACAGTGGGGAGAGGGGCTTTGCATAAGCCCTTTGTGGTGCATTGTTACCACTGATAGTAGCTACTAGAGATAGGAGTTTAGGAATGTCAATATGGATGTTTCAGGGTACAGAATTCTAAGCATGGACTTTAGTTAGTGGGAGAACTGAGAATCCCATGTATCCAAGTTCCATCCTCTTTTGGAATGAATTGTTGGTGAGGCAGTATTTTGTAGTCATTCCACTGGAAGGAAAAGTCCATCCCAGCCATGTGACTCACTGTTAAAACAGATTTACAGGCTCCATGTCTCCCATTAGCTCCCAAATACCCAAGATGTGAGCTTAGGCCTGAACTAATGCCAACAGTGTGGCTTGGACATGGTTAAAAAAAAAAACCCAAACACCCCCCCCCCCCCCAGGGTTGGCTGTTTGCCTTTGTGGCTCTGGAGAGCAGTGAAGAGGAGGTTCTCCCCTAGGGCCTTCTCATGTTGCACATGGTAACTGCATAGTCTCTAAATGAAGAACTGGCTTACAGCTTTTTGTGATTTGAGGGGCAAATACCTTGCTCTAAAAGAGCAACCCTACTTTGTGCTTCTCTATAGGCAGAGCTGCAGTCTCTCAGCTTCCATAATCCCCTATTTAAAATGCAGTTGCTCTGGAATCATTCCTACCTTACTATCTTCTAAAATCTCTTGAGCTGCTTTTAGATGTTCTTTGAAAGTGAAGCTCTAGTTTAGGACTTTTGTGCAGTGATCCTTAGCGTGGTCTCTAGACCAGCAGCATCAGCATCACCTGGGAACTTGTTACAAACATAAATTTGCAGGCTCCACCCAGACCTAAAACTCTTGGAGTGAAAGCTAGTAACCCATTTTAGCAAGTGTTACAGGTCATTCTGATGCATGCTATGGTCTGAGAACTCCTGCTATAATGGAAGGAATTTGGGCTTTGGGGCCTGAGAGACCTGGGTTTGAATCTGATCTCTATACTACTTAGGTAACCTTGGATAATGACAACAGCTAATATTTATTGAGCAATGATGTGCTATTTACCAGATAATGTGCTAAGCACTTTCAAGAGATTAGTGTGTGTGTGTGCGCGCGTGTGTGTGTGTGTGTAATCCCTATGGAGTTATATATTATTTTTATCCTCACTTTAGAGACAAGGAAGCTGAGGCTCTGAAAGATTAAGTGAGTTGTCCAAGATCTCATAGTGATGGAGCTCAGCTCCAGAGTCTGAGATTTTAAACTTCTACTTAACTTGAGTCTCAATATTCTCATTTGCAAAATGGGGTTAGTATTATCTTACTTTGGAGAGTTTGGAGAGGTAGAGGTCATATATCTTGGACCAATTCTTAATACATAGTTCAGCTCAGTCCTGCTGAACTGATGCTTTTAGAAAGAACTTTCTTTTTTAAAGATTATTTATTTACTTATTTATTTGACAGAGAGAGAGACAGCGAGAGAGGGAACACAAGCGGGGGGAGTGGGAAAGGGAGAAGCAGGCTTCTGGCCGAGCAGGGAGCCCGATGTGGGGCTCGATCCCAGGACCCTGGGACCATGACCAGAGCTGAAGGCAGACGCTTAACGACTGAGCCACCCAGGCACCTCTAGAAAGAACTTTCTAATCTACTTTCTGAATCTACAGTATAGATGGTGCTTTTCCATAAAGATGTCCCTGATAGTGTAACTAGGGCAGCAAGAGAGAGCTGCAGCTGTAGGAAGAGCCCCAGAGGTGGCACAGAGCCTATATCCTGCTTCACAGATTGCAGCTTTAATCCAGGCTAAGCCCTTTCCCCCTTGCCATCCCCACCTTTCACCTAGGCCTAAGGGAGCTAAAGGAAGCAGCCCCCTCCATGGAAACTCCTCCCCTGCAGTGATTCAGGTAGGCCCCAAGGGATCACCTTACTGGGAAACTGGTACTGTACTGCACTCATCCCATTGGTGAGCTCCAGTGGGAACAAGACTGATGAAGAAGCCTTTCCCCCAAACCTACCCTGCGAGCAGTTTGGAGATCCACACCCTGTTAGTGGAAAAGAGAGGTGATGTGGGCCTTAGGAAAAAACACCTCTCCTTTTTTTTCATCTTCCTTCTAGCTTCTATTTGGCCTGGTGGAAAGGTATAAGATAGATTCCTTCCTATGCTTTCTATTGAAAGGTTGCCATGGAGACCAGGCCTAGCCTCTGCCTTTGGCCTGTTGGCAGTCAACAAATGGCTTCTGGGCTGCTTTCCTCATTATTGTGGCCCTCTTTCCCAGTGGCTTTCCCCATCTCAGTGTTGCACACAGTAGGTGCACAACCCATTCCTTCATTTAACCATTGTTAGTTGAGCATCTATAGTGCGCCAAACACTTCCTAGGTTCTGGAGACTCAGAGGTGAATAAAACGAATAAATGCTTGTTGAACTAAATTAAATCGAATCAGATTGAATTACTCAGCCCTGGGCAAGACGCAGAACTAAGTACTGAAAAGGATCCCAACTGATTTTCACCATAATTTATTTCATGAATATTTATTAAACCAACTCCCTCTGTATGAGGCACTACTCTAGCTGCTGAGGACACAGCAGTGTATAAGGCCTTTGCTTTACTAGAACCTACTTTTTAAAAAATTTTATTTTATTATGTTATGTTAGTCACCATACATTACACATTAGTTTTTGATGTAGTGATCCACGATTCATTGTTTGCATATAACACCCAGTGCTCCATTCAATACGTGACCTCCTTAATACCCACCACCAGGCTAACCCATCCTCCCACCCCCCTCCCCTCTAAAACCCTCAGTTTGTTTCTCAGAGTCCATAGCCTCTCATGGTTCGTCTCCCCCACCAATTCCCCCCCCTTCATTTCTCCCTTCCTACTATCTTCTTTTTTTTAACATATAATGTATTATTTGTCTCAGAGGTACAGGTCTGTGATTCAAGAGTCTTACACAATTCACAGTGTTCACCATAGCACATACCGTCCCCAATGTCTATCACCCAGCCACCCCATCCCTCCCACCCCCCACCACTCCAGCAACCCTCAGTTTGTTTCCTGAGATTAAGAATTCCTCATATCAGTGAGATCATATGATACATGTCTTTCTCTGATTGACTTATTTCGCTCAGCATAATACCCTCCAGTTCCATCCACGTCGTTGCAAATGGCAAGATTTCATTCCTTTTGATGGCTGCATAATATTTTCTTAAAGAGGAAGACACACAATAAGCAAATATATAAATAAGATAATGATATTAGATGGTGATAAGTGCTATGAAGGAAACGATTTAGGAAGTGACCAATGGTGGGATGGAGGGTTACTTTAAATAGAATGGTCAGGGAATGATATTTGATTTGAGACCAGAAAGATGAGAGGCACCTGTCCTGAAAAGATCTATGGGAAGAACATTCCAGGCAAGAGGAACAGTATTTGCAGTCTCTAAGCTGGGAATAGTTTGGCTTGTTCAAGAAGCTGAAAGAAAATCGGAGAAAGGTAGATAATTAGTTAAGAGAGATAAGTTGGGACTGAGTCATTTAGGGCCTACTAGGCAGGAAGTGTGGATATTTGTTCTCATGTGGTGGGAAGTCAATGGATAGTTGTAAGCAGTGTACATACATGATATAATTTATGTTTTCATGAGAACACTCTGGAAATCTGTGTGCAAAATGGACCGTGCAAGGGAAAGAGTGGAATCCAGGAGACCAGTGGAGTAGAGATGGCAATGTTCCATTTAATTTTTTTAAGTTGTAACCAGACAAGTATGTGGTATAAGCAACAAATTAAAAAGACTCAATATGCATGCCTTGAGTTTAAATTAGTGGCTTACAAAAGTGTCAGGCTATGTTCATTATAATGCATCTTATCTCAGTTAACTGGAATCCTCTCAGGTTAAAGCTGAGACCAAAAAGATCTCTCTAATTTACAACTCTTTTTCCTTGTGTGAATGTGTGTGTGTGTGTGTGTGTGTGAGAGAGAGAGAGAGAGGGAGAGAGAGAGAGAGAGAGAGAGACATCTCAGTGTCTCCTCATCTAGTTCCCTAAAATTAATTCTGGCCCTACCTAATTTATAAATATATATTCCAAGGAGGAAAAACAGTAAAATTGCAAAATTTAAAGTAATTACAGGAGTATGTTTATGTTTGCAGGAAAAAAAAACAACCCAAAACACTGTTTATGAAATCTTGAATTTACTAACCAGATAATTAGGAGATAATTACTCACATTACACATTCCTTTTTTTTCCTTTCCCCAAACATCCACTAACTTGTCCTTTTAAATAGCAATTTCTCTAGTGCAGTTAAGTTTTTGTTTACAGATCATGAACCAATCCTTTCTAATCATTAATTGTGTGACAGTGGGGCTAGAGGGCAGAGAATTTCAACAAACATTTATTGAGGTCTACTTTGTACAAATAAGGAAGAAGGTAGGTCCCAAGGAAAATAAAAAGATAAATAAGGTTAATTCCCTGCCCCCCTTGGAAGCATGAAACATTGTGAAGGAAGACATCCAGTACACAGCTAGTTATAACATGAGACAGCCTAGAATAGAGGTCTGTAAAAAAGTGCTATGAAACATCAAAAGAGCAATTTGTTCTGACTGGGAGAGGTGGGAAAGGCTTCACAGAAATGAATTTCAATTATTCATTCAACAGCCTTCATTGAGCATCCACTATATGCCAGAAACTGATAGATGCTTGGGACTACCATGTTGAACAAGACCCTAAACAAGCCACTAGGATCAAGTGTGATCAGGGCTATGAGAGGAGGAGTACAGAGGAATAGCATTGAGTCTAGCCTTGGGTAGACTTGGATGGACTTCTTGGAGGTATCATCTAAGCTGAGAGAGAAGAGTACAGGTTAGCTGAGTAAGAACTGGGGTAGAAATGGGGGACAGTGTTCTAGGCAGAGGAAGCAGCATGTGGTAAGGCTTGGAAGTATGCACAAGGAGGGAAAGAGTGAGACAGAGAGAATAGGCTGGATGAAAATAATAATTTCCTGATATTTTATTGGGTAAGCCAACATTTGAATCTGCACCAGGAGATTTTGTATAGCTGCTCCTTAGCAATCAGATTCTTTTCCACTTTAGTCACTCTTAGTGAATCATCTTTGGTTAAGACACAGAAATATCCAATAACAAACAATGCAGTAACTCTTCCACCATTCTTGTATTTACAACTAGTCCTGGATGGGTTGGGAAAGAAGGGTGAGATGACCATTCTTGGGTGCTTGTTTTTCCCACGGCAGCATTATATCTAGTCAGTTAGCTTCAGATAATGTCAGCAGGATGCTAGAAGACAACAACACACAAATTTTTTTTTTCAGAGATTTGTACCCCAAACTAATCCGTGTGGATCTGCTAGAGGTGATTGTTTTCATTTGATAGGGGCAAAGTAAGTTCTTTAATGGGGATTTCAGAGTTAATGGAGGTCTTATCACTTATGACTTGTTGTTCCAGAGATAACAAAGACAACCATTACTTTTACATATTTCAAAAGCACTGTCTTATAATCATTTATTACATTTTAATATTTCAATTTCCACAAGTGCATATTTCACTTTGTCAATTGGAAACAACAGGATTTTTTAAGAGCTTTTTTGTGAAATATAACGCACATACAGAAAAATGCATGAAACATAAATGTGCAGCTTAGCAAATTATTTTAAAGTAAACAACTGGCGGAGTGCCTGGGTGGCTCTGTTGGTTAAGCATCTGACTGTTGATTTCGGTTCAGGTCACGATCTCAAGGTGGTGAGATCGAACTCCATGCTCAGCGGGGAGTCTGCTTAAGATTCTCTCTCCCTCTGCCCTTCTCCCCTGTGCTCTCTCTCCTTCTCTCTCTCAAATAAAGAAATAAATCTTAAAAAAAAATAAACACCTGGCTACCCCACCCAGTAAGCCATTGGAAATATGGATTTGGAATGACCCTTTTTATTATGTGCAAGATGAGATTCAGCCCTGCTAAATGCATATAAACTCTTTAACATAATATGCAGATATTTATTTTTTTGAAAAAATAAGAAAAATAAGAATGCTTTAAAATTGGCCTTGTCCCAAAATGTGAGGTCACACTTTGCATGCAGCAGAATGGTCTTCATGAAATAGGAGTATATCAAGCGTTTTTTTCCAGCAAGGTAGATTGGTTGCAGAATAGAGTATTCTGATTCCCAGTATTACCTTTGGGGTCATACATACATACAAAACAATACTATATTACCATGGTCTCTGGAAGGAAAAGGTGGAGGGAGTAAGCAAGCAACCCCATCTGTCATGTTCTCCCAGCATATAAGCAAACTTCAGCCAACATTTCTGGAAAGTTGCCATTCCCTCTTTCTACCTGAGGGCAGTTCCTTGGAGAATAAGATCAATTTGCTATTTATCTGAAGAATACTGGAATTTTCTGCTTATTTAATTCACTCACTCTGGGTTTTTTTTTGTTGTTGTTTGTTTTTTTTTGTTTTTTTGAGTATCTACTATGTATCTAGTTCTGTTCTAAGTAGTGCTGTGGACAACTGCTCTCGACCCTCCATGAGTGCACAGAAAAGGCAACAGTCTATATAATCAGACTCCCAGAACAAGATGACTGCCATAAACAGGGCAGTTGGGGTCCTGAGAAGCAGGCTATTATTAGGGCGATCTGGAGGACCAAGCATTAGTGGAGATAGAGGTGAAAATAAATTCTGCTAGTTTTATCATATCTCTGAAGAGAATTTTATGTTTTAGCCCACCCTCGACTTTCTATAGGGGTATTCGTATGTATGCATGTGCACATGTGCACACATACATATCTTGAATCATATAAAACACTTGCGAACACTCACAATGTGCCAGGCACTAGGCATTGAGGGCATAAAATGACTAAGGTTTTGTCTCATTTGGTTCACATCAGGCACCTCTTAAAATAGCTGGACCTCAAGTACTTTTTAGCTTGAATCTTTACCACATGCTTCTCTTTTTCCTGGTCCCAGCCTCTTTAGGGCTCCTTTTTCTGGTTTTTCTTTTCCTCTTCACTTCTTTTTACCATTTTCCCCCACCTCTTGCATGTGCTTTCTACTTTGAACCTGTTGAAAAATGAATGCAAATACCTACAGCTCATCCCTATAGATATCCCTGAGCTCCCCTTTGCCTGCTACAGTCACCCCAGACTGTGTTCTACCCTGGAGTTCCCTTCATGGCTCTAGTCCTGCAGCAGGCAGAAAGTCAGCAGTGCTGATTTCCTTCTCCATTTCATCACTGTTACCATCACACATCCCCAGGGTATCTACAAATCCCTCTCCCATCCCTTTTTCTTCTTCCCCTCTTCCCCTCTACCCTGTTTGTTAGTTCTTCATCTCTCCACCCCCCATCTCTTTAGCATCTATAAATCTTTTATTTTTCAGTGGCAATGAGCTTCCAGGCCATTCTATTCTTTTTCTCTGGGGTTTTATCTAGTTCTTTGATTTCTAGTCTATTCTCAGCCAGATATCAAACGTGATCTACCTCTGGACAGCTAAAATATATGTGTCCATTTTCACTGCATGGATTTCATCAGATTACTTGTTTGCATGTACCTCAGAGTGCCTTCAGAGAATCAAGCCTACTCTTAATTATATACACTACTTGAGGTTATCTTGGTACTGATAAGCTCTGAATTCTCTCTCCTTTGGCTTAGAGATGTATTTAAGAATTTCTTTTATAGTTACCTCTGTTCCTAATTCTGTTTTTCTTGGGCTGATATTAGAATGAGTTTGCATTTCCAGAGCACACATGAATTGTTGGCAAAGGGAGGGGGGAGCCTGGTGGTTGGGAGTGGAGGTGCTTGGATTCAGCCTCTGCAATTGGGAGGAGGGGCAAACTAGGGCTCTAAATGACCACAGATAATTCACAAAATAAATGATCCACAGGCTGATAATAAAGCGGCGAATGTGCTTTAAACACTGCGGCAGGCTTCAAGCCATGATGAAGTGTTTTTTGGAGCTGCTTTTGTCGCAGCTGTGAGGCTGATTTTCATAACAGAGCAGAGCAGTACTGCGGACACTAACTGGGCTGCGGAGGCCAGACTTTAGGGGCCCCCAGTGGGTCTAATGCATGGTGTTTAAAGGGTGGGGCAAGCCTCAGGCCATCAGAAAAAGTGGATTGAGAGTCAGAAGCCAAATGGGTAAAGGGGTCCTCAAAGCCAGGTCTTCTGGACAATTAACTTATTAACTGTAGATTCAATTTGGGGACTGGAAGGTTCAGAGATCTGAGTTCAGCCTCATCCACATGGACTAAGATTTGGAGTAGGGCCTTAGGACCAGGCTGTAGAAAAGAATTTAAGAAGGAAATGGAGACAGGCAGACAGACAGACAGATACCCTGTTGTACTGCCTGGACTAATGCAGGGAAGTAGGAGGAAATAGGAAAAGGGGAATAATACATTTTAAGGAAATGCTGTAACTCAGAGGTTATACAAAGGCTTTGTGTTTAGCTCTAACATTACCAATGGGTTGCTAGTGAAGCTAATTTAGGTCCCACCAGTGGTGAGCTAAAACTGCAGATACTCATGTTTAATCAACTTTAAGATGCATGCTATTCTTTTCTTTGAACACAGGATGGGTCTTATAATCAATGGCATCTTACAATGGTTCTCAGCCATTTTTCATTTTGATGTTTTTGAAATTTAGATGTTATTTCCATTTGATTCCATTTTAGACTGGAAATGCACTACATGTCTTGCCTAAGTCAGGATGGCTCGTGATGAGGACAGAACTGAGCTGCAGTGACTCTAGCTGTGAGGGGTTGAGCTAATAAGGATCACTATCCCTTTAGATTTTTGGCAGCCACATCTCACTGTTGGCTGGAATAGAGGTTATTGTCAAACCATTCATCTATATGGTTCTTGCACAGGTTGGTGTGAAGACAAAGATGCCTGTACTGCATTGTACAGCTGGTTCTTGGAACTCAAAAGTAGTCCCTTACATTCATTCTTGGTAAATTTCATTTTGTTTCATTCAACTCATCATTCTGTTCATTCACTCAGAAAACATTTATTGATACAGGTCTTTTGCTGGATGCTGTGACACAGACAGTACCTGACCTCCATGTATTATGAAAGGAATAGAAAATAAAAACACTGATAGATAAATGCCAAGTTAGAAGTATGTTTATAGTTAGGTAGAGACACATAAAAGGTGTAACCAGTCTAAGTTGGGTTTTGGGAGGGATGATCCTAGAGTGATAGATTCACTTAGTCTCTTATTAGTTGTTTGATTCCTCTGTGCCTTATTCTCTTTATCAATACAATGGAAATAATAATATTATCCACCAATGGAATTGTAGGGGAAAAAAGAGTTAATGCATATGGAACTTAGAGAATATTTCCTTGGGTGTGATAAGGGTTATGGTAGTGTTAAATAAATCAAGGAAGGGTCTTTATCAACTTAAGCTTGAACATTTGAGCAGCTTCTTAAAAGATGAGATTTTTTTTTTTAAAAAAAAGGCAGAACAAAATCTTCCAGGCAGTAAGAATAGGAAGAACATGGTACATTTTGAAGATTACAACCTTCCTAAGGAGCGTATAGATTGTGTATTAGCAATGATAGGAGAGGAAGTGACAAGGAAGGCGTCAAAACATGGGACTCAGCCTTGTTTGCCATGGTAATGGGTTTGGATTGGATCTTGAAAGAGAGGGAAAGCCTTTGAGGAATTTTAAGTCATAATAACCTACCCTTCAAGCTATGAGGTAGTTGAATCCCACTTTACAGATGATGAAGCTAGTGCAATGAAAAATTAAATAACTTGCCAATAGCTATGTAGCTAGTACTAAACTGTGCTTGAATTTGAATCTAGCCTCCAGAGTGTGCATGTTTTACCACTATATCATACCACCTCTATGAGAATACAGGCAAAAGTCAGGTTTCAGGTGAAAAATGATGAACTTAATTTTTGACCTGTTAGGTTTGTGATATTTGTGAGGTATTCAGTGTTCATGTCCTGTAGACAATTAGATATATGGATGGGGAGTATGAAAAAAAGAACTGAATTTTATATTTAGATCTGAAAGTCAATCATGATTAGGATATAGAGTGAAAAATTAGAAATTGGTTAGTGAAACCTGGGAAACCCCAAAATCTATCAGGTGGGCAGAGAAAAAGGAGCTCACAGTGTTGACTAAGAATGAACAGCAAGACAATTAGAAAGAAATTCAGAGAGTAGGATAACAATCAAAATGAAGAGAATTTCAAGTGGGAAGCTGTAGTCAAAAGAGTCAAATGTTGCAAGGAGGTCAAATAAATCAAAGATATAAAATGATTATTTAGGGGGCACCTGGGTGGCTCAGTCGGTTAAGGGTCTGCCTTCAGCTCAGGTCATGATCCCGGGATCATGAGATCGAGTCCCGCATCAGGCTCTCTGCTCAGTGGGGAGTCTGCTTCTCCCTCTCCCTCTGCCCCTCCCCTCTGCTCATGCTCTCTGTCTCTAAATAAATAAATATCTTTAAAAGAAAAGAAAAGAAAATTAAAAAAAGATTATTTAGGATTATGGGACTTCTGCTTCCAGTAAGATGGGGTAAACATACTTTTCCTTATTTCTCCCACCAAATATAGCAAACTTTCCTGTTAATTATATAGAGAACAAAAATAAGACTCTACAAGGTGGAGAGAAGACAGACCGTTAGAGAATTTGGACCCCAATGAATGACAGAGGTGAGGCCTCCAGGGTTACTCTGTGCTTCATGTATCGCAGATTGGTTGTTGGAGAAGCCAACAACAATGGGCACAGAGCCCTCCCCCCCCAAAAAAAAACCCTAGTAAAGCCTGCTGTCTCCAAACAAAGGACTGGGAATAGGGAAAAGAAGAAAGGCAAAAAACTCCAATTAAACAGCACAGAAAAATCTGTGGTCTTACCCCATCACTGTCAGCAAAGACCAAATAGGGAAGGTAGACTTGTACCCTGTAGCAAGGCACCCAGCCTTTCACTATCCCCTGCTAAGGAGACGTCAGAGAATGCTGAGTGGGGAGCTGAGATTTATATCCTCACCAAGAGGTAACAAGACCCCTCTTTCATGGGGTCAGTGAAAATCACATGGAGAGCTTGAATTTTCATTTCCACCTGGTGGTAATGAGGAATCTCACACTCTACTTGCTGGAGTGATGTCAGGGAAAGAAAGCCTTATGGAGAGTTGAGACTTTCAACAATGTTCTCCCTGAATATCACTAGAGGTCTATAGAGAACTTGGATTTCAATTCCAGCATGGCAATAATGAGGTAGCACCCACTCTTCCATACCAGAGTGGTATCAAAGGAGAGCTGTAAAATAAAATATTTAAATAAGATCCAGTCTCATAACACAATACCCCAAATGACTCATCATATGAAGAAACAGGATGATCTCAACTTGCATGAAAAAGACTATCAGCAAATACTAACGAGATGACACAGGTGTTAGAACTATCAAAAAAATTAAGTAGCTATCATAAAAGTTGATTTCAATGAGCAGTTACAAACATGCTTGAAACAAATGAAAAAAAAAAAAACAGAAAGTCTTAGCAAAGAAATGGAAATTCTCAGCAAAGACATGCAACATATAAAAAAGAGCCAAATGGAGATTTTAGAACTGAAAAATACAATAACCAAATACAAAAACTCAATGGATGGGCTCCATAACAGAATAGACAAAGGAAAGGAAAGAATTTGTAGACTTGAAAATAGAGCAATAGAAAATCCCTAATGTGAGTAATAGACTGAAAACATTTTAAAAGCCTCATTAATTTCCATGCCATTGGAGTTCCAGAAGGAGAGGGAAAAAAAAAAGGTGGGACTGGAAATGTATTTGGAGAAAAAAAATGGCTGAAATTTCCCCTAATTTGGCAAAAACCATAAACCTATAGATTCAAGATGCTAAGTGAACTCAAAACACAGTAAAAGAAATGCATGCCAAGACACATTATAGTCAAACTTCTGAAAACTAAAGACAACGAAAAACAATCTTTAAAGCAGCATAGGAAAGAATGTGTTTCCTAAAGAGGGGGAAAAACCAATTAGAATGAGTGAATTTCTCAAAAACAAACAAACAAAAAAAACCTATGGAGGCTGAAAGAAAATGGTAGGAGCTTTTTTTTTTAAGAGCTGAAAGAAAACAACTGCTGTATCAGAAGCTAGTGAAAATATCCTTTAGATATGATGGAGAAATCCAGACATTCTTAGAAGAGTGAAACTAAGAGAATTTGTGGCTAGCAGAATTTGTGGCCTATTTAAAAGAATAGCAAAAGAATGCCATCAAAAGGAATGAAATCTTGCCATTTACAATGACGTGGATGGAACTGGAGGGTATTATGCTGAGCGAAATAAGTCAATCAGAGAAAGACATGTATCATATGATCTCACTGATATGAGGAATTGTTAATCTCAGGAAACAAACTGAGGGTTGCTGGAGTGGTGGGGGATGGGAGGGATGGGGTGGCTGGGTGATAGACATTGGGGAGGGTATGTGTTACGGTGAGCGCTGTGAATTGTGTAAGACTCTTGAATCACAGACCTGTACCTCTGAAACAAATAATACATTATATGTTAAAAAAAAAAAAGAAGATAGCAGGAAGGGAAAAATGAAGGGGGGAAATTGGAGGTGGAGACGAACCATGAGAGACTATGGACTCTGAGAAACAAACTGAGGGTTCTAGAGGGGAGGGCAGTGGGGGGATGGGTTAGCCTGGTGATAGGTATTAAAGAGGGCACATACTGAATGGAACACTGGGTGTTATATGCAAACAATGAATCATGGAACACTACATCAAAAACTAATGATGATTAACATAACATAATAAAATTTTAAAAAAATTAAAAAAAGAATTTCTCAAAACAGAAAGGAAATATAAAATAAGGGATCTTGGAACATCAGGAAGAAAGAATAGCAGAAAGAGCAAAAATACGAGTAAATACAATATACTTTTGGTTATGGACTGAATTATGTCTCCCCAAAATTCATATGTTGAGGTCTTAAGCCCCAGGTCCTCAGAATGTGACTGTCTTTAAAGATAGAGCCTTTAAAGAGGTAATTAAGGTAAAATGAAGTCATATGGGTGGACACTGATCCAGTATGACTGGTGTTCTTACAAGAAGAGGAGAGTAAGACACAGATATGCAGGCACACAAAGGAAAGACCATGTGAAGACACAGAGAGAAGATAGATGGTCATCGGTAAGCCAAGAAGAGAGGCCTCAGAACTCAAACTTGAAAATGTTGTGATTTTAGACTTTTAGCCTCCAGAACTGTGAGAGTATTAATTTCTGTTTAAACCACCCAATCTGTGGTGTTTTGTTATTGCAGCCCTAATAACACGCTTTCCTTCTCATGAGTTATTGATTATGTTTGGTGGTTAAAGAAAAATGATAAACTGATGTTATTTGCAATGAATATAAGGAAATATTTAGGATAATTATATTGTAAACAGAGGAGAACAAAAGAACATAAAAGGAAGTAAAGCTTCTACACTTGAACTTGAAAAATGTCGACACCAGTAAAATGTGGTAAGTTATGCATGTATAATGGATTATTAAGATCAATCACTAAAATGTTATACAAAAAGATCAATTAAAAACTAAACTAGGGGGTTGAGGTGGGGGGAGAAAAAAATAAAAATAAACTAAACTAAAAATGTTCAAGTAACCTACAGGGAGGCAAAGGGAAAAATGGAAAACCAAAAAACAAAAAATGAACAAACAAACAAAACCCCTCAGAACAACAGAAAAGCAGATTTGTTAAAAATAAAATCATAGGCTTAAATCTTAACACATCAATAATTACATTAAATGCAAATTGTCTAAATACATCAATTCAAAGACAGATTGGCAGAAAAAATTTTTTAAAAAATGACCAAACTTAATGCTGTCTATAAGAAACTTATTTAAAACATAATGATATATATAAGATGAAAATAAAAGTATGGAAAAAGATATACTATGCAAACATTAATAAAAAGCAGGAGTGACTAAATTAATTTTAGATAAAGTAAATTTCAGAGCAAAGAAAATCACCAGAGACAAAGGAATATTACATAATGATAAAAGGGTCAATCTACCAAGAAGACATGAGAATCCTAAGCGTGCATTAACAAACCAATAGAGCTACAAAATATGTAAAGCAAAAATTGATAGAACTGAAAGGAGAAATAGACAAATCCAGAATTAAAGTTGAAGACTTCAACACTCCTATCTTAGCAATCAAAAGAACAACTTGTCAGAACATCAGCAAAGATATAGAAGAACTGAAAACATCATCAACCAACAGGATCTAATTGATGTTTATAGAGCACTTCACCCCAAAACATCAGCATACACATTCTTTTCAAGTGCTCAAAGAACATATACCAAGAGAGCCCATAGCCTGGGCTATACAGCAAACCTCAACAGATTTAAAAGAAGTGAAATTATACAAAATGTGTTCTATGATTGTAATAGAATCAAACTAGAAATCACTAACAGAAAGACAAGTGGTGTTTATTTCAGCGATGCAAGGTTGCTTTAATATTTGAAAATCAATCAATGTCATCCACCACATTAAGTGGCTTACAGAACAACAAAAAACATAATTGTATCAATTGATGCTGAAATGCATTTGACAAAATTCAACATTCATTAGTGGTAACAACTCTCAGTAAACTAAGAATAGAAGGAGACATTCTCAAGTTGGTAAAGAACATATACAAAAAAACCTACAACTTGTAACATCATACTTAACAGATAAAGACTGAATGTTCTCCTAAGATCTAAAACAAACAAGGATATCCATTCTCACCATGACTATTCAACACAGTACTGGAAGTTCTAGCCAGTTCAATAAGGAAATAAAAGGCACACAGGTAAACAAGAAATAAAACTGTTTCTATTTGCAGAGGACATGATTGTCTATATATAAAATCCCAAGAAAGCTGTAAAAAACTCATGAAACTAATGAGTGAGTTCAGTGAAGTCACGAGATATGTTATCAAATACAAAAGTCAATTGTATTTCTATATACTAGCAAGGAGCATATGGAAACCAAAATTTAAAATACAATGCTATTTATAAAATCACTCAAAAAATGAAAATTGAACACTTAGGTGTATATCTAATGTAACATGTATGAAATTTGTATGTTGAAATTACAGAATGCTAATGAAAGAATTTAAAAAAGATTTAAATAAATGAAAATGCATACGGTGTCCATGGATTGGAAGATTCAACATAGTAAAGATGACAACTATCCCCAAAGGTTTATGTAGGTTTAATGTAGCCCTATCAAAATCCCAGCAAGATTGTTTATAGATATTAGAAAAATTTATTATAAAATGTATATGAAAATGCACAGGCTCTAGAATAGTTTAAAAAAATCTTTGTTCTTAATGGCCCCATACTGGAAACAACCAAAATGTCCTACACAGGTGAATGGATAAACTGTGGTATATTCATATGATGAAATACAATTCAGAAATAAAAATGAATGAGCTATTGATACATGCTACAATTTGGATGAATCTCAAAGGAATTATGTTGAGTGAAAAAAAGTCAGTCTCTAAAGATCACATACTGTATGATTTTATTTATATAACATTCTCAAAATCACAAAATTAGAGAGATGGAAAACAGTTCAGTGGTTACCAGGAGTTAGGGATAATGAGGGTAAGGGGGAGGCAATTGGATTATAAAGGGGCAGCATGAGGAAAATTCTTATGGTGATGGTATGGTTCAATATCTTGATTCCAGTGGTTGTTACAGGAATCCACACGTGTGATAAAACCAATGACAATTTTCTGATTTGATATTGATTAAAAAAGTGTAATCACTGGGGGAAACTGGGTGAAGGATACATGGGGCCACTCTTGAACTAGCTTTGCCATTTCCTGTGAATTAAGTTATTTCAAAATAAGTTAAACAACTTTTGGAAAAAAAAAATGTGTCCAAGTAATCATTGGAGACCTCAAAGGACCATTTTAGTAGAGAGGGAAAGGTGAAAGGTACAAAAGAGAGAAGGTAATGGAGCAAGGTTCTTGAAGAAGAAGAGTGTGAGATTAAGAGCACAGATGGAGGGGCACATGGGTGGCTCAGCTGGTTAAGCATCTAACTTTAGCTCAGGTGATGATATCAGGGTCCTGGAATAAAGCCCCTCGTTGGGCTCCCCACTCAGCTGGGAGTCTGCTTGTCCTTCTCCCTCTGCCCCCCCGTGCTCCACTCCTGCTCTCTCTTTCAAGTAAATAAATAAAATATTTTTTAAAAAGAGCACAGATGGAGGAATAAACCTTAATTAGAAGGCAACACCTCTTCCTCTGAGGCATGAGGGTCAGGTTAGGGTAGTTTCCAGTGCAGATAAGTTTTTAGGTACAGGAATAAAGTTGGGAGAGTTCCTGTCCTGGTGACCTCTGCTTTCTTAGTGAAATAGGAAGCAAGCTCATCTACTGTACATGTTGAGAGGTATGGTGGGTGGGTAGGGAACTTGAGGGGCTTGGTGAAAGTTTCAAATAGCCACTGAGAGTATTGGGAAAGGAACTTGGTTAGGGTCATATAGTAGGATTATCTGACTGCTTGAAGATCAAGCTAAGGTTGGATATCAAGATTTTATACTGGTAGTTATCCACATGCTTGTGTGATTTTTCTCTAGTCATACTTAAGATAGGTGAAGAAGGGGCAGGTGACCCACAAAAGATTTTGTTTTTTAGGGTGCAGTGGAGGGACAAGATGGAAAGGGAGTAGCAGAGAGAGGATAGTGAAGAGGTGAAGTTATTGCTTAGGGGGTCTATGCTGGTTAAAGAAAGTAACTTAAGGTATCAATGAGATTAAACAATTGATGTCATAAGAGTGAGGGAGTGAGAGACATAGAAGGATAGGAAGGTGTAATTAGATGTAGGATAGTAGAGTTCAAAATTTCAGAAATAGAGCAGTTCCAAGCACCAAAGAAGTCCAGGGTATGGTTGTGGTTGAAGCAGAAAAGAGAAGTTCACCAGAAAGAAACTGTGAGAGCATGGGGTTGAATGGGTTGGTGACCATTGAAGTCCCCAAAGGATGACAGCAAAACCTATGTGAGTGGAGAGGTTAGGGATGGGTTCCAACGTCTTCAATGAATGTGGAAAAATGACCAAGAGGTTTTTACATGGTATTGACCACCTGCTGAAGATATGAACCTCAGAAGAGGAGGATTTTTACACAAGGCGTAATTCTTTGGAAGCAACATGGAGAATTAGAGAGATACTTGACACTGTTGCCCGATCATGGCACACTTCAAAAGGACTTAAGGAGATGTGGTGTTCTTAGATGAGTTTCATTTGTGCATTTGTTCATTCAATAAATATAGATCAGGGACCATATACCTAGTCTGCCCAGGGACAGTCCTGGCTTATGCATATTTTGCTGACATAATTGTTAAAAATGACCCCCATCTCTTTCAAAATGTTCCAATTTAGATGATACATTATATGGTCATTCTAGTTAGAGAGCATTTATGACCTGGTTGAGAAGAAAGATTTTTGTAGATCCTTATTCTGTTTTCCATCATATTTGATATCTTGTCATTTGCATACTTAGGGATGGTCATTCACCCTGTTGGGAATCCATCAAATTCTACTATCATCCAGACTCACTTCTTCAGTTGTTGAAAAAAATATCAGGAGAGACTGCCTGGCACTCAGACATGCCCTGCTTATAGCATTTTCCTGAGTTAGTAATCCCATAAATAGGGAAAATAAAGTTAGCCCGCCATGGCTAACACTTGATGAGTTCTGCAATGCTTTTTCTTTCTTTTTTTAAATGATGTGTTTTTAAACCAGTCCCTTAACATTTAGGAATATGGACCTGGGTTAACATCAAACACACTGGCTAATAGTTTTGCAGAATACCCTTTTCTCCATTTTTTTTAAAGTCAAAATTATATTTGCCAATTTTCAGTATTTGGAATTTCTTCCAGACTTTGTTCTCTCTTACCATCCTCCACAAAAAAACCTTTAGTTTCCCCCATTTCTTACCTCATGTTATATTTAATGTTCACAACCCACAACTTAACACTTAGTTGATATTAAATAACTTCTATATTTTGCTTTCTTGCCTTGGGGACTTTGCACATGCTATATCATTTGCCAAGAATATCTTTCTGTCCCCTTCCCCACTCTCTCTTTTTGCCTTGTTAATTCCTACTTGCTCTTCAGTCTTTACCTTAGCCATTACCTCCTCTCAGAAGTCTTTTCAGCCTCCAGGAGGCATAATATTGTCCCCTCCTCTATGTTCCTATAGTACTGTATGTTTCACTCCATAATAACCCTATTCTATGACTGTAATTGTGTTTACTTGTCTGTGTCTCTTAACAGTCTGTAAGCTCCATGAAGCCAGGGACTGTTTTGTTCATAAGTGGATCGCGAGTACCTTGTACAGTGCTTGCCACACAGTAGACACCTAATAAATATATGTTAAATGAATGAGTGACTAAAAATTCTAAATCAAGTGGTTTAAGATGTTGATTTGCAACTAGGAATATACAAAGGGGATCATGGTGCTGAATATTTTAAATGAGAACTGACCTGGAAAATCCAGGGCTTTTGGTAGCCAAATGAATTTGCTAGATCTGTTTTCCCCACCCACATGGAATTCTCCTTTGAGAAATCAAATTAAGAATCCTCACTTAGAGGGAGGAGAAAGATGGCGGAGGAGTAGGGGACCCTATTTCAACTGGTCCCCGGAATTGAGCTGGATATCTACCAGACCACTCTGAGCACCCACGAAACCAGCCTGAGATGTGAGAAGATCTGGATCTCTACAAACAGAATATCGTGGGCGGCTGGTTTCGAGGTACGAAGCGGAGAGCCGTGATTCTGTGGGCAGATATCGGAGGATAAACGGCGGCAGGAGGGTGCCTGGCCGTGGGGATCCTACACCGCCGGTGAGTGACAGCCTTGCGCGCTGAGGACGGGGCACAGACTCGCAGAGTGGTTTTGGCAGGGAAAGGACTTTAGGGCAGCCCCCGGGGAGGAAACCCCGACCGGCGGGGTCTTGCCCGAACTGGGAGCGGCTGGCGGTTTTAGAAGCACAAAGGGCAGAGACGTGCCCTGACCTGGAGGCAGGACTGGGAGCGCTGCGGAGGGGTGCACAACCCAGGACGCTGCAGTTTATAGCAGCAGGGACAGAAACGGAGACGGTGTGGCCTGGAGAGCTCATGGAAGAACAGACTGAGGTCTCTCTGCTCTGAGGCAGAGGGTTGGAAACGATCTCTTCTGCTCTGACTCGCGGAAGAGACATGGAAAGCCGCCAGGGAAAGGCACCAGAGAACAAAAGCCCCAAAGACTGATTCCCACTGAGCCCATCCCCCGCCACAGGGGTGCAGGGCAACTCCGCCCAAACAGGGTTGCCTGAGTAACAGCGCGGCAGGCCCCTCCCGCAAAAGACAGGCTGGGAAAACAAGAGGCCAGCAACCCTAAGGTCCCAAGAAAACAGGTGCATCTTGCTTGGGTTCTGGTCAATAATTTGGACTCTATACATTCCCTCAAACACCCATCAACAGAATGACTAGGAGGAGGAGCCCCCAAAACAGAAAAGACTCAGAGATTATGACTTATGCTGCAGATTTACAAATGGATGCAGACATAACCAAGATGTCAGAGATGGAATTGAGGCTAGCAATTGTGAAGACAATGGCTAGAATGGAGAAATCAATTAATGGCAACATAGAGTCTCTAAGGGCAGAAATGAAAGGTGAATTGGCAGAACTTAAAAATGCTATCAATGAGATCCAACCCAATCTAGATAATCTAACAGCTAGGGTAACTGAGACAGAAGAGAGAATAAGCGATCTGGAAGACAGTATAATAGATAAAAAGGGAAAAGAGGAGGCCAGGGAAAACAACTCAGAATCCATGAAAATAGAATCAGAGAAATAAATGACACCATGAGGCATTCCAATGTCAGAATAATTGGAATCCCGGAGGGATTGGAGAGAGAGAGAGGGCTAGAAGATGTATATGAGCAAATCATAGCTGAGAACTTCCCTCATCTGGGGAATGAAACAAACATTCGAGTCCTAGAGGCAGAGAGGACCCCTCCTAAGATCAAGGAACACAGGCCAACACCCCGGCATGTCATAGTAAAACTTGCAAATCTTAGAACCAAGGAAACCATCTTAAGGGCAGTTAGGGGGAAGAGATTCCTTACGTACAGAGGGAGGAACATCAGAATAACATCAGACCTATCCACAGAGACCTGGCAAGCCAGAAAGGCCTGGCAAGACATATTCAGAGTACTAAATGAGAAGAACATGCAGCCAAGAATACTTTATCCAGCAAGGCTTTCATTTAGAATGGATGGATAGATGCAGAGCTTCCACAACCGGCAGAAGCTGAAAGAATATGTGACCACTAAGCCGGCCCTGCAAGAAATATTAAGGGGGGTTCTATAAAAGGAGAAAGACCCCAAGAGTGATCTACAACAGAAATTTACAGGGACAATCTATAAAAACAACGTCTTCACAGGCAACATGATGACAATTAATTCATATCTTTCAATAATCACTCTCAACGTGAATGGCCTAAATGTTCCCATAAAATAGCACAGGGTTGCAGATTGGATAAAAAGACAGGACCCATCCATATGCTGCCTACAAGAGACTCATTTTGAACCTAAAGATACATCCAGGCTGAAAGTGAAGGGATGGAGATCCATCTTCCATGCCAGTGGACCTCAAAAGAAAGCTGGGGTAGCAATTCTTATATCAGACAAATTCAATTTTAAGCTAAAGTCTGTAGTTAGGGACTCAGAAGGACACTATATCATTCTTAAAGGGTCTACCCAACAAGAAGATCTAACAATTGTAAATATCTATGCCTCCAACATGGGAGCAGCCATCTACATAAGCCAACTGTTAACCAAAATAAAGAGTCATATTGATAACAATACGTTAATTGTAGGAGACCTCAATACTCCACTCTCAGCAATGGACAGATCATCTAAGCAGAAATCAACAAGGAAACAAGAGCTTTGAATGATACATTGGGCCAGATGGACCTCATAGATATTTACAGAACATTCCACCCTAAAACAACAGAATACTCATTCTTCTCGAGCGCACATGGAACTTTCTCCAGAAAAGACCATATACTGGGTCACAAATCAGGTCTCAACCGATTCCAAAAGACTGAGATTATTCCTTGCATATTCTCAGACCACAATGCTCTAAAACTGGAACTCAATCAAAAGAAAAAATTTGGTAGAAATTCAAACACTTGGAAGCTAAAGACCACTCTGCTCAAGAATGTTGGGGTCAACCAAGAAATCAAAGAAGAACTTAAACAATTCATGGAAATCAATGAGAACAAAAACACATCAGTCCAAAACCTATGGGATACTGCAAAGGTGGTCCTAAGGGGGAAATACATAACCATCCAAGCCTCACTCAAAAAAATAGAAAAATCCCAAATTCACCAACTAACTCTATACCTTAAAGAACTAGAGAAAAAGCAACAAATGACGCCTAAGCCACGCATTAGAAGAGAAATAATTAAAATTAGAGCAGAAATCAATGAATTAGAAACCAGAAACACAGTAGATCAGATCAACAAAACTAGAAGTTGGTTCTTTGAAAGAATTAATAAGATTGATACACCACTGGCCAGACTTATCCAAAAGAAGAGAGAAAGGACCCAAATTAATAAAATAATGAATGAAAGGGGAGAGATCATGACTAACACCAAGGAAATAGAAACAATTATAAGAAATTATTATCAACCACTATATGCCAATAAACTGAGCAATCTGGATGAAATGGAGGCCTTCCTGGAAACCTATAAGCTGCCAAGACTGAAATAGGAAGAAATTGACAACCTGAATGGGCCAATAACCAGTAAGGAGATTGAAGCAGTGATCAAAAACCTCCCAAAAAACAAGAGTCCAGGGCCTGATGGATTCCCTGGGGAATTCTACCAAACATTCAAAGATGAAATAATATCTATTCTACTGAAGCTGTTTCAAAAACTAGAAACAGAAGGAAAACTTCCAGACTCATTCTCTGAGGCCAGCATTACCTTAATCCCCAAACCAGGCAAAGACCCCATCAAAAAGGAGAATTTCAGGCCGATATCCCTGATGAATATGGATTCCAAAATCCTCAACAAAATCCTAGCTAATAGGATCCAACAGTACATTCAAAGGATCATCCACCACGACCAAGTGGGATTTATCCCCAGGATGCAAGGGTGGTTCAACATTCGCAAATCAATCAATGTGATAGAACACATTAATAAGAGGAGGGAGAAGAACCATATGGTCCTCTCAATTGATGCAGAAAAAGCATTTGACAAAATACAACATCCTTTCCTGATTAAAACTCTCCAGAGTATAGGGATAGAGGGAACATTCCTCAAGCTCATAAAATTCATCTATGAAAAACCCACAGTGAATATCATCCTCAATGGGGAAAAGCTGAGAGCCTTTCCCTTAAGATCAGGAACACGTCAAGGGTGTCCACTCTCACCACTGTTGTTCAACATAGTACTAGAAGTCCTAGCAACAGCAATGAGACAACAAAAAGAAATAAAAGGTATTCAAATTGGCAAAGAAGAAGTCAAACTCTCTCTTTTCGCAGATGACATGATACTTTATGTGGAAAACCAAAAAGACTCCACTCCCAAATTACTAGAACTCATCCAGCAATTCAGTAATGTGGCAGGATACAAAATCAATGCACAGAAATCAGTTGCTTTCTTATACACTAACAACGCAACTGTAGAAAGAGAAATTAAAGAAACGATTCCATTTACAATAGCACCGAAAACCATAAGATACCTCGGAATAAACCTAACCAAAGAGGTAAAGGATCTATACTCTAGGAACTACAGAACACTCATGAAAGAAATTGAAGAAGACACAAAAAGATGGAAAAATATTCCATGCTCATGGATTGGAAGAATAAACATTGTTAAAATGTCTATGCTACCCAGAGCAATCTATACCTTCAATGCCATCCCGATCAAAATTCCAATGACATTTTTCAAAGTGCTGGAACAAACAATCCTAAAATTTGTATGGAATCAGAAAAGACCCCGAATCGCCAAGGAGATGTTGAAAAAGTAAGACAAAGCTGGGGGCATCACGTTGCCCGATTTCAAGCTATATTACAAAGCAGTGATCACCAAGACAGCATGGTACTGGCACAAAAACAGACATACAGACCAATGGAACAGAATAGAGAACCCAGATATGGACCCTCAACTCTATGGTCAAATAATCTTTGACAAAGCAAGAAAAAACATGCAGTGGAGAAAAGACAGTCTCTTCAATAAATGGTGCTGGGAAAATTGGACAGCCACATGCAGAAGAATGAAACTCAACCATTCTCTAACACCATTCACAAAGATAAACTCAAAGTGGATGAAAGACCTCAATGTGAGACAGGAATCCATCCAAATTCTAGAGGAGAACATAGGCAGTAACCTCTTTGATGTCGGCCACTGCAACTTCTTTCAATATACATCTCCAAAAGCTAGTGAAAGAAAAGCAAAAATGAACTTTTGGGACTTCATCAAGATAAAAAGCTTCTGCACAGCAAAGGAAATAGTCAACAAAACAAAGAGGCAACCCACAGAATGGTAGACGATATTTGCAAATGACACTACAGATAAAGGGCTGGTATCCAAAATCTATAAAGAACTTCTCAAACTCAACACCCAAAAAACAAATAATCAAGTCAAAAAGTGGGCAGAAGAGATGAACAGACAGTTCTCTGAAGAAGACATACAAATGGGTAACAGACACATGAAAAAATGTTCATCATCATTAGCCATCAGGGAAATCCAAATGAAAACCACACTGAGATACCACCTTACAGCAGTTAGAATGGCCAAAGTGGACAGGGAAAGAAACAACAAATGTTGGAGAGGTTGTGGAGAAAGGGGAACCCTCTTACACTGTTGGTGGGAATGCAAGTTGGTACAGCCACTTTGGAAAACAGTGTGGAGGTGCCTCAAAAAGTTAAAAATAGAGCTACCCTATGACCCAGCAATTGCACTCCTGGGTATTTACCCCAAAGACACAGATGTAGTGAACAGAAGGGCCATATGCACCCCAATGTTCATAGCAGCAATGTCCGCAATAGCGAAACTGTGGAAAGAGCCGAGATGCCCTTCAACAGATGAATGGAGAAAGAAGATGTGGTCCATATATACAATGGAATATTACTCAGCCATCAGAAAAGATGAATACCCAACTTTTAGATCAACATGGATGGGACTGGAGGAGATTATGCTAAGTGAAATAAGTCAAGCAGAGAAAGTCAATTATCATATGGTTTCACTTATTTGTGGAACATAAGGAATAACATGGAGGACATTAGGAGAAGGAAGGGAAAATTGGGGGGGGAATTGGAGGGAGAGATGAACCATGAGAGACTATGGACCTGAGAAACAAACAGGATTTTAGAGGGGAGGGGGGTGGGGGGATGGGTTAGCCCGGTGATGGGTATTAAGGAGGGCACGTACTGCATGGAGCGCTGGGTGTTATACGAAAACAATGGATCGTGGATCACTACATCAAAAACTAATGATGTATTGTATGGTGACTAACATAATATAATAAAATCAAAAACTACAAATAAATAAATAAATAATTTTTAAAAAAAGAATCCTCACTTATTTCTCAGAGCCTCACATAGTATGGAATACATAGAAGCATCTTAAAATGTACTTTTCAATTTATAGATGATGCTAGAGCATCATTTTAGCTGCATGTTATTTGATGCTGTTTCCATTTAATTAATTCAGATAATGAGATGAAGAGCCCATTTCTCTCTTGCTACAATGGCCCAGTCTTTCTTACAGGCATTTTTCTCTTTTATTACCCATTTTAGGATCTATTTACTTTCTGAATCCTGGAGATGGGGGTGGGGTGAAGGATTGCATTTGGTTCCAGTGTCTCTTTGTCCCAATTCTCCTCAGTTCTGGACCCACACAGATGGCACCAGTGACCAATTGTATGGAGATGAGCACAGGTTCCTGGTCTAAAAGCCCAGATCCCACAGTAATTCACTGGACAAATGCTTCTGCTTTCTAAGCCACAGTGTCTTTATCTGTCAAGGGGGAGGATTCAATTAGCTGATTCCTTAGTTCTAAAATTTATCTGATTCTTTCCTTTGTAAGCTTTATTTCTAACCCCACAATATGCAGCTGTCCCTGGGGCCTCCAACTTACATCAAATTCTGTCACGCCTCAGATTTGAATCGTAGCAAATAGATCCCCGGGAAGCATCCCAATGTATGAATTATTAATGTTCCCACCACACAGTCTCTGTGTGAATATTTACTTATATCACTGGGTATCTAATCCTGACAACAAATCATCATTTGAATGGTTTACTGATGTTTTCTCTTCCCCTCAGTGATTCTGCACGTGTCTTCCTTTCACCTTGAGGACTGTGCAATTCTTTCTTCTCCCGTGAGGCTCTGACACTAAACAGCACAGAGAATGTCAACATCTGAGTTGCATCTTTAATGTGTTTTTCTTACTCCTTTCCAGATTGTTGTATTTTTTTTTTTTCCATTCTCTATCCTCCTCCACCCCCAACTCCTTGAAGTCATTCCCACATCCAGGAACTTGTCTTTTGCCTTCCCCACTCCATAGCTCCAGCAGCTGTAGCCACAGTTCTGCTCAATGAGGTTCTTTTATTTTAAGATTTTATCTTATTTTATTTTATTTATTTTTTATTATGTTATGTTAATCACCATACATTACATCATTAGTGTTTTTTTTTCTAAAGATTTTATTTAGTTGAGAGAGAGAGAATGAGAGAGAGCGAGCACATGAGAGGGGGGAGGGTCAGAGGGAGAAGCAGGCTCCCTGCCGAGCAGGGAGCCCGATGCGGGACTCGATCCCAGGACTCCAGGATCATGACCCAAGCCGAAGGCAGTCGCTTAACCAACTGAGCCACCCAGGCGCCTCTACATCATTAGTTTTTGATGTAGTGTTCCATGATTCATTGTTTGTGTATAACACCCAGTGCTCCATTCAATACGTGCTCTCCTTAATACCCATCACCAGGCTAACCCATCCCCCCCACCCCCCTCCCCTCTAGAACCCTCAGTTTGTTTCTCAGAGTCCATAGTCTCTCATGGTTCGTCTCTCCCTCCGATTCCCCCCTTCATTTTTCCCTTCCTGCTATCTTCTTTTTGTATTAACATATAATGTATTGGGGCACCTGGGTGGCTCAGTCGTTAAGCGTCTGCCCTCGGCTCAGGTCATGATCCCAGGGTACTGGGATCGAGTCCCACATCGGGCTCCCTGCTCTGCGGGAGGCCTGCTTCTCCCTCTCCCACTCCCCCTGCTTGTGTTCCTTCTCTCTCTCTCTCTGTCAAATAAATAAAATCTTTTAAAAAAACATATAATGTATTATTTGTTTCAGAGGTACAGGTCTGTGATTCAACAGTCTTGCACAATTCACAGCGCTCACCATAGCACATACCCTCCTCAATGTCTGTGACCCAACCACCCCATCCCTCCCATCCCCCACCACTCCAGCAACCCTCAGTTTGTTTCCTGAGATTAAGAATTCCTCATATCAGCGAGGTCATATGATACATGTCTTTCTCTGATTGACTTAAGATTTTATTTATTTATTTGCGAGAAAGAGCAAGAGAGTGAGGGCGAGAGAGAGTGAGAGAGAGTGAGAGCTGGAGGAGCAGAGGGAGAGGGACTAGCAGACTCTGTGCTGAGTGTGGAGCCCGATGTGGGGCTCGATCCCAGGACCCTGAGCCCAAATCAAGAGTCAGATGCTTAAACAACTGAGCTATTCAGGTGCCTCTCAATGAGGTTCTTAATATGCTCACAGATCTGGTTATTTCCCAGAGAAAACACCCTTCCAGATATCTCAGCTCTGTGCTATGGGGTTTGTCAGCAGATGTTGCATCCTTCACCTTCTCTCTGGTCTTGGCTATCCAGTATTCCCTTCACTCTTGCCCTTCCATACATGCCTCTTATCTCCCTTCCTCTATCTCTCCCTTTTCCCTCTTTTCTTTCCCATAATAGTTGCTGCAAGCTTGGTTTCAGCCAATACTTTTTTCTGTCTCCAGGTTGGAGAAGCCCTTTATTCCCTCAGAAATCCGTTGAACTAACTACCCTTTATCATCTCTACTGGGGGTTGGTGCCACAACATTGATTTAATTAAAGGTATAATAAAATCAAGCTGCAGAAAACACTTAGAATGGTAATTCTCTAGCTTGTTACAAACCACTCTCTACTGCCTTGTAGATTGGAAACTGGGGGCATGGGGGATCAAGTATATGCTTCATTTCTTATTCATGATAGGACTGGGGGGTGCCCACTTCAATTAGTGTATGCCTTTCTGTAAGCAGAGTTATCCCAGCCAGCTCAGTGGGGGGTCTGGCATGATAAACTCGATTCTGAATATGTGGGGGAACCTGAGTTGAATGTCTATGAGTGGCATGCAGTGAGGTATTGGCATGTCAGGTAGAAGTGTCTTTAGGAGATAGAGTTGGACCAGGTTCTTGTCTGCTCTATTTGGCCATCGTCCATTAAAACCAACTAAAAAAAAAAAACATTACTAAAACTCAGTAACCAAACTGACAGGACAACTATTTGTCAAAAAACAAAGCAACAAAAGGTAAGCGAAGTGAAAGGTAAGTTGGATAGTAAGGGGTAAGGGGAGGCAATTATTTTGACAACCCCTATCAGGACAAATCAAATTTGTTGTGGAAAGACAGCAAGTTCTCAAAGTTCTCATGGGGCTTGCTTAGGTCTAGTATATTCTTATATTCCTTACCTTGGGTCCCTGCAGTTCAAAACTAGAAAATGTCATGCCCCCCCCCCCAAGACGGTGCTCTACCCCTTAACAAAAAGGACAAAGGAATCTAAATAAGTTCAAAGTTCCTTAAAGGGGACACCCCCATCATGAGTTAACTCTGGCATTTCTCTTTAGCATGGTACTCATCCTGGGTGGTACATAGGACAAACTGAGGAGAAATTTAATGCTCTAACACCAGTCATTGTGCATTTTCTAAGATGAGGTTAAAGGGGTTTAGTCATGCGGAATCTCTGAAAAGATGGACTCTGCCCTTGTTAGATTCAAGGATGGGGGGAGTGAGGAAGTGGTTTGCGACCTCTATGCCCCTAGGCTGCCACACACCCACCCCTCTGACTTTGGGGTAAAGCAGAGGAAGGAAAAGAGACAGTAAGAAATGCTGGTTTCCTCTGCTGACACCAAATCTCTCTTCCTACTTTCTATCACATCCTCCCCCCCATCTGTCACCTTCACAGGAAGAATTTGTGCTAATGGCCTTGTAGAATTTGGAAGGCAAATGCCTCCTTCTATCCAACTAGGCCTAACAGAGTGCAAGCAGCCTAATGTACTTAGTTTAAGAGACAGTTGACTTGTGTTTGAATTTTGGCTCCATCATTTTCTTTACTATGTGATCTAGGGAAAATTGCTTAGCTTCCTTGTGTCTCATTGTCATTATCTGTAAAATAATATGGTAATACTAATGCCTACCTCATTGAGGGTACTGAAAGAATTAAATAACTTAATAAATTTGACACTCTAAGAAACATGTTTTGTAATTAATAAGTTCTATATGAGAGTTTGTTACCAGTATTCATGGAAAGAGCACTAAAACAAGTCCAACTGATCTTTACCATTTATAAGTCACTTCATCTTCCTGTCCTCAGCATTATTACTATAGAATGGGGGGAAAACCTCATTTCACATTATTACTTTGGGGACTAAATTAAATGACATAAATCAAACATCAGGTACCTAAGAGGCATTCAATACCTGGGGAATTTTTTTTATTCCCCCATCTTTTACTTACAAAGAACCTATGCTTCAAGCCCTGGCAAATCCCATGCCCTTAAGCTTCAAGATCTCTTCCCTAACTTGCTTTCACTAAGAAGTCTAAAATCAAGTGATCTCTGCCAACTCTATTCCATTTCCATTATTTATTTAGATAATGGTATTATTACTGCCATTTATTATGCATCCACTTATTGAAATGGTACTGTAGTGGTTGCTGAATGGGGTTATGCCACCTTCTCTGAGAAACTTTCTCAACAATCTCCCCCTGCACATCCCACCCCCCAGTTAGTTCTTTTCTCTGTGCTCCCTCAGAGCTCTATGCATGCTTTTACCTCTATTATAGTTTGTTGAATGAGTGAGTGATGAAAGAAAGACAGAAAGACAAAAAGAAGCTTATCTCAGATTCCAGAATATGCAGACATCACCCTGCCACTAATGACTAATGGAATTGATGATCAAGCCACACTACCTTGCCTAATTTCATCCATAAACATGATTCATGTCTGTTTCTGTTTGATTTTCAAGGTGAAATTGTGGATTAAGTTGGAAGCCGATTCTTATTAAATAGATATATATGATACCTATTCCTTGCCAAGCACTATGCTACTAGGCACACTGGAACTATAAAGATAAATAAGACATGGTTGTTCCCTTCAATTAGCTCAGAATCAAGCTGGGGAGCTGAGAAACATGTGAAGAGAAGCCTAAGGACACCAGTCAGTGGAATATTGTGGGTAAGAGTATGGTCTTGGGGATTAGATGGCTTGGATTGGAACCCTGTCTCCTTCACTTACTACCCATGAACAAATTACTTAGCCTTGTTGAGCCTGAATTTTCTCATCTGTACAATGTGGCTGTTAATAAAAGTACTTAACTCTGGGCTTCTTGGGAGGATTAAATGAAATCATGCATTAGCTGATACCTAGGTACACATTAGGCATTCAGTGTTAGTCACTAGTGGTGATGTCAAGGGTTTGATGTAGACACTGAGAATTCCAGAGTTGAGAGGCAAAGAGATCTGCATGAGGTGGAGATCAAGTCAGTGGGGCTCCATTATGCAACGCAGATTTACACTTAGGCCTTGATTAAGAGAGGGAGTAAAGAAATGGGAAAAGACATTCCAAGTAAGGAACATAGTGTGTGCAAAGGTGTGCTGGGGCCAGGTACATTTGAAGACCAGTGAATATACCAGTCTGAAGGAGGCAGTTTATGTAAGAGAGAATTGGACAATAAAGGAAGGGGAAGAAAACTTTAGGGAAAAAAAAAGTATGTTCAGACCAAGCTCAAATTCTGGATCCACCACTTCTAGCAGTTAAGATTTTAAGCAAGTTACTCTTTGTATTCCAGTTTCTTCATCTTTAAAATTAACTTTCCCCAGCTTTTTCCAATCTTGCTCCAGTCTCAATTCGGTCTTTCTAGAAAGCATTATTTGAAGGATTTTATGTGAAATAACCCATTTAATACTCACAATGACCTTATCATGCTATTATTATTCTCTTTTTGTAGGTGAAGAAACTGAAACAGAGAGGTTACATAACTTAATGAATGTCACACAGTAAGTGGTAGAGACATAATTTGAACATAAGCAGTTGTTTTGTTGTTGTTGTTGTTTTTTTTTAAATTTGGAAGCCAAGGGAAAACAAGCAAGATGTCAATGTATTGAAAGAAAAAAACTTACAAATCACGGCTGTCTGACCTTAAGTTTAGGCCTAGTTTGTCTTGGTTAATAAAACTAATTACCTGTCCCTTAGCTAAATGAATAACAATAATAGTACCCTTTATTTAGCATCAAAGTCCTATGGGCTAGGTGCTACATTTAGTCCTCTATGAACATATTTTCTTGTCACAGAAACCCTATGAGGTAGGTACTGTTATTCTTCCCATTTTACAGAGACACAGAGTTAATTCATTTGTGCAAGCCTAAGATGCAAGAACTGAGATTTGAATTGAAGCAGGCTGGTTCCAGATACTGCTAACTTAGTCATGAGACAAGATAGTTAAAAACAGAGGGGTTGAGCTTTAGGGGTACCTTTTTTAGGGGTACCTTTGAAAAAACAAAACAAAACCAATATGAATGATGACAAAGCTGGTTTCTTGTTCAGTATGATTGTTCTGGTTTCATAGTTAATTTCACTTCCCAGATTACATATGTGACATTCCTATGTCCATATGCCAGGGGGCCTTTTAATATGTGTCTCCCATATCAAAACAGGCTTATAGGAGACTAGCATGTAGAAAGGGGTCATTTCTACATGAGATTGGAGCCTACAAAGAATCAATTCATAGTGCCAATCCAGATCCCTGTCTGGCACCTCTTTCATACCCACACATTAGGGCCACTGTAAATTGGAGTGGTAGGTTGAAGGTTTTGAAAGGTGTATATTGTGGTGTTCGGTTCTTACTCTAGTGTAACTGCCTGTCATGTCAACTCTATAAAGACAGCCTGCCAATGTTCAGTTGATGTCTTATCTTTATAAGAATAAAGGAAATTCTTTAAAAGAATAAAGGAAAAGATAACCACTGCCTTTCCTCTTATTGTTAGAATAATTAGGAAGAATAGTTTGGGGTGGTTTGAGGTTCAAATTCATCCAAGAACCTCAAAGTCTGGCTGTTTGCATTCCATAGTTATTATTCTGTTATATTCTCTTTAAGAAGCTTGAAAAGACACACAACCCATGGAAGACCAGATAAATAAAATCTTGTTTGTTAACTAGTAACCTCAGGAAAGCTGATAAATTTCTTTTGGTCCTCTTTGTATTTGATCTCTGATGTTTGAACCACACTCAGGGCCATTTGACACTGATTAGATAAATCATACAGGCCCCTTTCTCGGTGATGTGAGTTATGAGACTTGCTACAAAGTTGTGAATTGGTTATATCATTTGTTTCTAGCAAATGATTTTAGTTATAAAGTCTGCTATCATTTGGATCCCTTGAGTAGAAGCTATAGTTCTTTTAACTATATTAAGAAATACATTTCTGTTCTATTTTGCTAATACGCTAATTTGCCCATATGTGAAAAAAAAAACCAGTATTCTTATTCATTTGAGAACACTGAGAGATTTTATCTGTAAAAAATCATTATGGCTTCATTTCTCACTTCCCAGGACTTCCAGTATTTCCGAGAAAAGGGGAGAAAAAGGATGGGGGAGCACTGGTCCAAGTAGAATCAAAAAGGAATCTTTAGAAGCATTTCCATAAATGGGGCCTATTCAATGCATTTTGGCAGCCACTGAGTCTCTCCTGGAGACAAGAGGAAACATAATCCCTTGCCTCAAGGAGTTTACAATCTATAGTAGTTGGGAAGAACAGGGTAATCCCCCGATGAGAACAACTTTCAAGTTAATGTTAGATAATTCTGGGAAGAAGAGAATATAAACTGAGAATTCCTTCATACTCAACTTGAGAGACTCTCTGAGAGTATATGTATTCCACTTTAATAGAATATAAATTCAAGGAAATTTCCCAAAACTGGTAAATCTGCCAACAACTTCTCACACAAGTTGTTTCGGATAGCTTCCCACTAATGCTCCAGTGATCTTCGTTTTTCGATGGTCTTTGAAATTTTCTTATTACATGATATAGACAGCTTTGGTTAGGTGCCTGGAATAATCTACTTTTTCAACAAATATTTGTTGAGTACCAACTATTTCAGGAGCTGCTCTAGGCATTGAGGATATAGCAGTGAAAAAAAAAAAACAGATCAAAATCTCTGCTTTTGTAAGGCTTATATTCCACTGGGACTGTATTAATAATCCTCACCATCACTGTATAGCAGCATTTTGTGCAAGAATGCACACCACAGATATTTGCTCAAAGAGGAGACATTTGAGCAGAGACCTGAATGATGTGAGAGAGTAAGTTGGAGGAAGAGTTTTCCAGGCAGAATAGCAGCAAGTACCAAAGCTCTTGTACACGAGTATTCAAGGAGCAGATTAATGGAATAGTAAGGAGGTCAGTATGGCTGAAGTGCAAGGGAGCAAGGAGATTGGATTCAAATTTCTTTAGAGCACCCACTGCATGTCTTTCACTTTGCTAAGTGTCGGGGATACAATGGAAAGCAAAGCAAATATAGTTTCTGCCCCCTGGAGCTTATAGTCTAATGAAGGAAATAGACATTAATTAAATAACCACACAGGCAAATCTGAAGGTCCAACTTTGAAAAGTTCTGGGAAGGAAAATTTTCACATGCTGTGAGAGAGTAATATGAAGGCCTAATTTAGACTGGTAGATCAAGTAAGGCTTCTCAGGGAAATTGCTATTAGTAGATATCTGAAGAATGAATAGGAGTTAAGTAGGTGAAGAGTGAAGAAAAGGAAAAGCACTTCAGACTGAGGGAACAGAGTGTCCAAATCCCCACGACAGTAGAGACTTGGGAAGGAAAAAAGGCTGAAAGAAGGCTAGTATGGCTAAGTGTAGAAAGTAGGGGGTGCACGCTTTGAGGTGTGACTGGAGATATAGTGGGGAACAAACTGTAAAAGGCCATGTTAAGAAGTTCTGTTTTCTAAAAGCAGTGAGAAACAACCGAAGAGTTTAAAATGTGTGTAGCACAATCAGATGGGTTTTCTATAAAGGTCACTGACTACAGTGTGGAGTGGATTGATTGAGGGTGGCAAATACGGATTCAGGAGGATATTGAGGTAGTCCAGGTGAGAGATGTTGATGGCTTGGACTATGGAAGTAGCAGGGGAAGCTAGTATGGCAAGAGAGAAGTGGGTGAATTCTGGGTATGTTTGTGGGGTGGAGCTTATAGGATTTGCTGATGACTTATATGTGGGAATGAAGAGGTAGGATGTGTCAAGGAAAATTTGCCAGGGTTTTACCTGGTGCAGATGGGTGCATGTGGTGTCATTCACGAGATTAAGAGTACAGTAAAAGGACAGACCATAATTTGGAGGGGATGGTTATGATTTCCATACACACATATGTAGAGTGGTGCATTGTTCTGTGTTCAAGTTGGTTGACTGTACTAACATAAGAGTTCATATGAATTCTGTATACTTCTTTTTTTTTATTTATTTGACGGAGAGAGACACAGTGAGAGAGGGAACACAAGCAGGGGGAGTGGGAGAGGGAGAAGCAGGCTTCCCACTGAGCAGAGAGCCCGATGCAGGGCTCGATCCCAGGACCCTGGGATCATGACCTGAGCCAAAGGCAGACGCTTAACGACTGAGCCACCCAGGTGCCCCAACTTCTATTACTTATTGTAATAGACCCTCACACATCCCTATAATCTGGTTCAATCCAACATTTTCCATCCAAGCTATTCACTTCAGCAATAACCGTTAAATATACCCTAGGCAATTCCAGCTTTAATGCCCCAGATCCTACTGTTTCACTGCTTAGGATGCTTTCTTGACTCATCTGTAAAACCAGTCTCAGAATCTTTAATACAGAGGGCACTTTCCATCTGGATTCTAATAACATTTATTGTCTGCAACACTTAACTGACATTTATTAATCACAAACAGGCCATTGCAAAGTTCATTTGTATGTCAGTTGTCTGGATTACAGAATTAGTTTTCCTATAGAAAATCTTTTATAAACAAAATCAGTATCTTGAAGAGATTATTTGTACTCCCATGTTCATAGCAGCATTATTTACAATAGCCAATGTATGAAAATAAACTAAATGTTAGTTAGAGGGTGAACGGATGAAGAAAATGTGATATATATAGGAATATTATTCTGCCATGAGGAAGAAGAAAATCCTGCCATTTGTTACAGTATGGATGGATCTTGGGGATATTATGCATCAGTCAGAGAAAGAAAGACAAACTATGTATGGTGTTACCCATATATGGAATCTAAAAAAATGATTGAACTCATAAAAACAGTAGAATGGTGGTTGCCAGGGGTAGAGAGTGGAGAGTTCGTGGAAAATAGGTAGAGGTTGGTAACAGGATACAAACTTCAGTTATAAGGTGAATGAAGTCTAAGGATCTAATGTGCAACATGGTGACTATAGTTGATAACACTGTATTATATAATTGAAATTCACTAAGAGAGTAAAATATAAATGTTCTCATTAAAAATGACTATGGACTCTGAGAAACAAACTGAGGGTTCTAGAGGGGAGGAGGGTGGGGGAGTGGGTATTAAAGAGGGCACGTACTGAATGGAGCACTGGGTGTTATACGCAAACAATGAATCATGGAACACTACATCAAAAATTAATGATGTGAAGTATGGTGACTAACATAACATAAAAAAAAAGAAGTGGAGAGAAAAAAAAATATTGTGAGTTCCTCAAAGCATCATTGGACCCTGAGAGGCAGCTGGGATCCCAAAACCCTAGTCCATATTTAAGTCTGAATAGAGTCTCAGAAGATACTCGGAAGGACTCCCAAGATTTGGTGCTAACAAAAGACTATTTTTGCAACCAATATTAGGAAATCTCTGTACTTTCCACTCAAATTTGACATAAACCTAAAATTTATCTTAAAAATAAAGCCTATATATATATATATATTTTATTCTTATGTTAATCCCCATACATTACATCATTAGTTTTAGATGAAGTGTTCCATGATTCATTGTTTGTGCACAACACCCAGTGCTCCATGCAGAATGTGCCCTCCTCAATACCCACCACCAGGCTAACCCATCCTCCCACCCCCCTCCCCTCTAGAACCCTGTTTGTTTTTCAGAGTCCATCGACTCTCATGGTTCGTCTACCCCTCCGATTTCCTCCGCTTCATTCTTTTTTTTTCATGTCTCTATTTTCTTTTTTTTTATTTTATTCTTATGTTAATCCCCATACATTACATCATTAGTTTTAGATGAAGTGTTCCATGATTCATTGTTTGTGCACAACACCCAGTGCTCCATGCAGAATGTGCCCTCCTCAATACCCACCACCAGGCTAACCCATCCTCCCACCCCCCTCCCCTCTAGAACCCTCAGTTTGTTTTTCAGAGTCTATCGTCTCTCATGGTTCGTCTACCCCTCCGATTTCCCCCGCTTCATTCTTCCCCTCCTGCTACCTTCTTCTTCTTCTTTTTTTTTTTCTTAACATATAGTGCATTATTTGTTTCAGAGGTACAGATCTGAGATTCAACAGTCTTGCACAATTCACAGCACTTACCAGAGCACATACCCTCCCCAGTGTCTATCACCCAGTCACCCCATCCCTCCCACCCCACCCCCCACTCCAGCAACCCTCAGTTTGTTTCCTGCGATTAAGAATTCCTCATATCAGTGAGATCATATGATACATGTCTTTCTCTGTTTGACTTATTTCACTCAACATAATACCCTCCAGTTCCATCCACGTCGTTGCAAATGGCAATATCTCATTCCTTTTGATGGCTGCATAATATTCCATTGTATATATATACCACATCTTCTTTATCCATTCATCTGTCGATGGACATCTTGGCTCTTTCCACAGTTTGGCTATTGTGGACATTGCTGCTATAAACATCGGGGTGCACATACCCCTTCGGATCCCTACTTTTGTATCTTTGGGGTAAATACCCAGTAGTGCAATTGCTGGATCATATGGTAGCTCTATTTTCAACTTTTTGAGGAACCTCCATACAGTTTTCCACAGTGGCTGCACCAGCTTGCATTCCCACCAACAGTGATGAGGGTTCCCCTTTCTCCGCATCCCCGCCAACATCTGTCGTTTCCTGACTTGTTAATTTTAGCCATTCTGACTGGTGTAAGGTGGTATCTCATTGAGGTTTTGATTTGGATTTCCCTGATGCTGAGCGATATTGAGCACGTTTTCATGTGTCTGCTGGCCATTTGGATGTCCTCTTTGGAAAAATGTCTGTTCATGCCTTCTGCCCATTTCTTGATTGGATTCTTTGTTCTTTGGGTGTTGAGTTTGATGAGTTCTTTATAGATTTTGGATACTAGCCCTTTATCTGATATGTCATTTGCAAATATCCTCTCCCATTCTGTCGGTTGTCTTTTGGTTTTGTTGACTGTTTCCTTTGCTTTGCAAAAGCTTTTTATCTTGATGAAGTCCCAATAGTTCATTTTTGCCCTTGCTTCCCTTGCCTTTGGCGATGTTTCTAGGAAGAAGTTGCTGCGGCTGAGGTCAAAGAGGTTGCTGCCTGTGTTCTCCTTTAGGATTTGGATGGACTCCTGTCTCACATTGAGGTCTTTCAACCATTTGGAATCTATTTTTGTGTGTGGTGTAAGGAAATGGTCCAGTTTCATTCTTCTGCATGTGGCTATCCAATTTTCCCAACACCATTTGTTGAAGAGACTGCCTTTGTTCCATTGGACATTCTTTCCTGCTTTGTCGAAGATTAGTTGACCATAGAGTTGAGGGTCCATTTCTGGGCTCTCTATTCTGTTCCATTGATCTATATGTCTGTTTTTGTGCCAGTACCATGCTGTCTTGATGATGACAGCTTTGTAATAGAGCTTGAAGTCCAGAATTGTGATGCCGCCAGCTTTGCTTTTCTTTTTCAATATTCCTCTGGCTATGCGGGGTCTTTTCTGGTTCCATACAAATTTTAGGATTATTTGTTCCATTTCTTTGAAAAAAGTGGATGGTATTTTGATGGGGATTGCATTGAATGTGTAGATTGCTCTAGGTAGCATTGACATCTTTACAATATTTGTTCTTCCAATCCATGAGCATGGAACGTTTTTCCATTTCTTTGTGTCTTCCTCAATTTCTTTCATGAGTATTTTATAGTTTTCTGAGTACAGATCCTTTGTCTCTTTGGTTAGATTTATTCCTAGGTATCTTATGGTTTTGGGTGCAATTGTAAATGGGATCGACTCCTTAATTTCTCTTTCTTCTGTCTTGTTGTTGGTGTATAGGAATGCCACTGACTTCTGTGCATTGATTTTATATCCTGCCACTTTACTGAATTCCTGTATGAGTTCTAGCAGTTTTGGGGTGGAGTCTTTGGGGTTTTCCACATAAAGTATCATATCATCTGCAAAGAGTGAGAGTTTGACTTCTTCTTTGCCAATTTGGATGCCTTTGATTTCTTTTTGTTGTCTGATTGCTGTGGCTAGGACTTCCAATACTATGTTGAATAGCAGTGGTGATAGTGGACATCCCTGCCACGTTCCTGACCTTAGGGGGAAAGCTCTCAGTTTTCCCCATTGAGAATAATATTTGCCGTAGGTTTTTCATAGATGGCTTTTATGATATTGAGGTATGTACCCTCTATCCCTATACTCTGAAGAGTTTTGATCAAGAAAGGATGCTGTACTTTGTCAAAAGCTTTTTCTGCATCTATTGAGAGGATCATATGATTCTTGTTCTTTCTTTTGTTAATGTATTGTATCACATTGATTGATTTGCGGATATTGAACCAAACTTGCAGCCCAGGGATAAATCCCACTTGGTCGTGGTGAATAATCCTTTTAATGTACTGTTGGATCCTACTGGCTAGTATTTTGGTGAGAATTTTTGCATCCATGTTCATCAGGGATATTGGTCTGTAATTCTCCTTTTTGATGGGGTCTTTGTCTGGTTTGGGGATCAAGGTAATGCTGGCCTCATAAAATGAGTTTGGAAGTTTTCCTTCCATTTCTATTTTTTGGAACAGTTTCAGAAGAATCGGTATTAATTCTTCTTGAAATGTTTGGTAGAATTCCCCTGGGAAGCCATCTGGCCTTGGGCTTTTGTTTGTTGGGAGATTTTTGATGACTGCTTCAATTTCCTTAGTGGTTATAGGTCTGTTCAGGTTTTCTATTTCTTCCGGGTTCAGTTTTGGTAGTTGATACATCTCTAGGAATGCATCCATTTCTTCCAGGTTATCTAATTTGCTGGCATAGAGTTGCTCATAATATGTTCTTATAATTGTTTGTATTTCTTTGGTGTTGGTTGTGATCTCTCCTCTTTCATTCATGATTTTGTTGATTTGGGTCATTTCTCTTCTCTTTTTGATAAGTCTGGCCAGGGGTTTATCAATCTTGTTAATTCTTTCAAAGAACCAGCTCCTAGTTTCGTTGATCTGTTCTACTGTTCTTTTAGTTTCTATTTCATTGATTTCTGCTCTGATCTTTATTATTTCTCTTCTCCTGCTAGGTTTAGGCTTTATTTGCTGTTCTTTCTCCAGCTCCTTTAGGTGTAGGGTTAGGTTGTGTACTTGAGACCTTTCTTGTTTCTTGAGAAAGGCTTGTATTGCTATATACTTTCCTCTTAGGACTGCCTTTGCTGCATCCCAAAGATTTTGAACAGTTGTGTTTTCATTTTTATTGGATTCCATGTATTTTTTTAATTCTTCTTTAATTTCCTGGTTGACCCATTCATTCTTCAGTAGGATGCTCTTTAGCCTCCATGTATTTGAGTTCTTTCCGACTTTCCTCTTGTGATTGAGTTCTAGTTTCAAAGCATTGTGGTCTGAAAATAGGCAGGGAATGATCCCAATCTTTTGGTACCGGTTGAGACCTGATTTATGACCTAGGATGTGATCTATTCTGGAGAATGTTCCATGGGCACTAGAGAAGAATGAGTATTCCATTGCTTTGGGGTGGAATGTTCTGAATATGTCTGTGAAGTCCATTTGGTCCAGTGTGTCATTTAAAGTCTTTATTTCCTTGTTGATCTTTTGCTTAGACGATCTGTCCATTTCAGTGAGGGGGATGTTAAAGTCCCCCACTATTATTGTATTGTTGTTGGTGTGTTTCTTTGCTTTTGTTATTAATTGCCTTATATAATTGGCTGCTCCCATGTTAGGGGCATAGATATTTACAATTGTTAGATCTTCTTGTTGGATAGATCCTTTAAGTAGGATATAGTGTACTTCCTCATCTCTTATTACAGTCTTTGGTTTAAAATCTAATTTGCCTGATATAAGGATTGCCACCCCAGCTTTCTTTTGGTGTCCATTAGCATGGTAAATGGTTTTCCACCCCCTCACTTTCAATCTGGGGGTGTCTTTGGTTCTAAAATGAGTCTCTTGCAGACAGCATATCGATGGGTCTTGTTTTTTAATCCAGTCTGTTAGCCTGTGTCTTTTGATTGGGGCATTTAGCCCATTTACATTCAGGGTAACTATTGAAAGATAGGAATTTAGTGCCATTGTATTGCCTGTAAGGTGACTGTTACCATATATTGTCTGTGTTCCTTTCTGGTCTATGTTGCTTTTAGGCTCTCTCTTTGCTTAGAGGACCCCTTTCAAGATTTCCTGTAGGGCTGGTTTTGTGTTTGCAAATTCCTTTAGTTTTTGTTTGTCCTGGAAGCTTTTTATCTCTCCTTCAATTTTCAATGACAGTCTACCTGGATAGAGTATTCTTGGCTGCATATTTTTCTCATTTAGTGCTCTGAATATATCCTGCCAGTCCTTTCTGGCCTGCCAGGTCTCTGTGGATAGGTCTGTTGCCAATCTAATGTTTTTACCCTTGTAGGTTACATATCTCTTCTCCCGAGCTGCTTTCAGGATTTTCTCTTTGTCTATGAGACTCGTAAGTTTTACTATTAGATGTTGGGGAGTTGACCTATTTTTATTGATTTTGAGAGGGGTTCTCTGTGCTTCCTGGATTTTCATGCCTGTTTCTTTCCCCAAATTAGGGAAGTTCTCTGCTATAATTTGCTCCATTATACCTTCTGCCCCCCTCTCTCTTTCTTCTTCTTCTGGGATCCCAATTATTCTAATGTTGTTTCGTCTTATGGTATCGCTTATCTCTCGAATTCTGCCCTCGTGATCCAGTAGTTGTTTATCTCTCTTTTTCTCAGCTTCTTTATTTTCCATCATTTCATCTTCTATATTACTGATTCTCTCTTCTGCCTCATTTATTCTAGCAGTTAGCGCCCCCATTTTTGATTGCACCTCATTAATAGACTTTTTGATTTCTACTTGGTTGGATTTTAGCTCTTTTACTTCTCCAGAAAGGGTTTCTCTAATAACTTCCATATTTTTTTCAAGCCCAGCTAGTATCTTTAAAGTGATGATTCTGAACTCTAGATCTGACATCGTACTAATGTCCGTATTGAGTAGGTCCCTGGCAGTCGGTACTCCTCTTGTTCTTTTTGTTGAGGTGATTTTTTCCGTCTTGTCATTTTGTGCAGAGGAGGATAGATTAATGAGAGAACAAAATGCTAGCAGAGTATCCACGTCCCCAGAAAATATACTCTAAACAAATCAGAAAAGACCTGAAGCAGTGGGATAAGAAAGGGAAAGAGAGAAAAAAGAAAAAGATAAAGATAAAAACAAAAACAAACAAAACAAAACAACAACAACAAAAGAAAAACCAGAATGTGATCAAATATGATCTATATGGTATATAGATCAGTGCCACACACTAGATTTGTGTGTATTTTGGTCTTTTAGAAGAAAGTGCCTCCCAAAATTTTAAAGAAAGAAAAACTTATATATGTACAAAAATAAGGGTTGATATGATGAAGGGATGGAATATGACTGTAAAGATGGAAATTATAAAAAATTTTATAAAAGGAATTGATAAGAAGTTGTTTGAAAAAAGAAAGAAGAGGATTTAAAAAAAGAAAAAAGAAAAAGAAAAAAAAGGGAGAGGATGTGATCAGGCAGGGGAATAGAAAACACCATATACTAGAGATTTAGGGTATATTTTAATCTGTTAGAAGAAACTATCTCAAAATTTTAAAGAGAGAACAACTTATATATATAAGCCAAAAATATGGGTAACTACTATGAAGGGATAGAATATGACTCTAAAAATGAAAAATAAAAATGTTTTTTTTAAAAAAAGGGATTGAGAAGATGTTGGTTGGAAAAGGGAAAAAGAAAAATTCAAAAAGAAATAAAAAGACAAAAAGACAGTTAAAAAAAAATTAACTTTGAAAGACTAAAGAATCATGGTAAAAAAGCCATGAATTCTATGTGCAGTATTCCCCTAGCGCTGGAGTTCTGCCGTTCTCATTGATTGATAAACTTGGTTTTGGCTGGCTGTTCTTGCTGATCTTCTGGGGAGGGCCCTGTTGCCATGGTTTCCAAATGTCTTTGCCAGAGGCGGAATTGCCCTACCCTTGCCCCCTCCCGGCTAAGTAATCTGCTCGGGTTTGCTCTCTGGAGATTTTGTTCCCTGCGAGCTTTCCGTACAGCTTTGGAGGCGGAGAGTGAAAATGGCGGCCTCCCAATCTTCGCCCCGGAGGAGCCGAGAACTCGGGCCCCGCTCCTCAGTGAGCCCCCAGAGAAAAGCCGTCAGTCACTCCCATCTCCCTGGTCTGGCCGCACTCCGTGCTCCCCCGGCCTGTGACCAAACGTTCCTATCTCTGGCGCACAACCCCATGCGGAGTCTCCAAACCCAGCAGATCCCTGCGGTGCACTCCCGCGCGGCTTCCCCCGGGGGAGGAAGGTGAGTGTCCCCGGATCTGCCGCTTGTTGGGTCCCTGCTGGAGGAGCAGGGGCCCGACTGGGCCGCGGATCACGGTCTATGGCCACCCCGAGCTGAGAGCCCGCGCCTGGGCTCCGCCTCTGCAGCCGGCTTCCCTGCTCCGATACCTGGGAGCTCTGCCGCCCTCAGGCACCCCCGGTCTTTCTGTGACCCCGAGGGTCCTGAGACCACACTGTCCCGGAGGGTTCCACCCCCCGCTTAGCCACCAGAGTGACGTCCCTCGGCGGAGCAGACTTTTAAAAGTTCCGATTTTGTGCTCCGCGGCTCTATCACTTGCCAGAAGCGGCCGACGGAGGCCCCTCCCCCGCCGTCTATCCTCCCGAATATCGCCTTGGATTCACTTCTCCGCACGTCCTACCTCCAGAAAGTGGTCGCTTTTCTGATGAGAGAGTTGTTGCTCTTCTTTTCTTCAATCTCCTGTTGAGTTTGTAGGTGTTCAGAATGGTTTGATCCCTATCCAGCTGAATTCCTGAGAGGAGACGAAATCCAGGTCTCCTACTCCTCCGCCATCTTGCTCTTAATTGAGTAATCACTCCACTGTCCTTGCTGGTCCTGTCCAAGGCGGCGGCGGCTGCTTCGGCTTTGGAAACTTCCCGACTGCCAAGCCTCAGGACTCCCCCTTCAAACTCTTCAAACACTTTTCTCTCCCTAAGCCTATATATTTTTAAAATGAGATAATAAGTGCTCTGTAAAACCCATATGGTAAAGAAAAGAAAAATCAAGAGGGAGATTAGAACTCTGCCAAGTTTAAGAAACTAAAAAAGACAAAAAAGAAACATTTCCCCATTATAATGAGCATAACAATAAAAAAGGGAGATCATAGAGGAACAGTAGGCCAAACTGACACATCAGAATCATGTTTATCAATGACAGAATAGAACCACTTACTAACTTTTGAATAAAAATAGACCATGCAGAAATATACAAAATAAGAAACGACATGTGGAAAAATGAAAAAAATATCACTGGTAACCTCTATTAAAACTAGATTTAAAAATCATAAAAAATTAAATAAATTAAAGTAGGTAAATATGTGAGGTGATAGATGTGCTAATTAACTAGATGGGGGACTCCTTTTACAATGTAAGTGTATGTGAAATCATCATGTTGTATACTTTAAATATCTTACAATTTTGTCTATACTTCAATAAAGTTGGGTGCAAAAGACTTAAAGTACTGAAATTAAAAGCCCATTATGAGAAAGAATAGGCTAAAATATTTTGTGAATTACATAGTAACAAATATATCTGTGTAAAAAGAAAGAAAGAAAGGAAATCTTTTATAAATGGTTGTTAGGTTCCAAGGCTAGTTCATCAAACCAATTTAGTTTACAATGTAGCTGAAGTTGGAGACATTTTGATACAAAAGAAAAGAAAACGATATTCTTAAATGAGTTGAGAAAACAATAAAATTGAGTAAGAAATTATTTTATGTATTTGGAATGCTAGTGCTTGAGAAAATCAGGTTTAATTAGAGGAGGATGAAGAGGTAGATTGAGAGTTTTGTGGAAATTTTAAAGAGGGCTTCTGAAAAGTTTCAAGGGCATTAGAGCCTGATGATGCTAATTCTTTATTATGTTTAATTTAATTTCAAAACTTATTTAAAAGTTATCTTGGTGCAGGTGTGTTTTAACATTACACTTCTGTGTAGCTATGATTAGGGTTGCTTTATCTTTCAGTGTGAATTTTTTCTTGGCTCACAAAGGTAGCAAATGCATGCAGCTTTTTTAATTCAGAAAGTTATAATTTTTTTAATCTAGAAAGTATAATTATTGGCATTCTGTCTCAAATTCATTCTATCTGTCCATGGGCCTTCTCTATGTTTATCTCTTTCTGACTACTATTGCACAGTATCAGGTACTCTTGGTTTTATAGTCCCATAGCAAAATGCCTCTTAGGAGTAAGTAACTAACCAAAGTCAGAATTCAAGTCCCCGCTTTCTGGCCTGCCTTCACACTCAACTGGCTTCTCTTATGTGGTATGACCTTCAGCTAATAGATTGGGACATTCAGGACCATTCCTTTGAGGCTAGAAGAAGCTGAGGGACCTATTCCATAAGGTGGAGTCAGCATTCCTTTATTAATGCATACTGATCCCCAAAAGTCAGCATTAGAAAGATGAAGGATGGGAAATTAGGAGCTCAAGCAGAAAGGGAAGAATATTGGGAATGATTCCTGATGTTGATATAGAGATGCCCATAAGAAAAAATAAATCAGCTGTTCAGGAATCAGACACAATTTGTACAAGTGAAATTACAGACACTATTCACATGTGGATCCTGCTTTTACAACCACTTAAAATTCTTGTTTACTGATATCTTCAGTTTAGCTACTAGGTTCTGTGAGAGTAGAGACTTTATTTTGTTCACTGCTATATCGCCAGAACCTATAACAGGACAGGGCATGGAGAAGGAACCCAATAAATGTGTTTTGAATAAATCAATGAATGAATATTAATTTTAATTTTAAACCAGAGCTTTTCCTTACAACTCCTCTAGTAACTCAATAAATATGGCCATTTCTGTACAATTCTAAATATTGTAAGTTCCTCAGATGCTGTCTACAGAGTCACCTAGAACAAAGACGCTTCCCTATGTACCCAACCCCTGAAGTAACTATACCTGAACTGGTCATGTTTTAAAGCTTTCATCATTAATTTCAGAACCCACATTTTTTCCAACAGTCCTCATCACTCAGTCACCTCCTTACTAGTCTTTCTAGGTGTCACTGAGGCAAGGTTCCTTCTTTCCACAGACCTTAGTCTTCACATGCAGGTATTTGCCTGAACCAGAATACATTTACATTTTAATTTCATTTTTGTAATTCTAGTACAATATAAAAGGAAGACTATTTTCAAACCACAGTTGATTGAATAAGAAGTACAGCAATTTTTGCTGTCAAGAGTCCATTTTCTGGGGCGCCTGGGTGGCTCACTCATTAAGCGTCTGCCTTCAGCTCGGGTCATGATCCCAGGGTTCTGGGATCGGGCATCAGGCTCCCTGCTTGGTGGGAAGCCTGCTTCTCCCTCTCCCACTCCCCCTGCTTGTGTTCCCTCTCTCGCTGTCTCTCTCTCTGTCAAATAAATAAATAAATACATCTTTAAAAAAAGAGTCCATTTTCTTCCACTATCAACTTATACATAGTCCAACACCCACACCATCAAGGTATGAAATGGGAACTTACCAATGTAATGTACCTTTTGTACATTTCTTTGGCTGTTTCTTTTAACAGGAAGGATTTAGCAAAGCTATTCTCAAAACCACAAATTTCAGATGATTTATCTTAAAACTGTTAAAGCACTGTTTTCTCTTATTCTGCTATTTCATAATAACCTCAGTCTTACTTTAAATGTTGAACTTGGATTTGATTTAGTTTACTTCTAATTTGGAAGTGAGCAATAAATAGCATTTGCATGTTATTGAAGCAGACTATAATCAAGTTGTGAATATCTGTTTATGTTATATTTCTATACACTGAAGAGAAGTCTGTCACCAAAGTTGCTGGTTGACTGAATCTAAATAAGTTGATGCACATTTAATCAACAGATTGGATGGAAATGGATTGTCACTTGCTAATTGAATGGAATAACAGGGGAGGAAAAATTTTAAATTCACCTTTCTTTTGACAAAGGGGTAAATCTAAAGAAAGCTTTTTTTTTTCTTTTTTTATAAGGCTGAAATAGCAATTTCTGACTCTTACTGCTTCTGTGGCAAGTGACACGAAAATGCAGTTTTGTGTCTAATTACTCTTCATCGTTTTGCTGCCATAAAGCTTCTGTGTGCCAACAAAAATGTCTTCTTACCAGGAGAAGAAGGGGCTCTTGATAGAGAATATCAGTTAGGCAGCTATCATTTTGATCTGCTTATTTGGGAAGTTGAAAATTACCTGCAGTACCTGTATATCTCTTGTCAAACAAAGAAAGTAAAAAGAAGGCAAAGACTGAGAGGGACAAAAATCCTGTTAAGATGCTTAAAGTTGTGTACCAGATTTTTCTCCTAATAGCAGGGTTTTAACTGTTGCTAGAAATGTATAGCTCTCTGCTCATGACCCCAAACCTTCCAGCCTTTTTAGCCACATGACATGTTTTTTCTATATTCCTGAATTTATTTTCCTTCTTTATTCCATTCTATTCCAAATCTCCAAATAATTGGGGGTGACTTTTATTCAACTTCGAACAATTGCCTGGACTCATGAGTCAGCAGATATTTTACCAATACAGCATTAATTAGGTAAAAAAACATGCAGTCCTCATTGGTGCAGACTCTGACCAACACTATACCCAAATGCCCCAGGAATGATCCTACTTTAAAATTCTTTAAATGTTTATTTTTTTCTCATTATAAAGACAATTACTGATCACTGTGAAAGAAAAAAGGTTGGTAAATAAAAATAAAAACCAAAAAGCACAAAGATTTTATGAAGTTTTGGCTTAACACATTTTCCTACTTTCGGTCTTTCATGGGTGTAAGGACTTATTTCAGTTACTGCTGCAAAATTTAGTTGTTTAAAACCACGATGTTTTATGATTTTTCATGATTATGTGTGTTAACTGGCAGTTCTGCTTCATGTACTATCAGATGAGGTGCTGGGATGGCTGGAAGGTCTAAAATAGTCTCATCCACATGGTGGTTGATTGGTGCTAGCTGTTGGCTAGGAGTTTTTGGACTTTTGGCTGAAGGCTTGGTTTTCCTTCAAGCAGGCCTCTTCACATGGCTATTTGGGTTTCCACACAGCAAGGCAGCTAGGTTCAGCAAGGAGTGTACTAAGTGGTGAAAACAGAAATTTTAGATCCCTAAGACTCAAAGTTACAAAGCATCATTTCTGCCACATGCTATTGGTAAAAATGAGTCACAGGGCCAGCCCAGAGTCAATGTGGGAGGAGACCTTACAATGGTGTGAACACTGGGAAGTATGGTTCTGTTGGAGATTAACTGCCACAGAGCCTTTCCCATCCCCTCATCCCAGTATCCTTTGCACCTTTGCAGCCATAACTGGGCAGATTTGGGGGAATGGGGATGGTGGTGGTGGTGGTATGTGTGTGTGTATGTACACACATATATGTATATATATATGGGAGTCAGGTTGGCAGTATACACACACACACATATATGTATATATATGGGAGTCAGGTTAAGGTGATTGATTGGATATGCAGCTGAGCGACCCAATATTGCTGACTCCTAATTTACGTTTTTGACCCTATTTCTAAGTAACTGACCATTGAGAAGATTGATGAAAATCATGGTTTCAGCTTAAACATTACTTCCTCAAAGAATTCTTCTTTTTTTTTTAAAGATTTTATTTATTTGTCAGAGAGAGAGAGAGTGCACAAGCAGGGGGAGTGGCAGGCAGAGGGAGAAGCAGGCTGCCTGCTGAGCAAAGAGCCTGATGTGGGACTGGATCCCAGGATACTTGGATCATGACCTGAGGTGAAGGCAGACATTTAACTCACTGAGCCACCCAGGCATCCCATCCTCAAAGAATTCTTAAGGAATTTCCCCCAATTATTATTTCCTTTATGTCATCATCGTTTTAATAATTTCCAATTTATATTTCTTTTATATACATTCATGTGGTTATTTGTTTTATGGGGTTTTTTGTTGTTGTTGTTGTTGTTAACAATCTCATGTATCACATAAAAGTAGGGACTTAATCTTTCTTGTTCAGACCAGCACCTAGCACAGGGTCTGACAGAGTAGATGCTTGCTGAATTTTTGTTGACTGAATGGGTGGCTGAAAAGGAACCTGAATGTCTGTCCTCATCACTCATTCACTCACACACATGCAACCAAAGTAATCTAGTCCTGGCTTATAAATAAGAAATTCTTAATAAATATTATTCCCAAAACTGTAGGAGATAAAGTGATATAGATAAATTTCAATTAAACTAAATCTTTTTGTGACATCTGTTTACTATAAGAAAATGCCACTTCCCCATTCTATCTTGGAAATTTCAGCTTTATCCCCAAACTTTGTACCTCTATTTCCAATGGCTGTAAATCACTACCTGGGTGGCTCATGTTTACATTAAATATAACCAGTCCTATTTCAGCATCTTTGTTTCAATTCAATTAGCTTTCCATTCTCTGCCATTGATAAGAACATCCCCAATTATCTTTTCTGTTTTGTTCATCTTACCCAGCCAAGGCCTATTGTCTCTTCCATTTTATATTCCTATGGTTGCTACCATAGGTTGGGTCTCTTATTTTATATAGGGACAAGGTTGACAGCCTCATCAATTCATCCTTTAAATTCAACAAACATTCATTTAGCACACACTATGTGTCAGGCACTGAAGATACAAAAATATTTATGACCCAGTTTCTGGCTTTGAGGAATTCATAATCCCTTTGGGGCATATAATGATTGCTATTGGAATCTATTAGTGCTAATAGAGGTACTGTGTTGAAATAGAGGGGAGGGCAACAAACGGGGATTGGGAAATATGAAAGAGATAAGAGTGAAGAGATTGCAGAGCAGTGAGTCAGGAATGGTAGAACAAAAGAAATTATATTTGATTGTATGGTGACTAACAAAACATAATAAAATAAAATTTAAAAAAAAGAAATTACATTTGAACTGAGTCTTGAAGGAAGAGAAGTTCAACCAGTGACCAAGGAGAAGAAATGTATGAAAAAGTGGGAAAATACATATAAAGGCATGAAGGTATGAGAAAGCAAGGCATTCAATATGGATGGAACACAAAGTATGCAGGAAGGAGAGAGGGAAGATGAGGCTGGAAGTCTAAATAAGGGCCATAATTCTAAAGACCCATGTACAACATATTATGTAGTTCTGTATTTGAATTAAAGGATTTTAAGCAGAGCAACAACATGGTTAGATTTACATTTTAGATAAGTCATTCTTACAGCCAGTGTGGAGAATAGACTTGAGATGATAAGAGTGGGGAGAAGAGATTAATCCAGACAAGCAATGATGAGGATCTGAAGTAAAGTAGTGGTATGGAAGCTGAGAATAAGAAAACACAGTGGAAGAGGGACAAGGAGAAGACCAGAAACAAAGAGACTAGGTAATATGAGGTTTGAAATAGGATTTGTCAATTTGGTGGCTTTAGTAAAAGTGTTATCATGCAGTGGTAGAGTTAAAATCAGATTTCAGTGTGGGAACTGAGAAAGTAGAGACAGGATAGAAAAATATTTACAGACATGTGGAATAAAGGGTATGAACTAGGATGATAATATAGGGGGAAAAAAAAACTTGGGTGAAATTGACCCTTTTGTTGGCTCAATATTATTTTTAGTAGATAAAGCTTTAGGGTATATATTCCCTGAGAAGAAAAAGTCCATGGAAGTAGAGAGGTTGACTTTGTAAAAAAAAGACGGGGGATAGTTGCTGGAGAAAGACCCCAAGGAAGTGGGAGGAGATAGTTGAAATGGACCCCTCTCAGGGTAGTGGTACAGATACCACTCACTCTCAGGTATAGTAGTTATAAGGTGATTTTGGAATCACATAACCCTAGGTTCAAATCCCAAATCTGCCACTTGCTACCTGGGTGAACTTGACAAGCACTTAACCACTCCAAACCTCAATTTTCTGTTATAAATTGAGAATAACTGAATCTTTCTCACAGTGTAGTTGTAAGGATTACATGAGACAGTAAGTGCTCAAAATGGTAGCTATTATTACTAGGGAGGATAGGATAGGGGCAAGCTAGATATAAATTTGGCAGTAGAGAGTAAGAATGGAAGGTATTCCTACATAAGTCCTTTACCTTTCTGTCAATAAAGGCCAGTTGCTGAAAGCAAGCAATGGGGGGGTGGGTAAAGGACTGAAGAAAACTGTTAAAAAGCTTGGAACCTGCTGAGAGGAAAGAGAGAGGGAATTGCTGAGGAATAAGATTGCTGAGCATCATCAAGTGCTCTGACTTGTCTCCTGTCCTTCAGTCTCTTGCCCTCAAATCCATCTTGCACAATGGCACTTGATTAATATTCTCAAAAGGATACATTAATCATGTCACTCCTATATATGTCTGCTGAATAAAGTCCATGCTTCTCTGTGTGGCATTTCAGGCCATCTGCATTCAGATGTTTTCTTTCTATGCCAGCTTCTGAAAATCTACAAACCAGCTGAACTCTTTACTGTTTCCCATCTATGTATTGTCTTCTCAGTTCTGTACTTTTGTTTATGCTGTTCATTACACCCCAACCTCAGGTTCATTCCAGAAGTTTATAAAGCACAGGCTTCAGAGTCCTGAGGAACTGAGGTTTAATTCAGATTCTACCACTGACCAACCATATGTCCTTAGGGAAGGGATGTTGCTATTCTATGCCTCAGTTTCCTTGTATAAAATAGGTATAACAGTGGGCACCTGGGTGGCTCAGTTGGTTAAGCCACTGCCTTCGGCTCAGGTCATGATCCTGGAGTCCCTGGATCGAGTCCCGCATCGGGCTCCCTGCTCGGCAGGGAGCCTGCTTCTCCCTCTGACCCTCCCCCCTCTCATGTGCTCTCTGTCTCTCTCATTCTCTCTGTCTCAGATAAATAAATAAAATCTTAAAAAAAATAGGTATAACAGTAATACAAGTTGTGTAGGACTATGGACAGGCACCCTGCACATTATAGAAACAGTAAATTATAGCTAGCATTCAAGTACAGAATATTTACAGAACATCTGTCATATATTAGGCACTGTGTTAGGCTTCATGGATACAGATATGAAAAATACACTTGAAAACCCACAGGTCTAATGAAGGAACAAATGCTTAATTTAGTATAAGGGTGCCAAGAATGGCCTCAGAGAGGAGTTGGTATTGGAAATGAATCTTGAAGAATTTGTAGATATTGTCAGGTAGTCAAGATATGTAAGTGGGATGCTCTAACTTCTTGAAGAGCTTCTGAAAAGATGATGAAGCAATCAAAAGCTGGCTCATTTGCTGAGTAACACAAACAGCTCATGAATTGGTTGGAATTGCTATTGTAATCAACAGAAGCTTAATCTAAAACAGACAATATGTTTATTAAAAGAGTGCGGGGTAGCTTTGGATACATGATGGAAGGGATGGAGGAGGCAGAAATTGGTAAGATACAACCAGAAAAGTGGTCAGGGACCAGATCAGGAAGGGCTTTATAACACATAAGAAATTTGAACATCCTGTTCATGATGAGGAACTGTCATAAGGTTTTTACAAGGATAATGATAACATCATTGATGTGTTATAAATACATCATTCTGGCTGTTGTGTAAAGAATGGGGAGGTGATGGGCCTAGACTAGAACATGGAGACCACTGGGTCAAGGCCAGACATGATGGTTGCTGTGTTAAGGCATGGGCAGTAAGACTAGAGACAAAAGGATGAATTTGAGAGATATTTGGAGGATAAAATCAATAGGATTGGTGACCTGACAGAATTGGGAGGAGAATAAGGAAGAGCAATTAAGGATGATTTACAGTCTTCTCTTTTGGGGGGCTAGGTGGAAATTGTCACAATCCATTGAAAATGAGAATACAGAAGAAGGAACAGGTTCGAGGGGAGGTAGATGATAAGGCCTGATTTGTAGATGTTGAATTTGAAAAAGCCCAAGAAACAGCTGTGTGAAGATTTTTAGCAGGCTTTTGGATACACAAGTATCAGGTTCCAGGCAAGGTTGTATAGATGTAAATTTGGGAGACACTTTAATATTGGTAGTACTTAAACAGAGAAGGTGAATTTGATTACCTAGAGAGAGTTCATAGAGGAAGTGACAAGGAGGGAAGTGTGGGGAAAACCCAACATTTAGGAGGCAGATAGATAAAGAAGAGTCCAAAAGATGGAATATCAAAGCACAGTTTGAGAAGTGGGAGGGGTGCCTGGTTGGCTCAGTTGGTTAAGTGTCTGACTTCAGCTCAGGTCATGATCCCAGTGTCCTTGGATCCAGCCCCACCCCAGGCTCCCTGCTTGGTGGGGAGCCTGCTTCTCCCTCTCCATCCCCAACCCTCTGCTTGTGCTCTCTCTCATCAAGATAAAAAGCTTCTGCACAGCAAAGGAAACAGTCAACAAAACAAAGAGGCAACCCACAGAATGGGAGAAGATATTTGCAAATGACACTACGGATAAAGGGCTTGTATCCAAGATCTATAAAGAACTTCTCAAACTCAACACCCAAAAAACAAATAATCAAGTCAAAAAGTGGGCAGAAGAGATGAACAGACACTTCTCTGAAGAAGACATACAAATGGCTACCAGACACATGAAAAAATGTTCATCATCATTAGCCATCAGGGAAATTCAAATCAAAACCACATTGAGATACCACCTTACAGCAGTTAGAATGGCCAAAATGGACAGGGAAAGAAACAACAAATGTTGGAGAGGTTGTGGAGAAAGGGGAACCCTCTTACACTGTTGGTGGGAATGCAAGTTGGTACAGCCACTTTGGAAAACAGTGTGGAGGTGCCTCAAAAATTTAAAAATAGAGCTACCCTATGACCCAGCAATTGCACTCCTGGGTATTTACCCCAAAGACACAGATGTAGTGAACAGAAGGGCCATATGCACCCCAATGTTCATAGCAGCAATGTCTGCAATAGCCAAACTGTGGAAAGAGCTGAGATGCCCTTCAACAGATGAATGGAGAAAGATGTGGTCCATATATACAATGGAATACTCAGCCATCAGAAAGGATGAATACCCAACTTTTAGATCAACATGGATGGGACTGGAGGAGATTATGCTAAGTGAAATAAGTCAAGCAGAGAAAGTCAATTATCATATGGTTTCACTTATTTGTGGAACATAAGGAATAGCATGGAGGACATTAGGAGAAGGAAGGGAAAAATGGGGGGGGGGAATTGGAGGGAGAAATGAACCATGAGAGACTATGGACTCTGAGAAACAAACAGGATTTTAGAGGGGAGGGGAGAGGGGGATTGGTTAGCCCGGTGATGGGTATTAAGGAGGGCACATACTGCATGGAGCACTGGGTCTTATACGAAAACAGTGGATCGTGGATGACCACATCAAAAACCAATGATGTATTATATGGTGACTAACATAACATAATAAAAATTTTAAAAAATCAAATAAATAAATAAAATATTTAAAAAGAGAGAGAGAGAAGTGGGAGGACACTCAGGAGAGAATGGCATCACAGAAAACAAGAAGAATGAGAACTGCAAAAGGGGATTGGTCCACATGTCAAATTCTATGAAGAGTTTCTGGCAAAATTAGAACTGAAAAGTGTCTATTGATTTGACAGCTTAGAGGTCATTAGGAGGTTTACCACATGGGAATAGTGGAGACAGGAGCCAAATTTCAATAGGTTGAGAAAGGAATAAAAGGAGGAAGTAGAGAGACTAAGTGTAAACAACTCATTCTACAACAGTGGCTATAAAAAGAAAAAAGATGTTCCAATTCCCAGAATGGCAAGTAAGGAGCTCAAGGAAACCTCTACCTAGGAAAAACATCTAGTAAGCTGATCAAAATCAGCAAAATCTCTGGAAGTTGATTAACAGGCTTATAAAAAGTTGAGATACATTTATTTTTAAAATGTATAAAAACTCAATAAAAACAGTAGGAGGCCATGGCATTTGAATTAGAGACTGCAGCCATCCCTGATAGCTCTGCCATGCAGAAGAACTATTTCATCAGGTTCAGCTGCCAAGTGGCAAATCTCATATCCCCAGACCTCTGGGATGGAAAAGCTATTTTGCGTGCTTTTGGCAGTTGGTAAACATCATCAGGTCCCATTTTCCACAGCTCTGTTATGTAGAAGGTCTATATAGAGTGAGTGGCAGTAACCAGGAGGTGCCTGTTCCCCACCTCCTCAAATCCCACTATGTAAGAGGGATCCAGACAGGGCAGCTGGTGAAGAAAACAGTCCCCTAATTTTGTACAGTTCTGTGTTATAAGAGAGGTGCTCCAAAGCACTTGGCCGTCTGGTGATAGCTCTCATCTTGCAAAGATTTCTGGGGTAGAAGATCTACACCAGGTAGAATCAGGAGCCAGTAAACATTGTAGGTTCCATCCTTCCCACCTCTGAGATGCAGAAGATCCATACTAATTAGTGTCAGCAGCTGGGAGTGGCACCAGTGCCTCCTGTACTTGTACATGTGCACACACACACATATCACCTTCTCCAAAGAGAAGATCTAGGTGGGACATCTAGTGAATAGTGGGTTTTCCATCCCCCATTCCCACCTTACCCTCCAGCTCCTGATTTATTATTCAGAGGTTCTTCTTAAGAATTATAGAATTTTATGCCAATGTGTGTGTAAGAATAAAAGACTGGTAATAGTGTGTCCCTGTCAAAGAACCCAACTACAATTGTATCATATTGTGGAGCAATTTATGCTGCAGAGCATTGTTAAAAACAATAGAGCAATCAGCTGGCAATTAATAGAGACTAACAGCTGGGTATAATACTAATAGAGGCATACCAGCCAGAAGTTTAATAAGTACATCAGGAAAGAGAGAGAGAAGCTAAAACCACAGTCATTCATGATGGTCAGGAAAATTGTGTGCATGCCTAAGGTTGTGTCCTCTGGGGAGAAACAGAAGCTCTACATCAGTGGAGAAATAGACTTCACTTAAATAGTCCAGCTAAGTCACAAAATAAGCAAGCAACCAACCATCCAATAAAATCCTAGAAGGAAGAGGGAGAATCTGTACTCTTTTTTTTTTATATTCTTATGTTAATCCCCTACATTACATCATTAGTTTTAGATGTAGTGTTCCATGATTCGTTGTTTGTGCATAACACCCAGTACTCCATGCAGAATGTGCCCTCCTCAATACCCACCACCAGGCTAACCCATCCTCCCACCCCCCTCCCCTCTAGAACCCTTAGTTTGTTTTTCAGAGTCCATCATCTCTCATGGTTCATCTACCCCTCCCGATTTCATCCACTTCATTCTTCCCCTCCTGCTACCTTCTTCTTCTTCTTTTTTTTTTCTTAACATATATTGCATTATTTGTTTCAGAGGTACAGATCTGAGTTTCAACAGTCTTGCACAATTCACAGCGCTTACCAGAGCACATACCCTCCCCAGTGTCTATCACTCAGTCACCCCATCCCTCCCACCCCATCCCCCACTCCAGCAACCCTCAGTTTGTTTCCTGCGATTAAGAATTCCTCATATCAGTGAGATCATATGATACATGTCTTTCTCTGTTTGACTTATTTCGCTCAACATAATACCCTCCAGTTCCATCCATGTCGTTGCAAATGGCAAGATCTCATTCCTTTTGATGGCTGCATAATATTCCATTGTATATATATACCACATCTTCTTTATCCATTCATCTGTTGATGGACATCTTGGCTCTTTCCACAGTTTGGCTATTGTGGACATTGCTGCCATAAACATCGGGGTGCACGTACCCTTTCGGATCTCTACTTTTGTATCTTGGGGGTAAATACCCAGTAGTGCAATTGCTGGATCATATGGTAGCTCTATTTTCAACTTTTTGAGGAACCTCCATACTGTTTTCCAGAGTGGCTGCACCAGCTTGCATTCCCACCAACAGTGTAGGAGGGTTCCCCTTTCTCCGCACCCCTGCCAACATCTGTCGTTTCCTGACTTGTTAATTTTAGCCATTCTGACTGGTGTGAGGTGGTATCTCATTGAGGTTTTGATTTGGATTTCCCTGATGCCGAGCGATATTGAGCACTTTTTCATGTGTCTGCTGGCCATTTGGATGTCTTCTTTGGAAAAATGTCTGTTCATGTCTTCTGCCCATTTCTTGATTGGATTCTTTGTTCTTTGGGTGTTGAGTTTGATGAGTTCTTTATAGATTTTGGATACTAGCCCTTTATCTGATATGTCATTTGCAAATATCTTCTCCCATTCTGTCGGTTGTCTTTTGGTTTTGTTGACTGTTTCCTTTGCTTTGCAAAAGCTTTTTATCTTGATGAAGTCCCAATAGTTCATTTTTGCCCTTGCTTCCCTTGCCTTTGGCGATGTTTCTAGGAAGAAGTTGCTTCGGCTGAGGTCAAAGAGGTTGCTGCCTGTGTTCTCCTTTAGGATTTTGATGGACTCCTGTCTCACATTGAGGTCTTTCATCCATTTGGAGTCTATTTTTGTGTGTGGTGTAAGGAAATGGTCTAGTTTCATTCTTCTGCATGTGGCTATCCAATTTTCCCAACACCATTTGTTGAAGAGACTCTCTTTTTTCCATTGGACATTCTTTCCTGCTTTGTCAAAGATGAGTTGACCATAGAGTTGAGGGTCCATTTCTGGGCTCTTTATTCTGTTCCATTGATCTATGTGTCTGTTTTTGTGCCAGTACCATGCTGTCTTGATGATGACAGCTTTGTAATAGAGCTGGAAGTCCGGAATTGTGATGCCGCCAGCTTTGCTTTTCTTTTTCAACATTCCTCTGGCTATGCAGGGTCTTTTCTGGTTCCATACAAAGTTTAGGATTATTTGTTCCATTTCTTTGAAAAAAGTGGATGGTATTTTGATGGGGATTGCATTGAATGTGTAGATTGCTCTAGGTAGCATTGACATCTTCACAATATTTGTTCTTCCAATCCATGAGCATGGAACATTTTTCCATTTCTTTGTGTCTTCCTCAATTTCTTTCATGAGTATTTTATAGTTTTCTGAGTACAGATCCTTTGTCTCTTTGGTTAGATTTATTCCTAGGTATCTTATGGTTTTGGGTACAATTGTAAATGGGATCGACTCCTTAATTTCTCTTTCTTCTGTCTTGTTGTTGGTGTATAGGAATGCCACTGACTTCTGTGCATTGATTTTATATCCTGCCACTTTACTGAATTCCTGTATGAGTTCTAGCAGTTTTGGGGTGGAGTCTTTGGGGTTTTCCACATAAAGTATCATATCATCTGCAAAGAGTGAGAGTTTGACTTCTTCTTTGCCGATTTGGATGCCTTTATTTCTTTTTGTTGTCTGATTGCTGTGGCTAGGACTTCCAATACTATGTTGAATAGCAGTGGTGATAGTGGACATCCCTGCCGCATTCCTGACCTTAGGGGGAAAGCTCTCAGTTTTTCCCCATTGAGTATGATATTCGCTGTAGGTTTTTCATAGATGGCTTTTATGATATTGAGGTATGTACCCTCTATCCCTATACTCTGAAGAGTTTTGATCAAGAAAGGATGCTGTACTTTGTCAAAAGCTTTTTCTGCATCTATTGAGAGGATCATATGATTCTTGTTCTTTCTTTTGTTAATGTATTGTATCACATTGATTGATTTGCGGATATTGAACCAAACTTGCAGCCCAGGGATAAATCCCACTTGGTCGTGGTGAATAATCCTTTTAATGTACTGTTGGATCCTACTGGCTAGTATTTTGGTGAGAATTTTTGCATCCATGTTCATCAGGGATATTGGTCTGTAATTCTCCTTTTTGATGGGGTCTTTGTCTGGTTTGGGGATCAAGGTAATGCTGGCCTCATAAAATGAGTTTGGAAGTTTTCCTTCCATTTCTATTTTTTGGAACAGTTTCAGAAGAATCGGTATTAATTCTTCTTGAAATGTTTGGTAGAATTCCCCTGGGAAGCCATCTGGCCTTGGGCTTTTGTTTGTTGGGAGATTTTTGATGACTGCTTCAATTTCCTTAGTGGTTATAGGTCTGTTCAGGTTTTCTATTTCTTCCAGGTTCAGTTTTGGTAGTTGATACATCTCTAGGAATGCATCCATTTCTTCCAGGTTATCTAATTTGCTGGCATAGAGTTGTTCATAATATGTTCTTATAATTGTTTGTATTTCTTTGGTGTTGGTTGTGATCTTTCCTCTTTCATTCATGATTTTATTGATTTGGGTCATTTCTCTTTTCTTTTTGATAAGTCTGGCTAGGGATTTATCAATCTTGTTAATTCTTTCAAAGAACCAGCTCCTAGTTTCGTTGATCTGTTCTACTGTTCTTTTAGTTTCTATTTCATTGATTTCTGCTCTGATCTTTATTATTTCTCTTCTCCTGCTAGGTTTAGGCTTTATTTGCTGTTCTTCCTCCAGCTCCTTTAGGTGTAGGGTTTGGTTGTGTACTTGAGACCTTTCTTGTTTCTTGGGAGAAACAAGGGTGGCTCAGTCATTAAGCATCTGCCTTTGGCTGAGGTCATGATCCCAGGGTTCTGGGATTGAGCCCTGCATCAGGCTCCCTGCTCCGCAGGAAGCCTGCTTATCCCTCTCTCACTCCCCCTGCTTGTGTTCCCTCTCTTGCTATGTCTCTCTCTGTCAAGTAAATAAATAAAATCTTTAAAAAATAAAAAAATATACTTTCTGTCCTATCTTCTCCCAGCTTCTTTCAAATATATAACTTTATTTTATAAATAAATAAATATAAATATATACAAATAAAATGGATTATTGTTTTTTGTGTGTGTGTGTGTGTGTGTGTGTTTTTAGAGAGGGAAGGGGGAGGGTTAGAGGGAGAGGGAGAGAGAGAGAATGTTAAGCTGACTCCATGCCCAGCACAAGCCCAATGCGGGGCTAGATCTTACAACCCTGAGATCATGACCTGAGATGAAATCAAGAGTCAGACACTTAACTGACTGAGCTGCCCATGTGCCTCTGTATTATTGTTTTTTAAATCATATATAGATATAATATGTATAACAATTATAGTACAAAACAGGGGAAGGTAGAACTCTATAGGAATAAAGTTTCCACATCATACTGAATTAAGTTAGTATACATCTGAAGTAGATTCTGATAAGTTAAAATGTGTTTGGTACTCCCTAGAGAAACCAGTAAGACTATAACTAAATATATTGTGAAAAAATCATTAATAGGAATAAAATATTATATTACAGATATTCATTTAATGCAAAACAAAACATTAAAGGAGGAACAGAGGAACAGAAAAGACATTAAAAAAGCAAAATGATACACAGACACAAATCCAATCTGTCAATATTAATATTCAATATTAACATGTTTAAAAATTCAATCAAAAAAGAGATTATCAAATTAGGTAAAAGTACAGGCTCAGGGTGCCTGGGTGGCTCAGTTGGTTAAGTGACTGCCTTTGGCTCAGGTCATGATCCAAGGGTCCTGGGATTGAGCCCTACATTGGGTTCCCTGCTCAGTGGGGAACCTGCTTCTCCCTCTCCCTCTGCCTGCTGCTCTGCCTACTTGTGCTCTCTCTCTCTGTGTCAAATAAATAAATAAAATCTTTAAAAAAAAAAGTACAGGCTCATTAAAAGACTGACATCTATCATAAGATTAGAATGTTTCCCTTCCCCTCACACCTAACTACAACATCAATAGGGTCCCTTTATGGTAACAGTGGATTAGAGCTGAAAGAACAGTGGGCTTTATCTGGGAAGGAGTTTCTAGGCAAACTCAAAGACAGTAGGGAACACAAATGTAAGGACCCTAGATGAAACTGAAGCTTTCTATAGAAAACATTAAACATAGCCACACTCTTAGCCAGATAAACCTAAGAACTCACACTAAAGGCATATTACCTCAGTTCCTATTACCTAATATATCATGTCTAGTTAATAAAAAATCACAAAGAGTGGCAAAAGACAAAACAAAACCAAACTAAAACAGTCTGAAGAGACAAAGCAAGCATTATAACAAGACCCAGATAGGACAGAAATTTTGGAATTATCAGACTGGGATTTGAAATAACTGAATAATAGTAATAATAATAATAATAATAGTAATAATAATAGTAATAATAAAGGCTGTACTAAAAAAAGTGGACAACATACAAGAACAGATGGGTAACATAAGCAGAATAAGCAAAGAGATGTAAACTCTAAGAATCAAAGGGAAAATTATAGAAATCAAAAACTTTGTAACAGAAATCAAGAATGCCTTTGATGAGTTCAACAGAAGGCTGGATATGGTCAAGGAAAGAATCAGTGAGCTTGAAGGAATGTCAATAGAAACATCCAAAACTGAAATGCAAAGAAGAATGAAGAAAATATAACACAATATCTAAGAACTTGGAACAATTGGAATATATTTAACATATGTGTAATGTGAATACCAGAAGGAAAAGAGAGAAAGGAGTTAAAAAAAAATTATAGTAATAATGCCTGAGAATTTTTCAAAATTAATGACAGATATCAAACCACAGGTCCAGGAAGCTCAGAGAACACCATGCAGGATAAATATCAAAGAATCCTCCAAATTCATTCTATGAGGCCAGCATTACCCTGATTCCAAAACCAGATAGAGACTCTACTAAGAAAGAGAAGTACAGGCCAATATCCCTGATGAAAATGGATGCAATAAAATATTAGCACACGAAATCCAAAAATACATTTAAAAAAATCATTCACCACAATCAAGTGGGATTTATTCCTGGGATGCAAGGGTGGTTCAATATTTGCAAATCAATTAAGGTGATAAACCACATTAATAAAAGAAAGGGTAAAAACCATATGATCATTTCAGTAGATGCAGAAAAAGCATTTGACAAAGTACAACATCGACTGATGATAAAAACCCTCAAGAAAGTAGGTTTAGAGGGAACATACCTTGACATAATAAAGGCCATATATGAAAAACCCACAGCTAATATCATCCTCAATGGGGAAAAAACTGAGAGCTTTTCCTCTACAATTAGGAACAAGACAGAGATGTCCATTGTCGCCACTATTATTTAACTGGAAGTTCTAGCAACAGCATTCAGACAACAAAAAGAAATAAAAGGCATACAAAATAGCAAGGAAGAAGTAAAACTTTCACTATTCACAGATGACATGATACTCTATATAGAAAACCCAAAAGACTCCACCAAAACACTGCTAGAGCTGATACATGAATTAAGTCAAAGGGTTCAAAATCAATCTACAGAAATCTGTTGCATTTCTATACACCAACAATGAAGTAGCAGAAAGAGAAATTAAACAATTAATCTCATTTACAATTGCACCAAAAACAGTAAGATACCTAGGAACAAACCTAACCATAGAGGTAAAAGACCTGTACTCTGAAAACACTGTTTAAAGAAACTGAAGAGGACAAAGAAATGGAAAAACATTCCATGGTCATGGATTGGAAAAACAAATATTGTTAAAATGTCTATACTGCTCAAAACAATCTACATATTTAATGCAATCACTACCAAAATACCAACAGCATTTTAGACAGAACAAAGAATCTTAAAATTTGTATGGAACCACAAAATATCCTAATAGCCAAAGCAACCCTGAAAAAGAAAAGCAAAGCTGGAGGCATCCTGATTCTATACTTGAAGTTATATTACAAAGGTGTCATCAAGAAAGTATGGTACTGGAAGCGCCTGGGTGGCTCAGTTGATTGGGCCTCTGCCTTCAGCTCAGGTCATGATCCCAGGATCCTGGGATCCAACCCTGCATTGGGCTCCCTGCTCAGCTGGGAGCCTGCTTCTCTCTCTGTCTCCACCCCCCCACTCGTGCTTGCTCTCTCTCTCTCTCTGTCTGAAATAAATAAAATCTTTTTTAAAAAAGTATGGTACTGGCACAAAAATAGACACATAGATCAATAGAACACAATAGAGAACACATAGATCAATGGAACACAATAGAGAACTGAGAAATGGATCTTCAACTCTATGGTCAACTAATCTTTGACAAAGCAGGAAAGAATATCCAATGGAAAAAAGTCTTTTAAATAAATGGTGTTGGGAAAATTGGACAGACATATGTAGAAGAATGAAACTGGATCACTTTCTAATACCATATGCAAAGATAAACTCAAAATGGATGAAAGACCTCAATGTGAGACAGAAATCCATCAAAATCCTAGAGGAGAACAGAAGCAGCAACCTCCTAGACCCCAGCTGCAGCAACTTCTTGCTCATCTCCAAAGGCAACAGAAACAAAAGCAAAAATGAACTATTGGGACTTCATCAAGATAAAAATCTTCTGCACAGCAAAGGAAACAGTCAACAAAACTAAAAGACAACCTATGGAATGGGAGAAGATATTTGCAAATGACATATCAGATAAAGGGCTAGTATCCAAGATGTATAAAGAACTTATCAAACTCAAAGCCCAAAAACCAAATAATCCAACCAAGAAATGGTCAGAAGACATGAACAGACATTTCTCTAAAGAAGACATACAAATGGCCAACAGACACATGAAAAAATGCTCCACATCCCTTGGCATCAGGGAAATACAAATCAAAACCACAAAGAGGTACCACCTCATACCCATCAGAATGGCTAAAATTAACAAGACAGGAAACAACAAATGTTGGTGAGGATGTGGATAAAGGGGAACTCTTCTACACTGTTGGTGGGAATGCAAGCTAGTACAGCCACTCTGGAAAACAGTATGGAGGTTCCTCAAGACGTTAAAAATAGAGCTACCCTATGGCCCAGCAATTTCACTACTAGGTATTTACCCCAAAGATACAAATGTAGTGATCTGAAGGGGCACCTGCACCCCAGTGTTCATAGCAGCAATATCCACAATAGCCAAACTGTGGAAAGAGCCAAGATGTCCATTAAGAAGATGTGATGGGGTAATTGGGTGATGGGCATTAAGGAGAACACATGACATGATGAGCACTGGGTGTTATATGCAACTGATGAATTATTGAACACTATATCTGAAACCAATCATGTACTATATGTTGGCTAATGGAATCTAAATAAAAAAAACTACAATGAGATATCACCTCACACCAGTCAGAATGGCTAAAAGCAACAACGCAAGAAGCAATAGGTGCTGGTGAGGATGTGGAGAAAAAGGAACCCTTTTGCACTATTGGTGGGAATGCAAACTGGTGCAGCCACTCTGGAAAACAGTATGGGGTTTTCTTAGAAAGTTAAAAATAGAAGTACCCTTCGATCCAGCAATTGCACTATTAGGTATTTATCCAAAGAATACAAAAATACTAATTCAAAGGGATACATGTTCTCTGATGTTTATCACAGCATTATCTCCAATAGCCTAATTATTGAAATAACCCAAGTGTCCACTGACCAAAGAATGGATAAAGAAGAAGTGGTATATATATATATATATATATATATATATATATATATATATATATATATATATATATATATATACATACACACACACATATACACATTAGAGTATTACTCAGACATAAAGAGGAATGAAATCTTGTCATTTGCAATGACATGGATGGAGCTAGAGCCTATTATGCTAAGGGAAATAAGTCAGAGAAAGACACATATGATTTCACTCTTCTGTGGAATTTAAGAAACAGACAAATGAGCAAAAGGAAAAAAAGAGAGAGAGAGGCAAACCAAGAAACAGACTCTTAACTACAGAGAACATACTGATGGTTACCAGAGGTGAGGTGGGTGGGAGATGGGTTAAATAGGTGATGGGGATTAAGGAGTTCACTTGTGATGACCACCAGGTGTTGCACGGAAGTGTTGAATAACTATATTGTACACCTGAAACTGATATTACAGTGTTAACTATAGGGAATTTAAATAAAAACTTTAAAAATATATTTTGTCACATCACCTCCTAAAAAAAAACAAAAACAAAAACTGCACCTAGGTATATCATAGTCAAACTGCAGAAAATCAAAGCCAGAGAAATTTTTTTGGTTATTTTTTTCTTCAAATTTTTACTTAAATTCTAGTTAGTTAACATGAAGGGCAATGTCCGTTTCAGAAGTAGAATTCAGTGATTCATCACTTATATATAATACCCAGTGCTCATCATAACAAGTGTCCTCCTTAATACCCATCACCCATCTAGCCCATTCCCCACCCACCTCCCTCCATCAACCCTGTTTGTTCTCTCTCTTTAAGAGTCTTTTATGGTTTGTTTCTCTTTCTCCCCTCCCCTCCAATATGTTCATCTATTTTGTTTCTTAAATCTCACATGAGTGAAATCATATGGTATATGTCTTTCCCTGACTGATGTATTTCGCTTAGCATAACAGACTCTAGCTCCATCCATGTCATTGCAAATATATACATACCACATCTTCTTTATCCATTCATCAGTTGATGGACATTTAGGCTCTTTCCATAGTTTGGCTAGTGTTGATAGTGCTGCTATAAGCATGGGGGTGCATGTACCCCCTCAAATCTGTATTTTTACATCCTTTGAGTAAATACCTAGTAGTGCAATTGCTGGGTTGTAGGGTAGTTCTATTTTTGACTTTCTGAGGAACCTCCATACTGTTTTCCAGAGTGGCTGCACCAGTTTGCATTTCCACCAACAGTGTAAGAGGCTTCCCTCTTCTCCACATCTTTGCCAACAGCTGTTGCTTCCTGGGGTGTTGATTTTAGCCATTCTGACAGGTGTGAGGTGGTATCTCATTGTGATTGGATTTGTATTTCCCTGATGATGAGCGATATTGAGCATCTTTTCATGTATCTGATAGCCATCTGGATGTCTTCTTTGGAAAGGTGTCTATTCATGTGTTCTACCCATTTCTTAACTGGATTATTTATTCTTTGGGTGTTGAGTTTGATAAGTTCTTTCTAGATTTTGGATACTAACCCTTTATCAGATATGTCATTTGCAAATATCTTCTCACATTCCATAGGTTGCCTTTTAGTTTTGCTGATTTTTTCCTTTGCTGTGCAGAACCTTTTGATCTTGATGAAGTCCCAATAGCTCATTTTTGCTTTGTTTCCCTTGCCACTGGTCATGTGTCTAGTAAGGACTTGCTCCAGCTGAGGTCAAAGAGGTTTCTGCCTGTGTTCTCCTCTAGGATTTTGATGGTTTCCTGTCTTAGATTCAGGTCTTTCATCCACTTTGAATTTATTTTTGTGTATGGTGTAAGAAAGTGATCCAGTTTCATTCTTCTGCATGTGGCTGTCCAATTTTGCTGACACCATTTGTTGAGGAGACTCTCTTTTTTCCATTTGATATTCTTTCCTGTTTTGTTGAAGATTAGTTGACCATTTAGTTGTGGGTCCATTTCTGGGTTTTCTATTCTGTTCCATTGATCTACATGTCTGTTTTTGTGCCAGTACCATACTATCTTGATAGCTACAGCTTTGTAATATAGCCTGAAGTCTGGAATTTTCCGATTTCATACAAATTTTGGGATTGTTTATTTTACCTCTGTGAAAAAATGCTGGTGGTATTTTGATAGGGATTGCATTGAATATGTAGATTGCTTTGGGGAGTATAGACATTTTTAACAATGATTGTTCTTCCAATCCATGAGCATGGAATGTTTTTTCATTTCTTTGTGCCTTCTTCAACTTCCTTCATAAGTGTTCTATAGTTTTCAGAGTACAGATCTTTTACCTCTTTGATTAGGTTTATTCCTAGGTATCTTATTGCTTTTGGTGCAATTGTAAATGGGATTGATTCCTTGATTTCTCTTTCTGCTGCTTCACTATTGGTGTACAGAAATACAACAGATTTCTGTACGTTGATTTTATATCCCATGATTGAGTTCGTGTTTTAGTTCTTTCAATTTTCTGGTGGAGTCTTTCAGGTTTTCTACATAGAGTATCGTATCATCTGCAAAATGAAAGTTTGACTTCTTCCTTGTCAATTTGGATGCCTTTTATTTCTTTTTGTTGTCTGATCACTGTAGAGGAAAAGCTATCAGGTTTTCCTCATGAGGATGATATTAGCTATGAGTCTCTCATATATGGCCTTTATGATGTTGAGGTATATTTCATCTATACCTATTTTGTTGAGGGTTTTTTTTTTTAAATCAAGAATGGCTGCTGTATTTTGTCAAATGCTTTTTCTGCATCTATTGAGAGGATCTACCTTTTTATCCTTTCTTTTTATTAATGTGGTGTATCACATTGATTGATTTGTGAATATTGAACCACCCCTGCAGCCCAGGAATAAATCCCAATTGATTGTGGTGAATAATTCTATAAGGTACTGTTGGATTTGATGTGCTAGTATCTTGTTGAGAATTTTTGAATCCATGTTCATCAGGGATATTGGCCTGTAATTCTCCTTTTTAGTGATGTCTTTTTCTGGTTTTAGAATCAAGGTAATGCTAGCCTTGTACAAGGAATTTGAAATTTTTCCTTCCATTTCTTTTTGAGGGGGGACCCATTTGAGAAGGATAGGTATTAACTCTTCTTTAAATGTCTGGTAGAATTCCCCTGGGAAGCCATCTAGCCCTGGACTTCTGTTTGTTGGGAGATTTTTGACTATTGATTCAATTTCTTTGCTGTTTATGGGTCTGTTCAAATTTTCTATTTCATCCTGTTTCAGTTTTAGTGGTTTGTGTGATTGTAAGAATTTGTCCATTTCTTCCTGTTTGCCCAGTTTGTTGGCATATAATTTTTTATAATACTCTATTATGGTTATTTGTATTTTTGTGGTGTTGGTTGTGATGTCTCCTTTTTCATTCATGATTTAATTTATGTAGATCATTTCCATTTCTTTTTGATAAGTTTGGCTAGGGCTTGATAGACTTTATTCTTTCAAGGAACCAGCTCTTATTTTTGTTGATCTATTCTGTTTTTTGTTTGTTTGTTTCTATTTCATTTATTTCTGCTCTAATCTTTATTATTTCCCTTCTTCTGCTGGCTTTAGAATTTATTTGCTGTTCTTTTTCTAGCTCCTTTAGGTGTAACGTTAGGTCGTGAATTTGAGACTTTTCTTGCTTCTTGAGGTAAGCCTGTATTGCAATATACTTCCCTCCTAGGACTGCCTTTGTTGCATCCCAAATGTTTTGGACTATCGTGTTTTCATTTTCATTTGCTTTCATGTTTTTTTTTAAATTTCTTCTTTAATTTCCTGGTTAGCCCATTCATTCTTTAGTAGGATGTTCTTTAATCTCCATGTATTTGTGGTCTTTCCAAATTTTTTCTTGTGGTTGACTTCAAGTTTCATAGCATTGTGGTCAAAAAACATGCATGGTATGATCTCCAACTTTTTGTACTTGTTGAGGGCTGATTTGTGACCCAGTATGTGATCTATTGTGGAGAATGTTCCATGTGCACTAAAAGAAATGTGTATTCTGCTGCTTTAGTATGATACATTCTGAATATACCTGTTAAGTCCATCTGGTCCATGTGTCATTCAAAGCCATTGTTTCCTTGTTGTTTTTTTGCTTAGATGATCTGTCCATTGCTATACGTGGGGTGTTAAGGTCCCCCACTATTATTGTATTATTATCCATGAGTTTTTTTATTTTTGTCAGTAATTGATTTATATATTTGGGTGCTCCCAAGTTGGGGGCATAATTTCTTACAATTGTTAGATCTTCTTGATAGATAGACCCCTTAATTATGATATAATGCTCTTTTTCAGATCTTGATACATTCTTTGGTTTAAAATCTCATTTGTCTAATATAGGTATGGATATTCTGGCTTTCTTTTGATGTCCATTAGCATAACAGTTCGTTCTCCATCCCCTCACTTTCAATCTGCAGATATCTTTAGGTCTAAAATGAGTCTCTTGTAGGCAACATTAGATGGGTCTTGTTTTTTATCCATTCTGATATCTTATGTCTTTTGATTGGAATGTGTAGTCCACTTACATTGAGAATGACTATTGATAAATATGGATTTAGTGCCATTGTTTTACCTGTAAAGTTGGTATTTCTGGTGATGTTCTCTGTTTCTTTCTAGTCTTGTTTCTTTTGGCATTTTTCCTCCACTCAAAGAGTCTCCTTTGCTATTTCTTGCAGGGCTGATTTAGTGGTCACGAACTCTTTTAGTTTTTGTTTGGGAAATTCTTTACCTTTCTTTCTATTCTGAATGACAGTCTTACTGGATAAAGTGTTCTTGGCTGCATATTTTTCCCATTCAGCACATTGAATACATCCTGCCACTGCTTTCTGCCCTGCCAAGTTTAGGTGGACAGATCTGCTGTGATCTTGACTTGTCTTCCCTTGTAGGTTGACTTTTTCCCTTGATGGTTTCAGGATTCTTTCCTTGTCTGTGTATTTTGTGCATTTAACTATGATTTGTCTTGGTGATGGCTGGGTTTTGTTGAATTTAATGGGAGTTCTCTGTGCTTCTTGGATTTGGATTTCAACGCCTGTGTCCTCTCCCAGATTAGGGAAGTTTTTAGCTATAATTTGCTTAATAAAACTTCTGTCCCTTCTTCTCTCTCTTCATCTTCCAGGACTCCATTGTTACAAATGTTATTACATTTTAACGAGTCACTGAACTCCCTAATTCTACCCTCATCATCCAATACCTTTCTTTTCTTCTTTTCAGCTTCATTATTTTCCATAATTTTGTCTTCTATATCCCCAATTCATTCCTCTGCTTCTCCCATCCTCATTGTTATGGCATCCATTTAGGTTTGCATCTTGGTTAAAGCATTTTTAATTTCAGCTTGACTAGATTTTAGGTGTTTTATTTCTGTAGTAAGGGATAGTCTGGTGTTTTTATACTTTTTTTCAAACCCAGCTAGTATCCTTATAATTGCAGTCTTAAATTCTAGTTCAGACATCTCACTTATATCTGCATTGATTAAATCCGTGGTCATTAGTTCTACTTCCTGTTCTTTCTTTTGGGTTGAATTCCTTTGTCTTGTCTTTTTGTCCAGCTAGATCCTAGGCCTATTTTGGTCTGCTTGTTCAAAGAAGAGAGACACCCCCTCAAAAAAAGAAGCTAGATTCTATTTCTCTAAACCTGAAGCTTTGTCATACTCTATGACCCATAGACTTGGTGTGTGCAATGGGTTTTCTCTGGCCTTCTTGGGGAAAGTCTTGTTGCACTGATTTTCAGTCCAACTTGCCCTTATAGAGATGCACACAAGGGGGCATGGCTTGTTGTAAGTGGCTCTGGTCTCCACTTTTTGGCACTGTTTAGCTCACTGAGTTCAGTCAGTGCTGATTGGTGGGGGGCAAAAATGACATCACAACACTCTTTCATCCCCTGAGCAGAGAGCTTGCACACATCACCCTTTAAGAAGCCTTCACAGAACAGTAAACAATCACCCATCACCCCTCTTGTGTTCTTGGCTTCCATCAGATCCATGCCTTCACTGTGTGTGTGTTTGAGCTCTTTTCCTGCCAGGCATCACAGCACTCCTGTGTTTTATCTCAGGCACACAGCTGGGTTTCTAAAGTCCAAATTTTAGGGACTCACTTGGCAAGGCCCCACGCTGAACCTCTGGGGAGGGACTCGCTACACTTTTGCCATTTGCCAGCTCATTTCAAGAAAGCAGTCACAGGACCAGGCAGCAGTTTGAAATTTATGGCAAAGAAGAGCAGAAAGCCAGCACCAAGGTTTGCTGCCCTCAGCCAGGTTCCTGCTCCTATGCCTGGGAACAGGGCAGCACATTGGCACAACCCATTCTTCTGTCCCTGGAAAGGCCTTGCTGCCACTGCCAAATGCATTCCAAGCAGGGTTACAATTTCTCCCTGTGTGACCCAGGAGATCTTCAGACCACACTGTCTGCTCCTGGGTCTCCACCCTCCTTCTCCACAGGAGCACTGCTTAGCCAGGAACAACGCTGGTGGTGGCATACTTCTAAAATGTCAGATTTTGTGCTCTACTGTTTATAATACTTTGTGGTCGTGTTTATAAGCATGTCTCCCTCCCCTTCGTAGCACCCGCAGTTCTTATCTGCCCCAAATCAACTCTCTGCCACTCCTACCATCCATGATTCTACTTGTAGACTTGCAGTTTTGTTCTCTCAGTCCTCAGATTGATTTTTAAAAAAGATTTTAGTTATTAAATAAATAAATAAATAAATAAATAAATAAATAAATAAATGAAGAGAGATAGAGAACACAAGCAGGCAGAGCAGCAGGCAGAGGGAGATGGAGAAACAGGCTCTCTGCTGAGCAGGGAGCCCAATGTGGGGCTTGATCCCAGGACCCTGGGATCTTGACCCGAGCTGAAGGCAGCTGCTTTACTGACTGAGCCACCCAGGTCCCCCCTCAGATTGATTTTTGGGGTGTTCTGAATAATTTGATATTTATCTAGCTGTGTTCAAGGGACAAGGTAAGCTTAGGGTTCCCCTGCTTCTGTGTCATCTTAACTCCAACTCCAAGACACATTATAATTAAAATGTCAAAAGTAAAAGACAAAGAGAATCTCAAAATCAGCAAGAAAAAGAAGTATAGAAGGGAAATCCCATACGGCTGTCAGCAGATTTATCATAAGAGAATGGCGTGACATATTCAAAGTGCTGAAAGGAAAAAACTCTAACCAAGAATACTCTATCCAACAAGGTTATCATTTACAACCAAAGAAATGGATAATAAGTTTTCTAGACAAGCAAAAGCTAAAGGATTCATCACTACTAAACTGGCTTTACCAGAAATGTTAAAGAGACGTTACTAAGCTTAAAAATGACAGCACTAACTAACAAGATAATATAAGAAAGTAAAAATCTCATCGGAAAAGGTAAATACATAGAAAGGGTAGTGGGTTAATCACTTATTAAGCTACAGTGAAGGTTAAAAGACAAAAAAGTACAATACTTAAGACATACATAGAATAAAAAGATATAAAATGTGACATCAAAAACATAAAATGTGAGAGGAAATAAAAACATAGAGCTTTGGAATGTGTTCAAATATAAGTTGCTATCAACTTAAAATAGAATGATTTAGGTGAGCCTCATGGTAGCCACAAAGGAAAAACATAGTGAACATACAAAAGAAAATGAGAAAGAAATCTAAACAAAACACTAAAGAAAGTTGTCAAACCCCAAAGGAAGATAGAAAGAGAAGAAAGGAACAGAGTAAGTAGAAATCTATCAATAATTACTTTAATTGTAAATGGACTAAATTCTCCATTTAAAAGACATAGTGTTTGAATGGATTAAAAAAAACAAGATGAATCTATATATTGCCTACAAGGAATTTACTTCAGAAGTCAGGACACAAAGACAGTAAAGGGATGTGAAAAGATATTCCATGCAAATGAAAACCCAAAGAAAGCTGGTATAGCTATACTCATATCAGAAAGAATAGAATCAATACAAAGACTGTAATAAAAGACAAAGAGGTGCACTACATAATGAAAAAGAGGTCAGGCCAGCAAGAAGATATAATATTTATAAATATATATACACCCAACATAGGAGAACCAAAATACACAGAGCAAATTTTAACAGACCTAAAGGGAGAAATTGTAACAACATGGATGGACCTTGAGGGTATTATGTTAAGTGAAGTAGATCAGACACAGAACAACAAATACTACATAATTTCACTTATATGTGGAATTTAAAAATAAAACAAACAAAATAAAATAAGAGCCAATTAGCAATGTAAACATATTTTGAATCACTATGTTGTGCACCTGAAACTAATGTAATATTGTATATCATTTCTACCTCAATAAAAAGTAGATTTTTGTAGTTTTCCAAATATGTTTTGTATTTCTTGTGTTAAACTTATTCCTAAGTATTTTATTCCTTTTTGGCGCTATTATAAATGAAATCATTTCTTTAATTATATCTTTGGAATGCTCATTGCAGATGCAGTAGAAATACAACTGATTTTTGTATATTGATCTTGTATCTTGTGTCTTTGCTGAACACATTTATTCTAGTATTTTTTTTTTAGTGGATTCCTTAGGATTTTCTATGTACAATCCTTAGGATTTTCCCATGTCTTCTGGCAATAGAGATAGTTTTGCTTCTTTTTCAATCTGGTTGCGTTTTACTTCTTACGCTTCTCTAATTTCCTTGGATAGTAAATTTTGAATAAAAGTAGTGAGAGCAAACATCTTTGTCTTGTTCTTGTCTTAGAGAAAATGGATCTAGACTTTCATCATTAAGTATGATGTTAGCAGTGATTTTTCATAGGTGTTCTTTATTGTGTTGGGAAAATTCCCATTTTCAAAATTCCTACTTGTTGGGAGTGTTGGATTTTGTCAAATGGTTTTCTGTACCTATTGAAGGATAGCGTGACTTTGTTTATTCTTAAGATATGGAGTTTTGCATTAATTGATTTCAGGATGTTAAATAACCTTGTATCCCTGGGTTAAATACAACTTGGTCATGGTATATTATTATTTTTTATATGTTTCTGGATTAGGTTTGCTACTATTTTGTTAAGGACTTTTGTATCCATTTTCATAAGAGATATTGGGCTGTAGTTTCTTTTTCTTTGATGTCCTTGTCTGATTTGGAATCAGGGCAATCTGACCTCATAAAATGAGTTAATTATTCCCCCCTTCTATTTTTTAGAAGAGTTTTAGAATAACTGGCATTCTTTAAATGTTTGGCAAAATTCAGCAGTAAATCAGTTTCAGCCTGGGATTTTCTTAATGGGCAATTTTTTTTATTACTAATTCAATCTCTTCACTTGCTATAGGTCTATTCAGGTTGTCTATTTCTTCTTGAGTGAGTTTCAGTAGTTTGTGTTTTTCTAGAAAATTTCCATCTAATCTTTTATGAGTGGAATTGCATCCTCCAAAAAGATATGGTGAAGTCTTAACTCCTGAAACCTGTGAGTGTGACCTTATTTGGAAATAGTGTTTTTGCAGATGAAATCAATTAAGATGAGAGAGTACTGGATTAGGATGAGTGCTAATCCAATTGCTGGTGTCCTTATAAAAGGAAGAAAATGTGGACACAAACACATAGGGAGAATGCTATGTGATTACAGTGGGTAATTAGAGTGACACATCTATAAGCCAAGAGACATGAAGGATTGCAAGCAACACTAAGAAGCTGGAAAGAAGCAAATAAGTATCCTCCTCCTAGAGCTTTAGAGAAGCATGGCCCTGCTGGCACCATAATTTCAGGCTTCTATTCTCCAGAGAATAAATTTTTATTGTTTTAGGCCACCCAATTTATAATACCTTTTTACAGCAGTCCTAGGAAACTAATATGTCATCTAAGTTTTCTAACTTGTTAGTGTTCATAGTACTACTTTTTAATTCTTTTTATTTCTGTAAGGTCTTTGGTATATCCTTTCATTTCTGATTCTAGTAATTTGACTTTTTTTTCTTGGTCAGTCTAGACAAAGATTTGTTAATTTTGTTGATCTTTCCAAAGAAACAGCTTTTAGCTTTATTGATTTTCTCTATTGCTTTTCTATTCTATATTTAACAATTTTCATTCTGATCATTATTATTTTCTTCCTTTGCTTTAGGTTTACTTTGCTCTTCTTTTTTCAATGTCTGAAGGTGGAAAGTTAGGATATTGATTGTATATTTCTTTCTTTTTTTCTTTAATGCCAGTGTCATTAACATACATTGCTATATTAATTTCAGGTGTACAGTACAGTGGTAAAATAATTCCATATATTACTCAGTGCTGGTCAAGATAAGTGCACTCTTAATACCCTTCACCTATTTCACCCATCCCTCACCCATCTCCTCTCTGGTAAGCATCTGTTTGTTCTCTGTATTTATGAGTCTATTTTTTGGTTTGTCTCTTTTTTCCCTTTGTTTGTTTGTTTGTTGTTTCTTAAATTCCACATATGAGTGAAATCATATGGTATTTGTCTTTCTCTGACTGACATACTTGACTTAACATTATATCCTCTAGGTCTATCTATGTTGTTGCAGATGGCAAGATTTCATTCTTTTTTTATGGTTGAGTAATATTCCATTGTAGATATACCACAATTCCTTATTCATTCATTTATCAATTGACACCTGGATTACTTTCATATCTTGGCTACTATAAATAATGCTGTAGTAGACATAGGGATGCATATATCTTTTCAAATTAGTGTTTTTGTTTTCTTTGAGTAAATACCCAGTAGTGGGATTACTGGATCATACTATAATTCTATTTTTATTTTTTCTTTTATTATTTATTATTTATTTATTTGTTTATTTGTTTATTTTTAGAGCAGGAGAGAGGTAGGGGAGGGGCGGGGGAGAGAGAGAATCTTAAGCAGACTCTATGCTCAGTGCAGATCCCAACGTGGGGCTCAATCTCATGACCTGAGATCATGACCTGAGCCAAAATCAAGAGTCAGATGCTTAACCAAATGAGTTACCCAAGCACCCCACTGTAATTCTATTTTTAACTTTTAAAGGAACCTTCATTTTGTTTTCCACTGTGGCTACACCAATTTCCACTCTCACCAGTAATGCATGAGGGTTCCTTTTTGTCCACATCCTTGCCAACACTTGTTATTTTTCTCTTTTTATTTTAGCCACTCTGACAGGTGTGAGGTGATATCTCATTGTGGTTTTGATTTGCATTTCCCTGATGAATAGCTATGTTGAGCATCTTTTCATGTGTCTGTGGCGGTCTCTGTGTCTTTGAAAAAAATGTATATTCAGGTCCTCTGCCCATTTTAATCAGATTATTCGTTTTTCTGGTGTAAAGTGATATAAATTCTTTACATATTTTGGATATTAGCCCTTTATTGGATACATCACTTGCAAATATCTTCTCCCATTCAGTAGGTTGCCTCTTTGTTTTGTTGATAGTTTATTTCATTATGAAGAAGACTTTTATTCTGGTGTAGTCTCAATAGTTTAATTTTGCTTTTCTTTCTCTTGCAAGAGGAGATATATCTTGAAAAATATTTCTGTGGCCAATGTGGAAGAAATTACTGCCTATATTTCTTCTAGTTTTATGGTTTCAGGACTCACATTTAGGTTTTTAATCCATTTTGAGTTTATGTTTGTGTATGGTGTAAGAAAGTGGTCCAATTTTATTCTTTTGCATGTAACTCCCCAGTTTCCCAAATTTTCCATTTGTTGAAAAGACTGTCTTTTGCCCACTGGATATTCTTGTTTCTTTTGTCATAGATTAATTGACCATAAAATTGTGGGTTTATTTCTGAGTTCTATTCTGTTCCATTGATCTATGTATCTATCTTTTTTTAACCATTAGATACTGTTTTGATTACAGCTTTGTAGTATGTATTCAAATCTGGAATTGTGTTATCTCCAGCTTGTTCTTCATTTTCAAGATTGTTTTGATTATTTGGAGTCTTTTGTGGTTTCATACAAATTTTAGGATTACTTGTTCTATTTCTGTGAAAAATGCTGTTGGTATTTTGATAGGGATTGCATTAAATCTGTAGATAGCTTTGAGTAGTATGGAACTTTTAACAATATTGGTTCTTCCAATCCATAAGAATGGAATATCTTTCCATTTGTTTGTGCTGTCTCTAATTTCTTTTATTAATGTTTTATAATTTTTGGAGTATAGATGTTTCACCTCCTTGGTTAACTTTATTCTTACACATTTTATTTTTGTTGCAATTTTAATTAGGATTGTTTTCTTATTTTCCCTTTCTGCTACTTTATTATTAGTGTACAAGCTGAAACATATTTATGGGTATAAATTTTTTACCTTGTGAATTTACCGAATTCACTTATCAGTTCTAGTTCTTTGGTGGAGTTGTTAGAGTTGTCTATCTATAGTACCACGTCATATACAAATAGTGAAAGTTTTACTTCTTCCCTACCAATTTGGATGCATTTTATTTCTTTCTGTTGTCTAATTTCTATGACTAGGACTTCCAGGACTATGTTGAATAAAAGTGATGAGAGTGGACATCCTTGTTTTGTGCCTAATGCTAAAGGAAAAGATCTCAGTTTTTCATTATTGAGTATGATGTTAGCTGTGGGGTTTTCATATATGGCCTTTAATATGTTGAGGTATGTTCTCTCTAAACCTACTTTTTTAAGGGTTTTTATCATAAATGAATGTTGTATTTTCTCAAATACTTTCTCTGCATCTGTTGAGATGATCATATGTTTTTTATTCTTTCGCTTGTTAATGTGATATATCATGTTGTTTGATTTGCCAATATTGAACACCTTTCCATCGCTGGAATAAATCCTGTTTGATCATGAATATTTTTAATGTATTGTGGATTTGGTTTGCTGATATTTTGTTGAGGATTTCTGCATCCATGTTAATCAGAGATATTAGTTTTCTCTTTTTGTAGTATTTTTAGCTGGATTTGATATCAGAGTAATGCTGACCTTCTAGAATGAATTTGGAAGCTTTCTTTTCTATTTTTTGGAATAGTTTGAGAAGAATAGATATTAACTCTTCTGTAAATATTTGGCAGAATTCACCTGTGAAGCCATCTGGTCCTGGGTATTTGTTCGTTGGGATGTGGTGTTTTTTTTAAATTACTGATTCAATTTCATTGCTAGAATTTGGTTTGTTCAAATTTTCTATTTCTTCTTGATTCAGTGTAACAAGGTTATATATTTCTAGGAATTTATCCATTTCTTCTAGGTTGTCCAATTAATTGGCATATAATTTTTTATAATATTCTCTCATAATTCTTTTATTTCTGTGGTATCAGTTATTCTTTCTTTTCATTCATTTCTAATTTTATTTACTTTTTATTTATTATATATTTATATAAAAATGAGTCCTCTCATTTTTTTTGATGAGTCTGTCTAAATGTTCATCAATTTTTTTGATCTTTTCAAAGAACAAGTTCTTAGCTTCATTGTTCTGTTCTATTGTTTTGTGGGGGGTTTTTTGTCTCTATTTCATTTATTTCTGTTCTAATCTTTGTTATTTCCTTCCTTTTACCTGCTTTGGGTTCTCTTTGCTCTTTTTTGCTAGCTTATTTAGGTGTAAGGTTTTTTTATTTGAGTTTTTTTTCTTCCTTCTTGACATAAGCCTGTATTTCTATAATCTTCCCTCTTAGAACAGCTTTTGTTGCATACCAAAGATTTGGGACCTTTTTGTTTCATTTTTACTTGTCTCCATGTATTTTTTATTTCCTCTTTAATTTCTTCATTGACCCTTCATGGTTTAGTAGCATGTTATTTAGCATCCATGTATTTGTGGTATTTCCATATTTTTTCTTGTGATTGATTTCTAGTTTCATAATGTCATGGTTGGAAAAGATGCACGATATGATTTCAACCTTTTTGAGTTATTGAGACTTTTTTGTGGCCTAACATGTGATCTGTTCTGGAGAATGTTCCATGTGCACCTGAAAAAATGTGTATTCTGCTTTTGGGATTGAGAGTTCTGAATATATCTGTTAGGCCCTTCTGGTCTGATGTATCATTCAAAGCCACTGTTTCCTTGTTGATTTTCTATGTGGATGATGTATCCATTAATGCAAGTGGGTTGTTAAAGACCCCTAATATTATTGTATCACTGTCAAATTATTCCTTTATGTCTGTTAACAGTTACTTATGTATTTAGGCACTCCCATGTTGGGGGTATAAATATTTACAATTGTTATATCTTCTTGTTGGAGTGTTCCCTTCATAATTAAGTAGTGTCCTTTTTTGGCTCTTTTTACTCTTTTTGCTTTACAGTCTATTTTGTCCAATATAAGTATTGGTACCCCAACTTTCTTTTTTTTTTTTACTTGTTCAAGTTGATATTTATTATACTATTCTCTCTACTTTTGTGTCAGTTTTCTAAATTTCTACCAAAAAATAACATTTATTCAGGGAAAAAAACACCCAAGTAGCTTTTTCTTACCCCCAGAGTTTTCAATTTAGACTAAGGTTGCATCTATATATACAATGGAATATTACTCAGCCATCAGAAAGGATGAATACCCAACTTTTACATCAACATGGATGGGACTGGAGGAGATTATGCTAAGTGAAATAAGTCAAGCAGAGAAAGTCAATTATCATATGGTTTCACTTATTTGTGGAACATAAGGAATATCATGGAGGACATTAGGAGAAGGAAGGGAAAAATGAAGGGGGGGAAATCAGAGGGGGACCAACCATGAGAGAGAACAATCAATAAACTGTTTTATTTCAATTTGCATGATAAATATTTTCTATTCCTTCACTTTCAATCTGTATCGTCTTTAAGTCTGAAGTGAGTCTCTTATAGGTGGCTTATAGATAGGTCTTTTTATCCATTCAGTCACCCTATATCTTTTTAAGGGAGTATTTAGTCTACTTACATTCAAAGTAATTATTTGTAGGTATGTACTTATCATCAGTTTGTTAGTTGTTTGCAATTGTTTTTGTAGTTTTTCTCTGTTCTTGTCTTCTCATGCTCTTTTACTTTGTGGTTTTATGGCTTTCTTTAGTGATATGCTTGGATTCCTTTCTCCTTTTATTTTTTATTTATCTATTATAGGTTTTTGAATTGTGGTTGCCATTAGGCTCCTATATAACATGCATATCACAGTCTATATTATGTTGATGGTTGCTTAAATTTGAACCCATTCTAGAAGCACTAAATGTTTACTCCATCCCCAACACATTTTATTTATATGATGTCATACTTTACATCCTTTTATTCTATGAATGCCTTGATTGATTTTTATATACATCATCGATTTTACTGCTTTTGTGCTTTAACCTCCATACTGGTTTTATAAGTAATTAATCTACTACTTTTATTATGTGTGTATTTACCTGTGAAATTTTTCCCTTTATAATTTTCTTACTCATTATTATGGCCTTTTCTTTCCACTCAAAGAATTCCCTTTAACATTTCCTGTAAGGCTGGTTTAGTGGTGATGAACACCTTTAACTTTTGTTTGTCTGGGAAACTACCTCTCTTCTATTCTGAATGATAGCCTTGCTAGATAGAGTATTCTCGGTTTCAGGTTTTTCATTTCAGCACTTGGAATATTTCATGCCACTTTCTTATGGCCTGCAAAGTTTCTGCTGAAAAATCAGCTGATAGCCTCATACAGTTTCCCTTGTATGTAACTATTTTCTCTTGCTACTTTTAGAGTTCTTTCTTTATCACTAGTTCTTGCCATTTTACTTATGTGTCTTGATTGAGTTGATTTTGGGGAGGGCTCTCTGTGCTTCCTGGGTCTGGCTGTCTGCTTCCTTCCCCAGATTAGGAAAATTTTAAGCTATTATTTCTTCAAATAAATTTTCTACTCCCTTTTCTCTCTCTTCCCCTTCTGGGATTTCTATAATGAATGTTATTATGCTTGATATTGTTTCTGCATTCCCCATTTCATTTTTATTATCTTTTTTCTTTTTGCTGTTTAGCTTGGTTGCATTCCATTAGTTTGTCTTCCTGATTGCTGATCTCTTCTTCTGCCTCCTCTAATTGATTATTGATTCCCTCTAGTGTTATATTTCAGCTATGGAGCTCTTTATCTCTGGTTATTTTTTATATTTTCTTCTCTTTGTTGAAGGTCTCACTGAGATCCTTCACTCTCTTCTCAAGTCAGGTAAGTATCTTTATGATCATTACTTTGAATTCTTTATCAGGCATATTGCTTATCTCCATTTCATTTAGCTTTGTTGCTGTTTTTTGTCTTTTTTTTATTTGGGACATATTTCTCTGTCTCCTCATTTTGTTTAACTCACTGTTTGTTTCCATCCATTAGGGAAGTTATTTATGTCTCCTGATCTTGAGCATAGTGGCCTTATGAAGAAGAGGTTTGGCAGTGCCCTGACTGTAATGTCCCTTGTTCACCAGAACAAGGCTCTTCAGGGATGTGTCCTATGCGGGTTGTGTGTACCCTACTGTTGTGGTTGAACTGTGTTTGTCTGTCTTCATTCTTGTCAGTTGTAATGGCCTGCTTTGTTTGTTGTGGACCTGGGTGGTCCCTGTGCTGTTAAGGGGCCAGTGTGGTGCTGCTGTGGGCTTGTGGTGGTGTGGTGTCAGCGGTCAGACCAGATGTCTGCCCTCAGCCCCAGTTATCTTTCCGTTATTGACTTTTAGGCTTATTTCATTGTGATCCATGTGTTTACATTGTATGATTTCTATTTTTTTCAAAAAATTTGTTAGGGTGTGTTTTGTGGCCCAGAGTGTGATATATCTTGGTGAATAATCCGTGTGAGGTTGAGAAAAATGTGCATTCTGCTATTGTTAAAGTAGTGTCAGTTATATTCAGTTGATTGATGATGTTATTGAATTCCTGTATGTCCTCACTTCTGCCTGACTGATTTGCTCACTACTGAGACGGGAGTGTTGAAACCTCTAACTATGATAGTGGGTTCATCTATTTTTCTCTAATTCTCTCAGTTTTTGTCTCATGTAATTTGATACTGTGATATTAGGCACATGCATGTAAAAAATTGTTATGTCTTCTCAGAGAATTGACACTTTGCCATTATGTAATGGCCTTCTTTGGCCCTGATAACTTTAATTACTTTGAATTCTGCTCTGTCTGAAATTAATATAGCTATACCTGTATTCTTTTGATTAGTGTTAACATGGTATATTTTTCTCCACCCTTCTACTTTTAATCTTTATGTATCTTTATATTTAAAGTGTGTTTCTTGTAGTCAACATACAGTTGGGTTTTGTGTGAGGTTTTTTTTTAAAGATTTTATTTATCTGACAGAGAGAGAGGGAGGGAGGGAGAATAAGCAGGGGGAACATCAGAGGGAGAGGGAGAAGCGAGCTCTCCACTGACAGGGAGCCTGAGGCCCACCCAATCCCAGAACCCTGGGATCATGACCTGAACCACCCAGGTGCCCCAGGTTGTTTTTGTTGATATACTATGACAATCTTGTCTTTTAACTGATTTATTTAGACCATTGATATTCAAAGTGATTATTGATATAGTTGTATTAATATTTACTATCTTAATTATTATTTTCTATCTATTGTTTTCATTCTTTATTTCTAATTTTGTCTTCCACTCTTTTTCTGCCTTTTGTTGTTTTATATATTTTAAAAAAGATTTTATTTATTTATTTTAGAGAGAGAGACAGCATGAGTGGGAGGAGCAGAGGGAGAGGGAGCGAGAATCTCAAGCAGACTCTGTACTGAGTGTGGAGCCCGATGTGGGGCTTGATCCCAGGACCCTGATATCATGAAATCAAGAGTCAGACACATAACCGACTGTGCCACCATGCGCCCCTGCCTTTTGTTGTTTTTACTGAGCATTTTATAGAATTCAATTTTCTCTCCTTTTTTAGCTTATCAGTTATAATTATTTTTTATTTCTTTTAGTGGTTGCCCTAGAGTTGGCAATATACATTTACAACTAACCCATGTCTACTTTCAAATAACACTATGTCACTTCATAGATAGGGCATCTTATAATAACAAAATATAACCCTAATTTCTTCTTCCTATTCTTTGTATCATTATTGTCACTAATTTACTTATATATATATACATATGTAAATATATGTATATGATATATACATTAGCATACATAATTGAATACATTGTTGCTATTTTTATTTTGAATAAACTTTTACTTCTTAAATCAATTTTAAAAAATAAAGTTTTTATTTTACCTTCACTTGTTTCTTCTTCAGTGCTTTTCCTTTCTTTATGTAGATCTGAGTTCTGACCTGTATTATTTACCTTCTTTCCATTAACCTTTTTTTTTATATATATATAGAGAGAGCATGAGCAGGGAGAGAAGCAGAGGGAGAGGGAGAAGCAGGCTCCCTGCTGAGCCAGGAGCCCAATGTGGGGCTCGATCCCAGGACCCCAGGATCATGACCCGAGCCAAAGGCAGATGCCTCACATTTGAGCCACCCAGGCGCCCCTCTATTAATCTTCTTTTAATATTTCTTGCAACTAAGTCTATTGACAACAAATTCCCTCAATTTTTATTTGTTTGATAAAGTTTTTATTTCTCCTTCACTTTTGAAGAATAATTTTGCAGTGTACAGAATTCTAAGTTGGTGGTTATTTTCTCTCAACACTTTATATGTTTCACTCTTCTCTCATCTTCTTGCATGGTTTCTGAAGAGAAATTGGATATAATTCTTTTTTTTTTCTTTTAAGATTTTATTTATTTATTTGAGAGAGAGAGAATGAGAGAGAACACATGAGAGGGGATAGGGTCAGAAGGCAAAGCAGACTCCCTGCTGAGCAGGGAGCCCGATGCGGGACTCGATCCAGGGACTCCAGGATCATGACCTGAGCCGAAGGCAGTTGCTTAACCAACTGAGCCACCCAGGTGCCCGTGGATATAATTCTTATCTTTGTTCTTCCACAAGTAAGGTTTTTTTCCCCCCATTTGGCTTCTTTTAGGATTTTTCTTTATCTTTGATTCTCTGTAATTTAAAAATGATATGTTTAGGTATAGCTTTTTGGATATTTATCCTGCTTGGGGTTCTCTGAGATTTCTGGATCTGTGGTTTAGTGACTGACATTAATTTGGGGGAATTCTCAGATATTATGGTTTCAAGTATTTCTTCTCTTCCTTTCTTTTTCTTTTGGTAATCCCATTATGTGTATGTTATACTTTTTGTAGTTGTCCCACAGTCGTTTGGTATTTCATTCTGATTTTCTGTCCTTGTTTTCTTTTCTTTTAGGTTTTTATAAGAAAAGATTTATTTATTTATTTGAGAGAGAAAGAGATAACATGGAGAGGCAAAGAGAGAGGGAGAGAGAAACTTTAGCAGACTCCTCACTGAGCTCACAGCCCAGTGCAGGGCTTGATCTCAGGACCTTGAGATCATGACCTGAGCTGAAACCAAGAGTTGGCTGCTTAACTGACTGTGCCACCCAGGGGCCCCTTCTTTTAAGTTTTTAAGGATTCTATTCATATATTCTCTAGCACAGAGATCCTTTTCTCAGCTGTGTCCAGTCTACAAATTAGCCCATCAAAAGCATTTATTTTTTTATAGTGTTTTCTTATCTCTAGCATTTTTTTCTTAGGACTTCCGCCTTGCTGCTCACATTGACCATTTATTCTTGTATGATGTCTACTTTATTCACTAAAGCCCTTAACAAATTAATTGTGGTAGTTTTAAATTCCCACTCTGATAATTTCAACATCCCTGCCACATCTCATTCTGTTCTTTGGTCTGTCTCTTCAAATTGTGTTTTTTGCTTTTGATGTGTCTTGTATTTTTCCTTAGATAGCAGAATATGATGTACCAGGTAAAAGAAACTACTGCAAATAGGCCTTTAGTATTGTGGTAATGAGGTGTTGGGGGTGGAGGGGAAACAATCTGTAGTTCTATGATTAGGTCTCAGTCTTTAAGTAAGTTTATACCTCTGGACTTTGAACTTCACAAGTGTTACTCAGTTTTTGTCTTCCTCCTTAGGTAGGAGAGGATGGCTAGACAGCTAGATTTGGATATTTCTCTTCCCCTGCAAAGTAGCTTTTCAGTTAAGCACTGATAAACTCCAGCAGGTTAGGCTCTGGTTAGCTAGGTTCCCCTGAGGGCAGACCTTGTTTAGAAGAATAGAGTGCTCTGGTATATTTCAAAATGATTCCTTTCCCCTTCCCCTGCCAGAAGTCCAAGGGAATTTTTCTTTGATACCTACCATGGGAAATTGGTCAAGCTCCTGGAAGTATGTCTCACAATATTATGAAACCCCATAACTGGGTCCGTGTGGATTTTTTAACGCTTAGAGTTTTTCAACACTTAGCCTCCAGCAATACATCAATTACAGTTCAGAATTTCCTATTGGCACTGGTTCTCCTGGTGGTTTCTGCTCATGAGTCTCTGATCTGTGATAATCTTTATATGCCTGGCTGTCTCTCTAATCTCAGGGGCAGCAGTTTGCCTGTGTTTTCATTTCTCTTATAAATCTAAGATTTTTTTTATTTTTCAGTCTGTTCAGCTTTTTACTTGTTGTTAGGATGGAGTAGCAACTTTCCTGTTCCCCATAAGAAACTGGAAACAGGAAGCCCAATTATTATACTTTTAAAGCCCAGAATTTCCATTTTCTCAGAAGCAATAGTTTCTGAGAACAGTGTTTGATATTTGTTCTGACCCCAGGAGGGCTCCTCCCAGCTGTCTTATTCCCCAGTTCTCTCCTGAAAACTAGGTGGCCTACAATCTAGACTATATCTTTTTTTAAAGATTTATTTATTTATTTGAGAGAGAGAGGTGGGGAGGGTCAGAGGGAGAGAGAGAATCCCAAGAAGACTCTGCACTGAGCATGGAGCCTAATGCAGGGCCTGACCTCACAACTCTGAGATCATGACCTGAGCCAAAACCAAGAGTCAGATGCTTAACCAACTGTGCCACTCAGGCATCCCTAGACTGTATCTTCATTAAATCCATGAACCTCCTCCCAATCACTTTTCACCTCATCCTCCACTGTTCTTGAGAGTTTCCTTAGGCTTGTACTTCTTCAAGTTCTGTTGAAATAAAGTCAGTTCCTTTGGTAAGAGATTAAGTTCTCTGAGCCAATAATGCTTTGGAGCTGGGGATGAGGAGGTGGCAAATTTCTTTCTGAGTAATGTTCCCACTCTAAGAGCTGATCTCTTGGTGTGGGGAGGTAGTTAGTAAGCTGAGGTCTTCTTAGCTTTCCTCTCCTTCCATGTAACTACCACCTCATGAGGCAGGGAAAGGGTGATCAAGGTCCCAGTATTGTCAGCATGCCTCACCCAAGGCAAAGTCTCTGTTCTATGAGTGGGGACTGGGTGGAAGAAGTGAGACACCACCTCTTGACAACAGTCACCCCTGCTTTTCATGGGAAGAGAGCCCTCTGACTGGAAGTTGGGGGAGAGGGAGCCCTGTTTCTCAGTTGCAGTAGTCTGGAGTGGCATTCTCCCTCTTCCTGAGCTGGGAGGAGAATGGAGGAAGCAGTCTTGGTTCAAATACCACAGACTCTCACCTTCCTTACTGAAATTTTGCAGATTTTCTTGAAGAGATGTCTCTTCATTTGCTGTTTGCTTTTAGGACAATTTCCAGAGATTTAAACAGTTGTTTTAAAAATATTTTTCACCAGTTTCACTGGGGAGTGGGTCAGTGGAGCTCCTTACACCATCATGATGGAAGTCAATCTCCACAGAGGAGTTTTAAATTTTATAGTGACATGGGGAAGTTTGAATTTCATTCTAATTATTTTGTGTAATAGATTAGTAGGGAGTTATGGTGGAAATACAGGGAGACCAGTTAGGGGATTGTTGTTATGTTCTAGAGATGAGATGAAGAAACCTAAACTAAGGCAATAGAGGGGGAAAATGTGCTAATAAATTAGAATTAAAAAGGCTCAGTGATATTGGACAGCTTAGAAAAAGAAGCCAAAGATAATTCATAGGCTGAGATATTCATTATTGAAATAAGGAAGACAAAGTGTGAAGTAGACTTTATTTTTTTTTTGAAGTAGACTTTAGACAGTGGGAATTGATGGAAAATATAATTGTTAAAATGTGTTGGAGATGCCTGTTGAAAATCCAAGTCGAGTTGAATTGTTGTCATTTGTGTATATATGTCTGAAATTTAGGAGAACAATCTGGGCTGGAGACATATGTTTGAGAGACAGTCACATGGGAGCAGTGGTGTGCTGAAGCCTACTTGTAATGGCTCATGAGAGACTGCCAAATTTTCAAAGATTAGTGAGTTTGTTGTTAAACATAACAGTTATTAAAAATTAAGTTATATAAAATTATAATTAAATAAATTATATTAAAAACAAAGGTAAATACTCAAAACCCATCACTTCCTATTTATTTTATTATTATATATGCTCTTGAAGTTATTTATATTTACCATATTTATATGGTAGAAATGTAATATAATGGTATGCTATTGCACATCTCTTCCCATCTCTGTGTTCACTGATATCATGTTGATAACTTGAAAACTGTCAAAGTGGAAATATTTACACAAGGGAAATTAGCAAACACTACATATAAATCAGTAAGTTTTTTCCCTCAGAGCCAGTGTTTAAATATTTACTAGTGCATCACTGCATGGGAGCCATTAACATAGAGGCAGTAATTAAAATTATGTGAATGGATGTGATCCCCCAGGTAGAGTACAGGGTGGGTTGGGAAGAGGGGCAAGGAGTTGTACTGGGAAAAGAAGTTTCAAAACTTTAAATCAGAACCCCCCAGTGGTCCTTAGACCAGTAAAAGGGAAGAAAGTTACACTTTTCCCACTATATCACTAAGGCACATGGTCAGGAAGGTCAAGTGTTAGCAAATTAGGTGAATCTGTTTCCTAGAGAAAGTCTGAGAGTGAGAAATGAGCAAGTTACCTGGGGGGGGGGGAATCATGGCGTGCCTGGGTGGCTCAGTCAGTTAAGCGTCCAGCTCTTGATTTCGGCTCAGGTCATGATCTCAGGGTCTTGGAATCAAGCCCCAATGTCGAGCTCTTCACTCAGTGGGGAGTCTGCTTCTCTCCTTCTCCCTCTCCCTCTCCCTCTGCCCCTCCCCCACTTATGCTCTCCCTCTCGCTCTAAAATAAATAACTAAATAAATCTTAAAAAAAAATCCCACCCAAATATGTGGAATTTAAGAAAAAAACAGATAAACGTAGGGGAAGGGAAGGAAAAATAAAATAAGATGAAATCAGAGAGGGAGACAAACCATAAGAGACTCTTAACTCTAGGAAACAAACTGAGGGTTGCTGGAGGGGAGGTGGGTGGAGAATGGGGTATCTGGGAGATGGGCATTAAGGAGGGCACTTGATGTAATGAGCACTGGGTGTTACATGCAACTGATGAATCACTAAACTCTACCTCTGAAACTAATAATATACTATATGTTAGTTAATTTTAAATAAAAAAAAAAAAATCCCACCCTGAAAGTGAAATCTTGTTAAGCTAAGCTATAAAAGAATAAGAATGCCTGTATTGCTTAATTGGGCAGGAGGGCAGCTGGGAAGAGTCTTCACATATCAAAAACAGCTAGCAATATGTCTCCTTTATTCACAGATTTGTGTGTCTCCACAGGGATTTACTGAGCACCTTCTAGGTTCCAAGCTTATTTAGGGACTGTGAACACAAAGTGGATAATATGTTCAGGCAGGAAGTACTGGCAAATTGTGATGGTCAGAGAAATCTTTTAAGTTCTATTTTAATTACAGTTAGTTAACATACAGTGTTATATTAGTTTCAGGTGTACAATATAATAATTCAACAGTTCCATACATCACCCTGTGCTCATCATGACAAGTGCACTCCTTAATCCCCATCACTTATTTAATTCATTTCCCCACTCACCTCCCCTCTGGTAACCATCAGATTGTTCTCTACAATTAAGAATCTGGAGGGGAGGAAAAAGATGGTGGAGGAGTAGGGGACCCTATTTCAACCGGTCTCTTGAATTGAGCTGGATATCTACCAGACCATTCTGAACACCCATGAAATTACTAGAACTCATACAGCAATTCAGTAATGTGGCAGGATACAAAATCAATGCACAGAAATCAGTTGCTTTCCTATACACTAACAATGTAACTGTAGAAAGAGAAATTAGGAAATCGATTCCATTTACAATAGCATCTAAAACCATAAGATACCTTGGAATAAAACCAACCAAAGAGGTAAAGGATCTATACTCGAGAAACTACAGAACACTTATGAAGGAAATTGAAGAAGATACAAAAAGATGGAAAAACATTCCATGCTCATGGATCAGAAGAATACATTGTTAAAATGTCTATGCTGCCCAGAGCAGTCTATACTTTCAACGCCATCCCGATCAAAATGCCAATGGCATTTTTCAAAGTGCTGGAACAAACAATCCTACAACTGGTATGGAACCAGAAAAGACCCCGAATCACCAAGGAAATGTTGAAAAAGAAAAACAAAGCTGGGGGCATCATGTTGCCTGACTTCAAGCTATATTACAAAGCTGTGATCACCAAGACAGCATGGTACTGGCACAAAAAACAGACACATAGATCAATGGAACGGAATAGAGAGCCCAGATATGGACCCTCAACTCTATGGTCAACTAATCTTTGACAAAGCAGGAAAAAATATGCAATGGAAAAAAGACAGTCTCTTCAATAAATGGTGCTGGGAAAATTGGACAGCTATGTACAGAAGAATGAAACTCAACCATTCTCTTACACCGTACACAAAGAGAAACCCTAAGTGGATGAAAGACCTCAATGTGAGACAGGAATCCATCAAAATCCTAGAGGAGAACATAGGCAGTAACTTTTTCAACATCGGCCACAGGAACTTCTTTCAAAACACATCTCCAAAGGCAAGGGAAACAAAAGCGAAAATGAACTTTTGGGACTTCATCAAGATAAAAAGCTTCTGCACAGCAAAGGAAACAGTCAACAAAACAAAGAGACAACCCATGGAATGGGAGAAGATATTTGCAAGTGACACTACAGATAAAGGACTGGTATCCAAGATCTATAAAGAACTTCTCAAATTCAACACCCAAAAAACAAATAATCAAGTCAAAAAATGGGCAGAAGACATGAACAGACACTTCTCCAAAGAAGACATACAAATGGCTACCAGACACATGAAAAAATGTGGGAAAAAGGGAAATTCAAATCAAAACCACATTGAGATACCACCTTACACCAGTTAGAATGGCAAAAATTGACAAGACAAGAAACAACAAATGTTGGAGAGGTTGTGGAGAAAGGGGAATCCTCTAACACTGTTGGTGGGAATGCAAGTTGGTACAACCACTTTGGAAAACAATGTGGAGGTTCTCAAAAATTTAAAAATAGAGCTACCCTATGACCCAGCAATTGCACTCCTGGGTGTTTACCCCAAAGACACAGATGTAGTGAAAAGAAGGGCCATATGCACCCCAATGTTCATAGCAGCAATGTCCGTAATAGCCAAACTAAAAGAAAGAGCTGAGATGCCCTTCAACAGATGAATGGATAAAGAAGATGTGGTCCATATATACAATGGAATATTACTCAGCCATCAGAAAGGATGAATACCCAACATTTGCATCAACATGGATGGGACTGGAGGAGACTATGCTAAGTGAAATAAGTCAAACAGAAAGACAATTATCATATGGTTTCACTTATTTGTGGAACATAAGGAATAGCATGGAGGACCTTAGGAGAAGGAAGGGGAAAATGAAGGGGGGCAAATCAGAGGGGGAGATGAACCATGAGAGACTATGGACTCCAGGAATCAGACTGAAGGTTTTTGAGGGGGGTGGGGGATGGGTTAGCCCAGTGATGGGTATTAAGGAGGGCACATATTGCATGGAGCACTGGGTGTTATATGCAAACAATGAATCATGGAACACTACATCAAAAACTAATAATGTATTGTATGGTGACTAACATATAATAAAAAAATTATAATTAAAACAAAAGAATCTCTTTCTTACTTTGTCACTCCCCTTGTCTCTTCTTTTTTTGCCCTTCACTTGTTTGGTTTCTTGAATTCCACATATGAGTGAAATCATTTGGTATTTGTTTTTCTCTGACTGACTTATTTTGCTTAGCATTATACTCTCTAACTCCATCTGTGTCATTGCAAATGGCAAGATTTCATTCTTTTTTATGGCTGAATAGTATTTCATTGTATATATACCACTTCTTCTTTATCTATTCATCAAACAATGGACACTTGGGTTGCATCCATATCTTGGCTATTGTAAATAATGCTGCTATAAACATAGGTGTGTCTGTATCTTTTTGAATTAGTGTTCTTGTATTCTTTGGGTAAATACCCAGTAGTGTGATTGCTGGATATTAACTATTTTTTAACTTTTTGAGGAACCTCCATACTGTTTTCTACAGTGGCCACACCAGTTTGCATTCCCACCAACAGTGCATGAGTTTTCCTTTTTATCCAGTCTCACCAACACCTGTTGTTTCTTGTGTTGTTAATTTTAGCTATTCTGACAGGTGTGAGGTGATATCTCATTATAGTTTTGATTTGCATTTCCCTCATGGTAAGGGATGATGAGCATCTTTTCATGTGTATGTTGGTCATCTGTATGTCTTCTTTGGAAAAAATGTCTTAATGTTTTATGCCCATTTTTAAATTCTATTATTTGTTTTTTGGGCATTGAGTTTTTAAGTTCTATATATATTTTGGATACTAGCCCTTTATCAGATATGCCATTTGCAAATATCTTCTCCCATTCTATAGGTTACCTTTTGTTGATTTTTTCCCTTTGCTGTGCAGAGGATTTTTATTTTGATGAAGTCCCAATATTCTATTTTTGCTTTTGTTCCCCTTGCCTCAGGAGACATATCTAGAAGGAAGTTGCTATGGTCAATGCCAAAGAGGTTACTGCCTGTGTTCTCTTCTAGGATTTTTATGGTTTTGTGCCTCACATTTAGGTCTTTAATTCATTTTGAATTTATTTTTGTATATGGTGTAAGAAAGTGGTTCAGTTTCACTCTTTTGTATGTAGCTGACTGGTTTTCCCAACACCATTTGTTGAAGAGACTGTCTTTTTTCCATTGCATATTCCTTCCGGCTTTGTCAAAGATTCATTGACCATATAACTGTGGGTTCACTTCTGGGTTTTCTATTCTGTTCTATTGATCTATGTATCTATTTTTTTTGCCAGTACCATACTGCTTTATCCACTACAGCTTTGTGATATAACTTGAAGTCCAGAATTGGGATGCCTCCAGCTTTGCTTTTCTTTTTCAATATTGCTTCGTATATTTGGGGTCTTTTCTGGTTCCATACATATTTTAGGATTGTTTGTTCTAGCTCTATGAAAATGCTGTTGGTATTTTGATAGGGATTGCATTAAGTGTGTAGATTGCTTTGGGTAGTATAGACATTTGAACAATATCTTCCAAGCCCTGAGCCTGGAATGTCTGTCCATATCTTTGTGTTGTCTTTAATTTCTTTCATCAGTGTTGTATAGTTTTCAGAGTACAGGTCTTTTGCTTTTTCAGTTAGGTTTATTCCTAGATTTCTTTTTATTTTGGGTGCAATTGCAAAAGGGACTTTTTTCTTAATTTCCTTTCTTGCTGCTTCATTATTGGTGTATAGAAATGCAAAAGATTTCTGTACATTGATTTTGCATCCTGCGACTTTACTGAATTCGTTTATCAGTTCTAGTAGTGTTTTAGTGGAGTCTTTAGGGTTTTCTATATATAGTATCATGTCATCTTCAAATAGTGAATGTTTTACTGCTTCCTTAGTGATTTGGAATCCTTTTATTTCTTTTTGTTGTCTGATTGGTGTGGCTAGAACTTCCAGTACTTTGTTGAATAAAAGTGATGAGAGTGTACTTGTCTTGTTCCTGACCTTAGGAGAAAAGAGTCAGAAAAATCTTTTTTTTTTTTTTTTAAGATTTTATTTATTTATTTGACAGAGAGACACAGCGAGAGAGGGAACACAAGCTGGGGGAGTGGGAGAAGGAGAAGCAGGCTTCCCACCGAGCAGGGAGCCCGATGTGGGGCTCGATCCCAGGACCTTGGGATCATGACCTGAGCCGAAGGCAGGCACTTAACGACTGAGCCACCCAGGAGCCCCGAGTCAGAAAAATCTTAAGGATGTGGGGTTTGAGGTGGGCTTTAATCCTTAGTTAAGAAATACCTGAATGGAAAGAAGAGGGTGGAGATATTCTTCAAATAAAGTGTAACAGAAATAGGAAAGGCCCAGTGCCAGGAACAATACTTAACCCTTAAGGAATTCTTACTCTATTCCAAGCATCATTCTAAGAGCTTTATGTACACTATCTCATTTAATCCTCAAAACAACTTTATGAGTTAGAGACTATTATCCCAATTTTACAGTTGAGGAATCAAATTATTATCCCTATTTTACACAGGGAAGTGACAGAAATAACATTTTGAATCCAGACAGTCTGCCTCCACAGCCTACAATCTTTTTTTATTATGTTAACTAATAATCTATCTAGCTCCTGGAGTGTGCAAGGTATTTTAATGAGGGTATGTGCTGTTAGAGGCCCAACTAGGATACAGAGACTGGGAAGCCACAAAACAGGAGAATATGATAGGTAAGGAGGGAGTCAACCTCGAAGGGTCTTGATTTCTAGAGACACTTGTAACAATTGTAGAATAAGAACAACAGATCTAGCTTTAACTCCAGAATCTGGCATTGATTAGTTATGTGACATAAGACAAAATCAGTGGTGGCCTCCATTTCCTAACCTTCCAAATGGCTATGTCAATGTAATTCTGTAAGGTTGCTGTGACGATTGATGAATAAAAATGTACAATATGTCTAGCACAGAGTAGATAACCATTAATGGAGGCTATGACTATGACTACTTTATGACTTGTAGAGTTCTTAGCACAGCCTTCAGAATAATTATTTTAATGTTTTTAATGATTCTGCAAAGGCCCATCTAAGCGGAATTTCTTATAAAAACATTCACTTTTTAAGATGATTTCTTCTCTCCATAGCTTGTGGACTATTGGACATTCTACAGCCTTGGGTTGCTGGTGCTTTTCAGTTGGCTTGAGTTAGGGAAATTGCCCCACATGTAGACACACCATTCCTAGGAGGTTGTGCTTCATTAGGGGTGCTACCATCAGGTTGAGGACAGCTAGAAGGGAAGGAGGCTATTTCCTCCTTACTTCTCTTCTTGATATTGGTCCATATATCACTGCTAGACTCTGGAAATGTCTGCATTGTTCAGTCTCTTTTATCAATATCAGCCCAGTTCTGGGAAGATAGCAGTATATAACTGTGAAACACATGGTCTGGGCATCTTGCTGGGACTCTGGCCTCTCCCCACATCCTAGTACACCCTCTTTCCTCTCTAATGAAGTGTCCTTTTATTTTTGGATCTGCTAAGGAAACTCTTAACCTGCCTGATATCTTCCTGGAAGTGCAGTTGTTAGAGGTGCCTAATTGAAAGCATGACTAGGATTAGCTGCTATTCTCAAGAATCTTGAAACTGTAAATCCTAATAGTCAGGGCCAAAAATCAGGGAGGGGAGGAGGAGCAAAACCTTTTACTTTTCACATGTCTTCAAATACCTTAATGTACAGCTGTCACCTAAAATAAAAAAAACCAAAGGGTTTTCTCTCTTCTAGTTTCTAAATGTCTGTCATGGGATCTGAGGGACTTCTTAAAGATGACTTATAACTGAAGTAGAATGGATTTCTCCCTCTGAGATTCTGTCTGCAACCTGTCAAGTAGGCCTCTGCTGACCATCTGCAAGAGGTACCAGGGAAGCCACATTATTTCCTGCTCAGGCCATAATAGCTGCCTCACCCAGGAGGCAAATGAGCATATATAGCCTCCAATTTCAGAATATTCTCTTTTCCTGCAGTGGTCCTAGGGCAAGTAATGCAGGTTAGGATAAGGCACATCAGGCCAAGTTGTCTCACCTTCACTACAGGGGTTCAATGATTCTTTTGGCTTTAGATCTCTCTCATGGTTCCCTAGAGGGTACTAGACTCCCCAGAGTATCCATGGAGTTGGATTAAAACTGGGACAGGAAGAAAGGATGAAAATTAATGGCAGCTGCTTGGTCAAAACAATTCTTGGGCCCAACAGAGTGTGCTAGAGGAGTCTAAACAGACATTCTTGACTCCTCTCTTTCTCTCACATCTCACAACTATTCTTCCCTTACAACTGGGTCTACCTTCAAATTTTCTCATAAACTGATCACTTTTTCATCACTTTCACCACTACCACTTTGTTCTAAGCTATGATTCACTCACTGTGGCCTCTGTATTCACCCTCTTCTTTCTACCATTGCCCTTCTATCATCTGTTTTCCTTATAGCAGTCAGGGGAGTGCTTTTATTTCTTAATTCAGATCATATCACTCCTGTGTTCCAAATCCTTCAATGACTAATCATCTCATCCAGAGTAAAAATCAAAGATCTTACAATGGCTTACATATCCCTGCATGATCTTTTGCTCTATAACATCAGGCCCTACTACGTTGCCTCATGCTCACTCTCTTCTAGCCACATTGGCTTCCTTACTGGTCCTTGGACATAGAGAATGTGCCCCTGCCACAGGGGCTTTGTACCAGCTGTTTTCTCCGCCTGGAAAAAATCTTCCCCCAAATATTTAAATAATTAACCCCTTCACCTTTTTAGATATTAATAAAAATAATGCCCTTTCAGTGAGATCTTCCCTGATTGCTCTATTTAAAGTAGCAGCTACCCCTATACTCCTTTTGCCTTTTCTGTGTTTTATTTTTCTTATAGTACTTAGCAACTTTTAATACACCACATTTATTTCATTAATTTGTTCCTAATCCATCTCTTCCCTACAATATAAGCTGTATTAGTGAAAGTATTTTTTTAAGACTTTATTCATTTATTTGTCAGAGAGAGAGAGAGTGAGAGAGACCACAAGCAGGAGGAGTGGGAGGCAGAGGGAGAAACAGGCTCCCTGCCGAGCAAGGAGCCCAATGTGGGACTTGATCCCAGAACCCTGGGATCATGACCTGAGCTGAAGACAGATGCTTAACCAACAGAGACACCCAGGTGTCCCAGGGCAAGTATTTTTTTTTAACTGTATATCTCCAGCACCTAGCAAAGGGCCTGGTATTAGTAGGTGCTCAATAAATATTTGTTAAGTGAATTTTCTTAAAGGATGCCCATAGTTCACCTCTTACACTGTTGGTGGGAATGCAAGCTGATGCAGCCCCTCTGGAACACAGTATGTAGGTTCCTCAAAAAGTTAAAAATAGACCTGCTCTATGACCCAGCAATTGCACTATTAGGTATTTACCCCAAAGATACAAATGTAATGATCCGAAGGGGCACATGCACGCTGATGTTTATAGCAGCAATAGCCAAACTGTGGAAAGAACCCATATGTCCACCGACAGGTGAATGGATAAAGATGTGGTATATATATACCCACATACATACACAGTGGAATATTACTCAGCCATCACAAAGGATGAATACTTACCACTTGCATCGATGTGGATGGGAATGGAGTGTATTATGCTGAGTGAAATAAATCAGAGAAAGATAATTATGTGGTTTCACTCATATGTGGAATATAAGAAGCAGCACAGAGCATTCAAAGGCAAAACAAACAAAAGCAAAAGCAAGGGAGGGAAAACTGAATGGGAACTCATCAGAGAGGGAAACAAACCATGAGAGACTCTTAACTATAGGAAACAAACTGAGGGTTGCTAGAGGGGAGGTGGGTGGGGGAATGGGGTAATTGGGTGATGGGCATTAAGCAGGGCACATGATGTGATGAGCATTGGGTGTTATATGCAACTGATGAATTATTGAACTCTATATCTGAAACTAATTATGTACTATATGTTGGCTAATTGAATTTAAATTAAAAAAATTAAAAATGCCTGTGGTTCAGAAAAATGTTCCTTTCCCAAGTTGGGTTTTAGTTTCCCCCATTAATAACATAAGAGGTTTGGAATGGGTGGTCTTTCAGGTCTTTTGCATCTCTATGATGAAGTCTAGAGATCTGGGTAAAAGCACAGTCTCTGGAGGCAGATTTCTTAGGATTCTTTACCTACTACTTTGAGACAAGTTACTTCACCTTTCTGGGCATCTTGGTTTTCTTACCTGAAAATGAAGATGATAAAAATAGACCCTGTCTCCAAAGGTTGCTCTGGAAATTAAATAAGATCATCTATATAAGTGCTTTAACACAAAGCATGGCAGTCAATAAATATTAACTATTGCTTTTAGGGTGATGATTAGCAAGTAGGCACATTAACTGCCTTCCTTAGGCTCAAAACCCGCTTTGGTAGCTGATGGCATAAAAAAAGCAAAAGAGCCTCCATAATAATAAACTCACCTGAGGTTCATATGCAGCTCATATGCGACTCATATGCATACAGCTGGTCTCTTCCCCTTCCCCACCCCATTACTAAGGCAGAAGAACAGCTTGTTCCCTTGTAACCTGATGTCCCTGGATAAGAAGGAGGGGGAGAGAGGCAACGTGTGATTGCCATGGCCACCCGCTGCATCTCAGATTCCACAGAGAGAAGCAGGGCATGGGGGCTTATTCAAAATCACCCACACACCTGACCATGAGTGGTTTCAACCCAGGGTGTGTGGAATACATGTGGTCCCAGTGTCAGAGGCTCATCCCAGAGTTTCTGCTAAGAGGGGAAAGGATGATGTTCAAAGCCATCATCAGCAAACATGATTCAGACAGCCAGCTTGGTCTTTGGGGCCAGAGATGCGTGGGCTTGCCAGAGAAAGAGGTTGTGAATAGGTTACCAGAATGGAAACTAGAAAAGGTAACCAAAGAATAAGCCTAATAGTAATGATGGTAATATTAATAATAGCTTACATTTCTTGTGTACCAGGTGCTTTATACATGCTTTCATTTAATTCTCCAGTGAACTCAATAATTCTCAACCTTAGCTACATATTAGAGAACTTTAAAAACAATATTTGTGCCCAGCCTTTACTGTACCAATTAAATCAGAATTTCTGGCAAAAAATTTTTTAATTTTCCCAGGTAATTATAATGTATACCCATGGTTGAAAACCACTGCATGAGGGGTATATATATAAACTATTTTACAAGTGAGAAAAATTAAGTTCAGAAAATTTGCACCAGGTCACCCAGTTAAAAATAAGCACTAGGATACACAGCTTTGAATTCAGTATTACACAATGTGTGCCACAAGGAGAAAGCTTGCACTCAGGACTTGGGGCCAGAACTCCATTTTAACAGGACTGGTGCATTGTGATGGGGCCAGGTGTGGTTTGGGATGAGCCTCTTGTACCTCATAGGCATCCTGAGTTTAAGTATGGGATGCCATATTCCAGAGACTGATCAAGCAATACCATGAGCAACTGCCACTGTTTAGGGACTTCCTGCCTCAGTCAAAATACCTGCCTTGGTGGTAAATATCACAGAGTTATCCAGCTACCATTGCCCCTCCCCTGCTTCCTACAACAGCATCAGTATCATTAGATGATTATTTCCTTAATCATGGTGTGTATACCACTTGAGGTTCACAATGATTTAGAAAGTAAATGGTGAGCATTTTTAAAATTTCAATAGTTATGTAGTCATCTTAATATATATCGGGAATATATTTTATATATACATTAGGAATATATATTTATATATATCCAATACATACAACCTATAATTTCACAAAATATTGCTTAGGACAAGACTAAATTGATTTAAAATATTGAAAGTGACTTGAGTTAAAGAAAAATATTACACAAATAATCAATGAAGGTGATTACCACAAAAATAGGGCTCCAAAATTCAGACCAGGAGAGATGAATGGCCGAAGAGGAAAAAACACTGTTTAGGGTCATTCATTTGTTCACTCAATCATTTATTCATTCAACAGGCATTTTCTGAATAACAAGTATGTGCCAAGAGTCATGTTAGACACAATATAGATGAATAAGAAATGGTTCTGGTCTTCAAAGAGCTCACATAAAAGTAAATATACATTGGTAATTCAGTATAAATAAGCATAGAGCATAGTAGGAGTTATAAGGGTGGCCAGGTTATGGAGACATGGACAGAGATTTCCAAAAAGAGGTGACTTAGCCATGTAAATGGGAGAGGGAGAGGAGGCCAAATTTAGGGCAGTAGGAACAAAGCATAGATGTGAGAAACAGCAGGGTGTAAAAGTGTAAAGGTTGGCTGAGAGAGGGGGAGGATGATGGAGGGAATATTCAGTTATTAGAGCAGAAGTACAAGGTGGAGAAGTGGAGAGAGAAGGCTGGAAAGATCTGCTGAGACTTGATTATTGTACTCCATGAAAAGGGGTTTGAGTCTTATTCTTCGGACAGGCTTGGCTTTGTTCCTGGGAGAGAAGCTAGATAGTCAAATCCTAGTTCAGCTACTTTTTTTTTTTTAACAGTGTGTCAGTGGGCAAGTTACCCTAATCTTTCTGAGCTTCAGTTTTTTCATCTGTCAAGTGGGAAAATTAATAGTACTACTTTCTTAGCATTAATTGTAGAGGGTTAAATGATACCTCATTTATAAATCACTTTTCAAGGTGCTTGGCATACAAGGTAAGTCCTACTCTGACTGTTCTTCCCTGGTTTTCCTCTTTAGAGAGCAGCATGTGTTTATAATATGAGCCTGTCTGTATTACTGTCTCGTTTCATCTCCATACTCAACAAACTTTTAAAGAACATCTGCCATGTAGCAGACCTTTTACCTATTTTATTTCACTTAATTTGCACAACAGTCCTGAAGACAGAATGACTGTATGATGAAAAGTCAAGTGAAAAGGGCAGGGCTGCTACACTACCCTAACTTCGACTAGAACAACTATGCTTTGCTTTTTCCACAACACTTAAGGTGCAATGCGTGCCACATTTCTTTTCTTTTCTTTATAGCTAAAAACCGTGAAGAACTATTTTCCCAAATATGTGGGAGGAAAAGGAACTAAAGACATGCTAGGAGTTTGCTCCAATTATCTCTGCTAGCCTGTGAGTCTGGAGGTGTTGGTATTTTTCAGAATTTTGTTGTTTTGTCTCTCCATATTCTTTTTTTTAATTTGGTAAAAAACACATAACATAAAATTTATCTTCTTAACCATTTTTAAGTGTACAGTTCAGTAGTGTTAAGTATATTCACACTTCTGTAAGATAGATCTCCAGATTATTTTTTAATCAAGTAAAATACTATATGAGTATGTTCATTTTGTGATAATTTACTGGTGTGTAAACTTAAGATTCATTTACTTTTCTGTGTGTTATACCTCAAGAAAATATTTTTCTTTTTTTAAGTGATAATATTGAACAAAACCTCAGTGTCTCTCTGTTAACTTATTGGTAAATAATCCAGCTGGCTCTTCAAATGGGAGATGATGTTAAGTTTCTTAAATGTAAAGCAAGAACAATATTTTCTAAAATGTTCTATACAATTTAGAAGAGGGAAGAGATTAGTTCAATGCTAAGACATCCTAACTAGCATGAAAGAGAATACAGAGCTCTTCTGGTCCAGATAAGATGGAATAGACTCATTCTCCCTACTCCTACTTACTAAGTACAACTATAAATCCTGGAAATAAAACTCTTTGTTCTTGTGGTCCTTGAGACTCCTTTCTCCACTGAGAGACACTGGGTAGCCAGGGAGTCTACTGCAAGCAGGATCCCTCCAGAACAAGTGACCTATTCTGGAAGCTTCTTTGTGTCCAATGGTCTGAGAATTCCTTCCCTGACAGAGACTGGCCAGGCTGCCCTGGGAGGAGGGATCCTGCCACAAGAGGCCAAATGCAAAACGTGTTCTTCATTGGAGACTCCCTTTCCCCACCTAGAGGCACCACACAACCTAGCCTGAGGAAGCACCTTCTGCCTCCACAAGCAGACCAGCACAGACCAGTGGGAACCCCAGAGGCACCAGATAGCCTAAGCAGATCAAAGCACAGCAAAGGCTCTGAAAATTAAACTGTTACTGAAACCACAGCACATAAAATTAGGACAGGATCTATGTGCTAAACCTAAACAAGGAGACTGCCTGATAAAATAGAGGATTTATTTAGAACTAAAGTTTCCTAACACAATAGCCAAAATATTCAGGATACATTAAAAAATCACCTGTCATACCAAGAACCAGGAAAATAACTCAAATGAGAAAAAGACAATCGAATGACGCCAACACTGAGATGAATCATGTTGGAATTATCTGACAAAGATTTTTAAAGAAGCCATTATAAAAATGCTTCAATGAGCAATTATGAACATGCTAGAAACAAATGAAAAATAGAAAATCTCAGCAAAGAAACAGAAGTTATAAAAAAGAGCAGAATGCAAACTGAAAAGTATATTAACAGAAAGAAAAAAACCTCCCGGTAATTATGTTGAATGAAAAAAAGTCAATCCCCAAAAGTTACATACTGTATGATTCCATTTATTTAAAGTTTTTGAAATGACAGTATCACAGAAATTGGGAACAGTTTAACGATTGTCAGGGCTTAGGGTTTTAGTTCAAGGGAGGGTTGCTGCAAAGATAAAGAGCAAGGTATTAGGATATTAATTGGGTAGTGTGTTGCCCTGCCATGCACATAAAAATTTCATTTAAAAAATGGGGGTATCCAATGCCACAGAAAGCTTGAAAAATATCAATCCTGATGATGGTAAATATCCATTTTGACTGTAGTTTACTCTTCCTAGTGGATGTTTAATTGTTCAGCTTAGGTTCTAAGTTGAATGACTTGGGTCTCCAGGATCGTGAAACAGAGATAAGTTGTTGGAGGAAATGCTGCACGCTTGGGGAGGAGTAAATTCAGAGGTAATCGTCAAAATATTTAACAATTGGTTTAATCTGGGCTCTAATCAGTCAGAGAAGACATTAGTCCTAGAGCAAGGTTCCAGAAGCCCCTGTTGAGCTGGATCCTGGTGGAGCCTAGGAGATACATAGGGGAGGCCCTAGGATAGTGATGGAAGCAGTTGTAGAGCTTGAGTATTAAATAGCTATTTACTGGCAGGTATGAAAACATTTCAGGGGCGCCTGGGTGGCTCAGTTGTTAAGCGTCTGCCTTCGGCTCAGGTCCCAGGGTCCTGGGATCGAGCCCCGCATCAGGCTCCCTGCTCGGCCAGGAGCCTGCTTCTCCCTCTCCCACTCCCCCTGCTTGTGTTCCCTCTCTAGCTGCCTCTCTCTCTCTCTGTCAAATAAATAAAATTTAAAAATCTTTAAAAAAAAAAAAGAAAACATTTCAATATTTTTACAATCATTATGGCTGAAATACTACATGCTGGCTTCATATAAGCTCTGGATATATTTATCATTTTCTTCCTCTCTGTTGGTGCTACTTGTTAAACGGTGTTTGCCACTATGAACAGTCCTAAGAGGATTTCTGAAAAACCATTCCCTATCCTGAAGTTAGGGTAGAGTTTGTCTTTTTCTGGGGTCAGTTCAGCTCGGACAGGAACTTGCTAGGTGCTGAGGACACTAAATATCCGCCTTTAAGGAGCTTGTACTCCGTGGGGGAGACTGATATATAAATAGAGAATGATCTAGAGTGTTATAAATGCTATAATAGAGGAAGGGATTCTTAAACCAGCCTGGGGTTGAGAGTCAAGGTTCAGAGTAAGCTTCTTGAAGCAGATTGCTTGAACTGAGCTCTGAAGCATAAATAGAAATTATGCAGATGAAAAAGAATAGGAGGCTGAGGAGAAGACATTGCAGCAGAGAAGAAAGCATGGTGTGAACAGGGAATTCTTTTTTTAAAATTTTATTTTATTTTATTTTATTATGTTAGTCACCATACAGTACATCATTAGTTTTTGATGTGGTGTTCCATGATTCATTGTTTGCGTATAACACCCAGTGCTCCATGCAATACATGCCTTCCTTAATACCCATCACTGGGCTAACCCTTCCCTCCACCCCCTCCCCTCTAAAACCCTCACTTTGTTTCTTGGAGTCCATAGTCTCTCATGGTTCATCTCCCCCTCCGATATCCCCCCCTTCATTTTTCCCTTCCTTCTCCTAATGTCCTCCATGCTATTCCTTATGTTCCACAAATAAGTGAAACCATATAATAAGTGAAATAAGTCAAGCAGAGAAAGTCAATTATCATATGAACAGGGAATTCAGAGCATAGGTCTTTGTTGATAGAACATGAGATGAAGGAAAGGAGTTGTTGAGGCCTAGTTTGTGGAGTGCTTGAATGGAATGTAAAGAGCTTGGAATTTATCCTGTAGTTGACGGGGGTGCCATTGAAGAGTTTTAAGTAGTGTATTAACATAACCATATTTGCATTTAAGAAAAATCAGTCTTGTTATTAAGGCTACTACATTGCACACTGTGAGTAATGTTACTTGGAGTTACGCACTGTGGTAGCCCTGTTTTGCAGCATTATGAAGGATGGATTTGAAAGGGTAAGACTAGAAGCAGGACAAACTTTTAAGGAGAACTATTGCAATATTCCAGACCAAAGATAATGAGGATCTGAAATAATAGCAGTAATGGAGATTAAAAAATAATTCAAGGAAATAATTTCAAGGAAAAGATAGAAAGTTTAGGTGGCAGGACTGGATATAGAGAGGAGGTGAAATGAAGGATGGCTCTTAGGATTCTGGGTTGGGTGACCAGATGTTACCATTGACTAAAGATAAAATATCAGATAGAATATTAGGAAGATTGAGATGGAAGAATATGAGTGCAGATTTGGGCTGAGAGAGGTGGAGGTGTCTAATAGGCAGTTGGATATATGTCAGAATGTTAGGCAGGACTAGCCACATAATTTGCAAGTCCTAGTGCAAAATTAAAATGTGAAGCTATTTGGGGCACCTGGGTGGCACAGTTGGTTAAGCATCTGACTCTTGGTTTTGACTCAGGTTGTGATCTCAGGGTCATGAGATCTAGCCCTGCTTCAAGCTCTGTGCTCAGCATGGAGTCTGCTTAAGACTCTCTCCCTTTGCCACCCACCCCCGCTTTCTTTCTCTCTCAAATAAACAAATAAATCTTAAATAAAATAAAATAAAATGTGAAACCGCTTGTTCAAGAATTATTAAAAATTTCAAGGCAGTGACAGCAGAGCATTAAACCAAGCACAAGGCCTTTTCTAAACATGGGGCCCTGTGAACCAGCACAGAGTTCATGCCCATGAGACCAGTCCTGAACTTAGCAGAGAAGTCAGAGTGGTAAGTATGGATTTGGGAGTCATTGGCATATAGATAGTCTTTTAAAATAATAAGAGTGGGGGCGCCTGGGTGGCTCAGTCCTTGGCCATCTGCCTTCGGCTCAGGTCATGATCCTGGGATCCTGGGATTGAGCCCCGCATCGGGATCCCTGCTCCACGGGAAGCCTTCTTTTTCCTCTCCCACTCCCCCTGCTTGTGTTCCCTCTCTCACTGTCTCTCTCTCTGTCAAATAAATAAAAATCTTAAAAAAAATAAAATAATAAGAGTGGATGAGATTATCTAAAGAGCAGAGGGTTAAGGATAAATTCCAGGGAATGCCAACAGTTAAAAAATAGAAGAAAGAAAGCCCTTGATGGTGACTGTGTAGGCGAGCAGTAGAAGTTAAAGGAATGGATTTTGGAGCCAGACTGCCTAGGTTCAAATTCCACCTCTGCCACTTAGCTTAGTGACCTTAGGTGCTTTCACTACTTTATTTCTAAATATGCTGGCAATAGTATCTATTGTATAACGTTGTATGAGGATTAAGCAATTTAATATATGTAAATGTTTAGACTGTTACCTAGGATGTAGAATATATATATATATATATTATATAATATAATATGTATTATTGTTAGCTGTAAAATGTATTTCTTCTTCTTAGTGGTGGTAATAGAAGCAAAAGGAAACAGGAAAGAGCAGTGTTTTGGAAGCCAAAGGAGAAGATTTAAAGAAACTTGAAAACTTATCAAATACAATAAAAAGGGCCAAAATGATGACACCTGAAACTTAGCTATTGGGCTTGACAATGAGGAAGGAGATCGTTGTTGAACTTATATCAGGGCAGTGAGACGAAGTATGGAGACCAGATTTTAATTGATTGAGAAATGAACATGAATAAATTGTGTGTGTGTGTGTGTAAATTAACCTTTTAAAGTTTGTGAAAGGAGGAGAGAGGTGGAAGGGCAAAGAGAAGAAGGAAAAAGAGGTGGGGCATACTAGATTGTTTTAGGGTATTTACAGAATGAAGCAGTGGAATGAGGATGGAAGATGTTGGAGAAAGAGGAATAATTAGTGGTGAAAGGACACAGAGGACACAGAAGAGATGTCTTATCCTTGAGGCTAGAGGGGAAAAGGAAAGGATGAGTGTAGATGTGGATGCATTTACCAGTAAGGAAGTGGCAAGCTGTGAGAGTTTATATCAGGTAGCATCAAAATATGATGTGACTTTTGTGGTAGTCACTTCCTAGCACTTTATAATTTTAGCACCTATGTGTGCATCCCTAAGCACTACAGTTAAATTTTGTTTTGAAATATATATGATTGGAATAGTATACACTATCTTCTTTTGTGTCTGACTTCTCTTGTGCAAGATTACATTTGTGAAATTTATCCATGTTGTTTTGTGTACTGTAATATTTTTATTTTCTTAGCTAAATAGTAGTTTACTATATGAATACAGAAAAGTTTATCCTTCCACATTGAAAGAAATTTAGATGGTGTCTAGTTTTTGGCTCTTATGAGTAAAGCTATATATCATTTTTGTGTATTTTCACACATTTCTTTTTTTAATTTTTTTTATGTTATGTTAATCACCATACATTACATCATTAGTTTTTGATGTAGTGTTCCATGATCACACGTTTCTGTTCCATTTATTACCCAGGATAAAACTTTTGGGTTATAGTCTAAGTATATCTTCTATTTTAATTGGTAATGCCAGACTGTTTTACAAAGTGTTTGTGCCAATTTACATTCCCACCAATAGTATATGAGAGTTACTGTTGATCCACATCCTTTCCTATATTTGGCATTTGTCATACTTTTAAATTTTAATATAGATGGATGTACTTTTATGTTTATTGATCATTTGGATTTCCTCCTTTGTGAAGTGACTTTTCAAGTCTTTCATTTTTCTATTGGGCCATCTGTCTCCTATTGATGTGTAGGAAATTTCTTTCTATCTATTTATTATCTATCTATCATCTCTCAATCAGCTATCTATCATCTATCAATCATCTATCTATCATCTATTATCTATCATCTATCTATCATCTATCTATCATCCATCCATCTATCATCTATCTATCATCTATCTCTTTTCTGAATACAAGTCCTTTATGGATTATATGTTTTGCAAATATTTTCTCCCCATTCCAAGTGTATGAATATTCTCCTATAAAATTTTTTAAAGGTTTCTAGTTTTGCCACTTGCTTTTAGGTTTTTAATCAACTTGGTGTTGGTGTGAAATAAGCTCCCATCTGATTTTGTGTCCCATATGAATACCTCATTCCTCCAGCACCATTTATTAAAAAGAAAACTTTCTGCATCCACCACTTTGTAGTGCCATTTTGTCATAAAACAAGGGTCTACATATGTAAGAGTGCTTTGTCCGTTCTAGTGTCTCATTGGTTTAATTGGTTTACTTGCCTGTGTCAGTACCTCACTATCTTAAATGACAATAGCTCTATACTAAGTCTTGGTATCTGGGAAGTCTTCCCACTTCATTCTTTTATGTTAAGAATGGTTTGGATATTTTTGGCCCTTTGCATTTTCACATATACTTTAGAATCAGGGTGTCAATATCTCAAATACACCCACCAAAACTCCTGTTGTGGTGGCTTCAATTGGCTGTATGGTTTTCTTTAACAGCCTGGAATAGAGAGTAACTGGAGGCAGAAGTGAGATGATACATTAAGGAAAGCTTTTGAAGTTTGCTCTTGTATTTCTTCTAATTGTCACAGTGCCTACATTATCAACCCCTTCACTACAGAAATCAGTGAAAACATCTCAAACTACAGTTACCAGTGTCTGTGGATATATTAGAGTATATCAGGGCAGCAAAAACTCTGCTTGGTTGAGTGGGAGGTTGTTTAAAATAGATGAGGACTACCTCATTGGATATTCACTCTTCATACCTTTCAGATCTCCAAGGCTAGTAGATTACAATGGGGGAGCATTGTCTCCTCACAGTGCTGCTTCTTTCAAAGACTTTCAAGATGAAAACTTGATCATAGTAGTTGCAGCAAATGGGAATGATTAATAGGTTCTGTGGTACCTAGTGCTCTTTTCTCCCCATTCCTCAAACACATTGTGGCTGACAGACTAGGAGAGATAAGACCTATATATGTATATGTATGTACAAACACACATGCACACACATTATAATAAAATTTAAGAATATCAAAGACTACTCAAAGCTCCCAGATAGAAAAATAAAATTCTCTACAAAGGAAAGAATTAAATTGATAAGATTTCTTACTAGCAAATTTGAATACAAGAAGACAACTGAGTAATATTTTAGAGATTGGACCTATAATGTTTTTTTTTAAAGATTTTTATTTATTTATTTGACAGGGAGAGATGCAGCTAGAGAGGGAACACAAGCAGGGGGAGTGGGAGAGGGAGAAGCAGACTTCCCGCAGAGCAGGGAGCCCGATGTGGGGCTCGATCCCAGGACACTGGGATCATGACCTGAGCCGAAGGCAGATGCTTAACGACCAAGCCACCCAGGCGCCCTGGACCTATAATTTTTAAAAGAACTTTGAACTTATAATTTCATTTTCATCCACTTTTCATTTAAATGTAATAAAATAATAAAAATATTCTGGGACATGTATTGTCTCAGAAAGTTTGGCACACATATTGCCCACAAAGATCCTTGTTGAAGACAATTTTGGAAGAGGTCTTCAGATGAGAAGAGAAAAAAGATGTTGCAAGAGATATAAAAATAAGAGTGATTAAATATGGTATAATTTATTGCTGATGTGAAAAATTTAAAAATACTGGGCAGAAAAGAAGAAAACCTTACTATGTAGTAACCCAGAACTAAATTTTTAAATATTATCAGGGAAGGTGTGATGGGACAAAAAGGACATAAAAACATTTTCAAATAGTTATATTGTTAAGAGAAAAACATAAATACTGATAAGTTGTCAGAGTTAAATAAACATGGTTGTTAGGGGAAACCACAGTAAGAACAAAAATAGCATGTGTAATTTTAATTTTTTAATTTTTTTTGAAAGATTTTATTTATTTATTTGACAGAGAGAGACACAGCGAGAAAGGGAACACAAGCAGGGGGAGTGGGAGAAGGAGAAACAGGCTTCCTGAGGAGCAGGGAGCCCAATGTGGGGCTCGATTCCAGGACCCTGGGATCATGACCTGAGCTGAAGGCAGACACTTAACGACTGAGTCACCCAGGTGCCCCGCATGTGTAATTTTTAAACCAGAAGAAGAAAATTCCATCTATCCTATAGAAAGCAGGAAAGAAGAAAAGATAAATGAGTCAAAAAAGATTTCCAACGTGGATTTCCTCTAGGTGTTGAAAACATCCACTGTGTGGTCGTGGGTAACAAACAGTGGCTGAAGTGAAATAGAATTGAGGCATTCAACAGAACTGAGAAGCTAAGGTGCTGGGTGACATGTCTGCATGGATCCTGTTGCCAGAGATGAGAAATTGTATCTTCTCTCAAGACTCCTGTTTTTGGGTTTTCCCATCCTCTACCTTCTTTGCCAATCTCTATAATTTATGAGTAATAAAAAAATAAACATATTTCACTAGAGGAGGTTGTATGGAAAGTAGAATCTTTAGGGTGAGTACCAGGTTTCAGTTAAGGAATGACCAATGAAGAGGGGCAACAACAATATTTCTGTATATTTCCATGGGCTGAGCTTGCTTTACTGTGCAACAGGGTTTCAGGGAGGGCTGTGGAAAGGTTTTAAAAATGGGAAATTAATAATAGGAAGAGAATTGGATAAGGAATTTATGATTAGAGTTGGAGAGTAGGAAGAAAGCAGGTGGTGGTGCAGGGAGGTGCTTGCCTTTGGGTGGTTTGGGGATTATAACCATGAAAAGTATAGATGAAATTGGTTGCCCACAAACTCTCCAACATTAGTACACATTGTTTTGTACCCAGAATGAGCTGAGTTATTAGGTGGTAAACTACCTGATACTAGTACCCCCAGCACCATCACTCCTACTCCCTCACCCTAGCTAACTTGCTAAGTTCAAAGCAGTGATATAGACCCCTCTGGCCCTGTTTCTCATTCCATCTCTTTTCCTAGTCTCCCATTTCCCACTTCTCTCTCACATCCCTATATCACATTACTACCTACTACTTTTTGGACAGTTAGGTAACTAGACCAGATATACTTATTGTACCATTGGTCAACTCATAGGACGTTAGACAAAGGTTGCCACCTTGTGGTTGGAAACCAAAATAACCAAGATCGGACTTGGGTAAAATAGATTTGACTTGAATTTGGGGTCTCATACTTGAGTGTGCATCAGAATCACCTAGAGGTCTTGTTAAAACAGAGCGTTGGAGCCCGTCCCCATTGATTCTGATTCAGTAAGTCTGCGTCGAGACTCAAAAACTTGCATTTCTAACATGTCCCCAGGTGATGCCGCTGTTGCTGCTTCAAGGACCACAGTTTGAAAACTGCTTTAGACAAACCTCATTCAGGATAGGCAGACTTCCATTTTGGCCATCCAAGACTGGTAAAACTAAAGTTTGAACTTAGATCTAGTTAACTCCAAAATACATTAGTTTTTTGCTACACTCTTATTAGGAAATGCAGGTGATACTGCTTGGACAGCAGTCTGGTTTGTATTCTGTGTCTCTGGGAAAGGGTAACTACCTACTAGAGGAAGGAATGGTATACATTCTTCCTTCATGGATTAGATTTACCATGGTATAATTAACAATTCCTCTACTGTTGGATATTTAGGTTGCTTCCAAATTGGCACAGTTATTAAAATTTTTATTTTTTAAAAATATATTTATTTATTTATTTGACAGAGAGAGAGAGATCACAAGCAGAGGGAACAGCAGAGAGAGAGGGAGAGGGAGAAGCAGGCCCCCCACTGAGCAGGGGCTTGATCCCAGGACCCCGGGATCATGACCCGAGCCGAAGGCAGCCAGGCGTCCCTATTAAAAATTTAAAAGTGAACTTCTTTGTTCATAAACCCTTCTCTTGCTATTTACTGATCACCTCTGATAGAATAACTCTGATACACTTTTATGTTGTTAACAGTCTCCCTTCTCATGAGGGATGAGGATAGGTGGGGGCAAAGGGGATGTGGGAACTAAGAATCCTATTCCACCAAATATACTACTATGAGCAAAACTGAACATAGGCTGTTGCTCTTCTGGAGATTACAATCTAGCATAAGACTCAAACATTAATCAAATAGTCATACAAATAAATGTAAAGTTGCAGCTATACAAATGCTATAAAGGAGAGGTAAACAGTATGGTTGGCAGTGTGACAGTGCTTGGAAATTTCATTCCCAGATTATAATGATAAACTTAAAAAAAACTGTTAGCATTTTAATAATTTTATTATGAGTAATATTTTGATAGAATTTCCTATTTATTCTTGTATATCAGAATTTGAATATATAATGAGGGGTTTTGGATTTGGTCCTAGCTTTGGCTGAATATTGATTTTGATACCTGTCCAAACAACATTTGGTCAAACTGTGGATTAGGTGAACCTCTACCACCTACTTGGCACCACCATGTCCCTCTGTGGTGGACAGATTTTGAGGTGGCCCATTATATCCCCATCCCTTGGTATTCACACCTCTGTATAATCCTCTCCCCTTGAATGTGAATAGGAACTATGGCTTGCTTCTAACCAACAGAATATGGCAAAAGTGATGGGATATCGCCTGTGACTACTTTATGTTATGTGAGACTCCATCTTGCTAGCCAACTTGCTGAATCTCTCTCTCTTTTCATTGCTGGTCTAGAAGAAACAAACTGCCATGATTCCTAAAATCACAAGAAAAGGAAGTCTGACAACTGGAGTGAGCTTAGAAATGGATCCTTCCCTAGTTGAGCCTTTAGATCAGAGCTCAGGCCTGATTATTACCTTAATTGCAGCCTTACAGAGAACTCAGCCAAACTTTGCCTTCACTCTTGACACATAGAAACTGTGAAATAACAAATGAATGTTGCTTTAATTCATTAAGTTGTGGTAGAATTGTAAGCTAAAACACCTTCCCTGTAGCACTTCAGCCCCTCTGGTATGTATTTCACCTTCCCATTCTTTTATATGCCACTCTTCAACCTGGAATCCTTCCCACCTTCTTCACTTCTCTTCTGCCTGGCTAATTCCTTTGGGTCTTAGCTGAATTGTTACTCCCCTTGGAAATGGTTTATTAATCTCCATTTTGGATATTTTTCTTCCCTGAAAAATTTGAGGTGGCAAAGTTGACGTACTGGTTTTAAGCCATCCTCATAAGATGTGAAAAATTCCCACATAAAATTTTTTTTCTTGAAAGAATAATGAAATTAATAACTAAATTTTAAATATATATTTATTTTGTTTAGTGTTATAAGTGTTAATATCTCAAGCAAGTCTACAGTTTGGAATTATAGTATACTTGGATCTTTACTTTTTGAAAATTTTAAAGACTTATTGGCTCAAAATTGATATAGTATTCTTCCTAAGGTTATCTAGTGAGTGACCTCTCTCAAAATTTATATTAACTATCAATCTACTTCCCTATTTAACTATTTTAAAGCTTTTAAGTTTTATGGAGATAAAATGAATAGCTCTTACAATCATAATTTTTGTTATATTTTGACTTTGCAATAATAGATAAACATTTATCCTTCAACTGATTGATAGAATTAAAACACACAGAACATATATTTTCTCTCCATGTTACATCTAGAATGTTTATCTATGTTTAAAGTGAATATTAAGATATTAACAATAAATCCAAATGACTTCCCTTGTTCATATTATTGTCATTGTTATGCTAAGAATGAAACTAGACCACTTTCTTACACCAAACACAAAAATAAATTCAAAAAGGATTAAAGACCTAAATGTGAGACCTGAAATCATAAAAATCCTATAGGAAAACACAGGCAGTAACCTCTTTGACATTGGTCATAGCAACTTCCTTCTAGATATGTCTCCTGAAACAAGGGAAACAAAAGCAGAAATAGAATATTGGGACTATATCAAAATAAAAAGCTTCTGCACAGTGTAGGAAACAATCAACAAAACTAAAAAGCAACCTACAGAATGAGAGAAGAAGATACTTGCACATGACATATCTGATAGTTAGTATCCAAAATCTATAAAGAATTTATCAAACTCAAAAACCAAAAAACAAATAATCCAATTTAAAAATGGGCAGAAGGCATGAATAGGCATTTCTCCAAAGAAGACATACAGATAGCCAACAGACACATGAAAAGATGCTCAATATCACTGATCATCAGGGAAATACAAATCAAAGCTACAATGAAACATCACCTCACCCCTGTCAGAATGGCTAAAATCAATGACAAGAAACAACAGGTGCTGGCAAGGATGTGGAGAAAGGGGAACCTCCTTGCACTGTTGGTGGGAATGCAGGCTGGTGCAGCCACTCTGGAGAACAGTATGGAGGTTCCTCAAAAAGTTAAAAATAGAACTACCTTACCATTTGGCAATTGCACTACTAGGTATTTATTGACAGAATACAAAAACACTAGTTCAAAGGTATACATGAACCCCAATGTTTATAGCAGCATTATTTACAATAGTCAAATTGTGGAAACAGCCCAAGTGTCCATCAACTGATGAATGGATAAAGAATATATATATATGTATATTATAAAAATATATATCTATATATTATAAAATATATACACATGTATATTATATGTACATATAAAATATACACATGTATATTTTAATAATATACATATATACATATATATAGACTAGACTAGACTCAGCCATAAAAATGAATGAAATCTTGCCATTTGCAATAAAATGGATGGAGCTAGAGAGTATAGTGTTAAGTGAAATAAGTTAGTCAAATGCCATGTGATTTCACTCATATGTGGAATTTAAGAAACAAAACAAACAAGCAAAGGGAAAAAAAAGAGAGAGGGAGGGAAACCAAGAAACAGACTCTTAACTATAGAGAACAAGCAGATGGTTACCAGAGGGAAAGTGGGTGGGGGGTTGGGTAAAATAGGTGATGGGGATTAAGGAGTGTATTTGCTGTGATGAACACTGGGTGTTGTATGGAAGTGTTGAATCACTATATTGTACACCTGAAACTAATATAACACTGTATGTTAACTAACTGGAATTTAAATAAAAACGTAAAAAAAGAAAGGGAACATGGGGTGCCTGGGTGGCTTGGGTCAGTTAAGCATCTGACCCTTGATTTCAGCTCAGGTCATGATCTCAGGGTCATGAGATCAAGCTCTGCATCAGGATCCCTGCTCAGTGGGGAGTCTGCTTCTCTCCCTCTTCCTCTGCCCATTTCCCTGCTCATGCATGCACTCTCTCTCTGTCTCTCTAAAACTATAAATAAATAAATAAATAAATAAATAAATAAACAAACAAGCAAATAAATAAATAAATAAAATCTTTTATTAAAAAAGAAAGAACAGTAAGTCCAAATGACTTCCCCTGTCCATATTATTGCCATTGTTATGCTAGTGAATAGCAGCCAAGGTGATCACATGATCATTGATCATCACAAGCTTAAGAATAGCAGAAATTAAGTTTTTGCTAGATTGTATTATGTGTTTAAAATTATTCCTTCTAGGCAGAGTATACTGCCCCATCATCCTTGGGATTGGCTAGCCATGTGACTTACTTCTGTCAATAGAAAGTAAGTAGATGTGATGTACAGTCTCCAGAATGGCCTCTACAATCCTCATCTGGTGATGTTCATACGCTTGTGCAATTCCTTCCCCTTGAGTGTGGCTGAGAATTGTGACATGCTTCTAACTGATAGAATATGGCAAAGGTGATGAAATGTCACTTCTGTGATTAAATTACATTGTATAAGATCTAGTCTTGCTTAGCAGATTCACTTTAGAGACTTCATGCTAACTTCACGAAGTAATCAACCCTATTGCTACATTGCACTGAACTGCAGGAAGGCCTCTAGGAACTACAAGCAGCATCTAGAACTATGGGAAGCTTCTAGGAGCTGAGGTCAACCTGTAGGCAATGAGGGTAGCTGTCAGCTATCAGCTAGCAAGTAGCCGGTGAAACCATTAAGCAGAGAACCCAATTAAGCCATGTCCAGAATCCTGACCCACAGAAAATGTGAGATAATAAATATGTGTTGTTGTAAGCAACTATGTTTTTGATAATTTGTTAGATAGCAATAGATAACTAACATAGTAGACATAATATACCCCAATATCAAAGCAGAAGTTTTAAATATCCTTTTATGGTTTGGTTCTGTATCCCTTGAGCTTTAGCCTTCCAACAAGAGAAGAATGTGCCCAAGAGAGGAGCAGTTCCTTTAGTTAGGGTCCTTAAAAGAAAAGATTCATGAAGTCACCTGAACCCGGCCAAATTCAGCAAAGTTATAGGTAAACATTAGCCCTCATGTTAGATGAACAGGAGCTGTTTGTTGTTATAAGTCACTGCAATTTAGTAGTTGTTTGTTGCTGCAACAAAAGCTAACTAATTCAAAGTTGAAGAAGATATTTGGCTATTCAGCCTTTAAGTATCAAAGCTAAAGCTGAGGAATGATGTCACTAAGATAATGAAGTAGGAGACCCCAGCCTCTGTCGTACCACAAATATCAACAAATTACCCAGCAGTCAATTAACAAAAACAGCTCTCAGAGGCCACAGAAGTCCCCTTAAGGAATTTTAGCAACATAGTAGAACAAAAAACTTGAGAATAACCATACCAAAAAGGAAGAAAGAACAGCTTAATGGAGATACATGAATTGCCTGACAAAGAATTCAAAATAATTTTTCTAAAGATACTCAAGGAGCTACAAGGGAACACAGATAAACAATTTAATGAAATCAGGAAACAATACAACAACAAAATGTGAAAAAGAAAACATAAGGAAGAATCAAACAGAAATTTTGGGGCTGAGGATACAATGACTACACTGAAAAATTCAACAGAAAGCTTCATTACCAGACTGGAGCAATCAGAAGAAAGAATCAATGAGCTTGAATACAAGATCATTTAAAATTATCCAGTCAGAGGAGCAAAAAGAAAAAAGGATGAAAAGGAATGAAAAAGCTTCTAGGACTTACGGGACACCATTAAAGAAAAAATCTATGCTTCATTGGAGTCCCAGAAGGAGAAGGGAAGAAAAAAGTTTTAAAGAAATAATTGCTGAGAATTTCCCAAACCTGAAGAAAGATTTGAACATCCAAGTTCATGAAGTTAATAGGTTACCCCATAATTTCAATCCAAAACAATCTTCTCTAAGACACATTATAATAAAATTATCTAAAGTTAAATACAGAAGAGATTTTAAAAGCAGCAAGAGAAAAAAAGCTCACACAAAGGAACCCCCATAAGGTTATCAGTGGATTTCTCAGCAGAAACCTTACAAATCAGGAGAAAGTGAGATAATATATTTGAAGTGGTGAATGAAAAACTGTCAACCAAGATGATTTTACCTGGCAATGTTGTCCTTCAGAAATGAAGGTAAGTTTTTGTCCCCCCCCCCCCAGAAAGGGAGACTTCATGCTAACTTCATGAAGTAATCAACCCTATTGTTACATTGCACTGAACTGCAGGAAGGCCTCTGGACATGCCTGACAGGAAATGCTAAAAGGAGTTCAAGCTGAAATAAAAGTATGCTAATTAGTAATATGAAAACATAAGAAAATATATAACACACTGGTTACAGTAAGTATATAGTCAGATTTACAATACTCTAATACTGTAATATGGTAGTATATTGACCAATTAACTCTAGTATAAATGTTAAAGGACAAAAGTGTTTAAAATAGCTATCATAATTTGTTAATGGTTACATGATATTAAAAGACACAAATTGTGACATCAAAAACATAAAATTTAGGGTAGTAAAAGGGTAGGGGTTTTATATGCAATCAGTGTTAGGTTTCTATCAGCTTAAATAGACTATTAGACCAATAAAATATTTCCCATAAGCCTCAGGGTAATGACAAAACAAAATCCTATAAGATTTTAAGCTGATTTTAAGATTAAGGGAAAAGAATCAAAGCATACTAATATGGAAAATCATCAATTCGCAATGGAAGATAGTAAAAGAGGAAAAAAGAACAAAGGATCAAACAATTAATAATATGTCAGTAGTAAGTCCTTACCTATCAATAATTACTTTAATATAAATGGATTAAATTTTCAAATCAAAAGGCATAGAGTGACTGAATGGATAAAAAAATAAACAAGCAAGACTCAACTATATATTGCCTACAAAAGACTCACTTCAACTACAAGGACACACATAGACTCAAAGTGAAGGGATGGAAAAAGATATTCCACACAAATGGAAACCAAAAGAGAGCAGAGATAACTATACTTAGACAAAACAGACTAAGTCAAAAATTGTAACAAGAGAAAAAAAAGTCATGATAGTTAAATAATAAAAAAGATAGATAAGGATAAAGAGGTCAATTCATCAAGAGTATATAACTATTGTAAATATATATGCACCCAATATTGGAGGACCTAAATATATTAAGCAAATACTAGCAGATCTGAAGGGAGTAATAAACAACAATACAATAATAGTAGGGACTTCAATACTCCAATTTCAACAGTGGCTATATCACCCAGAGAGTAAAACAATTAAAAAGTTGGACTTAAACTATACTTTAGACCAAATAACAGACACACAAAACATTCTTTACATCAATAGTAAAACATAAATTCTTTCCAAGCGTGCATGGCACATTCTCCAGGATAGACCATATGTTAGGTCACAAAACAAATCTTAGAAAATTTAAAAAGATGGAGATCATACCAAGTATCTTTTCCAACCACAATGATATAAAAATAGAAATCCATAAAAGGAGAAAAACTGGAAAATTCACAAATAAGTGGAAATTAAAAAACACATTCCTAAACAATCAATGGGTCAAGATGAAATGAAAAGGGAAATTTAAAAAAGATTTTAAAGCAACCAACAATAGAAACACAATATATCAAAACTTATGGGATGCAGCAAAAGCAGTGCTAAGAGGAAAGTTTATAGTGATAAATGCATACATTGAAAAAAAGAAAGATCTCAAATAAACAACCTTAAGGAACTAGAAAAACAGAAACAAACTAAACCCAAAGTTGGCAGAAGTAAGGAGATAACAAAGACCAGAGCAAAAATAAATGAAATGAAGAACAGAAAAACAATAGAAAAGATCAACAAAATTAAGAATTGGTTTTTTGAAAAGATAAAATTGACAAAACTTTAGCTAGATTTACCAGGAAAAAGAAAGGATTCAAACAAAGTTGTAAGTGAAAGAGCAGACATTACAAAGGGTAGTAAGAGACTACTATGAACAATTATATGCCAACAAATTGGACAACTTAGAAGAAATTGATAAACTCCTAGACACATATAACCTACCAAATCTGAATCATAAAGAAATAGAAAATTAGAGCAGACCAATAACAAGTAAGGAGATTGAATTGGAAATCAAAATCCTCCCATCAAATAAAAGGTCAGTATCAGATAGCTTCATTTAAAGAATTAATGCCAATTCTTTTCAAACTTTTCCCCTAAAATTGAGAGGAGAAAGCACTCCCAAACTCATTTCATGAGGTCAGCATTACACTGATATCAAAGCCAGATAAGGATACTACCAAAAAACCCCACAAACAAACAAAAAACTAAAGACTAATGTCCCTGATGAATGTAGTTGTGAAAATTCTCAGCAAAATATTAGCAAACTGCATTCAACAGCTTTTTTAAAATTTAAATTCAATTAGCCCAACATACAGTATATCATTTGTTTCAGATGTAGTGTTCAATGATTCATCAGTTGCATATAACACCAAGTGCTCGTCACATCATGTGCCCTACTTAATGCCCATCACCCAGTTGCCCCATCCCCCACCGACCTCCCCTTCTGCAACCCTCAGATTGTTTCCCAGAGTCAAGAGTTTCTCATGGTTTGTCTCCCTCTCTGATTTCTTCCCATTCAGTTTTCCCTCCCTTCCCCTATGATCCTCTGCACTATTTCTTATATTCCACATATGAGTGAAACCATGTGATAATTGTCTTTCTCTGATTGACTTATTTCACTGAGCATAATACCCTCCAGTTCCATCCATGTCGATGTAAAAGGTAGGTATTCATCCTTTCTGATGGCTGAGTAATATTCCACTGTATATATTAACCACATGTTCCTTATCCATTCATCTGTTGAAGGACATCTTGGCTCCTTCCACAGTTTGGCTATTGTGGACATTGTTGCTATAAACATTGGAGTGCAGGTAGCCCTTTGTTTCACTATATCTGATTCTTTGGGGTAAATACCTAGTAGTGCAGTTGCTGGGTCGTAGGGTAGCTCTATTTGTAACTTCTTGAGGAAGCTCCATACTGTTTTCCAGAGGGGCTATACCAGTTTGCATTCCCACCAAGAGTGTAAGAGGGCTCCCCTTTCTCCACATCCTCGCCAGCATGTGTTGTTCCCTGTCTTGTTCATTTTAGCCATTCTAACTGGCATAAGGTGGTATCTCTTTGTGGTTTTGATTTGTATTTCCCTGATGCAAGTGATGTGGAACATTTTTTCATGTGTCTGTTGGCCATTTGTATGTCTTCTTTGGAGAAATGTCTGTTCATGTCTTCTGCCCATTTTTTGACTAGGTTATTTGTTTTTTGAGTGTTGAGTTTGATAAGTTCTTTATAGATTTTGGATACCAGCCCTTAATCTGATATGTCATTTGCAAATATCTTCTCTCATCCCGTAGGTTGCCTTTTAGTTTTGTTGACTATTTCCTTTGCTGTGAAGAAGCTTTTTATCTTGATGAGGTTCTAATAGTTCATTTTTGTTTTTGTTTCCTTTGCCTTTAGAGATGTGTCTTGCATGAAGTTGCTACAGCTGAGGTCAAAGAGGTTGCTGCCTGTATTCTCCTCTAGGATTTTGATGGCTTCCTGTCTCACATTGAGGTCTTTCATCCATTTTGAGTTTATCTTTGTGTATGGTGTAATAGAATAGTCCAGTTTCATTCTTCTGCATGTGATTGTCCAATTTTCCCAACACCATTTGTTGAAGAGACTGTCTTTTTTTCCACTGGATATTCTTCCCTGCTTTGTCAAAGATTAGTTGACCATAGAGTTGAGGGTCCATTTCTGGGATCTCTATTCTGTTCTATTGATCTATGTGTCTGTTTTTATGCCAGTACCATGCTATCTTGATGATCACAACTTTGTAATAGAGCTTGAAGTCAGGCATTGTGATGCCCCCAGCTTTGGTTTTCTTTTTCAACATTCCCCTGAAGATTCGTAGTCTTTTCTGGCTCCATATAAACTTTAGGATTGTTTGTTCCAGCTCTGTGAAAAATGTCAATGGTATTTTGATAGGGATTGCTTTGAATGTATAGATTGCTCTGGGTAGCACAGACATTTTAACAATATTTATTCTACCAATCCATGAGCATGAAATGTTTTTCCATTTCTTTGTGTCTTCCTCAATATCTTTCATGAGTGTTCTGTAGTTTTTAGAGTACAGATCTCTTACCTCTTTGGTTAGGTTTATTCCTAAGTATCTTATGGTTTTTGGTGCAATAGTAAATGGGATCAATTCATTAATTTTTCTGTCTTCAGTGACATTGTTAGTGTACAGAAATGCAACTGATTTCTGCACATTAATTTTTATATCCTGACACATTGCTGAATTCCTGTATGAGTTCTAGCAATTTTGGGGTGGAGTCTTTTGGGTTTTCCACATAAAGTATCATGTCATGTGCAAAGAGTAATATTTTGACTTCTTCTTTGCCAATTTGAATGCCCTTTATTTCTTTTTTTTGTCTGATTGCTGAGGCTAGGAATTCTAGTACTATGTTGAACAACAGTGATGAGAGTGAGCATCCCTGTTGTGTTCCTGTCCTTGGGAGAAAAGCTTTGTTTTTCCCCATTGAGAATGATATTCACTGTGGGCTTTTCATAGATGGCTTTTATGATATTGAGGTATGTTCCCTCTATCCCTACACTTTGAAGAGTTTTAATCAAGAAAGTGTGTTGTATTTTGTCAAATGCTCTTTCTGCAACTATTGAGAGGATCATATAGTTCTTGTCATTTCTTCTGTTAATGTGCTCTATCACATTGATTGATTTGCGAATGTTGAACCACCCTTGCAGCCCAGGAATAAATCCCACTTGGTCGTGGTGAGTAATCCTTTTAATGTACTGTTGGATCCTCTTGGCTAGTATCTTGGTGAGTATGTAGGCATCCATGTTCATCAGGGATATTGGTCTGTAATTTTCCTTTTTGGTGGGGTCTTTGGTTTTGGGATCAAGGTAATGCTGGCCTCATAGAACGAGTTTGGAAGTTTTCCTTCCATTTCTATTTTTTCAAATAGCTTCAGTAGGATAGGTATTATTTCTTCTTTAAATGTTTGGTAGAATTCCCCTGAGAAGCCATCTGGCCCTGGACTCTTGTTTTTTGGGAGGTTTTTGATTACTGCTTGAATTTCTTTGCTGGTTATTGGTCTGTTCAGATTTTCTATTTTTATTTTCTATCTCCTATTACAGGTTTGGTAAAGTTTCCGGGAATGCATCCATTTCTTCCAGATTGCCTAATTTCTTGGCATATAGTTGCTCATAATATGTTCTTAAAGTTATCTGTATTTCCTTGTTGTTGGTTGTGATCTCTCCCCTTTCATTCATGATTTTATTAATTTGGGTCCTTTCTCTTTTCTTTTGGATAAGTGTGGCTAGAGGTTTATGGACCTTATTCATTCTTTCAAAGAACCAGCTTCTAGTTTCTTTGATCTGTTCTACTGTTCTTCTGGTTTCTATTGCATTGATTTCTGCTCTAATCTTTATTATTTTTCTTCTCCTGCTTGGTTTAGGCTTTATTTGCTGCTCTTTCTCCAGGTCATTTAGGTGTAAGGTTAGCTTGTGTATTTGAGATTTTTCTAATTATTTGAGAGAGGCTTGTATTGCAATGTACTTCCCTTTTAGGACCGCCTTTGCTGTATCTCAAAGATTTTGAACCAATGTGTTTTCATTCTCATTAGTTTCTGTGAGTTTTTTAAATTCTTAATTTCCTGGTTGACGCATTCATTCTTTAGTAGGATCCCCTTTAACCTCCAAGCGTTTCAGCTCCTTCCAAATTTCCTCTTGTGATTGAGTTCAAGTTTCAAAGCATTGTGGTCTGAAAATATGCAGGGAATAATCCCAAACTTTTGGTATCAGTTGAGATCTGATTTGTGACCCAGTATGTGATCTGTTCTAGAGAAAGTTCCATGTGCACACAAGAATGAGTATTCTGTTGTTTTAGGATGGAATGTTCTCTATATATCTATGAAGTCCATCTGGTCCAATGTGTCATTCAAAGCCCTCATTTCTTTGTTAATCTTCTGCTTAGATGATCTGTCCATTGCTGTGAGTGGGGTATTAAATTCCCCTACTATTAATGTATTATTATCAATGTGTTTCCTTACTTTGGTTATTAATTGGTTGATATAATTGGCTGCTCCCATGTTGGGGGCATAAATATTTACAATTGTTAGATCTTCTTTTTGGATAGACCCTTTAAGTATGATATACTGTCCCTCTTCATCTCTTATTATAGTATTTAATTTAAAATCTAACATTTCTGATATAAGGATTGCTACCCCAGCTTTCTTTTGAGGTCCATTAGCATGGTAAATGGTTCTTCATCCCCTCACTTTCAGTCTGGATGTGTCTTTAGGTCTAAAATGAGTCTCTTGTAGACAGCATATGGATGGGTCTTGCTTTTTTATCCAATCTAATACCCTGTGTCTTTTGATTGGAGCATTTAGCCCATTTACACTCAGAGTAACTATTGAAAGATACGAATTTAGTGCTGTTGTATTGCCTGTAAAGTCCCTGTTTCTGTAGATTGTTTCTGTTTCTTCCTGGTCTATGTTACTCTTGGGCTCTCTCTTTGCTTACAGGATCCCCCTTAATATTTCTTGCTGGGCTGGCTTGGTGGTTACAGATTCTTTCAGTTTCTGTCTCTCCTGGAAGCTCTTTATCTCTCCTTCCATTCTAGATGATAGTGTTGCTGGATAAGTTATATTTGGCTGCATCTTCCTCTCATTTTGTACCCTGAACATATCATGCCAGCCCTTTCTGGCCTGCCAGGTTTCTGTGGATAGGTCTGATATTACTCTGATATTCCTCCCTCTGTAGGTTTGGAGCCTCTTGTCTTGAGCTACTTTCAGGATTTTCTCTTTATCTCGGAAATTTGCAAGCTTCACTATTATATGTTGGGGTGTTGATCTATTTTTATTGATTTTTGGGGGGTCCTCTCTACCTCTTGGACATGAATGCTTTCCTCCATCCCCAGATTAGGGAAGTTCTCAGCTATGATTTGCTCAAATATACCTTCTGGCCCTCTCACTTTCTTCACCCTTGGGCACCCCAATAATTCTGATGTTGCTACATTTCTTGGCATCACTGATTTCTTGAAGCCTCTCTTCAGGGGCTATTAGTTGTTTTTCTCTCTTCCTCAACTTCCTTCCTTTCCATCAACCTGTCTTCTAGATCACTTACTCTCTCTTCTGCCTCATTCACCCTGGCTGTTAGAGCATCCAATTTAGGCTTCATCTCAGTTATAGCATTTTTAATTTCAGCCTGATTAGATCTCATTTCTGCACTAAGAGAACTCTAGTGTCTTTTATGCTTTTTTCAAGCCTGGTTATTAACTTTGTAATTGTTATCCTGAATACCATCTCTGACATCTTACTTATATCCATATCGATTAGATCTGTGACAGAGAACATTACCTCTGGTTCATTCTTTTGTTGTGAATTCCTCCTTCTAGTCATTTTGTCCAGAGAAGAATGGATGAACAAGTGAGAAGAATAAAAAATATCAACCATGACCCAAGCAAAATACACACTAGATAAACCCAAAGAGGTCAGAAACCAAACCAGAAAAGCAAACAAAAACAAAACAAAACAAGAAAAGGGGGGGGGGGAGAGAATATAATATCACAGGGTGGACATAACAGGGTGATCCACTTGTTCCTGAGTGAATTTTGGTCTCTGTGTTAGAAGACACTAAATCCCAAAATTGCAAAGAAAGCAAAACATATATATACAAAAAATAAAATTAAATAGAGTGAATAAAGGCCAAAAATGAAGCATATATCTATAAAATGTAGATGCAAAAAAATAAAAGTTAAAAAGTGACTTAAAAACAAAGAGTTGACAAAATTAGAAACTAGTTGAAAAGGGAAAAAAGGGAAAAAAGAAATGGAAAATTTTAGACTGAAAGATAAATGAATCCTGAGCAAAATCCTTGAATTCTATATACTATTTTCCCCAAGTGCTGGAGTTTTACAGTCTTGTGGGATCTGTAAACTGGTTATGCACCTGTTCTTCCAGTTGGTCTTCTGGGGGAGGGGCCTGCTGTGCTGCTTTTCAGGTGTCTTTGCCTCAGTGGAATTGTACCACTCCTTGCCAGGGGGCTGGGCTCAGTGTAAGCTGGTCCTCTGTGTGGCTTTTGTTCCTGAAGGCTTTCTGCATCTCTTCAGGGGATCAAAATAAAAATGTCTGTGCCCCAATCTCCAGCCCCAGAGCTGAAAGATCACAGTCCTCCCTCTTGAGTAAACCCTCTGGGACAAACCGTCTTCACTTTTGTGTGTGCCAAACTCCACAGACTCCTGCGGTGTGTGCCCACAGCAATTCTCCCGGGGTGGGGGGGAGTCTGAGGGTCTTGCATTACTGCCCTTTGTAGGGCCCTGGTGCTGAGAGTGGTCACAGGATTGTGCATGTACCACTTGGCCGCTCCTGGGGGATGGTGGACAGTCCCTGTGTCTTCCAGTCCACTGCTGGATGCCCAGGCAGAGAGCAATCACCCGATCGGCTCAGCTCACAGTTTATGGTAACCTGAGCTGAGAGTACCCTCCTGGGCTCACTGACCATAACCAGTTTCCCTGCTCCATTACTTGGGTACTCTACTGGCTCAGGCACCCCTATTAGTTCTGTGACTCCTGGGATCCTGAGACCACACTGACCCACCTAGAATTATTCTGCCTGTTTCATCCCCTGAACCCCTTTCAGAGAGGAATGACTCTCACTGGAGCCGATTTCTAAGGGTTCCAATTTTGCTCTCTGGGGCTTCATCACTTTCTGGTACCTGGCTTATGGAGGCTCCCTCCCCCCCATTTATCTTCCAATATCTCCCCTCAGATTCACTTCTCCACGCCTCCTACCTTGCAGAAAGCAGTTACTTTTCTACTTGTAGAGTTCCAGATATTTTTTTCTTACATCTCAGGCTGATTTGTGCATGTTCAGAATAGTTTGATAGTTACCTAGCTAAATTCAAGGGACCAGATGAAACAAGGTCCCCTACTCTTCCACCATCTTGCCTCCTCCTCCCATGTTTTATCAAAACTGGGTTTGTTTACAGAGGTTTTAGTGTCTGATTCTTACAACAGGCTTACTTAATAGCTACCAGGCTCTGGGAACGTGACCAAAATTATGTTCTAAATGCATAGCATTATCTAATTTATCCAGTCTCATTATTCTCCTCTAACTGCTTCTCCTTACTTTTACCACTGCCTACTTTTCTAAAAGAAAACTGAAGATTTCCAATTTGTAAAAGATGTTTAAATACATAGTCATTTATGAGACTTCTAAACAGTAGCTGTTTAAGCTTAGCCAAAATAGGAGTTTTCTCTCAACTAGAAGTTATCATCTGTTGTATCTATTAATGGGTTTGGTCTGCTATTACACTTTTATCAAACTAAAAAATGTAGACAAATCAGGACACAAAGTGTTATTTTTTTCCAGCACTTTAACTTATTCACATTTAACCTAATGCACTTTCAAGTTGGAAAGATTTCACTCATGACCTTTTCCCAACTTATTTCCCCAGCAAAAAATACAATCAATTCCCAGCACCTGAGAGAGTGAGTTCCATTAATTACTCTTTTTTTAGATAGAAAATCAGTAGCTGGGAGGAAAATGGGAATTCAAAATCATGTGATTTTACTCAGTTAACAGCAGTGACCAAATCCTGGATGAAGGGCCATATTTAAGAAACTTAAACAGTTGACAAATAGAGCACGGTCTCTTAAGGTTTAAATTGCCCAGTTGGAGAGAAGCTTTTGCCAGAGCTCTTCAGCCTGTGGCTATATTTGAACCATGCACAAAATGGGCAAGATTTCCATGTGATATGAGTTGGTTGTCATTATCAAGAGTGGAATTCAACCTTTCTGTTTAAACTATCTTTTTAAAAAATTTTATTATGTTATGTTAATCACCATACATTACATCATTAGTTTTTGATGTAGTGTTCCATGATTCATTTTGCATATAACAACCAGTGCTCCATTCAGTACATGCCCTCTTTAATACCCATCACCAGGCTAACCCATCCCCCCACCATCCTCCCCTCTAGAACTTTCAGTTTGTTTCAGTTTGTTTGAGTCCATAGTCTCTCATGGTTCGTCTCCCCTTCCAATTCCCCCCCTTCATTTTTCCCTTCCTGCTATCTTTTTTTTAAGCATATAATGAAGTATTTGTTTCAGAGGTACAGGTCTGTGATTCATCAGTCTTACACAGTTCACAGCACTCACCATAACACATACCCTCCCCAATGTCTATCACCCAGCCACCCCATCCCTCCCACCCCCCACCACTCCAGCAACCCTCAGTTTGTTTCCTCAGATTAAGAATTCCTCATATCAGTGAGAACATATGATACATGTCTTTCTCTGATTGACTTATTTCGCTCAGCATAATACCCTCCAGTTCCAACCACGTAGTTGCAAATGGCAAGATTTCATTCCTTTTGATGGCTGCATAATATTCCATTGTATATATGTATATATATACCACATCTTCTTTATCCATTCATCTATCGATGGACATCTTGGCTCTTTCCATAGTTTGGCTATTGTGGACATTGCTGTTATAAACATCGGGGTGCATGTACCCCTTCAGATCCCTACATTTGTATCTTTGGGGTAAATACCCAGTAGTGTAATTGCTGGGTCTTAGGGTAGCTCTATTTTCAACTTTTTGAGGAACCTCCATACCGTTTTCCAGAGTGGCTGCACCAGCTTGCATTCCCACTAACATTGTAGGAGGGTTTCCCTTTCTCCGCATCCCCGCCAACATCTGTCATTTCTGACTTGTTAATTTTAGCAATTTTGACTGGTGTGAGGTGGTATCTCATTGAGGTTTTGATTTGGATTTCCCTGATGCCGAGCGATGTTGAGCACTTTTTCATGTGTCTGCTGGCCATTTGGATGTCTTCTTTGGAAAAATGTCTGTTCATGTCTTCTGCCCATTTCTTGATTGGATCATTTGTTCTTTGGGTGTTGAATTTGATAAGTTCTTTATAGATTTTGGATACTAGCCCTTTACCTGATAGGTCATTTGCAAGTATCTTCTCCCATTCTGTGGGTTGTCTTTTGGTTTTGTTGACTGTTTCTTTTGCTGTGCAAAAGCTTTATATCTTGATTAAGTCCCAATAGTTCATTTTTGCCCTTGCTTCCCTTGCCTTTGGCGATGTTTCTAGGAAGAAGTTGCTGTGGCTGAGGTCGAAGAGGTTGCTGCCTGTGTTCTCCTTTAGGATTTTGATGGACTCCTGTCTCACATTTAGGTCTTTCAACCATTTTGAGTCTATTTTTGTGTGTGGTATAAGGAAATGGCCCAATTTCATTCTTCTGCATGTGGCTGTCCAATTTTCCCAACACCTTTTGTTGAAGAGACTGTCTTTTTTCCACTGGATAGTCTTCTCTGCTTTGTCAAAGATTAGTTGACCATAGAGTTGAGGGTCCATTTCTGAGCTCTCTATTCTGTTCCATTGATCCATGTGTCTGTTTTTGTGCCAGTACCATACTATCTTGAATTAATACCTATTCTTCTGAAACTGTTCCAAAAAATCGAAATGGAAGGAACACTTCCAAGCTCGTTTTATGAGGCCACCATTACCTTGATCCCCAAACCAGACAAAGACCCCATCAAAAAGGAGAATTACAGACCAATATCCCTGATGAACATGGATGCAAAAATTCTCACCAAAATACTAGCAAATAGGATCCAACAGTACATTAAGAGGATTATTCACCACGACCAAGTGGGATTTATCCCTGGGCTGCAAGGTTGGTCCAACATCCACAAATCAATCAATATGATATAATACATTAATAAAAGAAAGAACAGAACCATATGATCCTCTCAATAGATGCAGAAAAAGCATTTGACAAAGTACAGCATCCTTTCTTGATCAAAACTCTTCAGAATATAGGGATAGAGGGTACATACCTCAATATCATAAAAGCCATCTATGAAAAACCCACAGTGAATATCATTCTCAATGGAGAAAAACTGAGAGCTTTCCCCCTAAGGTCAGGAACATGGCAGGGATGTCCACTATCACCACTGCCATTCAACATAGTACTAGAACTCCTAGCCACAGCAATCAGACAACAAAAAGAAATAAAAGGCATCCGAATCGGCAAAGAAGAAGTCAACTCTTACTCTTTGCAGATGATAAGATACTTTATGTGGAAAACCCAAAAGGCTCCACCCCAAAACTGCTAGAACTCATACAGGAATTCAGTAAAGTGGCAGGATATAAAATCAATGCACAGAAATTAGTGGCATTCCTATACACCAACAACAAGATAGAAGAAAGAGAACTTAAGGAGTCGATCCCTTTTACAATTGCACCCCAAACCATAAGATACCTAGGAATAAATCTAACCAAAGAGGCAAAGAATCTGTACTCAGAAAACTATAAAATAGTCATGAAAGAAATTGAGGAAGACACGACAAAATGGAAAAACGTTCCATGCTCATGGATTGGAAGAACAAATATTGTGAAGATGTCAATGCTACCTAGAGCAATCTACACATTTAATGCAATCCCTATCAGAATACCATCCACTTTTTTCAAAGAAATGGAACAAATAATCCTAAAATTTGTATGGAACCAGAAAAGACCCCGAATAGCCAGAGGAATGTTGAAAGAAAAGCAAAGCTCGTGGCATCACAATTCTGGACTTCAAGCTCTATTATAAAGCTGTAATCATCAAGACAGTATGGTACTGTTTAAACTATCTTTAAATCTAACTTCTTTCAGTGACAGGGGTTTGCCATCTTTTTGCTAATTAAAAAAGTCCCATTACAAATTCCATTTAGTGAGGAAATAAGAATATGTCTCCTGAAAATTAATGTAAAATATTTTAGTTATTGTGGTAACAGAATTTAGCCTATTCCTAATAGCTGTGGAATCAAGGAAAAATCTGTTTTGCCTTGATGTACTAGAGTAAACAATGATTATGTATGTGTGTATATTTTTATATATAAAGTATTATGTAGTTGTGTAAATCTCTTTTATTAGGACAGAAACCCCATAAAGGTGGGGTACTTTGCCTATTTTGTTTACTTCTGAATATTGAGCATAAAACAACACCTGAAATATTGGTTGAATAAATGAATGGATGGCATTACACACTTATATCCCTTTTGTTTAATTGACAAACAAAAATGCTGCTACATAAAGCCACAGAGCTATTGTAAAAATTAAATTAGGATTTTTGTTTAAGAAATTGTATATTCAGACTTTAAAAATAGTAGAAGTGAAGATATGTGAAAGGTAAGGAACTCAATAACACTTACGTTGACCCCAAATCTAAAGAGGGGTTTGACAAGAGGATTTCCTTTAACCATCCTCAAATTCAAGTCCAAGTAATCTACAGGTGAAATAGTTCTTTCCCTACTGTTATGAATGGGTCATTTTCTTAGGAATATAGGTGGTCATCTTGCCAGGAGCTAATAGATGACATTGTTCCCATCAGATGGTAGTGTTGAGATTTTCAGAACATTCTTCTATGGCGACCTCGTTAATCTGAAACATTTTCTCTGCAAGTCCAAAAAAATCTTGACCTGGTGCACAGAAAGGATGGCTGAGGAGGGGAATCACCATTTACTGAGGACCAACCACATGTCCAGCTTTACTAAGGGTCTAATTTTTTTCCTACTTTAGCTTTATATAATAGTTAATATTCCTTGAGTACTTACTCTATGTTAGGTACTTTACCTGGATTAACTCAATAATTCCTCAAACCAACCCAAGGAGGTAAGTATTTTTGTCACCTCCAATCGACAGAAGAGGACATCCAGGCACAGAGAAGTTAAATATGCTCTAAGTCACACAATTTGTAAGTGGTGGAGCCAGTATTCAAATCCAGGTGGTGTGGATTCCAGTGTCCATGTTTTAAACCGCCTCCCTAGAGGAAAATTATTATCTTTATTATTACAGAGGAGCTAAGGCTTTATAAATGAAGTGACTTCCCAAGTTCATATTAACAGAGCTGTCTGACTCCAAAGCTGAGGGCGCTTTACTTTTCCTTGTATTGTTTTGCTTTAATCTCACCTAAGTAAAAATAATAAATCTAGCCTCTCACATTTATTGAATACTTACTGTATGGCAGGCATTATCTTAAGTGTTTTGCACGGACTATCTCATTGAATCTTCATAATAACACTCTAGATGGTGCTTTTATTAGCCCCCCTTTACAGCAAAAGTTGAGAGGGTCAAGTTATTTATAAAGGTGACATAGTAAGTTGGTGGAGTCAGGATTTAAAACCTGGTTTATTTGCCTAAAGAGCTGAAGTTCTTAACCACTCTACCTGCCTAGAAAGATTGTTTCTCTTCCCCAATAGGGCCTATCCCTCTTATTCCTGCTGAAGTCATGAGACAGAGCTGAGACTACTCTTACTCCTTGTGTTGCTTGGTCTGCCAGGTCTGAAAGGGAAGGATATGATGGAATGTTCCCTCCCCAAATTCAAATGCTGTGCATATTGTACCCTTTGGGCTCAGGCATGACCTACATGCTTACCATCAATTCAGACTTTGTCAAGAGGAATGAGACTGAAAAATAAGCAAAAGTTTTTTTTAACACCTTTATTGAGAAATCATATATCATACAGCTCACCCATTAAAGTATACAATTCAGTGGTTTATGGTACAATCGCAGAGTTGGGCAACCATGATTGCAATCTAATTTTAGAATATTTTTATCACCCCAAAAAGAAACCCCATGCCCGTTAGCAACCACTGCTCATTCTCCCCAGCTCTCAAGCCCTTGGCAACCATTAATCTGCTTTCCGTCTTTATAGATTTGCCTATTCTAGACATCACACATCAGTGGAATCATACAATATGTGGTCTTTTGTGACTTATTTCACTCAGCATAATGTTTTCAGGGTTCATCCATGTTGCAGCATGTATCAGTACTTCATCCCTTTTTATGGTTGAACAATAATCTGTTGTATGGCTAGACCAAAGTTTATCCGTTCTTCATTGGACATTTAGGTTGTTTCCACTTTTTGGCTATTATAAGTAATGACTCTTGGGGCACCTGGGTGGCTCAGATGGTTAAGCGTCTGCCTTCGGCTCAGGTCATGATCCCAGGGTCCTGGGATCGAGTCCCGCATCGGGCTCCCTGCTCCTTGGGAGCCTGCTTCTCCCTCTGCCTCTCTCTCTGTCTCTCATGAATAAATAAATAAAATCTTTATAAAAAAAATAAGTAATGACTCTTTGAACATTTGAGTACATGTGGTTTTTTTTCATGCTATGCTTTATCTTTTTAAAAAAGTTTTTGTTATAATTCCAGTTAGTTAACATACAGTGTTATATTAGTCTCAGGTGTACAATATAGTGATTCAACTTCTATACAACACCCGGTGCTCATCATAGCAAGTGCACTCCTTAATCCCCATCACCTATTTTACCCAACCCCCCCACCCACTTCCCCTCTGGTAACCATCTGTTTGTTCTCTATAGTTAAGAGTCTGTTTCTTGGTTTCCTTCCCTCTCTCTCTCTTTTTTTTTCCCCTTTGCTTGTTTGTTTTGTTTCTTAAATTCCACATATGAGTGAAATCACATGGTATTTGTCTTTCTCTGACTGACTTATTTTGCTTAACACAATACCCTCTAGTTCCACCCACGTCATTGAAAATGGCAAGATTTCATTCTCTTTTATGGCCGAGGAATATTCCATTGTATATATATAAACACCACTTTTTCTTTATCCATTCATCAATGGACACTTGGGCTGCTTCCATATCTTGGCTATTGTAAATAATGCTGCTATAAACATCAGGGGGCAAGTATACCTTTGAATCAGTGTTTTTGCATTCTGTAGGTAAATACCTAGTAGTGCAATTGCCAGATGTTAGGGTAGTTATATTTTTAACTTTTTGAGGAACCTCCATACTGTTCTCCAGAATGGCTGCACCAGCTTGCATTCCCACCAACAGTGCAAGAGGGTTCCCCTTTCTCCACACCCTTGTCAGCACCTGTTGTTTCTTGTTGATTTTAGCCATTCTGACAGGGGTGAGGTGATGTTTCATTATAGCTTTGATTTGTATTTTCCTGATGATCAGTGATGATGAGTATCTTTTCATGTGTCTGTTGGCCATCTGGATGTCTTCTTTGGAGAAATGCCTATTCATGCCTTCTGTTTATTTTTTAATTGGATTATTTGTCTTTTGGGTGTTGAGTTCTATCAAGTCCTTATATATTTTGGATACTAACCCTTTATCAGATATGTCGTGTGCAAATATCTTCTCTCATTCTGTAGGTTGCCTTTTAGTTTTTTGGTTGTTTCCTTTGCTGTGCAGAAGTTTTTCATTTTGTTGTAGTCCAAATAGTTTATTTTTGCTTTTGTTTCCCTTGCCTGAGGAGATATATCTAAAAAAAAAAAGTTGCTATGGTTGATATCAAAGAGGTTACTGCCTGTGTTGAATGCCTGTTTTCCAATGTGGCCACATCATTTTACATTCCCATCAGCAATGTATGAGTGTTTCAATTTCTCTGTATCCTCACCGACACTTGTTATTGTCCTTTTGATCATACCCATCATAGTGTATGAAGTGGTATCTCGTTGTTTTGATTTGTATTTCTTTAATGTTGAGCATTTTTGCCTGTGCTTATTGCCCATTGCATATATTCTTTGGAGAAATGTCTATTCTGATCCTTCGCCCATTTTTTAGTTACTTATTTTTATTATTGAGTTGTAACAGTTCTTTATATGTTATGGATAAAAGTTTAATATTAAATATGTGATATGTGAATATTTTTCTGATTATGGGGATTATCTTTTCACTTTTTTGGTGGTATTGTTTGCAGCAAAGAAGTTTTTAATTTTGATGTACTCTAATTTATTCATGTTTTCTTTTGCCACTTGTGCTTTTGGAGTTCTAAGTAATCTTGCCTAACACAATTTCATAATCATTTTTTTTTATTCTTATGTTAATCCCCATACATTACATCATTAGTTTTAGATGAAGTGTTCCATGATTCATTGTTTGTGCACAACAATCAGTGCTCCATGCAGAACGTGCCCTCCTCAATACCCACCACCAGGCTAACCCATCCTCCCACCCCCCTCCCCTCTAGAACCCCGTTTGTTTTTCAGAGTCCACCGTCTCTCATGGTTCGTCTACCCCTCCGATTTCCCCCGCTTCACTCTTCCCCTCCCGCTACCCTCTTCTTCTTCTTCTTCTTCTTTTTTTTTTTCTTAACATATATTGCATTATTTGTTTCAGAGGTACAGATCTGAGATTCAACAGTCTTGCACAATTCACAGCGCTTACCAGAGCACATACCCTCCCCAGTGTCTATCACCCAGTCACCCCATCCCTCCCACCCCACCCCCCACTCCAACAACACTCAGTTTGATTCCTGCGATTAAGAATTCCTCATATCAGTGAGATCATATGATACATGTCTTTCTCTGTTTGACTTATTTCACTCAACATAATACCCTCCAGTTCCATCCACGTCGTTGCAAATGGCAAGATCTCATTCCTTTTGATGGCTGCATAATATTCCATTGTATATATATACCACATCTTCTGTATCCATTCATCTGTCAATGGACATCTTGGCTCTTTCCACAGTTTGGCTATTGTGGACATTGCTGCTATAAACATCGGGGTGCATGTACCCCTTCGGATCCCTACTTTTGTATCTTTGGGGTAAATACCCAGTAGTGCAATTGCTGGATCATATGGTAGCTCTATTTTCAACTTTTTGAGGAACCTCCATACAGTTTTCCAGAGTGGCTGCACCAGCTTGCATTCCCACCAACAGTGTAGGAGGGTTCCCCTTTCTCCGCATCCCCGCCAACATCTGTCGTTTCCTGACTTGTTAATTTTAGCCATTCTGACTGGTGTGAGGTGGTATCTCATTGAGGTTTTGATTTGGATTTCCCTGATGCCGAGCGATATTGAGCACTTTTTCATGTGTCTGTTGGCCATTTGGATGTCTTCTTTGGAAAAATGTCTGTTCATGTCTTCTGCCCATTTCTTGATTGGATTCTTTGTTCTTTGGGTGTTGAGTTTGATGAGTTCTTTATAGATTTTGGATACTAGCCCTTTATCCGATATGTCATTTGCAAATATCTTCTCCCATTCTGTCGGTTGTCTTTTGGTTTTGTTGACTGTTTCCTTTGCTTTGCAAAAACTTTTTATCTTAATGAAGTCCCAATAGTTCATTTTTGCCCTTGCTTCCCTTGCCTTTGGCGATGTTTCTAGGAAGAAGTTGCTGCAGCTGAGGTCAAAGAGGTTGCTGCCTGTGTTCTCCTTTAGGATTTTGATGGACTCCTGTCTCACATTGAGGTCTTTCAACCATTTGGAGTCTATTTTTGTGTGTGGTGTAAGGAAATGGTCCAGTTTCAATCTTCTGCATGTGGCTATCCAATTTTCCCAACACCATTTGTTGAAGAGACTGTCTTTGATCCATTGGACCTTCTTTCCTGCTTTGTCGAAGATGAGTTGACCATAGAGTTGAGGGTCCATTTCTGGGCTCTCTATTCTGTTCCATTGATCTATGTGTCTGTTTTTGTGCCAGTACCATGCTGTCTTGATGATGACAGCTTTGTAATAGAGCTTGAAGTCCGGAATTGTGATGCCGCCGGCTTTGCTTTTCTTTTTCAATATTCCTCTGGCTATGCGGGGTCTTTTCTGGTTCCATACAAATTTTAGGATTATTTGTTCCATTTCTTTGAAAAAAGTGGATGGTATTTTGATGGGGATTGCATTGAATGTGTAGATTGCTCTAGGTAGCATTGACATCTTCACAATATTTGTTCTTCCAATCCATGAGCATGGAACGTTTTTCCATTTCTTTGTGTCTTCCTCAATTTCTTTCATGACTATTTTATAGTTTTCTGAGTACAGATCCTTTGTCTCTTTGGTTAGATTTATTCCTAGGTATCTTATGGTTTTGGGTGCAATTGTAAATGGGATCGACTCCTTAATTTCTCTTTCTTCTGTCTTGTTGTTGGTGTATAGGAATGCCACTGACTTCTGTGCATTGATTTTATATCCTGCCACTTTACTGAATTCCTGTATGAGTTCTAGCAGTTTTGGGGTGGAGTCTTTTGGGTTTTCCACATAAAGTATCATATCATCTGCAAAGAGTGAGAGTTTGACTTCTTCTTTGCCAATTTGGATGCCTTTGATTTCTTTTTGTTGTCTGATTGCTGTGGCTAGGACTTCCAATACTATGTTGAATAGCAGTGGTGATAGTGGACATCCCTGCCGCGTTCCTGAACTTAGGGGGAAAGCTCTCAGTTTTTCCCCATTGAGAATAATATTTGCTGTAGGTTTTTCATAGATGGCTTTTATGATATTGAGGTATGTACCCTCGATCCCTATACTCTGAAGAGTTTTGATCAAGAAAGGATGCTGTACTTTGTCAAAAGCTTTTTCTGCATCTATTGAGAGGATCATATGATTCTTGTTCTTTCTTTTGTTAATGTATTGTATCACATTGATTGATTTGCGGATGTTGAACCAACCTTGCAGCCCAGGGATAAATCCCACTTGGTCGTGGTGAATAATCCTTTTAATGTACTGTTGGATCCTACTGGCTAGTATTTTGGTGAGAATTTTTGCATCCATGTTCATCAGGGATATTGGTCTGTAATTCTCCTTTTTGATGGGGTCTTTGTCTGGTTTTGGGATCAAGGTAATGCTGGCCTCATAAAATGAGTTTGGAAGTTTTCCTTCCATTTCTATTTTTTGGAACAGTTTCAGAAAAATAGGTATTAATTCTTCTTGAAATGTTTGGTAGAATTCCCCTGGGAAGCCATCTGGCCTTGGGCTTTTGTTTGTTGGGAGATTTTTGATGACTGCTTCAATTTCCTTAGTGGTTATAGGTCTGTTCAGGTTTTCTATTTCATCCTGGTTCAGTTTTGGTAGTTGATACATCTCTAGGAATGTATCCATCTCTTCCAGGTTATCTAATTTGCTGCCATAGAGTTGCTCATAATATGTACTTATAATTGTTTGTATTTCTTTGGTGTTGGTTGTGATCTCTCCTCTTTCATTCATGATTTTGTTGATTTGGGTCATTTCTCTTCTTTTTTTGATAAGTCTGGCCAGAGGTTTATCAATCTTGTTAATTCTTTCAAAGAACCAGCTCCTAGTTTCGTTGATCTGTTCTACTGTTCTTTTAGTTTCTATTTCATTGATTTCTGCTCTGATCTTTATGATTTCTCTTCTCCTGCTGGGTTTAGGCTTTATTTGCTGTTCTTTCTCCAGCTCCTTTAGGTGTAGGGTTAGGTTGTGTACTTGAGACCTTTCTTGTTTCTTGAGAAAGGCTTGTATTGCTATATACTTTCCTCTTAGGACTGCCTTTGCTGCATCCCAAAGATTTTGAACAGTTGTGTTTTCATTTTCATTGGTTTCCATGTATTTTTTTAATTCTTCTTTAATTTCCTGGTTGACCCATTCATTCTTCAGTAGGATGCTCTTTAGCCTCCATGTATTTGAGTTCTTTCCGACTTTCCTCTTGTGATTGAGTTCTAGTTTCAAAGCATTGTGGTCTGAAAATAGGCAGGGAATGATCCCAATCTTTTGGTACCGGTTGAGACCTGATTTATGACCTAGGATGTGATCTATTCTGGAGAATGTTCCATGGGCACTAGAGAAGAATGTGTATTCCGTTGCTTTGGGGTGGAATGTTCTGAATATGTCTGTGAAGTCCATTTGGTTCAGTGTGTCATTTAAAGTCTTTATTTCCTTGTTGATCTTTTGCTTAGACGATCTGTCCATTTCAGTGAGGGGGATGTTAAAGTCCCCCACTATTATTGTATTGTTGTCGATGTGTTTCTTTGCTTTTGTTATTAATTGCCTTATATAATTGGCTGCTCCCATGTTAGGGGCATAGATATTTACAATTGTTAGATCTTCTTGTTGGATAGATCCTTTAAGTAGGATATAGTGTCCTTCTTCATCTCTTATTACAGTCTTTGGTTTAAAATCTAATTTGTCTGATATAAGGATTGCCACCCCAGCTTTCTTTTGGTGTCCATTAGCATGGTAAATGGTTTTCCACCCCCTCACTTTCAATCTGGGGGTGTCTTTGGGTCTAAAATGAGTCTCTTGCAGACAGCTTATCGATGGGTCTTGTTTTTTAATCCAGTCTGTTAGCCTGTGTCTTTTGATTGGGGCATTTAGCTCATTTACATTCAGGGTAACTATGGAAAGATAGGAATTTAGTGCCATTGTATTGCCTGTAAGGTGACTGTTACCGTATATTGTCTGTGTTCCTTTCTGGTCTATGTTGCTTTTAGGCTCTCTCTTTCCTTAGAGGACCCCTTTCAAGATTTCCTGTAGGGCTGGTTTTGTGTTTGCAAATTCCTTTAGTTTTTGTTTGTCCTGGAAGCTTTTTATCTCTCCTTCAATTTTCAATGACAGCCTAGCTGGATATAGTATTCTTGGCTTCATATTTTTCTCATTTAGTGCTCTGAATATATCCTGCCAGTCCTTTCTGGCATGCCAGGTCTCTGTGGATAGGTCTGTTGCCAATCTAATGTTTCTACCCTTGTAGGTTACATATCTCTTCTCCCGAGCTGCTTTCAGGATTTTCTCTTTGTCTATGAGACTCGTAAGTTTTACTATTAGATGTCGGGGAGTTGACCTATTTTTATTGATTTTGAGAGGGGTTCTCTGTGCTTCCTGGATTTTCATGCCTGTTTCTTTCCCCAAATTAGGGAAGTTCTCTGCTATAATTTGCTCCATTATACCTTCTGGCCCTCTCTCTCTTTCTTCTTCTTCTGGGATCCCTATTATTCTAATGTTGTTTCGTCTTATGGTATCGCTTATCTCTCAAATTCTGCCCGCGTGATCCAGTAGTTGTTTATCTCTCTTTTTCTCAGCTTCTTTATTTTCCATCATTTCATCTTCTATATTACTGATTCTCTCTTCTGCCTCATTTATTCTAGCAGTTAGCGCCCCCATTTTTGATTGCACCTCATTAATAGCCTTTTTGATTTCTACTTGGTTGGATTTTAGCTCTTTTACTTCTCCAGAAAGGGTTTCTCTAATAACTTCCATATTTTTTTCAAGCCCAGCTAGTATCTTTAAAGTGATGATTCTGAACTCTAGATCTGACATCGTACTAATGTCCGTATTCAGTAGGTCCCTGGCAGTCGGTACTACCTCTTGTTCTTTTTGTTGAGGTGATTTTTTCCGTCTTGTCATTTTGTGCAGAGGAGAATAGATTAATGAGAGAACAAAATGCTAGCAGAGTAACCACGTCCCCAGAAAATATACTCTAAACAAATCAGAAAAGACCTGAAGCAGTGGGATAAGAAAGGGAAAGAGTGAAAAAAGAAAAAGAAAAAAAAGAAAAAGATAAAGATAAAAACAAAAACAAACAAAATAAAACAACAACAACAAAAGAAAAACCAGAATGTGATCAAATATGATCTATATGGTATATAGATCAGTGCCACACACTAGATTTGGGGTGTATTTTGGTCTTTTAGAAGAAAGTGCCTTCCAAAATTTTAAAGAAAGAAAAACTTATATATGTACAAAAATAAGGGTTGATATGATGAAGGGATGGAATATGACTGTAAGAATGGAAATTATAAAAAATGTTATAAAAGGAATTAATAAGAAGTTGTTTGAAAAAAGAAAGAAGAGGATTTAAAAAAAGAAAAAAAAAGAGAAAAAAAAAGGGAGAGGATGTGATCAGGCAGGGGAATAGAAAACACCATATACTAGAGATTTAGGGTATATTTTAATCTGTTAGAAGAAACTATCTCAAAATTTTAAAGAGAGAACAACTTATATATATAAGCCAAAAATAAGGGTAACTACTCTGAAGGGATAGAATATGACTCTAAAAATGAAAAATAAAAATGTTTTTTTTTTAAAAAAAGGGATTGATAAGATGTTGGTTGGAAAAGGGAAAAAGAAAAATTCAAAAAGAAATAAAAAGACAAAAAGACAGTTAAAAAAAAAAATTAACTTTAAAAGACTAAGGAATCATGGTAAAAAAGCCGTGAATTCTATGTGCAGTATTCCCCTAGCGCTGGAGTTCTGCCGTTCTCATTGATCGGTAAACTTGGTCTTGGCTGGCTGTTCTCGCTGATCTTCTGGGGAGGGGCCTGTTGCCGTGGTTTCCAAATGTCTCTGCCGGAGGCGGAATTGCCCCGCCCTTGCCCCCTCCCGGCTAAGTAATCTGCTCGGGTTTGCTCTCCGGGGCTTTTGTTCCCTGCGAGCTTTCCGTACAGCTTTGGAGGCGGAGAGTGAAAATGGCGGCCTCCCAATCCCTGCCCTGGAGGAGCCGAGAACTCGGGGCCCTGCTCCTCAGTGAGCCCCCAGAGAAAGGCCGTCAGTCACTCCCCTCTCCCCGGTCTCGGGCCGCACTCCGTGCTCACCCGGCCTGTGACCGCGCGTTTCTATCTCTGGCCCCCGACCCCAGGTGGAGTCTCCAAACCCAGCAGATCCCTGCGGTGCACTCCCGCGCGGCTTCCCCCGGGGGAGGAAGGTGAGTGTCCCCGGATCTGCCGCTTGTTGGGTCCCTGCTGGAGGAGCAGGGGCCCGACTGGGCCGCGGATCACGGTCTATGGCCACCCCGAGCTGAGAGCCCGCGCCTGGGCTCCGCCTCTGCAGCCGGCTTCCCTGATCCGATACCTGGGAGCTCTGCCGCCCTCAGGCACCCCCGGTCTTTCTGTGACCCCGAGGGTCCTGAGACCACACTGTCCCGGAGGGTTCCACCCCCCGCTTAGCCACCAGAGTGACGTCCCTCGGCGGAGCAGACTTTTAAAAGTTCCGATTTTGTGCTCCGCGGCTCTATCACTTGCCAGAAGCGGCCGACGGAGGCCCCTCCCCCGCCGTCTATCCTCCCGAATATCGCCTCGGATTCACTTCTCCGCACGTCCTACCTCCAGAAAGTGGTCGCTTTTCTGATGAGAGAGTTGTTGCTCTTCTTTTCTTCAATCTCCTGTTGAGTTTGTAGGTGTTCAGAATGGTTTGATCCCTCTCCAGCTGAATTCCTGAGAGGAGACGAAATCCAGGTCTCCTACTCCTCCGCCATCTTGCTCCGCCCCCTGCCTAACACAATTTCAAGATGATTTACTCCTATGCTTTCTTTTAAGTGTTTTGTAACTTTTTTTATAAATGTAATTCTTACATTTAGGTTTATAATCCTTTTTAAGTTAATTTTTGTGTGTGGTGTAGGGAAGAAGTCCAACTTCATTTTTTTCTGTGTGGATACCTATTTGTCCCCACATCATTTGTTGAAAAACTATTCTATTTTTTATTGTCTTGGCACCTTTACTGAAAATTAACTGATCCTAAATATGAGGGCTTCTTTCTTTTTTTTTCCAAGATTTTATTTATTTATTTGACAGAGAGAAAGAGCACAGCAGGGGTAGTGGCAGGTAGAGGGAGAAGCAGGCTCCCTGTCGACCAAGGAGCCTGATGCGGGGCTTGATCCCAGGACCCTGGGATCATGATCCAAGCAGAAGGCAGACGCTTAACCACCTGAGCCACCCAGGCGCCCCTGAGGACTTACTATTTCTGTACTTTCAATACTATTCTGTTTATTTACATGTCTATCTTTGTATGTGTACCACACTGTCTTGATTACTGTAGCTTTGTAATAAGTTTTGAAATTGAGAAGTGTGAATTCTCCAAGTTTGTTCTTTTTAAAGACTGTTTTGACTATTTTGGGTCCCTTGCAATTTTATATGAATTGTAGGTTTGACTTTTCAATTTATGCAAAAAAGACAGCCAGCATTCTTATAAAGATTGGATTGAATGTGTAGATCAATTTAGGGAGTAATGTCATGTAAATACTAGGTTTAGATTTTAATCTAAATAATTTTTTTATATTTTATTTAATTTCTTTCAACATTTTGTAGTTTCAGTATAAAATTCTTACACTTCCTTTGTTAACTGTATTCCTAAGTGTTCTGTTCTTATTGATGCTATTGTAAATGGAATTGTTTTCTTAATTTTATTTCCAGATTGTTGATTACTAGTGTGTAGAGATATAAGTGATTTTATGTATCAACCTTATATCCTGCAACCTTGTTGAACTCATTTAGGCAGGTAGTTGTGAGCAGTATGAGAAGATCAATAATATGCCTTGGATTACAAAAGAATGAATTAGATAAATCAGGACTAGAATAATAGGTTACCATGTCCTGAGCATGTTTATGACCCGTTAATGCTTCTCAACCTTTAATATGCATATAAATCTTCTGGGAATCTAGTTAAAATGCAGACTGCTGTTAGTTGGTTTGGGGTGGAGCCAGGATTCTGCCTTTCTAACAACTTCTCAGTAGATAGCTCGTAGCTTTCATTTATTATTTTTAAGCCACAACTATGCAAGATATGTATTATTATTCCCATTTTACAGACAAGAAAATAAACTCAAAAGTTGAGCAAATAACCCAAGCTCACAGAATAAGTGGCAAAACCAGGACTTGGACACAGTTCATGTTAATGCCAAAGCCGGGCACTTTCCACTCTGTCACACTGGATATCCCGAATAGGAAGAGATCACTTGGGCTACAAACAATGTATACACTGAGGGACAAGGCATGCTTTTCAGGGTCAGAGTTGCTGCCAGGAGTGCATTTGGGTCTAAACCTTGAGGTTATCTTGGAGAGTGGATCAGTGAGAACCTTGTTCTCCAGGTTGCTAAGAAGCAAGGTATGAGACTGGACTATCAGGTAGAAGATGATATAGTGGACAGAACTCATGACTGGAGGTGGTCTAGAAAGTGCCTCATCTCTCTGATCAGGCTAGACTCTATGACTGGACTCTGTATACTGCTGAGGTCTACAATTAAGATTACACCTATTGTTGACGCTTCCTGAATTCTAAATTATTTTCCTGGGGTTAATGAATGGTATAGCATCAGTGCTATCCCTGAGGGGCCACGGTAAGAGTAGGGATGTGGGTAAGGCTCTGGTCATATGGTTACATATGAAGGATTATAGATAGGTGACCAAATTTCTTTCCCATATTTTTCAGTAGAATTTTAGAGAATTTCTGTCACCTCAATCAAAACACTTGAGATTTTTTTTTTGTCCTTAGCACCCTTTATTGAAGTATAACCCTTGATGACAATCCGGCGAGCATATCAATGTCAGCCAAGAAGGGAGTGGTGGAGGACACAATTGCAGAAACAGTAAGATTCAGAAAAATAATAGCTTCACATGGCATAGATGACCCCCAACAGTTGTACAACAAACACTGGTTCTTTATCTATAGAAATTGCCCCCTGCCCCACCCCCCTCTAAAGATCTACTACTCTTCAAAGATTATAATACGCTGTTACAGAACTATTATTGGCATAGACAACTCCTTTGGCAAAGACAGTGGGAGTCACCAAGCTCCAGACAGGAGGAAGTGGCCATAAATGTGCCCAGCTTCCTCCATCTGGGACTTGCTCCTACGGGCAGAGCAGCACCTTCAGGGAGACTGGGGTTCAGGTTGTGGCTCTGGTGCCCCTGGGCAGCTTTTTGACACAGGAGGTTAAATGGAAAACAGAGCCTGAACCTGGCCTTGAAAAAGGCTTTTCATCTTTCACCCTCTCAGTTCCTCTGCTTCCAGTCTCTTTGTTTCTAGGGTTTTGTTTTTAGTGTGTCTCCAGGTTCCCCTGGAGCATTTACCACTAAACCCTGGCTGAGTCTGCGGCTGGTGTGACTCAAGGAGACTCAATCACCCAGAGCCCGGGGTTGGGGTGGGGGAGTAAGAAGGGACAAGTGATAGAACCCTTGTACTGATTCCTCTCTTTCTATCAACGTATTACCCACTGGGGCCTGTATGAGTATTCGAAGAGAGAGGACAGAAGTCAAGACCAATAACTGTCTTTGGGAAAATCCCTTGGTGTGCCTTCCAAACTGCTACCCCTGGGAGACCTTGCAAGAGGGCTGAGCCCAGGAAATGAGAACAGGGGAGAGACACTGCATCTCAAGTAATACTGGCAGTTCTGAAGCACCGTCACTCACGTCAGTAGCATAGGGTCTTAGTTCCTGTTTAGTAGTTCCCCTGTGTCTGCCAAGCTTCACTGCTCAGTATAGTTTTGGGGTTTATTTTATTAAGTGCTTTAGAAACCGTCCTTCTGTGTGAAAATGAGCATCCTGATGTTCTGATTCCAACTCTAATCTCAGGTGGGATGAGGGACAAAAATAACACAGTCAATAGTACTTTTAGTGTGATAAATTTAATGTACAACCAATCTAACGCTGACTAGAAAATCCCAGACCATGGTCATCGTGTCCAGGTAAGTGACCACTCTTTTCTCTGGGCCTGTGTTTCCCAAAAAGCTGTTCTAAGCACCCCCGCAAATCTTAGAATGTTGGATTATATTGGCCTCACCCCCCAAAATGGGACATCTCAACTTACTCCTTATTTATCCTAGAGCCTGTTTAAGAAAAAAAAAAAAAAAAAAAAGATGGCAACTACAGCCTCTATTCATAGCACTCCCCCACCTTCCTCCACCTCGGCTTGGGTCAGCCTAGCCCTTTACAAGTCATCAGCCTTCCTGAATAGAGTAGACTCCTCCCTTTGAGGGGAGAATGGCAAGTTGACATTTTAACAGTGGTTCTGATAGCAGCAGTGTACTAAGAGCATACCCAGGGCCCCCCTCAGGACACCCTGCTGGCCAAGATTCTTCCATTGTTTCCAAATACAATGAAGAGGAAACGGAAGCTAGAGACCAGTGTTTGTAGCTGCAGCAAAGTTCTTTGGCAAATTCTTCGGCTGAGTGAGGCACCCCTGCTGCTACAGTTAACCTCCAAGGACCCCGAGGAACTCAGCAGTAACTGGAAGAGATGTCAGGGCTTGCTGGGCAGGGCTGTGCAACATGAACCGGGGGCACCAGTGAGCGAGGAACAGGGAACAGAGCTGGTTACTAGGCTTGCGTTTGGCCACAACTCCTTTCCTGCCGTTGCCCACCTGAGGGATTTTCCAATTTTTCAGGACAGAAACTGGCTAGTGGTGTCAGGACCTTGGCAGCATTAGCCAACAACAGCAGCGTTAGTTGCTTGTGCACCTAAGACCATGGCTGGGTTGTAATTTGCTCTGGGTGGGGGGTGGGGGGCTGGGGGGTGAAGGGGGGTGGCCCTGGCTGGAGCTTCTAGCTACCATGAATTTCAGTTCCCTGAGTCTGGCCACAGGCTGGAGAAAGCAATTGTGAGATGGAAGATGTCTTCCTGAGCTCCCTTCTACCCAATTTCTTAGATGGGAGGTGGTGGAGAAATGGGTGAACCTTTGTCAGTTTCAGATTTCTTTGGTTTCAAGAAAAAATAGGTAAGAAAAAAACTGAACCCTGTTGGGGAATGCTAAGCTTATGGGTATCCTGACTTCAAGGAAAGTATAGGGCCAGGTCATAGCAAGCTGAGTTCAAGGTGAGAACTCCTTTTTTAGACCCTCATAGGCTTCGGTGGGAAGAATTCAAGGCTTTGGCATTCGCTCATCTAGCCATGGTGAAATTCAGGCTGATCTGCAGAAAACGCTTTCCTTCTGGGATTACCTTTCCCTCTCCGACTCCCCTCTTCTCTCCTTCTTAGTTAAAAAAAGGAAAAAAAATCAAAACATAAAAATAAATAAAATCAAAAGGCCATTTAAAATACAACAAAGAACCCCTCACCCCAATAGTGAAATGTGTATCCAGAAGTCAGCTTTCGTAGAGCTATTAATGGCCCATAGTGTGAAGCCCTTAGGGTGGGCACCTATAAGCCACAGCAATGAAAGGCAGGAAGGGACAGGAAGCGGTAGGCCAAAAATCTTAGGACAGGAGGAGGGCCACACTAGACAGGGCTGAGAGTAGGCCTCCTTCCCCCTCAACCAGATGCTGGGGAAGGTAGGCGGGCACCCAGGGATTCCCAATCTTTGCTCACATTCTGTTTCGTGTAATTTCTCCTTCTGTGCTTCCCACTGTAAAGCTTACATGAGGCCCTTAAATTGCTGGTGAGTGAGGCCCTCAAGACAGCCAGATCTCTGTGGGCAATGGCTGGGCCACGAGCCTTGGGCAGGATGGAGCTGTACAGGCAGCTTCTCTCTGAGCCTTGAGAGGCTGGTTGTGGCGTGGGTGGGTGGTGAGTGCATGATGTCTTTGGAGTCCTTGTACCAAGAGGAATGCAGGCACTTCGTTGGTTCTGTGTGCGGGGAGTGCCTGCCTGTGCAAACCATGGGAAGGAGAGTGTGGTTGTATAATCACACCTTGCTGCGGGCACCCCCTACTTCTTGCTTTTGCTCCCTAAGGTAGAAGTTTGGGGCCTCCTAATGGACTCCTAGCTAGTTGGGAACAGTGCTAGGTAAGGGGCAGTGAGAGATGTCCAAGGTAGAGGCTATGGAACAAACTGCTAACTAACTGCTATCTACTTGCTAACGAACTGCTAACAAAGATTGAAAGCACTTCCCATTGTGGCTGGGCAGGGACAGCGGGTCAATCCGTTGGTGGAATTAGAAATTGCTGGGCCCCAGGAGCAGGCTCTCCCTGAGACATTTGAGCTGCTCTTCCCCAAGCTTGATCTTCTCTTCCAACTCTCGCTGTTCGATGATGAGAGCAGATTTCATCTTCACAAAGTGCTGGTAATCTTGGAGCTGGTCCTGAGGCAGGTAGCGGGAGACCATGCCAAACACCAGCTTCTCGCGGCGGTCCACGTGCTCCTTCAGCTCCTTGGCATCTGCCAACTGCCCTGTCAGCTGCTGCTTCTTCTCTATCAGCACCAACTGAGGAATCAGATAGACCAATTAAGAGTCATCCCAGTTCCCAGTCGGCTGCCTAACCCACGGCTCCACCAGGCATGCTGCCGCCAACAGCTCCCCACTCTGCTAACTGATCAGTCCTAGATTTCCTGCCCCGAAGTCCACCTTCATGCAAAAGCCCTTCTTTCTTATGGGGCGGGGGAGGGGAGGATGAACACAACAGTGCTTTCTGAACAGGGCGCTGTGTATTCACCCCTTTCCATTCCTAAGCTGCCTTTAATCCATGGACCACCACCTGGGTTAGGGTGGGGGAAGGCTCTGACAAAGCGAGCTCATGCCCCTTCCATCCGGAGATAAAGGATCACCATGACAGTGCTTTCAAAATGGCGCACGTCTCCGTGTCGGTGTACGTGTGTGAGTACGTATCCATGCGTGTATGCTCGTGTGTATGTGCCTCTCATTGTGGATTCCGATTTGTATCCCAAACCACTTGTGTGCGGAAAGGTAATGCCCCTTTGGTTCAAGGATTATGCAGAGTGGCCCAACCTGTGAAACTGATCGACTCCCCATCTCAGCTACTTGGTGAGACCTCGTCCTCCAACTCGGAGAGAGAGTGAGGTGAAATTGCTGCTGCTGCTGCTGCTGCTACTCTTCCTACCACCGTCGGCACCAATCCTACTACTACTATTACTACCACTATCACTATCGATACTACTACTACTACTGTTACTACTATTACTGCTACTACTCCTGGCAGGTAGCCCTCATTCAGTGTTTACCCTGTTCCAGGCCCTGTTTTAAGTAATTAATATGGATTATCTAATTTATTTATTTTTTAAAGATTTTATTTATTTGAGGGGGGGAGGGAGAGCACCGAGGGAGAGTGAGAGGAAGAAGCAGGGCGCTCGATGCGGGGCTTGATCCCAGGACCCCGGGATCATGACCTGAGCCGAAGGCAGATGCTTAAGTGACTAAGCCACCCAGGAGCTCTGGATTATCTAATTTAATTCTCACAACCCCATGAGGTGGAGGTAGTGTGTTTTTGAAGAGACTGAGACAGAGTACGGTTAAGTAAGTTGCCCACAGTCACACAGCTAATTATTGGTAAAGTCAGAATTTCCAGGCACTTAAAAGCGAGTGCCCACACTCTTAACACTATGCTTTATTGTCTCCCAGATGAGCCAGACTTGAAAGAGGGAGTCCCGAGAAGGAACAGATGGCATTTCCCTCCATCCACCCCTGAGACCCCAACTCTACCTTCTCCTGGTTGGCCTCTGAATCGATGCTGTTGAGAGCATTCTCCACCCGGGCCAGTCGTCCAGAGAGGGACAGCAATAGGTTGACCACTTTGTCCAGGTCCCCGATAAACAAATGGTATTTTTCAAACTCGTTGGATTTACAGACCGCTTTTAGATTGGCCTCCACCTCCTCCCCAAGGGCAGAATTGGCACCGATGTCCTCTAGCAGTCCTCGCTGGGCCTCCCGCAGGACAGAAAGCTTCCTGCCGATGCTTTCAATAAGCTGTATCTAGAAGAAATCAACAAGAGAAGGCAAAGGATGAGAATGGGGACTGACAGAAACTGATCTGTGCCTATAACCTCCGTTTTGGATGGAGGTTTCCATCTGGAAACAGGTGGCAGGCTCTACCCGTCATCAGAAACAAAGGAAACCCGAGCAAGTCATGAGCAATTCCAATTTTCTGGACAGGCGCCCTCTCTCCCATCTATCTCTTCAGATCTGGTAGGAATCAGTCACCACCAAACGTCCTGGCGTCAGATAAGTGGTACCCAGGGGCTAGTTCTCATTTGCCAGATGTAACTTAATAAATACTGGCTGAGACCATTTAATAAACAGGAATTGGAATGCTTGTGAGAGCATGGGTTGGAAAAGCATCGTCATCAAGTATTTGCCTTTGACTTCATTGATTCTCCTTCAATCCACTGAGTTAGGTCTTGTGTGCGTGGCCCTGTGCTGGCCCTTCACCCCCCTCCGTTTGGCTTTTGAGGCCTTTTGGATAAGACTGAGTTCTGAAGTCCCGACGACTAGGTTTGACTTCTAGTTCTGCCACCTTCCTGGCTGTGTGTCCTTGGGTGGGTTTCTTTGTGGAGTTCACTCTTGATCTGCGGAATGGGCATAATTGTAGGACCCACTTCATTGAATGAGATGATGCATGCCATGGACTTAGCAGGGACTGTTTAATAAAGGCGGGCCACTAGGCTGTCACTCCGCCTGGCCCCACCCTACCATTCCAGTCTCAAGGCTCTGAACCTTTCAGGATTAGCTCCTCATTCCATCTGCATTTACAACCCTCATCCTTGTGCTCCTGATTTGCTTCATGCAGTTCTACCTGCTCTCCATCTCTTCCTGCACTTTGGCTATTTCCCTCCTTTCCTCAGGGCCCAGCTTTGTTCCCACCCTCCCTGCAGGAAGCTTCTGCCTCCATACCCCGTCTCTCAATGATCTCTTTCTTTTCTGAACTCTCCTGCCTTTCAGAAATAGAACGCTAGAGTATAATTTGAAGTTGTTCATTCCCTGTTTCACGTGGGTGCATCTGATCCGTCTCCTACTGATGATAAGTTTCTTTTTTCTTTAAAGATTTTATTTATTTATTTGAGAGAGAGAGAGAGCACGAGCAGGGGGAGTGGCAGGCAGAGGGAGAAACCGGCTTTCCGCCGAGCTGGGAGCTCAATGCGGGGCTCAATCCCAGGACCCTGGGATCATGACCTGAGCCGAAGGCAGACGCTTAACCAACTGAGCCACCCAGGTGCCCTGATGATAAGTTTCTTAAGGGAAAAACTGCTTGTGTCTTCTGATCTGTCTCCCCTCTGAGTGTAATGAGTTCTGGAACCCCACTCACAGGAAGGTAGTGTGGTAGAGCGGCCGTTTGGAGTCAGAGATGCCTGGATTCCAATTCCCACCCCCTCCAAACTGTGTGACCTTGGGCAAGATACCCAATCTCACAGAGTCTTCTGTTTCCTCATCTGTAAACTGGAGACGCTTCTCCTCTCCTCCCCCACCCTGCCACCTTGGTGGGGGTTAAATGAGATCATAAAGTAAAATGTTTAGTATTGTGCCTGGCCCCTTAAGTGCTCAATACCTATTTAGGGCTGCTGCCGCTGTTGTTGTTGTTGTTGTTGTTATTATTACCAGGCATGCTGAACTAGCAGAAGCTTGTCTGGTGCACAGTCCTAACAAGAACGGAGCCGCCCCAGGTTGCACACAGCCTTTGCATTCAGCATGGCATTGTGGTTAAGAGCATGGACTCTAGTGCCAGACTACTTGGGTTTGAACCCCAGTTCTGCCACAAAGCACCAGTGTAACCTTGAGCAAATCACTCAGCCTTTCTGTGCTTCAATTTCCCCATCTAAAAAATGGGATAACAATAGCACCTACCTCATAGTACTGTTCTGAAAATGAAATGAGTTAATACAGTTTACACACTTAGAACAGTATCTTGTATCTTGTATCTTGCGTATATATACTGAAGTATGCTTCAGCGTGTATTTGTTCTTTTCATAATTTTTTTTTAGAGAGAGAGGGAGAGAGAGTGCACGTGAGCTGGGGGAGAAGGGCAGAGAGAGAATCTTAAGCAGACTCCACGCCTAGCGTGTAGCCCGATGCAGGGCTCGATCTCCTGACCCTGAGATCATGACCTGAGCCAAAATCAAGAGCCAGATGCTTAACTGACTGAGCCACCCGTGCGACCTGCTTCAGGGTTTGTTTTATTATTATTCACACTCAGGCACTCTGGGACCACAGGCTTGTCATTTTCTAGCATGTGCTCCTTTCTAGTAGTTTATTTAGAAATGTCCAAGGAGAAGTGTCCAAGAAATGTCCCAAGAGAGCCTGCTCTGGGTCCAGGGCCTCGTATCTATTTCAGAACTGGCCAGAAGTCAGGAGATCACTATGATCTTAAGTCTGAAGTGTCATCGGTTTACATGTAAGTAAAATTCTAAAACTCACTGGGAATCAGGGATCAATGATATGAATGAGGCAATACAATTAGATACCAAGAGGCTCCCAGTTATATCCCTACCCTCTGCTCTCCCAAACAAAACTCAATGCCAGGGACAAGGGAGGGCTGGGGGCCAAATGATCAACTTGGAAAATCACCTACCCACCCTAGCTCTTCGGTTCCATCGTTCCATAGATCCGGAAGGATGCAAGTGAAGAGAGCCCTTTGTTTCTTGGCACCTGCCTTTGCAACCTGAACTTCAGTCCTGGGGAAAGTGTACTGGATAGAGCTAAGGAGTCATCACAGACCCAGCTAGAGCTGAGTTGCTTTTCTAGGATATTGCAAATTGGTGACCTTCTTCACCTGTCTTCCTCAGACAAAAGCTGTCCTAGCTCCCCCACAATCACTTCAAATCACTACCTGCTGTTCCGTGCTTTGCCATTTCTGATCATTTTTCTCTTTTCCTGCTCAGACTCTTATTAGGTTTGCTCCTAATAAAAAGGTCCTGAGTAAGCCAGGAGCAGCCTTGCCACGCTCAGGGAACACAGAATCCAAGGAGGCAGGCATCTGGATCAATACAACTTTGATACCACCATGCTTCCAATTCTTTCCCTGACATTTTGCTTCAGATTTGAAAGTGGTGGGGGGTCTCCGGCAAATGGCCTCCAGCTTTCCTACAGGTCAAGTCCTGAATGAGAAGCATAGGCAGAGGAGCAATTTACATCGAGTTCAGATGTTCACAAAGTGGTAAATTAGGCCTTTGGGGTTGCCATGGAAACCCTATTTGCTTACAAAATAAAATGGGTAAGTGCAGGGAGGGCAAAGTGATTCCAGGAATTTGATTAGAAAACTAGCCTAGCGATGCTTACAGGAAGAACGGGGAGGCTTTGGAACAACAACATCTTTTCTATTGCTCATTCTAGTATTTTTAAGACATTATTGATTATTCTTGCAAAGAAATACTAGAATTTACCAGCCTCTAATTTCTCCTTTTTTTTTTGGCTTAGTCAGTCTATTCCCTCTTCCAGAAAGTTACACAGAGAATACAATCAATGGCTGCTACTGGTTGGAGCTCGCTGGCAAAAACTCTGATGTGCCCTGGGCGGCGAGTTACTTACAAGGCTGGCTTATTTCAGAGGGAAGGCGCGATAAAGTAGAAAGTGAGACAGTCTTGACTTCATTCAAGTCCTGGATCTATTACTAGGTCTGTAACCCTGGGCAACCTAATCCTCTCAACTGGTAAAAAAGGGGATCACTGTCCAGTTGCTTTAAGGATTCAAGAGACACAGTGATGATGATGATGATGATGTTGATGATTTCTATTACTATCACTACTATTATTGGCTGGATCAAAAAGAGACTGGAGTTGCATTTGTGAGGAACCCAGAGAGGCTATTTGATGTCCATACTGAAGAAGCGGGGATGCACCAAGTTGTTCCGGAGAGCGTAGAGGGCAGGTCAACCTCCAGACACGCAAACTAAATGGTGAAAATCTAAGGCATATCAGAAAACTTCACCTTTTTTTGAGCCAGTTCGTGGTCAACTTCTTCCTCTCCCAGGCCAATCTCTGCCATCTCGGGTTGGTCTTTCAACTTGTTCAACAGTTCTGCCTTGGCCACAGAAATATTGTAATAAGCTGAGTAAGAGGTAGGGATCCCTGGGGCCCCCGGAGGAGGCGAGAAGTGCTGAAATTCTTGTCTGTAGAAACAAAGAATGACCATTTGAGCACCTCTGTCAGAGACGCTCCTGAACTTCCTGCTTGTTAATCTCCCCATTTGTGAAAAATGGGACCCTGCTTCACCAAAGAGCTATGGAATAAGGAAATGATGGACCAGGAAGCACTGTTGAAATGTCAACGGGCCACATGAAGATTACCCAGAAGCCAAGGCAAGGCCAACTTTGAGAACTTAGAAGGCTATTTCTATGCCCCTGACTTCAACAGGTAGGGGAACTTCTTTAGGGGTGATTTGGTTTGGTCAGCGCCCCACTAAGATCTAGAAAGACTGGCAGGCCCCAAAGTTCTGCGCTTCTGATCTTCCAGGATTCCCCTAAGTTCATGGCCCCGGCATATGAATCCCCAGGGAGGGAGGAAGTGGTAGGGATCTATCTGAGACCTTAGCTATTCATCCTCCAAGACTGTTGGCCTCCCTCCTACCCAGCCCGCACCGCCGCCCACTCCAGCTCTATCTAGTCTGCTTGCTTACAAAGGCACCCCATGGCTTTCCTGGACACTTGCATAATTTCTTCTTTCCTGGTGGTGCCACTCCTGCTTGAAATGGCCCCTCCATTGCAGATCTCCCACAGCAAAGAGGTCACCCATGACCTCAGCAGTGGTCACCATGCTGGAGGCTGGGGTTAACACCCCTGCCAGGGACTTGTCACGGCCTACCACATCTCTCATGAGCTCTTCTGAGACTGCCTGTGAGGCAGGCCTTCGGCCTGGGAAAGGATAGCATCTCTCCACTTCTGCCATATCCCCAGTGGCCCCAGCCTCCTCCACGGTTGCAGAATGAAATGGGGAAAAAATGGAACCAGTGGCACCCAGGGGCTTGACAAGTGTAGCGGCAGACCCTGTTGTCTTCGGTTCACTGAAGCCCGTGGGGCTGAGGTGCTGCTTCTCAGAGCCCCAGCCCATGAAAGTGAACTGCTCCTGTGGAAAGAAGTAGCTCTGGTTCCACGCTGGCTTGGGTTTGGGCTCTTCCGCCATCGAGGCTTCTGGTCTGGCGTGAGGAAGGAAAGAAGGAGAAATGCTTTAATGTCAGGTTTCAGTGATGGGAGGGGAAAGAATTCCACTCATGGTTCATGCAAGAGGGGGGCCCACCCCCGCTATATTCTTGTTGCCTACCAGCCACCCCTACCCTCCACCTGTCTGTGTCACTGCCCCTTTGCTAACCTCTAGCTGTTTGAAAGGAAAAATAGGAGAAACTCATTAGTCATTTTTGCAGCTTCTTGCAGCTCTTAGATAAAGGTCAAAAATAATGGTTAAAAGGCTCCACAGCTATTTACTGATTCATGCTATGCTCTCTCCTAATTCATCACACAAAAGAAACTTGGGCATGCCAATATTCCTCATCCAAGGTATTCATTTTACATGTGGGTTTTTAAAGCTAATAACACTAATAAACGAACAATACTAGCTAATATTCACTCACACTTACCATGTCCTAGAAGCTGTCTTAAGATGTGCTTTTCTGTAGGTGTGTCTGAGTGTGTGTGTGTAGATAGAGATAAAATTTTAATGCTCGTGGCAACCATTTTAGAGATAAGGAACATGAGGTACTGAGAGGGAAAGTGACTTCCCCAAGGTCACCAGACAGTAAATGACAGACCCATGATTTAGACCTACGTGACCTAACTCCAGAATCTCTACTTTTAGCCACTATGCTATACTGCCAAAGGGACAACTTGACATCATATAAAACCTTGCATGTAAGGAATTTTCTGGCTGGACTATATCTATGTTAGCAGACAAGAGAGAATATTCTGGAGGGAATAGGAATATATGAACTTAGGGAGTTCTTATCTATAAGAAAAAATATTTAGGGCATGTGTGAGAGAGTTCTGAGTCAGAAAGCACTGAAAGAAAGTACAGAACTAAGGGGGAAAAAAGGATGTGGCTGTATGTCAGTTATATCTCAATAAAACTGGAAATATTTTTTAAAAGGATGTGCTAATTATAGATTCAGATCGCAGCGGACACAGCCCTGCACCATATCACAGCATATCATCTTAGGCGTTATGTCCTAGAGCTCCTGTCCTCATAATCTCCACTAATAGGGCAGGAGTTCCAGGAGATCTATGACAACATAATCTGCATTTGATAATGAACACTGAAGCAAAAATCAGATTCCTTCTGCAGAGCACTGAGAGGAAATGCACAGAGTTCAGAAAGCAAACTATACCTGTACTCGAACCAGAGTTAGGAGACTTAACCAACACTTGAAAATTCCACTAACCTGGTTTTAGATGTATCCCAGCGTTTTGTAACTGAATAGTATGTGGGTTATAGAAATGCTCTGGTTTGACTTGGCTGAAATTAGAATGTCTTTTTTTTTTTTTTTTTTTGTATTTTAGATTCAAAATCTGATACATCTACCTGCCCCTAACACTTCTCCCTTACAAAGTCTTAAAGCCACTTCCTTCTGGTTAGAACCCTATGCTCTCCCAGGGTCTGGAATAGGATCTTGAGGAGCCCAGAGATCCTGGGAGGATGTACTGGGCACAGTGAGCCAGACAGCCTGGGTCCTGACTACCTGTGATCTTCTGCAGGTTACTTTAGCCTCCCTGTGCCACACTTTTCTCACCTAAAAGATGTAGGACACTAATGATATCTATTTCACAGGTTGATTGTGAAGATTAAATCCATCAAAACACAAAGGTGCTTAGAACAATGCTTGGCACATAGGAAGCAGGCAAAAAAAAAAAAATATTAGCTTTGTTGGGAATAATGCTGTTCCTTAAATCTACATCATTCAGAGAGGCATCTATAATTGATTTTCTGCAGCCACAGCTAGCTAGGGCTGTGTGCAAACAGATATTTCCCCTTGCATCCTATAGTCATTAAAAAAAAATAAATCTCTGGAACGAGTTACAAGATCTCTAGTAATAGCAGTTTCCTTCTCTCTGGCCAAGGCGCCAAGGTGAATGGAGGTACATAAAAGGAGGAAGGACTAGGAGGCTGAAAGGGCAAGTCTGGGGCCTCTAACTACAATCGCTGGGACACTCTGCCCTACAGGGGCCAAGAGGGCCTTGTAAAGGCCTGGCCTCTTGCAAGAACAAGATCTCTCTGAGAAAGGCTGCCTAGGATGGCAAATGAAGCGTAGGTTTTAGAGTCACACAGATCTAGCTTTGGAATCGAAGTCCCTTCGTCCCTTATTTTCCTCAGCTGTAGTTTCTGCATCTGTCAAATGGGAATCATCTGTCAAATGGCGCACAGGGCTGTTGGGAGGTTAAATGAAATAATGGGTATAGAACGACTAGTGGTGTATGGCACACAGCGAATGCTTCATACATGTTCAGCCATTGGTTTATTCATTCTGTCTTCTTAAATGTTAAGTGCCTACTATATGCTAGGTCACCTTCCCTTCTCCCTGCCGTGATAGGGAGCAACCACAGTCGCTTTCCACAAAACATCTTCTGATTACAGTAAGAACGCCCCCTAGCTAGCTGGACAGCTTGAGAAGCAGCCGCGAGGGCTCCGATGAGAGACCCTCCCGGTGGCTAAGAGCTAGCTAGGAGCTAGCTAGGCCCTGTCGCGCTCTGCTTGTGCACCTCGTGCTGGGAAACTTCTCAACTAGTTCCAGATGGCTGGGTGAAGGGTTTGTGGGTGGGTAAAAGACACGAAAACGAGGTACTTCTAATAGCAACGAGTCTCAGGCAAGTTCCTTCTGTAGAAGGATTTAAAGAAAGCACTTATGGGATCAATACCTGCCCCCCATCCGCTGCCCCAGCAGAGTGTGGGCTGAGCTCTGGGCAGGATGGCGGGCAGAGCCAGAGGCCAGAGCTCCTTCGCTCTGGAGCCAACAGGACAAGGGCCAGGCACTGTAGGGCATGCGCAGCGGGGCACACAGACACCAACAGCCTGGTGGCCGGGCTACACTCCTGCTCTGCCTGCCCTGCCCGGGCAGCTCACCCCGTCAACTACCACCTGTGGCCCACCGAAGCAAATGCAAAGAGGCAGGAGCACAGGGCTGGGGCAGGGAGGGGATGGAGAGAAAGGCAGAGGAGAGGAGTGCCCTTGACTTTTGTAAGGAACAGAGGGGCATAAAGCGCCCCCCACCCCCAGGAGCAGCTGCGGGGAGAGTTTAGAAGCCCAGGCAGGTCCTAGAGCAGAGGCCCGTCAGGCTGTGAGCTGGCCTCTCATTCTAGAGAGCGAGCAAAAGAAAAAGGCAGGAAAGGGCCTCAGCCAGGCTCTGGGGAAATGCCAGGAGGCAGGGAGGGCTTAATGCCTTCTGGCTCAGGGGCCTGAAACTGATGCATACCTTAAAAGGCAAACTGAGAGATAAGGTAGTATTTTGACAGTGATCGTTAAGAACATCAGCCACGACCATTTACCGAGCACCTACTATGAGCTACACACTGGGCTCCCTACTTTAGAGAGATGGTCTTCATCTTTACGACAGCCAAGTGGAATGGGTATCATCATGCCCGTTTTCCTGGTGAGAAAAATGTGAGGCTGGGAACAGTTTAATCAATCGATCAAGCCAAGGTCACACAGCTGGTAAACGGTGGAGGTGGAGTTCACACTCCTGATGCAGCCGCCCGGGGGGACCTTTCTTTCATAAGCACTTACTTGGGGGGATCAGTGGTCTCCTTCTCTGATGTCCTCCAAAGCCCACCCGCACCGTAACAGCAAGGGGGCTGAGCCTTCTCAGGTTGAGATCCCAAGTGGCCCCTTATTGGAGGCAGGAAATCGCTGGGATGGAGACCAAAGGACTCTTGCTCTGCTGGGAGGCTCTGTGAGCCCTGCCTGGAAGCCTCCAAGTGGCCAAAGCCCAGGGGTTGTGGGTGCTCCAGGACCTCTTCAGGATGGAGGGCTCCGGTACCAGTGGTTTCTGAACTGAAATACTGGGGTGGGAGCTCCTCCTCCTCCCCCTCCTCCTCTCCCCCTTCCTCCTCTTCTTCCTCTTCTTCCTCTTCCTCCTCCTCCTCTCGCTGCAGCTTCTGCTGCTCCTGGGCTGCTCGGAAGAGCCTGTACTTCTCCCAGTTGGGAGGAGGCGGGCGAGGAGGAGGAAAGGCCTTCTTCCGGGCTCCCAGAGGATCCGGCTGGGTCTCATCAGCTTTGGTAAAGGGCTCCCTCCTATGCTGCCCGCAGGCCCGGGAGCTCTGCAGCTCCAAGCTGATGTGGCTCTCTGAGAAGGCACGGCTACGCAGCGGGCGGGGCATGGAGGCCACGGAGCTCCCCTCCTCACAGGCAGAAGTTTCCTCTGTTGTTTTTGAAGAGTGCTTGAAGTCTCCGAGAAGGTCAAGGGAAGAGATGGCTCGGTAGCTTGACAAGTCCAGTGCCGGGTTCTCAAGGCAAGGATGGGACGGGGTTGCCCACGGAAAGCTAGCCTTGGAATGAGCCATTTCCCTGCAGAACAGCAAGACGGGGATTGTGTAAACCGAGCACGTTGCAGATGGCCCCATGTTTCGGATAACATCATTTCTGTAAACTTTAAGACGGCCATAAAACAACGCAAGCATACGTAGTAAATGCAATCATAAGAATAGTAATACTAACATCTAATACTGATAGCTAACACTTATTAAGTAGGTACTAAATGCCAGGCACTGGTTTAAGTGCTTTCCACGTCTTAACTTAATACTCACAATGACCCCAGGATGTAGCTCTTATTATCGTCCCAATTTTATAGCCATGCAAACTGAGGTGTGGGCAGGTTAAGTAACTTGCTCTGGGTCATAAAGCTGGTAAGTGGTAGTGCTAGGATTTGAACCTGGACAGTCTAGCTCCAAAGACTGGATACACACACTACCTCACTCTGTAGCACGCAGATTGAATGTGCTGTGTACTGGGGCTTACAAGTCTGATTATCCTGTTACATTGTTTTTGTTTGCTTTGTTTTCAATCACGAAAAATTTTAAATATTTAGAGACATACAGAGATTGCTATAATAAATATCCATGCTCCCACCGACTGCCCAGGATTAGCACATTTTAATACTCTGCCATCTATACTTGATGATTTTTTTTAAAAAGAGATACATAATACCCTTTGTTTCGCTCCCCACTTCTATTCCCCTGCTGCCTCTCCAGATGCAAGCTGTATCGTGAATTTGACATGCTTTCTGTCTGTGTTTTTATACTTGTACCAAAAGATAGCAAGCAGGCAATTCACAAATATCTACAATTTGGGGTTTAAAACAGCTCCTTCTAATGCAGTTCTAGTCAGAATTCTCAACAGGAATTTTTAACTATAGCATTTTTTATTAATTTGCAACATGAAGTAAGATACAATATATTTTTTAAAGATTTTATTTATTTGAGAGAGAGAAAGAGAGAGAGAGAGAGAGAGCATGAGAGGGTCCGAGGGAGAAGCAGACTCCCTGCTGAGCAGGGAGCCCGATGTGGGACTCGATCCTGGGACTCCCACCCGGATCATGACCTGAGCTGAAGGCAGTCGCTTAACCAACTGAGCCACCCAGGCGCCCGTGAGATACAATATTAAAAAGTATTTTGCTACAGAAGAAATGGGGGTGAGGGATTAGGCATATTATAAAGCAATTATAATGAAAACAGTGTGTTACTGATTAGTAGAACAGAATGAAAACTCCAGAAACACATTGAACTATCCATAAAAACATCGTATATAATTCACCTTCCATAACAAGGAGATAAAGAATGATTTTTAAAAAATTTTTTTTGAGATAACTGCAGAACAGTGATATTTGGAGCTGCACCCTCTATTATGTACCAAAATAAATTCCAGATTCAAGAGTTAAGGGTATGTGTGTGTGTGTATTTTAATGTGTGTTATGTGTGTATACAGGTATATATATTCTATGTTTAAAAGAAAAAACTATCAGAAGATTAAAAAGACTGTCACTTGTGAGGCAAAATGAGAGTCTCATCTTATAAGCAATAGAAAAAATATCCAAAGAAAGAAGTCCAGGCTGATTTAAATATGTATAAAAATATGCATAAAAAGTCAAACTTCTGTATAATAGTGACCAGAGTCAAAGGACGGCTCTTTAGTCTCAGAGTATAAAGAGTTAAACCCTCTAAACCAGAAGACCTGGTTTCCTGCTGTAGCCTGTGAGCAATCAGCATCATGCTAAGTATTGCCTAGTGACAGGAAATTCCAGCAGTTCAATTAAATCATCAGACAGAATACCCATTCAATAGTCATACTGAAGACTGAGAATATTTCTTTAAAAAATAATCATACACATAATGGTAGCCAAGCTCAGATAGAATGAAGAACCAAATCTCCTTCAGTCAGCTCATCTCCAGTCCCCGTCGTGGCTAGCTCATCACTCGCATGGATCAGAAATTCACCTCCACACGTCCACACTCCCTTCTCATTTGGGCCTTTGCCCACCTATAGTTCCTTAAGATTCTAAGTTCCTCCTTGTGTGCAAAGTGTTTCACCTGGCATTTCCTCCAGCAGGAAACAAACAAGGTGGTGAGTGGAGAGTAAAAGGTTGACAAATGCTATCAGGCAGAGGATTTTCCTGACCACCTTATCTCAAATAGAGATGACTTATCCTTCACTATCCTCTTTCCATCTTGTTCTTTCTCAGAACACACATCTCCACTTAGTATTATATCACATATCTACTTTCACTTGTTTAATTTATGCTCCACTCTCTAACTAAAATGTAGGCTTCTTGAGGGCAGGGATCTTATGTGTCTCGTTTATCTAGTACCTAGAGCCTGGCACACAGTAGGCATTTAATAAATTTTGTTTAATAAATGGATTAATGAATAGAAATATCATATGATCCAGTAATTCCACTGGGTATTTACCCAAAGAAAATGAAGACACTAATTTGAAAAGATATATGCACCCCTATGTTCACTGCATTATTTACAATAGCCAAGATATGGAAGCAACCCCAGTGTCATCAACAGATGAATGGATAAAGAAGATGAATGGATAAAAGATGGTACACACACACACAGAGGAATATTACTCAGACATAAAAAAGGATGAGATCTTGCCATTTGCAACAATACGGATGGACCTAGAGGGTATAATGCTAAGTGAAATAAGTCAGATAGCTAGAAAAAGACAAATACCATATGATCTCATTCATATGTGGAATCTAAAAAACAAAATGAACAAATAAACAAAAAGCAGAAACAGACCCATAAATACAGAAAACAATCTGATGGTAGCCAGAAGGGTACGGGTGGGGGCAGAGGGGATGGGCAAAATGGGTGAAGAGGAGTGGGAGATACAGGCCTCCGGTTACATTTGTGAGCACAGCATAATGTATAGACTTCTCAAATCACTATGTTGTATACCTGAAGCAAATGTAACTTTGTGTATCAAGTATACTGCGATAAAATTATAAAATAAATGATTCATGCCAAAAATGAAAAAAAAAAAAAACAACAGTCATGATATTTGTATCGTAACAAAGTAGAATTAAAGGCAAAAATTAACAAACAAGGCAAAGAAGGGCACTATAAATTCGTGGTTAGAACACATGATTAAGATCTAACTACCCTAAATCTTTACGTGTCAAATAACATAGCATCAAAATTCATAAAGCAAAAGACACAGGAAATGCAAAGGTAGAAAAAGGGAGCAATGAAATATGAGGCTGTTTCAGCTGATGACAGATGTGACAGTCAAAACTAAGATAATGGGAATATTTAAATTCTATTTTCAAGGGTCCATTGAACCTTTTTTAAATTGACTCTATATTAAGTCAAAAAATGAAAGAAGTACAGACTATGGTACCTAATCACAACATAAAAACACTAGAAATTAGTAACAAAAATGAAAGACAAAAACTTCTAGTACATAGAAAATAAAAGGGAAAAAAGTATTCCCCACTCTAGTCAAAGAAACCTGATCTGAAATTGTAGAATACCTAGAAAATAACAACAATGAAATATCAGAAGCTAGAGAATTTGACTGACTAAAGCAGTGGTCAAAGGAAAAACCGAAGCCTTCAATGCTTACATTAATACGTAAGAACAAATTAAAATCAATGAATTAAACACTGAACAAAAAAGTCCAGAAAAGAGCCACAAAAATAGAGCTAAGCAAAGCAGAAAGAAAACTAATGGCAGAAATTAATACATTGGAAAACAAATGGTAGAATTAATAATTAAAGCCAAAAGCTACTTCTTCAAAAGGAAATATAAAACAATAAAAAAGATAAACCACTTGCTAATCTAATTAAAAACCCCAAATGCACAAAATAAGAAATAGAGAAATAACCACAGTTGCAGAGTAAATGAAAAGAGTAAGAGAATACTTTGCTCTACTCTATGAAAACAAATTAGAAAGCTTAGGATGGTTTTCTAGGAAAACAAAAATTACCAAAACTGCAGAAGAATGGAAATATCTAAGCACACCTGTTACCATAGGAAACAATGTTGATAAATTTGACAAAAAAATATAGCACACTCACGCAGTCTTGTGTTAATTCTACCAGCCGTAAAGGAACAGACAACCTCAATACTATTTACACTTCCTAAACTCTGGAATCTATTGAGGGAGAAGAAAAGAGTCCTGCATGATGTCAATACGAAAACCCAACAACTAGAACATACATAAAGGCAAACTAGAAACCAGGCTCATCTAAGAATACTAATGCAAAAGTCTCACCATTTTTTGCATTTAAAAACGTAAACATTAGGACATTAGTACATATAAGGAATTTATTAATAAATTACCAACATATATTGAAAGTGCATGTGCGAAAAATTCTTTCTGAAGAGGGTGCATGATCCAAAAGAGTTGGAAGACACTGGTCTGGGATGATTGTTCCTAATCAAAGTGTCTCCTGAGCGAAATGACCCGGAGCGGTTGTTGAAAATGCACATTGGTGAGCCCTACCCCCCAGAAATTGGGATTTAGTACCTCTGTGGTGACGCCAGGGAATCCGCATTTTTAACAACTGCCCCCCACCCCGCACAAGAGATTTTAATACAAGTGGTTCCGGGACCATACTATGAAACAGGGGTCCAGGGTGAAAATGATGGGAGGGCTGCAGTTTGGGGTGGAGTTTGGGGGCCAGGGTTCTTTGTTCCAGTTAGGTTGGTTTCCCATCTATACAGCCTGTCTTCCAACCCGCACCACACACCTTCCCACCTTCTTTCCCTGCCTCTCTCCCCCTCCTCCACCTCATCTCCAATCTCGCTCTTAGGAAATGCAGGTGGTGGCAGCAAGGTCTCCAAAGGCCCCAGCTGGGCCGATGTCCCGCAGCTGGGGGACAAGAGTCCTGCCGCATGAGAGTACTCAAATTTACCACTCTTTCCTCTTCCCTCCCCAGAGCACAGGAAAGGCAAGGCAAGAGAGTAGAGTGGAAAGAACACAGTGTCATGAAGACTTGGGTCTGCATTCCAGTAAAAATGTAAAATCGGGCTCCATAACTCAAAAGCTGCATGACCTTACACACAGTATTTAATTTATCTCAGTTTCAGTAAAATATTTATCTTACAATGCTGCTGTGAGGATTAACTATATAAAAAGGACCTAGCAACGATGCTGGGTATGCGGAGAGGTGATTAATAATGATAGAACCATGTTTATTGTTAGAACGGAGTGAAGGTTGTGCACTGCATATAGGGACTCCTTTTCACACTGCTCTTAAAAAAGTGCACAACCTTCACTGCTGTATGCTTCGGCCTTGTTCCTTGTTCTCACCAAAGGAGTTGGACTGCACTGTCGCCTGGTTAATATTCAGCTCTGCTCAAGAGCCACGAAACCAGGAGATCTCGGGTCTCAGCTCAGCCACATGTCTGCCTAGCTAGGAGGCCCAAGCTAACCAAGGATTTTAACTTTGGGCTCATTTACTCACTCTTCTCATCTACTAAAAAGGGACAAATAATAAGAGGCAAGTTTAGGTTTAAGAGCAGTGTGAAAATCAAAAGGATTCGATATTCTAAGTTGTCTTGTTCCGGTACTAATCACTTATGTCAGCCTTACAGAATTTACCTCTAGGTAGCCAACTCTAGAATCAGTTGGAAGAAACAAACATGCCCTTCTAGACATTTGGTGTCCTAATTCATGGCACTGTGACCTTAACCTGGGGGCACTGGGCTCTGAAAAGGCAACCTGGAAAATTGCTATTCTCTGCATCAATCTTAATTTTATTTTTTTATTATTTTTAAAGAAACAGTCTCTTTTTTAAAGATTTTATTTATTTATTTGACAGAGAAAGAGCACAAGCAGGGGGACCGGCAGGCAGAGGGAGAGAGAGAAGCAGGCTCCCTGCTGAGCAAGGAGCCCAATGTGGGACTCGATCCCAGGACCCTGGGATCATGACCTGAGCCGAAGGCAGATGCTTAACGACTGAGCCACCCAGCGCCCCGCATGTTGCATTTTTACTCTGACATAGCCCCTTCCTTCCGGGCACTACAGCTGAAACAAACTGGGGAATGGAAGGCTTCCATTGAAGTGTGTCAGGCTCAAACGAAGGTTACTGGCCTCTCTAGCGGTCCTATCTTCCAAGGGCTCAAGCCGTCTATATGCACAGAAATCTACAACTCCGCTTTGGGACCAAGTGGAGTGGAGTGAAGGATAACGAGTTTCATTAAGGGAAACGAGCTATGGTTTCTTACTTCCTAGTGTGTGTTAGGCACTGCTTTTTGCACTTTCGTGTATGTGTTTCTATTAATCTTCACACCAACCCATCATTGTCAGTTGGCAGCTAAGAATCCCGAGGCTTAAAAAGGGTAATTCAGGGGCGCCTGGGTGGCTCAGTCGGTGAAGTGTCTGCCTTTGGCTCAGGTCATGATTCTGGAGTCCCGGGAATCGAGCCCCAAGTTGGGCTCCGTGCTCTGTGGGAAGCCTGCTCTCTCTCCCTCTGCCCCTTCCCACCACTCGTACTCTCTCTCTCTCTCGAGTAAATAAATAACATCTTTTAAAAAGGGGTGTGTGTGGTAAATCATTTTCCCAGCTTGTAAGAAGCATTCGTGTCCATACTGGAACTTGCCTTATCTGACTCCAAGGGCCAGGCATCCCACTAGAGCAAGGTCTCCTAGGTTGAGGCAAAAGGTACTCGCACTGCAGTTGTCCCCAGGTGTCCAGGCAGATATTAGCTCTTTGCATGGAAGCACGAAAGCTAGTGTAAGAAAAGGCTTTGTTGACACCAGCAAGGAGACTACATCTCAAAAACAAAAGCAAATTGCCTGCCAAGTGCTGGGCTGTTCTTCTCTTTTCCTTTTGGCACAGGTTACCTTTTCTTCTGATGAACAGATTTTCCTCTTTTGTTAAAATCTTTTTTTTTTTTTTGGACTAATAGTGATTGAAAATGAAAACGAATATTTGCAGAGACTGAAAAAAAATCTCCTCCTGCCTCTTCCTCCGCACTTCTGAAGTTTTCTTATTTGGAAATTTTACTTTTAAACTCACCACAATAGCTTGGTATTCCAGGATCTCAGCAGTAAGGGTGCACAGGTCCAGCCCTTGTCCCCTTGCCCTTTCCGGCAGCCAAAAGATAAGACTGCTCCAAGAAAAGAGCCTCTCCCAGGTTAATGCTGAAGGAAATACTTGCAAGATCCAGGAAGTGAGACACAAGGAGGCTTACGCTGGGAGGGGAGAAGGGCCCAGAGGGATTGTTGTTGCCACCCTTTTCTGCCTCTGGGTCCACAGAACTTCAAGTAAGGAACAATTAGTCTGGCAATGACAAATGCAAGTGGCAAGACTCACCCTGAACCTTCCACATCCCCTGGGAGGCTGGTGCCAAGTGTCCTTTGAAGAGATCAGAGAAGTCCTTGCTTTATTGGGTCTGTCCCGGGTAAAGCCTAGCTCCTCCTCTCCAATGGTCCCAACTTGGAATTTCCAAGAAGGTCTTCCCATAACGCCTCTGGATTTTACATAGTGTCATGGACATGGCGGTAAGGGATGATAATGATCGGTCTTAGGTTTACTGAGAGTCTGTCATGCGTCAGGCACAGGGCTGGACAGTTGACAGACCTGCTTTCATTTAACTCTTGAGACAATCTTCTGGCGTGGGTATTCTCTTGGCCATGTTAGAAATGAGGCTCTGGGCGGTTAAACAACTGGGTGAACACAAAGGGAATAGTGGCCGGAAGTTCCAGCTAAGGTCCATCTGACTCCAACGCCCACACTTTTGCCCATGCAACATGCTGCCTCTTCAGCGTTCAGATAACCTTCTTGAGAGATTTAATAGAAGACATTTTAGGAGTAAAAAACACATTGTCGGGGGACCTGGAGGGTCTGACACAAGAATAATTCAGCTGAGGATTGGGCTGGCCAAGGTTATTAAGGATCTATTCGCTGCTATCCAGAGATAATGAAACCCGGGCATGCATCAGAACCACCTGGAGGGCTTATTAAACCACAGGTTGCTAGGTCCTATCCCCAGGATTTCTGATTTAGTAGGTCTGGGGCAGGGTGGAGAATTTTTATTTCTAACAATTTCCCGGATGATGATGGTACTGCTGGTCTGGGGTCACACTTTGGGATCTACTGTTCTAATCGGTCATTACCTACCAGGTTCTCAACTCATCGGGATATCTTAAGAGGTATAAAGCCATTAAAAAAAAAAAAAAAAACTTCTCAAAACAAAATTCATTTAATTAACTATATACATACCATCCATGTGACAACTGGGATGAAGATTTACAAAATAAAATAATGGGAATACTGGAAGTCCAAAAAGTTCTGGGAGTCCTGATGTTATTCAAGGAAATTTTGTGCCCCAGCATGGTTAAACCAGGGACGGGTCAGGACTCTTGAGTCCTCACGTATACCAGATCTTAATGTACTGACTTTTAAAGACCTAGAATACAGTGGGAAAGACTTAATACCAGTTATAAAGAACATGATTCAGTCTTAGATGGTTTAAAAGGCATTCTTGTTGCTCAATTATTAATGAGAACAATTACTGTAGAGTAGTACTCTGGGCCGCATGTATTTAACGTTTAAGATTTTAACCCTTTGAGAGTTAACCCTAAAGATCCACGAAATGTAGTAACTGGTCATTTTGCAAAGGGTATGAATTTGACTTCCAAGGCATCACAATACCGGGTGAGAGGACAAGGCGCGCAGCAAAAGAGAGAGCCTCGTCAACATGGCTTGATGGGTCTCTATTTGCTGACAAGGTACACAGATGCAGTCACCATGGCAGAGAGAAAATGTGCTTCTTTATGAATAATGGCATCGAAGCGCAAACTATTGGCAAGCTAGTGCTGGTGACTGAAGTGATAGAACCATCTTAAGAAAGTGAGGCTTCTGAGCTAGAAAATACAGTGTTTATTGGTGGGGGTGGGGAGGTGCTATGTTGCAGTGTCAGATTTGGAAATTTGCAGAGGTCTGGTGACGTACACCCTCAGGAATGTCAAAGTTCTCACAGACTTAAATATGCAGATGTGCTGGTTGATTGAGAATTCTAGCAAACAAATTCTAGTTAATAGTGAGGTCAAGCATGTCCCATAAGTAACACTGTCTGTCATTAGTATGTGGATTTTTCCAAAGCCCTCGATCTTTAACTTCCTGGGCCCAAATCAAACCAATCAATCCTCTTCTTTAGATTTTCTTTTTTTATTATACATTCCAGCAACTTGACACGTACCCCCCAAACACCGTGTGTATTCAACTCCAACTATTTACAGCTTACTAGCAGCCTTTCTGAATTTTCTTTGTGTATGGCTACCATCAGATTCAACATGTGATTTAGGATTTAGCCTTTTTGGGGTTAATATTATTACAAATACTCATTTCTGTGCAAGATCCAGTATTTGTATACCTGTCATTGTTAATAGCTATGTTCTGTTTCCATCATAATGATCTATCTATTCAATCGGTAAATCTTTTCCATGATTATAAATAGCACTACTACAAACATCTTTAAACAAATCATTTTTTTTCCTTTTTAGGTTATTTCCTTGGGGGTCTGCTGGGTCAAAGGGCATGAACAAACACTTTTATAACTCTTGTCGCATATTTCTAGATTTTCCTCTAGGAAAACGGAACCAATTTTATATTGCTCCCAGAAATGGTTTCCTCACAGCCCTGTCAAGACAGGGTTTTATAATTTCTGTTGATCATTTCCATTAATTGTTGATAGTTTAATAAGCAGGTCCTGATACGTGGGAGTTGTTTTTGTTTGCATTTCTTAAATTGCTAGTGAGCCCGTACTTTTCCATGCAGTGATTTTACCGCCTTCAGTTTCTCACGTGTAAATTGCCTGCTTAGTTTCCTTGCCCTTTTATGAAGCCGAATCTGAAAGCCGACCTTCTAAATCTATATCCATTCCTTATATTTTTTGGACAGTCAACTGTTATCAGTGGTGCTGACCCCAGACATTTGCCTCATTCTGTTGTTTAGCTTTTTATTATATTTTGTTGTACAAAGGTTTTTCCCCCAACTTTTATATATTTAAAACCATCCATCTTGTCTCTGATGATACCCTCCATTTAACAGACACAAATTTATCTTCTATCCATAGTTGAAAAAAATATGCTATTCCACTGTCTGCTTTCTGGAATTTGCTATGGAGTATTCTAGGTGCTATGGATCTAAGTTAATTATTCTCTGCATTGATACCTAAAATTCTAACATTTATTAAAAAAAGAGTGATTTCTTTCCCCAGCTCAGGGGTGCTTCCCGTGTGCTCTATATTCTTAGAATAGCTCGTATCTGTTCCTAGAATCTCTCTCTTTTTTTTTTTAAATTCGCTGTTTGCCCTTTTTTTTTTTTTTTTAAAGATTTTATTTATTTATTTGACAGAGAGAGACACAGCGAGAGAGGGAACACAAGCAGGGGGAGTGGGAGAGGGAGAAGCAGGCTCCCCGCAGAGCAGGGAGCCCGATGAGGGACTCGATCCCAGGACCCTGGGATCATGACCTGAGCTGAAGGCAGTCGCTTAACCAACTGAGCCACCCAGGCGCCCGCTGTTTGCCCTTTTTTGACCCCCTATCATATGGTTTTGATAGTCATCTTATGACAGGCTTTAAAATGTGATAGGGTAAGTCTATCATCATTGCCTTTTTGTTTTATTTATTTTATTTTTTATTTATTTTTTTGTAGTTTTAAATTTTATTATGTTATGTTAGTCACCATACAATACATCATTAGTTTTTGATGTAGTGACCCACGATCCATTGTTTTTGTATAACACCCAGTGCTCCATGTAGTACGTGCCCTCCTTAATACCCATCACTGGGCTAACCAATCCCCCCTACCCCCTCCCCTCTAAAACCCTGTTTGTTTCTCAGGGTCCATAGTCTCTCATGGTTCATCTCTCCCTCGAATTCCCCCCGCCCATTTTTCCCTTCCTTCTCCTAATGTCCTCCATGCTATTCCCTATGTTCCACAAATAAGTGAAACCATATGATAATTGACTTTCTCTGCTTGACTTCCTTCACTTAGCATAATCTCCTCCAGTCCCATCCATGTTGATCTAAAAGTTGGGTATTCATCTTTTCTGATGGCTGAGTAATATTCCATTGTATATATGGACCACATCTTCTTTCTCCATTCATCTGTTGAAGGGCATCTCGGCTCTTTCCACAGTTTCCCTATTGCGGACATTGCTGCTATGAACATTGGGGTGCAAATGGCCCTTCTTTTCACTACATCTGTGTCTTTGGGGTCAATACCCAGGAGTGCAATTGCGGGGTCATAGGGTAGCTCTATTTTTAAATTTTTGAGGCACCTCCACACTGTTTTCCAAAGTGGCTGTACCAACTTGCATTCCCACCAACAGTGTAAGAGGGTTCCCCTTTCTCCACAACCTCTCCAACATTTGTTGTTTCTTTCCCTGTCCATTTTGGCCATTCTAACTGGTGTAAGATGGTATCTCAGTGTGGTTTTGATTTGGATTTCCCTGATGGCTAATGATGATGAACATTTTTTCATGTGTCTGTTAGCCATTTGTATGTCTTCTTCAGAGAAGTGTCTGTTCATCTCTTCTGCCCACTTTTTGACTTGATTATTTGTTTTTTGGGTGTTGAGTTTGAGAAGTTCTTTATAGATTTTGGATACCAGACCTTTATCTGTAGTGTCATTTGCAAATATCTTCTCCCATTCTGTGGGTTGCCTCTTGTTTTGTTGACTATTTCCTTTGCTGTGCAGAAGCTTTTTATCTTGATGAAGTCCCAAAAGTTCATTTTTGCTTTTGTTTCACTAGCTTTTGGTCATGTATCTTGAAAGAAGTTGCTGTGGTCAATGTCAAAGAGGTTACTGCCTATGTTCTCCTCTAGGATTTGGATGGATTCCTGTCTCACATTGAGGTCTTTCATCCATTTTGAGTTTATCTTTGTGTATGGTGTTAGAGAATGGTTGACTTTCATTCTCCTGCATGTGGCTGTCCAATTTTCCCAGCACCATTTATTGAAGAGACTGTCTTTTTTCCATTGCATGTTTTTTCCTGCTTTGTCAAAGATTATTTGACCATAGAGTTGAGGGTCCATATCTGGGTTCTCTATTCTGTTCCATTGGTCTGTATGACTGTTTTTGTGCCAGTACCATGCTGTCTTGGTGATCACTGATTTGTAATATAGCTTGAAATCGGGCAACGTGATGCCCCCAGCTTTGTCTTACTTTTTCAACATCTCCTTGGCGATTCGGGGTCTTTTCTGATTCCATACAAATGTTAGGATTGCTTGTTCCAGCACTTTGAAAAATGTCATTGGAATTTTGATCAGGATGGCATTGAAAGTATAGATTGCTCTGGGTAGCATAGACATTTTAACAATGTTTATTCTTCCGATCCATGAGCATGGAATATTTTTCCATCTTTTTGTGTCTTCTTCAATTTCTTTCATCAGTGTTCTGTAGTTCCTAGAGTATAGATCCTTTACCTCTTTGGTTAGGTTTGCTATTGTAAATGGAATCGTTTCTTTAATTTCTCTTTCTACAGTTGTGTTGTTAGTGTATATGAAAGCAACTGATTTCTGTGCATTGATTTTGTATCCTGCCACAATACTGAATTGCTGGATGAGTTCTCGTAATTTGGGGGTGGAGTCTTTTGGGTTTTCCACATGAAGTATCATGTCGTCTGTGAAAAGAGAGAGCTTGACTTCTTCTTTGCCAATTTGAATACCTTTTATTTCTTTTCGTTGTCTCATTGCTGTTGCTAGGACTTCTAGTACTATGTTGAACAACAGTGGTGAGAGTGGGCACCCTTGATGTGTTCCTGATCTTAAGGGAAAGGCTCTCAGCTTTTCCCCATTGAGGATGATATTCGCTGTGGGTTTTTCATAGATGGATTTTAGGAGCTTGAGGAATGTTCCCTCTATCCCTGTACTCTGGAGAGTTTTAATCAGGAAAGGATGTTGTATTTTGTCAAATGCTTTTTCTGCATCAATTGAGAGGACCATATGGTTCTTCTCCCTCCTGTTATTAATGTGTTCTATCACATTGATTGATTTGGAATGTTGAACCACCCTTGCATCCCGGGGATAAATCCCACTTGGTCGTGGTGGATGATCCTTTGAATGTATTGTTGGATCCTATTAGCTAGGATTTTGTTGAGGATTTTGGAATCCATATTCATCAGGGATATCAGTCTGAAATTCTCCTTTTTGATGGGGTCTTTGCCTGGTTTGGGGATTAAGTTAATGCTGGTCTCAGAGAATGAGTCTGGAAGTTTTCCTTCTGTTTCTAGTTCTTGAAACAGCTTCAGTAGAATAGGTATTATTTCTTCTTTGAATGTTTGGTAGAATTCCCCAGGGAATCCATCAGGCCCTGGACTCTTGTTTTTTGGGAGGTTTTTGATCACTGCTTCAATCTCGTTACTGGTTATTGGCCTATTCAGGTTGTCAATTTCTTCCTGTTTCAGTCTTGGCAGCTTATAGGTTTCCAGGAAGGCCTCCATTTCATCCAGATTGCTCAGTTTATTGGCATATAGTTGTTGATAATAATTTCTAATAATTGTTTCTATTTCCTTGGTGTTAGTCGTGATCTCTCCCCTTTCATTCATAATTTTATTAATTTGGGTCCTTTCTCTCTTCTTTTGGATAAGTCTGGCCAGTGGTTTATCAATCTTATTCTTTCTTTTTTTTAAAAAAAGATTTTATTTATTTATTTGAGAGAGAGAATGAGAGAGAGAGAGCACATGAGAGGGGGGAGGGTCAGAGGGAGAAGCAGACTCCCTGCTGAGCAGGGAGCCCGATGCGGGACTCGATCCCGGGACTCCAGGATCATGACCCGAGCCAAAGGCAGTCGCTCAACCAACTGAGCCAGCCAGGCGCCCTTATTAATTCTTTCAAAGAACCAACTTCTAGTTTTGTTGATCTCATCTACTGTGTTTCTGGTTTCTAATTCATTGGTTTCTGCTCTAATTTTAATTATTTCTCTTCTAATGCATGGCTTAGGCGTCGTTTGTTGCTTTTTCTCTAGTTCTTTAAGGTGTAGAGTTAGTTGGTGAATTCGGAATTTTTCTATTTTTTTGGGTGAGGCTTGGATAGCTATGTATTTCCCCCTTAGGACCGCCTTTGCAGTATCCCATAGGTTTTGGACCGATGTGTTTTCGTTCTCATTGATTTCCATGAATTGTTTAAGTTCTTCTTTGATTTCTTGGTTGACCCAAACATTCTTGAGCAGAGTGGTCTTTAGCTTCCAAGTGTTTGAATTTCTGCCAAATTTTTTCTTGTGATTGAGTTTCAGTTTTAGAGCATTGTGGTCTGAGAATATGCAGGGAATAATCTCAATCTTTTGGTATCGGTTGAGACCTGATTTGTGACCCAGTATGTGGTCTATTCTGGAGAAAGTTCCATGTGCGCTCGAGAAGAATGAGTATTCTGTTGTTTTAGGGTGGAATGTTCTGTAAATATCTATGAGGTCCATCTGGTCCAATGTATCATTCAAAGCTCTTGTTTCCTTGTTGATTTTCTGCTTAGATGATCTGTCCATTGTTGAGATGGAGTATTGAGGTCTCCTACAATTAATGTATTGTTATCAATATGACTCTTTCTTTTGGTTAACAGTTGGCTTATGTAGATGGCTGCTCCCATGTTGGGGGCATAGATATTTACAATTGTTAGATCATCTTGTTGGATAGACCCTTTAAGAATGATATAGTTTCCTTCTGAGTCCCTAACTACAGACTTTAGTTTAAAATCGAATTTGTCTGATATAAGAATTGCTACCCCAGCTTTCTTTTGAGGTCCGCTGGCATGGAAGATGGATCTCCATCCCTTCACTTTCCTTCTGGATGTATCTTTAGGTTCAAAATGAGTCTCTTGTAGGCAGCATATGGATGGGTCCGGTCTTTTTATCCCATCTGCAACCCTGTGCTATTTTATGGGAGCATTTAGGCCATTCACGTTGAGTGATTATTGAAAGATATGAATTAATTGTCATCATGTTGCCTGTGAAGACGTTGTTTTTATAGATTGTCCCTGTAAATTTCTGTTGTAGATCACTCTTGGGGTCTTTCTCCTTTTATAGAACCCCCCTTAATATTTCTTGCAGGGCCAGCTTAGTGGTCCCATATTCTTTCAACTTCTGCCGGTCGTGGAAGCTCTGCGTCTCTCCATCCATTCTAAATGAAAGCCTTGCCAGATAAAGTATTCTTGGCTGCATGTTCTTCTCATTTAGTACCCTGAATATGTCTTGCCAGGCCTTTCTGGCTTGCCAGGTCTCTGTGGATAGGTCTGACGTTATTCTGATGTTCCTCCCTCTGTATGTAAGGATTCTCTTCCCCCTAACTGCCCTTAAGATGGTTTCCTTGGTTCTAAGATTTGCAAGTTTTACTATGACATGCCGGGGTGTTGGCCTGTGTTCCTTGATCTTAGGAGGGGTCCTCTCTGCCTCTAGGACTCGAATGTTTGTTTCATTCCCCAGATGAGGGAAGTTCTCAGCTATGATTTGCTCATATACATCTTCTAGCCCTCTCTCTCTCCACTCCCTCCGGGATTCCAATTATTCTGACTTTGGAACGCCTCATGGTGTCACTTATTTCTCTGATTCTATTTTCATGGATTCTGAGTTGTTTTTTCCTGGCTTCCTCTTTTCCCTTTTAATCTATTATACTGTCTTCCAGATCGCTTATTCTCTCTTCTGTCTCAGTTACCCTAGCTGTTAGATTATCTAGATTGGATTGGATCTCATTGATAGCATTTTTAAGTTCTGCCAATTCACCTTTCATTTCTGCCCTTAGAGACTCTATGTTGCCATTAATTGAGTTCTCCATTCTAGCCATTGTCTTCACAATTGCTAGCCTGAATTCCATCTCTGACATCTTGGTTACATCTGCATCCATTTGTAAATCTGCAGCATAAGTCATAATCTCTGAGTCTTTTCTGTTTTGGGGGCTCCTCCTCCTAGTCATTCTGTTGATGGGTGTTTGAGGGAATGTATAGAGTCCAAATTATTGCCCATGACCCAAGCAAGGTGCACCTGTTTTCTTGGGACCTTAGGGTTGCTGGCCTCTTGTTTTCCCAGCCTGTCTTCTGCGGGAGGGGCCTGCCACGCTGTTACTCAGGCAACCCTGTTTGGGCGGAGTTGCCCTGCACCCCTGTGGTGGGGGATGGGCTCAGTGGGAATCAGTCTTTGGGGCTTTTGTTCTCTGGCGCCTTTCCCTGGCGGCTTTCCATGTCTCTTCCGCGAGTCAGAGCAGAAGAGACCATTTCCAACCCTCTGCCTCAGAGCAGAGAGACCTCAGTCTGTTCTTCAGTGAGCTCCCCAGGCACACTATCTCTGTTTCTGTCTGTGCTGCTATAAACTGCAGCATCCTGGGTTGTGCGCCCCTCCGCAGCGCTCCCAGTCCTGCCTCCAGGTTGGGGCACGTCTCTGCCCTTTGTGCTTCTAAAACCACCAGCCGCTTCCAGTTCGCGCACGCGACTCTGCCGCTTGGGGTTTCCACCCTGGGGTTGCAGTTCACCGGCGCGACCCCGGTGCACCGGGTTTCCATCTCGGAGGCTGCAGTTCGCGTGCGCGCGACCGTCGCTCCAGTTTCTGTCCGGGGGGGCTGCGGTTCGTGTGCGCGCGACCCCGCCTGTCTGGTTTTCCACCCCGGGGGCTGCGCTAAAGTTCTTTCCTGACGTTACCGGTCTGCAAGTCTGTGCCCGTCCGCAGCGTGCGAGGCTGTCACTCACCGGCGGTGTAGGATCCCCACGTCCAGGTACCCTCCTCCGCCGTTTATCCTCCGATATATGCCCGCAGAATCACGGCTCCCCCCTTCGTACCTCGAAACCAGCCGCCCACGATATTCTGTTTGTAGAGATCCAGATCTTCTTACATCTCAGGCTGGTTTGGTGGGTGCTCAGAGTGGTCTGGTAGATATCCAGCTCAATTCCAGGGACCAGTTGAAATGGGGTCCCCTACTCCTCTGCCATCTTCCCCCCTCCCCCACCTCCATCATTGCCTTTTTAAATAAATGTATTCTTTGGTATTCTTGCCCACTTATTCTTCCAGATAAATTTCACTATGAATTTAACAAGTTCTATAAAGCATCCCACCATGACTCTATTCGGTAGTACATCACATGTATACATTAACTTAGGGAGTACTGTAATCATTGCTATATTTAGTCTCCCTAGATTGAAGCAGAGTATGGCTATGCATTTATTCGGGTCTTTATTTCTCCCATTAAAGTTTTATAATTTTCCTGGAATAAGTTTTGTGAGCCCAGGATTACATTAATACCCAAGTATTTAAATTCACTTTGTCACGCTTTTGACAAATCATTCCATGCCTCGGAAGACTGCATCCTTCTTAGGTGGCAAAGCCTTCCTGAAAAGTGTACTCTTCCTAATACAATGAGATTCAATTCTGAATTATCCATTTTCTTTCACTCAGTCAGCAAATAGGAAATGTGTACTGGATATTCCACACTCTGCTCATGGTGTGGTTTGATAAAAGGAAGCATGAAAGCCCGAGGCTGAGAACTGAAAAACCTGGGTCGTAGTCTAGTTTTGTCACGTACTTGCTTTATCATCCCAGAAGCAAAGGGCTCTGGAGTCCGATGCCTGTCGGACCTCAGGCAAATGACTTTCATCTATCTGTAAGGTTCCCTCATCTGTAAAATTGGGTCAATAAATGGTAACTATCTCATGGGGTCATGATAAATCATAAATGATTCATGTGAAATGCTTACAGCAGTGCCTGATGCATAATAAACACTTCATAAATGTTAGCTATTCTACCTTCTGTTGTTGTTGTTGTTGTTGTTAATAACAGTATAGTACTGCCTCTCCTGAGTCTCGGCTTCCTTATCAGTGAAATGGGAAAAATAAGGCTCAACTGCATAGGGTTGTTGTGAGGATTAACTGTAGCCATGTATATAAAAGCGCTCTACACATTCTAAAGCTCTGTGCCAAGTGGAGAAATGGAAAGGATCACAGGAAGCAATCACAGGTACAGAAAACCAAAAGAGATAATCTAGAAAATACTTTCTTTTGGCTTTTAAATACATCACTTATGTATATAGCTTTTTCTCCCAGCAGATCTACTCACCGCCGTTTTTCCCTCCTGCTAATATTATAATGCATTTGCATTCTCTGCACACAAACCAAATAACAGTGGAGGGAGACAACCAAGAGTGTAACTACCTGGAATTAAAATTCATTGCAGGCTCCCAGGCAAAGAGAGTGGCTCAAGAATATACATTTGATTCTCCCACCTACACCCATCATTCCAGTTGTGACAGAAACGACATAAGAAATGTTAAAAATGTGTGTGGGGGTTGGAGGGGAAGGTGAGCGGAAACTCCGTCAAGATTTCTCCTCTTAAATATCATCTCGGGGCGCCTGGGTGGCTCAGTCGTCAAGCGTCTGCCTTCGGCTCAGGTCATGATCCCAGGGTCCTGGGATCAAGCCCCACATCAGGCTCCCTGCTCCGCGGGAGGCCTGCTTCTCCCTCTCCCACTCCCCCTGCTTGTGTTCCCTCTCTCGCTGTGTCTCTCTCTGTCAAATAAATAAATAAAATCTTTAAAAATAAATTAATAAAAAATATCAACTCTGCCCTTGACCTTTTCATCTTCCCTGAGGTCATAAACTGTCATCCATCTTAAGCACCAATACTCTTTTTCTTTCCATTGACCTCTCTTCTGTTTTTAAATTTAAACCGGTTTCCCAGATCCTGACCAAACCTGCACTTAAACCAGTGGTTCTCATAATTAGCTTGCATCAGAATGGCTTGGAGGGCTTGTTAAAAACACAGACTGCGAGCCCCATTCCAGGTTTCCAATTCAGTAGGTCTGAGTGGGGCTTGAGGATTTGCATCCTTAACAAGTTCAGAGGTGATACCGAGGTTGCCGGTCCTGGGACCACATCTGGAGAACCATCAACTTAAATTAAATATTACTGCTCCCTCTAATTACCATGCCACTTCTCCTTCCTTTTGCCAGCCAATTTCTTCTTTTAAGACATTTTTAAATGTTCAACTATGTTTTTAAAGTTCTTCTTTTAAAATATTTTTCTATGACACGGTGGCACTAACACATAATCATTGCATTAAAATTAATGAAATGAGGGACGCCTGGGTGGCTCAGTTGGTTAAGCATCTGCTTTCAGCTCAGGTCATGAGCCCAGGGTCCTGGGATCGAGTCCCACATCGAGCTCCTTGCTCAGCGGAGAGTCTGCTTCTCCCTCTCCCTCTGCTGCTCCCGCTGTTTGTGCTCTCTACCTCTCTCTCTCTCTGACAAATGAATAAGCAAATCTTAAAAAAATAAAATTAAATTAATGAAAGGAAACTGAAACCTTCCTATACTGCTTGTGGGAATGTGAAATGGTACAGCCACTTTGAAAAACAGGCTGTTCCTCAGAAAGTTAATAGAATTACCATATGGCCCCCAAATTCCACCCCTTAAGTATATACCCAAGAGAACTGAAAACATGTCCACGCAGAAACTTGTACACGAATGGTCATAACAGCATTATTCACAATAGTTAAAAAGCGAAAACAGCCCAAAGGTCCGCCAATAGAGGAATGGATAAATAAATATGGCATATCCATACAGGGGAATATTATTTGGCAAAGAAAAGGCATGAAGTACTGATACATGCTACAGCACAATGAACCACTAAAGCACGCGAACTGAAAGAAGCCAGACACAGAAGCCCTCATATTGTCTCATTCCACTTGTAGGAAATGTACCAAATAGGCAAATCCACAGGAACTGAAAGTAGATTAGTGGTTGCTGGAGGTTGAGGGTGGGAATGGGGAGTGACTGCAGATGGGCAGAAGGGATCTTTTTAGGGAGATGGATAGGTCTTAAAATTGGATTATGGTGGTTACAATTGCACGGCATTGTAAATTTACCGAAACAGGTAAATTTATGACGTGTAAAGAGCCCTGTACATTTCTTTTCTAGGAATTCCCCTTATGGGCCATCATGCCATCTACTTTCTAGGCCCACCACTTCACTACACTTGCTTTCCTGAAGGTCACTTGTGACTCTAAATTGTCAAAGCCAGTAGCGGTCCTCTCCTTATCCTCTGCCATGGTGCATTGGCCTACCTCTTCTGTCACACCAGCTGCTTGCTCCTTCAGTTTCCTTTGCTGGTTCTTCTTCCTCATCCTACCCCCTGGCTGGCTGATTGACAAACCTCCTCCAAAGAATCCACTTATCTTCCTCACTAACCTCAAATTCAGCATGCCCCAACTCAAATTTGTCATCTGCACCAAGCTAGCTCCCCTTTCTCACCTGCCCCAGCTCTGTCAATAACTTTCTCTGGGTCACCTGGGGCTCAGAGTCACTTTTGACTTATTTCCTTTCTGTCCCAAATTCCAGTCACCAGTTCTCTCTACTTTTCCCTCAGAAGGTGTCACTTACTTGTAAGGAAATCATTTGAACAGGTGATTCACATGAGAAGTGATGCAAATATTAAATAAACACATGAAAATATTTCAAACTAGAATAATCAAAGGAAGCCAATGAAAATTATCCTAGGTGCCATTTACACCTATTGCATTAGAAACATTTTCCACAGAAGGAAAGATTTGGGGGAAACTGGTATCCTTATATATTGCTCATGGCAGTGTAAAATGCCTCCTGGGAAAACAGTTTGGTGAAATCTATCAAGAACAATAAGAATGTTCATATTGTTGCGACTAGTAATCCCAACTCTGGATAATTGTTTTTTTTTTTTTTTTTTTAAAGATTTTATTTATTTATTTGAGAGAGAGAGAATGAGAAGGAGGAAGGTCAGAGGGAGAAGCAGACTCCCTGCCGAGCAGGGAGCCCGATGTGGGACTCGATCCCGGGACTCCAGGATCACGACCTGAGCCGAAGGCAGTCGCTTACCCGACTGAGCCACCCAGGCGCCCTCTGGATAATTGTTTTTAATGAGATAATTCAAAATGAGAAAAAGGTTATAGCTACTCAAAATTTTTCTGCAGCATTACTTTATAATAGCAAGAAATTGGAAACAACCTAATTATCCAACAATTTGGGAATGATTAAGCAAATTACAGCACATTAAGCTAGTGAAATATGCAGCCATTAAAATTTATAACTATTGAGGAAGCCTGTACAGCAACATGAAAAATTGTTTACCAAGTAATGCTTAGTGGGAGAGAAAAAAAAGCAGCAGGACACACAAAATCACATCTACATAGTTATAATAACTCTGCCACAAAAATCTCTATACCTATAGATAAAACCTGGTAGGGAAATGAAAACAATCAGGGTGTTAGGGTGGTAGGGCTAAGGCTGCTTTTTCTTCTGTTTTTAATTTCCTGTAATATTGTTTTCATAATAAACATTTTCTCCCCAAAATATCACACATATTTATCTGTCTCTTCTGCTTTGTTCCTGTTGTACCTCCCTTTCCCAGTCCAGGGCCATACTCGTTCACGCCTGGATCACTGACCCAAGCTGTTCTTCCTTCAACCTAGCTAGGCTGCAAATACAGCCCAGTGGCCTCAAGTACCACATTTATCACATCACTTACCTGATCGATAACCTTCGATAGCTTCTGTATTTGCGATACTATATAGTTTTCGAGGCCTACCTGTCCTGGTCCAATACCTCACTATTCACCGCTTTTCTCTGCTATTACTGCAGCTGCTGCCCCCCACCCCTTCCTTCTTCATCCTTATTGTCACAACTACCGTTTACTGAGGCTTTACTGTGCCGGGTGTGGTTCCAAATGCTTTATGCATATTTGCTCATTTAATCCTAGCAACAATCACAGGAGGTAGGTACTCTAACCTCATTTTACAAATAAGGAAACTGGGGCGCCTGGGTGGCTCAGTTGGTTAAGCGTCTGCCTTCGGCTCAGGTCATGGTCCTGGGATCCTGGGATCGAGCCCCGCATCGGGCTCCCTGCTCAGCGGGGAGTCTGCTTCTCCCTCTTCCTCTCCCTCTGCCTCTCCTGCTCATGCTCTCTCTCTCGCTATCTCTCCGTGTCAAATAAATAAATAAAATAAAACAAATAAGGAAACTGATGGGGCAGAGAGAGAGCACGTTGTGTGAGAGACAGAGGGAGGGAGGGAGGACCAGCCACTTGCCAAGCTCACACAGCTAGGGAAAATAAGAATCTGGGTTTGAACCCAGGCAGACTGATTCCAAGGCCAGAACTCTTTTATTTCTCCAACATACTCTGCTTAGCCCCTCTGGGCCTTTCCTCCTGTAGGTCCCAGTCTTCAGTTTTCTCACCCTCCAACAAACTTAAATAGAACAATTTATCATGTATTGGCCCTGTATCACGTGCCAGATGCTTCTTGTTTGAACGATATATTTGACACTTTTCGTCTTATGGCCACTCACCCGAGTAAGCAAGAGCTGGGTTTCAGTCCTGGTTTGTCCCTCTAGTAGCTGTGAGACCTTCACTGAAATTACCATAACTTCTCTGAACCTCACTTCCTTTATCTGAGTCAGTGGTTCTCAAAGTGTGACCCCAGGACCAGCTGCGTCAGCATCACCTGGCAGAGCTTGTTAGGAATGCAGATTTTGAGCTTCACTCCAAACCTACTGAATCACACTCTCTGGCAGGGGTTGAGGGGGAGGGGTGGGATCTACCTGTCTGTGGTTTAACAAGCCCTCCAGGTGTTTCCAAAGCACATTCAAGTTTGAAAACCACTGCCCTAGTTAGAATAATACCTACCTGACAGAGTTTTGGGGCATATAAAACATAACAAAATATGTGTAACTTAGCTGGCAGCACATAGGTTGTTTTGTAAGTGGTAATTTGTTATTACTGCTACTTAACTTCATGTGCGTTAGTCCTCCTTGCTCAAGCTGTGGGTGGACAGGCATTGTGCTTCCTGATGCTCTTTCTCTAATATTCCTCTGCTTGCCTCGAAAAAGGCAGTACATACACTAGATTTTGAATAAAGTCCTCTTCCCTCACTGCCTGACTGGTAGGAGAACCAGTTTGGAGAGGCGCCGTAGGTTAGTCTAGTATCTCTACAGGTAGACTACCTGGGTCTAGTCAACTTACCAGACCTGTGGGACGTCAGGCAAATGAATTTATCTGTGTATCCTTCAGTCTCTTCTCTCTGTCAAACAGAGTCTAATAATAACTACCCCTTAAGGTTATGGTGATAAATACAGTTGACCTTTGAACAATGGGGGGTTAGGGGTACCACCCCTCACTGCCCCCAAAGCAGTTGAAAATCCATGTGTAACTTTTGACTCTGCAAAAACTTAACTATTAATAGCTTGCTGTGGACTGGAAACCTTACTGATAACACAGTCAGTTAGCCCATATTTTGTATGTTCTATGCATTATATGCTATATTCTTATGATACAGCGAGCTAGGGAAAAGAAAATGTTATTAAGAAAAACATAAGGAAAAATACATTCACTGTGCTGTATTGTATTCGTTGAAAAAAAATTCATGGATAAGTGGCCCCATGTGATTCAAACCTGTGTCATTTCAAGGGTCAGCTGTAAATATTTGTAAAGTGCTTTGAATGGTGCCTAGAATAGAGCACCATGCTCAAGAAAGGTTAGTTAACATTATTATTTTTGTGTCATTTCACCCATTTGATGGTGGAGGAGGCTGTGTTTCTTCAGTTGGTAAGCCAATGACAAATACCTCTTGAGCAACTTCTCTGTGTCAGGCGTTGTGTTAGGGACAGAGGAGTCTACAGCCAAAATGTGGTCTCCTCTCTCAAAGGTCTCAGTCTAGTATGGGAAACTCAGCAGACCCACCAGACTGAAATGATCTCTCTAAGGACATGGTACAAGTTAGTCCACAGAGGGGAATCTGATCAGCCATAGAGTCCCATAGCACACCCACCCAGGCCTCAGACTTCTAAGACATGATGCTGAGGGATCCCTTTGAAAGGTTTCCTTAGGGATCCTACTTGATGCACTTATAAGGGGAAAGGCATAAACTTTGGGGCCAGACAAAACTGGGTCGTGTGACCTCAGCTAAGTTGTATAATCTCTCTGGACCTGGTCTATAAAATAGGTAAAAAGTGAACTGTTGTGGAGAATAAATGAGACTATGAATTAAAAAGGGTCCAGCCCAGTGACTGACAGATTATTCATAAATTTTGGGTTCTTCCCTTTTTTCATGGCCAACCAGAAAACTGATAGGTTTCTCAGACTTTGGAGTCAACAGAAAGCCCAAATTATTCCTGACTATCTCACCAAATCACAGGGGACAATGTAGACCCCCCAGAAAGAACCCTGGGCTCTTTGGGGGGTCAAGAGACCCAGAATCTAGTCCTTTCCCTTGGTGCCCACACAGAGACATGGCTAAGGGCCTTCTTCCCTGTTCCCCCTTCATTTCTAGAGGTTGAGTTAAAGAATCAATATGATTTAGGGCTATCTTGTATAATTTGGCCTGGAGAGGAACTGGCTAAAAGAATATATTAAAGAATTTCACAGAAAAGAGGGTCCTGCCAGGCTGATGGAGAGCAACCCGGCAAAAGTAACTGTCCATTCCTTATAGCAGGCCAGCTCATCTCTGGGGAACATGAGTTCCAGGTGCCAGGTTCCCCACATTACAGGAGCAGACTCTCCACTCTGGGCATTTTTTTTTTTTCCTTAAAGGCTTCGCCCAGGAAACTCTTTTCCCTCTAGTCCAAGCCCTATGTGCCATTTGCAAAAATGTCCCTACCTTCTTCCAGGAATTTTAATCTATCACTAGCATGACCTGTCCCTGGACTTTCAAGAGCAGACCCTAAGTTCTCAACAAGTCCTAGAAAAAGAACGGTGGCTGAGCCCAAGAGACAAGTGCCTCCAACAACTGAGGCAAAGGCAGAGCGGTAGCCGGACGGTCTTACCTCCTCTCTGTCCTCTCCGATTGCCCAATGGCCGCTGGGAAGGCGGGCACCGTTTATGCCTTCTCATCTATATTTCGGCATGATCTGCTCCCACGCGTCCTTGCGCCTGGGCAGGCCTGCCCCAGGCCTCTGAGCTGATGGGTGCAATGCCCACAATAGTGCCTGACTACTCCATGTTCCAAAATGTCCTAGTGATCAGTTGGGTCTGTAGCCCAGCTGCCTGGGGGGCGGGCTAGATTACATCTATGGTATCAAGTTCTTGGTATGGACACCAGGCTGGGTTCCTCAAAGGAAACTGAGCAAACACAAGATCTTAGCAATTCTATAGAAGCCTCAGAGACACCAACTCGCCCCAGCTCCCTGAGGGATCACTTACCTCCCTGACTGGCTGGTCTTCCTGTTTCCTGTTATTGGTTTCCATTTGTCCCCAGGAAATTCCTGCAAGGCAAAATTCTGATAAGTTAGGGAGCTCTGAGCAGACAGGTATCCAGATGGCCTCAAAAATGTGAAGAGGTCAGGAGCCCGTCCCTGGCCAGAACCCGCCCCCCCCGCCCCCCCGCCGCCCCCAATTGGTTTCTTCTACTCTCCCACGTCGGCTAGAGAAACAAGTACCTGGAGGGCTGCCTTTCTTGTCAGGAGGCCCGGTGAACAGCTGGGGGCATGCAGAGACGAAAGAGAGCACTCAGGGACCTGGATCGTGTGCTCTAGAAAGTCTGTGTTTCCCTCTCTTTCTGCACTCCCCTCCCAAACCACGTTATAAACCAGTTTAGCACGTTTGCTGTTTGCTCTGGCTCTTGTGAAGGAGGTCTTTTTGTTTGTTCTGCCGGGTGGACCTGCTCATTCCTCTTGCCTCTTCTCACATAGAAAGCATCTTCTTGGAAGCCCTGGCCCTTGAGGGGGCTTTGAGGCCCGAGACTCCTGCTGCAACCTTCTCCCAGGGTGAGGCAGATGGAGAGCATGCATGCCAGTACTTGGCCTGAGGTCACACAGGCCTGTACTGCCCGGGACCCTTCCTCCTCTTTCTCCTCCCAGCACCAGGTGCCACATTCCCCACATTATGGGAGCACACTCTCCACCCCGGGCATTCTTTCCTTAAGGGCTTTGCCCAAGCAACCCTTTACTCTGTAGCCCAAGCCACAGAGCCCATTTGTAAAAAAATGTCCTTTCCTTCCTATTCTAGCTCCAAACCTGATGCAAATTTGCCTCGGACGCTCTCCCCGATTTTGCACCCAGCATCCTCTATCTAGCAGCTTAGAGCTTAGCTCACCGGGAACGCACAATTTTTCCTAAACCTCACCGATCTTCCAAATTCCCTCTCTCCAATGCTATTACTGGTCCTGTTCAAAGTTTTATTACCTTTGCCCAGTAAAACTAAAACCAAAAAACAAAAATTTACTCCCTTTTGGGGGTAAGATACTTGGTGTCAGTCATTCTGGCTGAGACACTTATTAGCTGTGTTATTTGAAGGAAGTTATGTCACCTCTCTGAACCTCAGCTTCCTATCTGGCAAATAAAGACTACGCTATCAAGCTTTGCCGGCTTCCCAGGAGTGAGAACAAAGCGGGATGCGCCTAGAGGATGCCTAGCACAGCGCTCAGCACATGTAGGAGGCTGTAGATGTCAGGAGCCACAGAAAAGATGAGGTTTTATAGCTTTCCCAAGACCAGAGTGGTTCCTGCCTGTACCTGTCATGTTAGAGCAGCTCTGACCACTTGTTAGACTTCAGACTCCGCCTCGACGCCCTTCTGAGATGTCCCTGCCCTCAAAGACACTATTACTCATTCAGCCACAGTGGGAGCCAGGATTTCCTGTCCTTGCCCTGTGGAAAGTGCTCAGTAAGTAGCAGTGGCCAAACCAAACAGAGTCCTGTCCCCATTTGCAGCCTCCTTCTCAGCTCCCCAGTATATCCCCTTCCTTTTTTCCTTTGAGCCACTTAGGTTGCCGTAAATCGCCTGTGCTCTTTGAACCAACGAGACACTTATCCCTTTGGCTTGTTGTGGATGGGGATCGCCTGCCGCCCCGGTGGAAGCCATACAGCCAGAAGGCATCCTGCCATGCTGGAGAGGGCCTGGGCTTTTCCGTCCGCTTATGGAGAGAGAGGGTAGCACAACTAGGAGCTTGGCCTCTGAAGCTAGAGGACATGGATTCAAATCCCACACCTGCCCTTTTCTAGCTGTGTGACCTCAGGCCAAGTACTCAGCTTCTCTTTAGCTGGTGTCCCCCAGCTATTTCATGGTGAGATCATCATAATAACACGACCTATTTCCTGACACCGTATCGAGGACTAAATGAGTACCTGGTGCACCGTGGATACTCAAATGTTAGTTTCTATGATGCTGTTCAAGTTTGGGCTTTGCCACTTGCTAGATGGGTGGCCCCTCTGAGCCTCAGCTTCCCTGGCTATAAAATGGGGATCCTATTATACCTTGTGTCATACAATTGGTCATTTGAGCTGGGGTGTCCTATCCCATGCTGCAAGTTTTCCCTCTGTCTGAGGTGTGTAAGTGTGTGGGGTCAGGTGGCAGGGGTAGAAATGGGCATGAAGTGGCTCCACGTATCTGAAAGCCTAGTGTCTAAGCAGACCTGCTGAGCTGGTCTAACAGGCACTGGGAGCCCAGTGTGTCCCCCTCCCTCAGAGTACAAAAGGAGAGGCATGGTGTGGGTACACCTCCATTGCCTCTGCCAACCGCTGCAACCTGGAACTTTCACCTCCTTCCCTTATGGAGTTACTAGCTCTGGGCTGACACTTCGGCAAGCCATCATTTCCTCTCTCCCAGCTTCAGCCCCGTTTCTCTACTGTCTACTTGCAGAACCTTCTTTCGGCAAGCGTTTCAAGCTAAGCCAAAATCTCCCCTGGTTTTAGGAGAAAATAACTCACACTTACAAGATGATTACTATCCAGTAGTCACTGTTCTAAGGGCTTTACACATGTTTCATCATTTAATCCTCACAACCAACTTATGAAGTAGGTACTATTACCTGTGTGTTTTTTTTGAGATGGGAAAGCTTGGGGATTTGAACACAGGCGGTCTGGTTCCCGCATCAGTGCCCTCTAGCCATTATTTTATATTTCCTCTCCTCTTTGCTTCAACATTTTGTTATAAATCTTTTCAAGCATACAGAAAAGTTGAACAAGTTTATACAATTACCCATATATCCACCACTTAGATTTGACAATTAATATTTTACTAAAACTGCCTTATCCCATACCTGTTCACTCCTCAATCCGTCCACCAATCTGTCTTACCTTCTTCATGTATCTTAAAGTGACAACTTTATCCCCAGAAATTTGAAAACGTAAAGGAAATAGAAAGATTTCTTGACTCAAGAAGAAATAGGTGACCGAAATGACCTATATCTAGTAAAGACATGGGATGTGTAGCTTAAAATCTTTCCACAAAGAAAACTCCAGGTCTCGATGCCTTCGATGATAAATTCTACTAAACACTTAAGGAAGAAATAATACCAATTGAATGCAAACTCTTCTTGAAGATGGAAGAGGAGGGGCCACCTCCCAACGTATTTGGTAAGGCCAGCACCTTGACATGAAAACCAGACAAGGACAATACAAGAAAACTACAGACTAAAATCCCCGATTAATCGGGCGCCTGGGTGGCTCAGTTGGTTAAGTGACTGCCTTCGGCTCAGGTCATGATCCCAGGGTCCTGGGATCGAGTCCCGCATCGGGCTCCCTGCTCTGCGGGGAGCCTGCTTCTCCCTCTCCCACTCCCCCTGCTTGTGTTCCCTCTCTCGCTGTGTCTCTCTCTGTCAAATAAATAAATAAAATCTTTAAAAAATAAATAAAATAAAATCCCCGATTAACATAAACACAAAAATCCTTAACAAAATATTCGCAAATCAAATCTAGTAACATAGAAAAGGGATACTATGTCATGACCAAGTAGGATTTAATCTGGCAATGCTAGTCTAGTTCTTATTTCAAAAATCAATCAATTATAATTCACCATATCAATAGAGTAAAAGAGAAAACTATAGGATCATTTCAGTAGCTATAGACAAAGCACTTTAGAAAATCCAGCATCCACTCCTGATAAAAGTTCTCAGCAAACTAGGAATGAAAAGGAACTTCCTCAACCTGCCAAAGGGCATCTACGAAAAACCTACAGATCACATCAAGCTTACTAGAGCAAGATTAGGAACAAAGCAACACTGGCCACACTTACCACTTCTTTTTTTTTTTTTTTTTTAATTTGAGAGAGCGAGAACGAGAGACAGAGAGCATGAGAGGGAGGAGGGTCAGAGGGAGAAGCAGACTCCCTGCCGAGCAGGGAGCCCGATGCGGGACTCGATCCCGGGACTCCAGGATCATGACCTGAGCCTAAGGCAGTCTCTCAACCAACTGAGCCACCCAGGCGCCCCCACACTTACCACTTCTATGAAACATTGTATCGGAGGCCCTAGATGGCGCAGTAAGGCCCCCCTCCCCTAGAAAAGGCATACACAATGGAAAGGAAGGTAAAAACCAATTTCATTTGCAGATGACATGATTGTCTATGTAGAAAATCTTTTAAAGTCTACCACAAAGCTACCAGAACTAATAAGTGAGTTCCGCAAGGTTGCAGGATACAAGGCCACACACAGAATTAAATTGTTATTTCCATATAGTATTAAAATGAATTTGAACTTGATATTAACAATACTATTTACAATAGCATCAAAAACATGAAATCCTAAGATAAATAACAAAATACGTTCAACATTTGTAGGCTGAAAACCGTAAGTTGTGTACCTCAATATAGCTCAAAAACGTCAGCATACGTGTTATTAAATGAAGTTTGATATTTGTTTCTAATGTTTTTAGGCAAAATTTACCTCCAGTGAAATGCGCAAATATTCAGTGTACATTTGTTGAGGTTTCATGAATGCATACACCTGTGTAACTCAAACGCTTACCAAGATACAGAACATTATCAGCATCTGACAATGTTCCCTCATGCCTTTTCCCCTCAATCTCTGTGGCACCTTCTGTAGGTAACCACTGTTTTGAACTTGTTTCCCACTGAAGAGCTGTTCTAGAATGTTACATAAAAGGAATAGTATATACTCTTTTGGGTAAGGCTTCTTTCACCCCTAAGGTTCCTTTTTTTTTTTTCAAAGAATGTGTATTGAGAAATTTCATTCAGAGTCATTCAGAAGTGTCTGCCTAGGCAATAACATTTCGACACAGGAATTCACTTCTGATCTGAGAGCGCCAGCCAAAAGGTGGTGCTAGGGAAGCCATGGGGCAGGAATGTGGCAGGGATCACGAAGGACATAGGGGATCCTCTCAGAAGTACCCTGGGGGATGGTGGTGGCCTGTGTTGGGGTGGTAGGTCATCACCAGGGTATAACAACGGCTAGTCTAGCCCCGGGTCTCTGAGAAAGATAGGCTGGAGAAGGGCATAAGGATTTATTCTTGAGAAACCCAGACAGGTCAAATCTCTAAAAGCAGAACCCTGGGGGACATCTGCAAAGTAGTTTGTAAGCAGGAAATGGAAGGGAATAAGTGCTATTTTCTGTCAGGCACTGGGCCTGTTTTGATCCTTACAACTGGATCTATGAGGCAGCCATTATTTCCCCCCATCTGTAGAGATGAGGTCATAAGACTTTTCTCAGCACTGGCCATTTCATGAGGCAAAAATGCTCTCTTTTGCCCTTTCAAAATCATGCGATTGCAAGTTCTGGTGGTTGCACGACTTGCTCAAGGTCACTCAGATACCCGTTTTACAGTCAGGATACAAATCCTGGTTCTGTCCGTTTTGTGAAGAAAAAATAATGCTATTTTCACCTAACTCTCAAGGTGGGTTAACTGCAATTGCGGTGGCCGAGTGTCTTGCCCAGGGTTATGAAAATAGCATGTGGCGAAGCCAGGGTACGGTTTCAAGGGATTGGAATTGTGGTATCTTCCAGGGCTCTCCCTCGCTTTCTCCTCACCGGGAGAATAACGAAGCAAACCCATCCAAGAACCAAGGCCTCACCTGCACTGTCGGCTTCCTGGGCTTCCAGGTGTTGCCGGGCGCCAGGCTGCCGTCCTCGGGGCCACCGTGCGGGGGATTATGACAGCAAGCTGAACACCGGACACACGGGTGGTGGTGGCATCGACAGTTGTAGCAGTTTGGCATCATGTTTCTCTTTCGCAGAGCAGGGCAGAGTTCCCCAGAACAATAAATGCAAGCGTCATGGACTACAGCTCCCTGGATGTTGCAGGGGTAAGAGCAGGTCCTGCGGTAATCAAAATCACCACAGCGCAGCGGCTTGCAGCACATGGATTGTTCTAGACCTTTGCTTGCAAAACATTCTGAGTAGGTGGGGGTTTCTGGTTGAAGGGGTGACAGAGAATGATAGGATTGGTCTGGGGCACGATATGGCTGGTCTGTGGAATGGTAGGGCTGGTCCATCGGATGGCGCCTCAACTCCCTATAGCTGGAGCTCATCGGCTGGAAGTTTGGGTCTAGAGGTTTTGGTCTCTGGGTAAAAGTCTTATTGTTATGAGTGGTTAAACCTGGCAAATGAGATGTAGATAAGGATTTGCTAGTCTCTTCAAAGAACTTTCTTCTGTCGGCAAAGGGCAAGAGGATAGCTTCCTCCCCAGCTTGGGCAGCAGAAGCCTTCAATTCCTTGCTGTCACCTGGGTTAGGAGGGCCTTCCACGGCTCGTGCCACATGTGGCTGCAGGGTGTGCTCTGGAGACCACCTCCAGTGACCTCCGCGGACTCCGCGGTGAACACTTGTCTTCGCAGAGTCTGAGGACGAGGGGTCCGATGCTTTCCACCAGGTGTTCAGGCTCACGGAGGGCGGGCCAGGCCTCCGGCCGGGGCTTATTTGTCCCTCCAAACCTGTCCTAGATTCATGGCTCTCTGGGGCTTGGCTGAGGCACTCTGAAGACCGAGCCCTGAGCATCATGCTCCTGTTGACGAGCTTGTCTCTGGGGCTGGGTGGTTTTTTACATGAGGACAGAAGCGATGAGCTGGAGGCAGGAGGTGGAGTACTTTCTAGGGGCTCCTCGGTCTCCTGCACTGGCTCCTTAGTGTCACACAGCTGCGGCAAGGGATTCTTGCTTTTCTGGAGCTGGGCCTTCCTCCTCTGGATTTCATTACGCAGATTGGTAGCAAAACGCTCACTCTTCCGCCGGTTTTGGATTGAGCGGCCCCGGGGCCCTCCGTTCCGCCTACTGTCCCCCCGGCCACATTCCTTGGGTTCGCTGTCCCCTTCTTCAGTGGCCCCTGTGCTACCAGCTCCTTTAGTGGTGGAAGAACAACCCCTGGCTTGTGGGACAAGGGATCCAGAGGCAGAGGAGGGCTGCTGGCTGGCTAGTTCACTGCCTGCTCGGCACGCTCTGCTCGGGTCCTGGAAGCCTTTCTCTGGAGGGTGTCCGTCAGCCTCTGTGTGTGGGGAACTGCTTGCGCTCGGCTGCCCTGAACTCAAGGGCCTATCATCCACCTGCCTGGCCTTTCCGTCTTTGCTGGGCTGGTCCTGGGCTCCTCCTGTAGGGACACACGGACTTCCCTTCCCCGCGTGGTTGCCATGCAAAGGTGACAGAGTCCACTCATGGCCGGCCTGCCCGGCTGGGAGCTCCGTGCCCTTGCTGCCCCTGGTATCAAGGTGTACATGCTGTAAGTGGGACGCCAGCAGCTGTTCCGGGGCACTGTGGCGGTGCCCTGTGGGTCCTGTGACGTGTGGAGCGCTGCCAAAAGAAGAAGCCTTAGCTAGCTCGGCTGAAGCCTTGCTGAGGGGGCTGGAATCTATGCTGGAAGCTTTGTCATACACTTTTGGGAATCCGACCGCTTTGGCCGAGGCCTCCATCAGTAGATGCTCAGAGTCCTGCTGGCTGGGTTCAGGAGCTTGGCTGAGCTCACAGTTCTGATGGCCCTCGTTTGTCACTTGGTCTTGCCCGCTGAGGCAGCAGAACCTGTTAGGGTTCCTTGGGGATAGCACGGTGTCTAAGCTCACTTTCTCCTTCAGCTGCGACGCGTGCCCAGGCTCAGAAGCCCTGCGCTGCTCTCCGTTGAGGAGCTGGGCTCTGGAGGCCTGGAGACTATCTCGCCTCACTGGAGGCTGTGGTGGACCTCCGGCAGCCTTGGCAGGCCCCGAGGGGTGGGCCTCCTGCAGGCGGGATGACATCTGGGAGCTGGGAGTCAGGTGGCCCCCGTCGCTGCGCCGGCTGCCTCCTGAGGTCTCGGTCACACTGGGCTGGCCGTGAGGGGCTTTAGTTGGCCCCAGGCCTTGCGTGAGGCAGTCTGCGGAGCCCGGCTCCTCTGGCCTGAGGGAAAGGGCACAGTCAGAGGCGTTCGAGCTGGCTGAGAAGGAGCTATAGGCCGAGTCACGCTGGTTGGGGTACATGTTCTGATCGATGGGCAAGAGGTGGCCCTCGTAGGTAGCTTGGCCTGGTTGCTCCAGGCTCTCCATGCTGCCAATGGAGCTGCTTTTCTCAGTGCTGCAGTGGCGGGAAAGGGAGCACCACTGCACACACACGTCACTGCAAGACACAGGGCACACTGGTTAGTCAGCCAAATGACCAGATCCCCTTCCCACCTCGGCCAGCCCTGCCACGGGAGAAGGCAGAACAACCCAGAGAAGGCAGAACTCCCATGCCGCAAATAAGAAGGCGATAAGGCCACAAGGGAAGCAAGGGAAGCAGCGAAAGATAGGGACACGGGGGTGCCACAGAGATGTGGTAGAATGGGACACAAGACAACGTATGGGAGCAGGAGAGGGCAAGATCCCAGAGACGAAAAGTGTAAGAACTCCACTGGGGCTTATGCTCTGTTTCCCTGCCGCCAGTGAGTCTAGAATGGCTTCTGGCCTGTCACCGTCCTTAGGGAGTCAGCATGTGGCTCTCGGCCAGGAGAGACAATCATAGAATATTAGTATCAGAGAGGGGCTCTAAAGGGTTGATTCAATTTCAGCCAGCCCATTTTGCAAATCAGTGGGCTGCTGGGTTTGAGTGTGCGTCAGGGAGCGCAGGGAGGGCTCGTCCAAACACACGTCCCTGGGTCCCATCCCCAGAGTGCTACAGCTGGGTGCACCCTGAGAATTTGTTCTTCTAACAAGTTCCCAGGTGATGCTGGTACTCTTTGCTGGCCCAGGGACTACACTTTTGAGAACGGCTGGAGTAAAGCAAGCCCCGCAAAAGGAAGTGATTCTGAGGAGATTTTTCTCAAGATCACCCAGCTGTAGCTTGTGACCCAGACACGGCCGGAATTTCAGCAACCCCCTGTTTTCTTCTTGATACTAGTAAGCCTGACCATTTACCAAGGGCCAACAGTGTGCCAGCACTTCATGATGTCTCATCTCAAACTGAAGGGGAGAGATTATTATCGCCACCTTACAGCCAAAAAACAGGCTTAGCGAGGTAAACTGACCAGCTCACATAGGTGCTAAAGAAGCAGAGCTAGAATTTGAACCCAAGCCTCTATGAGTCCAGTGTCTTAGCTCTTCTGCTATACTATTTGTTAAATGGGACTAATAAGGGACGTCTGGGTGGCTCAGTCGGTTAAGCGTCTGCCTTTGGCTCGGGCATGATCTCAGGGTCCTGAGATTGAGCCCCGCATCGGGCTCCCTGCTCAGTGGGGAGTCTGCTTCTCCCTCTCCCTCTTCTCTTGCTCTCCCTCTCCCTCTCTGTCTCTGTCTCTCGCTCTCAAATAAATAAATAAAATCTTTTAAAAAATGGGACTAATAATAATATCTGTATCAGAGGGTTGCTTTGTGGGTGAAATCAGTTAATAAATGTAAAGCTCTTGTCACAGTCTGGGCACCTAGAAAAGTTCAACACACGTTAGCTGCTGCTCATTTGCTTTTTGTTTTAATTGCTATTTGTTAGGAGCACCCTCTGTACCACTAGTGTTGACATTAGGGTTGCTGCCCACCCTTCCCTCCCTCATCCCCCCACAGCCAAGCCAAACCAGGGAGACCAAGGAAGGGACCGTGGTCAGACACAATCTTGAATTTTAAGTACCATTTCCCACAAACAAAGCCAAAGTGAGCCAAGTCATGCCAGTAACTCCCAATGACTAGAACCCCAGAGGTCGCAGACTGTTCTCAGAAAGGCCACAGTTCAGAAAGCCAGAGATGAGCGGTGGCAGGGGCCCACAAGACCCTCAGATCAGCCTTCCTTAATCCTTGCTCCCTGTTCGCCCCTTAGCCACTCTGCTCACTTGACCTCTGGGCTAAGAATCCATCAGTCCCTTGTTGGCAAGGGATCCTGCCACCCACCCTGCCACCCTTCCTGCTGCAAACAACCACACCCCCACTCAAACAGGAGCCAAGCTCAGAATATGTTTCAGTGTATTCTTTCAGAACAAAACTGCCTCCGCCTCTGCTCGGAGCCCCTGTCTTCTGAAGCCAAATAAAGTCATTGACTGGGGGCAAACTCAGCACGTGCCTTCCCTGAGCCTCATCAACAGAAATTCCTCCTGAGAGGGAAGATCTTGGTGTGGTAGGGAAAGGTCAGCTTTGCTCGCTCTGAGTTTTCACAGAAAAAGTTCTCTGCCTCTTCTGGGCAGCTGTTTTGACAACAGGCAATACCAGGCCCCACTGAATTGAGAGATCCTCATGGCAAGTAGACCCTGTTATTCAGGGAGGTGCCCAGTCTGAAGGCTTTGGCTCTGTGACAGAGCTGATGAACTCTGGATGAGATCACCAGTGAGTCACTGTAGCTAGGGAAGAGGACCAGAACTGAGCCCCCATGCCCTCCTGCATTAAGAGACCGGGCGGGGCGGGGTGGGGGGGATGAGGAAGAACCAGGGGAAAAGAGGGCAAAGGAGCAGCCGCTGAAGTAGGATGAGAAGCAGGAGAGTGTGGCGTCTCGCAAGCCACGTGAGCTAAGTATTTCAAGGAAACATTTTCTAGAAGGGAAGGGACTGTCCCAAAGTCATAGAGAATTGGCAGTAAGTAGCTGAGGACTAGAACCCAGGGACCACGGATTCCCACTCCGTTTTCCATTACAGCTCTCTGGGCTCTGCAACATCTAACGGGGACTAGAGCAGAAGAGGGGACATGGCCAGGTTGTCTACCCTCCCGCCTACCTTGAGGGGGCGTGTTCTAGACTCACCTGGTGTTGCAGCCGGAATGCCAGGACAAGCTGAAGGCTTCAGAAGGGAAATGCATGGTGGTGGCCGCTTCAGGGCATCCCTCCAGCAGCTTGGCCACATGCCATGAGTGCGGCCTACTGACAGGGGCGTTTCTCCTACAGCAAGAAAGGAACAGGAAGTCAGCTTAGGGAACCAGGGCTGAAATCACTTCCCATGCAGCTTCCGCCCCCCACCCGCGCTTTCCCTTAAATGAGGGAGAACATCTTGCAAGGAGCTGATATAGGAATCTTAGTGGCCCTCCTCAGCTCCCAGCACTCAAATCTCCTTCATCCTGAGGGCGAGGTGTGGCTACACGGAACGTTGGCTCCGCAGGGCGGTTTTGCTCGTGGGTGTATCCCAAGCAGTGCCAGACACCATAGTAGATGCTCAGTAAGTATCTGTGGAAGAAATGAGTACTGCTACCCAGTAAACAGTGAGCTACCCTAAGTTTTCTTTGAGGAAAAAAAAATCAATCTGGTCAGTCTTCCCACTTTTTCTCTACGAAAAGAAGAGGCAAGTGATTGGGAAGTTCAAACAAGTCAACACGAGGCTGCGAATCCTCCAGTTTTCACTTGTTCATTTGATAAGCATTTGTTGTATGTACCGTCTGGGCACAGCTCTGGGGATACAGACAGGAATCAAACACCATCTCTGCCCTTGAGAGCTTACAGATGAGTGAGAGCGAGAGAGCGAATTCAAATAAAGCCTCGTGAAGGCCCTGAGAGAGTGAAGGCTAAGATGGGTACAGAGGTGAGACGCCCATGTTTGCAGGCAAAGAGGGGGGCAAAGAGCCCCAACTCCTGCCAGGGAACATAGCACAAAGTGGTGAAGGGCGCAGGGCGAGGCTGACAGAAGAGACTGGCTGCTCAGCACGGCAGGGGTACCTAAAGGGAAAGAGGTTTGAGGCCAAGGCCCTGGATACAACCACAGGGTCTGTCTGGTGCTGGAGGCCGCCGCCTTACTCTTGCGCTGACCGGCTTAGACAAGACCCATTCTTGTCCTCTGGTATATTCCCTGTGAAGAGACGTCGCCCTTGCAAGTGGGGAAGAATGACATGGGGAAGAGCAGAGCACACATGGGACATGGGTTGTGCCAGAAGATTAGGAGAAGACTGATGAGGTGGGGGAGGGAGGGACAGAAAGCAAGTAAGCAAGAAAAAGACAGATGTCAGAAGGACCAGGTGGATGATAGAGATAAGAGTGAGAGAGGATCGGGGCGCCTGGGTGGCTCAGTCGGTTAAGTGTCTGCCTTTGGCTCGGGTCATGATTCCAGGGTCCTGGGATCAAGACCCACGTCAGCTCCCTGCTCAGCAATGAGTCTGTTTCTCCCTCTCCCTCTGCCCCTCTGCCTGCTTGTGCTCTCTCTCTCTCAAATAAATAAATAAAAATCTTAAAAAAAAAAAAAAAGAGTGAGAGAGGATACCAAGAAAAACAAATGACAGAAAGGGAGAAAATTGAGAGACGTTATAGAGAAATACATAGTAAAGGGGAATGGGTGGTAGAGAGAGAGATGAATGACAGAGTAAGAGAAAAGGAGGATAAATAAGGAGATGTGAGAGAGAAAGAGGATAGCTTCTTTACTAATTTATGCAGTCATTTACTGTGACAAGCTCCATACTAGACACTGAGGGTACAGAGTTGACTAGGAGAAGGGGCCCTGTTTTGAACAAGCTTGTTATCTAGTGTGTTAAATCAGCTCCCTACCTCCCAGGAGCAGTATGAATAGACTTGAGCTGGATTCCATCCTAGCTGGGAATGCCCCTCACCCCAGCGGAAACACAGAAAATCCCAGAAGTGCACGGCTCTAGAGGCCCAAGGCCTAAAAAGATAGTCCTGAGAAGAATGGCCCTGCTGGGGAAAACATGGGTTGAGTGGTAACAGGCCAGACGCGGACAAGGAGGTGTGAGAGGAAGGGCAAGGGAAGCTGCTTGTCAAAGTTCAGGAACCAGAGCCACAGGTCAGCAGCCCTGGCTAGGATTTATGGGGAGGAAAGCCAAGAGAGGCCCCCACTTTTAACTGTAGTGCTCTATTATGGGTTTCAGAGTGCCCAGCAGGGAGGTTGGAAGCACAAGAAGACCTTGGCGGGGGAGGAGGTGGGGGCTCTGTTCCAGAGTCTCATGCACAAAGCCATGGTGCTAGAAATCCTTCCAGCTACTCTTAGGTGGTAGTCACCCATTAACAACTATGTATAAAGCAGCTCACGGAAGTACTATGTACCGCTACATACTATGAACCATGTGTGTCTACTGTGCGCTCTGCTTCTAGGCACTGAGGGAGAACACAGGGGAGAACAGGGTACCTCTCTTATTTGGGGCCCTTCATCCATATCCAGGATTTCCGAAGTTCTTCTGAGTCCAGGGTTTAACATGTGGGCGGTCAGCCTTGATACCACTTTCTCCCCAACCCTCCAATCCCTCACTGAGTTCTACTGAGTCTTCTTTTATATCTTTCTGGCTTCTCTCTCTCTCTCTCTCCTCATTTTCATTGAGACTATTGCACATAATCACACTTCTCCTCCATAGAACCTGCCACCAACCCCTTCTGTTCTAGTCCAGGCCCTTAACACTTTATATCCGAAATACTGTGTCAGTCCGCCAACCAGCCTCCCCTTATTCCACCTCTAGTCATTGCTTTTATTTTATTTTTTAAAGATTTTATTGATTTATTTGAGAGGGAGAGAGAGAGAGAACATGAGTCGGGGGCGGGGGGACAGAGGGAAGGGGGAGGCAGGCTTCCCGCTGAGCAGGGAGCCCAACATGGGGCTCGATCCTGGGACCCTGGGATCATGACCTGAGCTGCAGGCAGACGCTTAACGACTGAACCACCCAGGCACCCTCCAGTCATTGCTTTTAGATCATATCGTGTCAAACACCCATTGAATCGTAGCACTGGCCTATTCAAGAATCTTGGCTGGCTCCCTATTTCTTTCTTTCTTTTTCTTTTTTTTTTTAAAGATTTTATTTATTTATTCATGAGAGACAGAGAGAGAGAGAGAGAGAGGCAGAGGGAGAAGCAGGCTCCCAAGGAGCAGGAAGCCTGATGCGGGACTCGATCCCAGGACCCTGAGATCATGACCTGAGCCGAAGGCAGACGCCTAACCATCTGAGCCACCCAGGCGCCCCATGGCTCCCTATTTCCTACCCTGTTCTGCATCAAATATAAACTGGATCCGACTTTCAAAGCTGTCTGTAAGATAGCTTTACCCATGCAGCCCAATCTCCCATGGCTGCGCTCCAATCATGTCCTGCAACCAACTTTGTGCCTTTGCTGTTGGTTTTCCAACAGAATCTAGCACAGGCTCTGGAGATGGAGCACCTTGGTTTGAATTCCAGCTCTACCACTTAGGAGCTCTGTTCCGTTACCCAGGTGACTTCACTTCTCAGAGCTCCAGTTTCCATTGTAGTAAAATGCGGATAAAATACCTAATTCATGCGGTTGTAAAGAACAAATGAGACAATGCATGTCAGCTGCTTAGAACAAAGTCTGGTAAGCCCTCAACCAATTTTAGTTATTACTCTAACTGTCCCCTTTGCCTGGAATCCCGCTCTCATTTTGTCAATCTGAACCCTACCTGTTCTTCAAGGTACTGCTCAAGTACCATGTCCTCCCGGGTGCTTGTCCTTAGTAATCAAGTCCTCACAATTTGGCCCATAATAATATGATGTTTTTATATTGCTTATCATCATTTCATCCCACCAACTGTAGTGGGCCAGTAAGCAAGGAGACAGACATGAGTAGACGGATCTTGGTTCATATCCTAACCCTACCACTTTGGATGCGTGATTCTACACAAGTCACCTTAACCCATCTGAGCTTTGATTTTCTTATCTGAAAAAGGGAAAAATAATCCTTACCTGGCTGGGTTATTGTGAGGATTAAGGATAATATTCTCAAAGCATCTGAGACACAGCCTGATGCATAACAAGTGCTCAGTAAATAGTACATAGTCTATAACAAGGATTATCAGCTCAGACTTGTCCTTCTCGATGGTTCACGAGTACTCCCACTGGGTTTGTCTACCCACTGTCAAGGTTCTGCTACACCACTCCCTTGTCACACTTTGAAACGTAGCTTACAAAGGCCCCTACTCGCTAGGGTTTCTCCAGGAGTAGGAAACAATCCCAAAGGAGACAGAAGCAAGGCAGTAGGGACTTTGGGACCATGGGGAGAAAACCACAAACTGGGGGAAGAAAAATCCTAGCAGAGGAACTGCAGCTAGAGCTGGGGCCTTTTAGCCCTAGCTTGAAAAGGAGAGGAAACTATCTATAGGGTCCGATACTTGGTCTAGTATTATTCCTAAACATCCCTAGACTTGGAGACAGTCCATACTTACATTCCACTCCTAGATGTGTGACCTTGGGCAAGTCACTTCCCTGAGTTGTAGATTCTTTATCTGTAAAATGAGGAAGATAACTATCCCTTACTCACGAGTTATAGCCTGGATTAAATGCAATCATGTGTTGAAATCACTTGGCATAGTGCCTGACATACCATGAACTTAAAAAAAAATAACAACAGGGACCACTTATTGAATACTTAAGATGTGCCACACACTAAGCACTTTGTATCCATTAATTGATTCTGTCCTCACTCCAACCTTATCAGTAAAAGCTATTATTATCCCCACTTAACAGATGAGGAAACAGAGACACAGAGAGCTGAACCACTTTGCCAACTTCAGAAAGCTGAAATTGCTTTGCCATGAGGATGAGGCTCAGAACCTCCAGTCCATTCTAGGATACCGCAGGACCCCTCCTCCCCAAAGAGGGACCTGTCTCAATGAGCTGGTATATCTGTAGCTTCTCGTAGCTATTTCCACAAGAAGCAGTCAGAAAAGGAAAGTCCCGGTGGTCCTAGAGTTTAAACCATACCCTCTTTATGCAGTGGGGAAGAGGGATGAAGAGAAATAAGCAGAGAGGAAAGAAAATGCCAACCATCAATCATGCAGGTCCAGGCCCTCACCATGGAAGGAATGGTGCCAGTGGCCTGCCCTTTCTTCCAAGCCTGGCTCAGGTACTGTCATTAGCACATACCCAACCATTCATTATCCCAAAGTTCCTTTCTTAGGAAGCAGAAATAAAGGGATATTGAAGAAAGAAAGCAGAAAGGGGTGGGAGAGAGGCGGCAGCCATGGCTACCAGCAGTACCTACCATGGAAGTTGCCCCTGGTGGGGAGATGGCTCAGGAGAAAGCTGGGTATCCAGCCAGCTCAGGGGCCCAACAACCCCTCCAGCCAGCCCCCGGGGCTCCTTTCTGCAGGCTGGATCTTCCCTTAGCTGGGACCCATCTGCCTTCCTGTTAAGACCTCCTGAGCTGAGGAGCCATCAGCCCCAGCTCCTGAGTGTGATCCAAGGGACTCAGGCACAGTCAGGTCTCAGTTCTGAGAACAGAGAGGAGGAGCACTGAAGGCAAGGTATGGCCATCAGCTGGTGGACCTAGATGTGGCCACAGCCATAGGGACTGAAGGCCAGTGTCAGAGAGCGGGACGGGAGTGAAGACGCAGCTCCAGAAACCAGCCAGCACCCTGGTGGCAAAGGGAAGGATGAAAGGCAGTTCCAGCAGCATAAACAGCCCCCCTGTTCCCTACTCCAGCCTCCTCTGGGCCCTGGCCCACCCCCTTCCACAGCTCAGGGGCCAATAAGGAAGCTGGGCCCCCAGCCACTGCTAGAACTCAGGAAAGGAGCAAGGAAATGATGTTTGGGAAAGATAAAGCGAGTGTCTAAAAAGAATTTTTAAAAATACACGTAAGTGAGAGAGAAAAATACCCCAGACACATACACTTAAAAGAATTCCTGTGCTTCCTGAACTGAGCTGACCCCACCCAGCCATCTCCGTAGGTCCGCTGGGCCCCAGAAAAGGGAAGCCCAGATCAGCCAAGCCTAGCAGCCTCCAGGTCCAGAAGAGCAAGTAGGAAGGACTACGGCTTATTTTATATAGCTGGGGTCAAGTGACCTAGAGATTTTCCAAGGGGAAGGTCCTGCTGAGACAGAAAGACTTACAAACCAGTCTGGGTCGTAGTTTACAGGATCTGCACTTCCTGTGGGCATCTGAGCAGATCCAAGGAAAACCTCATTTCGCAGCAGAGACCCCAACTCCAGAATAGTGGCGCTTGGAGTCAGCATCCCTGGCTCTGCCATGAATTTGTTCTGACCTCTGGCAACTTACTCCCCCTCGCTGAGCTTCCGTTTCCTCTCGGCAAAATAAAACATTGCGCTCCATTGAAACAAACAACTCTTCCAGCTATAGCATGCTCTGATGTCATAGTCCTAGGCCCCAGGCTGGAGCTTCAGATGATGTCCTCACTGACCTGTGCGACAGCCAGAAACCAGAGCAACCCCACGTGAATTTGTTGCATATCCCAAGCCCCAAGTCAGGCATCAGAGTTTAATTTCTCTCTGGGATTTAGAGTTGGGGGTTTCCGTTTGTAATACTCCTTATCCCCATTCCAGTTTCCCTTGGCCTCTGATCCTAAGTCCAGCAATTTCTGGCCCAAGAGGGCTTACATGAGCCCCCTCAGGACAAGAAGGATGCCCAGACCATTCCTCTCTGGGGAAATCATGCCCGGAGGCCTCTTTCCCTCTCTTCCCTCTGTACCGCCCAGGGAAGTCTGGGTTGACTTTTGTCTATTCCCCAAAAGGCAGGTGCCATCCAAAGAAGCCCTATAGGCCCTCCTTTGGTAGTTGGTACTGTATAGAGGAAGGCTGGGGATTTTATGGGCATATCAATCTGGCTTGGAGTCTCAGCTTTACCACTCACTCCTTGTTTGGCCTTGGGCATGTCACAGACCTTCCATTTTTCTCACCTGCCGGCATTCAATAAATGGGGCCTGCTGTTAATATTATCTTCTACCCCAAATAATAATGGGCAAAGTATTGTTAACAGCAAGAAAAATAACTTTTGTGAGCCAAATGAAGATGAAAGAGAAAGGACTAGTTAAAAGAAGGTTCAAAACCAATGGTTCCCAGAGAGGAGAGGGCTGGGGGGATGGGTAAAATAGGCGATGGGGATTCAGGAGGGCACTTGTTGGGATGAGCACCGGGGATGGAAGTGTTGAATGGCTATATCGTCCACCTGTAACTAATATAACACTGTATCTACACTGGAATTGAATACAAAACCTATAAAAAACAATAAAGAAATAAGTAAAAGAATGTTCAAAAGCCAAACCTAGTACTCAAGTACTCAGAGCTTCTCAACCTTTAGTGGGCATACTAATGGCCTGGCCATCTTGTTAAAATACAGATTCTGAGTCAGTAGGTCTAGAGCGGGCTCCAGATTTGACTTTCTCACAAGTTCTGCAGTAATACGAATGCCGCTGGTGTGATCACCGTTCTTTGACAACACACAGTACAGTACCAGGATAAGCCCTGGTCCGAAAAAGCAGCAGGATAAACAGTCTCTTCTCGTGTCATTACTCAGGCCTTCCCTAATCTTCTGGTCACCAAGTGCCTTTTTTCCTCCTTCCACTCAGCAACCTAGCACCTAACAGTGCTTCCCTGATGAGGCCTGCTGATCCCCATGTCCTAACAAAATAAAGAAAAAAGAGTTTGACCGTAGTCTGGCCCTCTCAGTGGCCAGGTAAGGTTGAGGAAATTATGATGAGAGGTGCAAACATGCTCCTGGGACTTGCTGAGGTAGGGGAGGTGGGGTGGGCAGATGAGTTGGGGAGTCACCAGGTGAGGTGATAGGATGGGCAGGTGGGCACAGACAGCATATACTTGAAAAATCCATAGGCAAAGGAAGATAAAAGAGGAACACAAGCGGTTTGGCCAATTTGGGAGTTGAGAGAGAGGCTGGGGAAGGGGGTGGGGGTAAAAGGGGTATCCTCTCCCTTAGCACTGCTGAGTTCCAGATTAGGTGACCAACTATAACCTCCTATGTTTGGGGGAAGGTAAAGATGAGTGCTTTTCTCTTTTTAAGATTTTATTTATTTGTCAGAGAGAGAGGGAGAGAGAGGGACACGAGCACAAGCAGGGGGAGTGGCAGGGGGAGAAGCAGGCTCCCTCCTGAGCAGGGAGCCCAATGCAGGGCTCAGTCCCAGGATCCCGGGATCATGACCTGAGCCGAAGGCAGACGCTTAACCGACTGAGCCACCCAGGTGTCCCAAGATGACTGCTTCTTTTCCAAGCACTCAGAAAATAAGAACTTGGCATGGGTGCAAGAGGAGGATGGGCACATGCAGGTGAAAGTGGCAGATAAGCCAGAAGCTAGCTCCCAGAAGAGTCCTCTGGTAAAAAACTTGTGAGAGATGAGGAGAGGGAGGCAGAAAAATTCTGGAATGAGTACCCTGGTGGGCTGTCACCCCAGTATCTTCTGACAGCACTACCTGTCTCCGACCCTGGCTCCCAGCAGACCTGTCAAACAATACTTAGAGGCAAACAGAGAAAGAGAACCATAGCTCTGCCCCAACCCAGGGCAAGAAGGAAAATACGGCCTGTGTTGCTGGGGATTGTGCTTAATCCGAGGTCTGGGCCATAACCTACTGCAGGCTCTTTCCTCTTTTGAAAAGTGTTTAGATAAGGAGAAGCACAAAAGTGTCCTTGATTAGCTCTGTTTACTTTCTGTGGTTCTTCCAGCCTCCCCCTGAATAGCACATTCCACCTGCCCCATATGAAGGAGTCCAAGCTCATCCTGGCCAGCTCAGCGGGAAGGGAAGCCTGCACACCGACTGGTGGACAGAACAATGCACGGCTTGTTTATCTGACAAAATAGGGGAAAAGCTGCTTGATCACCATGGAGGGATACAGAGCTACGAAGGCCCACTCACACCCCACTGTTAGTGGGGGGCCTTGCAGCCTGGTGATCCAGAGACCCTTTCTTTTTCTTTTTTTTTTTTAAGATTTTTATTTATTTATTTGACAGCGAGAGAGGGAACACAAGCAGGGGAAGTGGGAGAGGGAGAAGCAGGCTTCCCGCTGAGCAGGGAGCCCGAAGTGGGGCTTGGTCATGACCTGAGCTGAAGGCAGACGCTTAACTGACTGAACCACCCAGGAGCCCCGAGACCCTTTCTTATTACAGACCAAACCAAGGGGGAATATGTACATGTATGTGTGTATGTGTCTGTGTAAGTGTGTGTGCATGTATGTATAATTTTAAAGACAACTTTTCCAACAGTGGCTTTCTCGTCAGTCTGGGGAAGTTATAATTTGGGTCACCTGAAATGTGGGTATTTTATGTAGAAGGGGCTTTGGTATCATTCTGCCTCCCCACCTTCCCCACCTCTTCCAACCTCCCCTTACTTCTCTGAATACTCAGGTCAAGTTCTTTTGTATAAATCTGCTGGATCCCCCTCTCCACACTCCACCTTGGGGTCCATCCCTAGCTAAAAGGAAACCCAGGGTAGTGAATAAGAAAGGGAATGCTGTGGTGGAAAGAAAGACTCTCTCAAATGCTGTGGTGTGTGTCAGGGGGTGCCTTTTGGCTCTCCAAGTAGGCAGTGATACCTCATCTGATTTGGGCCTTTATATTTGACCTTCTGTTTTCATGTATCCATTTTCACATTGGAATCTTTAAAACATGGGGACACCTCTTTTGAAAGAAGATTGGAAAGAGGCAAACTGTGAATGATGCAGGAGAGCCTTGCAAATATGAGGAGCTAAAAAATGCTTAGTACTTCAGAAACATACTACTTGGAATTCTCTTTCAGTGTGCACTGGAGAGCATATTTTAGTTTTTCTATGTATAGTCTAATAAGACATACACATCATAGACTGCTTCTTGTCAGTGATCCCAAAGGCAGGGAGGTTGACAGTGCATATTTCACAGCTTCTAGAAGCAAGGGGAGCAAGTCAAGACTGAATAATGAAAGAGACTTTTTCTCACTTTCCTGTATATACAAAAGCTAAGAGTCTATCACTAGAGGCCTCAGGGAGACTTCTGGAGAGCACACAGGGAAAATGACAACAGGTTCATAGAGCACCATCTTCTGAGTCAGCTTCTGCTATGATGCCCAATTTCCTAAACCAACACCCAGAGTGATAAAGAAGGTGGAGGTTGTTTGTCCTCCAGCTCTGGTTTCTATTAGTAATATTTGTCATATCCCGTGGGAAGGAGGTTATGGGAATAATACAAGATTTCTTTTCTTCTCCCCTTAAGCCAAATATCTTCTTCTGCTCAAACTCAGTATTAGAGATACCTCTTTTCAGGGGGATGATGGAACCCACAGAGGTTTCCCCCAAAGTCAAGTCTCAAAGCCCTTAGAATTACTTCTGGCCACTCTTCAACTCATCTCCACTACTAAGGACATGAAGCCAACAATAGTGAATACCCCAGTAGAACCAAGAGCACCCACTCACTCTGCTTTGAGCAAACATGACAATGAGGAAGGGCCAATGCTCAGTGGAGCTGGACCACAGTGAGCTAGGTGGACAGTAGTGGGAGATGAGGTTGCGAAAGCACCAAGGCCAGATGGTGGAGTTCTCAAAGGCCAAGGTAAGAAGCATATATTTAAATCTCACTGCAGTGGGAAGGCAGTGGACGTTGTTCAGCAGGGGACTACCATGATTGAAGTTTTATAAAGATCTCACCTGACTGATGGATTTAGGTAGGACAAGAGTAGAAGCCAGGGAACCAGTTGAAAAGTCTCTTGTAGGTAAGAGATGATGGTGGTTTGTTCTAGGGAGGAAGCAGTAAGGTAGAGAAAAGAAGCTTGATTAGAGATATCTCGAAGAGGTAGAGCTGACAGGACTTGTTGATGGATTGAATGTGGAGAGTGAGGGAAAAAGAAGACACCATGACATTTGGGTCATCTGGCATCTGTACCTTCTTAGCACAGAATTCATTCCCGAAACTGAGTCATTAGGAGTTCTAAAAAAAAAAAAAAAAAAGTTGGCAGTCTTCACCATTCTTTTATTCAAGCATTGATGGAACTTCCATCTACATTTAAGGTACATGGAGAGGTACTATGGGACATGCCAAAATGAAGAATATATAATCCCTGTGCTCAAAAAATTTATAATGTGAATAGGGGATGAATAGAAATACCTAAGTAACCACTAAACCCTAACGAGAATGTCATGTCATGAAGGAAATGCTGACAGAAGGAGTGTTTAAAAAAGGAGAAAGCACAGCTGGTTAATCAAGGAAGACTTCACAGCACCTCTAAGCTAAGTCTTGAAGACCCAGTTTAAACTGGAGGACACTGGAGAAGTCGTGCCAGGTTTTGCATAAACAAGAGGGGGAAAAGCGGGAATATGCTGAATGAAGAACATGTGGTTTCTATAAGGCACACAGGAAGTAAAATAAAAACGATGGTAAGAATATGGTGGGCCACAGTGTCAGGGTAAAGCATTTACTTAATATGACCCAAGAGGCAAGAGAGAGGTTTTGGAGGTTCCAGGATAGGAGAGCAACATGGTAAAAGCAGTGTATTGGGAAGGTTATGCTGGTAGCCACGTGTAGGACGAATTATGTGGACAAATACTGAAAGCACAGAGAAGTGAGCAGGCTAGCACCACAGATACGATAGAGCAAGACAGCGGGGATGGAGCAGAAGGGAAGGATGGGAGGGAGGACATGAGAGACAGAATCAACAAGGTCGGACTACTAATTAAATACGGAGGAGAGAATGGGGTTGACGTGACCATGAAGCACGTGGGAGAACAGTGCTATTACTCATCTAGATAGGGAAGTCAGAGCAGAAGCTGGTTGCAGGAGAAATGTTTGATTTTAGACAGGAGTTTGTTTCATAGGCTGTTGAATTATGTAGATAGGCATGCCTAGCAAGCAGCTTAATGTCTGGGCTGCAGTGCTAGAAAGAGATTAAGGCAGGCTCTGGACCTGCGGTCATTATCCCAAGAGGAGGCAGTGGATGCTGCTACAGTGGACATAACTGCCCGTAGTAAGTGTGTGCAAAGAGGGTGGGTGACGGGTCTCCACAGAACAGCTAGAGTTCAGGTGGGAGAAGAAGAAAAGCTAATCAGAGAGACACAACAATAAAATGCCATTTTCAATGATATCGGCAATATGTATTTTTAAACTAAGTGTCAGCAAAGTTGCAGGAACACAGGCATTCTTACGCACTGCTGGGTGGGAAGGGATATGGGTACACATTTGCTGGAGGGAAATGTGCCATAGCAAGAGACATCAAAGTGTTCCTACTGTGCTTGCTTCAGCCAACATACACTAAAATTGGAATGATACAGAAATTAGCATGGCCCCTGCAAAGAATGACATGCAAATGTATGAAGCACTCCATTTTTCTCCCCTGGAATTAGACAGCATTACTGGTTGCGCAACCTTGTGAATACACTAAAAACCACTGAATGACACACTTGAAAGTAATGAATTTGATGGTATGTGAGTTACATCTGTTTTAAAAAATGTTCCTACCCTTTGATCCAGTCTTCCCACTCCTAGGATTCTATCCTAAGAGAGCAAGCAGACATGCACACATTGATTTATGTACATGAAGTGTCATGTACCGCAGGGATATTTATAATGCTAAAAACAGGAATATCCTAAGAGTCCAACATTTAGGAAGAGTTAAGTGAAGTATTATACATCTACAGGAAGGAATAATAGTCTGCCATTAAAAACCATGTTTCTCAAGACTACTTAATGATCCTGGAAAAGGCTCACAATATAATAGTAAGTCAAAGAAAAGTACATAAACCTGTATGTAGTACCAGCCCAATTCAAAAAATATATATGCATGTATAATGCATGTATATATGCATTATACTCATGTATAATCATACACATATTAAAAGGCTGAATACAAATACACTATATCTTCCCAGTAGGTATTTATCTCTATGTGGCGGAATTAAGGGTCTTTCTTTTTTTTAAATATTAGATTTCTTTCTTTTTTTATTATGTTATGTTAATCACCATACATTACATCATTAGTTTTTGATGTAGTGTTCCATGATTCATTGTTTGTGCATAACACCCAGTGTTCCATGCAGTATGTGCCCTCTTTAATACCCATCACCAGGCTAACCCATCCTCCCACCTCCCTCCCCTCTAGAACCCTCAGTTTGTTTCTCAGAGTCCATAGTCTCTCATGGTTCGTCTCCCCCTCCGATTTCCCCCCTTTCATTTTTCCCCTCCTGCTATCTTCTTCCTTTTTTGTTTTTTAACATATAATGTATTATTTGTTTCAGAGTGTCCATCGACAGATGAATGGATAAAGAAGATGTGGTATATATATACAATGGAATATTATGCAGCCATCAAAAGGAATGAAATCTTGCCATTTGCAACGACGTGGATGGAACTGGAGGGTATTATGCTGAGTGAAATAAGTCAATCAGAGAAAGACATATATCATATGACCTCACTGATATGAGGAATATTAAGGGTCTTTCTTAATATTTTTTACGCCTTTACAAAATTTCAAAGCTTTCTACACTACACTGCATTATAGTTGAATGAGAAAGTTTTCAAAGAAAAAAGACACCGTTCTACATGGATATATCATTTACCCTGACAATTGTCCAATACAACTGTCTGATACATTTAAGTTAGGAATCTGCAATTTTACTTGTAATTCCACTTAACTATTTCAAACATCTGGATTTTGCCCTCAGGTAAATCAGCCTAGAGCCCACCAACTAGCAAAATGCTTCACCAACCAATGATTTGCTGCTTGGTAGTGTATTCCTCTGTTTATTCTACTACTAAACCAAAACCAAAACCAAAAACCAACACCCCCAAAAAACAACAAAAAAAACCCCAAAACAAAAAATACCCCCAAACCCCTTCATCTGACAGGTTTTTTAACCCCAATATCAGTACTGGGAGCTGTTCTTTGCTGTGAGAGGTGGCCAGGGCTGGAAGAATAAGGAGCAAGTTGAAGAGAGACCGGGCAAAGGAATGGGGTCAAGTCAGGGTCAGCATCAAGGCTGTGCCCAGTGGGTTGAAAGAAATTACTACTGAGGGCATTTTTTTTTTTAAGATTTTATTTATTTATTCATGAGAGGCAGAGAGAGAGAGAGAGAGAGGCAGAGGCAGAGGGAGAAGCAGGCTCCCTAGGGAGCAGGGAGCCCGACGCGAGGCTCAGTCCCAGGACCCTGGGATCATGACCTGAGCTGAAGGCAGACGCTTAACCAACTGAGCCACCCAGGCGTCCTACTCAAGGCCTTCTTGGCTATAGTTTCTTCCCAAGTGCCTGATGAATTTGGTGGGACAAAATTGCATGAAAAGGGGACAAGGCACAGGAAAATCTGGTGTGGAGTGTGGCAGCAAGTACCATTTGTGAAGCCATCTAATTGCTAATATTTGTATACTGTTCACAAAGAACTTTCATAGACACCGGTCCATTTAATCCTTACAACCACCTTATAAACTCCACTGCAGGAAAGACAAAACTCAGGCTCAGGGGTGAAATAAATCACACAAGGCTTGAAACCAGGTTCTTCACTTCCAAATTCCTGTGCTTTTTCCCTAAACAGTGGTTCTCAAAGTTTTTTTTTCTATAGATCAGCATCAGCATCAGTGAGAACTTGTTTAGAAATGAAATTCTGGGGAGGGGGGGTGGGAGGATGGGTTAGCCTGGTGATGGGTATTAAAGAGGGCACGTTCTGCATGGAGCACGGGGTGTTATGCACAAACAATGAATCATGGAACACTTCATCTAAAACTAATGATGTAATGTATGGGGATTAACATAACAATAAAAAATTTAAAAAAAAAGAAATGAAATTCTGGGGCCCCACTCCAGACCTTCTGAATCAGAAACTCTGGGAGTAGGGCCCAGCAATCTGAACTTTAACAAGCCCTCCAAGTGATTCTACTGCACACCCAAGTTTGAGAGCCATCACTCTAAAGAATGCTACCATGCATTTTAAAACAGATTTTCAAATGGCTTCTTTAAAAGCCCAGTGATGGGTATTAAGGAGGGCACGTACTGCATGGAGCACTGGGTGTTATACGAAAATAATGGATCGTGGATCACCACATCAAAAACTAATGATGTATTGTATGGTGACTAAAATAACATAAAATAAAAAGCAACTGATTAAAAAAAAAAAATACTGGCTGCTGGGCACCTGGATGACTCAGTCATTAAGTGTCTGCCTTCGGCTCAGGTCAAAATCCCGGGGTCCTGGGATCGAGCCCCGCATCCGGCTCCCTGCTCAGTGGGGAACCTGCTTCTCCCTCTTCCTCTACCCTTCCCCACTGCTCATGATCTCTCTCTCTCTCTCTCTCACTCACTCAAATAAATAAATAAAATCTTTAAAAATAAATAAATAAATATATAAAATAATGTCTGCTGATGCTTTGACTTATGTGGGGTCTTGTCTTCCAAGGCAGGCTGGGAGCCTCTCCTCAACTGTCAGTGGCTGTGTACATAATCGAGTGGGCTTCCTGAATAGAGTTTGGGCTCCAGGGGCAGGTGGGAACATACTACTTCATGGTGAGGAAGGTGCCAGAACCAAGAGGGCCAATCTCTGCTCACATCTTCCCTGTTTGAGGGGGTATGGGCTGGTGAGCAGCTGCCATATATCTACCTCCCTTTCTGAAGTTTCTCTCCATAAAGGCTTTCGCATGGTTCCCCAATGTCCTGCATACGCTCCTGGGAAATTTCCTGATATGATGTATTTACATTTGCAAACCTCTAGTTGCTCAAGCTTTTCATTTCTTTGGTTTTCATTTTGTTTTTTTTTAGAGGGTTTTCAAACAACAATTTAAGAAAAAAGGCAGCAATTGAAACAAAATTATTTTCCTTCTGGGGAACATGAACTCCCCTACTCATGCCTCCCCAACCCACTCCTTACCCAGTTTCCTCACTGCGGGGTAACTGCTTGCTCACTCTCTCTCTCTCTCAGGCATGCATGCACTCCTGCACTCAATCATACACATTCCTTCCCCTTGGGATGGAGAATAAACAAATCAGTTATTTTTTTAAAAATTGGACTTGACTTAAATTGGATTTTAAATTTTGTCAAGGTAATGCTTGTAAAATTGAAACAAAACTCATACATAAATATAGATTTAATTTGAAAACACTAACGCTAAAAGACAGAATCACAATGAAAATTATAAAGTATTCAAAATTCTAGCAGTGAACAGAATTTGTTCATTGCTTTGTCCTCAGCATCTTGAATTGTGCTTGCTTTGCTCTCAATAATTGAATGAATGAATGAATGAATGAATGAATGAATTCAATTCTAGTACCTATGTAGAAAGGGAAATATATTTTTTTGTATTTTTGTGTTTCCCTTTCTATGTAAGTACTAGCATTGAAAAATGTTGGGAGTCCACATGTTGGAGTCCATGTTGGGGGTCCACAAGGAGTATGAATGCACAGCATTCAGGCAAGAGGGCTTTGACACTGGAGACATGTCCTGTGGAACACTGAGAAACCACAGAACTTTAGGGTATCCTGACCTGCCCAGCACAGAATATATAACGTCTACTAACCTGCAGGCAAAAAATCTACATAAAGGAGGCCATGCTTGAGGTCTGACCTTGAAGGAAGGGTAAGGATTGACCCAGATGAAAGGTACTCCTGTAGAAGGAATAGCATGTGAAAATCATGGAAATAGGAGGGAAAAATGGTGTCCTGAGATTAGGATGTGAGAGGAGGGGTGGTGAGAGGTAAGGCTAGAGAAGCAGGCTGGGCCAGAACATGGGAGAACTAAGTCGCTATGTAAATGAGTTTGGCTTTCCCACAGGCACTGGGGAGCCAGTGCAAGATTTTAAGTTCGACAGTGGCAGAACCAGATTTGCATTTTGGAAAGATGTATCCGTTGGCATCAGGGAGAAAAGAGGCAGGTGGACCACTTAGGAAATAAATGTTACAGTCCAAGTGATCTCTGATTCAGGGATAGAGTGGAGAGGTATATTTGAGAATTGTCTTGTCTGGGAGGTAGGACTAATAAATCCTGGTGTCTGATTGGACAGATGTGAGGAGTAAAGAAGAGGAGGGAGCCCAGAATGTCTACCAGATTTCTCACTTCAGTAAGTGATTCAGCCTGTCACCAATACCAGCAGAAGAGTAGGGAGGGAAATCAATCCAATTTTGGACAAGTTGATTTTTAAGTATTTTTTTTTAAAGCAACATTTGCAGAAGGCAAACCATTCAAAGAGTACAAAGGCATAAACAATAAAAAATGAGTCCTCCACACACCTGGGGAGACCACTGTTAACATTTTCTTGTTTATCCCTGGAAAGTAGTATGGTATAGTATTAAAAGCATAAGTTCTGAAAGCAGACTGTCTGGATCTGAATCTGTTACTGCTAGCTGTATGGCCTTGGGCTGGTTATTTAACATCTCTGCCTCACTTACATCATCTGTAAAATGGGAATTATAAAAATAGAACACCAAAAAAGCATACAAGAATATTGTTCAGAAACTTGATGTTTGTGCTAACAATATATCTTGGAGATAATTTCATATCTGTGTGTACTTTTCCACAAATTTTTAACAACTGGATAGTATTATACCATGTGAATTTTGTTCAGTTTATTTAACCTTTATCCAATTAATGAAAACTGAGGTTGTTTCTATTTTTTTTTTTTGCTATTACAAATAATGCTGCAGTGAATATTTCTGTAATCTTCACACACAGAGATGATTATATCTATTAGATAAAGTGGAATTGTGGTTCACAAAATATGTGAATGTTTGTGATAAAGTCTCCTGAAATCCAAAGAGGTTATGTTAATTTGCACTTCCACCAACAATGTATTACAGCAATGCTTTTCAAACTTTAATGGGCAAACAAATCACCTGGGGTCCTCATTAAAATGCAGATTCTGATTTAGTAGATCTGGGTTGGAACTGAATTTCTAACAAACTCTGGGTTGATACAGATACTGCTGGTCCAAGGATCACACTCTGAGTAGCAAGGTATATAGCAAGGTGTAAGAGTGTGTTTCTCCGCATGCTTGCCGAAAATAAACGTATACCGAATGCTCTGAGTTTTGCCATTCTGATAGGTAAAAGTTGTATCTTAAGGTAAGAATTGTTGCTTAAATAAATCTATATTTCTTTAATTATGAGTGTTGGTGAGCATCTTTTCATTTATTTTTATAGACCAACTTTCTTTTTTTCTCGACTGCCTGTTTAGGTCCTTTTTTCTCTTTTATAATGATTTGTTGGTATTTTCCTTAGTGATTCTCAATCTCAAGAGCTCTTTATGTATAAAGGGAACAAGCTCCCATATCAGATGCAAAATCTTCTTCCCAGTTTTTTGTCTTTAGATTTTGTTTATGCATTTTTGTTCTGCTGTACATTTTAACTTTGGTGCAGTCGAATTTAACAATTTTCTCCTTGATGGCTTCCTTTGTGTCTTGTTTTGAAAGACCTTTAATATTTCAAGATAAAATCATATATTAAAAATCATATACTAAACTATGTCTTTGGATCAATTTCTAGACCTAAGTATGGTCCATTGATCTGGCACATGAATATGCACCAGTTTTAATTAAACTGTTTTAATTACTGTAGTTTTATATTATGTTTCAAAGGAACTGGTCCCTTTCTCCCTTATTACTCTTCTTTTTCAGACCTTTCCTGACTAATCTTATAGATTTATATTTCCATATGTACTTTAGAATCACCTTGGGCATGCTAGATTATGATGTGTCTGGGAGACAGCTTGGTGAAGAAGTGTAATGTGCAGTTGAATCCGGAATCTAGAAGTGTGGGTCTTCTCTGGATATAGATATCTGGGAGTTATCAGCAGTACCTGAAGCCTCTCAGGAAAAGTTCATAGAATGAGAAAGAGAGTCTGAGACCAAACTTTAGGTTAGCAGTTCTCGAAGTTCAATACTCAGACCAGCAGCACCAGCACTACCTGAGAACTCCTTGGGCCCTGACTGGATCAGAAACTGTAGGGAGGAGGGCACCAAGATGTTCCTTAACAAGTCCTCCAGATAATTCTAATGCACACTCAAGTTTGAGGACCACTGTTTTAGGGTATACCAGTAGTTAGGAGACAAATTAAGGAAAAAGAACTGAAAATAAGCAGTAGGAAGAAAACCAGGAGAAAGAGATGTTTAATAATCAACGAGAAGAAATTTCCAAAAAGAAGTATTCAACAGAGCTAATATTTATTAAGCAACAACTTCTTCCAAAGGGCTTTATACATGTCATCTCACTTACCCATATGACTCCGAAGGTTATAGAAATCTTCGTACAGATTAGGAAATTGTGATTAGGTAACTTGCTAAAGGTTGGCCAGTTGGTAAATGATTTGATGCCAATGCTATTATATATCAATGGCTACCTTCCTTCCTCTGTACTATACTGCTGAAAAACTCTATTAAAATAGCCCATTGGAAAAGGAGAAGGAAGATGCTCCTTCCCTGTTTTTTCAACCTGGAGGACACTAATGCATCTTGGAACTATACAGAGAGGAGTGTTGTAGTAGTGGAAGAAGCCAGACTGTAGTGGGGAAATGGGAGGGAGGAAAGGGAGACAATGAATATAAGAACACTTCAAGAGCTTAAGGAGCTGGGCTGTGAAGGGAAAGAGAATAGTTGTTAGAGGAGAATGAAGGTCAAGGGCAGATGATGTTTTTAAGAGGAAGTGATTACCTAAAGATACTTATGTGTAATTGAGACTAGTTTATTTTTTTTAAGATTTTACTTATTTATTTGACAGAGAGAGTGAGAGAGCACAAGCAGGGGGAGTGGCAGGCAGAGGGAGAAGCAGACTCTCTGCTGAGCAGGGAGCCAGATGCGGGACTCAATCCCAGGACCCCAGGATCATGACCTGAGCCAAAGACAAGCCACTTAACCGACTGAACCACCAAGGCATCCCTTGAGACTAGTTTAGATTGGGAATAGCATTCTATGGGTCTAGAACAATCTTTGGTCCCGATCTCTCACCTGAGCACCACACCAGTTCTACCTATGCTCTACAACTGCCAGTTGAATCTCTATGTATCAATCACCTCAAACTGAAGAGAAAACCAAAGAAAAGCCAAACAAACATTGACATCAAGCCTAACTCTTCCTACTTTAGCTTTTAAAAAATCTTATTTGTTTGCTTTATATCTTTAAAAGTCTGACTGGCTCAAACCTTGTAACCACCATTTACTTCTCCTCTTCTTTAGCCTGTGTACTGAATCAGTCACCAAGTCCTAGCTTTGAAATATCTCCCCCATTAACTCTTCTAGTCTACTCTACATAAGCAATCATACCACATGGCCACCCTACATCCAGTCCAACCCACACCAATTTCCCACAAACACCAATTTCATTCTTATTCACCTATTCACAATCCTGCATTAGTTCCCCACTGCCTACTGAGTAAAGTTTGCTTTTCTGGACTTTCTATAGATTATTCAAATTTTCCTCTTACTGATTCTCTACATAAATCTTAAGTTGGATGGGCTTCCTTAATAGTCTCCAAACCTATGTTTCTCTCCATCCTCTCTTTATGCCTTCCCACATATCATTTAGGAATTCAGTCAACCTCCCCCGTTTTTAATTTTTTTTTTTTGCAAGCTTCTTGTGATGTTCTTCTTCCAATTTTCATAACCACTTGCTGCTGGTATCACTCATTTTGACAATCATGTATTTCCTTGCTCAACCATTTTACCTATATATGTCTCATCTCCCTCCACTAGAGTTCAGAGCTAGAGCATACTTCTGCTATGATGACCACCACATTATTTAACATATTGCTATGTACATGCTAAGCACTCACACTCAAAAATATTTATTAAATCAATGACATTGTATCATGGGAACTTGCTATTTAAAGAGATATTTGGTGAATTAATGTTTAGAAAATGCATATTTCTTTTTAATTTTCAAATGTCATATTAAAAACAGTACACGTTCACTGGTGATATACCTGGTATCAGGTAGTGTTCTAGGGATTTTCTCATGAAGTACCTATTTAATCTTTACCATATCCCTGTCAGGTGCGAAGTACAGCCCTGCATCACCCGTAAGGACAAGACTATGAGATGGTTAGAGGCTTGCCTAGTATTTCCATGATTTCCACTGAGTACTCACTCTACACTTAAATCCCCCAAGTCCATTGCTCTATTCTTCATAACAGGTTCCTTTCTTTCCATTTTTATTTTTCAAACAGGATCCTATGGTTCTTAGTTGAATTATAAACATTATTCTTCTAGAGTCTTGGTGTAAGAAAAATTCTAATTAACAAAATAGGTAAATAATGAGTATATTTATATCTCAAGTTTAGTGTCTAATTACAGTTACTATGAGTAATGAGAGAAAGTACCATTGTGTCCCCAAAGTAAATCTGTGCCATAATGCAAAGGGGGATGAGATGAAGCAGGGTGCTGTATTAACATTTGTAATTATGCATCTTACGTTCCAAAAATGAATTGTTGTTTGACAGCAAGGGAAAATGACAATCATAAGAATTATGGCAAAAGCACATAAGGTTAATCAACATATAATCGACTCACAAATATGCACATTTTAGATGTTTTCTTTTACTGGTGTTTATGATTTATTATTTAGAAACACTGTAAACTAATCTACCGGAATATATTTCCCTATTAAAGATGGCTGAAATGAAAACACGCACACATAAAGTGAATTAATTTTTTATGACACATAGTAGATATATCACTTAAGGAGATTTTGTTCCACAAATGCAATAACCTACACATAATGAGGTGTCGACTTCTTCAGTGATACTTAGTCTAAAACACACACGTATACACACACAAACACATACTTTGGGGGCAATTTAAACCTATTGGGAGAAAAAGACTAGATTAAAAACTCTTTTTTCAGTATCTACTGATGCATGCTTTATTAAACATAGTACACCCAAAGAAACAGGAGGAATACAGAATACAAATGACAACATTTTCCCAGTGACTGAGACTGACCCAGCTTCATGTCAGAAAAGATACCTTCACCCACCAGATGGCTATTGGATGTCTTAATGTAAGAAGCCAACAACCATTAGTTCAGTTGCACAGATCCACACCTAGAATTTTAACTCTCACCCTATCTAAGAGTTAATTAACTCACTTTATTCTTTCATTGAGACTAGCAAGCATCCCAGGTCAAGGCAAAGCTAAAGCCCGGGTGACTGAGATAGACTCAATTATCCTCTTAGACCAATTTACACTTGATTTTGCTCTGGGCTCTACTGATGCAAGGTTACAACTGAGGATAATACAGGGTGAGGCAAGGGCGAAAGCATGCACGGCCTAAAGATGTTTAAAGTCATACAAGGATTTCTTGAAGATCTCAATTGAAATATTCAATTTAAATTCTCTGAGGATATTACTGAGACAGAAGCAAAGTAGGTAGGTAGGCAGGAACCAGCTGAGGTGTTTAGAGAGCAAACTATATAGTCAGACCTGGTTACAAGATAGTAGATATGCCAGTTACCTCATTTCTTTGTACCTCAATCCCTTCATCTGTAACATGGGGATATACTCATCCTAATACCTCATAAGACAGCCATCATGATTAAACGACATGATGTACTTGAGAGCTGCTAGCACTACATCTGACCCATAGTAAGTGCTAGGATAGAGGGACAGAACTGACATTTACAGAGTGTCTATTACATCTGAAAGGAATCACGGTTCTTACTGAACCTCTTCAAACTTAGGTAGGAGGGCACCTTGGTGGAGTCTTTTCACCTGGCTCCTAATTCCTAAGGAAAACTGAGTTCATCCCTTACTGGTATTAACATTTTCAAACCAACTACTGGGTAGACGACTGATACAGTACTATCTCAGTAACTATGGAACCATGCAAGTCCCAGTGAGTGGAATTCACCAAAACTCAGCAATGTTGATACAGTGAAAATAGATGGGTTCTCAAGTCACAGAGAGAGACTGGATTTGAGTCCCAGCTCTGACATTTATCAGCTATTTGGCTTTAGACAACTGGCATGTCCATTCTGAGCCTTGGTTTCTTCACATGATACCTACTTTGTAGAACTGCGGTGAGAATGTGAGGTGCTCTCACTATTATATTCTTATGATCACACAAGGTTTCAGGCCAAGCAAGCTGCCCAGATCCTGGGATATAATACACAAGCAACACAGAGCAACTTTCCCTGTCCAGCTGTGGCAAACCAATGGCCATTGCAAGTGATTACCTTGATGAGCAATTGGGAGGGGAGAAGAAATTCTTTTTACTGTGGCATGAAAAGGACTTTCTAGCAATTCTTCCTCTTTTGGAGTATTCATCATAATAGTGATACTGAATCACATATAAGAGATCAGCCATACTCCCCACTCATCCTTAAACTTTCCTTTATTAAGCACTGTGCTTCTCCCAAGAAGTAGAGTAGCAAAGAATCACACACACACACACACACACACACACACAGAGAGAGAGAGAGAGAGAGAGAAGAAGAAGAAGGAGGAAGGATACTACAAGAGAAAAATTTCCTAATCTCATACAAAGTTCATGCACCAAAATAGTTAATTTTTATTCAAAATGTTCCATTCTGTTGGAAGGGCCATGGGTACTTTAAGAAATCTATTCCTGAAGTGCAAAGAGAGACAACTTCAGGTAAGTAACTTTTACTGTGTGTAAATTTAAGTCAAACAAATTTGATGACTGGGGAAAAAGAGATGGGCAGGTGATGTTCTGCTCTTTCCCTTAGGGAGAAAACCTGCACTGTATAACTTCTCAAAGACTATTCAAAGGCATACATTAACTTTATACTTAACAAAATTGAAGGATATTCTGCACCCTCATTACAGGGGAAAAAAAGGAAGAATATATCTTTGCATTAGGAGCCAGAGACATAATCATTTTTAGCTGAACAAGGATGCTAGAATGGCCAACCAATGCTTTCCCTTTGATTAGTTGGAAAGCAATCAATGCACTCTTGCTAGATTGGAGCTTTCACTCAAAATAGAAACTGGCCTGAAGTCCAGAAAGCTGGCAGTTCAGAGACAAATCCTCAGAAGGGATCTTGACACTTGCACTAAGATCCAGGTTTGGCATACTCATCAGGATCTAAGTTTAAGACTAGGTCTTGAAGAAGCTGTTAAGTAATAAGAACTGGTCAAACACATTGACCATCTTTAGGATTCATATGTTTCTTTTATCAGCTAAAAGAAACACCTTTGGTGCTTAAGGTTTGCTTAATTTATCTGTTTTTAATAAATACATTAGATTTTTAAGAAGACTATTTTGGGGAGGTGCAGTTTTAGGTTTACAGTAAAATTAAGAGAAAAGTACAGAGATTTCCCATATATCCCCTGTCCCCACACATGTATAACCTCTGTCATTATCTACATCCCCCACCAGAGTAGTACATTATTTACAACTGATGAACTTACATGGATACATCATAATCAACCAAAGTCCATAGTTTACATTAAAGTCCACTCTTGGTGTTGTACTTCCTATGGCTTTGGACAAATGTGTAATGGCATGTATCCACCATCAGAGTATCATACAGAATAGTTTCTCTACCTTAAAAATCCTCTGTGCTCTGCCTTTTCATCCTTCCCTCCTTCCTCCATAATGCCTGGCAACCACTGATCTTTTTACTGTCTCCATAGTTTTGCCTTTTCCAGAATGTCATATAGTTGGAATCATAGAGTATGTAGACTTTTCAGATCAGCTTCTTTCATTTAGTAATATGCGTTTAAGGTTCATGACTTGATAGTTCATTTCTATTTAATGCTGAATAACGTTCTATTGTCTGGATGGACCATGGTTTATTTATCCATTTACCTACTGAAGAACATCGTGGTTGCTTCCAAGTTTGGGAAAATATAAATAAAGCTGCTATAAACACCCATGTGCATGTTTTTGTATGGACACAAGTTTTCAACTCCTTTGGGTAAATACCAAGGAGTGCAATTGCTGGATCATATAGTAAGAGTATATTTAGTTTTATTTATTTTTATTTTTTTATTTTTAGTAAGAGTATATTTAGTTTTATAAGAAACCACCAAACTGTCTTGCAAAATGGCCGTACCATTTTGCATTCCCACCAGCAATGAATGAGTTCCTGTTGCTCCACATCCTTGCCAGCATTTAGTATTGTCAGTGTTCCAGATTTTGGCTGTTCTAATAAGTGTGTAGTTATATCTCATTGTTGTTTTAATTTGCATTTCCCTGATGACATATGACATGAAGCATATTTTCATATACTTATTTACCATCTGTATATCTTCTTTGGTGAGTTGTCTGTTCAGGTCTTTGGCCCATTTTTAAATCAGGTTTATTTTTTTTATTGTTGTGCTTTAAGAATTCTTTGTATATATATTTTTAAATTCTTTATTTAAATTCAATTTAGTTAACAAATACTGTATTATTAGTTTCAGGGGCAGAATTTAGTGATTCATGGGGTTACGTATAACACCCAGTATATTTTGAATCAAAGTCCTTTATCAGACATATCTTTTGGAAATATTTTCTTCTAGTCTATGGTTTGTCTTCTCATTATCTTGACAATGTTTTTCACAGAGCAGAAATTTTTAATTTTAATGAAGTCCAGCTTATCAATAACTTCTTTCATGGATCATGGCTTTGGTGCTATATCTAAAAAGTTGTCAACATACCAAAGGTCATTTAAGTTTACTCCTATGTTATCTTCTAGGAGTTATATAGTTTTACATTTTACATTTAGGTCTGTGATCCATTTTGTATTAATTTTTATGAAAGCATAAGGTCTGTGTCTAGATTCATTTTTTGCAATACATTTGATTTTTACTAAAGACATTTATTCAAGTTAAACATTTATTTAATTTTGAATTTATTAAATATATGAGAAGGTAAGGCTTATGAATCTCAAGATGAGAGATTATAACATAATTGAGACTTACGCTTCTGTGGAAATGAAGTAGATAAACTTTTCCCTATTCCTCCCATTAAGTACAACTAAAAACCTTGGATATTACATGTAAAACAAGCATAAGAAGACTCATGTGGTTTCCTTTAATACCATTCATTAGGAGAAAATATTTGCAAAACACATGCATGACAAAGGACTAGTATCTAGAATATAAAGAAAATATAAAGAAAATTTAAAACTCAAGAGTGAAAAACAAACAATCCAATTAGAAGAGTCTTAATGTAGTGAAGACTTCTATTACAATAAGAAGGCAGACTTGCTAAGGATACAGTTATAAGTCCTCCCCCCCCCCCTTTTTGGCTTACATAGCCCAGGTTTGGAGCTGAGAAGCAACAACCTGGAAATGCTAATGGGCACAGACAAAATAAGTCCCAACAGAAGCTTGCTCTCCCTATCCTGAGAACCAGAAAAATTTTAGACAATAACTGCTTTACTCCAGCCAAACACCACAGAAAAACTGTGGCCCCATCTCCACTCATGTCAACAAAGGCTGAGGGAAGAGCATAGACTTCCACCCTGGCCAGGCTATAATGAGGTCTTTTCTGACATCACTATGGCCAAGACGATGGCAGAAAAGGCTGAATATGGAGACAAGACTTTCATCCATGCTGGGTGGTAACAAGACCTCCCTGATCCACAATGTCAATAGAGACCATGTAGGAAGCATGGTCATGTACCCCCACCTTGTGGTAACAAAGAACTCACTCCCTCTCCATACTGAGGTGGTATCAGAGGAAGCCTATGGAGAGTCAGAACTTTCACCACGACCTAGCAGTAAGGAGGCCACAGGGGGTACAGCAAGGAGGCACCCTACCTCTCCCAGCAAGGGAAGTATCAGTGGGGATTGAGCAGGACAAAGGAGCCTCACTCCTCAGATATTAATAAATGCCAAATAGGGAATCTGGACTTCTACCTCCATGTGGCAGTACTGAGGCAGTAACCCCTTTCCCCTGCCAGAGTGGTGTTGGAGAAAGCTGGAAAATAGAAATTTTAAATATGATTCCAAGTTTCATAACATAATACTCAAAATTTCTGTATTTCAATTGAAAATGACTTGTCATACTAAGAACAAGGAAGATCTCAAACTATAAGAAAAAAGATAATCACTGGAGACCAATATCAAGATGACAGAAATGTTAGGATCATATGACAAAGGAGCCATCATAAAAAACATTTCAATGAGCAACTACAGACATACATGAAACAAATGAAAAAAAATACAAATTCTAAGCAAAGAAATAGCAAGCCTTGGCAAAGAAATAGAAGATATAAAGAAGAATCAAAAGGAATTTTAGAACTTAAAAATACAATATAAAAAAACCTAAATGAATAATCTCAACAGCAAAATGGAAGGGACATAAGGAAGAATCAGTAAACTTCAAGACAGAACAATAAAAATTACCCAATAAGAAATAAAGAAAGAAAATAGACTGAAAAAATGAAGAGAGACCCAGAAACCTGTGGGACTATAATGAAAGATCTAACATTAATGGCACTGGTATCCCAGAAGGAGAGAGGAAAGTAGGACTAAAAAAAGTGTTTGAACAAATAATGCCTGAAAACTCCCCAACTTTGGCAAAAGATATAAACGTGCAAATTCAACAAGCTAAGCAAACTCCAATAAGATAAACTCAAAGAAATTCAATACCAAGACACATCTTGGCCAAATGTTTGAAAGCTAAAGACAAAGTCTTAAAAGTAAAGAGAGAGAAAGAAAGAGAGAGAGAGAGAGAGAGAGAGAGAGAGAGAGAGCTTACCTTTCCTCTGTAGGAAAGATAATTTGAAAGATATCTGATTTCTCATTGTGAACCAATGCAAGCAGAAGAAAGTGGCACAATATTTTTCAACTGCTGGAAGAAAAGAACTATCAACCCAGAATCCCATATCCAGGGAAAATATCCTTCAGAAATGAAGGGGAAATAAAGTCATTCTCAAATGAAGGAAATGAAGATATCCATCACTGGCAGACTTATTCTAAAAGAATGGCTAAAGGAAGTTCTCTAAAAAGGAAATGACAAAATAAGGAATCCTGGAATATCTGAAAAGAAGAAACAACTTGAAAAAATACACACACACACGACTTCCCTCTCTTCCATTTTCTAAATTATGTTTGATGGTAAAAACAAACATTATAACAATGTCTGATGTGATTCTAACTGTATATAGAGTAAATATTGAAGGCAGTTTTATTATAAATGAGGGAGAATAAATGGATGTAAAGGAAGATAAATTTTCAACACTTAACCCAAACTGATAAAATGACAATACCAACAGACTGAGATAGATTATGTATATATATAATGTAATACCTATAGCTACCACTAAAAAATCAATAAAAAGAGATACACCTAAAAACTATAGGTAAATAAAAATTGAATTCTAATCAATGTTTAACCCACAGTAAGGCATGAAAAAAAGAAAACAGAGAAATGAAAGAAAAAAAGTACAAAGAGAAAACAAAATAAAATGTTAGATTTAAGTCTTAACAGATCTATAATTACATTAAATATAAATGGTCTAGATACATCAATTGAAAGAGACTGGCAGAGTGCATAAAAACACATGACTCACCTATATACTGTGGAAAGAAATTCATTTCAAATAAAACAATAAAGGCAGGTTGAAAGTAAAAGGATGGGAAAACATACCATGTAAATACTAATCAAAACAAGGAAGGAATGGCTATTTAATAGCAGGTAATGCTGGTTTCAGATTGAGGAAAATTACTGGAGAAAGGGAGCAACACTGCAAAAATGATAAAAGGGTCAATCCACCAAGATGACATAACAATCCTAAATTTGTAAGTATCAAACAACAGAACTGCAAAATACATGAACAAAAACGGATAGAACTGGAAGAAGAAATACACAAGTCCACAATTATACTTGGAGACTTCAACACTCCTCTCTTAACAGTTAATAGAATAACTAGACAGAAAACAAGCAAGGATATAGAAGAATTCAACATTACCATCAACCAACAATATCTAATCTACAATTATAGAATACCTCTCCTAACTGCAGTAGGATACATATTATGTTCAAGTGCTCATGGAACATATGCCAAGATAGATTATATCCTGGGCTATAAAACAAATGTGAACAGATTTAAAAGAACTGAAATCATACAAAGTATATTTTATGAACACAATGAAATCAAATTAGAATAATAGAAAACAAATGGAAACTAAACTATATAGTTCTAAGTAATCTATGGATCAAATAGTCACTCTCTAGAGAAATCACAAACTACATTAACTAAATGAAAATGAAAGCACAGCATATCAAAATTTGTGAGATACAGCTAAAACAGTGTTGAGGAAAATTTATAGCACCAAGTGCTTGTATTTGAAAAGAAGAAAAGGCTCAAATCAATAATCTAAGTTCCCATGGCAAAAAGCAAGAAAAAGAAGGGTCAAAGAAACCTAAAGCTAGAAGAAGACAGGATACAGTAAAGATAAAAGTAAAAATGAATAAAATTGAAAAAAAAATAGAGAAAAACCAATGGGAAAAAAGCTGATTCTTTGAAAAAGCTAATAAAATTGAAAAACCTCTAGCAAGATGGACAAGGAAAAAAAGACAGAAGGTACAAATTACCAATACCAGGAATGAAACAGGGGCTATCACTATAGGCTTTGTGGATATCAAAAAGACAATAAGGGAATCCTATGAATAATTTTATATACATAAATTTGACAATTTAGATGAATTGGACCAACTCCTTGAAAACTACAAACCATCACAGCTTACCCAATATGAAATAGATCATTTGAATACTCCTATAATTATTAGGGAAATTTAATCATAAATTGAAAATTATCACAAAAGAAATCCCAAGGCCAGATGGTTTTACTGGAGAATTCTACCAAATACTTAAAGAATTAACACCCGGGCGCCTGGGTGGCTCAGATGGTTAAGCATCTGCCTTCGGCTTAGGTCATGATCCCAGGGTCCTGGGATCGAGTCCTGCATCGGGCTCCCTGCTCCTTGGGAGCCTGCCTTTCCCTCTGCTTCTCTCTCTCATTCTCTCTCTGTCTCTCATGAATAAATAAATAAAATCTTAAAAAAAAAAAAGAATTAACACCCATTCTACACGATATCTTCCAGAAAATCAAAAAGGAAGGAACACTTCTTAATTCATTTTATGAAGCTAGTGTTACATTGATGTAGAAACCAGACAAGGATAGTATAAAATATAAAATACAGACCTCACAAATAGTGATAAATTTAATTTAAAAATCCTTAACAAAATATCAGGAAATAGAATTTAGCAATATATTAAAAAAGTTATATAATGTGGCCAAGTAGGGTTTATTCCTGTGATGTAAATCTGGTTCTTTCAAAAATCAGTCAATGTAATATCATATCAACAGGCTAAAGAAGAAAACTCATATAATCATACAGTGATGCAGAAAAAATATATTTTTTAAAGATTTTGTTTATTTATTTGAGAGAGAGAATGAGAGACAGAGAGCATGAGAGGGAGGAGGGTCAGAGGGAGAAGCAGACTCCCTGCTAAGCAGGGAGCCCGATGTGGGACTCGATCCCGGGACTCCAGGATCATGACCTGAGCCGAAGGCAGTCGCTTAACCAACTGAGCCACCCAGGCGCCCAGAAAAAATATTTGATAAAGTCCAACATCCTGTCATGATAACAACTCTCAGCATACATGGAATAAAGGGGAACTCCATCAACTTGATAAAGAGCATCTACAAAAATCCTACTGCTAACAACTTACTTGATAATGAAAGACTGAATGCTTTCCCCCCAAGATCAGAAACAAGTAAATGATATCTCCTCTCACGCTCTTATTCAACACAGCCCTGGAATTTATAGCCAGTATTATAAGTAAGTAAAAGCAATAAAAACCATTCAGATTGGAAAGGAAGAAATAAAACTGTCCCTATTTGCAGATGACATATGTAGAAAATCCCAAGGAATCTAAAAACAAAAACAAACAAACAAACTCCAAGAGCTCATAAGTTCAGCAAATTTGAAGCATACAAGATCAACACACAAAAAGCAATCACATTTCTATACAGTAACAATGAACATATGGAAACAAATTTTTAAAAATAACATTTACAATTGCTACAAAGTAGATTAAGTACTTAGGTGTAAATCTAACAGAACAGGTATTGGATATGTATGCTGAAAACTACAATAAAGCTGATGAAATAAATCAAAGATCTAAATAGAGAGACACACTGTGTTCATGGATTGGAGACTCAACATAATAAAGATGTCAATTCTCCCCAAATTCATATACAGATTTAATGCAATTCCTATCAAAATCTCATCTAGATTTTTTGCATGTATCGACACAATTATTCTAGAAAGGCGGAGGAACTAGGAACAAAATAGAAAGTCCATAAATAGACCCAAACAGATACACTCAATTTATTTCTGATAAAGTTGCAAAAACAATTTGATGGAGGAAAGCGAGACTTTTCAACAAATGGTGCTGTAACAATTGGACAACTACTGGCCTAAAATTGAACCTCGATGTAGGTCTCATACAAAAAAAGAACTCAAAATGGATCATGGGTCTAATGTAAACATAAAACTACATGTGTTTTTGAAAAAAATAGGAGAAAATCTTTAGAATCTAGGATTATGCAAACAGTTCTTAAACTTGACACCAAAAACATGATCCATTAAAAGAAACATTGATAAATTGGATTTAGGGTAAATCATTCATTCTTTATTAACTGTTACCACAGACTATTACATGTTAGGTGCTACAACTTTTAAGATGATTAAAATGCTGTCCCAGCCTTCAACAGGTTCATAGTTCAGCAGGAAAAAGAGATACCTAAACTCACAGTTATGATGAGATATGGTAAGTTCACAGAGGAGAGACCCATGAGCTATCTTAGGGGAATGAGGAATGGCTTATAATATATAGTAAGGCCCTTTATCACTGAGTAGGGGCTTACTAGGTAAAGAAGGAGTGGGAGACTATTCCAAGCAGAGAGATCAATATCTGTAAGGCAAAGAATTGTGAAAGGATACTGTGTGTTCAGGAAATGGTTAAGATGTTCAAGGGGGGCTAAAAGCCATGAGATATGAAAGAAAACATATTTGAGGTAGATTCAAAAGGATTTGTTAACTGCTTAGATAAAAATGAAATGGGTAGCTAAGATAAAGGAGGGATCAAGGTGCTTCTCTAAGTCCTACTTTAGGGAACTGGGACTATTCAATGAGTTTGGGATCAGGAAAGAAAGGGGGTTCTTATTTTTGGAATGGGGGGACATATCAAGACATGTTGGGGCACCTGGGTGGCTCAGTTGGTTAAGCGACTGCCTTCGGCTCAGGTCATGATCCCAGGGTCCTGGGATCGAGCCCCACATCACGCTCCCTGCTCGGCTGGAAGACTGCTTCTCCTTCTCCCACTCCCCCTGCTTGTGTTCCCTCCCTTGCTGTCTCTCTCTCCCTGTCAATTAAATAAATAAATAAAATCTTTAAAAAAAAAAGACATGTTGAGGTTGAGAAGCTGTGTTTCTAGACAAAAATGTCCTTCGAACAACTGGAAATATGAGGTTGGTATTCAGAAAATTGTTCTGGGCTAGAGAAGTAAATGTGAGAGGCATCAGTATTCAGGTAGTTGAAGCTATGGCAATAAATTATGTTACATATTGAAAGGACAGACTGAGAAGCTGGGTGTGTGTGTATGTGTGAGGGACAAAAAGAAATTGATGGAGGAAGGTCCAATGTTCTTTTTTTGACTGCTTGCCATTCAGTCTTCACAAAAGTAGTTTAGATTCCCCTCAATGCATTAACATTTAGAGAACTCTGGCTTGAATAAAATAAAGGGATGAAAAGGCTGTAGTTCATCCATTTCTCAGTGATTGCTGCCAACTCCCTTCTCCTCTTCAGTCTCAGCATGGCATCTCTGGGGAGGTAAGGATCTGCTGAGGTCAGTAAAGAAAATTCCATAGCTTTCTTTGGTAAATTATCACTGACTACAGAAAGTGATTTGGAGGTCCTCTAGAAGACCTTGCTAAAATACCCCCTGCTACAAATGATGCCATTTCTTTTTGTTGTCCTTAATGGGGGGGAAAACAACAGACATCCTGTTGTGCCTATCACAGAATGTGTTTTTTGGTCTGGACAGCATGGGAAAGTAGATTTTTCAAAAAAAAAAAATAAAAATGAAGTAGCTGATGGGAAGTCTTAGGGTTGACAGCGAAAAAGGGATGGATAGGGGAGACCATGGACTCAATTATGGTACTGTAGAAAAGCAGATCTTTTTTTCTAGAGAATTATTTCAGTACTTAAAAGCAATTATTAAGTCATTACTTCCTGTCTTATAAAACAAATATATAAAGAATCCAACACACAGCTTATTTACTTTGCAAGGCAAAAATCCTCCATGAACATTATATTTGCTGTGAAATAAATTAAGTTGGCATTTTTGTTTTTGTTTTTTAAACCATCCATGGCAAGTGGCTATTTCTAAGGGGCTGAAAACTTCCTTCTCTGGATCGAATAATCTTGATTCTTTTACAAAGCCTTCACTTGGATGACTTTTCTATCCATTAATCATTTTGTAGCACTTCCTGGATTGCTCACCAAACTCTCTGCACCCATCTTTAGCCGTTATGAGAGGATCACTTCAACTCTCTGATCAAAAACTGTGTTTAAATATTGTTCAAAAAAGCCCTTGAAGAAAACATTTCAGAGAAAAAAGTGTCAGACAGTGTCGCTAAAGGAGGTAAACTACCTTGGGATGTTAATTAAGTCTAGTTATTGTGTTCAAATTAAAGTGGTGTCTCCTAACTCCAGTTTAAAAAGCAGCAAAGTGGAAGGAAGAAAAGAAATACAAAGAGAAAAGTAGAAAATATCTCCTGCTTAAGGAAAGAGAGAAAAGAGATTTTTATTTCTTTAACGAAGCTATTCTTCTCCTGGTAAATTCTGTCTGGTGTGAAAGGACAAAAAAATGATAGAAGGAAATCTGGAAGCAAGGAGGTTGAAAAAGTAAATTTGGAGTTTCTCACTGGTTAGCTCCAATGGCTGAGGCTGGGGAAACAGCTTATCTGTAGCCAACATAGTGTGAATTACAGTTAATCTCTGAGAGAGGCAGACTGGGTATTTTGGATACTGAGTGAATCCCAATGATGAGAACATGTTGCCAAAGAGCTTTTATATTTTGTTTGCATTAAGATTTGGGTGAATTGATAAAAAGCCAAGTGAAAGAGTATTATACCTGGTAGCGCCTTAGCTGTTTATTGTTTTTAAAAGTTGCTCTAAAATTGCCTGCGGTGTTAGTTACTGTTAGCCTCAGCTGTTTTAACATTAATATGTATTATTATTTTAAGAGAAAAGGCATGATTTTTCTCTTTTCCCAATGTTGTCAAACAGAAAGTCTGACTTGTCTGTAGAGATTAGATCTGGAAAAATAAAGGGGAAAGACAGCTAATACTTCTGAAGATGTTAAATCTCAAGTATCTTATCTATATGCTCTCATTTAGTCCCCAGAAGAACCTGTTGAAAAGGTGAGAAAACTGACTCAGAGGTATTAAGGAACATGTTTAACCTGTCAGTCCACTGCTTGGATTATATTGGTGTTCTAAGTTTTCTTCCCAAGGTGTCATTCATTCATTCAACAGCTGTTTATTCATCAAGTACTATATTGGAGTCATGTTCTGAAATCAATGGTGAAAAACACAAGGTCCTATCTTTAGGGAGCTTTACTCTGACCAACCCTCCAACTTTTGGGTTAGTTTGAGTCTTCTCCAATCTGTTGGCTTCCCAGTCCACATTCTTTTTTTTTTTTTTTTTTTTTTTTTTTTTTTTGAGAGAGAGAGAATGAGAGAGAGCATGAGAGGGAGGAGGGTCAGAGGGAGCAGCAGACTCCCTGCCGAGCAGGGAGCCCGATGCAGGACTCGATCCAAGGACTCCAGGATCATGACCTGAGCCGAAGGCAGTCGCTTAACCAACTGAGCCACCCAGGCGCCCCCCCCAGTCCACATTCTGTCATCTGCCTAATCAATGGGTATTCTCAAATTTATATCCTTGTGGTCAATGCAAGTATGATTCACTCAACAGGGGGAAAACAAAATGTTCAACCAGACTTTTCTCTGACACAATCAACCAAATTAGTGTAGGAAAAAGCTATTAGGTCATATCCAGTCCATCCCTCTGGGAACTGAGCAAAATCACTCCTTGTATTATGCCACATTATTTTTCAACTACATTGTCCTGCCTAATTGTAAATAATTATAAATGACTCAGTGGCAGGGTTTCCACTATTTCCTCTCAAAGGTTAGCCCACAATCCAGTAATTTTCAGTGTCAAGATGTTTTCTCTGATAGTCAGCCTAAAAAGCCCTTGTCTTGATTTCATCTAATTATGTTCTTATCTACCCTGATTCCCAGTCTATGAAATCTTCATTTGTTGTTGTATTTATACCCTTCAAATATAGCTACATGGCTATCATACCCAATTCCCTCCCATCTCGAAGAGTCAGTTGGGTGACTTTGGCAGGGGAAACTCTGCAACCCCACCACACCATGTAGCCACCTCCATATTTCCTACCCTATGCAGAGAATACCATCTACAGATGGTTCCCAACTTACAATGGTTCAACTTATTATTTTTTGAATTTATGATGGCATGAACACAATACATACTCTGTAGAAACCATACTTTGAATTTTGAGTTTTCTTCTTTTCCTGGGTTAGCGATATACAGTACAATACTCTTCATGATGCCGGGCAGTGGCAGTGAGCAGCAGTTCCCAGTCAGCCATGAAATCATGAGGGTATTAAACCAATACACTTACAACCATTCTGTGCCCATAAAACTATTTTGTTTTTTCACTTTTAGTACAGTATTCAATAAATTATAAGCTACTTTATTGTAAAATAGGCTTTGTGTTAGATAATTTTGCCCACTGGTAGGCTAATGCAAGTGTTCTGAGCATGTTTAAGTTAGGCTGGGCTAAACTATGATGTTTGGTAGGTTAGGTTTATTAAATGCATTTTCAACTTAGAATACTTTCAACTTAAGATGGGTTTATGAAGACATAACCCCATCATAAGTTGAGGAAGGTCAGTAATTTCTTACAATTCTTGGGTCAGATTTTCCAGGTTTCTGCCTATACACTGGGCAGTGTTGTGAGTGTCCAGAGACCACAGATTACATTTGAACTACCTCCTTTGTCATTTCCATTCTTCTGTTCCTCTAGGGTACAGAAACACCTCTTTAGCTATTTTTTCTCCAACTATCTGTTTTGAGGATGGAACAGATCCAATTTCTCAAATGAACATCTTAGAAGATTTTGTTGACTCTATCTGAGTTCAGAATTCATTCTTTTTATTCACATACCCAACTTTTATTGGAAACTAGCAGTGTCATACGCTGTACAAGTCACTAGGTAAACCATGTGAATCTGACATATTCCTCTTCCTCAAGGAATCTGCAGTTTAATAAAGGAGACAAATAAATCCTTCTCTTCAAATTATACCCCACTTCCTTTTCTAAAGATTATTGTGTTCATATGCAGTTCCTTACCTCCTATTTAACCTCCACTGAAATTGTTTTAATGAAGCCTCTTTCGCCAACATCAACCAACAACCTAATTAGCAAACTGAATAGCTCTTTTCAATATTCATACAACTTGAACGCAGGAACATTTAACAGTATTAATCAATGTCCTGCTCCTTCTTGACATCTTCCCCCTGCCCTTGGTTTCCATGACACCACTCTCCCATATTGTCCCCTCCTACATCTCTTACAGCCTTTTTTTTGTCTTTTATACCCCCTTTCTCCTCTCACTCTCAGCTGATGGCTTCCCTTACATTTGGTTAAAAAAGAGAAGCACTGAGAGCATCCTCATCTTTCCATTAGTACATCACCAATGTACATTGTTTTACCTCTTCTTAATATATACAAAATATCCTTTTTTAAAAAAATCAAAGTTCAATCCCCCACATCTGCTCTGACCTCCCCAAGGAAATTGCTGGTAAAATTATCCCTTCTTTTCTAAACCATCAATTTCTCCCTCACTACTGGGTTATCCCATTAGCACTCAGATAATTAATATATATTATTTAAAAGAAAATATCCCTTTCTTGATCCCAATTACCTTCCAGCTAATACTCCACTTTTCTTTATCCCTTCACAGCTAAATGCCTAAAAAGACTTACTGTCTTCACTTCTTTACTTCCCATTCTTTCATGAAACAATCCATTCAGGCTTTTGTCTCCAACATTTTATCGTCAAGGTTACCAATGACCTCCATGTTGCCAAAATCAATAGTCAATTCTCAGAATTACTGTCTCATCAACATTTGACACAGTTGACTACTCCCTTTTTCTTGAATCAGTTTCTTCAGTTGGGCTGTGGGATACCACTCTCTTTTCGTTTTCCTCCTACCACACTGGTCACTTCTCAGTTTATTTTTCTGGCTGCTCCTTATCTGCCCTATCTCTAAATCCTGAGCTTAGTCCAAGGACCTCTCTTAGCCATCTACATTTAACCCATTAGTTATTTCATCTATTTTCAAAGTTTTAATTCACCGAGGGTGACTCCAAAATTCCAATATTTAATACTGAATTATTTCCTGAACTTTAGACTCAGCTATAATTTCTTTTTTTATTTTATTTTTTTGTAAGAGAGAGAGAGAGAGGTGGGGGGGCAGAGGGAGAGGGAGAGAGAGAATCTTAAGCAGGATCCATGCTGAGCACCAAGCCTGATATGGGGCTTGATCTCACGACCCTGAGATCATGACCAGAGTCAAAATCAAGAGTCAGATGCTTAACTGACTGAGCCACTCAGGCACCCCTCAGCTATAACTTCTTACTAAACATTAGCATGTAGCTGCCCAATGAACATTTCAAACTTTACATGTATAAAAGCAAGCTATATATTTCTTACTTCTTCTCAACACTCATTAAACTTATTCCTCCTCCAGTGTTTCTCACCTCAGTAACTGGCACCATCCAGTTATTCAGGCCCAAACCAAGGAACTTTTTATTCCTTGCCTACCCACTCCATACCATAACTCTTCCCAACTCACACCCAATCCATTAACAAGTCCTTCAAAACAAATCCCATATCCAAGTACTTTTCACTATCTCCACTACTAAAACTGAAGCCCTAACCCATAACCACCTCTTGCTTGAATTATTTCAATTAGCCTTCTAACAAATTTCCCTGCTTTCCTTTATGCCCCCTACAGTCTATTCCCCATATAGCAACCAGGGTGTTCATCTCCAAGTCCAAAACAAATCACACCATTGTGCTGCTTAGAACACCTTCCCTCTGCAATTAGAATAAATTTGAACTTCTTACCAGAGCTTATAAGGCCCTATGTGATTATGTTCTTGACTACCTCTTCATCTGCTTTTATGCTTCTTTTTGCTTACTACAGTCTAGTGTCAGTAGCTTTCTTCCTGGTCCTTGAATATATCAAGTATTTTCCCATTTAAGGGCCTTTATACTTGATTTCCTTCTGTCTGAAATGCTCTTCCTCTCAGATCTTTATATGGCTACCTCTCTCTCATCATTTAATTCTTACTTCAAATATCCTCAGAGGGTCCTTTAGCCAGTTCAGGAAAAGCCCCTCTGAATACCTCCACCATACCCATATTAGCCATTTTATATGCTCTTATATTACTTTTTCTTTATAGCACCCATCACTAACTAATATTATATGTTTCCTTGTTTGTGATTATTGTCAACTTCCTCTATCTCCACTAGAATAGCAGCTCCATGAGGGAAAGGACTATTTTGTTCAATGCTATATCCTCAGTTCCTACAAAAGTACCTAGCACTGAGTATGGCCCTGGTAAATATTTGTTGAAGGAAGGAAGGAAGGAAGGAAGGAAGGAAGGAAGGAAGGAAGGAAGGAAGGAAGGAAGGAAATATTCCTTTCCCTGTGTTTAGCTCTTAAATATATGCTCCCCAGGCTCTTGTCCCAGTCCTCTTTCCTTCCTTCTATACTACCCTTTTTGGAAGATCCTCCCCCTACCCCCGCCCCATGGCTGCAATTACCATCTATCCAAATAACTCCCAATCTAATTATTGAATTCTTGTTTCTTTCCTGTACCAAAGAATTACAGTTACAATTGCCTGTGGACATTTCTATTCAGAGGTCTTACACTTAAAACTCCACATGTCTAAAACAAAACTCATTATTTTCCTTCCTTCTGACATAACATATATAAAATACTGAGTCAAATGCTCAGTACTTAGTAGGCACTCAGTAAGTGCTAGTTCTTCTAACTCCATCTAGTCTATTAAGCATGAAATTTTGGACTCATCTTTGACTCATATTTATTTCCTTTATTGAATCTAACACCTCAATGTTCAAGTATTTGGAAGTCTGACAACCCAACACCTCTGGTATTCTCAGCTTTTAATCCTCACTCCAGTAACCCTGATTGCCTTTGCCTGGCACACATTCATTCAGTTCAATTAGCTATTCAATGAATATTGAGCTTGTAACCCTGTTCAGCACTATGATGGCTATGCTAGAGATATAAGGATAAATAACACATGGACACTGACCAAAATTTACAGGGCAAAACAGATGGGTAACAGGCTGTTACAATAGCATAGACAGTTCCAGATAGAAGAAATTAGAGGATGCTGTTTAGGGGAGGAAAATTTAATGCAGTCCAAGGATGAAAGAGCTAAAGAAAGAATCTTAGAAGTGGTAAAGCCTTGGTCAGCTCTTGAATGTTGAATAAAAATTAGCTAAGCAAAGAAGAGAGAGCAGTGGTCATTCCAGGAATAAGGAGTGGATTGTGAAAAGACACAGAGATATGAAAGATGATGTTATTGCTGGTGGGAATGCAAACTGGTACAGCCACTCTGGAAAACAGTATGGAGATTTCTCAAAAACTTAAAAATAGAACTACCCTACAGCCCAGCAATTGCACTACTAGGTATTTATCCAAAGGATACGAAGGTAACTATTCGAAGGGGCACATGCACCCCAATGTTTACAGCAGCAAGGTCCACAATAGCCAAAATATGGAAAGAGCCCAGATGTCCATGAATGGATAAAGAAGATGTGATATATATATATATATATATATATATATATATATATATATACACATATACACACACACATATATTACTCAGCCATCAAAAAGAATGAAATCTTGCCATTTGCAACAACATGGATGGAACTAGAGGATATTATGCTAAATGAAATAAGTCAGTCAGAGAAAGACAAATACCATATGATTTCACACATATGTGGAATTTAAGAAACAAATAGATGAACATAGGGGAAGGGCAGGAAAAATAAAATAAGATAAAAACAGAGAGGGAGGCAAAGTTAAAAGAGACTCTATAGTTAAAAGAACAAACTGAGGGTTGCTGGAGGGGAGGTGGATGGGAGAATAGGGTAACTGGGTGATGCAACTGATGAATCACTAAATTCTACCTCTGATACTAATAATACAGTATGTGTTACCTAAATTGATTTTAAATAAAAAATTTAAAAAAGGAAAGATGATGTTATAGTTGGGAAATTACATGGAGTTGAATATGGCTATAGTATACAGTGCAAGCTTGTGTGGTGATAAATAAGGATTATATTCTAAAGGGCCATGTTCAACCAAATTAAAGAGTTTGGACTTTATCCTGAACACAATAGGGAACATTGAAGGTTTTGGTGAATAAGGTTTTCATGACCAGATTTGCATTTAAAAAGAGGACTCCGCCGAGTGGAGAATAAATTCAGGAAGTAGTGAACATGGCAAGAATGGAGATAGATAACTAGTTGAGAGACTACTGTAGTGAACAAACAAGAGAGGAGAAATTTTAGAAATGGTCAGTAGGTAAAAATTGCTAAGACTTGATCAATAGATACAGAAGTGAGTAGTTTAAAAAACTGAGCTCTGGGCACCTGGGTGGCTCAGTTGGTTAAGCAACTGCCTTCGGCTCAGGTCATGATCCTGGAGTCCTTGGATCGAGTCCCGCATCGGGCTCCCTGCTCAGCGGGGAGTCTGCTTCTCCCTCTGATCCTCCCCCTCTCATGCTCTCTGTCTCCCATTCTCTCTCTCAGATAAATAAATAAAAAATTAAAAAAAAAAAAAACTGAGCTCACTGTGAACTGTTTACTTACATAGAGGTACCCAGGAGGAGAATCATGTGTTGGAGGTGGAGGTTAATGAGTTTAATATATATCTGTGTGGAGATTTTGAGATAACCATGGGGGCATTTCAATGGGGAAGTCCAGAAAGAAATGGGATACATGGGAAAGTAGTGTGGGATGAAATGAGATTTAGAAGTCTTACTTGCTAAATAAAATCATGATAATAAATTAAAATTACTCAGACTGTGTAGTGTGAAAAGAGTAGAGAACCTTGTGCTGAACTTTGGGTACATCCAATGAAGAGATAAATTCTTTTAATACATAACACTTTGGGTTTCAGAAAGATAAGGATAAAAAAAAGTCATTTAGACCCATCTATACTGGTTCTTCAGTGCTGAAACGGTTTTTGGACTTAATTCTAGAGGAAATTAGGTTTTTTGTTTGTTTGTTTGTTTGTTTGTTTTATAAAGAGAATGATATGACCCAGGCTAAGCACAATCAAGATCTCATAACTCATGAGGTTTACCCAGAGCACAATTACTGCTGATTGAAATGAATACAGAGACGTGCTTTAAGGAGATTCATTTGGCAGAATTGCAGAGAATGGGTTGGAGGGCATCCAGACAAGAGGTAATGAGTCCCTGGCAGTAGCGGGAAGAAGGCAAAGGAGACAGATGAGATGGATAATAGAAACACTGCAGAAGGAGCTCAGAAAGGTTTTGAAGACTGTTTGGGATATAAGAGGGAATTGAATAGGATTCTACATTGTGAGCTTGACTTACAGGGATGGGAAATATGCCATGTACAGAAATAGAGATATCAGGGAGGGTGGTTGGGTGAGGCGTAATGCACACTTTGGAATGAAAGTTTGCAGCTTAGGAACAAGATAAAGCTGGGCAGAGCGATCTGGCAGTCTCCTATATATAGGAGAGGTGAAACCCTTGGAAGTGGATCAGTTCATAAAGGAAGAGTTGGCAGAGGAAAAAGATAAGGTAAAGGATAGAATCATGAATGTACTTTGGGGTGTAAGAAGACATTTCCCTCAAGTGCAGAAAGGCTTCCTAGAGAAGGTAGCAAATGTGAGACATCCCAGAAACAGAGGAAAGAATGCTTGACTGGCAAGCAGAAGCTGCTGGTTTAGTCCTACCTGTATCACTTCCAAGCTTCGTGGGCTTAGGAAAGTCCTTTTTTTGTCGTGGGCCTGAAGATTTTTCCACCTATAAAATGGGGTCTCTGAGTACAACGATTATAGAGACCCCTTTAGTTCTGACATTACATTTTCTTTTGCAACTTGACTTTAGTGTATGGCCAGTCTTTGGTTTGGCAGAGTGGTAGAAAACTTTCTAGGTCAAGGGAAAACATAGAAAAGGCAAAGAGGCACATTTAAGAAATGAGAAGTAAACTAATTTGGAACTAGTTGTTTTTCACACCTTGAGATAGCCAACCTAACAATTATTCTGATTGCAATTATTAAGGTACTAAATGATTGATAATAATATCTCATCTATGTTGTCAAAAGTGCTAGCCATTAAAAGGAAATTTGTGTAATTAAGTTTTAGCCAGTATTGTACTCCCTGCTAAAATAAGTACTGAAGAATAAGTATTGCTTTTCTTTTATTTATTCAGGAAAATGAAAAGAACAGTTACCAAATGCCTACTTTTCATTTCAGGTACTTTCATATATTGAACTAAAAGGCAATTTCCATGAGGGCAATTTTTTTTTTAATCTGTTTTATTAACTACTGTATCACCAATACCTGGAATAGTGCTTAACACATAGTTGGAACTCAAATATTCTTTGTATGACTTGGAAAAAATATATAAAATCATACTTAATTCTTACAACAAACTTGCAAAAGAGGAATTAGTATTCTCATTATAAAGTTGGGAAAAGAATGGCTAAAAGATGTTCTATAAACTCAAAGTCACATAGCTAGTAGGGTAGTACCAGGTCAAATACAATATACTATAAACTTTATATGGGCAGGGAATATGTCGGTCTTATTCTCCATGGTATTCCCAGCAGCCAGCTAACTCAGTATATAGATTACAGTAGCACTCAACAAATATTTTTAATGGGAGGAAGCAGGCAAGCAAGCACATACTCATCTGAACACAACTACCACTCATTTTGCCTATACTAACCACATCATCACCCAAATTCAAAAGAAAAGTACAGCATAAGAAATATAGTCAATAATATTGTAATAACATTGTATGGTGGCAGATGGTAACTAAATTTACTGTAATGATAAGCACATTCTATACATGATAATGTAGAGAAATATTAATTCACTATGTTGTACACCTGAAACTACCATTGTAGGTCAACTACACTTCAATAAAGAAAAGAATGGTACAATCTCAAAAATTCATCAGTCTTCCTTGTGTGTTGTTTCAAACATTCTGTGATTTTTGATTCTTTCTCACTTATAGACTGTGATGGTTCTCTTTCAGTCTTTTTAGCCTTTATTTTATTTTTTTCTTTTTACCCTTTATATAGAGTCTCAAGGTCTCCTTTTTGGAGGATGTTTATACAAGGAGCCAGCAAACTTTCTGGAAAGGACCAGGTAGTAAATATTTTAAGCTTTGAGGGCCATATTGTCTGTGTTGCAACAACTCAACCTTGTCATAGTGGTATAAAAGCAGTCACAGACAACACGTAGATGGCTGAGCATGCCTGTGTTCCAATAAAACTTTATTTATAAAAACAGGTGGCAGGCCAGATCTGGCCATAGTTTACCTACCCTTGCTTTATAATATTACTTTGATTCCTCCATCTCTTGCTTTTCCAGGACTTCTCTAAAACTGTGTCAACTATGAAACTCCTCCTATCCCTGAAATAAATAAATATATATATATTTTATTTAAAAATTTTTTTAAATTTTTTAATTTTTTATTATGTTCTGCATATATTTTTAATTTTTAATATGATTTTAAATTTATAATAATTTTAGGTGTACAATACACTGATATTTGTACACACTGAGAAATGATCATCACAATAACTCTAGTTACCATTTGTCAACATACAAAATTACAAAATGTTTTCTTCTTGTGATGAGAACATTTAAGATTTATTCTCTTAACAACTTTTAAATATGCAACACAATATTATTGACTGTAGTCACCATGCAATGCATTACATCCTCATGACTTACTGATTTTATAACTAGAATACTGTACCTCTTGACCCTCTTCAACTATTTTGCCCAACCCTCAAGCCCCCTACACCGTGGCACCACCAATTTGTTCTCTGTGTCTATGAGTTTTTGTTTATTCATTTGTTTTTGTTTTTTAGATTCCACATATAAATGAAATCATATGGTATTTGTCTTCCTCTGTCTAACTTATTTAATTTAGCAAAATACCCCAGGGTCTCTCCATGTCATTGCAGATGGCAAGATTTCATTGTTTTTTATGGCTGAGTAGTATTCCATTATATATATACACATATATATTAAACATATATATATGATATAGAGGACCTGGAAAAGATGGTGGAGGAATAGGGGACCCTAATCCAAATTGTCCTGGGAATTGAGCTGGATATCTACCAGACCACTCTGAACAGCCATGAAATCAGCCTGAGATGTAAGAAGATAGATCTGGATCTTTACAAACAGAATATTGCAGGCAGTTAGTTTCAAGGTATGAAGTGGGGAGCCATGATTCCCCAGGCATATATCAGAGGACAAACAGAAAGGGGAGGGAGTTGAGCCATGGGGATACTACACCGCCAGTGAGTGATAGCCTCCCGTGCTGGGGACCGGGCACAGACTCGCAGACCAGTAGCAACGGGGAAAGGACTTTAGGGCAGCCCCCTGGACTGAAAACCAGAGCTGCAAGGCCCTGTGAACTGGGGGTGGTGGGCGGTTTTAGAAGCACAAAGGGCAGAGACGAGCCCCAACCTGGAGACAAGGACTGGGAGCACTGCTGAGGGGCACACAACCCAGGACGCTGCAGTTTATAGCAGCAGAGACAGAAATGGAGATAGTGTGGCCTGGAGCGCTCACTGAAGAACAGACCAAGATATCTCTGCTCTGAGGCAGAGGGTTGGAAATGATCTCTTCTTCTCTGACTCTCAGAAGAGACATGGAAAGCAGCCAGGGAAAGCTGCTAGAGAACAAAAGCCCCAGAAAACTGGTTTTCACTGATCCCATCCCCCACCACAGGGGGTAGGACAACTCTGCCCAAACAGGGTTGCTTGAGTAACAGTGCAGCAGGCCTCTCCCCAACAAGACAGGCTGGGAGAACAAGAGGCCAGCAACCCTAAGGTCCCTAGAAAACAGGTGCATCTTGCTTGGGTTGTGGGCAATAATTTGGACTCTATACATTCCCTCAAACACCCATCAACAGAATGACTAGGAGGAGGAACCCCCCAATAGGAAAGACTCAGAGACCATGAGATTTACAAATGGGTTCAAATATAACCAAGATGCCGGAGATGGAATTCAGGCTAGCAATTGTGAAGGCAATAGCTAGAATGGAGAAATCAATTAATGGCAACATAGAGTCTCTAAGGGCAGGAATGAAAGCTGAATTAGCAGAACTTAAAAATGGTATCAATGAGATCCAATCTAATCTAGATAATCTAACACCTAGGGTAAGTGAGGCAGAAGAACGAATTAGTGATCTAGAAGACCAATTAATAGACAAGAAGGGAAAAGAGGAGGCCAGGGGAAAACAACTCAAAAATCCATGAAAATAGAATCAGAGAAATAAGTGACATCATGAAACATTCTAATGTCAGAATTATTGGGATTCCTGAGGGGGTAGAGAGAGAGAAAGGACTAGAAGATATATTTGAGCAAATCGTAGCTGAGAACTTCCCTAATCTGGGGGAATGAAACAAACATTCAATCCTAGAGGCAGAGAGGACCCCTCCCAAGATCAAGGAAAAGAGGCCAACACCCTGGCATGTAAGAGTAAAACTCGCAAATCTTAGAACCAAGGAAACCATCTTAAGGGCAGTTAGGGGGAAGAGATTCCTTATGTACAGAGGGAGGAACATTAGAATAACGTCAGACCTATCCACAGAGACCTGGCAAGCCAGAAAGGCCTGGCAAGACATATTCAGGGTACTAAATGAGAAGAATACTTTATGCAGCCAAGAATACTTTATCCAGCAAGGCTTTCATTTAGAATGGATGGAGAGATGCAGAGTTTCCAAGACCAGCAGAAACTGAAAGAATATGTGACCACTAAGCTGGCCCTGCAAGAAATATTAAGGGGGGTTCTATAAAAGGAGAAAGACCCCAAGAGTGATCTACAACAGAAATTTCCAGGGACAATCTATAAAAACAACGTCTTCACAGGCAACATGATGACAATTAATTCGTATCTTTCAATAATCACTCTTAAAGTGAATGGCCTAAACGCTCCCATAAAACGGCACAGGGTTGCAGATTGGATAAAAAGGCAGGACCCATCCATATGCTGCCTACAAGAGACTCATTTTGAACCTAAAGATATATCCAGAAGGAAAGTGAAGGGACGGAGATCTATCTTCCATGCCAGCGGACCTCAAAAGAAAGCTGGGGTAGCAATTCTTATATCAGACAAATTCGATTTTAAGCTAAAGTCTGTAATAAGAGACACAGAGGGACACTATATCATTCTTAAAGGGTCTACCCAACAAGAAGATCTAACAATTGTAAATATCTATGCCCGCAACATGGGAGCAGCCATCTACATAAGCCAACTGTTCACCAAAAGAAAGAGTCATATTGATAACAATTTGTTAATTGTAGGAGACCTCAATACTCCACTCTCAGCAATGGACAGATCATCTAAGCAGAAAATCAACAAGGAAACAAGAGCTTTGAATGACACACTGGACCAGATGGACCTCCTAGATATATGTAGAACGTTCCACCCTAAAACAACAGAATACTCATTCTTTTCAAATGCACATGGAACTTTCTCCAGAGTAGACCACATACTGGGTCACAAATCAGGTCTCAACCGATACCAAAAGATTGAGATTATTCCCTGCATATTCTCAGACCACAATGCTCTAAAACTGGAACTCAATCACAAGAAAAAATTTGGCAGAAATTCAAATACTTGGAAGCTAAAGAGCATTTTGCTCAAGAATGTTGGGTCAACCAGGAAATCAAAGAAGAACTTAAACAACTCATGGAAACCAATGAGAATTAAATCACATCAGTCCAAAACCTATGGGATACTGCAAAGGCGGTCCTAAGGGAGGAAGTACATAGCCATCCAAGCCTCACCCCCAAAAAATAGAAAAATCCTGAATTCACCAACTAACTTTATACCTTAAAGAACTAGAGAAAAAGCAACAAACGATGCCTAAGCCACGCATTAGAAGAGAAATAATTAAGATTGGAGCTGAGATCAATGAATTAGAAACTAGAAACACAGTAGATCAGATCAACAAGACTAGAAGCTGGTTCTTTGAAAGAATTAATAAGATCGATAAACCACTGGTCAGATTTATCCAAAAGAAAAGAGAAAGGACCCAAATTAATAAAATTATGAATAGAAGGGGAAAGATCACAACTAACACCAAGGAAATAGAAACAATTATAAGAAATTATTATTAACAACTATATGCCAATAAATTAGGCAACCTGGAAGAAATGAATGCCTTCCTGGAAACCTATAAACTCCCATGACTGAAACAGGAAGAAATTGACTACCTGAATAGGCCAATAACTAGTAACGAGATTAAAGCAGTGATCAAAAACCTCCCAAAAAACAAGAGTCCAGGGCCTGATGGATTCCCTGTGGAATTCTACCACATTCAAAGAAGAAATAATACCCATTCTACTGAAGCTGTTGCAAAAAATAGAAACAAAAAGAAAGCTTCCAGACTCAATCTATGAAGTCAACATTACCTTAATCCTCAAACCAGGCAAAGACCCCATCAAACAGAATTTCAGGCCGATATACCTGATGAATATAGATTCCAAAATCCTCAACAAAATCCTAGCTAATAGGATCCAACAATACATTAAAATGATCATCCACAACGACCAAGTGGGATTTATCCCCAGGATACAAGGGAGGTTCAACATTTGGAAATCAATCAATGTGATAGAACACATTAATAAGAGGAGGGAGAAGAACTATATGGTCCTCTCAATTGATGCAGAAAAAGCATTTGACAAAATGCAGCATCATTTTTCTGATTAAAACTCTTCAGAGTATAGGGATAGAGGGAACATTCCTCAAGCTCATAAAATCCATCTATGAAAAACCCACAGCAGATATCATCCTCAATGGGGAAAAGCTGAGAGCCTTTCCCTTAAGATCAGCAAATGACAAGGATGCCCACTCTCGCCACTATCATTCAACATAGTACTAGAAGTCCTAGCAACAGCAATCAGACAACAAAAAGAAATAAAAGGTATTCAAATTGGCAAAGAAGAAGTCAAACTCTCTCTTTTCGCAGATGACATGATACTTTATGTGGAAAACCCAAAAGACTCCACCCCCAAGTGACTAGAACTCATACAGCAATTCAGTAATGTGGCAGGAAACAAAATCAATGCACAGAAATAAGTTACTTTCTTATACACTAACAATACAACTGTAGAAAGAGAAATTAGAGAAATAATTCCATTTACAATAGCACCAAAAACCATAAGATACCTTGGAATAAACCTAAACAAAGAGGTAAAGGATCTATACTCTAGGAACTACAAAACACTCATGAAAGAAATTGAAGAAGACACAAAAAGATGGAAAAACATTCCATGCTCATGGATCAGAAGAATAAATTGTTAAAGTGTCTATGCAACCCAGAGCAATCTCTACCTTCAATGCCATCCTGATCAAAATTCCAATGACATTTTTCAAAGTGCTGGAAGAAACAATCCTAAAATTTGTATGGAATCAGAAAAGACCACGAATTGCCAAGGAAATGTTGAAAAAGAAAAACAAAGCTGGGGGCATCATGTTGCCAGATTTCAAGCTATCTTACAAAGCAGTGATCACCAAGATAGCACAGTACTGGCACAAAAACAGACTTATAGACCAATGGAACAGAATAGAGAGCCCAAATATGGACCCTCAACTCTATGGTCAAAAAATCTTTGACAAAGCAGGAAAAAATATGCAATGGAAAAAAGTTTCTTCAATAAATGGGGCTGGGAAAGTTGGATAGCTAATACAGAAGAATGAAACTCGACCATTCTCTCATACCATTCACAAAGATAAACTCAAAATGGATGAAAGACTTCAATGTGAGACAGGAATCCATCAAAATCCTAGAGGAAAACATAGGCAGTAACCACTTTGACATCGGCCACAGCAACTTCTTTCAAGATACATCTCCAAAGGATAGTGAAACAAAAGCAAAAATGAACTTTAGGGACTTCATCAAGGTAAAAAGCTCCTGCATAGCAAAGGAAACAGTCAACAAAACAAAGAGGCAACCCACAGAATGGGAGAAGATATTTGCAAATGACACTACAGGTAAAGGGCTGGTATCCAAGATCTATAAAGAACTTCTCAAACTCAAAACCCAAAAAACATGGGGCACCTGGGTGGCTCAGTTGGTTAAGCATCTGCCTTCGGTTCAGGTCATGATCCTGGAGTCCCGGGATTGAGTCCCACATCGGGCTCCCTGCTCGGCAGGGAGTCTGCTTCTCCCTCTGACCCTCCTCCCTCTCATGCTCTCTGTCTCTCATTCTCTCTCTCTCAAATAAATAAATAAAAAATCTTAAAAAAAAAAAAACCCCAAAACAAATAATCAAGTCAAAAAATGGGCAGAAGACATGAACAGACACTTCTCCAAAGAAGACATACAAATGGCTACCAGACACATGAAATAATGTGGAAAAAAGGGAAATTCAAATCAAAACCACACTGAGCTACCATCTTACACCAGTTAGAATGACAAAAATTGACAAGGCAAGAAACAACAAATGTTGGAGTGGTTGTGGAGAAAGGGGAACCCTCTTACACTGTTGGTGGAAATGCAAGTTGGTATAGCCACTTTGGAAAACAGTGTGGAGGTGACTAAAAAAATTAAAAATAGAGCTACCCTATGACGCAGCAATTGGACTACTGGGTATTTACCCCAAAGACACAGATGTAGTGAAAAGAAGGGCCATATGCACCCCAATGTTCATAGCAGCAATGTCCACAAAGCCAAACTGTGGAAAGAGCTGAGATGCCCTTCAAAGGATGAATGGATAAAGAAGATGTGGTCCATATATACAATGGAATATTACTCAGCCATCAGAAAGGATGAATACCCAACTTTTACATCAACATGGATGGGACTGGAGGAGATTATGCTAAGTGAAATAAGTCAGGCAGAGGAAGTCAATTATCATCTGGTTTCACTTATTTGTGGAATGTAAGGAATAGCATGGAAGACATTAGGAGAAGGAAGGGAAAAATGAAGGTGGGGACATCGGAGGGAGAGACGAACCATGAGAGACTATGGACTCTGAGAAACAGCCTGAGGGTTTTAGAGGGGAGGGGTGTGGGGCATGGGTTAGCCTGGTGATGGGTATTAAGGAGGGCACGTACTGCATGGAGCACTGGGTGTTACACGAAAACAATGAATCATCTATCACTACATCAAAAACTAATGATGTATTATATGGTGACTAACATAACATAATAAAATAAAATTAAAAAAGATATATATATGATATATATCCATAATATGTGTGTGTATCTTTTATATATATATATCTTGTGTGTGTGTATATATATATATATGATATATATATATATGATATATATATATCTTCTTTTCCCATTCATTCATTGATGGACATTTAAGTTGTTTCTGTATGTTGGCTATTGTAAATAATGCTGCAATAAGCATAAAGATGAATGTATATTTTCAAATTAGTGTTTTTGTTTTCCTTTGGTAAGTACTCAGAAGTGGAATTTCTGAAACATATGGTAGTTCTATTTTAAATTTTTTGAGAAACCCCTATGCTGTTTTCCATAGTGGCTGCACCAATTTAAATTTTCATTAAAAGTGAACTGGAGTTCTCTCTCTTTCTCCACATCCTCACCAATACTTGTTATTTCTTGCCTCTTGATAATAGTGATTCTAACAGGTGTGAGATGATATCTCTTTGTGGCTTTCATTTGTATTTTCCTAATGATTAGTGATGTTGAGCAAATTTTCATGTGCCTGTCACCCATCTGTACATCCTCTTTGGAAAAATGTCTATTCAGATCCTCAGCCCATTTTTAAAAATCAGAATCTTTTTTTGCTATTTAGTTGTATGAGTTCTTTATATGTTTTAGATATGAATCCCTTATCAGATATAATTTGCAAATATTTTCTCCCATTCAGTAAATTGCCTTTTCATTTTGTTAATGGTTTCCTTTGCTGTGCAAAATAATTTTAGTTTGATGTTGTCCCACTTATTTATATTTGCTTTTGCTGCCTTTGCTTTTGGCTTTAGATCTAAAATATTAAGGCAAAGACTGGTGTCAAGGAGCTTACGCCCTATGTTTTCTTCTAGGGCTTTGATGGTTTCAGTTCTTACATTTGAGTCTTTAATGGTGCAAGCATTTCCCAGCATCGTTTATTAAGGAGACTGTCCTTTCCCTATTGTATATTCTTGGCTCCTTCATTACAAGTTAATTTACCATATATATGTGGGTTTATTTCTGGGCTCTCTATTCTGTTCTATTGATCCATGTCTCTATTTTTATGGCAGTACCATACTGTTTTGATTACTATAGCTTTGTAATATAGTTTGAAATCAGGGAGTGTGATGCCTTCAGCTATGTTCTTCTTTCTCACTATGCTTTGGCTATTCAGGGTCTTTTGTGTTTCCATGGACTTTTAGTATTTTTTTTTTCTATTTATGGGAAAAAAATCATTGGAGTTTTGGTAGGGATTACATTGAATCTATAGATTTCTTTGGGTAAATGACATTTTAATAATATTAATTATTCCAATCCATGAACATGGAATTTCTTTCCATCCATTTGTGTCTTCTTTGATTTCTTTCATCAATGTATTATAATTTTCAGTGTATAGATTTTTCACCTCCTAGGTAAAATTTATTCCTAGGTATTTTATTCTTTCTGATGGAATTATAAATGAAATGATTTTCTTTCTCCTTCTGATAGTTCATTGTCAGTGTACAGAAACACAATTTTTTACATATTGATTTTGTAACTTTACTGAATTCATTTATCAGTTCTAACAGTTTTTTGGTGGTGTCTTTAGGGCTTTCTATATATAAAATAATGTTGCCCACAAATAGTGAAAGTTTTATGTTTTCCTTCCCAATTTGGATGTCTTTTATTTCCTTTTCTTGTCATGTTGTTCTGGCTAAGACTTCCAAAAACAGGCATGCCTCATTTTATTGTCCTTCACTTTATTATGCTGCACAGATACTATTTTTTACAAATTGAGGGTTTATGGCAACCCTGTGTTGAGCAGGATTATTGGTGACATTTTTTTTTAAATTTTATTATGTTATGTTAGTCATCATTAGTTTTTGATGTAGTGATCATGATCCATTGTTTTCGTATAACACCTAGTGCTCTATGCAGTATGTGCCCTCCTTAATAACCATCACCGGGCTTACCAATCCCCCTTCCCCCCGCCCCTCTAAAACCCTGTTTGTTTCTCAGGTCCATAGTCTCTCATGGTTCATCTCTCCCTCCAATTCCCCCCGTCCATTTTTCCCTTCCTTCTCCTAATGTCCTCCATGTTAATTCCTTATGTTCCACAAATAAGTGAAACCATATGATAATTGACTTTCTCTGCTTGACTTATTTCACTTAGCATAATCTCCTCCAGTCCCATCCATGTTGATGTAAAAGTTGGGTATTCATCTTTTCTGATGGCTGAGTAATATTCCATTGTATATATGGACCACATCTTCTTTCTCCATTCATCTGTTGAAGGGCATCTCGGCTCTTTCCACAGTTTGGATATTGCGGACATTGCTGCTGTGAACATTGGGGTGCATATGGCCCTTCTTTTCACTACATCTGTGTCTTTGGGGTCAATACCCAGGAGTGCAATTGCTGGGTCATAGGGTAGCTCTATTTTTAAGTTTTTGAGGCACCTCCACACTGTTTTCCAAAGTGGCTGTACCAACTTGCATTCCCACCAACAGTGTAAGAGGGTTTCCCTTTCTCCACAACCTCTCCAACATTTGTTGTTTCTTCCCCTGTCCATTTTGGCCATTCTAACTGCTGTAAGGTGGTATCTCAGTGTGGTTTTCATTTGGATTTCCCTGATGGCTAATGATGATGAACATTTTTTCATGTGTCTGTTAGCCATTTGTATGTCTCCTCAGAGAAGTGTCTGTTCATCTCTTCTGCCCACTTTTTGATTTGATTATTTGTTTTTTGGGTGTTGAGTTTGAGACGTTCTTTATAGATTTTGGATACCAGCCCTTTACCTGTAGTGTCATTTGCAAATATCTTCTCCCATTCTGTGGGTTGCCTCTTTGTTTTGTTGACTATTTCCTTTGCTGTGCAGAAGCTTTTTATCTTGATAAAGTCCCAAAAGTTCATTTTTGCTTTTGTTTCACTAGCTTTTGGAGATGTATATTGAAAGAAGTTGCAGTGGCTGACATCAAAGAGGTTACTGCCTATGTTCTCCTCTAGGATTTGGATGGATTCCTGTCTCACATTGAGGTCTTTCATCCACTTTGAGTTTATCTTTGTGAATGGTGTTAGAGAATGGTCAAGTTTCATTCTTCTGCATGTGGCTGTCCAGTTTTCCCAGCACCATTTATTGAAGAGAATTTTTTTCCATTGCATGTTTTTTCCTGCTTTGTCAAAGATTATTTGACCATAGAGTTGAGGGTCCATATCTGGGTTCTCTATTCTGTTCCATTGGTCTGTATGTCTGTTTTTGTGCCAGTACCATGCTGTCTTGGTGATCACTGCTTTGTAAGATAGCTTGAAATCGGGCAACGTGATGCCCCCAGCTTTGTTTTTCTTTTTCAACATTTCCTTGGCGATTCGTGGTCTTTTCTGATTCCATACAAATTTTAGGATTGTTTCTTCCAGCACTTTGAAAAATGTCATTGGAATTTTGATCAGGATGGCATTGAAGGTATAGATTGCTGTGGGTAGCATAGACATTTTAACAATGTTTATTCTTCCGATCCATGAGCATGGAATATTTTTCCATCTTTTTGTGTCTTCTTCAATTTCTTTCATGAGTGTTTTGTAGTTCCTAGAGTATAGATCCTTTACCTCTTTGTTTAGGTTTATTCCAAGGTATCTTATGGTTTTTGGTACTATTGTAAATGGAATCGTTTCTCTAATTTCTCTTTCTACAGTTGCATTGTTAGTGTATAAGAAAGCAACTGATTTCTGTGCATTGATTTTGTATCCTGCCACATTACTGAATTGCTGCATGAGTTCTAGTAATTTGGGGGTGGAGTCTTTTGGGTTTTCCATATGAAGTATCATGTCGTCTGCGAAAAGAGAGAGTTTGACTTCTTCTTTGCCAATTTGAATACCTTTTATTTCTTTTTGTTGTCTGATTGCTGTTGCTAGGACTTCTAGTACTATGTTGAATGATAGTGGCGAGAGTGGGCATCCTTGTCATTTGCTGATCTTAAGGGAAAGGCTCTCAGCTTTTCCCCATTGAGGATGATATTCGCTGTGGGTTTTTCATAGATGGATTTTAGGAGCTTGAGGAATGTTCCCTCTATCCCTATGCTCTGGAGAGTTTTAATCAGGAAAGGATGTTGTATTTTGTCAAATGCTTTTTCTGCATCCATTGAGAGGACCATATGGTTCTTCTCCCTCCTCTTATTAATGTGTTCTATCACATTGATTGATTTGGAATGTTGAACCACCCTTGCATCCCGGGGATAAATCCCACTTGGTCGTGGTGGATGATCCTTTGAATGTATTGTTGGATCCTATTAGCTAGGATTTTTTTGAGGATTTTGGAATCCATATTCATCAGGGATATCAGTCTGAAATTCTCCTTTTTGATGGGGTCTTTGCCTGGTTTGGGGATTAAGGTAATGCTGGCCTCAAAGAATGAGTTTGGAAGTTTTCCTTCTGTTTCTATTTTTTGAAACAGCTTCAGTAGAATAGGTATTATTTCTTCTTTGAATGTTTGGTAGAATTCCCCAGGGAATCCATCAGGCCCTGGACTCTTGTTTTTTGGGAGGTTTTTGATCACTGCTTCAATCTCCTTACTGGTTATTGGCCTATTCAGGTTGTCAATTTCTTCCTGTTTCAGTCTTGGCAGCTTATAGGTTTCCAGGAAGGCCTCCATTTCATCCAGATTGCTCAGTTTATTGGCATATAGTTGTTGATAATTTCTAATAATTGTTTCTATTTCCTTGGTGTTAGTCGTGATCTGTCCCCTTTCATTCATAATTTTATTAATTTGGGTCCTTTCTCTCTTCTTTTAGATAAGTCTGGCCAGTGGTTTATCGATCTTATTAATTCTTTCAAAGAACCAGCTTCTAGTCTTGTTGATCTGATCTACTGTGTTTCTGGTTTCTAATTCATTGATTTCTGCTCTAATTTTAATTATTTCTCTTCTAATGCGTTGCTTAGGTGTCATTTGTTGCTTATTCTCTAGTTCTTTAAGGTGTAGAGTTAGTTGGTGAATTCGGGATTTTTCTATTTTTTTGAGTGAGACTTGGATGGCTATGTATTTCCCCCTTAGGACCGCCTTTGCAGTATCCCATAGGTTTTGGACCGATGTGTTTTTGTTCTCATTGATTTCCATGAATTGTTTAAGTTCTTCTTTGATTTCTTGGTTGACCCCAACACTCTTGATCAGAGTGGTCTTTAGCTTCCAAGTGTTTGAATTTCTGCCAAATTTTTTCTTTTGATTGAGTTCCAGTTTTAGAGCATTGTGGTCTGAGAATATGCAGGGAATAATCTCAATCTTTTGGTATCAGTTGAGACGTGATTTGTGACCCAGTATATGGTCTATTCAGGAGAAAATTCCATGTGCGCTCGAGAAGTATGAGTATTCTGTTGTTTTAGGGTGGAATGTTCTGTAAATATCTATGAGGTCCATCTGGTCCAATGTATCATTCAAAGCTCTTGTTTCCTTGTTGATTTTCTGCTTAGATGATCTGTCCATTGCTGAGAGTGGAGTATTGAGGTCTCCTACAATTAACAAATTGTTATCAATATGACTCTTTCTTTTGGTAAACAGTTGGCTTATATAGATGGCTGCTCCCATGTTGGGGGCATAGATATTTACAATTGTTAGATCTTCTTGTTGGGTAGACCCTTTAAGAATGATATAGTGTCCCTCTGTGTCTCTTATTACAGACTTTAGCTTGAAATCGAATTTGTCTGATATAAGAATTGCTACCCCAGCTTTCTTTTGAGGTCCGCTGGCATGGAAGATAGATCTCCGTCCCTTCACTTTCCTTCTGGATGTATCTTTAGGTTCAAAATGAGTCTCTCGTAGGCAGCATATGGATGGGTCCTGCCTTTTTATCCAATCTGCAACTCTGTGCCGTTTTATGGGAGCGTTTAGGCCATTCACTTTGAGAGTGATTCTTGAAAGATACGAATTAATTGTCATCATGTTGCCTGTGAAGACGTTGTTTTTATAGATTGTCCCTGGAAATTTCTGTTGTAGATCACTCTTGGGGTCTTTCTCCTTTTATAGAACCCCCCTTAATATTTCTTGCAGGGCCAGCTTAGTGGTCACATATTCTTTCAACTTCTGCCGGTCGTGGAAGCTTTGCATCTCTCCATCCATTCTAAATGAAAGCCTTGCTGGATAAAGTATTCTTGGCTGCATGTTCTTCTCATTTAGTACCCTGAATATGTCTTGCCAGGCCTTTCTGGCTTGCCAGGTCTCTGTGGATAGGTCTGACGTTATTCTGATGTTCCTCCCTCTGTACGTAAGGAATCTCTTCCCCCTAACTGCCCTTAAGATGGTTTCCTTGGTTCTAAGATTTGCAAGTTTTACTATGACATGCCGGGGTGTTGGCCTGTGTTCCTTGATCTTAGGAGGGGTCCTCTCTGCCTCTAGGACTCGAATGTTTTTTTCATTCCCCAGATGAGGGAAGTTCTCAGCTACGATTTGCTCAAATACATCTTCTAGCCCTCTCTTTCTCTCCACTCCCTCCGGAATTCCAATTATTCTGACATTGGAACGCCTCATGGTGGCACTTATTTCTCTGATTCTATTTTCATGGATTCTGAGTTGTTTTTCCCTGGCCTCCTCTTTTCCCTTTTATCTATTTTACTGTCTTCCAGATCGCTTATTCTCTCTTCTGTCTCAGTTACCCTAGCTGTTAGATTATCTAGATTGGATTGGATCTCATTGATAGCATTTTTAAGTTCTGCCAATTCACCTTTCATTTCTGCCCTTAGAGACTCTATGTTACCATCAATTGATTTCTCCATTCTAGCCATTGTCTTCACAATTGCTAGCCTCAATTCCATCTCTGACATCTTGGTTATGTCTGTATCCATTTGTAAATCTGCAGCATAAGTCATAATCTCTGAGTCTTTTCTGTTTTGGGGGCTCCTCCTCCTAGTCATTCTGTTGATGGGTGTTTGAGGGAATGTATAGAGTCCAAATTATTGACCATGACCCAAGCAAGATGCACCTGTTTTCTTGGGACCTTAGGGTTGCTGGCCTCTTGTTTTCCCAGCCTGTCTTCTGGGGGAGGGGCCTGCTGCGCTGTTACTCAGGCAACCCTGTTTGGGCGGAGTTGACCTGCCCCCCTGTGGTGGGGGATGGGCTCAGTGGGAATCAGTCTTTGGGGCTTTTGTTCTCTGGCGCCTTTCCCTGGCGGCTTTCCATGTCTCTTCCGCGAGTCAGAGCAGAAGTGACCGTTTCCAACCCTCTGCCTCAGAGTAGAGAGACCTCAGTCTGTTCTTCAGTGAGCTCTCCAGGCCACACTGTCTCCGTTTCTGTCCGTGCTGCTATAAACTGCCTCATCCTGGGTTGTGCACCCCTCCGCAGTGCTCCCAGTCCTGCCTCCAGGTCGGGGCATGTCTCTGCCCTTTGTGCTTCTAAAACCACCAGCCGCTCCCAGTTCGTGCACGACCCCATCGTTCTGGTTTTCCACCCCGGGGGGTTCCCCTAAAGTCCTTTCCCAACGCTACCAGTCTGCGAGTCTGTGCCCTGTCTGCAGCGCGCGAGGCTGTCACTCACCGGCGGTGTAGGATCCCCACATCCAGGCACCCTCCCGCCTCCCTTTATCCTCTGATATCTGCCCGCAGAATCACGGCTCTCCGCTTTGTACCTCAAAACCAACTGCCTGTGATACTCTGTTTGTAGAGATCCAGATCTTCTTACATCTCAGGATGGTTTCGTGGGTGTTCAGAGTGGTCTGGTAGATATCCAGCTCAATTCCGGGGACCAGTTGAAATAGGGTCCCCTACTCCTCTGCCATCTTTCCCCTCCCATAGTTTTTTCTATATTGCATTTCCATTTTCATTTGTCTCAAGATATTTTTTTAATTTCCCCTTTGATTCCTTCATTGACCCATTGGTTGTTCAGTAGCACATTGTTTAATATATATATAGTTGTGATTTTTCTAGTTTTCTTCTTGTAATTGATTTCTAGTTTCATACCATTATTATTAGAAGAGATGCTTGATAGGATTTCAATCTTAAATTTATTGAGATTTGTGTTTTTTTAAAGACTTACTTATTTTAGAGAGAGAGCATGCAAATGGGGGGAGGGGCAGAGGCAGAGAGAGAATCTCAAGCAGACTCCCTCCTGAGCCCAGAGCCCAACATGGGTTTTGATCTCACAACCCTGAGATCATGACCTGAGCCAAAATCAAGAGTTGGACACTTAACTGACTGAGCCACCCAGGCGCCCCTCACTTGTCTTTTTTAAAGATTTTATTTATTTTGAGAGAGAGAGAGAGTGCGCTTGTGCAAGCTAGTGGGGAGGTGGGAGGGGAAAAGGCAGAGAGAGAATCTCAAGCAGGTATATTTACTTTACCAATGAGATTTTTACTTGCATACATTTTCTTGTTAATAATTATTAGTACCTTCTTTTTCAGCTTAAAGAAGTCCCTTTAACCTTTCTTATAAGGCCAGTTTAGTGGTAATGAACTCCCTTAGCTTTTACTTGTCTGGAAAACTCTTTACCTCTCCTTCAATTCTCAATGATAAACTTACTGGATAGAATATTGTTGGTTGGAAGTTTTTTCCCTTTCAGTGCTTTGAATATATCATGCCACTCTCTTCTGGCCTGCAAATTTTCTGTTGAAAAATCTGTTGATAGCCTTATGGGGGTTCCATTGTGTGTAAATGTTTTGTTTTATTCTTGCTGCTTTTAAGATTCTCTCTTTAACTTTTAACATTTTCATTATAATGTGTCTTGGTGTGGGTATTTTTGGGTTCATTTTATTTGAAACTCTCTGGGCTCTCTATACCTGGATGTTTATTTCCTTCTCTGGGTTAGGGAGGTTTTCAGCCATTATTTGTTCAAATAAGTTTTCTGCCCCTTTTTCTCTCCCTTCTCCTTCTAGAACTCCTATAATGTAAATGTTATTCTGCTTGATGTTGCCTCATAAGTCCTTTAAACAATCTTTACTTTCTAAAATTCTTTCTTTCTTTCTTTTTAAATAATTTTCTTTAAAGATTTTATTTATTTGACGGAGAGAGCACAAACAGGGGTAGCAGCAGACAGAGGGAGAGGGAGAAGCAGGCTCCCCGTGGAGCAGGCAGTCCGATGCAGGGCTTGATCCCAGGACACTGGGATCATGACCTGAGCCGAAGGCAGTCGCTTAACTGACTGAGCCACCCAGGTGCCCCTAAAATTCTTTTTTTTTTTTAAAGATTTTATTTATTTATTTGACAGAGAGAGAGACAGCGAGAGAGGGAACACAAGCAGGGGGAGTGGGAGAGGGAGAAGAAGGCTTCCTGCTGAGCAGGGAGCCCAATGCAGGGCTCCATCCCAGGACCCTGGGGTCATGACCTGAGCTGAAGGCAGACACTTAATGACCGAGCCACCCAGGTGCCCTTAAAATTCTTTTTCTTTTCACTGCTCTGTTTGGGTGAGTTCCACTGCCCTGTTTTCCAGATCACTGATACTTTCTTCTGCTTCATCTAGTCTGCCATTGAACTCCTCTAGCACACTTTTCTATTCAGTTATTGTATTCTTCAGCTCTGTGACTTCCATTTGGTACTTTCCTATATTTTCTATCTCTTTGTTGAAGTTTTCCCTGTATTCATCCATTCTTCTCCCAAGTTTGGTGAACATTTTTATGATCATTACTTTAAATTCTTTATCAAATAAATTATTTACCTCTGTTTTATTAAGGTTTCTTTTTGAGGTTTTTATCCTGTTCTTTTACTTGGAACATATTTTTCCATTTCTTCATTTGCTTGACTCTCTGTTTCTATGTATTAGGTGAGAAAGCTACATCTCCCAGCCTTAGAAGGATGGCTTGTGTAGATGATGAACCTTATCATTTAACTTTGTCCTTGCTTTTGGTTGTCTCTGGAATATTTGTGATTATCTAAGTAGCCTGATTTATTCTTGATAGTTCCCAGTTGTTGAGGGTCATCTTAATCAGAATCTAGTTTCAGGCTGATTGGAAGATAGCCCCTCAGGCAGCAGGTTTTAAAGTATGCAAATATATACAGTCATGTGGGACTGTGGTCATAATCCTTGCTGACCTCCTGTTCCGGCAATGTGGAGGTTTTTCCTAGACAACAGTTGCAAAAATCATGGCTCTGAATAATGTATAAGCACCTTTCTGGAGGCTACCAGCAAACTGTAACAAGGCAAAGATGATGTCCCCCAACCTATGTTCCCTGAGAGTACCTCCTTAGCCTCTAGATATATGGGAAACCTGACATCTACCCCTCAGGTTGAAGCTCTGGGACAAGTAAATACGCCTTTTTCACAGGAATATTGGGGATGTGTTTCAGTCTGCTATCTGTGTAATGCCCTGGTGGTGATAGCCTGCCAAGAACTATGTTTCTGATTGTTTCAGTCCTGTTGGGCCTACAGATGCAAGGCTCCTGCCATCAGATTCAGGAGATCAAGGGGTATCTCCTGTGTGGACTACATGTGCCCACTGGCTTTAGCAAGGCAGAGCAAGATTGCAGGGCCAGTCCATGCCTACTGGCTTTAGTGGAGCAGTGGGAAAGCACAGGGCTGGGGCATGCCCACTGGCTTTTGTGAGGCAGCATATCCCTGGTATATTAATACATGACAGAATACTTACAGTTTTATTGAGATTTAACAGTTTTAACTGCTTCTTCCTCCACCCTCATGCAAAGTCCCTTCACTTTTGAAATTCAATTTAATCGTAGATGGCATGTGTATAATGACAACAACGGAGTGAGGTCAACTAGGGGAGCTGGCAGATAGCTTGGACAAAGCCCCAAAATATGGTAGTTCCTTTTCAAATTCATGTTGGTCTAAGATCTATACATCAGGTTTGCAGGATAAAAACTAGATGTTTGTTTTGTTTTGTTTTTTGATCAGTGTGCCTAGAGTTGATCAGTTACTGAAAAACAGAGTCACAAATAAGCATACTCATAAAAGACTGAATGCAATCTCATCTGCCAATCTAGGTAACCTTGAGTAATATAACTACCAAGTGGACCAGTTACTCATATTCTCTACTTCCCTATATCAGATGTGTAAATAAAAAATTCTGAGTCTTTCCAATGGGCCAAACATCTACTAGGTGCTAGAGACACAACAATGAACACAAAGTAGCCCCTCCCCTCATGCTTCTGGTTTGAGAGTTGGCAAAATATTTTTCTGTAGAGGCCTAAATAAGAACTTCTAGGATTTTCAGGTCATACAGTTTGTGTCAGAACTATTAAATTGTGCTGTTCTGTGAAAACAGCCATAGACAGTACATAAACAAATGGCATGATTTTGTTCCAATAGAACTTTATGGACACTGAAATTTGACCTTCATATAATTTTCACATGTCATGAAATACTATTTTTCTTTTGCTTTTTTCCTCCTCAACCATTTAAAAATATATTTTTAAAAAACACTCAGAGCGGGCGCCTGGGTGGCTCAGTCGTTAAGCGTCTGCCTTCGGCTCAGGTCATGATCCCAGAGTCCTGGGATCGAGTCCCACGTCGGGCTCCCTGCTCCAAGGGAAGCCTGCTTCTCCCTCTCCCACTCCCCCTGCTTGTGTTCCTGCTCTCGCTGTCTCTGTCTCTGTCAAATAAATAAATAAAATCTTAAAAAAAAAAAAAAACACTCAGAGCCAGCAGGCCATTCAAAAACAAGTGGTGGGCTAGATTTAGCCCATGAGCTGAAGTTTGCCAACCCCTGTCTAGTCTAATGCAAAAGATAAATACAGAAACAAATTATTTCAATACAATGTGATAAAAGCTAGAGTTCTATGGTTCTGTAGGAGCTAGAGGAAGGCCATCTAACTTAATCCAAGGCATCAAAGAAAGTATCCTATAAACATCAACCCCAGAGCTGAGTCTTAAAGAATGTTAATATGAAGGCATTAACTAAGCAAAGAAAGGGAAAACTATGCTCCAAGTAGAAAGCAGAGAATGAACAGTCACAGAATTGATAAACAGCATGAAATTCTTGGGCAATGGTATTATTTTAGCATAAAAGATAAGGAATGCCAGATGAAGTTGTAGGTAAGGGTAGGGATGAAACTATAAAATGTCTTATATACCATGCCTCTGGGCAATGAAGGCCACTGACAAGTTTTCAGCAGGGGATTGATATAATTGAATCTGTATTTTAGATTTATCTCTGTGGCAACACTTTGGCAGACAGATCTGAGACAGCTGAGAGGCTACTGAAATAGTCCAGGGGCGAGAAGATGAGGGCCTGAACCAGGCAAAAGCAGTGGAAATGGAGAAAAGAGGATAAATTCTAGAAGTGTCTAAAAGGTAAAATTAACATGGCTTAGTGAGGAGAGCAAGAAGTAAAAAATGACTCACATTTCTTACTTGGATGGCTAGGTGGATGAAAGTACCACCAAGTGCTATTGGAAGGAGAGAGAGTTTTATAAGCTAGATAATGAATTCAGATTTATACATATTGTATTGCATTTACTGTTGGGTTTTCCTGTGGAGGTTTTTACCAGGCCACTGTACATATGAATTTTGGGGACGGATTAGAACTAGAGATACAGTTATGAGCACAGATGTGGTTGTTAAAACCATGAATGACTGTAGTTGCTCAGATTCAGCAAGTAGAGTAAGAAGAGTCATAGGCCATGGTGATTAAAGGAGACTGAAAGAATAGGAGAAAATATTTGAGGCTTTGATGATAGTAAAGAGTAGCTGTAAAGAGAATGGAGTATGAGAAAGCTAAAAGGAGAAGAGGTTGCTGTCAGAGAGGTGAATTTAGTCTTTCACAACGGATTCCTGAAAATTAATCCTTAATGCCTTGAGGCAGTGGTTCTTAAACTATAAGCTTTTTACCTGGAAAGCTTGTTAAAACACAGTGCTAGGAACCACCCCCAGAGTTTTGATTCAGTAGGTGTCCGGTGGTGCTCAATAATTTGCATTTCTAGCAACTTCCTAAGTGATGCTCACCCATGAGAACCACAGCCCTAAAGCATCCATTTTATGCAATGAATTAACTTTTTTAATGGATCTAGAATGCTCCTAGTTGTGTATCATCCTTGGGGATAGTAAGATAATAGACACTCAACTTATTTTCTTTGTTTTGTGATTCAGATAAGAAACCCTGTTAGCAAGCCTGGAGGGTGTCAGAGCCCATGAGAGCAGAGACCATACCTATGTTATTCATGATTGATTCACTAGATTCTAGCATAGGTTAGACATTCGGTTAAGATATGTTGACTGAAAGATTGGCAAAGTCCATAGTACAGTTGGAGGAGTGAGCTGCTGATATAGAGGGTTTATTGCTGAAGTTATGATCAAGGACCCAGAAGAGTAAAGTTTGTGATCCTCTACAAGGACAATAAAATCTTTCAGTATGACAACATGAATTGGGGTAGGGAAAATGATGGTGAAGCAGGTGCCAAAATATAAAATGGAAGCGGGAGAATGACCTGGAGGCTGATAGAGGTCAGCAGTAGGGAAAGGAAAATGATATAGCCTGCATGTTGAATTTCAAAAGTGAAGGGACTTTGCCTGAGGGTGGAGGAATAATGCTTTGGAAGTTGTCTATAGAGAGCATGCCTAATCCAGTGCCTATGAACATACCACTGACCATTAAATTGTGTCTTGCTTTTTTATCACTTAATACAGTGCCCTGAAACTTTACCCACATGATCAAAAATTATTTTTACACATTTTCTCTTTCTGGATAGTTCTTTTTTTTTTTTTTTTACCGTATATATCCTCTTTCTTTCATACACATTCCTTCTTAAGGCCATTCCTAAGAATTTTATATGTTTGATTGCTATCGTGAATGGGATATATTTCTCCTTGTAGCTCCAAATTGGTTATTCTGGTCTATTGTTCTTTTAAATTAAATTTGAGCTTCTTTGACTTATCCTCTGAACTAGTTGTAACATTCTCATTAAGTAAATAAAATCTTTAAATATGTTCATTTTTTTATATCATTATGAGAATTAAGATTTTCACTTTTTTTTTTAAGATTTTATTTATTTATTTGACAGAGAGAGAGAATAGCTAGAGCAGGAACACAAGCAGGGGGAGTGGGAGAGGGAGAAGCAGGCTTCCTGCCGAGCAGGGAGCCCGATGAGGGACTAGATCCCAGGACCCTGGGATCATGACCTGAGCCAAAGGCAGACGCTTAACGACTGAGCCACCCAGGCGCCCAGATTTTTACCTTTTAAAAATTATCTTTTGGGGTGCCTGGGTGGCTCAGTCAGTTAAGCGTCTACCTTGGGCTCAGGTCATGATCTCAGGGTCCTGGGATTGAGCCCCGCTTTGGGCTCCCTGCTTGGCAGGAAGCCTGCTTCTCCCTCTCCCTCTGCCCCTGCCCACTGCTTGTGTGTACTCTCTTGCTCTTTCTCAAATAAATGAATAAAATCTTTTAAAAAATTATCCTTTAACATTTGTAATGAATTATTATTGTGCAATATTACTGAAGTAGATTTGATAAAAATCACTTATAGGTTTTACATCTAAGTTCACAAACCAAAGAGAATATTCTTTTTGGAACAGTCTGTCGGATATTGGTATCAGAATGATGCTAGTTTCAAAATCAATGTGAATAACTCCGCAAGATTTTCAATTCTATAACAATGTGGATATTCGTAGAAAATTTGAAGGAACTCACTGATAAAAAACATCTGGCCCTAAAGTATTTTTGGAAGTTTCTCTTTGATAATTGTTTTCAATGTTTCTACAGTTACAGGCCCATTTTGTTTTGAACTTCTTACTAATGAATGGTGTTTAACATTTTATTAGGTATTTCAAATTTGCTGAGATTTTCAAATTTATTAAGGTACAATTATACTTTCCTATAATTTAAGAAAAGTTCTTTGTATTTGTTGTTCTATTCCATTTATCTTTTAAATTTTATTTATAATTTATCTTTGTTTTCTTAATTAAATTTGCTAGAGGCTTATCTACTTAATTCATCTCCCCATAAAAACAACATACCCCTTGGCTTCATATTATATTGGATTCTTAATCATGTAATTTCATTCTTCATTTTTAATAATGAAATATTTAAGGTTATGAATTTACTTCTGAATATTGCTCTCAAAGTTTTGACAAGTCGTGATCTCATTTTTGTTATTTTTTATTAGTCTGCTAGTGTTTCTTTTGGCTAATACTTATATATAAATGTGTTCTGAAATACTAAAACAGTGGAAGACTTTTGTTCGAATTTGTTTCTAAATTTGTAGAAGTTTTACATTATCACCAGAGAACAGGGCAAGGCTGATTTCTACTTGTAAGAGTATGCAAAGATTTTCTTTGTGGTATACCACATGATCATGGGTATTAAAGAGGGCACGTTCTGCATGGAGCACTGGGTATTATACGCAAACAATGAATCATGGAACACTACATCAAAAACTAATGATGTAATGTACGGTGATTAACATAACATAATAAAAAATGTTCTTTGAATATTTGAAAGAGTGTGTATTCACTGTCAATCAAATATAATTTTTGATGTTAATTAAATCTGATGAATTGTATTTTTCAAATATTCTTTTTTTAAAATTTTATTTATTTGACAGAGAGAGAGATAGCGAGAGCAGGAACACAAGCAGGGGGAGTGGGAGAGGGAGAAGCAGGCTTCCTGCCGAGCAGGGAGCCCGATGTGGGACCCGATCCCAGGACCCTGGGATCATGACCTGAGCCGAAGGCAGACGCTTAATGACTGAGCCACCCAGGCGCCCTCAAATATTCTAAGTACTTATTTTCTTGGTCTTTCTTTCTTTTCATGTCATAGTTAAATTGTATAAATCTTCCATATAGACATTTCTATAATTTTTCTTCTTGTATTTCAAATAGTCTTTTATTCAAATATTTGGATGTAAAAAAATGTTTCATGAATATAATATCCTTAAAATAATTTGTATCTTCTATCAATATTAAATAAATCTCACGGGACCAACAAGATTGTATAGTTATTGTTCCTGTTTTGTTTTGTTTCCAAATAGATAAGTGACATGATCAGATGCCTTATTTGGAGAATGGATTGATCAGAAGGAGGTGAGACCAAAAGATGAGAAGCCAGTGAAAGGACTCTTATAATCGTCCAGGTAAGAAATCATGAGTGTTTGGATGAAGACCAAGGCTGCAGAGAGGTTTATAGCAAGTAGAATCATTAAGACTTGGAATTAGATTGAAGGGGGTTGGGGCAAGTGAGAAAAGTTGAGAGTTAACACCTAGATTTCTGACTTAGTTGACCATTATCTAAAAGTCAATATAGGAGAAAGAGCTGGTGTGGCTTTTCAGAATAAGCCATTTTCTAAAGTTCTTCTTTTTCATTATATTCATCCCAAAGGACTCGAGTCCAGACTTAAAGCTCAGTGTTGAATCTTCGCCAATGGATTGCTTACTCAAACCAAAGTCTACCTTAGTATAAAACACTAGGTTAAATATTAAATTTCAGGGGATCACCTTTCATCTATGTGCTAAGAGCTCCTTCATAAATTTGAGGAACCATTTGGACTAAGAAAGAGGGAATAAATGCCTGCTAACACCATTCCTGGGGTAATCCATACAGGAAGGCTAAGTTTTCCACAAGAGGGCAGCATCACCTAATAAATTATGTCATTGAGGGCCTCCTCCAATAGGCGCTGGGGGGAGGCTGAAAGGGTAGACAGTATAAGTTGGGGAGCCATAGGACCTGCCACACCATGAAAACCAAGGGGCCCTACTATCTCCATGGCCATAATTACAGCTACTCCTAAGTGGTAGTGGCAGATGTTGCTACAGCAGGAACAAAGAGAACATCGTGCTCATCAAGGAAGGATGAGTAGGGGACAGCCAGATACTCTCATTCTTATGACTGGCTCAGAAGCCACCAGGGATGGTGTCTACATTCCTTACAGGTGCTGGTATCTCTGTATAACCTGTATCTCCCAGGGACCTTTATTTCATGTTGAGATCTTTGTCACCCCTAATGGTTTCTCTGCAAATCACGTGCTGTAAAGGTTAGGCTGCAAAGTACACTACAGTTCTGGTGTTCTCCTTACTTAATAATGTTTGGTTACCCCAATTATGCTTCTCTTATACCCCAGGGAAAGTAATGGGAATGAAATTCCTTGAGAACCCGGTAAGTGAAAGGCATTTTACATACATTGCCTTGTTTAATCATTACAACAATGCCATTATATAGGAACTATTATATGTGACAGAACTAGGCAGTGTCATACATGGGTCTATCTGACTCTAAAGTAAAAACTACCAAGCTACCTCTCCAAGAAGCCTTGTTTAAAACTTAAATCACGACCGAATTCAAGACTGAGTCAGTGGCAATGTATCTATTGTATAAGACATTGCTTAACCTGTCACTTCCTATCCAGGTATATGAGCAGGGATGGCTTAATTTTAGGTACCAGCAGGTAATCCGATCAATCAATAGGATCCTATGTAACCTCACCCTTACTAAGTTAAAACCCTTTCCCCCTTAAGTATTCTCTCAGGATAAATCACTTGGATGTAGAGCATGAGAACAGCAGAAGAATTAAAGACGGCTTCTGCGTTTCTGGTTTGGTTGACCGAGGGCATGGTGGTCCCAAGCACTGAGATGAGGAGCTTGAGAGGAAAAGCTGACATGTTAGATTTGGGGCATATTATACTTGAAATGCTTCTGAGACATCTAAGTATAAATGTCCAGTGGGAAGTTGGCTATATGGGTCTGGGGCTCAAGAAATATAATAATAGATACATGTAAATGAGAATTTAAAACTCTGGAACTGAGTGAGGTTCTCCATGGTATATTAAAAAAGTTAGAAAGAGTGGAACTAAAGAAAACACCACCATGTAAGGGATGATCAGAGGAAAGGCAGGTAGTAGAGGAACCTGGTTTTAAAAAATGAACAGAGAGGTAGGAAAGTAACAAGAAAATGAGGTATCTTGCAAGCAAGAAAGCAGAGTTTCACAAAGGAGAACATAACCCAGAGCAACAATGTCAAATGCCATATTACTAATCAGACATGACGAAGACTGAAAGCAATCCATTGACTTTGACAATTAAGAAGTAATATGTAGTTTTTGACAGAGTAGTTTCAGTGGAGTTCTGTAGGTCAAATTCAGACTGCAGTGGGTGGAAAGCTAAATTGTAGATGAAGACAGTGAGTATAGACTCTCCTTTTGAGAGACTGAGTATAAACAAGGGGAGAAAGATGGGTCAGTAGCCGGAGGGGAATAGTAGGATTACGGGAAGATGCTTTAAAAATATTTTTTCTAGTAAAAATAATTAAGATGGAGAAGCTCAGGCTTGTGTATAGGATAAAGGAAACCAACAGAAGGGAGAGGTATGAGCTCCAGTAGCACAGAGCAAAGATAGAGCAGCAAAATGGAAGAAGCCATATGGAAAGCTCACCAATAAGCAAACATGTAATTGCAGCAAAACAACTGTGCCCAAGTATATCCTTACCTTCCTTTTGCTTCGGCCACTCCACTTATCTGGAAGCCTTTCTCCTCCTGATGGCTTATTTGTCCAATTATACCCACCCTTTAGCTCAAATTCCACTTCCTCTATGAACTCTTACCCTACCAGTCTCTTCTGAAGTACTGTCTCTTTCTCTTGAATTCTAATAGCAATTTCTGTCTGAATAATCCATTTGACAATCACCCTTCAGCCTGTGAAATCTCCTTTATTGCTTTTTTCTCCCCAGAAATGTATTGCTAGTTAATTTGTCACACATGTGTCTTTTCTCCCCCATTTGACTGTATTCTCCTGAAGGGCAGGGTTTCTATCTTAGAGTTTGCCACAGCTTCCAGAATGCCTACCGTGGCTGGTAGTAGGGTCTCTTTAAATCTGTGTAGTTGATTTAAATAAAAACTTGAAAGAATAAATCTCTCTGGTTGAACAGGGCAGCCTGTTATGAAGGAGACAGAAAAACACCAGGTTAGGTAGGCCCTTGGTGTATATGGAATCATTTACTTCTCTTGGTAGCAAATAAGGAGACTGAGTCTTGCAGATATAAAATAAACTATATAAAATTATATAAAATAACCAGGGTGACACAGGTAATATGTAGCAATGTCAGGATTTGAACCACAGACCCCTTCTCCTATGCCATTCTGCTTCAGTTGTCTGCAAAATTCTGTTCATGTGAGACACCTCTTTCTTTGATGATGTTTAGCTAGAGACATAACTCTCTTGAGGCTTTAGTACCAACCTAGCGGTTCAGTGGCCCCTATTCCTTATAGCAGCAAATCTCCCTGTACCTTACCTCCTGACAATCAGCTTGAGGATCCGGAAGGAGCCTTTAATGAGGATGAGGGCCTCTTGGCGGGAGCCATACAATGGAGTGCCATTGATATTCACCAGCTCATCACCAGTCCTCATCTTCTGGGACAAGGCTGCCTTGCCCCCATCTTCAATCTGTGTTGCAGAGAACAGAACAGAAAGCAGGTGGGTGGTGAGATGACTCCTTACCCAAAATTCTACTTCCTGGTTCCTCCCAAACTCAGAGCCATAAGTAGTACCGGGGGGAAGGCTCCAGGAAGCTCCAGGAAACAGCTAAGAAGCTGATCACAGGCTAGTATTTATATTTACAGAAGGCCAACCTTGGGCAAACCCTTGAGGAAGGAGGCAATACTGAAATAATGCAAGCTCTGCTCTGGAGGAATCCACGTCCTTCTGGGGAGACAAGCACTTCTCAATGAGAATGATGTTTGGAAGGAATGTGACAGTGTGAGCTGAAGTAGCAGGGTGGCATAGCAAAATGTGAACACAAATTAGAGCCAGAAGAGCTAGGCTCCAGCAAAATGACCTTTGGCAAGTCCTTTCCTATCTTGGGGCAGCCTTTGAAGTCTGATAAAGTTGAGTTTGAATCTTGGTTCTAGTACTTTCTAGCTTAGTGACCCTGAGCAAGTAACCTAACATCTTTATGTCTCAATTACCTGATAGAGGAAAATAAATAACAGAAGTACCTACCTCACAGGGCTGTTAGCATAGGGAATGTCTGAGAACATTTAAGTCCTCAATAAATGTGAGCTCTGATGAGTATAGCAAGGGAGTTGACTCTGAAGACCTTGAGCTTCAGCTCAATATTCTGTGAGCAGAATTGCTAATTCAAACGATACAAAAGATGTACAGACAAAGTAACTGATCATGTGTCTATGCTCTTCAACAAGTGCCTAGTACAGTGCTTCTAGGGTATGGAACACAGTGGGCATTCACCAAAATCTGGAAACATAGGTGTTCATTGTACCATCATGGCCTACAGAATTACCATTGACCACGGCAATCTTGGTAAGAGGGTAGTCAGGCTGGAGGGCATAGAAAGCAAAGGCAGATATAATAGCAGCTGGGGTAGGTAAAAGAAAAGCAAAGCAGAATGTCCTCCATGGGTCCTTGATTATGGCTACTTTTATATATAACATTCTTTGTACCACAAAGGCGAGTTCTACCTATTAGGACATCAATTCCATCCATGGTGGTAGGAGTCATCTCATCCATCCATTAATCATTCCTCAGATTTTTAGTGAATTTCTAGTATGCACAGGACAGCATGCTAAGTGCTATAGCTCCCAGCCTCAAGTTTAGGTTATGTCCGAAGTTCATATGTCCACAGAGATGGTTAGATAAAAAAGGTCCACCCCACTGACGGAATCAGGAAGAGATGTTTGTTTTTCTCCCAGGGGCAAGGAAGGTGAGGATGATTAAACCATACAATCTTTAGGGAAAGAAAGATTCTAAGTGGGGCAACCAAAGGCTGGTCTTTGCTGTAGGTGTTTTTACATTTCTACTCTTCTTCCAATCTTTTTCTCAGTCTTTTATAGAATCCCTCCAATCTATCCCTCACCATGCAAGTTAGAATATTGCTGAGCTTTAGGTTGGCCAGCTCATGCGTAATTTGGCAGTCGAGACCTCCTGAGTGCAGAGAAAAATGTTAATTCAGGATTTTAAAAAATCCCATCAAATAAATTGAAATTCTAAGTTAAATCACAGACTATTATTAAATTTATTGCTGCTAACCCAACAGTTCTTTTTTTTTTTTTAAATTAACCTTTGTCTGACAAATCATAGGTTAGCCAAGTGACATTGAATATATATACCTTTGTTTCAGTACCTGGGCCACCAGTCAAGATAAAACAAGCCAATATTGGTAAATGGGGAACAACTCTCAGCAAATTAATTAGGATCAGATTCTTATTTCTATTGTCATTATCATTATTACTTCACAGTCACTGCTGCCTGCTGCCAAAAAAAAAAAAAAAAAGCAAAGTGCTGTACTTGAATTTCAGAAGTTCTATTTGAATGACTCATTTCTTTGGCATCCACAGAGGGCCCTCAGCATCAGGCAGGACTTTCAACAGGGATCAGCCATCTAAAAGGGCTTCCTTAGGCTAACAAAGAGCCACAAACAGGAGCCTAACTAATGAATGCTAATAGATTTTTCCTGTTGATGTACATTAGTCTTAATTCACTCTACCCATTTTTTATTCATACAACTCAATTATCCATATTACTGTCACCAATAGCAAGTCTCCCCTTCAATATGTGTTGATACTAAGTACCACCTCAAGTTAATTAAGCACTTTGTTACATCAACCAGATCTCTGTTTATTCTAGGCCAGAAAATGAAACGGGGGAACCTTTTAAACAAAAATGCTTAATTATTGCTGCAGCAGAAGTTTCAGCGTTTTGCATTCCCTACTGCCATCTGGGCTGCCACTGGGTCCTCGCAGGAACTCTTTCCTGGACTAGAGCCTCAGGCCGACTATGAATGCCCCTTTTCTTTTTTTAAAAGATTTTATTTATTGAGACAGAGAGAGAGCGGGGGGTTGGGGGGAGGACAGAGGGAGAATCTCCAACAGACTCCCCACCGACATGGAGCCGGATGTGGGGCTCGATCCCACAACCCTGAGATAATGACCTGAGCCAAAACCAAGAGTCGGATGCTTAACCGACTGAGCCACCCAGGTGCCCCATATGCCCCTTTTCTGTTTCCTGCCCCTTCTCAGTCACTACAGCATCCTCCTTAGGACAGATGTGTTGAGTGTAATAATACAATTTTAGCACAAGTGCAAGAACTTGCAGACAACAAACCAGTAAATTATGGGCACCTGGCACAGTCCCAGAGTCCAGATGGGTCCAGATCAGGAAATGAAACTCCATTTGATTGAAGATCCCTTGGACTATACTCCAAACTCGCCCTTTCCCAGACCCAGGGCATTTACCGAGCTATATAACTTATTCCTTCTTACTTCTCCTGACTTTTTAATGCTTTTAAAAATTATTGTTCACTAGTCTTTCCTGCACTCCACCTCTAGATTCCAGCATGTCTTCCATTTATTGTTTTGCCTCCTGACAGCCAGTTCTCCAGGTCAGTGGCTCCACCACACATTTGTTTATATAGAAGATAAAGCAGCGGCTTCCTTTCCTATCAAGGAAAAGGAATAAAAAGGAAAGGAAGGAAGAAAGGAAGGGAAGGAGGGAGGGGGGAAGAAGATGTATGTATTCTTTTATAAAATGTTTTCTTTCCCCTTTCCACTGCCCCATGTACAAGTCTGGCTGAGGCTCAGGAAAGATGTGAATCAACAAACTTGTTGAGAATAACACGCCCTGCTTGAGGGGCTGTGTAGCATCATCTGATGCCGCTCATTCAGTAAGGCTGATCAACTTGACCAGTTCTTCCTGAATCAGACTTTTAGGGTGGCTTTCTTGTTTCATTTCAAGTGTTGTGAATTCTCAGATTGTACCCAGACGCACTGGAATGTCAGTATAAACACACATCACAAAGCCCAATGTAAACGATGGTTACCTTATGTGTCATTTTGGTTTATCCAAGTGATTGCTGGGCTAAGCAGTGAGTGGCCCAAGTAATTGAAAATGGATTGCATAAAGGTCATATAACCAAAAGCCAGCTGGTGTCTGGAAAATTGGGAAGAGCTGATTGACCTTGGATAAGTCCCTTTCCCCTCTTGTGGCTTCTTTTACCCTTACTGGTAAAAGGTGGGGGGTCTGACTAGATGATCTCTGAGGGCTTTGGAGCTCTGACATTCAGTGACCTGTGAACAGTTAACAAAATCATGCATTACCCTTCTGCTGACACAGGTAATCCCGGCCTTTTGCCCCATTATACTTTGTCTTCACCCATGTTTCACTCCTTCAAAACTGACTAATTAACATCCATCTCTCATTTCCCTGTGGTCATTATCCATTGTTTTGGAGTGGTCCATCAAGGCTGGAACACTTAAAAAAGCACAGTTGGGACACTGAGAGAAAGAGATTCCTGGAGCCCTATTTTGTGCTAATGAGCTAGCGATTTGGAAATTTTTGATGGATCTCCAATGAAGCATGAAGTGCTCTGATAGCTGTCAACAAAGTGACAAGCTGGCCCCTTGAGAGTAAAGGCAAAGAAAAATGGACATAACAACACTTGCTGGCTTTCTAGTAATAGCTTTTATTTAGTCTGATACTAGCAGATACTTGCTTGGGGATTTTGAATAAACTTGGGAGATATGAGAGAGTGAAGGAAAGAAAAGTTAAATAAGGTTTAGCCTAAAAAAAATGTAGTCAGCAGGAGAAACATCATCTGCAACAATAACCAACAGGTATTGAAAGCTTATTCTAATAGTGTAAGAGCCGCATTAAAAATCAATGGTGTGATTGTGAATACCTCAGCTTGCTACAAGAAATTTATTGGAAAAAACAGGCATTGACTGAAACTTTCCTGGCCAGTTCTAAGAGCCTCTGGCCAAATTACCAGCCCACACTCCTACCTCGACCAGCTTGTCTATAGTCTAAGAAGGCAAACAACAGAGTTAATTGTTTAAATTGATTTATTTTTTTGCAAATAGAAAAGGTCCACCCGGAATAGTAGTTGTATTGCTTAAAAAAACAGAACATCCTCTGAATGTCTTCTTAGCACCCTTTAAAAGATTTTCAAGTTTTTAATAACATTCTAGACACCCCTTCAGCAATTCGGTCTTTCTGGGGAATCCACTGAGAGAAAATGTAGAGAGGGAGATAAGCTGGATTTAAGAAGTCTAACTATGAGAAAGGAGGATCACCAAATAGTAGATAAAGTCTGCACTTATTCTGAAACTTAGTTTGAAATCTTAAGCAGACCACAGGTTGGGGACTGTCTGTTTCTGATCAGCCCTCTCTCCCATATTGGTATCCCTTAGAATCTGATGCTAGGAGAGATTACTCAGAGTGCCCTGGACAGGGAAGACAGAGGCTTTGAAACTTCTGCAATCTCTGCCACGGCTTTCAACAGTCTGATGCCAGGCTGCAGACATAGTGATTGCCCTAACTTCTCTGTCTTAGAAACTCTCTCCCTTCAAAATCCCTCTCGAATTTCCAAAGTAGTCTAGATTACAAAACAAGAAACTCTGCTGTTCCTCATCTTCCCTAGGTTACTCAAAGCAAAACAGAAAACAAAACCTGTCTCTTAAACGAGAATCCAAAAACAACCACCAGTTAAAAAGATGTAAGAGGGCCTGGTTCTGTGTGGTAATCCCTGTATGCAGATAGCTTGAGGAGGTGGCCACCAAGGGGGGAGATACTCTTTCCCTCTACCAGCTAAGAAACAGATGCCCAAATCCTACATAAGGCTGCCCCAGAGTGTCAAGTTCTGTGGATCAGGCTCACTGATCTTGGACCAGTGGAACTATGCTATGCTCCAAAGCATGACCTATTCCTATAGACAGCACCTTCCTCCCCAGCTGCTTAATCACCATCTAGTTAACTAATCCTCACAACAAAAGTCCTCTAAGCATCGGATCATTAAATTTCCCTAGGGATTGGCCCAAGTCGAATGCTAAGTATCTTTGCCAAAAAATCAGTCAGTCCAGAGCCAAGCTCTGTTCTAGGAATTTGGTGATGAGGAAAGGAGTAGAGAGTCAAAAGTGCTGTACCCTACATCAGCAACCGAAAGCAAGTTACCATCAGTGACTCCTACCAAGTCTGATCATCCTGCTGTCTTCATAAATCAAGTAAGGGGGAACAAACATCACTGTGCAAGAGTAAGCTCAGGGTTTCTTATATTACAGTAAATATCCTCACTGGGGTCCTGTTCACACTTTATCAACTCTAGCCATTTATTTACACTGAAGTCTTTTGCTGATATTAATATTATCAGTGTTCATCAAAAATGTCAGCTTTTGGTGGTTTAGTACAATGATCTCCAGAGTAGGGTGTATATATATCCCAGGCTATGCACAAGATGATCCACTGGAAGGGGATATATTTGAACTTCTGTTTATATTTACATTTATCTAAAATAATTTAAAAGTCAAGCGTTATTAATATTTAATATTGGTGGTAGTAAATTATAACATTCACAAATAAAATTATGTGTCCTGGGGACACATACTCAAAATATTTTTGCTGGTGTAAATTTTTACTAAAACATTTCTCCAAATCATAGACTTAAATGAGAGGGCTAAAACCAAAGGACTTTTGAGGAAAACATGAGAATATCTTTGTGACCTTGAGGTAGGCAAAGATTTCTTTAAAAAATTTTTTTATCTTTTAATTTAAATTCAATTAATTAACATATTAAGTATTATTAGTTTCAGAGGTAGAGGTCAGTGATTCATCAGTCTTATACCCAGTGCCTATTACATCACATGCCCTCCTTAATGTCCATCACCCAGTTATCCCATCCCCCAACCCCCTCCCCTCCAGCCATCCTTAGTTTGTTTCCTATGATAAAGAGTCTCTTATGGTTTGTCTCCCTCTCTGATCTGTCTTGTTTTATTTTTTCTTCTCTTCCCCAATGATCCTCTGTTTTGTTTCTTAAATTCCACATATGAGTGAGATCATATGATAATTGTCTCTGGTTGACTTATTTCGCATAGCATAATACTCTCTAGTTCCAACCACATCGTTGCAAATGGCAAGATTTCATTTTTTGATGGCTGAGTAGTATTCCACTGTATATATTTATACCACATCTTCTTTATCTATTCATCTGTTGATGGACATCTGGGCTCTTTTCATAGTTTGGCTATTGTGGACATTGCTGCTATAAACATTGGGGTGCAGGTGCCCCTTTGGATTGCTACATTTGTATCTTTGGGGTAAATACCTAGTAGTGCAATTGTTGGGTCATAGGGTAGTTCTATTTTCAGCTTTTTGAGGAACCTCCATACTGTTTTCCAGAGTGGCTGTACCAGCTTTCATTCCCTCCAACAGTGTAAGAGGGTTCGCCTTTCTCTGTATCCTTGCCAACATCTGTCGTTTCCTGACTTGTTCATTTTAGCCATTTTGACCAGTGTGAGGTGGTATCTCATTGTCTGGGCAAATATTTCTTGGACTGGATGCAAAAAGCAATAATCATAAAAGAAAGAGTGCTATAATGGAGTTCACCAAAATAAAAAAATATATCATATTCATCAAAAATGTCACTAAAAAGTGAAAAGACAAGTCACAGAATAGGAAAAAAATATTTATAATACATATATCTGACAAAGGATTTGTATCCAGAATATGAAAAGAACGTCTACAAATCAATAAGAAAAACACAACCAATTAACATTTGGCAAAAGACTTGAACAGGCACTTCACCAAAGATAGCCAAATGCCAAGTAGACATATGAAAAGGTGCTTAATATCATTTTTCGTCAGAGAAATGCAATTTAAAATCACAGTAAAATATCAGTACACATCCACTAGAATACTTAAAAAAACTGAAAATACCATGTATTGGCAGGAACATATAACATTTGAACTCTACATTGCTGGTGGGAGTGTAAAATTGTACAGCCACTGTAGAAGTCTGTATGCCCTCTGTTGAACCCAGAAATTCCACACTTAGGGATACCCAAGAGAAAGAAGTGCAGGTGTCCTCAAAAAGATGTGATAGGATATATTTTAGATTTATTTTTAAATATTTTTTATATATCTGTATTTTTATTTTTTATATTTTATTTTTAGCTTTATTCATAATAGACCAAAAATAGGAACAACCCCAATGTCCATCAAAACACACAGATTACCCAGTCACTCCATCCCTCCCACCCCACCCCCCACTCCAGCATCCCTCAGTTTGTTTCCTGCGATTAAGAATTCCTCATATCAGTGAGGTCATATGATACATGTCTTTCTCTGTTTGACTTATTTCGCTCAACATAATACCCTCAAGTTCCATCCACGTCATTGCAAATGGCAAGATCTCATTCCTTTTGATGGCTGCATAATATTCCATTGTGTATATATACCACATCTTCTTTATCCATTCATCTGTCGATGGACATTTTGGCTCTTTCCACAGTTTGGCTATTGTGGACATTGCTGCTATAAACATCGGGGTGCATGTACCCTACCCCTTCGGATCCCTACATTTGTATCTTTGGGGTAAATACCCAGTAGTGCAATTGCTGGATTGTAGGGTAGCTCTATTTTCAACTTTTTGAGGAACCTCCATACTGTTTTCCAGAGTGGCTGCACCAGCTTGCATTCCCACCAACAGTGTAGGAGGGTTCCCCTTTCTCCGCATCCCCGCCAACATCTGTCGTTTCCTGACTTGTTAATTTTAGCCATTCTGACTGGTGTGAGGTGGTATCTCATTGAGGTTCTCAGATCTGTACCTCTGAAACAAATAATGCAATATATGTTAAGAAAAAAAAGAAGAAGAAGAAGGTAGCAGGAGGGGAAGAATGAAGCAGGGGAAATCGGAGGGGTAGACGAACCATGTGAGACGATGGACTCTGAAAAACAAACTCAGGGTTCTAGAGGGGAGGGGGATGGGAGGATGGGTTAGCCTGGTAATGGGTATTGAGGAGGGCACATTCTGCATGGAGCACTGGGTGTTATGCACAAACAATGAATCATGGAACACTACGTCTAAAACTAATGATATAATGTATGGGGATTAACATAAGAATAAAAAAAAAAAGAAAAACAAAAAAACAAAAAAACCCATAAAAACCCCACACAGATTACAAGAGCTTGGGAAGATGGCAGAATAGGAGGACCCTGGGCTCATCTCATCCCACATTTACAACTAGGTATCATACGCATCCAAGTCAATAAACAGGAGAGTGATCTGAAGCCTGGCAGAACAAACTCTAGGTTGTCCAATTTGTTGGCATACATTTTTCATAATATTCTCTTATGATTGACTGTATTTCTGTGGTGTTGGTTATTATTTCTCCTTTCTCATTTGTGATTTTATTTATTTGAGTTCTTTTTATTTCTTGATAAGTCTGGATAGGGGTTTATCAGTTTTTTCAAGGAATCAGCTCCTGGTTTCATTAAGGTTCTTTTAGTTTCTGTATCATTTATTGCTGCTCTAATCTTTATTATTTCCTACCTTCTGCTGGTTTTAGGTTTTGTTTGTCGTTCTTTTCCTAGATTCTTTAGGCATAAGGTTAGGTTGTTTATTTGAAATTTTTCTTGCTTCTTGAGATAGGCCTGTATTGCTATAAACTTCCATTTTAGAACTGCTTTTGCTGTATCCCAGAGGCTTTGGACTGTATGTTTTCATTTTCATTAGTTTCCATGTACTTTTTTAATTTTTCCTGATTTCCTGGTTGGCCCATTCATTGTTTTGTAGCATGTTATTTAACCTCCATGTATTTGTGGTCTTTCCAGATTTTTTCTTGTAGTTGACTTCTAGTTTCACAGCATTATGGTGAGAAAAGGTGCATGGTATGACTTCAGTCTTCTTGAATTTGTTGAGGCTGGTTTTGTGGGCTAATATGTGATCTATTCTGGGGAATATTGCATGTGTACTTGAAAAGAATGTGTATTCTGCTGTTTTAGAATGGAATGTTCTGAATATATCTGTTAGGTTCGTCTGTTCCCATGTGTCATTCAAAGCTATTGTTTCTTGTTGATATTCTGTCTGGATCATCTGTCCATTGATGTGAATGGGGTGGTAAAGTCCCCTAGTATTATTGTATTATCATCAATTAGTTCCTTTATGTTTGTTATTAACTGTTTTATGTATTTGGGCACTCAGAATATTAGTTATCTCTGGAGTGGGTGTACTGAATGTGAAGGCACATGAGTGTTATTTCAGCAGTGCTGGAAATGTTTTACATATTGATCTGGGTGCTGATTACCTGGAACTATACATATCTAAAAATTCTTGGAGATTTGTGAATTTTACTGTGTGTGTGTGTGTGTGTATATATGTGTGTGTATATATACACATATATACATATATACACACATACAGATATATAATATATATATACACATATATATGTTATTCCTTAAGACTTTCAAAAATAAGGACCACTAGATTACGGATTAGATTTCTAAGGTAGAACCAGGTACTGTTTTCACATACTCATAGCTTTAATCAAGGCAGAGCATTTCACTTTAAAGGGTAATCCTTCACAATAGGGCTATAATTTATGAGTGCCCCCATTGTTCCATCTGCTTTGAGACGCGTTCATCAAGTGAATGATTTCAATAGGAAATGAAAATGAAGACAAACACTTCATTTTTTTCATCCGCCAACTGGTCAAGGTGAAGAGGTTTTTTTGTTTGGTTTTTTTTTTCCCCACCAACTAATTTCTATCTTGACATACCATAAAAATGGAATCAATCCCTTATCTGATCTTGGAGCCATCTACTTCCGCTCCGCCTGTTTATCCCAGATATGCCTCTTGCTCGTGGTCCTCAGAGTTCCTAATACCCATTCCGAGAAGCAGAACTGATCAGGCAACAGCCACACTGGCAACTATTTCTTCTTCTGGCATCAATCATTACCTCCTCCTATTGGATTGTCTATGCTTCTTGGCTGTCTACTAAACTATGAATTTCAGTGGTACAAGTGAGCAAAGAACCTTGCAAAGTTGATGTAGTCGAGAGTTCAGGGAGGACTGGGTGCAAGAAAGTAGAGGAAAGGGTATGGTAGTACGTTAAAGACTGTTCCTGACTTCTGGAAGCAGTTGCCAGCAATGAGAGTCACTGTATACAATCATGATATAAGCTTCCTCGTATGGGGTCAAAACAGTCTAAGACAAACCAGAAGGCCCATAGGATGCCCCCCAGCATTAAGACAGCCTGGCGTGCAAATCTAGTGTGTGAGCCTACATGGCTGGAAAGACCAAGAGTCTTTTTCATACCACCTAATATAAAACTGCTGGAAATAGGATATATGAACTTATTGGCATTTATGAACTGTGCATTGAATGCATGTAAGAGATGCCCCAATTAAGAGAAAAATGGGCATTAAATTCTACCAGATTACTAGAGAGAGATGGAAATAATTCTACTTGGATTAACATAACCTTTATTTCTCCAGCATCAACCCATTGTTGATGTTAAAACTATTCAAGTTGATCCAAAGCATCTTTTTCACTTTACAGCTGAATGTGAATAAGTTAGATACAGCCTTTCAGCCCAAGAGGATGTGATTAACTATCCGGAATCTGAACCATCCCAAAGCCAGGTTCACTCAATAACTCATTGCTGGTTCCCTGAAGCCATTTATTTATAACCCATTATGCAAAAAGCCAAAGACAGTTTCTAAAGAGTGCACATATCCAACATTAGTCATTTCTGACTGGAAAAAGACCAAAGGACTAACACCCTTCAGGAATGGGACAAAAGGCTGCCTTTGGAAGCCACTCAGCCTACTCTACTGTCTGGAAACCCCTTGTCTAGCTTACTGGGCACCCGCGTGCCCTCTACCAGATGTGGACAAAGGGAAAGGGAGCTTGCTTTCTCCTTTCCACAGCTGGGCCCCTGCATTCTGCTCCCAGAACATTGTTTGCCTCTGCCCAGGCCTCCTTTCCCCAGCAGTGATTTTAATCTTTGGTCTTCGCTTAGCCCTCTGAACAGTGTTAGATGAAGAAGGGGGAAGAGGGGCATTTAATTTCCTCCCATGCTTCTGCATAACTGCTATTCAAGCAAACCATTCCCACAGAAAGAATCTACCAAGGTATACATGTATGTTGCAAAGGCAATAACAGTAATATGCTTTACTGACCCTAGGACAGATCCAATTTTAAATTAAACTGGCACACTTGCTGTTGCTTTCACATAGTGCTGCAAATCTGGGAACAAATAAGCCATCACACTGTTCTGTTCCAAGCAACTGTCCTGTTCACATGGTGATTGAGAAGTGACACATACCTATCTCTTTCCCGCTCAGCAAGATGTGTCAAGTAACACAAAGTAAAACCGGGTTTCCACCGTTGACAAAAAAAAAAGGGAAAGAAAACACACTCAGTTGTTTGTGTGTTCGCGTTGGGTAGGGACTCTTACATCAGACTGCATTTCCCTTTGCAACGGCAGGATTAGATGGAGAAGGAAATGAAGCAGGAAATGGTGGGCATCTGAGTTCAAGATCTGGGAAATCAATAAAGGTAGAGCAGTACAGAAGCCCTTCTCCTGGTAGCAGGCTTGCTTTTCAGGTTGAGGCTGGTCGAAAAGAAAGAACCTGAGTTTTAAATTATTTGAGTACAGTTGACGCACACCGTTACATTAGTTTCGGGTGTATAACATGGTGATTCGACAACTCTGTACGGTGTGCTGTGCTCACAAGCGTAGCTACCATCTGTCACCATACGATGCTATTACAATAACACCGTGTTCCCCGTGCTGTGCCTCTTATTCCTGTCGCTTATTCATTCCATAGCTGGAAGCCTGTACCTCCCACTCCCCCTCACCCGTTTTGCCCAACCCCCCACCCCCTCCTCTCTGGCAAATTTTTAGCTCCTGTCCCTGCTCATTCCCACTTTCTAATCTTAAACACAAGGACAGAACCCTGCACCTTCTCCTGTAATGGTTGACACCTTCTGACAGCAGCCTCCACAAACCTTGGCACTGAGAGCGCTCCTCATAGCCAAGGTCACCCTGGTGCTTTCCCTCCTCCCTCTAGACTTCCTGCCTCGCTCCCTAACCACCTCTCCTGAGTACACACTCTCTTCCATCCACACTTCTTTCTCCCCCAGGCATCTGAGCTTGTTTTGTCTGTCTTAGCCTCTTCCCCACCCCCCACTGGGGCCTCTTCCTGGCTTTCTTATGGGCAAACATCAAGCACCCCTATCATTAACATCTGGCACTTATGTTCACTAATTAAATCAGACAGGGAGACCAAGGAATGATTCTTACAATGTAAATAGCAGAAGATTAGAAGCACTACACAATCTGGTCATGCCCGCCTTTTTGGCCTCATTTCCTACACACACTGCAGTCATACTGAACTTTCTGTTCTTCAGAGAGGTCAAACCCATCCTCATCTAGGACCTTTGCACTTGCTGTTCTCTCTATTGAGAACATTCTTTGTCTAGGTCCTTATGTAGCTCCTTTCATCATGCAAGTGTCAGCTCAAAGGCTACCTCCTCGGAGAAGCCTTCCCAGACCACCAAGATAAAGTAGACTCCTCTCTTTCCCCAACCCTGATCCCCATCATTCTCCATCACATTATTTTATTTTCTTCATAGAAGTTATCATTTTACATTATTGCATGTATTTCTGTATATGTTTACTTTCTGCCGGGATACTTCCATTATAGTGGTAAAAACAGTCACACTATCTTTTTAGAGCCCTGTTGCTGGCACCTAAGAAAACAAATGTCTGTATTGAGCACATGGTAGTTGCTCAATAAATATTTGTTGAAAGGAGAATTAAAAGACTTTCAGGATATCATCCTACTCATTTGCCGGATTCTGGACAAGTAACATTTTCACTTCACTGATCAGACAGCTGTGGTTCATGGATGTTATGCGACTTGCCCAAGATTGAGAATCTATTAGACTTATGATATTTTGTTTTGTGTGGATGTGACAAAACATTTTTGTTTTCCATGGGTATACTGCTACTCATGATCCTTAGCTAGCAATGCAGAGTTCTGGTTAAAGAGGCACTTTAAGGGCACCTCCCACTCCTGCTTGTGTTCCCTTCTTGCTGTGTATCTCTCTGTCAAATAAATAAATAAAATCTTAAAAAAAAAAAATAAAGAGGCACTTTAAGTCTCCAAGCCTTTTTATTTTTCTTTTTAGAGAGAGAGAGAGCACGAGAGCGTGAGCAAGCGGGGTGGGGGGAGAGGCAGAGGGAGAGGGAGAGAGAGAATCTTAAGCAGGCTCCACACCCAGCGCAGATCCTGATGCAGGGCTCGATCTCACGATCCTGAGATCATGACCTGAGCTGAAATCAAGAGTCCGACGCTTAATCAACTGAGCCACCCAGGCGCCCCAAGTCTCCAAGTCTTTTAAAAAGCATTATTATTATTGGCTCAGAATATTCCAAAATAATTATGCTTTGCAATAATTTTCTCCTGTTTGTGGTGAATGCCCAGTGGGGACTGTTAGACTCTTAATGCGATGGGAGGAATGAAGCTTTCAAGTAAACTTAGGTGCATGGTAACAATACCTTATATCCATCCATATATGATTCTCCTTCGTTTTTAACATTCTCAGCCTGAGGAAGTTAATTTAAAACACACACAAGCCCTTACAAACAGACCATGAACACTGGGAGATTTAACTGCTCCCAGCATCTGGGAATTCAAAGTAACATCTACTCCACCTTCTTGTGTACAGACATTACAACAGGCCCTTTCAGTCTACCATCCCTGAAAATTTTAAGAGCAAATCCAGACGATAGGTTTAAACTAGATTTTAATTTGATTTAGTGCTTAGTTAACCAATTCCCTCAGACCCCTAAAAAGGTGTATGGCGGCAGGGGGTGGGGGGGCTCAACAATGTCTGAATGAGAGTTTACCCTAACCCAATTTCGTGTGACTATAGTTCCTTCCTTAAAGGCCATTTGTTTAGTGTTTAAGCGTGTAGTAGTTTAGTGTTTATCCCTTTGCGAGGCTTTTCATATAAACCAATTCACAAGTCAGGAAAAAAAAAAAGCCTTTGTCAAGGCAGGTTTCCGGATTTGGGGCTTGGAAAATATGGCCACCCTGATATGACGAAAAAAGTTTAAGTGACTGTAGAGTACACATTTGGCAGTAATGGACAATAAGTGACGGGGAAGTTTTGTCAGGTCTGATTCAGATTACCTGTGGCTGCTGTGAATTATATGGAATTACACAGAGTTTAATGGTTCTCTGGCAATTTGCCTTGGCTCAGTGCCAAGGCAGCTAATGCTTCAATCAAACTGCTGTCCCCACCCCCACCCCAAGACGATTTCGGTTCCTGTCTATGTCTTGAGTGTATCTGTAATGAAGCCTTCAACGACACCCTCATACAAATGCCAACTTTTTTTCTTCTTCTCTATCACTTTCTTTTCCTTCTTTATGGCCGGGTACATTAACTGCTCCTGTAGCTTTGCCGAGACAAACTGCCTGGCTAGCCTTTGTGAAGAGCTTTTACGGTTTGATTAAAAAGGAGGAGCCAACAGTGAGAAGATGAGAACAGGGCAAATATGAGTTGGCCCTATCCCTTTCCTCTGCAGTGCCATTAGCTAGATCTATTTCACCCTGATTGGCCTGGCTCTTAGACCCACCCTGCAGCATGACGTCAGATAGCAGCAAACGGTTCAGGAATACATCCCACCGAAGGCAGGTAACCCACCTGACGAAGAGAATCCCATTGCATGGCAAGCGACCTCCTCTCTTTAGGAACCCAACTGGCTCCGAAGCTGGGATTCTGCCACAGATCGCTGGCCTCCCTTTCACGGAGTTGGCACGGTGGACAAAGGCCAAGAGCACAAGCAAAAGCCAGACAAGTCCTCCGCAAACTTGCAAAACTGGCACGTACAACTCTGAGGTGCCATCATCCTGTAGATGGCAAACATTCTGGGTCCAGTTCCTCTCATGGATCCCTGTTCACCCCCGCCCCCCCCAACTTCACCAGGGGCTTCAGCACTAGCGCCTCCTGCTTTTCAGCTAAGGTGATTCCTAGCCTCCATGTCCAGCTGATTCTAAAGTCACATTTACCAGCCTCACTAAGGAGAAAGCTCATTTTAAAGAGACTAGCTGCCATAGAACCAGCAGGAGGGAAGGGCAGAAACCACAGGATTCCTACTCTGCGCTGATTGCCGCTAACTCATTTCAGCTGCTAAGGGGAGGCCCTGTTGGGGGAGCCGGGAGAGGAAATGGGTTCCATGTACAGTCCACTTTAAATTGTTCACAATTGCGTGCTCAAAAATAGTCTCTACTAAACATTTAGCACGTCCATTAGCACAAGTCATAAAGCTTTAGGCTTTGCTGCACTGTTGGCCCAAACTGCCTAAGTTGCTTCCCTATGGCAAAGATCATTAAATGGTTGGCAAATCAGATACGTGCAGGAAGGAAAAGGGAGCTCCAAGGATGGTTAAACCTGGGCCCAGGAAGGATGGCTTAATAGGACTTTTATGCACATAAAGAATGTAGAGGGTAAGGACCAGCTGTTCTTAATTTTGATTGAAAGCAGAGCAAGGGGGAAAGAAACTGAAATCGCAATGTGAGAGACTGACGTTAGCAAGAAGGAAGAACTTCCTGCCAGAGAAGGTAGGTAAATACTAGACTGAGTGGCTGGTCAGTGACGGTTGTGGAATTTCCTTCTTTGGAGGGGCTCTTCTGTCTGAGCTATTTCTGTGTGGTCCTTCCAGAGTGTGAGTGTGGGGGTAGGGAGGGGGAGGAAGAAAGAGAGACAGCAGAGGTCCAATTCAGTCCTTCTCAACACTCAGAATCTCGTATTTGTAATGTTCAAGGATCTGTAACTGGGATCCCTGAGGCTTAAAAAAAAGAGAGAAGAAAAGGAACAAGCAGCCTGTTGCTCATCTCAAATGTTTAGATTTACCCCAACTCTCCAGCCCTTTCCAAGAGCCAAGCTTTTGCCCTGGTCCCCACAATCTCAGGAAAGAAATTGAAGACTTGTGTTTGGCTCCCTAGGGCCATGCATATGGGAACAATATTTTCTGAACCCAAAAGCAGGACATGGTCTGACAATTGTATTTATGGGGACAAAAGGACAGAATATGTGAAATCAGAGCTGTCCCAGGAAATGCGGGACGTATGGTCTCCATAGCTACATATTATCTCTTTCTAAGGGTCCTGACACAGGAGGGAGTTAATTAAAACTGTGTCATGTGGTTTGGGGTCTGGGTTTGTTCCTTGTCTGTGGCAAGATCAGTTAGAACTGTGAAAAAAGTGAGGGTCATAATAAGCCCAGCACAAATTCTTGCTGTGCAGGTTGGAGAAAGAGGTAATGTATATATCCTCTCTGGTATCCCCAACTCTAAAATTTAGCAGAAGCAGGCACATGCTACACAGGGTGTGTCTGTTCTCACTCACTCAACTATAAATAATGCCGTAGAGTTATAGAGGGGAAGCATGTACTCTTGGGCAAGGGATCCTATTCATGCATGCATTTGTTCATTCGTTCAAGCAGTGGTTCTCAAAAGTGTGCTCCCCGAACCAGCACCATCTCCAGGGAGCTTGTTAGTAATGCAAATTTCCAGGACCCACTCTAGGTCTAATGAGTCACAAACTCTGGGGGTGGGCCCCAGCAATCTGTGTTTTAATCCGCTGGGGGCGATTGTGATAAACTTTATTTTTTTTAAGATTTATTTATTTATTTATTTATTTGAGTGAGAGAGAGAGAGAGAGAGAGAGACAGAGGTAGCGTGAGAGAGCATGAGCGGGGAGGAGAGGGAGAAGCAGGCCCTCTGCTGAGCAGGGAGCCAGCCCAACGTGGGGCTCGATCCCAGGACCCCGGGATCATGACCTGAGCCGAAGAAGTCGCTTAACCGCCTGAGCCACCCAGGCGCCCCTGTGATAAACTTTAAGTTGTGAAAATCCCTAGATAAGAAGTCCTAGTGGCAATGCTCACACTGCCAACCAGCAGTGGCACCATTAACCCAAAGGACCAACGCCACAGGCATGTTTGGTAGGTCCATCGGTATCTCTGCCAATTCAGCCTATAATGCCTCTCACATTTCCCGAATCACGGAATAGCCAGATTCTTACTACATATCAAATTACTTGAAGCCTGGGTTTCCAGGAGGTAATACAGCTTATCTGGTCCAATACGCCTTTTTCAAATAGGCCAAAGGCCCTTTGGGTTATCTATATCCTACTCAGGCACACACACTCCTTTGAGTGTTCTGTGTATATTTTAGCTCTTAGCCCCGATCTGGATTTCAATGAACTGACTGGAGCTCACCAAGCCAGGAACATTTTATGGTTAACAGCATTATTTTTATTTTTAAGCAAACACAGATGAAAGAGTCCCTGCTGAAAAGAGCAGCCATTAATGCTAGCATTTATGCATTTACTGACATTAAATTACAATAAAATAAAACAAATTCATTGTTTCACCTCAGTTCAGACTGATAAATTGCTGTAATCAACAGGCAACCCGTTCACAAATGTTTGCTTGAAAGGAGAAGAAATGCTTCCAGGTGAGATTTATCAAAGTGAAGGGCCCTAAGGACCAGATCTTGTTAAGTGCCACCTGGTTCTCCCCCAGAGCATCAGTCAATGAAGGAAAAGCCATCTCAACACAGCTTCCCAGTTAGAATCATTGACGTCTAGCTGCCAAAAGAGCTGCTGGTTAAGTTAGGGAAGTGGCACAGCATTTAAGAACAACATACATGAGGTAAATTTCTGGGTTGACGGTGATCTATATATTGGTAGGGGCTTGGGATATACAAAGATACACTGAAGATTTGTAAAGTTCGTTGTATGTATGTAAATTTTACTTCAAAGGAAAAGAGAATTGTAAACAAACATCAGTGGTATGCATGCTGGAATATTTATAGGGACCTATACTGACATCAATTTACTTTGAAATGTATCAGAAAATAATAGGGATTGATGGATAGACAGAGGGAATCAATACATGAATAGATAATGTGATAAAGCAAATATAGTAAAATGTTAATAGTAGAATCTAAATGATGGGTATACAAGTGTTTAAGGTAAAATTCTTTAAGTTTTCCTGTATGTTTGAAAACTTTTGTTATAAAATATCAGAATCACAAACAGGCAAGAAAAATGCTCCTGGATTTAACTGTCTGAAAGACCTCTCATTAATTTATTCATTCCACAAACAATACACATGAGCTGAGACTCTCTGTGCTAGGCCCTAGTTCAAATCCTGGCTCCACCATTTAGTGGTATTAACCTTGGGCAAGTCACTCCACCACTCTGAAACTTGCTTCCTTATCTGTTACATGGGGAGAACACCTTCCTCAGAGTGGTTAATTGTTGGAATTACATTTAAATGGCTGAGCTCTTAATGAGAGCTATATTGAGTAGGGAGCTCTCAATGAAGTGCGTCTTGTTCCTCACTCCCTTGAGACCCACAGGGTCTCAACCTTGGAAAATCTCTCAGGGCAACTTCAACTTAATTGCTGAGCACTTTTCGTTTCTTGGGAATTGTCTGCAGCTTGGGCCAAGACCTTAGATTATGGTGTTTGTATAGGACTCAACTGTTTTTAACTGATTCGCCTGACATTCAACCATGTTTTGGTTTGGAAACCCCCTTTTGCAAACAAATAAACAAAAAAGCTAGAAAGCAACTTTTTCCTTTGAAGGGAGTATAAAGCAAAATTGAAGAAAAATAATGAAGCTGGAATGTGGTCTAAGGTAGTTCTGCCACACCCATTTGAGCCCGTGCTCAAAATGCTTGGTAGCATACTTGCTCATCATCTCCCACAGCTCTGGCATCTTAACCAGCTCCTGGATGAGTCCCAAAACAAAAGGAGCCCTACCATTTGGAGAACATGCACACCCCTTCTTGGTTTCCGTTTATTTTCTGAAAGGATTCTCTCAGCACTCTTCCACTTAATGCAGATCACATCACTAATTGGTGTGCAAGAGGGGAAGCCTTCCATTCTTCAAGGCCAGGCCCATCCAAGTGGTTGTCTCGGGCTTTTGTGAGTCCCTTAGCTGGTTTGGGGCAACGGGGGATGGCTGTGTCCCCCAGGAAAGCACTGTCAAACAGTGGGTCCCGGGAATGCAACCTGAGAACAGGCAGGTGGCCAGGTACCTCAGGAGGTAATAAAGCACAGAGTCTGCCAAAGAGCAGAAATTTGGGCCCGAGAGGCTGTCCAGGAGGGTGCTTTATGAGCCTGCTGAACAGCAATGCTCTTCATAGCACCAAAAGTGCAGCAGACTCTCTAGTGGTCAAATCCAATCAGGCTCTAATTAAGACATTTTAAGAGGCAGCTGTGGGCAGCAGAGATCTCCACAGAAGAGTGATCAGAAAGACCTTTCATTAATTAATTCACTCCACAAACAACATACATGAGCTGAGACTCTACTCTGGGCTAGGCACCAATTCAAATCCTAGTTCTGCCACTTAGTAGCAGTATGACCTTGGGCAAGGTACTATCACTGGGACTCAACATCTAACCCTGAGGTTTGGTCCAAGGATTAGATTCTACAGACTTTATATACCCCATCGTCACAGCGCCACCAGCAGGGATTACACAGTTCAGGGAGCTGATGAGGTCAATGAAAACAACACTTGAAGAAACAAAAAGGTTGCTTTATATTTAAAGTATATTTTGTCGTTTTAAAAATGCACACAAACCCTTTATAAATATAGTTTTAAAGTGTGTTCAGATGGCAGTGTATGATAGGGGATTGTAATTTTTAATCGTAGGATATGTGAGACTCTACGGTCCTAAATAATCTTTTCTGCAAAAGCTGATACACATGCCCCAACCAGTTATCAGGGGCTTAATCTTCTGCAGTTGCCAGAGGATATGCTATGGAAGATCATTAAAGCACTAGAGGATACTGTTCTGCCAGCGAGGGTCAGTGTTCAATGACAATTTGAGACCCCATTATGTATGGAGATGCTCAGATTTCAGACTGTAGATGTGGACTGGAAGCTCTGGGGAGTATGTGTGGGTTAACCACAACATATGGAGAGAAGGGAAAAAAGAATTCATCACCCATTGTTTATTCATTGTTTTTTACAGACTCTACTCCTTAGTTTTCTCCTAAAGTACAAAGTAAGAAGGCTGTTTGGAGATTCTGCTCTACATGTATCTACGTTACATGGTACATTTATTATCTTCTTATTGCTTTATAAGGTCCTGACACTACCCCATTCCTTCCCCATGTAGCCTGGATAGGTCAGTAACTCCTGTGTACTCCCAAAGTACTCTGCACACACCTCTACTGTTCCATGCACTTACCACATTGTATTGAAGCTGTCTGTTCATGGGCCCATCTCCTGCTCTCCTGGAGGCTCCCTGAGGGCAGAGACTAAGTTTTTTCTCATATCTGTGTCTCCGGCACCTATGGGTGCTTAGTAGAATCTTGTTGAACTGTTTAGGGGAACTTCAGGTTATTTTTTAAGTTTTTATTTTAATTCCAGTTAGTTTACAGTCTTGTATTAGTTTCAGGTGTACAAGATAGTGATTCAACAATTCCATACATCACCGAGTGCTCATCATGACAAGTACACTCAATCCCCATCACCTATTTCACCCATCCTCCCACCCACCTCCCCTCTGGTAACCATGAGTGTGTTCTCTGTGGTTAAGAGACCATTTCTTGGTTTGTCTCTCTCTCTTTCCCCCCTCCCTTTGCTCATTTGTTTTGTTTCTTAAATTCTACATATGAGTGAAATCATATGGTATTTGTCTTTTTTTTTTTTTTTTGGTATTTTTCTTTGACTGCCTTATTTTACTTAGTGTTTTACTCTCTGGCTCCTCCATCCATATCATTCCAAATGGCAAGATTTCATTCTTTTTAATGGCTGAATATTACACACACACACACACACACACACTACATCTTTCTTATCCATTCATCTATCAATGGACACTTGGGCTGCTTCCATATCTTGGCTATTGTAAATAATGTTGCTATAAACATAGGGGTATGTATATATCCCTTTGGATTGATGTTTTTGTATTTGGAGGTAAATGTCAGTAGTAAGATTGTTGGATCATAGGGTAGTTCTACTTTTAACTTTTTTAGGAACCTTCATACTGTTTTCCACAGTGGCTGCACCAGTTTGTATTCCCACCCATAATGCAAGAGGAGGAACCTGAGGTTATTGATGAGGTTTGATTTAACCTTGTAATCTAATAGTGCCTTGTACACGGTAGGTGTTCTGTGTACATCTTCTCTGACGATAGTAATTTAAAAAGGTCTCAAAGGTATATGGCACTTTATACAGCTTACCAAATGCTTTCACGTTGTCACATGATCCCCACTGCAAGCCTGTTAGGAAGAAAGTCAGATACTGTAACAATTGTCATTTGTCACATGAGGGAACTGGCTCAGAGCAGTGAATTAACTTGTGTAAGTCCACACTGTTAATATGAACTCAGTGGGTACTCTGAATCTACCCTATTGTTCTCCAGTGCTCATGTTTCTCTATTATCTATAGAGACAGAACTGGGCATATTTGACACCAATGTGGTTTCCTGGACTTACTAGTTATTTGATTCTTCTCTCTTCTGCTAGATGAGAACAAGGTAACTATTTATCCTAGTACCGGCTGACAGTCATGAGAAGCTGAACCTACCAACCTCTCCCTGGACTTCCTTTCATGTGAGATAATTTCTAGTTAGAGTCAGATTTTCAGTTACTTGCAGCCTAAGTCATGCCTGATGTATGAGGCCTGCTTCCCAAGGAAGACTGAGTTCTTTGAAGCCAGGGCTCAGCCATTCTCCCAGTCTGGGCTTCTTGACAGAACTCACAACTTGGCTGGCTATAGTTGACTCTTCTCATGGGGATAGGAACGATGGGAAGCTTGTCCGAAAGGTTCGTGAAACAAAAGTTAACTTGTTGCTCAAGGGACCACCAGTTATGAGCCATGTTAATGAGGCAGAAGCTGGCAACCAAATCAAGAGAGATGTAATGACTATTCCCCACCTGGCTCCACAAGCCAGTGTCTCTCCTGGCAGTGCTGGAGGAGAAGGGGCAAGAACATTTACATCACTTCCAACAGATAGTCCTCAGGTCCCCTGAGAGAGACTGTAAGCCAACAACTCCCCAGAAGTCAGCTGTCTACAATTACTCACACTAGGGCAACAGTTTTACTCCCAAATCCCAAAGGGTTTTACAGCACAGTGGGTAAGGAAAAGTTCCAGAGACATGACTTTATGTCTCAGTTCTATTAAGCATTCATTGTGTGGTTGAGACACACTCCTGAAATATTTCCATCTCCCCAGTAATAGAATGGAAATAGTACTTTCTCTCTCTTTCAAGGATACTGGAAATGTAATGAGCATTCATGAGGTATGTATTAAGACCAGGAAAGTGCCTTGCACCAGCTACAGGTCTGGACCCTGGACTAGCTTATAAGATTACAAATAGAATGGTCCCATCTACTAGCATTCTCTGTGTTAAGAAACAAACATCAAGCATCCACTTATGTGTTGGGTCCTGAGCTGGGCTTTGGGACTACATTGATAAGGGAGCCCCTGTCCCTGCCCTCAAGGAGTTTCCAGCATAGTGAGAGAGACAGGTGTATAAATTTAGACATGGAATATGAGAATTTCAGTGTTGTTGACATCTGTGGGGAGAACTTGTCAAAGATGAGGCCAGAATGGTGAGCTGGGATGAGATGAACAATGAATGCAGAGGTAATTCTCAAACTATTTAAAACCCCAAACAGCAGGAGCACTGACCAAGCAGAATAGATGCAGGTCAACCCATGGAATAGTGTCCTCCAGGCTCCCTGCTGTGCTGGGCACTATCCCTTTAGTTTCTGGGTCCTGAGGAGGTCAAAAAGAGGTCCAGAAGTGGGGAACAGGGCAGCAGAAGGGCTCTTGAGGGGACTCAGAGGAGCAGCTGGTATTAAAGTATTCCACAATTTTAACAAGATGTGTGGTTACTTTAATGTCATGTGAATGAGCATGAATGTTACCCTTGGCATCCAGGAGCCCAGGAATCCCATGTGTGTTGGAAAGAACACGTTAGCAGCAGTGTGGTGAATGGGCTGGTTTGGAGTAGCATGAAGTCAGGGAGATAAGTAGAAAGGCTTTGCAATACACCAGGAAGATAGATAATGGGGCTTAACGCAGTCTCAACAGGGCATGTCATTTCTATAAGAGGCCCAAAGATGCTTGCACAAATCCCCATCTCTACATATCACCTTTGTTCCTAATAGTTCTCCAGTCTTCTTGCTGCCATGGCTCCACTATCCTAGCCCAATGCAAGCTTACACACACACACACACACACACACACACACACTCGTGTATACTTGTGTGACCAATCCTCTTTAAGTATGCACACTGAACTAGTGGCTGGCAGGCTATAATTATGGCAGGCAAGAGTCCTGCCAAGAAAAATTCATTCAAATACTGAGGTCATCCTATTCCCAGCTGCAGGAGAGTGGCTATAGTATAAACACCTACCTTCATAATACCAACATATGTTGTGGATAGTCCTTCCTACTTTTCCAAGCAGTCACACAATTATCTCATTTGTTTTCTTAACAATGGTCCTAGGAGGTGGGTAAGATTGGTATTATTTAGTTAGACTGTATGGCTGGGGAAACTGAGGTTCAGAGAGAAGGATTTGTCCAACGTCACTCATAATTAGTCAGTGGTGGTGCTAGAACTAAGATGCCTTCTGCCTCTTAGTCTCGTGTTCCCCTCAACCTTCCATATGGCCTCCTTCAGAATAATTCCAGATCATTCTTACTTCCACCTCCTGCACATGAACACTCATTCAATCCATTCTTTTTATTTTTTTATTTTATTATGTTAATCACCATACATTACATCATTAGTATTTTTATGATTTTATTTTATTTTATTTTTATTTATTTATTTTTTTATTCTTATGTTAATCCCCATACATTACATCATTAGTTTTAGATGAAGTGTTCCATGATTCATTGTTTGTGCATAACACCCAGTGCTCCATGCAGTACGTGCCCTCTTTAATACCCATCACCAGGCTAACCCATCCCCCCAACCCCCTCCCCTCTAGAACTCTGTTTGTTTCTCAAAGTCCATAGTCTTTCATGGTTCGTCTCCCCCTCCAATTTCCGCCCCTTCATTTTTTCCTTCCTGCTATCTTCTTCTTTTTTTTTTTTTTAACATATAATGTATTACTTGTTTAAGAGGTATAGGCCTGTGATTCAACAGTCCTACACAATTCACAGTACTCACCATAGCACATACCCTCCCCAATGTCTATCACCCAGCCACCCCATCGCTCCCACCCCCCACCACTCCAGCAACCCTCAGTTTGTTTCCTGAGATTAAGAATTCCTCATATCAGTGAGATCAAATGATACATGTCTTTCTCTGATTGACTTATTTCGCTCAGCATTCAATCCATTCTTTTTAAAAAAGATTTTAGTTTTAAATGATCTCTACGCCTGATGTGGGGCTCGAACTCACAACCCTGAGATCAAGAGTTGCATGTCACCAACTGAGCCAGCCAAGCAACCCTCATTCAATCCATTCTAATGGACATTTCTAAGAGAATACTGCAGATGACTCCAATCCTATCCTTCAAAGCCTTGCTCTGGTTTCAGCATCCCCTCCAGGAAATTTGCCCTGGGACTCCAGTTCAGTAACCCCAACCCCTTCTCCTCTAATATTTAGTCTGTATTATTGCCTTAGTGCTTTCTTTAGGCACTAAAGAAAGTAATCAGAACATCTGATGGAGTAACCCATCCCCCCAACCCCCTGATTACTGCATCTGTGACTTCTGCTTCCCTGGCTTCTTTTCTTCTTTCTGCCTAGCACAACACTTGGCACACAAGGGAACATTTAGTAAAGTGTTGTTAATGGACGACTTGATCCAATAAAGCCTTACTCTGGCATCAGAATGCCTGAAATTCCCAGTTCACAAGAAAGCACTCTCAATGTGTGTGTGTGTGTGTGTGTGTGTGTCCATGCACAACTCATCCAGTGACCCTGAGGGTAACTAAATCAATGCTGTCAAAGTGCAGCATCAGCACATAGTTATTTTACATTCCAGTAGGAACTGAAGCAAGGAAACTTTTTGCCCTATTTTTTAAAAAATAAATACTGCTCTGGTTCCAAGTGGTATATTTTTGACATCTTGTGTACATTTCTGAAATAGAGTCCAGATGAGAAACCAGCTCATGTGCATGTCCATCCCAATCTGAGAATAGAAGATTCCAACTCATGGACATTTTCATTTCTGAAATCCCAATTGCAGGATAAAAAGACTAGGGAGGAGGTTGTAGGCCAGAGTGAGGCCAACATGGGAGTGACTTGCTAGACAATCTCTTTGCAGCTTGGGAGCAAGACTAGGGCATGAGAAGAGAAGAAAGAGGTGCTAAAATTTCATCCCTCCTCCCTCATACTGCCAATACAGATTTCTAAGGAATATAAATGGGAAGGCAGCTGATAGCTGCTCCCAGGAAGGCAGGATACCCTTTAGGCATGGGTGTGGCCAAAGGCAGGTGGACCCCAAGAACACAACTAGATAAAGCAGGTCCCAAAGAACACCACCCACTGGGTTGCCTGGTGAGAAAAGCCTCCTTAGACTCCCAACTAAGGATAAAGGAATCATTTTTCTATTTCTTTTACAACATGCAACATTACCTAAGTACCTAAAATGTACCAGGCACTGTGCGTGGCACTTACCAACATGACCTCCTTTGCCCTGTTGGGAATCATATTTCCATTTTACAGATGAGGAAACTGAAGCTCAGAGAGAGATTAAGTCATTTACCCATTATCACACAGTCTGGCTGACTCCATAATCTGGGCTCTTTCCATTGCACCACTCTGCCTTTCGGAAGTATGTTCATTGAGCTCTGGCAACAAGAAGCAAGCAGCCTAAATCATGAAAACCCTCCCCAGTAAGCCTAAGGTTTCACAGAAGCACTTGCTCTTAAATGATGAGTGGGTCATATCTTAACGGAGAAAAACAGGAAAAGGTTATTCACTACTGGCTGAAGGAATAGCAGATGCAAAGGGGCTGATGCAGGCAAGAAAAAAGCAGTTCAGGAAAATGGTAAATAGTTTTGGGGGGGGGTTACCTGAGAATGAAGACAGGTGATGGAAGATGAGGCCAGTTTATATAGGGTCTCCTATATCATATTAAGAATTGTGGGTTTTCTCCGAAGGAGATGAGAGACTAGATGGGAGCAGAGATCGGATCTGTTTTGGAAAGATTTCTGTGGCAGCCATGTGGGCAGACGGTTCAGAAAAGGCACTCCTGGCCGCAGGGAGACCCAGTTGGAAAAGTATGGCAATAGTGAAGGCCAGGGTCAGGGTGGTGAAGCAAATGGAGGCCCAGCTCAGAAAATGCTGCCTCCAGAGCAGTCACTGCAAGTCAGCCTCAGTTTAACTTCAAAGCTGAGATTCCAGGCTTTGCAGCATCTACCCCCACAGCCCTGTTGCTCTGGCCTCAAGACTAGTAACAAGTCTTGCTTTGTCCTTTGGGGCCTCCCCATTTGTCTCCATCTTCTAAGCTAGCGGCTTTGTAGCTCCCCTGGGCCTAGCCTAGCCCAGCTGGCTGGGGAGGGTGGAGAGAAGTCAGGTAGGCTCCAAGCAGAAAGGGCCCTGATTAGCACATGTTTCACATTCCCCACATTGCATGGCATTTCAAAGCCAAATCCTACAGGATTGTTTTCTTAAAGATTTGGGATGGGTTTGGGGCTTCTTCTCTTTCTTTTTTTTCTTCTTCTTTTTTTTTTTTCTTATTAAGTGTGTTTCTGGACTGCGGCTATTTCCTCTGTCCTTGAGTTAAGTAATAGCAGAGGGGGAGAGAAAATGAAGGTTTGTAGCAATGCAGAAAAGATGTTTCTGTAAACGTCCAGAGGAGGGAGGGAAATCCAGTGTGGGGGCCCACGGCAGTGTTCCGGGAAGGCCATGGAATGTGGCTGTTGGGGGGCAGGGCTACGGCTAGGGCGAGTGTACCTAAGGGAAGGCTGACACCCTGGCCAGCTCTAGCCCTTGGCTCCTCAGCAGTCAGCACTCAGATCGACTTTGCTCTGGTCATCAGCAGCTGCCATAGTGCCGCACAAGACCAAGGTGTGGGCTCTCCCCAGTGACCGAGGAAATTAAAGCCCTGAAATGTACCAAAAGCACTTCACAGGTAAAGGCAGCCAAGGATGCACTCCTGGGAAGCCCACACTCCCAAAGAACAGGAGGGTCTTACAACCCCCCCCCCGCCAGGCTTCCCTATTTATATATCTGTACAATTCTGAAATAGAGCCCAAATGAGAAACCTGGTCATATGTATGTCTGTCCCAGTCTGAGAACAGGAGATTCCTACTCACAGTTTCAGTTTTGAAATTCCAATTATAGAAGAAAGACTAGGGGAACAGGTTCTATTTTCTATCTTGCTCCCTTTCCATCATTTCCTACATACATATACATATAGGTACACACATATATGTATGTATATATATATGTCAAAGTACAATGAAGTCTTGTGACAATGTGTAGCATTTAGGGAAACATTTATAATTTTTTAATTAACAGCTTTATTGAGATATAATTTACACACCATACAATTATACCATAAAATTCATCAATTTTAAGTGCAATTCAGTGGTTTTTAGTGCATTTATAGAGTTGTACAACCATCACCACATCTAATTTTAGAACATGTCCAACACTCTCAAAGAAACTTTGAGCTCATACATAGTCCGTGTTCCCACTCCCAGTCCTAGGCAACCACTAATCACTTTCTGTTGGTATAGATTTGCCTTTCTTATAAATGGAATCATAAAACATATGGTCTTTTATGTCTGGTTTCTTTCCCTTAGCATAATGTTTTCAAGGTTCATCCATGTTGTGGCTTGTATCAGCACTTCAATTCACTTTATTGTCAAATAGTTTGCCATTGTATGGATATATCACATTTTGTTTATCCATTCACCAGCTGAACGATATTTGGGACATTTCTGCATTTTGGCTATTAGGAATGATACTGCTATGAACATTCATGTACAAATGTTTGTGTGGACAATGTTTTCATTTTTTGGGGGTAGATATCTAATGAATTGCTGGATCCTATGGTAATAAACCATAGATGTATGGGTTTATTGCTGGTCTCTCAGTTCTATTGCATATATATATATATATATATATATATATATATATATATATATATATGCCTTTCCTTGTGCCAGTACTACATTGTCTTGATTACTGTGGTTTTGTATTAAATTTGGAATTGAAGAGGAGTCAGTCCTCCAACTTTGTTATTTTTCAAGATTGTTTTGGCTAAAGAGAGTACATGTAATTTAATATGGATTTCAGAATTAACATTAAAGGAATATGAATGAATGAAATGAATACCCAGCTTATCCATTTCTGCAAAAAAGGCCATTGGGATTTTGATAGGAACTGCACTGAATCTGCAGATTGCTTTGGGAAGTGTTGCCATCTTGACAATATTAAGTCTTCCAATCCATGAACATAGGGTGCCTTTCAATTTATTTAGGTTTTTCTTAATTATTTTCAACATTATGTAGTTTTCAGTGTACAAGTCTTGTACTTCCTTGGTTAAATGTATTCCTGAGTATTTTTTTTATAGTATTGGAAATGAAATTTTCTTAATTTCATGTGTGGATTATTAATTGCTTTTATGTAGAAATACAATTGATAGGGGCGCCTGGGTGGCTCAGTCCTTAAGCGTCTGCCTCCAGCTCAGGTTATGATCCCGGGGTCCTGGGATCGAGCCCCGCATCGGGCTCCCTGCTCAGCAGGAAGCCTGCTTCTCTCTCTCACTCCCCCTGCTTGTGTTCCCTCTCTCACTGTCTCTCTCTCTGTCAAATAAATAAAATCTTTTTAAAAAAAGAAATACAATTGGTATTTTAAATGTTGATCATGTATCCTGCAAATTTGCTGATTTTGTTTACCATGTCTAATAGATTTTTTCTTATTGTTTAGGATTTTCTATATATTCAATCATGTCATCTGTGTATGGATGACCTCTATTTCTTTTTCTTGCCTGGTTGTCCTGGCTAAAAATTCTAGAACAATGTTGAATAAAAGTGGCAAGAGTGGACATTTTTGTCTTGTTCTTGAATAGGGTAAAGCTTTCAGTCTTTCACAATTAGGTATGATGTTACTTGTGGATTTTCCATAGATGCCCTTTTTTTCAGTGTTTTTCTCATGAAAGTTTGCTGAATTTTATCAAGTCTTTTTTAGTGCATCAATTGAGTTAATTGTATGGCTTTCTTCTTCCATGCATCATCTGGTCAAAAAATCAATTCACCATAAATGTTAGAGTTTATTTCTGAAATCTCAAATCCATTCCAGTGATCTAAATGTCTGTTCTTATGTATGTACCACAGTGTCTTGTTTACAGTAGTTTTGTAGTAAGTTTTGAGATGAGTAAGTTTAAGTCCTCTAACTTTCATCTTTATCAAGATTGCTTTCACTGTTTTGTGTCTTTTTTTATTTTAATATGAATTTTGGTATCAACTTTTCAATATCTAAAAAAAATAAAAACTGGGATTTTGATATGGTTTGCATTGGATCTGTGAACCAAACTGTGGATTGCTGCTATCTTAACAACATTGACATTTCTCATCCATTAAATTGGGATGTGTTTCCATTTACTGAGGTTTTCTTTAATTTTTTGGCCAACATTTTGTAGTTTTCAATGTATAAGTTTTGTACTTGTTACATTTATTCATGTTTTTAATTTTTTTGATGCTACTATGAATAAAATTGTTTTAATTTTATTATTAGATTGTTCATTCCTAGTATATAGAAATACAATAGACTTGTACATTTACCTTGTAATTTTGTTGCTTTGCTTAACTCACTAGTTTTAGGTGTTGCTTTTTTTAATTTAAGTTTTCTGTATACAAGATCATGTAATCTATGAATAGAATTTAACCTCTTCTTTTCCAATCTGGATGCCTTTTATTTATTTTTCTTGCTCACTTACTTTGGCTAGAGCCTCCAGTACAATGTTGAATAGAAGAGATAATAGTGGACATCCTTTTCTTGTTTAATATTTGGGAGAAGCAATCTGATTTGCACGATTATCATGTTAGCTCTGGGTTTTTAATAAATGCTCTTTATCATTTTGAAGAAATTGTCTTATCTTCCTAGCTTGTTGAGGGTTTTTATCATGAGTGTTTCCCATGTTTTTCATATGCTTTTACTTCATCTATTGAGATAATGTTTTTGCCCTCTTTTCTACTAATATAATGTGTTATGTTAGTTGATTTTTGGTGTTTTTTAAGTATTCGTGGGCCATGACTTTTCTCCTGACCATTGCTTTTTTTTTTCATTTCTATCTATCTATCTATCTATCTATCTATCTATCTATCTATCTATTACCTATCTATCATCTATTTAAAGTAAGTTATACACCCAATGTGGGGCTTGAACTCATAACCTTGAGATTAAGATTCATATGCTCTACTGACCAAGCCAGCCAGGTGCTCACATTAGTTGATTTTTGAATGCTAAACCAGCCCTGCATTCCTGTTTATTTATATATTAAAACATAATTTTTTAAATGTGGAAAACCCAAGAATTTAGTAGTATAATGATTGCTTTGTAATCCAGTGTCTTTTGAAGAATCTAAGACAAAGAAGGAGAAAACATATGTAATGATTTTTGTATTAACATTCTTATTCACCATTTCCATTATTTTTCATTTTTTTTCCTGTGCATGAAGTTACCCTCTGGTGTCATTTCCTTGCTGTAATCTAACTTCTGTCCCTTCTTCTGCCTTGTGCTGTTATTGTCAATACTACAGATATATTATGCTATTGCTTTTTAAAAATATTTTAATTCTTAGAGCAGCTTTAGGATCACAGCAAAATTGATAGAAAAGTATGATAACTTCCCATATATTCCTTGCTTACATATTCATAGCCTCCCCATTATTTACATCCCCCCAGAGTGGTACATTTGTTAGAACTGATGAAACTACATTGATACATCACAATCACCCAAAGTCCATAGTATACATTAGGGTTCACTCTTAGTATTGAATTCTATCAGTTGGAAAAATGTATAATGACATGTATCCATCATTATAGTATCACAGAGTATTTTCACTGCCCTAAAAATCCTCTGTGCTCTGATTATTCAACCCAACTTCACTCACCCCCAGCCCCTGGCAACCACAGATCTTTTTATTGTGTCCATAGTTTTGCCTTTCATATAGTTGGAATCATATAGCTCTTAGCCTTTTCAGATTGGCTACTTTCACTTATTAATATACATTTAAGGTTCCTCCATGTCTTTTCACGGATGGATAGCTCATTTCTTTTTAGTGCTGAATAATATTCCATTGTCTGGATGTACCATGGTTTATTTATCCATTGACTTACTGAAGGACATCTTGGTTGCTTCCAAGTGTTGATAATTATGAATAAGACTACTATAAAAATCTGTATGCATGCTTTTGTGTGGACATAAGTTTTCAGCACCTTTGGGTAGATATCAAGGAGGGCGACTGCTGGATCATATGGTTAAAAGTATATTTACTTTTGTAAGAAAATGCCAAACTGCCTTGCGAAGTGTCTGTACCATTTTGCATTCCCACAAACAATAAATAAGAACTTCTGTTGCTCCACATCCTTGCCAACATTTGGTGTTATCAGTGTTCTGGATTTGGGTCATTCTAATAGGTTTGCAGTGGTATCTCATCATTGTTTTAGTTTGCATTTCCCTGATGACATATGATATAGAGCATCTTTTCATATGCTTGGGTGTCATTTGTATATCTTCTTTGGTGAGATGTCAAGATCTTTGGCCCATTTTTAAGCTGAGTTGTTTTCTTATTGATGAGTTTTAAGGTTCTTTGTATATTTTGGATAACAGTCTTTTATCAAATATATCCTTACAAATATTTTCTCCCAGTTTGTGACTTGTCTTCTCGTTGTCTTGACAATGTCTTTCACAGAGCAGAAGTTTTTAATTTTAATGAAGTCCGGCTTATCAACTGTTTCTTTCATGAATCATGTCTTTGGTGCTATATCTGAAAATTCACTGCCTTACCCCAAGTCATCTAGGTTTTATCCTATGTTATTTTTTAGAAGTTTTAGAGCTTTACATCTTACATTTAGGTTTATGATATATTTTGAGTCAATTTTTGCAGTGTAAGGTCTGTTTAAGGTCTAGATTCATTTTATTTTTTTGCATATGTTCCAACACCATTTGTTGAAAAAACTACCTTTTTTCCATTGTATTGCCTTTGCTCTTTTTTCAAAGATCAATTGACCATATTTATGTGGATCTATTTCTAGACTCTCCATTCTGTTTCATTGATCTAATTGTCCAGTTTTTTGCCCATACCACATTGTTTTGATTAGTAGCTTTATTGTAAATCTTAAAGTCAGATTGTGTCAGACCTCCCAACGTTGTTCTTCCTCAACATTGTGTTGGCTATTTCAGGGTCTTTTGCCTCTCCATATAATCTTTCTTTTTTTTTTATTATGTTAGTCACCATATAGTATATCATTAGTTTCTGATGTAGTGTTCCATGATTCATTGTTTGTGTATAATACCCACTGCTCCATGCAATATGTGCCCTCCTTAATGCCTATCCATATAATCTTTTTTTTTCTTTTATTATGTTATGTTAGTCACCATATAGTACATCATTAGTTTTTGATGTAGTGTTCCATGATTCATTGTTTGCATATAATACCCAGTGTTCCATATAATACGTGCCCTCCTTAATGCCTCTCCATATAATCTTTCAAACTAGTTTATCAATATCCACAGAATAACTTCCTGGAATTTTGAATAGGATTGCACTGAATCTATAAATTAAATAGGAGCAAACTGACATCTTGACAATATCAAGTTTTTCTATGAACATGGAATATCTATCCATTTATTTAGTTCTTCTTTGATTTCTTTCATCAGAGGTTCTGGAGTTTTCCTCATATGGCTCTTATACATATTTTGTTTGATTTATATCTAAGTATTTCATTTTTGGGGGTGCTTACATAAATAGTATTGTGTTTTTGATTTCAAGTTCCATTTGTTCATTGCTGGTATTCAGTAAAGTAATTGACTTTTCTATATTCACCTTGTATCCTGCAACTTTGTTATAATTGTTTATTAGTTCTAGTTTTGTCAATTCTTTCAAATTTTCTACATAGATCATCATGTCATTTGCAGACAAAGACATTTTTTCTTTCTCCCACCCCAAAATGTATACCCTTCATTGTCTTAATGCATCATCTAGGACTTCCTGTGAAATTTTGAAAAGGAGTGGTAAGAGGGGACATCCTTGCACTGTTCCTAATCTTAATGGGAAGATTTTCACCATTAAATATGATGTTAGTACTATGGCTTTTTAAGTAAACTTTTATTTTAGAAGTAGTTTTAGATTTATAGACAAATTACAAATAGAGTACAGAGATTTCCCATATACACCCACACAATGTCCCCTATTATTAATATATTACATTAATATGACACAATTAACCAATATTGATGCATTATTATTAAGTAAAGTCCATACTATTCAGATTTCTTTAGTTTTTACTGAATGTCCTTTTTTTGTCCCAGGATGCCATCCAGGATATGACATTACATTTAGTTGGTACATCCCTTTACACTCTTCTTTCCTTTGACTCCTTTCCTTGTTTTTGATGACCTTGACAGTTTTGAGGAGTACTGGTTAGTTATTTCGTAGAATGTTCCTTTGTGGGTATTTGATGTTTTTCACATGATTAAACTGGGGTTATAGGTTTTTGAAGGGAAGATCAAGAAGTGAAATTCCCTTTCATCATATCATATCAAGGGACATACTATCAACATTGACTTATCACTGTTGATGTTAACCTTCATCACCTGGCTAAGGTAGTGTTTGTCAGCTTTCCTCACTGTAAATTACTCTTTTTTTCCCCCTTTCTAAACTGTACTTTTTCAAAGAAGCCATTATGCACAGACCTTACTTAAAGAATGGGAAGTTATACTACATCTACCTGAAGGAAGAGTAGCAACATAAATTATTTGGAATTCTTCTGCATGAAAGAGTTGTCTATTCTCCCTGTTTATATGTTTATTCAATCATTTATTTCTACCTGTATAAACTCATGGATATTCATTTTATACCTAGGGATACAGTTCATTACTACTTTATTATTATCATTTTATGCTTAAGTTGTTCTAGTGTTGGCCATTGGGACCTCTTTCAGTTGACTACAGTATCCCTTTGACATATCCCCTTCATTGTAGGTGGGTTTTTTGTTTGTTTTTTGTTTTTTTAGCAGCAATTCCTTACTTTCTGGAACTACAAGATTTTCCAGGCTCATCTTACATATTTTTTTTTGCCTAGTTCTAGGATCAGCCATTTCTCCAAGTATTCTCCAGTTCCTTTTATTGGAAAGTGGTATAAGATCTAGGTGATAGGTGTGCGCATCATTGTTTCAGTATGCTATTGCTTTTAAAAATCAACTAAGAGGGAGAAGGAATATGTAATTATACTGCCTTTTATAGTTATTACATAATTACTTTATCTGCACTGGTTTTTTTTTTTTTTTTTTGCATGGATTCAAATTACTGCCCAATGTTGCTTGCTTTTAGCCTGAAGGATTTCTTTTAGTTTTTCTTATAAAGCAGGTCTGCAATATACATATTCTCCCCATCTTGGTTTAACTGGGAACATCTTTATTTCTCCTACATTTTTAAAAGTTAGCTTTTCCAGATACAGCATTATTGGTTAATTTTTATCACTTTGAATATGTCATCCTCCTGTCCCATGATATCCATGGTTTCTGATGACAAGTCAGTTTTCTTTTTTTCTTTCTTTCTTTTTTTAAGATAAGGTTTATTTATTGTAAAAACAGTTTCAAACTTACTGGGGTTGCTTTTTATGATGGGTCATTTTTTTTCTTGCTGCCTTCAAGACTTTCTCTTTGGCTTTACATTCAACTTTTGACTATATCTCTAGGTGTGGAAGTGTTTAGTTTATCCTACTTGGAGCTCATTGAACTTCTTGGATGTTTAGATAAATGTATTTTATCATAATTGGGAACTTTTAAGCCATCATTTCTATGAATAATTTTTCTGTCCCTCTCTCTCCTCTCCTTCTGGTATTTCCATTACACATATGTTGGTGAGCTTAATTGTGTTCTACGTGTGTCTATTTTTCTTCACTCTTTTTACTTTCTCTTCCTTAGAATGTGTACTTCCTATTGATCTGTCTTCCAGTTCAGTAATTCTATCTTCTACTATGTCAAGTGTATTGTTGACCCTCTCTTATTAATTTTTTACTTATGTTATATTTTTCAAATCCAGAATTTCCATGTGGTTCTCTTTTTTAAATATATTCTATCTTTTCATTTGACATTCTTTATCATTGTCATCATACTTTTCTTTAAGTCATAAAACATGGGTTTCCTTTAGTTCTTTGAATATCTCTATAATAACTGCTTATAAATCCTTATCTGACAAGTACAACATCTGGACTCCCTCAAAAGTAATTTCTATTGCCTGATTTCTTTCTTTTCCATGGTCACACTTTCCTGTTCTTTGTCTTTTTATGTTTTTTTTTTTATTTTTTATTTGACAAGGCTCATCATTGTTGCAAACTAGGTATTTTAAATATAGTGTAGAAACTCTGGATTCTGTTTACCCACCCAGAGGGCCTGTTGCTGTTTTTCTGCTTTGTTTTGTTCAATTTGTTTAGTGACTTTCCTGGACTAATTCTCTCTGAAGTCTAGTTTCTCTGCAGTGCAGCCTCTGACATCATGCTCATTTTCCCCTTTGTTTTATTTTTAAGTTTTGCTTTCTAGGAGTCACCTCTGGTTCAGCATAGTTAGTGTTTATCCTGTGATCAAACGGGTTTTTCTTAAGCTCCTAGATCTAGTAAGGTTTCTACCCTTTCCCAGTGTATCTTTATATAGCTTGGGAAATGCCTTCACAGTTCAGGGAGTTTTTGATTCTACCCTGCATTCAAACAGTTTAACAGTTCACAAATAACATCTTTAATGCATGTGTTATAGCCTCCCCGTCTACTAGGGATAAGTTTGATCTTAGCAGGGCTCTCCTTGATGGTTTCTTTCCTTAGGTCTCTCTGAGAAGTATCTCGCTGGTCTGCTCTTTTCTGTCTGCTATTAATATCTAATTGCTTTTCTAATTTTCATTACTATGCTCTCTATGGTTTTCAACAACACCTTTAGGCATGAGTTCCTTCATGCTCTGTTCTATAAGGAAAAAAAACTTCCATAGGCTGTGCCACTATGCTGGAGCTAGATGGGGAGCGGGTGATATGGCAGCCTGCTTCTTCTGGTGTGGCACCACTGCCCTATGAGCCCTTGAAATCCCTGTTTGACAATTGCATCTGGGCCCTGGCCCTGGGAGGGAGAAATTGGGAGCCCCCAGTCTTCTCTAAATGCCACTCACAGTTTCCTGCACCTTTCTAGGATATAGACTCCATCTTAGGAGTAGGAGCTTGGCAAAGGATGGGAGCCTTCAATCTACTTGGCCACGCCCACCCAGAATAAATCTTTGTGAAAAACACAAAACTAGAGGGTGGAATAAGAATCACTAGCAGCCTTCCCATCCTGAAGTACAACTATAACCCTACAACCTGGAGCTGGTGAAAAGGAGAACCTCTGTTGTTCTGGGGTATGATTTGTTTGTTTGTTTGTTTGCACCCACCTGAAATAAATCTGTAATATAAAGCTAGGTGAGGAGTAGGAGCAAGTCCTGGCTCAAATGCCACAGATGCCAATTGTTCTTACAAACATTCCATAAATTTTCTTGAATAAATGCTTTTCAATTTGTTGCATGGTCTTAAACCAATTTCCAGATACTTTAAATGGTTGTTTTTTTTACAAATTTTGCCGGTTTAATGGTTATTTCATTGATGAGAGGGTCTGCTGAGCTCTTCTCATAACCATTCCAGAAACTGGTCTGTCACAATTATTTATCTCAATTCAACATATATTTATCAAGCACCTACTATTTGCCAGGTGTTATGTACACTGAGTTTAAGTAACAGCTTTATTAAAGTACTGTTGACATACATTAAACTGCATATATTTAAAGTGTACAATTTGATGAGCTTTGACATATGTATGTACCATCACCATAATCGAGACAGTGAACATATACATTAACCCCAAAAGTTTATTTCTGCCCTTTTTACTGCTACCTACCTTTCCCTCCCTCACTTCCTCAGGCAACCACTGATCATCTTTCTGTCACTATAGGTTAATTTTTGTGCCTATTTTTAATTTACAAAGATGGTTGGTGATGAAGTTTATCCTTCACTAAGGAACCCATCTCAGCCAGATTCTCTTTTCTGTGATCAGAATATTTTAGGGATTTTCTTTTTTCTCTAGGTCAAGATTCCTCAACAGGAAACAAATATTCCAGCCACCTCCCTCCCCTCAAAAGGGAGCCTTGATGACTAGCTCACCAGATTCATGAATATATATTTACAGACATCTAAAAAAGGCAGCAGCATTTCACTCTTGTTTGGGTTGGTAAATTCAAAGTTTTGCAGGTAAAAAATTGGGGGCCAGAGCATAAGAGGTACCTTAACTCCCCAGGGTTCTTCTCACTGTCTTTGTCCATATGCCACCAGGGGCTATTAAGCAATCCAGTGTATTTTCATTGCCCTTCAGGAAAATGATTATAAACTTCCAGCAGAATCTGAAGGATCCATAGTGCTTCAGTTTCTTTCTTTCTTTTTTTTTTAAGATTTTATTTATTTATTTGACAGAGAAAGCAAGAGAGCACAAGCAGGGGGAACAGTAGAGGGAGAGGGAAAAGCAGGCTCCCCGCCAAGCAGGGAGCCTGATGCGGGGCTCGATCCCAGGACCCTGGGGTCATGACCTGAGCCAAAGGCAGACACTTAACCATCTGAGCCACATAGGCACCCCAGTGGTTCAGTTTCTACATGAACCCAGGAATTAAATCTGCAAATCATGGACATGATAGTACTTCTTTCACTCTCCAACGAGGAAATGATACTGTAGCTCCAAGTGCTTAGCTGCTATTAACTGGAATTGATTGTATGAGCAATGATTTATTGCTTGTCTACTGTGTGCCAAGCACTGTGTTAAGTAGTACAGAACTGTTAACCTCATTTATAATACTAACAATAAGTCCTCAAGGTTGCTATGATTGTTTCCCATTTTACATAAAAGAAAGCTGAGGTAACATGAGGTCAGGGAATTTGTCCTAGATCATACAACTAGTGAATGGCAGAGATGACATCCAAACTAAGACCTAACACCAAGAGTACCCTCTGTTCATTCTACTGTAATGTCTGATTGCCAAGCTTAGGGACTTCCTTCCCCATCCCAAATTCTAGTAATATGGCCTTTTATCAGTGTGGCACTGAGTTCCATTTTGGTCTCTGTATTTTTATTGATTTTATGCAAACCTTCATCATCCTTTCAAAGGAATTAAAAGCATCAATTCAAAAAAAAATAAAAGCATCAATTCATATAAATTTTCCCCCTCCTCAAAACAACAACAACAACAACAACAACAACAAAAACCCCACAGGAATCATATTATCCAGAAAACCTGTGAATGAATTCAGATTCAGGCTGTGATTTTGACTGTTTTCATGACAGTGAACAACACATACTGGATTATATCCCAAGCATCCATGATTAGCACCCTGGGATCTTATGATACTAAAAAGTTCTAACCAGTAACTATCCATGCAATACAGAACTCTAACTCAGATGTGCTGTGTCAGAAATTGGCAAAGATACTTACCACAATATTTTTACAAGGACTACTTTACAAAATTGGAGCCAGTCTGCCAGTTTGTGTAATATCTCATGCAAGATTGCCATTCTCTAAAGGGCTAAAAAGAAATTAATTGGAACAGAGCTACTTGGCTAAAACCAGAAATTCAAGTTCAAAGCAGTTACTGACTCTTCTCAGTAGAGGGCAGTGGTGGGCAGGGCAAGGATGGTAGAAAGAGAAGAGACGGACATTAACTTCTCTATTACGCACCCACTAAGTGCTCAGGCACGGTGCTTAATGCCTTGTAGACAGGCTCTAATGAATCCTGACAATGATCCTATGAAAAAGGATATTTATCACTATTTTAGTTGCAAACAGGTTAAATGAATTGAACACAGATCTGGTGCCCTCCAATTCAACTACACCATGCTGTTTCATGAGAAGTACTATTCCAAAGTCAATAACTGAGAACTTATACTGATGAACTAAAAGAGCCAGCTTACCCAAGACATAGTAGGTCCTACATATGATGGGATCCTAAATATACGGACTGGCTGGAACAATGTGAAGCATTTAACAAGGATAACATGTAACAAATTGTAAACTTTGAAGCCAGTGACAAGATGGAAATTATCTAGAAGTGGTTCAAAGGACTGGAAACCTGACATATGGGAAACTGTTGAGGGACCTGGAGAAGATTAGACCAGGGTGCCTGGCACTAGGAAGGTGCTCATAAATGTAAAAAACCCCCAAAACCCTGAATATAAAAAAAAAAGTCATTAAGAATCCAAAGGTCAGTTGGCTATTAAGAAGGTATAGGCTATTTGTATGGATGGCTCCAGAGGCTAGGCTTTGGACCAGTTGGAGGCAGATTTTAGTTCCTTAAAAGGAATGGTCTTCTAAAATACAGAGAAAACTCTCTAGAAGGCAGCAACTCAAAACTGGCATGAGTTGCCTTGTGAAATTAGGTTATAAAGATAACCTCCAGGAACCCTTTCAACTCTAGGAAGTTCAGATTTTGAGCTGGTCAGGATTCCCAGAATGGCTCCTTGACCCTTGTCAAGGGCTTAATTTTTCCCCAGAAGGAACTAGTTGGTTCACAACACTTAGCAGCCAAAGCATTCAGACTATTAGAAGAACTCTACTAAGAGGAACTTGTCCACAGATCTCCTTAAAAATTAATTATAGGAGAAATTCTGAGACTGCCTCACAAGAGGGAGCCAGTGGTGTTCCCTTGGAATCTGGGCATTGGACCAATTCACCTGAAGCCTACAAATGTGTATTTTTCTCAAAGAAACAAACAAAAAAGGTCAAAAAGTTTAATCATTTCAATAAACAAGAGGTCCCTGAAATAGATATACAAGGCTATGATACCAAATCAAGCCTAATGATGATAGAATCCAGAAACATGTAACCCCAGCTGAATCTGAATAAATAATTCGATTACTCAATTAGAATTTACCTGGTTCAGCCTGCTGTATGCCAGTCTCTGTTCTGGCTAATGGAGATAACAGGGATAAGATATAATTTCCACCTTTGAAAGGGTCACGGCCTAACAGAGAGGTGTCCTCATAAGTAATTTACTCCCTCATATGTGCAATGCTAGAATAGAGATCTATACAAAAGGCTGTGGGACCACAGAAAGGGTAAGGTGGGAATGAGGGAAAGGTATGTATACAGATGAGATATCATTTGAGCAAGACCTTGAAGAAGGTTAAAGAATGGACCTTAAAGAATGGACATTCTAACAAAGGGTACAACATATGCAAAGACAAAAAAATGGGAAAGATCTTGGTATGTTGGAAGAAGATAGTTTTTCAGATATGGATTGGTTAGGGTATAGGATGTATAAGGATGTGGTTAATCAACTTCTCAGTATTCTTGCTACAGGGAGATTCTCTCTAAAACTAGACTTTCAGGGGCGCCTGGGTGGCTCAGTCGGTTGAGCGACTGCCTTCGGCTCAGGTCATGATCCTGGAGTCCCGGGATCGAGTCCCGCATCGGGCTCCCTGCTCGGCAGGGAGCCTGCTTCTCCCTCTGACCCTCCCCCCTCTCATGTGCTCTCTCTCATTCTCTCTGTAAAAAAAAAAATAAAATAAAATAAAAAAAACTAGACTTTCAGCCAGCTTACCAACTGCTGATACAATGACCTGCCTTCCACTGCTGATCCCAGACTGGGCCACCAGAAATCTGGTGGTTAGAAGACAGACTTCCATCATCTATCTCTTGAAGGTTATCAGAGCCACAGTGCACTAATACTGGACAACAGAGATGCTTCTTGAGAATTTTAAGTTAGTCATAAGTCACCAACAAAAAAGGACTTGCCAAGCCATTAAAACATCATTTCATATGATATTCCATATTTAACAGACTCTTTTTGAAAATTTAATTTTTTTATTGAAATATAGTTGACATACAATGTTGTATTAGTTTCAGGTGTGTGGCATAGTGATTCAACAACTCTATACATTATGCTATGTTCATCACAAGTGTAGCTGTCTTGTTCAGTAAAAGTGGGATGAGATTTTAAGACCCGCCTTCATTATCTTCACCCAAATTTTCATAGAAACATACAAATAGAAGAATGTATTTTTGGAAGCATGATAATTAAACATCTTTATTTATTTATAATAAGATGGTTGTTTTTATTAAGACTTATGAGGCAATAATAGAATCCTGTCACTCCAACTGAAATCATGGACTCTATGCTAAACATAGTCGAGAATACAGATAGACCCATGTGGTTCCACCACTCTGATCAATGCTGAAATTGTTGTTCCTAGGGTGATGTGACAATAGAACAAAAGAATAGTGGGACTTTTATCTTCTAGAACTATCAGGCATTGAATCTTCAGTTATAGCTCCTGAGGAACAACAGAGGACTAGTATTTCTCCACCCACCAGTAGAAATCAGATCTAGTCTTACCCAAAGGGTGTCTATCACTATGGTAAAATAATATGAGCTGAAGAGCTAATGATACTTTGTATATCAATAAAAGCTGGGATTCATTGTTAGATTTTGGTACAGGTTTGTTTCTGCAGTAGTTTGAGGGAGAGTTACCATAGTCATTTTCTTTAGCAACACTGGGCTGCATTGTTTATAGCCCCCTGTCCACTTTCCCTACTACGCAACACGATACTAACCAACACCATCAGGGAAATATAAAGTCTGTCCTGCCTGACCTTAGAACTGTTCCTAATCATGTCAAATATACGTTGTCTCTACTTCAATTATTAGAGTTCAATTATAATTAACATGATACTTTCCTCTGATTGTTTCTTGAGAATAGAAGTCATGTCTCCCTAGCTAAACAGTAAGATTTAAGACAGCGGTGTAGGGCAGTGGGAAGAATGGACTTTGGAATAAGGCATATCTAGGTTTGAGTCCTCTCCTCACTAGCTATAAGTCATAGACATTCTGTGGGTCTTAGAACCTATAAAGTGTAGAATATGCCATCTACCCCACAGGATGGCCTTAAGAATATGTAAAGTGTTTGGCACATCTCTGTAAATGAAAGTTACCTTCCTCTTCCCTCTCTACTATCCCTACATCTGGTAAGATAACACAGAATGTTCAGGAAATCTTGACTAAACACAGAGGATAAACATTTTATTTCATGCTTTTTGTGCCCAATATTACAAGGATTCCTTGTCCTGATCTCCCTCCAGCTTTAAACCCAGGTTTAGTCACTGCTGGCTGCACATGGTTCTTTAAGAAGCAGACTAAACCCTCTGGGAAATGTGGTCTATAAGCACTTCCTATTCTGATAGAGCAGACAGGGTAAGTCTCACTCACACCTAAATCCTAAGGAATGTGCTTTTTTTCTTCTATTTTGATGTGCTGGCTTAGAGCCACATCTTCTCCCTGGGGAAAGCAGACAACAATCTGTGATTGTGTCTGTTTTAGGGCGGCAAGATGGCCACCTGTCTTACTTCTCAGATGATTAACCCATTAGCCAGAGTACCTTTACAAGCAGTCTGAGAAAATGCCTAATGTAGCTTAAGCGCTGCTGCAAAGAATCCCTCCTAAAAAGTACTGCTTTCCCATCACTCCTTTCCTTTCTACCCCAAAAGATTTAAAAAAAAGAAAGAAAGAAAAAGAAACCTGCTGGGGCACATGGGTGGCTCAGTGGGTTGAGCATCTGACTCTATCCCAGCTCAGGTCTTGATCTCACGGTTGTGAGTTCCAGCCCTGTTCTGGGCTCTGCACTGGGCATGGAGCCTACTTAAAAAAAAAAAAAAAGAAAAGAAAAGAAAAGAAGAAGAAAAAAAAAGAAAGAAAGAAACCTGCTTTCTCCAAGGGCCCTCTTTAAAAACCCATTTCTAAATCTCTAATCAAGGAAGACCTAAGACAACTCTAACAGTCCTTTATGTGAGAAAATAGATTTAAAATACTGTGTCTTCCAAAGGAGAACCCAATTTCAGTTGTGAATCCTCCTCTGTGATAGCCCCTGCAACTATAGGGAGAGTCTGTCACTGGAAATTGTCAGATGAGCTCAGGGTCTAAATTCAGGCTCCATTAACTTCTTCTTCTTTTTTTAAGATTTTATCTATTTATTTGTCAGGGGGAGTGAGAGAGAGAGCACAAGCAGCGGGGAGTGTCAGGCAGAGGGAGAAGCAGGCTCCCCGCTGAGCAAGGAGCCCGATGCGGGGCTCATCCCAGGACTCTGGGATCATGACCTGACCCGAAGGCAGACACTTAACAACTGAGCCACCCAGGCGTCCCACCATTAACTTCTGTCTCCTTAGAGGACACAAACTAGGAAGAATTTTTTTCCCTTACTTATTTCTGGATATACTTTTGGGGCTGTGAACTCACCCACCTATCCATTACTTACAAAGCTGAGCCACACAGAGTCATACACTGTCACATAGTCACTGAGTGACTTTATACCCTCACACATATAGTTACACATCCCTCCAGAGCATAGAGGAAACCCAGGGAGCCTCTGGGGGATGGAATGTCTTGGGAAAAGAGATTGAGCAATAGAAGGGTAGATAGAGAAAAGAGAGAATTCTCAGGCCAGTAGTTCGTTCTTTGTTGGTCTTTTCTTTTCCTCGATCACTTGAAGAACTTGAGTGGCAGGCGCCTTTTCTCTGATGACCTTGAAGTCCCTACCTTAAATCGTTTCCTGCCTCAGTTCATGACCACCCTGCAGAGGTCTGTGACCTCTCTGCCTTGGAAAATGTTTGCAGAATCAAAATGATGTCCTGATTTAAGAGAATTACTCTCCCAGAAGCAGTGGAAGAGACTTTGAAGGAGCTTAAAAGATTGTTAATGTTACATGGGATTTTAACCTCCTGATTTGCAGCCCATGTAGGTAATAATTGAAAGAACAGATTCCTGCTAAACGAATTATCAGACTCATTCCAGCTGATGTACCTTTCCTCATCACTTCATAGAAAGGTAGTAATACATTTCAGTGTCCATGAGAGCAAAGCCTAAAACTGGGCTGTCCAGTACAGTAGTGACCCACTAGCCATGTGTGACTATTGAGCACTTAAAAGTTACTAGTCCAGACTGAGATGTGTTTGTAAGTTCAGTATATACACCAGATATCAAAGACTTAATATGAAAGAAAAGATGTAAAATATCACATTAATATTTTTTTAAATGATTACATGTTGAAATGTTAACATTTTGGACATATTGGGTCAAATAAAATATATTATTAAAATTTATCTCACCTGTTTCTTTTTGCCTTTTTAATATGACTACTTGAACATTTACAATGGCATGTATGTAGCTCTCATTATATTTCTTTTGGATAGCACTAGCCTAGCACCCTTCCTGCCACATAGCTGACCTTCTACAAATGTTTGTTGAAGGAACAAAAGAATAAAAATAACAATTAAAGGACAAGAACCTTAACAGAGGTATCAAGGAATGATTGGGTTCAGCCCTGGCTTTAGCCCGATCCCTTTCCACCTCTTTCTGAGTCTCCAAGCCCAAGATGGAGAATTTGTGCTTCTGGACTCCTTATATGACACTTGAAAGCCCCTTTTACTGGCATTAAGTATATTTGGCATGTTTGAAAGAACATTCTTGAGAGGAAAGGCTGTATTCATATGGCCCTGACTCACCTGATAGAAGGGAAGCATTTGGGGGGTGGAGCATTTCAAGTACTGAAAGCAAAAAGAAAACCTTTGGGAGTTGGGTATAATAGAGTTTATAAAACCATTGCTTGAGATTTCATTCATCTTCTGGGACTAAATAAGACACTTTCACCCCAGGGAACTTGCTGAAGCATTTGAGAAGAGGAGAGATGGTTATTTAATGACCCCGGTAGCTCCAAATCACCAGGCAATCATAGTTATGGGAAAGAGGGGAAATGGTGTTAGAAAATAGAAATGTTTTCCAAGGCATTTCAGCAAAGCAAGATTCCCCTTTCCCTTAAGAAGATTTAATGATGTACTGTATAGTGACGAACATAACATAATAAAATAAAATAAAACTTTTTAAAAAAGAAGATCTAAGTGTCTGGCATACAGTAGAGCTTGGGACTTAATAAATGTTCCCTGAATCAATGAATAAGTAGTAACATGGAAAAGGAGACAATGTAGTATAGTGCGACAAGTGCAGGATTAATAGCTGGGAAAAACTGGGCTTGATCACTGGCTCTTCCTCACACTAGCTGTGCAGCCTTGGGCAACCTACTTAAACTCTTCAGGTCTCAGTTTCCTCATCTGTAAAATGGGCCTAATTCAATGTCTATTTCATAAGGCCATTATGAAGATTTAATGGGTTAATGGATGTAAAGCATTTCTCTCTCTACCTGGCACACAGTAACACTCAATAATTGGTAGCTGTTCTACTCAAAGATAGTGAAGAGGGCTTCCCAAAGCAATGTTACACATCTCATCACCCAAATGACATCATTTGTCTTTACACAACTGCTAATGGGATCCTTAGCTGGAAAAAAAAAGTGAGAAGCTTCAGTGTTGGTCTCTTAGGGATCTGGGAAAAAACCTGGTTTCAAGCAGTAGCCAAGTCTGGAAAAGAGCTACAGGCCTGGAGGCAGATCATTCATTCATCCATCCAACATACTGAGGGTCAAGCACTGTTCTAGACAACAGGGATATAGCAATGAATAAAACAAAGATTCCTGCTGTTATGGAGTTTTATTTCTAGGAAAAAATAGGCATAGACCGCTCTCTCTTCAGAAACCTGTTTCACTCATTTATACCCCCTGACTTGATTTGGAAACCACTACCTCCAAGGAGAGCACTGACCTCCCAAATGGACAGTTCTAGGCCTTGCCTGAGGCCCAAAAGGAAAGTGCTGCTTCAGCATCTCTTCCACACCCCTAGAAAAGCCAGGAACTCTTAGCCATTCAATTCAGTCCCTCCTTAGACTCAAACCAATCAAAGAGTTTAGGAGTTCTCCACCCCACATCATGCATTGGTCTTCACTGCCTTCCTGGCCTGCTGCTCACAGAGAGATTACCTAACCTCCTCTAGCCAGCCCAATGCACCACAAGGGATGTACTTACACCAAATCCTCAGAAGGTGATCAATATCCAGAGCACTGACCTAGGAAATATCATGGTTCAATGAAACTGGTATCAGATTTGGCATCCTAACGATCAGGATTCAAATCCTAGCTCCTGTGAAATGGGTCTCTTCCACACAGGTTTATGAAAAGGAGTATTTAAAGGGCACAGTGACTAGCACAGAGTTGGTGCTGTAACAGTGTTAGTTCTCTTCTTCCCAAAGTCCCTCCAACCACGCTGGGTGGTATCTCAGGGATAGTATGAAAGTTATTCTGGTGGGGCAGGGATTAGGACTAAACAATTGCCTCTTAGTAAAGGGCTCAAACTGGCTAGCTTCCCAACTCTGCATTCAGTAATATCACGTTAGTAACTTGAAACTGGCTATGGTGGGAGTATAGCCACTATGGAAATCACAAATACTACAAATCAGGTTTTATTTATTTAATTTTCCATGGAGAGCTGTGCCAGCACGCCAGTGCCTTAAACCCTAAGACACAAGGACAACTCAGGGACAAAGAGAAGGTAATTATACATTTGTCACTTTTATTTTTTTTAGACTTATTTGAGAGAGAGCGCGTGCACGGGGAGGGGTGGGAGAGAGGGAGAGAGAGAATCTCAAGCAAACTCCCCGCTGAGTACATAGTCCAAAGCGAGGCTTGATCCCAAGACCCTGAGATCATGACCTGAGCCAAAATCAAGAGTCGGACGCTTAACCGACTGAGCCACCCAGGCTCCCCATTTGTCACTTTTAAATAGAGACCTATTAATTGAGCAAAAATTGCCATGAAATATAGCTATTGTACTGACTTCTACAGAGAATATTTTATGTGACACAGTAAAAATGCTTATTGCTCCCCAAGTATAAGGATCAGCAACATAAGCCACCCCAGGTATCATTATGGGGTCAAGTACATAGCAGGTGCTCAGTAAATGTCAAATATATAAACCCAAGAGAAACTATTTGCCACATTTACCAAAGAGACAGAACCAGCAGTTTGAGAAAAACACTCAGCATTTGGAATTGAAATAAACCTCAGGAGAAAAAGGCTTTAAGAGAGAAGTGAGAGTACAAACCAGAATGCTGGGGGAGAAAGAAGTTTTGAAAGGGTAAATAGGTTCAAGGCGAGTGAAAAGATGGAGCACAAAATCCAAAGGAAGAGGTCTATGGAAGGTACAGAAAGAGTACGTGGGGGAAAGTGACAAATGGAACAAGGTAACTGAAAAGGTAACAGGAATTTGAGAATTAATACTTTATCTGGGAATGGACTTTCTAATTTGTTTTAGTGATCTTATTCTTTATAAAACCATCCAAATTATTATCTTAAACTGCTGCATTTTAACAGCTTTGTCGATATGTAATTTACATATGATAAATTTACCCATTTAAAATGTACAGTTTGGGGCGCCTGGGTGGCTCAGTCATTAAGCATCTGCCTTCGGCTCAGGCCATGATCCCAGGGTCCTGGGATCGAGCCTTGCGTTGGGCTCCCTGCTCAGCAGAAGCCTGCTTCTCCCTCCCCCACTCCCCCTGCTTGTGTTCCTGCTCTCGCTGTGTCTATCTCTGTCAAATAAATAAATAAAAATCTTTTAAAAAATAAATAAAATGTAAATTTAATGAATGTTAGCATATTCAGAGTTGTGCATCACTCCAATCTAACTTTAGAACATGTCTATCACCCTAAAAAATCCTTATGCCATTTACAGTCAGTTTCCATTCCCATACCTAGCCCCAGGCAACCACCAATCACTTTGTCTCTATAGATATGCTTTAAAAAAAAAAAAAAAAAACACAATCATACAGCATGTGGCCTGGTGTTTGGCTTCTTTCAATGAACATAATGTGTTGGAGGTTTATTCTCATAGTAGCATATAACGGTGCTTCATTGCTTTCCATTGCTGAATAACATTCCATTGTGTAGATATACCACATTTTATTTTTCTATTCATCACCGGATGGACATTTGGGATGTTTCTGTTTGGGGGCTAGTATGAATAATGATGTTATGATCATTCGTGTACAAGTAAAGATGTTATGATCATTCATGTACAAGTTTATGATCATTTGGGGGCTAGTATGAATAATGATGTTATGATCATTCGTGTACAAGGACATATATTTTCATTTCTCTTGGGTGAATAGATATGTGGAAGTGGAATTACTAAATCACATGGTAATCCTATGTTTAACATCTTGTGGAACTGCCAAACTATTTTCCAAAGAACTGCACCATTTGTGGGGCGCCTGGGTGGCTCAGTCGTTAAGTGTCTGCCTTCGGCTCAGGTCATGATCCCAGGGTCCTGGGATCGAGCCCCGCATCGGGCTCTCTGCTCCGTGGGAAGCCTGCTTCTCCCTCTCCCTCTCTCCCCTGCTTGTGTTCCTGCTCTCGCTAACTCTCTCTCTGTCAAATAAATAAATAAAATCTTAAAAAAAAAAAGAACTGCACCATTTGTATCCCCAGTGTATAAAAGGGCTCCAATTTCTCCACATCCTCAGCAACACTTGTTATTGTCTTTTTTTTAAGTTAATATAGCCATTCTAGTGAGTGAAAAATGCTATCTCATTGTGGTTTTGATTTTCATTGTCCTAATGACTAATGATGTTGAATATCCATGTGTTTATAAAGCTATTTGTATATATTCTTCAGAAAAATATTTATTCAAATTCTTATCCTTTTTTTAATGGGTAATTCCTCTTTTTAGTATTGAGTTGGGAGAGGCTTTTATATATTCTGAATCCAAATATTTTATAAGATAAATGATTTACAGGTATATTCTCCCAGAGTTTGAGGTGACATTTCACTTTCAGGGTAGTATCTTTTAAAGTAAAAAAATAATAATAATTCTGATTAAATCCAGTTTATCATTTTTTTCTTTTATCACTTGTGCTTTTGGTATCATGTCTAAAAACCTTTGTGTAACCTAAGATCATGAAAATTTACTCCTATGTTTCTTCAAGGAGTTTTATAGTTTAAGCTCTTAGGCCATTTTGAACTAATTTTTTGTGTGTGGTGTGTCAAGGACCAAATTCATTATTTTTGCATGTGATATCCTATTAGCTAAACACTATTTGGCTAAACATCAATCTTAATCAATCCTATTGGCTAACCCCTATTAAACACAATTTCTTTCCCTTTGAACTTTCTTGGTAATTTTGTCAAAAATCAATTGATCATAAATGTAAGGGCTTATTTCTGGGATCTCAGCTGATCTCCATTTATCTATATGTTTATCATTATGCCAATACCACACTGACTTGACTACTATAGCTTTGTAGTAAGTTTTGAAATGGGCAAGTGTAGGTCCTTCAAGTTTGATCGTTTACAAGACTGTTTTGTCCCTTGTATTTCCATGTGAATTTTAAGATCAGTTTGTCATTTTCTGCAAAAGAAAAGAAAAGTAACCTAAGATTTTGATGGAGATTGTGTAGAATCTGTAGACCCATTTGGGGAGTACTGCCATCTAAACAATAGTAAGTCTTCTAATCCATGGACGTGGGATATCTATTTATTTAGGTCTTCTTTCTCATTGCTTACACTAATATTTTATAGATTTCAGTATACAACTCTTGTACTTTTTTGTCAATTATATTTCTATTTTATTTTTTGTGCTATTGTGAATGGAATTTTAAAAAAATTTCATTTTCAGATTATTGTTACTGTTAAAAATACAATTGTTTTAATATTGATTTGTATTCTGTAAACATGATGAACTTGTTTATTAGTTCTAGTAGTTTTTAGTGGATTCCTTAGGGTCTTCTATATATAAGGTCATGCCATCTACAAATAAAGACAGATTTTTCTTGTCTAGTTACCCTGGCTAGAACCTCCAGTACGATGTTAAAAAAAACAAACAAAAACAAACAAAAAAACTGGTGACAGCAAATATCCTTGTCTTATTCTCATCTTAAAGAGAAAGCATTCAACATTTCTCTATTAAATATGATGTTACCTGTAGGTATTCACAGATTCCCTTCACCAGCTTGAAGAGTTCCTTTCTCTTCCAAATCTGTTAAGGTGTTTTGTTTGTTTGTTTGTTTGTTTGTTTTAAATCACAAATGGGTGTTGGATTTTGTCAAATGCTTTTCCTGCATCTATTGAGTTGATTGTGCTTTTTGTACTTTATTCTACTAACACAATGTTCAAATTGTTTTTTTTATGTTAACTCAGCCTTGTATTTTTAGGGTGATTCCCATTTGATCATGATATGTAATCCTTTTTATGCAGTTAGATTCAGTTTGCAAATATTTTGTCCTGGATTTTTACATCTATATTCATAAAGAATATTGGTCTTTATTTTCTTTTCTTGTGATATCTTTGGCTTTGCTATCAAGGCAATACTTGTAGAATACACTGGAATTTGTTCCCTCCTCTATTTTCTGGAAGAATTCGTGAAGGATTGGTACTCTTCTTTAAGTAGAGCTGGTAAAATTCACTGGTAGAATTCACCAGTGAAGCTCTCTAGATCTGGGCTTTTCTTTGTGGAAAGATTTTTAAATACTAATCTAATCTCTTTATTTGTTAAGAATCTTTTCAAATTTTCTATTTCTTCTAAGTTATCTCATTTGTTGGCATACAGCTGTTCATAGTTTTCCCTTATGATTTTTTAGTGACTTTTCTGTAAGTTCAATAGTGATATTGCCTCTAGTGATATTCCCTCGTCAGTCTTGATATAAGTAATTTCGGTCTTCTTTTTCTCAATCAGTATATTTAAGGTTTTGTCAATTGTTATGGGCTGAATTGTGTCCATCCACAATTCATTCATTGAAGCCCTAATTCCTGGTACCTCAGAATGTGACTGAATTTAGAGGTAAGGTTTTTAAAGAGGTGATTAAGTTAAAATGATGCCATTAGAGTGAGCTGGTGAGTGAGCTAATCCAATCCGACTGGTGTCCTTATAAGAGTAGGAAATTTGGACACAAAAAGAGACACCAAATACACGTACACAGAGGAAAGACCATGTGAGGACATAGTAAGAAGGAGGCCCTCTGAAAGCCAAAGAGGAGTCTCAACGAAAACCAAACCTGTCAACACCTTGATCTTCGACTTCTAGCCTTCAGAACTGTGACCTAATAAATTTCTGTTGTTTATACCATCTAGTGTATGGTATTTCATTATGACAGCCCTAGGAAACTAAAATACCATTTTTAAAAAACCTTTTCAAAGAACCAACTATGGGTCTTGTTGATTCTCTATGCTATTTTCCTGTTTTCTATTTATTTCCACTCTAATCTTTATTATGTCTTTCCTTCTGCTTTCTTTGCATTTACTTTGCTCTTAATTTCCTAATTTCTAAAGGTAGAAGGTTAAGTTACTGATTTTTAGCTTTTTCTTCTTTTTAATATAGGTATTTATAGCTCTAAATTTCCATCTAAGTGTGGTTTTGGCCACATCCTGTATGTTTTGATATGCTATTTTCATTTTTACTCATCTCAGTGTCTTTTCTAATTTCTTCTGTGATTTATTCTATGACCTATTGGTTATATAAAAGTGTGTTGTTTAATTTACACCTATCTTTTAATTTCCCAAATTTCCATCTGTTGTTGATTTCTAAATTGCGGTCTGTGAATGTACTTTGTATGATTTCTATTAAGTGTTTTTGAGACTTTTAAGTGTTTTATGGCCTAGCATATGATCTACATTCTGGAAATGTTCCACATGCTCTTGAGAAGAATGTATATTCTGCTCTTGGGTGGAGTGGCCTGCAAATGTCTGTTAGGTCTAGTTGGTTTGTATAGTTATTCAAGTCCTGTATTTCCTTGTTGATTTCTAAGTATTTTATCCATTATTGAAAGTGAGATTTGGAAGTCCCCAACTCTTTTTGTTGAATTGTCTATTTCTCTCTTCAATTCTATTTTTGCTTCATGTATTTTTGGGCCCTGTCCTTAAGTGCATTTGTCTTTTATAGTTGTTATATCTTCCTGATGAACTGACCCTTTTATCATTATAAAATATCTGTCTGTAGTAACTTTTTTGTCTTGTAGTAACTTTTGTCTCCTGCTGTCTTCTTTATTTTTACTCCTATCTTCTGATTGCAGTTTACATGATTTATATTTTTTTCATCATTTTACTCATAACCTATTTGGATTTTGAATTTGGACAGCATACAGTTAGATTTTTTTTTTCTCAAGGTAGTCTTTTTATTTATTTATTTTTATTATGTTATGTTAATCACCATACATCATTAGTTTTTGATGTAGTGTTCCATGATTCATTGTTTGCGTATAACACCCAGTGCTCCATGCAGTATGTGCCCTCTTTAATACCCATCACCAGGCTTAACCCATCCCCCACCCCCGTCCCCTCTAGAACCCTCAGTTTGTTTCTCAGAGTCCATAGTCTCTCATGGTTTGTCTCCCCCTCTGATTTCCCCCCCTTCATTCTTCCCTTCCTGCTTTTTTTTTTTTTTTTTTTAACATATAATGTATTATTTGTTTCAGTGGCTGGGTGGTAGACATTGGGGAGGGTATGTGCTATGGTGAGCGCTGTGAATTGAGCATACAGTTAGATTTAAGTTTTTTTTTTTCTTTTTATCCAGTCTGTGAACCTCTGCCTTTTCACTGGATTTAGTTCATTCACATTTAACATTATGAATATAGTTGAATTAACATCTGCCATTTTGCTATTTGTTTTCCATATGTCACATGTCTATTGTTCTGTTCTTTCCTTACTGTCTTGTCTTGTGTTAAATGGATATTTTTTTTTTAAGATTTCTGTTTGAGAGTGCGTGTACGCTCGAGTGAGAGTGGGGGGAGGGGCAGAGGGAGAGAATCCTCAAGCAGACTCCCTGCTGAGCACAGAGAACATGGGGCTCCATCTCAGGACCCTGTGATCATGACCTGAGTCGAAATCAAGAGTCGGATGCTCAACTGACTGAGCCACCCAGGCACCCCAGAAATTATATTATTTCATAGTTACTATATAATTACCTTTATCAGCACTCTTTTTCATGTAAATTTGAATTGCTGTGTGGTGTCCTTTCCTTTCTGCCTGAAGAACTTCCTTTAATATTTCGTGTAAGGCATGTCTGTTATCAATGAATTATCTTCCTCTTTGTTTATCAGAGAATGGCAAATAAAATTTTGTCTACATTTTTTTTTTTTTTTTTTTTTTTTTTTTTTTTTTTTTTAAAGATTTTATTTATTTATTTGACAGAGAGAGACACAGCGAGAGAGGGAACACAAGCAGGGGGAGTGGGAGAGGGAGAAGCAGGCTCCCCGCAGAGCAGGGAGCCCGATGCGGGACTCGATCCCAGGACCCCGGGATCATGACCTGAGCTGAAGGCAGTCGCTCAACCAACTGAGCCACCCAGGCGCCCTTGTCTACATTTTTTAAAGAAAGTTTTGTTGGATATAGGATTCTTGTTTGATTTTTTTCCCCCTTAAGCATTTTGAATGTCATCCCTCTACCTTCTGGTCTCCATTTTTTCTGATGAGAAGCCAGCTATTGATCTTATTGGGGTTCACTTATATGTAGTGAGTCATTTTTTCTCTTGCTGCTCCTATTATTTTTCCCCTTTGGCTTTCAACATTTTAACCGATATGCCTACATGTAGCTCTTGGAGGTTTTTGCAGGCATAGATTAAGGTTTTTCATCATGTTTTGGAAGTTTTCACCCATTATATCTTTTTTTCCTGCTCCACTGACTCTCTCTGTCCAGTACTTTCATCATGTATATGTTGGTGCACTTAATAACATCCATCCCATAGGTTTGGGGGGCTCTGTTCATTTTCTTCATTTTTTTCTTCTTTCTTTCAAGTGTATAATCTCTAATTACTTATCAAATTCACTGACTCTTTTTCCAACTTAATTCTGGTGCTGAGCCCTTCTAGAGAATTTTTCATAAATTATTGTACTTTTCAACTCCAGAATTTTCATTTCATTGTTTCTTAAATATAATTCCTATCCCTTTACTGATATTCTCTCTTTGATGACTGTTACATCTTCCTTTCATCATTTTTTTAAACTGGCTCCTCTGTTCTTTGAAAATATTTATAATAGCTATTTTGAAGTGTTTGTGTTTGTCTGCTAAATGTATCATGTGCCCCCCCACCTCAAAAGTAGTCTCTATTGCCTGTTTTTTTTTTCCTATACGATGGTCACATTATTTCTTTGCATCTGTTGTAATTTTTTGTTGAAAACTGGACATTTTAGATAATACTTTGTAGCAGCTCTAGACTCTGATTAGTTCCACCACCACTACGGACCTTGTTGTCTGGTGGCTTGCCTGAATTAAGTTTCCGAAGACCAATTCGTCTGCATTGTACCCCTGACGCTACTACTCAGTTTTTCTGTTAACCACCTCAGAGTGGCTCCTAGGTCAGCATAACTTAATATTCAGCTAGTGATTGGTCAGAGGTTATGCTTATGCCCCTTGAGTTGGTAAGGCCTCAAAACTTGATGCTGGATCTCTGTGTGACTTGGGAAATGCTTTGAAGTCAGCTCTATGTTCAAGCAGTGACTAGTAGCTCTCAAATGCCCACTCTGGTTGCTTTTGAGTGAATGCAGTGTAGTATATGTTCACAGCCTTCCTGATCTCCAGGTATAAGTATGATCTTAACAGGGCTCTTTTTACCAGTCTCTCTCTCTCTGGTTCTGTTAAGCTTCTGGCTGGTCTGCCATTTCATTTGTTGCTCCCAGTTTCATGGAGCTATTAGCCTTCTATGAGTGGCTCAACATCAAGATCTCTACTGTTTTTGAGAACACCTTCAGGAAGGAGTTCCTCTGTGCTCTGTTCCAAATAAGGTTAGCTCCCTCATCAAAGATGCTGAGCTGCCCATCCTCCCATCTTGCCTAACCTCCTAAGCAGAATCTCTGTACTACTTCACTGGAATGAGGCTGTGGTGGTGGCCTGATTCTCCCTGCATGACACCTTCACTCTATAAGCAAGAGCAGGAAGGTGGGAATGGTAGCCCCCAAATCTTCTTGGTAGGTCTCTCCTGTGATGTAACATCTACCCTACAAGCAGGACCTGGGGGACGCTGGTAGCCTGTGGTCTTCTAAGCTTGCTGCTTCTGGTGTGGAACCTCTTACCTAACACATGGGAACTGGAAGGGAACCCCAGTCTTCTTGTCCATGCCAGCCCAAAATAGAGTTTCTCAAACATGAAGCTGAGAGTGTGGGAAGAGAGATGTTGATAGACTGTTCCCTGCCCATACTCCCTGGGAACAGTCTGGGAGCTAGAGGTAAAGGGAGCTCCATGTTCTTAGCTATACCTGCCCAGAGTAAAGCATCCATAGCAGGGGGCTGGGCAGAAGTGACAACTGGACTCCCACTGTTCTGACTGAGACTTAGTAGATTTCTTTGAATAAATGTTTTACAATATATTGAATTCCCCTAGGTCAATTTCCAGAGACTTTAACTGGTTGTTTTTGGTAATTATCACCAGTTAAGTAGTTATTTCACTGGGAAGAGGGTCTGTCATGCTCCTCACACAGCCTCTCTGGAAGTCTGGGAAAGTTGTTTTTTTTCCTTATCTCAGGTTTCTCACTCCTTTAAATTCTCACAGCTTCTTGCCCTTTTTAAAAAAGATTTTATTTATTTATATATTTGAAAGCAGGAGTGTGCGCACAAGTGGGGGGCGGGGAGAGAAGCAGAGGGGGAAAGAGAGGGAGAGAGAAAATCTTAAGCAGACTCCATGCTGAGTGCAGAGCCCAGCGCAGGGCTTGATCTCACAACCCTGAGATCATGACCGGAGCCAAAATCAGGGGTCAGGCACTTAACCAACCGAACCACCCAGGCGCCCGCCTGCTTCTTGCTTTCAAGCTCTGTAACAATACCTATCATAGTCTTTTTTGTACTGTGTTAGAATTATTTAAATATCTACCTTATTACTACCCCTGCCACCCTTCCCATCTTCAGGAAAAGAGGGAAAGCAAGAAACAGACACAGGATCACACACTTGGAGAGCATGGGCTTTGCCTCATTTTTTTAAAAAAAACTTTCTTGTGGTACTTAGCACAATGTTTAGCACATAGAAGGAGTTCAAGAAATATTTTGCCAAATTGAATTGCTAAAACATTTGGATATCAGTGTGGAGACTGTACTTTAGATCCATACCTCATGCCATACACTTCAATAAATTCCAGATGGGTCCAAGAATTAAACACAAAAAAGAAAAAAACACCCTGGGGGAGTGGAGAGGACAGAATCACATATTTGTCCCAGCTGTGGAGGAGTGGTAAATTTCTGAATATTGAAAAATGAAAGAAACATCACAGACAGGATAGATGGATCTGAATACATAAATGTGAAAAAGAACACTTTTGCATAGTGAAATATAATAAAGCACACATAAAAATGAACGCAATAAAATTGGAAAAATATGTGACAAATAGAGATGACAAATCTGGACTATCCAAAGTATAAGGGATGGATAAAAATATAAAAGGTCAATGGATTTCACTTGGTAAGTGCTCAAAGTGAAGAAGTAAATGGACAGCAAATTATGACATTAAGAAATGTAAAGCCTCATCAAATAAAAATGAAAACAAATGGATAGTATACTTACATACCTATTAAACTAACAAAATATTAGAAATGACAACATCTAGTGCTGCAGGACTGTGAGAAAATAGACATACTTACACAGTTTAATCTTTTGGGAGTACAATCTGGCAACATGTAACAAGAGCTCTAAAACAGCTCGTATCTTTTGACCTGGTTATCATACTTTTGGTAAAATACCAGAAAGCAATAACCTGAAACAGAATAAAGGCAATTTGTACAGAAACCATTCACCACATCACTGTTTATAAGAGTGAAAATTTTTAAATAACTTCAATCCCCAATAATAATAGGATGGCTAAGCCAAATCTGGTGTATCGATACTGCAGAAGACCACAATCTTTTATTTTTGTGTGGAAGGCTATCTACTCATTCCATACTGCCAGGTCTTTCTTTTTGTGGTCTCCACATCTCAGGTGTCTAGTATACAACTGTCACTGTGCCTATTTCTAGGGTAAACGACCTCCTTGAAACCCATGCACCTTGCCACCCCCAATTCTAATGTACTGCTTATATTCTGCTATAACTGAAGGAATACAGGTTTCCCGTTATCTGAAAGTAGACCGTTCCTTTGACACCTTCCATAAGCCAAAATGGTGTAAAGAAAAGAAGCACTTATTATTAATTTGCTGTTGACCCTTGAACAACATGCGTTTGAACTGCGTGGGTCCACTTATATGCAGATTTTTTCAATAAATACAGCACAGTATTGTAAATATATTTTCTCCTATGATTTTAACACTTCCTTTCCTCTAGCTTACTTTATTGTAAGAATACAGCACAGAATACTTGTAACATACAAAATATGCGATGATTGTTTATGTTACCAGTTAGGCTTCCACTCAACAGTAGGCTGTTAAGAAGTCTTCAGGGAGTCAAAGTTACACACGTATTTTTGACTACATGGGGATTGGTGCCCCAACCCCCACATTGTTCAAGGGACAGCTGTATATGTAAAAATGTTTTCATGCTCCTAGACCCAAAATACAACCTCTCTTAGGCTTTTCTTTCTTTCTTTTTTTTTTTTTTTAAAGATTTTATTTATTTATTTGACAGAGAGAGACGGTGAGAGAGGGAACACAAGCAGGGGGGTGGGAGAGGGAGAAGCAGGCTTCCCTCGGAGCAGGGAGCCTGATGCGGGGCTCGATCCCAGGACCCTGGGATCACGACCTGAGCCGAAGGCAGACGCTTAATGACTGAGGCACCCGCAGGGCTCAGTCCCAGAACCCTGGGATCATGACCTGAGCCGAGGGCAGACGCTTAACCGACTGAGCCACCCATGCTAATGGATGCACAAAACAAGTCGAGATAAAGTACAGATGGTCACAGGCCCAGTTCAACACTATGCAGCTGATGCTGAGATGCTGAGTGTAGTTCCTGGGGGACGAGCTTGCTTGGGCCACTCTTGCTGCCTCTGTAGTAACTTGCTGCAAAACAAACACTGAACACTATATTCACTTTTCACCTTTTTTTGTAAAAGCAAAAATCCTCTTCGGATTTCTTTTGATTAGTGAAAATGGGTACTAATATAGATCGTTCATAAAAGCATGGTGGCACAGTGTGAACTTTTTTTTTAAAAAAGATTTTATTTATTTATTTGACAGAGAGAGAGACAGTGAGAGAGGGACCACAAGCAGGGGGAGAGGGAGAGGGAGAAGCAGGCCTCCTGCTGAGCAGGGAGCCCGATGCGGGGCTCGATCCCGGGACCCTGGGATCATGACCTGAGCCGAAGGCAGCCGCTTAACGACTGAGCCACCCAGGCGCCCCCAGTGTGAACTTTTGAAAAGTGGGGGAATACTTACAACAAGCTCCCATTAAATTAAGGACAGTGGATCTCTTTAAAGTCAAGTCCGGAGGGCCTCTTCATGGGCTTTGTGGCAGCTGTTTCAAAATCTTAAAGCCTTGGGGCACCTGGGTGGCTCAGTCGTTAAGCATCTGCCTTCGGCTCAGGTCATGATCCCAGGATCCTGGGATCGAGCCCCGCATCGGGCTCCCTGCTCGGCGGGAGGCCTGCTTCTCCCTCTCCCACTCCCCCTGCTTGTGTTTCCTCTCTCGCTGTATCTCGCTGTCAAATAAAAAAAAAAAAAAAAAATCTTAAAGCCTTATTTTTTAAACTTATTCCTGGGATCCAGGATATGGTCTGAGCTTCCGGATAAGTGAGGCACTCCTGAAAATGGTTTTGCTTTAATTATAGGCCCTTAGTAAAACTGCATTTCATGAACACTTTTTTTGAACAAAACTCTTCTAGCTCATACTAGAAATAATTTCATATGAAAACACCTCTCATCAGCAAAGATAGCCTGAAACTCTATAGATTCTAAGTCTTCACCTGTCAGAATGGCTAACATCAAAAACACAAGAAACAAGGGCTGGAGAGAATGTGGAGAAAAAAGAACCGTCATGCACTGTTGGTGGGAATGCAAACTGGTGCGGCCACTGTGGAAAAGAGTATGGAGGCTCCTCAAAAGGTTAAAAATAGAACCACCCTATGATCCAGTAATTGCACCACTGGGTATTTACGCACAGAATACAAAAACATTAATTCAAAGGGATACACGCACCCCTGTGTTTACTTCAACATTATTTACAATAGCCAGTGTATGGAAGCAGCCCCCGTGCCCACTGATGGATGGATGGATAAAGAAGGTGTGGTATAGATACGCAATGGAATATCATTCATCCATAAAAAGAGGAAATCTTGTCATTTGCACTGACATGGATGGAGCTAGAGTATAATGCTAAGCAAAATAAGTTAGAGAAAGACAAATACCATATGATTTCACTCATATATGGAACTTAAGAAACAAAACAAATGAGGAAAGGGGAAAAAAGAGAAAAACAAACCAAGAAACACGCTCTTAACTATAGAGAACAAACTGCTGGTTATCAGAGGGTCGGGGGGGAAGGGGGATGCGTGAAGTAGGTGATGGGGATTAAGGAGGGCACTGGTCATGATGAGCACTGGGTAATGTATGGAAGTGTTGAATCACTCTATTGTACACCTGAAACTAATATAACACTATGTTAACTATACTGAAATTAAAATAAAATTAAAAAGTCTTAAGAATATATATGGTCATGTTATGATTAAAGAGAAACTTGGGCACAAGTAATAGCAAATTCATTCATTAGGGTCATGCTTATATGCCCATTATCTGCTAAAATACATTTATTTGAACTTAGGTTTCTTTGGTTTATTACAGCTTACTACTACTTTGAAATAATAGAAATGAATTTCACAAATATGTAAAACACAGCCTTATATTTCTCGTCAAGCACCCAATCTCAAATACTCCTCATCAAGGACCCAATCTCAAACTTATTTTTTTAAAATGTCACTACTCTGTAAGTTACAGGTTTTACTTAAAGTCATACATGGTTAGCCTTCAAATCTGAAACCAAGGCATGGCCCAAATACAGACCGTAACATGAATATATTAGAGTCTTTTTGTGAAAGACCCAGATGCCGGTATCAAAGAAGTCAGTAGACACATTAAAAGCAATTGAAAATAAACAGAAATAGGAACATTCTGGAGTGGGAAAAGGGATTGCTGGCAATGTTAAAAGAGAAGGACATCTTCCTTTTGAGCAGCACAACCAACAAAACAAGACACTTAGAAGAAATTCAAGGTATGAAAACTTGGCTGTGATGACAAGAAGACCAAAAAAAAAGTGAAGTATTTCCCACCTTGGGTCTGTTCCCTGGATGGGACTAGGGATGTTAATTCTGCTTGTATAATGTTGGAAACAATAACTCTAATAGTTCTGAAAGGAATCCCTGAATGGGAGCCATTCTTTGATCTTGGTCATTCTGCAAATCGTTTTATTTCTGTAAAAACAGTGTTAGTGAATCTGTAATTTTTTTTTCTCTATCTAGGAACATGAACTGCTTAGTCCTTTAGTCAGCTACAAATACTGTGTACACTCTTAATTCGGCTTTAATGGGGTCGAAAGAGTCCCATATGTTGAGCATCTGAAATAAAAAATGTAATTCAGGTTGATGGGCAGGAAAGGAAGGAAGAGCTCAAAGAACCGCAATCTCGAAGCCCACTTTCAGAATCCAAATCTACTGATGTCTAACACCAACACTCTGATACACATTTAGGTGACTTCGGTTGGCCAGTTGAGAGATTTCTTGTTACCAAAGTTTGGTTTCTTGAACTCTTAGGATGCCGGGAAGAGAATATGTGGACAACAATCATACTGGTAGTAGGCCAGGAGGGTGAGACCTGCAAGAGATACTGGCTGAGCCATTTCCTGAGTGCATCAGAAGGGGATGATTTCAATTATTGTCACATGATGAGCCAAATGCTCTGTCTTACCCAGACCTCACTATGCTCCCCCTTCCTAGACAAAGAGGAAGGAAGGAAAGAAGAGAGGGAAAGGAGGGAGGGAGAGGGAGGAACATTACAATTAAGTCAAAGCCAGGATTAACAACTGTAAGAAATAAAGGTTACTTTTGCATAAAATGAAAATATAAAAGGTCAGTGTTCGGGAAATGTTAACAGACTAGCTCGGTTACTCTCAGTTCATAGGCCTGAGTCACTAGGCTGAAGCAGGCCCAGGGAATAGTACCATAGCTTTGTCGCTTGCACTTTTATGAGGCATATCTGTGCTGGGCTACAAACTGGCATGCCCTCAGGTCATAAACTAATTATGGCACAATTATTCACTTGTTCTAGCCATTCTGCCGATTACTTCGTGAGTGCAGAGGGCGGGACACTTGTCTAAGGCCAGCTCTGGAAACAAGACCTCCCAGGCTTAAGCCTTCCCTCCTAGGGAGTTATGTGGGACTCTGTAGGGCCATCGACAGTCTCACTAAGCCTAGTAGTCTATCCTTCTGCCTTAATAATCCATTCACTGTTTATTAGGCATCTGTGTTGTACAAGACCCGGAGAGGAAATGCAAAAATATGAAAGAATGTACCTTCAAAGGGCTTAGAGTCTAGAGAGGGTGGGGAACATAAGAACCATTCAAAGACTTCGCCTGTCTTAAGCCTACCTGCCCATTTCAAATGGCACATTTTCCTGAACAGAAGAGGTCTTTTGAATCTAGACCCTCCACTAGTCATCTGAGTCCACTCCACATGCTCTAGGGGGAAGAAATGAAGACATCTTCTTCCAGAATTAGTGTAGTCTTCCATCTTTTCCCCAACAATGGGGAATAAGCTTCCCTGTTCTCTAGACCCACAATTCCATTAAGGGCTCACCAAAGTCGGCTCGTCTAAAGAAGGCCAATCACTCCCCTCCAGCGCAATACCTCTCTTGCCAAGCATGCATACCCATAAAATGCATGTGAACACATGAAAAGGTATTGTACACAGGTCTGCTTACTGAGTCCAGAGAGAAACTAAACAGATATGGGAGGGGGTGGTGAAAGTTCACAGCTCAGGGAGCTGGAGACCTGGGGAGAAAGGAAGAGGATCGAGTCCAAAATGCCCACAGGGTTGGCTTTTTCAAAACAGCAGCATCCACATAGCCAGCAGTGACAACCGATTAGCTGGGATTGGAGAGAATGGACTTGCAAAGAGAACTCAGGAAACAGTTTGAGGATCAATAGGCCCCACCGGTATGCCAGTGATTTAATAGCACTATAGTCAAGGCCCCAGAATAAATCATTTCCATGCTCATTACTGCTCATGGCAAACATCACCCAAATCCAACTTAGACATACAAAGAACCCAAGCTCTCTGAAAGGCATCACTGAAAATATTCCTACAAGGAGCACCCTTTATAAGGTGGAGCCCAGCCAAGCAAATAGGCATCCACTCCCCTCCATGGTCACATACTCTCCTGCTGCCTTCCACCCCTGTACAGGCCCCCACAGTCTGTATGCATTCCCACACCTGGCCCCACCTTCTAGCAGGGGCCAAGAGCATCATTCCTGGATGAGTGCCTAGCCTTTGAAGTCAGAGAGAATTCAGGCTGTTGGATGAGGAGATCCAGATTCAAGACTTCTCAACACACACTTCCCCCTACTCAACAATGCTTATAATAAAGTTACACTCAAGAGGCACTCTGGCTGCTAGAAAAACAGGATGCCAGAGGAGTGGGTGGGTAAGTTAGGCTCTCTAGGCTGGCCTGAGCTCTGTGGAATGTCAGGCTTGCTGAAAAGTTGAAGGTGTGACCAAGGTACCCTTAGGCTGGGCACTGACCAACCAGTTTTGCCACTGGAAAGGACTTCTCCTCAGCACCTGGCCCCCAACCACCACACATACAGAGTAGCTAGGCCCTCGGGCTTGGTTCTCAAGAGTCTAGCAGAGCAACTCCGGGCAGAAGCAGCTTGGGAGAACTTAAGCTTCTCTAATCAAGTGCTTCCCTAGAATTTGAGGCTGGCAGAGAATAAGTCTTAACATTTGGCTGGAAACAGCCATATTTAAAAGCAATGGTTTCACTTCAAGACAAGAGCCTTTCTTCATCTTGCCAGTTTGGGGAGGGAGTGGAGACCAAGATCCTTTAGAATAGACAGCAGCTACCCACTTACGGGTGCATGTCGATAGAGGTACATTTCATGTACATGTAGGTATATTTCATGTTCATGTAGGGTATATTTCATGGGGGGAAATCAAGCCTTCTCCCCTCTCCTAGTCCTTAAGGTCGTCAGTCTGCCACGCCTCTAACAATAACCACCACAATGCAATAACTCATACTTACACAGCCCTTGACAGTTGCAAAGCTTCTTCCCATTCAATACAGATGAATCCAGTGTGTGCTGTAATTAATGAATGGGATGATTTTAAAGTGTATTCCCTCAGGGTACCTGGGAGGCTCAGTTAAGCGAATGACTCTTGGTTTCAGTTCAGATCGTGATCTCCGGGTCATGAGATCAAGCCCTGCGTCGGGCTCTGTGCTTAGTTCAGAGTCCTCATGGGACACTCTCTCCCTCTCACTCTTCCCCTCCCTCCTGCTCTCTTTCTCTCTCAAATAAATAAATCTTTAAAAAAAATTTCAAAATGAAGTGTATTCCCTTTGACCTAGCAATTCTTTCTTTTATAAATCTCTCTTAAGAAAATTAGACAAGTGTGTGAGGATGTAGGTATATAAATGGCTGCTGTAGCACTGTTTATAATAGCAAATTATTAGAAGCAAATTAAATTAATATGGTACTAGCTACAATATTTATAGTAGTCATATAGTCATCAAGTGTGATACTATGAAGACATTAAAATGGTTATGTAGATCTGAAAAGATTTCTGCAATGTATTGTTAGGTATAAAAAAGTGGACTATGAAACTATATCAGACGACCTCATTTTTAATTTTTTAAAATTTATTTTTGTGAGAGTGAGTGAGCACGAATGGGGGGAGGGGCAGAAGGAGAAGCAGATCCCCACTGAGCAGGGAGCTGGATGCGGGACTCGATCCCAGGACCCCAGGATCATGACCTGAGCTGAAGGCAGATGCTTAACCGACTGAGCCACCCAGGTGCCCCCATATGACCTCATTTTTAATATGTGTGTACAAACATAGGAAAATAAAGTGTGAGATAGGCATACACCTAATTATTAATCCTGGTTATCTCTAGGCAGTAGGCATGCAGGAAATTATCATTTTCTTCTCTAAACTTTTAGGTATTGTCTAAGTTGATATTAAAACAACAAACAGTATTGCTTTTGATGACATGGAAAGCAATAAAACTATATTCATTTTGAAAAGGAGAGGAGATACGGTATGGAACAACAATAGCAACTAACATTTACTGAGCAATTATTATATACCATGGCTTTAAGCACACTTATCATATTTTAGCCCTCATAACAACACCAAGAGGTATTTAATATTGTCACAGATGAGGAGACTGAGGCTCAGAGAGTTTAAGGGACTTCCCAAAGACACATAGCTAGAAGTGACAAAACTAGGATTTGAACTAAGGTTTCTCTTGATTCTAAATCTCATGCTCTTATTTGCTGCCCTATCAGCGTCCTTTTCAAGGGCCATTCTCCCTTGAAGTGCTCAGTGTACTAAAGCCAGTTTTTATACTTTTGAGTACTTAAGCCAGAGAGACCCCCTTAAGAGTACAACTGTTTGCAGCTCAGAGCAAAGTTTCAATGGATATGCAGAACCATCAAAGCCTAATGCCAAAAACCCAGGGCAAACAGCGACAGCCCAAACTGAAGCCTGGTCCCTAAAATTTCACAAAGGAGAAGAGTCCTTGTTTGATTCAAGCCCTTGCTGCCTCCATCCATATATTCCTTCACTGAGTACCTATCGTTTGCCAGGAAGTGTTGGGGTACAATGATGAATAAGGCAGACTCCCTGCCTTCAGAATTACTTGAGAACAAATTCCAGGTTGAAATGCGACCAATGGCCAAAGGGCCACAGCAGGAAACTTGGAAACAGGAAGCAGGTGGCCAAAATCCTTCTTTACTACACTTTAAAAGAATAGTATGTATATGGATTCAATTACCCAAAACCAGCAAGTGTTATTGAGCAATGCCTATATACCAGGCCCTGTGTTAGGTGTTGTCACATATCTTATTAGCAGTACTATTATTACTACTAGAAAAATAGCAGCTAACATTTTATTAAGTCCCTACTGGTAAGTGGCAGGAACTGGGCTAAGTGCTTTACTTACAATATAAATTTTCACAGCCACGATTCTATTAACTTGGATTAAGGCAGAAGTTTATATGAAAACAAAATGAAACAAATCCAACAAACAAAGCTTCTAGAATTCTCCACAGATCCTTTATTCATCATTAGAAATTTGATTTCTAGAGTGGTTAGAATACCCAGACAACTGGGCAAACACTTTCCATTTGTTCCTTTCTTATTTTTAATTTTGGCTGGACACAACACACATTTATCATCTCTCAGTTTCTGTGGGTCAAGAATCCAGACATGGCTTAGCTGGGCTGTTTGCAAGGCTGTAATCAAGGTGTCGGTCAGGGCTGGAGTCTCATCTCAGCTCAACTGGAGAAGGATCTGCTTCCAAGCTCACACGACTGTTGACATTTTTACTTACTCATATTAAGAAACCAACATCTGGGGGCGCCTGGGTGGCTCAGACGGTTAAGCGTCTGCCTTTGGCTCAGGTCATGATCCCGGGGTCCTGGGATCGAGTCCCGCATCGGGCTCCCTGCTCCTTGGGAGCCTGCTTCTCCCTCTGCTTCTCTCTCTCTCATGAATAAATAAATAAAATCTTTAAAAAAAAAAAAAAGAAAAGAAACCAACATCTGACTTGGGGACAAGTAAAAGGAGCTTTTGTTAGCAGCCAAAGTCTCTTCAAGGTGTGAGAAATGAGAGGAGTGCCCTAGTCCAGGCTAGGAGAGGCAGTGGAGGATGAGGTATTGCAAAACCCAGGCAGAAATTCCAGTCAGAAAGCAAAGGCACAATAAAATAATTTGCAATTAACCATGGACCAAATACAATCACATTGGCATTATTATTTAAGTCTTCTTACAACAATCCTGAGACCTAAATATGATTGCCATTTAACGAAGGAGGGAACAGAGACTCAGAGTTGTTTCACAAAAATTGCCCCGGGGGGATCTGGCTAGGAAAGAAAACTTCCAGGCTTGGAACCCAGATGTCTGTGGCTCCACAACTTATAGTCTTTTGACTCAAACTTCTGCTGAACAGCGCCAGCCCTGCACAGCTAAGGAACCAAGCCCCCAAGATCAGGGATGGGAGGAAGGAGAGGAGGCGGCAACTCTCCCTTGGCAGCCTAGTACCAGAGTAAAGCTCCTTTCCTGAAGTAGGGGCCAATCAAAATTGAATTTCTAGGCTTCTTTAAAGCCCTACCTATTCTGTTGTTCCTAACTACAACTATAAATAACATATGTGTGTCTGTGTACGTAACCATGTGTGTAACACACGTTTATATTTAGAGACAACAGAAGAGGGTAGGGGTATGGCAAGATATATATGCACACATACATATTTAATTACATATGTATATTTTCACGTTTTATTTAAATAATATTCAATAATAGTAATAATAATAATAGGTAGTACTTATTACCTAGTAATAAGCATTACTGTGTGCCAGGCACAGGATTAAGCATTTAGCGGCTTAGATCATTTCTTCACATCAGAAAATCTACATATAAATATTGTCGTTAATTCACAGGTGAAAAATTCGCCTAAAAGAGGTTCGGTAACTTGCCCAAGGTCACACAAGAAATAAAGGACAGAATTTCAGTTCATCTCTGCCTCTGGATCTATACTACATTGCCTTTCTACCTCTTCTCCATAGATACCACAGAAAATATAGATTGGCAAAAAGAGGGGGAAAATAATCACTCAAAAAAATCAGTAACATATCTTCTTTCTCTATAGACTTTCAAGCTACATAAGCTGCTGTTTTGATTTGCTCTGTTCCTTAATTATCCCACATGTGTCTGGCCTCTCTCCCCAAAGAGCTGACAAGGCCCTTGCAGGCAGGAAGTGGGCCTTCTATTTTGTTCTCCACACCGTCTCACTCCAACTTCCGTCCAGAGCCCAATGGATAGTTATAACTGTTGCTGATGAACCAGCATGAGGAGACCCAAGATCAAGGATGATAACAGAATGCTGCAGAATTTTCCAAAACATGACTTCCTGAACCTGGGGGCCCAGCAACAGTTCACTATGTAATCTAAGACAATTAGAGATACTTGGGTAACATCCTCAAACCCCAGACCAACCCAATCTTTTATCAAGCATTCAATCAACAAGTTGAAAATTTGTAAGCAGATTTCTAAGAGTTGATACATCTTTAGGTAAATTATCAGATGCCTGGACAAAGATGTATGTACAAAGATGCTCTCTACGATGTTATTTACAATAGCGAAAACCTGAAAACTTAAATGGCCAATTATATGGAATTAGTAAATTAAATTGTCATGCATCCATATGGGGGCTATTATTATACAGTAATTTAAAATGAACCTTTCAAAACATTTCTAATGACAAGGACAAAGAAATATAATAAGTGGAAGAATCTAAGGGAAGGATACAGACAATATAGCCATGTAGTAGGATTTCAAATATATATCACTTGTATAATCAAAATATATTACTCTGTTAACGAGGAAAAAAAATCAATTTATAAAAACAAGATAATTGCGACCATTTTCACAGTGTCTTTTCTCTTGCAATTAGCTTTGCCTTTCCTCAGACATTGTTTAAGCTGCTGCCACATTATCTCAGTTTCATTTGTAAAGTGGGGGTGAAAGTTTAACTACTAATCTCCCATAGTTGCTGTGTTGATAAAATGAGTTAATGGATGTGGAAGTAATTTATTTTTCAAACATTAGAGTACTATTAACTTCTGAGCTATTATTGAGGAGATCCGAAGTGTGCTGAATTTTTGGTGATTTGCAGAAATCAATCGCTCTTGGAGCCAGGCCTTCCTGCCCATTTCCACTGGCATAATCACACTCCAGACCTTTACCACCTCATTGCCTGAATTTCCACACCAGTCTCAGAGCCGGACCTCCTCCAGTCTCTGCCCCGCTCCGTCGCCACAAAGCAATAGAAATCACCTTTCTGACCACATTAATCCTTTCCTCAGACTCCCACAGAGATTCCCAAGCACTCTTCACATAGTACAATGGTCTTTAAGCCAGTTCTTCTAGGACATTCTATCATCCCAGTCCCCATACAGTCAATCAGCTTTAAAGTCTTCAGTAGGTCTTTGCTTACCTAGCAAGCACCATATTACATGGTAGACCTTCAATGTGCCATACCCTTCTACTCAAAGTGTGGTCTCTGGACCAGAATCATCAGCCTTACCTGGGAGTTTGTCAGACAGGCAGAACCTCTGGCTCCACCCAGGCCTATTTAATCAAAGTTTGCATTGATTAAGGATAGCAAGAGTATTCCCAGGTGATTTGTATCCACAGTAATGTTTGAGAAGCCCTGGCCTCGATGGCATTAAAGCTATCAAGGTAGGGCAAAGGGTTGACAACTGTAATTGACAGATTTATTTACTCTTTCCAAGCTGTCCTTATTCCTCTCTCATGTGTGTGTCCATCTCCTCCCCTAGATGGTAAGATTGTTAAAAAGTAGTAACTTAGATTGTTCTCTTCCTTTGCCTCAACTTCTATCATCCAGGAGTCCCCCAGCTCATCAACTAAAAATAGTTTTAAAGGCCATATTTTAAAGTCACCATGATCAAATTTATTTCACATAACAGAGAGGTTAAGAATATGGACAGCCTGACAGCCTGAGATCACAAACCAGGCTTTGCCACTTCCCAGCTGAGTAACCTTGGGCACTTTTCTTAACCTCTGTGTGCCTCAGTTTCCTCATCTGTGACGTGGATATACTAATAGATATTTACAAGGTTTTTGCGAGACACCTGGGTGACTCAGGTTGAGCATCCGACTCTTGATTTCGGCTCAGGTCATGATCTCAGAGTTGTGAGATTGAGCCCCGCCTTGGGCTCCGCGCTGAGCATGGAGTCTGCTTAAGATTCTCTCTCTGCCTCCCCAACCTCCCCCCGTCTCTCTAAAAAAAAAAAAAAAAAAAAAAAAAAATGTAAACGGTTTTTGCAAGAATTAAATGAGCAAAGTGATAAGAAGCTTTAAACAGCATCTGCCACAGTTACCACTACATAAATTTTAGGTATTACACATGTTTCCTTAGAAGATCATTATGGTAAGTATTTCAAAATTTAGGCCATTAATAATCATGACTACTGAATTTCCCTGAGGGACCACGTGCTGGGAATTTAACAGGCATGGTCTTACTGAATTCTCACAAATCTTCAATGAGATTGATGGTAGTCTTATTTTAGAGAGGGCAAAGCTCACATAGCTACACTTGAACTCAGGTCCAAAGGATTTCACAGCGCACGTTCTCCAGTGTTTATAAGCAGTAGGCTTTATAGGCAATAAAGAAAAGAAATGGTTGATGGTTTTAAAAGACAATATAGAATGAGGTTAAAGTTGGTGGGCTATTTTTGTTACCCTGATTTTGGAAAAGCAGAATCTAGCTTTTAAGAGTTCATAAGCTCACTGATACAAATAATTAGTGCTGTAGATATCGCATTCAGTGACCTAAACATGAAGCATAGTTTTGTGAAGGGTAAGCCAAAGCTAATAATCTGGGCCTCTGGGATGTCTCCTTCAGTATTCCAAACCAAGAAATGGTTAATGGCAACTTCTCTGCACCCCCGGCTACCTAGACCAACCCTGGACAGGAATTTGGCACAGATATTTCTATGCTGGAATTAGGGAGTCTGGAATACACGAGAAGAAGAGAGGCCTACAATATGCTTCCAGCACTACTCTCCTGGACATTGCTACCCCTGGTTCTTCTTTCTTGCCCCAGGGATTCCTCCAGTAACCATCATCATCATCACCACCACCACCCTTAAGCAAACCACACACTGCTCTTAAGAGAGATCACAGGGAGGGGCGCCTGGGTGGCTCAGTCAGTTAAGCATCTGCCTTCGGCTCAGGTCATGATCCTGGGGGTCCTGGGATTGAGCCCCGCATCGGGCTCCCTGCTCAGTGGGGAGTCTGCTTCTCCCTCTCCTCTGTACCCCACCCCCTCCGGCTCCTGCTTTCTACCTCTTGCTGTCTCTCATTCAAATAAATAAAATCTTAAAAGAGAGAGAGATGTCACAGGGAGATAATGCCTGGGATTAGGGGCAGAGCTAGGAAAGTAGTATAATGTCCCCTCCCTGATGAAAAGACTGGAAAGTGAGTGGTGGCCTTTGGGAATCTTCCAAAGTCATAGCAAGCAGCAGCATCTTGTGAAGAGAAAAGGCCCCGGAGCCAGCGGCATAGCTGTGGAGCTCACGGTACGGTGTCTGGCACATGGGGGAGGACCTCTCTGCATGGCTGTTAAGTAATAAATCCCTTGGATAAGGAAGTATGCAAAAAAGAGTTCTGAGTCACCCCCATGTATACCAAGGGCAGGAAAACAGACACTGAATTCTCTGTGCATACAGATGAGAGACTATTTAGCCATCTAAATGAATAATTTTTAAGTCAATCAGAAAGTAGGCAGAGATCATGAGACCTAGAATCAACCATAGAGTATACCAAGCAAAGGGTAAGACAGGAAGAAGGAACAATGATTGAATTGCAAAATCAAAGAATTCTGCAGCTGAAAATGAGTCAGTGACGGCAGTGATAATATCTGATTGGAAAACTCAAATGTAAAGAGTCAGAAAAACAAGCAAAATTGAGTCCTCCCTGTAAAGGACATTATGAAAAGAGCTATTAGTGAAATCACATAACATCTAAGCACTGCATAAGGTCCCCACGCTGAGGGAACAAAGGGGAACCTGGGCTCTACTTACCAAGCCTGGTGCCTCTCTGCAGGGCTGGATGCACTTGAAGAAAGGAGAGTCTCTTTATAAATGGCATAAAAGCACCATCTGGGCTAGTGGGAGCTCAGAAGTCTGTGTTTTCGGGGGCTTTCATATTGATAAAATTCATGATTATACAGACATATTAATGTGTTAACTCCAAATAGATCCAGCAATTTCATCTCTAACTCACTTGATGTCTTTAAAAACATAAAGCTGACAAACGAGCAAGGAGAAAAAAGAGAGGCAACCCAAGGAACAGACTCCTAACTATAGAGAACAAACTGCTGGTTACCAGAAGGGAGGGGGGCCGGGGTGGGGGGAAGGAAATGGGCAAAACAGGTGATGGGGATTAAGGAGGGCACTTGTCCTGATGAGCACCGGGTGTGTATGGAAGTGTTGAATCAGTATATTGCACACCTGAAACTAATATAGCACTGTGTTAACTTACTGAAATTTAAATAAAAACTTAAAAAAAATAAAAATCAATAAAAACATAAAGCTGGATGAGAGTTTTACTTGATTGCCTGAAAAGCAAAACTCCTAACACAGTTAAGATTCAAACAGGTAGTTAAAATTAGTTTTTAACCTAAAACAAAACCATCACCATCACAACTTAAAATATTTTTTTGCAAAAGAAAGAAGGGAAAGAAAGGTTGGGATCAGAATTTTGCAAACTGAAAGTGGTCCTTAGTGTCCTTAGTTTAGGTTCTTCCCTTCACAGACGGAGGAAATGAGACTGAGAGAATGGTAGCAGTTTGTCCAAGGTAACAGAGAATGGAAGGAATAATCTCAACTGTACACTGTAGGGAATCTTGTTTTACATGACCTAAAAACCTGGTGAAGGTAGGGAGGGATGGGATGAAGTTTCCTGAAGTCCTGGACCATGCATGTTCTCCATTTCCAGTTCTCTACTTGAGATTAATTGAATAAACCTCTCCAATAGTCACTTTTCCAAGCCAAGCACGCCCAAAGCAAACAAACAAACAAACTGGCAGAGAAGGAAATAACCTAGATTTCAAAAATGGAAGCCTTACACATAACAGATGGCAAACCATGTTTAGTGAATGCATATGTAGTTTTGGGGAAAGTAAGTTAGGAGACAGGGGCCTACCTGTGTAAGTACAAAAGCACTGGGGGCAATTTAAATAGCCAGGCTACTCGGATTCCTCTTGTCCTCCCCACAGTAAAGTCGCAAATGAAACTTATGCCTGGGCACCATCCTCCTTCCCTCATTTCCACCCCCACCCCACCCCCTCCAACTAACTATCAGAGTTAATTTGAAATGATCTGGGTGCGTTCTCTTCTCTGGCACAAGAATCGTCACACTATACCAAGTTAAGCTGCAAAAATTTCCTTCAGAAGGCAAACATGTCTTCATTTTTCCAAACCAAAATCCTTATTTTGCTCCACACTGGTCATGCAAATAGAGCTGAAGCCCACTGCAGGTTGGGGTAGGCAGGGGATATTGGCAGGCAGTTCTATAAATATGCATATATTTCCAGTGAGTGCTCTTGGTTAGGAGAGCAGAGATGGGAGTGCAATGGGGGGGGTGGGAAGTTTGGACACTTTCAAGAAGGCTTTTGTCTGATCCTGGCTACCCATACTTGCATGCCAGGAGACCAAGAGACCTCCTAGCTACTCCAGATACAGTCTCAACAGGGACAAGGTAATATATTTTTCTTTTTTAGCATAGGGTTCAGCCTCTGGGAATGTGAATGCCAAGCTAGCAGCTCTGAACAAGGAAAGGGATCTGGAAATCACTGTAGACTGTCTCCTGAAGACACCAGGTTAGTTTGCTGTGTTAGTGAAAATAATAATTGGTCTAGGCCTGTCAGGAACAGAATACAAAAGAAGATGATCCCTTCCCTCACTCCCTCACCTCACCCTGCCCCCAATTTATTCTTCTTGGTTTGCCTTCACCTGGGATACTGTGTGCAGGTCTGGTCACCACATCTCAGGGACAATAGCATCAAGCTAGAGAAGGCCCAGAAAAAGGCTTAACAATGGTAAATTTACAACAAATAAAACGAAGTCTTACCATATGTCATACAATTCAAACTTCATACAATTAGTATACCAATAAAACACATCGCTCCCTAAAGTTTAGAACAGCCTGACAATATAAATGTGGGGGTTTTTTTAGGTTTGGATAAATTCATTGATGACAGATATTCAAAAGGAAATTAATGTTTGGAGGGCATCCCTTACTATGGACCCAGAAGATGAGCATTTAGGGGCCATATATTCTACCAAGTCCTCACAATAACCCTATGAGCAGGTACTCTTATTAAGATCCCCTTATTATCGATGAGGAAATGGAAGTTTACGAGAAGTTACATAATACATCTAACCTACACACTGCTGGCTAAAACCAAGTTTGGATATGAATTGGTAAGGAAGTGAAGTCATCTTTATTCATAGACCATATGATCAGCTAGGTGAAAAATTCTAAGGAATCTATGTAAAGGCTACTAGAACTACTAAGTGAGATTAGTATGGCTGCAGGACCCAAAAACCAATAGGCATAAATCAATCATATTTTTATATACTAGCAATCAACAATCAAAAAGTGAAAATTTAAAATATAAACCACTTATGAAAGCATCACAAATATGAAATACTTAGAGATAAAGTTGACCCAAGATGTCTAAGAAGCTGTAGACTAAAAGTACAAAACATGGCTGAGATAAACTAAAGAAGATCTAAATAAATAGAGATATATACTTTGTTCCTAGATAAGAAGAGTCAGTACTGTTAAGGTGTTAACTCTCTCCAGATTGATCTACAGACACAGCGTAACCTCAATCAAAATCCCAGCAGGCTTTTAAAATAGAAATTGACAAGTTGATTTTAAACTTTACATGAAAATTCAAACAACTAAGAATAGCCAAAACGCTTTTGAAAAAGAACAAAGTTGGAGGGCTTACCCTACTTGATCTCAAGATATTATAAAGATACAGTAATCACAACAATGAGATTTTGGCATAAAGATAAACATATAGGTCAATGATACATAACAGAGTGTTCAAAAATAGACCCATGTGTATAGGGTCAATTGAATTTTGACAAAGGTGCCAAAGAAATTAAATGAAAAAAGGATAGTTTTTTCAACAAATGGTGGGGGAACAATTGGAATGTTCATATGCAAAACAGACAAATAAGCCAAAAAAAAAAAAAAAGGCCAACAAAAAAACCTTGGTCCTTACCTCACACAACATACAAAAATTGACCCAAAAGGGATCCTAGACCCAAGTGCAAGAGCTAAAACTACATAACTTCCAGAAGAATATACAGGAGAAAAATCATAGTTACCTTGGGTAAGGCAAATATTTCTTAAAAAGGACACAAAAAGATGAAACTATAAAATAAGTCATTACGTTGGATTTCATCAAAATTAAAACCTTCTACTTTTCAAAAGACGCTGTTAAGAAATGGAAAGACAAGCCCAGACTGGGAGAAAATGTTTGCAAATCACATATATCCAACAAAGCACTTGTATCTAGAATATATAAAGAACTCTTATACCTCAATATTAGAAGACAAAAACAAATAAAAATGGACAAAATATTTAAGTAGATACTTCACTAAAGAAGATAATACATATGGTAAATAATCACATGAAAAGGTGCTCAACATCACCAGTCATCAGAAAAATATAAACTAAAAAGCACAAAAAAATACCAGTACAGACCTACTAGCATCGCTGAAATTTTTTAAAAACTGACCATAATAAGTATTGGTGAGGATGTCGAGGAAAGAAACTCTCTTATACTGCTGGTGTAAGATATTTACAGCCACTTTGGAAAATAATTTGGCAGCCTTTAAAAATGATAAAGATATACCTACAATATGACCCAGTCATTTCACTTGTAGATTTAACCAAGAAAAATCAAAGTATGTGTTCACACACAGACTTATAATGTTCATAGCAGTTTATTCATAATAGTCAAAACTGTTCTTAATAGCCAGAAACAATCCAAATGTTAAACAATAACTGAATAGATAAGCAAACTTGGTACATCCATGCAATGGAATATCACTCAACAATAACAAGGAACAAACTGTTGATACATGAAGAGTGTGAACAAATGTAAAAATACATATGCTGAACGAAAGATATAATAATATTATATTGTTATATGTATAATAGCATGTTACTCTATTGATATAAAATTCCAGAAAATGCAAACTAATCTATAGCAATAGAAAAGCAGATACATCAGTGGTTATCTGGGGATTGTAGGGGTGGATTGTAAAGGGGTACAAAGAAGCTTTTGGGGTGATGGATAGGTTTATTATCTTTATTGTGATGATGGTTTCACAGGCATCGTCAAAGCTCATGAAATTGTATATGCAGTTATATATGTATAAGACATCAATTATATTTCAATAAAGCTATAAAATATAAAATTAATTCAACTTTGCCTCAACACAATAGTGAATATGTCTGTAAAACAGGGACTGATTTCCCAGGCAAATAAAAATCAGTATTCTTATTTTGTAGTCAAACTTTACACAGTATGCACAGTTCATTCTGGAAAAAGAGACTAAATAATGACTCCCAGACCCTTCTAATCCAAAAGATTGTTAGTAAAAACAATAAGGGGTCATGAAGGCTGCACACTAATGTATATTGCAGTAACTGGTATCCCCCTCCTGTAGAACAGATTTCAGGTGTTAGCTGAAAGAAAAAAGAGGGGCTATTAACTTTGCCTTTATGAGATGATGAAATTAAGGCAGGGCTACTTGGTAATAAGTTTTTCAATAGTTAAAAACTAGCCTTTTTTTTTAATCATTTAAGAAGACATAACCATTATTCAAGAACATAAAAGAAGAAAAAAATAAGACGTGTGGTTCCCATATGGTTCAGTAATAATCACAACCAGTCTATAACTCCCTTAGAGTCTGATGAAATATATGAAGGGAGAAAAAAGGGGGCCCAGTGAAAGGTGTATGGGATGGAGGGGGGGTTGACAAAGATATTATGGGGCCAGGGAGAGATCAAGAGCACATTTTTACTCCACAAAACCAACTTAGAGACCCTTAGGTAGGTGGCTTATACTCATGTAAAATACGAGCCAATCCATCAACAGGTTTTTTTTAAAGTACCCACTAGTGATTTATAGTTAATGCTTAGTGAACTGTAACACTGCAACTGGAACTACTTAAATTTTTCTGACTTCTGAAATGTAATTAAATTGGTACACACAGGGAATTAGCAACAGTATCATGATCCTTTAGAGAACAATGTGTTACCCATTGAATTAGTCTGTCTGTCTGGGTAGTAAATCATGTTCTTGTCTGACATGCTAGATAAGCATATCTCACTTAACCAAAGAGCTTGGAAACTTCAGATGGAAATCATTTACAAAATACAAATGGGAAACCACAATCACTACCAAAAGAAGGGAGGAAATAGAGAAGAGGAGAGAAAGGAGAGAGAAAGGAAGAGGGACAAGTTCTGTAGGATTGTAGCATTTTAAAAGGTCTTTCTTAGCACAGAAGACTAGGAACCCTTCTACTCCAAAAGAACCATTCCCCAACCACCCAAGCACCACCACCACCACCACCACCTCATCTCTGTCTTTCTGTCTCTCTCTCTCATGCATACACACACACACACACACACTAAAATTCACAATCTCTAGGTCAAGTGGTGAGGTATCTATCCATCCATCTATGTAAGAAAGCAAAATTCATATTAGTTTGTAGAGAGTGCAGCAATAAATGTTAAGGTCAAGGGAGAGGGAAAATGAGAAGTAATAAACATTAAGCTAAAAGCTTTTCCTCTAAGATCAGGAACGTGATGAGGAAGCCCACTCTTGAGAATTCTATTCCACATAGCACTGGAACTCCTAGCCAGAGCTAGTGGGCAAGAAAAAGAAATAAAAGACATCCAAATTGGAAATGAAGTAAAATTATCTCTGTGGCAGATGACATGATCATATATCATATATATATGGAGAGAGAGAACTATCACAAATATGTGATATATATACCACACAGAGTATATATATACAGACACACACACATACACTGGAATATTATTAAGCTATAAAGAGAAGGAAATCTTGCCATTTGTGACAACACAGATGAACCTGGAGGACATTATGTTAAAGGAAATAAGCCAGACATAGAAAGACAAATACTGTGTGGTATTACTTATATGTGGAATCTAAAAAAATAAAAAAGGAAGGAAAGTTGAACTCATAAAAACAAAGAGTAGAATGATGGTCATTGACAGGGGCAGGGAAAATGGGGAGATGTCGGTTAAAGGGTTCAAATTTTTCAGTTATACAACGAATAAGTTCTGAGGAGCTAATGTACAGCATGGTGACTATAGTTAATAATACTATATTATACACTTGAAATTTGCCAAGAGTAGATCCTAAGGGTTCTCACTAGAAAAGTATACATATATCAAATCATCACACTGTACACTTTAAATATGTACAATTTTACTTGCCAATCATACCTCGATAAAGCTGGGGAAAAACAATAAAAGGGTTTTTCTTAGCACAGAAGATGAGGAACCTTTCCATTCCCAAAGAACCACCTACCTCCGAACATCCAATCACCCCCCCAACCACTACCACCTACTCCCCCACCCTCATACACACCCTCACACACACACACACACACACAAATTCACAATCTCTAGATTTAAATGTGAAGTATCTAGCCATCCACCCATCCATTGATATAAGTAAGCAAAATTTATACCAGTTTTTAGAGAGCATAGCAATAAATGTTAAGGGCAAGAGAAAGGGGAGATGAGAAGTAATAAATATTAAAGCAGTCAGATTGGGGATAGAGGCTCTAATAAAATTTCTCCTTCATTTTTAGGTTGTTCCTCATTCAGCTCCTGAGTTAAGTTATATACATATATTTATATATTTAAAAATATATTTATAAATGCATAAATATATATTTATAAGATATATTAAAATGTATTTATTACAAATATAATTACATTTAAATATATAAGTATACATAATTATAATATATAATAAATATAAAAGTAGTAAGTATATAATGTACACAATATAATATAAATTATATTATTATGGATAGCAATGCTTGAACTGTTTGGTTTTTGTCCCTGTCAACTGATGGTACCCGGGTACACATGGGCAAACCCCAGGGCAATGCTGGAAATGAAATTTAGGGCCTAGGAAAGAAGCCAGATTCAGAAAGAAAAGATTCATGCAAACTCAAAATATGAAAAGAATTCTACTTTGTGAGAGATCTAAAACAAGTTCACACTACTCATTAGAAAGAACATGATGAGCTCTGGAGGAGAGGTGGAGAAAGCTGTAATGATTCTGTAAGGTAAGGGAAAGAATGGAAGGATAGAAGACAGGGTAGAATGGAACCAGAAAGAAGTATAATTTGTGATGGGTCTCAACGAATAGGCAGGATTTAGTCAGGTAGATAGGACTACAAAGGTGTTAAGGGAAGATGATCAACGAAGCACCAGGCATGTTTAGGAAACTGAGTTGTCACATTTGGGGCTGATAGTATATGGCAGGGATCATGGACATAGGCTCTTGAGACAGCCTTTCTGGATTAAAATCCTAGCACTACCTTGTACTAGCTACAAGACTCGGTAAATCATCTGGATTTCCATATGCCTCATTTTCCTCCTCTGTAAAATGGGGAAGAATAATAGAAGCTTACACGGTTACTGTGTGGATTAGATGAGGTAATACATGTAAAATGCCTTCGAACAGTGTCTGACATCCAGCAAGTGCTCAATCAATGTTAGACATTTTTTATTTGGATGAAGTGCAAAGGAAATATCCAGGATTTAAGGCTGGAAGAGAAGGTAGGAGTCATATTATGGACTTGAGTGGTCGGTACTTAAATCGACATGAAGGAAGCTTTGAATAACAGAGTGTCACAAAGACAGACAAACTGGTGTCAGTTTGTGGTAGATTTATAACAACTCTAGCTATCTGGCAATGCAAAGGGCTGGCTTATGAGAGAGTTGTTACCATCGAAGGAAGGGTTCAAGCACAGCCTGGTCAACCAAATTCAAGGGTGTCATAAATGGTAGTCAGGCAGTAGGGCAGTGCTGGCCAAACTGAATGGCCTCTAAGATTCCTTTCAACTGTAAGCTGGTTTAGGAGAAAGAAACTAGGGAAGACTTGTGCAAGGCACAAATAGGAGCATGGAGCCATAGCAACTATTCAAGTAAGAGAGGGAAGTGCAGGGGTGGCAATGGCGGGAGGTGGGAACACACTGTTTAGGAAGACTACTGGTCTAAAATGTCAGAGCTGGAAAGGACTGCAGAAATCAACCAGTCGGTCTAGCTTCCTCATTGTACAGACAGGAAAACTAAAATTCTCAGATTGAGGAAGTGACTTACAGGGTAAATTTAAAAGGGGTGAGCCTAGAGGCAGGCGAGCTGGCCAGGAATCCAGAAATCCAGAAATAAGGTAATATGAGATTCGAAAAGGGGGGAAGTAGCAGGAATTGAAAGGAAAGGAGTAGACACGAGGGCTATTTTGAAGGAAGAAACACCACAGGGGTGGTAATTGATGGGATATAGGGGATGAATAAGCAGTGTGACTCCAAGATTTCAACACTAGTTTAGTGGGAGGCAGAAGGCTAAGGACAGAGCCTGTTTGGCAAAGGGAAGATAACAAGTTCCATTTTAGACATTTTGGGGTTTGAGATTGAAAAATAATTCAAGTAGACACTGTCCATCAGACGACTGAAGAGCCTAGAGCCCTGATGGAAAGGTGAAGGTGAGAGATTTGGGAGTCATGAGATCTCATTAGTGTTCTTTCTTGAGGGAAACAGGAGAGAGAGGCAGAGAGAGAGAGAGACTGGAGAAAGGCAAAGAGAGCAAGCAGGGGGCTGCTCTCTGAGCCTTGAGGGATGCCCACAAGATGGGGATGGGAGAGGCAGTTGAGTCACAAAGGAGAACAGAGAAACAGTGAGAGAGAGTAGAGAAACAAGAGAGTTCAGCACCACAGAAGCCATGCTGGCCGCAGGGCTTGGATAACGCCAGAATGGTACCTTGGAAACAATGACTAGTGATACTAAAGATTGGTTAAATAAATCAATATAATATCACTGTTAAAAAATGAAGCAGACTTGTACATACTGACAAAGAAAGATCTCCAGTATACGTAAGTAAAAGAGAAGAGAAGATTGCTTTAATATGTGTAAAAAGCAAGATAAAGAATCCATATCAGATTTGTTTGTGTGTGTATAGAGAGACTCTGGAAAGATGCATTAAAAAAAAAAAATCTAAGCACAGTAGGGGGTGGTGAATCCTGGGCCAATGAAGGACAATGAAGAGTAGGACACTATTCTCTGTCTACCTTTTCATACTAACTGGCTTTTGAACCATAGGACTAGGTTATCTATTCAACACACAATTTGAAATATAAAACAGTTGTGTAAAGAAGACAAGGAGGATGACAACAATGAAAAGGCCAGTAAATCTGGCCCTTGCGAAGACCTGAATAGAAGCCAGATTGGAGAGGATCAAGGAATACACAGGCTGTGAGGAAACAGAAACAGAGTGTGCAAGTATACAAACATATGCTACACACTTATATATATATAAAGCATGGGAGGGTAAAGGAGGAATTGGTAACAGTGGTTGCCTCTGGGAAGAGAAATTAGGGATTAAGAACTGGTTGCCCACCTATATAATTGTAATTTTGTTCCATGAACATTTATCACCTATCCCCAAAATAACAACTTAAACAAATAAACTGTGTTAGGAAGAGGGGAAGGAGGGAAGGAAGGAAGGAGGGAAGGATGGAAGGCAAGCAGGAAGGCAGGCCACTCCTCACTTAACAAAATTTGGTGGCAATGAGGGCAGGTTAAGACAGGTAGGTTTTGTAGGGGCCAAGAGGATGGAGTTGGATTTTTTGTTTATCACTTCCCCCCATCCCAGGGTAAGAGTCAACAGGGACATTGGGAAGAACAAGCACTCTAATATGTGATAAACCAGGGGCGCCTGGGTGGCTCAGTCGGTCAAGCGTCCGCCTTCGGCTAAGGTCATGATCTCAGGGTCGTGGGATTGAGTCCCACAGGGGTCCCTGCTCAGAGGGGAACCTGCTTCTCCCTCTTCCTCTGCCTGCTGTTCCCCCTGCTTGTGCTCTCTCTGTCAAATAAATAAAATCTTTAAAAAATAATAAAATGTGATAAACTGAATTTTGAATACCAGCTCTACCACCTACTGGTCCCATGAATTTTAGAAAGTTACTGAACCCTCAGCTTCAATTTCTGCATCTTAGAATAAGGACACTACTAAGTACAGCTCATACATTAGATTTTGCAATCCTGAGTTTAATCCAACATGAGGGTTAGGGGCACCAAACCCCTGCATGATCAAAAATCTGTGTATAACTTTTGACTCCCTCAAAACTAACTACTAATAGCCTACTGTTGACTGGAAGCCTTCCAATAACAAACAGTAAATGAACATACATCGTGTATATTATGTGTATTATATATTGTATTCTTACAATAAAGTAAGCTAGAGAAAAGAATATTAAGAAAATCATATGGAAGAGAAAAATACATTTACGGTACTGTGTATATATATTTATTGAAAAAAATCCTCGTATAAGTGGTCCCACATAATTCAAGCCCATTTTGTTCAAGGGTCAGCTGTATTTAACAAGCTTCCTAGGAAAGCTTGGGAATGAGAGGGCTTTTCTCTAATGCTGTGGCACAAAGAACATGGTCAAAGGAATAGTTAATATTAGTATAAGAAAGAGAATGTGAGGGGCGCCTGGGTGGCTCAGTTGGTTGAGTGTCTGACTCTTGATTTCGGCTCAGGTCATGATCTCGGGGTTGTGAGATCAAGCCCCGTGTTGGGCTCTGTGCTCAGCACAGAGTCTGCTTGAGATTCTCTCTCCCTCTCCTTCTGCCCCTCTCTCCCTGTGCGCTCTCTCTCTCCTCTCTCAAAAATAATAAATAAGAAAATCTTTAAAAGAAAAAAGAAAGAAAACATGAGAGGCACAAAAAGAGGATTTTGACACAAAATTCCAAAGTATAGTGGGACAAGCTTAGGATTTGGGGTCAGGTAGAGCTGTTACTTTGAGAATGTTGTTTGGCCCCTCCGAGCCTTTTTTTTGGTCTTCTGTAAAAGAGGAATACTATCACCTAATTTACAGTAGTGATGAAAAGATCAGAGATTATGCATCTAAAACTCCCAGAACATAATTGGCATTTAGTTTTGGTGACTTTCATCGTCCGAGCCCAGAGCTGAGGCTCCTAAGCACACAAAAACAGCAATGCCAATTTCCTACTGTGCACTGCCATTCCCTTGTCCCTTCGAACCAGCACTCAAAAAATAAATAAGTAAATAAAAGCACATCAGCTATCCCTTTGATTTTTCAAGCACCTATAAGGTCTCCCAAAGAATTCCCTTCTGCCCTTTGAACTTTTAATTCATTCTCAAATGATTTACTGGCTGCCTGGCCTCCAAATGACCATACTAGCAGTCATGTCCTTCCTCTCTGAAGCTCTGTCCCTTTGATAACAACAGTGCCCCTGATGGGCCTTACCATTCCCACATTCTAGGAGCATGCTTGCAAAACAAAACTTTCAGCTTCGGAAGGACGTTAACAGAAAGAGCAGTAAGGAGTGAGCTACTGTTCTCTGCTTCTTCCACCAATGCCTTCGAAGGCTGAATCATCACCTCTCAGACTTTCTCAGACTGGGTGTATTCCTTTCAGGCTTACTATGTGATCCTGATAAGGACAAACACTTCCTGGGGTCCCCTTGAGCACTGTTCCTAAAGTTGGCTCCAGTGATTCAAACTCTGCAGCAGTAGTCTGGGCAGGAACGAACCAAGAGAAGGCCCCACAGTGTGTCTTTTCAACTGTCACAGTACTGCCACTATGAGCTTCAGTCTGTTCCCTTTAGCGCCCTGACATGACCTAATGGACTTCCACAGAGACAGCCACCAATTTGATTAGACCCCATTAGGAAGGAGAACAGAGATGGTTCTTCTGGGCCCTTTTCAACATTTTCAGCTTTGAATAAAATAGTGAGAAAAGGAATGTCATGGTCAAATAGTGAGGACACTTAAGGCACTGGGTATAAACACCAGACGATGACTCACATCCAAGGCTAGTCAGACAGAACACGTTCGGGCTTGCTTCAGCCAAAGTGGAAACACACACACACAGTTTGTTCACGTGAATCTCCCTCCTTTGGGCTGAAGCAGTGAAACCCTTGAGAGACGGAAGACTCACACTCGGCCTTCCCCAAGCACACAGCAAAACAGCACTGCCCAACAGCAAGGACAATGCTGTGATCATCAGCCAGCAGGCCTCTCAGGGAAGCCTCAGGAGCACGGCTCACACACAAGAGCTGCAGCAGCAAGGAACCCAGCTGTTGCAAACCAAACTCCAGGCAGCTCGGAGACAAGCAGGTAACCACCCCCAGCCCCCACTGCCGTCATCGTCCCTCTCATCCCAGGTTGCATCGGGGAGCCTTCTCAACTCCCACCTGCACTACCATTTCCTTCTCTGTGCTCCCCCCATCCTTAGCTCTCTCTCTCTCTCTCTCTCTCTCTCTCACACACACACACACACACACGTATGTGTGTGTGTGTCATTCAAGGCTCACCCTGTTCACTAGATATCACCGAAAGACTAGAAAACTTGGCTAGTATATCCAGCTCTTGCAGTCATCTCCTCTTTTGAATTTGGGATTGGAAGTGGAAAGGGGAAAATGACCAATTATTGAGTACAAAATTTGTGCTTGACTCCTCCAGCAAACCATTGTGGAGAGACTATTTTGGGCTCTGTGCTGAGGATGATGATGAAGATACAGAAGATTCAACCTTTGTCCTCTAGAAGATTTCGGTCCAGCAAGCCAGACACAAGGCAGCCAAGGTACCCACAGGTTTCTACTGGAAAATCAGAGCTCCAGCATTCCAAAGAGGGCGAGATGACTTCCATCAGGAGCAGACTGAGACGATGCCCTTGCGGCTGAGAGTGAGGACTTGAAAGTTAGGCCCAAATGGAAGGGACGGAGATGAGGAGAGAAAAGCCAAGGCACTCGAGGAACATCAGGATGGGGAATTTAGAGGCCAGAGTTTCCCCAGTGTGTTTGCAGGGCAGAGAGGAAACTATCCTGCCTGAAAACCTGGGTCCTGGAAGGAATGCTACAAGTAAGACTAGAGCCAGATGGAGAATGGTCCATACACCAAGCTAAAGTAGTTTGGGCTCTATTTTACAGGTAGCAGGGAACCATTAAATAATTTTAAGTGGGGGAGGGGAATGATCAAAAGGAGGGAAACCACTAGGGAGGCCACTACATTAGTATAGTTGTTCCAGAAGGAGGCTTCTTCCTGCCTGTCCCAGCTCTTGCAAGATCCTCCTTCAAAGCTGCCCTCTGTCTGAGCTCACTAATTCAGAGCTCATTACTATGCATCTCTTTTAAGTTGGGTAAGATATGAATGGCATTTCTTATTCTGAATGAGACTCCTAATGTTGTACTGAAGTTGGGTCAGAGACTGGAGTAGAAGTAAAAAGTCGAAGCTTCATCCATCCAAGTCTTCCAGCTTAGAAGAAAGGAACTATGATACATCATTTCCATGTCTGTAATAGCATTGGGTGGCTTGGCTCCCTAGGGTCACTGGTCTCGTATAGGATCCCACCAGAAAAGAGGGGGCAGGGAGAGAGGGAGAGAGGGAGAGAGAGGCAGGAGAGAACTGCCAACATAGGGCAAAACCTGATTGTCAAGTGCTTTTCTGGGGCCTGTTCCAGATCACTGTCACTTATAGGCTTAGACTAGAGCTCAGCCCTAAAGTAGGGCTCCAGCCTAGAAGTCGGGATGGGAGGTGGAAGGGCCCCACCTGGGTCTTAGCAGTGGGAATTAACTCTCCCTGATGCTTAATTCTTTTGGCTTTTATTAGTGGCTGGATGTAACCTGAACCCTAATGCAGCTGAGAAGGGCCAAGAGCCAAAAACCCTCCTTAAGCAGATACAGTATGTGCAGGGCCTGGGCAGGTTTCAGAACACTGCACATTTCTCCAGCCAAAGGCACAGGAAAATATGAAAATTACATATTTAACTCTTTACATCCAGAAGGGGGAGAGTATCTTCTTCCTACCAGAACTCATAAGCAAGCTGGCTCTTGTAAAAGCCAGGGCACTCAAGTAGTCTTTTTCACAAAAATACCCCCCAGCAGCTAGATACTCAAGTCAACTTCAAATATAAATTCTAAGCTATTTCACCTTGACAGAAGAGTTAGGTAAAATAACCCATGTGCCCACTGGCCCTTGGCAGGAAGTGAGTTCCGTCTACATGGAGGGAGGGAAGAAGGGAGGGAGAGAGGGAGCAGACCAAGTTCTGGAGCACAAGCATCTTTGAAACATTCTGACTTTTAGTTCTTCACCATGCAGAAAAGTGGGTAGCACTACACAAAAGTAATGGATCTTGGAAGCAAATCTTGGGAAAGATGAGGCAGAAGGCGGATGGGTCAGGCCCATATGCACACAAAATTAATCTTTCCTGAGAATTTCACGAAAGTATACATGGCCTCAGGGCTAGGGTTTGGGTCAAATAATCACTCTAAATTGGCAGAAGTCTCTTAATAATAAAGTGGCGTTTTCTAGCCAGATTTGCAGTAAATGAGTTTTTGAAGCAGGGGGAGCGGCAGGCAGAGGGAGAAGATGTGAGACTCGATCCCAGGACCCTGGGATCATGATGGAAGCTGAAGGCAGATGCTTAACCAACGGAGCCACCCAGGCATCCCTGTCTTCCTTATTTTAACATAAGAATCAGGATGAGAGTATGGTAAGGACACAACTGAAGGCAGTCGAATCATACCAGCAAGCTTAACAATGCTTTTTCGAAGGTTACATTTAATGACCAATACCACTGTAGAAATATCAAGAATGATAATATTCACAGGTTAATAATATTACACTATGCAGAATATAAAACTGCTAACAACAAAAATGCAATACAGACTTGAAACTCCAGAGGTTTGAGGTTTGCTTTACTATGTCTCCACATTCTGTTTTTCATATAGAGAAAACAATCCTTAAACCTCTTGGCAAGTCAACTGATGTTTTTTAACAGCCTCAAACCTTTTAACATTTCAAGCTTCATGTCTGAAGTTTGGCGTTTTGACAGTTTCTTCTATTTTTTGTTTGTTTGATTTGTGGACTTTCCCATCACTTGAAAGTCCGAAGTTAGACAGGAGGAAGTCCGGCCAGTAACACCTCAGGTGACCAGGCATCCCACAGATTGGAGGAGATAAGACAAAGCTATGACCAGAAAAGCCCATTAAATAACAATGCAGGCCTCTTCCAATGTCTGTTGGAGCATGAGATTGTCTGGCAATTAACTAATTTCCAAAACAATCAGCAGATTGGTAAATTGTCTATGTTAACCATTACGTTGCTAAAATAGCGATTTGCTGTTTTAACTGATCAGGGGCCTTAAATAAACAAATCCTTTCTTTTTTTTTCCCAAACTGTCTATGGAACTTCTTAACTGGCTAGGCCTACAGACACCTGGGTCTTGGAAGACCCAAAACTGAACAAAAATTGGATGGCCCTCCTAATCCCCATCACCAATTTGAGACTTCTAGCTTAGTTATACTGGATTCATCTCTAACCCCCACCTCTCCTTCATTTCTTCAGATCCAAATGGTGTGTATTACCACTAACCTCTGGCAACTTGCTAATGTATAACAACAGCACATCGCTAAGATGGCTGATTCCCTTGAAATGTCCCTCTGTATTGTTCAGTTTTGGTCTTTCTTCATTCAAACGCTTAGGTGGCTGGTCCTCTGCCAGGTGCTTTACCTTTAATACATTAACTCTGATCCTCCAAAACAACAAAATGGCTACACACTTCCAATCCGAATCTATTCTATAGCCCAGTTTTCTGGGTTCTTCAGAATAACTGGCTTGAATCCATTCACCTTTACATTCCACCAATCTGCAACAGTCCAGCAGATCTCCATTGACTCATTTATCTCACCACACAAACAGTATGACATTGGGCAAGTTAACTAACCTCTCTATGCCTCAGTTTTCTCATCTGTAGAATGGTATTGATAAGAGTTCCTAAGCATTAAATTGGAAAGCCACTGTCTGGCCCGGGGTATGCACCATGAAAGTATTTCCTAGAAAAGAAATACAAACGACCTTTATGGAGCTCTGAGCTGGTTTCATAGGCCATAGGAAGACTAGCTCAGTTCCTAGAAGAAACACTCAATAAATTTAATGAATGAGTGAACAGGTGGTGAATAAATGAACCAACAACACACACTCTGTCCTTGGGGAGCTCACACTGTTAGTTCACCGTGGGGTGAGCAAACTGACCTCAGTCTCCTGTCTGTGTCTTTAGGACACATAGCATGTATACTAACTGGGGTGAATGCCTTTCTTCCTCCCTAACCTACCTAAATCCTTTCCATCCCGCAAGGCCTAGCTCCAATTCTTCTTCCCTTTTCCACAAAGCTCCCTGACCACATCAGCCCACAGTGAAATCTCTTTCCACTGAATAAATGTTGGTCTTAGATCCTATCCCATGGTTTTGGCACTTAAAGGTTCTTGTTTCCTGAGCTTACAGTAGTGGCTCTCCTCAACAAAACTGTCCCTTCCAGGCGACAGATCTTCTGCGGTGGCTATCTTTTGTATTCTCTCGTTTAGAGCTAGGCACTTTACAAAGTACTCAACAAATAACGTGTTGACGGGTTGGTTGATTGACTGATTGATTGATTGGAGGCTTAGCTGAGAGCTCTTAGGTAGGAGCCAAACAAGGTTTAGCACAGACTTTCAAATTGCTGGCTGTTCAGACATTAGCCAGAAATCATGTCTGGTCTTCCAACTTCTGGCAGCAGAAGACATCCCATTAAAGGTGTCCTGCCACTTTGCATCTTCCCAAAGATTCCATAGCTGCATACAATTCACTCTTTAAGTTCAAAATTCTCTTAGGAGAATTTTTGTTTAATAAGAGACACCTGTGGAATGCTTTTTCTTTCTTAAATCACATACGCATCTAGTATTTGTATGAGATAAAGGATAAAATCCATCTCCCTCCCTCTTGGAAAAAAAATGTGAGTTTTATTATTTTCATTTTGCAAAAGAGGAAAGTGAGACATGGGGAAATGACCTGCCCAAGGATACACAACTTGAGTGAGTGGCAAAGCAAAGGCTGAACTTCACGCCTTCTGAATACAAGCCCGTACCCCTTACCCCTGATTTGAGCTTTAAAACAAAACAGAACAGAATCCTGCCTTTCACCCTGATCCCTGAGGGGCATGCATTGGTAATGTTGTTGGTTTTTGCACAAAATTACATTTCTCTCATTTCTTTCTCCCTCCCTTTCTCTCTCCCTCTCTCCCCCACCCCTGCTCATTTTTCTCTTTCGTTTCTAATTTCTCTATTTCATTTCTTTCCCCCAACACCTCCCCCCAGCCTCATATTCTTATCCAGTTCTTTTTTCTTTCTCTTTCGTCCATTCACCTATGTAAACATGGTATCATGGAATGACTCTGGGATTTGGAGTCAGACAGAAGTGAATTTCAGTGTCAGCTTTTCCACTTATGGTGTGTCTTAGACTCTATTACTTCACTTCCCCGAGCCTCAGTCCCCTCATCTGCACAATGGAGACATCAGTATCTACCTCAAAGAGTTACTGCAAAAATTAAATGGGAAAACATGTAGAACACCTAGAAGCAGAAGGATTTGTGACACAGCGGGTCTATTACCTCTCTTGGTGCACCATGTCTAGGCCTTGACTCCCCTTTGGGTTCAAGAGGTTGTTGAGATCCAACCAAACTACACGGCCTCCACCCAGGGAGGCACACGCACGCCAGTGGAGTATCCAGGGCCTCGCCTGGTCCACTTTTCAGCCTGTTGTCTTGATACTTCCTGACTGCAAACTCAAATTAACACAGAGCTCCAAACTCTCAGTCAAGCCCTCCAAAGCACATGAGAATCAAGACCTTGTTACTCACCTCTGAGGCTCCAAGATGTCATCACTCACCCTCTCAGTCAGATAAGATGCCATCAAAAGCTGCCTACCTGCAGAAGTTTTCACGGGAGCTTTTACTTACATCAAACACAAGCCAAAAGAAATGGAAAACAGCAAGGCAGCTCAACAAAGACAAGGCTTTAGCTTGTCATCTTCTCAGAAGCAAAGACAGGGCTGCAGCCATGAGACTCTAACCCCTTTCCAGAAGAACTAGTTGAACCAACTTTACTCCCAGGTCTACCTCATATCACCCCCAACCCCCCTCCCCAAAAGAAAAAATCAATTTCTGATGAACCGTGAAAGGCAGTATAGGAGAACCATTCAAAACTTCCCTGCCAGAGGCTCAGGACGAGAGCCTAGCCTACAGCTGGGAATCTGCGGAGCGGCATTAGGGTGGGGGCCAGAAGACGCCACAAAGGGTCTGTCCATCACTGGGCTTAACCCTTGATCTTGTCAAATTAGTCCCACCTCTCGCATTCCTCACAGATGTAACATTAAAAGACCTGAGTGAAAGTTAACAGACCATGCCACATGCCATCCCTGAGAACATACCAGGAAACGGCCACTTCTGGGAAGGTAGGAAGCCGTAGTGTGGAGAACGTCAGCGCACAGTAATAACGGCCTGCTGTCGGTTGGCCTTCACACTTCCACGGCCCAGACCAGGCAAGGATCCTGGAGCCCTTCACAACCCTTCAATAAAGCAGAGGCTCGCCCCACAGAGAGTCTGAGAAGAAACAGGAGGGTACAGAGAGGTGAAGCAGCATGCCAAGATTACTCTGCAAGTGGACAAAAGGGTATCAGCAAGGCGACAAATGGCCAGTCCTCCACTGAAAGAGGATAGAGAGAGACACAGGGTGAGAAACTATCCCTCTGATCCAGCTATCAATTTGCTGAGTGTCTTCAAACTTTATCAACCTTAACTCTGTGAGCTTCTCTTACCCCGCGTGCGCCGCCAGCCAGCATCCCCCCCCCCCGCCCCACCGGAAGCACGGCTGAGCCAAGAGGGACAAAGTTGGTACAGCAGACTAGAAGGGCCCTCTGTGACCAAAGAAGAAAAAAAGTTGGGTTTTGGACAGAGGGCAGAGCAGCCAATGAATGAACAAAGAGGCAATGGCACTTGAATGAGCCAGTCCAAAACGTAGGCCTCAAGCAACTGGTGCTGACGGGTGGGGGCTGGGAAGCAAAGACTGGACAGGAAAGAAGGGCAGCCTGGATGCCCGGAAAATGTGTCTGCTGCTACTAGGCAGTGCTCACTCTGTGACCCAGTATAGTCATAGACTTAACGCTGAATGAGGAGGGAGTGGAGGTGAAGTCAAAGGGGAGGGGTTAGTCACTTGGAGAAACCAAGTCATCTTGATCTTTGCAACTTTAGTGCCCAACCAGGATGGCTATGTGCCCAAGTAAACATGCCAGGGTAATGTGAGGAAGAACAGATCAACCCTTGCAAAACGAATTCCTAAGACAATCTTTCCACTTGGCCTGTTTACACTGGATGTGGCAAAGGGCCGTAAGGAGATGAACCTCTACCCCATCCTGGTCCTTGGAACACAGTCTTTAGCCAGGAAAAAGAAAGATCTCAACTTATTCATTAGTGACTTAGTTGAAGTCCGTCTGAAAGGAATTTTTCAGGAGAGCGCCAGGAGACAAAAATACTGGCTGCACAGAAATTAAGTGAAAGTGATCTAGGTACCAACGTAAGCAATTGCTGGTTGCAAGGTAACAGGTAAGCCTGGGGTTCAATTTCGGAGATAAGTTGAACCATAAATACACTGTGTACACGCATCTGGTCCCAGCATCAGGAATAGGAACACACTGGGTGCTGGTAGTAGTAGAAACCTCAAACCCACCCAGGTCTGTGTAACAGAGATTCTAGAGCACTTGCCCCTAGCTCATGAATAAATTGTTCTCCAAGAATCCTTTTTGTAAATAAACAGCTTGGAGCTTTGGAGAGTTTCCTGTAGGCAGAATATTATCAATGGTGGTTAGGTTCTGTAATTTCATCAGTCATACCCCATGGATTAAATGGGCCCCTCCGGGGCGCCTGGGTGGCTCAGTCGGTCAGGCATCTGCCTTCGGCTCGGGTCATGATCCGAGGGTCCTGGGCTCCTTGCCCAGTGGGGAGCCTGCTTCTCCCTCAGCCTGCCGCTCCCCCTGCTTGTGCTCTCTCTGACAAATAAATAGAATCTTTAAATCGCCCTCTCTGGAACTGCTGTGAACCTAGCTACTATCAAAATCACTGTGTCAGAAAGACATGTGTCCTAGCCTTCCACTGTCTCATCTCTAGGCCTCTCATCCTTCCATAATAATGAGGATTAAGCTCCATTCCAATATAGTCCCGGATCAGGGCTTTAGGAGCAAGAAAAAATATTTGCCCAACCTAGGTGACAAACTGGTGGATGTGAGGGGCCTGCGGAGACAAGGCTGTGGGTGCAAGGCCTCATGCAGAAATGACTCTTCTCTTATAGACAGAAGACCTCAGAACCCAGGGATGGCAGCAACAGCAGGAGCTTTGCACTCCATGCCCATGGCGCTATGCAGGGAGATGAATATCTGACAGGGGGTTGCGATGCGGACCACTAAATTCCTGCGTAGGGGCTCTGTAAGTTGGAGACTATATGTCACATAGTCAGCATCTCCAATCTTGGAGATACCGATTTTTCTCAGAAGGAGAAAATTCAGCTCAGAGAGGTTATTCCTACAAATTCCAAGCCAAAACCTGATAAAAAATAAAATAAATCTTATGTTCTAAAGTTCTGATTTGGACGCTCTTCATTAAACGCCACTTCCTTCTTCTATTATACAACTTCCTTCTCTGTAACTTTTTATATAAACATGTATGTTCCTTGAGGTCAGAGTTTATATCTTCTCTCTCATCTCCCTTAGAAACACTTCTCTCAACACTAGCCTGGGGTAGGCGTAGGGCCAGGGCAACTCTAAAGAAACAGTAAGAGATGAAATGTGACCCTCCCAAATCTATTCTATGGCTGTCTCAGATGCCTATTAGCAGTAGCAAAGCTCACCCACTAAAAGGTTCTGCTTGACACAGGGTCTTTGTATGGCATGGACATAACAGAAAGAGCCAAAGTGGTCTTCAGCCGTATTTTTTTTTTTTTTTTAAAGAAGGGTCCTACTCAACCTTGGTCAGACTCTTCTCAGTTATTGTATTCAGCTGCGGGCTCCATAACTAAAGAGGAACAGGGACAGGCTAGAGTGCATCCAGAGTGGGAGGAGGAAAAAGGAGAGGAGGCTGGAGCTCAGATGCCAGTAAGGAATAGCTGAAATTGCTAGGGCTCTTTAGCCTAGAAAAGTGAGATGAGGGGTCATAGTCTGTGTCTCTGGATCTGACAAAGAGAAAGCATTCTTGTTTTGTGTGGTCCCAGAAGGCAGGGCTAGGACCCATGGATAGAAGGTAGAGGGATGATGATTGCCACTCAACATATGAAAAAGTCATCTACAGTCAAAACTTTCCAACCAGGAAATGGACTGGCTAGGAAGGGCGTGAACTCCCCACATGAGCACAGGGCAACCAGCTCAGAGCTACCAGATAGAAGGCAAATGGACTGGTTAAGATTAAGACCAGGTGACCTCCAAAAGGCCCTCTTGACTCTGAGAATCTGTGATTCTAGGCCTCCTCCAAGAACAGCATTAGAGTAGCAGCCCTAAGTCAAGGCTGTCCTTTGGTGCCTGATGGGAGTGGGGAAGTGATTCACTTTCCTCAGATGGGTCAGCATCTTTTTCCCCCCTGGTTCTGAAGAAGCCTAACTACAAAAACTGTGATGTTCCCTCTAGATAAATCACTCCATAAACTCCAATCTCAAGCCCGAGTCTCTCTTTCCTCTTAAAAAAAGAAATTCCTGGGAGGGGGTTGGGGAGAGCAAAAGGGGAAATCATTTTCTTTTTTTTTTTTTTTAAAGGGACAACGCTCAAGTGTCTTCCAGCTGGAGTTGAATTATTTTCTTTGTCTGAGGCTTTGGAGAGGGGAAAATCCTCTAATAGGCTTGGCCTTTTTCACTTTAGGGAGCACATGTGTGGATCTCAATAGGGTACCAGGTGTATTATGACAGCCCAGCAGGCCCCAAAATAGTGTGTACCCAAAGCTCAGCCAAGAGTTACCAGACATACCACCTGCCCTTCTTGCTCTACCTCCTTCCAACCTTCTTTGTGGCTTTCTGGATGGATTCTACTCCAGGTCTCCAAATGCCTTCTACTCTCTGGGAGAGTTGGGGGACTGAGGCCCTCGATACCTTTGCTGATTCTAGAGGCAGATGAGGAGGGGATTCATGTACATACCCAGGCTGGACTAAGCTCCCAAGAAGCACGCCCCATGAAGGTCCCTTTGTGAATGTCAAGCTCTGGTCTAGGGTGGGCCCAGCCCGTAACACAACTATGAAGCCTCCATAGGAACTGCTGGCTCTCATATTCCAGCAAGAACTCAAACTCGCAGCCAAATTTACTGCCAGCCACAAGACAGCCTCAATCTGACTTAACCCACGTCCTCTTGAAATCTCAACTGCCTCTTTGTGTGCTTCCTCTAGAAATAAGGTCGTGGTGGGGATGGGGGGGTGCGGTGGGGAGGGAGCTAAAAACAACTTAAAGAGCATGTCCTGCCATCTTCCTAGGCTAAAGATGGCAAACAGTATGAGAGTTTTCCCAGTTCATTCTCACATCATCTTTGATAATGAAGATGGGACAGGTATGCCCACCCCCATGTAGCAAATAGACATTTGGGTCTAGAGAGGGTAAAATGATATAGCAACAGCAATGCACAGTCAGTGGAAGAGGTGAAATTTCCTTCTCCTCCAAGCTACTCCCCCTCCCCACCCTACTTTGTTCCAGGGCAGTAACTAGCCCCCACTTGCTTCACTGTGCCTGATGGAGACTGCCACGAAAAATGGGCCAGGAATAGGGCAAATATGTAGGATAAGCCTGTCTTCTCCGCTCCAATTTTTCTCCTCTCCTGCATCCCCACTGGTCTCCACCCCTTCTTTTCCCCACCCTCAGTCAACCTCAGGACACATTTCCAAAGACTCACAATCAGTATAGGAACCTCACGCTACAGGTCAATAACTCTTGTCTCTGTCGGTCTGTCCATATGTCTGTCTGTCTGTCTCTCTTTCTATCTCACACACACACACACACACACACACACGTGCCACAAGAGGATACAATTTGAATCTCTAAGGCCTCTGAGAATTCCTCTTTGATGCAGAATCATTGTTGCCAGAACCTTGGAAAGGTCACCCATCCCCATAGAAGATCTTTTCCAGTACAGGGAGCCAACTTCATGGATGACTGTCTACACTGCAGAGGGGGACCCCTAGGTAGCAAACCAGATAAATATGATTAGAAGAGAATCTCCACTTTATCCAAACAGGCCTCCTGGGCCAATGAGGTAGTATAAGACGCTAACCAAAGGAATTAATAACACCAAGGTCATGGGCCCAAGTCCCTTGTGGGTTATGTTTCTTTGGAAACATCACAATGCATAGGGAAATCATAAGCCATCCCTTAACACTTGGGATAATCAATAGCAGGTTTATTTTTTTTCAAACATTTCCTCTTTCTTTCTCACTGAATTGTGAGAAGACTACACCAATCTCCTAAAACTTGGGCAATTGAATTCCCCACATTCAAGGAAATCACAGGAGCCAGTAGGCATCGACCATTTCCCAACCTGATCGTTTCCTGGTCCAAAGGTTCTCCCATGACAAATATGAGGTGGCCTTTCACACTCTAGGCGATCTTTTCCCACTAATCACCCTTTCTCAAATCCCTCCACTCCCGAGATGTCTCCACAAGCTATCTCCAAGCATGTACGCCACACCAGACCCCAACTGGTTTTTTTTCCATGACACCAAAGGAGGTTCTCCAGCATTTCCCACCATGGTTCTTGCACCTTACCTCTCTCTCTGCCTGACCTGAGATCATCACAGTGATGTGGAGGCACTAAAACAGTCCTCTCCTACCCCTGAGCCCAGACTTCAGCAAGGAGTGTCCACAACCCAGTTCCTCACCTACTGTGGAACCACAGGCTGGCACGGGAAGAGTCACTGGGGGAGCTGTCAAGACTAGATATACCCCTGAATGGTCCTGCTCCATGCCCCTTCACAAACGGCAGTACTACCAGAAGAATCAAGAAACTCTCCAAGGAGTAGAAAATAGGATAGACTTGGAGCCTCCCACTGACTCACTGTGTGGCAGACCTAGACAAGCCACTCAGCGCATGGCAGCCTCAGGTTTTCCATCCACTTCTCCACAACCTTCCCTGACTGCCTCACAGGGTGGCTGGAAGAGGCTAATGAAATAAGGGATATGGAAACACCGTATAAACAGTAACACTGTACACAAGTGGAACAAAGCCTCACCTTCTTCAGTCCACAACCCTTGGGAGGAGGAAAGGGCCAGAGCTAGCATAAAAGATTGCCAACTGGGCTGTCATAGTCTTATTTAAAGACCCCCCACTCGAACCTCCTTATAGACATGGGGACACCTAAGCCCAGGGAGGGTAAGTGATGCACTCAGGATCCCAAAGCTAATGAGCGGCAGAGCAAGGACTAGAACCCAAGGTTCCCATCTGCCAATACAATTCTCTTTCCACGGCCTTCCATCCCATCCGCACCAGTGTGTGCGGACTGAGGTTATTTTTGAGAAGAAAACTGTACTGTTCTGGAGCATAAGGGGAAACAAAACTAAGTTAGAAAAATGAAAAGGGGACTAATGAACTATGCCACAGCATGTCTTGGCAAGAAAAAAAAACACAGGCAATCATTGCACTTAAAAAAAAAATTACTATGGCCCCTTTATATAATGTTGGGGCTAACCAGGTTATATACAACTGGCTTTTACTGTAAGGTGCCAGGCTAGTTGGGAGGGATAGGATAAATGATTTTACCCCTGCATACCCAAATGTGTGTCATAATGAGTTTTCCTATAATAGGGGTCAACTGTGTGTTCAGCGGAAAGGGAATCATTAAAAGGCACCCTGCCTCTCAACACACGAGTCACTTCCTCAACAGCTTGGCCAAGGAAACCCTCATCTACCCTCAAATAATCCCCCAGCCAGACCACAAATTGCTGGCTGCCCCATACTTAGTAACACCCCCTGCTATGCTCAGCCCTGGCTCACAAAACAATCCAGGGCCATAGCAGTAAGCACTCTCTGGGGCGCTTCTCAAGATGGTTCAGCCCTGGGCAGAGGTGAAAAATGACCTCTCCAAGATAGGTTGTCCGGGCAAACTGTGGAAATTCTGTGGGTGGTGTAAGGAGAAAAAGAAAGGGAGGAACTGCCAGACTACTGGGGGGTGCATAGCCCATTCTGACCTTGGTGGAAAGAGGGAAGAGAGGAGTCTGATTAGAAGAAATTCCTGAAGGTCAGGATTCCCCTCCCCAAAATGGTTGCTTGAGAGTGTTCTTGTTTTCTTTGGTTTTTCGAAAAAAGCTTATTAACTCCCTCCATAGAATATTGGAGGGAGAGTGCTTTAAGAGGGGATGTGACAGTGGGTGACAAAGGCATCTCAGGCTGGTTCGAAATACATGACCAGTGTGGGGAAGAGAGAGCCAGATGGAGATATGGGCTGGTTATTGGCATTTGGGGAGGCCAAAGATCCCAGGTTTCCCCGACAGCTCCTCAAAGTTTTGCCTCAGGTACCTGAGACTGCTCAAGCTGATTGGTACACCCCATGGCAATACCCCACGGTGGCTAAGAGTGTGGGCCCCAAGGCCTGAAGGACCTCTCCACTCCAAGTTAACCAGCACGTCCAATGCAAGGGGGAAATGAGCACAGGTTGGGGGGGGGTGGCAGGGCATTGGCTACCCCCTGCTGAGACGTGACCTCCCTTACAAAGCCAAAAAAATAGTGACATTTGTTCCCTGCCGAGAAGCCACATCTTTCTATCTCTAGCCCAAACCCACATCTACAACCTCAACTGCTATTTGAGTGGGTTGGAAGGAGAAGAGCTTTTCAGCTTTGAGCATTTAAGAGAAACAAAAACAAAACAACAAAACGGGATGAAGTTCGTGAAGTTCCTTCCCTTGGCAATCTGGCGCCTCAAGGTGATTGGCCCTACAAATCTCTCTTCCCGGTAACAGCCCCCGCGGCCCCCACACCCCCTCACCCCTACTGGGGGACGGCTCGTTTGGGGGGTTCTGGAGCACTCAGGAGAGCTCCTCTCCCCTGTCCTCGGCGGCAACTTGGCTTCCAGCAGATCACAGCCTCCTAAAACAAACAAACCCTGGCGGCGGCAGCGGCAGCTCCAGCACAGCTGCGCTCCATGGCGCAAAAGTTTCCTCCACACTTCTCAACGTGCAGGAAATCTCGCCGGCGCTGGGGCAGGACTCCGGAGGGAGGGAAAGGCCGAGCCGAACCGGCAGGAGCAACGCCTCGCCAGCTGAATGGATGTGCGCGCGTCCGGCCGTGGGAAGTGAGGCTGACGAAAGCCACCAGTGCCTCATCTCCGTTCCCACACCAGACCCTCGCCCTGCAACCTGCCCCGGCGGCGCGACCCGCTGCTCGGCGGAGGGGCCAACGCTGCTAAGAGAGCTGCCAAGCGGCGCTGTCTGTCCCGCAGGGGCGCGGGAACTTCCAAGGAGAAACCCCCAACAGCCACCACTTCCTCCAGCTCAAGCTGAGGGGCGCAGCCGCCCCGACGTGGGGCAGCAAAAAACTGCCCCCCAGAGCCTCCCGAGTGTGTGTGCGCAGGGCTCTTAGCCCCGGGCCAGCAATGCTCCCATCCCGTGCTCCCGCCGCCCGTCATGGGTGTCTGCGCCCGCGCTGGTGGCAAGACCCCTCCGTTCCGCTAATGCTCCACAGGAGGGCTTTCACCCCCAGCCCGGACCAAGTTTCAAAGTCGGTCGGAGGGCCGCGTCCCGCGGCAAGCCTGCGCACCCGCTTGCCCATTCAAAGTCGGGCACCGCTGGGACAGAGGCTCCAGTTCTTACCTTAGACACCGTGAGCGGTTCGCAGTGTTCCAGACCCCCCTTAAGGGTGAAGCCCCAGGGCGCCCCCCCTTGCAGCTGCACAGGGACGTACTGGAAGGACCCAGGCCGGTTCTCCATCCTCGGCTCGGCTCAGGCGCCGCGGGGCTCCTTTTCCGCGGGGGCTACGTTGCCTCCGCCCCCAGCAGCTCCGCCACCATCGCCCTCCAGCGCTACGCCACCCCGCACCGCCCTGCTCCGCCTACTCTCCCGGCTGGAGACGCTCGGGCAGCGGGCGAGCGCGAGGAGGAAATGACACGGAGCTGGAGAAAGGGGGAGAGAGGGGGGGAAAGGAGAAGGGAAAAAAAGAGAGAGAGAGAGAGAAAAGAAAAGAAAGAAGGAGAGGCGGAGGGATAGCGCGTAATGGACAAGAAAACGGAGCAATGAGGAGGGGGAGTGAGTGGGACCTCGCCTATAGGATCGCCGGGGAGCAGGCTCGAGGCAAGGCCTCACATCAATTGTTACATTGTTTCATTCAAGCTGCTCCCCCCCCTTTGGTCCTCCTCCTTACGGCCGGGTTCCCCGCCCCTCCAGCCAGCCGAGGCGAGGGGAGGTGAAAGTCGTTAGTGTGGATAGCCCGCGTGGCCGAGTGGGCTGAAACGCTGGCTTCCCGATTAGCGCGTTCATGTTTCTCTGAGTGCCTTTTTCTTCTGAAGGTCCCAAAACCGGGTCCTGGGAGGGTTACAAGGCTGCTAATTTGTGGACCTTGCCTAGAGGGATGGAAAGTAAAGCAAAGCAGGCCAGCGAACACAGTGGGGCTGTGTGTGTAGGCTGCTCTGTGTGTATGCACTAGGTGTGTGGGGTCATTATGAAACATTGCCCCGGAGCATAGTTTAAATAAAGAAGCACTTTGAGGATGCCCCCTGCCCGGGTTTAGCCGCACCCTGGCTCAGCGCTGGCGTCTGTGGGTAGCCCTGTGCTTGTGTATGTTCCAGTCATCTGGAGTTCCTGGCACGGCCTTGCACTTGCCCCACTGAGATGACCAAGCCAGGAATCAGCAAACTGCTAGCAGACTAGTAGTATTGTTTCCACTCCTAAACAAACCTACAGAAAAGAGCATCCATTGATAAACTGGCCAATTAACAATGTTGTGCCTTTTGGAAGAATCCGCTTTTAGACAAGGGTCCAGAACATTTCTGCTCATCCGTTCATGCTCGAGGCTGTAGTTTTTGAGCCGGGCTTTTGGACCAGACCAAACACACACACACATACACACACACACACGCGCGCGCGCGCGCGCGCGCGCGTGCAAACACCCACAGTAATAGTCTCGAAAAGTGAATCTCTTATTAAATCTTATGCTGATTTCTCAGTCTTGACCTAGACAAGTTACCTACCCTCCCTGAGGTATTGTCTCTAGAGCCACATGCAGGCAGTAAGTTTTTTTTTAAAGGGCCTCCCACTAGCAGGGGAAGTTTTGACAACTCCGTTGTGACTCAAGAGGACCTTCCACCGCCTCTTGTCTGTTCAGTCTCTTGCCCTCTTCTTGTGGAGCTTGTTCCTCATCACCAAGGAACACACTTTGGCTCCCTGCCTTCCACAGTCAGCTTTCTGCAGACAAGGTTTCCACTCTCTGCTTCCACTCCCTCACCTGTCACTGACTCTTCCCCTGGCCTGCTGTGTACTGCAGCAGGGCCCGTGAAACGTCTCTCACAGACCTCCCTCCCTCCCCCAATCCTTTCTTCTCAACCTTCTAAACTGCCTGCATTATATGATGCTGACCTGACTTTTCTTTAATAAAACTGCAATTTGGCTGTTTATAGCCTCCCTTTTTAAAAGTCCTTAGAGATGATTCACCGAGGAAACCACCTTAATCTTTTAGACTTCTAGACCTACAAAAACCATTTCGATCAGGTTCACTGTTTTGTGTTTCCCCTCCTAGAAAGCAGAAAACTTGAGAAAATGGCACCTCAATTTCTTGACTCTCAATTGTGTGTCAACCTGTGACATTCATTTGAAACTGAACTGAAACTGATTTTTTTCTTCTTTTTGTGCTAAGACTCTGATCTTCATGATTATTGCTTGGTGGAACTCAGCATGCTTCAGTCTCAACATATTGAAATCTGCAAAGTTCAGTTCACAGGATATGTAGTCATCACTCAAGGTCTACTAGAATTATGTGTCTAGACTAGAGGAAGAAGTTTGGAAGCAGGAGACACACATGTGAGCCCTGGCCTTGTCAATAACCAAATAGGTGACCTTGGGCAAATCACTGAACTGTTTTTAGTCTAATTTTCTTCATTTGTAAACTTCAGCTAGTAAGCCCTGACCTACCTACCTTCCAGGCCCGTTGAAGCCTAAAATAAAATAATGCATATGAAAACACCATGTCTTCTTGCACTCTTCAGTTTATCCTTTGTATAATTACTGCAGAAGAACATAAATTACCTAGCCCCTGGTGCAAACAGCTCCTAAGTAGACATTTTGAACATCAGATGGCCAGATAATGTCACTTCTTTACTGATAAAAATTACTGCTAGTAGCAGGGATCTTATTCTTCCTTCCAGTTAGTGGGAGCATGATTATGTAGTGGAAAAGGTACTGGGTAGAACTTGAGATGCCTGGATTCTAAGCTGGTTCTGCTGTTAAATTGCTGTGTGATATTAAAAAGATCATACCCCCTCTCTGTAAATTGAAGGGATTAAGCTACTTGATTTCTTAAGTTTCTCTACAGTTGGCAAATTCTATGACTACTTCCTGGCAAGGGTGCTAAAAAGAGCATATGTGCAAACAAAGGCTTGATGGTGGAGATGAACCAAGTGAAAATAATGCAGTGGAGAAGAATCCAGGAATGGTTTTCTGTGTGTGGGCGCTTCTGCACACATAGTGTGTCCGACCGACAGATAATGAATGCACTCTAAAGTATGTTAAATTGCCTGTGGAAAAATAAGGTGGAAAGCCCAGTAGGCAGGTAAAAATAGGAAACTGCATTATAAGAGAGGGGTGGTGATTGATAATACACATTTGGATTATAGTTGAAGCCATTTGGAGTGAATAATCTCACCCGGGGTACCACAATGATAAAAAAAGCTGGATTTAAATGGAATCTTGGATTACGCTAATATTTAAAAGTCAAGAAGGATCACAAAGGATCTAAAAAGGAACAGACAGAGGAGGTGGGCAAAAGGCCAATCAGCAGAAACAGGGAGAGAAATTAAAAACAGGCTGTTTACTTCCACCTCATTAAAAAAAATCCTCACAAGTCTTTTCTTCATTAGAAATCTATTGACCAGTTTATCTTTTTGGAAGGAAGAAGACTAAAATAGCAGTCCTTCCCTGAACTTCTTTTTTTTAAAACTTCCTTAGCTCCATCTTTTGTAAACTCGAATTTGAATACAATTTCCCTCATAGCAGTGCCTCTAAATCCTTTCTAAATTAAGGATTCTTTTGAGCTTCTAGTGAAATCTATGCATTCCCTCCCCTAGAGAGCTACACATCATCATGCAATGTTATACTCAATTTGGGCTGAGACTTACAGACCATAGCTTCAGAATCCTTGCTCTAATAAAATATAAGATTTTTTATTGTGGTAAAAAAAAATAACATGAAATCTACCCTCTTAACAAATTTTTATTTATTTATTTTTCCTCTTAACAAATTTTTAAGTATACAGTATGGTATTGTTAAGTATATGCACAATGTTGTACGGTGAATCTCTAGAACATTTTCGTCTTGCATGACTAAAACTTAATACCCATTGAACAGCAACACCCATTTCCACCTCTCCCCAGCCCCTGGCAACCACCATTCTACTTTCTACTTCTGTGAATTTGGTGACTACTTTAGATAACTCATATAAATGGAATCACGCAGTATTTGTCTTTTTGTGACTAGCTTATTTCACTTAGTCTAATGTTCTCAAGGTTCATCCATGTTGTAGTTTATGACAATATTTCCTTTCCTTTAAAAGGCCCGAATAACATTCTATTGTATGCACGTAACACATTTTCTTTAGCCATTTATCAGTCAGTGGGCGTTTAGATTGTTTCCACCTTTTGGCTATTGTGAATAATGATTCAGTGAACATGGGAGTGCAAATATCTCAAGATCCTGTCTTAAATTCTTTTGGATAAATACCCACATGTGGGATTGCTGGCTCATTTGCTAGTTCTATTATTCATTTTTTCAAGAAACTTCATACTGTTTTCCACAGTGGCTACCCCATTTTTACATTCCCACCAATAGTTCACAAAGATTACAATTTCTCCACTTCTTCACCAACACTTGTTGATATAGATTTCTTTTTTTTTTTCAACAGTGGCCATCCTAACAGGTGTGATGTGATATGCATTGCGTTTCCCTGATGATTAGTGATATTGAACATCTTTTCATATACCTGTTGGATATTTGTATGTGTTCTTTGGATAAATATCTATTCAAATCCTTTGCCCATTTTTTAGTCAAGTTGTTTGTTTTTTTGATTTTGGGGTTTTTTTTTTTCTTTTTTTTGCTATTGAGTTGCAGAAGTTCCTTATATATTTTGGATATTAAGCCCTTATGAGATATATGGTTTGCAAATGTTTTCTCTCATTCTGTAGGTTGCTTATCATTTTGTTCTTTTTGTTTGTTTGTTTTGCTGTGCAGAAGCTTTTTATTTGATGGAGTCTGAATTGTTTACTTTTGCTTTTCTTGCCTATGCTTTTGGTGTCATAGCCAAGAAATCATTATCAAGACCAATGTCATGAAGATTTTCCCCTATGTTTTCTTCTAGGAATTTATGGTTTCAAGTCTTACATTTAAGTCTTTCATCCATTTTGAGGTCATTTTTGTGGGTGGTGTAAGATAGGGGTCCGGTTTCATTCTTTTGCATGTGAATATCCAATTTTCCAACAGCATTTATTAAAGAGACTATCTTTTCCCCATAGTGTATTCTTGGTGCCCTTGTTCAAGATTAGTTGACCACATATGCTTGGATTTAATTTCTGGGGTTTCTATTCTATTCCATTGATTTATTTGTCTGTTTTTATACCAGTATTATACTGTTTTGATTACTATAGCTTTGTAATATAGTTTGAAATTAGGAAGTGTGATGCCTCCAGCTTTATTCTTCTTTCTCAAGATTGCATGGGCTATTTGAGGTCTTTTGTAGCTCCACACAAATTTTAGGACTGTTTTTTCTCTTTCTGTGAAAAATGCCATTGGAATTTTGATAGAGATTGCATTGTCTATAGATTGCTTTTGGTTATGTGCACATAACATGTGTTTATTTAAAGAGCTCACATATATTATTGAAATAATGTTTCAACAGAAAATGTAGCAATTCATTCATTCAGTGAGTTTAATTTGCCCTAGTTTGAGAGAACAACAGCTAAATGCTAGGCATTCTGCAAGGACTTTCCATACATTATTTGCAATGATTACAATGACCTGCAAAGTAGGTGTTTTTAACTGTTTTCCAAATGAGAAGTGAGTGAGTTTCCAGCTGAGCCAGAAAGTGGTAAAACCAGGATTACAAGGCAAGGAGGCTGGAGAAGCATCCTGTGATAACTTTTTAAATCATGTCTCTGTTGTATTTTCCTCTTTTGCAAGGGAGGCAAGTGATTGGAATCCTCCATTCTGCTCTCTTCGTGTTTCTACTTGGGAGAACTTCTGCTAGAATAACTCACTTGGCCTGTTTCTCCACCCCTGGGGGAGTTAGAAATTCTGTCTAGTTAAGTGAGAAGAGTATTAGGAAGCCTATTATTATTGCCTATATATTCCCTATCCACCAATCCAGCTTTTAACAGTAATAAACAGATATTTTTCCTCTCTGTCTGTTTTCTGTGTTTCTGTTTGTTCTGAACTTGAGAGTAGATGAGATAGGTGTTATTTCTACATAGTTTGTGTATCCTCCATCCACTTATATATTCCATACTGTCTCCTGAATGTCTATATGGGCCTATTTCTGTTTTTTTTTTAAAAAAGAATTTATTTATTTATTTATTTATTTGAGAGGGAGCAGGGGGAGGGGCAGAGGGAGAAGGACAAGCAGACTCCCTGCTGAGTGGGGCTCCTTGCTGACATGAGGCTCAATCCCAGGACCCTAAGATCATGAGCTGAGCCAGGGTCAGATGCCTAACTGACTGAGCTACCCAGGCAACCCTATATGGGCCTATTAACACAGCACTGATTGAATAAACATCTCCCTGTGTGCACATCCGTCTCCAAAAAAGACATCCAGATGGCCAACAGACACATGAAAAGATGCTCAACATCACTCATCATCAAGGAAATGCAAATCAAAACCACAATGAGATAACACCTCACACCTGTCAGAATGGCTAAAATAAAAAACTCAAGAAACAACAAGTGTTGGCAAGGTTGTAGAGGAAAAGGAACCCTCCTGTACTGTTGGTGGGAATGCAAGCTGGTGCAGCCACTGTAGAAAACAGTATGGAGGTTCCTCAAAAAGTTAAAAATAGAACTACCGTATGATCCAGTAATTCCACTACTGGGTATTTACTCAAAAAAATATAAAAACATTAATTTAAAAAGATATATGCACTCCTATGTTTATTTACAATAGCTATTTTATGGAAGCAGTCCCAGTGTCCACTGATAGATGAATGGACAAAGAAGATGTGATATAAACACACACACACACACACACACACACACACACAGAGAGAGAGACTGGAATATTACTTAGCCATAAAAAAGAATGAAATCTTTCCATTTGCAACAACATGGATGGAGCTAGAGAGTATAATGCTAAGTGAAATAAGTCAGTCAGAGAAAGACAGATACCATATGATTTCACTCATATGTGGAATTTAAGGGGAAAAATGAACAAAAGAAAAAAAAGAGAGAGAAACCAAGAAACAGACTCTTAACGCTAGAGAACAAACTAGTGGTTACCAGAGGGTAGGTGGGTGAGGGGAATGGGTGAAATAGGTGATGGGGATTAAGGATTGCACTGGTCATGATGAGCACTGAGTAATGTATAGAACTGTTGAAGCACTGGGCGCCTGGGTGGCTCAGTCGGTTAAGCGACTGCCTTCGGCTCAGGTCATGATCCTGGAGTCCCGGGATCGAGTCCCGCATCGGGCTCCCTGCTCGGCGGGGAGTCTGCTTCTCCCTCTGACCCTCCCCCCTCTCATGTGCTCTCTCTCATTCTCTCTCTCTCAAATAAATAAATAAAATCTTAAAAAAAAAAAGAACTGTTGAAGCACTATCTTGTACACCTGAAACTAATATAACAGTGTCTATTAATTAAATGGAATTAAAATTAGAAAAATAAAATAAAACAGGATGGGAAAAAATTTTTTAAAAGAAAGTATGTGTGGGTATTAGGCCCAAGCTCCGTATGATCCTGAAGGGAGTGTCTTCAGGAAAGAGACAGAGAGAGAATGAAGAACACTCCTTGAATTAGGCTTTGAGGCCATCTTCCCATAGTTATATCACAATGATTGTTGCCCTTCTCCCCTCGAAGCAGGCTCTACCTGGAAAGGCTGCTTAATCCCATTTCTGTACCTTTTCTTCCACCTGGAGCCACAGACTTCTCTCTTCCTGTGTGTGTACTAGCAATCACCATTTAAGAAACCATTTCTGTTCTGGCTCGAAGAGTGTTTACGGATTATTTACTGACTAGGGAAGTTCTCATTTGTCATAGGCAAATTATCACATTAGAGAAATCTAACCTGTGTTTTGTAATTGTTACCTAGTGTTCTATGGCACGTACTCAGTGAATTTTTACCAAGTCATCTTCTTTATTTCATCATAGCCTTGGGAAAAATAAGGTAAGAGAATAAAAGTCACCATTTTGTAGGTGAAACCAAAGGGAAAATAGATTCATTGCTTTACTAATCAACCATCCATGCTTCCCTGGAAAATTGAATATTGGTGGGCCCCAAATATTCCTGGACCAGGGGACCCACAGGCAAAAGGGGACCCAGAGCATTTTTTTAATGAAAGAGATTTTTTCATAAATAAAAGTTGTCCATTTTTAATCTCATCAATTAGATCTTCTGGACTATTCTTCTTGGATTTCTATGGCTCCTCTTCCTTCCCTTCCCCATTTATACCCACCCTCCCCAACAATTACCCTAGCTCTTCTGAATGTTTCTCACAGAGGAGAGATCTGGGGCAATGATAATTATCAGTGGAGAGGGAAACAAAGTCTAATGCTTTAGGTATTATTCATATACAGATTACATGAAAACAATAGCAAGCTCCTCCCTCCAACCTAGCTCTACATCTAAGGGTGTGTTGGGGGAGTACAACAAAGGACAATTTTAAGTAGACTATCCTACTAAAGAGTCCGATTCCCGTAGAATTTTACGTAGGGCTAGGGAAAGATTTTATGGTTAAGGCCTGTTTCTTTTGCATTAAAGCTACTATAAAATTAGTATACAAAGTACTATAACTTTATTTAACTATTTTAGTTAAATAATTCCTTGTAAGTACATGATGTTAAAGAAATATGGAGTTTTAGTTTCTCCTTGAGTAACTTTATAAAGATTCCTCCTATTGCCAAGGTATCCCATTCGGATCATGCTATGCTTTTATCCACCCAGAAAAAAATATCAATTGTCTCATGGAATCTCAGAATCTTGGCATGGTCTTTTGTTTGAGACTATAGAGTAGAGCCTCTTCATCCTTGAGGTGACAAATCTGGACAGCTCGTGTGTGTGCGCGCGCGCACGCGCGCTCGTAAAAGACTGCCATCTGTGGTGGTTGGTGCTCTCTGGGAAGGCTTGTTGGAGCAGGAGTTGGTTTGTTTGTGTTCTAAGTTCACATTAATGTCAGCCCAATTGGAAAAGCTCAATTTGCCATTGGCAAAATCAGTCATCTGGTACAGGTTCAGCTGAGCTGTAATGAATGTTTGCCATTGCTCTAGAGGAGTTTTAGCCAGGGATTGATTCCTTCATATCAAGAACGTGAAAATCAGATGAACTGCTCAGACCCAACATGTGGGCTCGAATGTGACCCCTTCTTGGTACCCAGCTCGGACAGGGGCCACCCCTTGCTTTGAGTTGTGGGTTAGCCCATCTGTTCTATTTCTCAAATGCTGTTTTCTGTGAGCCATTCATTGCTCCTTGGTCATTAATAAAATAATATTTTTGGTACATATTAAGCTCTTACCTCAACTCTTCCATCTATGGAAGGAAAAAATCACGTGCACAAACATACAAAACCCAGCCTTTTTGCTTTCAGAAAGTTTCCATCATTTTGCTCTCCTATAGATGCAGAGGAGGTACATCAATTCAGTGTGCATTTGAGCAAAACAAAGAGCCCACTACAGTTTTGATGAAGCTCTGGAGAAGTACACAGCAGACACTCAAAATATCGATTTAGATATGCTTATTTTCTTTCTTTCATGGTTTATTTTTACTTAGTCAGAAGTAAAAATAAACCCCATTTATGAAATATTAGCTAAAGAGGAAACCATCTTGTTTTGGCGTGAATCTAAAATGACCTAGCCCAAAGAGGAAAGAACAACCAACTGCCTTTGTCCAGGAGTATCAGATGGGCTTCTGAAAAGGATTCATTTCTCCAACTACTTTGTTTGGGGGAGATAGTTCCAGGCAGGTGTACATGTGCCTAGATGTGTACACATACAAACCTCCATTCATATAGAGACATGAACAAAGCCACACAAAAGAACCAATGTTCAAATTTGGGAATGCCTGGCTCCTTTCTCTGAGGGTCTGGCAGCTCAGATTGCTAAAGAAAGAGTATTCTGGAACAACTCTTAGGAACCTGACAGTTACTTGATGTTCTAATACATAGGGCACTTTTGGTGTTTTCTCTTTCACAGGTTTAGATTAAACTTCAGAAACCTGGCCATCATACTTAACTCCCTCTTTCTTCCCACATCACTGACAACCACTCAGTCATGGAGCCCTGTCATTTCTAGTCCTAAAATAGCTCTCAAATCCATCCACTCTCTCCATGTTTACTGCCACTCCATCATCATCTCACACCTAGACCACTAGAACAGCTTCCTCACTGGGCTCTCTGACACCTGCAGTTCTGCCCAGATGCCTCCAATTCATTCTCTGCTTTGTAGCACTTTGCAGCCAGGGCACTCCTTCTAAAGCACAAACTCTATGTCACTCCTCTATTTAATTTTTTTTCAATGGTTTCCCATTGTTTACTGAATTAAATCTAAGTCCCTTGACTAAGATCCTTCTTATGTGGCTCCTGCCTACATAGCTGGCACCTTTCTCCCATGCCACCCCAACCCTGTCCCAACCTCCCCCCCACACACACTTGCATCTCCAGAGATACCAAATTATGGGTAGTTATTCCAAGTGCAACCTGTTCTCTTGTACTTCTATGCCTTTCCACAAACTTTTCTTCCTGCCTGGAAGACCCTCCATTTCATCCTTGTCCATTTGGCAAATCCCTACTCTTTCTTCAAGTCAGTTTAAAAGTTATGCTTATAGAAGAAATGTTCCTTGATACCTTTAAGCTATTCTTTCTTGATGTTCACACTGCCCCCTTTATATCACTCCATTGTGGCCCTGATCATATTTGATCATAATTATCTCCTCCCCTGGCCTGGATGTTCCTTGAGGGCATAAACCATGTCTGATTCTTCAGTTTTCTCCCCAGTGCTTAGCATAGGGCATGAACATAGTTGATGTTTGATCCTCATTGACATGTGACCCTGGGCCTGAAAGACCAAAGGCATTTTTGGCCATATGAGAAAGAACTTTCTGTTGCTCTCTTGATATATCTCCTTTTTAATTGAGGCATAATTGACATGTAACATTGTATTAGTTTCAGGTGTACAATATAATGATTGACCCTTTGTATCAGTGAGAAATGATTGCCACAATAAATCTAGTTACCATCCACCACCATACATAGTTACAATTTTTTTTCCTGTAATAACTTTTAGGATTTTACTCTTAGTAAATATGTAATACAGTATTATTAACTATAGTCACCATGCTGTACATTACATCCCCATGACTTATTTATTTTATAACTAGAGGTTTGTACCTTTGATTTCTTTCACCCATTTCATTCAGCCCACCCCACCTCTCCTCTGGCAACCACCTGGATATACCTCTTAATCATGGAATGGAAGATAAGGATTGCCTCCCCTAGAGCAGCCAGCAAATAGGACACCACAAAGAGGGCCCTCTAGTGATTCAGAACCAAAAAGAACCCTGAGATTGACCAAATTCCAAGCCCATAAAGCTTTTTACATTGATGCTGTTTGTTGGTACATGTTACTGAAGAACTAATAATAAGAAGAGGAAAAAAATGTAAAAATGTGGCTGCACTATAGAAAAGGAATATATGGAATACTAATTGCCATCTTCTTAACATAGCATTCCAGATGCTCCAAAAACTGGCCCCGGTCCTGCTCTCCAGCTTTGCCTCTCCCTCCTCTCTTATTTTACCCTCTGGCCATACCAAACCCTATCCCCACTACCCTCATTTTGTGGTATATCTTACCTCCATAATTTTACTCATACCGTCTCTCTACCTAGCTTACATTTGCCTTTGCTTTAGGCAACTTCTACCAATACTTTAAGATTTAGCCGAGGCCTTACTTCTTCCAGGAAGCCTTCCTCAACTAACCAACATGCACACATGTGTGCATGCATGCACTTACACACACACATACACACAGTCTAGATATACGTCTGTATAAATCAGGACTCTTTTGCTCACAGGTAACAGAAATATAACATAAATAAAACTTAAGCTAAAAAAGGAGTTACTGATACTAACTGAAAAGCACAGGAGTAATTTTAGGCATAGCTAGATCAGGTGCTCAAATAATGTCATCAGCAATCTGTTTCTCTTAGTTCTGATGTTCTCTATGTTGACTCAGTTCTCCAGTAGGCTCTCCCTACACGGTGGCCAAGATAGCCACAAAGAGCTACAGATTTGCATTTTGCCACTTAGCAACCCCAGTAGAAGCATAGACCCACTTTCTCAATAGTCCCAGCAAAACTTCCAGAATTAAGTCCATTCCTGAACCAGTAACCAGAGAAGGAGAATTCTCCAAGTAGCCAGGTGTATTAGGGTTCTCCAGAGAAACAGAGAGGCGAGAAGTCCCATGGTCCATCTGCTGCCAGGAAAGCTGGCGGTGTAATTCAGTCCAAGCCAGAAGGTCTGACAACCAGGAGCACTGATGTCCAAAGACAGGAGTAAATAGTGATATCCCAGCTCAGTCAATAGCAAATTTGCCCTTCCTCTGCCTTTTTGTTTTATTCAGACCCTTAACAGGTTGGTTGATACCCATAGGCATTGGTGAGGGTGATCTTTATTCAGTCTACTGATAAAAAATGCTAATCTCTTCCAGAGACAACCTCTCAGACACACACAGAAATATGTTTTACCAGCTATTTGGGCATTAAGTTGACATATAAAATGGGTGATGTACCCATCTAGGTGCGATAAGATCTGTTACCAGAAGAAGACATTTTGGGCAGCAAAAGCACTATATGTTCACACTTAGTTTTCCTCTTACGCTCTTCCAGTTTCTCTCCCTTTCAATGCTTCTGATCAGATAGTATCATTTGTATTTCTATATATGTATGTCTCTTCCACTAGACTGTGAGTTCCCGTGCCTATCTCTGTATTGCTAGAGATCACATGGGGGCTTGGTTTCTAGGAGGTATTCTCAATCAATGAAGGATGAATGAATGGCCTTGCTGTGCATTTTGAAACTATGATTAAATTACATGGAACCATACTGAAGGCTAATCCAGGCAAATAGTTTAATTTGATAATTAGATTAATAGTATAAGTCTAATTTATTTGATTAAATGCACAATTATTACTGGGTTGCATGGTAAAGAGGCATAAATAGTGAACAGTTCATTCACCATTCCAAAATTATATAATAAATGCTTTCTATGTGTCAGGCACTGTGCTGGAGGTTAAGATTAGCTTCTCCCTATTAATTAGCCCTTTAGCACTAATGAGAGTCAGTAGTGTATATTGATTGTATGTGTGGGCTCTAGGGCCCTGGATTAAATAAAATCCTAGCACTTGCATTTACTAGTTAAGTGCCCTTAGCCAGTTACTTAACCACTGTGCCTAGTTTCTTCCTCTATCAAGTAGGAATAGAACCCACCATAGAGGTTTATTGTGAAGATTAAATGTAGAAATGAATGTGAAGAGTTGAGAATAGTACCTAAACATTTTTAAGTGCTTAATAAGTGTTAATTCATGATTAGCTATTAGCAGAATCTTTTCTCCACTGAAATATTTCTTTACTCATTATGCTTGATCTGAGGCAAGACTCTAGGTTAGGGATTTAAAATTGAGCCTAAATACAACTTCCGGGCTTCAAGAAAGGAAAATAGAACAGAATAGAAGCTTCTCTCAGCCCTGGCAGAATTATATTTGGACATAGAACAGAGGCTTTCTTAGTGTGAAATTACTATTTCCCAGTGAGCCACTAGTCCAAGCTTAATGGATATAGAGAAGGATGAAGTGGTCTTTTCTGTTGGGGAAAAGATGGTGTTCCACAAGAGCTAGGAGATGAGTCTTAAATCCCAACATTGCCACTGCATATGGCTCACTAGGAGAATCAGAGTATAAGCAAACAGTTTGGATGGCTCAACAGGGTTTCCTAGCAACATATACAAGTTCTAAGTGGGCTCTTTGATTTAATGAAGAAAGGATGTATGGTGGACAGCAAACCTGGGTTAAAAATCCAAGTTCTTCTCTTTATTTACTATGGCATCTTGGGAAATAATAATGATCACACCTCAGACATTTTGAGTGCTTACTATGTGTCAGTAACTATGCAAAGCACCTTGTCTATATTGTTTTTTTCAATCCTTGCAAACAACCTTATAAGGTAGGTTCTTCTATCACTATCTTCTTTTTTTTAATTATTTTAGAAATATTTATTTTTAATTACAAGAGTAATAGAAAATCCTTGTAAAAGAAATGTAAACAGTACAGAAATCCTCATATCCCCACCCAACCCCACCCTGAAGTAAATGTGAAAACATTTTGTTCTATATCCTTTCCAGACCTGTTTATATGAATACACAAACATATATAGATACCTATCTTTAGGGAAAAAAGAAACACATAAACACTCTTCTACAATTTGCTTTTTTGATTTTGTGATATATCATGGACATCTTTTCATGTCAGTACATTTGGATCTATCTTATTCTTTTTAATGGGTATAGAGTATTCCATTATTTGTCTGTACAATAATTTAATAACTAGCCCAATATGGATGGACATTTAAGCTTCTAATTATTTATATTGCAAACTATGCTGCAACAAACACTTTCATACTTACATTTTAGGATACCTTTATTTATAGTGCTTTAAGATAGGATAAATTTATAGAGATATGAGAATGCTGGGTCACAAATATACACACTTAATATTTTGATCAAGGCTGTCAAATTGGTCTCCAAAAGTCCATCATTCTTTTTATGTTTTTGAGTAACATCTAGTTAAAATATAATGAATTGCTAAAGAACTATTTAAATATGACAAATTTCCTAGGTTGTTCAGTATAGCTACCTAGTTTTCCAGTGGATCTTAAATAATTATTAATAAAGTCACAGTAATATCATCTTGATTAAACTTTTCAAAGGAATGAATGGAGAAGTAGTGTTTTGAATTTTTAAGGTTATTTTATTTTTATTTTTTATGATTCAACAATTCTATACATTACTCAGAGCTCATCACAAGAAGTATACTCTTAATCCCCTTTATATATTTTACCTATTCACCCCAGAGATCCACCCTCTGGTAACCACCTATTTGTTCTCTGTATTTAAGAGTCTGGTGGGGCTTTTTGTTTCTCTTTTTCTCTTTGTTTGTTCATTTGTTTTGTTTTTTAAATTCTACATATGAGTGAAATCATATGGTATTTGTCTTTGTCTGACTTATTTCGCTTAGCAGTATACCCTGTAGGTCCATACATGTTGTTGCAAATGACAAGATTTCATTCTTTTTGATGGCTTAGTAATATTTCAATATATCTATATATCTATATCTATATATCACACCTTCTTTATCCATTCATTAATTGATGTACACTTGGGCTGCTTCCATATCTTAGCTATTATAAATTGTGCTGCAGTAAACACAGGGGTGCATGTATCTTTTTGAATTAGTGTTTTCATTTTCTTTGGGTAAATACCCAGTAGTGGAATTACTGGATCATATGGCATTTCTATTTTTAATTTTTTTTGAGGAATCTCTATACTGTTTTCCACAGTGGCTGCACCAATTTACATTCCCACCAACAGTGCATGGAGGTTTTTTCTTCTTTTATAAGTGGAAGAAACTGAAAAGCAGGCAAGTTAAGTAACATGCCTAATATCACATACCTAGTAAATGGGGAAGCCAGGTTTCCAACCCGGACACTCTAGCCCTAGAACTTATGCTATCAACCTCTCTGAGCCTCGGATTCCTCATCTGAAAAGTTGGCTTAATTTTACCCACCTCCTAGGGTTGCTGTGAGGATTAGAGATGAACTGGGGGAAGCATTTTACACAATACTGGGCACATGGAAGGAGCTGTCTAAATAAGATCTTTGTTATTATTCTGTCTTCCATTTTTCCTAGGTGCAGCAGGTCTGGACTTTCCTTCTATGTTGCCAGTACTACTTCTTGATTCTAATTAGTCTGACTACAAATTAGTTTCTGTATGAGGGAGGTACCACTGGGCCAATTACAGAATAAAGGAAACTCTGGTGCCAATGGTCTTCTCAGTTCATCATCAAACTGTGATTCTGCCTTCTATGTCCTGATTACATGTGCCACGCACCAAGTCTCCCAACACTGCTGATGTCTTTCCCCACTCTCCATTTTACCTTCCCAACTGGGACACCTGCCAGGCTGGCCATATTTCCCCTTTCATCTCATTATGGAAAAATGGATCTGAAAAGAACTGCAAAGCCGGCCTGCTGTGAGACCCTCATGGACACGAATATCCCTAAAGGGATTTTATTTTTTGTTATTGTAAGTATTATTTTTATTGAGGTACAATTGATATACAATATTATATTAATTTCAGATGTACAACATAGTGATTTGACATTCATATACATTGTGAAATGATCATTGCAATAAATCTAGTTATCATCTGTCAACATACAAAGTTAATACAATATTATTGAGTGTATTCCCCATGCTGTACATTACATACCCATGACATTTATTTTATAACTGCAAGTTTTTACTTCTTGGGCCCTTTCACTCAAGCCCCCTCCTCTCTGGCAACCACTGATCTATTCTCTGTATTTGTGAATCTGGATTTTGTTTTGTTTTGTTTTGTTTGTTTGTTCCATTTTCTGGATTTCACATATAAGTGAAATAGCGTGATATTTGTCTTTCTCTGTCTGACTTACTTCACTTAGCATAATACCTTCAAGGTCCATCCATGTTGTTGCAAATGGCAAGATTTCATTCTCTTTTTTTGGATGTATAGTATTCCATTATGTATATGTGTATATATATACACATATATATGTGTGTGTGTGTGTGTATTTCATTGTGTATATGTGTGTGTGTGTGTATATATATATATATCCATTGTATATGTGTGTGTATATACTTCTCTATCCATTTATCCATTGATGGACACTTAGTTTGCTTCCATATCTTGACTATTGTAAATAATGGCACAATGAACATAGGGGTGCATATATCTTTTCAAATTAGTGTTTTCATTTTCTTCAGATAGATATTCAGTAGTGGAATTGTTGGATCATATGGTAGTTCTATTTTTTCATTTTTTAAATTGAAGTGTAATTGACATACAATGTTACATTAGTTTCAGGTGTACAACATATTGATTTGACAATTCTATACACTGTTTTTAAAGATTTTATTTATTTGAGAGAGAGAGAGTGCACAAGTTGGGGGGGAGGGGCAGAGGAAGAGGGAGAAGCAGACTCTCCACTGAGCAGGGATTCCCCCATGAGGGGCTCAATCCCAGGAATCTGGAATCATGACCTGAACTGAAGGCAGATGTTTAACTGACTGAGCCACCCAGGCACTCCTATAAATTATTTTTAATTTTTTGAAGAGCTTCCATACTTTTCCCCATTTTATATTTATAAATGTAAATATATTCACCAATTTATATTCCCACAAACAGTGCACATGAGGATTCCTTTTTCTCCACATCCTCACCTAACATTTTTTATTTCTTGTGTTTTTATTTTAGCCATTCTGCAGGTGTAAAGTGTTATCTCATTGTGGTTTTAATCTGCATTTCCCTGATGATTAGTGATGTTGAGCATCTTTTCATGTATTTGTTGGCCATCTGTTTTTCTTCTTTGGAAAAATGTCTATTTAGATCCTCTGTCCACTTTTTAATCAAATTTTTATTTTTTCTATTGTTATTGAGTTATATGAGATCTTTATATATTTTGGATATTAAGCCCTGAAAGGGATTTTAAATTGTGGCCAGTTATTTCATTCCTTATTTGTAACTTTTATTTTACTGCCACCTTCACACTATCTTGAGTATGTATCTAATCATAGAAACAATAAAGATTAAGACTAAATTTAAAACATGGAGAGAAAAATTGCAACTAAAAAACCTGTTTGCCAGTGATGAGCTTGCACTCTTACAACTGCAATGCAAATAAGTCTGATCCTTTGGGAAAACAATTTGGTAATTTGCATCAAGAGCCATAATTATGTTCCTGCCCTTTGACACTGCAGTGCTCCTCTGGGAATTCTATCCTAAAGAGAGACTTCAGTAGAAGGAAAACAAAAGTCTATAGACACAGAGATTGTCAGGGCAGTATTACTTTAACTAGTGAAAAACTGGAAATAATTTTAATGCTGAACAACTTGATGTATGCTCGGGTCCACCAATAAATGAAACAAGAATGATGAAATGTTCAATTCATAATGTTAAATGAATAAAGCAAAATACAAAATAGTTACAACCAGGTAAAACTGACTTAATATGGACACAGCCTAGAAAGGACTATAGAAAATGAAAATTCTTGCATTAGGACAGTGGGCCATATTATAGTGTTTTCCTTCCCACTTCAATGTGATTATTGACTTCGGAAGTTTTTTTGGCTTTTTTTTTTTCTTTTTTTTTTTTTTAGATTTTATTTATTTATTTGACAGAGAGACACAGCGAGAGAAGGAACACAAGCAGGGGGAGTGGAAGAGGGAGAAGCAGGCCTCCCGGGGGGGCAGGGAGCCCGATGCGGGGCTCGATCCCAGGACCCCGGGATCATGACCTGAGCCGAAGGCAGACGCTTAAGGACTGAGCCACCCAGGCGCCCCTTTTTGGCTTTTTTAAAAGACTTTATTTATTTATCTGACACACACAGAGAGAGAGAGCACAAGCAGGGAGAGCAGCAGGCAGGCAGAGGGAGAGGGAGAAGCAGGCTCCCCGCTGAGCAAGGAGCCCGATGTGGGGCTCGATCCCAGGACTCTGAGATCATGACCTGAGCTGAAGGCAGCCACTTAACTGACTGAGCCACCCAGGCACCCCTTGACTTCAGAAGTTTTAACATGTGTTTGGTTTGGGGGTGAGAAGTGGGAAGGAGTTGAGGAAAGAATCTTAAATGCCAGCCCTCTTAACTTTATTTCCTACTCACTACCTTACAAGTAAAGCCAACTGAGAAATCAAATTAATTTTGTCTTTCAATACAAAGATATACAGCACCCTCACCTACTCATCCTATCCAGTATGAGTACTCATATACTTCCACTCCTCAGCCCTTTCTTTCCTTGTCTACTGTGGCATGCAGCAGGGCATAAAAGCAAACACACTCAAAAAAGAAAGAAAAAAGCAGCAAACACACCCGTATTTCAATCCCAAATCTGCCACTATCAGCTATGTGACCTTAAGCATCTTACTTTAACTTGTCCAGAGCTTGGTTTGTTCATTTGAATAATGGGGCTAATAATGGTACTTAGATTTTCAGATGGTAGAAGAATTAAATAAGTTAATGTATACAAAGTGCTTAACACAGTACCTAGTATCATGTAAATGCTCAATAAACATTAGCTTCTGGCAACAAAACTGAGATAATACAAGCACCTACCTCATAAGGTTTATAGGGATGAAATGGGAGAATAAATCTCAAGCCCCTGGCCTAATAGGTGCTAAATGTATGGTAGCTGTCATCATCAAAAATCGTTGCGCTGGGCAGTCTCATCCAGTAACAAATTATCAGATGATAGAGGGGGCATTTAATGCTCATTGTGATCCCAAGTAGACTTTTACCTGGGGAGAAATACCTGTTAAAATTCTTTCTAAGCAAGCACTATGAATCTTGGTGATCTGAAGGTCAAGGGGAGCCTGAGATGGTGACTCAGCAGGAAAACATGTGCAAAATAAAGATGAAGCTCTTTTCAAAACCATGATGAAACTAGAAAGTAAACAGGATGATTAATGCAGATTGTAGAAATTCATGGGGCAGGGCGCCTGGGTGGCTCAGATGGTTAGCGTCTGCCTTTGGCTCAGGTCATGATCCCAGGGTCCTGGATCAAGTCCCGCATCCGGCTCCCTGCTAGGCGGGGAGCCTGCTTCTCCCTCTGCCTCTGCCTCTCTCTCTCTCTCTCTGACTCTCATGAATAAATAAATAAAACATTAAAAAAAAAAGAAATTCATGGGGCAGCTCTCAAAGGAGTATGCTAAGAGGTCAGAAGCAAGTCAGATAGAAAACCTTAAAAGCAAACTTAGGGGAGTTGAGTAGAAGCGGAGGGTGTGATCTGAGCTCAGATAAGAAAGAGGCTAAGGGACACCTGGGTGGCTCAGTTGTTAAGCATCTGCCTTTGGCTCAGGTCATGATCCCAGGGTCCTGGGATCGAGCCCCAAATTGAGCCCCGCATCGAGCCCCGCATTGAGCCCTGCATCAAGCCCCGCATCAGGCTCCCTGCTCCACGGGAGTCCGGCTTCTCCCTCTCCCACTCCCCCTGCTTGTGTTCCCTCTCTCTCTGTGTCTCTCTCTGTCACGTAAATAAATAAAATCTTTATAAAAAAAAAGAAAGAGGCTAATAATAATAGCTAATCTATACTTAGAATTTACAGTGTTAGGGATTGTGCTAAGCAATTCATATGCACTAGATTATTTTTATCTTCTTTATCATCTTATGAGGTAAATTTTTATTATTACCCCCATATAATAGTCTGGACCCAGGTATGCCTGACTAAAAACTTTAAAGTATACCAAATCTCAAAGAAGTATCTTCTGGAAATAAGCCACTGAATCATGTTTAGAGTGTCCAAAATTGAATTCATGATATTTTTCCAGGGAATCCATCCTTTGTTCTGTACTTCTCATTATAGCACTACCATCAACCCAAGCCAGAAACTTGGAAGCCACTCTTGAGTCTTCATTCTTTATTGAATTAGCCATTAAGGCTAACTCCCGATGCCTGACTTGAACACCAGAATGGATAAAGGCTCCATCCTCTGAGATAAGGAATGGAGAAAGAGCAAGATTTGGGCTAGTAAGTACCAGTAAGTTCCTGCTATCTTCTTCTTTATTTTTTTTTTAACATATAATGTATTATTTGTTTCAGAGGTACAGGGCTGTGATTCAACAGTCTTACACAATTCACAGCACTCACCATAGCACATACCCTACCCAATGTCTATCACCCAGCCACCCCATCGCTCCTATTCCCCACCACTACAGCAACCCTCAGTTTGTTTCCTGAGATTAAGAATTCCTCATATCAGTGAGATCAAATGATACATGTCTTTCTCTGATTGACTTATTTCACTCAGCATAATACCCTCCAGTTCCATCCACATCATTGCAAATGGCAAGATTTCATTCTTTTGATGGGTGCATAATATTCCATTGTGTATATATACCACATCTTCTTTATCCATTCATCTGTCGATGGACATCTTGGCTCTTTCCACAGTTTGGCTATTGTGGGCATTGTTGCTATAAACATCGGGGTGCACATACCCCTTCGGATCCCTACATTTGTATCTTTGGGGTAAATACCCAGTAGTGCAATTGCTGGGTCGTATGGTAGCTCTATTTTCAACTTTTTGAGGAACCTCCATACTGTTTTCCAGAGTGGCTGCACCAGCTTGGATTGCCACCAACAGTGAGGAGGGTTCCCCTTTCTCCGCATCCCTGCCAGCATTTGTTGTTTCCTGATTTGTTAATTTTAGCCATTCTGACTGGTGTGAGGTAGTATCTCATTGAGGTTTTGATTTGGATTTCCCTGATGCTGAGTGATGTTGACCACTTTTTCATGTGTCTGTTGGCCATTTGGATGTCTTCTTTGGAGAAATGTCTGTTCATGTCTTCTGCCCATTTCTTGATTGGATCATTTGTTCTTTGGGTGTTGAGTTTGATAAGTTCTTTATAAATTTTGGATACTAGCCCTTTATCTGATATGTCATTTGCAAATATCTTCTCCCATTCTGTGGGTTGTGTTTTGGTTTTGTTGACTGTTCCTTTTGCTGTGCAAAAGCTTTATATCTTGATGAAGTCCCAATAGTTCATTTTTGCCCTTGCTTCCCTTGCCTTTGGCAATGTCTCTAGGAAGAAGTTGATGCAGCTGAGGTCAAAGAGGTTGCTGCCTGTGTTCTCCTTTAGGATTTTGATGGACTCCTGTCTCACACTTAGGTCTTTCAACCATTTTGAGTCTATTTTTGTGTGTGGTGTAAGGAAATGGTCCAGTTTCATTCTTCTGCACGTGGCTGTCCAATTTTCCCAACACCATCTGTTGAAGAGACTGTCTTTTCTCCATTGGACATTCTTTCCTGCTTTGTCAAAGATTAGTTGACCATAGAGTTGAGGGTCCATTTCTGGGTTGTCTATTCTGTTCCGTTGATCTATGTGTCTGTTTTTGTGCCAGTACCATACTGTCTTGATGATGACAGCTTTGTAATAGAGCTTGAAGTCTAGAATTGTGATGCCACCAGCTTTGGTTCTCTTTTTCAACATTCCTCTGGCTATTCGGGGTCTTTTCTGGTTCCATACAAATTTTAGGATTATTTGTTCCATTTCTTTGAAAAAAGTGGATGGTATTTTGATAGAGATTGCATTAAATGTGTAGATTACTCTAGGTAGCATAGACATTTTAACAATATTTGTTCTTCCAGTCCATGAGCATGGAACGTTTTTCCATTTCTTTGTCTCTTTCTCAGTTTCTCTCATGAGTGTTCAAAATTTTTTGAGTACAGATCTTTTGCCTTTCTTTTAGGTTTACTCCTAGGTATCTTATGGTTTTGGATGCAATTGTAAATGGGATCGACTCCTTAATTTCTCTTTCTTCTGTCTCATGTTAGTGTATAGAAATGTAACTGACTTCTGTGCATTGATTTTATATCCTGCCACTTTGGTGAATTTCTGTGTATGAGTTCTAGCAATTGTGGGGTGGAGTGTTTTGGGTTTTTCCCATTGAGTATCATGTCATGTGCAAAGAATGAAAGTTTGACTTCTTTGCTGATTTGGAGGCCTTCTGTTTCCCTGCCATGTTCCTGACCTTAGGGGGAAAGCTCTCAGTTTTTCTCCATTGAGAATGATGTTCACTGTGGGCTTTTCATATATGGCTTTTATGATATTGAGGTATGTTCTCTCTATCCCTATGCTGAAGAGTTTTAATCAAGAAAGGATGCTGTACTTTGTCAAATGCTTTTTCTGCATCTATTGAGAGGATCATATGGTTCTTGTCCTTTGTTTTATTTATGTAGTGTATCACATTGATTGATTTGTGGATGTTGAACCACCCTTGCATCCCAGGAAATTATCCTACTTGGTTGTGGTGAATAATCCTTTTGATGTACTGTTGGATCCTATTGGCTCGTACTTTAGTGAGAATTTTTGCATCCATGTTCATCTGGGATATTGGTCTGTAATTCTCCTTTTTGATGGGGTCTTTGGTTTTGGGATCAAGGTGATGATGGCCTCATAAAATGAGTTTGGAAGTTTTCCTTCCATTTCTATTTTTTGGAACAGTTTCAGAAGAATAGGTATTAATTCTTCTTTAAATGTTTGGTAGAATTCCCCCGGGAAGCCATCTGGTCCTTGGTTCTTGTTTGTTGGGAGATTTTTGATTACTGCTTCTTTCCTTACTGGTTATGGGTCTGTTCAGATTTTCTATTTCTTCCTGGTTCAGTTTTGGTAGTTTATACATCTCTAGGAATGCATACATTTCTTCCAGATTATCTAATTTGCTGGCATATAGTTGCTCATATGTTCTTATAATTGTTTGTATTTCTTTGGTGTTTGTTGTGATCTCTCCTCTTTCATTCATGATTTTATTTATTTGGGTCATTTTTCTTTTTGATAAGTCTGGCCAGGAGTTTATCAATCTTATTAATTCTTTCAAAGAACCAGCTCCTAGTTTCATTGTTATGTTCTACTGTTCTTTTGGTTTCTATTTCATTGATTTCTGCTCTGATCTTTATTATTTCTCTTCTCCTGCTGGGTTTAGGCTTTATTTGCTGTTCTCTCTCCAGCTCCTTTAGGTGTAGGGTTAGGTTGTGTATTTGAGACCTTTCTTGTTCTTGAGAAAGGCTTGTTTTGCTATATACATTCCTCTTAGGACCGCCTTTGCTGCATCCCAAAGATTTTGAACAGATGTGTTTTCATTTTCATTTGTTTCCATGAATTTTTTAAAATTCTTCTTTAATTTTCTGGTTGGCCCATTCATTCTTTAGTAGGATGCTCTTTAGCCTCCATGTTTTTGAGTTCTTTCCAAATTTCCTTTTGTGATTGAGTTCTAGTTTCAAAGCATTGTGGTCTGAAAATATGCAGGGAATGATCCCAATCTTTTGGTACCATTTAAGACCTGATTTATGACCCAGGATGTGATCTATTCTGGAGAATGTTCCATGGGCACTCAAGAGAATGTGTGTTCTGTTGCTTTGGGATGGAATGTTCTGAATATATCTGTGAAGTCCATGTGGTCCAGTGTGTCATTTAAAGTCTTTATTTCTTTGTTGATCTTTTGCTTAGATGATCTGTCCATTTCAGTGAGGGGAGTGTTAAAGTCCCCTACTATTATTGTATTATTGTTGATGTGTTTCTTTGATTTTGTTATTAATTGGCTTATATAATTGGCTGCTCCCATGTTAAGGGAATAGATATTTAAAATTGTTAGATCTTCTTGTCAGATAGACCCTTTAAGTAGGATATAGTGTCCTTCCTCATCTCTTATTATAGTCTTTGGTTTAAAATCTATTTTGTCTGATATAAGGATTGCCACCCTAGCTTTCTTTTGATGTCCATTAGCATGATAAATGATTCTTCACCCCTCACTTTAAATCTGGGGGTGTCTTTGGGTCTAAAATGAGTGTCTTGCAGACAGCATATCGATGGGTCTTGGTTTTTTATCCAATCCGATACCCTGTGTCTTTTGATTGGGGCATTTAGCCCATTTACATTCAGAGTAACTATTGAAAGATATTAATTTAGTGCCACTGTATTGCCTGTAAAGTGACTGTTACTGTACATTGTCTCTATTCCTTTCTGGTCTATGTTACTTTTGGGCTTTGTCTTTGCTTAGAGGATCCCTTTTAATATTTCTTGTAGGGCTGGTTTGGTGATCACAAATTCTTTAGTTTCTGTCTGTCCTGGAATCTTTTTATCACTCCTTCCATTTTGAATTACATCCTAGCAGGATAAGGTATTCTTGGCTGCATATTTTTCTCATTTAGCACCCTGAATATATCATGCCAGTCCTTTCTGATCTGCCAGGCCTCTGTGGATAGGTCTGTTGCCAATCTAATGTTTCTACCCTTGTAGGTTACAGACCTCTTGTCCCAAGCTGCTTTCATGATTTTCTCTTTGTCTTTGAGATTTGTAAGTTTCACTACTATATGTCAGGGTGTTGACCTATTTGTATTGATTTTGAGGGGGGGTTCTCTGTGCCTCCTGGATTTTGATGCATGTTTGCTTCCCCAGATTAAGGAAGTTCTCCACTATAATTTGCTCCAAATACCTTCTGCCCCCCCTTTCTCTTTCCTCTTCTTCTGGGATCCCAATTATTCTAATATTGTTCTGCTTTATGGTATCACTTATCTCTCAAAATCTTGCCTTGTGATCCAGTAGTTGTTTATCTCTCTTTTTCTCAGCTTCTTTATTCTCCAGCATTTGGTCTTCTATATCACGAATTCTCTCTTCTGCCTCATTTACCCTAGCAGTTAGAGCCTCCATTTTTTTTATTGCATCTCTTTAATCACCTTTTTGAGTTCAGCTTGTTAGATTTTAGTTCTTTCATTTATCCAGAAATGGATTCTCTAGTGTCCTCTATGCTTTTTTCAAGTCCAGCTAGTATCTTCATAATCAGTATTCTGAACTCTATTTCTGACATCCTATGTCCATACTGATTAGGTCCCTGGTAATCAGTACTGCCTCTTGTTCTCTTTTTTGAGGTGAGATTTTTTGTCTTGTCATTCTGTCCAGAAAAGAATAGATGAATGTGAGAACAAAATACTAAAATGACAACAATGACACCCGAGAAATATACACTAAGCAAATCAGAAGAGACCCGAAACCAGGAAAAAAAAAAAGAGAATATAATCAGGCAGGTGAGCAGAATACAGCAGTACACTGGATTCTGTGTGTATTTTGGTCTATCTTTTAGAAAACTAGATCCCAAAATTGTAAATATATGTACAAAAATATAATTAAATACAATGAAAGGATTGAACGTAACTGTAAAAATGGAAATTAAAAGACAAGAAAAAAACAACAACAAAAAAAGGAAGAGATATAAACAGACAGGTGAACAGAACAGAGCAATAGACTCTCTCCTGAGTGTATTTTGGTCAGTTTGTTAGAAGATACTACATCTCAAAATTGCATAGAAAAAAAAAAAACATATATACAAAAATAAAAGTAAATACAATGAAAGAATAGAATGCAACTGTAAAGATGGAAATTAAAAAAGATTTTAACAAAACAAACAAAAAGAAGGAAGAAGAAAAAAAAAAACCCAAACAAAAAAGAGAACATGATCAGAGAGGTGAATAGAATAGAGCCATACAGTAGATTTTGGGTGTATTTTGGTCTGTTAGAAGAAATTGCATCTCAAAATTGTAAAGAAAGAAAAACTTTATATATATATATATATATATATATATATATATATATATATATATATATACACAAAAATGAGATTAAATATAATGGATAGAATGTAATTGTAAAGAATTAAATTTAAAAAGATTTAAAAAGAGTTGATAAAATAAGAAATTGATTGAATAAGGAAAGAAAAAATTTTTTAAAATTAAAGTTGAAAAACTAAAGAATCATGGGGAAAAAGCCATGAATTCTATGTGCTGTATTCCCCTAGCACTGGAGTTTTGCAGTTCTCATTGATCGGTAAACTTGGTGTTGGCTGGATGTTCTTGCTGATATTCTGGGAGAGGGGCCTGTTGAGTTGATTCTCAAGTGTACTTGCCCCAGGTGAATTGCCCTGCACTTGCCAGGGGGCCTGGCTAAATAATCTGGTCCAGTTTGCTCTATATGAGCTTTGTTTCCTGATGGCTTTCCACGCAGCTTCAGGGGATGAGAATGAAAATAGTGGCCTCCCAATCTCTGGCTTCAGAGCCAAAAGCTCAGGGCCCCACTCTTCAGTGATCCCTTAGAGAAAAGCAGTCAATCACTCCTGTCTCCCTGGTCTCTGACTACACTCCGTGCTCACCCAGCCTATGCCTGAGCATTTCTATCTCAGGCATATGACCCCGTTTCGAGTCTCCAAACCTTGCAGACTCCTGTGGTGTGCTCCCACCCTACTCCTCCCAGGGGAGGAAGGGGGGTTCTCATGGTTCTGCCTCTTTTTGGGCCCCTGCTAAGAGAGGAGTCACCTGACTGGTTTATGGCAACCCTGAGCTGAGAGCCCACTTCTGGGCTCACTCTTTGCAGCCAGCTTCCCTGCTCCAATGTCTGGAAGCTCTGTCACACTCAGGCACCCCCGGTCTTCCTGTGAGCCCAAGGATCCTGAGACCACAGTGTCCCAGCTAGGGTTCCACCCCCACTTAGCCACCTGAGTAATGTTTCTCACCGGAGCAGACTTCTAAATGTTCTGATTTTGTGCTTCATTTCTATATCACTTGCCAGTAGCTGGCTTATGGAGGCTCCCTCTCCCCATGATTTATCTTCCCATATATTGCCTCAGATTCACTTCTCTGCACCTCCTACCTTGCAGAAAGTGGTTGCTTTTCTATTTGTAGAGTTGCAGCTATTCTTTTCTTAGATCTCTGGTTGAGTTCACAGGTGTGCAGAATGATTTGATAGCTATCTAGCTGAATTTTTGGGACCAGATAAAATTAAGTTCTCCTACTCCTCCATCTTGGACTCCTCAGCCCTCATGGATTCCTATTTTTCATCAATGGTTTATAATTCATTTCTGCCCTTAATTATATTGATGCTTAAATTGTTCTATATTTGGACAGTGGGAACCCCCTCAATCTGGTTCCTGTGTTCCTGTGATACATTCTATCATTTTTTTTTCAGCATCTCCTTACTTTCTGGAATAATAAGTTCCAGGCTCATCTTGTACCTACACTGCTCCAACTGTATAATCATCCATTTCCCCCAAAGAGCTCTGACTTCTTGGGAAGTCACTAGTGGGAAATGATATTAGAAATGAAGATCTGGGCACTAGGTTGAGTTGAATGACAGAAAGCATTATGGAACCTGGCCAGATGGACAACAGCTGTCTTAGCCATGAGGAAAAGAGGGGAGAATAGGGGTTAGAAAATGTTCTCAAGGGTATGTTCAGCTACCATGGCAAACACTGTAGGTTGCTCACATGACAGCCCCACATGCTAAAGAAAAACTCAGAGTTGTTCTTTGCCCAGCCCTGGGAGATGAATCATTATTAGTTTAAGCTAATCATGACAATCCCATTCCCATTTGCTTAGCGAGGCCAATTGGTGAGCATGTGACCAGTTCTAGTTAATGAGACCTTAGGGAAAATCTGTTGTGGTATTTCTGAAAAAGATCACACTTTCTGGTAAAAGCTGCAGGCCTTGGAAGAAAACAGCCTCTTTGTCCCATGCCTCTTTTTTTGCTGCCTAGAATGTCATTGTTTGGCAATGTGATGTTTAGTGCGGTAGCAGTCATCTTGTGGCCATTCATTAATTCAATAAATATTTATGGAGTGCATTCTATGTGCCAGGCAATGTTCTAGGTATTGGGGATACAAGAGTAAACAAAACAGATTAAAGTCTCTGCCTTCATGGAATTTACACTCTAATGTGGGAGAAAGGAAACAAATAAATGAAATATATGGTATGCCCAATGGTGACAAGTGATAAGGAACAAATGAAGCAGGGAAAGAAGACAGGGAATGCCAGAAGTGAGTTTGTAATTTTTAATAGGGTCATCAGGGACAGTCCAATTAAAAAAGTTATTTGAGGAAAAAATGGCATGCTTCATGATTCAATTATTTTTATACAGGGGCAATGGTAATCTTCTCTATTTCATTTCAGTTTTAGGGAATATGTGCTCTTGAAGAAAAGGGAGACATTACTAGACACCTAGGATGATAGACTATAAAGATGGAGAGAGCTTGGGTCTTTGATGACATAATTGAACTGCTGAATTAAGCAACTTTGGAACTGACTTGTTTCCATACTTCTTGTTATATGAGATCATGAAATCTCTTTATTGTCTAAGTGACAATTAGTGAGATATCTGTAGTCGCAGCCCAAAGCACTGTAACCAATACAGAGGTCATTAAATAAGTTTGCTTGACTGGCTCAGAAAGCAGATAAAAGGCAAGCTTTGTGATTTCAGGTGTGCAAGATTTGGAAGATAGCAATACTAGAGTTGTAAAAATTATCATTTTGCAACCATCGTGGTTAAGATCGCTGCAGGAAAGATCAATGGACACAAGTCTGGGGGACATTTTAATGAGAAGGTTATAGACTGGTTAGAGGGTCAATGTTAAAGACAGAATGTTACCAGGGGTCCCAGATGGGACTTACCAATCTGGAAAGTTGAAGATGACCATAAGAACATAAAATTTGGAAGAATAAAAGTACTAGAAGAAGGAAAATTATTTGGGAGGTGGGAAAGCACATGAGGCAAGAAAGAACAGCATTTGGCATAAAAGTCCTGGGTTGCATCTCTAGTTCTGATGGTTGTTGATGGGGTGACCTTGGGTGAGTGGCTTCATCTCTTCATTTGTCTATAAAATGAAGGTGATGATGCCTGCTTTAATGTAAATATTGGAGGATTAAATGAGGTAATTTATATGAAAGTCTCCTGGCATATAGCTGGTTTTTTTTTTTTTCACGTGCCCTCCTTCATTTTTTTTATTTTTATTTTTTGTAGATTTTAATTTTATTATGTTATGTTAGTCACCATACACTACATCATTGGTTTTTGATGTGGTGATCCACGATCCATTGTTTTCGTATAACACCCAGTGCTCCATGCAGTACGTGCCCTCCTTAATACCCATCACCGGACTAACCAATTCCCCCCTCCCCCAGCCCCTCTAAAACCCTGTTTGTTTCTCAGGTCCATAGTCTCTCATGGTTCATCTCTCCCTCCAATTCCCCCTGCCCATTTTTCCCTTCCTTCTCCTAATGTCCTCCATGTTACTCCTTATGTTCCACAAATAAGTGAAACCATATGATAATTGACTTTCTCTGCTTGACTTATTTCACTTAGCATAATCTCCTCCAGTCCCATCCATGTTGATGTAAAAGTTGGGTATTCATCTTTTCTGATGGCTGAGTAATATTCCATTGTATATATGGACCACATCTTCTTTCTCCATTCATCTGTTGAAGGGCATCTCGGCTCTTTCCACAGTTTGGCTATTACAGACCTTGCTGCTATGAACATTGGGGTGCATATGGCCCTTCTGTTCACTACATCTGTATCTTTGGGGTAAATACCCAGGAGTGCAATTGCTGGGTCATAGGGTAGCTCTATTTTTTTTTTTTAAGATTTTACTTATTTATTTGAGACAGAGAGAATGAGAGAGAGAGAGCACATGAGAGGGGGGAGGGTCAGAGGGAGAAGCAGGCTCCCTGCCGAGCAGGGAGCCCGATGCAGGACTCGATCCAGGGACTCCAGGATCATGACCTGAGCTGAAAGCAGTCGCTTAACCAACTGAGCCACCCAGGCGCCCAGGGTAGCTCTATTTTTTAATTTTTGAGGAACCTCCACACTGTTTTCCAAAGTGGCTGTACCAACTTGCATTCCCACCAACAGTGTAAGAGGGTTCCCCTTTCTCCACAACCTCTCCAACATTTGTTGTTTCTTTCCCTGTCCATTTTGGCCATTCTAACTGGTGTAAGGTGGTATCTCAGTGTGGTTTCGATATGAATTTCCCTGATGGCTAATGATGATGAATATTTTTTCATCTGTCTGTTAGCCATTTGTATGTCTTCTTCAGAGAAGTGTCTGTTCATCTCTTCTGCCCACTTTTTGACTTGATTATTTGTTTTTTGGGGGTTGAGTTTGAGAAGTTCTTTATAGATCTTGGATACCAGCCCTTTATCTGCAGTGTCATTTGCAAATATCTTCTCCCATTCTGTGGGTTGCCTCTTTGTTTTGTTGACTATTTCCTTTGCTGTGCAGAAGTTTTTATCTTGATGAAGTCCCAAAAGTTCATTTTTGCTTTTGTTTCACTAGCTTTTGGAGATGTATCTTGAAAGAAGTTGCTGTGGCTGATGTCAAAGAGGTTACTGCCGATGTTCTCCTTTAGGATTTGGATGGATTCCTGTCTCACATTGAGGTCTTTCATCCACTTTGAGTTTATCTTTGTCAGTGGTGTTAGAGAATGGTCGAGTTTCATTCTTCTGCATGTGGCTGTCCAATTTTCCCAGCACCATTTATTGAAGAGACTGTCTTTTTTCCATTGCATATTTTTTCCTGCCTTGTCAAAGATTATTTGACCATAGAGTTGAGGGTCCATATCTGGGTTCTCTATTCTGTTCCACTGGTCTATATGTCTGTTTTTGTGCCAGTACCATGCTGTCTTGGTGATCACTGCTTTGTAATATAGCTTGAAATCAGGCAACGTGATGCCCCCAGCTTTGTTTTTCTTTTTCAACATCTCCTTGGCGATTCGGGGTCTTTTCTGATTCCATACAAATTTTAGGATTGTTTGTTCCAGCACTTTGAAAAATGTCATTGGAATTTTGATCAGGATGGCATTGAAGGTATAGATTGCTCTGGGTAGCATAGACATTTTAACAATGTTTATTCTTCCAATCCATGAGCATGGAATATTTTTCCATCTTTTTGTGTCTTCTTCAATTTCTTTCATGAGTGCTTTGTAGTTCCTAGAGTATAGATCCTTTACCTCTTTGGTTAGGTTTGCTATTGTAAATGGAATCGTTTCTTTAATTTCTCTTTCTACAGTTGCGTTGTTAGTGTATAAGAAAGCAACTGATTTCTGTGCATTGATTTTGTATCCTGCCACAATACTGAATTGCTGGATGAGTTCTAGTAATTTGGGGGTGGAGTCTTTTGGGTTTTCCACATAAAGTATCATGTCGTCTGCAAAAAGAGAGTTTGACTTCTTTGCCAATTTGAATACCTTTTATTTCTTTTTGTTGTCTCATTGCTGTTGCTAGGACTTCTAGTACTATGTTGAACAACAGTGGTGAGAGTAGGCACCCTTGACGTGTTCCTGATCTGAAGGGAAAGGCTCTCAGCTTTTCCCCATTGAGGATGATATTCGCTGTGGGTTTTTCATAGATGGATTTTAGGAGCTTGAGGAATGTTCCCTCTATCCCTATACTCTGGAGAGTTTTAATCAGGAAAGGATGTTGTATTTTGTCAAATGCTTTTTCTGCATCCATTGAGAGGACCATATGGTTCTTCTCCCTCCTCTTATTAATGTGTTCTATCACATTGATTGATTTGCGAATGTTGAACCACCCTTGCATTCCGGGGATAATCCCACTTGGTCGTGGTGGATGATCCTTTGAATGTATTGCTGGATCCTATTAGCTAGGATTTTGTTGAGGATTTTGGAATCCATATTCATCAGGGATATCAGTCTGAAATTCTCCTTTTTGATGGGGTCTTTGCCTGGTTTGGGGATTAAGGTAATGCTGGCCTCATAGAATGAGTTTGGAAGTTTTCCTTCTGTTTCTAGTTTTTGAAACAGCTTCAGTAGAATAGGTATTATTTCTTCTTTGAATGTTTGGTAGAATTCCCCAGGGAATCCATCAGGCCGTGGACTCTTGTTTTTGGGGAGGTTTTGGATCACTGCTTCAATCTCCTTACTGGTTATTGGCCTATTCAGGTTGTCAATTTCTTCCTGTTTCAGTGTTGGTAGCTTATAGGTTTCCAGGAAGGCCTCCATTTCATCCAGATTGCTCAGTTTATTGGCATATAGTTGTTGATAATAATTTCTAATAATTGTTTCTATTTCCTTGGTGTTAGTCGTGATCTCTCCCCTTTCATTCATAATTTTATTAATTTGGGTCCTTTCTCTCTTCTTTTGAATAAGTCTGGCCAGTGGTTTATCAATCTTATTAATTCTTTCAAAGAACCAACTTCTAGTTTCGTTGATCTGATCTACTGTGTTTCTGGTTTCTAATTCATTGATTTCTGCTCTAATTTTAATTATTTCTCTTCTAATGCATGGCTTAGGCATCGTTTGTTGCTTTTTCTCTAGTTCTTTAAGGTGTAAAGTTAGTTGGTGAATTCAGGATTTTTCTATTTTTTTGAGTGAGGCTTGGATGGCTATGTATTTCCCCCTTAGGACCACCTTTGCAGTATCCCATAGGTTTTGGACCGATGTGTTTTTGTTCTCATTGATTTCCATGAATTGTTTAAGTTCTTCTTTGATTTCTTGGTTGTCCCCAACATTCTTGAGCAGAGTGGTCTTTAACTTCCAAGTGTTTGAATTTCTGCCAAATTTTTTCTTGTGATTGAGTTTCAGTTTTAGAGCATTGTGGTCTGAGAATATGCAGGGAATAATCTCAATCTTTTGGTATCGGTTGAGACCTGATTTGTGACCCAGTATGTGGTCTACTCTGGAGAAAGTTCCATGTGCGCTCGAGAAGAATGAGTATTCTGTTGTTTTAGGGTGGAATGTTCTGTAAATATCTATGAGGTCCATCTGGTCCAATGTATCATTCAAAGTTCTTGTTTCCTTGTTGATTTTCTACTTAGATGACCTGTCCATTGCTGAGAGTGGAGTATTGAGGTCTCCTACAATTAACATATTGTTATCAATATGACTCTTTATTTTGGTGAACAGTTGGCTTATGTAGATGGCTGCTCCCATGTTGGGGGCATAGATATTTACAACTGTTAGATCTTCTTGTTGGATAGACCCTTTAAGAATGATATAGTGTCCTTCTGTGTCTCTTATTACAGACTTTAGTTTAAAATCTAATTTGTCTGATACAAGAATTGCTACGCCAGCTTTCTTTTGAGGTCCACTGGCATGGAAGATAGATCTCCATCCCTTCACTTTCAGTCTGGATGTATCTTTAGGTTCAAAATGAGTCTCTTGTAGACAGCATATGGATGGGTCCTGCCTTTTTATCCAATCTGCAACCCTGTGCCGTTTTATGGGAGCGTTTAGGCCATTCATGTTGAGAGTGATTATTGAAAGATATGAATTAATTGTCATCATGTTGCCTGTGAAGACATTGTTTTTATAGATTGTCCCTGTAAATTTCTGTTGTAGATCACTCTTGGGGTCTTTCTCCTTTTATAGAAGCCCCCTTAATATTTCTTGCAGGGCCGGCTTAGTGGTCACATATTCTTTCAGCTTCTGCTGGTTGTGGAAGCTCTGCATCTCTCCATCCATTCTAAATGAAAGCCTTGCTGGATAAAGTATTCTTGGCTGCATGTTCTTCTCATTTAGTACCCTGAATATGTCTTGCCAGGCCTTTCTGGCTTGCCAGGTCTCTGTGGATAGGTCTGAGATTATTCTGATGTTCCTCCCTCTGTACATAAGGAATCTCCTCCCCCTAACTGCCCTTAAGATGGTTTCCTTGGCTCTAAGATTTGCAAGTTTTACTATTACATGCCAGGGTGTTGGCCTATTTTCCTTGATCTTAGGAGGGGTCCTCTCTGCCTCTAGGACTCGAATGTTTGTTTCATTCCCCAGATTAGGGAAGTTCTCAGCTACGATTTGCTCAAATATATCTTCTAACCCTCTCTTTCTCTCCACTCCCTCCGGGATTCCAATGATTCTGACATTGGAACACCTCATGGTGTCACTTACTTCTCTGATTCTATTTTCATGAATTCTGAGTTGTTTTTCCCTGGCCTCCTCTTTCCCCATTTTTATCTATTATACTGTCTTCCAGATCACTTATTCTCTCTTCTGTCTCAGTTACCCTAGCTGTTAGATTATCTAGATTGGATTGGATCGGATCTCATTGATAGCATTTTTAAGTTCTGCCAATTCACCTTTTAGTTCTGCCCTTAGAGACTCTATGTTGCCATTAATTGATTTCTCCATTCTAGCCATTGTCTTCACAATTGCTAGCCTGAATTCCATCTCTGACATCTTGGTTATATCTGCATCCATTTGTAAATCTGCAGCATAAGTCATAATCTCTGAGTCTTTTCTGTTTTGGGGGCTCCTCCTCCTAGTCATTCTGTTGATGGGTGTTTGAGGGAATGTATAGAGTCCAAATTATTGCCCATGACCCAAGCAAGATGCACCTGTTTTCTTGGGACCTTAGGGTTGCTGGCCTCTTGTTTTCCCAGCCTGTCTTCTGCGGGAGGGGCCTGCCACGCTGTTACTCAGGCAACCCTGTTTGGGCGGAGTTGCCCTGCACCCCTGTGGTGGGGGATGGGCTCAGTGGGAATCAGTCTTTGGGGCTTTTGTTCTCTGGCGCCTTTCCCTGGTGGCTTTCCGCGTCTCTTCCGCGAGTCAGAGCAGAAGAGACCATTTCCAACCCTCTGCCTCAGAGCAGAGAGACCTCAGTCTGTTCTTCAGTGGGCTCTCCAGGCCACACTGTCTCCGTTTCTGTCCGTGCTGCTATAAACTGCAGCGTCCCGGGTTGTGCGCCCCTCCGCAGTGCTCCCAGTCCTGCCTCCAGGTCGGGGCACGTCTCTGCCCTTTGTGCTTCTAAAACCGCCAGCCGCTCCCAGTTTGCGCACCGGCGCGACTCCGCCGCTCCAGGTTTCCACCCCGGGGGTTGCAGTTTCCGTCTCGGAGGCTGCAGTTCTCATGCGCGTGACTGTCGCTCCGGTTTCTGTCCGGGGGGCTGCGGTTCGTTTGCGCGCAACCCCGCTGCTCTGGTTTTCCACCCCGGGGGCTGCCCTAAAGTCCTTTCCCGACGCTACTGGTGTGCGAGTCTGTGCCCGTCCACAGTGCCCGAGGCTGTCACTCACCGGCGGTGTAGGATCCCCACGGCCAGGCACCCTCCCACTGCTGTTTATCCTCCAATATCTGCCCGCAGAATCACGGCTCTCCACTTCGTACCTCAAAACCAACTGCCTGCGATATTCTGTTCGTAGAGATCCAGATCTTCTTACATCTCAGGCTGGTTTCGTGGGTGCTCAGAGTGGTCTGGTAGATATCCAGCTCAATTCTGGGGACCAGTTGAAATAGGGCCCCCTACTCCTCCGCCATCTTTCCCCCCTCCATATAGTAGGTTTTTAATAAGTATTAGGGTTTGGTCAACCATATCAGCATAGCATAATGGGTATACGTGTGGAATCTGAAGTCAGTCTGCCTCAGTTCAAAACTGTGCTCAGCCACTTTCCAGCCAAGTGTCTTGGGTAAGTTAAATAATTCCTAGGTTTCAATTTCTTCAACATTAGTGATGATAGTGATGTCTGCCAGAGTAGTTATATTTAATTAGACTCTACATCTAAATGTGAGACCCGAAACCATAAAACAGAAGAAGAAAACATAGTAATTTCTTTGACATCAGCTATAGAAACCTTTTTCTAGACGTCTCCTGAGGCAAGGGAAACTAAACCACAATTAAACTATTGGGTCTACACCAAAATAAAAAGCTTTTACACATCAAAGGAAACCATCAACAAAACAAAAAGACAGCTTACTGTCTGGAAGAAGACACATAGAAGTGATAGATCTGACAAGGGATTAATATCCCAAATATATAAAGAACTTATGTAACTCAACACCAAAACAAAAACAAAGAAAACAACAAATAGTCCAATTAAAAAATGGGCAGAGAACCTGAATAGACATTTTTCCAAAGACAGGCAGATGACCAACAGACATATGAAAAGATGCTCAACATCCCTAATCACCAGGGAAATGCAAATTAAAACCACAATGAGATATCACTTTACACCTGCAGAGTGGCTGAAATCAGAAACACAAGAAACAACACGTGTTGGTAAGGATGTGGAGAAAAAGGAACACTTATGCACTGTTGGTGGGAATGCAAGCTGGTGCAGCCACTATGGAAAACAGTATGGAGATTCCTCAAAAAAAAATTAAAAATAGAATTACCATATAATCCAGTAATTCCACTACTGAATATTTATCCAAAAAAAACGAAAACCATTAATTTGAAAAGATATATATACATCCTTATGTTTATTGCAGCATTCTTTACAATAACCAAGATGTGGAAGCAACCTAAGTGTCCATCCATAGATGAATGAATACTGAAGATGTGAGATATATATATAATGAAATATTATTCAGCCATAAAAAGAATGAGATCTTGCCATTTGCAACAACATGGATGGATCTAGAGGGTATAGTGCTAAGAGACATAAGTCAGTCAGAGAAGGACAAATATCATATGATTTCAAACATATGTGGAATTTAAGAAACAAACAAACAGTGGGGGGGGGGAGACAAACAAAAAACCAGACTGTTAAATACAGAGAACAAAAAGGTGGTTGCCAGAGGGTAGGTCAGTGGGGCAATGGGTGAAATAGATAAAGGGGCTTAAGATTACACTTATTTTGATAAGCCCTGAGAAGTGTATAGAATTGTTGCATTGTATACCTGAAACTAATATAACACTGTATTTTAATTACACTTGAATAAAAAATATTTCTTTTGATTTTAAAATAAATAAATACTTCCAGTACTATGTTGAATAAAAATGGTGACTGGACACCCTTGTCTTGTTCCTGACCTTAGGGGAAAAGCTCTCAGTTTGCAAATGACATATCCAATAAAGGGTTAGTATCCAATATATACAAAGAACTTATAAAACCCAACACCCAAAAAACAAATAATCCATTTAAAAATGGGCAGAAGACATTTCTCCAGAGAAGACATACAGATGGCCAACAGACACATGAAAAGATGCTCATCATCACTCATCATCAGGGAAATGCAAATCAGAAGTATAATGAGCTATCACCTCACACCTGTCAGAATGGCTAAAATCAACAACACAAGAAACAACAGGTGTTGGCGAGGATGTGGAGAACAAGGAACCGTCTTGCACTGTGGGTAGGAGTGCAAACTGGTCCAAACTCCACTTTGGAAAACAGTATAGTTTCCTCAAAAGGTTAAAAATAGAACTACCCTAGGATCCAGTAATCACCCTGCTGGGTATTTACCCAAAGAATACAGAAACACTAATTCAAAGGAACACATTCACCCCTATGTTTGCAGCAGCATTATTTACAATAGCTAAAATATGGAAGCAGCTCCAGCATCCATCCATTGATGAATAAAGAAAAGTGGTATATATACAATGAAATATCATTCAGCCATAAAAAAGAATGAAATCTTGCCATGTGCATCAACATGGTTGGAGCCAGAGAGTATAATGCTAAGTGAAATAAATCAGTCAAAGAAAGACTGAGAAAGAATGATTTCACTCATATGTGGAATTTAAGAAAAAAACCAAATGAGCAAAGGAAAGAGAGAGAGAGAGATCAAGAAATAGACTCTTAATTATAGAATACAAACTGATGGTTACCAGAGGGGAGGTGGGTGAGGGAAATGGGTGAAATAGGTGATGGAGATCAAGGAATGCACTTGTGATGAGCACTGGGTGTTGTATGGCAGTACTGAATCACTATACTGCACACCTAAAGCTAATACAACACTGTATGTTAACTAATTGGAATTAAAATAAAAACTTAAAAGAAAAATTAAAATAAATAAGATAAAAAGGACTACATGTAAAGTGCTTAGAATAGTGTCAGGTTGAGTAAGTGCTCAGTAAATGTTAACTGATATTATTAAATGTGACAGATATTTCAAAGAGGATCACTGCCTTACGAAAAAAATGGTGTAATCTACTGTACTAAGAACTGTCAGAGGAACAATAACAGTAATGAACAAATCCTAACTTATATAGTTAAAGAAAATCTTTCCTGTCTTTCATCAGGAGATTTTGGAATATATTATTAATCTTTATAACACTAAATCCACTTTGTTACAAAAAGTTTAAGTGTCTACCTCAGGTTATGATGTTGAGAATTAGAACCCAGCCCTTCACTGACTCCTCTTCCTGACCTGAATTGCTCTGTATTTCTTCTTTACGTGTAGAACACTAAAATTCTTCCAAATTTGGCTTCTCACCATTGAAGTGCTTGACCACAGGTCTCATTTCCCCTCTCCCAAACAAAAGAGATTTAATCAGGGGTAACATTAAAAAATATTTAACCATCTTTGGTCTCAGCGGGACCTGGGTCTGGAATATTCCTTGAATGTCAGACATTTCCCCGTAGTTGCTGGATCATAAGGAGGTGTGGCAGGAGCCTTGGGGAGAGGGAAGCTGGAGTGGCCATGACCAAAGCTGTACTTGAGAGGCTTTGGGGAAGTGGCTATTTACAAACCAGTACAAAAGTATGTTAATATTTTAACTGCAGAATTTTAATCACAGAGCATACCAGCAGTGTATCAGTCCTGGGCTTAGAAGAGCACTCTTAGCCATCTATTTGGTGTTTACCCCTACACAGCCATAGAGAATTCTTAAATTCCTTGAAATCCTCCTGTCAGCTGTGATTAGGCCTACAGCCAATACTATAGCAACGCAAAGAGGTGATTTAAATAAGTCTCTAAAATCCTCTACCATCAACCTTGAAGACGTGTGCTCATGACACCAGCAATACTGGAGTCTTGACCAATTGCAAATCAATTGTCTTCTTGGCTTTGTCCTGAGCCATGCTGTTCTATTGCTACTGTATTTATACTTAAAGCCACAATGGGGTTTAGTGGATAAGGGAATTACAACTTGCTAGTGTGGTGGAGTTAAGCTAGAGGGTCTTCAACTATATTTTTCAAGTGGAAGGTGTCCCGTAGTTTGAGAATGGCCAAGGAGTAAGGTGAGTCCTCTCAGCTGTTCACATTTCTCCAGTGTTGGTTGCCAAGTGCAGACAGTGCTGAGTCCCTCCTGTTCTTCTGCTTTCGAGATTAAACTTTAGATTCAGGGAGTTGGGCAGGGATCCCAATGTGAACTTGTTATCTTGACTGCTGCTGGAGAGACACCCCACGTGTCTTTGGGAAGCAGAGGTTTCAGTCTCCCATCCTGAAACTCATGGGTTCCCCTTTGCCACCTAGGAAACAGGTGGGGCGGAAGCTGAGCAGCCCAAGGTGCCCGGAGTCCACCTGTCCTACTTCACCAGACTTTCTCCATCCAGGCTCTCACCAGACTCAGGCTAGAAAAGCTTTCAGATCACCTGCTCCCACCTTCTCTACCTGGTGTAAGACTCCCTTCCTCAGCCATCCTGCCAAGTGTTCCCCACCCAGCTTCCTGGTGAACTGGGACAGACCTGGAAGCTCCCTGCCTCAGCAGGCACAGGATTCCACTTGGCCAAAACCTGCTCCCCTGTAACTTCCTCCTGCACACCCACGTTCTGCCCTCAGGACAACCAACCAGACAAAACTCCTTATTCTCGGGAATGTCCCGCACATATTTGAACACAGCTATCTCTAGGCAGGCTTCTCTTTCCCAAGCTAAATACCCTCATTTATTTCAGTCACTCTTCATCAGTGCCAAAGGAGGTAATGCTTATCTTGATGCCTGAGTAAGGCAGCTAATTGCCCAGCTTGGGCAACTTGGGTGTGATTTACACTTGTGAAACTTTGGCCAAATCACTGTGCCTCTCTAAGACTCAGTTTCCCAATGTGTATAATGGTTTTCTTTCTGGTAATGGAATATTTCACATTCTATGCCAGAGCTTGTAGAACATATGGCAGAGTTACACATTACTAATCATGATTTTTTTTCCTAGAGATCTCAATGTGATGTTAATAGGTAAGGCTGTGCATACACAAGGAATGCGGTAATTGGTTCATCTTCGCTAACACTTAGCTAACAAGATGTTGTTTATGTCATGTCATTTGCTCTTGTCATTATTTTTATTCTTAATTTTGCATGTTTCATGGTTATCATTTTTTGCATTTTAACTCTAATTCCCAAAAATGTATTAATGGCTCAACATTGGTTTGTTCAAGCACAAAAGCAATGGTGAAAAATAATAGCAACTCGAGGTAACATTAAAAGCATAGTGAACTTGACTTTGGGATAAATACAGAATGTGAAAATAAATGCATTAGGACAAGTAAATCTGAAAACGTGATGATTCAATGTAGCAGATAAAAAGGCTTTTAATTTACAATGCTACTTTCTCATGATTAATAGGATTAATATATGGCTTTTTTAAAACCAAAAATATTTTCTGCTAGGGCGCCTGGGTGGCTCAGTTGGTTGGGCGACTGCCTTCGGCTCAGGTCATGATCCTGGAGTCCCAGGATCGAGTCCCGCATCGGGCTCCCTGCTCAGCGGGGAGCCTGCTTCTCCCTCTGACCCTCCCCCCTCTCATGTGCTCTCTCATTCTCTCTCTCTCAAATAAATAAATAAAGTCTTTTAAAAAAATATTTTCTGCTAATGTAGCAGCAGAGATTAGTAAAGAGTAATTAAAATAATGATTATCTGAACACTGACTTTTATTATGTGGTGATCATAGCCTGTTATGAAACTTTATCCAATGATGCTACCATAGCTTTCATGTCATTTTAATAGAAAACACAGGGACCCCTCTGGCAACCTGTCAGATGTCTTCAGAAAAAGCAGAAAATAATGCTTTCTAATACTAAATTGATGAGCATTACTACTAGTAAGAGATAAGAAACCCAAACCACAATGGCATTAACAAAATCACATATATTCTAATTATAGGCACTACTTCTGACACTATTTCTAAAAACTTATCATGCTAACCACAAAGTTTGTGGCAACTATTATATTCATAAAACTTCAGAATGAATGTTTGACAGTATTCCTTTATCTTTACCATATGTTTCATAGTATCATTGGATTGCATGGTGGAAGAACAATTTCTAATATGTGAACATGCTGTGGGATATTTTCATTGGCATTACTGATAAGTATATTCAAGAAAACTGCTAGTGAACTTTTGTTCCATTTACCACCGAGAAACCAGAGATGATGACATTAATTTACTTAAAGATCAGTTTCTGATGTGTGATAAAGACTGAAAAAAATAAGGCTAAAATCCGCCACATGCATAAAAGAAGTTGTACCTGAATGTCAAGTCATACATAGATGTATTAAAAGGAACATTAGTGGTCAAAAATATGCCTCCTGATTTTGATTCAGTGTTGAAGAGTCAAGACTGGGAGTATGATAACATATTACCCATTGAGTGTTCACTCATTGGAGAAAAATGTCTGGCATATTTTAAAACCACATCCACGTGCTGTAATGAAACGTGAAAAAATACTTTTCAGTACTGAATGCAACCAAAGAAAGGACTTGATCCATTTGCTATTATCTTTCAAGTTAATATTCACACTTTCAGCTGGCAAGTGTGAAATGCTTATCTATCATCTTCATGTCTGATGGAGTGTTTAATGTAGTTTTTAGTGAGAAATAATTCCATAATATCTAGGTTAATGTTTTATCTAATATGAACATCCAAAACTATCTGCCAGAACCACCAAATACTTGCTATCATTCCCAACAAATTTAATTTGTGAATTAGATTTTTTCTTTCAGTGGCATAAATAGAGGCATAAAAAGAAACCAAAGGGGTATCAAACCTGACCTACAACTCCAGCATTATTTAGCTAGATATAGGTGTCTTGGTGAAATATTGCAAATAAATTATTGCTATTCTAGCTATATGAAATGTTTATTATTGATTTTTGAAATTTGGTTTCCTTGTTTTAGTTAAAGTTTGTAATGGATATTTATGTGTGTGTGTGTGTCTGTGTGTGTGTGTGTGTATAAAAAGCATGGAAAACACTAACCTATATGAATTGGAGGCTGGGAAACTTTTCCAACCTAAATATCTCTCCCATGCCTGAATCTCTATTATCAGAGTTTTTTCTGTTTTTCATAATCAAAATGAAAAATTCCACTGATGGCTAGCACATTAAGCTTCTATCAGTTATCAATGCCTTATGGCAGATGAATTTACTAGATCTTTTTCCAAGTAATAGATGAGAACACATTTTGATAGATAAAAAGGTGGGGTGGGGAAGACAGACCCTGGAGAATAGAATTAGAACCATCATCTAAGAAGCTGTGAAAAAATACTGATACTTAAGCTCCACCCTAGACAATTGATTGGGAAAAAAAACTCCCCACATGATTCCATCATTCAACCAGGGTTGAGAAACACTGGTTTATAGGCCTCTGTCCAATTTTGTTTAATTGGTGGTAGGGGAGGGAGCTGATCCTGGGCTCCTGACAGGGCTGTGAAGAGGAAGGACATTGGGCAGCAAAGAAGGGAGGATGCTAGAAAAAGAAGATGGCACTAATAAAAGAGAATAGGAAAGGCCCTGTAATAAAACTAGTTTAATTATCAGTTCAAATTTTATTCAAATTATTTAGTTAAGATAGAACACATATGGTCTCTTTCCATTTTCTGGAGCACTTTGTAAGTATGTCCATTGTTAAGGGGTTTCTAGGAGGAACTAGATAAGAAACTTAGTAGTAACCTTAGCAAGTGTATGTAAGCAACTCTGCTTGAGGCACTCCTGTGGAAGGGTGGAATGTAGAATGAACTCTAATAAGGAAGAAGGGAAAAATTACATACAAGAAAAAACTGCTCAGGCAAAATAGCTATAAAACAGTATAACTGGAGTAAGCCTAGCAAGTGGGGCATTTGATCCTGCTCAAGGAAAGGAAGAAAGGAAAAATGTTAGGGGAGAGAGATCACCACTAGTCTTTCTCCTACCTCCTTGCCTCCACTTAAGGTGATTTTTCAGGCTGAGAGAGGGACATACAAAATAGGAAGACAAGTTGATCTGACAGGTGAAATGAAGGCTGAAAAGACTTTTATGCTGAATAAGAGGTACAGGCCAAACTGCCAGGAAAAGCTTTCCTTTCCAAAGGATCACAAGGAAAAGGAATTAAGAACAAGAGAAAGGGGAGCACCTGAGTGGCTCAGTCAGTTAAAAGGCTGCCTTTGGCTCAGGTCATGATCCCAGAGTCCTGGGATCTAGGGTCCTGGGATTGAGCCCCCCCCACTGGGCTCCCTGCTTGTCTGGGAGCCTGCTTCTTCCTCTCCTGCTCCCCCTGCTTGTGGGCTCCCTCTCTCTCTCTCTCTCTCCCCATCAAATAAATAATTAAAATCTTTAAAAAAAAAAAAGAACAAGAGAAAGGAAGCAAAGATATCTAATTTTATCTAATAATTTTGTTTAAAAACAGCCCTAAATCATTAGCGTTTAAAAGGAAATATTTATTTGAAGTTCTTTTAAGATTGGTCATATGTTTGATATAAGGAGGTGGGGTAATTAATTGTGCTTTGAAATCTTATGAACCTGAGCTCAAAATCCCATGGTAGACACATACCTTTCTACTTATCCTTTGACAGTGTACACAGACTGCTCTCTCTCCCAGACTAGCCTCTCCAAGGGGGAGAGACAGCTTTTAAGGTAGCATGGTGTAGCAGAAAGCCTGTGAATCATGGACATCACACACACCTGGATTCAACCCCCAGGTCTGCTATCATGATCTTGGGCAAGGTACTTTGCCTTATTGATTCACAATTTCCTCATTTGTAAAATGGGAAAATAATTGTGTCCACTTGTCAGGGTTTTTTGTGTTTTTTTTTGAGGATTACATGAAATGATTTATGTAGTGTGTTAATGTGTTAAGCGTGTAGTAGGTGCTCATATAATTACAATACCAGGTTGAGCTGTATTGCCTCTTTGTTCTCAGTACTGAAAATGACCTGTGAGGTGGAACCCAAGATTAAGGAAGACCAAAATTATTATGTTAAAGTGGGGAACCACAAATATGCCCAATTCACTCCAAAGAGACAACATGAGTTTGCAAAGGTGAAACTTTCTCGGCAGACTATAATTGGTACCTCTCTTTTCTTGCATGCATAAAATCTGAACCAGTGTCTAGGAACTCCAAATACATTTTCAATATTTGAGTAAAAGGAGAGTCTTTATGGACTGAAAACTTTAAAAGGAAGGTCAAACTGTTGATAACCTAAATTTCAGAGAACCCAAATTTCTCAACATGGCTCTGTAAGCACCACCTCAGTCCAGGGGTCTTCAGTGGATGGTCTCAACAGAACAAGGTGTTTTGCTCATAGCCTCAATATCAATTATAAAGACAATTTTCGTGGCTGAATAATATTCCATTGTATATATATACCACATCTTCTTTATTATTCAGCCACAAACAAGAATGAAATCTTGTCATTTACAACAACATGGAGGGAGCTAGAGAGCATAATGCTAAGTGAAATAAGTCAGTCAGAAAAGACTGATGTCATTCATATGTGGAATTTAAGAAACAAAACAAACAAGCAAAGGGAAAAAAATGAGACAGAGAGAGAGACAAAGCAAGAGAAGAGAACTCTCTTTTAATTATAGAGAATAATCTGATAGTTACCAGAGGGGAGGTGGGTGGGGGTAATGAGTGAAATGGGTGATGGGGATTAAGGAGTGTACTTGTTGTGATGAGCACCAGGTGTTGTATGGAAGTGTTAAATCACTATATCGTACACCTAAAACTAATATAACACTGTATATCAACTAAGTAGGATTTAAATAAAAATAAAGACAATTTTCAGCAACAAGCAGATTATACAATTAATTAGAGGTATTCTGCTTTGGAGCTATCCAGTATTTAAAACTACCAAGTGTAGGGATGCCTGGGTGGCTCAGTCGGTTAAGCATCTGCCTTCAGCTCAGTTCATGATCCCAGGAGGCTGGGATCAAGCCCCGCATCAGGCTCCCTGCTCAGGCGGGAGTCTGCTTCTCCCTCTGCCTCTGCCTGCTACTCCCCCTGCTTGTGTGTGCTCTCTCTCTCTCTCTGATAAATAAATAAAAAAATAAAACTACCAAGTGTAGTTTCTTCTCTGGGTACCAGGTAACCACAGCATTTATTTACTGTCTTATTGTCCAGCACTCATTCTTTTAGACCTAGAAGACTAGATCCTCTTGATCACACTACAATGACAGTTGGCCAACAATCCTCATCTCACCTTGGCATATCTCTGTCTATTCAGGTTTCTCTGAGTCCTCAAGTAGTCCAGGGTTACTTAGAGTGGTGTGCTACTGGCTAGTACCTGCCCATGAGAGCTGATAGTTAAATTTTCAAGACATTTTCAAGGATCTTGTTAAACACAACCATCATTAAAAATTAAATTATATAAATTTACATTTAAATAAAGGTAATAGATACTCATGATTTATTATTTTATTATATTTTGCGATTATCTATGATTTTGAAGTTAATTATATCTGTTGTATCTGTATAGTGAAAATACTATATAATGTTGTGCTATAGAGCATTTCTTCTCAACTCTGCATTCAATGATGCCACACTGATAGCTTGAAATTTGCCATGAGAGGAGTATTTATAAGAAGAAAATTGGCAAATGTCACAAACTAAGGTCTCCCCCCACCCAGAGAGCAAGTTGTTAAATATTTACCAGCATACCATTGGACTTACCTCCCTTAAGTCTCTAGGGAATCTAATGGCTATCGTCTCAAGTGGAACACCAAGACCTCTCTCAGTATCTCTGAGCCCTAAACAGTATTTCCTTGTACAGACTTGAAATTGGCTGTTACTCCTCATTGCCCCCTTCTCATTCACATTCATTCATTCATTTTCTCCCCTCTCCCCACCTTTCTGTCTCTCTCTTTATTGGGAGCAAATACTGGATAAATTTCTCCCCTTTAAGCCCTTAAAGGCATGAGCTATAAACTCTTCTAAATGAAAAAAGGAAAAGACTGTGGTTTCCACTATAATCAAGTAGATCTATGCTGGCACCATTATGCATTTATTTATTCATACACTCAGGAAGGTTTTATCAAGCATGTGCAGTGTGTCAAGCAGCTAGGTGCTGAGAATCCTGAGATAAAATAAGACATGGCTCTGCCCTCAAAAGCCTCACAGTCTAGAAGGGAGACAGACAAGTAAACATAAAACAATCAGACAGTGTGATAAGTGCTGAAACAGAGGTATGTATAAAGTGTTAAGGGAAACTGGGGGAGTAAGCAACTAATGTTTTCTAGAGAGAGTGGGGACTGGAGACGTTTTCACAGAAGTAACATTTGGAGTGGGTATTGAAGGATGGGTAGATATTCTTTTTTAAAAATGTTTTCATTTAAATTCAATTTAGTTAACATATAATGTATTATTAGTTTCAGGGGTAGAATTTAGTGATTCATGAGTTGTATATAACACCCAATGCTTGTTACATCAAGTGCCCTCCTTAATGCCCATCACCCAATTACCCCATTCCCCCACCCACCTCCCCTCCAGCAACCCTCAGTTTATTTCCTAGAGTTAAGAGTCTCTTGTGGTTGCCTCCCTCGGATGAATAGATATTCTTAAGGCCAAGGAAACATTGAAGGGCATTCTGGGGATTGGAAACAGGACTTTATGTATGGGGGGAATAGCCGGCATCATGTGTGACGAGCACTGGGTGCTGTATGGAAATGTTGAACCACTATATTGTAGACCTGAAACTAATATTACACTATATGTTAACTAACTGGAATTTAAATAAAAACTTAAAAAATAAATAAAAAATTGTCAGACAAGCAAACTAGAACAGATGAAGGAATTTAATGGAAAAAAATGATAAAGGCTTTGGGGGAAAATAAAACAAAATATGAATTAGAGTCTCTCTTGGGGATAGTAATAGATGCAGTTTCTTTTCAAGCTACTGCCTATGGCTGAAACAGGTCCAACTATTTTCTGTTCTTGTGTTCAAGATTAAAATTACTAAGAGAGGATGTATTTGGTATACCATGTATCACACGCCTACCCATACCCTCATGAGGGTTGGGCAGAGCACCTTACGTGACAGTATCACCAAGACTAAACCAAATGGGAGAAGAGCAGTTCCCTAGAAAGAAAAATCATGGTGTCGATATTAGAAGATACTGAAATGGGTGTTGATTGAACAACAAAATGTACCCAGCACAGTGTTCTCTAATTCGAGTGGCATCTCTGGCTGTAGCTTGTTCTACTACATTCTGGTTTCTGCTGAGGAGCGTTGCCTCAATTGTTACAGCTTCTACCTGGAAGCCTCTACAATCAACGAGGCACCTGGGCCATAGTAACGCTACTTCTTTCCTGTATTCTTGCCAGTCCTAGGGATTGTAGGCAGGTTTCTACTATTTCTAATCTTTAGGTTGCCTCACTTTCTTCTCAGCTCTCCTAATTTGCTACCCTTATCAAATTTCATCTATTAGACACTTGATGCAAGCTCTGCTTTCCTAACTAGATTCTAACTGATATATTTCTTACTCCTTTTGCCAGGGTAAAAACCGACAAAAATCAACACAGGGAGCTGCTGGGCTCAGAAGAGCCCACATATCAAAGCTGCAAATAGAGCTATTTTATTCACATACCTGGACTTTAATCTTTGAATCACTAGTGCTGAGCAAGATTGGCAAAGGAAGCTGAAAAATCACAGCAGTGTATCAAGGGCAAAAGAAGTAGCTATAAACTGTAACCAAACATTCACTAAGCTGTTGTTTTGTCCTAAACCTCCATGGGGGGTATTTAAAAAAATGAGTTTTCCATTCACTTAGTTAATTATTATAGGCTTTTTCTTGTGACCTTGTCCCTTTTTTGGAAATAAATGCTTTGCTGTTGTTGTTTTAGAGTACAATCATGCTGTGTCTCGGCTCATAGCATGTGTGTGGGGTGTGGTATGCGGACTCTTAAGGGAACACGTGAGTGCAGGGGACTGGGTGTGCATGCCTTCAAGTCTGGTGACCAGTTTAGGCTTTTTATATCTAATCTTATATAGGAGGACCCTGACCCTGGACAGTCAAGCTGGAGATTTCTGCTGTCTCATCTGACCGGTCTTTTCCTCCACTCTTTCAAGTCCATTTACTTGTTAGGAGAACTTAGGGCCATCCAGAGGAGAGACACATGGCTTGGCAACAGGACAAAGGTAGAGCTTTAGACTCCTCATAACCTCCACTAGTCACTACTAAAACCCCCAGAAAAATACACAGTCTAATTCAAAATAGTATGCAAATGTAGTTTCAGAACAAATTCCCTAGTTTGCCCTCACCCTGATCATTTACAAACAGAACAATTATTCAAGTTTCTCCTTCACTGAAATTTAGAAAGCCTCCACTGGGGCGCCTGGGTGGCTCAGTCGGTTAAGCGTCTGCCTTCAGCTCAGGTCATGATCCCAGGGTCCTGGGATCCAGCCCCGCATCAGGCTCCCTGCTCAACAGAGAATCTGCTTCTCCCTCTGCCTGCCGCTCCCCCTGCTTGTGCTCCACCCCCGTCAAAATAAATAAATAAAACCTTTAAAAAAAAAGAAAGAAAGAAAGAAAGAAAGAAAGAAAGAAAGAAAGAAAGAAAGAAAGAAAGCCTCCACTGTCCCACAGCATCATTTATTTGAGAATTACTTGAATTTCCTCCAGTCTCTAGATTTGGGGTGTATGACTTTTTTATGGCTATTGAGAAAGTAGTAACCCTGCCTCTGTAGAGTGGGATTAAGCCAAGATCAAGTCCTAGATCTCATGTGTCCAGTCATAGCTGGTTTGGCTTTACTCAGACTTTGATTCACCTAGATAAAACTCACTAGTATAAGGGCTGTGGAGCTAATGATGAGTGGCCATGACTGTCTGTCCTGTTGAGGAACAGTAGGAAAGGGAGACATGAGTGAACTACAACTCACCACTGGACTCCCATTCTGGATTTCTCAAAGAATCTTGACATAGAGATGCCAGAGTGTCACAAAGCCTCCAGTTATGCCCCCAGGAAATTAAGCCACAACTTACAGGCCACACAATAAGTTGTCAAACTTGAGTTTGCATCAGAATCACCTACAAGGCTTGTAGAAACTCTGTGTTCCCACAGAAGCATCAAAAAACAGGGGGAAAAGTCAGAACCAACTTTGCCAGAGCTGTGGTAAATAGTCAAGGGTTTATAGCAACCAACTGAATGCTTCATCAAGAAAAATGCAACTTCAAAATGGCAGGAAATCCTTGTGGCTCTTTAACTTGCTTTTCTCACATCTCCTTCCCAGAGCAGAAATAAACAGTCTTAGCCCATATTCCCAGTGTGGGATGCTGGTCCCTGGTTCTAGAGGAAGAAGACACCTTATTTGCACATTATTTGCTATGTCTGTTCTAACCTGTCTGGGGCAACCTGAAGGACAGACACACGATTCTCATTTCTGTTTCACCTAACTTGGAACTCAGGCTGGAAAAGCATCAGGCATTGCTTGAAAACATTGCAAGCTGAACTAACAACCCACAGATGCCTGGGGCAAAACATTACTTTAAAAATATACAATAGTCTGGTCTAAAGCCTGGGAACTTAAGCCGGGAAGAGTTTCTTTGGGAAATTAGGACATTCAAAAGCACCATGCATACAGGAGAATTTAGAAGGCCACATGCATGCTTAAGGCAAGATATGCTAAGAAAATACTTGAGAGAACCCTAAGTTTTCACCTCAGGCTGATCTCTAGGCTCTGTGCAAGCTTGGCTAAGAGACAATCTGCAAAGACTGAAAGAGGTGTTTGTTTGTTTTAAGCTGTGGGCATTTGAGGAAATGTGCCAAAATACTAGCTGAACATAAGCTAAGGAACAGATACTTCAGTGAACACACACAATATACCAAAACTTTTGGAATTCAGCAAAGGCAGTGCTCAGGGGGAAATGTATAGCTATAAATACCTATATTTAAAAAGAAGAGGGGCACCTGCTGGCTCAGTAGAGCATGTGACTCTTGATTTTGGGGTTGTGAGTTTGAGCACCACATTTGGTGTAGAGATTACTTAAAAATAAAACCTTTAAAAAATAATAAAATAAATTTAAAAAAGAACTATCTCAAATCAATACCCCAACGTTACACCTTGAGGAACTAGAAAAAGAAGAGCAAACTAAACACAAAACTAGCAGAATGAAGGAAATAATAAAGACAAGGGTGAAGAAAAATAAAACAGATAATAGAAAAACAGTAGAATCTACAAAACCAAAAGCTGGTTCTTTGAAAAGATGAACAAAAATAACAAATCTTTAGCTATTCTGACAATGAAAAAAAGAGAAATAACTAAAATAAAAACTGAAAGTGGGGACATTATTACCAACGTTATAGAAATTAAAAAGAATCATAAAAGAATACTATATGCAATTTTATGCCAGAATATTTGATAACCTAGATGAAATGGAGAAATTCCTCAAAATACACAAACTACCTAAATTGACTCAAGAAGTGGAAAATCTCAACAGACCTATAAAAAGTAAAGAGATTGAATCAGTAATCAAAAACCTCCCAAGAAAGAAAAGTCCAGGACCAGATGGCTTCAATAGTGAATTCTAGCAAATATTTAAAGGAGAATAAACATCAATCTTTCTCAAACTTTTCATAAATAAAAGAGGAGGAAATACTTTCTAACTCATTCTTTTTTTTTAATAATTTTTTTTATTATGTTATGTTAGTCACCATAGACAGAGAGTGAGACAGCGAGAGGGGGAACACAAGCAGGGGGAGTGGGAGAGGGAGAAGCAGGCCTCTCATTGAGCCGGGAGCCCGATGCGGGGCTCTATCCCAGGACCCTGAGATCATGACCTGGGCCGAAGGCAGTTGCTTAACCGACTGAGCCACCCAGGTGCCCCTACATCATTAGTTTTTGATGTAGTGTTCCATGATTCATTGTTTGCATATAACACCCAGTGCTCCATGCAATACGTGCCCTCCTTAATACCCATCACCGGGCTCACCCATCCTCCCACCCCCTTCCCTCTAAAACCCTCAGTTTGATTCCCGGAGTCAATAGTCTCTCATGGTTCGTCTCCCCCTCTGATTTCCCCCCCTTCACTTTTCCCTTCCTTCCTCTAACTCATTCTATGAGGCCAGCATTACCCTGATACCGAAGTCAGACAAGACATCACAAGAAAATAATAAATATCCCTTATGAATATAGAAGCAAAATTCTCAGCAAATTCTAACAAACTAAATCCAACAGTATAATGAAAGGATTATACACTATGACTAGGTCGGAATCAAGAGTTGTTCAAAATAAGAAAATCAATCAGTGTAATATGCCACATAAATAAATGGAAGGAAAAAATCCACATGACCTTCTCCATTGATGCAGAAAAGGCATTTTCCAAAATCCAACACCATTTCATGATAAAAGCACTCAGAAAACCAGAAATAGAAGAAAACTGCCTCAACATGATTCAGGGCATTTATGAAAAACCCACAACAAATACCATACTCAATGGTGAAAAACAACGCTTTCCCCTTCAGATCAGGGACAAGACAAGGATGCCCACTCTTACCACTGCTATCCAACATTGTACTGAAAGTTCTAGTCAGAGCAATTAGATAAGAAAAAAGGTAAAAAGCACCAAATTTAAAAGAGAAAAGTCAAACTATCTCAACTTACAGATGACATGATCTTACACATACAAAATGCCAAAGAATCCACAAGAAAGCTACTAGAACTAATAAAAGAATTCAGTAAAGTTGCTGGGTACAAGAGCAACACAAAGGGCGCCTGGGTGGCTCAGTTGGTTCGGCGACTGCCTTCGGCTCAGGTCATGATCCTGGAGTCCCAGGATCGAGTCCCGTATCGGGCTCCCTGCTCAGCAGGGAGTCTGCTTCTCCCTCTGACTCTCCCCCCTCTCATGTGCTCTCTCTCTTTCATTCTCTCTCTCAAATAAATAAATAAAATTTAAAAAAAAAAGAGCAACACAAAAATAAGTTGTGCTTCTATATAATTGCAATAAACAATCTGAAAAAGAAATTAAGAAAGCAATTCCATTTACAATAGCATCTTAAAGAATAAAATACTTAGGAATGCACTTAACAAGGAAATGAAAGACTTGTACACTGAAAACTACAAAACATAGCTGAAAGAAATTAAAGAAGGCCTAAATAAATAGAAAGTCATCCTATATTCATGGGCTGGAAGACAACATTGCTAAGGTGTCAATATTACCCATAATGATCTACAGATTTAACACAATGCCTATCAAAATTCCAAAAGCCTTTTTTTTTTTTTTTTCAGAAATGGAAAAACAGATCATTAAATTCATATGGAGTTGTCAGGGACTCAGAAAGCTAAAACAATCTTAAAAAAGGGGAGAATAGTTGGAGGACTCACACTCACAGATTTGAAATCTTACTAGAGGCTACAGTAATCAAAACTGTGGTAGTGGCATAAGGATAGATATATAGACCAATGGAATAGAATTGAAAGTCCAAAAATAAACCCATAATCTTTGCCTAATTAATTTTTGACAGCATTGCTAAACCCATTCAGTGGGGAAAGAATAGTCTCTTCAACAAATAATGCTGGGACAACTGGATTTCTACTTGTAAAATAATGAATTTGAACCCCTACCTCATACCATATACAAAAATCAACTCAAAATTCATCAAAGATTGGGGCATCTGGGTGGCTCAGTCAGTTAAGCATCTGACTCTTGATTTTGGCTCAGGTCATGATCTCAGAGTCATAAGATCAAGCCCCATATCAGGCTCTGTGCTGGGCACAGAGCCTGCTTAAGATTCTCTCTCTCTCCCTCTCCTTCTACCCAACCCCTGCTCTTGCTCTCTCTCTCTCTCTCAAAAAAAAAAAATCAATATAGGAGTTATATAAGATATATGTCCATAGGGGTACATCTTCATGACCTTGAATTTGCCAATAGATTCTTAGATGTGACACCAAAAGTATGAGTAATAATGGAAAAATAGCTAAATTGGACTTCACAAAAATTTAACTTTTGTGTATTAAAGGATATCATTTAGAAATGAAAAGACAATCTATGTGGGAGAAATGGGAGAAAATATTTGAAAATCATATATACAATAAGGGTTTAATATCTAGGATATATAAAAACTCTTACAACTCAACAACATATAAAGACAAAAAAACCCAATTGAAAAATTTGAAAAGGATTTATGTAGACATTTCTTCAAAGAAGATATAAAAATGGCAATAAACACATGAACTAACACTCAACACCATTTGTTGTTAGGGAAATACAAAAGCAAACCACAATGAGATACCTCTTCATACTTACTAGGTTAAGTATAACTTTTAAAAATTAAAAACATCAAGTGTTGGCAAAGATGTGGTGAAATTGGAACCCACATACTTTGCTGGTGGGAATGTAAAAACAGTTTAGATGCTATGAAAAACAGTTTGGCAGTTCCTCAAAAAGCTAAGCATAGAATTATTATATGACTCAGTAATTCTATTCCTAGATATATAACCAAAAAAATTCAAAACAAGTTTCAACAGATACTTGTGTGCCAATGTTTATTGCAGCATTATTCACAAGGGTTAAAAGGTGGAAGCAACCCTAATGTCCATCGACAGGCTAAGGTATAAACTAAATTGGTGTATCCATACAACAGAATATTATTTGGCCATGGAAAGGGATGACGTTCTGATACATGCTACAACATGGATGCGCGTTGAAAACATTATGCTAAATGAAATGAATTAGACACAAAGGACAAATATTTTATGATTCCACTTGTATGAAATATCTAGAACAGGCAAATTCATAGGGACAGTAAATAGATTGGCAGTAACCAGAATCTGGGGAGAAGAGGAAGTGTAGGTTATTGCTTAATGTTTACAGAGTCTCTGTTTAGAGTGATGAAAAATTTTGGAAATAGATGGTAGTGATGGTTGTATAACATTATGAATGTAATTAATGCCACTGAATTGTACACTTAGCCATGATAAAAATGGCAATTTTATGCTATATGTGTATTTTACATATACCTAAAAAAGGGGGGGAGATGAAGAAAAAATGACAACAGTAAAAATAACTTCCCAGTTGCAAAAAATAAAAAAAATTGAAAATGCAAACTAATCTTTTGTGTCAGAAATCAGGTCAGTGATCACCTGGGGAGAGAGAGATTACAAAGGGACAGGAGGAAATTTTGGAGGTGGTAAGTATAAATATTATATTGATTGCAGTGATGGCTTCAGGATATATACATACATCAGGATTCATTCAATTGTACATTTTTAATATGTTCAGGTTATCACGTGCCATGCATACCTCAACAAAGCAGTTTTTTTTTTTAAATGAAAACTTATTAAGTAAGCAATTGTGTTAAAGATGGTGTCTGCATAAACAAGACAGGCCCAGTCTCTGTTCCGTGGAGTTTACACCCTGGTAAGGGGAATAGGCTTGAATAAAATAGTCCCATAAACCACTGCTTAATTCAAAACTGGTATATGTTCTAGGAAAGAAAATTATGGGGAGTTCTGAAAGCATTTTATTTTATTTTAATTCCAGTATAGTTAATGTATGCTGTTATATTGGTTTCAGATGTACAGTATAGTGATTCAACACTTCCATATAACACCCGGTGCTCATCACAAAAAGTGCACTCCTTAACCCCCATCACCTGTTTAACTCAACCCCCTACCCACCTCCCCTCTGGTAACCATCAGTTTGTTCTCCATAGCTGAGTCTGTTTCTTGGTTTTCCTCTCTCCTCCCACCCCATGTTCATTTGTTTTGTTTCTTAAATTCCACATATGAGCAAAATCGTATGGTATTTGTCTTTCTCTAACTGGCTTATTTCACTTAGCATAACACTCTCTAGCTCCATCCACATTGTTGCAAATGGCAAGATTTCATTCTTTTTTATGGCTGAATGATATTCCATTGTATATATATACATGGTATATATGTATATATGTATGTATACATACATATGTATATATATCACATTTTTTTAATCCATTCATCTATCAGTGAACACTTGGGCTGCTTCCATAATTTGTCTATTGTAAATAATGCTGCTATAAACATAGCACTTAAATGTGGGGTCCATTCTAGTCTGGGAATGATTAGGGAAAGCATTCCAAAGCAAATGACCTTTGAGTTGAGGGTTGGTGGATGAAGAAGCATTATTTATGCATGTTTTAATAGAGATGGAAGGACGGGAAGAAGGCAGATTTTTAGTACAAGGAAAAGCTTATGCAAAGGCCCTGAGGTATAAAGGGGCTTGGTATGTTTGAAGAACTAAAAGAAGACCAGTATGGCTAAGGCATAGTGATTGGGGAGAGAGTGGTAGGGAAAAAGCCTGAAAAGATAGGGTCAAATCATGTAGCATGTTATAAGCCATATTAAAATTTGGATCTTTATCTTAAGACAAGTGTAAAGCCATTGAATGATTTTAAACAGAAGGATAACATGGTCAAATGTGAATTTTGAAAGGAACACTCTGGCTATTATGTGAAAAATGAACTGTAGGAGGACAAGAGTAGAATCAGAGAAACCAATCAGGAAGTTCCTATAATGAATGGTCCAGGCAAGAAATGATAGTGGCTTGGCCCAGGGTGAAGGTAGCAGAGTTAGCAAGAAGCGAACAGACTTCAGATATTTTTTTATGAACTGGATAAGAGTTCATGAGTTTTGAGGAAAAAGGAATGCTCTACAATATTTTTTATCGAACTACAGCTTTCAGGCCAAATCTGGCCCACTGTCTGTGTTTGTAAATAAAATTTTATTGGAACACAGCCACACCCATGGCTTATGTATTGCCTATGACTGCTTTTATATTCGATGACAGAGTTGAATAGCTGGTACAGAACTATAAAGTCTTAAAAAAAGATAAAGTTTGCTGATCCCTGATCTAGTATGATGACTCTTAGGTATCTGCTTGTGTGACTAGATGGATGGATGGTCAGTGCAGGTAGAGGGAGAAGACAGAGAGGAAGGGAGGAAAGATAGAAGGAGCAACCTTCTGGAGAAAGAAGTTTGTGGGGAATAGAGGATATGGGGAGTGGTCCTAGAATGGTTCAGCAGGGGTAAGGGGGGGGACCACAGTAATTATAGTATGTATACATGTACATACCAGAAGTGTCCACATAGGTCAGAGAACCAAATGGGAGGCTGGTAGGAAGGGAAGAGGAGATTCTTTTTTGTGCCAACATCATTTTTTCAGTGGCTTAATTAGGGACATTTACATAAGACTCAAAGCAGGAAAGACAATGCCTAATTGGATAATGTGTCAGAATCCACATCCTAACATTTATTGAGTTATTAGTACCTGCTAAGCTCTGTGGAAGTGCTCACCAATAAGCAAGTGACCTACAACGTGATTCCTCACACTAACTCTATGATGCAGATTCTCTTATTATAATCATTCTACAGATGAGGAAACTGAGTCACAGAGAGGTGAAGTTAACAGTAAGTGGTAGGGCTAGAATTTGAGCCCAGGCAGACTCTGCTTTTAAGCAATCACATTATGAAACCAGATGAAATGGAAGAGACAGCTGGCCTTGTCTTCTGGAGAGAAAGGTCCAATCTACACTTGGGGGTTTGTTTCACTCCAAAGGACACCTTGCCTTGCTAGACACTTTGGGGTTTTCATTAGCAAGTAATCATAGCATAGTATTCAAGAGAGATGTTGTAAGTAAGAATCAGTAGCATTAGCTCTAAGGTCTGTACAGAGCATCTTAGGTCTCTCGAATAACCGTTCCCCACCCCACAACACTCAGCCACCAAAGTTGAGCAAGAAGCAAAGCTGAAATTCTCTCTCTCTCTCTCCCTTCCCCTTCTATGCTGCTTTACTGCCTTCTGAGGAGATACTGTTTTTTTTTTCTCCAACTTCCAGATAGCAGCTCTCGTCCTCAGCACCTCAGCTGCCTACCCCAAAAAAGCCTATGCCTTCCTCGTTAGATAGGCTGCCCTCATCACTACCCTGGCTTCTCAGATTATCTGCCCTCAGCGCAGATAGAGCCATGTGTCAGCGGCTTGCACCGGCTGCCCTCCTCCCCCGCCCCCGACCCCTTTCAGCATGAATGAGAAGCCAGTCAGACAAATAGCAAAAAGCCCAACTCTCCAAATAACAAGATTGGAACTACCTTGCTAGTCTGAGTCCCAGCGGGAATGTTCTAGATACCACCCTCACCCCATTTACCTGTCCCTGTCCTCCACTACCTCCCACACTGAGGACCAGAAACCTACTTGCTGTCCTCTTTCCAGGGTAATGTTTCTATTCATCTTCCTCTTCTCAGATTTCTTGGACTGTCTCTAACTTGGCCTGAGGTTCTTTTCTCCCTGCACTTCTGAAGCCTCCTTCCTGGCTGCTCTTCCCAGATCAGCCTTCACCTGGAGAACTGCCTGGAACTAGAAGTGATCTGGCTTGGCTACATCTCTGTTCAGATTGGAGGTTTGCCCCCTTTTAAAGTCTATCTCTTTCTCTTTCTTGAGGCCATCTCATTTTCTCTCAGTGTGTAGTCTATTCTAATTTCGTGATCGAGGGGAAGGCTAAATAGAGCCCCTTCCAATTCAGAAGAGCCAAAGAACAAATACGGGGTCTAGGTGTCATTGCTGCCATTGCCGAAACTGCCTGCTCAGTAGCCTCAAAGCCGTTTTAGAAAGTCTGCTAATGAAGCACACATCCTAGTTCAAGGAGCTTAACAATCAACATGAATCACCTTTGTAAATGTAAGATTGGTCCCAAACACGACCTAGTGCAGCTTATTAAGAGATGATAGAACTTAGCAAAAATCTGATTAGAAAAGGCTTGAGGGCTTCATTCTCAGTGCTCAGTGCAGTGTGGTGTGGCTAGCAAAACCCGCCGAGAATATAGTCTGCATAACCAGAAGTGTGCTGTCCATAGCAAGGAAGATCACATTCCTGCTCGGGCCCAGCCTCTAGCCAGTATACGTGATATGGTCATAGTGGTTGTTAAAATATCAAAATTCTTTTATTTTTATGTTTAAGCTTTTATTTTAATTCCAGTTAGTTAATATACAATATTATATAGTTTGAGGTGTGTACAATATAGTGTTCCAAAAATTCCATACCTGACCCAGTGCTCATCACAAGTGCCTTCCTTAATCCCCATCACCTATTTCACTCATCCACCCACCCCCCTCCCTTCTGGTAACTATCAGTTTGTTCTCTATAGTTAAGAGTCTGTTTATTTTTTTTAAGTTTTCATTTTAATTCCAATTAGTTAATATACAATGATATATTAGCTTCATGTGTACAATATAGTAATTCAACAGTTCCATACATCACTGGTTCTCATCACAAAGAAGTGCCCTGCTTAATCCCCATCACTTATTTAACCCATCCCCGTCCTTGCCCTCGCTCTGGTAACCATCATTTTGTTCTCTATAGTTAAGAGTCTGTTTCTTGGTTTGTCTCTTCTTTTTCCCCCTTCCTCATTTGTTTTGTTTCTTGAATTCCACATATGAGTGAAATCATATGGTATTTGTCTTTGTCTGGCTTATTTTGCTTAGCATTACACTCTCTGGCTCTATGTCACTGCAAATGGCAAGATTTCATTCTTTCTTATAGCTGAATAACATTCCATTGTATATATATACCACATCTTCTATACCCATTCATCAATCGATAGACACTTGGGCTCCTTCCATAAATAGACTTATAAATAATCCTGCTATAAAAATAAGGGTGCATGTATTCCTTTGAATTAGTGTTTTTGTATTCTTTGGGTAAATACCCAGCAGTGTGATTGCTGGATTCTAGGGTAGTTCTATTTTTAACTTTTCAAGGAAACTCCCTACTGTTTTCCCCAGTGGCTGCATCAGTTTGCATTCCCACCAACAGTGCACAGGGGGTGGGGGGTCCTTTTTCTCAACATCCTTGCCAACACCTCTTCTTTATTGTGTTGATTTTAACCATTCTGACAGGTGTGAGGTGATCACTCATTGTACTTTTGATTTGCATTTGCCTGATGATGAGTGATGTTGAGCATCTTTTCACGTGTCTGTTGGCCATCTGTATGTCTTCTTTGGAGAAATGTCTGCTCATGTCTTCTGCCCATTTTTTAAGCGGATTATTTGTTTTTTGGGTGTTGAGTTTTATAAGTTCTTTATATATTTTGGATACCAACCCTTTATTGGATATGTCATTTACAAATATCTTCTCCCATTCAGGAAGTTGCCTTTTAGTTTTGTTGATTATTTCCTTTGCTGTGCGGAAGCTTTTTATTTTGATGTAGTCCCAATAGTTTATTCTTGCTTTTGTTTCCCTTGCCTCAGGAGACATATCTAGAAAAAAGTTGCTATAGCTGATGTCAGAAGGGTTACTGCCTATGTTCTCTTCTAGGATTTTTATCTTTTCAGGTCTCACATTTAGGTCTTTTGTCCATTTTGAATTTATTTTTGTGTATGATGTAATAACGTGGTCCAGTTTCTTTCTTTTATGTAATGCTGTTCAATTTTCACAACAATTGTTGAAGACACTGTCCTTTTCCAATTGGATATTCTTTCCTGCTTTGCTGAAGATTAATTGACCATAAAATTGTGGTTTTATTTCTGGGTTTTTTATTCTGTTCCATTTATCTAGGTGTCTATTTTTGTGCCACTACCATACAGTTTTGATCTCTACACCTTTGTAATATAACTTGAAGTCTGGAGTTGTGATGTCTCCAGCTTTGCTTTTCTTTTTCAAAATTGCTTTGGCTATTTGGGGTCTTTTGTGGTTCCACACACATTTTAGCATGGTTTGTTCTAGTTCTGTGAAAAATGCTGTTGGCATTTTGATAGGGATTGCATTAAATGTGTGCATTGCTTTGGGTAGTATAGACATTTTAACATTATTTGTTCTTCCAATCCATGAGCATTGAATATCTTTCCATTTCTTTGTGTCATCAGCAATTTCTTTCTTCAGTGTTTTATAGTTTTCAGAGTACAGGTCTTTCACCTCTCCGGTTAGGTTTTTTCCCAGGTATATTATTATTTTTAGTTCAATTTTAAATGGGATTGTTTTCTTAATTTCTCTTCCTGATGCATCATTATTGGTGTATAGAAATGCAACAGATTTCTGTACATTGATTTTGTATCCTGAGACTTTACTGAATTTGTTTACCAGTTCTAGCAGTTTTTTGGTGGAGTCTTGGGTTTTCTATATATAGCATCATGTCATCTGCAAATAGTAAAAGTTTTAAGTCTTCCTTACAGATTTGGATTCCTTTAATTTCTTTTTGTTGTCTGATTGCTGTGGGTATGACTTCCAGTTCTGTGTTGAATAAAAGTTGTGAGAGTGGACATCCCTGTTTTGTTCCCGACCTTAGGGGAAAAGCTTTTAGTTTTCCCCCATTAAGGATGATGTTACCTGTGGGTTTTTCATATAGGGCCTTTACGTTATTGTGTATTATGTATATTGGCCTATAGTAATCTTTTTAGTGGGATCTTTTTTAAAAAAATATTTTATTTATTTATTTGTCAGAGAGAGAGAGAGTGTGTGAGCACACACAAGCAGGGAGAGCTGCAGGCAGAGGGAGAAGCAGGCTCCCTGCTGAGCAAGAAGCCTGATGTGGGACTCGATCCCACTAAAAAGATTACTACAGGCCAATATACATAATGAACATAGATGCAAATATCCTTAATAAAATACTATCAAATTGAATTTAACAATGCATTAAAAAAAGTCATTCACCATGATCAAGTAGGATTTATTCCCAGGTTGCAAGGATGGTTCAATATTTGCAAATCAATCAATGTGATACATCACATCAATAAGAGAAAGGATAAGAACTATATGATCATTTCAATAGATGCAGGAAAAGCATTTGACAAAGTTCAACATCCATTCATGATAAAAAAAAAACAAAACCCTCAAACAAAGTAAGTTTAGAGGGAGCATACTTCAACATAAAGTCCCTATATGAAAAACCCACAGGTAACTCATCCTTAATGGGGGATCATGACCTGAGCCAAAGGCAGAGTACTTAACTGAATGAGCCACCCAGGCGTCCCTTTAGTGGGGTCTTTATCTTGTTTTGGTATCAGGATAATGGCCTCCTAGAAAGGATTTGGAAGTTTTCCTTCCTTTCTTATTTTTTTGGGATAGTTTGAGAAGAATAGGTATTAACTCTTCTTTAAATGTTTGTTAGAATTCACCTGTGAAGCCATCTAGTCATAGACTTCTGTTTGTTGGGAGTTTTTTTTTTATTACTGATTCATTTCTTTGCAGGTTATCAGTCTGTTCAAATGTTCTATTTCTTCCTGATTTAGTTTTGGTAGCTTATATGTTTCTAGGAATTTATCCATTTCTTTTAGGTTGTCTAATTAGTTGGAATATAGGTTTTCATAATATTCTTTTATAATTGTATTTCTGTGGTGTTGGTTGTTATTTCTCCTCTCTTGTTTGTGATTTTATTTATTTGAGTCCTTTCTTTTTATTTCTTGATCAGTTTGGTTAGAGGTTTATCAAATTTAATAATTTTTTGAAAGACCATCTCCTGGTTTCATTGATCAGTTCTATTGTTTTTTAAGTTTCTATGTCATTTATTTCTGCTCTACCCTTTATTATTTCCTATCTCCTGCTTGTTTTAGGTTTTGTTTGTTGTTGTTGTTTTTTTTTTTAGACTCTTTAAGTGTAAGGCTAAGTTGTTTGAGATTTTTTTCTTGCTTATTGAGGTAAGCCTGTTTTGCTATAGACTTCCCTCTTACAGCAGCTTTTACTGCATCCCAAAGGTTTTGGACCATTGTGTTTCCATTTTCATTTGTTTCCATGTACTGTTTTTATTTCTTCTTTCATTTCCTGGTTGACCCATTCATTGTTTAGTAGCATGTTATTTAACCTCCATGTATTTGTGGTCTTTCCAGATTTTTTTCTTGTGGTTGACTTCTAGTTTCATAGTGTTGTGGTCATAAAAGATGCATGGTATGATCTCAATCTTTTTTTATTGTTTAGGCCTGATTTGTGACCTAATATGTGATCTATTCTGGAGAATGTCCCATGTGTACTTGAATAGAACATGTATTCTGCTGTTTTAGGATGGAATGTTCTGAATATATCTGTTAAGTTCATCTGGTCCAGTGTGTCATTCAAAACGATTGTTTCCTTGTTGATTTTCTGTTTGGATGATCTGTCTATTGATGTAACTGGGGTGATAAAGTCCCCTAGTATTATTGTATTATTATCAGTTAGTTCCCTTATGTTTATTATTAACTGTTTTATGTATTTGGGTGCTCCTAGGTTGGGTGCATAAATATTTACAGTTGTTATACCTCCTTTTTGATTGTCCTCATTATTATATAGTGCCCTTCTTTGTCTCTTGTTACAGTCTTTGTTTTAAAGTCTATTTTGTCTGATATAAATATTGCTACTCTGGCTTTTCTTTAACATCCATTTTCATGAGACATTTCTTTGTTCCCTCACTTTCAATCTGTAGGTGTCTTTAGGTCTATATGTAGGCTGCATATAGGTGGTTCTTGTTTTTTTATCCATTCTGTCACCCTATATCTTTTGATTGGAGTATTTAGTCCATTTATATTCAAAGTAATTATTGATAGGTAGGTACTTATTGTCGTTTTATTATTGTTTTGTGGTTGTTTCTGAAGATTTTCTTTGATCCTGTCTTGTCTTTCTCTTTCATGGTTTTGCTGATTTTCTTTATTGATATATTCAGGTTTGTTTTTCTTTATTCTTTGCATATTTATTAGGGATTTTTGATATATGGTTACCATTAGATTTGTATATAACTTGAAATTTTCCATACTGATTAATAAATATCAGCAGGCCAGGAGCCTCCAAGTGCCTCTACTATTACCCCAATGAACCCTTGGACCCTTGACCTCCCCACTGCAGAAATTAGTGAGTTAGTGTCCAGCCCAACAGAGAGCCTATAGGACTTGCTTCTTTGTTGAGGCCATTCTGATAGGTCATGTCTATGCTTTAACAGGTTGCTAAATTTGTTGAATATCACCTAATACTTACAATATCACCCCAGATCCTTCTCTGCTCTATTCCAATGAGAACACATCAGTTGAAGGTGAGAACAATAATCTGGAAATTCACTTTACAAAAAGCAATGATAAAAGCAAATCTTTGCTAAATGTTTTATAATGTACTAGCTCATGTAAGCATCATTATTACCCTATGAAGTAAAGACCAATATTACTATTTTTTTTTTTTATGCTGGGGACACTGAGTCATAGACAGGTCAAGTGACTTAGCCAAATTAAACCCATGTTGCTAACCCCATTTATTTGAAATTTCCAGAATAGACAAATCAATAGAAATATGAAGTAGATAAGTGGTTACCTAGGCCTTAGGTGCTGAGAAGGAGTCAGTTGATAGCAGGTATTAGATTTCTTTTTGAGGTGGTAAAATTTTTCTTGATTGTGGTGATGGCTGCCCAACTCTGTGAATAAACTAAAACGTATTGAATTGTACACTTTAAATGGATGAATAATTTTATGGTATGTGAATTATATAACAATAACACTGAGGGGTGAGGAGCGGCTGGTTAGGGAGCCAGAATGGCAGAGATAGCTGTGTTCAAATATGTGCAGGACATTCCCGAGAATAAGTTTTGTCTAGTTGGTTGTCCTGAGGGCAGAACGTGGGTGTGCAGGAGGAAGTTACAGGGGAGCAGGTTTGGCTCACCAGCAGGAAGAACATGTTGCCAAGTGGAATCCTCTGCCTGCTGAGGCAGGGAGCTTCCAGGTCTGTCCCAGCTGACTGGGAAGCTGGGTGGGGAGCACTTGGCAGGAAGGATGAGGAGGGGAGTCTTACACCAGGTAGAGAAGGTGGGAGCAGGTGATCTGAAAGCTTTTCTAGCCTGAGTCTGGTGAGAGCCTGGATGGAGAAAGGCTGATGAAGTGGAACAGGTAGATTCCAGTTCCCTCTGCACTTGACACTCTGGTGCACTGGGCTGGCTCCATCTCTTGGCTGCTTAACTTCAGCCCCACCTGTTTCCTGGGTGGCAAAGGGGAACCTATGAAGTTCAGGATGGGAGACTGGAACCTCTGCTTCCCAAAAACATGTGGGCTGTTTCTCCTGCAGCAGTCAAGATTCCAAGTTCACACTGGGGTCCCTTCCCCTGCCCAGCACTCTGAATCTAAAATTAAAAATACAATTACTATATGATCCAGTAAATCCACTAATGGGTATTTACCCAAAGAAACTGAAAACACTAATTTGAAAACATACATGTACCTTTATGTTTATTGCAGCATTATTTACAATAGTCAAGATATGGAAGCAGCCCAAGTGCCCATGCATAGATGAATAGAGAAAAAGATATGGTGTGTGTATATGGATTTTATATATACATATGTGGAATATATATATGTAATGGACTATTACTCAGCCATAGAAAAGAATTAAATCTTGCCTTTTGCAACAACATGGACAGATGGTCTTAGAGGGTATAATGCTAAGTGAAAAAAGTCAGTCAGATAAAGAAAAATACCATATGATTTCACTCATATGTGGAATTTAAGAAACAAAACACATGAAAAAAGAAAAAAAGACAAACCAAAAGGAAAGAAAAACCTCTTAAATATAGAGAACAAACTGGTGGTTACCAGAGGGGAGGCAGGTTGGGAGATGGGTGTCATAGGTAAAGGAGATTAAAAGTACACATCACAATGAGCAATGTGTAATGTATAGAATTGTTGAATCACTACATTGTACATCTGAAACAAATATAACACTATGTTAAGTTTATACTGGAGCTTAAAAAAATAAATAAATAAAAATTAAAAATAAATAAATAAAGTGTAATTCTGAAAGTAAGAGAACAAAATGGGTTCAGGCTGTCATGGGCTTTAGCTGTTGGTGTCATTGTTTCTGATTAGATTGGGCAAACACTGTTCACAGTTATTCTCTGGGTTCCTTGGAGTGTGTAGCATTGTAGAGTGTGTGTGTGGATAAGAGGTCTGTAAGAGGGTGAATTTCCTTCACGCTAAGAGTTTGGGTGCCTGCCACATTTCGTTGCAGATGGAAAAGCAGAGGCCACAGATAGTAAGTGACCTGTCCAAGGTCATAGTGATTTATTGAATTAGCATATAGTAAGTTAATGACATACCCAGAATAATTAATCATAGTTCTGTTTCTTGACTTAGGAATATTTATTATCTATCACCTATCTATCATCTATCTATCATTATCTATCTATCTATCTATCTATCTATCTATCTATCTATCTATCATCTATCCTCTATTATCTATCTATCCATCCATCTACACATTAATCTATTTATCCTCTGTCTGTCATCTATCATCTATCCATCTTTCTAAATAGCCAAATCTGTGCTTGATCAAAGAATGGAGGAAATGTCTATCACATGAAATATGCTCATTCCAAGCCTTTATTCAAGTTGTTCCCTTGCCTGGAGTTCCCTTCCCTCCCTGCCTTTTCCCTTTCCCACATTCACAAATCTAACCATTCTTTAAGGTCTAGCAGCTCAGTTCACTTTTGCCTTCCTGGGGTCTCTGAGCCCACTCATTTGGCCCTTTAGTACATTTTGCAATGGAACCCAAGGGTTTGTTTTATCTTTAGCAAAACCTAGCTTTTAGCCTATTTGTATCTACTATAATCCCTTTCTGAGGCTAGGCACCACTTAAGTGCTCACAAAATCCAGATTAAAATCCAGTTGATGAGCAGTAGATATAGTACAAGCCATTCAAGTAGCTAGCCATATAGCTGTAGCTGTATATTTTTGTTGAAATACATTAATATTATGTAAGATGTATAGCACAGCTTTCACATTCAGTCTGAGGTAGCCTATGTTTTCCAAACCTCACTAAGGCCTCTCCCAGCAGCCCCTCTGCTATAAATGGCTTGTGGGGTGTTTGTGTAGCCATCCCTATAATGTCACTGTGAGCATTACAAAACAATAAAAAATACTACAAGTTCTGTTCTAGCTTCTACATGGTAAAAATGTCTGCAAACTCTACTCACCATTGTCTCTCTGGTCCCAGTCCAGGCACTGTACTTATACTCAATCCGGCCTCCTTTAGATCAGTCCCTCAGTCCAGTCTGTCCATAAATCTCTCCCTCCCTTCTCTTTCTTTCATACCTTCCCACTCAAACCTCACTCAGCAGCTGCCAGCAGTCAGGGGATCTGAAAACCCAAACAGGGGTTTACCTTTTACTTTACCTTTTCCTCACTGTTAAAAAATGTGTTTAACTCACTTGAAGTGATTGGATTCTTCCTGCCCTCAGTGAGGCTGGGTAGATGAGGCTCTCGTCCTAGGCAGACCAAAGAAAGTCACAGCCTGAGCAGCATTTAGCCAGTCTTGTCTCAGAAATCCTAGTATGTATAAACTGTAATCATCTTCTTAAGCCCTTCATACACACCAGCCTAGGACATTTTAGAGCAATGTATGGTTATTTTGTCCCCTACTCACTTTCTTCTTGAGAACCAGGGTTACTGGACTGTTGATCAACTCCTTTTCCTCCTCCATACTTCTCTCTCTCCCTCATGGTGTCAAGGTAGACAATGTGTAGCTTGGACTGGGACACATTGATCTAATCCAAGTCTCTCATTTGCTCTGTACCTTGGTCACCCCCTTTATTGGAGGAGACCTGCAGTGCATAGGGTGGAAACTTTTCATAAGGTTTCACAGGTTTTTTCTCCTTGTCACATCAGTTGATCTAGTCTAGTTTCTTTCTGTACCCTGGAACTCTTCCTGCCAAACCCAGACCAGCTCTTGGGCCTATTACAAGGGTAAAATAGGAGACATCCAGCAGACTGTGTAGCCCATGGTCTGCATGAGGGAAGAGGTCTATTTATAGAACACTGTGCTCACACATGATCTAGCAATTGTGGGTCTCTTGACACTGGCAGGGCCAACACTAGAAGCTTTATCCAGCCTTCTGTGGAGCTGCTGCTCACCTGTGAATGTGAGGCTAAGTTACATTGAACCTGAGCTTCAAGGCCTGCACAAAGTGATTTGGAATATTTACTAAGTTTAGGTTTAGCATCTACACTGTGCTGTTAAGATGACAAGGCATTTCCACATCTTTTGCCTCATTTGATCCTCATGACAACCTGATGAGATATTCTTATCTCCATTTTTGTATAAAAATATTAAAGAATAATAAATTAATGACTAACATTCATCAAGCACTCGCTATGTCACAGATAGTGTTCTAAGCACTATGTATTTACAGGCATACCACAGAGATATTGCAGGTTTGGTTCCAGACCACTGCAATAACATGAATGTATAAATAAGTAAGTCAAATGAATTTTTTTGTTTCTCAGTACATATAAAATTATTTTACATGATACTATATTAAGTATGCAGTAGCATTATGTCTAAAAAATATTCATACCTTAATTCATAAGTAGTTTATTGCTAAAAATTCTAACCATCTGACCTTCAATGAATCATAATCTTTTTGCAGGTGGAGGGTCTTGCTTTGATGTTGATGGCTGCTGATTGAGCAGGGGTGGTTGCTGAAGGTTGGGTTGGCTGTGGCAAGTTCTTAAAAAAAGACAACAATGAAATTTGTTACATCAATCCTTTCACAGACTATTTCTCGGTAACATGTGATGCTCTTTGATAGCATTTTACTCACAGTAGAACTCCTCTCAAACTCTGCCACTGCTTTATCAACTAAGTTTATATAATATTCTAAATCATTCGTTGTCATTTCAACAATTCACCAGGAGTCGACTCCATTTCAATAAACCACTTTCTCTGCTCATCCATAAGAAGCAGTAAGTTTTGGGGCACCTGGGTGGCTCAGTCGGTTAAGCATCTGCCTTCGGCTCAGGTCATGATCCCAGGGTCCTGGGATTGAGCCCCACATCGGGCTCCCTGCTCGGCAGGAAGCCTGCTTCTCCCTCTCCCACTCCCCCTGCTTGTGTTCCCTCTCTCGCTGTGTTTCTCTCTGTCAAATAAATAAATAAAATCTTTAAAAAAAAAAAAGAAGCAGTAAGTTTTGTTGAGATTGTAGCAATGCAGTTACATCTTCAGGCTCCACTTCTAATTCTAGTTTTCCTGTTATTTCCACCACATCTGCTGTTACTTCCTTCACTGAAGTCTTGAACCCTCCAAGTCATCTATGCGGGTTGGAATCAACTTCATCCAAACTCCTGTTAATGTTGATATTTTGACCTCTTCCCATGAATCACAAATGTCTTTAATGGCACCCAGAATGGTGAATCCTTTCCAGAAGGTTTTCAATTTAATTTGCCCAGATCCATCAGAAGAATAACTACCTATGGCAATTATAACCTTACAAACTGTATTTCTTAAATAATAAGACTTGAAAATCAAAATTACTCCTTGATCCATGGACTGCAGAATGGATGTTAGCAGGTGTGAGAACAACATTAATCTCATTGTACATCTTCATCAGAGCTCTTTGGTGACCAGGTGCATTGTCAGTGAGCAGTAATATTTTGAAAGAATTCTTTTTTTCTGAGCAGTAGTTCTCAACAATGGGCTTAAAATATTTGTAAACCATGTTATAAAAAGATGTGCTGTCCTGCTATGAGGAATTTGAGAAACAAGACAGAGGATCATAGGGGAAGGGAGGGAAAAATGAAACAAGATGAAACCAGAGAGGGAGACAAACCATAAGAGACTCTTAATCTCAGGAAACAAACTGGGGGTTGCTGGAGTGGTGGGGGATGGGAGGGATGGGGTGGCTGGGTGATGGACATTGGGGAGGGTATATGCTGTGGTGAGCGCTGTGAATTATGTAAGACTGATGAATCACAGACCTGTACCCCTGAAACAAATAATACATTATATGTTAATTTTAAAAAAAGATGTGCTGCCATCCAAGTTTTGTTGTTCCATTTATAGAGCAGAGGCAGAGTGGATTTAGCATAATTCTTAAGGGTCCTAAGATTTTCAGAATGGTAAATGAGCATTGGCTTCAACTTAAGGTCACCAGTTGCATCAGCCCCTAATAAGGGAGTCAGCCTGCCCTTTGATGCCAGACGTTGACTTCTCCTATCCAGCTATGAAAGTCCTGGATGGCCTCTTCTTCCAATAGAAGGCTGTTTCATCTACACGGAAAATCTGTTATTTAGTTTAGCCACCTTCATTAATTATCTTAGCTAGATCTTCTGTATACCTTGCTGCTTCTATATCAGCATTTGCTGCTTCACCTTACTCTTTTATGTTATGGAGATGTGTTCTTTCCCTAAATCCCATGAATCAGCCTCTGTTAGCTTCAAACTTTTCTTCTGCAGCTTCCTCACCTCTCTCAGCCTTCACAGAATTGAAGAGAGTTAGGGCGTTGCTCTGGAGTAGGCTTTCACTTAAGGAACGGTTGTGGCTGATTTTATCTATCCAGACTCCTAAAACTTTCTCCATATTCGCAGTCAGTCTGTTTCACTTTCTTATCATTCGTGTACTCACTGGAGTAGCACTTTTAATTTCCATCAAGAACTTTTCCTTTGCATTCATAACTTGGCTGTTTGCACAAGCAGTCTAGCTTTCAGCCTATCTCGGCTTTCAACATGTCTTCCTCACTAAGCTTAATAACTGCTAGGTTTTGATATAAAGTGAGACATGTGACTCTTCCTCTCACTTGAACACTTGGAGGCCATGGTAGTGTTATTACTTGGCCTAATTCCAATATTGTTGTGTCTCAGGGAATAGGGAGGCCTGAGTAAAGGGAGAGAGATGGGGCTGAGATGGGGGTGGTGGGCAGCCAGTTGGCAGAGCAGTCAGAAAACACACATTTATGGATTAAATTTGCCATTTTATATGGGTGTGGTTCATGGCACCCCAAAATGATTATAATAGTAACATCAAAGATAACTGATTACAGATCACCATAGAAATATAATAATAACGAGAAAGTTTGAAATATTATGAGAATTACCAAAATATTATACAAAGACATAAAGTGAGCAAATGCTGTTGGGAAAATGATGTCAATAGACTGGTTCAATGTAGAGTTGCCAACAAACCTTCAGTTTGTAAAAAACACAATATTTGCAAAGTGCAATAAAATGAGGTATGCTTATATTAACTCATATTTACCTCACAACAACCCTGTAATTTTATTACAATTATCCTAATTTTAGATTAGGAAACTAAGGCTCAGAAAGGGTAAGGGATTTGCTCGAGATCATACAGATCCACCCACTGCTCCTGTAGGAAGTGGTAGGTCCTCAGACCCACCAGACGTGCTCTAATGCTTCAGGTCCTTCGCTGTACTGATGTGCTCAGCCACCTAGTGAGGCTGGCCCTTCCCACTTGCAGCTCCCCCGTGCTCCAGGCCTACCTGGGAGCTTGGTGGGCAGGAGCCTACTGGAACTTAACCTGAGGACTGACAGACTGACCTGTGAGCCCAGGTGCAGTGACGCCCTGCACCTGCTGAACTCCCAGCTCCTGAGGATGTCTGTGCTGAGGAAGGTGGTCTTCCATACTGTGCCTATATGATGAAATTGAAGAAATGCTGTAATTCTTTTGTTGTTATATTTGAGGAAAACTTCATGATTACCCAAGGAGTTGAATGATATACACTTTAAGTTTAGATTTTAAAGGGAAAAAAATTTAATGTATTATTTATTGACCCTTGTAAAAAAACAGTGGTGGTGCCTTATTGGAGCATAGGCACCCTGGCTCCAGAGCCCACACATATAAATACTATGTATGGTATTTGGGCTTAGAAAGGTTGAAAGCTTGACTCACTAAGAGCCACAAAAATTATCAGATGGTGGATACTAGACTGGACACTAGGCTTTCTGACTCCATATTCTGTGCTCTTTTCACTGTGTATTTATTTATTCACTCACCTAATAAACATTTATAAAGCACTATTATGAGCCAAGCACTGTAGTAGGCCTTGGGCATAAAATTGCTGCTCATAAGCAACACATAGGAAGAGATAGACAAGTAAACCAAAAACAAAGCATAGCCTGCTGATTAAAAGCATAGTTTTCATACCCAATGTATATGGGTTCAAATCATAATGCCACTCACATTAGCAGTAGGACCTGAACCTTGATATCCTCATCCATAAAATGGATATGATAATATCAGTACTCTTTTTTTTTAAGATTTTATTTATTTATTTGAGAGAGAGAGAATGAGACAGAGAGCATGAGAGGGAGGAGGGTCAGAGGGAGAAGCAGACTCCCTGCCGAGCAGGGAGCCTGATGCGGGACTCGATCCTGGGACTCCAGGATCATGACCTGAGCCGAAGGCAGTCACTTAGCCAACTGAGCCACCCAGGCGCCCAATATCAGTACTCTTAATAGATTGTCATGGGAATGACTGAATGCATTAATATATGCAATAAACTTAGAAAGTTGCCCAGCACATAAGTATTAGATGCCATTATTATCATCATCATCATCATCATCATCATCATCATCATCATCATCATTGTTGCTATTGGTGGTAGTGGTAGTTTCTCTGTTCTATGATGCAGTGCCAGTGCCAGTGACTAAGGAAGAGCCCAGGGATGTCTGGAAGGAGAACTGAGAAGAGGTAGGCAAGGGTCAGATCATACAGAACTTTGAATGTTATGTACTATGCCAAGCTATGTAGCAGAATGGGATTGGAGCAGAATCTCCAAAGAGGTGGTTTACTAATACCTACATTTCTGCTATTTCAAGGAAGAACAGGCTGGGTGACCAACCTGTATGTGTGGCCTAGTGCCCCTAGCATGCAGCAAACTTTTTTTCCATAGCTCATGGTCACAAGAGTGAATAGCTGGGAGTGGCCATATGAACTGCTGGTCTGTTTTGAAAAAAACTCAACACTTCCTCAGTTGTCAGCAGCCTTCTGCTCTACTTGGTAAGAGCTGTAGGTCATCATATAATGTCCATGGCCTCGGGCAGTGAGTGGCCCAGGAGTAATGAAGATTGGACAATGGTTTTTGGAGCTGATTTCTCTAAAGTGAGGATTTGGGAGCAGGGTGGGTAGAGAGAAAAAGGATGTGACATTGCACTGGGCTGCTGGGTAGTGTGAGGCCAAAGGAGTCAGACACCTTAAGAATCTAGTCAGAATGTCTTCCAAACAGCTTGAGATGTTTCAATCTGCTTACAGGAATGTGCTTCCTAAAATCATACATTCCGACAAGGGCTTGACAAGCCAACATCAGTTTTAAGGCCATTGAAGTTGTTTAGTTGTTTCCCATCTTCTCTTTTTCCAAGGTCACTTGCTTGAGCTGCTAGGCCCTGGGGAGTCTGGAAAGAAAAATAACAGTTATTCTTCACATTTGTACAATGCTTCATGATTTACAAAGAGCTTCCACACTCATCGGATTCTAAAGTAACCCTGGAAGGGAGGCAGGGCAAGCATTTGCATGGTCACCATTTCCTATTTTATAAATGAGCAAATTGAGACAAAGAGAGGGAAAGGCCCATGCTCAGAGTCACACAGCCAGTGAGTGGTGGAGCTAGGACTATGTATTAGTTTTCTATGCTGCACAACAAAGTACCACAAGCTTAGCTGTTTAAAACACCACATATTTCTTATCTCCCAGTTCCTTTTCTCAGAAGTCTGGGCATTGCTTAGATGAGTCCTCTGCTTCAGGTCTTGCAAGTCTGCAATCAAGGTGTTGGTCAGGGCTGGGTTCTCATCTGGAGGCTCAGCTAAGGAACAATCTGCTTCCACACTCATGTGGTTGTTGGTAGCATTCAGTTCCTTGCAGTTATAGGATTCATGGCAGCTTGTTCTTCAAAGCCAGCAAGGGGAGAGGGAGCAAGTCTGCTATCAAAATGGTGTCATATAGGGGCGCATGAGTGGCTCAGTCGGTTAAGCATCTGCCTTCGGCTCAGGTCATGATCCCAGGGTCCTGGGATTGAGTCCCACATCAGGCTCCCTGCTCTGCAGGAAGCCTGCTTCTTCCTCTCCCACTCCCCCTGCTTGTGTTCCCTCTCTCACTGTGGCTCTCTCTGTCAAATAAATAAATAAAATCTTAAAAAAAAAAGATGGTGTCATATATAACATAATGTAATCATGACAGTGACATCCCATTACATTTGCCATATTCTATTGGTTGGGAGCAAATCATAGGTTATATCCCTACTCAAGGGGAGGGGATTATACAGGGACATGGATACCATAGAGTGGCTATTATTGCTGCCATCTTAAAGTCTGTTTGTCATAGACTCCAACCCAGCTTTTTCTGACTCCAAATCCAGTGATCTTTCCACTGGATCACATTGTTACTGCCAGGGATGCATGATATCCATTCCTACTACTCCCAGATGTGTGTTCACCTATTCAAAGGTATGTTTGCCAAGCACAGAGTAGAGGAAATTTAAGAAGCCTGTTCTGCCATTAAACTTGTGCCCTGTGTTACACAGCCTAGGGTCCTAACCAATTGACATATGAACACACTCCCATTTTCTTTCTTTTTTTTTTAATGAGATAGAGAGAACATGAGAGGGGGGAGGGTCAGAGGGAGAAGCAGACTCCCTGCTGAGCAGGGAGCCCAATGTGGGACTCGATCCAGGGACTCCAGGATCATGACCTGAGCCGAAGGCAGTCGCTTAACCAACTGAGCCACCCAGGCGCCCCACACACTCCCATTTTCTTAACTTAGAAAAAACAATTCGTCACTTCTAAAGATGGAATGTTGTTTTGGGACAATTTTGTGCAAACCCTGAGCTTGTTATCTTCAAAAAAGGAGACATGCCTTTTCATTTTAGGAGACTTCAGCTCTTATCCTGACAACTTCCAAACTACATATAAAGGCAAAGGGAGTCATGTTGTATTTTCCTTATTTTGCCTTTGTAGCTTAGCCTCATTAGTTTGATCCCATTAATGACTGTCAGAGAAGATGTGGCCTTGGAGGAAAGGGGTTAAAGAGAACTCTGTAAATCTCCCAGCCAAGACCAGAAAGCTCTATGTGGATTACAGTAGGGGATATCGCAACTATTCATTATTTCATTTCATTTCGTTTCATTTCATTTCATTTCATTATTTCATTTCATTTCATTCATTCAGTCATTCATTCAAGAAGTATTTATTGAGCACTTCTTTGTGTAAGGTGCCATTCTAGGTACTAGCAATACTGAGATCACCGTCCTTACATTCAAAAAGCCCACAGAAAAGACTCAAATAAGAAAACAGGGGCGCTGGGTGGCTCAGAAGGTTAAGCATCTGTTTTTGGCTCAGGTCATGATCCCAGTGTCCTGGGATCAAGCCTTGCATCGGGCTCCTTGCTCAGCAGAGAGCCTGCTTCTTCCTCTCCCTCTGCTGCTCCCCCTGCTTGTGCTCTCTCCCTTTCTCTCTCTCTATCTCTCAAATAAATAAAATCTTTTAAAAAAAGGAAACAATCAGAAGGCAGTAGAACTGCTTTAATGGAGGTATGCACAGAGCCTGCAGAACTCTGAAGGAGTGAGAAAAGAGAAGTGCTTACTTAAGATGGCAAACCCAAAGCTTCCAGGACCAAGCAAATCAATCAAACAGGTGGTTGCAGGGAGTAATGGAGTTTGTACTAAACTGGACGGTATTGTAATAAAAAAAAATGTAAATGCCATTTGGTCCTACTAAAACATAGCCTATAAGCAGCCCATTTGTGACCCCAGTTTAGACAAAGGAGGTAGTGTTTGTGCTATGATTTAAATGATAACAGCAAATACTTATATAGAGGCTACTATGTACCAGCTATGCTTATAAACAATTTAAATGTATTAATTCATTTATTCTCCATAACATCCTATGAGGTAGGTACTTTTATTAGCCCTATTTTATATATGGGGAAGTAGAAACCCAGAGAAGTTAGATAATTTGCCTGAGGTCACATAGCTAATAACCAGAGCTAGAATTTAAAATCAGGCAGCCTGGTTTCAGAGCCCAAACTACATATATGTATACATGTACATCTTCAGCTTTTGCTAAAAGATGATTAAGGGGTTGCAAGGTGGTAAGAAAACATGCCATGCAGAAGAAACCATATGTGCAAAGATGGAGACCTAGAGAGTTTGATGGATTCCAGAGTCTATAAACAGTGTAATATTTCTGGAAAAGCAAGTTTGTGTTTTGGGGTGGTGGTTTGGGGATAGGTGGAGCAGGATAAGGGGATGGATAGAGATAAATTAGGCTAGACAGAAAAAAACAACAAAATACTTGTATGTTGTGCAATGATCATATTCATTCCTTGGATATACATTTATTAAGCACTTGTATGCCAAACACAAGGCATTGTGCTAAGTACTAAGATAGACCTAGGCACGAAGTGTTTGGGGATGATGGGTTCAGAGAAGGGGCATTAAATTCAGCATGAGGAAATCTGAGAGAACTTCCTAGAAAAATGGTTAGATTGACCTAAGTCTTGATGGATAAGTAGGGGGTCAACTGGCAAAGGAGACTGGAGAGGGCATTGTAAAGAGAGGGAACAGGGTATACAAAAGCATTTCTGAACTCAGGGTAAAAATGACCTTTCTTCTTATCTCAACTTTTCCTTTTCCTTTCTATCCTCTCACCTATTCACATGTCACAATGGGGAATAAAAAGCCAGACAAGAATTGAACTAGTAGTTGCTCCACAGGATTTCCACATTTTGACATACCTAAGAGAGGCAAGGGGAATAAGTCTGGGGTTAGAATAACTGAGTTTGGGCTCAGGCACTTTATTCACATTAAGTCCAATAAACTCAGATTATCAATCAACCCTGCAAGCTTTTCCTTTTAGCTCTTCATCCCCATTTTATAGATAAGGAAATGGAGGCTTAGAGAAGTGATGCTACCTGTTCAAAGTACTCTGCTAGTAAGTGGCACAATTTGGAGTTTGAACCCAAGACTGTTTGGCTTCAAAGCCTGTATTCTCATATTCTCAACCTCTGAGAATCTTCTTTCAACCAAAAGCAATTCTATCTCTTAGTAACAATAGCTAAAAATCATTTATTGCAAGTTTGGTCCACAATTCCAAACTGCTTCCTTCAACATGTCATTCCTCTGAGTCTTGGCTTTCTTAGTTATAAAATGAGGCTGTGATGGAAATTACTATTCAGTTCCTTTCTACTTTCAGTAATGCAGGAATATTGTTCTTCTTTGTCATCTTAAAGTTAAATGTGGCTCACTGACTTCCTCTCACCAATGCAATATGAGCAGAAGTGATGTGTGTCATTTTAGGGTGGAAGCATTAAAGAGATCATGTGATTATCTGTCCTCTCTTGCCCTTGCTACTAGACAACATTTCAAATTGTAGTGCTTCCATTACCTTGGGTTTCTGTGTGAAGATGACATGGACCAGATTCTTTTATTGACCAGCAAATAAATACATAGAATGAGTAAAAATATATACTTTCATTGGTTTAAAGCCACTGAAAGTCTTGGATTGTTTCTTACCTCAGCATAACCTATTATACTCTGAGCAATATAGAGGTAAATGCTATCTCATGGATTTATTGTGAAGATCAATGAAATAATGGGAGTGGAAGTGTTTTATAAACTCTGAAGCTGTGTGCTCATACCATGTATTATTACATGCCAAGTGGTATATCTGAATGCAGATCCTATTGAGTTGTGTTCTAATAGATTTTCACAAATAGAATTTTTGTAGACACTTACATTGCATTTTTTTACACTATAGGAAGATATTTAGTTTGCATAATGCTCTTATGTGGGAGGTTTCTCTTTTGATAGGGAGGGAACCAACTCTGAGATCTGAAGACTTCTCAAAGACTATGAGTAGCTGATAACAAGTCACTCTGAGCACAACAGTTACTACTAGCTCCATTTTCTTTTTGTCTAGGCTCAAACAAACAATTGGGGTGGGGGAGAAACCCCACTCCTCCCAAAGAGCAGCTCTGGATCCTACCTCTCCTAGAGCAGAGGAAAGGCTCTTGGATTGTAGGCTTGATAGTTCCAAGTCAATAATTCCACCAGATGATGACTTGCAAACATTAGCCTGAGAGGGCTAGTCATGACGCTTGTCATGTAGTGTGGCTTGGATCATTTACGAGCATGAGAAAAAGTCAGCCCTTCCCCCAGGATTTTTTTCACTCGAGCCCAACAAGGTTACCATGGGAGAAACTGAGCACTAAGGGAGTTTGTGGGCAAAAGAGGAACCCAGACCTAAACAACAGCTGCTACTAGCCTCTCCCTTATCCATGAGACTCTAATCACAATAGCTATCTTTTTCTTCTTTGAACATAGAGGTTATTCCTAAGAACATTTATGCTTCCTGTTCTCTCTGACTAAAATGCTCTTCCCACAGGTCTTCCCATGCCTGCCTCTTCTCACCATTCAGATTTTAGCTCAAAGGTAATGCCTCAAAGAAGCCTTCTTTGTCCCTTTTAGTGTTATCCCCACCCCAATTGCTCCCTATGTCCTTACCCTAATTTAGTTTACATTAGAGCATGTATTATCAATCTTATGTTATATTTTATATTTATTATTTATTTTATATAGTTATTTATTTCTTATATATTTATTTTATGTTTTGTTATTTATTTATTGAGTGAGTGAGTGAGTGAGAGCACGTGCAAGAAGGAGGAAGGGCAGAGGGAGAGGGAGAGAGAGAATCCTGAGCAGGCTTCATGTTCAGCATGTAGCCTGATGCAGGGCTCACTCAATCTCATGACCCTGAGATCGTGACCTGAGCTGAAATCAAGTCAGATGCTTAACAGGCTGAGCCACCCAGGCATCCCAACTTTGTTATTTATTTTTATACATGTATTTATTTGGTATATATAATATATTCATTTTTTATTTTATTTATCTCTTTTGTTCATTTGCTCTACCTTCAGTGTCTAAAACAATGTTTGGGACATAGTAGGTGCTCAAAAAATATTTCTTGAGTTCATGAGCAAACAATATTCCTCCAACAGCAGAGCAGCATTTCTCAAATACATACCCTAAATTCTAAGTGTCTTTTGGAAGTGCCAGTGGCATGGGAAAGCAAATATAAACTTATTTATATTTTGACATCTTTCAGCAATCAAACACTGTGCTGTGACTTTCTTTTATCTTTTATTCAATTAACAAATGCTTATTGAGCACCTAAGGGAAGAAGAATATAGAAGAAAGCCCTGGGCCCATGTTCCTGTCTTTATTCTTCTGGATGACTTCTAAAATATTACTGAGAAAATAAACAGGCAATAACATCAAAGAAAGTTCTGAAAAGGCTGGGCAATAACAGGGAGAGGTACTAGATATTAAAACCTTTTATAGGGCGCCTGGGTGGCTCAGTTGGTTGGGTGACTGCCTTTGGCTCAGGTCATGATCCTGGAGTCCCGGGATCGAGTCCTGCATCAGGCTCCCTGCTCGGTGGGGAGCCTGCTTCTCCCTCTGACCCTCCCCCCTCTCATGTGCTCTCTCTCATTCTCTCTCTCGAATAAATAAATAAAATCTTTAAAAAAATAAAAATAAAACCTTTTATAAAGGCACTGTCAATGGATAAATGGATAAATGGAATATTACTCAGCCATAAAAAGAATGAAAGCTTGCCATTTGCAACAACATAAATGGATTTAGGGAATATAATGCTAAGTGAAATAAGTCAGAGAAGAAAAATACCATATGATTACACTCATATGTGGAATTTAAGAAACAAAACAAACAAACAAAAAAGAGACAAAAAAAACTGACTCTTAATATAGAGAACAAACTGGTGGTTGTATGAGAGGAGGTGGGTGGGGGGATGTGTGAAATAGGTGAAGGGGATTAAGAGTACACTTATACCGATTAGCACTGAATAATGTATAGAATTGTTGCATCATTATATTATATACCTGAAACTAATATAACATTTTATGTTAATTATATTTCAATAAAAAAACTTTTACAAAGTAACAGTAACAGAAATGCAGTGGGAAGGAGGACTTAAGGTGGTGGAGTAGTAGGGGGACCCTATGCTTGCCTCATCCCTTGAACACAGCCAGATAAATATCAAATCACTGAACACCCAAGAAACTGATCTGAGGACTGAGAGAACAAAGTGTACATCTAGAGGCAGAAAACATGGCCACATTGTGGAAGGTAGGAACTGTGGAGAGTTGATTTGGGGGAGAAAAGAATTGCAGGTGCTGTGGCGGGAAGGGAGCCCTGATTATGGAGAGAGGAGTGAGAGAAAAAGAGAGAGAAAGAGTGAAAGCATCATGCAGGGGATTACATAAGAAAAACTCTTCCCCAAAACCATTGACTGGGAAAAGGAGAGGGGCTCAAAGTCTGAAGTTTTAGAAGTCCCTGCCATTGCTGGGGTCGTACCTGGCAGGCTTAGTGGTGCTCCAGTGGGGAAGGAGGTGGAGGCCAGGGAGTGGACAGTGTGGTCTGAGGATCCCCTGGATCAAAAGGGGAGAAACAGTTCCCCTTCTTGAAGTGCATTTGGGAGAGGTGGCATGGCCTCTCTGGGGACAAAAGAGCTGGGCACTAATGTGCTGCCCTATTCATTAGCAGAGGAACAGAGACACCTGCTGAGGGCAGCAAACCTTGGTGCTGGCTTTTTGCTGCACTTTACCTTAAACTCCGAACCACTGCTCAGTCTTGCAACTGCTTTTCTGGGACAAACTGGCACCAGCCACAGTGGCAAGACCCTCCCCCCAGAGGATAAGTGCAGGTCTGCACTGCACCGGGTCCCTAAAATTTGGAGTTTTGAAACCCAGCCATGTGCCTGAGATAAAACATAGGAGTATTGTGCTTCCTGGGAGGCAGACAGCTTGGACACAGGGTGGAGGCAGGGATTTGATCGAAGCCAGAGACACAAGAGGGGAGATTGTTTGCTCTTCTGTGAGGGCTTCCTGAAGAGTGGTGGGCATGAACTCCCTGCTCAGGGGATGAGAGAGCAGGCCAAAGTCATTTTCTCCCTTCTAATCAGCACTGATAGACTTCAGTGAGCAACAGAGCACCCCCCAGTGGAGTCTGGAGACACTTACACCAAGTCCCACCCACCAAGCCCTGCAGGTGGCATCTTTACGAGGGCAAGCCTGATTGAGAACCAGCACAGCAGGCCCATCCCCCAGAAGATGAGCACAAACCCCTTGAATACACCAAGTCTATTGATCATAGAACGCTGCAAAGCTTCAGCTCTAGGGGAAATAAGATCTAGCTTCTTTTAACAAGCATACCAAAACACACATAGTTAAAACTTCCCACAGAGTGGACAAGATTCAAACACTCCTCACGGCAGGCAAGGAGAAATTCTTCAGAGGACTGACCTGAGGAAAGGAACAGCCAAAACACAATAGCAGAGTGCACACTCTGAAACATTCCCTGAAGCACCATGCCCAAGACTGTATAGGACCTCTTCTTAATATAGCCATTAATCTCAGGAGCAGGAATATAACAGGCTTTCCTAATACATGCACTAAAAAACAGTGATCTAGACAAAATGACAAGATGGAGGAATTCACCCCAAAAGAAAGAACAGGAAGAAATCACAGCCAGGGATATAATCAAAACAGATATAAGTTAGATGCCTGAACCAGAATTTAAAACAACTATCATAAGGATACGAGCTGGGTTTGAGAAAAGCATAGGAGACACTGGAGAATCCCTTACTACAGAGATAAAAGACTAAAAACTAGTCAGGCCAAAATCAAAAATGTTATAACCAAGATACAAAACTGACTGGATGAAATGACAATGGAGATGGATGAAGCACAGGAATGAATCAGTGATGTAGAAGATAAAATTATGGAAAACAATGAAGCTGAAAGGAAGAGGGAAAGAAAAGTATTGGATCACAAATGTAGATTTAAGGAATTGAGCAACTCCTTAAGGTGTAATAACATTAGTATCATAGGCATCCCAGAAGAGGAAGAGAGGGAAAAGGGGGTAGAAGGTTTATTTGAGCAAATTACAGCTGAAAACTTCCCTAATCTGGGGAAGGAAACACACATTGAAAAACAAGAGGCACAGAGAACTCCCATCAAATTCAACAAAACCTGGCCAGTACCAAGACATATTACAGTCAAATTCACAAAATACACAGACAAGGAAAGAATCCTGAAAGCAGCAAGGGGAAAAAAGTCCTTAACCTACAAGAAAAGACAAATCAGGTTCACAGCAGATCTGTCCACAGAATGGCAGGACAGAAGATACTGGCAGATATGTTCAATGTGCTGAATGTGAAAACTATGCAGCCAAGAATACTTTATCCAACAAGGTTGTCTTTCAGAATAAAGGAGAGATAAAGAGTTTCCCAGACAAACAAAAACTAAAGGAGTTTGTGACCACTAAACCATCCCTGCAAGAAATATTAAAGGGGACTCCTTGAGTGGGATAGAAAGACCAAAAGCAACAAAGACTTGAAAGTAATAGAGAACAACACCAGAAACACCAACTTTACATGTAACACAATGGCACTAAATTCATATCTATCAAAAATCACTCTGAATGTAAATGGACTAAATTCTCCAATCAAAAGACATAGGGTCAGAGAAAGACAGATACCATATGATTTCACTCATATATAGAATTTAAGAAACAAAACAGATGAGCATAGGGGAAGAGAAGGAAAAATAAAATAAGATGAAAACAGAGAGGAAGGCAAACCATAAGAGACTCTTAACTCTAGGAAACAAACTGAGGGTTGCTGGAGGGGAGGTGGGTGGGGGAAGGGGTAACTGAGTGATGGGCATTAAGGTGGGCACTTGATGTAATGAGCACTGGGTGTTATATGCAACTGATGAATCACTAAATTCTATCCCAGTAACTAATAATACAGGATATGTTAACTAAACTGAATTTAAATAAAAAATGTTTTAAAAAGACATGGGGTATCAGAATGGATAAGAAAACAAGGCCCATCATGCTAATGGATGTCAAAGAAAGCCAGAGTAGCCATACTTAGATCAGACAAACGAGATTTTTAAACCAAAGACTGTAACAAGATATGAAGAAGGGTACTATATCATAATGAAGGAGTCTATCCATCAAGAAGATCTAATAATTATAAATATTTATGCCCCCAACTGAGCCACCCAGGCACCCCAAGCCTGCTGATTTTTAAAGTACCTGGAGTTGGGGCGCCTGGGTGGCTCAGTTGGTTAAGCGACTGCCTTTGGCTCAGGTCATGATCCTGGAGTCCTGGGATCGAGTCCCACATCGGGCTCCCGGCTCGGCGGAGAGCCTGCTTCTCCCTCTGACCCTATCCCCTCTCATGCTGTTTCTCTCTCTCTCTCTCTCTCTCTCAAATAAATAAATAAATAAATAAATAAAATCTTTAAAGTACCTGGAGTTAAGCCCCGTTGGTTGTAAAAACTCACAGTTAAGCCCCACTGGTTTTCAAAGTCAAACGTTACGGGGACTTGTCTTACCAGCACAGGTCCCCTGTGCCCGAGGTGCCTGGTGTGGGATCTGCTCTCCCTTCTCCATGCTGTTGTGTCCCTCTTGTTTGTAGTTTGCCTCCCAGGGAGTTTGGTTCTTGACTGCATCTCTGTCTCTCCTACCATGTTTTCAATATGACCTCCTCTCTATGTTTTACTGTGGAAAGTCTGTTCTGCAAGTCTTTGGGTCATTTTCTGGGTTGGGTGCACTGACGTCAGTAACAGGACAGGGATGTCCACTCTCACCATTATTTCATATCGTGCTGGAAGTCTTAGCCTCAGCAATCACACAACAAAAATAAATAAAAGGCATCCAGATCAGCAAAGAAGTCAAACTTTTACTCTTCCCAGAAGACATGATACTCTATGTAGAAAACCTGAAAGAGTCCACCAAAACACTGCCAGCACTAATACATGAATTCAGTAAAGTTGGCAGGATGCAAATTCAATGTACAGAAACCTCTTGCATTTCTGTACCCCAATAATGAAGCAGCAGTAAGAGAAATCAAGGAATCAATTCCATTTGCAATTGCACCAAAAACCATAAGATACCTAGGAATAAACCTAACCAAAGAGGTAAAAGATCTGTATGCTGAAAACTATAGAACACTTATGAAAGAAATTGAAGAGGACATAAAGAAATGGAAAAACATCCCATGCTCATGGATTAGAAGAACAAACATTGTTCAAATGTCTATACTACCCAAAGCAATCTACATTTTTTATGCAATCCTTATCAAAATACCATCAGCATTTTTCAAGAGCTAGAACAAATAATCCTAAAATTTGTATGGAGCCACAAAAAGTCCTGAATAGCCAAAGCAATCCTGAAAAAGCAAAGCAAAGCTGGAGGCATCACAATTCTGGACTTCAAGCTATATTACAAACTATAGTCATCAAAAGAGTATGGTGCAAGCTGGTGCAGCCACTCTGGAAAACTGTATGGAGGTTCCTCAAAAAGTTGAAAATAGAGCTACCATATGATCCAGCAATTGCACTACTGGGTATTTACCCCAAAGATACAAAAGGAGGGATCCAAAGGGGTACGTGCACCCCGATGTTTATAGCAGCAATGTCCACAATAGCCAAACTGTGGAAAGAGCCAAGATGTCCATCGACAGATGAATGGATAAAGAAGATGTGGTATATATTTACAATGGAATATTATGCAGCCATCAAAAGGAATGAGATCTTGCCATTTGCAACGACGTGGATGGAACTGGAGGGTATTATGTTGAGTGAAATAAGTCAAACAGAGAAAGACATGTATCATATGATCTCACTGATATGAGGAATTCTTAATCGCAGGAAACAAACTGAGTGTTGTTGGAGTGGGGGGTGGGGTGGGAGGGATGGGGTGACTGGGTGATAGACACTGGGGAGGGTATGTGCTCTGGTAAGCGCTGTGAATTGTGCAAGACTGTTGAATCTCAGATCTGTACCTCTGAAACAAATAGCGCAATATATGTTAAGAAAAAAAAAAGAAGAAGAAGAAGAAGGTAGCGGGAGGGGAAGAATGAAGTGGGGGAAATCGGAGGGGTAGACGAACCATGAGAGACGATGGACTCTGAAAAACAAACAGGGTTCTAGAGGGGAGGGGGGTGGGAGGATGGGTTAGCCTGGTGGTGGGTATTGAGGAGGGCACATTCTGCATGGAGCACTGGGTGTTGTGCACAAACAATGAATCATGGAACACTTCATCTAAAACTAATGATGTAATGTATGGGGATTAACATAAGAACAAAAAAAAAGTAAAAAAAAAAAAAACAGTATGGGACTGGCATAACAGCAGACACATAGATCAACGGAACAGAATAGAAAGCCCTGAAATGGACCTACAGCCATATGGTCAACTAATCTTTGACAAAACGCAAAAGAATATCAACAGGAAAAAAACAGTCTCTTCAACAAATGGTGCTAGGAAAACTAGAGAGCAACATGCACATAAATGAAACTGGACCACTTTCTTACACCATACACAAAAATAAAATCAAAATGGGTGAAAGACCTAAATGTGAGACAGAAAGCTATCAAAATCCTAGAGAAGAACACAGGCAGCAACTTCTTTGACCTCAGCCATAGCAATTTCTCACTAGACACTTGTCTGGAGACAAGGGAAACAAAAGAAAAAATGAACTATTAGAACTTTATCAAGATAAGAAGCTTCTGCACAGCAAAGGAAACAATCAACAAAACTAAAAGGCAACCTACAGAATGGGAGAAGATATTTGCAAATGACATATCGGATAAAGGGTTAGTATCCAAAATCTATAAAGAATTTATCAAACTCAACACCTAAAAACCAAACAATTCTTCCCCACTTGAGAACCTGTGAAATCAGACCAAGTTATGTACTTCTAAAATGCAATTGTAGGATAGGCATAAGATAGGCATTCCCAATTGAAAAGAAAGAAATAGGAAAGAAGGAAGAAGCGAAGGGTCCCAAACAAGTCCAAGACCTAGCAAGGTAAATTCCATTAGATGTTAAAGCTCGATTTTTTCTTTTTTATATGAATATAGTTGATACACGATGTTACATTAGTTTCAGATATACAACATAGTGATTCAGTACCTCTATACCTCATGCTATGCTCACCACAAGTGTAGTTACCATTTGTCACCATACAACACCATTACAATATCACTGACCACATTTTCTATTCTGTGCCTTTTATCCCCATGGCTTATTCATTCCATAACTGGAAGCCTGTATCTTCCACTCCTCTTTACTCATTTTACCCATTCCCCCATCCCCTCCCCCCTCTGGTAACCATCAGTTTATTCTCTGTATTTATAGGTCTGATTCTGCTTATAATTCTCTTTGGCTGAATGACCCATCTTCTGGATGCACAGGGATGGTAGTCCCACCCCCAAGACCCTAGGCAGCCCTATCCTCACAGCTCTAGTCAAACGCCATCTGGCTTGTCAAATAACTAAAGGATAGCCCCAGTCTTTGAAAACAAGGAAACAGACCTGATCATCTCTGAATTGCCTTAGGTCATTCTTTTTTTTTTTTTAAGATTTAATTGATTTATTTATTTAGAGTGGGGGGGAGGGCAGAAAGAGAGGGAGAGAGAGAATCCCAAGCAGACTCTGTGCTGAGCATGGAACTCTACCAGGGCTCAATCTCACAATCCTGAGATCAGGACCTGAGCCGAAATCAAGAGTTGGGCGTTTAACCAACTGAGCGACCCAGGAGCCCCAGGGGTCATTCTTTCTTTTTCTTGAAGAATAGTGCATGTTCACAGTCAAAGAGATCTAGAGTCCAGTCCTGTGGGATCTAACAAGTCTGATAGCCTTCCTTCATTTTGTCTCATTTTTTTCTGTCCTTTTTAGTCCCCGCTGTCAGTGTTTCTCTTGGTGTAATGCCATCTCTATTTCTAGCTTCTGATGAGATGGCTGATCAGTTTCTGTGTCACACCCATGAACTCCTTATCAAATGATTGTTCAGCCACACCCTAGTGTTCTCTTCAGGACAAGCTTCCTGATTTTTAAAAATAGAATAGATAGAATATACTGAGAATAGAGAATACTGAGAGTGAGATAGCCTAAGAACTGTCCAAATCTCCAAGTTCTGGTTCCTTTTTGTCTAATAATTCCTTCTTAAATTCATCTCTCTTCTCACATTTTACTATAAAAAGTGAGGATGACCGAAGCTGCATCTTCAGTACTTTGCTTAGAAATCTCCTCTGCTAACATCCAATTTTATCACTCTCATGTTCTACCTTCCACAGAACAGTAGAACACAAATCAGCCAAGTTCATTGCCACTTTATAACAAGGATCACCTTCCCTCCTCTTTCCAATAATAACGTGTTCTTCATTTCTGTCTGAGATCTCACCAGACTTGCCCTCAATGTGCAAATTTCTACATGCACCTCAAAACTCTTCCAGCTTCTAGCCATTACCTAAGTCCAAAGTCACCTCCCCATTTTCAGGTATTTGTTGCATCAGTACCCTACTTCTAAGTACCAAAATCTATATTAATCAGGGGGTTCTCCAGAGAAATAGAACCAACAAAAGGCATATATATATATGTGACACACACACACGTATGTATATATATATATATATATGTGCTTGTGTGTATATATATTATAAGGAATTAGCTCACATAATTATGATGGCTAAGAAGTCCCAAGATCTGTAGTAGGCAAATTGAGACCCAGGAAAGCTGACAATGTAGTTCCAATCCTAGTCTGAAGGCTTGAGAAACAGGATAACTAATGGTATAAGTTACAGTCTGAGAGCCACCAGGCTCAAGACCCCAAAGGAGTTGATTTTTCAGTTCAAGTCCAAAGGCAGGAAAAGACCCATGTCAGGCAGGAGGAGCTTCTTCTTTTTCACAGGAGGGTCAACATTTTTGTTCTATTCAGGCCTTCAGTGAATTAGATAGGGCCCACTCACATTAGGGATGGCAATCTGCTTTACTCAGTCTACCAATTCACATCCTAATCTTATCTAGGACTATCCTCACAAACACACCCAGAAAAATGTTTGACCAAATGTCTAGGCACCCCATGGGCCAGTCAAGTTGACACAAAATTAACCATCACAATGGGTTTAACTATGGGGTTATTTTACTCGTGCCTGCCTTCCTTGACACCTATTAATTGGCCTTTTGTACAATTTTCTTAATTATATTGCCATTTACTTTTCCAAGTGTATTTTTCTGGACTCTAAAAGTTATTATTAGGATTTTCATTGGAACTGCCTTGTCCGATTCATTCTCCAAGCTACTGCCAAGGCAAACTTCTTCAAGTACAAATCAGATACTCTTCCTCTCTTGATTAAAATATTTTTTATAGTTTGCCAAGCTCTGTAAACTCCTGAGCTGGGATACTAGACCTCTCATAATCTAATCCCTGTCAATTAATGTAGCCTCCTACCCCACCTCTCTTGCTGCACTCTACTTACTCATATTTAAATAACTTGCATTTCCCAAAGGGTGCTCTCTCTTTTTCCCATGCTTTTGCTCATGCTTATCCCTCTGTTTGGAATATTGTATTAATTCTCCTGTGCTAGATAAACTCCTATACTTATCAGTCCATTTTCTCTGTGAAGCTTTCCTTAACCCTACAGTCTCGGTTAGGGGCTACCCTTCTGTGTCTCACAGTTTCCTGAATTTACATCTATTTTGACACTTATCTCTGTTAAGGTTATTTCCTTTTTAGTTGTCTGTTTTTCCTACTGGACTGCATGTTCCTTGAAATCAAATACACTGTTGAATACCCAGTGCCCAGCATGCTGTTAATTGACTCCATGTATGTTTGTTGAAGAAACAAGCTGTTGTAGTAATAATGAAATGTATAAAGAAGTTATTGTAATTGTTCAGCAGAGAGGTAATGAGAACCAGACTTAGTGCGATGGCAATGGGAATGGCAAAGAGAGAACATATTTAAGATACTTCTGAAGGATAGAATTAATAGGATATGGGGACCAAATATGAAGGCTGAAGGAGAAAGAGAAGTCAAAGATGACTGGGTTTCTTGGCAGAGAAAATGGTAGTGGCAATAGTAGAAGAGAATACATGATGGAGAACTGGCTTGGGAAAGTAGATATGTGTTGTTAGGATAAGAGTAGCAGTTGACAGTAAGAAATCCAGGTAGAGATGTCCAGATAGCAATTAGAAATACTAAGTAGAGCCTGAGATTGAGATGAAGAGACCAAAATCACTCAGAGAGGATAGTTGATGTTGTGGAAATGTGGTGGAAAGAGAGTCTGCAGAAAGAGAAAAAAAGAGAATCATGCATTGGGGAGGGTATGTGCTATGGTGAGTGCTGTGAATTGTGTAAGACTAATGAATCACAGACCTGTACCCCTAAAACAAATAACACATTAAATGTTAATTTAAAAAAAGAAAAAAAGAGAGAGAATCATGAGGAAAACCTGCTCTGAGTGGGCCAATGGAAAAATGGAGCCTTAAAAGGCAAAGAAAGAGCTGTCAGAAAGGTAATAAGAGAACCTGACATGTGCTGGCACATGGAAGCCAAGGGGGTAAAAGTTTCAAAGAGGAATAAATCAGCAATGTTAGAACAGAGATTTAGATGATATGGAGGCTGTTGAAACATCTCAGATAATAGTATAGGTTGAATAGCAGGAGCAGAAGTCAGTGTACAATTACGAATTATGAAGCCAGTTTAATGGTGAGAGGAGGGAAAGAGATAGAACTATATCTCCAGGGAGTAGAAAGATTGAGAGAAAAGCATGTTTAATATGGCTACTTGTAGAATTCCTTACACAAGTGATTAATCTAAAAATCACCCAAATGATCACATGGCAAATATTATTTTCTAGTCCTCCCCAGCTCTATTCATACCACAAAACCCTTATTAATCCTGTAAAAATGTCCATGTCATACAATATAAACTCATGTTCTCAACCTCTGTATTAGGTGGCGCAAAGCAAGGCTCTCCAATTGGGCCACTCAGCCCAATTCTACTCTTGACAAAGAGATAGTTATAAATCTTGGTCTCAAATTTCACAAGTTAAGTGCAAACCATACCCCTTTTTGTGCAAAACATCTTTCCAGAACATCTCTCTAGACCTCCTCCTTTCACTGATGATGACACCCTGCCTGCCCCTGCCCTCTATCCCACTCTATCTCAATTTTACCCTCCTTTCCTTTTTTCCACAGAGCATCCAGAGCTTCATAGTTTGTAAATAGTAATTACTCTGTATTACATCTTGATCTGATGGTAGGAATGGGGGCAGGAGAGAAGAGAAAGCGATTAGAATTGTGAAAACAGAGTGGCTTATGCAAGACAACACAAGTAAAGCTGAGCCTGACAGGGTAAGATGTCCAAATTTTATGGTGTTACCATCCCTATTCCATCTCTCATTTACCCCCAAACTCAGCTTACCCATATAGAAAGTACTCAAATAATAATCCCCAGCTACAGTTGTACTTTCTTCATTCATCCAATGATTCTCCCCTCTATATACCCCATTTGTAAGATCTGAGCACTTAGCTAAGCTCTTTCTGCTCAACTCAGAACTTGGGATTTCAAAATCTTTGTCTCTCAGAGCAAGAGTCACCTACCACTCAGGTGTTTCCCACAAATAGGGGAAAAATTAATTAGCATTGATTGACTACCTCCTAGGTTCTAGGCATTCAATCCTTATATAGGTTAAGTTGGCACTACTAACTTCATTTTATAGGTGGGGAAATTGAGGCTCAATGAGGGACTTTTCCAAAGTCACATACCTAATAAATTGGCAAAGGTGGAGTTTGAACAAAGTGAGTCTAAGGCTAGTGTTCCTTCTACTACACTTTGACTACTTCTACAGGACTTTAACCAGGCCCATATTGCTCATTGCTCCTGTGTTTTCCCAAGCTTTGTCTCCTATCCAATTTCCTGTTTCTTCAAAGGACTAATAAAATTGACCAATGGAAGAAAGTTACGCTTGGTAGTTGACAGAAAGCATAGTATAAAGGGAAAGTACAATAGAGTTTGATTTTCTTACTTCCTACCTCCTGTTGTAGTCCAGGCCCTCATAGAAGAGTAGAAATCTTTTGAACTGAGATATTGGACTCCCAGAAACACCAATCCCAGCCATCCCAGAAAAGCCCAACAGACTGGGTGGGCTTTATCTTCTTATGGGTAGGCCTGAAGTGGCCAGATGAGGTATCTTGACTTATTTACATTTGTGATATCCGTAAGCAAGGCCTTTCCTATCCCTCCACAGGGACTGTGAAAATCCTGGAATTTGGGGGGCTATTTTTCTCACGGACTTGGCTCTGCTAGGGGATCCTAGCCTACCTACCCCCTCTTTATCAAACCGAAAGGCTCTGTTGGAAATGATCTCTGGAAATGACCTGAGTCCCTGCTGCATTCCACTGAGTTCTCTACCTTGGGCATCTGGGATGGGTAGTATAAGTGATTTTGATATGCCTTTTAGTTCAACAAGATAATTAAAATTGCCCCAAGTATGTTTTAGGCTCTAAATCGATTTTTCCTTGCACTTGGTTATATTTCATATTGGCTTGTTTCTGCCTCAGTGCCATCCCAACATCACTTCTGGGCAAAGTGATACTGTTAGCTGTTTCTACCTATAAATCTAGAAAAATCTAGAAAGCAGCTACCTCCCACTTCCAATTTCTCTGTCTGGCCCCCTCTTCCCTTTCTAGCACTCCTCCCTCTTTCAGGGACTTCCAGTAACACCCAGCCCTTGTTCAGGAAAATAAAACTCTGATGGGATAAAGTCCAGGGATAGGCTAACAGGCGTGATGGTTTAATGCAATGAGGAGCTCAAGATTTCCTAAAATCTTATCACATAAGTATCCTCCAACTACCCCAAATAAATACCCCACTCATTACCATGTACAGCCATGTAGCCCCTCTCAAAAATGGCGAATGGAACTGAAGTAAATGCATAGATGCATTCATTCATCCATACACTTATTCATATATTTAATAATTTTTTTGTTGAGCTCCTCATCTGAAAGCATTCTAGCTAGGTAAGGTGAACAGCATGAGAAAAGGCAGAGGAGGTTAAGGGAGAGCTCAGCTGGATCAAAGAACTTTTAGTAATTGGGTTTAAAGGGAGTGTAGGATACAAATGTGCATGTGAATATAGATGAGACTTGAAAAATAGTTATACAAGGTCAAATCAGAAAAGGCCTTGCTTCTTACAGTTATGGAATGAATGAGTCATAGGAATCAAAGGCACAGCATTGGGAATCTAGTCAAGGATATTGTAATAGAATTGTATGGTGACAGATGGTAGCTATACTTGTGGTGAGCATAGCATAATGTATAAACTTGTTGAATCACTATGTTGTACACCTGAAACTAATGTAACATCCTGTGTAAAGTATACTCAAATAAAAAAGAAAGAAAGAAAGAAAGAAAAGGCCTTGCTTGTCATTCTGAGGAGTCTGGGACTTTATCTTGAAGGTCATGGAGAATATTTGAAATATGTTAAACAGGACAGTGACATGATCAGATGTGTGTTTTAGAAAAGTTACTCAAGTAGAGTATGAGCAATGTTGAGCAAAACTAAACACAGCTTCAAGATAACATCCAAGTGAAAAACAGGGCCTTAGCCCATAAATGTTACAGAAAACCCCTCTTCCTTTAGGGGCGATCAGAGAAACTAAAGTATAGCTTATTTAAAAGCAATTGAGAATGGTGTACTTGGGTCTGATCAGGTCACCCCAAGGGAATCAGCTTTTGTTGGCAGTGAGCCCAAGCACTCTATGGCCTGACCTTGACTAATTGCTGGTCCTTGGATCCTGAAAAATGGAATTGGTACATGATACTTTCCCATCAGCAGTCATAAGTTTCTTCCATTTAAAAATTTCCCAGATCCCACACATTCCTCTAGCTACCACTTAATCTATTTTCTCTCCTTTACAACCACACTTCTGAAAGGATTCTCTAGTCTCACTTTTTCCATTGTCTCACCTCCTATTCACTCTCAAACTCAATATAAACAGATTAGTGCTACCGTTTTTTTCACCAAACACAACTCTCACCAAGGTTATCAATGACCTTGATGCTAAATGCAAGGGTCACTTGATGGTTCTCATATTCTTTATTTCTGTGCATAATTCTATACAATTCTTTATTTCCTTCTTGAAACATGATCTTTCTTTAGGTCCTGGGCTCAGCATTCTCTTGGCTCTCCTCCTGCCTCTCTGGCCCTCTTATCTCTACTCAGTCTTAAAATATTGGACGCATCTAAGTTTTACTCTAAGCCCTCTCATTCTCACTCTGTGCTTTCTCCTCCAATGAACCCAACCATCCCCATAGCTTCAATAATCATGTATATGCCAACAACTCTTGCTCTGTATTTCTAGATTTCTCTTCTGAACTTCAAAATAATATATCCATCACCTACTTGACATGCATTTAAAGTCGTACTATCCAAAATCAAACTCATTATCTCCCTCCTCTCCAAACTTAGTCTTCTTCCAGTACTCTACAACTCAGTAACAAGGACCACCAGTGGAATATACCAGAATTCAATTATTCTCGAAACCTTCCTCTCCCAAATGCAAAATCATTGATATAATCTAAATGGCCATTGCATGGTTTGACCCCTGCTGAATTCTCCAGCCTCATCTTATGTTCTCCATTTATGCCAAACTTGCCTTCTTTCAACCTTGAGGATACCAGGTGTTTTTTGTTTTGTTTTGTTTTGTTTTGTTTTGTTTTGTTTGCCTCAGTCTTTATATTGGTATATTATCTTCCTGGGATGTTCTTTTCCCAAATCTTTACCTGGTAAATGCCTACTTAATTTTTATGTCTCAACATAAATGTCACTTTCTTAGATGTACCTTCCTGGACACATCTGAATAAATTGGGTCTTCCAACCTACATTTACCTCCTGTTGGATTGTGCTCCCAGTGTGGACCATAATTTTCCTTCATAGCATTACATTACAATTTTAAATATTTATTAATTTTTTTAATTTATTTTTTGACAGAGAGACAGTGAGAGAGGGAACACAAGCAGGGGGAGTGGGAGAGGGAGAAGCAGGCTCCCCGCCGAGCAGGGAGCCCAAGGCGGGGCTCAATCCCAGGACCCCGGGATCATGACCTGAGCCGAAGGCAGATGCTTAATGACTGAGCCACCCAGGTGCCCCAAATATTTATTAATTTTTGAGGTTGTCTACATAATGACTGTCTCCCCCTGCTTGACTGTAAATTCCACAAAGACAGGAACACTTATCACTCTTCTCTTTGGTGTGCTCTACATTGAAAACTAACACATAGAAGGTAGTTAATGTATATTCATTCAGTGAATATATGAATGAGTAAATAAGTACAAGTTTTTAGCAAAGAGCATGCATTTCTCTGTTAAAGAGGAAGGACCTTCTGAGTTTGGGGGCCTTATTCAGGGTCTGATGAGTAGATACTCAAAAAGATTGAGAACTGTCTTTGAAAACTCAGTGAAGTTCTCAACAAACTTCCCAAACAGTTTTACAATTATTTCCCAAGTTTGAGCTATTATACTCTTATTCTTTTTTTGTCCCAAGGCCTCTCCTTGGCATTTCCATAAGCTTTTCTTTAACCTGAGAAAAGACAAAAATAAAAGAACCATAAAAATGTTCACTAGATTTTCCTGAGAATCCAGAAGATTTGAGGTCTGCTTAGAGATTTGGCCAAAGTTTTAGATTGTCATCAAGTTTATGCAACCAGTTTATCTGGGGCTAATTCAGTCTTTCACAAGTCTACTTACTTTTTCAAATTTTAGTTTTGGTGTAAGATGGAATTAGATTCTCCTCATGGTCCAAGTGAAGCAGTAAAACTCAGGGCCTAAGGTGGAAAAACTGAGACAAGAAATCTTAACTTTTAAGCTTTATGACCCACAGTGGCTGTGTCCCAGATTCTGGGTCCCAGGTCCATGGGGGCTTATGCACTGGTCTTTCTTAGAAGTCTTGCCACAGGAGTAGGAGAAGCGAACACTTGTTATGGACAATGAAGGAGAGACATCAACCTGTGCATTTTCATCCTGATATCAGAAGTGAAAAGTAAGACAAAAGCATTTCTAGCCTTTACACAGCAGAACAGTGTCAAGGATTTGTTTGGAGACAGAAAGTGACCATTCCAAAAATAATCCTTCATACATTACACTGTTGGTCTCAAGGGCTTGGCTTAGGTCCAAGTACTAAATCTATTCTTTTTTATTGTTTTTTTTTTTTTTTCAAAAAATAGAGATTTTAATTTTTTCATTAGTTTTAGAGGTAGAATTTAGTGATTCATCAGTTGCATATAACATCCAGTGCTCATTACATCAAGTGCCCTCCTTAATGCCCATCACTCAATTATCCCTTTCCCCCACCCACCTCCCCTCCAGCAACTCTCAGTTTGTTTCTCATAGTTAAGAATCTCTTATGGTTTGTCTCCCTCTCTGTTTTTATTATTTTATTTTTCCTTCCCTTACCCTATGATCGTCTGTTTTGTTTCTTTTTTTAAAAAGATTTTATTTATTTACTTGAGAGTGAGAGAGAGAGAGCACAAGAAGGGGGAGGGTCAGAGGGAGAAGTCGACTCCCCATTGAGTGGGGAAACCGATGCAGGACTCAATCCGGGGACTCTAGGATCATGACCTGAGCTGAAGGCAGATGCCCAACTGACTGAGCCATCTAGGAGCCCTGTTTTGTTTCTTAAATTCCATATATGAGTGAAATCATATTTGTCCTTCTCTGACTGACTTATTTTGCTTAGCCTAATAACCTCTAGTTCCATCCATGCTATTGCAAATGGCAAGATTTCATTCTTTTTGATGGCTGAGTAATATTCCATTGTGTGTGTGTATCACAGTAATATTCCATTGTGTGTGTGTGTGTGTGTATCACATCTTTTTTTTAAAAAGATTTTATTTATTTATTTGAGAGAGAGAGACACAGTGAGAGGAGGGGGACACAAGCAGGGCGAGTGGGAGAGGGAGAAGCAGGCTTCCCACTGAGCAGGGAGCCCAATGCAGGGCTCTATCCCAGGATCCTGGGACCATGACCTGAGCCAAAGGCAGACACTCAATGGCTGAGCCACCCAGGCACCCCTATATCACATCTTCTTTATCCATTCATCTGATGCCGAGTGATGTTGAGCATTTTTTCATGCGTCTGTTGTCCATTTCTATGTCCTCTTTGGAGAAATGTTTGTTCATGTCTTCTGCTCATTTCTTGACTGGATTTTTTGTTTTTTGGGTGTCGAGTTTGATAACTTCTTTATAGATTTTGGATTCCAGCCCTTTATCTGATAAGACATTTGCAAATATCTTCTCCCCATTCTGTAGGTTGCCTTTTAGTTTTGTCGACTGTTTCCTTTGCTGTGCAAAAGCTTTTTATCTTGATGAAGCCCCAATAGTTCATTTTTACTCTTGTTTCCCTTGCCTTTGGAGACATGTCTGGCAAGAAATTGCTGTGGCTGAGGTCAAAGAGGTTGCTGCCTGTGTTCTCTTCTAGGATTTTGATGGATTCCTGTCTCACATTTAGGTCTTTCATCCATTTTGAGTCTATTTTTGTGTATGGTGTAAGAAAGTGGTCCAGTTGCATTCTTCTGCAAGTGGCTGTCCAATTTTACCAACACCATTTGTTGAAGAGACCATCTTTTTTCCATTGGATATTCTTTTCTGCTTCACTGAAGATTAGTTGACCATAGAGTTGAGGGTTCATTTCTGGGTTGTCTATTCTGTTCCATTGATCTATGTGTCTGTTTTTGTGCCAGTACCAAACTGTCTTGATGATTACCACTTTGCAAAACATCTTGAAATCTGGAATTGTGATGGCACCAGCTTTGGTTTTCTTTTTCAACATTCCTCTGGCTATTTGGGGTCTTTTATGGTTCCATACAAATTTTAGGATTGTTTGTTCCAGCTCTGTGAAAAACATTGGTGATATTTTGATAGGGATTGTATTGGATGTGTAGGTTGCTTTGGGCAGCATAGACATTTTAACAATATTTTTTTTCTTCTAATCCATGAGCATGGAATATTTTTCCATTTCTTTGTGTCTTCCTCAATTTCTTTCATAAGTGTTCTATAGTTTTCAGAGTACAGATTCTTTACCTCTTTGGTTAGGTTTATTCCTAGGTATCTTATGGTTTTTGGTGTAATTGTAAATGGCATCAATTCCTTGATTTCTCTTTCTTCTGCCTCACTGTTAGTGTATAGAAATGCAACTGATTTCTGTTCATTCATTTTATATCCTGCCACTTTGCTAAATTCCTGTAACAGTTCTAGCAATTTTTTGGTAGACTCTTTTAGGTTTTCTACATAGAGTATCATGTCATCTGTGAAGAGTGAAAGTTTGACTTCTTCATTGCCAATTAAATTTTTTCCTTTTATTTTTATTTTTTTTTAAGATTTTATTCATTTGTCAGAGAGAGAGAGAGAGTGAGAGAGCAAGAGCATGAACAAGTAGGCAGAGCAGCAGGCAGAGAGAGAAGCAGACTCCCCACTGAGCAAGGAGCCTGACATGGGACTCAATCCCAGGACCCTGGGATCATGACCCAAGCCGAAGGTAGACATTTAACCGACTGAGCCACCCAGGCATCCCCAATTTTTTCCTTTTAAACACCAAATTCTATACTGGCTTTTGAGATAAGGACAGGATTCATAGACCTGCAGAGCAGGAGAATAGCTGCTGAGTCTTTGAAGAGGCTTCTCTTAATCTCCTACTTTTCTGTCCCAAATATCCAGAATGTCTTCCTTGTACTAAGTTTTTCTGGCCCAGGATCCATTGATATTCACCTATGCCCAACCCCTGAGAAGCTGACATCCAATAGAAAATGGTAGGATTTTCAGGGGAAAAAGTCTCCCTATCTCTAATGTGAGAAGGCAGTTACCTACTTATTTGCTTTAGTATGAATTTTTTTTAAGTTTTTATTTCAATTTCAGTTAGTTAACATACAATGTAATATTAGTTTCAGCTGTACAATATAATGATTCGACACTTCCATACCACACCTGGTGCTCATCACAAGTACACTCCTTAATCCCCATCACCTAGTTAACCCATCCCCCCAACTCTGGTAACTATCATTTTATTCACTATAGTTAAGAGTCTGTTTCTTGCTTTTCCTCTTTCTTTTTTTCCCCTTTTGTTCATATGTTTTGTTTCTTAAATTGCACATGAGTGAAATCATATGGTATTTGTCTTTCTCTGACTTATTTCACTTAGCATAATACTCTCTAGCTCCATCCATGTTGTTACAAGTGGCAAGATTTCATTCTTTTTTATGGCTGAGTAATATTCCATTGTATACATATACCACATCTTCTTTATCCATTCATCATCAATAGACACTGGGCTGTTTCCATAATTTAGTTATTGTATACAAAGCAGGAAAGAATATCCAAAGGGAAAAAGGCAGTCTCTTCAACAAATGGTTTTGGTGAAACTGGACAGCAACATGTAAAGAAATGAAACTGAACCACTTTCTTACACCATACACAAAAATAAATTAAAAATGGGTGAAAGACCTAAATGTGAGACATGAAACCACAAGAATCCTAGAAGAGAACACAGGCAGTAACTTCTTTGACATTGGTCATAGCAACATTTTTCTAGATAGGTCTCCTGAGGCAAGGGAAACAAAAGCAAAAAGCAACTATTGGGAGTACATCAAAATAAAAAGCCTCTGCACAGCAAAGGAAACAATCAACAAGACTAAAAGGCAACCTACAGAATGGGAGAAGATATTTGCAAATGACATATCTGATAAAGGGTTAGTATCCAAAATCTATAAAGAACTTATCAAACTCAACACCCCAAAAATAATCCAATTAAAAATGGGTAGACATGAATAAACATTTTTCCAAAGAAGTCATATAGATGGCCAATAGACACATGAAAAGATGCTCAACATCACTCATCATCAGGGAAGTCAAAATCAAATCAAAACCACAGTGAGATATCATCTCACACCTGTCAGAACGGCTAAAATTAACAACACAGGAAACAACAGGTGTAGGCAAGGATGCGGAGAAAGAGGAACCCTCTTACACTGTTGGTTGGAATGCAAACTGGTATAGCCACTCTGGAAAACAGTATGGGGTTTCCTCAAAAAGTTAAAAATAAAACTGCCCTATGATCCAGGAATTGCACTACTATGTATTTACCCAAAGAATACAAAAATACTAATTCAAAAGGATACATGCATCTCAATGTTTAGAGCAGCATTTTCTATAATTGCATTAGTATCAAATTTTGAAAGTACAAGTGATTACTAGGACCAGAGGGAGGGAGGCCAGAGAATGGTCAATGGTTTACTGGTGACATAGTGCTGTGTCCATAAATGACTGAAAACTCCAAAGGCTACACCAGCTAATGCTGTTTCTGAGGCCAAAAGGATTTTCAGAGTATATTATGCTTAGGTCTTGCTTAGCTCTTGTTTGTGTACTTGGCTAAAAGACAACATGATATTCTGGTTGCCTAGGAATGATATGGTTTATAACCAATGATAAAAGTTAAAATCCTGTACACCTTATGCTAAGGTTTACAAGGTTATATTTCAGATTTCTGTCCCCAGAGATTCTCTCTTGGACATTTCCTGCAGGCCAAGGATCCCAGAAGCACCACTGGGAGCTCTTGTAGAGATCATTTAGATAGAAACTCCTCTATCCCTACACTAAAAACCAAGTTCTGGAGACCCAGAGTGGGAAACCAAGCCTTGAGAGTATGGTAGATGGTAAGTAGACTCCTCAAAGGTGTGATAAAAGCCCTGGACCTGGAGTCAGGAGATCTGAGTGCAAATCTGCCTTTCATTATGACTGTGAGATCCAGGTTAATTCATTTAATTGTCCTGAACTTCAGTTTCTCTTTCTGTAAAACAGAAAGTTGTAATTAATGAAATAACACATGCATAAAGGATCCAGTATAGACTCAGTACGTGCGACTTGTATCTGAATGTGTTCCTTATAACTACTTCCCAACTCTTCCTATGTATCCCATGGTAGGAAGGACACTGTTCCTCAGGTCCTGCTTTAAGGAATCTTTCAAGGTGCCTTCAATCCATCCTTCTTACAATTTTCAGGGCAATATTTGAAAAATTCTGAACTGATCCTGGAATGGCATATCTTCTTTTCTCCACCTACAAAAATCCTATTCATAACCTAATTCAAATCATTCTCATTGCAAATCTTCTTTAAATGCTCTCTAGATCTAATCTAGGGACTCAGGGAAAGCTTCCTCAAGGAAGTGATGTTTGTGCTGAGATATGAAGGTTGAGTGGGAGTACCCCAGAGAATGAGAGGGGAGAAAGCATTCTGAGCAAAGGGGACAGTATACGTAAAGGCCCTGAGGCAAAGATAGTGTGGTTTGTTGGAAAAACTGAAAGATAACCAGAAAGTCAGTGTGGCTAAAGCACAGAGAAGGCCCAAAACCTTACAAATAGGGCAGTCTCAAATAGCTGTGCAGTTAGTGTACTACACGAAGTGCCTTGTCAAGGGAGCTGAAATCCAGCCCATGCTCTGCTTGCTAAACCATAAAGCTGTGTCCACCCAGAAACAGTATCTTCTTCTGATTTGTGCATTCTTGTTTTAAATGTCATTAAAGTGCAGAAAAGCTAGCAGCTGCCGTTACAAGGCCATGAATGTTCTGGCTCCTACCTAACATACCATCCTTACCTGGGATTCTTTCCCTCATTCTCTCTCTGTGTTCTGGCTAAACAGGTCTTCTGCACCCTCAGAACCTTTGCACATGTTTTCCTTATTATACTGGGTTCCACTATCATAAACTCAAAACAATGCTTGGCACACTGTTGAGGTTTGATGAGTTTGTTTTAGTGCAGGGTCCATGACCCGAGGCTGATTTGGCTACATTTGAGTTTGGGTCTGAATGAATTACAACTGAGTTAGCACTTCCCCGGTCTTCAGGCTAGGGAGGGTGGTGCAATTCCTATTTGCAAGTGGTGTGAGAAGTGACTCTTGGTACCCATGCGTGGGAAAGCAGGTCCTTTCTTTTCCTGGGGCTTCTGGCATCTTTAGGGATGGAGAGAGTCACAAGGACTTCTTAACACAAGTAATAATGATTTTTTTTTTTCAAAAAGAGTTGAAAACACAGGGGAAAGTTGTTGTTTCAGACTTTGTTCTACCTCAAAACTCAGGATATCCTTCTCTGAGGACACATTACAACACCCAGCCAGAGTCTGCCCATCAGCCTAGATTTCTGCAAGAACAATAGGCTCCTATTAGAACCATTTGTTCTACAAATATTGATTGAGCACCTATAATAATGAATAAGAAAGGCATGATCCTTGACTTCACAGAGCTTATATTTTGTCATCATGTTCAGGAATATCTGTAGGATTACCTTATAGGGGAACTAAGTCTTCTTAAGGGGCTAAATACTCAGATACAGAGAGGGGCTCTGAGGTCAGCCTGACTTGGGTCCAAGTCATAGTATATTCCACCATCTGAAAGCTGTTTAACCTTGGGCAAGTTTCCTTTTCTGATCTTTAATTTCTTTCCCCACAAATGGGAATGATAATACTTAACTCATAGAGCTAACATGAAGATAAAATGAGATATAATATGTAAAATGTTATAGTCTAGTGCCAAATTAATATTTGTATAAAATACATCATATTCCCTGTTTCATGGAAAATGATTTTTTTAAACAAAACATATCTAGAAAAAAGGTCTAGTTTTCAAGGACTCAGAATAGTAATCAGAGGAAATGTCATGGTTACAGGAAATGTTTCCTATCTTTTATGTCCCCATCATGGTTGTTATCTTCTTGAGATAGAAACTATCTGTTTTATCTTGGTATCCCCCAACCAATCTCAGTGCCTAGCATAGTGCCTGGGACTGCTAAGAATAGAGGATTTGTTTTATTCATTTCTGTACCCTCAGGGTCTCATATACCGTCTAGAACATAGTATGCTTATCACATGCATTAAGTCCCTTAATCCTCACAACAGTTCTCTAAAGTAGTGCTATTATTATCCTTATTATTAAATGAGGAAACTGAGGCACAGGGAGATTAAGCCAATTGTCCAAAATTACCAAGCTAATTAAGTGTTAGAGCTAGAATTTGAACCCAGGCAGTCTGGCTGTAGGCCTGCACTCTTAACACCTACCACAACCACATAGAAGGTGCCTATTAGATATTTGTTGAATAAATACAATTGCAGGAAAATGTGAATTATAATCATGTAAAAGAAGGAGTCCATTATACATGTGTACCTTATACAAAAGACATGCTCCCCAAAATTGGATAAAAATCGATTCTTTTTTAAATTTCATGCATTTTAACAGTATGCCAGCACATTACTGTTTTAAAAGTTAACCCTCACTATGCATTAGGGGTTCCTGCTACTCAAAGCAACTTGTGGTGACCCATTTTGTTATGTCAAGAACCTCTTTTGTCATGTCAGTAATCACTTCCTAAACCGTCCGATTTATAAAAAGCAGTGTTTTCACATACTGGCTTCCTGCTAAAACAGGAAGGGCTGGTAAATATCCTTTACAAGATCCTATTCCAATCACCTATAACCCACCCTTTCACCCCACCCCACCCTTCCAACCATAAGGCTAGAAAGACAGTTGGTGCCCTCTTCTGGGGGTTTGGGGCCGTAGCATACATTGGGCCCACCAGGGGGGCATTTCCAAGAAATAATCGTGTCAGTTCTTTCAATTCTGTGATAAGAATAGAGTTGATTTTTGGATCTTTTTATGAAATAAGAAATTGAATCTTTTTCTGAAAATAGGAAAGCTGGCCTATTCAATCAGGCGAGTCTCCTGAAGCTCTGGTGGATAGAAAAATGGAATAAAAATTCAGCTGAACTTTAGAAGGATGCTGAGCAGACATTTCCTTTGGTCAGGTACACTTTACATATACTTCAAAATCATAGGCTATTGTGATAAAATTTACCATTTATTTAGGATTATCTATGTGCTAGATACTTTCTATACATTGTCTCATTTAAATCTCACTACAGTCCTAGAAGGTAAAGAATATCTCCAATTTATGGTTAAGAAAGCTGAGATTTAGAAAGGTTAAGAAGTGGAAAAAAATTGTAGAACCAGAAATTCAAACCCAAATCATGTTCTTTTCAGTGTAATATGTTGTCTCTTTTTATTTCTTTTGGCCCTGTATCAATATTTCACTACTAAGAAATGTTAGAAAAATGTTCTTGACAGATATAGCCCCAATGCAATACCACTGAAACATCAAAGAAAACTGTGCCCAAAACCCTTATATGGACCCTTTGCTAGTTGTCCTGACAACTTGTTTTATTTAGTTATGTTGGATAGAAAGATAGGAAGTTTAAAGTGGTAACAGACAGAGGTCAAGGGCCAAAGAGAATGTTGGGGAGGCAGAGAAGGGGGTAAGAGAGAAAGGAGTAGTAGTGTGGACATGGAGGACAGAGAGGCTTTCTGACTGCCTCTTCATTGCTCACAAAGCCAAAACTAGCCCATCAGGGTGAACCCAGCTTTCTGGAGAGCACAACTTGCATCAAATGTAACAATAATTAACCTCTGTCTAATACTTTGTGTCAGGCACTGTTCTAAGTGCCTTACATGTATTAACTCATTTAATCCTCAAAAAATTTTATGATGCAAGTCTTTTGATTAATCTCAGTTTACATATTAGAAAATTGAAGCAAAGAAGGGGCTATGGTTTCCATTTTACACACAAGGAAACTGAGACACAGAGTTGAGTAACTTGCCCAAGGTCAAGCTAATAAGTGGTGGAATTTAAACTTAGGATACTGGCTCCAGAGCCATGTTCTTACACATCATGATATATTGCCCCTCCCAATTCATTGTAAGGATAAGTATTGTTTCAGGAAATGTTTACTTTGGGTATATAGTATTGCCGAATTATACATCTTCATCTTCACTAGAGATAATGCTAAATTATTCTCTAAAACAATTTTACCAAATCTCGTTCCCACCAGCAGTGTAAGAGAGCTACCTGTGTTCTATATCCTCACCTGAACTTAATAGTGTCAGGCTTTTAATATGCTGCCAATCCAAAGGGTATGAAATCATATCTCATGTGGTTTTAAATAGCATTTTTCTGATTTCTATTACATATTTTCATATATTTTGGCTGTTCAGATTTTGCCTACTATGAATCATCTGTTTATATCTTTTGCTTGTATATTATTGCATACAATACAAATGTATACAACATACAACAACAGCAACTCTTTGAAGGAGCCAGCAGTACAGATGAAGAAACTCAGGCTGGCAGAAATCTTGCTTAAGGTCACTCAGCTAATGGGTTGTTGAGTTGGGATTTGAGTCCAGACCCAGAGGACCCGTTAGCCTATGGCTTTTGTTTTATAATACATGCCAGGGACCAAGGCCATGTTAGTAAAAACGGAAGAAGGGAATAAATAATGTCAAGCATGTAACAATATGTCATGTGTCTAATTAGGTTTTGTGTAATTAACAGCTTATTTCCTTGTATCCTCACAACAACTTGTGAGATAAAACATGTTATCTTCATTTTACTTCAGGGAAATGAAAGATTTGTGTTGGAGGTGTTAAATTATAGCTGAGAAGAGGCAAAATCACAATTCAAACAGGTCTGTGTGATTACAAGGTCCATGCTGGTTATGCCATGGGGGTGCCTGTCCATAGATATTCTTGGTATGAAGTAAAGGCCTCCCACAAATCATGTCTGCCTCATCATCTCCTAGAGCTATGTTTTGACCTCCTGCCTCACCTTCTCCTTAGAGCCCCGACGAACTGCTTCTACTTGGAGATTGCCAGGACTACACCTACCAGTTTTTTTGTAGAATCCTGGTCTGGGGCAGCCTTAACTAACTGGTCCAGTCCAGTGCCTTCCATTAACCAGTCAAGTGAGATGAGCTCCCAGCCAACTTCTACAGATTCATCTTCCAATGTCTCCAGACTTCTCTGATGAAGCCCACTCAGGATCTTAACACGTTCCAACGGTAAACCAGAAATTCTAAGTCAGAGCTGTCAAACTTGACTGCACATTAAAATCACCTGCAGAAGTTAAAAAAAATCCTAATGCCCTAATAACAGCCCAGACCCACTATATCAGAATCTCTGAGGATGGTTCCCAGGCATCCGTAATAGTTAAGGCTCCCCAGATGATTCCAATGAATAGCCAAGATTGAGAACCACTGTTAAGGCATCTTCTTCAAGTTCCAATAGCCACACTCACAGTGGTTTCCACATTTTAGTGTTCATGGAAACTTCTTGGAGCATTTATTAAGATTCAGATTTCTGGACCTCACCTCTACAGAGTCCATGTTTTGGTTTGGACCCAGGAGTCTGCATTTTTAACAATCACCCAAGATAGTTTCACTGCAAGTCAATAGCAGATCACATTTTGGGAAATGCTGCTTTAGAGGAAAGGCCACATGGAAGTGGGATGGAGGCAAGAAGTCTCTGGCCCTTTAATGACTAATTAAGAAACTACCTTTAAAGCTGTGGAGCACAGCAAGCAAGGGCTGCTTTTTTTCATCCTAGTGGATAAGGTAAGGGAGCAGGTCCTGGAATGGACCTCTCCTTTAAGGTTACCTCAGTATCCGAGTGTTATCTTATTCCTAGCCCTGAGGAGCAAGAAGGATATGCCGTGTTGTCCCACCTGTTGTTTCTGTTTGTTTTGATGTGAAGAGGCCAAGTTAGGAGACCTCCTTTGGTCCAGAAGATTCTCCTAGAAGAATTGACATAGGACTTGCCTGCTTGCCTCTCATTTCTTCTTGCCCCATATTTTGTGGTTGTGGAGCCAGATGCAGTTACCTATGTGAAAGGAAAGGCTCAGAGTGACATCCTTTGCGCTTGGGCTGGAACGTGTTGCTGAACACCACATCTTTCAAGATGGTCCTCCTCAGCATCCTTAGAATTCTTCTTTGGGGACTGTTGCTTTTTATGGAACACAGGGTCCAAATGACAGAGGTAGGGCAGCCCTCTATTGCCCTCATGGCTGACGCCCCTTCCTTGCCCCTGATTCAGGAGCTGCTAGAAGAAGCTCCTGGCAAGCAGCAGAGGAAGCCCCAGGTCCTAGGGCATCCTTTGCGGTACATGCTGGAGTTGTACCAGCGTTCAGCTGATGCACGTGGTCACCCTAGGGAGAATCGCACCATTGGGGCCACCATGGTGAGGCTGGTGAGACCCTTGTCCTCCGTAGCAAGGCCTCTCAGAGGTGAGTTATCATACCATACTGTCCTGTAGGGAAGAGAAATGGGGAAAAAGAGTGTAGAGAAAGGGGATCTGTGAGTTTATTGTCAGGCTTCATTGCCTAGTGTGTGAGTTGTTTTCTCAGGCTTGGATTTCAAAGGATGGAAAAGTTGGAAGAAGTTGGCTTCAAGCCTGCTTCCCTCTAGGGTCCCAATTTAAGAACAGATTTCCTTGGGGCCTACCTGAGGAATCTCTCCTAGACCTCAGGAAAACTGAATGATGTGTCAGCTCCTATCTTTCAAAGAAAGTCTTATTGCTTGTTATGTCACTGAAAACTATAATTGAGAAATATTCCTATGCATTCTTGTGGGGGGGCTCTTTATATGTGGTTGTATTCTTACAAGGCAAAGTGCATAGGATATTGAGTTGGGGAAATTTACAAGGATGGACAGAAACAAATTAATATCGGAAGGTCTGTATACCTGGTTAGGTGAACATATAATCCTTAAGGACGACTGCTACCATTAGCTGTCATGGAGCAATTAGCCTAATTTTTAAAGATAAGAAAACTAAAACACAGAAGTCAAATAACTTGCAAAGTTAACATAGACAGTGGGTAGCAGAGATAGGATTTGAGGTTAAGTCTGCCTGATTCTGAAGTCTCCATAACTTCTCAAGTGTTTAGCTATAGTACATTGATAACCTTGTATACCAAGCAGTTTTTCTATTAAGTCTATGTTGTTAGTCTGGGTTTTTGGTACTAAAGGTATTTTGGAATTTTCTTTGTTCCCATGATGCTTGATTTAAAAAACATCTTCATTAGATACTGATCCAGGAAACCAGTGGGCTTCTGAAGTGCAGGGCTTTCTAGGGAATGCAGAAAGTCATCAACTTCTAGGAAATCTTGGGAACCTGGTGAGATTAATTTTGGGCCTTTCCTAGTTTACATTCCCTCCTTTAAATGAAACAACCAATATTCTCCTAGCTAACCTTTATTGTGAGTTTACCATGTGCCAGGCATTGGGCAAAACACGAACATTATCTTCCTTAATCCTCACCACTAGCATGTGAGGTAGGTACTATTAACATAATCATTTTATAGGTGAAGAAACTGAGGCTCAGAGTAACTTACTCAATGTAACACAGCTAGTAATTGGTAGAGCTGGGTGTCAAACCCAGGTTTTTGGGCTCCAGAGCTTGTGCTCTTAATCATTCTGCTGTGCTGACTCAACAGATTTTAATTGAGCACCCCGCACAGTGTTTGGGTTGGGTCTGAAGGGCAAATAACTGTTTCCCTGACCTTTAGGAGCTCCCATTAAGGTAGAATGGACAGATAAGTAATCACAAAACGGTGTTAGAGCATGACCAATGCTTTGACAAGGATAAGCAGTAGGGCTCCCAGGACATGAAAGAAGAAATAAGTCACTGCTTAAAGCCAGCAAAGGGAAGCAGGGAGACCATGAAAGACTTCACTGAAGAGCTAATATTTGAGCTGGACCCTGAGGAAGGAGTAAGGAGACTGTGCATAGAGGCAGAGACATGATTCTGATTGAGGAAAGGGAAAATAGCTTGGGGTGGGTGGAGATTCACTCAACAAATATTTAACACCTACTGAAGGCTAGGCACTGTTTTAGGTGCTGGCATACAGATATGATCAAGACAGGCATGGTTTTCATGGGTGAGACAGATAAGTAAACACAGATAATTGCAAATTGTGGTAAGTGCTATCAAAGAATGAAATAGGTTTTGATAGAGAATAACAAATCCTCCCTTTATATGGGATTGTCAGGGAATGCATCTTCGAAGAGGTGACATTTGAGCTGAGACCTGTAAGATAAGAAACTAAGCATGAGAAGAGTAGAGAGAAGCCTGATTTAGGCAGAGGGAACCATGTGTACAAAGGCCTAGAGGGTGGAAACAAGCTTGTCTGACTTTAGAAGGAAGATCAGTGTGGCTGGCGCGTATTGAGCATTGTGGAGAGTGGCAGGGAATAAGGCTGATGAAAGGCAGGGACTTATAGGCCATTGTAAGGAATCTGGATTTCATTCTGAGTGCAGCAGAAAGCTGTGCAAATAAACTTTGTACAGATGATATGGAGCTAGAAAGGAGGGCACTATCTTGGTCTGACTGTGGGACATACTGGCATCTAGGGACTCTGGAAAGAATCCAGAAATGGATGACAAGAGCACAGGGCAGATCTCTCCATTAGGAGATGACCCAGCTGAATTGAACTTGCCTGGAGAGCTATGCCGGGTTCAATCACACAGGATGTGTGAGTCAGCCATTTCCCTGAAAAATTCTGAGCAGACCCTTCCTGGCTCTGATCCTTAGCCACTCCACCCTGCTTCAGGAAATATGTGATGTCAAGGTCTGAAAGGAAAGGGCAGTTCCTCACCAGACAGCCTGCTAGAGGTTGGGTTGGGCTTCTTCTCAGGCAGGGTGGGGCAGGTGTATGGGTGGGCCTCTTGGAAAGATGGTTATAAGATGGGAATGTAGAATAACTTGAGAAAGCAAATACAAGTCTGGCTTTGGCTTTGTGTGAATGATGTCCAGTGCCCCAAACTTGAGGGTGTATTGAGCATAAGTTGAATCTGAACCATGAAAAAATATCCTGATGCTTCAAGACATTAAAGCACTTCTACATTGGCCCAGTCCAGGCCTACTGAAAAATCCAAGCTTGTGGATTCAGGGAAGGAGGAAGGTTAGGTAAATAATATGTAAATTAACATGCAAATGTTTAGCGATAAGATGTTTGAAGATAAAAGGAGGCATTTTCCTGCAATGCCTGGTTTTTGTAATCTTTGCTCTTGACCTTTTTTTCCAGGAGGGGGTGCAGAAATTCAGAGCACTGCAGGCCCAGCCTTCCAACCCTTTGGCCACTGGGTGTCAGCATTTCAGTCTGGATTAAAACGCTTAATCGCCAAGAGGCTTTCAGCTTCTAGTAGAATTCTTAGCAAACAAAATATTTATCTGACCAAGGCCTTGTTGAAAATGGTATTTAGGGGAATGGTGGTACAATGAATGCAGTATATGAAGAATCATTTCCAGTAAAGAGTGAACAAAGAGAGACAGGGTTAAGGGGGAAAAGGTTTAAGAAGGAACAGCTGCTCAAGAAGCAATTCTTAATGTAGAAGGTAGAAATGGCAAAACAGCTGCCCCCACTATGGGTAAATAGAATTATTTTGTAGCATCTTGGCCCCAGATTTGAAGGGATGGCAGGCCATAGATAGTCCCCAATATCGGACTGTTACCTCAAAGTTACATCTGTATAATGGTATGACAGAAGGACTCATTCTTAATTCATGCATGTCTCAACAATTCTCTTAATTGTTCATTTTTAATAGTCAACTAATAAAGACTATCCTCTTCCATACACACAAAAGAATTACATATTTGATGTTTGTTTTTGTTTTTCCCATCTAGTGCTGAGTGATCTAAAAATGGAACACAATTTCTTTTTAAAGGAAACCTACTTGGGCTCAAATCTTGATTCTACCATATGCTGGCTATATGTCCTCTGGCATAGCTTCTCTGAGCCTCAATTTCCTTGTCTGCAAAATGGTGATAATTACTATCTCATAAGGCTATTGCAGATTAAAGAGCTAATGCTTTAAAACATCTAATAGTAAATGCTCAACAGGTGATAGTGATTATCATGATCTTTATTTTTAGGGCTGCTTACAGCTCTTAGTTTGTATTGAGCAGATTTGTGAGGGAGATCCAGGCTAGCAGGTAAGAAGCTAATCCTCTGCTCTTGTCCCCTCTAATGCAGGCCCCTGGCGTATAAAGACCCTGGATTTTCTTCTGAGACCAAACCAAGTAGCATACCAACTAGTCAGAGCCATTGTGGTTTACCGCCACCAACTCCACCTAGCTCATTTCCATCTCTCCTGCCATGTGGAACCCTGGGTCCAGAAAAGCCAAACCAACCACTTTCCTTCAGGAAGAGGTTCTTCAAAGCCTTCCTTGCTGTCCAAAGCTTGGACAGAGATGGATATCACACAACATGTTCGGCAAAGGCTCTGGAATCCCAAAGGACGCAGGGTTCTACGACTCCGCTTCATGTGCCGGCAGCAAAAAGGTAGTGAGGTTCTTGAATTTCAGTGGCATGGCACTTCATCCTTGGACACTGCCTTTTTGTTACTCTATGTCAATGACACTCATAAAAGTGTTCAGAAGGCCAAACTTCACCCCAGAGGCCTGGAGGAGTTCATGGAAAAGGACTCTTCTCTTCTCTTGCGGAGGACCCGGCAAGCAGGCCATATCACATCTTGGGTCCCTGGCCTCTCCAAGGAACATGGTGGGCCTAAAAGTAACCAGTGTTCCCTCCACCCTTTCCAGGTCAGCTTCCACCAGCTGGGCTGGGATCACTGGATTATTGCTCCCCACGTATATACCCCAAACTACTGTAAAGGAGCCTGCCCTCGGGTACTACACTATGGTCTCAATTCCCCCAATCATGCCATCATCCAGAACATTGTCAATGAGCTGGTGGACCAGAGTGTCCCTCGGCCCTCCTGTGTTCCTTATAAGTATGTTCCCATTAGCATCCTTTTGGTTGAGGCAAATGGGAGTATCTTGTACAAGGAGTATGAGGATATGATTGCCCAGTCCTGCACATGCAGGTGATAGCAAAGGTAAAGCTAGCTCAGGTGTTCCGAGAAATTGGAAGAGAGTTTAACATAACAACAAATATCAATGTTTGAAGCAGCAAGTGTTCTACCTGTGATCTTCTACCCATTCTGTGGGGTCCATTCTTTGCCGTGTTACTTAAGTCTCTTCTCCCCATGTATGAGGTTCTCACTTTATACAAACAGTTCTGATACCAAACATTAGTACATCTTGACCACTTGTCAGAGCCCTTAAAGATGTTCTTTTGGAGATACCCAGCTTTCTTGTCTTTTTTACAGTGACCTTGTCAAAAGTCACCAGTCCATGGTGGTAGAACTTTCGCAATTGTCCTACTAAGGCCAGCAAAGGTGAAATCTTCCTAGTATCCATCATTTGAGGCTTTCTAGAAGACCTTGGGTTAAGAAAGCCACTTGAGATTTTACTCCTATGTTGCCTCCTATATCCTCAAAACTAGTACCTAATCAGAAAGACTGCCTGCTTCTTTGCTTGCATTGCCCTCTGAATCTAAAACTGACTTTTCTCAGATGGATTAAAAATATTTAGGTAATAAACTCCATTAAAGTCTTTGGAGGGAAACAGGAGTCTTTCTAAGATATCAGGAATTTTTCTCTCAGCCTCTGAATCTGGGGAAAGTATCTGGGATTCCCTTCTCCAGGGTAAGGAGAACAGCCTTTAGTAAGACCAATAGGAAAACTTGAATATGGAGCTGAGAGGATAATCACTTCAAAACCACCTGCATCTATGGTGTAGAGAGGGATTGCTGTCATTGCTGATTAGGATTATGTGTGGGGGAGTCATTTTAAACTTTCTAGGGAACAATGGATTTCACAGGGCATTGTTTTATTTAACACTTAAATCCTTGTTAATTATCACAAAGAAAGCTCCCTGGCGGCTCAGAGGCTGGGAGTTGGCCTGGTTGGGGGTGGAGGAGTAGAAGACTGCAGCCAGGAAGCTTGAAGAGCTGTGGGGGAAGGGTGAGATGTTCTGAGGCCTGTGGCCAACTTCTTTCTGGGCTTGCCTGTTTGTGAGTTCAATCTGGCTCTGGGCTGGATCTCTGGGGGGAGATGGGCTTGCTGTTTGGGGAGGGATGAAGTACTGCTTAGACTGAATGATGTTTGCAGTGTGACTCTTTTCTATTCCTATACTGTGCTGAAGTGATGGAGACTGGGCTGTGTTACAAATAAATCATTTTTGTTGTTAAAGAGAATCTCGACTGTTTGGGGGATTGGGAGGGAGTGGGTGGAAGGAATTTATTTCCTTTGTTCCCTTTAACTGTGGTGGGGAGCTCAACCCCAATCTCCAAGGGTGGGGCTGCAGACTCCTACGAGGTTCTCTCTTAAGGCAGTACTGCTAGTGATCAGCCCTCCCCAAGGGGCCCCTTTGAGGAAGCCCAGTAAGTCATTTCCCCTGCCCAACTTTTCCTTGACTAGTCTTATGGCCATTCACAGTGGGATGGGACTGATTTAGGGTAGGTGTATGTATTTGCCAATTGTAAACCCCTTCCCCACCACCACCATTTTTCTTACCTGTCCATCAAATTCACTCACCTTACCGTTTCCCTTCTCAATAACTAGTTCCAGCCAAACAAAACATCTTACACATCTATAAATATACAAATTTTATTCTTCCAGAGGAGCTGTTTTTTTAGTATCCTTTCATCTATCTTATATCTTTAGGAGTCCGCTCAGACATTTATTTCCTCAATGTCCCCATGACACCCCAGACTTGGGTAGATGCCCTACCTCTGTTCTCACATAGCACTATTTGCTTTCCTTTAACACATTCTAATGTAACTTTGTTGCCAAAAGATGAGATCCTTTGAGGATTTTCAACTGTTTTACCCATCTCCATATTACTGGAGCCTGGACATAGTAGGTCCTCGATGAATACAAACATAAGACAGTGATACTTTGTGTGATGCATTCTTAACATGAAACATTTTAGTGTTCCCATTTCATTTATTTTCTATTGGAATAAATGTAATATATCTGTTGTATATAAAGATTATTTTTGTACTCCATTATTTCAAAACCATGATTCAAGTTGCAGTAGAATGTGACAGCTATGCTCTTGAATGAGGCAGTTTCAGAATCATTGTAATACGTGGCAAGTTGACATAGAAAAAATGTGGGCTTCCAGTCTAGATATTTCCCTAGCCTGCTTGGGGTAGACACAAATACCTGACAGGCCTGAAGACAGACCTTTTTCACAGGACCAGATTCTGAATTGAGCATTTCAGTGTTCAGAATTTTCAGAAAATCATGGTCTCCTAGCTTTGAGTCCTGAATACATCTGAAACTTAATACATTTGAAACAATCTTTTTATGAAAGGCTCAGGGTTAATTGGCCACATTATCCATTAAGCCTTGAGTTGTCAGAATACCCAAGGAAAATACTGGCAGGATGGAGTCATTTGTGGCTGATGTCATGTGGCTTTTCCTTTGAAAAACTGCTTTCAACTCAGCATTCTTCCCTCAAATCTGAAGTAAGATATATATACCTCAAACATTCTTTTGGAAGGAAGGAAATAACTTGCTAGTGGAGGAGGGTATGTGGGAGTCTGTCTGCCCAGGTGGGTAGGGAGAAACGGTTACTTGGTCCAGAAAGGGAAAGCAGAGAGCAAAGTCCACCTTGTCCCGGCTTTCCCTGTGAATAGACCAGAACTTCATTCAATGTATGGTTGCAAAACGAGCAGGCATTTAAGCTTGATTCTGATCCTGGAGGTCTGTTGCATTTACCTTGGTAGTATATTCTATCCATTCTGGACCAAGCTGAAAAGCATGTGAAATTTCAGTTCTACCAAATATTTGGGTACCTCGTTTTGTAAAAGGTTTTATATCTTCAGTTAGTTCTCCCAACAGCACTATGAAACAGGAGGTATTTGCTCCATTTTTTAAAAAAATAACTGTTTTGAGATATAATTTGCATACCATAAAAGCCACCATTTTAGTTGTTTAATTCAGTGGGTTTTAGTATATTCAAAGTTGTGCAAAATTCACTACAATCATTTTTACCACAAAAAAAGCCCTTGCCCTGTAGCCATTAATCTCCATCCCTCTATGCCAACCCTAGGCCCTGGTAAGCACTGATCTACTTTATTTTCTATAGATTTTAGATATTTATATAAGTCAAATCATATAATATTTGGCTTTTTGTGACTGCTTCAATTTAGCATAATGCTTTCAAGGTTCATCTGTGTTGTTCATTCCTTTTTATTTCTGAATAAAATTCTATTGTAGAATATACCACATTTTCTTTATCCATTCATCAGTTGATAGGCACTTGAATTGTTTCTACTTTTTGACTATTATGAATAATGACGCAATCTTGTGCTGAGCACCAGGTGTTGTATGTAAGTGTTGAATCACTAAATTCTACACCTGAAACTAATATTATACTGTATGTTAACTAACTGGAATTAAAAACTCGGAAGAAAAACAGAAAAAGGAATAATGCTGTCATGAATGTTCCTGTGCAAGTTTTTGTGTGGACCTATATTTTCAATCCTCTTATGTATATACCTAGGAGTAGTAATGCTGAATCCTATGGTAACTCTGTTTAACATTTTGAGTAACTGCTGAACTATTTTCCAAATTGGCTGTATCATCTTACAATCCAGCAATGTATGAAGGTCTGAATTTCTCTACATCTTCACCAATACTTTTTATTGTCTTTTTTATTTTAGCCATGCTAGTGGAGGTGAAATGGTATTTCATTGTGGTTTTGGTTGCATTGATGAATAATGTTGAGAATCTTTTCATGTGCTTATTTGCAACTTGCATATCTTCTGTCAATAAATGTCCATTCAAGTCATTTGCCCAGTTTTTAATTGAGTTGTCTTATTGAGTTGTAAAAGGTGTTTTTTTTTTTAATATTCTAGATGTTAGTCCCTTATCAGATGTATGATTTACAAATATTTTCTCTAATTCTGTGGGTTTTCTTTTAACTTTCTTGATGGTGTCCTTTGAAACACAAAAGTTTTTTTTTTTTTAAAGATTTTATTTATTTATTTGAGAGAGAGAGAATGAGAGAGAGCACATGAGAGGGGGGAGGGTCGGAGGGAGAAGCAGACTCCCTGCAGAGCAGGGATCCCGATGCGGGACTCGATCCAGGGACTCCAGGATCATGACCTGAGCCGAAGGCAGTCGCTTAACCAACTGAGCCACCCAGGCGCCCGGAAACACAAAAGTTTTTAATTTGGAAAACGAGTCAACTATTTTCATCTTTTGTTGCTTGTGCTTTTGTGTCATCTAAAAATATTGAATAATCAAGGTCATAAAGACAAACACTGATGTCTTTTCCTATGTGTGTGATCATTTTAGCTGTAACATTTAATCCATTTTAGTTAATTATGGATATGGTGTGAGGTAAGAGTCTAAATTCATCCATTTGCTCGTTGATATCCAGTTGCTGCAGCATCATTTGTTGAAAAGACTAATCTTTCCCCCATTGAATTGTCTTGGGACTCTGGTTCAAAATGGACCATAAATATAAGGGTTTATTTCTAGACTCTCAATTTTGTTTCATTGATCCATGTCTATTCTTACAACAGGATATAACACTGTCTTGATAACTCTAGCTTTGTGTAAGTTTTGAAATTGGGAAATGTAAATCCTCCAAATGTTTTCTTTTTCACCAAGATTGTTTAGGCTATTCTGGGTCGCTTGTATTTCCATGTGAATTTTAGGATCAGATTTTCAATTTCTGAAAAAATACCAGCTTTTTTTTTTTTTTTTTGATTAGGGACTGCATTAAATCTGTAGATAAGTTTGGGTAGTATTTCTTAATATTATCACGTCTTCTGATCCATAAACATGGGGTGTCTTTCCATTTATTTAGGCCTTCTTTAATTTTTTCAATAATGTTTTGTCATTTTTCAGCATATGCTTACACTTTAAGTTTATTCCTAGGTTTTTAATTCTTTCTGATGCTATTATAAAAGGAATTTTTCTAAATTTCATTATCAGACCATTAATTGTTAGTGTAGAGAATTATAATAGTTTTTGTACATTGAACTTGTACCCTGCAACCTTGCAGAACTCCTTTATTAGCTTCAACGGTTTGGGTGGCTTTCTTAGGACTTTCTATATGCAAGTTTATGTCATCTGTTGACTAGAGATGGTTTTATTTTCTTTCAATCTGGACGCCTTCTTTTTTTTCTTGCCCATACTTTGGCTAGAACCTCCAATTCAATGTTAATAAAAGTAGTGAGAGCAGACATTCTTATTCCCAATCTTAGGAGGAAAGTATTCAGTCTTTTAGCAGTAAGTTTGATGGTAGCTGTGATTTTTTCACAGATGCCCAACTTCAATACTTACTTTAAAGCTACAATAATCAACACAGTATGGTATTGGTAAAAGAATGAACAGATCAATGAAATAGAATAGCCCCCAAATAGACCCACACAAATATAGTCAACTGATCTTTGACCAAGATACAAAGGCAATTCAACTGATAAAGGATAATTTCAACAAATTATGCTGGAATAACTGGACAACCACATGCAAAGAAATCTAGACAAAGACCTTATACTTATCACAAAAATTAACTGAAAATGAATCAGACATAAATATCAAACTATAAAATTGTGAGAAGATAATATAGCAAATCTAGGTAACCTTTGGTTTGGTGATGACCTCCCCCCCCCCCATATATCTTGTTTTATATTTTAGGGATTTTCTTTTTTTTTTTAATTTGAGGGATTTTCATACATGATTTCATCTCGGCTTGAACAAGTATCTCATTTTACATTTGTGGAAACAAAGGTTTCTGGACTTACCTGGGGTCACAAAGCATAGCAAATGAGTGGATATTCAGATCCTAACCCAAATCTGTCTGATGCCCTGGTGATAACTTCTTAGATATAACACCAAAACATGGTCTAAGAAAGAAAAAATTGCCAAGTTGGACTTCATTAAAATTAAAACTTCTGTTCTGCAAAGCTCACTGTTAAGAAAATGTAAAGACAAGCCACAGACTAGAAGGAAATATTTGCCAAATACATATTAGATAAAGGACTTGTATCCAAAGCATACAAAGAACTATTAAGATTCAACAATAAGAAAACAACCCAATTAAAAAATATATATGAACAGAGGTACACATGCGTGCATCTGAGCTGGTCCCCATAGTCACATGACCCCTGATTCTAAATTTTCTCTACTACAGCCTTCCTCTTCCTAGCTCATACTGCTAGAATCCTGCCTTATGGTGGCAGGCATCCAGGCATCATATCCACCCCCAAGCCCCCCACCCGCCCGCCAATAAAGCCTTGAGTTGTCAGAATACCCAAGGAAAACACTGGCAGAATGGAGTTATTTGTGGCTGATGTTATGTTATGGATTCTCTTTTCTTCTGAAATATAGCTTTCAGCTCAGCACTTTTTCTCAAGTCTGAAGTAAGAGAGATCTACATACCTCAAACATTCTTCTGGAAGGAAGGAGATAACTTGCTAGTGGAGGAAGGTATGTGGGAGTCTGTCCGCCTAGGTGGGTCTGGGGAGAAATGGTTACTTGGTTCAAAGGGAATGAAAAACAGTACAGCCACTTTGGAAAACCATCATCTAACAGTTTCTTACAAAGCTAAATATAGTCTCACCATATAATCCAGCAATCACACTCCTTGTTATTTATTTAAATAAGTTGGAAAGTTACATCTACACAAAACCCTGCATATTAATGTTTATAGCAGCTTTATTCATAATTGCCCAAACCTGAAAATAACCAAGATGTCCTTTAATAGATAAATGGATAAACTCTGCTACATGTATACAATGGAATATTATTCATCAATAAAAAGAAAGGAGCTATCAAGTCATGAAAAGACATGGAGAAAACTTAAATGCTAAGTGGAAGAAGCTGATCTAAAAAGGTTACATTCTGTAGGATTCCATTCATATGACATTCAGGAAAAGGCAAAACTACACAGACAGTAAAAAGAGCAGTGATTGCCATCAGTTCAGAAGGGAAGGGGGGATGAATACATGGAGCACAAGGGATTTTTAGAACAGTGAAATTCTTCTGTATGATACTGTGGTGGTAGATACATGGCATTATGTATGTTTCAAAACCCATAGAATGTTCAATTGAAAGAGGAAACCCTTACGTAAACTATGGATTTTAATAACATATCAATATTGTTTCTCGATTGTAAAAAAAATGCACCACACTAATGCACGATGTTAATAATTGAGGAAAACTGTGGAGTGGGGAGAGGAAAGAATGGCAGTATATGGGAACTCTCTGTACTTAACTCTTCAGTATTTCTCTAAACCCAAAACTGCTCTAAAAAGTAAGGTCTGTCAAAACAAAAAGGGCTTTTTGCATGGGGTGAGCTTTGAGGCAGGTCAAATAAAGATGAGTCATGTGAGTGGGTGTTTCCAAGAACTGCCAGACAAGTCAAATTGTGACAATTCTTTAGGAATGGAACTTTTGGGGACCCTCAAACCCCGTCTGCCCACTACAGGGTCTGCTAGACTATTGATTTTCACAACTATCAGAATTGTCAGGCGGTTATTTTTCAAGGCTAGTGTGGATCTGAGGAGAGGGGGATTAGAATAGGACAAGTTAAAATATTCCAAAGCTCACTCTTTTCATAAATGTTCAGCCATTTTTTCTTGAATAAATCCTCCTTGAATTGGTGCATTTGGTTAACTCTAGAGTTCTGAAAAAGTTGATTTTTTTTTTTTTTTTGCCACTGTCCTCACTGATTTTATTGAGGAGTTGATTTTTGGAGGTCCTTGCTCTACCATTTCTGAAGTGCTCTTCTATTAAGCCTCATTTTACTGTGACTTGTCCCAGAGATTCATAGCTTCATGTCTTCTCTGCTCATTCTTTTGTTCAACAGATATAAATGGAGTTCTAGAGATAATAGACTATTTCTCATTACCCTATAAAGTTTTTTTTTTTTAAGATTTTATTTATTTATTTGACAGAGAGAGAGACAGCTAGAGAGGGAACACAAGCAGGGAGAGTGGGAGAGGGAGAAGCAGGCTTCCCGCCGAGCAGGGAGCCCGATGTGGGGCTCGATCCCAGGACCCCGGAATCATGACCTGAGCCGAAGGCAGGCGCCCAACGACTGAGCCACCCAGGCGCCCCTACCCTATAAAGTTTTAAACAGACCTAGAACCAGAGTGTTTATATACTTCTATCTATCCATCTATCTCTATCTCTGCATACTTACACATGCACCCCAACCTCAATGTATATACATCTCAATCTATCCATCTATTCTATATGCAATTTCATTTGTAAGTAGAGTTTTTTTTGCAACTAGAGTTAATGTGGAGGAAAAAGATTGTGTCCCTACACAATGGGTTGTTGCCTCATTAAATGCTTTTTACCACTTTCTCATCTTTGTGGATTTGAGTGCTTTTATGTTCAGCAAGCAGAAAACTGACCTTGAACCTAGTGCTTTTATCTCACCCTGGGAGTGCCAACAGAAAAATATTAGAGAAAGCAAGATGGGAGGGGGTTTTGGTCAGAGAGGCAGAGGCAAATGGATTCCCACAAACCAGAAATGTATCAGATACTTCAATAATGTCTGTTAGAAGGAGTAATCTCAAGAATGGGGATGGGGGATGGGCTACAGAAGCTTACTACTTGTACTACTTTCACCAAAATGACAGTTCAGCTGATAGCTGCCAGGATTCTTTTCTGGCACTACCCACATATTGTACCTTACTGGAATCATGCCATGTTTTGCTGATGCTACTGCTGCTGGCACCTCAGCTGGTAAGTCTGTTAGAACTTCACAGTGCTAAGGCCTGGGGGGTAAATGAGATGGGAAATGAACATTAAATTGAGTCTAATTTCTTTTTTTTCCCCTTTGTAGACCCTTACCCATGCAGCTGAAGATACTGTTGTTTTTGAAACTGTCAGTGAGGCTGTGGCAAAACCATTAGATAGATGGGTCTGCCAGTCATCTCCGGGTGACTAGGATGACTCTCTTTTAGAGAATCCTACATGGCAAACCTGTTGACATTACCTGCACTTGGAATGTGTAACCAAATACTGCAGGTGAGAGCTTTGTTTCAGTCTCTGCCTATTCACAGCTGAAGTGACTAACTCCAGGATTCCCAGGGTTCAGATGACCCCTGTTTTGTCTTTTTAGGAATGGATACCGTGTAGTCAGAAACTTTGGTATTGAGACCATGGAGAAAGTAGACATAAAAGCATGAAGGGAGATACAGCCACTTGTGCAGAGCAATTCATTTGGTGTCCTTAGTTTCTGCATCAATGGACCTAAATAATTCCTAGCATTATTGATTTTTTTGACTGTAGCATATTTTATTGTACTTCACTGGAATTATATATGCTTTATATCAGGCTAGGTATGCCTAGGAATTATATGGGGATAGGTGAAAAGATCAAACCACTTGTCCCTATTAGTCTGTGTCCATTGTACCCCAGGACCATCCTGATTATGTCTTAGTTGCAACAGGATCCTATCAAAACAACATTGCAATGAACAGAAGATGGCTTTGAATTTGGATAGTTTAGTGTAACCAGGTGGAAGAAATTTTTTTCTCTACCCCACTTCTCCACCCAGTACATGCACATGTGTGTTATATCTGTCAGTATCTGGACAGCACAGAGAGGAAGAAGGCCTGTGGTTCCTATGGAAATTCTCTGGACCTATGCATTTAACATTAGCTCACAAATTTCCTCATTCCACAGGAATGCAGAACCCCTCCATGATACTCCATATCTCTCTGCTTTTCAGGTTTTATATCTCCCAATGAGATGAGTATATTTTCCCCTCCTAGAGTATACACACACTGCTGTCTTATCATTCTCCACATCCCCTTGTAAGCCAGGAATGGGTAAATGATTAGGAAGAAACCCTGCATGTAACTTCTCTAGCCTTTACTGTGTCCTTCCAGTCTAGTAGTCCCAAACTGTCTGTGAAATCCAGCTGAGGGTGATTGTCAGATGAAGAAAGAGCCTCATGAACCACTATAGCTCTTTGCCCCTTTCCCCCGGGTTTCAGACTTCCAGCCACCAGAACTGTGAGAGAATAAATTTCTGTTGTTTTAAGCCACATAGTTTGTGGTAATTTGTTTATGACAGCCCTAAGAATCTAATACAGTAGGTAAATATAAAAGCTGGTATTATTGTATTTTTGGTTTTTAACTCCTAGTTTTTCTATATCATTCAAAAGATAAATGTATAAAATGATAACTATAAATCTGTTGATGGGAATACAATGTATAAAGATGTAATATGTGACAATAACAACATAAAGGGTAAGAACAGAGCTGTATAGGAACAGAGCTCTTGTGTAATAATGAAGCTAAATTGGTATTAATTCAAACTAGATTGTTATAAATTTAAGATGTTAATTGTATTCTCTAGGCTAACTAAGAAAATAACCTTAAAATATGCAGAAAAAAGTGAGAAGGGGATAAAAACTGTATATTAAAAAATCAATTAAACACAAAAGAAGGCAGTAATTGAGGAAATGATGAACAAAAAGTATAAGATATAGAGAAAACAAATAGCAAAATGGTAGAAGTAAGCACTTTCTTACCAGATATTACTTTAAAAGTAAAATGCATTACACTCTTGAATTAAAGGCAGAGATGGGCAGAATGGATACAAGAAACATGATCCAACTATGTATTGTCTACAACAGATACACTTTAAATCCAAAGGAAAAAAATAGATTAAAAGTGAAAAAGTTTAAATTGCTATTCCATGTAAATAGTAACAAAAAGAGAGTTGGCTATAATAATATCAGATAAAATAGATTAAGTCAAAAATTGCTGCAAGAGATGAAAACATTATATATTGATAAAAGGGTTAATCCACCAAAAAGATACTAAAATTGTATACTCACTTCTAGAATAATATATAGTTGGAGACTTCAATACCACACTTTTAATTATGGATGGAACACCTAGAAAGAAGGGCAAGAAGGAAATAGAGAATTTGAACACCATTATGAATCAACTAGACCTAGTAGAGATACAGTTGACCTTTGAAGGATGCAGGGGTTGGGGTTGGGGTGCTGATCACCCACACAGTTGAAAACCCACATATAACTTTTGACTTTCCCAAAACTGATCTATTAATAGCCTACTATTGACCGGAAGCCTTACCAATAACATAGACGATGAACACATAGTTTGTATATGTATAATATACTGTATTCTTACAATAAAGTAGGCTAGAGAAAAGAAAATGTTATTAACAAAATCATAAGGGAAATACATTTTCAGTACTGTACTTCATTTATTTAAAAAATCTGTGTATAAGTGGACCCATGCAGTATACAGAATATTCTACCCAACAACAGCCAAATATTTATTCTTTTCAAGTACACTAGGAACATTCTCCATGATAGGCCATATTTTAGTCCACAAAACAAGTGTCAATAAATTTTAAAAGACTGAAATCACACAAAGCATCTTCTCCAACTACAACAGAATGAAAGTAGAAATCACTAACAGAAAGAAAATGGAAAGCTGACAGATATGTTGCAATTAATTAACACACACCTAAACAACTAATGGATGAAAGAAAAAACCACAAGAGAAGTTGGATAATACTTAGAGATAAATGGAAAGGAAAAGACAACATATGAACCCCTAGCAGACACTGCAAAGGCAGTTCTCAGGAAGAAATTTATAGCTCTAAACACTCAGATTAAAAAAGAAGAAATAAATCAGTAACCTAATTTTACACCTTGAGGAGCTAAAAAAGGCAAACTGAAGCCATAGCTAGTAGTAGGAAGGAAATAATAAAGATTAGAGCAGAAATAGGTAAGATAATAGAAAAATGGTAGAGGGGATCAATGAAATAAAAAGTTGGTTCTTTGAAATGCTCAACAAAATTGACAAACCTTTAGCTAGAGTGAGCAATTTGAAAAAGAGGAAAAAAATGCAAATAACTAAAATCAGAAGTGAAAGCAAGGCATTACTACTGACCTTACAGAAATAAAAAGGATTATAAGAAAACACTATGAAGAAATGCATGCCAGACAACCTAGATGAAATATACATATTCCTAGAAACTACCAAAACTGACTTGAGAAGTAGAAAATCTGAACAAACCTATAACAAACAAAGAGATTTAATTACTAATCAAAAACTTCCCCAAAGGAAAAAGCCCAGGACCAGATGACTTCACTAGTGAATTCTACCAAACCTTTAAAATATTAACACAAAGAGGAGCTTGAGAAGATGGTGGAGTAGGAGGACCCTGAGCTCACCCTGTCCCACATTTCCAACTAGATAACATCATCCACATCCAAGTCAATAAACTGGAGAGCATTCTGAAGACTGGCAGAACAAACTCCACAACTAAATACAGAGAAGCAGCTGCATCTGAAGGGTTAGGAAGATCAGAAAGGTGGAGTAAGGCTGCCCACAGGAGGGAGGGAGCTGTGTGCAAGAAGAGGGCAGAGAAATGGGCACTTGTATCAGGGAGCTCACACAAGAAGACTGATCCCTGTAGCCTTTGGCTTTAAACCAGAGGGCTTGAATTCCATGAGTTTGTAAAAACCAATGGGACTTGGAACCTGGAGCTTTGGAAGTCAGCTGACTCAGCAATGGGTGCACCCAGAAAGCAGGTGATAACTGGGTTGCCACCCTTAAATAGGCAACATAAAAATGGCAGTTAATATAACCCTCCCAGGACAAATGAGAGACAAATCTGTTCATACTGATTTCAGAGCATGTTGGGGGACTTCTCCAAAAAAGCAAGGAGCTGGTAGGTTCCATTGTCCTCCCCCATCCTTTGGCATTAGCACAGAGACAACTGCAGAAGGCAGGGCTACACAGACACTTGTTACCTAACCCCTTGACAGTGTGCCACCTAAGAGTTCTCCTGAGGGCTCACTCACACCAAACCTGTTGGCCTTGGCCCTGGACTCAAGGCAAATTTGGTTAAAGCCTAGCAAGTGCCCTGTACAGCTGCTGGGTGCATAGCTGCCACTGAGCACCACACACATCCACCACGCCTCACTTAGCAGTGTACCCCCAGACTCCCTTGTGTCTTGTCCAGCTACACACCCCTGGCTGCAATCGTGCACCATGCCCAGCCAGACACCCACAGATGCCCTTGCACAATGCACCAAATCATCCACACCAGCCACACTTGAGCAATGTGCCCAGCCACAACACTGGGCCAAAGCACCACACCATGCCCAGCTGCATGTCCCAGCCACTGCTGTGCCCTGCCCCCAGCCACACACACCTGGCCACCCCAGCATGAAGTCCCCAGACACTGCAGTACTTCAGGGGATCTGGCATAGGACTAGTGGCCCAGCACACATTTTGCTAACACCATCATCCTGCTTCCAAGTTCCCTGGTGGGCACGCCCCCCCAGAGCTGGCCTACCTGGGTCCCACTAATACCACAGAGAGCAAACACAGTCCACAACAGGCACAGAGTCAGTGCCAACAACTGCACTGAAAGGAAAAGTGACCCAGACACAACAACAGTGCATAAGTAACACACATAGGATACTCTCCTGAAGTGCCAGGTTCTGGTGAACAGAGGGTACTCCAGAACTACTACTTCATAGAGTTCCTACTTTCAAGAGCAGAAGATACAGGTGACTTACATACACTGAAATAGACACAATGAGGCCAAAAAAATGAGGAAACAGAGAAATTTATCCCAAATGAAAGAACAGGACAAGGCCACAACCAGAGATCTAAGTGAAATAGATATAAGTAAAATGCCTCATAAAGGATTTAAAGCAATGATCATAAGGATACTCACTGGACTTGAGAAAACAGTGGAGGACATGAGAGAGACCCTTAACACAGAGATAAGGAATAATAGAAGAGAGATAAAGGGATCAATAAGTGAAATGAGGAGTAATGGAAAGTAATCAAGCTAGAATAAAAGAGAGAGGAAAGAATAATGCAAAATGAGAATAGACTTAGAGAATTCAGTGACTCCATCAAAGGTAATATTCATATTATAGGAGTTCCAGAAGAAAAAGAGAGAGAAAAGGGGGCAGATTATTTATTTGAAGGAATAATAGCTGAAAACTTCTGTAATCTGGGGAAGGAAGCAGATATCCAGATCCAGGAGGCATAGAAAACCCCAACAAAGTCAACAAAAGCAAGTAGACACCAAGACATATTATAGTTAAATTTGCAAATATAGTGATAAAGAAAAAATCTTAAAAGCAACAAGACAAAAGAGTCAGCAACTTACAAGGGAAAGCCCATAACACTAGCAGGAGATTTTTCAACAGAAACTTGGCAAGCCAGAAGAGAGGGGCATGATAGATTCAAAGTGCTGAATGGGAAAAATCTGCAGCCAAGAATACTCTATCCAGCAAGGCTATCATTCAGAATAGAAGGAGAGATAAAGAGTTTCCCTGACACAAAGACTAAAGGAGTTTGTGACCACTAAACCAGCCCTTCAGGAAATATTAAAGGAGACTATTTGAGTGGTAAGGAGAGACCAAAAGTGACAATATAAAGGCAGGAAAACACAAAAGCAGTAAAAATGAATATTTCTATAAAAAATCAGTCAAGGAACTCACAAGAAAAGGATATAAAATATAATGACATATACCTAAAAGGTGGGGAGGAGAGGAAAAAAGAATGGGTTCAAACTTAAACGACCATCAACTAAATATAGACTGCTATATGCAGAAGAGGTTATATCCAAATCTAATGGTAACCATATATCTAAAACCATTAATAAATATACAAGGAAGAAAGAGAAAGAAATCCAATTATATTATTAAAGAAAATCAACAAAACATGAAAGAGAAAGACAGGAAAGGATCAGAGGAAATCTTCAGAAACAACCACAGAACAAGTAATAAAATGGCAATAAATACATATTTATCAATAATTACTGTGAATGTCAATGGACTAAATGTTCCAACGAAAATATATGGGGTGACAGAATGGATAAAAAAAAAAAAAGACCTATTTACATTCTGCCTACAAGAGACCCACTTTAGATCTAAAGACACCCGCAGATTGAAAGTGAGAGGATGGAGAAACATGTATCATACAAATGGGTGTCAAAAGAAAGCCAGAATAGCAATACTTATATCAAACAAACTAGACTTTAAAACAAAGAGACAAGGAATAATAAAGGGGAAATCCAACAAGAAGATATTATAATTGTAAATATTTATGCACCCAGCATAGGAGCACCTGAATACATAAAACAGTTAATGACAAATATAAAAGAATGAATTGATAATACAATAATAGTAGGGGACTTTAACACCCCACTCACAGCAATGGACAGATCATCTAAACAGAAAGTCAACAAGGAAACAATGGTTTTGAATGACACACTGGAACAGATGGATTTAACAGATATATTCAGAATATTCCATCCTAAAACAACAGAATACACTTCTTTCTAAGTGCACATGGAACATTCTCCAGAATAGATCACATATTAGCCCACAAAACAAACCTCAACAAATTTAAGAAGATCAAAATCATACCATGTAACTTTTCTGACCACAGCGCTATGAAAATGGAAATCAACCTCAAGAAAAAAATGGCAAAAACAACAAACACATGGAGGTTAAGCAATATGCTACTAAATAATGAATGGGTCAACCAGGAAATCAAAGAAGAAATAAAAAGTGCATGGGAACAAATGCAAATGAAAACACATGGTCCAAAACCTCTGGGATGCAGCAAAAGCAGTTCTAAGAGGGGATTTTATAGCAATACAAGTCCACCTCAAGAAGCAAGAAAAATCTCAAATAAAGAACCTAACCTTGCACCTAAATGAGCTAGAAAAAGAACAACAAACAAAATCTAAAACAGCAGAAGGAAAGAAATAATAAAGAGTAGAGCAGAAATAAATGATATAGAAACTAAAATAACAGTAGAACAGATCAATGAAACCAGGAGCTGGTTCTTTGAAAAATCAATAAAATTAATAAACCTCTAGCCAGACTTATCAAGAAAAAAAGAGAAAGGACTCAAATAAAATCACAAATGAGAGAGGAGGAATAACAACCAACACTGCAGGAATAGAAACAATCACAAGAGAATATTATGAAAAACTATATGCCAACAAATTGGACAAGCTAGAAGAAATGGATAAATTCCTAGAAACATATAAACTCCCACAACTGAAATAGGAGGAAATAAAAAATTTGAACAGACCAATAAGCAGCAAAGAAATCGAGTGAGTAATCCAAATACTCCCAAGAAACACAAGTCCAGGACCAGATGGCTTCACAGGCGAATCTACCAAACATTTAAAGAGTTAATACTTATTCTCAAACTATTCCAAAAAATAGAAAAGGAAAACTTCCAAATTCATTCTAGGAGGCTAGTATTACCATGATACCAAAACCAGACAAAAACTCCATGAAAAAAGAGAACTACAGGCCAATATCTCTGATGAACATAAGTGAAAAAATTCTCAATAAAATACTAGCAAAAAATATCCAACAATACATTAAAAAAAACATTCACCACAGTCAAATGGGATTCATTCCTGGGTTGCAAGAGTGGTTTAATATTCACAAATCAATCAATGTGATACATCACATCAATAGGAGAAAGGATAAGAACCATATGATCATTGCAATAGATGCAGAAAAAGCATTTGACAAGTACAACATCCATTTATGATAAAAGCCTTCAACAAAATAGGTTTAGAGGGAACATATCTCAACGTAATAAAGGCCATCTATGAAAACCCCACAGCTAACATCATCCTTAATGGGGGAAAAACTGAGAGATTTTCCCCTAAGATCAGGAACAAGAAAAGGATGTCCACTCTCACCACTTTTATTCAACATATTTCTGAAGTCCTAGCCACAGCAATCAGACAACAAAAAGCAATTAAAGGAATCCAAATCAGTAAGGAAGAAGTAAAACTTTTATTCTTTGCAGATGACATGATACTCTATGTAGAAAAACTTGAAAGACTCCACCAAAAACCTGCTAGAACTTATAAATAAATTCAGTAAAGTCTCAGGATACAGAACCAATGTACAGAAATCTCTCGCATTTCTACACCAATAATGAAGCAGTAGAAAGGAAATTAAGAAAACAATCCCTTTTACAATTGCACCCAAAATAATAAGATACCTAGGAATAAACCTAACCGAAAAGGTGAAAGACCCGTACTCTGAAAACTATAAAACACTGATGAAAGAAATTGAAGATGACACAAAGAAAGAGAAAGACATCCATGCTCATAGATTAGAATAACAAATATTGTTAAAAGGTCTATACTACCCAAAGCAATGTACACATTTAATGCAATCCCTATCAAAATACCACCAGCATTTTTCATAGATCTAGAACAAAAAAATCCTAAAATTTGTATGGAACCATGAAAGACCCTGATTAGCCAAAGCAATCTTGAAAAATAAAAGCAAAGCTGGAGGCATCACAATTCTGGACTTCAAGTTGTATTAGAAAGCTGTAGTAATCAAACGGGATGGTACCAGCACAAAAATTGACACATAGATCAACAGAGTGAAATAGGAAACCCAGAAATGAACCCACAAATTTATGGTCAATTAATCTTCGACAACACAGGAAAGAAGTCCAATAGGAAAAAGACCGTCTCTTCAGCAAATGTTATTGGGACAGCAATACCCAAAAGAATGAAACTGGATCAATTTCTCACACCATAGACAAAAATAAATTCTAAGTGGATGAAAGACCTAAATATGAGACCTGAAACCATAAAAATCCTTGAAGAGAGCACAGGCAGTAAGGTCCCTGACATTGGCTGCCGCAACATTTTTTAAGATATGTCTCCTGAGGCAAGAGAAACAAAAGCAAAAGGAAACTATTGGGACTACCTCAAAATAAAAAAGCTTCTGCACAGCAAAGGGAACAATCAACAAAACTGAGAGGCAACCTACAGAATGGGAGAAGATATTTGCAAATGACATATTCAATAAAGGGCTAGTATCCAAAATATATAAAGAACTTACAAACTCAACAGCCAAAAATAAATAATCCAATTAAAAATGGGCAGACAATATGAACAGACATGTCACCAAAGATGACCTCCAGATGACCAACAGACACATGAAAAGATGCTTAACATGAGTTATCATTAGAGAAATGCAAATCAAAACTACAATGAGATATCACCTCACACCTGTCAGAATGGCTAAAATCAAGAACACAGGAAAGGACAGGTAGTGGCAAGGATGTGGAGAATAAAGAGCCCTTTTGTACTGCTGATGGGAAAGCAAACTGGTGCAGCCACTGTGGAAAACAGTATGGAGGTTCCAAAAAAAGTTGAAAATAGAACTACCTTAGATCTAGCAATCCAAAGAATAGAAAACACTAATTCAAAGGAATACATGCACCCCTATGTTTATAGCAGCATTATTTACAATAACCAAGATATGGAATCAGCGTAAGTGTCCAGTGACTGATGAATGGATAAAGAAGAAGTGGTATATATATATATAATGGAATATTATTCAGCCATAAGAGAGAATGAAATCTTGCCATTTGCAATGACATGGGTGGAGCTAGAGATTATAATGCTAAGTGAAATAAGTCAGAGAGAGACAAATACCATATGATTTCACTCATATGTAGAATTTAAGAAATAAAAGAAGCAAAGGAAAAAATGAGAGAGAGAGTGTGTCAAAGAAAGAGACAGACTTTTAATTATAGAGAACAGTCTGATGGTTATCAGAAGGGAGGGGGGATGGGTGAAATAGGTGTGGAAATTAAGGAGTGTACTTGTGATGAGAACAGGGGATCTATGAAACTGTTGAATTAGTATATTGTACACCTGAAACTAACATAACACCGGCACTAGTATGTTAACTAACTGGAATTAAAATAAAGACATTAAAAATATAATAAAAAATAAAAATTAAAGTCTCCCCCTCCAAAAAAATTTTAAAAATTAAAAAAAAATTAGCACAAATCTTTCTCAGACTCTTTCAAAAAGTAGAAAATAGTTCCTAGCTCATTCTGTGAGGTCAGCATTACCCTGAAAATAAAACTAGACCAAGATACTATAAGAAAACTACAGACTAACATCCCAAATTAATATAAATGCAAAACTCCTCAACAAAATACCAGCAAACCAAATCCAGCAGCATATTTAAAGGATTATGCACTATGATCAAGAGGGCTGTATCCCAGGAATGGAAGAGTGATTTCATATATGATAATCAGTATAACCACATTAATACAATAAAAGGGGAAAATACATGATCATCCCAATTGATGCAGAAAACACATTTGACAAAATCTAACATCCTTTTAAGATAAAAAAAACTCAAAGAATGAATAATAGAAGGGAATTTCATTAACATGATATAGAGCATTCAGGGAACAACTATAGGTAACAGCAGGCTCAATAAGCTCAGTGGTGAAAGTATGAAAGTTTTCCCTTTAATATCAGGGTAAGACAGGTTCTTGCACTTGTCACTTCTATTCAACATTGTACTGGAAGTTATAGCCTGAGGAATTAGGCAAGTAAAAAATGACATCCAAAGTGGAAAGAAAAAATTTCAACTATCTCTATTCATAGACATCATGATCTTACATATAGAAAATCCTGATGACTCTACACACACACGCACTATTCGAGTTAATAAAAATATGTAGTGAAGCTGTAAGATACAAAATCAATACATAATCATCAGTTGTAGTTTTCTACTCTAGCAATGAACAACCAAATAAGAAATTAAGAAAAAAAAAGAAGAAAATAATTCCATTTATGATGACATTATAAAGAGTAGGATACTTAGGGATAAATTAACAAAAAAGATATCTTACTGGTAACAGAAAATTACAAACATTGATAAAAGAAATTAGAGAAGACATAAAAATGGAGAGCAATATTGTGTTAATAGATTGGAAGACTTTGTATCAAAATGGCAATATTCCCAAAAATGATTGATAGATATGAGGTAATCCCTATGACCTCTTTTGCAGAAATGGAAAACCTCAACATGAAATTCATATGTAATTGCAAGGGATCTTAAATAAAACAATCTTGAAAAAGAAGAATCAAGTAGAGGGATCCACAATTCCCAATTTCAAAACTTGGTACAAAATTTCAGGAATCAAAACAGTGTGAACTGGCATAAGGATAGACATATAGATTAATGGAGCTGAATTGAGGGTTCAGAAATAAACCCATACATCTATGGTCAACTGATTTCTGACAAGGGTGAAAAAACATGCAACTGGGAAAAAATTGTCTTTTTAAAAAAAAAACTGCATACCCATATGCAAAAGAATGTAGTTTGATCTTTCCTCTGTATACAAAAATTAATTAAATATAGATCAAATTCCTAAATACAAGACCCCAAACTATAAAAGTATTAGAAGAATATTTAGAGGTAAATCTTCATGACTTTGGATTTGGCAGTGTTTTTTTAGATATTTCACCAAGAGTATAAGGAGCAAAAGAAAAAATATATATACATTGGGCTTCATTAAAATTAAAAACTTTTGTGCGTTAAGAGACACTATCAAGAGCATAAAAAGACAACTCCTGTAATGGAAAAGAATATTTGCAAATCATATTTTTGATGTGGGTCTAGTATTCAGAATATATAAAAAAAAGTCTTAAAGCTGAATAACAAAAGATAATCCAATTAAACAGCAGGCAAAGAACTCAATAGACATTTCCCTGAGGTAGACATACAAATGGCTAATAAGTCCATGAAAAGATGTTTAACAACACTGCTATAAACTGAATGTTTATATTCCCCCCAAATTCATATGTTGAAACCTAACCCCCAATGTAACTGTGCTTGGAGGCAGGACCTTTAGGAGATGATGAGGTCACAAGGGTAGACCTTCATGAATGGAATTCTTGCCCTTATAATAGAGGTCTCAGAGAGCTCCCTCATCTCTTCCACCATGTAAGGTTACAGTAAGAAGTTGACCATTTATGAAGGAGGAAGCAAGCTCTCACCAGACACTGAATCTGCCAGCACCTTGATCTTACACTTTGTAGCCTCTGGAGCTGTCAGAAATAAATTTGTTTTTTTATAAGCCACTCAGTCTATGGAATTCTGTTTTAGCAGCTTAAATGGACTAAGACAATCATTAATAATTAGGGAAATACAAATCAAACTACAATGAGATATCACTTCACACCTACTGGGATGACTATAATATAAAAAATGGAAAATATTAAGTTTGAAAAGGATATGGGGAAACTGGAACCCTTATACATTGCTGGTGGGAATATAAAATGGTTCAGCTGTTTTAGAAAACAGTTTAGAGTTTCCTCAATACGTTCAACATAGAATTATCATATAACTCAGCAATTTCACTCCTGGTTTTATATCCAAAATAATTGAATATAGGTGTTCAAGGGAAAATCTGTACACAAATATTCATACCAGCCCTATGCACAATAGGAAATCAACTGATGCATGGATAAGCAAAATGTGATATATCCATACAATAGGATATTATTCAACCATAAGAATGAAGTATGGATACTTTCTACAACATGGATAAACCTTGAAAACATTATGCTAACTGAAGAAGTCAGACACAGAAGGCCACATAGTGTATGATTCCATTTGTATGAAATATCAAGAAAAGGCATATCTACAGAGACAAAATATATTAGTGGTTGCCAGGAACTAGGGGGAAAAGACAATGTGGAATGACTGCTTAACTGGTATGGGGTTTCCTTTTGGGGTGATAAAAATGTTCTGGAACAAGACAGAGTTGGTGGTTGTACAACCTGGTGAATGTAGTAAATGCCCTGACTTGTATACTTTATAATAGTTAAAATGGTAAATTCTATGTTATTTGTATTTTACCACAACAAGAAAAGAAAAAAACAATGTATTGTTTTGGTCTGTAGTCCCAAATTTGATGACCCTTCCTCTAGGGAATTAAAAACATATACTTAGCTTTCATAGTCTATCTAAAAGTAATATTTTACCACTCTATTTGGGATATTGAAACTATTACTTAATAGGTACCTTTACCTTGCCTTCTTTATGCTATAATTGTTTTATATATTACATCTACATATATTGAAAATCCATCAAACATTTTTATAATTTTTGCTATCAAATATAATTTTTAAAAACTCAAGAGAACAAAAATAGTCTATTATTTACTCAGGTATTTACTGTTGCTTTTGCTCTTCCTTCATTTCTGCTGTTCCATATTTCTTTTTGGTTAAATTTTCTTCCTGTCTAAAAAGCCTCTTTTTATTATTCTTTTAAGGCATATCTGCTTGCTATAAATACTCTTAGATTTACTTTATCTGGGAATGTCTTTATTTTACTCTTTTCCCCTGAACAGTATTTTCACTGGATATGGATATAGAATTTGGAATTGACAGATCTTTTCTTTCTGTACTTGAAGAATGTTGCCACTTCTTTCTGCCCACCATGGTTTCTAGTGAGAAATCTAACGTCATTTGAATCATTTTACCCATTATATATAATGGGTATATTTTCTATGGCTATTTTCAAGATCTTTTCTTTGTCTTTGGTTTTTGGCAATTTTATTAGGGTGTTTCTTGGCATGAATTTCTTTTGGTTTATCTTAGTTTGGATTCACTTAGCTTCTTAAATTGGTTAGGTGTATATCTCTGCCAAACTTGGGAAATTCTGTGTCACTATTTCTTCAAATTTTTTTTTAGCAGCACATTCTTTTTTTTTTTTTTTTAGCAGCACATTCCTCTTTCTTACCTCTGAAGATGCAAATATTTGACCATTTGTTATTGATCCACAAGTCCCTAAACCTATGTTAGCTATTTTTCAATTTTTTCGTTGTTTTTCAGAATGGATAGTTTCTATTGATAGATTTTAAAGTTCACTGACTCTTTCCTCTGTCATCTCCATTCTGTTATTGCATCCATCCAGTTATGTTTTCTTAAAATTTCAGTTATTGCGAATTTCAGTTCTAAAATTTCCGTTTGAGTGGGTTTTTTTAATTAATTTCAATTAGCCAACATATAGTATATCATTAGTTTTTGATGTAGTGTTCAATGAGTGGGTTTTTTAGACAGCTATACCTTTGTGAAGTGTATTAGTTATTGTTATGTAACAAATTACCCACAAACTTAGTGACTTAAAAGAACACAAACTTACTGTCTTACATATTCTGTCAATCAGAAGTTGGCACAGCTTAGCTAGATACTTGCCTTGGCTTTAATCGAGGTATTGGCCAGGGCTCTATTCTCACTTGGAGCTTGACTGGTAGTTGGTTTGCTTCTAAGTTCACTCAGGTTGTTAGAATGTGCTTCCTTTTGTCTGTAAGATTGAGAGCCTTTGATTCTTACTAGTTGTCAGTTGGAAAACATGCTCAGCTCCTGGAGGCTGCCTGAAGTTCCTGACTACATGGTTCTCTTACAATATGGAAACTTGCTTCTTCAAAGCCAGCAAGGAAGAAAGAGAGCAAATTGGCTAACAAGATGGAGTTTTGTAAAATATAGCATAATCACAAGGAGTAACCACCTTAATGTCTGTCTACTATATTGAGAATTTGTGCTTTAACATTTGTTACAAGAATGTTCAAGATTGCTTATTTGAGCATTTTTATAAGAGCGGTATTTGTATGATGATTCCAACATTTGTGTCATCTTTGTTTTCATGTCTATTTCCCATGCAACTTGAAGTTTTAATGTTTTTCACATGCCTAATAATTTTGGATTGCATCTTGTCATTTTAAATATTTTGCTATGAGACTATGGGCCTCTTCTAAATTCTATGAAGAATGTTCACATTTTGTTTTAGCAAGCAACTGACTTAATTAACTTCTGGCCCCAACTTCCAACTTGCCTTCTGTTGGTTGTGTTTCCAATACCAGTTAAGCTTTCTTAGGCTTTGTAGTGTTATTTGAATCCATCCTGTGAATGTATTCACAGTTCAAACTAGGAGATACCAAAGGAAGAAGAAAAGTTTAAAAAATGGTAAACTCACTGCTGATAAGGTGGTGATTCTACTTCTAGTGTTCTTTACTTCTGCTGTTTACTTTTCAGAGACCTCAAATACCTGCCCCTGTATTCAGTCTGGTTCCATAGTTGTATTCAGTGAGACAGACAGGGTAAAGCATGCTCACTCCATGTCACCCAGGACCAGAACTCCTGCAATAGATATTTTACTGCTCTCTCTGCATCTACTCTAGCCATTCTCACAAGCCATTCTCTATGCATCAACTAGAATTGTCCTTAAAATCCTCAGTAAGATTATATCACTCCCTTGCTTAAAACCCCTGAGGTGGCTTCCCATTTTACTTAAAACCAACTCCTTATGATGACCTACAAAACCTTACATAATCTGACCCCTGCATCTTTCTCCCAACTAATATCGTGCCCCTCACTCACACTATCCTAGTCCCATGCATTTTCTTTTAGTTCTTAGTGCATGGAAAACTCAGTTATTCTCCAGAGATTTGCATTTGTTCTGTCATTCTGGGATGCTTTTTCAACATCTTTGCATGACTTTCATCTTATTTAGATCTCAGCTCAAATGCTATCCCCTCGGATATTCTTTTAGACCACTTAATCTAAAGTAGCCTAACCCTTTGCATCACTGATATTACTTTCAGAATGCTACAGCTTCTTAGAAGTATCTAATCCATGTATTTGTTCACTTATTTTCCTTTTCCCACTGAAATTGCAGTTCTTGGAGGGCAGAAAGTTCTTAGAGTCTTTCTTGTTCATTGCTGTATTCTCAGTGTGCCTAGAATAGCATTTTACACATAGTAGATTCTAAAAACATATTCATTCAGTGAATGAATATCTTTCCAATCTTATTTCTATGCACACATTTTAAAACCATAAACTTTTAAAAATAAAAGCTATGTTTAGTAGGGCTTAATATTCTGTTTCATTAATTGTATTTCAACATCACCTCAAGAGCTCCTTCACTACACTGGGTGCTTTGGTGTGAAGTAGTGTAACAGTTTGCATTCAGCGATTTCTCTGGTATCTGACTGGCTCTGTGCTAGAATTATAATTTTGTCTTCACTCATTTTGTCATTTTCTCCTCCTTTTGTTTCTTTTAAAATTATGTATGTCTTTTCATTAAACATTCCTTCATTGCAATCATCTTGTTTATTAGATTACTTGATTATTTTCATTCCTACCCTTCAACAGTATAAGCTTCAAAAGTGCCGGTTTGTTCACTGCTGTATCCCTATTTTCTGGAACAGCCACTCTGTAAATGTTTGTTGAAGGAATACGTCATATTTAATTTCTTCAATTGTCTCATTTGTAAAACAGGGATGGTGATACCTATGTCATTGAATATTTGGGAGAATAGTAGAGCTGTATTATGATGTGGATGCAGGAGAGCATATAAAATGCCATCACTAGCTAGAAGTCTGGGTGTTGTACATCAGCTTCCACAGCAATGCTATTTCAAGTCTGGCTTCAGCAAAATTTGCAAACTCTAGCCTGAACTTGAACATTGGCATTGCACTTATATAGTTAAAACTGCAAATACTAAATCCAAAAGTGTCAGGTTTCAACTCCATAGGAACACAAGGAATTCCCTATAGGAATTTTATTTGATGGGAAATAGAAGTGAAATAGATTATGAAACACCTCATTTCTAAAGTCGAAGAATTGCAGAACTTAAACTTGATGTAGTGGGCAAAGGAACAATTTTAAATTTCTGAGCAGGGGGACAGTGTTATAAAAATGGTGTTTGCATGTGAGTATATTTTTCATGGCAAAGGGATACTCTAACTGTTCCATGCGGTTGTTTTTGGTGGTGCTTTTTGTCTGGTAAGTAGGAAAAATAGGTAAGTTCTTTGTGGGGCCTTCAGTATTGGCAAAAGTTTCCCTGCAGCAGTGTTTGAAGGGGATGGAAGAGAGTAGCTATGAGAGACATTTTTGTAGCAGTGTTTGTTTGCAAATTAAGAATATTTTGCTATGTTTCTTGATCTACAAAATGGCAACAATTTAAAAGTAGTATTTGTTCTAAGTTCCCTCCCCTTTGCACATATTCCTTCTGCTTGGGTAGCTCTTTGGTTTTCACTCAAAAATTACCTTTCTCAGTATGCTGCAGAGAGCCTGGAAAGTACTGATGTCTCATTCAGTGATTCATCCTATTTATTGCCTAATTTAGAAGGACAGTGAAAGCACTCGTAATTACTCTGTGATTTTCCACATTGACAGCTTAGCTAAGATTTGGCAAGTCCCAAAGTAATTCAAAGTACTTTCAAGTTCTCTGCAGCCTGGCAGAGTGCGTGCCTAGAAAGAGAGAACATTACAGGGATCTGACCTTAACACTAGCCTGTCCAACAGTCTCTCCTGTCATTCTTCTCCCAAGATGAGGGCTATAAAGAGATTTCCTTTATCTTCTGCATCCACCTGAGTTGGTTTGTCAGTAAGATGACCATCTTAAGTCTAATGTCTAGACTTCACACAATGATATGCTTTGGAGGCATCCCTGAAAGACCTCCTGCCTCCAAATCTGTCCCTCACTCTCTTGCCACACTGCCTAAATATTACAATTTTATAAATTAATTCCTGTATGACATTATCAACAATATATGCTAAAATTATTTATGATCAGGATAAAGGTAACTGGTTAATCCTAGAAGGCATCCTTGCCAGTTTTTAAAATTCATCTTCATCACAATTCTTTCCAAATCTTAAACAAGTTACAATTTAATTAAAAGAAATTCCTTCCTTTTGATTCATGCTTTTTGCATCTACACAACTCTTCTTTTGAAATGCAAATTCTGTATAAGTGGTTTGAAGCCATGGATATATTGGGATGTATTCATGTGGTACGGTGAACAAAACATGAGCTTGGAGTCCCACATATTTGGGTTCAAATCTCTACTCTACTATTTATTAACTGGGTGGCTTTGGGCAAGTCCCTTTAACTCTTTGGGCTTTAGTTTGCTGAGCATAGTGTTACTTAAGTCATAGGGTTTTGGTGAGGAGAGGGAAAGACAAGTGAGGGAGGTCAGTTTATATGGGTAATACAGAGCTATTGGGTGGGCAGCTTTGGAGACTCCAGAATTTTTCTCCATTTGGTTGGTCATGGGGTAAAAGAAACAGAAGGGAGTAGGCATAAGCAAGGAGACCCACTTGTCTTATTTTAAAGTGACCATCATACTGTTTTTACCCATGTGATATATTTATTGGGAATAGCTGATGCCGATATGGAAGAGAGAGGCTAACCCTCTCCAAGCTTTCTGTAGGTGCTGCCAATAGAATCAAGAACAGGCCAATATCAAAAGAGGTCCTTGAATACAAACTTACGACTTCAGTCTATTGTAGAGGGCTCTACCTAGGATGTTGCTGGTGCTGGTGCTGCTAACAACAAAAACAATAGTACAACAGGTAACACTTTTATAGTGCTTATTATCTGCAAGATACTGTTCTAAGCACTTTATGTATATTCAATTTTATCCTTACAAAACCCTTAATATGTAGATACAATTGTTATCTCCATGTTACAGACAAAGAAACTGTTAAATGACAGAGATATGACAAATGTAGGAAATCTCTTATTTTTAGGTCATTTAGAGGCAGAGCTCTGATCCTTTCTTTGCTTCTAGCCTCAATAGTTGCCCTTCCAGGGACAGAGAGAACATGGTCCAGTATAATAGTTACTGTATTTTAAATCTGATTGAGTTATTGAGTCTGGAGTTTCCTTCTCTAATAAGCAGTTTGGTGAGAGAGGTAGCAGACTTTGTCTTTGGGGATCAAACTTATGTTGACCTAAAACTGTCTACTCCTCCATACAACCCACAATGGTTAATTTAATGTGTTAACGTGGCTATATTGTGGTGCCCAATTATCTGTCAAACACTAGTCTAAATGTTGTTGTGAAGGTATTTTGTTAATGTGATTAATATTTACAATCAGTTGACTTTAAGTAAAAGAAATTACCCTCGATAATATGTGTGGACCTGATCCAAACCTTAAGAGCAAAAACTGAGGTTTCTGGGAAAAAAGAAATTCTGCCTCAAGACTGTAACATAGAAATCCTTCCTGATTTTCCAACCTGTTGGCCTATAGATTTCGGATTTGCCAACTCCCACAATCACATGAGCCAATTCCTTAAAATAAATTTATTTATTTATATGTTTCTTACTGCTTCTGTTTCTCTGAAGAATCCTGACTGATACACACTCCAGACTATGGTCTGCTCTCTTTGACAGTGACTGCTTATTGTAGTTGTAGGAAAATGAGCATGCTCCCCCTCCCACCACTGCCTGATTAATATCTGTGAAAACTACGGACACTCCTGGAATCTTAGTTCCTCTTCTGTCAAATGGACATGTTGATCCCTATATTGAAGGCTGATATTCAGAATATTTAACAACTGGTATGGCATAGGCTCTAACCAATCAGAGTATATACTGGTCAAAAACCAACTAGTCATCCATGCTGATTAAAAAAATCAGCCCTAACTCATGGTTAAGACCCACTGTCTGTGAGCACTTATTAAAAATTCATATGCTTATTTCAAGTCAGTAGTTCTCAGTGGATTGTAGGAATCTGTGTTTTTAACAAGTTCTCCAGGGATTATGATTATCAGGCAAGCTTGGGAAAAGCAGAAACAATGCCCAGGATCTAGTATCATGGTAGGTTCTTGATATATTTTAACCATCAATTCTTCCCATCAAAATCCTTTGGAAAAAAAGTATGAGTTGATGGGTTTTTCCATCTCTGGAACAATAAGAACAAACCTCTAACTGATCACACATTCAGATGCAGAGAAAGTATGTGAAGATTTCAAAGAATACTATTTTATTAATGTTAACCCTGGTTTGTGGGAATAGGGAATTTTCACATAATGAGGAGAAGAAATAGAAGGTAACATAATCTTGGCCAGTGGCTTCTGATGCTTCAATCTAGAAGTTCAGAAACGTGAGTTCTGTCTGACTCTCCCAAAAACTAGGTATGTGATTGTATACAAGACCCTAAATCTCTCTGAACTCCCATTTGTTTCTTCAGAAAGTGGAGATAATATGTGCCCAATTTTCTTCATAAAATGTTGTGATAATCAAGTGGAATCAGAAAAAAAAGGGTACTTAGAGATCCAACTCTAGACCCAATTCCCTCATTGTACAGATAAGGAAACTGAGGCTCCAAGAGAAGAAGGATATTGTTCATAGTCTCTAAACCATCCACAGTGAGAATTAGGATTTCACTTCTATGAGTGGAATTATAATGTTATAATGCTGCTGCAGGAAAATTCTCAGTTTGAAGTCAGTCAAACCCAGGTTTGAATCCCTGTTCTTGATTTTAGACAAGTTACTTCATTTATATGTGCCTCAGTTTCTTCATTTGTAAAATGGGTGGAAAAAAACTGTACCTACCTCATAGGGTTGTGTTGAGCAGTTAAATGGATGTGAAGGGTGTGGAAGACAGTAATGGCTCAGTAATGTCAATGCTTTTCCTTGGCTAATCTAGTGCTGTTTCTCTAATCTTACTATTACATTATGACACAGTTTCCAGATCTCATGGAGTCCCTGTGTTTCCTTGTGACAGAAAACATGGCAAGTATTAGAGTGGGGTGGCAACATGTGGTTGGGGATTTAGCCTTTTTCTACAGACTAATCACTATTTTTCTACGAAAAATGGACCTGTGCTCAGGTTTCTAATTATGTGCTAAGCCATGGAAAGTCTTCTGGTATCTAGATGAGTCATCAGCACAAAAAAATCAGAATAACAATATTTATAGCTCCATGGGTCCATTCCCACAAAAAAGAGGGTTTGTTTTCCAAAGATGGCTTTCAAAGCTCATATGATACATCTGCTCTCAGCCTAGCCTCAAGTTCAAATTGTCATGTTAAATAGAAAAACAATTGTACCCTCCTCTAATTTTATCTTTTCAAGATATGGACATTATGTACAAACTAAGGCACTGAATGTGGGCCACAGTACTATAGGTGAAAGACCCAATTTCTACCTCCAGAATCATGTGCTTCTGATTCTAGTTGAAGGTCCATTTGGCCCTACAAAGTTGGAAGAAAATCTTGCTATAATTTCTCACTCAAAAACCAAGGTTCATGTACTTGTTCTTCCAGTTTTATTGAGATGTAATTGACACATAATATTGTGTAAGCTTAAAGTGTACAACATGATGATTTGATGCATGTATATACTGCAAAATGATTACCACAGTAAGGTTAGTTAACACATCCATCACTCCACAACTTGGGGGGGGGTGAGAACATTTAAGATCTATTCTTTTAGCAACTTTCAAGTATATAATAAAGTATTGTTAACTATAGTCACCTGCTGTATATTAGATGCCCAGAACTTATTCATCTTCTAATTGGAAGTTTATACCCTTTGACTAACATCTCTCCATTTCCTCCACCCTCCAGCCACTGACAACCACCACTCTACGCTCTGTTTGTATGAGCTCAGTTTTGTTTTAGATTTACTTTGACTAGCTCACTTCTAGAAATTGAGCCTAAGAAAATTATTTAAAATTCACTTATTTGAGAAGTGTGTAATGAGCATCTAGGATTCTTGGACATCAGTGAACTAAAGAGACAAAGGACTTTGCCCTTATAGATTAACCTCAAAGTTGGAAGAACCAATAATAAACAATGAACATAATTGCTTACAGTAGATAGTATGCATACATGGTGATAAGAACTTTGGGGGAAAAAATAGAGTGAGTCCTTGCATGTAGGCATTTCCATGTCATGGTACAACAAAAGAAAATAAATAAATAAACTGGACTTTGTCAAAATTATGAGCTTTTGTTCTTTGAACGGTACTATCAAGAAAGTGAAAAATACAACCCAAAGGGAGAAGATATTTACAAATCATATATTTGGTAATGATCTAGTATTCAGAATCTGTAAAGTACTCACAACTCAATAATAAAAAGACATAGGAATGATGTACTAATACATGCTGAAACATGGAAGAATCTGGAAAACGTTAAGCTAAGTGAAAGAAGCCAATCACACAAGACAACATATATGATTCCATTCATATGAAATGTACAGGATAGGCCAAGCTATAGAGACAGAAAATATATTAGAAATTGCTGCCAGCAACTGGAAGACAGAGGAAATGGGGAGTAACCGCTAGTGGGTATGGGATCATTTTATAGGGTGATGAAAATGTCCTAAAATTGATTGTGCTAATTGTTGTACAAGTGTGGATCAACTAAAAACATTGAATTATACACAGTAAATGGGTGAATTGTATGGTATGTGAATTATATGTCAAAAATGTTACCAAAAATGTCCCAATAAAAGTTTTTTTATTTTTTTAAGATTTTATTTATTTATTTGACAGAGAGAAAGAGAGCACAAGCAGGGGGGGTGGCAGGCAGAGGGAGAGGGAGAAGCAGGCTCCCCGCCGAGCAGGGAGCCTGATGTGGGGTTTGATCCCAGGACCTCGGGATCGTGACCTGAGCCAAAGGCAGACCCTTAATCGACTGAGCAACACAGGTGCCCCTCTATAAAAATTTAAAACAGTATAACAAAAAGTTTCCCTGCACAGAGTTCTGGAGGGGTAAAGAGTTAAGCAGATACATGTAATTCTTGAGAGCATAAATTCTGGAAACCAGGACAGTGTCTTTTATACTGCTGCAGTGCGCATATTTAATACAGTTCTGTATATAGCCAATGTTAAAGGCAATCACAATAAAAATGATGGAAAACTCTTGGAGTCAAATCACTATTCAATTTGCAACTATGTAGAAGAGAAGCTGGTATAAAATCATGGGACTCTCCAAGAGTTTAGATATGGGGAATGCCTGTCAAATTGATTTTTGCAAGACTTGAGACTCAGGCAGAAACTGGCTTATTCTAGAGATGTCCTGGAATTCAAATAACTAGCAACTAGGCCTAGGAATGTTAGGCCTGTTCTGAATACCCCAGAAATTTTAGCATGCTAGAAACTATCTCAGGGCTCAGGGCCTAACTACAGAATCATAGAACTGATTTGCTTTCCATGAAGATTTTAACACTACAGAGAAGAGCATCAGATTTGGAGTCAGTATTTGAGACTAAGAGTCCTGATCTCTGTCTCTTATGGAGATACCAAGGGGGCATTTTTCAATGATTTTTCTCCCAATAAAATCCCAAGGTCTGATTTTGGTACAGATCTATGCAGTTCACCTAGGAGCAAATGGCTGTTAAGATCATTGACTCAGACTACACAGTGAGTACATGTTAGACTAAATCCTCATTTTAGCCAGTTTTAGATTGATTTTGCATGAAACTGGCAATAAAATAACATTGTTTAAACTTCACAAACATCTGTCAGGGAGCTAGTCTGACACAAATAATTTTCACCAATGGGTTAAAGATAAACCTGTAGCAGTTTGATTTCTGTGCTGGTAGGAGTAAGGTGGTTGATCAGAGAATCAGTATTATTTATATTTGCTCCCCCAAAACCCTGATGGTATAAAACACATATATTTTGCTTTATGGGATAGATTAATTCCCACAAATTCCCACATGTAAGACTAAAACTAAAGAGCACTTATATTGAATTCCATGCACCCCATTAAGAATTCAGAGATGGGTTTCCATGGGGGAGAATTCCCCTAAGGAACTTGAAAATTTTTGCAAAAAAAGATGCTAACATGGTGGTCATTTCTTTGGCCTATTGAGTAATATAGAGACTACTGCTAGATTGTTGGTGCTACCAACTGTAAGCCGCAATTTAGTATTTATCCGCCCATCCTAAGAATTCAGTTAGGGCCCAGCCAGTACAATTCAGGTCTCCTCAAGGATTCTTACACATACTGGTAGTGAGAGACCTGATTGCCTAATTAGGAAGGTCCTAGATGGTGTTCCTGAGGTTAAAGTTAGCAGAAAGGGCTTCAACACCAGATTTTTTTAAAAAGATTCTATTTATTTATTTATTTATTTATTTATTTGAGAAGGGGGAGGGGCAGAGTGGGAGGGAGAGGGAGAGAATCTCAAGCAGACTCCATGCTGTGTGCGGGCCCAACAACAGGGCTCTATCTCACAACCCTGAGATCATAACCTGAGTCAAAACCAAGAGTCAGACGCTTAACTAACTGAGCCACCCAGGTGCCACTCAGCACCACTTTTTTTAGAAGGATTTTATATTAGCCTACCAAAATTACAAAGCAGTGGTTCTCAAATTTCAGAAGGCATGTTGAAAATGCAGATTCTTGGGCCTCATGGTCAGTGATTGTATTCAATAGGTCTCGAAGCGGATGCCCAGAAAAGTGCACTTTAAAGTAAACAATGGGGAATCTGATGCAGGAGTTCCAGGGCCAGCATTTTAAGAACCATCACTATATCTGAAAGAAAGAAGATTCTAAATGTCAGGGATCGAGGTGCCTGAGTGGCTCAGTCGGCTAAGCATCTGCCTTCGGCTCGGGTCATGATCCCAGGGTCTTGGGATCGAGTCCCGCATTGGGCTTCCTGCTCAGTGGGAAGCCTGCTTCTCCCTCTCCCTCTGCCTGTCACTCCCCCTGCACGTGCTCTTTCTCTCTGTCAAATAAATAAATAAAATCTTACAAAAAGATTTAAATGTCAGGGATTGTGGAATACTTAAAATGATAGACTCAGTCATGTTGGAGCTCCTGCAAGATCTCTTATAATAGCTAATATTTATTGAGCCCTTCACTGTATACCAAGCACTGTTCAAAGCATTATTTTTGTATTGTCATTTATTCCTTGCAACCCTATTAGTTAGGTACTATTATCCTCATTTTAAAGATGAGGAAACCAGGGCACAGAGAAATTAAATAACTTGCCCTATGGCCTACAGCTAGTAAGTAGTAGACAGTTTCACTTTTGAACCTACACACATAACCACTATGCCATACTGCTATAGAGGGCATTCATATTTATTGTTTAGTACTCTGGGCTTGGCAAGGGGTAGGATGGGGTAAAAGGTTAACAGGAGTGGAGAGCATTGAAGTGAAAAGGATCCTATTCTAACAATCTCCTTTACAGGTATGGAAACAGGCCCTTTTGAGTACCTAAGTGTATGGCCTAAAGAGGCCTTATCTCTTCATGTTTCGTGCATTCTATTTTGGCATTCCCTTTTTGTGCATTCTCTTATTTTCTCCCCTTTACTTCTTGACTTCATCTCTGGGACAAAATTGCTGCATAGCACAGACAACATTGTCCCCTTCACTCCTTGCAAAAACCTTTCTCAACCATTCAAACTCGAAACTCTTTTCTTATTTTTGCCTGCCATCTTCTCTTCAAGGTCACTCAATAGGATAATGAAGGGAAAAACCAAATTCACGATGTTTTTCAAAGATGAAAGCCTCCCCCCACCAACTCCATTTGAACAGAGACTTGGCTATGATTTGTCCTCAATTACTGTCTATTTGCTTTAGATTAAAATCTCTCTGATTGTGATTTACTTTTATGAAATCCATTTTGTTGCTCTTGCTTAGCTTAATATTTCTAGATCATCTGCCCAGAAGTCACTGAGCAATTATGATATAACCCCAGAGAGCAATACTGACTGTCTCATTTTACTTACCTAAGGAAAGATGGAGCACAAGATCTTACATATCTGGCATACAGAGAGACTCTCCCAACTGCACTCCTAATTGGGCTGGGAAAAGACAAGTCATCTACATAGTGGGAGGAAGGGTCCCTTCCCCCAACTGATTACTTGGAGAGGCTTGCAATGGTTATTTCCTAACTAAAAGTTCTAATGATCCAGTTACCTGGATTATTTCCAAAGTCCTTGTTAATTTAAGCAATGAATCTTCCACTTAAATAACAGTAATCTTCCTTTTAAATAAAAATAACTCTTACAATATTGAGTGCTTACTATGTGCCATGCACCACTATAAGACTTTTATATGTATTAACTCATTTGATCCTAAAAAATGCCACTATGAGGTAGATACTGTTATTCTCTCCATTTTGTAGATGAATAAACTGAGGAATAAAAAGGTTAAGATGCATACTCAGAATCACAGAACTAGTAAATGGCAGAACCAGGTAACCCTGGTTTCCCTGATTTCATTGGTCTTATAGGAAGATAACAACAATAGCAAATATAGTTATTTTATATATATGGGAATTAACGTTCAGTGAGGTAAGGAAGGTAATTTTCCCATGGTCATACAGCTAGTAAGGAACAAGGCAGTGATTCAGATCAGGCAATGATGCCAAAGCCAGTCCAAAAAACCAACATTTTACTGCCCTATAAAGAACCTAAGCAATGATTGCAATACACTTGCACTCTTCAACCAATAAAGATAATGAGACTGCTTTGGTGTAATGGAAAATACATAGGTGTTGAAATCAGACCTTGCTTTAAATTCTAGTTGTGTCTTACTAGCTGTGTAACCAAGGGCAAGTAATTTAACCTTTCTGAGTCTCAGATTCCTCATCTGTATAATGAGAATAAAAATAATATCTCACTTGGTAGATGATAACGTATGTTAAGAAGCCTAGCATAGTTTCTGGCAAACAGTAGGAGCTCATAGATTATAGGCAGTTACTCCTTTCCTTTTCTCCTTCTTTTGGTATGTTGACTATGATTATCTGCTTGGAAATGGGGAGGCTGTTTTATGCCCCAATATACATGTTAATGCCTGACATTTTTCTCTCCCTTTTGAGAAAATGGGTTTCATCTTTTTAGAAATTCAGTGTTTGAGGTAGAGGTTCTAGCCTTTCCCACATGAAACATCCTCAACCCCAATCCTTTTTCCTCCCAGTTTTATTGAGAAATAATTGACATACATCACTACATAAGTTTAAGGCATACAACATTACAGTTTGATTTACATATATTGTGAAATGATTACCATGATAGGTTCAGTTAACACACATCTTCTCATATATATACCATAAAAAGAAAAGAAAACAAAAAGGAAAAAAGAAAAAATCTTGTGAAGAGAACTCTCAGGATTTACTCTCCTAACAACTTTCTTATATACCACACAGCAGTGTTAAGTTTAGTCGTCATGTTGTACATTATATCCCTAGTGCTTATGTATCTTATAACTGGAACCTTTTGACCCCCTTCCTCCCATTCCTCCTTATCTACCCCTACCTCTGGTAACCACAAATTTGATCTCTTTTTCTATGAGTTTGTTTTTTTTTAACCTATTTTTTTAGATTCCACACATAAGTGAGCTCATACAATATTTGTTTTTCTCTGATTTACTTCACTTAGCATAATGTCTTTAAGGTTCATCCATGTTGTCTCAAATGGTAGGATTGTCTCATTTTTTATGGCTGAAAATAATATTTCACTATACACATACATACATACATACATACATACATACCACAACTTCTCTATCCATTCACCTATTGATGGACACTTAGGTTGTTTCCATGTCTTGGCTATTGTAAATAATGCTGCTATGAACATGGGAGTATAGATATCTTTTCAAGTTAGTGTTTTTTTTTAAAGATTTTATTTATTCATTTGAGACACAGAGATAGAGAGAGAGCATGAGCAGGGACAGAGGCAGAGGGGGAGGGAGAAGCAGGCTCCCCGCTGAGCCAGGAGCCCGATATGGGACTCGATCCCAGGACCCTGGGATCATGACCTGAGCCGAAGGCAGATGCTTAACCATCTGAGCCACCCAGGGACCCACAAGTTAGTGTTTTAATTTCCTTTGGATATATTCCCAGAAGAGGAATTCCTGGATCATATGGTAGTTCTATTTTTAATTTTTTGAGGATCCTCTATACTGTTTTCCATGGTGACTGCACCAATTTTCATTCCCACCAACAGTGCATAAGCATTCTCTTTTCTCCACATCCTTGCCAGAATTTGTTATCTCTTGTCTTTTTGATGATGGCCATTCTAACAGGTGTGAGGTGATACCTCCTTGTGGTTTTAAGTTTGATTTCCCTAAGGTATTCCCACCCCAAGATAATAGGAGAAGGAATTGGATGGGTATTTCTATCCAAGGAGAGATGCTCAATGGAAAACCCCACTTTTCTTCTTTTTAAAGATTTATTTATTTAAGAGAGAGAGAGCAGGGGGAGGGGCAGGAAGAGAGGGAGAGAGAGAATTTCAAGCAGACTCCTCACTGAGTGCGGGGCTCAATCTCACGACCCTGAGATCATGACCTGAGCCAAAATCAAGAGTCGAGCTCTTAACTGACTGAGCGACCCAGGCACCCCTCCCACTTCTCTTAATTATCAGATAATCATTGTAGAAAACTTGGGAAGTATAGAAAACTTGGGAAGTGTATAAAACTGAATTTCATCTTAACTAGCAGGCAAGTGGTCTTGAACAATCCCAGTAAGATTCCATGGAAGTCCATCTTGCAGAGGACCAATAATTATACAATCAGTTTTTTTTTTTTCCAATCTCCTACATCTCCTTATATTCAGAAGTACTTGAGGGGACATCTCCTTACATCCAGAAGTGCTTGAGGAGGGAATTCAGTTTGCATGTAATTTCTACAGCTTCCACCCTCACCCCCTTGCCACAAGAACTAAGAAGAAGTGGACTGGGGCCAGGGTTGGAAATATCTCCAGCAGCATTTGTAGAATGGAGGTAACTGTAAGCTTAAACACCTTGTACTTTCTAGAGCCACAATAAAAACCACAGCTTACCAGTGATTTGAGTGTGGCTAAAATAAGGCATCTGTTTTATTTTCCAAGCAGAAACCTCAGCTTCTAATAAATTATGCAGCTATACAAACAGTAGCCACAGAGCCAGATAATCCTAAAGCAAAGGGCATCCAGGACTCCACAGGCTCCTTGAAATACACAATTCAGTATCTAGATTCTCTTTAGAAATGTGGCAGGATGGGATTCTACATGTAAATAATAGCTAAGCCTTATAAAATGCTTAGTATTTTGGACATTGTTCTAAGCATGTTATATATATTAACACATGTAACGCTCACAACAAAACTTTTAAGGAGATATTATTGTTTTAATCCCTCTTTTATTGATGAGGAAACTAAGGTAAAGGGAGATTAAGTAATTTGCTCAGGGTCACGCCACTAAAGTGGCAGTACTGAAATTTGAACAAAAGCTTATCTGATCGCAGAAACAATGCTCATAATCAATCTGCTCTGGTCTGTAACATTTTGTTTTTCCTAGGTCATTGTGTTTCCTAGATGTACACGAATTTTAAAAAATGACAGTGTTAAGAGTGGGCAAGCAAGGTCAATCTCAATTGATGTCAGAGGAATGCTCTCCATACTGACTAAGATATAATAAAAGTAATTTCTCTTGGTTTTGATTCAGGGCCTCAATAATACAGACATGGCTTGTCTTAATATTTGTAGTTTTACAGCTTAGGGTTCATGAAGATGGTTTGGGTATCTGTTCTCAGTTTGGTAGTCTTATGAAGTCAATATAGTCTATGTATCCAAAGACCAGCATAGAGTTAATCATGCTGCTTTAAAGCTTCCTACCACCCTCAACAGGGACTGAGAGGAATGTTTCCTTTGAGGACAATTATGGGATTTCAAGAAGAAAACACGTGGCCGGAGACATTGAGAAGTATAATGTAGTCTCAATAGTTTCCTATTGGAGAGCCCTGAGGGAATTCTGCTTATATCTGCCATCTAAGGGCCTGTGTTCATTCATTCAATCATTGGACATATATCTATCGTGTGCCTACTATGTGGAGGCACTAAGGATATAGTAGGGGAAAAGACAGACAAACCTCTGCTCTTGGGGATTTGCTTACTGAATGTTCAGCATGTCTTTGAGTACTACTCTCCTTAGATTTGAGGTTGTTGATCATTGAAAGTGATTACTTCTCCCTCAGTGTATCACTTTCAAAACTGCCTCAGTTTCCCCACAAGTAAAACAAAGGTGGGATTGGGTTTCCAAGGAAAGCTGACTCTGAGCCAGAGCTTAGTGTGCAAAAAGTTTATTGGAGATACTCTCAGAACTGACATCTGTGGGGGGAGGAAAGAAGCAGGAGTGAGTAGAGAGAGAAGCTGAACTGTGATACAGCCTCAACAAAGGCTCTGAGTGACCCCATAAGGGAACTCCAGAATTAGAATGACTCTCCTGAGGGTTCTAGAGGGGAGGGGGGTGGGGGGATGGGTTAGTCTGGTGATGGGTATTAAAGAGGGCACGTACTGAATGGAGCACTGGGTGTTATATGCAAACAATGAATCATGGAACACTACATCAAAAACTGATAATGTAACGTATGGTGATTAACATAACATAAAAAAAAAAAAAAGAATGACCTTCCTGAATTGGTACCAGGTGTCAGGGTTGGTTTTTTTCCCCCCTCACATAAAGTAGTCATTGAATACAGGCAGCCTTGGGAATGTGGCTAAGGGCAAGTCAGCTCTCTCCAATGAATGACAATTCCCAAAAAGCTATCTTCAGGTAGGACTTTCAGCAACTAGGGAAATAATTGCTTTAGCCCTGATGGAGGATTTGGATGGTGTATTACAGCATCTGCTATAGAAGGACTGGTCTCTGATATATGAGGCCCTGTCCAGCTCTCCCATCCTATGATCCTATGACTTTAGGGAACTGGTAAAGTCACTGCTGCCTGCTCTGTCAACCAGACATCCTCAGTGTAGTTATACCCCTGCAGCAGTGCTGCCCTGGGATGCCATTTTCTACATGGCTACCTGCTGCTTCCAATACCTGAAAAGCCTTGACTGACAGATCCAACTCATCTCTCTGCTTCAAGCTTCTACTTGTACCCAGTAGGCTCTACAGGATCTACCAGCCCAGGAACTTTTGGAATAGGTGTCAGTGCCTCGAGTTCCATCACAGGCCTCTGCAGACCTAAGCTGGGTAAAGCTACACTTTGCCTAATCTTGGAGAGCAGGACTTTGCAAATATTCTAGACAGCTGATCCTAGCCCCTGTATTACATTAATTAAGAGCATCCTGATTTATGAGAGCACTGTAAGCAAAGGGATTGTAATGTCACCGGGATACTTGATTTTATAACTTTGTGCTGCCACCTGGTGGCCATCTTGCTGATGTACAAAATAGAACCCAGGGATTTGATTAATAGAACTCCTGGGAAAAGGCATCTTTATTTTTTTTTTTATTTTTATTTATTTATTTATTTATTTATTTATTTATTTAGAGAGATATGGCACGAGCTGCCGAAAAGGCATCTTTAATGTGGGCTTTATTTTCCCCTTGGAAATGTAGGAAAAAATTCAAAGTTTTGGCTTAGGTTATCTTGAAATGAATGACTCCTGCCTTGGAAAGTCTTCTCTCAGTCTTTTAAACCCCAACTCAGATGTTTTCTAAGAACCCTACCCAACCAACCCAGCAGTCAGCCCCTCCCTCCTCAGCTGCTCTGGAACAGTGCATATGTCCCTCCAGCCGTAGCCTGGATTGTGTTTAGGCGAATTACTTAAATCCTGTGAGCGAGGTATTATTATTATCATCATTCCTCTTTTAGAGTCAAAGAAATTGATACACAGAAAGGTGAGGTAATTGCTTGTAAGTGAGGGAGTAGGATTCAAACCTAAGTAGTGAGGCTCCAGAGGTCATGACCTTACTCACTAGGTTTCCCACCACTGCTCATCAAGACCATTGCTACTGGTCTCCAGCTCCCTACGCTGGTTACTTTCTTCAGTTACTTTTGTCAAGTCTACATTTTATAGCTACATAAACAATTAGTGAGGGCCCCCAAGTTCTTTTTTTTTATGTTATGTTAATCACCATACATTACATCATTAGTTTTTGATATAGTGTTCCATGATTCATTGTTTGCGTATAACACCCAGTGCTCCATGCGGTATGTGCCCTCTTTAATACCCATCACCAGGCTAACCCATCCCCCTACCCCCTCCCCTCTTGAACCCTCAGTTTGTTTCTCAGAGTCCATAGTCTCTCATGGTTTGTCTCCCCCTTCAATGTCCCCCCCTTCATTTTTCCCTTCCTACTATCTTCTTCTTTTTTTAACATATAATGTATGATTTGTTTCAGAGGTACAGGTCTGTGATTCAACAGTCTTAAACAATTCACAGCACTCATCATGGCACATACCCTCCCCAATGTCTATCACCCAGCCACCCAATCTCTCCCACCCCCCACCATTCCTGCAACCCTCAGTTTGTTTCCTGAGATTAAGAATTCCTCATATCAGTGAGATCATATGATACATGTCTTTCTCTGATTGACTTATTTCACTCAGCATAATACCTTCCATTTCCATCCACGTCGTTGCAAATGGCAAGATTTCATTCCTTTTGATGGCTGCATAATATTCCATTGTATATAAATACCACATCTTCTTTATCCATTCATCTGTTGATGGACATCTTGGCTCTTTCCATAGTTTGGCTATTGTGGACATGTGAAGTTCCTTTTTTTTTTTTTAAAGATTTTATTTATTTATTTGACACAGAGAGAGAGAGAGAGAGACAGCAAGAGAGGGAACACAAGCAGAGGGAGTGGGAGAGGGAAAAGCAGGCTTCCCGCTGAGCAGGGAGCCTGATGCGGGGCTCGATCCTAGGACCCCAGGATCATGACCTGAGCTGAAGGCAGATGCTAATGACTGAGCCACCCAGGTGCCCCAAGAGCCCCCAAATTCTATAACTTAAATAATGGTACAGATGATTTTGACCTGGAACTTTTTAAGGTAGGTGGGAGTGGTCATTTCTCACAGCTCTAGAAAAGACTTCATAATGCTTTCAGAGAACAACTAATTTGAACTCTGCTATTTCTGTATGATACCACCAGGATGAAATAGTTACAAAATATAGCCAGGAAAAATTTTTAAAATGTACCATATGGTATCATTGCATGTAAACTAATTATATTTGGGAGGATATCTGCTCCCAAAATGTTGGATTTTTGTTTTGTTTTGTTTTGTTTTTTTTCATTTTAGAAGAGTTCAACAATTTGTTAGTGGATTAATTAATCCAGACACAGTGCTGGATCTGGGGCTTCAGAGATAAGCAGATACTGCCCTGGACCTCAGGGGTGTCACATAAATTGCCACTTGTAACTAGCTGAAATAATGGAAACACAAAGCACCCAGATTGGCTTGAGAAAGTACAAGAAGACTTCCTAGAAGAGGTGATGGTTGATCCAAGTCTGGTGGCAAAACAAGCATTTTGTCAGATTGACAAGGGCAGGGAAGAGGGAATTGTAAAAATAAGGGAGTGGGTGTGCATATAATTGCAAGAAAACATGATATGCTTCTTTCATCTGGTATAGTCAGGGGACTATGAGTAGTTCAGGTTTTCTGGAATGAAGTATAAAGTGACAGGGCAGAAAGAATGCTAAGAGAATTACTAGATAGAATTGTGATATTTTAAAAGCAAAAAAAAAAAAAGGTCAAAAGGTACAAACTTTCATAACCCAGTTATAAAATAAGTCATGGGGTTATAATATAAAAAAGAAAAAGAAAAAATTACACTTCTACTTAAAAACTCCCAATTACTTCCCACAAACTTAAAATAAAATCCAAATCCCTTACCAAGGCTTATAAGGCCCTGTATGATCCAGACCCTTTCTGACCTCATCTCTTGCCTGCTTCCCTTCTCATTCTGCTCCAGCCACATAGACATCCCTATCAGCCAACTGAATTCTTGAAACCCAGGGAACCTCCTCCAATCTCTAGCAACCTCTCCATGTACTCACATGTTTCTATGATCTTCAATGTTTTCTTCCCCAGTACCCCCTTTCCTTTCTTGAAGCTCCCCTACACCCTGTTCATCTCTAGGTCACATGAGTTTCTAGTCTCCTCATTTTTTAGATCAAAAACCAGCACAATAGCAATTTCATTCTAATTGTAAATTTCAAAGATCATTTAAAGGAGAAGAGTGATCCTAAAACAAAATGCTTTTGCAGTAGTGAACTTCTTATCACCAGAAGTATTCAAGCAGAAGTTAAATTTCTACTCTCAAGGAGTTGTGGAAGGTAATTATTTATTGGGTAGGATTACATAGAGAACCTTTAAGGTCCTTTCTACCTCTTAAGATTGTATTCTAATAGCACACAAACACATACACACATATTTTCAATTTTACTAAAAGAACAAATGCAGGTAGCCCACGATTAAGCAAAATATATAAAAATATAGATTTTTCAAATAAAGTGTGAGAGGCTGTGGTTTATAAAAGAGATTGATTTGGGGTTACTTTAATAGAATCCTAAATTTATTTAACTTTAAAGGATCTTGGTCCACCTTCCCTCCCAAGACAAGAATGGTTTTCAGTCAATGTTCTTTACACAATTACATGTGCTTAGAATATTGCCTGGTACATAGTAGGGGCTAAAGAAGTGTTGAATGAATATATAACCAAAGAAACAGATGTGATTTATGTAAAGTTTCAAGAAGACAGACATTGTTCCAAGTAAAGGTTAATTCTACAGTTTAAACTGGGAGGACTCAGTTGGGGAAAGTACAGTTGACTTCAGATAATAATAGTGGGAGGTGCTTGTTTTGTTTAATTTGGGTTTTGATTTTGATCATTCTTGGGGAGCAAAAGGCAAAGAATATTTTCTGGTGATAATTATACACCTTTAAAAAATTTGGATAACCAGTTAAATTCCTGAAAGAAAGTATTTTCCCATATCTTTAAGTCATGTAATATTCCAGAGAGGTGTATAAGAAGAGGAATATTCTCTCACAGTTCCCTTAATCAGGATATTCTTGGCCCCCTTACACATTTGATGCATCCTTCTTACCCCATCCTAAGCTTCTGATGCACTTCATCTCCTGGTGGGTGGAGAGAGTGCCAGGCAAGGTAATTATAACTTTCAAGTGGCAAGTCCAGACAGTAAATGACAGATCTATTGGAGGGGAGTCAGATTATGAGGTTCATATCTACTTCTTCAAACTCAACACCCTGGTGACCAACCTTATCAAGAAAGAGGAAAGGGTTTTGACTGGGCTCTGGGTTCATCAGGCAGCTTTTAGGGGCCCACGACAACCCTTCTCTGTGGCCTGATCTCCTGCTCAACCTATCCCTGTATCATAGAGACCAATGTCTCTAATACTGGGATTAGATCTTTATTTTCAACAGAGGCTCCTGTGGCACCTACTTTTTAAATAAAGCTGATTTTAGCTAATGTCAGCTGCCTGAAAAAGAATACCATCCTCCCATCAAATGAGCCATCTTTGTTGCCTGGCATGCTGCCTTGTCAATTTCCAAAGGCCACAGTCTAAGACAACTCTAGATAACTGCAAATCACTTTGGTCCCAAGAGCAATAGGCCCTACTACTTTAGCAATTTGAATTCTAGATTCAAAAGACTGGAAAACCAGAGACCTAGGGCAATGCTTAATATGAACCAAAACAAAGTAGTCTCTTTGCATTTTTAATGTTTTTATGAGTATAAATGTAGTTTATGCATATTGTAAAAAAGTACAGAAAATATAAAAATTAAGAATTACACAGTCTGTAATTTCTTATGTTAATTTGTACTTTCAGTTTTTTAATGATGCACATGTAGTTTAAAATAATAATAATAGAATATATGGCAGAAGAGTAGGGGACCTTGTTTCATCTGTTCCTCTGGATTTAGCTAGATAACTATCAAATCATTCTGAACACCTATGAATTCAACCTGAGATGTAAGAAAAGAATTGCTGAAATTCTACAAATAGAAAGGCAACCATTTTTTTTGCAAGGTAGGAGGTGTAGAGAAGTGAATCAGAGGGGATATATCATAAGATAAACGATGGGGGGAGGGAGACTCTGTAAGCCAGTTACCAGAAAGTGATATAGCCCCGGACTGCAAAATAGGAACTTTTATGAGTCTGCTCCAATGAGAGACATCCCTTCCTGAAAGGTGCTCAGGTGGCAAAGTGGGGCAGAATCCTAGGTGGGACAGTGTGGACTCAGGATCCCCAGGGTCACAGAAAGAACGGGGGTGCCTGAGCTGGCAGAGTTCCCAAGCATTGGAGCAGGGAAACCAGCTATGGTCAGTGAGCCTGGGAGTAGGTTCTCAGCTCGGTTTGCCATAACCACAAACTGTGGTATGATCTGTTGACTGCTCTCCATGCAGGGGCCCTGCAAAGGGCAGATACACAGCAACCCACCTCCCTCCCCCAGGAGGATCTGCATGGGTGCACACCACAGGAGTCTGTAGAGTTTGGTGCACACAAAAATGAAGACTGCTTTTCTCTGAGGGTTTATTGAAGAGAGGGGACCCCAATCTTTCAGCTCAGGGAGAGCAGGCATAGCCATTTCTGTTTTCATCCTCCAAAGGCTCAGAAAGCCTTCAGGGAACAGAAGGCACATAGAACACCCTGAAGCAGGGGTGGTGCAACTACACCCAGGCAAAGACACCTGAGAATCAGCAAAGCAGTCCCCTCCCCCAGAAGACCACCTGGTGCATCAGGGGAATACCAGGTTTATAGAGCACACAGAACTATAAAACTCCAGCGCTAGGGGAAAACAGTATATAGAATTTGAAGTTTTTTCTCATGATTCCTTTATCTTTCAGTTTAAAATTTTCCTTTTCATCGATACCATAAACCAAACAATATTAGAAATATTGGAGCCCCAGAAGAAGAAGAAAGAGAGAGGGACAGAAGTTATATTTGAGCAAATCATAACCTGAGACCTTCCCTAATCTGGGGAAGGAAACAGGTATTCAAGTCCAAGAGGTAGAGAGAACCCCCTTCAAAATCAATAAAAATAGATCAACAACCTGACATATAATAGTGAAGCTTGCAAATTTCAGAGATAAAGAAAAAATCCTGAAAGCAGCTTGAGGCAAGAGCTCCTTAGCCTACAATGGTAGAAACATTAGCCTGGCAGCAGACCTATCCACAGAGATCTGGCAGGCCAGATAGGGCTGGCATGATATATTCAGGGTACTAAATGAGAAAAACATGCAGCCAAGAATACTTTATCCAGCAAGGCTGTCATTCAGAATGGACAGAGAGATAAAGAGCTTCCAGAACAAACAGAATCTAAAAGAATTTGTGATCATCAAAGCAGCCCGGCAGGAAATATTCAAAGGGATCCTGTAAGTGAAGAGAGAGCCCAAAAGTAACATACACCAGAAAGAAACAGAGACAATCTACAGAAATAGGAACTTTATAGGCAATACAATGGTACTAAATTCATATCTTTCAATAGTTACTCCGAATGTAAGTGGGCTAAATGCACCAATCAAAAGATACAGGGTGTCATATTGGATAAAAAAAACCAAGACCCATCCATATGCTGGCTACAAGAGACTCATTTTAGACCTAAAGACACCTCCAGATTTAAAGTGAAGGGGTGGAGAATAATTTATCATGCTAGTGGACATCAAAAGAAAGCTGGAGTAGCAATCCTCATATCAGACAAATTAGATTTTAAATGAAAGACTGTATCTTGCCCTGTCAATTTTTGTCATTCTAACTGGTACAAGGTGGTATCGCAATGTGGTTTTAATTTGAATTTTCCTGATGGCTAATGATGATGAACATTTTTTCATGTGTCTGTTAGCCATTTATATGTCTTCTTTAGAGAAGTGTCTGTTCATGTATTCTGCTCATTTTTTGACTTGATTATGAAAGACTGTAGTTAGGGATGAAGAAGGACACTATATCATACCTAAGGGGCTATCCAACAAGAAGATCTAACAATTATAAATATTTATGCTCCTAACTTGGGAGCAGCCAATTATATAAACCAATTAATAACAAAATTTAAGAAACACATTGACAATTGTACAATAATAGTAGGGTACTTTAACACCCCACTCACAACAATAGACAGATCATCTAAACAGAGGATCAACAAGGAAACAAGGGCTTTGAATAACACACTGGACCAGATGGACTTCACAGATATTTTCAGAGCATTCCATCCAAAAGCAACAGAATACACATTCTTCTCGAGTGCACAAGGAACATTCTCCAGAATAGATCACATACTGGGTCACAAATCAGGTCTCAAATGGTACCAAAAGATTGGCATTAGTCCCCATATATTTTCAGACCACAATGGTTTGAAACTTGAACTCAGTCATAAGAGGAAATTAAGAAGGAACTGAAACGCTTGGAGGTTAAAGAGCATGGTACTAAAGAATGAATGGGTCAACCAGGAAATTAAAGAAGAATTTAAAAAATTCATTGAAACAAATGAAAATGAAAACAAAACTGTTCAAAACTTTTGTGATAGAGCAAAGGCAGTCATAAGAGGGAAGTACATAGTAATACAAGCCTTCTCAAAAAATTAGAAACATCTCAAATACACAGGCTAACCTTCCACCTAAAGGAGCTAGAGAAAGAAAAGCAAGTAAAGCCTAAACCAAGCAGGAGAAGAGAAATAATAAAGATTAGAGCAGAAATCAATGAAATAGAAACCAAAAGAACAGTAGAACAGATCAACAAAACTAGGAGGTGGTTCTTTGAAAGAATTAATAAGATCAATAAATCCCTGGTGAGACTTACCAAAAAGAAAAGAGAAAGGACCCTAATTAATAAAATCATGAATGAAAGAGGAGAGATCATGACCAACACTAAGGAAATATAAAAAATTTTAAGAGTATATTATGAGCAACTATATGCCAACAAATTAGGCAATCTGGAAGAAATGGATGCATTCCTGGAAACTTATAAACTACCAAAACTGAAACAGGAAGAAATAGAAACCTTAACAGACCCATAACCAGCAAGGAAATTGAATCAGTAATCAAAAATTTCCCAACAAACAAGAGTCCAGGGCTGGATGGTTTCCCACAGGAATTCTACCAAACATTTAAAGAAGAACTAATACCTATTCTTCTGAGGCTGTTTCAAAAAATAGAAAGGGAAAGAAAACTTATTCTATGAGGCCAGCATTACCTTGATCTCAAAACCAGACAAAGACCCCACCAAAAAGGAGAATTACAGACCAATATCCTTGATGAACATGGAGGCCAAAATTCCCGCCAAGATACTAGCCAATAGGCTCAAACAGTACCTTAAAAAGATTATTCACCATGACCAACTGGGATTTATTCCTGGGCCGCAAGTGTGGTTCAACATCCTCAAATCAATCAATGTGATACACTACATTAATAAAAGAAAGAACAAGAACCATATGATCTTCTCAATAGATGCACAAAAAGCATTTGACAAAATACAGCACCCTTTCTTAAAAAAACACTCTACAGTGTAGGGATAGAGGGAACATACATCACTATCATAAAAGCCATCTATGAAAAGCCCACAGCGAATATCATCCTCATTGGGGAAAAACTGAGAGCTTTTCCCCCAAGGACAGAACACAACAGGGATGCCCACTCTGACCACTGTTGTTCAACCAAGTACTAGAAATCCTAGCATCAGCAATCAGACAACAAAAATAAATAAAAGGCATTCAAATTGGCAAAGAAGTCAAACTCTTCACAGATTACATGATACTCTATGTGGAAAACCCAAAAGACTCCACCCCAAAATTGCTAGAACTCGTACAGCAATTCAGCAACATGGCAGGGTATAAAATCAATGCACAGAAATCAGTTGCATTTCTATACACTCACAAAGAGACAGGAGAAAGAGAAATTAAGGAATTGATCCCATTTACGATTGCACCGAAAACCATAAGATACCTAGGAATAAACCTAACCAAAGAGGTAAAGGATCTGTACTCTAAAAACTACAGAACACTTATGAAAGTAATTGAGGAAGACACAAAGAGATGGGAAAACATTCCATCCTCATGGATTGGAAGAATAAATATTGTTAAAATGTGCTATCCAGAGCAATCTACACATTCAATACAACCCCTATCAAAATACCATCAACATTACCATCAACATTTTTCATAGAGCTGGAACAAATAATCCTAAAATTTGTATGGAACCAGAAAAGACCCCAAATAGAGGAATGTTGAAAAAGAAAACCAAAGCTGGAGGCATCACAATGCCAGACTTCAAGCTCTATTACAAAGCTGTAATCATCAAGACAGAATGGTTCTGGCACAAAACAAACACATAGATCAATGGAACAGAATTGTGAACCCAGAAATGAACCCTCAACTCTATGGTCAACTAATTTTTGACAAATCAGGAAAGAATATCCAATGGAAAAAGAATGGTCTCTTCAAAAACGGTGCTGGGAAAATGGGAGAGCCACAAGCAGAAGAATGAAACTGAACCATTTTCTTATACCATACACAAAGATAAACTTAAAATGAATGAGGGACCTAATTGTGAGACAGGAGTCCATCAAAATCCTAGAGGAGAACACAGGCAGAAACCTCTTTGACCTTGGTCGCAGCAACTTCTTGCTAGAAACGTCTCCAAAGGCAAGGGAAACAAAGGCAAAAATGAACTATAGGACTTCATCAAGATAAAAAGCTTTTGCACAGCAAAAGAAACAGTCAACAAAACCAAAAGGCAACCTAAAGAATGGGAGAAGATATCTGCAAATGACACATCGATTAAAGGTCTAGTATCCAAGATTCATAAAGAACTTATCAAACTCAACACCCAAAAACCAAATAATCCAGTCAAGGAATGGGCAGAAGACAACAGACATTTCTCCAAAGAAGACATACAAATGGACAACAGACAAATGAAAAAATGTTCCACATTACTTGGTATCAGGGAAATACAAATCAAAACCACAGTGAGATGCCACCTCACACCAGTCAGAATGGCTAAAATTAACAAGACAGGAAAAAACAAGTGTTGGCGAGGATGTGGAGAAAGTGGAACCCTCTTACACGGTTGGTGGGAATGCAAGCTGATGCAGTCACTCTGGAAAACAGTATGGAGGTTCCTCAAAAAGTTGAAAATAGAGATACCCTATGACCCAGCAATTGCACTACTGGGTATTTACCCCAAAGATACAGATGTAGTGAAATGAATGGGCACCTGCATCCCAATATTCATAGCAGCAATGTCCACAATAAGCAAACTGTGGGAAGAGCCCAGATGTCCATTGACAGATGAATGGGTAAAAAAGATGTGATATATATATATATATATATATATATATATATATATATATATATATATATATATATATATATATATATAATGGAATATTACTCAGCCATCAGAAAGAATGAATACTTACCATTAAATCGACATGGATGGCACTGGAGGGTATTATGCTGAGTGAAATAAGTCAATCAGAAAAAGACAATTAATATATAGTTTCACTCATATGTGGAATATAAGAAAGCACAGAGGATCATAGGGGAAGGGAGGGAAAACTGAATGGGAAGTCATCAGAGAGGGAGAAGAAACATGAGAGACTCTTAAATATCACAAACTGAGTGTTGCTAGAGGGGAGGTGGGAAGGGGGGTTTGGTGTAATTGGGTGATGGGCATGTAATGTGATGAGCACTGGGTGTTATTCGCAACTGATGAATTATTGAACACTACCTCTGAAACTAATGATGTACTATATGTTGGCTAACTGAATCTAAATTAAAAAATTAAAAAAATAATAATAATAAATTTTATTTTAAACAACTTTAAACAAATTACTTTTTTAAAAGGTTTTATTTATATGAGAAGAGAGAGAGAGCGTGTGCATTAAGAGCAGTAGGAGGGAGAAACAGACTCCCTGCTGAGCAGGGAGCCCAATGTGGGCCTTGATCCCAGGATGCTGGGATCATGACCTGAGCCAAAGGCAGATGCTTAACCAACTGAGCCACCCAGGCACCCCAACAAATTACTTTTTAAACTTAACATTATTTTGTATTTATGTTACTATGTTAGCAAGTATTTCATTAAAGTCAGGATTCTCAATCCAGAAGTTACCAACAGGTAGAAATGGGACCAGACAGAGAGAAGGCAGGGAATCTGCAATGAGAGTCTATGAAAAGTTACCTGGATAGACTTAGGGCATCTCTGACTCATCAGTACTTGATGGCTGCTGCAAGGCATTGAGAGATCTGCTGGATAACTTTAACAACAACAACAACAACAGACAAAGCCAGATATCTTATGCTTTCTTAGAACCCCCTCAACCTGGAACCCAAGATCACCTAGTGACTGCCACTCTTGGATTTTGGAAAAACTACATATTTTGTTTCCTCTGGTGGTCCAGTATGCCCTTTCCAGTGTACCAGGGCTGGGAGCTATTTCACTGTTGGCAGGAGCTTGCCATTTCTCCCCCTGACTATATTGGATTTCCATCCTCTGGGGTTGGGAATATGTGGGAGAGGGGCTGGTGAATAATGATAGACAGTTGAAAAGGGCTAGGAGTGGCAAGGAGCAGTGAAAGAAAGGGCACAGCTGCATGTAGAGGGTAATTAGAAGGGGAATACTATGTGACTCAACCTCAGTGACTGTACATAAAATGTTGGGAAATGTGCATGTCTTAAGATATGATACAGATCATGTCTCAAGCTTATTCTGGCTTCCATGGTTCTCATGTTCCTGTTAAAGTGGGCTTCATACTGATCTTTGTTATAGTACATGGTATTCAGGAGATCATTTTGGGTGTCCCGCAGAACTTGTTGATACTGAGTGGTTGTTAGAGAGCAAGCTGGTACAGGGTGGCCACCATAGCTGCCATGGAATTGCCTGGTCTAGTGGAAAAGAGAAAACATTATTTATGACCAGGGAATTCTGTAGAAGTTCCCTAATTGGGACATCATGCTTGATATAGGAAGTTTGGCAGTCAAGATTTGCTTCTAAGATCTGGATGCCACTTCCTAACAGTCTGTAAGTCAATTATTAATGTGCAGAGGTCAGTGGAATATGAACACAGCAGACTGGGAATTGTGTCATACAGACCTAAGATAAGAACAGAGGACCCCAATCAGAGCCTAAGTTCTGGGGGAGCCAATGTGGCTAGGGAAAATTACAGCTCTGATACTAGAGCCAGTTCAAAGACATTCCAGATAAGGCTGTAGTGAATGTTTGCCATTCATTCCACGGGCAGCAAGTGAGAAGTCAGTGAGTGGGTCACTGCGGAAGGAGAAATATCCTGCATTCTGAACAGGACTTGGTAGTGATGGCTTAGAGGGTGTAATGAAGAAGGGAGTTCCTGGAGGTGAGGAGACTTGTCAGGGGAACACTGCAACAATCCAAGCAAAGGAGAATGAGAAATGACCCAAATAAAAGAACCAGGGTGAACTGACATGGACTGGGACTCAAGTTGTAGTAGGGATGGATGGAGGAGGGGTGTTAGAGGTAAAAGGATTTTAGATTTAGGAATGAATAAGAGTTGGAGACCAGATGGAAGGGAGAAGAATGAGTGTAAAATGATCCCCAGATGTTCTGGCTTGGGAGACTGGTTGGATGATAATATTATGACCTGAGGTTTTAGGCACAAGAAAAGTAAATTTGGAGTAGGTTGTGGTGTAGGAGAGGAGTTAGAGTTTAGTAGTTTGAGAAATTCTATTGGTCTTCCAAGTGGAAATTTCTAGGGGGCAGTCAAATACTTATACCCAGAGATCGGCGGGGGGGGGGGGTTGCTGGGAAAAGACCAGGTAGAGAGATAATCTATAGTGCTAGCCTAAAATCATGGGCCATGGTTGTGCTCACAGTGAAAAAGTATGAGACTAAAGAAAGGGGAAGATGGATGGAAAGATTAGTGAAGTACAGAGGGAGTGTAGCAGGAAAAAAAAGAGGGGGTGCTGAGAATGGCACCTTTGGTATCATCATCATGGACATATCAGATTAAAACGTATCACTCACTGTGCTTTATGTGCCAAATACAATCCATACGCTATGGATTATGTACTGGACCCTATAGTAGATTCTGACAATTGTGGTACACAAAACAGCAACATAGAATTTAGTGCTTCAGAAAACAAATTTCATAATTAAACAAATTGTTACAAAATGTTTGCCAGCAATTGTAAGTGGAGAAAGTATTATCAAGGAAAATACAGGGTGTTTGGGGAGTATGTAACAATAGGGACTTGCCAAATCTAGGGGGAGAAGTACAAAAACCTTTCCTGAGAAAGTGGCATCTAGGTTGCAAATTGAAGGATAAGTAGATGTTGAGAAGGAAAAAGGCAGGGAAAAAATCTTTTGCAGGAGGAATGAATGGTGCCAGTTAAGGAAACTCGGGAGTGGCCAGAGAGGTAGGAGGAGAACATGGTAAGGAAATGTTAGGAAAGCAAAATGAGGAGAGAGACACTGTCAGCTCCAAATCCACAGGTAATCAAGTGTCCTTACCCCCTTCTACAACACCAAATAAGATCACTTCCTTCCACATGAATTTTGGTTTCAGCAGGACAACTTGGCCAAGGACCTCTTCTAAGCAGCCAGTTTGTTAGGAATTGGGGATAATGGGGAAGAATTTGTCTACAGAGAGGCATGAGGAAATTTGGGGGATAATGGAACTGTTCTTTTTTTTTTTTTTATTGTGGAAGTAGTTATACTATTGTGTGTATTTGTCAACTCCTAGAATGAGTTGTACACAAAAAGTGAATTTAACTGATTTAAAATTATAGCTTAACAAATGTAACCAATGATAATATATTCTCAAATTAAAAATGCACTTATTTGTAAAACTAATAAAATATATGCCACTTTTGAGTGAAAAATAATAATTAAATGTTACCGAGAGTAAAAAATGGGACAAATAAATGGAGAAATATTACATGTTAGTGGACTGGAAGATCCAATATTTTAAAGATGCCTATCCTCCCAAAATTGATCTATATATTCAATGCAATCCAATTAAATATTCTATATATTTTCTTCTTGTGGAAATTGATAAACCAGTTGTAAAATTTATATAAAATCATAATGTCCAAGAAAACAAAGATTCATTAGAGAAAGAACAAGGTGTGAAGTCAGTATGGTGACAATAAAGACTCATCTGTATATGAAACACTTGATTAATGATAACTGCAGCACTGTAGACCATGGGAAATGACTATATTTTTCATAGTTATTCTTGGAAAAACTGGGACTCTCCCTCACATCTTAAATAAAAATTCACTCCGGTGAACTTAAATTTGAAAGGAAAATCATACATCTTTTGAAATATAATATAGGATTGTGCATATTCATGGACTCATGTTTAATAAAGATTTCTCAAAAAAGGCACAGAAACAATATCCAGCAAGTAAAAATTGATAAGTTTCACTACATTCAAACAAAGCACTTATTTTTGGCAAGAGACAGGATATATAGAATTAAGAGAAATATGAGAAAAGATACTTAAAATACACATAAATAACAAAGAACTCTTACCCAGGATATATGAAATGCATCTACATGACAATTAAAAAGGCGAGGCGATCCAATACAAAATGGGACAAAGACTTGAGCAGACTTTTCACAAAAGAAGATATCAAATGGCCAATGCTAGTAAATATGTAATATTAGAGAGTTTTCAACCTCATTTGAATCAGGTAAATGCAAATTTAAACCACAAGGAGAAAACTGCTTATCTGTTCAAAATGAAAACATCTGATAATACTTAGTGTTGTCACCAATGTGGAGAACCAGGAACTTTTTTTTTCCTTTTTAAAAAATTGAGGTATAAAGAACAAACTGTTATATTTGTTTCAGGTGTACAATATAATGAATCGACAATTCTATACATTTCTCAGTGCTCACCAAGATAAGAACTCTTTTATATTGTGGACAGGAGTGTAAAAGCACACAGCCACTTTGAAAAACATTTGGCATTCTCTAGTAAAGTTGAGGTTATGTATATCCTATGATTTCACTTCTAGATGTGTACCCAACCGAAAAGTACACGTTTGTCATAGCATACATAGACGTGAAAATTCATAGAAGAATTTTTCATGATAGCCAAAAAATTGCAAACAACTCAAATTTTAATTGAAGTATAGTTAACATGCAGTGTTATATTGTTCCTGGTGTACAATACAGTGATTCAACAATTCTATACATTTCTCAGTGCTCATCAAGACAAATGTACTCTTAATCCCCTTCACCTACTTCACCCATTCCTCTCACCCATCTTCCCTCTGGCAACCACCAGTTTGTTTTCTGTGTTTTTTTTTTTTTTAATTTCTTTTATATAAATCTAGGAAACAGGGAAAAGAAAACTATATTGTTTCAGAGATGTGTATATAGGAAAATTAGAAAGCAAAGCAAAGAAGTAATTATTGAATGGTGGATTACTCAAGTGAGGGTGATGGGTGTAGCAAGGAAGCTCATGGGGACTTCAAGAATGCTAGCAGAGTTTTATCTCTTGACTTTGGTGATAATCTACAGATGTGTATTTTTAATGCATATTTATATTTCATTCACATTTGTATATGTGTGATATATCATAATGATAGCTTAAAGAAAAATAAGGAGAGGGGCGCCTGGGTGGCTCAGTTGGTTTAGCATCTGCCTTAGGCTCAGGTCCTGGGATCCAGCCCCATATTGGGCTCCCTGCTCAGCAGGGAGTCTGCTTCTCCCTCTCCTCCCCATTCCTGTCTGTTTCCCTCTCTCTCTCTCAAATAAATGAAATCTTTAAAAAAAAGAAAGAAAGAAAAATGAGGAGAAAACACAAATTTCGATGACAACATATTTGAAAATTTTAAAAAATGAATATTTGAAAAATATAACTTAATAAACTTGATTCAAGGAGATATAGAAATTGTGAATAGACCTACAGCCATTAAAATAAATGAATGAGTAATTTAGAAAAGTCTTCCCCAAAGAATTTAAAGCAAAATAAAATACTCTAGGCCCAGCAAACATTAAAGGAGAAAATAATCCCTATCTTGTACAAATCTTTCATAAAACATATGAAAGAAGGAATGTTTCCTAATTCATGTCATGTGGTAAGAATAACTTTGTTAGTAAATGTGACAATGGATGTATTATAAATAAGTAAAAGAGAATAAGAGTTTAATCACATTCATGAAAATAGATGGAAAATCAAGAAAATATTAGCAAACTAAATTCAGCAATGTATAAACAAAGTAATACAATAAGACCAGGGTTGGTCTATAATTAGGAAATAAATTAGTGTAATTAACAGAGCAATTAACAGTGTAACTAATAGAACAAAACATGGAAATCATATGATGATCTCAATACATGCAGTAAAAATGTGTTTGATAAAAGTCAAGCTGCGGGCGCCTGGGTGGCTCAGTTGGTTAAGCGACTGCCTTCGGCTCAGGTCATGATCCTGGAGTCCTGGGATCGAGTCCCGCATCGGGCTCCCTGCTCAGCAGGGAGTCTGCTTCTCCCTCTGACCCTCCTCCCTCTCATGCTCTCTGTCTCTCATTCTCTCTCTCTCAAATAAATAAATAAAATCTTTAAAAAAAAAAGTCAAGCTGCATTCATAACAAAATTATTCAGATATTTAAGAACAGAAAGGCGCTTTCTTAACACAATAAAGGGTATCTTAAAACTCCCTACAATAAACATCCTACTAAATGGTGAAATATCAAAAGCTTTTCTTTTGATATTGAAAAAATAGTTCCTCTGGGTAGAGGGAAGATGGTGGTGGACCAGGAGGTCCCTAGCCTCACCTTGTCCTATGGATACAACTAGATAACTATTAAATCATTCTAAATACCCCAGAAATTGACTTAAAGACTGGCAGAACAAACTCCACAACTAAAGTTAGAGAAGAAGCCACATCAAAGAAGGTAGGAAGTGCAGAGACTTGGTTTGGGAGAGAATGGGATCATGGCCACCACAGTGGGGAGTGAGCCATAGTCAAAGAGAAGGGTGAGAGACAGACTAGCACAAAAGGAAGCTCATGGGGAAAATGAATCCCCATAACAATTAGCTTGGAAAACAAGAGGAGCTGAATTTTATGAGTTCTTGCAACCAGCAGGGTTTAAAGCCTGGTGTTTTAAAAGTCAGCAAGCTTGGCTGGGATAGAGCATGAGAGCATTGTGCTGCTCTTGAAAAGAAGGCAAGCAAACAACCCATGGACATATAATGTGAAAACAGCTATCTGAAGAGTACCTTGGGCACACAATGGGGAGGTTATTCACTCTCTCAGAGCTTATCCCAGAGAGACAGCATTCATGGAGAGACCCCTCCAGGAACAAAGGACCTAGCTTGCACCATTTCCTTCCCTTGCCCATCAGCATAAGCACAGGGCCACCTGAAGAAACCAGCACTGACACTCACTACCTAACTTGCTTACACCAAGGTCCAGTGGAACCACCTTTCCTAGTCACAATTGCCACAGTCCCAGTGCAAGGAGTCCCCTCCTCCAGAAGTCCGGCCCACCCCTTGTTCACCCCACATCTCCTCATTCAGGAGTTTTGCAGAGCCTTGGTTCCCATGGTGGTGCTGACAGGTCTCATTTCACAAACAAACCAGAGCACACTTAATAAAAGTGCACCACATTCAGGCCAGGGACCAAACACTGCACACAACAAAAGAGGGCCTCTGCAGATGACTGGCCTAAAGGAAAAAGTGTCCAGGACTAAAGAGCAGAGCACATGAAGCACATATTGGAGATACTCCCTAAAGTGCCAACCCCTGGAAAACAGGGGACATCACATGGCAGGGCAATACAGGACCTCGTTTTCTTTATTATTATTATTATTATTATTATTATTATTATGTTCAGTTAGCCAACATATGGTACATCATTAGTTTTTGATTTAGTGTTCAGTGATTCATTAATTGTGTATAACACCCATGCTAATCACTACATGTGCCCTCAATACCCATCACCCGGTTACCCCATCCCCCACCCCCTCCCTTCTGTAACCCTCAGTTTGTTTCCCAGAGTCTCTCATGGTTTGTCTCCCTCTCTGATTTCTTCCCATTCATTTTTCCCTCCCTTCCCCTGTGGTCCTCCTCACTATTCCTTATGTTCCACATATGAATGAAATCATACAATAATTGTCTTTCTCTGCTTGACTTATTTCACTTAGCATAATCCCCTCCAGTTCCATCTATGTCGATGCAAATGGTAGGTATTCATTCTTTCTGATGGCTGAGTAATATTCCATTGTATATATGAACCACATCTTCTTTATCCATTCATCTTTTGAAGGGCATCTCAGCTCTTTCCACAGTTTGGCTATTGAGGACATTGCTGCTATGAACATTGGGGTGCATGTGCCCCTTCTTTTCGCTACATCTGTATCTTTGGGGTAAACGTCTAGTAGTGCAATTGCTGGGTCGTAGGGAGGCTCTATTTTTAACGTCTTGAGGAACCTCCATACTGTTTTTCAGAGTGGCTGTACCAGCTTGCATTCCCACCAACAGTGTAAGAGGGTTCCTCTTTCTCCACATCCTCGCCAGCACTTGTTTCCTGTCTTGTTAATTTTTGCCATTCTAACTGGTGTAAGGTAGTATCTCATTGTGGTTTTGATTTCTATTTCCCTGATGGCTAGTGATGTTGAACATTTTTTCATGTCTGTTAGCTGTTTGTGTATCTTCTTTGGAGAAGTGTCTGTTCCTATCTTCTGCCCATTTTTTGACTTGATTATTTGTTTTTTGGGTGTTGAGTTTGAGAAGTTCTTTATAGATCTTGGATACCAGCCCTTTATCTGTAGTGTCATTTGCAAATATCTTTTCCCATTCAGTGGGTTGCCTCTTAGTTTTGTTGACTGTTTCCTTTGCTGTGCAGAAGCTTTTATCTTGATGAAGTCCCAAAAGTTCATTTTCACTTTTGTTTCCCTTGCCTTTAGAGACGTGTCTTGAAAGAAGTTTCTGTGGCCGTTGCTGAAGAGGTTACTGCCTATGTTCTCCTCTAGGATTTTGATGTTCAGCCGTTGCTGAAGAGGTTACTGCCTATGTTCTCCTCTAGGATTCCTGTCTCACATTGAGGTCTTTCATCCACTTTGAGTTTATCTTTGTATATGGTGTAAGAGAATGGTCCAGTTTCATTCTTCTGCATGTGGCTGGAGGACCTCTTCTTAATAAAGACCTTACCCTCAAGAACAGGAGACATAACTGACTTTCCTAACACTCTGAAATATGCACACTTGGACAAAATGAGAAGACAGAGAAATTTATCCCACATGAAAGAACAGGACGAGGCCACAGCCAGAGATCTAGGTGAAACAGATATAAGTAACATGCCTGATAGAGAATTTAGAGTAATGATCATAAGAATACTTGCTGGACTTGAGAATAGTGGAAGATATGAGTGAGATCCTTAACACAGAGTTAAGGAATAACATAGTAGAGATAAAGGGTACAGTAAATGAAATGAGAAACATGCTTGATGGAATGAACAGCAGGATGGAAGAAGCAGAGGAATGAATTAGTGACCTAGAAGACAGAGTAATGGAAAGTAATCAAGTTGAAATAAAAGAGAGAGAAAAGAATTACACAAACGAAAGCCAGGAGCTGGTTCCTTGAAAAATCACTAAAATTGATAAACTTCTAGCCAAACTTTTCAAGAAAAAAAGAAAAAGGACTCAAATAAATAAAATCACAAATGAGGTAGGAGAAATAACAACCAACACCATAGAAATACAGATCATAAGAGAATATTATGAAAAACTATATGCCAAAAAATTGGATGACCTAGAAGAAATGGATAAATTCCTATAAACATATAAACTACCAAAACTGAAATAGGAAGAAATATAAAATGTGATTAGACAGATTACTGGCAAGGAAATTGAATCGGTAATCAAGAAACTCACAACAAACAAAAGTCCAGGACCAGACAGCTTCACAGGCAAATTCTACCAAACATTTAAAGAAGAGTTAATACCTATTCTTCTTAAACTATTTCACAAAATAGAAGATGAAGGAAAACTTCCAAATTCATTCTATGAGGCCAGCATTACCCTGATACCAAAACTGGATAATGACACTACTAAAAAAGAGAACTACAGGCCAATATGCCTCATTAACATAGATGCAAAAATCCTCACCAAAATAGTAGCAAACTGAATCCAACAGCACATTGAAAAAAAATCATTCACCATGATCAATGGGGATTTCTTCTTGTGTTGCAAGGGTGGTTCTATATTCGCAAATCAATCAAGGTGATACATCACATTAATAAAGAAAAGATAACAACCATAAAACCATTTCGATAGATGCAGGAAAAGTGTTGACAAAAGTATAGCATCCATTCAAGATAAAAACCTTCAAATAAAGTAGGTTTAGAGAGAACATACCTCGAAATAATAAAAATCATATAACTGGGTGTTATACGTACTAATGAATCATTGAACACTACATCAAAAACTAATGATGTACTATACAGTGGCTAACTGAACATAGTAAAAAAATAAAATAATAAAAATCATATATGAACAACCCACAGCTAACATCATCCTTAATGGGGGAAAAACTGAGAGTGTTTTCCCTAAGGTCAGAAACAAGACAAGGATGTCCACTCTCACCACTTTTATTCAACATAGTACTGGAAATCCTAGACACAGCAGGCAGACAACAAAAAGAAATAAAAGGCATCCAAATCAGTAAGGAAGAAGTAAAACTTTCACTATTTGCAGATATGATACTCTAAATAGAAAACCCAAAAGACTCCACTAAAAAAAATTGCTAGAACTGATAAATGAATTCAGTGAAGTTGAAGGATATAAAGTCAATGTACAGAAATCTGTTATATTTCTATACACCAATAATGAAGCAGGAGAAAGAGAAATGAAGAAAACAATCCCATTTATAGTTGCACCAAAAAACAAGAAGATACCTAGGAATAAACGTAAGCAAAAAGGTGAAAAACCTATACTCTGGGAACTATAAAAATCTGATGAAAGAAATTGAAGACAACATAAAGAAAGGGAAAAACATTCCATGATCATGGATTGGAAGAACAAATAATGTTAAAATGTCTATACTACCCAAAATAATCTACACATTTAATGTAATCCGTATCAAAATACCAACAGCATTTTTCACAGAACTAAAAGAAACAATCCTTAAATTTGTATGGAACCAGAAAGGACCCCAAATAGACAAAGCAATCTTGAAAAAGAAAAGCAAAGCTGATGGCATCACAATTCTGGACTGCAAGTTATATTAGAATGCTGTAATAATCAAACAGTATTGTATTGGCACAAAAACAGACACATAGATCAATGGAATAGAATAGAAAACCCAGAAATAAACCCACAAGTTTATGGTCAATTAATCTTTGACAAAGCAGGAAATAATATCCAATGGGAAAAGGTCTCTTCAATAAATGGTGTTGAACAGCTACATGCGGAAGAATGAAACTGGGCCACTTTCTTACACCATGTAAAAAATAAATTAAAAATGGATTAAAGACCTAAATGTGAGACCTGAAAAGATAAAAATCCTAGAAGAGAACTCCGGCAGTAACCTCTTTGACATTGGCTGCACAACTTTTCTCCTGATATGTCTCCTGAGGCAAGGGAACCAAAAGCAAAAATTAACAATTGGGACTATATCAAAATAAAAAGATTCTTCACAGCAAAGGAAACAATCAACAAAACTAAAAGGCAACCTACAACATAACATAATAAAAAAAGAGAAAATAAATAAAAAATAAAAGGCAACCTACAGAATGAGAGAAGATATTTGCAAATGACATATCCAATAAAAGGTTAGTATCCAAAATATATAAAGAACTGATACAACTCAACAACCAAAAAGCAAATAACCCAATTTAAAAATGGGTAGAAGGGGTGCCTGAGTGGCTCAGTCAGTTAAGCATCTGCCTTCAGCTCAGGTCATGATCCCAGTGTTCTGGGATCGAACCCCACATGGGGCCCTCTGCTCAGTGGGGTGTCTGCTTCTCCCTCTCTCTCTGCTCATCCCCTCTGCTCCTGCACACACACACTCTCTCTCAAATAAATAAATGAAATCTTTTTAAAAATTAAAAAATGAAATAAAAATGGGCAGAAGACATGAACAGATATTTCTCCAAATCCAGATGGCCAACAGAAACATGAAAAGATGCTTAACATCACTCATCATCAGGGAAATGCAAATGAAAACCTCAATGAGATATGACCTCACACCTGTCATAATGGGTAAAATCAACAACACAAGAAACAACAGGTTTTGGCAAGGATGTGGAGAAAAAGGAACACTCGTGTACTGTTGGTAGAAATGCAAACTGGCGCATCCACCCTGGAAAACAGTATGGAGGTTCCTAAAAAAGTTAAAAATAGAACTACCTTATGATCCAACAATCCAAAGAATAGAGAAACACTAATTCAAAGGGATACATGCACCCCTATGTTTATAGCAGCATTATTTACAATAGCTAAGATGTGGAAGCAGCCCAAGTGTCCATTGCTTTATGAATGGATAAAGAAGATGTGATATATACACAATGGAATATTATTCATCCATAAAAAAGAATGAAATCTTGCCATTTGCAGGGACATGGACAGAGCTAGAGTATAATGCTAAGTGAAATAAGTCAGTCAGAGAAAGACAAATACTATATGATTTTGCTCAAATGTGGAATTTAAGAAATAAATGATCAAAGGGAAAAAAGAGAAAGTGGCAAATCAAGAAACAGGCTATTATTCATAAATAATCTTATGGTTACCAGAGGGGAAAGTGGTGGGGGTTGTGTTAAAAAGGTGAAGGGGATTAAGAATACACTTAATTGACAAGCACTGAATAATATATGGAATTGTTGAATAATGACACCTGAAGCTAATATAACACTGTATGTTAACTGGAATTAAATTAAAACTTAAAAGGCAAAAAAAAAAAAAAAGGAAAGTAGTTCTTGACAATTCTATCGGCGATCTTAATTCACTCAATAAGGCAAGAATAATAAAAGTACAAGAATTATAAATGGAGAAACAAAACAGTCATTACTCAAAGGTGTCATGATTATGGACTAGAAAACTCAAATTAACCTATATATAAATTATTATACTAAATTATGGCTACTGGAATATATATAATTTATAGCCCTGTACATCTGCAAAAAGTATGAATGAATAAAATTGAAATGTACTAACAATTTCCTCAGAAATGTGATGTATAGTATCAGCATGGGTCTAATCAGGACCTAGACACCACATAGCAGGTTAAAGATGGTAAATTTAATACAAATAATTCTTAAACTATGATGAAAGAGTAACTATAAGACATAAGAAAACTATATGATACCCTATGGCTGAGAGAGAGTATCTAAGAAAGGAAACACTTGGAGTTCAATCTTCCTCATGGGATAAGGTGCAATTCAGTCCTGTGGATAGCAAAGAAATTGGCTGATTTAGTTAGGCTGTCTCTGGACAAGTAGAAGGTAACCCAACCTTCAGGAGGACAGGCAAGGAGAAGGTGTCTTGGACGCATGGTGGGTGAACAGAGAGGGTGGGAACCCTCCAGGCAGCAATCCGTAGACAGGCAGAATGAGCAGAGGGCTTGCAGAGAGAGCAGCAGGTCAGTGTGGACCCTCCAGGCAAGAGACCAGCTTGTGCTGAGGCCTGCAGAGTGAATCAGAATGCTGGTATCAGGCAAGAGGCCTTCAGGCACACACGCATAGAAAAAAGCCTTTTGGGCATGTGTGCTGGTGAGAGGCAATTTCACAGAGGGGCCGGTAAAAAGCCTTAGGGGTTCAGGTTTCCATGTTGAGAGCGTACAGACAGATTATTGCCAGAGGGGGGCTGTAAGATCAGAGGGACCCTGAGTTCTAGGCCTGTGGCTGGGGCAGAGGCCCACCAGATGGCCTCAGACCTACACTAAGTATTCAAGGTGCTACAGCGGGAAATTAAAGAAAAGCCTCTTCTTCCTTTAGTGTCTCTCTACTGCCATCTACTGAGAAAGCTTAACATTGTGCTTACTTGAGAAATGTTTAACAGAATTACATTTTTAAATCACAGAGCCTGTATTAAAGGATACATTTCTTTCATGAGTATTTTATAGTTTTCTGAATACAGATTCTTGCCATTTGCAACAATGTGGATGGAACTGGAGGGTATTATGCTGAGCGAAATAAGTCAATCAGAGAAAGACATGTATCATATGATCTCACTGATACGAGGAATTCTTAATCTCAGGAAACAAACTGAGGGTTGCTGGAGTGGTGGGGGGTGGGAGGGATGGGGTGGCTGGGTGATAGACATTGGGGACGGTATGTGCTATGGTTAGCACTGTGAATTGTGTAAGACTGTTGAATCACAGACCTATACCTCTGAAACAAATAATACATTATATGTTAAAAAAAAAAAAAGAAGATAGCAGGAGGGGAAGAATGAAGGGGGGGAATCGGAGGGGGAAATGAACCATGAGAGATGATGGACTCTGAGAAACAAACTGAGGGTTCTAGAGGGGAGGGAGGAGGGGGGATGTGTTAGCGTGGTGATGGGTATTAAAGAGGGCACATACCGCATGGAGCACTGGGTGTTATATGAAAACAATGAATCTTGGATCACTACATCAAAAACTAATGATGTAATGTATGGTGATTAACATAACATAATAAAAAAATAATAAAGGATACATTTCAAGCTAAGAGGCAACAAATTGATAACTGACACAAATACCACTAATTATACCACTTACAATCTAAGCAAGTAAAGATTTACATGGAAAATTTATAAAACTTTATTCAGAGATACTGTTATAAGTTGAATTGTGCCCCTGCCCCCCAAATCATATGTTGGGAAATCCTAACCCCCAGTACATCAGAATGTGAACTTATTTGGAAATAGGGTCATTGCAGTTGAAATTAGCTAAGATGAGGTCTTTAGGGTGGACCCTTATTCAATATGATTGGTGTCCTTCTAAAAAGGGGAAATTTGAAAAAAAAGAGACAGACATATATGGAGGAAAGATCATGTGAAGACACACAGGAAGAAGACAAGCCAAGGAGAGAAGGCTGGAATAAATTATTCTCTTATGGCCCTCAGAAGGAACCAACCCAACCAACATCTTCTTTCAGACTTCCGGTTTCCAGAACTGTGAGACAATAAATTTCTATAGTTGAAGCTACTAAGTTTGTGGTACTTATTTTTTTAAGATTTTATTTATTTATTTATTTATTTATTTATTTATTTATTTATTTGAGAGAGACAGAGCATGAGCATGAGGGAGGGGCAGGGGGAGAGAGAGAAGCAGGGAGCCAGACGGTGGGGGGGTGTCTATCCCAGGACCCTGGGATCATGACCTGAGCTGAAGGCAGACACTTAACCAACTGAGCCACCCAGCCACCCAGGCATCCCCCCACCTTTTTTTAAAAAGATTTTAGTTTGTGGTATTTACTTACAGAAGCCCTAGCAAACTAATATGGATTTTGATACCAAGAAATAGGGTGCTACAGTAACAAATACCTAAAAATATGGAAGTGGCTTTGGAACTGGATAATATGAAAGTAGGGTGGGCCCCTAATCCAATATAACTGGTGTCCTTATAAAAAAAGGGGACATTTGTATATAGGCAGGTGTGCACACACGGAGAATGCCATGTAAAGATTGGAGTTGTTCTTCCACAAGCCAAGGAAATACTAGAAGGTAGAAGAGAAGTAAGGAAAAGATTCTCCCTCACAGCCCTCAGAAGGAGCCAATTTTGCTGAAACCTTGATCTTGGACTTCTAGCCTCCAGAACTGTGAGACAATACTTTCCTGTTCTTTAAACAACACAGTTTGTTGTACTTTGTTCCTGCAGCCATAGGAAACCAATACAGAAACTAATGCTAACTTCAATGAATAGAGAAATATACTATGCTCACTGAGAAACTTAATATTGTAAAAATGTCAGTTCTCTCTGAATTAAAGATGATGGTGACTAACATAACATAAAATTTTAAAAAGAAAAAAAAATGTAATCACAAATAAAATCCAACAGTCATTTTGCATGATATTTGACAAGATGATTCTAAATATTATAGTAAGTCAAGAATGCCAAAAAGGAAGAAAAGGTAGAAGGATTTTTACTACTATAGGCAGTCCTTACTTTGCATGGTAGTTGAGGGCCATGCAAGCTGGAATCATACAAAGCAATCTTAATAATCAATAGGAAAAGTCATCATTGTTCTGTGAGCACTCAACATTTTTGTCAAAAGTTAAGAACTCTCTTACTTTTGGTTATCCATGTATAGGAAAATTTAGAAAATAGTAAAGCTGTCATTTAAAACATTAGAAATATTGAGAATTATTAAAGTGTCAAATATCTCTGAGTTCCTCTAATATGACAGGGTTTTTTGTTTTGTTGTTTTGTTTTTGTTTTTGCTGTTCATAGCATCATTGTTCACAATACTCCCAAACTGGAAATAACACAAAGGCTCCTCATCATTAGAACTGGTGAATATATGCTGGAATGTTCATAGAATGGAATTTATACAGCAATGAAAAAATGAAGAAATTTACAGCTACTAGTATCAAGATAAACGAGTTTCATTAGAGTGAGCAAAATTAGCAAGTCAAAAGAAGTGAATATGCAGTATAATTGCATATTAAAAAGCTTAATAACAGGCAAAACCATAGTGTTTAAGTGTGCAAGAGAAGATGGTAAAAGTATCAATAAGAGCAAGGTAAAGGTTATTCTAAAAGTCAGGAAAGGAGTTACTTTAGGTAACTAAAGTTTGATAGGTTTGATAGAGTGGGGGATGTATTTGAGAAGGGGCATCCTAAAGATTTATAAATTACATGAAGTGTTCTATTCTTTAAGTTAGGTAGTGTTTACACAAGTGTATGTTTTATAATTAGTATTTTAAGGGCACACATATGTTTTATATCATATATGGCAATTTACTGATACATATTTAATATTATCCTTAAATTAGAAATGAAGACAGACTTAGTGAGTGAGAAAGGAACACAGAAAGTGTCTGGGAGGCTGTAATGTTCTATTTCTTGACATAAACACATGTACACATATATATAGTATAATATTTTTCACAATAAAAATCATCTTATATCCATATGTATTTTTCTTGTATACTTTCTTCTACAAACCATTATAGGCTGCTAAATGTTTGAAAAACAATGTAGGATTTAGCCCAATTAAAGGTATTGGAAAAATTCCCAATATAATTTCTTCAGTTTGGGGCTTTATTGTCGTTGCTGTTCTGCTCAATAAACTGAAACATGGCTTTGAGTCTGGAACTTTCAGACAAGGCTAGCAGGCTCAGCAAAAAGAAAAACTAGAGAACAAAAGATGAGGATGAGATTTGAAAAGCAGAAACACAGGTGGGCATTGCCACACACCAGGAATATATCAGCTTTTGCTCAAGGTCCTCTGTGCAGCCTGGGGTGGGGAGGCAAAGGCAGATTATAGAAAGGCATGGACTGCTTTGTACTCTGCATAGTGAGAAACTCAATGGGTGACTGCCAGGGATTCTAGAACTTGTTCATCACATCTTCCTGAAGCATGATGCACAACTCCCTGGTGACATTACTGCTGCCTTCTCATATGGTAAGTCTGATTTCCTAGACTCTCCCAATGAGGGCTCAGTAGAAGGAGTCTGTGTTTTCTTTTCTATAGGATGAAGAAATCTTACCTCATTACCCTAAATTTTCAGTTAGTGTGGTGGGCTCCCTGGAGATTTTGCCATTTGAGGGAACAAACAATATGTTTAAAACAGCAGAGGCTGCTGAGCCTGTTTTAAGCAATATGTTTAAAACACCAAAGCCTGGGAGACACTGCCAAGGCTTTGGTCATGGTTACAGATCAGGAAAGACACAAAACTGAGAGACAGGCTGCTAGGCCCTGACATTAATGCCATGGTCACTGTCTTCCATAATATAAGCACCTGTTAAAAAACTTAGATGGCAAAATGTGTGTAGAATGAGGAATATCTCCCTCATTGTCTCCTGACCCCCAATACCACTGCAATTGGTGACTACAATGAACAGTCCAGCCTATGCCCCCTGCAGAGCTAAATACGTAGATGTGTAAGTATAGACACATATAAACATGCTTTTTTCATTTTCCTTATATAGAATTATATCCTACCCTACACCTAAAAGAAGGTCTGTATTAGGCCCCTACCATATTAGGAACATTCCACAGTATCTCTACAAATCTGCCCCAAACAGATCCTACCTACCCAAAACAGAGGCCTTCTGTGTGGCCTCTGCTCAGCTGTGGCCAGGAATGGCCTTTGCTACATTGCAGATCTCAGCTCATCCCTGCACAGTGCTAAACCTGGAACTTGAAGGTAACCTCCACTCTGTCAACCCCACAAAGCTCCTCATAGGACATAGACTCTCCCCTTCTTCCACAGAGGCTATTCAAGTCAATCACTTCACCAGTCATTGAAAAAGATGTGAAAGACTTGCTTCATTCCCTACAGACCTAATTTATACTGCTCTTTTATGGGAAAGCAGGAATCATTTTGACCTGGAAGACTAGATTCCTGGAAATGCTAACCTCTAACCTTGAAAAGACCAGCATACAGATGGGTTTGCCCTTCTCTCCCTCTGGATGGGTCTGAGAGTGGCCAAGGGAGGAAATTTATTGGCCTATTAACCATGCACATGATACCTGGGAGCTAGTTCTCCTGTTCTCCTCCAAAGGCCTGTGAACAACCTGGGCCTTTGTGGGGCTGCTTGTTTCCATAAAACTCTGCTAGAAATGATCCTTTCTTGGAAATAGCTTGGAAAATTCAAGCCCTGCAACCTGCTGCAGGCTCAGTGCACCATCTTGGGCACCTGGGATGAAGTGACATTCAGATCCCCAGCTAAGCTTCAATTCACAAAAATGGATCTTACCATTTCCCAGATTGTGAAAGTAAGGGGAGCAATTGCATAATCTTAAGCAAGGGAGTGACAAAGGTGATGGGCATTGGGGAAGGCACATGATGTGATGAGCACTGGATGTTATATGCAACTGATAAATTATTGAACACTACATCTGAAACTAATGATGTACTATATTTGGCTAATTGAATTTAAATTTAAATTTAAAAAATGAAGAAAAAGGAGTGACATAATGGGATAACATATACTGTAGATGCAAGGCTACTGTGTGGTTGCAGAATTCCCAGCCCCACCACCAAACACTAAACCATAATGAAGAGCCAGGCCTCTTATACAGGTATATTTTATTTCTTTATGGGATGAATAGATTTTTTTCTCTGGTTATAATTAGTACATGTGAATTTTCGAACTCAAACCACAGGAATGCATGTGAATAAAAGTAAAGATCATTGGAAATTTCTCCACCTTGAGATGACTGTAATTAATATCTTGTTGACTGTAAGAGGCAGAATTTTAGCCCCTTGTTCTTCACTCGTTGGTGTTATTTACTCCCATGAATATGTTAATTACATGACACAAAGGACTTTGCAGATGTAATTAACGTTACTAATCAGTTGACCTTAAGAACTGATTTTCTGGATTTTGCTGGTGGACCTAATATAATCACATGAGCCCTTAAAAGCAGAGAGAACAAAGGAAATCAGAAACTTTTGAAGCATTGAGGACTTGGCAGCCAGTGCTGTTTCGAAGATGGAGGTGCCATGTATGAAGAAATGCAGGCACTCTGAATTTCCTGGATGGAAAGGACCCTGGATGACAGCTAGTAAGAAATGGAAACCACCATTCTGCAACCACAAGAAATTAGATTCTGCCAACAACCTGAATGAGCTTGGAAGATGATTCTTCCTCAAAGCCTCCAGAAAGGAATGTAGTTCTGCCTGCACTTTGATAGCCTTGTGAGACCTGAAGCAGAGGACCCATTTAAGCCATGCTGTTCCTAGAATTCTGACCATGAAAACTGAGACAATAAATGGATTTGGGTTTTTTTTATTTTGATTTTTTAAAATTTCAATTCAACATAGTTAACATACAGTGTTATGTTAGTTTCAGGTGTACAATATAGTGATTCAACAATTCCATATATCACCCAGTGTTCATCATGACAAGTGCCCGCCTTAATCCTCATCACCGATTTCACTTATCCCCACACTCACCTCCCCTCTGGTAACCAGCAGTTTGGTCTCTATAGTTAAGAGTCTGTTTCTTGGATAGTCTCTCTCTCTCTCTATTTTTCCTTTGCTTACTTGTTTTGTTTCTTAATTTTCACATGAGTGAAATCATATGGTATTCTTTTTCTGACTGACTTATTTCACTAAGCATAATATTCTCTGTCTCCATCCATGTTGCTGTAAATGGCAGGATTTCATTCTTTTTCATGGCCGAGTAATTTTCCATTGTATATATATATGCACCCCTTCTTCTTTATCCATTCATCAGTTGATGGACACTTAGGCTGTTTCCATAATTTGGTATTATAAATAATGCTGCTATAAACATAAGAGAGCATGTATCCCTTTGAATTCGTATTTTTGTATTTTGGGGGTAAATACCCAGTAGTGCAATTACTGGAACACAGGGTAATTCTATTCTTAACTTTTTAAGGAGCCTGTTTTCCATAATGGCTGCACCAATTTGCCTTCCCACCCACAGTGCAAAAGGGTTCCTTTTTCTCCACATCCTTGTCAACACCTGTTTCTTGTGTTTTCGATTTTATCCATTCTGACAGATGTAAAGGGATATCTCACTATTGTTTTTGATTTGCATTTCCCTGATTATGAGTGATGTTGAACATCTTTGCACATCTATTCATGTGTCTGCCATCTGGATGTCTCCTTTGGTGAAATGTCTGTTCATATCTTCTGCCCATTTTTAATGGATTATTTATTTTCTTGGTGTTCAGTTGTGTAAGTTCTTTATATATTTTGGATGCTAACCCTTTATCAGATCGGCCATTTGCAAATATTTTCTCCCATTCAGTAGGTTGCTTTTAGATCTCTGGCTGTGGCTTTATCTTGATCTTTCATTTGGGATAAATTCCTGTCTTGACATTTTGTCTAAGTCTCTGCCTTCTTCTGCTTATAAGAAAAATCCAGTTATGTCTCCACTTCTGAAAGTAATGGCCATGGAATGCCAGGGCCTGGTGTTTCAGGGAATATCTCAGGTATGTGCTGTGTGTGCTCAGCTGTTGTGTTTTGGCTGTTCTATCCTTTAGGCCAGTCATCTGCAGAGGCTCTCCTTGTCTGATTTGGGCAGTGTTTGGTCCCTGGTCTGAATGTGGTAAAACTAAATGTGCTCTGGTCTTTTTATGAAATGAGGCCTGTCACCACCTCCACCAGAAATGAGTCCCTGTAGAGCTCTCTGGTCTGTAGACATGGTGTGGACAGGGGTTTGTGATGGTCTTCTGGGGGAGAGGCCTGCTCTGCTGGGTCAAAACAAGCTTGACTGAGGTCAGTCCCACCAGATCACAGGGGGTGGGGCTTGGTGTAAGCAAGTTAGGCAGCCAGTATGTGTTGTGCTATTTCCCCACAGGTGGCTCTGTGTTTATGCTGAGGGGTGGGGGAAGGAAATTGCACTGCCAGCTCCTTTGTTCCCAGAGAGGTGTCTCCATGAATCCTGCCTCTCAAGGACTCATCCAAGAACAGTAAATAATCTCCCGAATTGTGCCCCAGGTGCTCTTCAGATTGCTATTTCCACACTGTCTATCCCCAGGGTTGTTTACCTGCCTTCTCTTCAGGAGCAGCATAGAGCCCTCTGGAGTGTATCTCATCCAAGTCCGCTGACCTTTAAAACTCCAGGCTTTAAGTGTTGCTGGTTGCAAGAACTCATGAAATCCAGACCCTCTCATTTTCTAAGTCAACGAATCTGGGGAAGTGTTTTCCTTGTGCACTCCTCTATGTACTGCTATCTTTCTTGCCCTTCCTTGAGACCATAACTCACTTTCCTCCACACCACTCATGAACCATTTCTCCCCTAAGCCACGTCTCTGCACTTCCTACCTTCTTCAATGAGGCTTCTTCTCTCTCTTTAGTTGTTGAGTTTGTTCTTTCATTCTTCAGGTCAATTTCTGGGTTATTTAAGCTGATGTGATAGTTATGTAGTTGTGTTCATAGGATGAGATGAGCCTAGGGTCCTCCTGCTCTGCCGACATCTTCCTCTTCCCAGTACTCCTATATAAAAATGGTAAATGGTTGTTTCCAAAGTTTTTATTAATGTAATCCTTGTATCCACCTGAATAATTTCCTCTAGATAGGGTAGCAATAATTTTACTGTGCATCATCCCCAGTCCATGAAAACAAGGATGGCAGAACAGCTATAATTGAAGTGGGGGCCATGAGCCTACGCTCTTGCTCACTCGGTCCCTCTTCTTCCGTCTCAGTGTAATGCACCCTGACTCTCACCCAAAGAATCCTAGGGTTCCCTTATGAACTCTTTGGAAAGCTCTGTGCTGGAAGAGCCATCCTCAGATATAGGCTTCCCCATCACACTTCTGCATAGACATCTTCTGCATTAAGACTCTAGTTTTGTATTTGGCCTTTAAGCACTGCCAACAACACATACCCTCCTGCCTCCCTGGTACACTTCACAATACTTTTTCTTGTTTCAACAGCTTACCTATCCCCAACCCTCCCTTCCCATATATAGGTACATACTCTGCTCTAGACCTGCTCATCTCTGCTACTATTGTCACTTGTGGCTTTGTACCCCATACCACTCCCTTTAACTTCCCATTCCTCTTAGGATTTTTCACAGTCCCTGGCTTCCTACTCTCCCCTATTCTATGTTTCTACCCTCCTTCCTGGCCCAGCTTCAAACTCTCCTCTGGGAAAGAGACCTCTGATACTACTTTTACCTGAAAGCTTCTCAATACTTCAGAACACAGAGAGTTCTCTGTCTCACATGTGCTTTCCTTTTTTTTCTAAAGTGTTCCTGATTTAAGGTCTTCCTCATGGGTGGACTTATTCCTTCAGCAATCAGACTACCCACTTGGATAGGGGTTTGCTGCCTTTTTTTATATTTTTGCTTTCCTGACCTTCCAGGAGTTGTTTTTACTATTGTCTACTTTGGATTGAACCCAGAGGAAGACAAAGCAGAAGGACCTGGGAAATTTTTTTTCATAAATGAGGGTGAAACCTGGTGATAGGACCTTCTAAAGATAAAGCTCAATTATCCTTCAGCATGTACACTCAAGTGGAAATGATTAGTGCTTCTGCTTAAAGGGCCAGAGAAGAACGATGAGTGACCACTGTTCACACCACTGTTCACAGCACCCCCTCTGTTCCCACAGTGATTACTCTGTAAGTTATGGGTGCTTTCTTAAATACTGGATAGATGCTGGCTCCTCCCAGTCACTTCCTAATTACTTATGCAGTGTCCCAGGCATTGTGCAAGGACCTCAGGTACAAAGAAAACTCATGTCCCTTCCTAGGCAGCTGAAACACACACACACACACACACACACACACACCAATCTGTCCCAGTGGGATAAGAGCCAGTGGGTATTAACAGATGAAGTAGGTTACAAGGTGGCAACAGTAGATAGAAAGCCATGCATCACAGAGACAGGACATACATTTTTCCGTAGTTTTCATAAATGAGTTCACAGGCTGTGATGTTATGTAGAGGCCAGGCTCAGTGTTCAGAAGAACCCATTAGCCCCTTATGTTCTAAATTGGTCTGGAGTTTCTGAAGTCTGTGATGAGAATTAAGGCAATGGTATCTGCACCACAGGGATGCTGGGTTTAGAATGGTATTTCATGGAGGAGGCTGTGTGTGATACCTTCTACTTGGCTCTGAGTCAGCACTCAGTAGAACGTGGGCACCCATACCTCTGGACAGGGAAGGCTTGGAACATTTGAGTGGCTGAGGTGAGGACCTTGTTCTCAGAAAGGTTTTGTGATGGTGTGAGAGCCTGAAGGAAGGTCCATTTTGGAGCAAGGGGCTGCTTTCCTGTTGACATAACTCCAGAGTTCTTGTGCACAACCCCATAAGGCCCTTTCTCTTGACAAAGGCTTTTTCTTTCACAAGCTAGTTACCAGACTATAGCCTTTGAGACCAGGTGTCCACATCCTATATTCTGATAATTCCATGACCCCAGATGAGAAGACTAAATTTCAAGTGTTTGAGGGTAATCATTTTTCACTGAGGCAATTTGCAAGTCCTACCTCCTACTACTACACAATCTGTTTTTGTGGGTTCTGATATGACAGACTCCTCCACTTCTCCATCTCCCTCCTAGATTGGAATTGCTGAGTCATGAATTATACACATATTCAACTTTAGTAGGTCGTGCCCAACAAGTTTTCAAAGTGGTTTTTACAAATTAACCCTTCCACCAGCAATGTATCTTCAGATTGTCTCACATTCTCCCTAACACATATTGTGTGTGTTCCACCATTCTGGTGGTATGAGTGGTGGTTTTAATTTGCATTTCCCTGAAGATTAATGAAGTTGAGTACCTCTTTGTACTAATAACACATTGTTTCAATTATGATAGCCCTGTAAAAGTTCATGACATCTGGTAGTGTGAGTTCTCCAGGTTTATTCATCTTCTTCATTATTGCTTTGCTTACTCTTTATGTCTTGAATTTCCATATCGATTTTAGAAACAGATGTCAAATTCCACAAAACTCTTAGATTTTGAACAGGATTGGGTTCAATCTGTAGATTAATATAAGGAGAATTTATATTTTTGCAATAATGACTTGTAATCCATGAGTATATGTAAATTTGTTTGGAATACTTGGTAACTGTTGGTAATTAAACTCACCTTAATTGGTACAAATATTCTCAAAATGAAAAACTATAGCAGTACGACTGACATTTAGATAAATCAGAGTCTTTATGCATTTTTTCATTGTCTTGGGATTTGGTATTTATTCCTTAAAGCACTAGTTCTAACACTTAGTATGCATCAGAATGCGGGCACTATGTATAGGGCTTATTAAAACACAGATGTCTAGGTCCGTACCCTGGAGTTTCTGATGCAATCGTTCAGGACAGGGCCAGAGAATCTGCATTTCTAACAGGTTGTGAGGCAATGCCAGTGCTACTGGTTAGAGGACCACATTTTAAGAACCTCTGCCTTAAAGAAAAGCAGAAGAAATACATTGGTCCAGACCCTATTGGAGGTGCTGAGGGTGCAGAAAGATGTAATCATGATCTCTTTACTCCAGAGTCTCTCAGGAAGACAGGTCCACAAGCAGATGATTATAATGCATCATAGGAAGTGCACTTTGAGTGATTTTTACCTGTTAACCTGGGAGCTCAGTGGGGGCTTGGCGGGGTGGGGGAGAGGTGGTTTCTTTCTTTGGCAAATTAAAAAAAAAGTAATGTTTAACTGGATTAGTGGATACCTATTGGATAAATTTCAGGAAATTTTAAATGTGTGGCTGTGTTCATGGTGGGGAGAGATGAATATTTGAGCATGAATACAAGGTGAAAAACTGTTGTGAAATATGCTCTTGTCTTCCTTTTTCATCTGCTCCTTCATGGGAATCTAAACAATTCAAAAGCATAGGAGCATGTCAGTGATTTTAAATGACTGCCATATTTCTATGGCATTATAAAGAAACATCATGGCTGTTTCAATACAAAGTGCAATTAGAAACTGTGTCTTTGGGTGCCTGGGTGGCTCACTTGTTAAGCATCTGCCTTCGGCTCAGGTCATGATCCCAGGATCCTGGGATCGAGCCCTGCATCAGGCTCCTGCTCAGTGGGAAGCCTGCTTCTCCCTTTCCCACTTCCCTTGCTTGTGTTCCCTCTTTCGCTGTCTCTCTCTGTCAAATAAATAAATAAAATCTTAAAAAAAAAAAAAGAAACTGGGTCTTCAGTTAGATGGAGGATAGATAGCTAAATGTCAGAGATATTATTTTTCACCATACAATACATCATTAGTTTTTGATGTAGTGATCCACGCTTCATTGTTTTCATATAACACCCAGTGCTCCATGCAGTATGTGCCTTCCTTAATACCCACCACCGGGCTAACCCATTCCCCCAACCCCTCCCCTCTAACATTCTCAGTTTGTTTCTCAGAGTCCATAGTCTCTCATGGTTCATCTCTCCCTCCAATTTCCCCCCCTTCATTTTTCCCTTCCTTCTTCTAATATCCTCCATGCTATTCCTTATGTTCCACAAATAAGTGAAACCATATGATAATTGACTTTCTCTGCTTGATTTATTTCACTTAGCATAATCTCCTCCAGTCCCATCCATGTTGATGTAAAAGTTGGGTATTCATCCTTTCTGATGGCTGAGTAATATTCCATTGTATATATGGACCACATTTTCTTTATCCATTCATCTGTTGAAGGGCATCTCAGCTTTTTCCACAGTTTGGCTATTGTAGACATTGCTGCTAAGACCATTGGGGTGCATGTGGCCCTTCCTTTCCCTACATCTTTGTCTTTGGGGTAAATACCCAGGAAGGCAATTGCTGGGTCATAGGGTAGTTCTATTTATAATTTCTTGAGGAACGTCGACACTGTTTTCCAAAGTGACTGTACCAACTTGCATTCCCACCAAGAGTGTAGGAGGGTTCCCATTTCTCGGCATCCCTGCCAACATCTGTCATTTCCTGACTTGTAATTTTAGCCATTCTGACTGCTGTGAGGTGGTATCTCATTGAGGTTTTGATTTGGATTTCCCTGATGCCAAGCGATGTTGAGCACTTTTTCATATGTCTGTTGGCCATTTGGATATTTTCTTTGGAAAAATGTCTGTTCATGTCTTCTGCCCATTTCTTGATTGGATCATTTGTTCTTTGGGTGTTGAGTTTGATAAGTTCTTTATAGATTTTGGATACTAGCCCTTTATCTAGTATGTCATTTGCAAATATCTTCTCCCATTCTGTCAGTTATCTTTTGGTTTTGTTGACTGTTTCTTTTGTTGTGCAAAAGCTTTTTATCTTGATGAAGTCCCAATAGTTCATTTTTACCCTTGCTTCCCTTGCCTTTGGTGATGTTTCTAGGAAGAAGTTGCTGAGGCTGAGGCCAAAGAGGTTGCTGCCTGTGTTCTCCTTTAGGAGTTTGATGGAATCCTGTCTCACATTTAGGTCTTTCAACCATTTTGAGTCTATTTTTGTGTGTGGTGTAAGGAAGTGGTCCAGTTTCATTCTTCTGCATGTGGCTGTCCAACTTTCCCAATACCATTTCTTGAAGAGACTGTCTTTTCTCCATTGGACATTCTTTCCTGCTTTGTCAAAGATTAGTTGACCATAGAGTTGAGGGTCCATTTCTGGGCTCTCTATTCTGTTCCATTGATCTATGTGTCTGTTTTTGTGCCAGTACCATACTGTCTTGATGATTACAGCTTTGTAATAGAGCTTGAAGTCCAGAACTGTGATGCCACCAGCTTTGCTTTTCTTTTTCAACATTCCTCTGGCTATTCGGGGTCTTTTCTGGTTCCATACAAATTTTAGGAGTATTTGTTCCATTTCTTTGAAAAAAGTTGATGGTATTTTGATAGGGATTCCATTAACTGTGTAGGTTGCTCTAGGTAGCATTGACTCTTCACAATATTTGTTCTTCCAGTCCATGAGCATGGAACGTTTTTCCATTTCTTTGTGTCTTCCTCAATTTCTTTCATGAGTATTTTATAGTTTTCTGAGTACAGATTCTTCTAGGTATCTTATGGTTTTGGGTGCAATTGTAAATGGGATCAACTCCTTAATTTCTCTTTCTTCTGTCTTGTTGTTGGTGTATAGGAATGCCACTGATTTCTGTGCATTGATTTTATATCCTGCCACTTTACTGAATTCCTGTATGAGTTCTAGCAGTTTTGGGATGGAGTCTTTTGGGTTTTCCACATAAAGTATCATCTCATCTGCAAAGAGTGAGAGTGTGACTTCTTCTTTGCTGATTCGGATGCCTTTTATTTCTTTTTGTTGTCTGATTGTGTGGCTAGGAATTCTAATACTATGTTGAATAGCAGTGGTGATAGTGGACATTCCTGCCGTGTTCCTGACTTAGGGGGAAAGCTCTCAGTTTTTCCCCATTGAGAATGATATTCGCTGTGGGTTTTTCATAGATGGCTTTTATGATATTAAGATATGTACCCTCTATCCCTATACTCTGAAGAGTTTTGATCAAGAAAGGATGCTGTACTTTGTCAAATGCTTTTTCTGTATCTATTGAGAGGATCATATGGTTCTTGTTCTTTCTTTTATTAATGTATTGTATCACATTGATTGATTTGTGGATGATGAACCAACCTTGCAGTCCAGGGATAAATCCCACTTGGTCGTGGTGAATAATCCTTTTAATGTACTATTGGATCCTATTGGCTAGTATTTTGGTGAGAATTTTTGCATCCATGTTCATCAAGGATATTGGTCTGTAATTCTCCTTTTTGATGGGGTCTTTGTCTGGTTTTGGGATCAAGGTAATGGTGGCCTCATAAAACGAGTTTAGAAGTTTTTCTTCCATTTCTATTTTTTGGAACAGTTTCAGAAGAATAGGTATTAATTCTTTTTTCAATGTTTGGTAGAATTGCCCTAGGAAGCCATCTGGTCCTGGGCTCTTGTTTGTTGGGAGATTTTTGATTACTGCTTCAATTTCCTTAGTGGTTATAGGTCTGTTCAGGTTTTCTATTTCTTCCTGGTTCAGTTTTTGTAGTTTAAACATCTCTAGGAAAGCATCCATTTCTTCCAAATTATCTAATTTGCTGGCATATAGTTGCTCATAATATGTTCTTATAATTGTTTGTATTTCTTGGGTGTTGGTTGTGATCTCTCCTCTTTCATTCATGATTTTATTTATTTGGGTCCTTTCTCTTTTCTTTTGGGTAAGTCTGGCCAGGGGTTTATCAATCTTGTTAATTCTTTCAAAGAACCAGCTCCTAGTTTCGTTGATAGGTTCTACTGTTCTTTTGGTTTCTATTTCATTGATTTCTGCTCTGATCTTTATTATTTCTCTTCTCTTGCTGGGTTTAGGCTTTATTTACTGTTCTTTCTCCAGCTCCTGTAGGCATAGGGTTAGGTTGTGTATTTGAGATCTCTCTTGTTTCTTGAGAAAGGCTTGTATTGCTATAGACTTTCCTCTTAGGATCACCTTTGCTGCATCCCAAAGATTTTGAGCAGTTGTGTTTTCATTTTCATTTGTTTCATGAATTTTTTTAATTCTTCTTTAATTTCCTGGTTGACCTATTCATTCTGTAGTAGGATGCTCTTTAGCCTCCATGTATTTGAGTTCTTTCCAACTTCCCTCTTGTGATTGTGTTCTAGTTTCAAAGCATTGTGGTCCAAAAATATGCAGGGAATGATCCCAATCTTTTGGTACCAGTTGAGACCTCATTTGTGACCTAGGATGTGATCTATTCTGGAGAATGTTCCATGGGCACTAGAGAAGAATGTGTATTCTGTTGCTTTGGGATGGAATGTTCTGAATATATCTGTGAAGCCCATTTGGTCCAAGGTGTCATTTAAAGTCTTTATTTCCTTGTTGATCTTTTGCTTAGATAATCTGTCCATTTCAGTGAGGGGGGTGTTAAGGTCCCCCACTATTATTGTATTGTTGTCAATGTGTTTCTTTGCTTTTGTTCTTAATTGGCTTATATAATTGGCTGCTCCCATGTTAGGGGCATAGATATTTACAATTGTGAGATCTTCTTGTTGGATAGACCCTTTAAGTATGATGTATTGTCCTTCCTCATCTCTTATTACAGTCTTGGGTTTAAAATCTAATTTGTCTGATCTAAGGATTGCCACCCCAGCTTTCTTTTGGTGTGCATTAGCATGGTAGATGGTTTTCCACCCCCTCACTTTCAATCTGGAGGTGTCTTTGGGTCTGAAATGAGTCTCTTGCAGACAGCATATTGATGGATCTTGTTTTTTTATCCAACCTGATACCCTGTGTCTTTTGATTGGGGCATTTAGCCCATTTATATTCAGGGTAACTATTGAAAGATATGAATTTAGTGCCATTGTATTGCCTGTAAGGCTATTGTTACTGTATATTGTCTGTGTTCCTTTCTGCTCTATGTTACTTTAGGCTCTCTCTCTGCTTAGAGGACCCCTTTCAATATTTCTTGTAGGGCTGGTTTGGTGTTTGCAAATTCCTTTAGTCTTTGTTTGTCCTGGAAGCTTTTTATCTCTCCTTCTATTTTAAATGACAGCCTAGCTGGATATAGTATTCTTGGCTGCCTATTTTTCTCATTTAGTGCTCTGAATATATCCTGCCAGTCCTTTCTGGCCTGCCAGGTCTCTGTGGATAGGTCTGTTGCCGATCTAATGTTTCTACCCTTGTAGGTTACAGATCTCTTGTCCCAAGCTGCTTTCAGGATTTTCTCTTTGTCTCTGAGACTCGTAAGTTTTACTATTAGATGTCGGGGGGTTGACCTATTTTTATTGATTTTGAGGGGGGTTCTCTGTGCCTCCTGGATTTTGATGCCTGTTTCCTTCCCCAAATTAGGGAAGTTCTCTGCTATAATTTGCTCCAATATACCTTCTACCTCTCTCTCTCTCTTTCTTCTTCTTCTGGGATCCCAATTATTCTAATATTGTTTCATCTTATGGTATCACTTATCTCTCGAATTCTTCCCTTGTGATCCAGTAGTTGTTTCTCTCTTTTTCTCAGCTTCTTTATTTTCCATCATTTAGTCTTCTATATCACTAATTCTCTCTTCTGCCTCATTTGTCCTAGCAGCTAGGGCCTCCATTTTTTATTGCACCTCATTAATAGCCTTTTGATTTCTACTTGGTTAGATTTTAGTTCTTTTATTTCTCCAGAAAGGGTTTCTCTAATATCTTTCATGCTTTTTTCAAGCCCAGCTAGTATCTTTAACATGGTCATTCTGAACTCTAGTTCCAACATCTTACTAATGTCTGTATTGATTAGGTCCCTGGCAGTCAGTACTGCCTCTTGTTATTTTATTTTATTTTTTTTTTGAGGTAATTTTTTCCATCTTGTCATTTTGCCCAGAGGAGAATAGATGAATGAGAGAACAAAATGGTAACAGGGTAACAACATCCCCAGAAAAATATACACTAAACAGATCAGAAGAGACCTGAAACCGGGGGAAAAGGAAGGGAAAGAAAGAAAAAAGAAAAAAAAAAGAAAAAAAGAAAAAGAAAATGACAAAAAATATATATGATCAAATATGATCAGGCTTGTGCATAGATCAGTGCCACACACTACATTTTGGGCATATTTTGGTCTGTTAGAAGAAAGTGCCTCCCAAAATTTTAAAGAAAGAAAAACTTATATATGTACAAAAATAAGGGTAAATACGATGAAGGGATGGAATATGACTGTAAAGATGAAAATTATGAGATTTTATAAAAGGAATTGATAAGATAAGAAGTTGGCTGAAAAAAAAGAGGAATTAAAAAAAAGGGGGAGAGAATGTGATCAGGCAGGAGACTAGAACAAAGCCATACACTAGAGATTTGGGGTATATTTTGGTCTGTTAGAAGAAACTGTATCCCGGGCGCCTGGGTGGCTCAGTTGGTTAAGCGACTGCCTTCAGCTCAGGTCATGATCCCGGAGTCCCGGGATCGAGTCCCGCATCGGGCTCCCTGCTCGGCGGGGAGCCTGCTTCTCCCTCTGACCCTCTCTCCTCTAATGCTGTTTCTCTCTCTCAAATAAATAAATAAATAAAATCTTTAAAAAAAAAAAAAAAAGAAGAAGAAGAAACTGTATCCCAAAATTTTAAAGAAAGAACAACTTATATATATGTATATATACCAAAAATAAGGTTAACTACTATGAAGGCATAGAATATGACTCTAAAAATGAAAAATAAAAAGATTTTTTTAAAAGGGGATTGATAAGATGTTGGTTGAAAAAGAGAAAAAGAAAAATTTTTTAAAAAAAGAAAAAGAAAAACAGAATTAAAAAAAAATTAACGTTGAAAGACTAAAGAATCAGGGGGAAAAAAGCCATGAATTCTATGTGCTGTATTCCCCTAGCACTGGAGTTCTGCCGTTCTCATTGATCAGTAAACTTGGTCTTGGCTGGCTCTTCTTGCTGTTCTTCTGGGGGAGGAGCCTGTTGCCGTGCTTCCCAAATGTCTTTGCCGGAGGCGGAATTGCCCCACCCTTGCCCAGTCTGGGCTAAGTAATCTACTCGGGTTTGCTCTCAGGAGCTTTTGTTGCCTGCAAGCTTTCCCTACAGCTTTGGAGGACGAGAGTGAAAATGGTGGCCTCCCAATCTCCACCCAGGAGGAGCCGAGAACTCGGGGCCCTGCTCCTCAGTGAGCCCCCAGAGAAAAGCAGTCAATCACTCCCGTCTCCCCAGTCTCCAGCCACACTCCGTGCTCACCCAGCCTGTGACCAAACGTTTCTATCTCTGGCACACGACTCAGTGTGGAGTCTCCAAACCCAGCAGATCCCTGCGGTGCACTCTTGCGCTGCTCCTCCTGGAGGAGGAAGGGGAGTCTCCCTGGATCTGCTGCTTGTTGGGTCCCTGCTGGAGGAGCAGTGGCCCGACTGTGCCATGGATTACAGTTTATGGCAACCCCAAGCTGAGAGCCCACTCCTCTGCTCCATCTCTGCAGCCGGCTTCCCCACTCTGATACCTGGGTGCTCTGCCGCACTCAGGCACCCCCATACTTGCTGTGACCCTGAGAGTCCTGAGACCACACTGTCGCAGCGGGGGTTCCACCCCCTGCTTAGCCACTGGAGCGATGTCCCTCAGTGGAGCAGACTTCTAAAAGTTCTGATTTTGTGCTCCACAGCTCTATCACTTGCTGATAGTTGCTGACAGAGGCTCCCTCCCACGCCGTCTATCTTCCCAAATATTGCCTTGGATTCATTTCTCTGCACGTCCTACCTTCCAGAAAGTGGTCGCTTTTCTGCTCATAGAATTGCTCCTATTCTTTTCTGCAATCTCCTGTTGAGTTTGTAGGTGTTCAGAATGGTTTGATCCCTATCTAGCTGAATTCCTGGGACCAGACGAAATTTAGGTCTCCTACTCCTCCACCATCTTGCTCTTCTTGTCATTGAATATTATTTTCATAGTGAAATTTTATGCATTTCCTGGTGAGTTGTGGGTACAAGCATCACACAATATAAAATTAGTTAGTTGAAAAAATGATGTTTCCTACATTTAGGTATTTGGCTATAAATTGCAGTAGTACTATTTGAGAAATAATAACAGAATGGCTGTGGGTAATTTTCTGAATTCCTGTTTTTGCTTAATTGGAATAGATATTAAGAATTAATCTTCATGGAGTCAGAGCAAGGTGAGAGTGGGATATTTTGAGTTTTGCAACATTTATTTTTGGTCATTGTTCTGTTAAGGGGATGGAATTTTCAGTTTGAATATTAAGGCAGTACTGGTGATCTCTTTTGTAATAATAATCATAATGATAACTTTTATTTTTATTTAGGGAACCACAGACCAGCATAGGAGAAGGCCTGGATTAAATGACATGAGGATGAGAACCAAGATTAAAGGTTCAAAGGAAAGTGCTAAGAATCTCTATGTCAAGAAATTAGGCAAATATAGTAAGAGGATGCTTGCAAACACAGAAATAAACAAGGCAGACAGAGTCTCTGCTCTCATTGAGATTTTAGTCTATCTGGGAAAGCAGACATCAAACCAGTCATAGTGACTGGTTAAAATTGAGATTAACATACATGGTAAAAGTATAGGGAGCTATGAGAGAATATTACAAGGTCTTGACTTAGTATAGGAGGATCAGGGAGAGCTTGTTTGAATCAGTGGCAATTAAAATGAAAATGGAAGAGTGAAGATGGGTTAGCCAGGCAAAGGGGAATGGGAACAGAAGTTGCAGGTGGACCTCAGGCTGAGAGCATAGATCTTTAAAAGTCTTTCGATCAAGAAAGAGCTGGGCCTATTGGAGCTGGAACAAAAAGCAATACTTCCAGTATGTTTAGAGCATAGAGAACAGTCGAGAGAATGGTGATATACAACATGAGAGAGATAGGTTAGGCACGATCATTCAAAACCATATTGGACATGTTAATGGTTTGAGACTTCATCCTGAGATGAATGGGTAGGCACAGGAATGTCATTGTTAGTTTTATATTGTTGGAAGATCACTCTGGCTTCTGTATGAAGAATGGATTGGTGGAAAGCAACACTGGATTCAGGAAGACCAGTTAGAGGGTTATTGTAATCATTCAGGAGACAAATGATGGTGACTTGTGCAAAGGTAGTGGTAGAGTAGGTGTGGAGAGGTGGCCAGGGCAAGAAATCTTTAGGAGGCATGTCTGGTGAGACTTGATGTGGTAGACATAGACATGTGTGTCCCAGATCGCCTTTCAAGGAAGGACTTGATGTCCAGCTGTGGGGAATGTTGTCAGTAGACAGCTTCCATATAACTGCTCCTTCAGAGTCTGGCTCAGCTGCAGAAAGCCACCATTCTCAAGGGTCACACCCTTCCCCTGGTAGCCCACATCTAATGACTGAGCAAGGCAGAGGTATAAAGGTCTGATTATCTGGACTCAATAGGGGGCACTGTGAAGGACAGTATTTGCTCCAGAGCTCCCTGATGGGTTGGCCAAGGCTATGTTGGAACTACACCACAGTTAAACATCCCTCTGTCCAGTCCCACTTCCTCCTTCCTCTCTTCACAGGGAATGATGCATGATAAATATCTTGTATCTCCAACTTAATCTTACCTCTGCTTCCAATGAATCCAATCTGTGACTGTTGGAACTAAAAGTGGAGTACTGTGATAAAGCAAATGATAATGGATCAGTGACCACTCAGCTTACAATGAGAATTTCATCACTGATGTAGGTGGAGCATACACAGCTTCTGGAACAAAGTTGTGGCATAGTTATTAAAACTTTCATTTGTGGTGAATTAGGAATGCATACCAATGGAAAGGAATGCAGCGGCAGGCATATCAGTTGTTTGGGATTTATGGATAAAATAGTAATTTTTAAAATCTTTTATTTATGTATTTGAGAGAGAGAGAGTACAAATGGGAGGAGGGGCAGAAGGAGAGAGACAGAGAGAATCCCAAGCAGACTCCCCATGAGTGTGGAGCCCGATGTGAGGCTTAATTCCATGACCCAACAGATCATGACCAGAGCCAAAATCAAGAGTTAGGCACTTAACTGACTGAGCCAACCAGACGCCCCTAAAATAGTAATTTTAACAATAAGGGGATTAGATAGCTATTATAGCGCCATCAATAATCACTAGAAAGATAATGAACAGTTGAGAGTAACAGGCAACTTAAAGCCAAATGTAAAACCCAGAAGGCATCTTTGGTATAATACAAAGAAACTTTCATCTGTTATAGTAACAGGGTAGAGAAAGCCAAGCAGAACAAGCCCAGGATTTGGAGTGGCTGAACCTCAAAGACAGTAAAGCTCCAATTAAGGCATAACTGAGACTCTGAGCCATGGGATAGGCCACCTTCTCTCTTGGTCACTGGACATACAACCAGAGTTAAGTCATAGCACCACCCATTTGGGGAATAATCTAGTTTATTTGAAAGGAAATGGGATATATATCCCAAAGAAATTGCAAAATCTAGTCTGTATATACTGAAAGGAGTTGGGGGAGCACCAATAGAACTATATTTTATAATATAGGGTGCCTGATCAGGGAGCAATAACTTAAAATTATATAAGCAAGAGTTGACCTGGAAGTGCTCTTCTAAGATATAAAACTTAATATGCTGGTAATGATAACAGTAGATGATACAAACCCATTAGTAGGATGAGTCCCAGAAACATTGGCAACATAATGACTTATGCTAAGTAAAACTGAAATATCATAATTGTTGTGGGATATGATGAAGGAAAGGATTAATGCGTTCAGGGATATGGACAGGCTGGACCAGATATACTATATATGGACAGATCTCCATTTCTTTGGAATCAGTTACTGAAATTTTAGCAGTTTCCTTTGGTGGTGTCATAGTTATCTGAATTTTCGTGATACACGTAGCCTTGCATTGGTGCCTGAAGTATTTGCAGACTGGTTTCAGCAGGTATAGACATTTTCCAGTCTTTTCCCTAAGCTATGGGTTACCTCTGAAATCACAGTTGTGCTGGGTTGGGGCCAGTTTTGAGGCTGTTGCTGGGTCTGCAGTGGCATCCATAGTTGGTGAACTTGTGACCATGGGCTTGGGTGGGTGTGGATCTGGTCTGATCCCTTGGATGAGACTGCCTGCAGTACCTTATTCAGTAAGTTAGTTCTGGAACAAATTTTCACTCCAGAGTCTACAGTTGAGTCCTTGTACAGTGGGCCTATTATCAGGTGCATGACAGGTGTTACTCCCTCCAGGTCCCTGGGAGGGCTCCTTCCTGGTTACTGAATAGTTCCGTGGGTAGGAAGCACTGGCTCTGGACAATGGCTGAGAGTGGCTGGAACCAAACCCCAAGGCTGTTTCATGTTCCACATCCAAGTTTAAAGTATATGGACCTGGCTCTTGGAGGCACAAATGGGCTTGCCTCCCACCAGGTCCCTGTGTGGGCTAGACTGGTCCCTATATTCAGAGGGGCTGAAGCTGAGGTTAGGGCCCTTCCAGGATCTCCTGAGGTGCAGATAATATGTGTTGCCTGCATGGTCCCTATGCCAGCAGGACTGCTCATGGACTGTGGCTGAAAAGGGTTGGAACCAAATATAGAACGCTTTCAAGATCTCTGTGGGCACAGACAGGAGTGCTTTCTGCTGGGACCCTGGGATCTCAGGACTATTGGCAGACAGCAGACTGTTGCTATGGATAAGTTGGAGTAAATTATAGGGCCCTTTCAGGATCTCAGGGAGGGCAGACTGGAGTGTTTCCTGCAGAGTCCCTGTGCCAGCAAGACTGTTCACAGACTGTAGCTGAGATGGGCTAGAGCTCAGTTACAGGGCACTTTCAGAATCTATAGTCTGACTGAGTTTGGCAAGCATACCTCCAGGGGCTCCCAGATTGTGGCTGAGAGGAAATGGAGCCAGGTCATGGGACACTTCAGGGTCCATAGGCAGGACTAAATTCTCTATGTTTATTACCCAGAGCATGGGTGGGTATGATTCCTCCTGGATCCTTTGGTATATGGTGCTAATGATAGACTCAAAGCCATACAGAGCCGTAGCTGAGTTCTCAGTGGTATGGAGCTGTTTTCATTTCTGTAACTAGGACCATGCTCATCAAGTCAGCCAACTAGTTGTGAGCCTGCCTTTTCAAAACAGATCTTCTTGGGCTTGGCTAGCACTGGGGTCTCACAATCTCCTACTTCAATCCCAAAGCTCCCACAAAGGCACTTTTGTCTGTGGGATGGATGTCAAATTATTGTTGTTGAGGATGGGATACGCACAAGGGATGTCTTATTTGGCCATTTTGCTGACATCACTCCTGCAAGTTTCTTTTCCTCTGGTCGTTGCTTTTTCTATGATAATGCTGGTCTCTTAAAATGAGCCAAGAGCTGTTCCTCTTATATTTTCTAAAAGTTTGTGGATTATTAGTAATACTTCCTCTTTAAATGTTTGTTATACTTTATCAGTGAAATGATTTGGGCTTGAGCTTTTCCATTTATGAAGATTTTTAATTACTCATTTAACTTATTCACTTACTATATGTAAATGTGGATTTTTAAATTTATTCTTGACTCAGTTTCAGTAATTTGTGCTTTTATAGAAATTTGTCAACCTCATCTAAGTAATATAATTTGTTGGCATAAGTTGTTCATGGTCTTACCTTATAATCCTTTCTTATTTCTGTGAGGTTGGTAATTATGGCCCCTCTTTCATCCTTGATTTTAGCAATTTGAGTCTTCTTTTTTATTCCTCAGTCTGCCTAGCTTAGTATTTTCAAAAAAATCAACTTCTGGATTAGTTTATTTCATCATTGTCTTTTTATTCACTATTTTATTTATTTCCAATCTAAACGTTACTATTGTATTCCTTTTTTTATAAGCCCTTTTTTTTACTTTTTAAAAAAATTTTATTATGTTATGTTAGTCACTATACAATACATCATTAGTTTTTGATGTGGTGATCCACGATCCATTGTTTTTGTATACTACCCAGTGCTCCATGCAATATGTGCTCTCCTTAATACCCATCACCGGGCTAACCAATCCCCCCTCCCCCCTCCCCTCTAAAACCCTGTTTGTTTCTCAGAGTCCATAGTCTCTCATGGTTCATCTCTCCCTCCAATTCCTCCCCCCCCCCATTTTTCCCTTCCTTCTCCTAATGTCCTCCATTCTATTCCTTATGTTCCACAAATAAGTGAAACCATATGATAATTGACTTTCTCTGCTTGACTTATTTCACTTAGCATAATCTCCTCCAGTCCCATCCATGTTGATGTAAAAGTTGGGTATTCATCCTTTCTGATGGTTGAGTAATATTCCATCATATATATGGACCATATCTTCTTTATCCATTCGTCCGTTGAAGGGCATCTCAGCTCTTTCCACAGTTTGGCTATTGCAGACATTGCTGCTATGAACATTGGGGTGCATATGGCCCTTCTGTTCACTACATCTGTGCCTTTGGGGTAAATATCCAGGAGTGCAATTGCTGGGTAATAGGGTATCTCTATTTTTAAATTTCTGAGGCACCTCCACGCTGTTTACCAAAGTGGCTGTACCAACTTACATTCCCACCAACAGTGTAAGAGGGTTCCCCTTTCTCCACAACCTCTAGAAACATTTGTTGTTTCTTTCCCTGTCCATTTTTGCCATTCTAACTGGTGTAAGGTGGTACTCAATGTGGTTTTGATTTGCATTTCCCTGATGGCTAATGATGATGAACATTTTTTCATGTGTCTGGTAGCCATTTGTATGTCTTCAGAGAAGTGTATGTTCATCTCTTTTGCCCACTTTTTGACTTGATTATTCGTTTTTTGGGTGTTGAGTTTGAGAAGTTCTTTATAGATCTTGGATACCAGCCCTTTATCTGTAGTGTCATTTGCAAATATCTTCTCCTATTCTGCGGGTTGCCTCTTTGTTTTGTTGACTGTTTCCTTTTCTGTACAGAAGCTTTTTATCTTGATGAAGTCCCAAAAGTTCATTTTTGCTTTCATTTCACTAGCTTTTAGAGATGTATCTTGAAAGAAGTTGCTGTGGCCAATGTCAAAGAGGTTACTGCCTATGTTCTCCTCTAGGATTTTGATGGATTCCTATCTCACATTGAGGTCTTTCATCCACTTTGAGTTTATCTTTGTGTATGGTGTTAGAGAATGGTCGAGTTTCATTCTTCTGCATGTGGCTGTCCAATTTTCCCAGCACCATTTATTGAAGAGACTGTCTTTTCTTGCATGTTTTTTCCTGCTTTGTCAAAGATTATTTGACCATAGAGTTGAGGGTCCATATCTGGGTTCTCTCTTCTGTTCCATTGGTCTATATGTCTGTTTTTTTGCCAGTACCATGCTGTCTTGGTGATCACAGCTTTGTAATATAGCTTGAAATCGGGCAACATGATGCCCCCAGCTTTGTTTATCTTTTTCAACATTTCCTTGGTGATTCGGGGTCTTTTCTGATTCCATACAAATTTTAGGATTGTTTTTTCCAGCACTTTGAAAAATGTCATTGGAATTTTGATCGGGATGGCATTGAAGGTATAGATTGCTCTGGGTAGCATAGACATTTTCACAATGTTTATTCTTCTGATCCATGAGCATGGAATATTTTTCCATCTTTTTGTGTCTTCTTCAATTTCTTTCACCAGTGTTCTGTAGTTCCTAGAGTATAGATCCTTTACCTCTTTGGTTAGGTTTATTCCGAGGTATCTTATGGTTTTTGGTGCTGTTGTAAATGGAACTGTTTCTCTAATTTCTTTTTCTACAGTTGCATTGTTAGCGTATTAGAAAGCAACTGATTTCTGTGCATTGATTTTATATCCTGCCACATTACTGAATTGCTGTATGAGTTCTAGTAATTTCGGGGTGGAGTCTTTTGGATTTTCCACATAAAGTATCATGTCGTCTGCAAAAAGAGAGAGTATGACTTCTTCTTTGCCAATTTGAATACCCTTTATTTCTTTTTGTTGTCCGATTGCTGTTGCTGGGACTTCTAGTACTATGTTGAACAATAGTGGTGAGAGTGGGCATCCTTGTCGTGTTCCTGATCTTAAGGGAAAGGCTCTCAGCTTTTCCCCATTGAGGATGATATTCACTGTGGGTTTTTCATAGATGGACTTAATGAACTTGAGGAATGTTCCCCCTATCCCTATACTCTGAAGAGTTTTAATCAGGAAAGGATGTTGTATTTTGTTGAATGCTTTTTCTGCATCAATTGAGAGGACCATATGGTTTGAAAGTTTTACTTCTGTTTCTATTTTTTGAAACAGCTTCAGTAGAATAGGTATTATTTCATCTTTGAATGTTTGGTAGAATTCCCCAGGGAATCCATCAGGCCCTGGACTCTTATTTTTTGGGAGGTTTTAGATCACTGCTTCAATCTCGTTACTGGTTATTGGCCTATTCAGGTTGTCAATTTCTTCCTGTTTCAGTCTTGGCAGCTTATAGGTTTCCAGGAAGGCCTCCATTTCATCCAGATTGCTCAGTTTATTGGCATATAGTGGTTGATAATAATTTCTAATAATTGTTTCTATTTCCTTGGTGTTAGTCGTGATCTGTCCCCTTTCATTCATAATTTTATTAATTTGGGTTCTTTCTCTTTTCTTTTGGTTAAGTCTGGCCAGTGGTTTATTGATCTTATTAATTCTTTCAAAGAACTGGCTTCTAGCTACATTGATCTGATCTACTCTGTTTCTGGTTTCTAATTCATTGATATCTGCTCTGATTTTAATTATTTCTCTTCTGATGCATGGCTTAGGCATCGCTTGTTGCTTTTTCTCTAGTTCTTTAAGGTGTAGAGTTAGTTGGTGAATTCAGGATTTTTCTATTTTTTTTGAGTGAGGCTTGGATGGCTATGTATTTCCCCCTTAGGACCAACTTTGCAGTATCCCATAGGTTTTGGACCGATGTGTTTTCATTCTCATTGATTTCCATGAATTGTTTAAGTTCTTCTTTGATTTCCTGGTTGACCCAAACATTCTTCAGTAGAGTGGTCTTTAGCTTCCAAGTGTTTGAATTTCTGCCAAATTTTTTCTTGTAATTGAGTTCCAGTTTTAAAGCATTGTGGTCTGAGAAAATGCAGGGAATAATCTCAATCTTTTGGTATCGCTTGAGACCTGATTTGTGACCCAGTATGTGGTCTATTCTGGAGAAAGTTCCATGTGTGCTCGAGAAGAATGAGTATTCTGTTGTTTTAGGGTGCAATGTTCTGTAAATATCTATAAGGTCCATATGGTCCAGTATATCATTCAAAGCTCTTGTTTCCTTGTTGATTTTCTGCTTAGATGATCTGTCCATTGCTGAGAGTGGAGTATTGAGGTCTCCTACAATTAACGTATTGTTATCAATATGACTCTTTATTTTGGTGAACAGTTGGCTTATGTAGATGGCTGCTCCCATGTTGGGGGCATAGATATTTAGAATTGTTAGATTTTCTTGTTGGATAGACCCTTTAAGAATGATATAGTGTCCTTCTGTGTCTAATTACAGACTTTAGTTTAAAATCGAATTTGTCTGATATAAGAATTGCTACTCCAGCTTTCTTTTGAGGTCTGCTGGCATGGAAGATGGATCTCCATCCCTTCACTTTCAGTCTGGATGTATCTTTAGGTTCAAAATGAGTCTCTTGTAGGCAGCATATGGATGGGTCCTGTCTTTTTATCCAATCTGCAACCCTGTGCCATTTTATGGGAGCCTTTAGGCCATTCACGTTGAGAGTGATTATTGAAAGATATGAATTAATTGTCATCATGTTAGCTGTGAAGGCGTTGTTTTTATAGATTGTCCCTGTAAATTTCTGTTGTATATCACTCTTGGGGTCTTTCTCCTTTTATAGAACCCCCCTTAATATTTCTTGCAGGGATGGCTTAGTGGTCACATATTCTTTCAATTTCTGCTGGTCGTGGAAGCTCTGCATCTCTCCATCCATTCTAAATGACAGCCTTGCCAGATAAAGTATTCTTGGCTGCATGTTCTTCTCATTTAGTACCCTGAATATGTTTTGCCAGGCCTTTCTGGCTTGCCAGGTCTCTGTGGATAGGTCTGACGTTCTTCTGATGTTTCTCCTTCTGTACGTAAGGAATCTCTTCCCCCTAACTGCCCTTAAGATGGTTTCCTTGGTTCTAAAATTTGCAAGTTTTACTATTACATGCCAGGGTGTTGGCCTGTTTGCCTTGATCTTGGGAGGGATCCTCTCTGCCTCTAGGACTCGAATGTTTGTTTCATTCCCCAAATTAGGGAAGTTCTAAGCTACGATGTGCTCAAATACATTTTCTAGTACTCTCTCTCTCTCCACCCGCTCCGGGATTCCAATTATTCTGACATTGGAATGCTTCATGGTGTCACTTATTTCTCTGATTCTATTTTCATGGATTCTGAGTTGTTTTTCCCTGGCCTCCTCTTTTCCCTTTTTATCTATTATATTGTCTTCCAGGTTGCTTATTCATTCTTCTGCCTCACTTACCCTAGCTGTTAGATTATCTACATTGGACTGGATCTCACTGATAGCATTTTTAAGTTCTGCCAATTCACCTTTCATTTCTGCCCTTAGAGACTCTGTGTTGCCATTAATTGATTTCTCCATTCTAGCCATTGTCTTCACAATTGCTAGCCTGAATTCCATCTCTGACATCTTGGTTATATCTGCATGCATTTGTAAATCTGCATCATAAGTCATAATCTCTGAGTCTTTTCTATTTTGGGGTTTCTTCCTCCTAGTCATTTTGTTGATGGGTGTTTGAGGGAATGTATAGAGTCCAAATTATTGACCAGAACCCAAGCATGATGCACCTGTTTTCTAGGGACCTTAGGGTTGCTGGCCTCTTGTTTTCCCAGCCTGTTTTCTGGGGGAGGGGCTTACCGTTCTGTTACTCAGGCAACCCTGTTAGGGCAGAGTTGCCCTGCTCCCCTGTGGCGGGGGATGGGCTCAGCAGGAATCAGTTTTTGCGGCTTTTGTTCTCTGGCAGCTTTCTCTGGCGGCTTTCCGCGTCTCTTCCACGAGTCAGAGCAGAAGAGACGGTTTCCAACCCTCTGACTCAGAGCAGAGAGACCGCAGTCTGTTCTTCAGTGAGCTCTCCAGGCCTCAATGTCTCCGTTTCTGTCTGTGCTGCTATAAACTGCAGTGGCCTGGGTTATGCATCCCTCCACAGTGCCCCCAGTCCTGCCTCCAGGTCAGGCACGTCTCTGCCCTTTGTGCTTCTAAAACCACCAGCCGCTCCCAGTTTGCACGCGCAACCCTGCCGCTCCAGGTTTCCACCCTGGGAGCTGCCCTAAAGTCCTTTTTCCGCTACCGCCGCTACCGGTCTGCAAGTCTGTGTCCCATCCCTAGCGTGCGCGAGGCTGTCGCTCACTGGTGGTGTAGGATCTCCACAGCCAGGCTCCCTCCCGCTGCTGTTTATCCTCCAATATCTGCCCATGGAATCGGAGCTCCCCACTTCATACCTCCAAACCAACCGCCTGTGATATTCTTTTTGTAGAGATCCAGATCTTCTTACATCTAAGGCTGGTTTCATGGGTGCTCAGAGTGGTCTGGTAGATATCCAGCTCAATTCCGGGGACCAGTTGAAATAGGGTCCCCTACTCCTCCGCCACCTTTCCCTCTCCCTCATATAAGCCCTTTTTAATGAACTTTCTTTTTTTGTCTTTTTAAGTTTTTATTTAAATTCCAGTTAGTTAACATAGAGTGTAAAATTAGTTTCAGGTGTACAATACAGTGACTCAATATTTCCATACAACACCCAGTGCTCATCACAAGTCAAATTATCTTTTCTATTTTTTATTTACTTTTTATTATGTTATGTTAGTCACCATACAGTACATCATTAGTTTTAGATGAACTGTTCCATGATTCATTGTTTGAATATAACAGCCAGTGCTCCATGCAATATGTGCCCTCCTTAATACCCATCACCAGGCTAACCCATTCCCCCAACCCTCTCCCCTCTAAAACCCTCAGTTTGTTTCCCAGAGTCCATGGTCTCTCATGCTTCATCTTCCCCTCCAATTCCCCCCCCTTCATTTTTCCCTTCCTTCTCCTAATGTCCTCCATGCTATTCCTTGTTCCACAAATAAATGAAACCATATGATAATTGACTTTCTCTGCTTGACTTATTTCACTTAGCATAATTTCCTCCAGCCCCATCCATGTTAATGCAAAAGTTGGGTATTCAGCCTTTCTGATGGCTGAGTAATATTCCATTGTATATATGGAACATATCTTCTTTAGCCATTCATCTATTGAAGGGCATCTCAGCTCTTACCACAGTTCGGCTATTGTGAACATTGCTGCTATGAACATTGGGGTGCATGTGACCCTTCTTTTCACTACATCTGTATCTTTGGGGTAAATACCCAGTAGTGCAATTCCTGGGTCATAGGGTAGCTCTATTTTTAACTTTTTGAGGCACCTCCACACTGTTTTCCAAAGTGACTGTACCAACTTGCATTCTCACCAACAGTGTAAGAGGGTTCCCCTTTCTCCACAACCTCTCCAACATTTGTCATTTCTTGCCTTGTCAATTTTTGCCATTCTAACTGGTGTAAGTTGGTATCTCAATGTGGTTTTGATTTGCATTCCCCTGATGGCTAATGATGATGAACATTTTTTCATGCGTCTGTTAACCATTTGTATGTCTTCTTTGGAGAAGTGTCTGTTCATGTCTTCTGCCCATTTTTTTCTTGATTATGTGTTTTTTGGGTGTTGAGTTTTATAAGTTCTTTATAGATCTTGGATATCAACCCTTTATCTGTACTGTCATTTGAAAATATCTTCTCTCGTTCTGTAGGTTACCTCTTTGTTTTGTTGACTGTTTCCAAAAAGAGCATCCTTTACTGATTAAAACTCTTCAGTGTGTAGGGATAGAGGGGACATTCCTCAAGTTCATAGAAACCATCTATGGAAAGCCCAGAGCAAATATCATTCTCAATGGGGAAAAGCTGAGAGTCTTTCCCTTAAGATCAGGAACACGACAAGGATGTCCACTCTCATCACAATTGTTTAACATAGTACTAGAAGTCCTAGTAACAGTAATCAAACAACAAAAAGAAATAAAACGTATTCAAATTGGCAAAGAAGAAGTCAAACTCTCTCTTTTCGCAGATGACACAATACTTTATGTGGAAAACCCAAAAGACTCCACCCCCAAATTACTAGAACTCATACAGCAATCAATAATGTGGCAGGATACAAAATCAATGCACAGAAATCAGTTGGTTTACTATACACTAACAATGTAACTGTAGAAAGAGAAATCAGGGAATCGATTTCATTTACAATAGCACCAAAAACCATAAGATACCTTGGAATAAACCTAACCAAAGAGGTGAAGGATCTATACTCTAGGAACTACAGAACACTTATGAAAGAAATTGAAGAAGACACAAAAAGATGGAAAAACATTCCATGGTCATGGATCGGAAGAATAAACATTATTAAAATGTTTATGCTGCCCAGAGTAATCTATACTTTCAATGCCATCCTGATCAAAATACCAATGGCATTTTTCTAAGTGCTGGAACAAACAATCCTAAAATTTGTATGGAACGAGAAAAGACCCTGAATCACCAAGAAAATGTTGAAAAAGAAAAACAAAACTGGGGGCATCACGTTGCCCGATTTCAAGCTATATTACAAAGCTGTGATCACCGGGACAGTATGGTACTGGCACAAAAACAGACACATAGAGCAATGGAACAGAATAGAGAGCCCAGATATGGACCCTCAACTCAATGTCAACTAATCTTCAACAAAGCAGGAAAAAATATCCAATGGAAATAAGACATTCTCTTCAATAAATAGTGCTGGGAAAATTGGACAGCTATATACAGAAGAAAGAAACTTGACCATTCTCTAACACCACACACAAAGATAAACTCAAAGTGGATGAAAGACCTCAATGTGAGATAGGAATCCATCAAAGTCCTAGAGGAGAACATAGGCAGTAACCTCTTTGACATTGGCCACAGCAACTTCTTTCAAGGCAGGTCTCCAAAGGCAAGGGAAACAAAAGTGAAAATGAACTTTTGGGACTTCATCAAGATAAGCTTCGCACAGCAAAGGAAGGAGTCAACAAAACAAAGAGGCAACCCACTGGAAGGGAGAAGATACTGTATTCCTTCTGCTTTCTTTGAGTATAGTTTGTTATTTTTTCAGTTTCTTAAGGTGGACTGTCAAGTTATAGATTTGAGATACTCTTTTTTAATATAGATGTTTACAGCTAACAGTGCTCCTCTAAACACTGCTTCCCATGAATTTTGATATGTTGTGTTTTCATTTTCACTCATTTCAAACTCTGAATTTTTATTGTGATTTCTGTGTGACATATGGATTATTTAGAAATGTGTTTTTAAATTTCCAAATATTTGTGAGTTTTCAAAATTTCCATCTTTTGCTGATTTCTAACTTAACTGCTTTGTGGTCAGAGAACACTGTATGATTTCAATCCCTTTATATTTATTAAGATTTGTTTTATGGTCTCTTTTGGATAATGGTTAATGAACATTTAAAAAGAATTTATAGTCCCTGTTGTTGGAGTCAATCTCCTATAGATGTGAGGTCAAGTTGGATAATAGTGTTGTTCAAGTCTTATATAACTCTGCTGATTTTCTGTCTAGTTTTCCTTTTCATTAGATATTGAAGACTCTGAATATTATTGGCAAATAGTCTGTTTCTCCCTTTAATTCTACCTATATTTTGCTTCCTGTATTTTACCCTTTGCTGTTAGATGTGTATATTTTAAAACTTGTTTTGTCTTTTTGTTGAATTGACCCTTTTATCATTATAAAATGCACCTCTTTTTCTCTGGTTATATTTTTGTCTGTAAGTGTATTTTCAATATATAGTCATTCCAGTTCTCTTTTGCTTACTGTTTTCCTGGCATATCTTTGTCCATTTTTTCTCTTCTGACCTTTTAATGTCTTTGAATCTAAAATGATTTTTTTTTGTTGGCTGCATATAGTTGGATCATGTTTTATTTTAATCTATTCTAATAATCACTTATTTTATTAGAGTGATTAATCCATTGGAATTTAAAATAATTACTTATATTGGTAGGTTGATTTTTTTTTCATTTAGCTATTTGCTTCTTTCTGTCTTGTTTATTTTTGTGTTGTTGTTCTTTGTTCCTCCACAACATTAATTTGTATTAGAAATGTAATTTTTGGAGTACCATTTTAATTTTTGTGTTGAGTTTTTTTTAAAAATTAGCAGGGGAGGAGTTAATGTGACAGAGAAGTAGGGGGACCCTGGGCTTTCCTTGTCCCTGGAACACAGCTGTATTGAGGTCAGATCACTTGGAACACCCAGGAAATCAATCTCAAGATGGGAAGGATTTCCACGGTTAGAGGGAGACAGCATGGCAGGTGTGAAGTGCATGGAAGTGAATTGGGGAAGAGAAAAGCTGCCATGCTGCAGAGGGGAGAGAATGCTTTCCCCAGGGAGAGAAAAAAGGAGAGAGGGAGAGAGGGGTTGAGAGAGTGCAGTGTGTTTGCACAAGAAAACCTCTCAGACCACAGACTGGGAAGCTGGGGGAACGGAGTGGCGCAAGCTTTTTGCAAACTGGGTGTAGCTCAAACTCTGAGCTTTTGGAAGTGCAAGACTTTCACTAGAGTGGAGTTGTAGTGTGAGCTCCTAGAGAGAAGGATGGCTCTGGCCCGGGAGCACACACAAAGTGATGTAGGGAACCTCAGGGTTGCACTGGGAGAGATTGTTCTCCTTCCTGGAGTGCATTTGGAAGAGAGTATATTGCTTCTCCAAGGACAAAAGACCCTGCAGGCACCAGCAAACAGCACACAGGGGCCAGTGCATCAGGTGTATAACCTGCTGCTGCTTTTTGCTGTCTATACCATAGATTCTGTGCACTGCACAGGTGTGGGACTGTTTTTGTGGGACAAAGGGCACTGGTCAGAGCACAGAGAGGCTCTAATCTGGAGGAGGGAGCAGATCCGAGGGGTGTTGGCTCCTTTAAGATTTGGAGTTTTGAATCCCAGCCATATGACAAAGATCAAACCCAGGAGAGCTGTTGTGCTGGGTGTGCTGATGGCCCTTGCCTTTCTGTGAGGACTTCCTGAACAGTAGGGATGTGAGATCCCCTGTCTGGGCACGAAAGTGTGGGGTAGCTCTGTTTTACCATCTCTACCAACGTAATTGGACTTCAGAGTGCAACACAGCGGCCCCCAGTGGAGGTGGGAGCCACTTACATCAAACCCCACCCCATTGTGCTTGACAGGTGCTTTTTTAACTGGGGCAGGATTGACTCTGAGCCAGCGCAGTGGGCCTCTCCCCCAGCCCAGGGAGGCAACAAAGGCAACATGCAACATGCACCAAGTATACTGATCATTCCCTTGCATCACAGCGCCCCCTTCAGTTCTGGTGGAAATAGGACAAGGCTGCCTTTTTTTTTCTTTCTCTTTTTCTTTGGAATCAGACTTATAGTTTTTTGTTTGTTTCTTTTTCATTTCCTTTTCTCTGTCACTTTTTTTTTCTGATCAAGTGTTTTTGTTTCCTTTCTCTTTCTTTTTTTTTTTCTTTTTTTTTTTTCAGGCTTTCTTCAACACCTAAATAAAGGTCCAAACATTCCCCACTGGAATGCTGCAGAGGATGGACCAGGGGGAAAGAGCAGCCAAAACACAACAGCAGAGTGCACACAACATATACCAGAAACATTTCCTGAAGTGCCAGGCCCTGGACAATGTATGACCTCTTTCTATTATAGCATTATTCTGAGGTGCAGGAAACATAGCAAGTTTTCGTAACACTCAAAAGATAGAAACTTAGCCAAAATGACAAAATGGAGGAATTCTCCTCAAAAGAAAGGTCAGGAAGATATCATAACCAGGGACATGCTCAAAGCAGATATAAGCAATATATCTGAAGAGCAATTTAGATCAACAGTCAAAAGACAAAAGCTGGACTTGAAAAAAGCATACAAGACATCAGAGAAACCCTGGCTGCACAGATAAAAAACCTAAACACTAGTCAGGATTAAATTTAAAAAATGCTATAACTGGGGCGCCTGGGTGGCTCAGTTGTTAAGCGTCTGCCTTCAGCTCAGGTCATGGTCTCAGGGTCCTGGGATCAAGCCCTGCATCAGGCTCCCTGCTCAGCGGGAAGCCTACTTCTCCCTCTCCCACTCCCCCTGCTTGTGTTCCCTCTCTCACTGTGTCTCTCTCTGTCAAGTAAATAAATAAAATCTTTTTTAAAAATGCTATAACTGAGATGAAAAACAGACTGGATATAATCACTACAAGGATTAAAGAAGCAGAGGAGAGGATAGATGATATAGATGATAAAATTGGGAAAATAATGAAGATGAAAAGAAGAGAAAAAGAAAACTATTAGATCATGAAGGTAGACTGAAGGGAATGCAGTGATTCTGTAAAGTGAAATAATATCCATATTATAGGAGTCCCAGAAGAAGAGTGGGAAAAAGAGGCAGAAGGCTTATTTGAACAAAGTATAGCTGAGAACTTCCCTAATTTGGGGAAGGAAACAAGCATTCAAGTCCAAGAGGCACAGAGAACTCCCCTCAAAACAAAACAAAACAAAACAAAACAAAACAAAAAACAGGTCAACACCATGACATATCATAGTGAAACTTACAAAATGCAAAGATAAAGAGAGAATTCTGAATGCAGCTCAGTAGAAAAGGTCCTTAACCTACAAGGGTAGACACATAAGGCTGGTGGCAGACCTGTCCACAGAGGCCTGGCAGGCCAGAAAGGACTGACATGATATATTCAAAGTGCTATATGGGAAAATTATGCAGCCAAGATTACGTTACCCAGCAAGACTGTCATTCAGAATGGGAGAGATAAAGGGTTTCCAAGACAAACAAAATCTATAGGAGATCATGAACACTAAACCAGCCGGCAAGAAATATTAACGGGAGCACTTTGAGCAAAAAGAGAGATGAAAAGTAACAAAGACTAGAAAGGAATAGAGACAGTCTAGAGGAACAGTGACTTTACAGGTAATACAATGGCACTAAATTCATATATTTCAATAGTTACTCTGAGTGTAAATGAACTAAATACTCCAATCAAAAGACATAGTGTATCAGAGTGGATAAAAAAACAAGACCTATTGATATACTGCTTACAGTACACTCATTTTAGACCCAGACACCTCCAGATTGAAAGTGAGGGGGTGGAGAACCATCTATCATGCTATTGGACATCAAAAGAAAGCTGGAGTAGCCAACCTCATATCAGACAAACCAGACGTTAAACCAAAGACTCTAATTAGAGTTGAAGAAGGGCACCATATCAAAATAAAGGAGTCTATCCAACAAGATCTAACAATTATAGATATTTATGCTCCTAAATTGGGAGGAGCCAAATACATAAATCAGTTAATAAGAAACTTGAAGAAAGTCATTGATAATAACACAATAATAGTAGGGGACTTTAACACCCCACTCACAGCAATGGACAGATCATCTAAGCAGAAGATCAACAAGGAAAAAAGGACTGTGAATAACACACTGGAATAGATGGACTTAACAGGTATATTTAGAGCATTTCATCCTAAAGTAGCAGAATACACATTCTTTTCCAGTGCACATGGAATATTCTCCAGAATAGATCGCATACTGGGTCACAAATCAACCCTCAACAAGTACAAAAGGGGTGCCTGGGTGGCTCAGTTGGTAAAGCATCTGAGTCTTGATTTCAGCTCAGGTCATGATCTCAGGGTCATGAGATTGAGCCCTGCATCAGGCTCCACACTGAGGGTGGAGCCTGCTTAAGATTCTCTCTCTCCCTATGTCCCCTTCCCTGACTCGTGTGCTCTCTCTCTCTCTCAAAAAAAAAAGTATAAAAAATCAAGATCATACCATGCATATTTTCAGAACACAATGCTATGAAGCTTGAAATCAAGCACAAGAAAAAATTAGGAAAGACCACAAATACATGGAGATTAAAGAACATCCTACTAAAGAATGAATGGGTCAACCTGGAAATTAAAAAAGAATTTAAAAAATACATGGAAGCAAATGAAAATGAAAACAGGACAGTCCAGAACCTTTGGGAAGCAGAAAAAGTGGTCCTAAGGGGGAAGTATATAGGAATACAGGCCTTCCTCAAGAAGCAAGAAGAATCTCAAATATACAAGCTATCCTTACACTTAAAGGAGCTGGAGAAAGAACAGAAATAAAGCCTAAATCCAGAATGAGAAAGGAAATACTAAAGATTAGAGCAGAAATCAATGACATACAAATGAAAAACACAGAACAGATCAACAAAAATAGGAGCTGGTTCTTTGAAGAATTAACAAGATTGATAAACCCCTAGCCAGACTTATCAAAAAGAAAAGAAAATGGACCCAAATAAACAAAATCATGAATGAGAGAGGAGAGATCACAACCAACACTGCAGAAATACAATTATAAGAGAACATTATGAGCAATTATATGTCAACAAATTAGGCAATCTGGAAAGAATGCATAAGTTCCTAGAAACATATAAACTACCGAAACTGAAACAGGAAGAAATAGAAAATCTGAGCAGACCCATAACCAGAAAAGAAATGGAATCAGTAATCAAAAATCTCCCAACAAACAAAAGTCCAGGACCGGGTGCCTTCCCAGGGCAATTCTACCAAACATTTAAAGAAGAACTAATGCCTGTTTTTCTGAAACTGTCCCAAAAAATAGAAATGGAAAGAAAACTTCCAAACTTATTCTATGAGGCCACATTGCCTTGATCCCCAAACCAGACAAAGACCCCACTAAAAGGGAGAATTGTAGACCAATATCCCTGATGAACATGGATGCAAAAATTCTCAACAAGGTAGTGGCCAATTGGATCCAATGGTACATTAAAAGGATTTTCACCATGGCCAAGTGGGATTTATGCCTGGGCTGCAGGGTGGTCCAACATCTGCAAATAAATCAACATGATACACCACATTAATAAAAGAAAGGATAAGAACCACATGATCCTCTCAACAGATGCAGAAAAGGCATTTGACAAAATACAACATCCTTTCTTGATAAAAACCCTCAACAAAGTAGGAATAGAGAAACATACCTCAACATCATAAAGACCATATATGAAAGACCCACAGCTAATATCATCCTCAATGGGGAAAAACTGAGAGCTTTTCCCCTAAGGTCAGGAACACAGCAGGGATTGTCCACTCTCACCACTGTTGTTCAACATAGTACTGGAAGTCCTAGCCTCAGCAATCAGACAACCAAAAGAAATAAAAGGGATCCAAATCAGCAAAGAAGTCAAATGTTCACCCTTCACAGACGACATGATACCCTATATAGAAAACATGAAAGACTCCACCAAAAAATTGCTAGAACTGATACACAAATCCAGCCAAGTGGCAGGATATAAAATCAATGTACAGAAGTCTCTTGCATTTCTATACACCAACAATGAAGCAGCAGAAAGATAAATCCCATTTACAATTGCACCAAAAGCCATAAGATGCCTAGGAATAAACCTAACCAATGAGGTAAAAGATGTGTATTCTGAAAAGTATAGAACACTTATGAAAGAAATTTAAAAAGACACAGTGCAATGGAAAAACATTCCATGCTCATGGATTGTAAGAACAAATATTGTTAAAATGTCTATACCACCCAAAGAAATCTATACATTCAATGCAATTCCTATCAAAATACCACCAGCATTTTTCACAGAGCTGGAACAAACAATTCTAAAATTTGTATGGAATCAGAAAAGACCTCAAATAGCTAAAGGAATGTTGAATAAGAAAAGCAAAGCTGGAGGCATCACAATTCCAGACTTCAAGCTGTATTACAAAGCTGTAATCATCAAGACAGCATGGTACTGGCACTAAAACAGAAAAATGGATCAATGGAACAGAATAGAGACTCAACTCTGTGGTCAATTAATCTTCAACAAAGCAGAAAAGAATATCCAATGGAAAAATACAAATCTCTTGAACAAATGGTGCTGGGAAAATTGAACAGTCACATGCAGAAGTTTAGTGATTCATCAGTTGCATATAACACCCAGTGCTCATTACATCAAGTGCCCTCCTTAATGCCCATCACCCAGTTACCCCATCCCCCCACCCACCTCCCCTCCAGGAACCCTCAGTTTGTTTCCTAGAGTTAAGAGTCTCCTATGGTTTGTCTCTCTCTCTCTGTTTTTATTTTATTTTTCTTTCCCTTCCCCTATGATCTTGTTTTGTTTTTAAATTCCACATGAGTGAAATCATATATTTGTCTTTCTCTGACTGACTTACTTCACTTAGCATAATACCCTCTAGTTCCATCCATGTCATTGCAAATGGTAAGATTTCATTGTTTTTGATGGCTGTGTAATATTCCACTGTATATATACATACACCACATCTTCTTCATCCATTCATCAGTTGATGGATGTTTGGGCTCTTCCTATAATTTGGCTATTGTTGACATTGCTGCTATAAACATTGGGGTGCATGTGCCCCTTCGAGTAGTTATTTTTGTATCCTTTGGGTAAATACCTAGTAGTGCAACTGTTGGGTCATAGGGCAGTTCTATTTTTAACTTTTTGAGGAACCTCCATACTGTTTGCAGAGTGTCTGCAGCAGTTTGCATTCCCACCAGCAGTGTAAGAGGGTTCGCCTTTCTCTCCATCCTGGCCAACATCTGTTGTTTCTTGAGTTAATTTTAGCCATTCTGACTGGTGTGAGGTGGTATCTCATTGTGGTTTTGATTTGTATTTCCATGATGCTGAGTGATGTTGAGCATTTTTTCATGTGTCTGTTAGCCATTTGACAATTACTTCACATACGTACTGGAAATTACACTTTTAGGCATATATCACAGATATGGAGAAGCCAACAGCCTTCAATCACTCCTTCTCAAGTTAGCCTCCACCTGAGACCTGCAGGTGGGAGTTTTAACCTGAATTTCTGCAATGTATGAAGTCCTTGTGATGTCACTTCCACAATCCTGGACACTCATTTTTCTTTGAGTAACAGGAGTTCCAATCACCATCCCCTGGGTGAGGTCTGTGCTGATGTCAACCCTATTCAATGCTGGAGTTTGTTGGAGTATGTCAAAAGTCTGTTTGTTAGTGAAATAAGAGTAGAAGCACTTCTGGGAAAGGAAATGATACCATTGTCTTGAAGAGATATTTGCACGCCTATGTTTACTGCAGCATTATTTACAATAGCCAAGGTATGAAAACAACCTAAGTGTCTGTCAATGGAAAAATGGCTAAAGAAGATGTGGTGTATATATATATATATATAAATATACACTATGGAATATCATTCAACCATAAAAAAATAAATTCTCATTTGTTATAACATGGATGAAACTGGAGGGCATTTTCTAAGTGAAATAAGCCAGACAGAGAAAGGCAAATACTGCCTGGTGTCACTTATATGTGGATTCTGAAGAAGAAGAAGAAGAAGAAGAAGAAGAAGAAGAAGAAGAAGAAGAAGAAGAAGAAGAAGAGAGGAGGAGGAGGAGAAGGAGGAGGAGGAGGAGGAAAAATGGTTGCTAGGGGCTGGGGGAGGGTAATGGTAAAAGGGCACAACTTTAAGATGAAAAAGATCTGAGGATCTAATGTATAAAATGGTGGCTATAGTTGATAACATCATACTGTATAATTAAAATCTGCTAACAAAGTAGAACTTAAGTGTTTTCCCCCCAAAAAGGGAGGGAATATATATGTGAGGTTATGGATATGTTAAATAACTCAATGAGGGGCATCCTTTCACAATGTATACATGTATAAAATCATGTACACTTTAAATATCTTACAATTTTGTCATTTATATCTCAATAAAGCTGAAAAAATATCACACAATGTAGGACTTCACAGCAAAAGTTTACCAGAAATAAAGAGGCAAAGACAAAGAAGGCCATTACATAATGATAAAATGGTCAATTCAACAGGAAAATATAATAATCTTAAATATATATGCACTGTACAACAGAGTTGTAAAATATATGAAGGAAAAAACCCAGAACTAAAAGGAGAAATAGACAAAGTGTCAGCAAGGAAATAGAAGTGAATAATAACATCTACCCATACAATCTACAGAACACATTAAAAAACAACAAAAACATGCAGAATATGTTCAAGCTCACATGCTGTGCTCATTATGTTATAATATATATTGGATCCTAAGATAAACCTTTAAAAATATTTTAATTCATACAAATTATGATTTCTGACCATAGTGGAAATGAATTAGAAGTCAGTAACAGAAAGGTAACAGAAAAATATCCAAACACATAAAATTAAACAATATACTTCTAAATAATTCATGGGTCAGAGAAGAAGTCAAGATGGAAAAAAATAAACAAAAGTGAAATATTGATGCAAATAAAAATTTGGAGCTGAGTACTTAAAATGGAATTTGTAGCACTGAGTCCATATATTAGGAAAAGGAGAGTGGTCTCAAATCTATAATCTAAGCTCACACCTCAAGAAACTAGGAAGAGAAAAAAATAAACAAAAAAAGTAGAAGGAAGGAAATAATTAAAAGCTGAAATCCAGGAAGTCAAAAAGAGGACAATAAAAGAGAAAATCCTTCATGATAAAAGCTGTTCTTTTAAAGCTCTATAAAATTAATAAACTTTAAAAGTGACAAAGTTAGAAAAGACACTTCACCAAGGAGGATATATAGATGCCAAAATAAACACATCAAAATACATTTATCATAATCAAAGATTAGGGAACTACAAGTTATAGCTATGATGAGATACTACTACACAACTATTAATATTGCTAAAAATATATATGTGGAAAATACCAAGTACTGACAAAATGCAAGGAAACTGAATCTCTCATACATTGCTGTTTGGAATGTCAAATTGTACAGCTGCTCTGGAAAAGTTTGGCAGGTCCTTTTTATGCTTAATATATGCATACTGTGTGATCCTTCTATTCCATTCCCAGGTATTTATCCTAGGTAAATGAAAACTTGTGCTGACACAAACACCTATTCACAGATGTTCATAGCAGTTTTATTTGTAATAGTCCCAAACTGGAAACAACCCAAATGCTTTTCAAAGGGTGAATAGATAAATAAACTGTGGTGCAACCACACAACTGAATACTACTATACAACAGTAATTGTATTACTATTAATACATGCAATACTTGGATCAATCTCAAAAACATATGCTAAGTTCAAGAAACCAATCTCAAAAGATCACATACCATGTTACTCCATTTATATAACATTCTTATGTGACAAAATTATAAAGATTGAAAAGATATTGGTATTTCCTAAAGTTAGGGTTGCAAGAAGAATTTGACCATAAAAGGGTAGCGACAGGGAGTTTTTGTGGTGATAAAAGTTTTGTATCCTGATTGTGATGATGACTATACAAATCTATATGTAATAATATTTCATAGAGATATACACCATAAAAAGTACATATAGAAACTGGTGAAATCAGAATAAGGTCTGTAATTGAGTTGATAATATAATAATCCATTGGGGATTTTCTGGTTTTGATATTGTATGTTGGTTATATTATATTTTGGGGAATTTGGGTGAAGGGTGCTGGTAAATTCTCTGTACTAATTTTGCAACTTCTTATGTCTTAAATTATTTAAGAATAATTCATACATAAGAAGGGAGGCAAGATTACAAATACTGGGTAAAATAAAACTTTATGATGTGATTCATCAAAGAGCAGATGATGTTTTTGTTAAAAATACCAGCAACAATTTGGACCAATAAAGACCTACGTAAATTATTCAGTGCTGTTAATTGCGGGTAATGAAGCTCTAATTATGTTTACTCTGTCGTATGTAAAATGATTTCTGGAATGTTTTATGCCACCTGATGGAGAGAGTGAGAAAAAAAATTCTGTCCTATCCTAACTAAATTTCTTTTTGAATTTCAAATGAAAAATTATTAGCATAAATTCAGAGTGCATCTGGCTTTTACATTCTGGTTACAGGAGATGACTATCAACAAAAAGCCCCAGTAAGCAGCTTAGGAAATGACAGCAACATCAGAAGCCTCTTCGAGGCTAGATGAATGCCTTACCCAGTGTGAGAGAGCTCAGTGTAATGGAAAGAGCATGAGGTATTGAGTCAGACAGGCTTAGGTGGAAAGTAGCTCACAGCTTTATTCTCCTCCATAGACAAGACCTATATGCAGATCTTGTCCATCTGCTTGTATTTTAGGATCCATGGGAAAACTCTGTCATCTAGTTTTGTTGTAAATGTTGTCAATGGGTTTTTGTAGGGATTCAGAGATATAAAAAATCTAAGTAGCTACCACTACCATATACCCAGAATCAGCATCACCTAGATTTTAGTCTTATTAATTTAATCATATTTGCTTAATCTGTTTTTATTACTTAAGTATTTTAAAGTAAATTATAGACATTCTTCTCCTTTGCCCTTAAGAATTTTGTATTCATGTCTTTAATAAAAGGAAATTATCCTCAAAAAAAAAAAATCAACAACCACATGGAGAAAATTAACAACAAATACCCTACAAACATTATCTCTCACCTAGCCCATACCCAGAATTGCTGGATTGTCCCCAAAATGGGTTTTGCCAGTGTTTTTTTTTTTTCACACCTGTGTTTACATATTGAATGAGGGTATTTTAAATCTCTCTTAATGGAGAATCTCATCCCCACAGGCTTAATTTGGTAGCACATTTTCATCACAGCGAAGCTAAAAATTTGCATTCCAGAAAAAAAAAATTGAAAATCATTCTTATAGCTTTACTCCACCCCTTGGAGGATATGCTGCTATAATTTTATTTTTAAATTTTTATTATGGGAAGTTTCAAACACATCAAAAGTAAAAAGAACTATATATAATAAAATTGGTAGCTCTATCACTAAGCTTCAACAATTATTGACTTTCTGCCATTCTTCTTCTATTTATCCACTGCACATCTTTTAAGCTGCTATAATTTGAATATGACAGCTTGCCTCCTTCTAGACTAATCTAGGTAGATATAAGAATACTGATGATGATGATCATAATGATGATGATTTACTTACCTTTTTATTGTCTAAAAAACCTGTAGTTTTATCATCTTAAAAAAGGAATCTTGCTTGCTGCTGCTTTCCTATCACCTAAAATAATGCTTGTTTGCCACATAGTAGATATTCAGTAAATTTTTAAAATAAATACAAGACTAATGCCCAGAGAGCTCATTAAGAGCAGGACCTGGCATAGAGTGCCAGCCCTCAGCCTGATAGCAAAAAAATAAAATAAAATAAATAAAAAGCTGTAAATAGATCACATTATTTAAGTTCTTACTGTAACCACTACTGGGCTAAAGAAACTTGTAGCATTATTTCTCAAAACCCTCAACTTATTTAATATATTTAGATGAAGATATGAGCATCTTCATTTGAAGTGGAAAAAATTGGATAACAATGAGATGCCATTTTTAGTCCTTGGATTGTTTTGTGTAATCCGTGTGGAAATGGTATCTAGTGTTGATTATACTCTGGGAGAAAACTGAACAGCAATTTGGAAATTTTTTTTAGCATTTAAAATGTTATTCTACTTCTTCAGTAATCATTTTAGGATAAGAAATGAAAATACAGGGAGAGAGAGGAAGATGGTGGTAGAGTAGGAGGACCCTAGACTCATCTCCCACTAACACAACTAGATAGCTATCAAATCATTCTAAGTACCCCAGAAACTGACCTGAAGATGGACAGAACAAACTCTACAACTAAAGGGAGAGAAGAGGTCACATGGAAGAGAGAGAGCAAGAGACATAACTGGTTTTTCTAACACACCAAAGAAAGTAGAGACTTACACAAAATGTCAAAATGGAGGAATTTATGCCAAATGAAAGAATAAAATAATGCCACAGCCAGAGATCTGAGGAAAACAGATATAAGTAACATGCTTGATGGACAATTTAAAACAACAATCATAAGTATACTCACTGGGCTTCAGAAAAGAATACAAAACATTAGTAAGACCCTTGCTACAGAAATAAAAGAGTTAAAAAAGAAACAATCAGAGATGAAGCATGTGATAAATGATATTAGAAACACACTTGATGCAGTGAACAGCAGGATGGAAAAAGCAGAGGAACAAATTAGTGACTAGAAGACAAAATAATGGGAAATAATGAAGCGGAACAAAAGAGCAAAAGAAGAATTATGCAACATGAGAATAGACTTAGGCAACTCAGTGATGCCATCAAACATAATAACATCCATGTTATAAGTCCCAGAAGAAGAGAGAGAAAAGGGGGCAGAAAATATATTTGAGGAAATAATAGCTGAAAACTTCCCTAATCTGGGGAAGGAAAGAGACACCCAGATCCAGGAGGCACAGAAATCTCCCATCAAATTTTTTAAAAAACAAGCCCAAACCAAGACACATTTTAATTAAATTTGCAAAATATAGCAATAAAGAAAAAAAATCTGAAAAGCAACAAGACAAAAGAAGTCCTTAACTTACAAAGGAAGACCCATAAGGCTAGCTGCAGATTTCTCAACAGAAATGTGGCAAGCCAGCAGAGAGTGGCATGATATATTCAAAGTGCCAAATGGGAAACATCTACAGCCAAGAATACTCTATCCAGCAAGGCTATTGTCCAGAATAGAAGGAGAGATAAAGAGTTTCCCAGACAAACAATAACTAAAAGAGTTTGTGACACTAAACCAGCCCTGCAAGAAATATTAAAGGGAACTCTTTGAGAAGAAAGGAGAGACCAAAAGTCACAAAGACAAGGAAGGATCAGAGAAAATCTCTGACAAACAAAGACAAAACAGGTAAGAAAATGACACGAAATATATATCTATCAATAATTACTCTGAATGTAAATGGACTAAATGCTCCAATCAAATGACATAGGGTGTCAGAATGGATAAAAAAACCCTAAGCCCCATCTATATGCTGCCTACAAGAGACATTTTAGACCTAATAACACCTGCAGATTGAAAGTGGGGTGGGTGTGGAGAAACATTTATCACACAAATGGATGTCAAAAGAAAGCCGGAGTATCAACACTTATAGTAACAAACTAGACTTTAAAACAAAGACTATAACAAGAGGCAGAGAAGGGCACTATATAATCATAAAGGGGACAATCCAACAAGAAGATATAACAATTGTAAATGTTTATGTCCCCAACATGGGAGCACCCAAACATATAAAACAATTAATAACAAACATAAAGGAACTAATTGATAATAATACAATAATAGTAGGGGACTTTAACACCCCACTTACATCAAGAGACAGATCATCTAAACAGAAACTCCTTAAGGAAACAATGGCTTTGAATGTCACCCTGGGCCAGATGAACTTAACAGATATATTGAGAACATTACATCCTAAAATAGCAGGATACACATTCTTTTCAAGTGCACATGGGACATTCTCCAGAATAGATCACATATTAGGTCAAAAATTCGTCCTCAACAAATACAAAAAGTTGAAATCATATCATGTACCTTTTCTGACCACACTATGAAACTAGAAGTCAACCACAAGAAAAAATTTGGAAAGACCACAAATACATGGAGGTTAAACATGGTATTAAAGAATGAATGTGTCAATCAGGAAATCAAAGAAGAAATCAAAAAGTGCATGGAAACACATGAAAATGAAAACAGAACAGTTCAAACTTTTAGGGTGCGGCAAAAGCAGTCCTAAGAGGGAAGTATATAGCAATACAGGCCTACCTCAAGAAGCAAGAAAATTTTCAAATAAACAACCTAACCTTACACGTAAAGAAGCTAGAAAAAGAAAAACAAAAGAAGTTTAAAGCCAGCAGAACATGGGGAATAATAAAGACTAGAGCAGAAATAACTGAGACAGAAACTAAAAAAATACCAGTAGAACAGATCAATGAAACCGGGAGCTGGTTCCTTAAAAACATCAATAAAATTAATAAATCTCTAGCAGACTTATCAAAAAGAAAAGAGGAAGGACACAAATAAATAAAATAACAAATAAGAGAAATAACAACCAACACCACCAAAATACAATTATAAGAGATTATGAAAACCTATATGCCAACAAATTGGACAACCTAGAAGAAATGGATTAATTCCTAGAAAATGTAAACTACTAAAACTGAAACAGGAAGAAATAGAAAAATTTGATTAGACTGATTACCAGCAAGGAGATTGAATCAGTAATCAAAAAACTCACAACAAACATTATAAATAAGAGTTAATACCTATTCTTCTCAAACTATTTCAAAAAATAGATGAAAGAAAACTTCCAAATCATTCTATGAGGCCAATATTACCCTGATACCAAAACCAGATAAAGACACCACTAAAAAAAGAGAACTATAGACCAATATCCTTGATGAACACAGATGCAGAAATTCTCAATAAAATACTAGCAAACCAAATTCAACAATACATTTAAAAAACCATTCACCATAGGAGCCCCTGGGTGGCTCAGTCAGTTTAAGCATTTGCCTTCAGCTCATGTCATGATCTTGGGGTCCTGGGATTGAGCCCCACATTGGGCTCCCTGCTCAGTGGGGTGCCTGCTTCTCCCTCTTCCTCCATTCCTCCATCCTGCTTGTGCTCTCTCTCTCTCACTCTATCTCAAATAAATAAATGAAATCTTTTAAAAAATCATTCACTACAATCAAATGAGATTTATTCCTGGGCTGCAGGGGCAGTTCAATATTTGCAAATCAATCAATGTGATCATTACATTTATAAAAGAAAGGATAAGAACCATATGATCATTTCAATAGATGCAGGGAAAGCATTTGACAAAGTGCAACATCCATTCATGATAAAAACCCTCAACAAAGTAAGTTTAGAAGGAATGTAATAAAGACCATATATGAAAAACCCACAGCTAATATCATCCTCAATGGGGAAAATACACCAAGACATAAACCAGGAGTGGTCACCAAGGTATTGGTAATAGTGAAACATGGGCAACAATAAGGGAATGGCTAAATCCAGGTGTATCCAAGAATATTGTGGAATATTGGTGGAGATTTTTTTCAAATCAGGCACAAAATTAAGAAAATTATTTTTTTAATTATGTTATGTTAGTCACCATACAGTACATCATTAGTTTTTGATGTAGTGTTCCATGATTCATTGTTTGCGTATAACACCCAGTGCTCCATGCAGTACGTGCCCTCCTTAATACCCATCACCCACCAGGCTAACCCATCCCCTCACCCTCCTCCCCTCTGAAACCCTCAGTTTGTTTCCCGAAGTCCATAGTCTCTCATGGTTCGTCTCCCCCTCCAATTTCCCCCCCTTCATTTTTCCCTTCCTTCTCCTAATGTCCTCCATGCTATTCCTTATGTTCCACATATAAATGAAACCATATGATAATTGTCTTTGCTTGACTTATTTCACTAAGAATAATCCCCTCCAGTTCCATCCATATCAGTGCAAAAGTTGGGTATTCATCCTTTCTGATGCCTGAGTAATATTCCATTGTATATATGGACCACATCTTTTTTATCTAAGCAGATTAATTTTAACAATGGGGCAGACCTTTATTTAATGCCATGGAATGATCTCCAAAAGAGAAAATTTTATAAGGAAAAAAATCAAGGGGCACCTGGGTGGCTCATTCAGTTAAGCGTCTGACTCTTGATTTTGGCTCAGGTCATGATCTCGGTCATGGGATCAAGCCCTGCATCAACCTCCATGCTCTGCAGGGAGTCTGCTGGAGATTCTTTCTCTTTCTCTCTCTCTCTCTCCCTCTGCCCCTTCCCCTGCTCTCCCAAGTGCTTCATCTCCTCTCTCTCAAATAAATTTAAAAAAAAAACTTTAAAAAACGGAAAAAAAATCATGATAGACTACAAAGATATTATTTATTGTTCCATATGTGTGGAATGTAAACTAACTGTTAATTCTGAGGGAAATACTTAGATTTGGTGAATGGTAACAAAGTGAAGGGACATTCTTAGATTGTATTGTTTGACTTTTCTATTTAAAAAAAATGTATATAGTGTTAATTCCCTGAATCAAAGACCAGAAGGATCACATCTGTGGTTAAGATTTTGGGTTTATTGTTCACTATAGTGAGGAAGAATAAGACTAGGGAACCATGGAACATTTCAGTAAAATGATGATAAAAATATATAATGGTTTGGGTTTGTTTTGAGTGATTTCAGAGAACACTCGTGGGAGGGGCTTTTAGTCTGGATTGCATACTGCAAGGAAGCAGGTAGAATTCTATAATTGAGTATCTCAGTACATTTTATTTTATTTTTTCAATGAATTTTATAAAGAAGGAATGGCTGAAACTAAAACTGATTAATAAAGAAGCAATCACTCATATTAGCCAGTATAGAGGGATATTTTATCATTTTTGTAATTTGGATAATATTCCTAGTTTTGTCTATATTCAGGCATGTTTACTGAGTGGTGTTATTTTTGTTTTGCTCTATCATGGTCACAGCATGGTCTTGTCTGCTATTGATGTTCTAAGAAATTGTTTAATGGGAGAATACCAGGGCCTTGCTGTGAGTGCCAGGCCAGCTCCTAGCAACACCAAGACTTAGTTGATATTACTAGACACACTCCTCGAGGTCAGAGCTGCTTTGTTCTTTATCAGTCCCATCTCCCTTTGGCCAAGGACAGCCAACATAAGGCTGCAGGGTATTTATCCATAATATCCATATTTTTACCATTGTTGAGATTTTGCTCATTAGGAAGTTGTTTAGAGAATGTTGTCTATAGTTGGACTAGGATTAATCTTTCCTGCTCCTTTGTTATAGGATGAGTTGTTGAATCATCTGATGTGGCAACAGCTATACAATAGTATTTAATACTCAGGACAGAATTTGCCAACCAAATGTTAACACAAGCAACTATCAGAAAGAATAATGATTATTAGTACTTGAACCAAACCTTGAATTTAGGGGCCTAGTCTATAAAATTCACTCAATAAATATATCTGGATTTGTTTTAGAGATCCAGGTGACCTTTTAAAAAGCTTAGTCACAGACTGTTTTGCCTGTTTTGTGGTATAAAGGTACAGTAAGAAGTATTTACTATAGGTAATTAAGAGAAAATCTAGGGCTATGTGATTGCCCATAACAACTCTAACTAATGAATGTAGACTAGTTTGTTGGGCTTCAGAGTAGGAGTTGCATATTTATGACTTTTACTAGAGCCAAAGATGAGTTTTGGACTATTATTCCAGTTGTATCATTCCTAAGGTGAGAATCGCAGCTCACATGGTATGCATAAAGAAGGAACAATTTTCTAAGAGTTCTCCAAAGGAGCTGATATATTCTTAATCTTGGGGATTCTTGGGTAATTTTGTGTGTGTTTGTGTGTGGGGGGGAATGATCCATTGAAGGAGTGGTAGTTTTAAATATCTGGACATCTCTAATAATTATCCTGATAAAGAGGATAGGTTAGTGTATGGCAAGTATAAGCTTACTGACTATATAAGAAGTCATACCCTAGTGGGACTGCATTGAGAGTATAGGTGTTATTTATCACAAAAAAGTGAGTCAAATGTGTGTCTCTTAAGATGGACAAATAACTCAAGTGGAATTAATTTCTGCAAAACTGGATAAAGTATGTCTGAACATAAAAAACTGAATTTAATCACCAGCATATTCCCAATATCAGTAACTACTTTAAAATATCTAGGTCTTACTGATAAGTCTTGTAATGCCCTTGGTAGAAGCATTTTGAAGATATGAAGTCAAGGGTCAGTTTTTACAAGATGGAAGGTTGGGACCTATAAAAGAGAATATATCTTCTGAAGTGATTAAAGAAATGCTATTAATTTTTTTTTAGTGGAGGGGGAAGAGGATGTCAGATTCAGCAATTAGTTAAATTCAGAGTAGTAGCTGTGGACTGGGAAAGAGAGTTGTGTTCTTCTTTAAGTGTCAGAAGAAGATGATGTGGATCAAAAATAATAGGTGAAAGATAAGAGAGATCATGTTAGTGTTCTAGAAGACATCAACATGTAATAATAGGCAAGATTAGTAGCAAAGCAAATAGACAGAATGGGTATTGAAGGAAAAAAAATGATTCTTTTTTCTCTTGGGTAGCGGCTATCAACTTCTAAAGATATTGACTTATTCTGTCACCTTGGATGGACGCTCTGAAGTCAGCACCTTCTAGAGGACACCTGTTGGATTCAATTTGCTAGTATTTTGTTGAGAATTTTTGAATCCATGTTCATCAGGGATATGGGCTGATAGTTCTCCTTTTTAGTGGGGTCATTGTCTGGTTTTGGAATCAAGGTAATGCTGGCCTTGTAGCATGAGTTTGGAAGTTTTCCTTCTATTTCTATTTTTTGGAACAGTTTCAGAAGAAGAGTTATTATCTTTTCTTTAAATGTCTGGTAGAATTCCCCTAGGAAGCCATCTGACCCTGAACTTTTGTTTGTTGGGCAATTTCTGATTAGTCATTCAATTTCTTTGCTGGTTATCAATCTGTTCAAATTTTCTATTTCTTCCTGTTTCAGTTTTGGTAGTTTGTATGTTTCTAGGAATTTATTCATTTCTTCATGATTGTCAAATTTGTGGACAAATAATTTTTATAGTATTCTCTTATTGTATTTCTGTGGTGTTGTTTGTGATCTCTCCTCTTTCATTTGTGATTTTATTTATTTGGGTCCTTTCTCTTTTCTTTTTGATAAGTCTGGATAGTGATTTATCAATTTTATTAATTCTTTAAAAGAACCAGCTCCTAGTGTCATTGATCTGTTCTACTGGGGGTTTGTTTGTTTGTTTGTTTCTATATCATTTATTTCTGCTCTAATCTTTATTATTTCCCTTCTTCTGCTGGACTTAGGCTTTATTTGCTGTTTCTTTTCTAGCTCCTTTAGGCAAAAGGTTAGGTTGTGTATTTGAGACTTTTCTTTCATCTTGAGGTAGACCTGTATTGCTATATACTTCCCTCTTAGGACCACTTTCACAGGATCCCAAAGGTTTTAGACTGTCATGTTTTCATTTTCATTTGCTTCCATGTATTTTTTAATTTCTTCTTTAATTTCCTGGTTAACCCATTCATTCTTTAGTATGATGTCCTTTAACCTCCATGTATTTGTGGTCTTTCCAAATTTTTTCTTGTGGTTGTCTTCTAGTTTCATAGCATTGTGGCCTGAAAATATGAATGGTATGATCTCAATCATTTATACTTGTTGAGACTTGATAGTATGTGATCTATTCTGGAGAATGTTCCATGTGCACTTGAAAAGAATGTGTATTCTGCTGCATTAGGATGAAATGCTCTGAATATATCTGTTAAGTTCATCTGGTCCAGTTTGTCATTCAAAGCCTTGTTTCCTTGTTGATCTTCTGCTTAGATGATCTGTCCATTGCTGTGAATGGGGTGTTAAAGTCCCCTACTATTATTGTATTATTATCAATGAGTTTCTTTACATTTGTTATTAATGGATTTATGTATTTGGGTGCTGCCATGTTGGGGGCATAAATATTTACAATTGTTAGATCTTCTTATTGGATAGACCTCTTTATTATGATATAGTGCCCTTCTTCATGTCTTGTTACATTCTTTGATTTAAAATCTAGTTTGTCTAAGTTTGGCTATTCCAGCTTTCTTTTGATGTCTGTTAGCATGATAGATGGTTCTCTATCCCTTCACTCTTTCAATCTGCAGGTGTCTTTAGGTCTAAAATGAGTCTCCTGTAGGGAGCGTATAGATGGGTTTTGTTTTGTTTTGTTTTGTTTTCATTCTGATACCTTATGTCTTTTGATTGGAGCATTTAATCCATTTACATTCAGAGTGATTATATGAATGAATTCAGAGTGATAGATATAAATTTAGTGCCATTATATTACCTGTAAATTTGGTGTTTATGGAGATTTTCAACATTCCTTTCTAGTCTTTGTTGGTTTTGGTCTTTCTTTCCCACTCAGGGAGTGGAGTCTCCTTTAATATTCCTTGCAGGGCAGGTTTAGTGGTCATGAATTCCTTTAGTTTCTGTTTGTCTGGGAAACTTTTTACCTCTCCTTCTTTTCTGAATGACAGCCTTGCTGGGTATTCTTGGCTGCATAGTTTTCCCATTCAGCTCATTGAATATGTCATGCCACTTTCTTCTGGTCTATGGAGAGATCTGCTGCTAACTTTGTCTTCTCTTGTAGGTTAGGGATTTCTTTTCCCTTGTTGCTCTCTCTGATTAGTGGTCCCTTCCCTCCATAGCATCTATGATTCTCTTCTCCCCCACATCAAATCTCCACACTTTCTACCTTCCTCTGTGTGGCCTCTTTTCTCCCTCTAGTTGTGGTGTTTTCTCTCTCAGTCCCCAGACTGATTTCCTGGGTGTTCAGAATGATTTGATATTTATCTAGCTGTGTTTGAGGGATGAGGCAACAATAGGGTCCCCCTACTACTCCACCATTTTAAATCCCCTGTCTTTCTGTGTTTTCTTATAGCTCACTGAGTTACCTCAAAACATCTATATTAAATTTCTTATCAGGTAGATCACAGAATTCCAGGTATCTGATTTCTGTTACTGGAGGATCATTTTCTTTTCATGATGTCATATTTCCTTGATTCTTCATTCTTGGTATTTTTTATTGTTGTTTTACATTTGAAGTAGCAGTCACCTCCTCTAGTCTTTACTACTTGTCCTCAATTGGGAGTTTTCTTGTTGGTTCTGCTTGTATCTGTGACTTTCTCCCTTTGTATGGATACACCTGCTTCACATATTTCACTTCCTTTTGTGGCAGAATTCATAAGCTGTATGTCTTCTCTCCAGCTTATAATACACCATACTTGCTGTTGGAAACCTCTTTTGTTTTCCAGAAGGTGGCACTAAAATTCAAGTTTGTGGTTTCTCTCTTGCCCACAGACCCTATCCTATTCTCTGAGCACACTTGCTTCATAAAGGAGCTTGCTCTTGCCACCCCACTCAGGAGGACACACAAGGAGCCTGGCATAGAGTGGCAATAGGTGTGGGCTTAACACTGGGAACTTTGGGGGTACCCACAGGTCAGATGGGGAGATCCTTGAGTGAGGTTTTCCCAAAGGGTCTTGTTCAGACTACCTACTGGAGTTCTGAATGCAGTCAGCAAGAACTGTATCCCTTTAATCTTTAAGCAAAGAGAGAGCACAAAAGTAACATAGACCAGAAAGGAACAGAGACAATATACAGAAACAGTGACTTCACAAGTAATACAATTACACTAAATTCTTATCTTTCAATAATTTCTCTGAATGTAAATGGGCTAAATGCTCCAATCAAAAGACACAGGGTATCAGACTGGATAAAAAAGCAAGACCCATCCATATACTGTCTACAAGAGACTTATTTTAGACTCAAAGACATCTCCAGATTGAAAGTGAGGGGTGGAGAACCATTTATCATGCTAATGGACATCAAAAGAAAGCTGGGGTAGCAATCCTTATATCAGACAAATTAGATTTTAAACCGAAGACTGTAATAAGAGATGAAGAGGAACACTATATCATATTTAAAGTGTCTATCCAAAAGGAAGATATAACAACTGTAAATATTTATGCTCCTAACTTGGGAGCAGCCAATTATATAAACCAATTAATAATAAAATTTAAGAAACATATTGATAATAGTACAATAATAGTAGGGGACTTTAACACCCCACTCACAACAATGAACAGATCATCTATGCAGAGGATCAACAAGGAAACAAGGGCTTTGAATGACACACTGGACCAGATGGACTTAACAGATATATTCAGAGCATTCCATCCTAAAGCAACAGAATACACATTCTTCTCAAGTGTACATGGAACATTGTTCAGAACAGATCACATACTAGGTCACAAATTAGGGCTCAACAAATACCAAAAGACTGAGATTAGTCCCCACATATTTTCAGACCACAATGCTTTGAAAATTGAACTCAGTCACAAGAGGAAATTTGGAAGGAACTCAAATACGTGGAGGTTAAAGAGCATCCTACTAAAGAATGAATGGGTCAACCAGGAAATTAAATAAAAATTTAAAAAATCCATGGAAACAAATGACAATGAAAACAAAACCATTCAAAACCTTTGGGATACAGCAAAGGTGGTCCTAAGATGGAAGTACATAGCAATAAAAGCCTTTCTTTAAAAATTAGAAAAGTCTCAAATACACAAGCTAACTTTCCACCTAAAGGAGCTGGAGAAAGAACAGCAAATAAATCCTAAACCAAGCAGGAGAAGAGAAATAAAGATTCGAGCAGAAATCAATGAAATACAAACCAGAAGAACAGTAGAACAGATCAAGGGAACTAGGAGCTGATTCTTTGAAAGAAATAATAAGATCAATAAATCACCAGCCAGACTTATCAAAAAAAAAAAAAAGATAAAGGACCCAAATAAAATAAAATAATGAAAGAGGAGAGATCAGAAGGAACACCAAAGAAATACAAAGAATTATAAGAACATATTATAAGCAACGATATGCCAACAAATTAGGCAATCTGGAAGAAATGGATGTATTCCTGGAAATCTATAAACTACCAAAACTTAAAGAGGAAGAAATAGAAAACTTGAACACACCCATAACCAGCAAGGAAATTGAATAAGTAATCAAAAATCTCCCAACAAACAAGAGACCAGGGCCAGATGGCTTCCCAGGGGAATTTTACCAAACATTTAAAGAAGAACTAATACCTATTCTTCTGAGCTGTTTCAAAAAATAGAAAGGGAAGGAAAACTTCCAAACTTGTTCTATGAGGCCACATTACCTTGATCCCCAGACCGGACAAAGACCCCACTAAAAGGGAGAATTGTAGACCAATATCCCTGATGAATATGGATGCAAAAATTCTCAACAAGATAGCGACTAAATGGATCCAACAGTACATTTAAAGGATTTTCACCATGGCCAAGTGGGATTTATTCCTGGGCTGCAGGGGTGGTCCAACATCTGCAAATAAATCAACATGAAATACCACATTAATAAAAGAAAGAATAAGAACCACATAATCCTCTCAATAGATGCAGAAAAGGCATTTGACAAAATACAGCATTCTTTTTTGATAAAAGCCCTCAACAAAGTAGGAATAGAGGAACATACCTCAACATCATAAAGTCCATATATGAAAGACCCACAGCTAATATCATCCTCAATGTTCCTAAGGTCAGGAACACAGCAGGGATGTCCATTCTCACCACTGTTGTTCAACATAGTACTGGAAGTCCTAGCCTCAGCAATCAGACAGCCAAAAGAAATAAAAGGCATCCAAATCAGCAAAGAAGAAGTCAAATGTTTACCCTTCACAGACAACATGATATTCTATGTAGAAAACATGAAAGACTCCACCAAAAAATTGCTAGAACTGATCCAGCCAAGTGGCAGGATATAAAATCAATGCACAGAAGTCTCTTGCATTTTTATACACCAACAATGAAGCAGCGGAAAGATAAATCCCATTTACAATTGCACCAAAAGCCATAAGATGCCTAGGAATAAACCTAACCAAAGAGGTAAAAGATGTATTCTGAAAAGTATAGAACACTTATGAAAGAAATTAAAAAAGACACAGTGCAAAGGAAAAACATTCCATGTTCATGGATTGTAAGAACAAATATTGTTAAAATGTCTATACAATCAAAGCAATCTATACATTCAATGCAATGCCTATCAAAATACCACCAGCATTTTTCACAGAGCTGGAACAAACAATTCTAAAATTTGTATGGAACCATAAAAGACCCCAAATAGCCAGAGGAACATTGAAAAAGAAAACCAAAGCTGGTGGCATCACAGTGCCAGACTTCAAGCTCTATTACAAAGCTGTTATCATCAAGACAGTATGATACTGGCACAAAAACAGACACATAGATCAATAGAACAAAATAGAGAACCCAGAAATGGACCCCCAACTCGGTGGTCAATTAATCTTCAAAAAAGCAGGAAAGACTATCCAATGGAAAAAAGACTGTATCTTCAACAAATGGTGTTCGGAAAATTGGACAGCCACATAAAGCACAATGAAACTGGACCATTTTCTTACACCATACACAAAGATAAACTCAACATGGATGAAAGACCTAAATGTGAGATAGGAATACATCAAAATCCTAGAAGAGAACATAGGCAGCAACCTCTTTGCCCTCTGCTACAACAATTTCTGACTAGACACATTTCCAAAGGCAAAGGAAACATAAGACAAAAATGAGCTATTGGGACTTCATCAAGATAAAAAGCTTTTGCACAGCAAAGGAAACAGTCTACAAAACCAAAAGACAACCTACAGAACAGGAGTTTTTGAAAATGTTTTATCAGATAAAGGGTTAGTATCCAAAAATCTATAAAGAACATATCAAAATCTACACCGAAAAAACAAAAAATCCATACAAGAAATGGGCAGAAGACATGAACAGACATTTCTCCATAGAAGACATCTAAATGGCCAACAGACACAGGAAAAAGAAATTGAGGAAGACACAAAAAGATGGAAAAACATTCCATGCTCATGGATTAGAAGAATAAACATTGTTAAAATGTCTATGCTGCCCAGAGCAATCTATACTTTCAACACCATCCCGATCAAAATACCAATGGCATTTTTCAAAGTGCTGGAACAAACAATCCTAAAATTTGTATGGAATCAGAAAAGATGCCGAATCGCCAAGGAAATGTTGAAAAAGAAAAAGCTGGGTGCATCATGTTGTGTGATTTCAAGCTATATTACAAAACTGTGATCACCAAGACAGCATGGTACTGCACAAAAACAGACACATAGATCACTGAAACAGAACAGAGAGCCCAGATATGGACCCTCAACTCTATGGTCAACTAATCGACAAAGCAGGAAAAAATATCCAGTGGAAAAAAGACAGTCTCTTCAATAAATGGTGCTGCGAAAATTGGACAGTTATATACAGAAGGAAGAAACTTGACCATTCTCTAATACCATACACAAAGATAAACTCAATGTGGGACATCAAAGTCCTAGAGGAGAACATAGGCAGTAACCTCTTTGACATTGGCTACAGCAATTTCTTTCAAGACACGTCTCCAAAAGCAAGGGAAACAAAAGTGAAAATGAACTTTTGGGACTTCATCAAGATAAAAAGCTTCCGCACAGCAAAGGAAACAGTCAACAAAACAAAGAGGCAACCCGTGGAATGGGAGAAGATATTTGCAAACAACACTACAGACAAAGGGCTGATATCCAAGATCTATAAAGAACTTCTCAAACTCAACACCCAAAAAACAAATGATCAAGTCAAAAAAAATGGGCAGAAGACATGAACAGACACTTCTCCAAAGAAGACATACAAATGGCTACCAGACACATGAAAAAATGTTCATCATCATTAGCCATCAGGGAAATTCAAATCAAAACCACATTGAGATACCACTTTATACGAGTTAGAATGGCAAAAATTGACAAGGCAAGAAACAACAAATATTGGAGAGGTTGTGGAGAAAGGGGAACCCTCTTACACTGTTGGTGGGAATGCAAGCTGGTACAGCCACTTTGGAAAACAGCATGGAGGTTCCTCAAAAAATTAAAAATAGAGTTACCCTATGACCCAGCAATTGCCCTATTAGGTATTTACCCCAAAGATACAGATGTAGTGAAAAGAAGGCCACATGCACCCCAATGTTCATAGCAGCAATGTCCACAATAGCCAAACTATGGAAAGAGCCAAGATGCCCTTCAATAGATAAATGGATAAAGAAGATGTGGTCCATATATACAATGGAATATTACTCAGCCATCAGAAAGGATAAATACCCAACTTTTGCATCGACATGGATGGGACTCAAGAAGATTATGCTAAGTGAAATAAGTCAAGCAGAGAAAGTCAATTATCATATGGTTTCACTTATTTGTGGAACATAAGGAATAGCATGGAGGACATTAGGAGAAGGAAGGGAAAAATGAAGGGGGAGAAATCAGAGGGGGAGACAAACCATGAGAGACTATAGACTCTGAGAAACAAACTGAGGGTTTCAGAGGGGAGGGGGGTGGGGGATTGGTTAGCCCGGTGATGGGTATTAGGAGGGCACATATTGAATGGAGCACTGGGTGTTATATGCAAACAATGAAGCGTGGATCACTACATCAAAAACTAATGATGTACTGTATGGTGACTAACATAACATAATAAAAAAATATATAAAAATAAAAAAATAAATAAAATTAAAAAATTAAAAATAAGATAAAAAATAAAAAAATGAATGAATCTTCTCTAGCTTCCAAACTAGAATATCCAGCTCAGTTCCCTGTTAAAAAAAAATGCTCAACATCACTTGGCATCAGGGAAGTTCAAATCAAAACCACAGTGAGATACCACCTTACACCAGTCAGAATGGCTAAAATTAACAAGTCAGGAAACAAGAGATGTTGGTGAGGATGTGGAGGAAGGTGAACCCTCTTACAGTGTTGGTAGAAATGCAAGCTGATGCAGCCACTCTGGAAAACAGCATGGAGGTTCCTCAAAAGGTTGAAAATAGAGATATTCTGGGGCGCCTGGGTGGCTCAGTTAGTTAAGCGACTGCCTTCGGCTCAGGTCATGATCCTGGAGTCCCGGGATCGAGTCCCACGTCGGGCTCCCTGCTCAGCAGGGAGTCTGCTTCTCCCTCTGACCCTCTCCTGTCTCATGTGCTCTCTCTCTCTCTCTCTCTCATTCTCTCTCAAATAAATAAATAAAATCTTTAAAAAAAAAAAAAAGAAAATAGAGATATTCCTTTGACCCAGGAATCTCACTACTGGGTATTTATGCCAAAGATAAAAATGTAGTGATTCGAAGGGGCACCTGGACCCCAATGTTCATAGCAGCAATGTCCATAATAGCTAAACTATGGAAAGAGCCCAGATGGCCATTGACAGTTGAATGGGTAAAAAAGATGTGATAGATATAGATATAGATATAGATGATATAGATATAGATATATAGTGGAATATTACTCAGCTACCAAAAAAAATGAAATCTTGCCATTTGCTACAACATGGATGGAACTAGAGGGTATTATGCTAAGCAAAATAAGTCAATCAGAGAAAGAGAAGTACATGATTTCATTCAGATGTGGAATTTAAGAAACAAAACAGAGGAACATAGAGGAAGAGAAGGAAAAATAAAACAAGACATAATCAGAGAGGGAGACAAACCATAAGAGACTCTTAACCATAGGAAACAAACTGAGAGTGGCAGGAGGGGAGAAGGGTGAGGGATGGGGTAACAGGATGATGGGCATTAAGGAGGGCACGTGATGTAATGAGCACTGGGTATTATATACAACTGATGAATCACTGACCTCTACTTCTGAAAATAATAATACACTATATGTTAATTAATTGAATTTAAATTTTAAAAAAATGCTCTAATTTTCTTATCTGCCTCTTTCTCATTCTCCTCCCTCCCCCCAGGCATGAGTGCCTAAATACCCTGGGTGGAAGCCAGGCACTCACTCACTGCACTCTCTTTCCCAGTGGTAGAGGCCATTGGGTCTCCTTCCTAAGCCACCTTGGGGGAGGGGTGGCACTGGCAATTTCATTTTACTTCTCCAGTGAATCCAAACTTGTATTATTTTTTCTCTGACAGAGTGCTGAAAGCTCTCCTCAGGAAGCCTGGACTTCTCCAAAGGCTCTCTCATCTATTCACAGGTATCTGCTTAAGTCAGCAGTCTCCAGGAATTCCCCAACTTTAGCCAAGAAGGAATGGGGACTGTTCAAATGCTCCTGCTGGTTCCACAGGCCCTACCAAAGTCTGTCTGCTTAATTGCACAGGTGGGTGAGACTGATCCTGGGTCCCTTAGCCTATCATGCTAGATCCCACAACTCCCACAGGAGCAGTTTTGTTTTTGAATGAATGACGAATTTTAGTTATTGTCTCTCTCTGGAGAGAGACAAATGAAGGATGTCTTATACCACCATGATGCTGACCTCCAATCCCTTTACTTTTAATCTATCTTTGCTTTTACTTTTTCTACCTTCTCTGATTTTAATTGAGCATTTTATATGATTTCATTTTTTTATCTTTCTCTCTTAGCATATCAATTATACTTCTTTTTTTCACTTTTTTTAGTGGCTGCCCTTGAGTTTTCAATATACATTTTCAACTAACCCAAGTCCTCTTTCAAAGAACACTATCTCACTTCATGAGTAGTATGGTGCCTTAAAACAGAATATTCCCAATTCTTCCCTCCCATCCTTTATAACATTGCTTTCATTCCTTTCACCTATGGATAAACCACAATCACTGAATACATTGTTATTATTGTCAACAAACTGTTATATGTTTGATCAATTTAGATAAGAAAAATAGAAGATTTAATTTTACTTTCAGTTATTCCTTCTTTAACACTCTGTTTCTTTATGTACATTTGAGTTTCTGACCTATATCACTAAGAATTTGACATTTCTTGTAAGGCAGGTCTATTGTTGAAAAACTCTTTTTTGTTTGTCTGAAAAAGTATTTATTTATTCCTCATTTTTGAATAATAATTTTACTGTACACAGAACTATAGGCTGGTGTTTTGTTTCTTCAACACATTAAATATTTCATTCTACTCTCTTGCTTGCATAGGTTCTGAAATAAAGACTGATAAAATTCTTATCCTTGCTTCTCTGTAGGTAAGGCTTCCCCCCTCCCAGCTACTTTCAAGATTTCTCTGTCTTTGATTCTGCATTTTGAATATGATATACGTAGATTTTATGCATAGATGTTTTGGTTTTAACTTTCTTGGTATCTCTGAACTCCTTGGATCTATGGTTTGGTGTATATCATTAATTTTTGGAAATTCTTAGTTATTATTGCTTCAAATGCTTCTTCTGTTTCTCTTTCTTCTCCTTCTGGCATTCTCATTATGCATATGGTAAGCTTTTTTAATTGTCCCATAGTTCTTGGATATTCTATTCTGTCTTTTTCATTCTTTTTTTTAAATTTTATTTTATTATGTTATGTTAATCACCATACATTACATCATTAGTTTTTGATGTAGTGTTCCATGATTCATTGTTTGCATATAACACCCAGTGCTCCATTCAATACATGCCCTCTTTAATACCCATCACGAGGCTAACCCATCCCCCCACACGCCTCCCCTCTAAAACTCTGTTTCTCAGAGTCTATAGTCTCTCATGGTTCGTCTCCCCCTCTGATTCCCTCCCCCCCTTCATTTTTCCCTTCCTACTATCTTTTTTTAAAAAACATATAATGTATTATTTGTTTCAGAGGTACAGGTCTGTGATTCAACAGTCTTACACAATTTACAGCACTCACCTTAGCACATACCATCCCCAATGTCCATCACCCAGCCACCCCATCCCTCCCATCCCTCCTTTCCATTTCAGTTTTGGAAGTTTTCATTGACATTTCTACAAGCTTGCTAGTTCTTTCCTTACTGATTTCCAAATCTATTGATAAGCCCATCAGAGTTATTCTTCATTTCTTATATGTCTTTGATTTCTAGCTTTTTCCTTTCATTCTTTCATAGTTTTATCTCTCTGCTTACATTACTTATTTGCTTTTGCATGTTGTCCAATATCTTCATTAGAGCCAATAGCATACTAATTATAATTGTTTTAAATTTCTAGTCTGATAATTCTAATATTCTGTGGTATCTGAGTCTGGTTCTGATGCTTGTTCTGTCCCTTCAAATAGTATTTTTTTTCTTTTATGGCTTGTAATTTATGGAAGGCTGGACATGATATATTGAGCCAAAGGAACTGAAATAAATAGTCCTTTAATGTGAGATTTTATGTTTCTCTGGCTAGCAGTTAAGCTATGGTTATTTTTTTATGTAAATGTAGATGTCAGAAGCTAAAATTTCTGCTGGTTTCCTTGTTTTTCTCTCTTCTATTGTTTTTGGGTTTCCCTAGACACCTCTTAAATAAGGTCTATCTGAGATGTGCAGTCTTTTAGTTATACTCTCCTATTATTATATAGAAGCCATAGTGATGTGATGGTAAGGTGTGTGTGTGGTATAAGTCCTATTACTAGTTATACTTTAATGAGCCTCTGTCTCTGAGCTGTGACTTTCACAAGTGCTTCTCAGTTTTGTTTCCCCCTGTCTTATGTGAGACAGAAAAGCTAGAGGGGTCTGGAATTGGGTATTTCCCTTCCCTAGGTCATTAGACTCTGGTAAAATCCTAGTCAGTTAGGCCGTGTGAAATGGTTTCTCCTGAGGGTAAGCCTTGTTAATAAGTGGATTACTTTGGGTATATTTCACAATGGCCATTTTTCCTCTTCTCCCTATCAAAAGCACAAGGAAGTTTTCTCTGAAATTCACTGTGAGAATCTGGTAGAGTGCTTGGAGGTAAAACTCACAACAATGTGGGTTCCCCCTTATTCTGGGCCCCTAAACTTGTCCACACAGAGCCTTTGGTAATTCATCAATTACAATTTAGGTTTTCCTACCCCAGTACTGGTTCCCATGGAGGTTTCTTCTTTTGGGTTTCTACTCCAGTAAGTTGCAATTTTTTATATCTGTCTGTCTGTCTGTTCTTTACAATTTTCAGGGCAGAAGTTTACCCTGTGACCTCAATTCTCTGATGATTCTAAGACGAGTTGTTGATTTTTAGTTTGTTAATCTTTTTTTTTCTTATTGTGAGGATAAGAGTGACAACTTCCAAGTTCCTTGCATGCTGGACCAAAGACCAGAAGTCATCATTAGTACTATTTTTAATCGGTACAATTTTTTGAAATTATGTGTTGGTAGAGTTCCTTGCCATTTTAATTAAGCAGATCTTCTGTATTTATGTATTTACACTCAGCATTATTTATCACTACAGGATCCTAAAGTGATGACTCATTTCTCTTAGTACTCACATGATAGTCCTCAGATCTAGGTAGAACCTGCTTTCTGACGTGAAGTTCATGAATAAGGATCCTGTGGTAAACAAGAAGAACATGATGCCTCAGTACCTCCTGCAGGATTCCCCTCTTTCTAACTAGGGTACCAGAACTCACTTCTTGATGTCTGCCTTTCACACTAATATGCCCTCATTCGTTTTCTTGGTTTTGGATAGCCCTCACAAGGATACTTGTGAATGCTCTGGGTATATTTGAAAATAGCTACTTTCCCCCTTTTCTGTTCTTCCTCCCTTCCAAAGTCCAAATGGAAGAATTTTCTAGGGTGTGGGGGAAGACATTCTCCTCTGGACAACGGGGACATAATACTGCCAGGCAGGGACATATCCTAAAATACAATTTTAAATGAATTTTTAAATGTATAAAATATGCAGAAAAATGTGAAAATGGTCCAAATGTTAAAATATGGATAAAAACTTGAAACAAAAGTGTCCTTAAACAGGAAATCATGTTTCAATAGTAACATCATTGAGAAAAATTTCCCATCAAAGAAATAAGTAGTGACTTGAAATAGTATTTATTAAATAGTTTTTAACTAAAATGTTATGTTTTATCTACATGGGGATGCACCCAAGAGTCTCTAGAGGCTCTGGCAAGACTGATCCAAATAAAGGTCTATCTGATGATGAATAGAATGCTACCTACTTGGTAGTATTGGTGCAACACAGATGAAACCCAGGTCTTCATCTGGGACTGCTTCTGTGGGAGAAGCTCCTGGGAGCTTGTGGGCTCTACCTAAAACACATGTTCATTATAAGGGAACCTAGGGGATTGATCTGTGCCTCTTTGCTTGTACCAAATCATGAGGAACATATATTGGCTGTTCTGAAGATTTCAAAGGGGAGATGAGTTTCAGGGTTTACTCATTTAAAATAGGTTTGTCTCCATTAGGTGTATATATACTCTCAAATCACCTGTTTCCTCCTCTAGCTTCTTACATTTCCTCTCCTTACTCTCCAGATGAACAATCTCTTAATCCCACTGGTTTCTGTTTTTCCCTCTGAGAGCTTTTCTTGGATATTTTAATCTCTTACAATTTTTATGCAGACAAGTGTTTATTCCTAGCTTCTTCCTGCAGGATCATGCACCCAATCGATTTTTTTAAAATACTTTATTTATTTATTTGGCAGAGGGAGAGCAGGAGAGCACAAGCAGTGGGAGTGGCAGAGGGAGAGGGAGAAGCAGGCCCCCTGTCAAGCAGGGAGCCCGATGTGGGGCTCAATCCCAGGACACTGGGGATCATGACCTCAGCCAAAGGCAGTCACCTAATCAACTGAGCCACCCAGGCACCCACCCAGTTGATTTTTAACACTGGATTCATGTAAGTGATAAACCATTAGGCTTAGAGATCTGGCTTTGTGATCAGAAAACAAAAGAACCTCAATTCCTGGTCCTGCTTTCCTTACAAGGTAGTGAGAATTATTATAGGTAGATAAAACCTCATCTATGACTTTAATACAAATAAGCATGTACTTTTAAGAGAGGTATTGTTTGGAGTCATTTCATATTTAGTATCCTGTCAGCTATGCCTTGGCAAATGTACACTTAAGCAATTAATAGCTATATACAAGCAAGAATCATACAACATAAGACCACTGCAAGGGAATTAATGCAACATGAACTTTTGTGAGGCTGCACCACTGACTAGAATTTGGATACATGAGACTGATCCCAAAGAAAATTCAGCCTGTTTCAATTCAGTACTTACTTGGTCATTAACTAGTCACTCAAATACACACAAACTAAGTACATACATTCCTGGTAGTCAGTTATAGCAAATAATACTAACGGTAGCACTATCAAAGTGGCCAGAGTGAAAGAAAAGTTAATTCCTAACAGTTGGTGATTAACACTAAAATAATAAGTTTATCCCATTTCAAAAATGTAAATGAGCAGGAAAAATAGCAAAAGGGAAGACTCCCATTTTCCATAACACTAACAAAATTAAATTGTCATGGAGAGTAAACATCAAATATTGGAAGGACAATCATTTCATATTTTTGAATGCAGAAGAATTAAGTAATATAGACAAAGGCCAATCAATGCAGGTAAAGACAGAACTTTGACTACATTAAAATTATTAACCTATGCTTTACCAAAGGTAATCAAAATATGATAGCTAATACCTACTGATTTTTTTTTCTACATGGGGCAATTTCTATGAGCTTTACAGGGATTGTGCTTTTCAATTCTTTAGGAAAAGCCAGACTATAGGTATTGTAATTAATATCATTTTTTATATGTGTAGAGTTAGTTATGGAGAAGATACATAACTTCCCTAAGAACATGCAGCTAATAAAAGTTTGAGTAAATATATAATTTCCAGTAATCTGAGGTCAGAGGATATATTTCCCAACTACTATATGCCACTGCACCTGTAATGCCAGGTGTAATTTAAGCCAAAGACAAGAAGATATTTGCATATAACCAAATGACACTAGGTACTCTGTATATATAATAAACTACCATACATAAATTAGGCTACGACCCAGCAATTGCACTACTAGGTATTTACCCCAAAGATACAGATGTAGTGAAAAGAAGGGCCACATACACCCCAATGTTTACAGCAGCAATGTCCACAATAGCCAAACTGTGGAAAGAGCCGAGATGCCCTTCAACAGATGAATGGATAAAGAAGATGTGGTTCATATATACAATGGAATATTACTCAGCCATCAGAAAGGATGAATACCCACCATTTGCATTGACATGGATGGAACTAGAAGGGATTATTCTAAGTGAAATAAGTCAAGCAGAGAAAGACAATTATCATATGGTTTCACTCATATGTGCAACATAAGGAATAGCTCAGAGGACCAGAGGGGAAGGGAGGGAAAACTGAAGGGGAAGAAATCAGAGAGGGAGACAAACCATGAGAGACTCTTGACTCCAGGAAACAAATTGAGGGTTACAGAAAGGAGGGTGGGTGATGGGGTAACCAGGTGATTGATATTAAGGAGGGCACATGTTGTGATGAGCACTGGGTGTTATATGCAACTAATGAATCATTGAACACTACATCAAAAACTAATGATGTACTATATGTTGGCTAATTGAACATAATAAAAAAAAAGAACATATGATAAATTGTTCAACCTCCCTAGTTACAAATCATGGAATTGCTAAATAAAACCACCCTTGGATTCCATATTTTATACACACATGACAAGAAAAATATTGAAAGTCTGATAATTCATGTGATGGTGAGCATGATGAGCACTGAGAATACTTTCAGTTGGTGAGAATGAGAAATAGAACAGATACATTGGAGAATGGCAGTATTGAGTGAAGTAAAAAATGAAAGTGGAGGAGGAGGAGCAAGATGGTGGAAGAGTAGGAGACCTAAATTTTGTCTGGTCCCAGGAATTCAGCTAGATAGGGATCAAACCATTCTGAACACCTACAAAATCAACAGGAGACTGAAAAGAAGAATAGCAGCAACTTTATGAACAGAAAATTGACCACTTTCTCGAAGGTAGGACGTGCAGAGAAGTGAATCCGTGGAGATATTCGGGAGGATAGACGGCGGGGGAGGGGGCCTCCGTCGGCCGCTTTTGGGAAATGATAGAGCAGCGGAGCACAAAATCAGAACTTTTAGAAGTCAGCTCCACTGAGGGACCTTGCTCCAGTGGCTAAGTGGGGGGTGGAACCCTCACTGGTACAGTGTGGTCTCAGGACCCTCAGGGTCACAGAAAGACTGGGGGTCACAGAAAGACTGGGGGGCAGAGCTCCCAGGTATCGGAGCGGGGAAGCCGGATGCAGAGACAGAGCAGAGGAGTGGGCTCTCAGCTTGGGGTTGCCATAAACTGTGATCCGTGGCACAGTCGGGCCACTGCTTCTCCACTAGGGACCCAAAAAGTGGCAGATCTGGGGAGACTCCCCTTCCTACCCCGGGAGGAGTGGTGCGGGAGTGCACTGCAGGGATCTGCTGGGTTTGGAGACTCCACACCGGGTTGGGTGGCAGAGATAGAAATGCTCAGTCACAGGCTGGGTGAGCACGGAGTGCGGCTGGAGACCAGGGAGACGGGAGTGATTGACTGCTTTTCTCTGGGGGCACACTGGGGAGTGGGGCCCCAAGTTCTCGGCTCCTCTGGGGCAGAGATTGGGAGGCTGCCATTTTCACTCTCGTCCTCCAAAGCTGTAGGGAAAGCTTGCAGGGAACAAAAGCTCCCGAGAGCAAACCTGAGCAGATTACTTAGCCTGGCCCTGGCAAGGGCGGGGCAATTCCGCCTCCGGCAAAGACATTTGAGAACCATGGCAACAGGCCCCACCCCCAGAAGATCAGCAAGAACAGCCAGCCAAGACCAAGTTTACCGATCAATGAGAACGGCAGAACTCCAGCACTAGGGGAATATGGCACATAGAATTCATGGCTTTTTTCCCCATGATTCTTTAGTCTTTCAAAGTTAATTTTTTTTAATTTTCTTTATTTTTTATTTTTCTATTTTATTTAAATTTTTCTTTTTCTCCTTTTCAACCAACATCTTATCAATCCATTTTTAAAATATTTTTTAATTTTCATTTTTAGAGTCATATTCTATCCCTTGATTGCAGTTAACCTTATTTTTTGTATATGTATGTTTTTCTCTCTTTAGAATTTTGGGATAGTTTCTTCTAACAGACCAAAATATACCCTAAATCTCCAGTGTATGGCTCTGTTCTAGTCTCCTGCCTGATCACATTCTCTTCTTTTTCTTTTTTAATTTTTCTTCTTTCTTTTTTCAACCAACTTCTTATCTTATCAATTTCTTTTATAAAATCTTTTATAATTTTCATCTATACAGTCATATTCCATCCCTTCATCGTACTTACCCTTATTTTTGTACATATATAAGTTTTCCTTTCTTTAAAATTTTGGGAGGCATTTTCTTCTACCAGACCAAAATATGCCCCAAATCTAGTGTGTGGCACTGATCTATGCACCAGCTTGATCATATTCTCTCTTTTTTTTTCTTCTTTCCCTTTCTTTCCCCCCTGTTTTTGGGTCTCTTCTGATTTGTTTAGTGTATATTTTTCTGGGTCATTGTTACCCTTTTAGCATTTTGTTCTCTCATTCATCTATTCTCCTCTGGACAAAATGACAAGAAAAAAAAGAACAAGAAAAAAAAGAAAAAAGAACAAGAAGCAGTACTGACTGCCAGGGACCTAATCAATACAGACATTAGTAAAATGTAGGAACTGAGTTCAGAATGACGATTATAAAAAAACTAGCTGGGCCTGAAAAAAAACATGGAAGATACTAGAGAATCCCTTTCTGGAGAAATAAAAGAACTAAAATCTAACCAAGTCGAAATCAAAAAGGTTATTAATGAGGTGCAATCAAAAATGGAGGCTCTAACTGCTAGAATAAATGAGACAGAAGAGAGAATTAGTGATATAGAAGACCAAATGATGGAGAATAAAGAAGCTGAGAAAAAGAGAGATAAACAACTACTGGATCACAAAGGCAGAATTCGGAAGACAAGTGATACCATAAGGTGAAACAATATTAGAATAACTGGGATCCCAGAAGAAGAAGAAAGAGAGAGAGAGGGGGGCAGAAGGTATATTGGAGGAAATTATAGCAGAGAACTTCCCTAATTTGGGGAAGGAAACAGGAATCAAAATCCAGAGGCACAGAGAACCCCCCTCAAAATCAATAAAAATAGGTCAACACCCCAACATCTAATAGTAAAACTTACGAGTATCAGAGACAAAGAGAAAATCCTGAAAGCAGCTCGGGACAAAAGGTCTGTAACCTACAATGGTAGAAACATTAGATTGGCAACAGACCTATCCACCGAGACCTGGCAGGCCAGAAAGGACTGGCATGATATATTCAAGCACTAAATGAGAAAAATATGCAGCCAAGAATACTATATCCAGCTAGGCTGTCATTGAAAATAGAAGGAGAGATAAAAAGCTTCCAGGACAAAAAAAAAAAAAAAACTAAAAGAATTTGCAAACACCAAACCAGCCCTACAAGAAATATTGAAGGGGGTCCTCTAAGTAAAGAGAGAGGCTAAAGTAACATAGACCAGAAAGGAACACAGACAATATACAGTAACAGTCACCTTACAGGCAATACAATAGCACTAAATTCATAAGTTTCAATAGTTACCCTGAATATAAATGGGCTAAATGCCCCAATCAAAAGATACAGGGTATCAGATGGGATAAAAAAAAACAAGACCCATCAATATGCTGCCTGCAAGAGACTCATTTTAGACCCAAAGACACCTCCAGATTGAAAGTGAGGGGGTGGAAAACCATTTACCATGCTAATGGACACCAAAAGAAAGCTGGGGTGGCAATCCTTAGATCAGACAAATTAGATTTTAAACCCAAGACTATAATAAGAGATGTGGAAGGACCCTATATCCTACTTAAGGGGTCTACCCAACAAGAAGATCTCACAATTGTAAATATCTATGCCCCTAACATGGGAGCAGCCAATTATATAAGCCAATTAAGAACAAAAGCAAAGAGACACATTGACAACAATACAATAATAGTGGGGGACTTTAACACTCCCCTCACTGAAATGGACAGATCATCTAAGCAAAAGATCAACAAGGAAATAAAGACTTTAAATGACACACTGGACCACATGGACTTCACAGATATATTCAGAACATTTCATCCCAAAGCAACAGAATACACATTCTTCTCTAGTGCCCATGGAACATTCTCCAGAATACATCACATCCTAGGTCAAAAATCAGGTCTCAACCAGTACCAAAAGACTGGGATCATTCCCTGCATATTTTTGGACCACAATGCTTTGAAACTAGAACACAATCACAAGAGGAAAGTCACAAAGAATGCAAATACATGAAGGCTAAAGAGCATCCTACTAAAGAATGAATGGGTCAACCAGGAAATTAAAGAAGAATTTAAAAAATTCATGGAAACAAATGAAAATGAAAACACAACTGCTCAAAATCTTTGGGATGAAGCAAAGGCAGTCCTAAGAGGAAAGTCTATAGCAATAAAGCCTTTCTCAAGAAACAAGAGATGTCTGAAATGCACAACCTAACCCTACACCTACAGGAGCTGGAGAAAGAACAGCAAATAAAGCCTAAACCCAGGAGGAGAAGAGAAATAATAAAGATCAGAGCAGAAATCAATGAAATAGAAACCAAAAGAACAGTAGAACAGATCAATGAAACTAGGAGCTAGTTCTTTGAAATAATTAATAAGATTGATAAACCCCTGGCCAGACTTATCAAAAATAAAAGAGGAAGTACCCAAATAAATAAAATCATGAGTGAAAGAGGAGAGATCACAACGAACACCAAAGAAATGCAAACAATTATAAGAACATACTATGAGCAACTATATGCCAGCAAATTAGATAATCTGGAAGAAATGGATGCATTCCTATAGATGTATAAACTACAAAAACTGAACCAGGAAGAAATAGAAAAGCTGAACAGACCCATAACCAGTAAGGAAATAGAAGCAGTAATCAAAAATCTCCCAACAAACAAAAACCCAGGGCTAGATGGCTTCCCAGGGCAATTCTACCAAACATTGAAAGAAGAATTAATACCTATTCTTCTGAAACTGTTCCAAAAAAATAGAAATGGAAGGAAAACTTCCAAACTCATTTTATGAAGCCAGCATTACCTTGATCCCAAAACCAGACAAAGACCCCATCAAAAAGGAGAATTACAGACCAATATCCCTGATAAACATGGATGCAAAAATTCTCACTAAAATACTAGCCAATAGGATCCATCAGTACATTAAAAGGATTATTCACCACGACCAAGTGGGATTTATTCCTGGGCTGCAAGTTGGGTTCAAACCTCTGCAAGTCAATCAATGTGATATAATACATTAATGAAAGAAAGAAGAAGAACCATATGAGCCTCTCAATAGATAGAGAAAAAGCATTTGACAAAGTACAGCATCCATTCTTGATTAAAATTCTTCAGAGGGCACGGATAGAGGGTGCATACTTCAATATCATAAAAGCCATCTATGAAAAACCCACAGCGAATATCATTCTCAATGGGGAAAAAGAAAGCTTTTCCCCTAAGGTCAGGAACATGGCAGGAATGTCCACTATCACCACTGCTGTTCAACATAGTACTAGAAGTCCTAGCCTCAGCTATCAGACAACAAAAAGAAATAAAAGGCATCTGAATTGGCAAAGAAGAAGTCACACTCTCACTCTTTGCAGATGATATGATACTTTATGTGGAAAACCCAAAAGACTCCATCCCCAAACTGCTAGAACTCATACAGGAATTCAGTAAAGTGGCAGGATATAAAATCAATGCACAGAAATCAGTGGCATTCCTATACACCACCACCAAGACAGAAGAAAGAGAAATTAAGGAGTCGATCCCATTTACAATTGCACCCAAAACCATAAGGTACCTAAGAATAAATCTAACCAAAGTGGTAAAGAATCTGTACTCAGTAAACTATAGAATACTCATGAAAGAAACTGAGGAAGACACAAAGAAATAGAAAAATGTTCCATGCTCATGGATTGGAAGAACAATAATCGTGAAGATGTCAAAGCTACCTAGAGCTATCTACACATTTAATGGAATCCCTATCAAAATACCATCAACTTTTTTCAAAGAAATGGAACAAATAATCTTAAAATATGTATGGAACCAGAAAAGACCCCGAATAGCCAGAGGAATGTTGAAAAAGAAAACCGAAGCCGGTGGCATCACAATTCCGGACTTCAAGCTCTATTACAAAGCTGTAATCATAAAGACAGTATGATACTGGCACAAAAACAGACACATAGATCAATGGAACAGAATAGAGAGCCCAGAAATGGACCCTCAACTCTATGGTCAACTCATCTTTGACAAAACAGGAAAGAATGTCCAATGGAAAAAAGACAGTCTCTTCAACAAATGGTGTTGGGAAAATTGGACAGTCACATTCAGAAGAATGAAAATGGACCATTTCCTTACACCACACACAAAAATAGACTCAAAATGGATGAAAGACCTAAATGTGAGACAGGAATCCATCAAAATCCTAGAGGAGAACACATGCAGCAACCTCTTTGACCTCAGCCACATCAACTTCTTCCTAGACACATCACCTAAGGCAAGCAAAGCAAGGGAAAAAATGAACTACTGGGACTTCATCAAGATAAAAAACTTTTGCACAGCAAAGGAAACAGTCAACAAAACCAAGAGTCAACCGACAGAATGGGAAAAGATATTTGCAAATAACATATCTGATAAAGGGCTAATATCCAAAATTTATAAAGAACTTATTAAATGGAACACCCAAAGAACAAATAATCCAACCAAGAAATGGGCATAAAACATGAACAGACGTTTTTCCAAAGAAGACATCCTAATGGCCAACAGACACATGAAAAAGTATTCAGTATCACTCCGCATCAGGGAAATACAAATCAAAACTTCAATGAGATACCACCTCACACCAGTCAGAATGGCTAAAATTAATAAGTCAGGAAACGACAGATGTTGTCGAGGATGCAGAAAAAGGGGAACCCTCCTACACTGTTGGTGGGAATGCAAGCTGGTGCAGCCACTCTGGAAAACAGTATGGAGGTTCCTCAAAAAGTTGAAAATAGAGCTACCCTACGACCCAGCAATTGCACTATTGGGTATTTACCCCAAAGATACAAATGTAGTGATCCAAAGGGGTACATGCACCCCAATGTTTATAGCAGCCGTGTCCACAATAGCCAAACTATGGAAAGAGCCAAGATGTCCTTCAACAGATGAATGGATAAAGAAGATGTGGTGTATATATACAATGGAATATTATGCAGCCATCAAAACATTGAAATCTTGCCTTTTGCAATGATGTGGATGGAACTAGAGGGTATTATGCTAAGTGAAATAAGTCAATCAGAGAAAGACATGTATCATATGATCTCACTGATATGAGGAATTCTTAATCTCAGGAAACAAACTGAGGGTTGCTGGAGGGGTGGGAGGTGGGAGGGATGGGGTGGCTGGGTGATGGACATTGGGGAGGGTATGTGCTGTGGTGAGCACTGTGAATAGTGTGAGACTGTTGAATCACAGACCTGTACCGCTGAAACAAATAATACATTATATGTTAAAAAAAGGAAGAAGATATTAGGAAGGGAAAAATGAAGGGGGGGAAATCAGAGGGGAGGATGAACCATGAGAGACTATGGACTCTGAGAAACAAACAGGGTTTTAGAGGGGAGGGGGTAGGGGGGATTGGTTAGCCCAGTGATGGGTATTAAGGAGGGCACGTACTGCATGGAGCACTGGGTGTTATACGAAAACAATGGATCATGGATCACTACATCAAAAACTAATGATGTATTGTATGGTGACTAACATAACATAATAAAATTAAAATAAAGTTATGAAATATAGGAAAAAAAGTGAAAGTGGAATTAAAAATGCAAATGCCCATTTGGTGCTGGAATTCCATTTCTGGATATGTGTTCTCTTTTTCCTCATAATTACTTTTGAAATAAACTCCTGCTGCTCCTGCTACTACTACTGCTACACACACACACACATACACAGACTCTGTTTCAGGCTCTGCTTCAATGGTAACCTAGGTTAAAATAAGCCTTCAGAAGAAATGTGGATAAATAAACTGATCTATGTATATTTCACTAAATGAAAATTATACAGCAATTAAATGGAATGGACCATATCATCAAGTATCTCTATAGTTAAATCTAAAAACTATGATATTAATAGAAAAAGCACACTTTTGAATGGTAGTCTATTGTTCCAAGTAGAATGGAAAGGGAAGATCAAGTTCAGAAACCACTCTAGAGCTCACAGGGTTTTATTAATAGGAGAAGATCCAAAAGGTAGATTATTAAGAAAAAAAGTTGTTTTTAAGTATGGTATCATTTCTGTCAAATAAGAATGTTTTAAAGGAATTTGTGTTTGTAAATCCTTGCAAATACTTGAAATATCAGGAAAAGGAAGTACAAAAATGGATTAACCAAAGATGCCGAGGGATAGGTTTTGATAAAGGACAAGGTAGAAACAAAGTCTTATATTCACTCATTCTTTTCACAATTTGGGTTTGTGGTCATGTTTGTGTTGCACACATTTAAAATGAATATTTTTAAAATAGCATTTATACTTTGATGTTAATTTAATAAATTTTTTTCTTCATTCTTCTGTAGGTCAATATGCAGAGATAGATATGGAAAAGGAAATGCAAATTACAAAATGTTATTACTGGCTACTTCTCATTGGGAGGCTTTGGAGTAATTGTGTTCTTTTTACTTCTCTATATTGCTTGAATTTTACATAATAAATCTCCCAAATTTTCAAAATAATACAAATTATTATCAATAAATGAAATAATCTGTTGGATTCTTTTTTTAAAAGATTTTATTCATTTATTTGATAAAGAGAGAGAGCACAAGTAGGCAGAGCTGGAGACAGGGAGAGGAGAAGCAGGCTCCCTGCTGAGCAGAGAGCCTGATGTGGGGCTCGATCCCAGGACCCTGGGATCATGACCTGAGCTAAAGGCAGATGCTTCACTGACTGAGCCACCAAGGCGCCCCAATCTGTAGGATTCTTGAGCCATCACCATTCTTTTTGTTGAGGATGTGGACTGAAAATAAACAGTATCAGGGGCCTGTGGGACGATAACAAAATATCTAACATTCTTATCATTGGAATTATAGGAGAAGAGAAACAGTAGGGCTGAAGAAGTATTTGAAGAAATAATGGCTGAAAACATTCTAAATTTAGTGAATACATAAACCTACAGATCCAAGAAATTGAGTGAACCCCAAATAAGATAAACTAAAAAAAATTCACACCAAGAAACATCATAAGTAATCTTCTGAAAACTAAAGACAAAAATATTAAAAATAGCGATAGGTAGCACATTATCTATGAAGTAACAACAATTCAAATGATGGTGGATTTCTCATAGGAAACCATGGAGGCCAGAAGGAAGGGACATAACATTTTCAAACACTGAGAGAAAAGGATAGTTAATCCATTGAAACTACCCGTCAGGAATGATGAAGAAATGAAGAAATTCTCAAAGGAAAATCAAGAAACTTTTTTTCCTTACCAGACCTACCTTTGAACAATAGCTAAAGGAACCTCTCTAAAGAGAAAGAAAATAATTAACAACAACAAGCCAGGACAATAGAATGGGTAAAATAGAAGTAAGCATAATAGACCATCCTTTATTTCATGAATTTCTTTAATCATATTTTATGGTTGAAGCAAAAGTTATAACACCATCTAATTGTGATGCTCAATGTATGTACACAAATACTTAGCACAATTATATTTAAAAAGTGGGGAGGGTTGGGGCACCTGGGTGGCTCAGTCGGTCAAGCGACTGCCTTCAGCTCAGGTCATGATCCTGGAGTCCCAGGATCGAGTCCCATATCAGGCTCCCTGCTCTGTGGGGAGTCTGCTTCTCCCTCTGACCCTCCCCCCTCTCATGCTCTCTCTCTCTCTCTCATTCTCTCTAATAAATAAAATAAAATATTTTTTTTAAAAAGTGGAGAGGGTTAAAACAACATAATGAGGTAGGTTTCTACACTTCTCTTGAAGTAAAATATCAATACTAGTAGGCTATGGTAAGTTATGTGTGCATATGGCAATAACATAGAGTAAACAGTAAGAAAATTATGAAAAGCAACATACCCAAAAATATTATAAATAATAAAGAGCTTTATAAAATGTACATGAAACCCATAGGAAGATAGAAGAACTGAAAAAATAGAAACAAAGGGAATAAACAGGAAACAATAACATGGAACTTTTAAGCCCTAACGTTGAATGTAACTGTAAATATAAGACAGAGATTGGCAGAGTAGCTAAAACGATATAGCCCAACTATAGGTTGTTTATAAGACATTGATACCAAATATAACAAATTAGGTAAATTGAAAGTTAAAAAAAGAAAAATACATATACCATAAAAGCATTAACCAAAAATACAGTAAGGTTATACTAATATCAGACAAAGTAGATTTCTCAGTGGAACTTCTGCCAAGATAGATCATATCTTGAGTCATCAAACAAATCTCAACACATTTTTTTTTAAATTGAATAATAGTGAGTCTATTTTGTTACCATAATGGAATCAAACTAGAAGTCAATAACTGAAATACAATAGAAAAATCTCCAAACACTTGGAAATTGAACAACACATCTCAAAATACTCCATGAATCAAAGAAGAAATCTCAGAGAAAATAAAAACAATATACAGAACTGAATGAATATGAAAAATGATAAATCTAAATTTGTGGAATACAGTTAAAACAATGCTGAGAATAAAATTTAAAGCTCTACATGCTTGCATTAGGAATAAAAAAGGAAAGGTTTCAAGTCAGTAATTTGTTTCTATCTCAAAAAAAGAAGTACAAAATAAGCTGAAAGCAAGCAGAAGGCAAGGAATAACAAAGATATGATCAGAAATCAATGCAATGAAAATAAGAAACACAGAAAAAAAGATGTTTCTTCAGAAAAAACAATAAAATTAATAGCAAGACTGACAAGGATAAAAAGAGAGAAAACAAAACCCATCAATATCTGAAAGAAGTAAGGGGAATCACAACAGATCTTGCAACTATTAAAATGATAATAAGGGAAGACTGACAATTTTAAACTCATAAATTCAACAAGTTAGAAGAAATTGACCAATCCTTCAAAAATAAAAAACTACCAAAATTCAGCCAAAGGAAAGAGATAAACTGAGTAAGTCTAAACCATTAAATAAATTGAATTTGTAACTTAAAACTCACACACACACAAAAAAAAGAAATCTCCAGGCCTGAATGGTTTCACTGAAGAATTTAGCAAACATCCAGAAAATAGTACCAATTTTACACAAACATTCCAGAAAATAGGAGGGAACACTTCTTTTTTTCCTTTTTTAATTTTAATTTTATTTTTTTAAAGGTTTTATTTATTTATTTGACAGAGAGAGACACAGCAAGAGAGGGAACACAAGCAGGGGGAGTGGGAGAGGGAGAAGCAGGCTTCCTGCAGAGCAGGGAGCCCGATGTGGGGCTCGATCCCAGGATCCTGGGATCATGACCTGAGCCGAAGGCAGACGCTTAACGACTGAGCCACCCAGGCGCCCCAATTTTTTTTTTCCTTTTTTTTAAACACTTATTTTGAGGCTAGTATTGCCCTACTATTTCTCTTAAAGTATCTTAATCTTATACATATTTATTTATTTGGTATTATACACATATTTTGGACAAGGAAAACTGGGGTATGTAAATCTGTTAGGACCAGCCTATTTACATACAGTAATTGCTGTACAAATACGAAGTGGGTGAAGACACAGAAGTAGTGGCTCTTTGCCTCCCCACCTGGCTTCTGCAGAAGAGACTCACCATAATGACTTAAAACTGAAGACTTTAAAAAAATATATTTTTATTAATTTGTCAGAGGGAGAGAGAGAGCGCACAGGCAGCGGGAGCTGCAAGCAGAGGGAGAAGCAGGCTCCCCCCTGGGCAAGGAGCCCGATAGGGGACTGGATCCCAGGATCCTGGGCTCATGACCTGAGCCGAAGGTAGACGCTTAACTGACTCCCGACACTGTTGGGAGGAAGAAGAGGAAGACTGCTGGAGAAGCCTGTGGCTGGACCCTCTACGCTCAGGGAGGGCAGCTTCTGAGGGTCCACACAAAATGTGGGAAAGGACTCAGCCTGATTGCAAGCCACCTGAGGTGCCAGATGCACCCTGAGAGAATCCCCTCTGCCTTTGGGAAACCTTTGCTTCCACTTCCTCCAACACCACCGCCCCACCTCAACCGATGTTCCAGGCTCTGGGAGGGGCTATACCTTTTCTCTTGGACATCCTACTCTCAGACCCTGCATCAGAGATCTGCCTCCTGAACAGATTACTGGACTGGACTATTTATGGTCTCGCAGGCAGTCAGTTGGCAGGTCTGAATGAAAGGGGCATTCTTTTTAGGACAGTGACTTCATAGGGGACTGTGATGCTCAGACGTGAAAAAGGCCATTGCACATAGCCTGCCTGGGGCCGTTTTAAAAGAGAGCCTTGTGCTTAAGCTGTTCCAAACCAGACATCTACTCCTGGCACTCTCCTCCTCAAGCCAGATATACTGCTTTTGTCTAGACCACCAACTCACCGTTCTTGCTCTCTGGCTTCTGGTATTCGAAAATGGCCAGGAGGTATACTGCGCAGGCTCAAGCTGAAGAGCACTCCGCCCCTTGCAAGGTTTTGGTCCAATCACTAGCAGAAGAGCTTCAAAAAGACCCTTGGATAATGGCCGGAATGTCAGGAATGTCCAAATTGGGTACTCCAGGAATAATGGCTTGACTGAGCAAGTTGAAGGTAAGGAGGTTAGGTGGCCATGGAGCGCCTCCCTCTGGTACCAAGTTTGGGAGGGGAGCAAAGAAAAATGGTCTGGACCTTATGCCGAGCAGATAGAGGCTTGGGCTTGATGGATGTAATTAGAGCAGGAAGCTTTCTCCATATAAAATACTACTGTAATACTATGAATAATGAATTTTAAAATAATGACGTTAAGCTTTTTATTATGAAAATTGGAGAAAATAAACTAATCAAAACTAAAATAACCACTATGTAGGTTATTTTAAACCGCTTTATTGAAGGATAGTTGACATACAATCAGCTTTATTTAAAGCTTATGATTTGATAAATTTTAACATATGTATGCTCCTGAAAAACCAGCACAATCAAAACAAGGAGTATACTTACATTGTTCGTTTTTGTAATCCTCTCTCCTGCTTCTCCTCCATCTGCAACTACTTATCAGCTTTCTATCACTATAGATCAGTTTGCCGTTTTTACTATTTGTTAATAACTGGAACTATGTGATATGCGTTCTTTGGTCTGGTTTTTCACCAGTATGATAATTTTGAGATGCATCTATGATCTTGTATCAATAGCACGTTCCTTTTTTTACACCTAAGTAGTAAGCTATTGTGTTATATACTGCAATTTGTTCGGGTGTTTGTACTTGGATTATTTGCAGATTTTTCTACTCAAATAGTGCTGCTGAGAATATTTGGCTAAAAGTCTTTATAGACATATAGTTTTACTTGTGGGTAATTTCCTAGGATGGGAATGGCCAGGTAACAGGATGAATGTATGATTAACTTCTTAAGAATCTGTCAAACAGTTTTTCAAAGTGGTCGTACTATTTTACACTTTTACGTTTTATATTTCCACCAGTAGTGTGTATGTTCGAATTTTTCCACAACCTCGCCTACACTTAGTATAGCAGGTATTATTAATTTTAGCCATTTTAATAGGTGCGTGTAATTGTATTTCCTGTTTTTAATTTGCACTTCCCTAGTAATTAATAATATTGAACATCTTTTCATGTGTTTATTTGCTGTCAGTATATCTTTTATGGTAAAGTGTTTGCTCAAGCCTTTTGTCTATTTTATATTGGGTTGTTTGTTTGCTTGTTATTGAGTTTTGAAAATTTGTTATGTATTGTGAATAGAAATCCTTTATCAGATAAATGTTTTGCAAAGCTTTTCTCCCACTCTGCAGTTTGTCTTCTCATTCTGTAAAGTATCTTTTTCAGAGCAGAAGTTTTAAAAATTTGAAGTACTGTTTATCAGATTGTTCTTTTACAGAGACTGCTTTGCTTTTTTTTTAATCTAAGAAATCTTTACCTAACCCAAGTTCACAGAGGTTTTCTCCTCTGTTTTGTTGCGTGTTTTAGAAATTTTGTAGTTTTATGTTCTAATTTTAGGTGCATGATTCTCTTTGAGTTACTTTTTCTATATGTTGTAAGCTGTGATTCCAAGTTTTGGTTGGTTTTGAGGTTTAAAAAATTTTTTTTTCAGCATAGGGTATCCAAATGTTCCAGCACCATCTGTTGAAAAGACTGTCTTTTCACATTTGCTAAAAATAAGTTGTCCATATATATGTCTATTTTTGGATCTATTCTGTTCCATTGATCTATTTGTCCATCTTCATGCTAATACCTCACTGTCTTGGTACTGTAGCTCTATCATAAGTTTTGGAATAAGGCACTGTAAGACTCCAACTTTTTTTTCAAAGTTTATTGGCTATTCTAGGTCCCCTTAATTCCCATATGCATTTTAAACCAATTTGTCAATGTCTAGAATACCACCTGCTGATTTTTTATTGTGATAACACTAAGTATATAGATCAATTTGTGGAGTTTTGTTATCTCAGCAAAATTGCATATTCTAACTCACAAATATGGTATATGCCTCTATTTATTTTAGTTTTTTTTAAATTTCTCTCATTAATATTTTGTGTTTTTCACAGTACATCTTTCTTTTAAAATTTGTTTTGTTTTTGTAATTTGTTAATTATGCATATTAATTCATATTTAACTATGCTTGATCATGATATATTTTTCTTTTAGATTAGACTTGCTAAATGTTTCTGTAGAATTTTTGCATTTATGTTTGTGAGAGATATTACTTAGTTTTCTTTTCTTGTATTATCTCTGTCTTTGGTTTCAGAGTAAGGCTTTCCTTATTGAATGAATGAGGAAGTTTTCATATCTCTTCAATTTTCTGGAAATTTTGCATGGAATTGATATTATTTTATCCTTAAATGTTCAGAATTCAGATGAAGCCATCGGGGCTTCGTGTTTTTTATGCAGGAAGGTTTACAATTATAAATACAGTCTCTTCAATAATTACAAGGCCATCCTAATTACCTATTTCTTCTTGAGTGAGCTTTGGTAGTTTCTTTCAAATCATTTATTCATTCCTCTGAGTTGTAAGATTTATTGCAATGAAGTTGTTATACTATTTCCTTCTTATGACTTTAATATCTGTAAAATATATCACTATGTCCTCTTTACATTCCTAATAATGGTAATTAGTGTTTTTTCTTTTTTTCTTGATCACTTTGGCTAGTGGTTTGTCTCCCCTTCTTTAAAAAAAACAGCTTTATTGAGGTATTAATTGATATACAAAGAGCTGCACATGCTTATTGTGTACAATTTGATGAGCTTAAACTTTGATTTCTCCTCAAATGTTTTTGGTTTCATTAATTTTCTTCATTAGTTTTTTGTTTTCCTTTCTTCTTTCTGCTTACATTCTGATTTGGGTTTATTTTGCTCTTCCTCTTATATTTTTTAAAGTGGAAGCTCTGTCTTTATTTTGAGACCTTTTTTATTTTCTAATATAAGTATTTAGAGCCATAACTTCCTTTTAAGCACTGTCTTAGAAGTATCCCACAAATGTTGATAGATTGCATTTTTATTTTAATCTAGTTCACAACACTTTTCAGTGTCCTTTTCTTCCTTTGACTAGTGGGTTATGTAAAACTATATTATTTAGTTACCAAATATTTACGTGCTTTCCTGATATTTTTCCTTTATTAATTTCTACTTTATTTCTATTGTGACCTATTCTATTTCTATGACTAGAACATACTTTGTATTATTGAATATGTTTTAATTTATTTGGACTTTTCTGGGGCCGAATATGGTTCATGTTCTGTGAGCACTTAAAAAAACTATGGATTCTGTTGTGGATAGAATGTTCTATAATTTCAATTAGCTTATGTTGGTTAATAGTTCTATAAGTTTCAGTTGGCTTAGTATGCTCAAGAATTTTCTGCCCAGTTGTTTTATTGTCAGGTGGTTGTTGAAATCTCTAAGTATAAATTAGATTTTTCTATTACTCTTTTTAGTTTTATCAGTTCTTGAATCATGTATTTTGAAACTACATTACCAAGGCATACAAAAGTTTAGATTTGTATTTCATTACATTTTATATTATACTCTTGAGATTATTCATGCCTATTGTGTTTGTATGATAGAGATATTTTATTATAGTGTTCTATTTCATTTTTTCTCCAGTCTGATTTCAGTGACCTCACACTGGCAACTTGAAATTAGCCATGGTGGGAGAAATACTACAGTCAAGCCTTTTTTTTTCTTTAGATAGCTAAGGACACTACAGACATAGGGTTTAAACTGCTCCATCAGTCTTTACCTTGGGCCCTTACACTCACCCAGTATTGCAGAGGGCAAAACCACCACCACTTACAGCTGCTGTTCTCAATTTGGCCTTCTGTGTTTTCTGCTGAATTTATGCTATTTTGTTGTTCTCCTGTCAGGTCCATCAGATGCTGTGCCATTACTCTCTCCTTTTACTATTACACAGATGCCAACAAGGTCCTGTGGGTATTGATGGTTTGTCTCCACCCACGTGTATTTTAAAGTCTATGAGAAGAGTTTGTCATCACATTTTATTATAAATGTTGTTGATGGTCATATTTGATTTTGCTATCTAGTTGTTCTGTTTTTAAGTGATGAAGACAGACTGATAAGCTGTGTTACTGCTATCACGATTTTCTGACTCTGTTACTTACATTTCAGTCTTATTAATTTTACCATATTTGCTACAAGTACTTTTTAGTATTTAAAAGTAAATAATTCTAAATATCCTTTCAATTTCCTCTGAAATATTTTAGTATATTTCTCTTTAATAAAAGAACATTTTCCTTAGCAAAAATCATCATATTACTACAATTGAAAAAATGAACAATTCCCTAATATCATCTCACATGCAGTCAGCTCTTATATAGCTTCCTGTTTTACCCTCACAATCACTTTTAAAAGTGGTATTTTTTTTAAACCAGTGCCCACATATCACATTCTTTTAAGAATCTCTTAATCAATAATGTCCTCTATCACAAACACATTTTTCCCTTTACTTTTAGAATATGATATTTCCCCCTATAGAATTAAAAGCCAGTGCATTTTATTTTAGAGAACTTCTGAAAATCACTATCCAAAAAAGATAAGAACATTGAAAAATTACCCTTTAACTGTCTCCCATAACTGTACTCCATACCTCAGAGGATACACCATTTTAATTTTTTATTAAAACATTCAAAGAGAAGTAGAGAGAATAATACATAATAAAAGCCCTTCTTCCTTGGGGTGCCTGGGTGGCTCAGTCGGTTAAGCTACCAACTCTTGGGTTTTTTTTAGCTCAGGTCATGATCTTAAGGTCATGGGATGGAGACCCGAGTCAGGCTCTGCGCTCAGCCCAGAGTCTGCTTGAGATTCTCTCTCTCCCTCTCCCTCTGTTCCTCACGGTCCCCCGCTTGCACTCTCTCCCTCTCTCTCAAATAAATTAATAAATCTTTAAAAAAATACTTCATAAAAAAAAGCCGTTGCATCTCAACAATCATTGACTTCTGGCTCTTCTTGTGTTCAACTCCTCTCCACTCCCTTTAAACCACTATAAATAAAAATTTTGGATTACATCTTTTCTACTGTCTTAGGCGGATGGCACATAATAATGATGACACCATCCTAGGGGAACACATGAGAATACACCAAGCCATGCCTTGGTGGAGGGTAAAAAGAAGAGGTGGAGGTCACATCTGTTGCCAACATTACATGGAGAAATGGTTGTACCTACCAACTGTAAAAAGACATTTTGGGGACAATCACAAACATTAGTATAGGTTTAGGTTTGGGATGATAGTAGGGTATTTTGTTGGCCATTATAATAGAGTTGTGGATTTCTAAGAAAATACTTTTAATTTTAATTTTTAATTTTTTTCTTTATTCTTAAACTAGTTTAAAATTTTTATATATTTATTTATTAGAGAGAGAAAGAGCACCCACAAGAGCAGTGGGAAAGGCAAAAGGAGAGGAAGAGAATCCCATGCAGACTCTGTGTTGAGCCCAAGAGTTGGACACTTAACCGACTGAGCCACCCAGGTGCCCCTACCTTTAATTTTTAGATATGCATTCTGAAGTATTTGGATGTGAAATATCAGGAAGACTAGGCTTGTTTTTAAAAGTCCATTAGGGGTCCCATCCCTCTACTTCCAAATCAGTTAGGCCCTTTACTTCCTTTTTACTCTCAAGAAATACTGTTATTCTAGTTTTTGCCTCCACAGAGCATTTCAACTCAAAGAAGATAGAAGAGTTTCTGGAGATGGTGGAAGAGCTGCAGCAAGGTCATGTATCCTCTTGTGTCTGAGTCTGGGTTTGAGGACATGGTTCAGAGCCCTCACAATGAAAACCTCAGGAAATTATCCCATTTTGCTTTTTATTTTAAAATTTAACCATCTGAACCAACAATACCACATCATCATTCAGAATTAAGAAGTTAAATAGGATAGATGGCAAATGACTTCCATAAACTCTTGTCTTTCATTTGCTTTCCCCACGGGCAGGTAAGTAACAACTGTTATTCAAAAATGTATGTATCCTCCCAGAGATATTTTACATATACATGACTATATATATATATATATATATATATATATATATATATATCTCCACTTTCCCCATTTTTTAATATACAAGTGGCCAAAAACAGTGTAGATGGCTTTGCATCTTCTTTTTGTTGTTGTGCTGTATCATAGAGATGACATGAGCCCAGAGCCCATAGCAGAACTGGGGCAAAGGGGTTCTGCTGAGCCCATTCTCACTTTAAAATGCTGTGGTCAGTCAAAACCAGATGTAGGATCTTCGGCTTTCCTTCCTAAGATGGAACATCAGGCCTGCCGCTTAAGTAAAACTTTTTAAAAAACTTTTAAGACCTAAAGTATTTTTTAAAGAGATGGATAGGATGTTTTGCCTTATATTTCCATGTTTTATTTTGTTTTGTTTTTTAAATCCCATCCTAGAGGTAGAATTGTAACATCTGTGTCCCACAGCCAGAACCCTGGTTTACAGAAGGAACTGGGTACCTGGGGTCCAGAAGTTCTTAGGGAATTGGTGGAGGGTCCAGGGACATTTGGAACAGTTTTCCTCAAACTTGATTCCCCAGCTTTGTGCTGATGATCTTGGAGCCAGAGAGGCAAAAAGAAGAATGCTTCTTAATTCAGGTCATTGAAATCGGGAAGCTTGTGAGGAAACTAAGTTAAAGAAGATTGTAGCCAAAGTTCTCCAAGAGGCAGTGTGCTCCCTTTCACTGGAGGGCTTGCAAGCTGCCAGCTGGCATGTAAGAGAGCAGCATTTTTTTTCCTTTTGTCTAATTAGACTAATCCCTTAGTCACAGATTTGTCATGTTTTCCCCCAACCATTAACCCTTGATTTTAATAGGATGAAACTGTAGGGAGATCTCTATTAGCTTCTCACAGCATTTGGAGTAAAATCCAGAAGCCCTTATCTTGGTTCACAAGACGTTATAGAATCTCCCTTATCCTTTCACTCCACCTCATATCCTGCTACTCTCTACTTGCTTACTGGGTATCCTCCCCATACCCTAGAACATGTGCTTTTTGCCTCCCCAGCTCGAGGTGTTTGTATTTGCTGTTCCCTCTGCCTGGAAATGTCTGCAACCCTCCCCTCCTTGAGAACTATAGAGCTTGCTTATCTTGGAGCCCAGGAAATTCTCCCTGTACTTAAAGAAACACCATCCATCCCGGGCGCCTGGGTGGCTCAGATGGTTAAGCGTCTGCCTTCGGCTCAGGTCATGATCTCAGGGTCCTGGGATCGAGTCCCGCATCGGGCTTCCTGCTCCTTGGGAGCCTGCTTCTCCCTCTGCCTCTCTCTCTCTCTCTCTCTCTCTCTCTCTCTCTGTCTCTCATGAATAAATAAATAAAATCTTTAAAAAAAAAAAAAAAGAAACACCATCCATCCCTTCACTCTCTCTCTCCCTATGCCTTGTGTTATTATTTTTTTTTACAATTCAGTGACCAACATGATGTTAAATATTGTGATCTGTTTTTCTGTTCACTCTTTTTCTGCCACTTATAACAGAAGCTCACAAGGGTCATGCACATCTTTTGTGATGCAGCACTCAATAAATTCATGTTGAATGAAAGCAGAATAGACACCATACCAGTACCTCATCTCCACCTGCTTCAGATGGCTGGCCATCTCCAGCTCAATCTACCTTTTCCTCTACAGCAGAAAGCCTGGATCCACGGATTGAGGACCTTGTTAACCAGGTTAAGGAGTTTAAAAAAATGAGAGCTCAGGGACCTTTGCTGGCTGGCTTAACTCAAAGAGAAGGGCCTGAGCTTTGAAGCTTCTGTTTCTTCATCTACATAATCTGGGAATGCTTGTTGAGCAAGTTGAAATGCAACATTTTAAGAGGGAGAAGAGCCAAGGACTTTGCTTACTCAACATCTATCTTCTGTTCTCTGGCCTAGTGAAACAGAAAGCCAGTGAGGAGGTGAGAGAGTCCTGTGCCCTGTGGGAGAACAAACAGAAGGAATTAGATTCATGTAAGTGGTGCAAGAAGAACACAGTGAAGTCCCATGATATCTCTAAATCATAAATCCCCCTATCCTCCCTAAATACTTAGTTCCAGACACACAGATTTTGCACTGTAGTCCTCAAGACCCACTTAGGTATCCTGTCACCTCTTTGGCTTCAACTTCTCTCACTCCCCTTCCACTCTAATGACAATGAAACACTCACAAGTTATACTCTCACCTTAAAGACTTCACGATCTGTTCCCTCTGCCTGTAATGTTCTTCACCCTTGATAATCTAGATGTCCTCCTATTGCCTCTAATAATTCAGCCCTCAGCTCAAACCTCAGCTCCTTATAGAGGTATTAATTTATCTTCCAATCTAATAACATTTGTCTCCAACCTGATCATTCCCCATTCCCCTTACCTTGCTTTTTTTCTCTATAGCCCTTATGCCCACTTAATCTGATATATTTACATCTTTGTTATCATATCTCTCCAATGAGATGTAAGGTTTGTGTAAAACCATGTTCATTCTGTACCATACTTACATGGTCATTTGTAAATGCCATGGCCTTTTAGCACTCAAAAAGAATATGGGCACACACGGGGAGAAGACTGGTTTTAGAGTGATCTTCACTAGGCAAAGGAGATGGGATAGAAGGGAGACACTCAGGTATCTCCTGGGCCTGTATAAGACTTTTCATGTTATATCAAGCAAGTCCCTTCCCTGAAGTTGGAGTTGTTGGGGGCAGGGCAGGTTGTGGTCTCTGGAGTCTGAAAGTGTCATTCTTTTTTTCCAGCGAATCTAGAACAGCTTCACCTAGAAGAGGTCTTGAGGAAAAAGCAAGGTATTTAATAGCTGCTCTTTCTCTCAATCCCTGTGTGCATGTGTGTGTGTGTGTGTGTGCATGTGTGTACATGCTTCTGGCCAAGTCATGCCACGAAAGTTACTTTTCCTATAGTAGACAGATGAATCCTGTTGAAACATAAATCAAGTCACATCCCTCCTATAATGAAACGCCTTCCAACCTATAATCTCACTCATAGTAAACAGAGATATCTTGCCAATGAGCTGCAAATTAGATGTTATCTGGGCCCTTTACCTCTCCATTTCACCTTTTACCACTTCCCTTGGATGAGTTCACTCCAGTCATGCTAGCCTCTTTACTACCCAGACACTCACTACGTACATTCCAAAATCTCAGAGTCTTTGAATTTGCCATTCCTTTTGCATGAAACACTCTACTCACTGATAACAATTTTCATTAGTAATGACAGTTATTTGTATGCTAGTGAACTTAATACCTGCCCCCCATTAGTCTGTTGATTCCTTAATGGCAATTAATCACCCCTTTTTTTTGTTCATTGAATTTTTACCAACCCAAGCCCAAAGTCTGACACATATATAGGTATCAAATAAATGTTTATGGAAATGATTTGCATCAGTTCCTAGTAGGATGAAGGATTATTATTGCTTTAACCCAGCCTCTCTGGAAGAAACAGCAAGAGGAAACCAGGGTAAGAAAGAGAGAAAATACATAGGGAGCCAGACAGGCCAAAACCATGCAGGAACTTAAAAGCAGCAGTATCCAATTCAGCTAACCATTCCTCCATCCATTTAATAATCCAGTCAACCTACCAGCCATCTATTCACCCAATCTTCCATCTATACATATATCTATCTATCCAAATTATCCAGTATATCCACTCTTCCATTTCATCACTCTTTGCAACTAACCATCCATTCATCCAACTATTTACCCATCCATCTTTTCATCTAACCAACAATTGACCCAACCATCTATTCATCCACCCATCCATTCATCTATTTCATTATCCATCCATCTGTCTACCTACCGTATATCAATTTAGTCATCCACACAGCTGTTTGTCCACCCATTCAAACATACATATATATAACCATCATCCAATTATCCATCCATCTAGTCATACATACATATGTACAAAAATTCATACCATCATCCAACCAGTCATCTCCTCTTCCTTTCAACCATTCATTTATCCAATCATTAATTTGCTCTTCCACTAATCCATTTTTATATCTATCTGTTCAACTGACATTTCATCCATCCATCCAACCATTTATTCATCCATCTGTGCATTCATAAATCCATCCAACAACCATTTGCCATTTCCAAGAGGAAATAAGAATCTTCCAGAAGTAGAGGCAAAGGTCATAGGAACCCCAGACTTTTCTCAGAAGATCACCTTTCCTCTATGTGTGTGTGGTGTGTAAAACCTGATGCCTCAGTGGCCAGGGTAAATGACTGCAGAACAAACTGCCCATTTCTGATAGACACTTATGGACTTCCTGCTCTATACCAGCTTGTGGAAGAGAGCAACACCTGCAGGTACACACAGACTATTCTGGCACCTGATGATTCTGTTCAGTTCATGCAAATGTGTGGCAGTTGTACCAGGGCCCTTACCATGTGCCAAGGCCAATAAGATGAATGAATAAAATACAGGTTTTTTCTCTAGAGCCCCAATCTGAGAAATAGGGACTCTGGATGAGAGATATAGAGGCAGAGGACTGGGATTCCTTTAAATTAGTTTGGCATCTTCCACCTAATAATATCCTCAACCCCGGTTCCTTCTGTGAGTCCTCACAGGGCCTCCTCGGTTCCTCTTCCCATAGACACACTGAGGATCTTCCTGATGCAATGCAAAGGAAAGGAAAGTGAGGCCCAAAGGTAAGAGGTCTCCACCCTGCCTTGCTTACTTCCACAGGGCATCTGATACAGGTAAAGTAAGAGGACTTGCAGCATCAGCTGAGCCAGCTATTTTATGAGAAGGGCTATTCTGCACTCAGCAAAAGGCTCTTCTTCCACAGCAGAATGTAGGGAAGCTGAAGGGGGGAGTTGGGGAATGGACTGATGACCCCCAACCCTTGTGGCTGACCTTCTAGGAAGCTGTTCGAAGAGGAGAACAGGAAGGCAAAGGCATTCCTGGAGGCAGCTTCCAAACAACACCAGCAACTGCAGCACAAGCACAAGAGGTAGGCAGGGAGTACCCTTGTAAAGGGCTATCTGTGGGGGAAGCAGGGAAGAGTCAGACTCAGACCTCTCCTGGGAAAGGTGTCCTTGGGGAGCATGGACTGAAGTCCTCAGACATACAACCCCCCCCACACCTTCATCCAACCCTCTTCCTTCTCTCCTCTTTTTTCTTCCTTTCCTCCTCTCTTATCCTTCTTTTCACCCCCACCCCAAGCTCCTTTTTCTCCTTCTCACTCCTTCTTCCCTTCCTCCTCAATACAGCATCCTTCCTTTCCTCTTCCATCACCTGTTCCTCCTTCTCCTCTACCTCCTAATGCTCTCCCTTCACTCCTAATCATCCTCTATGATATTTTCCCTCCCACATTCCCTCACTCCTCTCCTCCTTTTCTCTCTTCTCCTCACCCCCATCCTCTCCTTTTTCTCTCTTCTTTCCTTCTCTTCTTTGTATAACCTTTATCTCCCTCTTCCTCCTCCTCTATCTCACCATGTGTCCAGGATTGGGGTGGAGATGAAGAAGCTGTGTATGCAGTTCCTCTCAGAAACTTACATCGCCTCAGAAGAAGGAGCCAACAAAGAAGAGGTAGGGAGGCCAGGGAAGGAGGAGGAAGGCAAAGACAGAAACAGGGAAATGGAAAGAATAGGGTTTTGTGCCCCTAAGTGCATGGATCCCTGTGAAGGGGCAAGCAGGCAAGCATGGAGCTGCTACATAGGAGCAGAGGAGCTCATGAAAGCCTGTCTGACCACTTTGTCCAGAAAGGGCATTCCTGCAAGGGGGCATAGCTGGTGCACAGGTACTGACGTGGAATCACTGAGGCAGTGGAAATGCAGAGAGGGGCTAATTGAAGAGCGTGAGTGCCGGGATTCTAGGAGACCAGCATACCCCACAGCTCAAGGTCCCTACCCCACAACCCTCTCATTCTTTAGGTACAGCACCTTCAGCAGACCACCCAGAAACTCCCTGCAGGACCCAAAGAGACCAACTCGGAACTGATCCCAGGAAGGGCCACTTACCTTCCTAGGAAGGGAGTAAAATAACCTTGCTTAAGTGTAGTCAGGAAATTAATGGCCTTTAAGCTGAACTGTAATGTAAACTTATGGCATTTTTTCATGTTAATGACAATACATTAATAAACAATCTTTTACTTGCATATTTGTACACGTCCATTTATTTCCTTTAGAATAAATTGTTGAAAGGACATTGTTGATTCAGTGATTCTGCATATTTAATCTTTGAAGAACCTTAACTTCCATAAAGATTGAATCACTTCACAATACAATCTGCAGTTTATGAGTGACTGATTCACCAAATTTACATCATTTTAAAATTTTCATATAGGTACCATCATCAGCTCCTTTCTACAGGTGAAGAAAGTATGGCTTCCGGAGGTTTGGTAGCAATCACCAGATCACTCACCGGTTAGTGGTGGAGTCATACTTTTCACCATAGAAATGTTTGTGTCCAGAGCCTGTGAACTTCATTGAAATCCTGGGTATCATTAATCGTTGCTACTCTGAAGACCTAGACTCACTCGCTCTTTATTTCAAAACCTCATCTCTTTTTTATGATCTATCATCTAGGTTTGGAATTAAAAGAGCAAAAAGAAAATGTAACTAAAAGTTTAAGCAGTTTTTAGCCTCTGTGCAAGGGTTTTTCTGTACTGATAGTAATTCTTCCCTTGTTACAATGACCAAAACAAGAAAACCAAGGCCATCTTTCTGATCAGAGATGAGTCCTTTTTATAAGTTGGTTTGATGAATCAGGTTTGGGCAGGTAGTTCTGCTGCTGCTTTCCCTGTGATGTGAAAAAGTTCCCTGGAGTCTTCCCATCTACTCTGGACTTCTTGCCCTGCTGTCATACCATTCTACTTCCACCATTTCTGACCCCCATGATGTTCTTCCACAGGGCATTTTGGTTCCAGTCTGGTGAACCTCAGCCATCAGCACTCAGGCCTCAGTGGAGGGGATCTTGCTCTCTTACCTCCACCTCTTTACTCCGAGCATGGACTTGGGACTTCCCCAGATTTCCCACTTCACAGCAGATACCAGGCTGTGATATTTAATAAGATGTTATCCACACTTCTTGCACTATGGGAGAGAAGTGTAACACAAATACTAGGACTTAAAACCAACTGTTCATAGACCTCATGTCAATGGACCTGTTCAAACAGGTCCATTGTGGGATCTCTCACTATGCCAGTTTCTTGCCTGGATGCCAGCTTGCCTCCAAATGGCCAGGGGCAGTTCACTACCCCCATTGTGAGACTTTATATCTGGGAATCATGGCCATGATTTTTGGGCTGCTACCAGCCCAAAAGAGAATGTTGGAAAACTTTCCTCATCTCAGTATAAGAAGGGGGAATTTACAGTACCCTCATTTTAGGCTTCAGGACCCACCTTCATCTGAAATGTGTAACAACAGACCATTCTTTTTCAGAAGAAACCTCATCCAGACACCTAGGGGGTGGTCTGAGAAGACATTTACAAAATAATCTGACAGTCCATTTCCCATAGTTAGGTTATTACCGCTCACTCTTAACACAAATGAGGTTGTTTCCTTCTTTTGTCTTTTTTCTGTATATGCCATTTATCATTCACTGGGCTTCTATATAAATGCTAGTTGAAGCATGATATTTTCTCTTTTTTATTCTCAGAGAAAACCAGAAGGCACATTATTATTAATATGCTCCATGCCCTTTGCACTGGGTCACACTAACCTCCCCCAAATAATAAAAGAATGTGAGCATCTCTCCTGTTCTAGCCATTGGAGTGAAAGCAGTATGCCACAGTGGTTACAAGATTGGGCTTTGAAGGGGGACTGGGTGAAAATCCTGCTTCCACTATTTGTGTGCTGAATGACTATCAGCATACCACTGAACCTCTCTATCAGTATCTTTATTGATAAAATTGGGTAATGCCTGTATCTAAACTAATAGGGACCTTGCTTTGATCATTAATTCATATAATTAAATATAATTAATATAATTAAAGAATTTAGAAGTGTTTGTCTCATGGTTAAACATTAGCTATCACTGTACCACTGGTAAGCAGGTCTCAAATCTGTTATATTTCAGAGATTTCAACATTGCAGCACCATCTCCATGCCTCTTGGAATTTATGTGATCATGACCACTAGTTTATTCAGTCCTTACACTTGTAATGTGAAGCCAGAATTACCTCATGTGAAAAAGCTCCTTACATGAACGTGTGCGGATGTGGAAACCTGAGCGAAAACCCCAGAAAGTAAAATCTTTCCAATGGGTGTTCATAGGGAGGTGGCAACACTGAGACCTCAGGTAAATATATTTTTTCTCTAAGTTTGAACTACAAAACCAGGGAAGATATTTTCAGAGAGTCTTTAAAACTTAAGACTAAAACTATTAAAATATTATAATAATTACAGAAAAAAAAATTTCAATCCCAAAGGTAAATATTTGGTCAACCATGGAAACAATTATCATCAGTATCAGTACCCATTCCAGCACTGTCCGGGGTAGAAAAAGTCTTACCAAAGGGATTATGCATATACCAGATCCCATTTGCAAGGCTTTAACAATTGCTAGATAAATACAATGGACTATTTTATCCTGATGTCATCAAAAAGGTAAATTATATGCAAATGTCATGTGAGCTGTCCCCTGTTCCTTGAAATCTGAACTATGGGACCATTTTCACTCTGCATCATCTTGATGCACCCAGGAATCAGCCATTTGTTAGGCATGGGCAAATACATATGCACACACAGCTGAATTTCCCTTGCCCCCACACACCCACATATACACCTACCTCCTTTCTCATAAGATCTTCTTTGGCTTTAACTGATTTAGGATTGGGCATGTGGCCCAGTGCCGGGCAATACACACTGAAGAGAAGTCTGCTGAGGTGATTTTTGGATATATTTCTCTACTTTTATTTTTTTATTTTTTTTTTAAGATTTTATTTATTTATTTGAGAGAGAGAGAATGAGAGAGAGCGAATACATGAGAGGGGGGAGGGTCAGAGGGAGAAGCAGACTCCCTGCCGAGCAGGGAGCCCGATGCGGGACTCGATCCCGGGACTCCAGGATCATGACCTGAGCCGAAGGCAGTCGCTTAACCAACTGAGCCACCCAGGCGCCCCTATATTTCTCTACTTTTAAAAAAGAGATGCTATAAGAGACCAAATCTTTCAGCCTTTGTATATTGTCCTGTCTGGATTTAGGACCAGAAATGCTGCAATCAAGCCCTAGTCTCATGTATCTCAACAGCACAAATGAAAATCATCATGGAAAGAGAGTTACATGCAGCAACATTTTACTTTGTGCATAACAGAGATCAATATCAATATCAACATTGGCATATGAAGGTAGTTTACACAGAACTATAAAAAATCAGAATTGAAAAGCTCATTTGTTTTTCAGATGAAAAAAAAAGCCTGGTCAGCTGTGTTCCAAAACCTTCACTGACACTTTATTTTAAATACTGTGCTAGGAGTATGAAGGACACAGAGATGATATATGATGTGGGAAACAAAGGCAAAAGAAAAAATTAAATTTCCTTACTACTTACAGCCCATTGACAAGTCCTTAAAACAGACAGTGTGACATTCCTCTAGGAACTCAGCTGCCTTGAAGTTAATACTTTGCTAAGGGCAAAAGGCAATCTTAGCCCAAACCCCAGGATCCTGTAGGTCTTCTTTAACATATAAAAATTCCTTTGGAAACTTCCTTTATCTCTACTCCCCAAGATACATGTTGGTAATCATCCCCCAAGCATATGACCCACCGATATATATCTGAAGGGTCTCATGACTCAGGTTTTATTAGACAGTAATAAATAACCTTTCCCTAACAATAGTTAGCCCCCTTAAGGTCCTGGAAACCTTGCTTCCAAAATTCCTTAGAGACTTACGCTCTCCCTAACCCCCTCCCAGCTTGAAAGTATATAATTAGCTACTCCTCATGACCCCAGTGCAGCTCTTTCTGCCCACAGGTCCTGTCCCCATGCTATAATAAAACCACATTTTTACACCAATGACGTCTCAAAAATTCTTTCTTGGTTGTTGGCTCCAAACCCTAACATCTTTCCCACATCAGTGCACATAGGGTATGTGCCTTGGGGAGATCAACAATATGGAGGAATAATATAAACATCATTTCTATGATAACTTATATTGAATATCAACTGTGTGTTCAACTCTTTACATTTGTTATTTCCCAAAGACCTAAGAGAAACATGTTATTATTCCCCTTCTACAGTTAAAGAAATAGGCTGAAATGAGTTAGGTAAATTAGGTAGTTAAGTGGTAGAACTTGGATTCACATTCAGGCCTGTTGAACTCCAAAGGGGGGCTTTTATCCACTCACCAGGGAAACACTGCTTATGTTACAGTTGTTGAGATGTAGATGTCATTTCTGATGACAGAGTCATCTTCCTACCAACATAGGAGGACACTTGAAAAGTTGTGGTCTCCCTCAAAAGACTAGGTCAGAGTCCAGAGAATCTATGCTGAAACCAATCAGCTTGAGGTCCAACTACCTGACATTTTTATACATAAGTAAGGATTAGGTAACTTGGACAATGGCAGAAGTGTCAGAGGCCCCTTCTGAGGATAACAGAAGTTTTACCTAGTTTGAAAAGCGTGGGAGCATTTTGTCATTACTCCTTAAATGGGGTCAATGTCTAAGAGAAAGCAATTCTTCTGGCCTAGCTATTAGCTGGGAAAGGGAAGATGAAAGGCCTGCCTTAGATCCCTATACCACTCACAGATAAGCAGAGCTTTACTTCCAGAATTATTCTTTGAGGGAACACCAGGAAAATATAGAGGCTTCCAGCAATCTTTCCCCAGAAGCTGCCCCCTGATCCAAGTTTATTAACTTGTGCATATTTTAATAATTCATGGTCAAACAGAGGCAGGGGAGGTGAGATAAATTAAAATGGAGAAAATCAAAAGAGAAAACTTGGGTTAAAACAATTGCATGGGATTTCAGACTAGTAGAACTAAAGTGGACAATTTATTACTACCATTGTTGTGTGACCTTGAATAAGTAACCTATCCTCTAGGACCTATATGCTTATATGATTGCTTCCTTCCCTGAGATAGTCAATCTTTGAAAGGTAGGGCCTTGAGTGACTGGATTTTGCATATCCAATTTTCAGAACACTTCTTGAGATCTAGTAGACATCAATGGATATTTAACTGAATAACTTATTTATGATGATAACACTGGTTAGAGAAATAGCCTTCTTTCCAATTGGAGTGAGTATAGTAGATCCTGTCTGTGTAGACAACATGTGAAATCTTTGTGTATCAAGCAATATGGTATTCTCATATATTTTTCTACATCAACCTATACACACACTAGCAAAATTACCCATATACATCATGACTTGAGCAACATTTTTTATACCTTATTCTTTCTTATATTACCTCAGAGGGTTTTGTCAGAGTTACACAGCTAATTCTATTATATGCCTAATATTTTTATGTATACATGATTAATTGCCATAAAGATAAAAATAATTACAATTAAAAGAAAAAAATTTTGAAAACTTATATTAAAAAGAAATGCAGGGAATTGGAAATCTAATTGTGTCTTAAGTAAGTTATTTCAATTGATCTTCACATTGTTTCCTCAATGCATGTATTATTATTCTCTTATATATATGTGGCAAAGCCAGATTTCAACCCTTGACTATTTTATTCTGAAGTCCCAGAGTCATGTAATGTAGGAAGTACCCAACTTACTCATTCTCCAGCAAAGTCCCACTCTTTCCTTTTCCTTTCCTCTCTGTCATAGCTCTTCACAATTTTCATTTTATCTTCTAACAAGTCAAGGTACTTCCTCATTCTTGAGACTTTCTTCAAGAACCAGTAGTTAAATGCTGTGCATATCCAACACTGATGTCATTTTCGCCCCATGTGATATATTACAATACTGTACAATGGATTTTCTAACTGTTGAGAAAAGCAGTCAACCAAGGGTCCTGAGTGTCCACACTGTGGTGCCTAATTGTCCCTTGATATTCAGCAGTTTATGTAGCTAGTCACATAGGTAATTCAGTAGGTCAAAGTGACCCTAGCTTGATTACTATGTAACTGCTTACTCCCTGGGAAAGGGAACTAACCTGTTTGCTGCTTGCTACAAAAGGTGCAGAGCTCTTGATTTTTGGTTCCTCAGCTGTAGTGCAATTCCCTTTGTGTGAAGCCACCGTCTGGGCCCTGTGGGACTTGGGGACAGGTAAACTCATGCTACCATACTAATGTTCCTGCTGTTTCCTTTGCAGTGCATGATAAACATTTTGCTCTGATTCATTAAGTCTGATTATCTACTTTTGGCACTTACCAACTTCTGGTGATCCAATGTGATTTCTTGCTTGGCTATCTCCATTGGAATTTTGTTACTCCATGTCACTTCCTATAGGGTTAAGTATATTCCCTGAAACTAACCCTCTGTGTAAAAAAAATAAAAATAAAAAAATAAACCAACAAAAAAACAACTTTGCTTTCAAGTATTTTTGAGATAAAGAGATAATTGCTATAATCTCATACTATTTACTAAGAATTATGGCTTCTGAGGAGAGTTTTTGGTTCAAAGCTGGTAACTTAGTGAGAGAATGTAAATAGGAGCTAAGAAACCAGATTGTCTTCTTCGTAAAACAATGTGAGGGATAATGGCTAGAAGCAGGATATTGGAGAGGCAACTGGAGTTAGAGGTGGTCAACAGGCAATGGAAGCTCTGGACTCAAATATGGGGTGGTGGACATCCAAGGGAAGATCTTTATGAAAAAGACTGATCTGTCTGTTGGAGTATCTCAAGCACTATTCTAAGGACCTTAAGTCATTTAGACCTAATTGCAATCCAATGTGTTAGCTCCTACTATTATCTTCATTGTATCGATGAGGAAATTGAGAAAGAAAGAGGTTAGTAAAATGAAAAATACACATTTAGTAATTGATGGTGAGATAAATTAAAATGGAGAAAATCAAAAGAGAAAACTTGGGTTAAAACAATTGCATGGGATTTCAGACTAGTAGAACTAAAGTGGACAATTTATTACTACCATTGTTGTGTGACCTTGAATAAGTAACCTATCCCTAGCACTAGATTGCCTCTTAGAGCCTCCAGAGACTCAGGGATGCTGTGTGGAGGTGTGGAGTGTCAGAGCATGGAGGATTTTGACTGGACAGTTGCTTCAAGAGGAACACTAGAAAGAGCAGTGTCATGTTTAGAGGGGATTTTATGGAGGTTCCCCCTTGGGTTATTTTCTGGAAATGCTCTTGTTCATTTCCCCATAAAGGCCTACATGTGGATTAAATCTTATTTTTAAAATATAAACAAATATATTAGTATTAAACAACAAACAACAATTTTGTCCATGTACTAGTAATGACCTATTGGGCACCAATCATGGATCGCATGCTACACTTTAAGCAGCACTGACTTTGTGAAAAGATGACAGCCTTTGATTTTAGGCAGAGCTGGGCTGGAATTTCAAGTCTGGACCTAATGCATCCAATTTTTTCATATCTATAAAATGCTCACTTGGGCTAATGAAAATTTAATGAAGGAAATGCATATAAATCTATTAGCATACTGCCCAACATGCATTAAGTATTTCTACTTCTTACTATCTCTCTCAATCCACTCTCCCTTATTTCCCATCTCACTTCAAACTAATCCTTTTTCTCCCTTCAGCTATATTAACTACCCTGTAGGATTCCTGAATCTGATGCACTCTCTTATATCTCTGCATTTTTGCACATGCTGTTCCCCTTCCAAGAACTCCTTCCTGCTATCTGCCACTTCTTCAATATCTGTCAATATTCCATTTTCACTTTGCAAAACCTAATTTTTCTCTCCATTGAAGCTTTCCCTGATTCCCTCAAGCAGTGTGAGATGACTCTCATCTGTGCACTCATCCCTGTGTTTCTCATAAATGTCTCTTCCTTGGGTATGAACCCCAATTCTAATTATTTTATCCACCACCAACCCTGTCCAAACTCCCTTTCTAGGCATGTGAAACTGTAACTGGGCTAGGGTATCTGAAACCAAAGCTGAGTCTGGGAAGGATTAGACAGATTTCGGAGATTTTACTACTAGTTGCAGAGCATGAATATTGGGAGAATCTTAGGTGCACTGTTCAACAGCAATGTTGTGTTGATGCCAAATAATTCTGTCAGTGATCAGCTAAAAGGGTCAGGACAAAGAGGTGGGAGGGTTAAGACTGAGGGCTGTGGTAGGCTAAATAATGGGCTCCCAAAGATATCCATGTCCTAACCCCCAAAAGGAAGTATATTTCCTTACATGACAACAGGGACACTGCAGGTGTGGTTTAGTTAAGGATCTTGAGATGGGGAGATTATCCTGAATTATCCAGGCAGGCCGAATGTGATCACATGAGTCCTTTTGAGAGGGAGGCAAGAGGCTCAGAGTCAGATTCAGAGAAGAAGACCACAGAAGCAGAGGTCAGAGAAGAGACAGAATTGAAGATGCTACACTACTGGCTTCGAATATGGAGAAAAGGGCCATGAGCCAAGGAATGTATAAGGTCCCTGGAAGATGAGAAAGGGAAAGGAACAGATTGCCTCTTAGAGCCTCCAGAAAGAACACGTCCCTACTGACACTTTGATTTTTAGCCCAATAAGAGTATTTCTGAGTTCTGACCTCCAAAAATGTAGTAGAATACATTTGTGGGTTTTTTTTAAGTCATTAAGTCTGTGGAAGTTCACTACAGCAGCAATAGAAAACTAATTCAGGAATAATTGAGCACAGAATATAGGGTCTAAGACTTAAAGGTAGAGTCTGGGATGGGTCTCTGGAACCCTGTAGGTAGTAAAGTAGCTGTAGCAGTTTGTATACTGCAACTTGGACAACTGATCCAGTCCATCCAAGGTCACTTGAATGTGGAAAATAAGGGCACACACACAGACACACAGAGTATATGAAAACCATGGAAAAGGCCAAAATGTAATAACTGCCTCTATATGGAGAATGTATATTCTACATACAATTATAGGTTCCAGCACCACACACATGGAATTTTTGTTATATAAGTATCTGTGGAATCCCTATTTATGACAGAGGAGTAATATAATAAAACTTAAGTAAAAAAAGAAACATACCTATAATAGAGATTGATGATGGAATTGAACCATGACACTGCATGTGTGGTGTGGTGTTGGAGAATTAGGTGTGGCCAAGAATGGCTAGAGGCCCATCTACATTAAAAAGAACCTCCATGGTAGAAGTAAGAACCTGTAGAGTATCCTGCCTAATGTGATAAGAAGACCCCAGTATGGCCAGGGCTGAGTAGATGTCTGCCTAAATGGAGAAAATGATTTTATTGTTTGGTTGTATGGGTGAGTGCTGGTGGTGGGCATTGGGTAAGGTGGTGCATGAATAGTGGCTTCAAATAACACCATTTTATTACCTCTTAGATTGTGTGCTGGTCGTTTCTTCTGCTCCACTTGATATTGGCTGAGTCATCAGTCATCCAAGGGCTTGGCCAATATGGAAATCTATCAGAGTTTATGTACACATCTGGGTCATTGGAAGGGCATAGTTGGAAATCCAGACTCAGTTGAGACTGCTAGGCCTCTCTCTCTTTGTGCAGTCTCAGAGCCTCTCCTTCACTACTCTGGCTCTCCAGTTTTATTTATAATAGGGTAGCAGAACTTCAAGGCTCACAATAGTGTGAAATTGGAAGCTTCCAGGCTTTCCTAAAGCTTAGACCTAGAAATGGCACATCATCACTCCTTTATTCTTTGGTAATAAAGCTAGCCCATATTCAGTGTGAAAAATGACTACACAAAGATGTAAAAACTGAGTCATCATTCATCAGAGACTATCTCTGTAAACCAGTTAGCACAAATAGGGGAGTGAGAACTAAGAGAAAGAAATATATGAAAGAAAATGAGTTCATTTATTTTTTTTTTTACGATTTTATTTATTTATTTGAGAGAGAGAGAATGAGAGAGAGAGAGCACATGAGACGGGGGAGGGTCAGAGGGAGAAGCAGATTCCCCGCTGAGCAGGGAGCCCAATGTGGGACTCGATCCAGGGACTCCAGGATCATGACCTGAGCCGAAGGCAGTCGCTCAACCAACTGAGCCACCCAGGTGCCCAAAAATGAGTTCATTTATACCCTCACTGAATTTGAGGTGCATCAAAGATATTCCAGTGGAAAAGTGTAGCAGTCAATTGGATATATGGGGTTAGAGTTGGTGGGAAGGGTTTGGCTGATCAGTCTTCATCAAGGAATACCAAAGAATAGTAGCCTGAAAGGAAATAAAAGAAGGGTGTGAAGAGTGTCACCAAGTGTCAATGACTGCAGAGATTTTAACTAGAATGAGATGAGGACTGATAAACATCCCCTAGGATTTTCACGTTGGAGGTCAGTGGCAGTGAGCAAGGATGTATTGGTAACATGGTAGGTCGGAAATCATCTGATTGGGAAGGGGGTATGGAATGACTACCAGAAATGTGAATGGAAGCAGGTAGGGTAACCTGATATCTCAATCTTGAAGGAAATATAGAATAGCAGCTAGGGTGGGATGTGTAGGGAAAGAGAGCATTCTTATACTGGATTATATATTTTCTTATTGTCTGTCCTTACTATTTAAATATCAGCTCCATGGCCAGCATTACTCTGATACCAAAACTAGATAAAGACACCAGTGAAAAAGAGAACTATAGGCCAATACCCCTAATGAACATAGGTGAAAAAATCAGGTTACCCTACCTGCTTCCATTCACATTTCTGGTAGTCATTTCATACCCCCTTCCCAATCAGACGATTTCTGACCTACCATGTTACCAATACACCTTAATACATCTCAATAAAATACTAGCCAACTGAATTCACCAGTACATTAAAAAAAATCATTCACCACATTCAAGTGGGATTTATTCCTGGTTTGCAAGGGTGGTTTAATATTCATAAATCAATCAACGTGATACATCACATCAAATGGAGAAAGGATAAGAACCATATGATCATAGCAATAGATGCAGAAAAAGCATTTGACAAAGTACAATATTCATTTATGATAAAAACCCTCAACAAAGTAGGTTCAATCTTTTTAAAATTTTTTTAAGTTTTTATTTAAATTGCAGTTAACATACAGAGTAATATTAATTTCAGGTGTACATTTTAGCAATTCAACACTTATATACAACACCCCTGTGCTCATCACAAGTGCACTCCTTAACTCTCACCCATTCCCGCCCCCCCCCACCTCCCCTCTGGTAACCATCAGTTTGTTCTCTATAGTTAAGAGTCTGTTTCTTTGTTTTCCTCTCTTTCTCAAATTCCACATATGAGTGAAATCATATGGTATTTGTCTTTCTCTGTCTGACTTATTTTGCTTAACATAATACTCTCTAGCTCCATCCATGTCATTGCAAATGGCAAGATTTCATTCTTTTTTTATGGCTGAGTAATATTCCATTACACACACACACACACACACGTACACACCCTACATCTTCTTCACTCATTCATTAGTCGATGGAGACTTTGGCTGTTTCCATAATTTGGTTATTGTAGATAATGCTGCTACAAACATCAGGGTGCAAGTATCCTCTTGAATTAGCGTTTCTGTACTCTTTGAGTAAATATCCTGTAGTGCAATTGCTAGATGGAAAGGTAGTTAGTTCTGTTTTAACTTTTTGAGATAACTCCACACTGTTTTTCACAGTGGCTGCACCAGTTTGCATTCCCACCAAAAAGCCCTCAACAAAGTAGGTTTAGAGCTAACTATACCTCAACATAATAAAGGCCACATTAGATAGACCTAACATCATCCTTAATGGGGAAAAAATGAGCTTTTCCCCCAAAGACAGGAAAAAGACAGGGATGTCCACTCTCACCACTTTTATTGAACATAAAAGACAACAAAAAGAAATGAAAGGAATCCAAATCAGTAAGGAAGAAGTAAAACTTTCACTATTTGCAAATGGCATGATACTGTATATAGAAAACCCGAAAGACCACCAAAAAACTGTTAGAACTTATAAATGAATTCAGTAAACTCACAGGATATAAAATCAATGCACAGAAATCTGTTGCATTTCTATACACCAATAATGAAGCAGCAGAAAGAGAAATTAATAAAGCAATCCCATTTACAAATGCACCCAAAATAATAAGATACCTAGGAATAAACCTAACCAAAGAGGTGAAAGACCTACAGGTCTTTTCAGAGTACACTCTAAAAATTATTTTAAAATGATGAAAGAAATGAAGATGACACAAAGAAACGGAAAGACATTCCATGCTCATGGAATGGAAGAACAAATATTGTTAAAAGGCCTATACTACCCAAAGCAATGTACATATTTAATGCAATCCCATCAAAATACCACCGGCATTTTTCATGGAACTAGAACAAAAAAATTCTAAAATTTGTATGGAACCACAAAAGACCCTAAATAACCAAAGCAATATTGAAAAATAAAAACAAAGCTGAAGGCACAATCACAATTTTGGACTTCAAGTTATATTTCAAAGCTGTAGAGATCAAAACAGTATGGTAGTGGCACAAAAATAGACACACAGATGAACAGAACAGAATAGAAAACCCAGAAATGAACCCACAACTATATGGTCAATTAATCTTTGATAAAGCAAGAAGAATATCCAATGGGGAAAAGACAGTCTTGTCAACAAATGGTGTTGTGAAAACTGAACAACAACGTGCAAAAGAATGAACCTGGACCACTTCCTTTCACCATACACAAAAATTCAAAATGGATTAAAGATCTAAATGTTAGACCTTGATTCCATAAAAATCCTAGAAGGGAACACAGTAATTTGACTGACACTGGACATAGCAACATTTTTCTAGATATGTCTCCCGAGGCAAGGAAAAACAAACTATTGGGACTACATCAAAATAAAAAGCTTCTGCACAGCAAAGGAAACAATCAACAAAACTAAAAGATAACCTATGGAATGGGAGAAGATATTTGCAAATGACATATCCGATAAAGGGCTAGTATCCAAAATATATAAAGAACTTACAAAACTCAATACCTAAAAACAAATAACCCCATTAAAAAATGGGCAGAAGACATAAGCAGACAATTCTCCAAAGAAGACATCCAGATGGCCAACAGATGCATGAAAAGATGCTCATCATCACTTAACATCAGGGAAATAAAACTGCAATGAAATATCATCTCACATGATGAGTCAGTATGGCTAAGATAAAAAAAAAAAAAACAGGAAACAACAGGCGTTGGTGAGGATGTGGAGAAAAAGAAATCCTCATGCACTGTCAGCCATAAAAAAGAATGAAATCTTGCCATTTGCAGTGACATGGATGGAGCCAGAGAGCATTATGTTAAGCAAAATAAGTCAGACAGAGAAAGACAAATACCATATGATTTCACTTGTGGAATTTGAGAAGCAGAATAAACAAACAAAGGGAGAAAAATGAGAGAGATTCAAACCAAGGAACGGACCCTCAACTATAGAGAACTGATGGTTACTAGAGGGGAGGTGGGGGTGGGTGGGTAAAATAGGTGATGGGGATTAAGGAGTGCACCTGTCATGATGAGCACTGGGTGATGTATGGAATTATGAATCACTATATTGTACGCCACAAACTAATATACCACTATGTGTTAACTACCTGGAATTAAAATAAAACTTTAAAAAATTTTTGAAAATCAGCTCCATGAGCGGAGAAGTTACTTTTTCCTTATTTTCTAAGGTATCACGTGGTGACTGACACATAGTAGGTGCTTAATAGATATGTGCTGAATCAATGAATACCCCAAAAGCAAAGTGGTTCATTAACTATGGCACACTATGGAATGCTCTACTATGCAGGGAGTAAACAGAATGAGGTGGTTCTATTTGTATTTGAGAGTAATAAAGCCCCAAACTTTACTGTTGAGAAAACAAAATCAAACTGCAGAGTCATAAGTGTAATTTCTGAAGGAAAAACACTCATCTTCTGCCCCTAAATTTTTAAGAGTTATACGTATATATTGGGGATTTTGACCTTTTGTCTATTATTTATGTTGCAAATATGTTCTCCCAATTTGCCAATTAAATTTTATTTATGAGGAGTTATTTTTAGCCATACAGAAATAAGGTTTTAAATTTTTTATGTAGTTACATTTCTCAATCTTTTCTTCCATTGCATCCAGATTTTGAGCCATAGCTTAAAAACCTTTCCCTATATCCACGTTAAAGAGGAATTCGCCTATATTTGCCTCTAGTACAACATGGTATTTTTTACATTTAGATTGCTAATCTATTTGAAGTTTATTCTTCTATATGGTGTGAAGTATCTAATTTTATCTTTTTTCCCCACATGGCTCTCCGGTTGTCCAAGCACCATTTATTTATTTTTTGAATGGTTTGCTTCCAGTTTATTCATTAATTCCTTATTCATTTTTCTATTATGTTATGTTAGTCACCATACATCATTAGTTTTTGATGTAGTGTTCCATGATTGTTTTTTGTTTTTTTATTATTATGTTATGTTAATCACCATACATTACATCATTAGCTTCTGATGTAGTGTTCCATGATTCATTGTTTGCGTATAACACCCAGTGCTCCATGCAGAACGTGCAAGCACCATTTATTTTAAAGTCCACTTTTGTCCCAGTGTACTGAGATCCCACCTTTATCATATTCCAAATTCTATTCCATTTTTATCTAGGCCTATCTCAGGATATTCTATTCTATTCTACTGGTGTGCCTATTCATAAGCCAGTTCCACTTGTTTTAATTACAGAGGCTCTATAGTGTGTTTTAAGGTATGGTAGGGTTGCCCCCTCACCGTAGCTTTCCTTTTTTAGTGTTTTCTTGGAGATTCTTGAATGTTTATTTTTCCACATGAACTTTAGGACCAATTTGTCTAATTCCATAAAGTATGTTGGTATTTTTATTGAGATGGCATTAAATTTAAAAATTAATTTAGGGAGAACTGACATCTTTATGATGAATGTTCCTATCAAAAATAAGGGCTATCTTTCCATTTCTTAGAGTCTCCGTGTGTGCCTATTAGGAGGGTTTGAAAGCTAATCTCATATAAATTTTGCACATTTCTTTGTTAAATGTATTTGTAAGTATTTTATCTTCTTTCTTACTATTGTTAATGAGGTTTTCTCTACCATGGTATATCTTCTAATTGATTATTTGTGTAAATTAAGGCTATTGACTTATATATGGCAATTTTATAGTCTGCTTCTCTAATTAAATATGTTTTATTTGAGTTAGTTTTACCACTGATTCTCTAGAGTATTCCAGGTACTTTTTTTTCAGGTACACTTTCATATTATCTGCAAATAGAAATAATATGACATCATCTTTTCTAATCCCTATGCCATTAATAAATTTCTCTTTTCATTGCACTGGCTAATACTTCTGGTAAAATGATGAATAATAGAGGAGAGAGTGAACAACCTTAACTGGTTACTAATATTAGTGGAAGTGCTTTGAGATTTTATTCTATTGAAAAGCTATTTATGAATTTCTATTGTATCAAGAATGGGTGTAGGGGCACCTGGGTGGCTCAGGTGGTTAAGCATCTGCCTTCGGCTCAGGTCATGATCCCGGAGTCCTGGGGTCAAGCCCCACGTTGGGCTCCCTGCTCAGCAGAGAGCCTGCTTCTCCCTCTCCCTCTGCTGCTCCTCCTACTTGTGCTCTCTCTCAGTCAAATAAATAAATAAAATCTTTTTTAAAAAATTAAAGAAAAAAAAAGAATGGGTATTGAATCACACTGTTTTTATCAGGGTTAAATATAAAAGTGATACTTGCTTTAGCTAAAAAAAAAAAAAAGTAAGCAGCTTTCCTTAATATCTAATACCAGGAAAATTCAAAGCTTACTCTTGTATCAATAACAATTAAAGAATAATAAAAAATGAATTAAGTTTAAAGCTCAAAAGTAAAAAAAGAAACCCAATAAGGTAAAATTAAAAACTATTAGGAAGAACATAATAAATATAAAATAAGGAAGTAGAATGTAGTAATGATGTATAAAAGAAAAAAACATTGTTTTTCCTGGTTTCTTGAAAAATACTGATAGACCAGATTGTTCTATTGAGAAAGTTTGGTAGAATTCCCCTGTGAAGCCATCTTGGCCTTGAGCTCTTTTTGATGGAATAATTGATAACTTTGTATCTTCTAGGAAAATTGGTCTGTTTAGGCTTTATTTCACTAATAGTTTCAATTTTTGTAACAAGTATTTCCCTAGGAAATTATTCATCTCATTAGGTTTTAAATGTACTTTCACAGAAGTCTGCAAAGTAAATTGCATGATTTTTTTAACATTCTAATTCAATAGTTATTTACCCCCCTTGTAATTTCTTATATTGTATGTCTTTGCTTTCTCCTTTTTTTCTTGATTGTGTTAGCTATTTATCATATTCCAAATTCTATACTAATCCAAATTAGTATTTTTCAAGAAACCAGGAAAAACAATGTTTTTTTCTTTTATACATCATTACTACATTCTACTTCCTTATTTTATATTTATTATGTTCTTCCTAATAGTTTTTAATTTTACCTTATTGGGTTTCTTTTTTACTTTTTGAGCTTTAAACTTAATTCATTTTTTATTATTCTTTAATTGTTATTGATACAAGAGTAAGCTTTTGAATTTTCCTCTGACCATGCTTTTCATGTATGACAAAGATACTGATATGTACTAATTTCACTGTATCTTTTTTTCAAAATCCATAATTATCATTGTAGTTCTCCTCTCACCCTAGTGTTGTTTAATAGGTAGTCAATTGATTCTCAGGGAGGAATGTCATTTAAAAGTAAACAGAGATTTGGAGGAATGCCTGGGTGGCTCAGCTGATTAAGCATTCCACTTGTGATTTTGGCTCAGGTCATGATCTCATGGGTGATGAGATCGAGATCTGCATCAGACTCCATGCTCAGTGGGGAGTCTGCTTGAGATTTTCTCTCTCCCTCTCTCTCTGCCCCTAACCCCTCTCTACAATAAATAAATAAATCTTTAAAAAAAGTAAACAGAGGGGCACCTGGGTGGCTCAGTTGGTTAAGCAGCTGCTTTTGGCTCAGGTCATGGTCCCAGGGTCCTGGGATCGAGCCCCATGTTGGGCTCCCTGCTCCGCGGGGAGCCTGCTTCTCCTTCTCCCTCTGCCTGCCTCTCTGCCGACTTGTGCTCTCTCTATCTCTCTGCCAAATAAATAAATAAAATAAAATAAAAAAGTAAACAGAGACTTGGAGACAATATCAAAGGCCTAGTATTCATGTCATCTGAGTCCCAGAAATAGAGGAAAGAGTACAGTGTTGAAAGATTATTAGATCAACTAATGGCTGAAAGCGTCTCCAAAATGGTAACAATAAAAAATGAAATAATTTAAGGGGACCAGGGAACACCAGACAAGGTAACCTCAAAGGAATACATGCCCATTCCCACAATAATTAAACTGCTGAAAAACAACACATAAAAAATATTAAAGCAGACAGAATAAAAATGACATATTACCTATGACAGAACAACAATTTGAGTTACTGTGGATTTCTTATCATAAACCATAGTGGCTGAAAGGAAGCAAAAATCTTTTCAAGTGTTTAAGAAAGGAATTGTCAACTCAGAATTCTATAACCCCCCCCAAAAAAAAACCTTCAATAAATGAATGATAAAGACATTCCATAAAGAAGGAAAATTAAGAGGATTAATTGCCAACAGACATTCTTTAAAAGAAATATTGAAGGAACTTTTTGACTTAGACTGAAGAGAAATAAAACCAGAAGGAAACTTGGAACATCGAGAATGAGTGAAGAACAAGATAAATGGTAAATATCTTGGTAAGTAAAACTAATCTTCTCATTTACTAATTCTTTAAAATATGTTTGATGGCTGAAAGGAAAAAATTGTAACATTGTTTTAAGGGATTTTCAGTGTGGACACATGTAATATATGCAATAAATATAACATAAAATGGGGATGGGGTAAATGTATTTATAAGGTCTTAAAAATTCTATACTCCATTCTATAGTCCACTCCATAAAATATTGATTCTAAGTAGAATGTGAAAAGTTAGTATTTATATGAAAATCCCTAGAACAATCACTAAAATACAAAGAGACAAAGTAGAATACATAACAGGTAAATTAAAATGAAATATCAATAAATGTCCAAATAATGCAAAAGAAGGCAGGAAGGGGAAAGAGAGGAATACAGATCAGGGGAACAAAGAGAAAACAAGTTTAGACCTAAATCCAAGCATATCAATAATTTCTTTAAATACAAATGGTCCACACATATCAATTAAAAGGCAAAGATCATCAGGAAAAATAAAAGTATGATCCAAATATATGCTGTCTACAAAATACTTATTTCACATATAATGATATAGGTAGGATAGAAGCAATATGATAGAAATATCCCATGTAAAAAAAAAAAAATTACCAGAAGAAACCTGTGGCAACTATATCAATATCAGACGAAGCAGACTTCCAAGCAAGTTACCAGCAATAATGAGGTACATTACTATCATGATAATGATAAAATGATCAATTCACCAAGAGAACATAACAATCTTAAATACATATTCACTGAACAACAGAGCTTTACAATATATGAAGAAAAAACTGGCAGAATTGAGAAGAGAAATAGACAAGTATACAAATACAGTTGGAGATTTCAGCACTTATCCATCAGTAACAGACAGAATTAACAAAGAAAATCAACAAGAATAAGAAGAAAGCAACAATATCATTACCCAACTAGATTTAATTAACAACTTTGAACACTATACCTAATAATAACAGAATACACATTCTTTTAAAGTGCATACGGAACATGAAATAAGATGGACTATATTCTGGGTCATAAAATAAGTCTTAACTAATTAAAAATAATTGAAATCATACACAGAATTTTCTTTGACCATAATAGAATTAAACTAGAGATCAAAAACAGAAGGATAATAGTAAAAATCTCATATAATGGGAAATTAAACAATATATTTCCAATTAATTCATTAGTTAAAAGAGAAATCTCAAGGGAAATTAGTAAATTTTTTAACTGAATGAAAGATACAAAATATCAAACTTTGTGGAACACAGTTAAAACAGTACTTACAGGGGGAATTCATAGCAGCACATAACTACTTTAAAAGAAGAAAAGTGTCAAATCAATATTCCACGTTTCTAGTTTGGGAAGTGAAAGAATGAAGAGTAAAACAAAACCAAATTAAGCAGAAAGAAAAAAACAATACATATAAGAACAAAAAATAAAGCAAATAATAATAGAAAAGAAATAGGATCAATAAAACAAAAAAGATTTCTTGGAAATACGAATAGCATTGAAAACTTCTAGCAAAAGTGACAAAGAGAAATAAGACACAATTTACCAATTTTAGGAAATGAAAGAGAGGATCTCATTACAGACCCTTCTGACATTAAAAGGATAATAAGGGAATGCTATGAATAATTCTAAATACATAAATTAATCAATGTAGATAAAATGGACAAGTTTAGTGAAAAACACAAACTACTAAAACTCACCAAGATAAAGTGAATATTTCTATAGTTCTAAAAGACAACTAATGATGTACTATATGTTGACTAATAGAACATAGAATATTCCTATAGTACTAAAAGACAACTAATGATGTACTATATGTTGACTAATTGAACATAATAAAAAATAAAATTAATTAATTAATTAAAAGACATTAAATTCATAGTTTACAACTACTCAAAAAAATTAATTTCCAGGCCCAGATCATTTCACTGGTGAATACTACCAAATATTTAAGAAAGAAATAATACCAGTTTCACACAGTACCCTACAAAAAACAGAACCAGAGGAAAACTTTCTCACTCATTTTATAAGGCCAAAATTACTTTGATACCAATATCAGTCAAAGACAATTGAAAAAAACAAGAAGCTCAATATCTCTCATAAACATAGACACAAAAAATGCTCAATACAGTTTTTTAACTAAATTCAGCAATAACATACAAATAATAATATGAGAAATACAAATTAAAACTAGAATGAGATATAACCTCACACCCGTCAGAATGGCTAAAATCAACAACACAAGAAAAAACAGGTGTGGTGAGCATGTGATGAAAGGCGAACCCTCTTGCACTGTTTATGACAATGCAAACTGATTTAGTCACTCTGGAAAACAGTATGGAGGTTCCCCCAAAAGTTAAAAACAGAGCTACCCTATGATCCAGCAATTGCAATACTAGATATTTACCCAAAGAATGCAAAAACACTAATTCAAAGGGATACATGCATCCTGATATTTATAGCAGCATTATCCAAATATCCATAGCCAAAATATGGAATGAGTCCAAATGTCCATTAATATATGAATAAAGATGTGATATATACATATATATATTATATATAAGAATATTATTCAGCCATAGAAAAAAGTGAAATATTGCCATTTGCAACAACATGGATGGAGCTAGAGGGTATAATGTTAAGCAAAATAAGTCAGTTCAGAGAAAGACAAATGCCATATGGTTTCACTCCTATGTGGAATTTAAGAAACAAAAATAAATTCAAAATGGATGAAAGACCTAAATGTGAGACAGGAATCCATCAAAATCCTAGAGGAGAACACAGGCAGCAACCTCTTTGACCTCAGCTGCAGCAATTTCTTGCCTCCAGAGGCAAGGGAAACAAAAGCAAAAATGAACTACTGGGACTTCATCAAGATAGAAAGCTTTTGCACAGAAAAGGAAACAATCAACAAAACTAAAAGGCAACCTATGGAATGGGAGAAGATATTCACAAATGACATATCAGATAAAGGGCTAGTATCCAAAAATCTATAAAGAACGTATCAAACTCAACACCCAAGAAACAAATAATCCAGTCAAGAAATGGGCAGAAGACATGAGCAGACATTTCTGCAAAGAAGACATAAAAATGGCCAAAAGACAGATGAAAAAATGCTCAACATCACTCGGCATTAGGGAAATACAAGTCAAAACCACAATGAGATACCACCTCACACCGGTCAGAATCGCTAAATTTAACCATACAAGAAACAACAGATGTTGGTGAGGATGTGGAGAAAGGGGAACCCTCTTACACTGTTGGTGGGAATGCAAACTGGTGCAGCAACTCTGTAAAACAGTATGGAGGTTCCTCAGAAAATTAAAAATAGAACTACCCTACAACCCAGCAATTGTACTACTAGGTATTTATCCAAAGGATACAAAAATATCTATTTGAAGGGACATCTTCACCCCAATGTTTATAGTAGCAATGTCCACAATAGCTAAACTATGGAAAGAGCCCAGATGTTCCTCAACAGATGAATGGATAAAGATGATGTGGTACACACACACACACACACACACACACACACACACACACACAGAGGAATATTACTCAGCCATTAAAAAGAATGAAATCTTGGCATTTGCAATGATGTGGATGGAAATAGAGGGTATTATGCTAAGTGAAATAAGTCAGTCAGAGAAAGACAAATACCATGATTTCACTCATATGTGGAATTTAAGAAACAAAACAGATGAATATACGGGAATGGAAGAAAAAATAAAGTAAGATGAAAATAGAGAGGGAGGCAAAACATAAGAGATGCCGAAATCTAGGAAATAAACAGCGTTGCTGGAGGGGAGGTGGGTGGGGGGAAGGGATAATTGGGTGATGGGCGTTAAGGAGAGCACTTGATATAATGAGCACTGGGTATTATATGCAACTGATAAATCACTAAATTATACCCCTGAAACTAATAATATACTGTACATTAACTAAATTGAATTTAAATAAAAAAAATTTTAAATTATGTATGGTGATTAACATAACAATAAAATAAAATTTAAAAAAAATTTTAAATTATTTAAAAAACAAAACAAATGAGCATAAGGAAAAAAGAGAGAGAGAGACAAACCAAGAAACAGACTCTTAACTATAGAGAACAAACTGACGGTTACCAGAAGGGGGTGGAGGGGGGTATGGATTAAATAGGTGAGGGCATTAAGGAGTGCACTTGTGATGAGCACCGGGTGTTGTATGGAAGTGCTGAATCACTATATTGTACACCTGAAACTAATATTACACTGTATGTTAACTTACTAGAATTTAAATAAAAACAAAGAAATGGACCTTGACCTATCTGTAAAATACAAAACTATAAAACTCTTAGAAGATAACATAGGAGAAAATCTAAGTGACCTGGAGTATAATGATAACTTTTTAGATATAACACCAAAGGCATAATCTATAAAATAAATAACTGGACTTAATTAAAACAAAAATGAAAAACTTCTGCTCTTCAAAAGACAATGCCAAGAGAATGAGAAGACAAGCCAAAGACTGGGAGAAAATATTTTCAAAAAACACAGTGTGGGGTGCATATGGCCCTTTTCACTACATCTGTTATCGAAAATACACAAAGAATCTTTAAAACTCAACAATGAGATCCATTGTACAATGTATTACTTATAGTTAACAATACAGTATTGTGCACTTTAAAATATAAGAGGATACATCCCATGTTAAATGTTCTTAACACTCCCGCCCCCCACACACACACAGAGAAAAACCTACTAAAGAGTGCAAGGATAGTTTTGGTTATGATGGATATATTTAGTACTTTGTGGTAATGATACTGTGGGTATACACATGTGCCTAAACTCATCAAAATGTATAAATTAAGTATGTAAATTTGTGTATATCAATTATGCCTCAATAAAGCTTAAAAAACAAAGCCCAACTTAAAAAGGGGAAAAGGTCTGAATAGATACCTCACCAAAGAAGATATACAGATGGCAAATAAGCACATGAAGACTTTAAACAACAATGAGATATAATTCCACACCTATTAGAATGGCCAAATCCAAAACACTGGCAACACCAAATGCTAGCAAGAATGTGGAGCAAGAGGAACTCACATTCATTACTGGTGGGAATAAAAAATGGCCCAGTTTGAAAGAGAGTTTGGCAGTTACTTACAAAACTTTCTTACCATATGATCTAGTAATCATGCTCCTTGGTATTTGCCCAAATAAACTGAAAACATAACCACATAAAAATCTGCACACAAATGTTTGTAACAGCTTAATTCACAATTGCCAAAACTTAGAAGCAATCAAGATGCCCTTCAGTGGGTGAATGGATAAATAAATTGTGGTACATCCAGACAATGAAACATTATTCAGCACTAAAAGGATATAAACTGTCAACCAATGGAAAGACATGAAATAACTTTAAATGCCTATTACTTCATGAAATAAGCCAAACTGAAATGGCTACATACTGGATGATTCCAGCTACATGACATTCTGGAAAAGGTGGAACTATGGAGACAGTATAAGGATCAGTGGTTGCCAGGGGAAGGAAGGAGGGATAAACAGGCAGAGCACAGAGCATTTTTAGGGCAATGAAACTATTCTGTATGATACTACAATAACGGATACATGTCATTATGCATTTGTAGGTTGACTGATGGTAAAAAAATGTAAATTTTGTGTTATGTATATCTTGCCTCAATTTTATAAATTACTGGGAAATTTTTTTCAATACATTAGATTCGTATTCAGGTAATAGGCTAAATTTGCATAAAAACACTGCTAGATCCATTCATCTGTTGAAGGGCATCTCGGCTCCTTCCACAGTTTGGCAATTGTGGACATTGCTGCTATGAACATTGGGGTGCATATGGCCCTTTTCACTACATCTGTATCCATATGTACAATGGAATATTACTCAACCATCAGAAAGGGTGAATACCCAACTTTTGCATTGACATGGATGGGACTGGAGGAGATTATGCTAAGTGAAATAAGTCAAGCAGAGAAAGGCAATTATCATATGGTTTCACTCATATGTGGAACATAAGGAATAGCAGGAAGGACATGAGGAGAAGGAAGAGAAAACTGAAGTCCATGAGAGACTATGGACTCTGAGAAACAAAATGAGGGTGTTAGAGGGGAGGGGGGTGGGAGGATGGGTTAGCCTGGTGATGGGTATTAAGGAGGGCACGTATTGAATGGAGCACTGGGTGTTATATGCAAACAATGAATCATGGAACACTACATCAAAAACTAATGAAGTACTGTATGGTGACTAACATAACAATAAAAAAAATGTCCTCTTAACTACTTTAACTGTGGGAAAAAAAAAAAAACACTGCTAGAAGAGTTGAATTTTTCTAGGCAACAATGTTCTTAAGAGTGAGTATACTTATTTCTGAAATCAGAATGTATGACAGATAGTGAGCATTTAATATATGCCTTTGAATATGTGAGTAATGCGTAACTAATTCATTCAACAGATCTCTGTTGAATACACATTATGCTCAGCCAGTGTGGTAAAAACAATGTTAGCTTTTATAAATGCAATTATATATTTAATTAGAAATAAGATAAATTGAAAAAATAAGAATCTCCTGCCCATGGTAAGAAATTCAGAATATAACAATATATATTAGAAAGAGGGAAAAAAAACTAAAGTGTCTCTGCTCAGAAGTGACCACTGTCAATATTTTATAGTGTAGCCTTCCATACTTTTTTTTTTTTTTTTAAAGATTTTATTTATTTATTTGACAGAGAAAGACACAGCGAGAGAGGGAACACAAATGGGGAGTGGGAGAGGGAGAAGCAGACTCCCTGCCGAGCAGGGAGCCCGATGCGGGGCTCGATCCCGGGACTCCAGGATCATGACCTGAGCCGAAGGCAGTCGCTTAACCAACTGAGCCACCCAGGCGCCCCGCCTTCCATACTTTTATCTGTGTATAACACACACACACATTCACAAATATCTTCACAAAAATATGTAGAAATACCATATACTCTGTAAATTGTTCTTTATGCTTGACATTAGGTAGTACATATAATTTCATTTCAAATAATATGCCTACATCATCATCAAAACATTTAACTGAGGGGCACCTGGGTGGCTCAGTCGGTTAAGCATCCGCCTTCCTCTCAGGTCCTGGGGTTGAGCCCCGCATTGGGCTCCCTGCTCAGTGGAGCATCTGCTTCTCCCTCTGCCCCTCCCCTTGCTCTTGTGCACTCTCTCTCTCTAATAAATAAAATAAAATCTTAAAAAAAAATGTCATCGAAAAATGGCATCTATGAGAAAAAGCACGTAAATCATAATACATTTCAACAAATTCCCACAAATTGAACAGACATGTATAATTATTGGCCAGATCAAGAAACATTACTTTCATCACTACCCTTCCAGTCATTATTCCCTGAATGGTAGCCACTATCCTGACTTCTAGCATATTAGATTTCCCTGTTTTTAAAAGTTACATAAGTTGAATTTGGCCAAGATAGAGTAGCTCTTTTCTTCCTAGGTCCTCCCTCTTACAACTAAAAACCCTGAATATAACAATAAGTAGACACTGAAGGACTCAGAAAAGTGGAAAGAAAGAAGACAACATAGGGACTTTGGAACTTGAAGAACAACACAGAAATGAGTTCTCAGGGTTTCCTTACTGCCTTCCATATAACCAGAACAGAATGCTGCATAAGTCTCCAACCTAAACTACAAACAGCTACAAAGCTCTAAGGAAAGCCTGTTTCCCGAAGGCAAAAGGCCAGGAAGCGGGTGGCCTACTAGCATAAAATTTTTCTGGCAATTCCCACCCTACTACAGACAAACACCAAAGGAAAAAACTATACCTCACCAACTTACCACCTCCCATGTGGTTTCACTGGAGCCAAGGAAGGAGGTGATCTATTCCATCCTAATTTCAGCCCACAGAAGTAAATCCAATTCCCCACTCATCTGTTGTGACAGAGCCATGCAGGGAGCAAATGTCCCAATCCCTGGATATTTCAATGATATAAATTCCTCCAATCCCAAAACATGGTATATATTTCCATTTATTTGGAACTTCTTCAATTTCTTCCATCAATGTGTTATAGTTTTTAGTGTAGAGGTCTTTCTCCTGCTTGGTTAAATTCATTCCTAAGTATTTTATTGTTTTTGATGCTACTGTAAAAGGCATTATTTTCTTTATTTCTCTTTCAGTTATTTTATTGTTAGTGTATAGAAATGCAATTGATTTTTGCATGTTGATCTTGCAACCTGCAGTTTCACTGAATTCGTTGATTTAGTTCTAACAGTTTTTGGGAAGTGATCTATAGATTCAATGCAGTCTCTATCAAAATTTCAATAGCATTTTTCACAGAAACAGAAAAACCAATCCTAAAATTCATGGGAACCACAAAAGACCTTGAATAGTCAAATCAGTCTTGAGAAAGAACAAAGCTGGAGACATCACATTTCTTAATCTGAAACTGTATCACAAAGCAATAGTTATCAAACTAGAATGTTACTGGCATAAAAACAGACATATAGATCAATGGAACAGAACAGAGAGCCCAGAAATAAGCCCCCACACATTTGATCAACTGATCTTTGACAAAGGCGCCAAGAACACACAATGGGGATAGTCTCTTCAATAAATACCAATAGGGAAACTGGATGTACACATGTAAAAGAATGAAACTGGACCCCTATCTTATACCACTCACAAAAATTAAATCAAAATTGATTAAAGACTTAAATCTAAGATAAGAAATTATAAAACTCCTAGAAGAAATATAAGGAGAAGGCTCTTTGACATTTGTCATGACAACACTTTTTTTTTTTAATCTGAGAACAAAACCACAAGCACAAAAGCAAAAATAAACAATGTGACTACATCAAACTAAAAAGTTTCTGCTCAGAAAAGGAAACCATCCACAAAATGAAAAGGCAACCTGTGGAATGGGAGAAAATATTTGCAAACCATGTATCTGATAAGGGTTTAATATCCAAAATATATAAGAAATTCATGCTACTCAATAGAAAAAAACAAAAAACAAAAAACAAACCCAAGTAATCTGATTAAAAATGGGTAAAGGACCTAAGCAGTCATTTTTCCAGAGAAGATATACAGATGGCCAACAGGTGCATGAGAAGGTGCTCAATATCACTAATCATCAGGGAAATGCAAATCAAAACCACAATGAGATATCATTTCACACCTATAAGAGTAGCTATTACCAACAATACAAGTGATAACAAATGTAAACAAGGATGTGGAGAAAAGGGAATCATTGTATACTGGTGGGGGGAATGTAAATTGGTACTGCCATTATGGAAAACCATATGAAGATTCCTCAAAAAATTAAAAATAGAACTACCACATGATCCAATAATCCCACTTCTGGATATATATCCAAAGGGAAAAAAATCACTATCTCTAAGAGATATCTGCACTCCCGTGTTCATTGTAGCATTATTCACAAATGCCAAGATATGGAAACAACTTAAGTAGCCATCAATAGATGAATAGACAAAGAAAATGTTATACATATTTATATTCAGCCATAAAAAAGAAGGACATAGTGCCGTTTATGACAACACGGGTGAAGCTGGAGGGCATTATGCTAAGTGAAATAAGCCAGACAGAGAAAGACAAACACTGTATGGTATCATCCTACAATTCGGTCTCTGTTCATTTCTATGGTTTACTGATCTATGTCCCTACCTTGGATTCCCATGGTAACCTGTACAGATTTTTATTTCAGAGTCTAGAGTTCCTTTATTTTTTCATTTATGTATCTCTCCCCAACACAAGATTGTGAGATCCATGATTGCAATAGACCATGTCTCATTGGTCTTGCATATCCAGAGAAAAACTTCTGGAAATATGGTGGGAATAACTGAATTTTGCTATTATAACAAATTAAGAGTTTATAGAGACCACACATGGTAAAAGTACCCACTTTTGTAGGCACCATTTGTATGGCTTTAGAGATCAGATTCCAAGAAAACTCCTATGCAACTGTGAGGCTTTCTGGGAGAATCTCATTAACAGAAAATGTTTAGCAGCTCTACCTTGTACCTAACAAAGTTCTCTTTTTAAAGCCTGACTTTGCACAGCATTTTCAACAGCACCTCAGTCATTCATCTGATATAACAATAGGGTTGACATGACACATGCAAAATCCATGCTAGTATTTAAGGTCATTTCAAATGGAATCATATAAAATTACTGAAAAAATACAGCATGCTGCTATGGTATTTCTAAAAATTAATTCAAGAAAATATAAAAGTTTAAAAACTAAGACTGAAATATAATAAACTTAATTGATTTCCCTTTTACTAAACACTCTGTAAACATTATGTCATTTAATCTTTGTAACTGCCCTTTTCAACTTTTTGGGCTATTCAGTTCATCGCGGTTGTCACCATTTGCCTGAGTGTCACTCTAGAAAGCACAGACAAAAAAATAAGTTCTTTGAAATTAGACAGATTTGGGATTTAATCCTAATACTTGCCATCTACTGCTACCCAACATTGTAAACTATAAAAATCCCCACTACTCTTCATTATAGAGGAATAAATAAACATGTAAAGCAATTAGCACAGTGCCTAATAAATAGCAAACTCAGAAACACCAGCTATAATTGTCATTACTGTTCAATAACAGAAAAGAACATTAATGTTTCTAGATTTGAGCTTTAGACATTTGCCACACATTTTCTCAGATGTTTACATCCCTTGTTTCTTGTCAAAAACACTTAGTCCCAGAGAAGTTACGTGACTCATTTTCTTGTGGATCCTACTTTCTAATTTCCTACTGAACCCCCAGCCTATATTCCACTCTACCTCCAGCTATTACAAACTACTCCAAGTTCCCTGAACCCAGCAAGCTCTCTTTCACCTCCACATTCATTCTTCCATCTGTACACACACATGCTGGATGATTCTCCATTTGTTAATCAAGCTTTGATTTCTCCACCATTTAAAAGTTTGAGTCCCTTTGTTCATTGTATATCTCTCCACACTAAAATGAAATATTAACAGGAGCAGGGAATCTGACTGTTGTGCTCTCAACTATATCCCCAAAGCCTGAAAGATCTATAGTAAGTGATCCATAAATATTTATTGAAATAATTACTTGACCCTTGAACCAGCCTAGGATACACAGTCTGCTCCATACAGGGCTTCCATTTGAACTCTGGGAAACATGGAACTGGCAGACTTAGGGAAGGCCCATGATCCAAGGAGGCAATACAGCTAAGGCTTCAGGCTTCTAGAGTCACAACAGGACGGAATTCTACCTCTATCTCTTACAAATGTATGGCTTTGGGGATGCTTCTCTACTTTTGTCAGTCTTACTTTCCTTCTCTTATTAGTTATGCTAATTAGCTATTTGAAACTGATCAACACTTTCATTCATTCATTCATTCAGCACACACTTATTGAATGTCTCCTATACTGACCGGCACTGCTTTGGGTGTCAAGGGTAAGTCATAAACAAGTTACATCTGTCAGTTCACAGTCTAATGACCGAGCAGACAAATAACTGTCTGTTTATAGCATAGTGGTGCTAGGGCCATGATAAGGAAAGTACTGGGTTCTAGTAGCAGGGGTTGTAGGAGTGGTTGATGTTCTTCACTTCTTGTTGTTTGTCTCTAATATTGAAGTCTGTCAGTCAACAAGTCCTAAAGTCTGCTTCTGGAATCATTCTTCATGTTTCTATTCTTGCAGGCTCTGCAATGCTTGAGCTGGCCTTGACTTGACAAGACAAATATTGTAATCCTGAGGTTTTCCCCAGAGGTGGATCTTATTGACATCCAGAAGTATTTGATAGTAAAAAAAATAATGATAAAAATAGCTACCACTTGTTTTCAAATATACTTATAGATTCTTATTGTATTCATTGGGTCATAATCCATTATTATTATTATTATTTACTCATTATGATGCTCAAATTGTCCCATTTTAAAACATTACCTGTGTGCCAAGCACTGTACTAAATGCTTTCTTTACTATTTCTAAACCTTGCAACATACCTATGACAAAAGTCCCGTTTTTGTTCCAATTCTACATATTGGGTAACTGAACTTAAGGGAAATGTACGGAATTGTCAAGTCATTGTGCCAGGAGAAAATGGTGGTTAAAAGTACAGACTCAATTCTATATACCATTCAACACTGTAAGAAACCAGGGCTGCTTGGGAAAATGCCTGATTCCAGGGCTGGAACAGCCAAAGTACAAAAAGAGCCTGGAACATCTTGCTGCACCAAAAAAGTTTTCAAAGAAAAATGGACACACATCCAAGAGACACAGGAACAGGAATCAAGGGGGTTTCAGTGACCAAATCTGGGCAAATTCAAGCATCAAAATAAATCATGATGGTAATGGGTTATTACCTACTGAATAAATTATATATCCGTGAACCCATACTGAAACGAATGAAGACATGAATAATAAATGAGGGTCAGAGAAAAGCTCTTCATTGCAGAAGAATCCTCACCAGTAAATGGGGGAAAATAATGGAATTAGAAACACATACTTTTTGATTGGAGGAGCAAGATGGTGGAGGAGTAGGAGACCTAAATTTCGTCTGGTCCCAGGAATTCAGCTGGATAGGGATCAAACCATTCTGAACACCTACGAACTCAACAGGAAATCGAAGAAAAGAATAGCAGCAACTCTCTGAATAGAAAAGCGACCACTTTCTGGAAGGTAGGAAGTGCGGAAAACTGAATCCGAGGTGATATTCGGGAGGATAGACAGCGGGGGAGGGGACCTCCGTCCGCCGCTTCTGGCAAGTGATGGAGCCGCGGAGCACAAAATCGGAACTTTTAAAAGTCGGCTCTGCTGAGGGACGTCGCTCCAGTGGCTAAGTGGGGGTGGAACCCTCGCTGGCACGGTGTGGTCTCAGGACCCTCGGGGTCACAGAAGGACTGGGGGTGCCTGAGTGCAGCAGAGCTCCCAGGTATCGGAGCAGGGAGGCGGGCAGCACAGACGGAGCTGAGGAGCGGGCTCTCAGCTCGGGGTTGCCATAAACCGTGATCCGCGGCACAGTCGGGCCAGTGCTCCTCCAGCAGGGACCCAACAAGCGGCAGATCCGGGGAGATTCCCCTTCCTCCCCTGGGAGGAGAAGTGCGGGAGCGCACCGCAGGGATCTGCTGGATTTGGGGACTCCGCACCGGGTTGTGCGCCAGAGATAGGAACGTTTGGTCACAGGCCGGGTGAGCACGGAGTGCGGCCAGACCAGGGAGATGGGAGTGATTGACTGCTTTTCTCTGGGGGCGCACTGAGAAGCGGGGCCCCGAGTTCTCGGCTCGTCCGGGGCAGAGATTAGGAGGCCGCCATTTTCACTCTCCGCCTCCAAAGCTGTACGGAAAACTCGCAGGGAACAAAAGCCCCGGAGAGCAAACCCGAGCAGATTATTAGCCGGGAGGGGGCAAGGGCGGGGCAATTCTGCCTCCGGCAGAGACATTTGGAAACCACGGCAACAGGCTCCTGCCCCAGAAAATCAGCGAGAACAGCCAGCCAAGACCGAGTTTACCGATCAATGAGAACGGCAAAACTCCAGCACTAGGGGAATACTGCACATAGAATCCATGGCTTTTTTCCCCCTGATCATTTAGTCTTTCAACATTAATTTTTTTAAAATTCTGTTTTTCCTTTTTTTTAAATTTTTCTTTTTTGCTTTTTCAACCAACATCTTATCAATCCCTTTTTAAAAAAATCTTTTTATTTTTCATTTTTAGAGTCATATTCTATCCCTTCCTAGTAGTTAACCTTATTTTTGGTGTGTGTGTGTGTGTGTGTGTGTGTGTGTATATATATATATATATTGTTCTCTCTTTAAAATTTTGGGATACAGTTTCTTCTAACAGACCAAAATATACCCTAAATCTCTAGTGTATGGCTTTGTTCTAGCCTCCTGCCTGACCACATTTTCTCCCTTTTTTTTTAAATTCCTCCTCTTTTTTTTCAACCAACTTATCATTTCCTTTTATAAAATCTTTTATACTTTTCATCTTTACACTCATATTCCATCCCTTCATCGTATTTACCCTTCTTTTTGTACATATATAAGTTTTCCTTCCTTTAAAATTTTGGGAGGCACTTTCTTCTAACAGACCAAAATATGCCCAAAATCTAGTGTGTGGCACTGATCTATGCACCACCTTGATCATATTCTTTTTTTCTTCTTTCCCTTTCTTTCCCCCCAGTTTCGGGTCTCTTCTGATTTGTTTAGTGTATATTTTGGGGGGGTCGTTGTTACCCTGTTAGCATTTTGTTCTCTCATTCATCTATTCTCCTCTGGACAAAATGACAAGATGTAAAAAAATCACCTCAAAAAAAAGAACAAGAGGCAGTACTGACTGCCAGGGACCTAATCAATACGGACATTAGTAAGATGTTGGAACTAGAGTAGAATGATGATTTTAGAGATACTAGCTGGGCTTGAAGAAAGCATGGAAGATATTAGAGAAACCCTTTCTGGAGAAATAAAAGAACTAAAATCTAACGAAGTCGAAATAAAAAAGGCTATTAATGAGGTGCAATCAAAAATGGAGGCTCTAACTGCTAGGATAAATGAGACAGAAGAAAGAATTAGTGATACAGAAGACCAAATCATGGAAAATAAAGAAGCTGAGAAAAAGAAAGCTAAACAACTACTGGATCACGAGGGCAGAATTCGAGAGATAAGTGATACCATAAAACAAAACAATATTAAAATACTTGGGATCCCAGAAGAAGAAAGAGAGAGGGGCAGAAGGTATATTGGAGCAAATTATAGCAGAGAACTTCCCTAATTTGGGGAAGGAAACAGGCATCAAAATCCAGGAGGCACAAAGAACCCCCCTCAAAACCAATAAAAATAGGTCAACACCCCGATATCTAATAGTAAAACTGACGAGTCTCAGAGACAAAGAGAAAATCCTGAAAGCAGCTCGGGAAAAGACATCTGTAACCTACAGTGGTAGAAACATTAGATTGGCAACAGACCTATCCACAAAGACCTGGCAGGCCAGAAAGGATTGGCATGATATATTTAGAGCACTAAACAAGAAAAATAGGCAGCCAGGAATACTATATCCAGCTAGGCTGTCATTGAAAATAGAAGGAGAAATAAAAAGCTTCCAGGACTAACAAAGACTAAAGGAATTTGCAAACACGAAACCAGCCCTACAAGAAATCTTGAAAGGGGTCCTCTAAGCAAAGAGAGAGCCTAAAGTAACATAGACCAGAAAGGAACACAGACCATATACAATAACAATAACCTTACAGGCAATACAATGGCACTAAAGTCATATCTTTCAATAGTTACCCTGAATGTAAATGGGCTAAATGCCCCAATCAAAAGACACAGGGTATCAAATTGGATAAAAAAACAAGACCCATCGATATGCTGTCTGCAAGAGACTCATTTTAGACCCAAAGACACCTCCAGATTGAAAGTGAGGGGGTGGAAAACCATTTACCATGCTAATGGACACCAAAAGAAAGCTGGGGTGGCAATCCTTAGATCAGACAAATTAGATTTTAAACCCAAGACTATAATAAGAGATGAGGAAGGACACTATGTCATACCTAAAGGGTGTATCCAACAAGAAGATCTAACAATTGTAAATATCTATGCCCCTAACATGGGAGCAGCCAATTATATAAGCCAATTAATAACAAAAGCAAAGAAACACATTGACAACAATAATAGTGGGGGACTTTAACAGCCCCCCTCATTGAAATGGACAGATCATCTAAGCATAAGATCAACAAGGAAGTAAAGACTTTTTTTGTTGACACACTGGACCACATGGACTTCACAGATCTATTCAGAACATTCCATCCCAAAGCAACAGAATACACATTCTTCTCTAATGCCCATGGAACATTCTCCAGAATACATCACATCCTAGATCACAAATCAGGTCTCAACCAGTACCAAAAGACTGGGATCATTCCCTGCATATTTTCAGACACAGTGCTTTAAAACTAGAACTCAGTCACAAGAGGAACGTCAGAAAGAACTCAGATACATGGAGGCTAAAGAGCATCCTACTACAGAATGAATGGGCCAACCAGGAAATTAAAGAAGAATTTAAAAAATTCATGGAAACAAATGAAAATGAAAACACAACTGCTCAAAATCTTTGGGATGCAGCAAAGGCAGTCCTAAGAGGAAAGTCTATAGCAATACAAGCCTTTCTCAAGAAACAAGAGAGGTCTCAAATACACAACCTTACCCTACACCTACAGCAGCTGGAGAAAGAACAGCAAATAAAGCCTAAACCCAGCAGGAGAAGAGAAATAATAAAGATCAGAGCAGAAATCAATGAAATAGAAACCAAAAGAACAGTAGAACCTATCAACGAAACTAGGAGCTGGTTCTTTGAAAGAATTAACAAGATTGATAAACCCCTGGCCAGACTTACCAAAAAGAAAAGAGAAAGCACCCAAATAAATAAAATCATGAATGAAAGAGGAGAGATCACAACCAACACCCAAGAAATACAAACAATTATAAGAACATATTATGAGCAACTATATGCCAGTAAATTAAATAATCTGGAAGAAATGGATGCATTCCTAGAGATGTATAAACTACCAAAACCGAACCAGGAAGAAATAGAAAACCTGAACAGACCTATAACCACTAAGGAAATTGAAGCAGTACTCAAAAATCTCCCAACAAACAAAAGCCCAGGGCCAGATGGCTTCCCAGGGGAATTCCACCAAACATTTATTTTTTTTAAAGATTTTATTGATTTATTTTGATAGAGAGAGAGAGACAGCGAGAGAGGGAACACAAGCGGTGGGAGGGTGGGAAAGGGAGAAGCAGGCTTCCTGCAGAGCAGGGAGCCCGATGTGGGACTCGATCCGAGGACCCTGGGATCATGACCTGAGCTGAAGGCAGACGCTGAATAACTGAGCCACCCAGGCACCCCTCTACCAAACTTTAAAGAAGAATTAATACCTATTCTTCTGAAACTGTTCCAAAAAACAGAAATGGAAGGAAAACTTCTATACTCGTTTTATGAGGCCACCATTACCTTGATCCCAAAACCAGACAAAGACCCCATCAAAAAGGAGAATTACAGACCAATATCCTTAATGAACATGGATGCAAAAATTCTCACCAAAATACTAGCCAATAGGATCCAAGAGTACATTAAAAGGATTATTCACCACACGACCAAGTGGCTTGTATCCCTAGGCTGCAAGGTTGGTTCAACATCCACAAATCAATCCATGTGATACAATACATTAATAAAAGAAAGAACAAGAACCATATGATCCTCTCAATAGATGCAGAAAAAGCATCTGACAAAGTACAGCATCCTTTCTTGATCAGAGTATAGGGATAGAGGGTACATACCTCAATATCATAACAGCCATCTATGAAAAGCCCACAGCGAGTATCATTCTCAATGGAGAAAAACTGAGAGCTTTCCCCCTAAGGTCAGGAACACAGCAGGGATGTCCACTATCACCACTGGTATTCAGCATAGTATTAGAAGTCCTAGCCACAGCAGTCAGACAACAAAAAGAAATCAAAGGCATCCGAATCGGCAAAGAAGTCACACTCTCACTCTTTGCAGATGAGATGATACTTTATGTGGAAAACCCAAAAGACTCCATTCCAAAACTGCTAGAACTCATACAGGAATTCAGTCAAGTGGCAGGATATAAAATCAATGCACAGAAATCAGTGGCATTCCTATACACCAACAACAAGACAGAAGAAAGAGAAATTAAGGAGTCGATCCCATTTACAATTGCATCCAAAACCATAAGATACCTAGGAATAAATCTAACCAAAGAGGCAAAGAATCTGTACTCAGAAAATTATAAAATACTCATGAAAGAAACTGAGGAAGACACAAAGAAATGGAAAAACGTTCCATGCTCATGGATTGGAAGAACAAATATTGTGAAGATGTCAATGCTACCTACAGCAATCTACACATTTAATGGAATCCCTATCAAAATACCATCCACTTTTTTCAAAGAAATGGAACAAATACTCCTAAAGTTTGTATGGAACCAGAAAAGACCCCGAATAGCCAGAGGAATGTTGAAAAAGAAAAGCAAAGCTGGTGGCATCACAATTCTGGACTTCAGGCTCTATTACAAAGCTGTCATCATCAAGACAGTATGGTACTGGCACAAAACAGACACATAGATCAATGGAACAGAACAGAGAGCCCAGAAATGGACCATCAACTCTATGGTCAGCTAATCTTCAACAAAGCAGGAAAGAATATCTCATGGAAAAAAGACAAATGGTGTTGGGAAAATTGGACAGCCACATGCAGAAGAATGAAACTGGACCATTTCCCTACACCACACACAAAAATAGACTCAAAACGGATGAAAGACCTAAATGTGAGAGAGGAATCCATCAAAATCCTTGAGGAGAACACAGGCAACAACCTCTTCGACCTCAGCCACAGCAACTTCCTAGAAACTTTGCCAAAGGCAAGGGAAGGAAGGGCAAAAATGAAGGATTGGGACTTCATCAAGATAAAAAGCTTTTGCACAGCAAAAGAAACAGTCAACAAAACCAAAAGACAAGCAACAGAATGGGAGAAGATATCTGCAAATGACATACCAGATAAAGGGCTAGTATCCAAAATCTATAAAAAACTTATCAAACTCAACACCCAAAAAACAAATGATCCAATCAAGAAATGGGCAGAAGACATGAACAGACATTTTTCCAAGGAAGACATCCAAATGGCCAACAGACACATGAAAAAGTGCTCAACATCACTCGACATCAGGGAAATCCAAATCAAAACCTCAATGAGATACCACCTCACACCAGTCAGAATGGCTAAAATTAACAAGTCAGGAAATGACAGATGTTGGCAGGGATGCAAAGAAAGGGGAACCCTCCTACACTGTTGGTGGGAATGCAAGCTGGTGCAGCCACTCTGGAAAACAGTATGGAGGTTCCTCAAAAAGTTGAAAATAGAGCTACCCTACAACCCAGCAATTGCACTACTGGGTATTTACCCCAAAGATACAAATGTAGGGATCCAAAGGGGTACATGCACCCTGATGTTTATAGGAGCAATATCCACAATAGCCAAACTATGGAAAGAGCCAAGATGTCCATCGACAGATGAATGGATAAAGAAGATGTGGTATATATATACAATGGAATATTATGCAGCCATCAAAACAAAGTTAATCTTGCCATTTGCAATGACGTGGATGGAACTGGAGGGTATTATGCTAAGCAAAATAAGTCAATCAGAGAAAGACATGTATCATATGATCTCACTGATATGAGGAACTCTTAATCTCAGGAAACCAACCGAGGGTTGCTGGAGTGGTGGGGGGTGGGAGGGATGGGGTGGCTGGGTGATAGACATTGGGGAGGGTATGTGCCATGGTGAGTGCTGTGAATTGTGTAAGACTGTTGAATCACAGACCTGTACCTCTGAAACAAATAATACATTACATGTTAAATTAAAAAAGAAGATATTAGGAAGGGAAAAATGAAGGGGGGGAAATCGGAGAGGGAGATGAACCATGAGAGATGATGGACTCTGAAAAACAAACTGAGGGTTCTATAGGGGAGGGGGGTGGGAGGATGGGTTAGCCTGGTGATGGGTATTAAAGAGGGCACGTTCTGCATGGAGCACTCGGTGTTATGCACAAACAATGAATCATGCAACACTACATCAAAAACTAATGATGTAATGTATGGTGATTAACATAACAATAAAATTTTTTTAAAAAAGAAATTCCTTTGGGGGAGAAAAGAAACTAATGATGTAATGTATGGTGATTAACATAACATAATAAAATTTAAAAAAAAATGAACACAAAAGTTAAACATGTAACCGAGTGATTCTACACCTAGATGTAAAACCAAAAGAATTGAAAACAGGTGTTCAACAGATACTTATACATGAATGTTTATAGCAACATTATTCACAGTAGCCAAAATATAGAAATAAAATGTCATCAAGGGATTAATGTATATACAAATAGTATGTCCATAAAATTGGCTATTATTCAGTTGTAACAAGTACTGATAGATGCCATAATATGGATGAGCTTGGAAACGTTGCTGAGTGAAAGAAACCTGACAAAAGATCACATTTTTTATGATTTCATTTATATGAAATATATAGTATAGGTAAATCCGAAGAAACAGAAAACAGATTGAAGGTTTCCAGGGACTGGGGAGAGAGAGGAATGGGGTATAACTGTTTAATGGATATAGGATTTTATTTTGGCATGATGAAGATGCCTTGGAATTAAATAGATGTGGTGGTTGCATAAAACCGTGAATGTATTTAGTGCCACTAAGTTGTGAATATGTGAATGGTCCCCTAAAAATAAATCAAGTTGTATATGTGGTAAAAAAATAAAAAGGAAACACCTAATTTTTAAACCATTATGTGTTAATGGATTTAGTCAAGAATCATCAATGGATGATTAGAACAGGATATTTCAAAGCCTCCAGGTATCTCCACACAAAATATTTAAGTGCACAAAGAAAAAACATTAACTTTACATTGAGTAATCTGATGAATACAACCTTAACCAAGAGATCAAATTTAGTATCACCACTGAGGGAATAAATGGATATCATGTGGTAATTGATATAATGCACTGAGAAGGATATAGTAACACTCTGTGGTCTTCCTTGCAGGAATGCATAAGCTGAATCTAATCACGAAAATGGAAAATCAGGTAAACCCAAGTTGAGGGACACTCTAGTAAATGGTTCATACTTCTCAAAATCATCATGCTTGTACAAGACAATACGTTTGAGGACTTGTTCCAGACTGAAGAAGAATAAAGTGAAATAACAACTAAATACAATGCATGATACTAGATTGGAGAGAACAGAAAAATTATAAAATTTATAAAATTTTCTATAAATGACATTATTGAGATAATTGGCCACATTTGAATATGGTCTATAAATGAGATATATAATAGTATAGTATCAATGTTAACGTATTGATTTTGGTAATTGTAGTCTGTTTATGCAAAAGTTACACTAAGGTGCTTAGAGGAGGGGCGCCTGGGTGGCTCAGTCATGAAGCATCTGCCTTTGGCTCGGGTCATGATCCCGGGGTCCTGGGATTGAGCCCTGCATCGGCCTCCCTGCTTGGCGGGAAGCCTGCTTCTCCCTCTCCCACTCCCCCTGCTTGTGTTCCCTCTCTCACTGTATCTCTCTCTGTCAAATAAATAAATCTTAAAAATAAAGTAAAATAAAGTGCTTAGGGGTAAAAAGACATGTCTGCAGCTTACTCTCAAATAGTTTAGAAAAATTTGTATGTACGTGTATCTGTGTGTGATGTGTGTAAGCAGAAAAAGAAAAAGGGAGGAAGAGAGAGTGACAGAGATGGAGAGAAGGAAATCAGGAGACAAAGGGGAAAAGAAAGAGAATAAATTGCAAAATGTTAACAATTAAGCTACTTGGGTTAAGTATAAACAGGAGTTCCATGTACTATTTTTTCAACTTTTTTGTAAGCTTGAAATTATTTCAAAATAGATGGCGGTTAGGAAGATAGTGAGGCAGGAGGATCCTAAGTTCATCTCCTACCACAGGCACACCTGGATAACAGCCACATCAGTGCACCCAACCCAGAAAATGACCCAGAGACTGACAGAACAGACTTTCCACAGTAAAACATAGAGAGGAGGTCATATTGAGAACATGGTAGGAGAGGCAGAGATGCAGTCAAGAACCAAACTCCCTGCCAGGCAAACTACAAACAAGAGGGACACAACAAGCATGGAGAAGGGAGAGCAGATTCCACACCAGGCACCTCGGGCACAGGGGACCTGCGCTGGCAAGACAAGTCCCCATAACATTTGGCTTTGAAAACCAGTGGGGCTTAACCGTGAGTTTTTACAACCAATGGGGCTTAACTCCAGGTACTTTAAAAATCAGCAGGCTTGGGGTGCCTGGGTGGCTCAGTCGTTAAGCGTCTGCCTTCGGCTCAGGTCATGATCCCAGGGTCCTGGGATGGAGCCCTGTGTTGGGCTCTCTGCTCAGTGGGGAGCCTGCTTCTCCTCTCCCTCTGACTACTGCTCCCCCTGCTTGTGCTCTCTCTGTGTCAAATAAGTAAATACAATCTTTTTGAAAAATTCAGCAGGCTTGGCTCTGGAAGATCAGAGGGCAATCGGAAACTGAGTCTCCACCCTTAAAGAGACAGCACAACAAACAACCCCACAGAGATATAGCATAGAAGCAGCAGTTTGAAAAGTGCCTGGGATATACCAAAGGAGAATTATTTACTAACCTCAGAAAGCATGCTGGAGGGGCAGGGATCTTTAGGTGACTTCTCCAAAAACAAAAGAGCTGGAAGGCATCATTTCTCCATTCCTTTCCGCAGCCTAGACAACTTCTGGAACCAGCGTGAACACTCAGTCCCAGTAGGGATTGATGCCACTCTAAGGTAACTCCTGCCCTGAGGAGAGTGGAAGGAAACCTTTATGTGTTTCCACCAGTCTCAGCAGCTGAACCTTATAACTGGCATTGTGGAGAGAGTGCCTGCTGATCAATGCCTTTTGCAGCCCCAGTAGACAGATAAGGGCAGGCATCTATTCTGACAGCCAGCCCCACCCACCAACAAGAACCTCTCTGGGCACAGCACAGGGAGAGAGCCCTGCAGTTCAGGGTTACTGTAATCCCTGCAGAAGAATTGGGGGCAGGCATATGGTTTCCTTGCAGGTCCCGCCCATCAACAAAAGCCTCTTAGGGGACAATGCAGGGAGAGCACTCTGTAGTTCAGTGTGACTGTAGCCCCAGCAAATGGACCGAGGGCACATATCTTGTCTGACTGCTGACACTGCCCAACCAAAACCCCACAGTGGCCACAGGGATCTCCTTTGTAGAGTTCCCCTTACATATAACTCTTTTCTTTTCTCTTACTATTTTAATTTTTTTTCTCTTTATCACTATATTTTGCTACTTTAATTTTGTCTTTAACGTGTCTTTGTGTGGACCTCCTTGGGTTGACTTTTGGGGGGCTCTCTGTGCCTCCTGGATCTGGATATCTGTTTCCTTCCCCAGATTTGGAAAGATTTGGAATGACACATTGTATCAGATGAATTTAACAGATAAATTCAGAACATTCTATCCCAAAACAGCAGAATACACATTCTTTTTAGGTGCACATGGAACATTATAATAGATTACATGTTAGGCCACAAAACAAGTCTCAATAATTCAAAAAGATTGAAATAATTTCATGCATCTTTTCCGACCACAACAGTATGAAGCTAGAAATCAATCACAAGAAAATATCTGGAAAGAACACAAATACATGAAGGCTAAATAACATTCTAATAACAATTAATGGGTAAACCAAGAAATCAAAGAGGAAATAAAAAAATACATGGAGACAAATGGAAATGGAAATACAACAGTCCAAAATCTTTGGAATGCAGCAAAAGCTGTTCTAAGAGGGAAGATTATAACAATGCAGACCTACCTCAAGAAGCAAGAAAAATCTCAAATAACCTAACCTTGCACCTAAAGGAGCTAGATAAAGAAGAAAAACAAAACCCAAGCCAGTCAAAGAAAGGAAATAATAAAGATTAGAACAAAAATAAATGAAATAGAGACCAAATAAAAGATAAATGAAACCAGGAGCTTGCTCTTTGAAAAGATCAACAAAATTGATAAGCCTTTAGCCAGACTCATCAAAAAAAAAGAAGACAGAGAACTGAAATAAATAAAATTAGAAATGAAGGAGGAGAAATAATAACCAACACCACAGAAATACAAAGTATTAAAGGAGAATATTATGAAAAATTATATGCCAACAAATTGGGCAACCTTCTAGAAATGGATAAATTCCTAGAAACATATAACCTGCCCAAACTGAATCAGGAATAAATAGAATATTGGAAAAAACAACTACTAGAATGAAATTGAATCTGTAATCAAAAAACTCCCAACAAATGAAAGCTCAGGACCAGATGTCCTCACAGGTGAATTCTACCAAACATTTAAATATCAGACAATACCTATTCTTCTCAAACTATTCCAAAAAATAAAAGAGGAAGGAAAGCTTCCAAATTCATTCTACAATACCAGCATTATCCTGATACCAAAACCAGAAGTAGCCACTACGAAAAAAAAAAAAAAGAAAAGAAAAGAAAGAAAGAAAGAAAAGAAAAACTACAGGGCAGTATGTCTGATGAACACAGTAGCAAAATTCCTCAACAAAATATTAGCAAACCAAATCCCAAAACACATTAAAAAAATCATTCACCATGATCAAGTCAGATTTATTCCAGAGATGCAAGTGTGGTTCAATATTTGTAAATCAATCAATGTGATACATCACATTAACAGGATAAAGGATAAAAACCATATGATCATCTCCATGCAGAAAAAGCAATGACAAAGTGTAACATCCATTCATTAGAAAAATTCCCTACAAAGTAAGTTTAGAGAGAACATACTTTAATAAAGTCCATATATGAGAAATGCACAACTAACATCATACTTGGTAGTGGAGAATTGAGAGCTTTTCCTCTAATATCAGGCACAAGAGAAGGATGTCCACTCTCAACACTTTTATTCAACGTAACACTAGAATTCCTAGCCGGAGCAATCAGACAATAAAAGAAATAAAAAGCACCCAAATGGGTAAGGAAGAAGTAAAATTTTCACTATTTGCAGATGACATGATGCTATATATATAAAAACTCTAAAGAAAAACCTAAATTGAGACCTGAAACCATAAAAATCTGGCACTAATTTCTCTGACATCGGCTATAGCAACATTTTTCTAGATATATCTCCCGAGGCAAGAGAAATAAAATCAAAATTAAACTATTGGGCCTATATCAAAATGAAAAAAGCTTCTGCACAGCAAAGGAAACAATCAACAAAATGACAAGGCAAACTATGGAATGGGACAAGATATTTGCAAGTGACATACCCAATAAGGGGTTAGTCTCCAAAATATATAAAGAACTTACACAACTTAACAATGAAAACACAATCTAATTTAAAAATGGAGAGAAGACATGAACAGACATTTCTCCAAAGACATCCAGATGGCCAGCAGACATATGAAAAGATACTCAACATCACTCATCATCAGGGAAATGCAAATCCAAATTACAATGAAATATGTACAACTGTCAGAATGGCTAAAATCAAAACCACAAGAAACTACACATATTGGGGAGGAGGTGGAGAAAAAGGAACACTTAAGCACTGATGGTGGGAATGCAAACTGGTGCAGCCACTCTGGAAAACAGTATGGAGATTCCTCAAAAAATTAAAAATAGAACTACCTTATGATCCAGTGATTGCACTACTGAGTATTCACCCCCAAAATACAAAATACTATTTCAAAGCGATACATGTACCTTGATATTTATAGCAGCAATATTTACAATAGCCAAATTATGGAAGCAGTCCTAGTGTCCATTGATAGATGAATAAAGAAGATGTGGTACACATACACAATGGAATATTATTCAGCCATAGAAAAGAATGAAATCTTGCCATTTGCAACAACATGGATGGAGCTAGAGAGTATAGTGCTAGGTGAAATAAGTCAGTCAGAGAAAGACAGATACCATATGATTTCACTCCCATGTGGAATTTAAGAAAACAAAACAAAAATGAGCAAAGGAAAGGGAGGGAGGGAGGGGGAGAGAAAGAGAGAGACAAACCAGGAAGCAGACATTAACTATAGAGAACAAACTGATGGTTACAGAGGGGAGGTGGAGAGGTGGGTAAAATACACGATGGGGATTAAGGAGTGCACTTGTCCTGATGAGCACCGGGTGATATATGGAATTGTTGAATCACTATATTGTATACCTCAAACTAATATAACACTGTAAGTTAGCTATACTAGAATTTAAAATAAAATAAAATAAAAAATAAAAAAACCTGAAAGATACAGAAAATAGCACTAGAACTAATAAATGAATTCAGTAAAGTCACAGGATACAAAATTAATTTGTAAAAATCTGTTGCATTTCTATACATTGATAACAAAGGAGCAGAAAGAGAAATTAAGGGGAAAATCCCATTTATAATTGCACCAAAAATAATAAAATACCTAGCAGCAAACTTAACCAAGGAGGTGAAGGATCTGTACTCTGAAAACTATAAAACACTGATGAAAGAAAGTAAAGGCAACACAAAGGAATGGAAAGATATTCCATGCTCACAGATTGGAAGAAACGATATTGTTAAAATGTCCATACTACCCAAAACAATCTACAGATTTAAAGCAATCCCAATCAAAATAACAACAGCATTTTTCACAGACCTAGAACAAACAATCCCACAATTTGTATGGAATCACAAAAGACCCCAAATAGCTAAAGCAATCTTGAAAAATAAAAACAAAGCTGGAGGCATCACAATTCCAGATTTTAAGTTATATCACAAACCTGCAGTAATCAAAACAGTATGGTACTGTCACAAAAACAGACACAAACATCAATGGAATAGAGAACCCAGAAATAAATCTACACTTTTAAGGTTAATTAATCTATGACAAAAGAGGCAAGAAGGTGCAACGGGAAAAAGTCTCTTCAACAAATGGTGTTGGGAAAACTGTACAGCAACATGCAAAAAACAAAACTGAAAGGAACACTTTCTTTTCTTCTAATTTTTTATTTAAATTCAATTTAGTTACCATATAGTGTACTATTAGTTTCAGGGGTAGAATTTAGTGATTCATCAGTTGCATATAACACCCAGTGCTCATTCTGTCAGGTGCCCTCCTTAATGCCCATCACCCAATTACCCCATCCTACCACCACCTCTCCTCCAGCAACCCTCACTTTGTTTCCTAGAGTTAAGAGTCTCTTACGGTTTGCCTCTCTCTCTGTTTGTATCTTATTTTATTTTTCCTTCCCTTCCCCTATAATCATTTGATTTGTTTCTTAAATTCCACATATGAGTGAAATCATATGGTATTTATCTTTCTCTGACTGACTTATTTCACTTAGCGTAATACCCAAATACTTTCTTACACTGTCCACCAAACTAAATTTAAAATGGACTAAAGATGTAGAAGTGAGGCCTGCAACCATAAAATTCCTAAAGGAAAATACAGCCAGTAATTTCTTTGACAACAGCCATAAAAATATGTTTCTAGATATGTCTCTTCAGAAAAGAGAAACAAAAGCAAAATTAAACTACTGGGACTACGCCAAAATAAAAATATTCAGAACACTGAAGGAAATCATCAACAAAACAAAAAGGTAACTTACTGGATGGGAGAAGATACTGGCAAATAATATATCCAGTAAGGGGTTAATACCCCAAAAATATATAAAGAACTTATATAACTCAACACCAATCAAAGACAAATAATCCAATTAAAAAATGGGCAAAGGACCTCAATAAACATTTTCCAAGGAAGACATACACATGGCCAACAAACACAAGAAAAGATGCTCAACATCACTAATCATTAGGGAAATTCAAATAAAAACCACAGTGAAATATCACTTTATACTTGTCAGAATGGCTAAAATCAGAAGACAAGGAATAGCGAGTGTTAGTGAGGATGTGGAGAAAAAAGGAACCCTTCTGAAAGATTGGTAGGAATGAAAATTGATGCAGTCAGTGTGGAAAACAATATGTAAGTTCCTCAAAAAATCGAATATAGAATTATCATATGATCCAGTATTTCCACCACTGGAAATTTACCCAAAGAAAATGAATACACTAATTCAAAAAGATAAATGCACCCCTATGTTTATGACAGCATTATTTACAATAGCCAAGATATGGAATCAACCTAAGTGCCCATCGACAGAAGAATGGAAAACAAAATATGATATATACCTACTATGGAATATTACTCAGCCATAAAAAAGAATAGTATCTTGCCATTTGCAACAACATGGATGGACCAGATGGTATAATGCTAAGTGAAATATGGCAGAGAAAGACAAGTGCCATACAATTTCACTCACATGTGGAATTTAAGAAACAAAGGAAAAAAAGGCACACACAAAAAACAGACTCATTTTTTTTTTATTTATTTGACACACAGAGAGAGAGAGAGAGAGCATGAGCACACAAGCAGGGGGATCAGCAGAGGGAGAGAGAGAAGCAGGCTCTCTGCTGAGCAAGGAGCCCGATGTGGGGCTCGATCCCAGGACCACGGGATCACAACCTGAGCCGAGGCAGACGCTTAACCAATTGAGCCACCAAGGCGCCCCAAAAAACAGACTCTTAAATACAGAAAACAAATTGTGGTTGCCAGAGGGGAAGTGGGTGGGAGATGGGGAAATAGATAAGGGGATTAAGAGTACATTTATCTTGATTAGTTCTGAGAAATAGAGAGAATTACTGAATCCTTATATTGTACACTGGAAACTAATATAATACTGCATATTCATTATACTTGAAAAGAAAAAAAATTTTAAAGAAACTATTTCAAAATAAAAGTATCTCCCTCACAAAAAGTAATGTGGGTTCTGGATACCAGTTGGGATAAGTTCCTGGCTGCTACACTTCTTAACTGTGTAATTACAGAACAGTTCATCTCTGAATTCAAGGTTTCTGACCTGTATATAGGGATAATCATTAAGCCTACCTACCTCTTAGGGCCATTGCAACAATTGCACAAAATTATACATACAATATGCTTTGAGCAATATCGTGCACCCAGGGAATACTCATTAAAAGATAAACCTCTTTAATGTTTTTGATTTTTGAAAAGTCTTTAAAGTGCATCGTTATCCTAGACATCTCTGGTTCCAAGTACTCAGATATAATCATGTCACTGAGGTGCCCATCAGGAGTCTTACTCGATGTGCTTATGGAGGCATATAGAGCTCAGTAAAAGGTAGCTTTCATCATGATTATAATTATTAATCCCAACATTTATGATCTTAATGTCTAGCCTCTAACCATTCCATTTAGCGGCCCAGATGTGTACCTGGCAGCCAAACAAATAATCATATTAACATCTAGTATGTACTAAAGTCACTAGACTTGTATACATGCTTTCAAATTGTTCAGGGAGAACTGAATTAGTTTTTACCCTTCCTTCTGACTAGCACAATGTATTACAGCCACAGAATCTACCATTTATTGACAGCCTACATAGTACCATACATGACAACCCTGAGGAGCAGGTTTTAAATCTTTCTCTCTTTAAGAATTAAATACACAGACTCAGAGACTTGCCCCAAACACAGAGCCAGTAAGAAGTGGCCCATGGAAAATCTCACTGCAGTATGCACGGCCTGGCTCCTAAACTGAGCTGTCTTCAGTCCTACCAGTGTACGCTATCATTAACTACCATCTTCCAACTAGACTATCATATTACTGAGGGCAAAGAATGCCATTTAGCCCTCATGTATACTCTGGCATCTAATTCACTCCCAAGCACACAGTAGGTCCCCAAGTACCTATTTGGGAAGAGGATTTGTCCTTTCTAACCTGGGAAGAGGGGTTGCCTTTAAACACTTAAGGGGCCTCTAAAAACAAGTTAAATAGGGTGGTCTTCTGAGTGTGCACTAAAAACTCAGTGCCATAAAGTTTAAAAGAACTAAACTAGATATTTTGGCATTGTTTACATGGGTATTAAAGCCACAGTGAGCACCAAGAAAGAGATACTAAACAATTGTCAGGATGGTAGATATCTCTATTGGGAAATACAGATTTGTAGTCAGGGAAGGGAGCATCATGGGCTCTGGGGTTTTAATAATATTAGATTTTATTGTTTGAATGGTGATTACATAGGTTTTTACTTTATATTGCTCATCACTGATATCTGAATATATATTTTGTGCACTTTTTCGTGTGTATGCATATGGTATTTCAAAACTGAAACCAACAAAAATAGACTAGGAAGATCCCAGCTCAGAGAAACACCAAGAATTGAATAAAGGTATTAATATGGCTACATGAAGAATGTATTAGGAGGAGTGGCTGGTCATCCTTGACAGGAAATACTTTTAATGCCCATCTCAGCACTGTATGCATAAAAAAAGGCACACACAAAAAACAGACTTCTTTTTATTTATTTGACAGAGAGAGAACATGAGCACACAAGCAGGGGGAGCAGCAGAGGGAGAGAGAGAAGCAGGCTCTCTGCTGAGCAAGGATTTCTACCAAGAGACTGGGAGTATTTCTGGTCTCCATGTCAAAGGATTAGTGAGAGATGGACATATTGGCATATTGGATGATGTTAGTTTCATGCCATTAACAGAGTTTCTATGTAAGATGTCAACTCTTCCCCATCTTCTGCCTTCTGAATTACCATAATTTGTTTCTTTTCACTCTACAATAACTGAGCACCAGAATTCATTTCCCTATCAGGTACACACACACACACACACACACACATCCTACCATACCAATGCACTGATGTGTTATAGGGGACATTGTGGTTGACTCCTCAACATCCATTTTATCTCGTATCCATCTAAACTCGTCACAACAAATCTAATATTTTAACAAACACTGGTTTTGAACTGGCCATGTGACCAAATTCAGTCCCATATACTGGGGTTGATGGGGGTGGATAACTTCTGGGAAGTATTATGTCATAGCTTCCTGTCTCTTCAAAAAAAGGACACTGGAAGATATTTTTCCTTCCTGTCTAAATATTACCATGCCTAGATGTGAGGTTTGGAATTGCTACAGACATCTTGGGACCGGTCTGGTGGGACACTGGGGATGGCAGAGAAAATAGAGGAAAAGAACCTGAACATGATGAGCGAGAGGTTCCCCATGTCTAGAACCCACCCTATTTTGATTTTCAGTCTATTTTGTAAACGGACCAAATAGTTAATGAGTAATAGCTAACTTCCAGGCACTACTATTGGCCCTGAAAATGCTGTAGTAAATAAAGACGACTGTGTCTGCCCTCATAGAACTCATATTTTTGGATAAGTGTACAAACAATAGATAAAATAACCAATTCAGTTATACTGCATGTAAGAAGCTCATAATGCTATGAAAACCATTACAGCAACTTAAGAAATACCTGGAGTGCTGCAGAGTTGGAATTTATAAAAAGTGGTCCATATAAGCTAACCTCAGAAGGTGATATTTGAGAAAAGACTTGAAGGAGCTGATGGAATGAGCTATTAAATATGTGGAGGAAGAACATTTGAAGCACAGAGAACAGCCAAAGCTAAAGTCTTCAGGTGAAGGTGTGACTAGCATAGCTCAGGTAGATATGGGGGGTCTGGTGGAAGTGCAGTTGGTTTGGGGGAAGTAACGCGGGATCAAGTCACGTACAAACTTCTAGTCCGTGTAAATACTTTGAGTTTTTTCTCTCAGTAAGATGGAGAACAATTACGGAAGAGTGGCATGATCTGACGATACCTCTGGTGCTGTGATGAGACTATACGTCAGAGACAAAGTTTTGCACGTTAAACCAATAAGGATGTTATTGCAATAATCCAAGGCTTCCAGTCAAGTGGAAGCAGAGGAAGTGACAAACTTGTTCACATTCTCAGTATATTTAGAACATGGAATCAACAGGATTTCTGGGTAGATTTAATGCCAAAACTGACCCCAATATCTTTAAGTGAGCATCTAGGCTAAGGTTAATGTTAACTGAGGTGAAGAAGAACTAAAGGAGATGAAGTGAGGGGGTGAAATAAGAATTTCTGTTTTTTTCATTGTTTAAATCAAAATGTCTATTAGATATGCCAGTGGACAGTTGGAAATAGACTCTGGCATTAAAGCTGGAGCTACACGTTGAAGAGAGAAGAGGGTAGAGATGGCATATAAAGCCAAAATACTAAATGAGATCACCAAGGGAAAGAGCGTAGGCAGAAAAGAGAAAGGGACCAAGGATCTGAGGCAGGTCAATGTCAAAAGGTCAAAAGGAAAGGAGAGCCAGGCAAAGAGATTGAGGAGGTCAGAGAACAACCAGAAAAGTATTGTCCTGGAACCCAGGTGTACTTGTGTCAATTTGGTTTGTTTCTCTAGAGAACCCTGAAAAACACACCAGGAAAGAAAGTACTTCCAGGAGGAGCGAGTGATCAAGTCTGCCCAAAATTATTGATAAGACAACTGAGGAAAACACTGTGAGATAGCCATTTGATTTAGAAATACTGATGACATTGTTAGCTTGACCAGAACAATTTCAATTTAGTAGATGGTGTATAAATTGGATTGGCATGTGATTAACACAGAATGGGAGAAGAATTGGAGACAGTTTCTCTCTGGGAGGTTTGCTATCAGGAGGAGGATGAAGGGCGTTGCAGGGAGGCCATCTGTTTTGTTTTGTTTTGTTTGTTTTTAAGATGAAAACAAATAACACCAGTTTGTAGGCTGAAAGGAATAATCTAGCAGAGGGAGGAAAAGTGATGATGATCTTACAAATGCCCTGAGATCATGGATTTGTTTTTTGGTTTAGCCAGTCTAGGTGAGAATTCCGATACTTGCAACAAAAAGAATTTTCACTAACAGAGTGAGCAATGTCTAGGCATATCTACAAATTTGCTGTTTTATGCCTATTGAGCAGGTATAATTTATAAAAGTACTCTCATTCTGGCTCACATCATAAATTTTATGTACTAGGTTGGATGACAATTTATATAGGCACATGAATTAGTCAGGAACATCAGTTCTGAAGCCATAGATTCCAACCCTGGGCCTGTCACAAGCTGTCATGATGGAAAGATTACTTAATTTCTGTGTTCAAGTTCTTCACATAAAAACAGGGCTATTAATGACACATATGTCATGGTATTGTGCTGACCAAATGAGGTAAAGCACCTACAGAGCTTACAAAAGGACTTGCCAAATATGGTAAGTATTTCATAAATGTTAGGTATTGTTAAATTTGCATGCAATTTGATGCAAATTTCCCCTTTACAGTAAAGAATGTAAACTGCTTGCACATCTGTTTTCCCTATCACACGTATAACCTTAAAGCTAATTAGTTAACATGCGACTGAAAGTGAAATCATTCACAGATGCATTTTATAGTCAGGAAACATGGAAACACAGTATTTAACTGAGATACAAAGGAAATTTAAAAATAAATGTTAATCGAAAATAGAGCTACCATACGATCCAGCAATTGCACGACTAGGTATTTACCCCAAAGATACAAATGTAGGGATCCGAAAGGGTACGTGCACCCCGATGTTTATAGCAGCAATGTCCACAATAGCCAAACTGTGGAAAGAGCCAAGATGTCCATCGACAGATGAATGGATAAAGAAGATGTGATATATATATATATATATATACATATACATACACATATACATATATACACACACACACAATGGAATATTATGCAGTCATCAAAAGGAATGAGATCTTGCCATTTGCAATGACATGGATGGAACTGGAGGGTATTATGCTGAGTGAAATAAGTCAAACAGAGAAAGACATGTATCATATGACCTCACTGATATGAGGAATTCTTAATCTCAGGAAACAAACTGAGGGTTGCTGGAGTGGGGGGTGGGGTGGGAGGGATGGGGTGACTGGGTGATAGACACTGGGGAGGGTATGTACCCTGGTAAGCGCTGTGAATTGTGCAAGACTGTTGAATCTCAGATCTGTACCTCTGAAACAAATAATGCAATATATGTTAAGAAAAAAAAAAAGAAGAAGAAGATAGCAGGAAGGGAAGAATGAAGGGGGGGAAATCGGAGGGGGAGATGAACCATGAGAGATGATGGACTCTGAAAAACAAACTGAGGGTTCTGGAGGGGAGGGGAGTGGGAGGATGGGTTAGCCTGGTGATGGGTATTAAAGAGGGCACGTTCTGCATGGAGCACTGGGTGTTGTGCACAATCAATGAATCATGGAACACTACATCTAGAACTAGTGATGTAATGTATGGTGATTAACATAACAATAAAAAAATAAAAATAAATAAATGTTTATCGATGGACTGTGTCAAGAGGCTTGGTGTTATGTGTAAATTTATGTGTTAACATGACTGAGCCAAAGGATGGCCAGATATTAGGTCAAACATTATTCTGAGTGTGTCTGTGAAGATGTTTACAGACAAGCCTAACATTTGCATAGGTAGACCGAGTAAAAAGACTGCCCTCTCTAATGTGGGTGCCCTGTATCCAATCAGTTGAAGGCTACATGGATCAAAAAGACTGACTGCTTGAGGGAACCCCCTCTTGCCTGACTGCTTGAGATGGGACATTGCTCTTCTCCTGCCTTTACACTCAAACTGGAAGATCAGAACTTCCTGAGACCTGATCTCAGCGGCTGTTGGACTGCAACTTACACCATCGCCTCTCCTGGTTCTCAGGCCTTTCGGTTTGGACTGGAACTACACCAGAGCTCTCCTGGCTCTCCACCTTGCTGGCACAGATCTTGGTCTTCCTAGACCCCATAATCATCTGAGCCAATTCATTATAATAAATCTCTCTCTGTCTAAATATATATATGTATATATATATTTATCAGGGTTTTATATATATAAATATATAACTATATGTGTATAAAACAATGTTTTATATATATGTATAAAACAATGAGGACATTTCCTGGTATATAGAACTATAAATATATATATATCTCTACATATCTACCCATGCACAAAACAGTATTATATATTTTATATATAAACAATATATATTATATAATATATAGTATATAAACACAAATATTATACTTATTTCTTATATTATATATAAATATACAAATATTATATAAAATAAATACATTTTAATATATTTTATATATAAACAATATATCTATAACAAGTTTATCTATTTCTTTTTTTTTTTTTTTTTAGCACTGGGTACTTTTATTATATAGAACTTAATAATTAACAAAATGATTTCCATTTTCCTGGCACTTTGATACGAGGACTTAATAAAAGAACAATATTAAGAAGCTCCCGCTGTGGAGAAAGAATGAGGTAAGGACTGCAGCCTCAAGGCCTGGCTGCAACTGCTACCTTCTCTCCTCATCAACATGTTCCAGAACAAGAAGCTGATACTAGGCACTCACAAAGTCTTTCCTTCAAAGATTTCAGAGCCCTTTACGAAGCTCCATCTGCGGTATCCAGCACTATTAATCCCATTTAGATGTTCTCCTCCTCATGTAACTGTGTCCCTCACTATCAACAGCTTCGTATAGGTCCTTTGTATTCTCTTGTGTTGCATGTAGATAACCAATATACGCCACGCAAAGTGAAAGGGTTATCAATCCGAAAGCCATTACAGGTTTGTTAGGTTTAATGAAGAGCTCTGGATTCACAGCTCGAAATAAAGTTGTTGTGCGGACCCCTCTGAGCCCTGGGTTTCGAAAGTCTTTCTCTTTGGGTGGTTCCTTTTTAAAGCCAGGAGATTCCGGTGCTGAAGACATCTTCTTGATTAATGATGATTTATTACCTGCCACGAGGTCACCTCCCCTGCGCGTCCTCTCAGCTCTGCCTATTTCTTATATATATATAAAACAATGGGGACATTTCCTGGTAAGATGTGTGCCATACTTAGTGCGAAGGAGTTGCAAGCTGGACCTGCCCATTCAGTCCCTGCCCTTTAGATAAAGCAGAACATTCAGTTCCAAGGATAACTTACAGGGCAACAATAGACATGCACAGTCAGGGGAATTGCAGATAAGGGCTCTGAGTTAAATTGAAATAAATTATTATGAAAAAGGGTCTGGGGGAAGCTGGGTAGCTCAGTTGGTTAAGCAGTTGACTCTTGGTTTTGGCCCAGGTCATGATCTCAGGGTCCGGGGATCGAGCCCCACGACAGGCGCCACCATCAGTGGGGAGTCTGCTTTAGGATTCTCTCTCTCCCTCTGGCCCTCCCTTCTCTCTCTCTCTAAAATAAATAAATCTTTAAAAAAGAAAAATGGTCTGATGTCAAAGACATTCTTTGAGTCTTCAGAGTCAGACTGGTTCCAACATTCCGTGATCCTAGCTGACTTCCAGAATTCTAGTTTATTAAGTGTGTGTGTGTGTGTGTGTGTGTCTGTAAAACACTTTCTTGATGAGCAATCTTGACAAGTCTTTGCAGACCACTGGGGTTAAGATCTGCCTGTATGATTTTCTGTCCTGAGAGCTAAATATATATATATATATATCGCCTATTAATTCTGTTCATCTGGAAAACTCTAATACACTTGTGAAGCCACAAGCACTTGTTGAAGTACAACCACATGATGACATGATATAACTCAGTAAAGAGGGGGCGTTATGTTCACAGGATTCAAACAATCAGGGCACAAAAGGTTTTCATAAATAATTAAGTGATGGTTATTAAAGGTTGTGGTTGGTAGAATTCTAAAACTGATCTCCCAAGATTTCCCACCATAATCTCAGATACCATGAATAAGATGAATTATCTTGTGCATATTTGTGTTCAGTTACATGGCTAAAGGGATTTTATAGGTGTAATGGAGGTTACTAAACAATTGACCTTAAATAGAGAGATTATCCAAAAGAGCCTCATCACAGGAGCTCTTTAGAGGCAGACCGTTTTCTCTGGCCAGCAGCAGAAGGGGAAGCAAGAGAGATGTGAAGCACAAGAAGGGTTTGACACACCACTGCTTGCTTGAAGATGGAGAACCACACAAGGAGAAGTACAGGCAGCCTCTAGAATCTGACAGCAGCCCCGACAACATCCTGCACCATGAGTGCTAAATTCCTCCAACCACCTGGATGAGCTGGGAAATAGCTTCCCCTCCAGAGCCTGCTGGTACGATTCCAGCCTAACTGACTCCTTGATTTCAGCCCTTTGAGACCCTAAGCAGAGAACTCACTAGATCCGTGCCACACATCTGACTCACAGCAACTGAAATAATAGATAGGGGTTGATTTAAGATGCTAAATTTGTGGCAATTTGTTGTGCAACAATAGAAAACTGGTATCAGGTATTTATGCTATTAGCATATTGAATCTGTTGTGGTTAAGGTAACTCTGTATTATCCAACTTACTGGAGAGAAGGGGACATAGTTTCTGCCCCAGCCATAACCACATGTAGCTCTAAGGTGCAAGTTAAAATAAGCACAGCCAAAGTCACAATGCAGAGAATTCTAATTCTCATGTAGTGAAGATTAATCGCAATATAGAGGCAAGAACGGACAGCTTGAATTGTCACAGTAACCATGAGGACATTTCCCGATAAGATGCGTGCCATACTTAGTGTGAAGGAGTTGCAAGCAGGAGCTGCCCATTCAGTCCCTGCCCTTTAGATAAAGCAGAACATTCAGTTCCAAGGATATCTTACAGGGCAACAACAGAAATGCACAGTCAGGGGAATTGCAGATAAGGGCTCTGAGTTAAATTGAAAAAAATTATTATGAAAAAGGTCCGGGGACACCTGGGTGGCTCAGCTGGTTAAGCAGTTGACTCTTGGTTTTGGCTCAGGTCATGATCTCAAGGTCCTGTGATTGAAAACCCACAACGGGCACCACGATCAGTGGGGAGCCTGCTTTAGGATTCTCTCTCTCCCTCTGCCCCTCCCCCCCCCTCTCTTTCTAAAATCAATAAATCTTTAAAAAAGAAAAAGGGTCAGGTGTCATGGACATTCTTTGAGGCTTTAGAGTCAGACAGACTGGCTCCAACACTCTATAATCCTAGCTGAATTCCAGAATTCTAATTTATTAAATGTGTGTGTGTGTGTGTAAAACACTTCCTTGATGAGCAATCTTGACAAATCTTTACAGACCACTGGGGTTAAGATCTGCCTCTGATTTTCGGTACTAAGACGGCTGGATCAGCTTGAATGATCCCTCTAATCCCAGAGCCTACTAAAGTGTGTGGTACATACAGATTTTGACTTTCATCCCATTGCCTAAGTTCAATAGCTTCCAGGATGAGTGTATTGCGGACCTCCTGCCTCCTAATCCGTGTTGGACTTTCTAATAATCTTTCAGTTTCCGAAATGTCCTCTCAGTGGGAGAAGTTTTGAAATTCCCCTAGGCTTTACAAATACAGAGTGATGAATATACAGAAATCACACCTGTAAAGAAATTGAACTGGAGAAATTAATTAATAAAGAGAAGACTGGTCATGTGATTACTGTTTTGGTGAAAATTATAAATTTCAGGGACATGGGATCACGTCTGTGAGTGCCCAGAGTCTAGAATTTTCAGGTACAGGCATCCACGTTCATAGTCACGAGGACTCAGTTCCCCTGATCTGACTCCTGTTCCTATTGCCTCTGTTCTTCCTCAGTCCAATTCTTTGTCTCCTCTTCCCCTTTCCCCCTCCTGCACTGCAAATGTATCCTGTGGACACTTCTAATTCACAAATTATATTCCGTTTTTGCTTGTTTTCCTGTGAGGCACTTAAGTGCCAGGACCATGATTTGTTCTTTGCACATCCGGTATGAAGCAGACTACAGGACACACGGGAGGCATTGCTGAAGGTTTGCTGAAGTCATCTATTTCATAAAGAAACACTGACAGCAAGAACACCCACTTCCAATGTGCAGGTGGTACAGATGTCTCCTACATCACTACCATATTTGTGGCTTTTGAGGATCAGGTGCCATGTAAGCCCTTCTAGAAGCTAGGAGGTATTGGAGGAATAGAAATCTGGTCCATTTGTCCATGTGCCTCTACATAGCACATAGCATACTTTTCAGCACACAATATGGCTTACAGCAACAATTCCTAGGACTTAGTCATGTATATGCGTTTCCATATCCACCACCCTGACTACAGTGTTATAAACTTGGTATTTCATGGAAAGGAAAAGCATTAGTAGCGAGAGCAAAAGTCTAAAAGTAAATAGGGTGATAACAAAGCAATGGTAGAGAATATTTTAATTTACGTTGGATGACTTTCAAAAACACAGGTATTTTTTAAAAAGATTTTATTTATTTATTTGAGAGAGAGAAAGAGAGAGAGCACGAGCACACAGGGGGAGAGAGAGAGGGAGAAGCAGCCCCCGCTGAGCAGGGAACCTGATGTGGGGCTTGATCCCAGGACTCCGGGATCACGACCTGAGCCGAAGGCAGACGCTTAACTGCGTCTGAACCACCCAGGCGCCCCTCATTCTTTTTTTAATGTCAGTATACGCTGGCCAATGCAGGCAATGGATTGTGACAGCAGTCCTAAATCTCAGCTCTGCCACTTTCTAGCCATGGGTCAGGGCCAACGTATCTATCCTTCTGGGCCTCAATGTCCTCATCTGTGAAACTGGAATAATGGTACTTATGTCATAGGAATTTTATGAAAGTCATCAGCAAAATATGCAAAATACCTGAAACATGGTAGGCCCTCAAAGAGCTTTTATGATCTCTTCTGATACAGTAGTTAAAAAACAAACAAAAAACCACGTAGGATTCCTCTATGAGGATTTGGGGAATCACATACATCAGGAAGTTCATCCAGAGCAACAAATCTAGGATACTTCTTTTGAGATGTAGGCTGCTAGAAAAAGCTATTTGATCAAAGTTAAGGTGAAGTTCAGAAACTAAGAGTCTCATTGGTATCCTCTACTAGGAGATTTACCACTGGATTTTGAGAGAACTTCTCAAAAAAACACTAATTTTCAAACTTGCCTTGAAATAGGTAACCCAAAAGAAGATGGAAAACAAGAAAAGGAAAAGCTGCCTTCCTATGAATCTCAAATTCCAGAGAATAATGCCTGGCTCAGAACCTTTGGTCATAGCTACTCTACCATGGTGCTCACTAATGTAATGGTGCATCTTTCCAGAACAGGCTGATGTTATTGGGGGGTACTCGAAGCTTTTACTGTGAAAGAAGGAAGGCAGCCATTTTCCTTTTCCCAAATTGATACCAAACATCGGTTGTATGTGCCTTGTTGTCTTTGTCTAAGGAGCCTGTGAAATGTGTGGAACAGCTTGGTGGCCCTGAGAAACCTGTTTTGCCTCTGGGGGAACTGGTCTCATGGTGCCTGGGCCCGTGGGTGCGCAGCGTCATTGACAAGTGAGCGATCTCCCCTCCTGGGGAGGTTTGATGCCTCAGTGGAAGGGAAGGGCTTCCTGCCAAAAACAGGATTCTCACACAAGGAAACCAGCTCTGCAACGAAGGACCCTCCTCAGGATCCACAATCATCAAAAGTCATGAAGGACTGGTAAATAACAATTACTCTATTCCTTCACAAGGACTCCAAACAGTCATCTTTCCTCTGCCGCAGCCAGAATCAGTGTCGAATATATCAACATTGGGCCAAAAGAACAGGGGAAAGATCTCTGGGATGAAGAGCTTCTAAAACGGTGGGAGACAGGATGAGACAGTGGAGAGCTGTTCAGTGGAAAATGGAAGGGGAAGCAGACAGGACTGCTGGGGGCAGGTTAAGCGGGGTCAGCCTACACTGCAGACTTTCTGGGGTGTTGTCATCAATGAGCCCTGAGTTTCCACCTCATGTATCTACCTACCAGCTTTCAGATCCTGGGCAATGTCCACGATGTCCTTGATCTCAATATCCTCCTCCCTTGTGAAATGGGAATGACAGGATTTCCTTGAAGCATTCTTATTAGGACTAAAGGAAACATCGATGAAGAGCCTAGTGTAAGGCCCATCATTATGTGCACTATTACTTCACATGAGCCTCAACATTTATTTCAACCCTGTCAGTAAATTGCTTTCATTTAATCTGTTCGATTATATAACTAGGTTTTATTCCCAAAGATACAGCTTTATTTTAATATATATTATGTAAATTATGGTACAAGTCCTGCACAGATCCAGTCATCAGGTGATGAACGGCTATCCGAAACACCACTCTAAATCCTGTTGTGCAGGAAGAACAGTGCCAGCCCTAGGATGGATCCACAAAAGGGAGTCAGACTTCAGCCCTCAAACATCTCCCAGCTGACTAGCAGAGCTCGCATGGCAGCTGATACATACCTGGTGCTAACACCGACAGCACCTCCTAGAATAAGCGCAGTCTGGAAACAGAATGTTTTCCCTATCAGTGTCACTTTCAAACGATTAACTCATCGATTCAACAGATATGCAGCAATGCCTTTCCACTTGTATCAGAAATTGATCTGGATGGTGGATTGACAAAGACCAAGGAAACATGGTCCTTGCCCTCAAGGGTGTCACAACGCAGCAAAGGAGACAGACATGTCCATTCCATCAACAGATGTGGTCTGGATGACTACAGTGTGTGCTCAGCTATGTTCTGGGCTGCTTCACATATATCAGTGGGCAAGAGACAAAGATCCCTAAGATCAAGGAGCTTCTATTCAAGCAGGAGTTATGATGGGGGGGGGGGGAGAGAAATAAGCAATAAGCATAACAAAGAAGTAAATAACATAGTCTGGCAGGTGATAATTCAGGCCAAGGTAAAGGGGATCAGGAATATGGGGTGGGGTGGAAAAGGGGAGTGCACTTAGCAATATATAATAGGGGGTGGCGGGGGCTTGTAGACCTTCCTGAGGATTTAGCATTTGACTCTGACACATGAACAGAAGAGCACTAGAAGTGGTTTAGGTGCTGAATGAGAAGTATGTACGGGGACAATGTCAGTGAAAAGGAGAGACACAGCAGTCAGGGAACTAGAGGGAGTGACCAAAGAAGCAGAAGAAATCAAGGAGTGCTGTCTCTTGGAGAGAATGGAAGCACTCACCTGGACTTGAGATCCACTGAGCTTTGTGTTCACACCCTGGGTTGCACAGCTGTGCCATGACTCACAAAATCACAAAAGTAAAAGGCCTGTAGTCACCCTGTGATTCACTCATTACTCAAAGGGAAAAACTGGAGACATACTCTTTGCTCTGATCACTTTGTATTGGGGGAGATTTTACTGAATTATCTAGTATAGATGCCCTACGGAGCCAGTTCTATGATGGAGGGAAAAACAGAGTATCTAAGATACACAAAGAAGCAACGAATTGGGGGGACATGTGCAGAGTGATTTGAAAGACACAACCCACCCCACTTCCGCAAGTGAAAAGATATACGCAGATGCCTCTGTTCACCCAACTTTCATTTTATATCACTACTAAACCATTAACGGGTACAATAATCACTGGCCGTTGATCCATGGGGTTTCCGTCATACTCTTACACTCAAACAATATATTTTGAATCCTTCCTGGACACCAAGTTCCAGGCACTGGGCTGACTCACGGAGAATAAGCATGTTTCAGGCTGGCGCCCGGCCTTTGACTGACTTACTTGCTTACAAACATGCTGGCCAATCATTACAGAGCTCCTTGATTCGAGCGACGACAGAACTAGCGTCAAGGGATCCTGGAAAAGAAAAAATGAGGGGGGTAACTGAGTCCTAGTGTACGGGGAGCGTGAGCACCCATGGTCAGGAAAGCCTTTTCAGGCGAGGGGAGGTTAATGAGGTGGGTACTTGCAGAATCCCCATGTTACAGAGGAGAAATACAGTCAGAGATATTCCCTTGCTTCAGGCTGCAGAACTACTCGAGAGCGCCAGATTGAAATTCTAGGTCATGTGGTTTGCAAAACACCGTATTTTCTCTCATTGACTACTACTAAAATCACTTCACCTGACTGTTTCCCTTTACTAGATCCTGAAATCCTCTCAGGTATGTTGCGGTCATTCTCCCGAAAGCTGGTTCCAGCTGTGAGTGCTAAAAGGCTCTGGGAAGTTCTGTAACATTCTCTATCCCAGGTAACAGCTGTCTGGAGAGCTCCTCTCTCTTAGAATTGTAATCCACCATCTCACCTAAGTCAGGTGCTCGACGTCCCACGAAGATGCTTCTAATGTCACTGCGCTGTCACTTTCCAATCTGCCTGTTCCTGCCTACTCTAGAAAAAAGGCAGAAACATGTATCAGACTTGCTGGTCTCACAGCAGTTCCCCTCAGCATTAGAACATTCCACAGAAGCTATGTTCTCCTGGGTGCCTGGGTCTTCCCGGTAGTAAAAAAAAAAAAAGAGAAAGGAAGACGTCTGTACCACAGGAATGGCATGTACCGTGCATGTCAGCAACTCTCAACATACACGACATGTCTCAGAGAGAAAGGAAGAGGATTACCTTTGGAGTCCCACAGACCAAGGTGTGAACCTCAGCTCCCTCACTTACTGTCTTACTTAAGCACATCTCAGCCTGTTTCTTAATCTGTTGAAGGGGATTCTGATACTCATTGTTCAGGTTTGTTGGTAGGTAAATATTAAGTGCGTAAAACCAATCAGACCATCAATAGCTCAAAATCAATGCCTAGAGTGATGACAAAACAGAATAACTTCTCTACTGCATCACTTAATTCCATTTTATGTGTGCAGAAGATACTGAACTTCGCATTCTCAAGTAACATGCCCAGGTGACACACTTGACTGATGGCCGTGAGCTAGGCACTCAGGTGTTCTTTTCACTAGATTGTGAGGAGAAGAACATCCAGACGGAAAATACCTTTCTTTGAACCCAGTGACTCTTAGCAAATGAACACCTTATGTAACAAGTCAACTCTGAACATCATTCAAAAAAAAAAATTGACACAACAAACCATAGCTCTTGATAAAAATAATCCTTTTGACAAGACACGGCGATGTTGGGAGAGCACAGGCTGTAGAGACATGAAGACCTGAAATCACATACAAACTCCACTCTAAGTCTTCTCTTCGATGAACTGCAAATAGTAACCTCCTCGTTAAGACTTCATGGGCTGTTACATAGGATGCAGGGATCAACACAGGCCTTGGCACACAGACTCTACTGGCCAAATACCTCATGTCTTAACCTCATCCCTTCCCTTAAGACTCCAGGGAAAGTCCACAGTCAACCTTTGCAAGCAGAGGTTACATTTCTGCCATGAACAGTTATTTTCTCGCTCTCCCATTTTTGGTTGGATTTTGATGGGTGGCAGTGACCGGTTGTGCCAGCCAGTTTTTGATGCACAACAAACCATCCAAAATGTAGTGACTCTAAGCAACCAATTCTTTTGCTCACAATTCTGCAGGACAATAATCTCAGCTGGGCTTAGCTGAGAGGTCCTTTTGCTGTTCTCAGAAGGCTTGCTTATGCATCTGTAGTCAGTGCCCCTGGCTCTGCTCTGGGGGCTGGATGGTCGACGACGGTCTCACCCACATTTCTGGCAATTGGTTCACTGTCAGCTGTGGTGGAGGGGATGCATGGGCCCTGGGTCTCTCATCATCCACCTAACCCACGCTTCTTCACATGGTTGTTCTCTTGTGTCAAGAGCAGCAAGAGAGGGCAAACCCTGGTGTGCAAGCACTTTTCAATTCTCTGCTTGCTTCACACTTGCTAGTGTTCCAGTGAACAAAGCACTTCCATCGCCAAGGGCAATGTGGGAGGAGATACAGGCAGGCACAGTGCAAAATACAGTTGTTACTCTAACAGTCGACTGTTACAGTAGTTTGTGAAATGACCCCGTTCTTCATTAGAGAAATACTTAACTATGGGTGAACCAGACAGGAGAATGAATGCCAGTCTCTCAAAAATGACTTTTACTCTTCCGTAGAAAAAGTCATAGCTATCTTGCCCTGTTATCAGTCTACTAGGTGAATAATAAAATTATTTTATGAAATTCTGCCAAAAAAGACCAGTTTGAAATTTCCCTGGCATTGTACCATACCTGTAAATTGTGGATCCCCTCATCCAGAAATGTGCCATGATTCTGCCAGCAGGAATCCAGCCCACACCTCTTTCCGTATCATGATGTTGCTATTCCTCTCCCTTCCAAAGAATATGCCCCCAGCAGAGACCTACTGCATAGGCATCATCTGATGGGGAAGTGATGGCCTAGACTGGGAAGCGGCCCCTCTGGTAAGACGAGGACAAACTCCGTGCTAACTGGAGACTTGTGATGTGGCTGGGGCCTGGTTGGGCCACTCCTCCCCGCAGTCACCAGCCCCACTTCCCAGCCTTGCTAGAGTTCCTCTTGATTCATCCAAGCCATCTTTCCAAGCTGAGTCCGAGCTCTATCATTTTCGACTCCAATGTCCTAACTATATTGTTCAGGATCCCTTGGTATTTTATTTACTGTGTGGTGGTTGATATTGCTACTGTGGAGGCCATCATTCCCCCATTATATTTTCTATGTGATTACTGCTGGCATTGCTGCTTTAACTATTAACACTTCCTTCTACCATTGAAGGGAATTCATTTTTACTCATTTCTTAGGCTTTTCCCAAGAAGATAGTCATATCATTTGGAAATAATGAAAATTTTGTCTTCTTTACTAAAACAATGCTTTTTTTTCTCTTTACAATCTCCTTACACCGGAAAGACCATCTAAAACAAAAGTTAGTAATACTGGTGATAATAGGTACATTTGCCTAGATCCTGATTGTAATGGAATTTTTTCTAGTCGTTTAACATCATTTGTGTATTTGTATATTAGACACACTGAGGAATACAGCCTGTAAATATCTACGTTCCTACTTTGTTTTTAATTGCAGGCTGTCACATTCCATCAACTGTTCTTTGATCATCCATATACCATTAAAATATGGTCAACACTGGTAGTATCTCTAGTGGTTGAAGTCATTCTCTTTATGTCTCCACTTTATCATTTTCTTCTTATGCAACCCACACATTTTCGTCCTATTATCCTCTAGATATTGCACGTGTCTGTTGCCACTGGGAACAGGATCGTTTTTATGAGCTATTCTGGGTAGACATGGAGGAGAGCAGACCCTGGGAAGCTGATCTCACTTGTTATTTAAGAATTGGGCTGTTGGGGCACCTGGGTGCCTCTAGTCGGTTAAGTGTCCGACTCTTGATTTTGGCTCAGGTCATGATCTCAGGGTCTCATGGGGCTCTGCACTGGGCGTGGAACCTGCTTAAGATTCTCTCTCTCTCCCTCCCTCTGCCCCCCCCTTCCCGCTCACATGCTCTCCTTCTCCCTCCCTCCCTCTCTCTCTCTAAAAAAAAAAAAAAAGTCCTTTGCACTTACATTTCAGATTCCACTTCCCTTTGATGAGGGATTATTTCACTGGAAAAGGGGTTTTCATGATCCTGGTTGCTTGATGCCAGCAGAGGGCCTGTGGGGAAGAGAGAGACAAAGATGCCTAGGCTGCAGTATGGCAAAAGTTAGGGGACATCAGAGGTCTTCTCTATAAGGCTACTGTTAGAGCAGGGAAACAGTAAGAAAAAATGAAAAGGTGAGGGAAGGCTTTTGCTTGTTAACTTTTTGGCTGTGATGGGCCACGTCCTGGCCAAGAGGACAGCATGACCAAACAGAGAGGTGGTGAGAGAGCACCAAGTGGCCTTGCTGGAGTCCCACACCAGGAGCCTCATGAGAAACATGAAGGGATTTCTATAGGCATGTCTTCCAAAACCCGAAGCAGTACCTACCAATGAGAAAGAGAGAGAAGGGTGGAAGTGTGTGGAGGGTGAAGATTGTTGGGACTTCGTAAAAGGCAACCTGGGTAGGTTCTGCAGCTGTTGGGTGAATAGGACTCCAAGTGCCAAGGGCTGAAAGAAGTAGGCGAGAAGTTTACTCTAGGAAACTGAGGAACAGAGGTTAGGTAAGAGGTCAATAGGAGTTCAAGAGAAGTGTTAAGTTATGGGCTGTGCCAACATGCCCAGCAAGGCCAAGAACCTGCCACCCCGAATCAAGGAAACCTCATTTAAAATGGAGTTGGGTGGCTAGCTGGGGGACCTCTCATGCCCTTCCACTGCAGTTAACTGCAGACCCCAACAAGGACAAAGGGTGCCTGGCATTCCCCCCAGGAAGCAGCTTACTTTCCTACTCCAGCAGGAGGAAGGAAGAATTTCTCCTCGCCCAGCAACAAGCTCAGCCAACAGGAAAATACCACAACGGGGCCCATGAGAAAAACGTCAGCACCTCGAACTGTCGCTCTCCTCCAATGGACATTTCCTTCACAGCAATCTCCCCCAACTGCCTCCTTTTCCCTAGAGAAGTTCCTCTGGTCTGATCTCCAGACTGGCCTATGGGGTGCCATACTTTGCCTGCCCCAAACTGCAATTCCTCTGCTACACCCAAATCAACCCATTTTGCTGATAAACTATAACCGGCTGTTTCACCTTTTAGGTGGACAAACCTGTTCAAGAACTAAAAGCAAAGATTAGGTACCGTTTTGCCAAGAATACTGAGGATCATTTCGACAACCCCGGGCCCTCCTAAACATAAGGCGGTAGCATTCATTATGGGCAATGATGATGCCCTCGACCTTACCGCCTGTAAAATAAGGGTATGTGTTTCGTACAACCTGCCGGGGAGGATGAGGAGAAAGGTCTGGCCACGCCACAGCCAAGTGCACCTCAAGGGCCCACGTGGAAGCGATCTTGGCCCCGGTCACAACGCGGGAATTGACCTCCGCGTGGAAAGACATTTCCAGCCTGGGAGGTGCGGGGCGCCTGCGCAGTGGGCCCAAGGCGCCGCGCGCGCTGCGGGAGCCGCGAGACCCCCGCCCCCGCCCCTCGCCCTGCAACGTGAACGCGCACGTGAATCGGGAGGCGGACGCGGACGCGGACGCGCACGCGAATGCGCCTCACCTCGCTCAACCCCCGGCCGGCGGCTGAGGGAGGGAGGCGCGCGCGGGAGCCGCGGGTGGGCGGTGTGCGGAGCGGCGGACCCGCTGGCGGCGGCGGCGGCGGCGGCGGCGGCGGCGCGCGGGGGCGGAGGGGAGGCAGCGGGGCGGGCGCGGGGGCGGCGGCGCCTCGGCCACTCAGGCGGCTGCGTTCGGGACCCTCCAGCCCGCACGAGGGACGAACTGACTGACGTACCTCGCCCGCCCCCGCCCCCGCCTCATCTTCCCCTGGGCTCCCGGGGCTCCCGGGGCTCACTCCTGGAGCGCCTTCTCTCCCTGCACCTCTCCTCGGCCCTTTCTCTCCCAGGCACCTCAGGCGGCGGCGGCGGCGGCGGCGGCAACCGCGACCCCAGCAGCAGCAGTAGCAGCAGCGGCAGCGGCAGCGGCAGCGGCAGCGGCAGCAGCGAGCGGCGAGAGCTGGCGGCCTCTGAGACGATGAAGTGCAAGCCGAACCAGACGCGCACCTACGACCCGGAGGGGTTCAAGAAGCGGGCGGCGTGCCTTTGCTTCCGGAGCGAGCGCGAGGACGAGGTGCTGTTAGTGAGTAGCAGTCGGTACCCGGACCGCTGGATCGTGCCGGGCGGGGGCGTGGAGCCCGAGGAGGAGCCGGGCGGTGCGGCAGTCCGAGAGGTGTACGAAGAGGCGGGAGTCAAGGGGAAGTTAGGCCGGCTCCTGGGCATTTTCGAACAGAACCAAGACCGCAAGCACAGAACCTACGTGTACGTACTGACTGTCACTGAGATTCTGGAGGATTGGGAAGATTCGGTTAGCATTGGGAGGAAGCGAGAGTGGTTCAAGATCGAAGATGCGATCAAGGTTCTCCAGTGCCACAAGCCCGTGCACGCCGAATATCTGGAAAAACTAAAGCTGGGCGGTTCCCCAACCAATGGAAACTCCGTGGCCCCGTCCGTGCCACCGAGCGACCCCTAGTACGTACCGCTCCTGCACAGACTTCTGCTTTCCGCCTACCTTAGAATAAATAGTGCCCGGAGCACCTCTCGCTCCTCGTGCGGTCTCACGGGGAGGAGGGGGGCTTCTTTTGTTTCCTTGGCAGACCTCTGAATCACGCTTGCAAACTGTCTCAGCTGCCAGGCACTGTTTTCAGACAATTTGCACGTTTTTCAGATGCTTTGAAAAGCGCTGCGTGGTAGCACTGTAACAGATTTCGGTAATCCTAAACCACATGGGTTTTGGGGTTTTTTTTAAGGTGCCTTAAGTGCTTGCCCAGCCTTTAGCGTGTGTGTACGTACACGTTGTGGTTTGTTTTATTACATTGCACACACGTGTGCGTTTTGGTACCAATCTTGTGGTTTGTTTTGTAGTTGAACACCTTTAAAATCTGAACATCTTGGTTGTTGCGTGGCTTCTTTAATTTTTTTTCTTAACTTTCTTTCTCTTTCACTGCATTAGCCCTTGCTAGCAAGTCCTTCTGTGATGGGAATTGGTTTAAAGATAGTTATATATATTTATTTTTAAAAGTATTTAAGAAATTTTACATCTTGTGGTCTTTCTGCACTGGGCAATAATTTTGTGTTCAGTAATGTGATCTAGTTTACCCTTTTCAGAAGTTTCTTTACTCGTATGTACATTTTTGGATTTTCAAAAGAATTTTCACTAGTGGTATTTTGTTGCTGCTTATTTGAAATGGCCATTTCCCATATAGCCCGAAGGTAATTTAACAAAATATTACTTTATACAGTGAATATCTTCTTGGGAAAGTATTGTTAGCCAAACACATCCCGATATGTACGTACTATCATGAAAACTGTATTCATAGAGTGCGATTTAGCATGTTCAACTTCCAACTCCATTGCCCCTTTCTTAATACCCTAGAACAACCATGGTTCTCTCAATATAAACTGGTTTTTGAAGGAACGTTATTTCATATATTTGAATGTAGTGACATTCCAGTTAACCTTCCTGACTACCAGTAATCATAGGAATAGAATTTACATGGTGATAATACCCCAATCCAGTGAGGTACCTTTCTTGATAATTGAGCTTTTACAGACTTCTTAAACGGTCAGAACACCTGAACAGCCTCTCTTAAAAATTTAGGATAATCGTTTTGTGTCACAGGACAAACTTTTTTTTTTAATTAAGAAAAGTTTGCATTTGCATCAATACTTGTTTGAAATAAGGAATCTTACCTAAAATGCATAGGTCTCTCTTCTCAAACTACCTTTATTCCCCAAGCCATGTCAGCAGTTAGGGAGAAGCAAAACCTCCTTTGTGAAGAGGGTATTGGGGTGGAAAGTTAATGCCATATGTAACACTTAAACTTTTTTTTTTTAAGATTTTATTTATTTATTCATGAGAGACAGAGAGAGAGAGAGAGAGAGGCAGAGGGAGAAGCAGGCTCCCAAGGAGCAGGAAGCCCGATGCGGGACTCGATCCCAGGACCCTGAGATCATGACCTGAGCCGAAGGCAGACGCTTAACCATCTGAGCCACCCAGGCGCCCTGTAACACTTAAACATTTTTAAAACATTCCAATAGTAATTAATGAGTATAAAGTAGAAAATAATGGTTATTTAAAACATTTGTTAGTCAAAATAACCTGTTTTTAAACACAATTACTGCTAAAAATTTAAGTTACCCTTTCTTAGAAGTTACTATTTTACTGTTTTTTAACATACAGAGCAATGCATAAATCTTAACTGTACAGCTTAATCAATTTTTACATAGTGAATATATGTATGTAACCAGAATCCAGATCAGGAAATTAACAATACCTGTAACTCAAAAGCTATTGCATTTCTCCTCCTAATCAGTACTCTGCCTTTTTGTCTTTTAGGACTATAGAATAGTTCTGTTTTTGAACTTTATAGGTTGACTTTTAGAATGTATACTTTTTTGTGCTGCCCCCTTGTGCTCTTTATTTTACTCTTCAAAATACTCAAATATTTTTCTCCATTTGGTTTGCATTGTAATTCTACAAATTATTAATACGTTTATACGATTGCTGTTAAAAAGTGGGTTCTGTTGCACTTTCTAAAGAAATTTGGTGCCACTATTTTGGAAACAAACTTTGTTACAAATTTAAGCATAGATAAAGTACAGGTTTCAATTCACGAAACATTTTCTGTAGTAATGCTATCAAAGCAAACTAAAAAATGAGTGGGTTTTTAAAACCAGTGACAGTTTCATCATCTGAATTATATAGTTTGATCAAATATGTTTATTTAATATTTTTCTATTTTTCTCTTAAAAAGTGATATGTATTGAATATCTATTTGAGCACATTTAATTCCAAACAGTCTCACATCGACCCAAAGATACCTTTCCCCAATAACCCAATTATTCAGGAAGATTCTTAAATTCTATCTTAACAGAGCAGATATATTGGATTTTTATGTTAAAGGTATTTTTGTCGATAAAAATCCCTTCCACATGAAATGCTGCCACAAATATTTTGGAGACTTAACTTGTACTTGTTATTCTTGGAGGTGATACCGCATCATTTTACTTGGTTCTTAAGTATCTAACAAAGGCTTAGATGCACAGTATTCATATTAACCTATTATTAAGAATTATTAGCCTATAAATATGTTGTGGGCTTTTTTCCCCTTCTTTTTTTTGACAGAAACATTTAGAATAAGTCATATTTTTCAGGACTATCAGGTTCATTTAAGTAGTTTTTGTGAAATATTCTCTGGAGCCTAGCCTTGTCAGAATAGTTAAAAGTTCCAAGGAGATTCTTTTTTTTCTCTTTAAGACCAAGAGTTTCAGGCCAAAACAGGTAACCAGAGACAGTATATAGAAAATTTCTATCACCTCAGCACTCCAAAGATTGATGCACAGTTGGGATTTTTTTCCTTCTAAGATTGTTAAAAAGTCACTTGTACATTATTTGTTTGGTTTTTCAGCTCTTCCCTTGATAAAAAAGGGAAAAGACTATTGGATAGTCTTTAATTAACCTTAATTCAGGTTTGCAGACATGCATCAGAAATTTATTTTCTGCATGTTTTATAAACAGCTTACATTTTCAGCTGGTCAGTAGTTTATTCTTGTTAAAGTATAAAGAAAAAACATTAGGGGTTAATATAGATACATAGGGAAACTCTAAATAATTGATGCTGTGTCTATAAAGTATATTTTTTTTTCAAGAAAGATGTGTATGTATACACACACACACACACACACACACACGGTATATTTGGCTGAGCAAGGGCTTTTACTTCCAGGCATCCCATGTGGGAGAGCCACCAGGCACTACCAGGGTTTTATCAGTATTTTCTTGGTAGTTGTCTCCTGATAAAATGTTATACTGTATTTAGCAGATTTTAAATGTTCATGGGCAAACACTATGAGAACTGGAAAAGTCACTATGATAAGAGAAGTAAAACATGACATTTTTATGAGACAGAGTTTGGTGTGAAAGAAACTTTAGTTGGGGTTTTGAAGTCAGACTTAGGGTTGAAAACCAGCTCCAGTTCTTGCTCACACTAACTTCAGCCAAGTTATCTAACTATCCGATGCTCAGGGTTTTTTTTAAATATAAAATTTGAGATAATAAAAATAGATACTTTATAAACTCCAATGAGAAGTCTTTCCTGACCACTGGGTTAAGATATTTTCTTCTGTGTGTGTCACAGTTCTCACAACTTACTTATCTGTATGGTTGTGCGGCTAGACCACAGACTCTTTGATGGGTGGGGACTAGCCTGAATTATTTCCGTAAGCCTAGAGTCCAGAACATGGTGTTTAGAATTTTTTATGTCTTACATGACCAATCTTTTTTTGCAAAACTTGTAGTATCACTGCTTTCCTGACTTTTTTGTTTCATAATATAACCTGTAACTCCCTCAGCTTCTGATCCACTCTTAAATTGCATCTGCATTAGATAATTCCATGAAGGCTTTCCAAATGCAAAGTGAATGATGCAGATAGGCCTTTTGTAAATTTGTCAATTGGAGGAATTGTTAAATTAGTATATAAGCCTGCTAATTATATGTTGGTTTGATTTTCTAGATGAACAGCAAAGATTGTCAGGATTGCTTTGAAAGAATCTTTGATGTGAACCGTTGATCAGTGGAATTTTCAAGTGGAGGTGAGCGTTTCCATGTTTCCAATGAGACAGCTCATCTGATTTTCCTCCGACATCTTGGGACACTCCTTACCTGTCTATTCCACTGACTCCTCTTGCCCTGGTTGTTATACTGTTGTACATGAACAGACTCTTACTTTAACACCTATAGCCTTGTTGTGCTTTTTTGATGTGTCTGCCTTCTCCATTAGACTGTGATATCCTTGAGAGCAAGGACCACATTTCCTTACTCTTTGCATATTCTGTATTTGAAACACCACTTGAAATATGATTGACATCACTGAAGGTTCTTTGATTCAATTCATATTTTGTAATCACCATGTGGCAAAACATTCCCCTTTTAATCTGGTGCTAGTAGAATATATGCTGTCTAGGCACCATGTATGTGGTTTTTCTGTATCAGGTGTTTCAGAAACTTTTCAAGGCAGTTGTAAGATGTTCAAGGATGAGAATTATTACTCATATTTCTGTGTCATACCACACAGTGGCTAGCACCATTTTGAGATGATCCCATCACATAGGGCAATATTTTGTAGAATCAGTCCTTTGTGTAACAACTTCAGTATTTTTGTACTGTTGTTACTTTGCTGAAAATTTTGTTCAAAAAATATCACTTGCTATAAAACTAACTATAAAATAAATACAATGAATGCAAGATAATATTGTGAATTTTTATAAAAATAAGTTTTAAGATGATATACAAATGATGTATTTAATGTTTTTGCAATGCCCTAAGCACTTCTTTCATGTAATCTTAACATCCCTTTGAAGAAGATTGTTTTTCTCATTTTATAGGTTCAGTATACTATATTATTTGATTCCAGAGCCAACAAAAACTGCGATACATGCAGTTTCCAAAGTTAATTACACCACTCACTTTGCCTAGGTTTCTTTTGCATCTCTTACTGATTCAGTTGGCCAATTTTCAAGCCCTTTTCCAACACACTCAGCTGGTTTCTCGTTCCACCTGGTTTCTGCATGTGAGAATGTGGAGGACTGAGAGACAGCTAAATTGTTATCACTGAGAAAAGGCATTGAAGAAAAAAACTTCTGTGAGGGGGGAAGAGAGGACTTGGGTCAGCTGTCTCCAGGAGAGCAACTTTAAGAAAATGACAAAGATGTTTAGAGATAATTTTATGGAGTTTTGCCATGGGGTTTGTAATGGCAGCACTCTTACCCAGCTTCTGCAAAGGCCTCAAAGTGGCTTTAGTATGGTAGTTTTCTTTCCTTTGCATTTATAAAAGCAATTACATCAGAAACACCATGAGTTCCACTTTAGGTGTTATACCCTTTCTCATGGTACCAGTGAAATATAGTAACTGTTAACTCAATCCTTACAGAATTTGAAATCACACGTCTCCCAATTTATTGGGCTTTTTTTTAGATGTGATATGGTACTGTGGTTATGTTTTTTTAAATCCTTATCTTTTAGAGAAATGTACTGTAAATTTTACAGATGAAATGATATGCTACTGGTATTTGCTTCAAAATAATCTGAGGGTGGGGTAGGTGAGCATATAGATGAAATAAGATTGGTGATAAACTGATAATTTTTGAAGCCATGTAACAGATATTTGGGAGTTCGTTATACTATTCTCTATACTTTTCTATGTATTTGAAATTTTCCATAATAAAAATTGAAAAATAGTTCTTCATTGTTTATTTGTAGGTCCTTGCTATCCCTAAGACTTAAGTAGGGAAGGCTGGTTAGAAGACACATCTACAGCCCAGACAGACACACTCACACCTCCTCTCCAAAAACCTAGGTTTTGTTCCTGAGCTAAACATACTGGCAGACTTGCTCTTCCCTTAATGTGAATTACTTCCTTGAAAGTCTCTCAGTTCCACATGCAAAAAGGACTTTTAGCCTCCTCAGCATGCCAAACATGATCAGAAAACTTTGAACCCCAATGGTGGACATAAACTTAGGTTCCAGATGAGACAGCACTGCCATTCTACAATGTATCTTTTAAAAAAATTAAATTTTTTTCTGATTAGAAAATTAATTTACCTTAATTTCAGAAAATTTGGGAAAGTCCCTCCAAGGTAAATGAATAAAAAATCACACATGATCCCCCTACTCAGAATAGCTGTATTTGAAAAATATGTATGTCTGTTATACATATTCCAGCCTTTTTCTTTTCAAATGTAACTATATGTTACCGAAGCAGATAGCACAAGTGAGCCCCCCCTCCACCAGAATATTTTCAAAAATTCATGACCCCTTTTATTGTTGAGCATTCACCACATAGGTACCTTGTTGTTCCTCAGAATTTTTTAAGCTAATGCTCAGGGCCATTACGGAATTTTTACTACTTCTGTCCTGCACGAGTGCGGCAGACATAGCACAAAGCTTGGGTCTGAAATCCAGACCATGCCTTGTACTCACTAACTCCAGATGCAGGACAGAATAACCCTGTTTTGTTTCTGGTTTTTTGTTTCCTAATTCCAACACAAACTTTCTACTCGCCAAGCTGGTGGGAGTGGGGGCATTGATTCAGAGGAGGTGCCCCTTTAATAAATCACACAGTTGCAATATACTGGCTAAAAGGAGGCCTGCTAACTTTCTTGTTTTTCACAAAGTTCCTTCTGTCTTCTCTGGATCCTCAGCAAGCTACCATATCACTATCTCTCTGTAGCCTCTGATCCTCATTAGGTTACTGCTCCTCTGGGCACAGTAGTTTTCAACTGGTAAACAAGGACACCACTACTCTGGACTTGGAATGGAATCCTGTTCTCCCTCTTCTACCTTTTTATTTAAGAATGTGCCCTCATGTGTCCCTAATTCCCTACAACACACAAGAGACCAGACTATAACTTTTAATAAGATTTTACTGATGATTACCAGGTTAGGTGAGGCAAATGTAATACAAAAAATACAATTCACAACTATTTCACAGGTCATATATTTTCTAGGTTCCAATGCTAGACTGGTTCCCTAGCACAGGGCTGACTCCAAATGGCCTAGGGACATCCTTCCATCCCCTATTCCCCATCACTACCAAGAGCTGAGAGTACAGTTTCAAATCTTGTACAAAGTGATTCCCATACCCATGGAGAAGGGAAAGCTTTTCCTGCAACTCAATCTCCAAACAGTACTTAAGGTATCTCAAGTTTATAGTTCCAGAATCAAAGATGTGAACCTGAAATTAATGGAATGGATCAAAGGGCTAGAATGTGATGGGTTGGGGATAGAAATTCAGTTCTGTATTATTCCAAAAGTTCAGATTAAGCCACTTCTCTTCATTAGTACAGTAGTCCCCCCATCACCCATGGTTTTGCTTTCTAAAGTTTTATTTACCCACAGTCAACCATGTTCCAGGAACAGATCCTTTTGACCTATCATCAGAAGGTCAATAGTAGCCTAATGCTATATCACAATGCCTGCATAAGTCACCTCACTTGATCTCATCATGTAGGCATTTTATCACATGTGATTTCACATCATCACAAGAAGTGTGAGTACAGTACAATAAGATATTTTGACAGACCACATTCACATGTTATTACAGTATATTGTTATAATCTTGTATTTTAATATCAGTTATTGTTCATCTCTTTTTTTTTTTAAAGATTTTATTTATTTATTTGACAGAGACACAGCAAGAGAGGGAACACAAGCAGGGAGAGTGGGAGAGGGAGAAGCAGGCTTCCCATGGATCAGGGAGCCCGATGCAGGGGGAGTGGGAGAGGGAGAAGCAGGCTTCCCGCAGAGCAGGGAGCCCGATGTGGGGCTTGATCCCAGGACCCTGGGATCATGACCTGAGCCGAAGGCAGACGCTTAACGACTGAGCCACGCAGGCGCCCTATTGTTCATCTCTTACTGTGCCTAATTTATAAATTAAACTTTATCATTTGTATGTATGTATAGGAAAAAACAGAGTATATGTAGGGTTTGGTAGTATGCATGGTTTCAGGCATCTACTTGGGGGTCTTGGAACATATCCCCTGTGGATAAGGAGGGATTACTGTACCTGTTTTCGCTAAATGAAAGAAATCTTGAGGATTTTTGCTTTTGCCAAAAAAGCAAAAATGGTGCTCAATGTTTGTTTTGCAGCAACACTTTATAGGGCAGTGTGCACCCCAGCAGTGAGAGTGGCCCCACCAAGTTCCTTCCCCACTATACTCAGCATTTCTGCATCAAGCCATGATAGCTTTGAACTGTGTCTTTGAGCATCTGTACTTCATTTCCATTGCATTTATTAGCAAGATGTGACTTAAGGTATCAGAAAAACCCAAGAGAGGTTATTTTTTGGGTCTGGGAACACTCAAAAATTTTTCCATACAAATTAATGGTAATTGCTTCTCCACTCTCTGCCAGCTTATGAAAGGTTTCATGGGAATGCTCTACTTTCAGATAGTGGGGGAACTTATATATGGTACCTGCAATGGCATCTGTCTCCCTAGTGGACATTTTAGGAATTAGCCCAATCCTGGATGTATTCTATTTAGAGCAAAGAAACCTTGCCCAGGAACACTGTGCTACCCAAGAACACCCCACTCTCCAAATCTATTTAGAATTACCTTTTTCTAATCCTGAATTAAATATTAATGTGTTTTCTATATAGGAAGAAAGATTCTCTATCATGTTCCAACCACTAAAATTTTTAGTTCAAGTTGTGTTTTTTCGTCTAATCTGGTAGATAAATAGAAAAGTATTTGCATTTATCTAGTACCTCCATCCTTACAAACGAGCTTTAGCTGTGATAAACCAAACTATTCAGAACTATTAGAACTTTAGGCCAAGAATTCTGTTACCTCTAGAGGTACATGAATTGGGTAAATCAGACATGGCCCCTGTCTTCATGGAGCTCTCACTGTATTGGGGAGACAGATAATAAAACAAGAAATCCCAACAAAATATGCCAAGTGTTTTTATGATAGTGGGGATTGAGTGGGCTCTGCCAGCACATAGTGGGGGAAAGTAACCTAGTTTAGTTGGGTTGGGGGAAGATTCTCAGAGGAAATGCCATGTAACATGACACCTGAAGGATGAATAGGACTTAGCTAGGAGAAATAGTTAGGGTGGGAGTGTTCAAGAAAGAGGGAAGAGCAGATATGAGGTTCTGGAAGCTAGATAAAAATATGGTGCTTTTAGGAATAGGAACTTGCTCATTATATCTAGAACATAATCCGAAGGTGCAGAGAAGAAAGGATCTTCTAGAGATGAAGCCAGTGGGGTAAGGAAAAGCCAGATTATAGAGGGACTGATGCAACTTTTTCAGGGATTTGAGGAGAGGAGACATGACATCAATTTGTCTGAAGAGTAGAAGATTGTTTGAAAGGGAGAGAAGGTTGTGGTGATAGTCCAGGTGAGAAATGATGGTGACCTGAACGAGCGTGTTGACCATGTTGATAGAAGTGAATACATTTTAGAAATATATAGGGTTTAAAGTGGCATAAGGTGATTAATTGGATGTTGGGAATGAAAGAGAGGTGGATATCTTTGATATATCTCGCTGGAGCAACAGTTGATGATACCATTCCCTGGGGCTGAGAAGAAAATGAGATTAATTTTATAACTGTTAGTTTCTGGTAACCAAAGATATTAACTTGGAGATGTCCAAAAGGCCAGAATGAACAGGAGGTGGAGGTTTTGGAGTCATCAGCAGATGGGCAGTAGATGAAGAGGTAGGTATACACAAAGTCATCTAGAAGAGACTGTAGAGAGAGGACCGTGAAGATCTCCCTGAGGAGTATCAACATTTAAGGATGGTTGCAGGACTTCCAGAATGGTTTGTGAGGATCTTGGTGGACCCATCTCCCTGTGAAATACCATTTAATTGGTGACAATTACACACACACACACACACACTTAAAGTTCCTGGAAATTGTCATAGGGCACACAGCAAATGAATAAATAATTGTTCAAGAAAAAATACTAAATCTCTATAAAAATTGTGAGAATCAGTGACATTTGAGCAATGCCATCTCCCCCAGCTCCATCTAACAAGCTCTACTCAAGATATGGATGTGCCCCAGGAGATGGGGGCTCCCTAGGGCTATGCCTTCACCCCAGGAGGAGAAAGCCACCAGTGTCTCTATTCCCCTGCAGCCCCATGTTGCAGAAGTGCTATTCTAAGCAAGCCTGGGCTAGAGGACTAACTCTCAATTACAGAGTGAGGTCTCAGCCTTAGGCATGACAGGCCAAGAATAGTGAGATCCCACTCTCCTCTACTTCAGCACCTTTGTAGGGCAAAGTTTCTACATGGAGACAGGCAAGCTAAAATAACCAGGGACTACCTTCTCCCCGCAGTGTCCAGTGGGGTGTTACTGCAGGAGAAGTGGCCTCTAATACCCACCCTCTGTTCCAGTACAGTTGTCTGGAGTTTCTGCCCAGGTGGAGAGGCAGGCCATGAGAACTAAGCACAGCAGCTTTGCTTGTAGGGACTGAATTTATTTGGAAAGGAACCTAGAAAAATTCATGCCTAAGAGCATTGTTGAAAACAATGGGAATCTTAATGGTGAGCAATTAAGAAGGGCCTGGTAGTTTCAGGATACTAGTAGCAACAAGGGAACAATACTATAAAACAACTAAATTAACATACATCTAAAGATCACTCCACCAAAGAACAACAAAATATTCATTCCTGTCAAGTAGATAGAACCTTCTCCAAAAGAGACCATAATGCTAGGCTATAAACATGCCTCAATGGATTTTAAAAGACTGAAATTAAACAAATTATGTTCTCTGACCAAAATGGAATTAAATTAGAAGTCAACAATAGAAATGTAGGAAACTCATGAATATGTGGAAATTAGGCAATACTAAATAACTAATACTAAATAACTAATGGGTCAAAGAAAAAAGCCACAATGGAAATTAGAAAAAACTTTGAGATGGATATAATCAAAACACCAAAATTTGAGATGCAACTAAAGCAGAACCTAAAGGAAAATTCATAATTATAAGTTCCTATAAAAAGAAGACCAAAGTAAACACAAAGCAAGCAAAAAAGAGGGTGATATATGGGGTGCCTGGCTGGCTCAGTTGGTAGAGCATGTAACTTGATCTCAGGGTTGTGAGTTCGAGCCCAACATTGGGTGTAGGGATTACTTAAAAAAAAAAAAAGGTAATACGAAAGAATAGAATGAAAATGAAAAACTATAAAAATAATAGAAAAAGTTGGCTCTTTAAAATGATCAACAGTCTGGGGCACCTGAGTGGCTCAGTCAGTTGAGCATCTGACTCTTGGTTTTGGCTCAGGTCATGATCCTCAGGATCGTGAACTCGAGCCCCACATCAGGCTCCACACTCAGCACAGAGTCTGCTTGAGATTCTCTGCCTTTCCCTCTCCCTCTGCCCCTCCCCCTGCTCTCTCTCTCAAATAAATAAAATCTTTAAAATAAAATAAAATAATCAACAATCTGCTTTGTTTCTTAAATTCCACATGTGAGTGAAATCATATGGTATTTATCTTTCTCTGACTTATTTCACTTAGCATAATACTCTCTAGCTCTGGAAACATCCATTGTAAATGACAAGATTTCTTTTTTTTTATGGCTGAGTAATATCCCATTGTGTATATACACCACATCTTCTTTATCCATTCATCAGTTGATGGACACTTGGGTTGTTTCCATAATTTGGCTGTTGTACATAATGCTCCTATAAACATCAAGGTGCATGTATCCCTTCGAATTAGTATTTTTGTATTCTTTGGGTAAATACCTAGTAGTGCAATTGCTGGATCATAGGGTAGTTCTATTTTTGTTTTTGAGGAACCTCCATGCCATTTTCTAGTTTGCCTTCCCACCAACTGTGACTCACCAGTTTGCATTCCCACCAACTGTGCATGAGGGTTTCCCTTTCTCCACATCCTTGCCAACATCTGTTGTTTCTTATGTTGTTGATTTTAACCATTCTGACAGGTGTGAGGTGATATATCATTGTAGTTTTGATTTGTAGTTTCTTGATGATCAGTGATGTTGAACATCTTTTCATGTGGTCTGTTGGCCATCTGAGTATCTGCTCTGGAAACATATCTATTCATCTCCTCTGCCCACTTTTTTTTTAAAGATTTTATTTATTTATTTGACAGAGAGAGACAGCGAGAGAGGGAACACAAGCAGGGGGAGTGGTCCTCTGCCCACTTTTTAATTGGAATATTCATTTTTGGGGTGTTGAGTTTTGTAAGTTATTTATATATCTTGGATACTAATCCTTTATCAAATATGTCTTTTGCAAATATCTTCTCCCACTCCATAGGTTGCCTGTTAGTTTTGTTGATTGTTTCCTTTGTTGTGCAGAAGCTTTTATATTGATGAAATCCCAATAGTTTATTTTTGCTTTTGTTTCCCTTGCCTCAGGAGACATATGTAGTAAGAAGTTGCTACGGCTGATGTCAAAGAGGTTACTGCCTCTGTTCTCCTCTAGTACTTTGATGGACTCCTGTCTCACATTTAGGCCTTTACTCCATTTTGAACTTATTTTTGTGTATGGTATAAGAAAGTAGTTCAGTTTCATTTTTTTGCATGTAGCTATCCAGTTTTCCCAACACCATTTGTTGAAGAGACTGTCCTTTTCTCATTGTACAATTTTTCCTACTTTGTTGAAGATTAATTTGTCATATAGTTGTGGGTTCACTTCTGGGTTTCTGTTCTGTTCCAATGATCTATGTGTCTAGGTTTTTTTGTTTTGTTTTGTTTTGTTTTGTTTTTGCCGGTACCATACTATCTTGATCACTACAGCTTTGTAATATAACTTAAAGTCCAGAATTGTAATTCCTCCAGCTTAGCTTTTCTTTTTCAAGGTTGCTTCAGCTCTTTGGGCTCTTATGGTTCCATACAAACTTTAGGATGGTTTGTTCTAGCTCTGTGAGATGCTGTTGGCATATTGATAGGGATTGCATTAAATGTGTAGATGTCTTTTGGTAGTATAGACATTTTGACAATATTTGTTCTTCTAATCCATGAGCATGGAATGTCTTTCTACTTCTTTGTGTCATCTTCAATTACTTCATAAGTGTTTTATAGTTCTCAAGAGTATAGGTCTTTCACCTCTTTAGTTAGGTTTATTCCTAGGTATCTTACGGGTTTTTTTTGTGCAATTGTAAATGGGATTGATTCCTTGATTTCTCTTTCTGCTGCTTCATTACTGATGTATAGAAATGCAACAGATTTCTATGCATTGATTTTGTATCCTATGACTGAGTTCATGCTATGATTTATAGCAATCTTTTGGTGTAGTCTTTGGGGTTTTCTATATATAGTATCATGTCATTTGCAAGGAGTGAAAGTTTTACTTCTTCCTTTCTGATTTGGATGCCTTTTATTTTTTTTAAAGATTTTATTTACTTTTTTGAGAGAGAGAGAGTGAGCAAGCAATAGAAAGAGCACAAGCAGGGGGAGAGGGAGAAGCAGACTCCCCACTGAGCAGGGAGCCAGATGCAGGGCTTGATCCCAGGACCCCGAGATTATGACCTGAGTCAAAGGCAGCCACTTAACTGACTGAGCCACCCAGGTGCCCCTGGATGCCTTTTATTTCTTTTTGTTGTCTGATTGCTGTGGCTAGGATTTCCAGGACTATGTTAAATAACAGTGGTAAGAGTGGACATCCCTGTCTTGTTCCTGACCACAGAGGAAAAGCTTTCAGTTTTTCCCCATTGAGGATGATATTACCTGTGGGTTTTTCATAGATGGCCTTCATCATGTTGAGGTATGTTCCCTCAAAACCTACTTTGTTGAGGGTTTTTATCATGAATGGATGTTATACTTTGTCAAATGCTTTTCCTGCATCCATTGAAATGATGATATGGGGAAAAAAGGAAAAAAGAGAGACAAATTAATAAACAGACTCTTAACTATAGAGAACAAACTGGTGGTTACCATTGGGGAGGTGGGTGGGGAAGTGGGTTAAGTAGGTATGGGGATTAAGGAGTACACTTGTGATGAGCACCGGGTGTTATAGGGAACTGTTGAACCACTATATTGTACAACTGAAACTAATATTACATTGTGTGTTAACTGGACTTTAAATAAAAACTTTAAAAAATTAAATGATCAACAATCTGTATTGTATCCAGAACATTAAGGAACATTTACAAATCAATAATAAATAATTAAATTAAATAATTAAATAAATTAAAATTTTAAAAATGGCCAAAGGATTTGAAAAGACATTTCTCCGAAGAAATATACAAGTGGACAATAAGCACATGAAAAGATGCCCTACATTATTAGTTATTAGGGAAATGCAAATCAAAATCACAATGAGAAACCACATCTCACCCACTAGAATGACTGTAATCAAATAGACGAAAAACAACAAGTGCTGGTGAGGATGTGGAGAAATTGGAGCGCTCATGTGTAAAATTTCACTACCATTTTGGAAAATAGTTTGGCAGTTCTTTAAAACGTTGAACATAGTTACCACATGACCCAACAATTCTGCTAGATATAGTCCCAAGATAAATGAAAACAGAGTCCACAAAAAGATTTGTTCATGAATATTTATAGCAATGTTATTCATAATTGCCAAAAAATGAAAACAGCTGATGAATGTATAAATAATAACACAGTATATCTACACAATGTTATACTATTCAGCAATAAAGGGGAATGGAGTATTATGCCATTATATGGATGAACAAGAAGCCAGACATAATGCCTTATATATTGTATGATTTCTTTATATATAATGTCTAGTATGGGCAAATCCATGTAATCAAAAAGTAGATTAATGGTTGCCTATGGCTGAAAAAAAGAAGAATGGAGATTGACCTCAAATATGTATAGGGTTTCTTTTTGTCATGATGAAGGTACTCTAAAATTAGATTATGATGATAGTTGCACAACTCTGTAAATGCACTAACAACCATTGAATTATACACTTTAAATGGGTGAAGATTATGTATGTAATTTATATATTAATAAAACTGTTACAAATTTTTGGAATAGGCAGAGAGAGGAGTGCATACAAAGGGATCCTCAAAAACGGAGTGGTCATCAAAATAACAGGGAAACCTGGAGAAAGTAAAGTCAGAGAATCAAAGATATACAACATTTTAAGGAGGAAGTTATAAGGCGTATGGAGTGTTACAATTACAGTGACACAGAAAAGATCATTACCAAGAACTATCTTAATAGAGTGGCAGGGTGGGAAGGCAGATGACAGTAAGTTGAAGGATGAGTGGCACATAAGGAATTAGATTCAGTGAGTCTAAACAATTCACTCGAGTATTTTGACTATGAAGGAGAATAGAGAAGTGGAATGGTAGCTCAAAAGTGATGTCATATAGAAGGAGAGTTTTACTGTTTTCAAAGTGACAGACACTTGGACACCCTTATTCGTTGAGAGGAGTCAGTAGAGAGCGAAATCCTGAAGACATAGGAAAATCTGGTAACCAATGGAACAAGAGCCTGAGAGAGATGCAGGATTTGTGATGTGAAGCACAGAGAAGGAATTTATCTTAGAGTGGGGGAAGGCTACCTCTTCTATTGCACCTGGAGGGAAGGAAGAAAGGCAGGATTAGGGCATAAGGAAGGTTGTATGTTTGTGTATGAAACTGAGGTATGTTATACTTGAGAGATTTGTTTTCCTTGGAAAGGTAAGAGTCAGAGTCATCTGCTGAGTGTGAGGAGAAAATGCATAAGATAAGTGGTTAGGAGAAAGGGGAGAAGAATTGGTGTAGCTCTATGGAGAAGAGGAAAGAGAACTGATAGCAAACAGAACAAGATTTCTAGGCAGCAGTGAGGGTCCTAGGTGAGGTTAGAAAACACCTGTGTGGTGACAAGTGGCTACAGACCCATAGAAACTCTATTTAGTGTAACCCTGTTTTTATTTTATTTTTTTCATTTAAAAAAATTTTTTTTTAAAGACTTATTTATTTGACAGAGAGAGACACAGTGAGAGAGGGAACACAAGCAGGGGCAGTGGGAGAGGGAAAAGCAGGCTTCCCACGGAGCAGGGAGCCCGATGCGGGACTCGATCCCAGGACCCTGGGATCATGACCTGAGCCAAAGGCAGATGCTTAACTGACTGAGCCACCCAGGCGCCCTAACCCTGTTTTTAAATGAAAAACCAAACAAACATTCACTGCTTCCACTCTAAAAACAATACCTCTATTTGAATATATTTTATCTGTTATTTAGACTTTGCACTTTACCTACTTCTGGAGCTCCAAATCCACATATTCAAAGTCTGTCTCACGACTAGTCCTAATAGCACATTGCCAGAGGATAGGACATTTATGTGCCTGGTGCCAAAGGGCAGTAAGATGAAGAGAAATGTCAGACGGGGAATATTAGGGGAGACATCAGAAGGAAAAGAGAAGAACAAACTTGGAGATCTCAGGTCTTATCATGACCCTCAGTATGGGGGCCACATCCTCAGCAGGGCAACTCATGGTGCCAGTGTACCAAAGCTGCTGTGGAGCTTCTCTGGCCATAGGAAACTGACCCTTGTTGAGGACCACATGTGAAAGATCAGATACCTACAGATTAGTAGTCCTAAGTAAGCCATGCTGCTGTCTTGTCAGTCATAGTTTAGTGGGTAAGTCAGACAAGTACTTCAGTGAATTATAGGATTCACAGTGCAATTCCATTTGAAAGTTAAAGGAATTCTAAGCTATGAAGACATGCCATGCCACTTTTTAAAAATCAGGATTTTAGATGAGAGTATAATGGCATAATAGCAACTACTATTTATTATTTTCATATCCTATGAGGTTTTCAATAAACTTTTAATTATGTATTTTTAATATTTTTAGCAAACATATAGCAGTAGCTGTATACCAGGCACTGTTCTGTACTATTTAACATATTAAGTAGCTGAATTTTCATAAGAACCCTGTGAGATTGGCACTGCTATTTAATATACCAATTTATAGATGAGAATACTGGAAGGTTAAAATTTGCTTACACTCATATAGCAAGTAAGAGGTAGCACTGAATTTCAAACCCAGGCAATCTGACCCCAGAGTCTCTATGCTCAAACACTGTGCCATATTATGTCTTGTAATTTTTAAAAAATTCTATCGATAATGCTGGGCAAATACACATATAGCCCTTTTATTTCACAAAATATTCCATGTATATTATGGCATCTAATCCTCACATCATCTCTGAGAAGTAATTTTTTACCCAACATATTGCATAAGGGGAAACCAAGAATCAGAGAGGATAGGGAATTTCACTATAGACAAAGGTCATAAATGGTAGAAAATATATCATTCAGAGACACACACACATGCACATTTGGTTATCACAGTGATTCTCACAAAGGCCAAAGTATTGCATAGAGATAAATAAGAAAGAAGGAAAAGAAAGAAAGGGTTTGGTTTTGTTTTAGTTTTTTCATTCTATGATACTACTACCAGATACCAGATACCCAAAAGGGGAGGGGGAAATAATTCAAGATGACTAGAAGCTACCTTTCTGGAGTCCCATGTGAGTCATGTTTTTAATTGGTCCTTTAAAATTTATACTTACTAGAAAAGGATAATGGTTTAACATAAGCATTTGAGCAGAATTTTTATAACATTCCAAGTCCAGTTTTCATTGATGTGAATAATCAATTGGATGGTGTTTCAGGGGAGGAAATTCTAGGATCTTTATAAAAATCCATATTATATTGTTATTTGACTGGATTTTGAGAAGGCATTGAGTTAAAATTGTCTTTAAGAGTGGGTGAAACAGAAGGAGATTGAATCAGCAATACAAAACCTCCAAACAAAGAAAAGTCCAGGACCAGATGGCTTCACTGGTGAATTCTAATACTTTTAAGAAAAATTAGTGCCTGTATGGAATCAGAAAAGACCCCGAATTATCAAGGAAATGTTGAAAAAGAAAAACAAAGCTGGAGGCATCACGTTGCCTGAATTCAAGCTATATTACAAAGCAGTGATCACCAAGACAACAGGGTACTGGCACAAAAACAGACATATAGACCAATGGAACAGAATAGAGAACCCAGATATGGACCCTCAACTCTATGGTCAAATAATCTTCGACAAAGCAGGAAAAAAGATGCAATGGAAAAAAAGACAGTCTCTTCAATAAATGGTGCTGGGAAAATTGGGCAGCCACATGCAGAAGAATGAATATTTCACAAAATATTCCATTCTCTAGCACCATACACAAAGATAAACTCAAAACGGATTAAAGACCTCAATGTGAGACAGGAATCCATCAAAACCCTAGAGGAGAACATAGGCAGTAACCTCTTTGACATTGGCCACAGCAACTTCTTTCAAGATACATCTCTAAAGGCTAGTGAAACGAAAGCAAAAATGAACTTTTGGGACTTCATCAAGATAAAAAGCTTCTGCACAGCAAAGGAAACAGTCAACAAAACAAAGAGGCAATCCAAGAATGGGAGAAGATGTTTGCAAATGACACTACAGACAAAGCGCTTATTTCCAAGATCTATAAAGAATTTCTCAAACTCAACACCCAAAAACAAATAATCAAGTCAGAAAACAGGCAGAAGACATGAACAGAACAGACACTTATCAAAGGAAGACATATGAATGGCTAACAGACACATGAAAAAATGTTCATCACCATTAGCCATCAGGGAAATTCAAATCAAAACCACATTGAAATACCACCTTCCACCAGTTAGAATGGCAAAAATTGACAAGGCAAGAAACAACAATGGTGATTAACATAACAATAAAAAATTTAAAAAAAAACAACAAATGTTGGAGAGGTTGTGGAGAAAGGGGAACCCTTTTACACTTTTGGTGGGAATGCAAGTTGGTACAGCCACTTTGGAAAACAGTGTGGAGGTTCCTCAAAAATTTAAAAATAGAGCTACCCTATGACCCAGCAATTGCACTACTGGGTATTTATCCCAAAGATACAGATGTAGTGAAAAGAAGTGCCACATGCACCCCAATGTTCATAGCAGCAAGGTCCACAATAGCCTAACTGTGGAAAGAGCCGAGATGCCCTTCAATAGATGAATGGATAAAGAAGATGTGGTCCATATATACAATGAAATATTACTCAGCCATCAGAAAAGATGAATACCCAACTTTTGCATCAACATGGATGGCGCTGGAGGAAATTATGCTAAGTGAAATAAGTCAAGCAGAAAAGTCAATTATCATATGGTTTCACTTATTTGTGGAACATAAGGAATAGCATGGAGGACATTAGGAGAAGGAAGGGAGAAATGAAGAAGGGGGAAATCGGAGGGGGAGATGAACCATGAGAGACCATGGACTCCGGGAAACAAACTGAGGGTTTTAGAGGGGAGGGGGTTGGGGGAATGGGTTAGCTTGGTGATGGGTATTAAGGAGGGCACGTACTGCATGGAGCACTGGTGTTATACAAACACAGTGAATCGTGGATCACTACATCAAGAACTAATGATGTATTGTATGGTGACTAACATAACATAATAAAATAAAATTTAATTTAATTTAAAAAATTTAAAAATAAAAATAAGTTTTGAACTTTATCAAAACCAAAAATAAATAAATAAATAATGCCAATCCTTCTCAAATTCTTCCAAAAAACTGAAGAGGAAGTAATACTTCCAAACTCATTTTTATGAGGTTAGCATACCCAATCCAGATATGGACACAACAAGAAAGAAAACTAAAAATCAACATCCCTGACAATTATAGGTGCAAAATTTCTCAACAAAATACTAGCAAACCGAATTGAATAGCAGATTAAAATTTTCATACAGTAAAATCATGTGAGATTTATTCCTGAGATACAAGGATGATTCAACATATGCAAATCAATAAATGTAATACACCACATTAATAGAATGCAAGATAAAAACCATATGATTATCTCAGTAGATACAGAGGAAGGATTTGACAAAATTCAAAAATTTTTCATGATAAAATCTCTTAACACAGTGTATATAGAAGGAATGTATCTCAACATAACATATGGCTAACATCATATTCAACTGTGAAAGTTTGAAAGCTTTTCCTCTATGATCAGGAACAACACAAGGATGCCCACTCTTAAAACTCTTATTCAATATAATAGTGTAGATCTTACCCAGAGCAGCAAAGCAAGAAAAAGAAATTAAAGTCATCCAAATTGGAAAGGAAGAAGTAAAATCGTCTCTGTTTGCAGATGGCATGATTTTATACATAGGAAGCCCTTAAAGAATCCACCAAAAAACTGTTAGAACTAACCAAAAACTTCAATAAAGTTTAAGGTTACAAAATCAACATGTAAAATCAGTTGCATTTCAATACACTAACAATGAACTTTCTAAAAAAGAAATAATGAAAACAACCCATTTACAATAGCATTAAACAGAATAAAATATTTAGGAATAAATTTAACCAAGGAGGTGAAAGATCTATACACTGAAAATATAAGACATTGATGAAAGAAACTGAAGAAAAAACAAATAAATGGAAAGATGCCCTGTGTTCATGGATTGGAAGATTTAATATTGTTAAAATGTCAATACTACCAAAATCCAATGCAATCTCCCCATCAAAATTCCAATGGCATTTGTCACAGAAATAGAAAAAACAGTCCTAAATTTTGTATGGAATGAGAAAAGACCCTAAATAGCCAAAGCCATCTTAAGAATGAACAAAGGTGGAAGCATCACACTTCTTGATTTAAAGCTATATTACAAAGCTATAGTAACCAAAACAGTATGGTAGTGGTATAAAAACAGACATATTGACTAATGGAACTGAGTTTATGCCAAGGCATAAACCCACACATACACAGTCAACTAATATTTGACAAGCAAGTTAGGAATACTCAATAGTGAAAATATAGACTCTTCAACAAATGGTGTTAGGAAAACTGAATAATCATACGCAGAAGAATGAAATTGGATCCCTATCTTACACCACTCATAAAAATTAACTCCAAATTGGATAGGATAAATGTAAGACCTGAAACCATAAGAATCCTAGAAGAAAAGATAGTAAGGGCGCCTGGGTGGCTCAGTCGTTAAGCGTCTGCCTTCGGCTCAGGTCATGATCCCAGGGTCCTGGGATCGAGTCCCACATCGGGCTCCCTGCTCCGCAGGAAGCCTGCTTCTCACTCTCCCACTCCCCATGCTTGTGTTCCTGCTCTCACTCTCTCTCTCTGTCAAATAAATAAATAAAATCTTTAAAAAAAAAAAAAGAAAAGAAAAGATAGTAAAAAAAAGCTCCTTCACATTGGTCTTGGCAATGATTTTTTTGGATATGACACGAAAAGCAAAGGCAACAAAAGCAAATACCAATAAGTGGGACTACATCAAACTAAAAACCTCCTGCCCAACCAAAGAAATGATCAACAAAATGAAAAGGAAATCTATGAAATGGGAGAATGTGTTTGCAAACCATATATCTGTTAGAGGGTTAATATCCCAAATATATAAGGAATTCATACAACTCAATAGCAATAATATTAATAATAATGATAACTCAATTTATAAAATGGGCAATGGACCTCAGTAGACATTTTTCCAAAGAAGGCATACAAATGACCAATAGGTATATGAAAAGGAGCTCAACATCACTACTTATCAGGGAAATGCAAATCAAAACCCCGAATAGCCAGAGGAATGTTGAAAAAGAAAACCAAAGCTGGTGGCACCACAATTCCGGACTTCAAGCTCTATTATGAAGCTGTCATCATCAAGACAGTATGGTACTGGCACAGAAAACAGACACATAGATCAATGGAACAGAATAGAGAACTCAGAAATGGACTCTCAACTCTATGGTCAACTAATCTTCAACAAAGCAAGAAAGAATATCCAATGGAAAAAAGACAAATGGTGTTGGGAAAATTGGACAGCCACATGCAGAAGAATGAAACTGGACTATTTCCTTACACCATACACAAAAATAGACTCAAAATGGATGAAAGACCTAAATGTGAGACAGGAATCCATCAAAATCCTTGAGGAGAACACAGGCAGCAAACTCTTCGATCTTGGCCATAGCAACTTCTTCCTAGACACATTGCCAAAGGCAAGGGAAGCAGGGGCAAAAATGAACGATTGGGACTTCATCCAGATAAAAAGCTTTTGCACAGCAAAGGAAACAGTCAACAAAACCAAAAGAAAACTGACAGAATGGGAGAAGATATTTTCAAATGACATATCAGATAAAGGGCTAATATCCAAAATCTATACAGAACTTATCAAACTCAACACCCAAGGAACAAATAATCCAATCAAGAAATGGGCAGAAGACATGAACAGACATTTCTGCAAAGAAGACATCCAAATGGCCAACAGACACATGAAAAAGCGCTCAACATCACTCGGCATCAGGGAAATACAAATCAAAACCACAATGAGATACCACCTCATACCAGTCAGAATGACTAAAATTAACAAGCCAGGAAACGACGGATGTTGGTGAGGATGCGGAGAAAGAGGAACCCTCCTACGCTGTTGGTGGGAATGCAAGCTGGTGCAGCCACTCTGGAAAATAGTATGGAGGTTCCTCAAAAAGTTGAAAATAGAGCTACCCTATGACCCAGCAATTGCATTACTGGGTATTTACCCCAAAGATACAAATGTAGTGATCCGAAGGGGCACCTGCACCCCAATGTTTATAGCAACAATGTCCACAATAGCCAAACTATGGAAAGAGCCCAAATGTCCATCAACAGATGAATGGATAAAGAAGATGTGGTATATAAATACAATGGAATATTATGCAGCCATCAAAAAAATGAAATCTTACCATTTGCAACGACATGGATGGAACTAGAGGGTATTATGCTAAGCGAAATAAGTCAATCAGAGAAAGACAATTATCATATGATCTCACTGATATGTGAAATTTGAGAAACAAGGCAGAGGCTCATAGGGGAAGAGAGGAAAAATGAAACAGGAAGAAATCAGAGAGAGAGACAAACCATAAGAGACTCAATCTCAGGAAACAAACTGAGGGTTGCTGGAGTGGAGGGGGCTGGGAGGGATGGGGTGGCTGGGTGATAGACATTGGGGAGGGTATGTGTAGTGGTGAGCACAGTGTATTGTGTAAGACTAATGAGTCACAGACCTGTACCCCTGAAACAAATAATACATTACATGTTAATTAAAAAAATGACAAAAATTAAAAAAACACAATGAGATATTACCTCACACCTGTCAGAATGTCCGTTATCAAAAAGTCAAGAGATAACAGTGGTGGCAAGGAAGTTGAAAAAGGGGAATATTGCACTTTTGGAAGGAATGAAAATTGGAACAGCTACTATGGAAATTATTACTGAGGTTCCTCAAAAAATTAAAAATAGAACTACTATATTATCCATCAATCCCACCTCTGGGTATATATCTGAAGGAAATAAAATCACTGTCTTGAAGAGATATCTGCACTCCCATGTTCATTGCAGCATTATTCACATTAGCCAAGACATGGAAACAACTAAGTGTCCACCGATGGATGAATGGATAAAGACTATATGCACACACACACACACACACACACAGAGGAATATTATTCATCCATAAAAGAGAAGGAAATCCTGCCATTTGCTACAATATGGATGGACCCTGAGGGCATTATGCTAAGTGAAATAAGTCAGACAGAAAGACAAATATTGAATTATATTACTTATATGTGTTATCTAAAAACATAGAACTAATAGAAATGTAGAGAAGAATGGTGGTTACCAGGGGCTAGGGGTGGGGAAAATAAGCAGATTTTGATCAATGTGTACAAACTTTTGAGTTATAACATTAATAAGTTCTGGGGATCTAATCTACAGCATGGTGGCATTAGTTAAAAAGACTATATTATATACTTGGAAGTTGTTAAGAGAGTAAATCTTACATGTTCTCACCACCACAGCTAAAAAAAAAAAAAAAAAAAAGGTAATTATCTGAGATGATGATGTGTTAAGAACCCTTATTGTGGTAATCATTTCTCAATATATATATGTATCATTATATTGTATACTTTACACAATGTTATAAGTCAGTTATATCCTAATAAAGCTGTGAAACAAAAGAATAAAAACTGAACAAAACCAATCAAACAGAGTGTAGTAAAACGGTAGAGGTAGAACGTTTCTTACAGCCAGGGTGCCTGGGTGGTTCAGTTAGTTAAGCATCTGGCTCTTGATTTCAGCTCAGGTCATGATCTCAGGTCATGATCTCAGGGCTCAATAAACTGCACTGGGTGTGAAGCCTACTTAAAATTCTCTCTCCCTCTGCCCTTCCCCCCTCTCAAAAAGTTTTTTACAGTAAAAACAATTATTCAATAAAATAATAAAAATGCTTCTTTGAGAAAATCAGTAAAATTAATAAATCTCTAGTGAGAATTAGAAAAAAGAAAGAAAATACAAATTATTAATATTTGAAATGACATGGGCGCCTGGGTAGTTCAAATGGTTAAGTGTCTGCCTTTGGCTCAGGTCATGATCTCCAGGTCCTGGAATCGAGCCCCACGTCGGGCTCCCGGTTCAGCGGGGAGTCTGCTTCTCCCTCTCCCTCTGCCTCTCCCCTGCTCATGCTCTCTCTCTTTCTGTATCTCTCTGTCTCAAATGAATAAATAAAATATTTAAAAAAATATTTGGAATGACAGGCAACACACCACAGATTCTACAGATATTAAAGTGATGATAAGGGACCAATAAAAGCAACTTAGTACCAATAAACTAGACAACTTATAAAAAAATTTACAAATTCCTTTAAAGCCTTAAACTATCAAAGCTTACTCAAAAAGAAATACATAATCCGAGCATTCCTGTACTATTTTAAAAACTGATTTTGTAGTTAAATACCTTCCCACAAGGAAAACTCCAGTACCAACCAGAGTTTAGTGTTGTGTTGTACCAAATATTTAAGGAAGAAATAATACCAACTCTACTAAATTCTTCTGGAAAATTCAACAAAAATAATACTTCTTAACACATTACATGATGCCAGCATTTCTCTTAAACAAGACCAAAAATATTAAAAAAGAAAACTACAGACACAAATCCATCATGACATAGATGTAAAAAATTTTAAATATATAACAAATAAAGTAATAATTTTACTTATTTTTTTTAAAGATTTTATTTATTTGACAGAGAGAGAGACAGCGAGAGAGGGAATACAAGGGGGAGTGGGAGAGGGAGAAGCAGGCTTCCCGCCGAGCAGGGAGCCCGATGCGGGGCTCGATCCCAGGACCCTGGGATCATGACCTGAGCCAAAGGCAGACGCTTAACGACTGAGCCACCCAGGCGCCCCAGTAATAATTTTTAAAACAAAGTAATATTTAACATAAGATTACACATGATGACCTAGTTGAGTTTATCCCAGGTTCTCAAGTTAATTTTAACATTTGAAAGTTGGTCAATATAATTTACCAAATTCACATATTAAAATAGAAAACAATATATTCTTCAAAATATAGACAAGCATTTGAGAAAAACCAACATCCTTTCCCAAGAAAAGCTCTCTGAAAACTAGAGGTAAAAAGGACCGTCTTCAAACTCATAAAGGGCCTATACAATAAGAAATAGCTAGTATCATAGGTTATAGTGAAAGTCTGAATGTTTTGTTCCTATAATCAGGACCAGTACAAGGATGTCTGCTCTCACCACTCCATTCAACATTGTAATAGAGATTCTAGCCAGTGTCTGCAGGTAGGAAAAAGAAATAAAAGATATCTATATTGGAAAGAAAGAATTAACACACTCCTTATTCATAGATGGCATTATCATCTAGACAGAAAATACTAATGAATTGACAAAATTAGATTACCAGAATAAATTAGTGATTTATTAATAAGCTGAAATATGGGGCACCTGGGTGGCTCAGTTGGTTAAGCATCTGTCTTCAGATTAGTTCATGATCTCAGTGCCTGGCATTGAGCCACATCAAGCTTCCTGCTCAGCAGGGAGTCAGCTTCTCCCTCTCCCTCTGCCCCTTCCCCTGCTCATGTTCTCTCTCTTTTCTCTCAAATAAATAAATAAAATCTTTAAAAATAAGCTGGTATATGCAGGGTCAATATACATAATTCAATTGTATTTCTACATTCTAGTAACAGAAAAACCAAAAAATGAAATAGAAATTCAATTTACAGTAGAATTTTTTAAAAATATGGAATATCTATAAAGTATAACCAAAACATGTAAGTCATATCAGCAAAGTGAAAACTATAAAAAAAAATCATTGCTGAAAATAATTAAAGACCTAAGTAAATGGATAAATACATATGGACTGAATGACAATATTGTTAAGATGTCAATTTTCTCCAAATTGATCTATAATCATAATTCCAATAAAATTCCTTTACATTTATATGAAAATGTGTTAGACTAGCCAAAACAATTTTGAAAAGATGAACAAACTTGGGGGAATTATACTATCTGACTTCAAGGTTCATTATATAGCTACAGTAATCAAGAAGGCATAGTATTAGCTTTAAGCTAAAACAATAGAGCACAACAGAAAGTCTAGAAATACCCTGACACGTATATGATCAATTGATTCTCAACAAGGTGCAAAGATAATTCAGTGGAAAAAGGTTAGACTTCAATTAATTGCATGGGAAGAATTGGGTATCTATATGCAAAAGAAAAAAAAAAGAATTTTAATTCTTACCTTACAGCAAATACAAAATTGGATCTTAGATCTAAAAGTAAAACCTATAAGGAATAACTCGGAAGACCATAGGGGAAGGGAGGGAAAACTGAAGGGGAGGAAGTCAGAGAGGGAGACAAACCATGAGAGACTATGGACTCCAGGAAACAAACTGAGGGTTTCAGAGGGGAGGGGGGGATGGGGTAACCGGGTGATGCATATGTGTTGTGATGAGCACTTGTTATATAATACTATTGAATCATTGAACACTACATCAAAAACTAAAACAATAAAGAAAAAAATAAAGTTAACACTAAAATAAATGCACAAAATAAAAAAAATTTTAAAAAGTAAAAGTAAAACCTATAACTATAAAACATCTAGAAGAAATATGTCAGATTTTTGTAGCAAAGATTCATTAAATACAATACCAAAAGCATGGCCAAATAAAGTTGATAACCACTTCATTAATATTAAAAATTACTCTTTGAGAGACACTATAAAGACAATAAAGGGGCACCTGGGTAGCTCAGTTGGTTCAGCTTCTGACTCTTAGTTTCAGCTCAGGTCATGATCTCATGGGTTGTGAGATCAAGCCCTGTGTCCGGCTCTGGGCTCAGCGTGGAGTCTGCTTGAGATTCTCTCCCTCTGCTCCTTCCCCTCATATAAATAAAATAAATCTTTTTTTTAAGATTTTATTTATTCATTTGAGAGAAAGAGAGACAAGCAGGGGGAGCAGCAGGCAGAGGGAGAGGGAGAAGCAAGCTCCCTGCTGAGCAAGGAGCCCAACGTGGGGCTCAATCTCAGGACCCTAGGATCACGACCTGAGCCGAAGGCAGACATGTAACTAACTGAGCCACCCAGGTGCCCCAATAAATAAATCTTTTAAAAAGACAATTAAAAAACACTACAAACTAGAAGAAGAAATTTGAAAATCACATATTTTATAATGGGTTTCTATTCTGAACATATAGAGAAATTTCACAACTCAAATCATAAGAAAATAATCACACACAAAATTGAGTAAAGTGTTGCAGGTACTTCATAAATGAAAATATGTTAATGACAATGTGTCAACCAAAAAAAAAAAGTGTCAACCAACAAAAAAAAGAAGAAAATATGTTAATGACAAATCAGCAGTGAAAACAATGATAAACATCATTAGTCATTACGGAAGTGCAAACTAGAATCACAATTATTTTTTATTGGTATTTATTTATCAAAAAATATAAAATGATCTCGGGCGCCTGGGTGGCTCAGTTGGTTAAGCGACTGCCTTCGGCTCAGGTCATGATCCTGGAGTCCCTGGATTGAGTCCCGCATCGGGCTCCCTGCTCGGTGGGGAGCCTGCTTCTCCCTCTGACCCTCCCCCCTCTCATGTGCTCTCTCTCTCTCTCTCATTCTGTCTCAAATAAATAAATAAAATCTTTAAAATATATATATATATAAAATGATCTGACACAACTATGTCCAAATGCTTTCATTCCTTAGCTGTGTGTATGTAATTTTATGTTCTTTTTTTTACATATTTTTACTTTTTTGTTTCAAGTTTTTATTTAAATTCTAGTTAGTTAACATATAGTATAATATTAGTTTCAGGAGTAGAATTTAGTAATTCATCACTTACATATATTACACCCAGTGCTCATCACAACAAGTGCCCTCTTTAATACCCGTTACCCATTTAGCCCATCCCTCCTCCCACCTCCCCTCCCACACTCCTCAGTTTGTTCTCTATAGTTAAAAATCTAGTTTACGGTTTGCCTTTCTTTTTTTTCTTTACCCTATGTTCCTTTGTTTTGTTTCTTAAATTCCACATATGAGTGAAATCATATGGTATTTGTCATTCTCCTACTGACTTATTTCACTTAGCATAATGCCCTCTAGTTCCATCCAAGTCCTCGCAAATGGCAAGAAGGCAGATGCTTAACTGACTGAGCCACTCAGGTGCCCATTAATCTCAAAATAATCATGCTAAGTGAAAGAAGTCAGACCAAAAAAATGAACCTACTATATGATTCCATTTATATAAAATTTTAGAAAATGCAAACTAATCTGAAGTGACAGACTATAGATAATAGATTGTCTAGGGACAGGGCATGGGGATGGGAAAGAAAGGTGGGAGGAAACAGAATTAAATAGGAGGAAAATTTGATTGTGATGATGGTTCATAGGTATACTTCTGTCAAAACATATCAAATTGTGTACTTTAAATATGTATGGTTTGTTGAATCTCAAATTATACTTAATAAAGTTGGGGTATTCTTTTGATGGAAATTGATAAATTGACTATAAAATCTATATAAAATTATAAAGAGCTAAAATAACCCAAAACAACTTTGAGGACGAAGAAACTATCCTCAAAACTTTTTGTAAAGTAATAGTAATCAAGATAGTGTGGTATTGGCTCTCGGATATTCAATGGAATAGAACAGAGAGCCAAGAAAAACACATACATGGTCCCTTGGTTTCCAACAAAATTATAAAGGCAATTCAGTCAGAAAAGTTTAGTCTTTTCAACAAATGGTCCTGGAACCAGTGGTTATCAAATCCCAAAATTCAAAATTAATGTTGATCTATACTTTGAACAATACCCCAAAATTAACTCAAAATAGATTATAAAACCAAATGTAAAAGCTAAAGTTATAAAATTTCTAGAAAGAAAACAGGAAAAAATCTTTGTGATCATGAGTTAGGGAATGATTTCATAGATATGATACCAAAAACAAGATCTATTAAAGAAGAAATTGATAGGGCACCTGGGTGACTCAGTCGGTTAAGCATCTGCCTTCAGCCCGGGTCATGATCCCAGGGTCCTGGGATCCAGTCCTGCACTGGGCTCCCTGCTCAGCAGGGAGTCTGCTTCTCCCTCTTCCCCTTCCCTTCTCTCATGATCTCATGATCTCTCTCTCTCTCTCTCACTCTCTCTCTCTCAAATAAATAAATAAAATCTTTAAGAAAAGAAGAAGAAATTGATAAACTGGACTTCACTAAAATTAAGAATTTCTGCTCTTCAAAAGACATTATGAAGAGTCTTTTGGAGTGGGAGAAGATACTTGCCAATCTCATAACTGACAGAAGATTCATATCCAGAATATAAAAAGAACTCTCAAAACTCAAAGTAAACAAACAGCCCAATATATAATTGCCAAAAGTTTTAACAAATCAGCACTTGAAAAGATATTCAATACCATTAGTCATTAAGGAAATGTATATTAAAAACACAATGAAATACCACTACAAACCTATTAAAATGTCTAAAATTTAAATGTCTTATCTCTACCAAATGTTAGCAAGGATGTGGAGGAATTGAACTCCTGCTGCCAGAGGGAAAGTAAAATTGTATAAACAGTTTGGAAAGCAATTTCACAGTTTCTTAAAAAGTTAAACATATGACCCAGCCATTTCACCATTTGCTATTTCCCCAAAAGAAAGCATGTCTATGAAAAGGGTTGTACATAAATGTTCACAGAGGCTTTATTTGCAACACCAAAACACGAAAACAAATTAAATACTCATCAACATGTGCTTGAATAAACAAATTGTGGTATAGGGGTGCCTGGGTGGCTCAGTTGGTTAAGCGTCTGCCTTCTGCTCAGGTCATGATCCCAGGGTCCCAGGATCAAGTCCCTCATCGGGCTCTCTGCTCAGCGGGGAGCCTGCTTCTCCCTCTGCGTGCCGCTCCGCCTACTTGCATTCTCTCTCTCTCTGACAAATAAATAAAATCTTAAAAAAAAACAAATTGTGGTATATCCATACAATGGAATACCACTCATCAATAAAAAGAATTAACTATTGATATACACAACATGGATGAATCTCAAAATAATAATGCTGAGTGAAAGAGACCACATAGAAATAAGAACTTATTATATATTTTGATTTATATAAAACTCCAGAAACACAACCAGTATTTAATAACAGAGAGCAGGCCAGTGATTGCCCATGAATGGGGCCTGATGGGGAAGGACATGAGGGAACTTTTGGGGGTAATGTATTTGTTTATTAACTTGATTGTGGTGATGGTTTTATGGGAATATACATATATCCAACCTTATCAAATAATATATTTAAATATGCTCATTTATTTTACCTCAATTATACCTCAGTTAAACTATTAGAAATAAAACCTAAAAGGGAAAGGAAAGTTCTGATAAGGTTAAGAACAAGAAGCTCTAGGAACACAGAGGAAGGACTCTAAATCACAGCCAGAGGGGTGGATAGATTAGATGTAGATACCATTATCATACCCAATTTACATACGAAGTGACTGCCGGTCAAAGAAGTTGTGTAATTTGCTCAAGGTCACACAATAAACTAGGGGTGTGGCCATTTTTCAAACCTAGGACTATGTAATCGCAGTGCCTTCTGCAGTTCATATTACCCTTGTTTTAAAATGTAGGTTTTATTATCATTCAGGGATATTGAGGCCAGCAGATCAAGAGATGATTGTCACTGGAAAGACGGTCTATCGCTCACAGTTCCCAAGATGAGGGGGTACACCATGCCAGGCAGGGCCACAGGGAAGCACCAGAATCAGTCAGGAGAGAGGTCGAAGCCCTGGGCGAGAGCCTCCATTATGGTTTTTGCAGAAAGGAACAGGCAAGGCAGGGTAAGCAGGTTTCAGTGGGCTGTGGGGCACAGAGGCTGTCCTCAGTTGTCTGATACCTGACCTCTGGGTGATTAGGGCAGAAGAATAGTGCCCCAAATGGGAGAGAGCCCTGTAAAAGCCTGATAAAGGAGGTGGTTTGGGTAGGAGTTTGGATTGGCTGGTTTGCATATCGAAGAAGTATTTTTTCTAAAAATGAGCTAACCCTGGGAGGGCAGTCCCTTTCAGTGTCAGCAGGGCCCCAGGATGGCAAAGCATCAGAATAAAAAGATATGCTTAGGGCGCCTGGGTGGCTCAGTTGGTAAAGCGACTGCCTTCGGCTCTTAAATGTGCTCTCTCTCATTCTCTCTCTCTCAAATAAATAAATAAAATCTTAAAAAAAAAAGATATGCTTAAATACAACCCTGTGCTCACTGTTATGACATCATCTGTTTTATTTTTTAAAAAGATTTTTTATTTGTTCATTTGAGAGAGAGATTGCACAAGAGCATGAGCAGGGGGAGGGGCAAAGGGAGAGGGAGAAGCAGACTCCCCACTGAGCAGGGGGCCCGAGGATGTGGCGCTCAATCCCAGGACCCCAGGATCATGATCTGATCTGAAGGCAGACACTTAACCGACTGAGCTACACAAGTGCCCTGACATCATCTGTTTTAACTCAAAACCACCAGCAACATTTCCTGGATTCTGCTTGCCCATAAATTCTTTAAAAATCTATTCAGTATAGTATTAGAACTGGCTATGTATTTTGCAGAGTACAGTACAAAATGAAATATGGGTTCCCTTGTTCAGAAAGCATTAAGAATTTCAAGACAGTGGCAGCACATCATTAAACCAAGCAGGGGCCTGTGGAACTGCACTGGTCACATGCCACGAAGCCAGCCCTATACAGCATAGTAGTTGATCAGCAGGCAACTTCCAAGGAAAGACTCCAGAAGGTCTTTCTGGTATTTCCTGGTTCCTCCCCACAATGGAAGCCTGAGGTAAAAAGTCAGCCCAGCTGTGAGTGATGCAGGACCCTGAGATAAGCTTTTTACCTCCCTTTTGCCAGTTCATGGTTTCTGGAAATTGGATGCCACTTGGATGCAGGGACACAAAGGGAAGCCACATCTTTTCACTATACTAGAGAGGACACAGGAATTCTCAATCTGAGGCCAGTAATATTGCTGTCCTGACTCCCTGATTCTAGGGAGATTAATCTTCCCTGCACAGTAACTTCCTACTATGATCATTTTTAATGTATCTTTGAGTTAATGTGTCTGAGCTGGAATTTTTTACCTTCCATCTGAAGTTTGGGTGGAGAGAGTAATTTTACACAATACAAAGCCAACACCACTTCTCATAATAAACAACAGCAGATGACTGCGTCCAAACTATCACTCTACACTTGGCAGAACAGTTGTACTCTGTATAGGAGCATATCATGCAGTTTATTTCACAAAGAAAGTTCGTAACTTTGGAAAGGACCATGACAGAGTCCACAACTCAACAAGTATTTCCTACATATTATATCTTATGTAGCCTCTGTTCCTAAATTTCCTAATCTGTAAAAATGGGCTCAACATGAGCACCTATTTCCTAGGGCTGTTCCATGGATTAAGGGTATATGTATAAATATTAAAACAGTACTTAACATATAAATATATGATGATCATGATCTGGTATATCTGCATGCCATGTAATGTGCAAAAGCAACTTATACTCAATAATGTTAACCCCAGGTGTATTCTATTCATCCATTAAATTAATTAAGATGCAAATGATGCCTGGAGGAAAACTACTCTCCTCATAAGCATTTATATAACTACTTCAAGTTCAAATTTGCTAAATTCCTAGAGTTTGTACCTTGGAAGCTAAACACTTTGTTTTTTATATTTCTATGCAGTGACTTCTGGTGTTGGCAAAACATTGCTCAATAGTCTGTGGAAATGTGTTTATATTATTGAGTACAATAATAATTTGTCCTTCCCGTTTTTGAAATGGCTAATTTGATTTTTTTAAAAGATTTTATTTATTTGTCAGAGAGAGAGAGAGCACACACAAGCAGGGGGAGCGGCAGGCAGAGGGAGAAACAGACTCCTCGCTGAGCAAGGAGCCCGATGTGGGACTCCACCCCAGTCTGGGATCAAGACCTGAGCTGAAGGCAGACGCTTAACCGACTGAGCTACCCGGGCGCCCCCCTACCCTTTTTAAAGATTTTATTTATTTATTTGTCAGAAAGAGAGCGCATACAAGCAGGGGGAGTGGCAGGCTGAAATGGCTAATTTGATTTTTATAAAGATTTTATTTATTTGAGAGAGAGAGAGAGGACACAAGCAGGTGGGCAGAGGGGTCAGAAATATCTGGGTACATGATCATAATCCTAATCAGAATAAGAACCATCTTGGGTGCCTGGGTGGCTCAGTTGGTTAAGCATCTGCCTTCAACCCAGGTCATGAGCCCAGGGTCCTGGAATCGAGTCCCGACTCGGGCTCCCTGCTCAGTGGGGAGTCTGCTTCTCCCTCTACCCCTCCCCCCTGCTCGTGATCTCTCTCTCTCTCTCTCATGCTCTCTCTCTCAAATAAATAAAATCTTAAAAAAGAACCATCTTTATCAGTCACTCACTGTGTGCCATACACTATTAGAAGCACTTAACGCATACCACCCATTTTAATCCTTACAATAATCTAGGAGGCATGTATTTTTATTATTCCTAATTGACAAATGAGGAAATTTAGGATCCCAGGTTGACTAATTTGTCCAGAAACACAATGAGTCAATAGGAAAACCAGAATTCAAACCGAAGAGCTCTGACTCCAGAGCCAACCCCTATTAGTGATGAGATCTCGAGTCACAAAATTGCTCTGAGCATCAATTTCCATATCTGTAAAATGGGAATAAATGTACGCTCTATGACACCAGGAGGTTGTGAGAATTGCTGCAGTAAAATTGTCTATTTCTTGTTCCAGTCTTTTGTCATCTGTAGAATTATTCAAGAATAAGTGTGGTGGGTGAGGTAATCAAGAGACCACTGGCTGACACACGAGGTGGTCCCGGGAAATCAGAGGCTCCTCACCCCCTCCCCTGTCCTTAGAATGTATGTTTTGCCAACTATTCCTACAACTGGAGCCATTTTCAAGAATGCAGCCTTGGAGAGCAACGTGCTGTTGAGACGATCCAGTCAGTATACATGACTGAACCCAGTTCAGGCCTCTATATAAACTTTTAAGATTTCTGCGGGCAGGTGAGGAGATTTACTCATCTTGCGGCTGCCCAAGGCAAGCCTCATATGTAAGTTCCCTTGCTTATTAAGACTGCCACCTACCAATCTGGAGGGGTCTTCCTCTCTATCCTCTCTATCCTTGCCTTCTGTGTACAGGGGCCAGTTTTGTGAATCAACAAAGTAATATGACAAAGTAAAAGCTTTTGAAATGTGTTCCCAAAAATATTTCCTTTAGTTATAAAGATTTTTAGTGGCATGCCCAATAGGTTTTTGTTCTGATTCCTAAATGTAGTTCTGTTTTCCTTTTATTCCAGTTTAGTACAGATGATGGTTCCCATTGTGTTCCTTTGAGAGCTATGAAAAGGTTGACTATACACATTGTTATCAGCAGACACTGGGGCAACACCTAAGGAGGAGGTGGCATATTTTTCAAGGAGTAAGGACACTTGGTGGTAGAGGTTCTGGGAAGAGGTGGCAGCAGTGGCTATATAGTTTTTCAGTCTCTCCAAACACAGAAAAACAGAGCAACCAGAGAGCAAAAGCAAAATGTGTAGATAAGATTTTCAGCAAATCTAGGTTACTAGGGATGCCTGGGTGGCTCAGTGGGTTAAGCTCCTGCCTTTGGCTCAGGTCATGATCCCAGTGTTGTGGGACCGAGTCCCACATCAGGCTCCTTGCTCAGCGCAGAGCCTGCTTCTCCCTCTGCCTGCCACTCCCCCCTGCTTGTGCTCTCGCTCTCTCTGACAAATAAATAAAATCTTTAAAAAAATCTAGGTTACAAGACATCCCTTAAAACCCCAAAATTCAAGTAGATGAGGACAAGTCACCAACAGTCGTATTACCTACATGGTACCAGTGTCTGTGCAGGAAGAGAAAGAAGTGATGGAATAGCATCTCAGTAACTGGATAATAGAACCACAAACTAACCAACTCACCAGAAAGAGCAGCAGAGGCTCACAGGGTTTTTGCCCTTTTCATATCAGGTGAGTGCAAGGGGCCCAGCTCAAGAGGCACTAAATGTGGGGCGCCTGGGTGGCTCAGTTAGTAAAGCGTCTGTCTTTGGTCAGGTCATGATCCCACGTCAGGGTCCCTGCCCAGCGGGGAGCCTGCTTCTCCCTCTCTTCCCTGCTTGTGCTCTATCTCTGCCTATCTATCTCTCTCAAGTACATAAAATCTTCTAAAAAAAAAAAAAAAGAGGCACTAAAGGTGCTAGAAGCATGTGAACTCTCAAAACTGACACTTCAGGACTCTTGACAGGAGCCCACAATTATGAGAAATGGGAGGTGGAATCACAATTCAATCGGAAATGAACAAGAGAGACTAAGGAAACGAGGTTTAAAATTGTTCTGTACACAGATGTCCACACTTGTGGCTATTTTGAGCACTTGAAATGTGGCTAGTCAGAACTGAGATATACTGAAAGTGTAAATTACATACCAGCTTTTGAAGATTTAGTAAAAAATAAAATATCTCAATAATTTTTATATTGATTACATGTTGAAATAATATTTTGGATAGATGGAATTAAGTAAATTATTAATGTCATGTGTTTCTTCATACATTTTTTATTTCGCTAGTAGAAAATGGTAAATTACATGTGTGGCTAGCATTCTATTTCTACCGGCCAGAACTCCCTTTTACTGAAGTTTGATATGCCTTTCACACATCTCAAATGGAAAAGTCAATTAGGTAGCTGGATACACATGACTGAAGTACAAGGGAATAGGTGGGAATATACAATATTTTGATTTACCAGCTTAGAACAATATTTAAGGACATGAGACTAGATGGGATCTCCTAGGAAGTAAATGTATATAGGAAAAAAAGGCAAAAAACTGAGGCCTTGGATATTCTAATACTTAGAGGTGTGGAAAATGAGAAAAGTCTAGGAGAAAGTGGGGTGAACACAAAGAGAACAGTCTTTAAAGACGAAGGAAGAACATGTATCAAAGAAAGGGGAGTGATCAATAGTGTCAAATGGTGCAAAAGGTCAAGTAATAGGAAATCTAAGAATTATACTTTACCAGGTGCTTGGGTGGCTCAGTTGGTTAAGCATTCGCCTTTGGTTCAGATCGTGATCTCGGGGTCCTGGGATCGATCCCCACGCCGATCCCCGTGCCTCCGTGCCGATCCCCGCCAACACGATGATCCCCAAGTTGAGCTCCCTGCTAGGCAGGGAGCCTACTTCTCCCTGTCCCTCTGATCTCCCTCCCACACGCCCCTCCCATGTGCGCATGCGCTCTCTCTCCCGCAAATCAATAAAGTCTTTTAAAAAATTATCCTTTACATTCTGCAGTATGGAGGTCTACTGTGTGACGGCATTTGGTACTTCCATAAAGAGGAATTATTAGAAGGACCTCTGGAGGGGCGCCTGGGTGGCTCAGTCATTAAGCGCCTGCCTTCGGCTCAGGTCATGATCCCAGGGTCCTGGGATCCAGCCCCGCATCGGGCTCCCTGCTCCTTGGGAAGCCTGCTTCCCCCTCTCCCACTCCCCCTGCTTGTGTTCTCTCTCTTGCTGTGTCTCTCTCTGTCAAATAAATAAAATCTTTAAAAAAAAAAAAAAAAAAAAAGGACCTCTGGACTCCAGGAAACAAACTGAAGGTTTCAGAAAGGAGGGTGGTGAGGGGATGGGGTAACCGGGTGATGGGTATTAAGGAAGGCATATGCTGTGATGAGCACTGGGTGTTATACCAACTAATGAATTATTGAACACAACGTCAAAAACTAATGATGTATTATATGTTGGCTAACTGAACTTAATTAAAAAAATAAAAATAAAGTTCATTTAAAATCCAAAAATAAATAAATAAGTAAGGACCAAAGGTCAAGAGAAGGAAGAAGAGTCCGTGGTCAATAGGGGCTATACAGATTTTGGTATGGTGGGCTTGGGCTAAGGACATTGGATTAAGGTCCACTCCCAAGCACATCAAATGTCCAGATATCTACTAAAACACTAGCATGCAGTATGGTAGTGGCATCTCTGATTCAGCCCACTGAATGCTGGCTCACTGTAGGAAGGAATCAGACCTAGTACCTGAACTAATGCTTCCTCCAATATCTGAGATAAACAGGGGATGTTTTGTGGTCAGAGCCACCACCAGGGACAAGGTATGGCTTCCTAGATATATATCCTTGGGTGTCTCCAATTCTCTGGGGCTGGTCTAGAGAGATAATTGTATATACAGGCCAGTCACTAACATTTGCAGTGGCTGAAGTACAAATTAAGACCTTTGGCCCATGTCCTTAATCTCTTCCCGTTGCCAGCTATTTCTTACGCCAAGAGGGGTCTTACACCCAACCCTGAGAACAACTCAGCCTACAACATCAAGCTTTGTACATCCTTTGCTTTTACAAACAGTGGCCTCCTGGCAACATTTTGGATCTAAGAGTATGTATTCCACAGGCCCAGACCTCCCTTCCTTAGGAGGGACATTGGGAATAGGGCCTTACAGAATCTAGAAGCAGCCTTGGGGAATGAGGGAGCCTAAAATATTTTCTACAGGGGTACCTGGGTGGCTCAGTCAGTTAAGCATCTGCCTTCATGATCCCAGGGTCCTGGGATAGAGCCCTGCATCAGGCTCCCTGCTCATCCAGGAACCTGCTTCTCCCCCTGCCCCTCCCCCTGCTTGTGCTTTCTCTAATAAAATATTTTTAAAAATATTTTCTACAAAAATTGCAGGGTGTTGGACACCCAGCTCTGTAGTCTGAATATAGACTAGGCAGAAACCTCTAAAATATTGGACCCAGGAGGAAGGCCCTTCCTGGCCAAGTCTATGCCAGAATTGGCCATATACCAGAAAAGCAAAGAGAGGAGGAATATGGCAAAGTAGAGAGAGGGAGATCCTTTTACTGGTTTGGTTTATTTTTTCATTCCATTCCTTTACTGTGTTCTCCCACTATGTTTCCACAACTTCCTAAAAAACAGCTGAGTTTCATTATGGAAGTGTAAAGTGTAGCACATAAAAGATCATATCATCAGTTATTCCCAAAAATGTATATATCCTGTTCACAGAATGGTGGTGTATGTCCATCCAGTTCTCTCCAAATATGTCTGTACACACCCACACACTCATACCTGCTCACAAATTTAGTCACATTTTTTTAAATGAGATTATCCATTAACACATTTTTTTTCAATAAATATCTGACCATTTTCATATCATTAACCTTGAATCATCATCCTCCCAGACCTTCCTTTCCCCCACACAGACCTCAGGAGTCCCCTTTCCCAACACACAGATTTTTTCCTCCTCTAGAAACAGACCTTTTCCCTTGGTACTCCTGACTCATGCTGTTCTCCTCCTTCCTGAGATTTCCTTCCAGCACTCCCTACTCCCATCTGGGAAGTATTTCCCCCAACACACACACACACACACACACACACTCATGTCCTCTTTCCTGACCCTGAGTATCTCCTTCACCCCTCCTTGGGCTGAACCCTGCTCCCTTTTCTTGTCTAAACTTGCAAATCACCTATGGTAAGAGGGTATATACCATATAAATGGGAATTTCCTGGACAAAATTCCATTTAGATAGTAGAAATAAATGATTGAAGGAATAGTATTTTATTCCCTCTCTCTTCCAAAGAACTCAGCTAGCACACTAACAACTTTCTTTAATCCTCTAAAATCAGATGTAGGATTAAGTTTTTTGGACAGTAAAAAAACCACTACATCGGGCGCCTGGGTGGCTCAGTTGGTTAAGCGACTGCCTTCGGCTCGGGTCATGATCCTGGAGTCCTGGGATCGAGTCCCGCATCCGGCTCCCTGCTCGGCGGGGAGTCTGCTTCTCCCTCTGACCCTCCTCCCTCTCATGCTGTCTCTCATTCTCTCTCTCTCAAATAAATAAATAAAATCTTAAAAAAAAATAAAAATAAAAATAAAAAAACCACTACATCTTAGAAATGAAGTTAACATTTTTATTTTATTCATTCAAAAATTTCATTATACAAAGGTAACATGGAAAAGAGAAATCTCAACTCAGGGGCAAAGGCAGGCCCTTTTCAGGAAAATGTGGGCCTGGAATCAGGGGCCAATAGCAAATGAGTGCTAGGTAGTACAGTTATGGGAAAGAGAGGCTTTAAAACTGCCTCTCCAAACAACAGCCATCAAAATTTCTCATTACGTTGGTTAATAGCTAGAACACTTGTAAACCTCACAGGTTAACTGCAGAGCAGGCACCTCCTTCAGGTCAGTGGGTGCATGCTAATTTCTTTTGCAGTTGTCACACTACTGGAGGTGTAGGGGAGGAAGGCATGCTCCCTGTTTCAGCCTCCTCTCCTGGAGACAGAGGGCTCAGGGCTTCAAGCTCTGGCAGCAAGGCACGCCTCAGGCTTGCAGGACTAGGAGTGGAGATGGAGCCCAAGCCACTAAACTTAGGGGAAGAGGTGCTCTGGCCAGAAAAATTAGTGGAGGAGTAGGAAGAGGAAGAGGAAGAGGAAGAGGAAGAGGAAGAGGAGGGGCTCTGGCTAGAAGACCCGGAAGAGGAGGTAGAAGAGGAAGAGGAGGAGCTCTCACCATACTGCGCAGGGAAAGGAAAGAGCCTACCAGGAGGTGAGGGAGAGGAGGCACGCATACGGACTGCATGCCAACGGGGCTGGGCACCAAGGCTTGGGACCTCAGGATCAGGAGAGCTTGAGCTGCTCTGGTACACCAGCCTTCGTAAGGCTACCCCAGGGGAAGAAGGAGGACTCGGGCCAGTAGGCACAGGCAGAGACGCGCGACTTCTAGGGGATGACCTATGGATGATGCGGCTCCGGAGGACAAAGCCTGGAGTCGGACAGCCGTTGCGGAGGGCAGGGCCTATCGGGTTGGCTCGGCTTCGGAGGGCAGGGCCTGACCCGGATGCACGGCTGCGGAGAGCAGGGCCCGGTGGGCTGGCGTGATTATTGAGGGCAGAGCCTAGCCCAGATGCACGGCTACTGGAAGCACGGTTGCGGTAAGCTGGACCCGGCGCGGATGCACGGTTGCGGTAAGCTGGGCCCGGCGCGGATGCACGGCCGCGGCGAGCTGGGCCTCGCGCGGAAGCACGGCCGCGGCTGCGGAGACCTGGGCCCGGCGGGGAAGCACGGCGGCGGCTGCGGCGAGCTGGGCCCGGCGCGGAAGCACGGCGGCGGCTGCGGAGAGCTGGGCCCGGCGCGGCAGCACGGCGGCGGCTGCGGAGACCTGGGCCCGGCGCGGCAGCACGGCCGCGGCTGCGGAGACCTGGGCCCGGCGCGGAAGCGCGGCTGCGGAGAGCTGGGCCCGGCGCGGCAGCACGGCCGCGGCTGCGGAGAGCTGGGCCCGGCGCGGCAGCACGGCCGCGGCTGCGGAGAGCTGGGCCCGGCGCGGCAGCACGGCCGCGGCTGCGGAGAGATGGGCCCGACACAGGCACATGGCGGCGACGGAGAGCAGGGCCTGGCGCGGATGCACGGCTGCGAAGAGCAGAGCCCAACCCGGAAGCATGGCCACGGAAGGCGATGCCTGGCGGGGTGGCACGGCCATTAAGGGCAGGGCCTGGCCTGGCCGCTTGACTGCGGAGGGCTGGGCCTGGTGCCCGGGCCTGACTTCGGAGGGCAGGGCCTGGCTGGGATGCGTGACCCGACGGAGAAGCCCGAGAACGGCGGCGGCCGCTGGGCTGAGAGCCCGGAGAAGATGGCGGCAAGGGCACGGGGCACGGAGCTGTAGGAAGCGCAGGAAACAGACAGCGCCGCTCTGGAGGCTTCTGAGCCTGGGCAGCCTCCTCGCGGCCGGGCTGCTTCCTCCCACGGCCCCTCCCCGGGCTCGCGGTCAGGGTCGGAGGCCCGCTGGCCTGGCCAACTCCCCTCACGGCTTGCACCATGGCGGCCACGCCGCCCGCGTGTGAGGCCTGGAGACCCAGCCCCGCCCCGGGCACCACACATCTCAGCTCGGGCACCACACATCTCAGCTTGGCGTGGGGACTGCGGCCGCCCTGGAGGTCAGCACGCTCCCTCTCCTGCACACAGCCCGTGGAGGGCAGCTCCGGGCCCTCGCCATTGACCGAAATGGCGCCGACGGCAGCCAGGGCGGAAGCAGAGGAACCTGCCGTACCGCTCTGTGGGGCGCCACCACCCGATGGGGAAAGGCCGCTCGAGACCGAGGGGACCACGGCACTGGGATCGGGGTTGCCGGCCCCACGGGCGTCGCCGGGGGCAGGGGCGACCTCGTTCTTCGGCCCTTCGGGCACCTCACCCTGCTCTTGCTTCTGCGCCTTCTGGTCGGACGACGGAGTGTCCATAACGCCAGATTCTCTCTCAGAGACGCGAGAGCGTGGCTACAGACGCCGTCTGGGTAGAGCTCAGGAAGAAGGAGTGAGGAGAATGGGCGTGTCCTGGTCGGATCTTCACCTCTGATTGGTCGGGTGGTTGTCACGTGACTCTCGTCTTAAAGGGAGCGAGCCAACCTGGCTCCGTCTGGCGCCAAACCAGACAGTGTGCTCCACCCGGTCTACGGTGTGAATTCCCCATCCATACGTGGGTCCCTATGAGTGTGTGTGTGTGTGGGGGGGGGTGCTTCGAGGGAGGGGGCGGGGGCAGCAATACTGTCCGTATAAACAGTTTGAGTCACCCCAAATCAGGTTAGCTTGTCAGCACCACTCTGGTGGTGAAACTTTCAAGCAGTGGCTTGAAAAAAATACCACACTGGCCAACAAGAGATACCCCTGGGGCGCCTGGGTGGCTCAGTCGTTAAGCGTCTGCTTTAGGCTCAGGTCGTGATCCCAGGGTCCTGGGATTGAGCCCTGCATCGGGCCTCCTGTTCTGTGGGAGACCTGCTTCTCCCTCTCCCACACCCCCCTGCTTGTGTTCCCTCTGTCTCTCTCTGTGTCAAATAAATAAAATCTTTTTTTTAAAAAAAAGAGATACCCCTAAGCTGGGCCTCCCTCCTGGAATCCCATCAGGACACTGGGCCCATGTCTGACTCCAGAAGCGACAGTCCCGGAACTCCTCCCTGCATCTAGATGACCCTACACTGGAGTCTTGAAAGTGGCCTGAAATCAAGAAAATGGATGGGGCCCTCGCTATCTTGACTCGGGATGTTCAGCACGGCTGCCATGCATCAGAGGGGATTTTGAGGTAACATCCTTCCCCCTGCCTTATCTCCTGAGGCATGGGCTGGAGTTACCCGGAATTAGGATAACACTGTCCTTAAAAATACATCATCATTTGTATGGGCTGCATAGTAATCCACCGATGAATGTACATTAATTTATTTGACCCAGTCTCCATTCTTGGCTATAGTTCTCTATTATGCTGTGATGCACAGACATAAAGTTTAATATTTCAACACTAATTTATAGTCATTATTACAGAAGTCATTATTACTGCATTCTCAGAACGCAAAACAGAAAAGCAAATAGAACCTAACCTAGGAAAACTAGAACCTAAATTCCCACATACCCCTGGGGCAAATATTAGAAATGTTTAATTATTTTTGGTAGAATGACCATTCTTAACTAATTCATAGTTCTGTTGTTTAATAAAACGGAATTATGCATACATACTATTTTGTAACCTGTTTTTGGGGTCTAGAAAACACACTTCCCATATCAATAAATATGTTTCCACAAGGCCAGTGTAACTACAAAGAATTACTTTTATGGAGGAAGCTTACATTTTCAAACATTGCTGTATTGATCAACACATTTCCAACTTTTTACTCTTTATATAAAAACATATCAGTGTGAGACATATCCTTTTTGCTAAAAATTATTCATATCCTCACTGTGGGTAAATTCCTAGAAAATTCTTGATACAGGCCATGCACATCTGTGATTCTTTGATAAAAATATTGATAACTGGTTCTGAAAGTTGCTGTTATAGCAATTTTGGCAGAATGGAATGGGATACTTAGTGGGGTGGATGAGTAACTGGACTGAAACACAACTCAAAAATAGAATGGAATGGTATTTAGAATGTTAAATAATATGGAATGGAAAATGGACTTGAAAGGGAATGCAGAATGGGATGAAGTGGAGATTGATTGCAGTGGAGGTGAAATGGGAAATTGAATGGGATGGAAATTGAATGAAATATAATGGGAAAAGAATGGAATGTACAATAGAAATATCTAATCATATATGGAATAAAAGAAAAATACGTTATATGATGGAGTATTGTGTGAAATAAAATAGTAAATAGAAGGAAATTGAAGTTGAAATAGGAAAAACTATAAAATGGAATAAAATATGTAATGGCCTGAAATAAATGGACTATGAAATACACTACAAATTTTAAAATACCATTAAAAGACGGAATGAAATTTGAAATGAAGTACAGAATACAAGAATATGAAGGATGGAATGGGAATTGAACAAAAACAATGTGGAAAATGAAATAGTGATGAAGTACAGGATGGATTTAAATGAAGAATAAATGAATGTGTTCTGGTCATCTACCATTATATAATATAGTGTTGTGGAGCAACATCCATTTAATTATGTTCATGGATTTTATAAAGCTGGAATTCAGAAAGGGTAGAGTAGGGATGGCTTGTTTTTGTTCTACAATGTCATTGAGGCCTCAGTTGGGAAGACTTGAATGTCTTTGAGATTATAAGGGAAGGACAGCAATCAGTGATGACTCCTAGATTTTGGCCACAGTATCTGGGCAGACATTGGTGCTACTTCCTAAAAAGGGAAGGCTTACAGATTGGGGACACAGTGGGAATTGGTGATCCTGTTCTGACCATGTAGGCACTATCCCCTCTGTACTTGTCCTAGTCATTAGGGTTTGAACCCCAACTTATCTCAAAGCCATTCTCTTGGGGCACCTGGGTGGCTCAGTTGTTAAGCGTCTGCCTTTGGCTCAGGTCATGATCCCAGGACCCTGGGATCGAGCCCCGTATTGGGCTCCCTGCTCCGCAGGAGCTTCTCCCTCTCCTGCTGCTCTGCCTGCTTGTGCTCTCTCTCTCACTCTCTGTGTCAGATAAATAAATAAAATCTTTTTTAAAAAAAAGACCCATTCTCTTAATTCTATAGGTCACCTTTCACCAGTTTCATGGATCCAGTTTCCTTTTGGGAGTCATTTCAATTTACTCTCTGAGTTATTTCCTTTCCTCCTTTCTGGAATCTCGGGGCCTTAGGCATGATCCTTAACTGTTTTTTTAAAAGTATTTATCTATCTATCTATCTATTTATTTATTTATTTGAAAGAGAAAAAGAGCAGGAGAGGGAGAAGCAGACTCCCCACTGAGCAGGGAGCCCGATGCGGGACTCGATCCCAGGACCCCAGGATGAGGACCTGAGCCAAAGGCAGACGCTTAATGACTGAGCCACCCAGGCATCCAGTCATGATCCTTAACTTAGTAATAACTAAAATTTTCCCATCTATCCTTGTTCTCTTTAAAGGATATATATATATATATATATATATATATATATATATATATAATGTATACATAAAAAATATATAAAGGAGTCATATATAACAGACATCTATAATGGATATGTATTATTATATATAGCATTTAGATATATAATATATAAACTATACATAACATACATCTACTATATATCTCTATTATATATGATATATATATGATTTAATGTATATATAATGGAGACATATATAATCTTCTCTAAAGAGCTCAAAGTTTATGCTAAGGAAGTCCCTAAGTTCCCTTCTTTAACCCCACTGGTGTGTCTTCGGTTCCTTCTCCTTTTTCTTTCACTGTGCTCCTGTTTAGAAATAGTGTATGTGTATGTATGTGCTCATAGAAAAAATATCTGGAAGGATGAGTTTTATTCTCTCATACTTTATCTTCTGAATGTTTTCAAGGAGCATACATAACTCTTATACTCAGAAAAGTGTACAGCTATTTGCACTTTTAAAACAATTTTAATGTTTAATTAGGTTTTAAGCTGTTATTTTTTTTAAAAAGGCTATTTTTTATACTACCAGATGGGGTTATAAATTCATAGCATTTTGCCTGATGGAAAGGTTGATGATACATATAAAAAGTCTTAGGGGCGCCTGGATGACTCAGTTGGTTAAGTGACTGAGTCTTGATTTCAGCTCAGTTCATGATCTCAGGGTCATGGGATCAAGCCCCACGTTGGGTTCCACACTCAGCGGAGTTTGCTTGAGATTCTCTCTCATTCCCTCTGGCCCTCCCCTTCCCCTGCACTCACTCACTCTCTCTCTCTCAAAAAAAAAAAAAAAAACTTAAAAAAAGAATTAAAAGTCTTAAACATGCCCATTTGATGCTGCAATTTCTCTTCTGCGGATTAATTCTAAAGAAATACAATGTTATATGCTCAAGATGATTATTATAGTGTCATTTATTTTAAATAATCTGAAACAATCTCACTTTCCAATAGGATATCGGCTGTCCATAGAATAAACATGCAGCTTTTACAGGATGTTTTTCAAAAAAAAATTTTAATACCATAGGAAAATATCTATGATATATAAAAAGGACATGATGTACTCTGCTGATCTATATTTACATCTGTGTATTTTTATATCTATCTAACTCTCTACATATATTAGAATTTCATTCACTATAGTGCAGTTGTTCTCAACCAGGGGCATTTTGCCCCTTGGGTGGGAATTTTGAAAATGTCAAGGAGAGGGAGAGAGGGAGAGGTGCTGCTGGCATCTAGTATGCAGAGGCCAGGGATACTCTCAATTACTGCAATGCATAGGAGAGCCTCTGACAACATGCAATTATCTGACACAAAATGCCAAAGCTGTCAAGTTTGACAAAGTCTGCTGCAGGGGATTGAGATAATTCAGAAAACTGCAAGACAAAATTTAAATCACAATCAATCCTTCCAGTGATTGATAACTATTCTTCAAAGTTTGATATATGTAGGTGCTAAATTTTCTATGATGATCTTGTGCCTTTTTTTTTTTGATCTTGTGCTTTTTAAACAGCAAAAGGGGTGCTTTTTGAAATAATTCATTTAAAAAATTCAATATCTATAGATGTTTTTCACATGAAATAGTCTAGTCACTGCTTAAGAAATTATATAACTTAAGAATTTTAATTTCAACCCATTTACATGGAGGAATATTCCACAAATAACAATTCATCATCCTCTATCACCTGATCCTCGATGCTCTAATCAAAGCATTAATTTCTAAGTATTTATATATTTGGTTAAAAAAGAACAATTGTGAGCATCATAATCCTAATGTAATGTATCTAATATATAAAGGGCAATATGTTTGACTAACCAGGTCATGGTAATCTCATTACCATTCCAATGACTGGTTTGTGAATGGACATTTCCCAGTTGTAGTTTATAAGACAATAAATGTAAAATGCCTTGGGGTCTTCAGGGGAAAGGTTTCTCAGCTCTTAAAAAAATAAAAGAGATAAATTGTTTACATAAAATTTCTTAAAACCATGAGAAACTATGGACTCTGAGAAACAAACAGGGTTTTGGGGGGGGGAGGGGGGATTGGTTAGCCCAGTGATGGGTATTAAGGAGGGCACGTACTGCATGGAGCACTGGGTGTGATACGAAAACAATGGATCGTGGATCACCACATCAAAAACCAATGATGTATTGTATGGTGACTAACATAATAAAATTAAAAAAAAATTTCTTAACTATATATATTATGTTAGAATAAGTGTATTTAGTTTGATATAAGATCAATATCACAAATTGAGTTGTATTTCGACATATGAGTATCAAAAATTAGGAAGAAAAAGTTTTAAATGCCTTTTACTATAGAATCAGAAAACATCAAATACTTAGGGACAAATCTAGTAAAAGAATCATAAGACCTTAACCAGAAATCTACATAACACTTCTGAGAGAAATTAAAGACCTAGGTAAGTCAGTGCTATATCATGCTTATGGATTAGAAGACAATATTATGAAAATTAAAGAGATTTCTTATCAAAATGATCTAAGGATTCAACATAATCCCAGTTGAAATCCCAGCTGGTTTTTTGTAAATGGAAATTGGTAAACTGATTCCAAAATATATTTGGATATAAAAGATCTAAGAACAGCCAAAGCCATCAAGAAGAAGAAATCTAAAGGACTTTCAAAGCCAGATTGCATGGCCAACTATAAAGGCATAATAATTAAATGTGATTTGTGTACACAAATAGACAAACAGACTGATGGAACAAAGCGCCCACAGACACATATACGGTCACATTATATATGGTCACGTGATTTACAAGAAAGGTACCAATGCAGTGCTTGGGGGGAAGGATAGTCATTTAAGTAAGTGGAGCTGGACTAATTGGGTATCTATCCCTATGGAAAAAATTAATTTGGCCCCTAACTTACATCATACACAAAAACTAATTCCAGAAGACTACACACACACACACAGTCTCCCCACACACATCCAACAAACACCTGATGTACAGATGAAAATATCTTATGTAAAGAAGAAAAAAAATAAATGCAACTAAACATCGGCACAATATTTTAACAGGCACTGCACAAAATGGGACATCGAACTGACCAATAAACAAATAAAAGATTGCCCAAACTCAGTCATCAAGGATATGCAAATTGAAATTATGAAATATCTGTAAACATCTCCCAGAATACCCCAAGTCTGCTACCAATATCAAGAGTTGGAGAAAATAGAAACTGGAACTCTAACTGCTGGTGGGAGTGTCAATTGGTACTACCGTGGGGAAAACTGCTTGGCAGTTTCAAAGCTGAATTTATGCATTTTCTGGAACCCAGCAACTCCATCTGTATTTCTGCATACTAAATTACCACAAAGGTAGTGGCTTAAAACGATGTCCGTTTTTAGCTCACAGCGCTGTAGTTTCAGAAGTTCATGCACGGTATGGCTGGATTCTCTGCTCAGTGTCTCACAGGGTGAAATCAGCCTGAGAAATCAGTTGGCCAATGCTACAGACTGAATATTTGTGTCTCCCTAAAATCTGCAAGTTGAAACCCTAATCCCCACTGTGATGCTTTTTGGAGGTGAAGCCTTTGGAAGGCAAATGGGTTTGGATGAGGTCATGAAAGTGTGGCCCCATGATGGGACTGGTGCCCTTATAAGGAGATGAAAAGAACAGAGCCTGTGAGGGTACAGCAAGAAGGTGGCCATCTGCAAACCAGGAAGTGGGCCTTCCTCAGACATCAAATTCCTGGCTCCTTGATTTTGGACTCGCCAGCCTCTAGAACCATGAGAAATAAATGCTTCTTATTTAAGCCACCCAGTGTGTGGTATTTTGTTATAGCAGCCCAAGCTGATTTAAGACAGCCAGGCTGTGTTTCTTTCTGGGGGTTCTTTGGAAGAATGCATTTCCTAGCTCATCCAAGGCACTGGCAGAATTTAGTTCCACTTTTATCTCCTAGAGATTTCTCACAGTTCCTTGCCACGTCGATCCCTCCGAACACCCACACACAGATGAGTCTCTTTGGAAGTGCACACTCACACTCAACAGGGGGAGATTACACAAGGTGGAAGGTCATTAGGAAACATCTTAGAATTCTGCCTACCACAGTCTACCCTCTGGCCCACAGGGATCCAGTCTGTCCCATATACAAAATTCATTCACCCCATTCCACGGTCTCCAAATTTCTCATAGTAGTATGGCATCAGCTCAATTCCAAATGCTCACTGAAATCTCATCAGCTCAGTCCAGAATCTCATCTCAGTCATCTAAATCAGGCATGGATGAGGTTTCTGGGTAAAATCCATGCAGTACAACTCCCAGGGCACAATCCCTTTCCAACTGGCACCAGTGACACTAAAGTGACAAACTATCTTACCCTAATACACAATGCTGGGGCAGGCATAGGATAACACCTATAACATTCAGATTTAATATGGGGGGGGGGTGGGAGGGATGGGAATGGAAGGCAAAGAAGAGTTAGAGTCCCAGTGCAGATTGGAAATTTAGCAGATTTCTACTAACAGTCTGTCCAAGGCAATCGGGGCTTTTTCTTTTTTTTTTTTTTTTTAGATTTTATTTGAGAGGGGGAGAGAGAGAGCACTCGCGTACGTGCGCATGGGTGGGGGGAGGGGCAGAGGGAGAGGGAGAAGCAGACTCCCCGCTGAGCAGGGAGCCCCCTGCGGGACTACATGGGAGGACCCCAGGCTCATGACCTGAGGGAAGGCAGACCCTTAATGGACTGAGCCACCCAGGCACCCAACTGGGGCTTTTTCTAAGGCCACTTAGGCTTTCTCTAGCGTGCACCTCAAATTTCCTCCAGCCCTCGCCCACCAGCCCAAAGCCAGGCCTACATCTTTAGCTGTTTGCAGTGGCGGCACCCCACATTCAGGTACCAAAATCTGTATTAGCTTCCTATTGGTATGGAATAAATGACCATACTCCTAACAGCTTAAAAGAATCCCCATTTATTAGCTCACAGTTGTGCAGGTCAGAAGTCTGTGCCCAGTGTGACTGGCTTCCCTGCTCCGGATCTCACAGGGTGAGAGGGCAGTGGACTTGCTGTGCCCCTTTCTGGAGGCTTTCGGGAAGAGTCCCTTCCAAACACATCCATGTTGTTGGCCGAATTCAGTTCCAGGCTGCTGGAGGACTGAGGCCCCTTTCTTTCACTGGCTGTCAGCCAGGGACAGCACTCCTCTCCTAGAGGCTGCCTTCAGTTCCTCACCATGTGGCCCCCTGAACACGCTCTCTCGTGCCTCAAATCTCTCTTTCGGAAGGGGGCCTAGGCCCTTGCAAGTGTTCCCCTGATTAGGTCTGGCCCACCCCGAACAATCTCCCTAGCTTAAGGTCAACTGCTCTGTGGCCTTAATTACATCTGCAAAATCCTTTTTGCTATATAACTTCACATCATCATGGGAGTGCTATCTCATCATGTCCACAGGTTCCATCCACACCCAATGGGAGGAGATCGTGCAAAGACAAGGGTCACTGGGCATCATCATGGAATTCTGGCTACCACACAATCCATGTATATAATCAAACAGAAGTGCAAGCATGTTCTCCAAAACACATGAATAAAAACGTTCACAGCATCATTATTGATGATAATCAGGAATTGGAAACAATCCAAACATCTATCAACACCTGAGTGAATACATACAGTGTGGTATACTCATAGTAGAGACTACAACACAGACATGAAACAAGCAAATATCCCTATATACAGCAAATATATATAAACAGATCCCCAAATCAGAGTATTAAATGAAGGAAACCAACCATAAAAAGGTACACAATAATTCTGTTTGTATCAAGTTTAAAAAACAGGCAAAATGAATATATAGTGACATTGGTCAGAACCGTGGTTAAGTCAGGTGTAATGACTAGATGGGGGCATAATATAGGTTTCTGGGGGTGCCAGTAATGTTCCATATCTTAATCTTGGTGATTCATGTTTTCACTTTGTTTTTTTTATAATAATATTTTATTATTTTTTAATTTAAATTCTAGGTAGTTAACATAAAATGCAATCTTGGTTTCTGGAGAATTCAGTGATTCATCACTTACATACAACAGCTAATGCTCCTCATGACAAGTGCCCTCCTTAATACCCATCACCCATCTAGCCCATCCCCCCACCCACTACCCACTTCCCTCCATCAACCCTCAGTTTCTTCTCTATCATTAAGAGCCTCTTATGGGGGCGCCTGGGTGGCTCAGTTGGTTAAGCGACTGCCTTCGGCTCAGGTCATGATCCCAGGGTCCTGGGATCGAGTCCCACATCGGGTTCCCGGCTCAGCGGGGAGCCTGCTTCTCCCTCTGACCCTCTCCTCTCTCATGCTGTTTCTCTCTCGCTTGCTCTCCAATAAATAAATAAATAAAATCTTAAAAAAAAAAAAAGAGCCTCTTATGGTTTGTTTCCCTCTTTTTTTTCTTTTCCCTGTTCCCATATTTTCAACTGTATTCTTTCTTAAATTCCACATATGAGTGAGATCATATGGTATTTGTCTTTCTCTGACTCATTTCACCTAACGTAATACATTCTAGCTCCATCCATGTCCTTGCAAATGGCAAGATTTCATTTTTTTGATGGCGGAGTAATATTCTATTGTATATATGTACTACATCTTCTTTATCCATTCATCAGCTGATGGACATTTGGGCTCTCTCCATAGTTTGGCTATTGTTCATAATGCTGCTATAAATATTGGGGTGCACGTATCCCCATGTTTTCACTTTGTAAAATGTCATCAAGTTGTTGCCTCTTATAATTTATGCACTCTTCTTTTTATATGTTCTACTTCAATGACAAATAAAAGCTAACATAAAAGAAAAAACCTTATAAAAGGCAAGAAGAACTGACATATACTTCAGACTCAAAATCCCTTATAGGCAATTTTATAATTCAAAATGCTTGGAAAACTGAACTTAATTTTCCTGATTCATTGCCCATAAAATTTGACCTGAACTGAAACGAGGCTATTTGCAATCTTTATATATATCTCGGAGGGATTATATGTTTCACTGCAGAAATATTGTTGTATTCGATTTAGTAGTATTGCTCCAGACCCTGCTATGGATCTTATGTAATGTAGGAATTCTGAAATATTTAGTCCCAAGACTTTTAGATAAGGAACTATACATGTGTAGTAGTGGAGAATTTTTACATAATTCTGTCAGCTCATGACAGATCAAAACTAAACAAGAACTAAGAAAAACTGCAGTTTGAATTTATTGAATTCTTTGTTCAGCACTTAAGATGATCATATGATTTTTCTCCTTTGACTAATTGATATAATGGATTATTAAAATATTCCTAATATTACACCATGCTCTCATGACTAGGAAAATACCAGGGCATGGTAGATTTTTATATACTGAATTTTATTCAAACTTTATTTTTTTTATTTGACAGAGAGAGACACAGCAAGAGAGGGAACACAGCAGGGGGAGTGGGAGAGAGAGAAGCAGACTTCCTGCAGAGCAGGGACCCCTATGCGGGGCTCGATCCCAGGACCCTGGGATCATGACCTGAGCCAAAGGCAGACGCTTAACGACTGAGCCACCCAGGCGCCCCTCAAACTTTATTGATAAAAAATTTAATCCATGTTAATAAGTAAAATAGATCCATATTTCTCTATGTGTGTAGAATACTATCTCTTCCAGGTTTTGGAATCAGGGGCTAAACTCCATTAAATAAATTTGCAAGATTTCTATCTTTTCTTCTAGCTTCTAAATAACATTTTTATTGTTTTAGGAATTTGTGATCCCTTAAAAGAATGGGATGATTTTATTCAACTTTCCCTGTGCATTCAACAGTAATTTTGGTTCCCAAACCCAGTAAAAGAATAACACCATTTTCTGATAATGGGGTGGGTATTAAAAGATGTGCATTCCAGGAAAGGGAGAGATACTATAGATAACATAGATGCTTACCTCAGATGGACTTGGGCAACTGTCCCAGTTCCCCCACTTACTTAGTGTATGACTTTCAACAAGTTACTTAATCTTTTGAGCCTGATTTTCTCCATTTGGGAAATAGGAATATAATCTCCCCCTTGCATTGCTTATCCCAAATTTAACCAAGTGTAATTTTCTCATTATTACTGAAGTTAAAGAATTTGCAAACCTGCTGGGATCAAGAGTAAAACATGTGGTAATTTACAAATAGTTACAATTAACATCAACAAGGGGAAGGCAAACTCACACCTGTCAGAATGGCTAAAATCAACAACACAAAAAACAGCCAGTGTTGTCAAGGATGTGGAGAAGTAATATTCCTGCATTGTTAATGGGAATACAAAGTGGTGCAGTCACTGTGGAAAACAGTATGGAGGTTCCTCAAAAAGTTAAAAATAGAACTACCTTATGATCCAGCAATTGCACTATTGGTATTTACCCAAAGAATACAAAAACACTAATTCAAAGGGACACATGCACCCCTATGTTTATAGAAGCATTACTTTACAATAGCTAAGATATGGAAGCAGCCCATGTGTCCGTGGATAAAGGAGATATGGTATATATTTACAATGGAATATTATTCAGCTATAAAAAGAATGAAATCTTGCCATTTGCAATGCTATGGATGGAGCTAGAGAGTATAATGCTTAGTGAAATAAGTCAGAGGAGGACAAATACCATATGATTTCACTCATATGTGGAATGTAAGAAATAAAACATATAAGCAAAGGGAATAAGTAAGAGAGAGAGAGAGAAATCAAGAAACAGACTCTTAATTATACAGAACTGATGGTTACCAGAGAGGAGAAGGGTGGGGGGATGAGTTAAATAGATGCGGATTAAGGAATACACTTGTGATGAGCACAGAGTGATACATGGAATTGTTGAATCACTGTAATGTACACCTGAGACTAATATAACACTGTATGTTAGCTAACTGGAATTAAAACAAAAACTTAAAAAAAAAAGGGAGGCAATAATTTTTAGGAATTGTATGTATAAGCATTTATTTAATCTTCTTGAAATTAAGCTTATTATTTCTATGTATTTTTCTACATAGAATTTCTACAGACTATTTTTATATAAAATACATCACCTGGTCTTTAGTTTTCTCAAAATAACAAACATATGAGATCTTTAAAGTTAAGTAGTACCACTAGCCTTTCATGAAATTACGCCTACCCTCCCCCGCCCCCTTACTCCTGCTCTGACTCTGAGACTTTCATCTTTTCTGTTTCTCTGAAATTTACCATATTTTTTTTCCTTAAGATTTTATTCATTTGAGAGGGCACACGCCCCCGCGCACAGGAGCAGAGGGTGGGGGAGGGGCAGACGCAGACTCCCCGCTGAGCAGGGCACCTGACTCAGGGCTCCATCCCAGGACCCTGGGATCAAGACCTGAGCCAAAGGCAGAGGCTTAACCACTGAACCACCAAACGCCCCTACCGTGATATTTCTAAATCATAGCCTTATACTCATTTTAGCATACTGCAAAAATGGCCACTAATGAGGACTTCTGGTTTCAGCGCCCTTGTGTGAAGAGGTTGGAAATCACCATCCCCTTTTTTATAACAAGAAGACCCTGTACAAACTGAATCAACTTTTTATTTTATTTTATTTTAACCCACTGGATAACTGAGGTTTCAGGGCAAGCCACCACCCTGAAAAACAGATTCGACAACCACGATTTGCTGACTTGGAGCACATGCCTCTAGAGCCATAAGCATAGAACACTTAAATGGTGAACTTGCTTAATTGCTTAAAGCTGAGCGTATACTGCTAGGACAGTAAGGGGGCCTTCAGGTGTTTGTGGGCTTTACCTCTAGGAAAATGTTCCCTTGTCCAGGCAGTGCGGGGCGACGCCATACACGCCGGGGTCAGAGACAGAGGTGGAAACTCTGCACCCCGCGCCTGCTGCAGAAGCTGTGCAGCGCCGGGTGCGCGTGGGATCGATAGGTGACGATGCTCTCGGCGCCCAGCAGGAGAGTGAAGCGCGAGGCCGGGACCGGGCAGTGTCGGTGCTGCTTCTTCCTGCACAGCCTGCACCTGCAGTCCACCACGCGCAGGTCTGCGGGGGCCCAGACGGCGAAGCGGACCGCGCCGCAGTGGCAGCCTCCGGTGTGATACACCAGGCCTGGGTTCTCGAAGGTGTCCGGCAGGAACTTGGCGGCGCCCTCGCGGCTGAGGCCCCGCCGCTGCCTGAACGTCTCCCAGCGCTCCCGCTGCGCGCCCAGGTCCATCTCATTGAGGGACTGGGAGGGCGCTAGGGCCGTGTATATGGCAGTGTTCTTTGCAGCGCTTCCCTGGACTGCCGGCTTTCTTTCAGCAGTGTTGTTTGCCGCAGCAGGCTCCTGACCCTGGCTTGGACTAACGCGCAGCCGTGCGTGCCTGGCGCCAGGACCCGTGGCTGAGCTGGTGAGGGGTAGTAAGGGTGAGGGTGGAGGTGGATGGCGGGGAGAACGGGAAGCAGGGGTCCCTGGGCCACTCTGTTTCGCGGTTGGGCGGCAGTCCATATTCATTATATATTTTGGATACTAACCTCTTATCAGATATGGTTCGCAAATATTTTCTCCCATTCCATAATTTGCCTTTTCATTTTTTAAATTTTTTCCTTTGCCATTCAGAAACATTTTAGTTTGATGCAGTCCAACCTGTTTATTTTTGCTTTTGTTGCCTGTGCTTTTGTTGTCAAATAAAAAAAAAAAGTCATTGTCAAGACCAATGTTAAGGAGCTTACCCCCTATGTTTTCTTCTAGGAGTTCTTTGATTTCAGGTTTTATATTTAAATTCTGAAAACATTTTGAGTTTATTTTTGTGTATGATGTAAGATAAGGGTCTAATTTCATTCTTTTGTATGTGGGTATCAAGTTTTTTCAGCAGGGTTTATTGAAGAGACTATCTTTTCCCCATTGAGTATTCTTGGCTCCCTTGTCAAATATTAGTTGCCCGTATATGTGTGTGTTTACTTTTGGGCTCTTTATTCTGTTTCAATGGTCTATGTATCCGTTTTTATGCCAGTACCATATGGTTTTGATAAGTATAGTTTTGTAATAAGTTTTAAGTCAGTAAGTATGAGGCCTTCAGCTTTGCTATTCCTGCTCAAGATTGCTTTACTACTTGGGAGCTTTTGTGGTTCTATAAAATTTGGGGGATTATTTTTTTCTATTTCTGTGAAATGTGCCATTGAAATTTTAAAAGGAATTGCACTAAATCTGTGGATTGCTTTGGGCAAAATGGACATTATAGCAACATTAATTCCTCTAATCCATGAACACCAAATATATTTCCACTTATTTGTGTCTTCTTCAATTTGTTTCATCAATATTTTATAGTTTTCAGTGTACAGATCTTTAACTTCCTGGTTAAATTTACTCGTAATTATTTTATTCTTTTTGATGCTATTGTAGATGGGGTTGTTTTCTTAAGGTATTTTTGGATAGTTATTGTTAATATATAGAAACACAGGTAAATTTTGTATGTTGATTTTGTACCCTGCAACATTTTTTAGTTCATTTATTAGTTTTGACAGTTTTTTGTAGAATCTTTAGGAATTTCTCTCCATAAGATAATGTCATCTGCAAATATGGACAATTTTACTTCTTCTTTCAGGATTTGGTTGGCTTCTTTTCCCTTTATCTTGCCTAACTGCTCTGGCTAGAATTTCTAGCACTATAATGAATAGAAGTGGTGAAAGTGGGCCCCCTTGTCTTATTCCTGATGTTAGAGGAAAAGATTTCAGCTTTTCCCTGTGTATGATGTTATATGTCATATATGCTTTTATTTTGTTGAGGTACATTCCTTCTATACCTAATTTGCTGAGAGCTTTTATCATGAAAGGATGTTGAATTTTGTCAAATGCTTTTTCTGCATCTATTGAGAAGGTTATATGATTTTTATCTTTCATCTTGGTAATGTGGCATATCACATTTATTGATTTACATAGGTAGAAGCATTCTTGTATCCCAGGAATATGACTGACTTAATCATGTTGTGTAATCGTTTTAATGTGCTGTTGAATTTCATTTTCTAGTATTTTACTGAAGAGTTTTGCATCTATACTCTTCAGCGATATTGTCCTTTAATTTTCTTTTCTTGTAGTGTCCTTGTCTTGCTTTGTCATAAGGATAACAAACACTTTACAAATAAGTTTCGGAATCTTCTCTCCTCTTCAATTTTTTGGAAGGGTTTTAGAAGGATTTGTATTAATTCTTTCTTAAATGTTTGGTAGAATTTACCAGTGAAGGCAAAATTGTAAATTAAAACCACAGTGAGATACTGCTGCACACCTATTAGAATGGCTAAAATCCCAAACACTGACAATACCAAATGCAGAAGAGGATATGGAGAACCAGGAATTGTCATTCATTGCTGTTGAGTATGAGAAATTATATGACCACTTTGGAAGACAGTCTGGCAGTTCTTTCAAGCCTATTGATTTTGTATCCACATCCTTGTTTCCGTTGACATTAAATTAAAACTTACTTGAGGTATCACATGGAGATTAAAAGAGATATGGTATATAGAATGCCTAGTAGACATTTAGAATATCCATCAGTGGGACATATAATTATTTACTGGGTACTATTAGAAAAGAGTAGAGGTGCCTGGGTGGCTCAGTCGGTTAAGCATCCAACTCTTGATCTCGGCTCAGGTCTTGGTCTTGGGGTTGTGAGTTCGGGCCCTGCATTGGGTTCCACACTGGGTGCAGAGCCTACTTAAAAAAAGCAGACTAATACATCTTCAACTATAGTCTATAACATTGTTCAGATAGGTTTGTTAGGTCCTTATAACATTCAGTTTCACAAAACCTTAAATATGCTATTGTACTAGGAATAATTATTTTTTTCTGCCTAGATTTTAGCTCCGAAATCACGGAATCCCTGATTTCAGGAGTTGATGTGACCATCAGCAATTAATTATTAAATAACTTTCTTTGAGATGATTAAGTTCTCTGGGCCTCAATTATAACCAATGTAAACCAGTTAAGAATAATGTCTACTTTGTAGAATTGTTGTCAGAATTAAAAAATATAATGCATTTAAATTGTTCAGCCAGTGTGTGGCATATGATGAGTTCCCAGTAGTGGACACACTCATTATTAAATGTTATTAGTAACGTGAAGCAGGATCATGGTTTTTCTGGTTTGTGCCTTTCAATCTAGTTAATATTTTTTAGTGCATCTAGGACATATAGTAAGACACAAGATACTCTAACAAAGGAATATGGAAGAATAGAAGGAGCCTCTGGCTTTTAAAAATTTATAATCTACTTAGTGCAAAAGATTCCTTTTAAACTATTTTTTTTAAAGATTTTATTTATTTATTTGTCAGAGAGAGAGAGCACACACAGCAGGGGGAACGGCAGGCAGAGGGAGAAGCAGGCTCCCCTCGCTGAGCAGGGAGCCCCATGTGGGAACTCCATCCCAGGACCCTGGGATCATGATGTGAGCCAAAGGCAGATGCTTAACAGACTGAGCCACCCAGGCATCCCTAGTGCAAAAGATTTTTTAAAAAGAGTGAAGAATGAAAGGTAAAATTTGGAGAAATAATTCTTTTTTTTAAAAAAGATTTTATTTATTTATTTAAGAGAGAGAGAGCGAGCATGAGCAGGGAGAGGGGCAAAAGGAGAAGGAGAAGCAGGCTCCCCGCTGAGCAGGGAGACCCATATGGGACTTGATCCCAGGGTGCTGGGATCATGAGCTGAGCCGAAGGCAGACGTGTAACTGACTGAGCCACCCAGGTGCCCTGGGAAAATAATTCTTAAAATAAGAACACTAATTAATAAATGTGGTACACAATGCACAATTGATTTAGGCCAGGATAATCAATGAATGATAAAATCATCAAGTTAAATATTATTAGAGAATAAGGTATTGAAGTTAGCCCACAGATGACTTAATAATTACTAAGGGAAAATATTCATTTAACTGGAAAGGTAGTTGGTCACCAGTTTAACCAAGATTGAGGTAAACTGACATTATATGTCTTTTGATGTATGGTATTAAATATATAATTCCACTTTTGCAGTATTTTTGCCAAAAATGTTTAACTAGAATCTAATCATGAGGAAACTGAAAAATATAGATTGTGGGACATTCTAAAGGAAAACTGGCTGGAGTGTTCAAAAGTCCAATGTCATGAAAAACAAAAAAAAAAGGTTGAGGGATTTGTTCTAGATCTTTAAAAAAAGAAAAAAGAGAGGCATACATCTAATAGATCAAATGATTGCATCTCGTATTAGGGAAAAACCCATCTATGAAAGACATTTGAGGAACATTTGAGAAAATTAAAAATATATTTATATAATATCATTGAATTAATGTTTAATTTCTTAAGTTTGCTAACAGTCATATAGGAAATGTCCTCATTTTTATGACATGAATACTGAAATATTTAGAAGTGTCATAATATCTGATTATTTCTTCCAAATGGTACAGCATAAAGATTAGATAGATATTTTATAGATAGATGATTGATATAAATAAATAAGAAAGAATGTGTACTTGCAAACATGGAAGGTTATAAAACATTCATCTTCGGGTAATCATTTTATGTTTTTATTTTTAAAGATTTTATTTTTAAATAATTTCTACACCCAACATGGGGCTCAAACTCACAATCCCAAGATTAAAAGTTGCATGCTCCACAGGCTGAGTCAGCCAGGTGCCCCTTTGGGTACTCATTTTAGTCTTCTTTCAGTTCTTTCAAATTTTCTGTAAGTTTGAAATTTTTCAAATTTAAGAGTAGGAGGTAGATATTTAGTTCAGTTGCCTAGCATCAGCTATAATCCAACAAACATAGAAACCAATTATCTACTAATTTTCTAAATATTATATTGAAACTTGTGAATTGTGATTAAACGACCTCAAAGATGCAACACATGCCAAGTCAGAAAACAAAGAACACATAAAAAAAAAAAAAAAACCTCATGTATGCAACTTGGTCAGATGCAAGTATTAATGCTCACTCTAGAAGAAGAATCATTTATAATTTAATAGTGGAAAAAAATGTCTCTAAATAAGTACCTATTTTCCCTTGGGAGGAGACATCATCTCAAGAAAACAATTAAATATAAAACTTCAGAATACAGTTTTTACACAGTTATTCCCTAACTGATTTACATATGTCTCTTGAAATCTCAGAATCATAACTAGAGTATTTTTGTACATTCATTGTCCATCTAGTGTTTGGTCAACCCATGCATTAGAAAATTATTCACTTCTTAATCTGTGTACAATGATATACTCAGAACACACATATGACTTATAGCCATGTTGTGGAGGTAAACAAGACTGCCAGTCCTCCACTAGTTGGTTGAAGGCCAGATCAAAAATGTTACTCCTTTTCCCACATTCCCTCGCCCCCACTTTATTTCTTTTCTTGAGTTATACTAGTTTGGTAAATATTTATGATTCCTTGGACCAAATACCTCAATTACCACAACATAAGTTTTCTTCATCAATTCATGCAGCTTCTGAAGACAGGGTAAAGCTTTAGTGGAGATCAATGAACCCAAAAGGCAGGTTATAAGTCAAAGCTTCAGTTTGCCGATAGATTTCCCTGAATTTATAGTTCCCCACAATTTGCAATATTTCCCTCTAGGTCAGGGGTTCATAAGGCCATTTCCTTGGGTTACAAAAGTCAAAATTATTTTTGTAATAATATTAAAAGTTAGTTGCCTTTTTCACTCTTATTCACTCTCTGATAAATAGCAGATTTTTCCAGAGATGATGGGACCTGTGACGACATCCTCACTCTGACATTTAATGGAATGTGTGTTTGTATATTCTTGTATTTGAAAAATTTCTCCATTTTAATTTCTAACATAGTAAACATCAATTGACATGACTCATAAGCTAAAGCACTTCAACATCCTCAAACATTTTTAAGAGTGTAAAGGGTTTCTGAGACCAAAATATTTGAGATTCATTGCTCTAGTTCATTCATTAAAAAAAAAAAAAGTATTGAAAGCGCATCATTGACCATGTAACAGGTTCTGTAACATATGATGGGAATACAAAGATACCTCTAACCATTTATAAAAACCTACTATGTAGTACATACTGTAAGTTAGGAGATTTATGTACCTTATTCAATTTAAACCTCCCAACATACCTTCAAAATAGGTATGGTCACCTTCATTTTACAGATGAGGAAAGTGAGTCCTTAAGACCAAGACTAAAACCGAGAAGTGTCCTATCAGACGTTAAGACCAGTATAAATTCCACTTTATATATATATATAATGCAGGATAGTCATTCCTCCTTCACATTTGTTTCTTTTCAGTGAAGCTGAAAAGTCAGCAAAACTGGAGTCAGTCTACCTGAGATAAAATTTTAGAATGAAAGACAAAATTTGGATGAAAACTGTATTGACGTTTTAGTAACACTATCTGTAAACACATGTAACTTTTTTCTGTTTGACCAATACTTTCTCTCAGGGGGCATTTGGTTAGGATTCCTAGCCACTGAAACTCAATTTCTTTATTTTATTTTATTTATTTATTTGACAGAGAGAGACACAGCAAGAGAGGGAACACAAGCAAGGGGAGTGGGAGAGAGAGAAGCAGGCTCCCCGCTGAGCAGGGAGCCCGATCTGGGGCTGGATCCCAGGACCCTGAGATCATGACCCGAGCTGAAGGCAGATGCTTAACGACTGAGCCACCCAGGTGCCCCTGCAACTCAATTTCTGTAGGAGGCAGATTTTATTACTTATACTGCATAACTGTTAGAAGAACTAAATGAAATAATGTTAGTATCAATTGCCATAAATTAATATTAAGTACCAATATTTACTGAGTTTATATAATTGCTTGTTCTGAGGTATATACATTTTCAGGGCTAAACTTTATTGACTGCTTATACTGAGTCAGGCATAGTTCTAAGCACTTCATCATATATCATCGTTTCATTTAATCCTCAAGGCAGTTCCAAGATATGGCAACCATTATTATCTAATTTATGGATGAAGAGAATGAGTTACAGAGATGTTCAAAGAATATCCCACAGTCACACTGAAATTTAGCAGCGAAGCTGATATGAACCCGGCAGCCTGAATCAAGGGCATGCTCTGAGTCAGTTCACTACATGGAGGAGGACAGAGAACTTGGCCAGGCTCCTCAGGTATAAAGTTGGGGGTGGAGATTCAAGTCCATGTCTGTCGGACCTCAAATCTCTCCACTCTTAACCTATCCCTACCCTGTTATTCTTGCCACATTAGATGCTCAGTAAACAGTAACCCCTTCTCCTAGTCTACTTTATCGGCACTGTCCAGTGGGCAGTTCTTCATTTTGCACCTACTGTATGTCAGTCTGTGTGCACTGGGGTGAGAGAGAAGAATCAGGCATACTTCTTGACTTTAGTCTAGAAAAAGAGACAGAAACACATTGTATTATATTTGTCTGCTTGGGTTGCCTTAACAAAATACCACAGCCTCGGTGGCTTAGACAACAGAAGATTTTTTCCCCCACAGTTCTGGAGGCTAGAAGTCCAAGATCAATGTGTTGGCAAGTTTGTTTTTTTCTGAGGCCTCTCTTCTTGGATTGCACCTGGGTGTCTTCTCACTGTTCTCACACATCTTTCCTCTGTGTATGTGTGTACATCCCTGGTGTCTCCCTGTGTGCCCAAATTCTCTTATATGGACACTAATCAGATTGGATTAGGGCCCACCTTGAGGGCCTTATTTTAGTCACTTCTTTAAAGGCTCTTACCTGAATACAGTTGCATTCTGAGGTACCAAGGCTTCAACATATGAATTCGGGGGTGACAAGATTCAGCCCATAGAAAATGCAACATAGAGTTTTTAAAAATAAGCTCTTTCCCTTAAGGTCAGGTTGACTTCAGGCCTCAAATAGGATAAAATAAGGAAACAGAAGTTTGGAAAACACATCTCAGGAATTCCAAAGAGGCTGTTACAATTTTGGGTGATTTCAAAACAGTTTTGTGACACAATAACCTGTGGCCCAGGAATACCTTATTTAATGAGCACTCACTATGTGCCAATCACTGTGTATGTATTTATACATATACATATGCACACATATATAAATGTATGTGTGTGTATGTGTGTATACATATATGTATAATTTTTTTAATTTACTTGTCAGAGAGCGTGCACAAGCAGGGGGAGCGGCAGGCAGAGGGAGAAGCAGGCTCCCCGCTGAGCAGGGAGCCCGACATGAGACTTGATCCCAGGACTCTGGGATCATGACCTGAGTCGAAGGCGGAAGCTTAACCGACTGAGCCACCCAGGCGTCCCTACATGTATGTATAATTTAATACTCAAAACAATACATTCAAGACCATTAAGTACTGGTCTTATTCACATTTTAGAGATGAGGAATCATAGCTATAGGGAAGTTTAATCAAATTACCCAAGGTTATTTAGCAAAAAATAACAGAACCTAGAATCGAACCTATATGATATTCTGAATCCACAGTCAAATATTTTACTAGGTTACTTTCCTTATGAGGGAAAAAATAAATCTCTTTCTCTGTCCCTGTCTGTCTCTGTCTCTCTCTTAGGAACAAGGAATGCCATTATTATTATCAAGTCACACAGTTATTCTCCTATTGCTTCATTTAAGTAAAAAAACCCATGTGTTACAGAGATTGTGTAACAAATTGTCATTATAAGCAATTCCGCTCTATCAAGTAGGCCACATAAGTACAAAATGAATTCCTTTGAATAAGTCAACAATTATTCTATGAGTATTTGTTTGCACTGAGTTAGGTATTAGCAGTGTAAGAGTATGTTAAATCTTGCTCTCTATATTCAAAGATCCTATAGTCCGGTTGGAATGGCAGTGCATATCTATCTTGTACGCTGGTAAAACTGGGAGGGAGTTTGGTGTAGGCTGTCACGAGCATCAGATTATTTCTGGCACATAGAGTATATGTAAGGAAACTGTTCTGTGTCAGTACACTGACAGACTTGTATATGGGCTGTGTAAGCTTTCAAAAGTTTGACCTGGAGCTGGGTAGAATGCCCTGTTGTCCTCCAGGAACATGGAAAGACGGGCTGGTGTCTGAGATGCTGCTACACGACCATTTCTCACCATCTCCCTTATCACCTCTCTGGTTCCAATACTTTTCATCTTGATTCCTCCCTTCCCCCTGACCTCAGGGTACAGGTGAAAGCTATAGAATAGCCCAATGCCTAGCTACAATATGGAAATGACTCTTAAGCAACAGAGTTCCACACCACTGATGATGCCTTTCGTCTGGCTAATTTTGCTTTGATGTCATCCTGTGGAACAAGGGAAGTGGGAGGTGACACCATGTGTATGTTTCTTTTTCTGTCTATGTAAGAAATAAACTGACTCTATCTGGGCTTGCTGTTACCAAAACTGTCAGCTTGTTTGACAGGAAGCTTTCAGTACATGTTAGCTACTACTTCTGTCATACATCATTTGAGCATTAGGGATTAGAACGGTCCAGGTATACAGCATCTGTCAATGAATGGAAAGAATTATCATTTATGCACATTTTGCTATTCATAAGGAAAAATGTGGAATAATAAATGCTATAATTGCAGACAGAATATACAGAATTCCGGTGTTCTTGATACGGATTTGATCTTTATCTGAGGATATGATGATCTAGCCCTAAGGAATACACAAATTCTGGCATTATGTGGGATGTTGAGTCTAGCTATTAGGGTCAGAAATATCTGGGTACATGATAATAATACTAAAATCCCTCTTTACTGTGCCAGATACTGTTTTGAACTCTTAACATGTATCATCTATTTTTTTTAAAGATTTTATTTATTTATTTGACAGAGAGAGACACAGCGAGAGAGGGAACACAAGCAGGGGGAGTGGGAGAGGGAGAAGCAGGCCTCCCGCCGAGCAGGGAGCCCGATGCGGGGCTCGATCCCAGGACCCTGGGATCATGACCTGCGCCGAAGGCAGACGCTTAACGACTGAGCCACCCAGGCGCCCCTGTATCATCTATTTTGATCCTTACAAAAATCTAGAAGGCATGTGCTATTACTGTGCCCAACTGACAGATGCGAAAACATAGGATCCCCCGTTCACTAATTTGTCTGGAACCACACAGCAAGTCAATGGTAAAACTGGAATTGAAACCCAGGATGTCTGACTCTGAAGCTAAGCTCAACATGTTAGGAGATCATGAAAATCACAAAGTTGCTTAGAGCCTCAATTTCAATGTCCATAAAATGGGAAGAAACATAGGAGTTTCCACATAGGAAAGCTGTTTTTATTATGTATGTTTTTTAAAGATTGGATTTATTTATTTGTCAGAGAGAGAAAGCACAAGCAGGGCGAACGGCAGACAGAGGGAGAAGCAGGCTCCCCACTGAGCAAGGAGCCCAACGTGGGACTCAGTCCCAGGACCCTGGGATCCTGACCTGAGCTGAAGGTGGGAGCTTAACCGACTGAGCCACTCACTTGCCCCAGAAAGCTGTTTTTAAAATATATTATTAAAGAACAGAGTTTAATGGCTGACATACAACAGGCACTCAATAGTTGCTTAAAATTTTTTTAACTGTGGTAAAATACATATAAAATTTATTATATAAAAAAATTTAAATCTAAACAATTTTAATTTTATCTTAAAAAATTTAAAATTTAAAAATTTTTAATTTTATTATCTTAAAATTTTAAATCAGTAGTATTAAATATATTCATACTGTTGTACAACAAAGCCATAGGACTTTTTCATCTTGCAAAATGGAATCTCTATAACCATAAAACAACAACATCCCATTTCCCCCTACCCCAGCCCTTGACAAATGTTTTATACTTTCTGCTTATGAGTTTGACTGCCCTAGACATATAAGTGGAATCATAAAGTATTTGTCTTTTTGTGACTGGCTCAGGTCACTTAGGATAATGTCTTCAGGGTTCATCCATGTTGTACCATAAGTCAAGATTTCTGTCCTTTTTAAGGCTGAATAATATTCCATTGTATGTACATACTACATTATCTTTACACACTTATCCACTGATGGACACTTGGATTGCTTCCACCTGTTGGCTATTGTGAATAGTGCTGCTATGAACATAGGTGTGCAAATATCTCTTCAAGACCTTTCTTTTAATATTTTTGGATATACACCCAGAAATGGAATTGCAAGATCATACAGTAACTCTAATTTTAATTTTTTAATGAACGAACTTACTGTTTTCCAGTGACTGCACCGTTTTACATTCCCACCAACAGTGCACAGAATTTACAATTTCTTCACATCCTTGACAACACTTGTTGTTTCCATGCATTTTTTTTTAAAGAGCAGCCATCCTATGGATGAGTGGTGATATTATAATTTTGATTTGCATTTCCCGAATGATTAGCAATATTAAGCATCTTTTCATATGCTTGTTGCCAATATGTATATAATTTTTGTAGAAATGTCTATTCAAGTCCTTTGCCCATTTTTAAAGTAAGACTAATATTGTTGTTACTGAATTGTAGCGGTTCTTTATATATTCAGGATATTAACCTCTTATCAGATATAGGACTTGCAAATGTTTTCTCCCATTCCATAGGTTGCTTTTTTCACTCTGTGCATTGTGTCCTCTGATACACAGTTTTTAATTTTAATGTTCAATTTATCTATTTTTCTTTTGCCTATGCTTTAGGAGTCATATCCAAGAAATGATTACCAATTTAATGTTATGAAGGTTTCCCCCTGTTTTCTTCTAAGAGTTTTATAGGTTTTGCTCTTATGTTTAGGTCTTTGATTCATTTTGACTTAATTTTTGTGTATGGTATAAGTTAAGAGCCCACCTTCATTCTTTTGCATGTGGATTTCCAGTTATCTCAACACCATTTGTTGAGAAGACTCTCCTTCTTCATTGATAGTTATTAGCACCCTTGTCCAAACTCCTTTGACCATATGCAAGGTTTTATTTCTGGGCTTTCTATTCTATTCCATTGGTCTATATGTTTGTCTTCATGCCAGTACCACACTCTTTTTTTTTTTCCATATTCTTGATTAATGTAGCTTTGTAATATGTTTTGAAATCAGGATGTGTGAATTCTCCAGTTTTGTTCTTTTTCAAGATTTTTGGGGGCTATTTGGAGTCTCTTGATTTGCATTTACCTGATGATTATTGATGTTGAGCATCTTTTCATGTACCTGTTGGCCATTTGGATGTATTTTTCAGAAAAATATCTATTTGATTCCTCTGCCCATTTGTGAATTAGATTTTTGTTTTCATTGTTATTGAGTTGTGTGAGTTCTTTATATTTTAGATATTAACCTCTCATCCAGTATATGATTTGCAAAAATTTTCTCCCATTCTTTAGGTTGCCTTTTCATTTTGTTGGGGTTGTTTTTTGTTGTTGTTGTTGTTATTTACAGAATCTTTTTAGTTTGATATAGTCCCATTTGTTGATCTTTGCTTTTGCTGTTTGTGCTTTTGGTGCCATATCCAAGAAATCATTACCAAGACCAATGTCGAGAAGCTTCTTCCCTACATTTTCTTCTAGGAGTTTTATAGCATAAGGTCTTATGTTTAAGTTTTTGATCCATTTCAAATTAATTTTTGTGAATGTTGTAAGATAGAGGTCCAGTTTCATTTTTCTGCATGTGTTTATTCAGTTTTCCCAATACCATTTTTTTAATTTTTTTTTTTTAGATTTTATTTATTTATTTGTCAGAGAGACAGGGAGACAGAGAGAGAGTGCGTGCAAGCACAAGCAGGGGAAGCAGCAGGCAGAGGGAGAAGCAGGCTCCCTGCTGAGCAAGGAGCCCAATATGGGAGTCCATCCCAGGACTCTGGGATCATGACCTGAGCCGAAGGCAGATGCTTAACTGACTGAGCCACCTACCCGTCCCTCCCAACACCATTTGTTGAAGAGGTTACCCTTTCTTCATTAGGTGTTCTGGGCTCCCTTGTTGAATATTAGTTGACATAATATCTGACGGTTTAATTCTGGGCTGGCTGTCTATTGTGTTCCATTGGTCTGTGTGTTTATTTTTATGCCAGTACCTTACTGTTTTCATTACTATAGCTTTGGAGTATAGTATGAAATCAGAAGTCTGATGCCTCCAGCTTTGTTCTTTCTCTCAGGGTTGCTTTAACTATTTGGGGCCTTTTGCGGTTGCATACACATTTTAGAATTGTTTTTTTTTTTATTTCTGTGAAGAATGCCATTGGAATTTTAATAGGAATTGCATTGAGTCTGTAAATGGCTTTGGGTGGTATGGACATTTTATTTCTGACTCATGAACATGGGATGTCTTTCCATTTTTTTGTGTCTTCTTTGATTTCTCTCAACAAAGTCTAGTAGTTTTCATTATACAGATCTCACACTTCCTTGGTTAAATTTATTCCTAAATATTTTATTGTCTTTCATGCTATTGTGAATGGGATAGTTTTCTTTACTTCTTTTTCAGATGTTTCATTTTTAGTGTATAGAAATGCAACTGATTTATGTGTGTTGATTTTACATCCTGTAACTTACTGAATTTACTGATTAATTCCAGCAGTTTTTGATTGTGTCTTTGGGATTTTTTTTTTTTACATAGAAAATCATATCATTTGCAAATAATGAAAAATTTACTTATTCCTCTCTGATTCAGATGCCTTTTATTTCTTTGTCTTCCTAATTGCTTTAGCTAGGACTTTCAGTACTATATTGAGTAAGAGTAATGAGAATGGACATTCTTGTCTTGTTTACCACTGAGTATAATGTTAGCTGTGGATTTGTCATAAAAGGCCTTTATTATGTTGAGGTATGTTCTTTCTATACCCAGTATGTTGAGAATTTTTATGATGAAGGGATTTTGTATTTTGTCAGATGCTTTTTCTGCACCTATTGAAATAATCATGTGATTTTTATCTTTTATTCTTTTAATTTGGTGTATTACATTTATTGATTCATGTCTGTTGAACCATCCTTTCATCCCAGGGATAAGTCCTACTTGGTCATGGTGTATAATCCTTTTATGTATGTATGTATGTATGTATGTATGTTATGTTAGTCACCATACAGTACATCATTAGTTTTTGATGTAGTGTTCCCTGATTCATTGTTTGTGTATAACACCCAGTGCTCCATGCAATATGTGCCCTCCTTAATACCCATAACTGGGCTCACCCATCGCCCCACCCGCCTCCCCTCTGAAACCCTCCGTTTGTTTCCTGGAGTCCATAGTCTCTCATGGTTCATCTTCCCCTCTGATTTCCCCCCCTCCAGTTTTCTCTTCCTTCCCCTAATGTCCTCCATGCTATTCCTATGTTCCACATATGAGTGAAACCATATGATAATTGTCTTTCTCTGCTTGCTTATTTCACTTAGCATAATCCCCTCCAGTTCCATCCATGTTGATGCAAATGGTGGGTATTCAAATGAATAATATTCCATTGTACATATGAACCACATCTTCCTTATCCATTCATCTGTTGAAGGGAATCTCGGCTCCTTCCACAGGTTGCCTATTGTGGACATTACGGCTATGAACATTGGGGAGCAGGTGCCCCTTCTTTTCACTACATCTGTATCTTTGGGGTAAATAATCAGTAGTGCAGGAAAAGATGGCAGAGGAGTAGGGGACCCTATTCCAGCTGGTCCCCGGAATTGAGCTGGATATCTACCAGACCACTCTGAGCATCCACGAAATCAGCCTGAGATGTAAGAAGATCTGGATCTCTACAAACAGACTATTGCAGGCAGTTGGTTTGAGGTACGGAGTGGGGAGCCATGATTCCCCGGGCAGATATCAGAGGATAAACAGCAGCAGGAGGGAGCCTGGCCATGGGGATCCTACACTGCCGGTGAGCGACAGCCTCCAGTGCAGGGGACAGGCCACAGACTTGCGGACCGGTAGTGGCGGGGAAAGGACTTTAGGGTAGCCCCCCCGGGATGGAAATCCCGGAGCTGCGGGGTTGCCTGTGCAAACTGGGAGCGGCTGGTGGTTTTAGAAGCACAAAGGGCAGAGACATGCCGCAACCTGGAGGCAGGACTGGGAGCGCTACAGAGGGGCGCACAATCCAGGATGCTGCAGTTTATACCAGCACAGAGAGAAACAGAGACAGTGTGGCCTGGAGAGCTCACTGAAGAACAGACTGTGATCTGTCTGCTCTGAGGCAGAGGGTTGGAAACGGTCTCTTCTGCTCTGACTCTTGGAAGAGATGCAGAAAGCCGCCAGGGAAAGCCGCCAGAGAACAAAAGCCCCCAAAACTGGTTCCCACTGAGCCCATTTCCCACCACAGGGGGGCAGGGCAACTCTGCCCAAATAGGGTTGCCTGAGTAACAGTGCGGCAGGCCCCTCTCCTAGAAGACAGGCTGGGAAAACAAGAGGCCTGCAACCCTAAGGTCCCTAGAAAACAGGTGCATCTTGCTTGGGTTGTGGTCAATAATTTGGACTCTATACATTCCCTCAAACACCCCTCAACAAAATGACTAGGAGGAGGAACCCCCAACATAAGAAAGACTCAGAGATTATGACTTATGCCGCAGATTTACAAATGAATGCAGATATAACCAAGATGTCAGAGATGGAATTCAGGCTAGCAATTGTGAAGACAATGGCTAGAATGGAGAAATCAATTAATGGCAACATAGAGTCTCTAAGGGCAGAAATGAAAGGTGAATTGGCAGAACTTAAAAATGCTATCAATGAGATCCAATCTAATCTAGATAATCTAACAGCTAGGGTAAGTGAGGCAGAAGAATGAATTAGTGACCTGGAAGACAATATAATAGATAAAAAGGGAAAAGAGGAGGCCAGGGAAAAACAACTCAGAATCCATGAAAATAGAATCAGAGAAATAAGTGACACCATGAGGCGTTCCAATGACAGAATTATTGGAATCCTGGAGGGAGTGGAGAGAGAGAGGACTAGAAGATCTATTTGAGCAAATCATAGCTGAGAACTAACCTAATCTGGGGAATAAAACAAACATTCGCATCCTAGAGGCAGAGAGGACCCCACCAAGATCAAGGAAAACAGGCCAACACCCTGGCCTGTAATAGTAAAACTTGCAAATCTTAGAACCAAGGAATCATCTTAAGGGCAGTTAGGGGGAAGAGATTCCTTACGTACAGAGGGAGGAACATCAGAATAACGTCAGACCTATCCGCAGAGACCTGGCAAGCCAGAAAGGCCTGGCAAGACATATTCAGGGTACTAAATGAGAAGAACATGCAGCCAAGAATACTTTATCCAGCAAGGCTGTCAGTTAGAATGGATGGAGAGATGCAGAGTTTCCAAGACTGGCAGAAACTGAAAGAATATGTGACCACTAAACCGGCCCTGCAAAAATATTAAGGGGGGTTCTATAAAAGGAGAAAGACCCCAAGAGTGATATACAACAGAAATTTACAGAGACAATCTATAAAAACAAGGTCTTCACAGGCAACATGAATACAATTAACTCATATCTTTCAATAATCACTCTCAATGTGAATGGTCTAAATGCTCCCATAAAACAGCACAGGGTTGCAAATTGGATAAAAAGACAGGACCTATCCATATGATGTTTACAAGAGACTCATTGTGAACCTAAAGATACATCCAGAAGGAAAGTGAAGGGATGGAGATCCATCTTCCATGCCAGCAGACCTCAAAAGAAAGCTGGGGTAGCAGTTCTTATATCAGACAAATTAGATTTTAAACTAAAGTCTGTAGTTAGAGACACAGAAGGACACTATATCATTCTTAAAGGGTCTACCCAATAAGAAGATCTAACAATTGTAAATATCTACACCCCCAACATGGGAGCAGCCATGTACATAAGCCAACTGTTAACCAAAATAAAGAGTCATATTGATAATAATACGTTAATTGTAGGAGACCTCAATACTCCACTCTCAGCAATGGACAGATCATCTAAGCAGAAAATCAACAAGGAAACAAGAGCTTTCAATGACACACTGGACCAGATGGACCTCATAGATATGTACAAAACATGCCACCCTTAAACAACAGAATACCCATTCTTCTCAAGCGCACATGGACCTTTCTCCAGAATAGACCACATACTGGGTGACAAATCAGGTCTCAACTGATACCAAAAGATTGAGATTATTCCCTGCATATTCTCAGACCATAATGCTTTGAAACTGGAACTCAATCACAAGAAAAAACTTGGCAGAAATTCAAACACTTGGAAGCTAAAGACCACTCTGCTCAAGAATCTTTGGGTCAACCAGGAAATGAAAGAAGAACTTAAACAATTCATGGAAATCAATCAGAACAAAAACACATCGGTCCAAAACCTATGGGATACTGCAAAGTCGGTCCTAAGGGGGAAATACATAGCCATCCAAGCCTCACTCCAAAAAAGAAAAATCCCGAATTCACCAACTAACTCTACACCTTAAAGAACTAGAGAAAAAGCAACAAATGATGCCTAAGCCACGCATTAGAAGAGAAATAATTAAGATTAGAGCAGAGATCAGTGAATTAGAAACCAGAAACACAGTAGATCAGATCAACGAAACTAGAAGCTAGTTCTTTGAAAGAATTAATAAGATCGACAAACCACTGGCCAGACTTATCCAAAAGTAAAGAGAAAGAACCCAAATTAATAAAATTATGAATGAAAGGGGAGAGATCACTGCTAACACCAAGGAAATAGAAACAATTATCAGAAATTATATTCAACAACTATATGCCAATAAACTGAGCAATCTGGATGAAATGGATGCCTTCCTGGAAACCTATAAACTGCCAAGACTGAAACAGGAAGAAATTGACAACCTGAATAGGCCAATAACCAGTAACGAGATTGAAGCAGTGATCAAAAACCTCCCAAAATACAAGAGTCCAGGGCGTGATGGAGTCCCTGGGGAATTCTACCAAACATTCAAAGAAGAAATAATACCTATTTCCCTGAAGCTGTTTCAAAAGACAGAAACAGAAGGAAAGCTTCCAGACTCATTCTCTGAGGCCAGCATTACCTTAATCCCCAAACCAGGCAAAGACCCCATCAAAAAGGAGAATTTCAGACCGAGATCCCTGATGAATATAGATTCCAAAATCCTCAACAAAATCCTAGCTAATAGGATCCAACAATACATTAAAAGGATCATCCACCACGACCAAATGGGATTTATCCCCAGGATGCAAGGTTGCTTCAACATTTGCAAATCCATCAGTGTGATAGGACACATTAATAAGAGGAGGAGAAGAACCATATGGTCCTCTTAACTGTTGCTGAAAAAGCATCTGACAAAATACAGCATCCTTTACTGATTAAAACTCTTCAGAGTATAGGGATAGAGGGAACATTCCTCAAGTTCATAAAATCCATCTATGGAAAACCCACAGCAAATATCATCCTCAATGGAGAAAAGCTGAGAGCCTTTCCCTTCAGATCAGGAACACGTCAAGGATGCCCAGTCTCGCCATTATTATTCAACAGAGTACTAGAAGTCCTAGCAACAGCAATCAGACAACAAAAAGAAATAAAAGGTATTCAAATTGGCAAAGAAGAAGTCAAACTCTCTCTCTTCACAGATGACATGATACTTTATGTGGAAAACCCAAAAGACTCCATCCCCAAATTACTAGAACTCATACAGCAGTTCAATAATATGGCAGGATACAAAATCAATTCACAGAAATCAGTTGCTTTCTTTATACTAACAGTGCAACTGTAGAAAGAGAAATTGGAGAAACCAATCATTTACAATAGCACCAAAAACCATAAGATACCTCGGAATAAATCTAACTAAAGAGGTAAAGGATCTATACTCTAGGAACTACAGAACACTCATGAAAGAAATTGAAGACACAAAAAGATGGAAAAATATTCCATGCTCAGGGATTGGAAGAATAAACATTGTTAAAATGTCTATGCTGCCCAGAGCAATCCACACCTTCAATGCCATCCTGATTAAAATACCACTGACATTTTTCAAAGTGCTGGAACAAACAATCCTAAAATTTGTATGGAATCACAAGACACCCCAAATCACCAAGGAAATGTTGAAAAAGAAAAACAAAGCTGGGGGCATCACATTGCCCAATTTCAAGCTATATTACAAAGCAATGATCACCAAGACAGCATGGTACTGGCACAAAAACAGACATACAGACCAATGGAACAGAAGAGAGAACCCAGATATGGACCCTCAACTCTATGGTCAATCTTTGACAAAGGGGGAAAAAACATGCAATGGATAAAAGACAGTCTCTTCAATAAATGGTGCTGGGAAAATTGGACAGCCACATTCATAAGAATGAAACTTGACCATTCTCTAGCACCATACACAAAGATAAACTCTAAATGGATGAAAGACCTCAATGTGAGACAGGAATCCATCGAAATCCTAGAGGAGAACATAGGCAGTAACCTCTTTGACATCGCCCACAGCAACTTCTTTCAGGATACATCTCCAAAAGCTAGTGAAACAAAAGCAAAAATGAACTTTGGGGACTTCATCAAGATAAAAGGCTTCTGCACAGCAAAGGAAACAGTCAACAAAACAAAGAGGCAATCCACAGAATGGGAGAAGATATTTGCAAATGATACTACAGATAAAGGACTGGTATCCAAGATCTATAAAGAACTTCTCAAACTCAACACCCAAAAAACAAATAATCAAGTCAGAAAATGGGCAGAAGACATGAAAAGACACTTCTCTGAAGAAGACATACAAATGGCTAACAGACACATGAAAAAATGTTCATCATCATTAGCCATCAGGGAAATGCAAATCAAAACCACATTGAGATACCACCTTACACCAGTTAGAATGGCAAAAATGGACAGGGAAAGAAACAACAAATGTTGGAGAGGTTGTGGAGAAAGGGGAACCCTCTTACACTTTTGGTGGGAATGCAAGTTGGTACAGCCACTTTGGAAAACAGTGTGGATGTTGCTCAAAAAATTAAAAATAGAGCTACCCTATGACCCAGGAATTGCACTCCTGGGGATTTACCCCAAAGACACAGATGTAGTGAAAAGAAGGGCCATATGCACCCCAATGTTCATAGCAGCAATGTCCGCAATAGCCAAACTGTGGAATGAGCTGAGATGCCCTTCGACAGATGAATGGATAAAGATGTGGTCCATATATACAATGGAATATTACTCAGGCATTAGAAAGGATGAATACCCAACTTTTACATCAACATGGATGGGACTGGAGGAGATTATGCTAAGTGAAATAAGTGAAAGTCAATTATCATATGGTTTCACTTATTTGTGGAACATAAGGAATAGCATGGAGGACATTAGGAGAAGGAAGGGAAAAATGAAGGGGGGGGGAATCAGAGGGAGAGATGAACCATGAGAGACTATGGACTCTGAGAAACAAACAGGGTCTTAGAGGGGAGGGGGGAGGTGGGATGGGTTAGCCCGGTGATGGGTATTAAGGAGGGCACGTACTTCATGGAGCACTGGGTGTTATACAAAAAGAATGGATCATGGATCACCACATCAGAAACTAATGATATATTGTGTGGTGACTAACATAACAAAATAAAATTTAATTTTTTTTTAAAAAAAGTAAAAATAATAAATAAATACCCAGTAGTGCAATTGCTGGGTCATAGGGTAGCTCTATTTTTAACTTTTTGAGGAGCCTCCATACTGTTTTCCAAAGTGGCTGTACCAACTTGTATTCCCACCAACAGTTTAAGAGCGTTCCCCTTCCTCCTCATCCTCTCCAACATTTGTAGTTTCCTGCCTTGTTAATTTTTGCCATTCTAACTGGTGTAAGGTTGGTATCTCAGTGTGGTTTTGATTTGAATTTCCCTGATGGCTAATGATGTTGAGCATTTTTTCATGTGTCTGTTAGCCATTTGTATGTCTTCTTTGGAGAAGTGTCTGTTCATGTCTTCTGCGCATTTTTTGACTTACTTGTTTTTTGGGATGTTAAGTGTGAGAAGTTCTTGATAGATCTTGGATATCAGCTCTTTATCTGTAGTGTCATTTGCAAACATCTTCTCCCCTTCCGTGGGTTGCCTCTTTGTTTTGTTGACTGTTTCCTTTGCTGTGCAGAAGCTTTTTATCTTGATGAAGTCCCAAAAGTTCATTTTCACTTTTGTTTCCCTTGCCTTTGGAGACATGTCTTGAAAGAAGTTGTTGTGGCTGATGTTGAAGAGGTTACTGCCTATGTTCTCCTCTAGGATTTTGATGGATTCCTGTCTCACATTAAGGTCTTTCATCCATTTAGAGTTTATCTTTGTGTATGGTGTAAGAGAATGGTCAAGTTTGATTCTTCTGTATATAGGTGTCCAATTTTCCCAGTGCCATTTATTGAAGACTGTCTTTTTTCCAATGGATATTTTTTCCTGCTTTGTCAAAGATTAGTTGACCATAGGATTGAGGGTCCATATCTGGGCTCTCTATTCTGTTCCTTTGATCCATGTGTTTGTTTTTGTGACAGTACTTTTCTGATTTCATACAAATTTTAGGATTGTTTGTTCCAGCCCTTTGAAAAATGCCATTGGTATTTTGATCAGGATGGTGTTGAAAGTATAGATTGCTCTGTATAATCCTTTTAATATGTTTTTGAATTGGTTTGCTGATATTTTGTTGAGAATTTTTGCATGTATATTCATCAGGGATGTTGACCTCTAGGGGTTTTTTTCTTTTAGTGTCCTTATCTGGTTTTGGTATTAGGGTAATGCTAGCCTCATAGAATCAGTTTGAATGTTCCCTCCTCTTCAAATTTTTAGAAGAGTTTGAGAAGGATTGGCATTAATTTTTCTTTAAATATTTGGTAGAATTCACCAGTGATGCCATCTCATATTGGGGTTTTCTGTGTTGGGAGGTTTTAATTACTGATTCAGTCTTTTTATTCACTATTGGCCTGTTCTGATTTTTTATTTCTTACTGATTCAGTTTTGGTAGGTTGTGTGTTTGTAGAAATGTATCCATTTCTTCTAGGTTATCTGATTTGTTGGCATCTAACTGTAGACAGTAGTTTCTTATTATCCTATGTATTTCTGTGTTATCAGTTGTAATGTCTCCTCTTTCATTTCTAATTTTATTTATTTGAGTTTTCTCTCTTTCTTAGTCTAGCTAAACACTAGTCAGTTTTGTTTACCTTTTAAAAAGCAGCTTACTTTTGTTAATCCTTTCTGTTGTTTTTCTGATCTCTAATTTATTTTTGCTATGATCTTTATTCTTTCCTTTCTTCTGCTAACTTTGGGCTTAATTTGATCTTCCTTTCTTAGTTCCTTGAGGTGGAGAGTTATGTTGTTTATTTGAAATCTTTCTAATTTCTCAATATATGCATTTATCTCTATAAACTTCCCTCACAGAACTGCTTTTGCAGCATCCCATAGGTTTTGGTATGTTGGGTTTCCATTTTCATTCGTTTTGAGATATATTTTATTTCCCTTTTGATTTCTTCTTTCACTCACTGATTTTTCAGAGTGTGTTACTTAGGGGCACCTGGGTGGCTCAGTCAGTTAAGCATCGGACTCTTGGTTTCAGTTCAGGTCATGATCTCAGGGTTGTGAGATTGAGCCCCGCCTTGGGCTCCGCACTCAGTCTGCTGGGAATTCTCTCTCCCTCTGCCCTTCCCCCTGCTTGTGTGGGTGTGCACTCTCTCTTAAGTAAGTAAGTAAGTAAGTAAATAAATAAATAAATAAATAAATAAATAAATAAATAAATAAATATCTTTTAAGAAAAAAGAAGTGTGTTATTTAGATTCCACATATTTGAAGGCTTTTCGGCATTCCTTTTGTTAATTTCTAGTTTCATACCATTGTGATCAGAAAATATAGTTATATGATTTCAATTTTCTTAAATTTGCAGAGATTTGCTTTGTGTCCTATGATCTATCCTGGAGAATGTTCCAGTACACTTGAGCAGAATGTGTATCCTGCTGCTGTTAGATGGAATATTCTATATATGTCTGTTATATCCATTTGGTCTACAGCATGTTTTAAGTCCAGTGTTTTCTTGATTTTCTGTCTGAAGTCCAGTGTTTTCTTGATTTTCTGTCTGGATGATCCATCCATTGCTGAAAGTGAGGTATTGAAGTCTCCTCCTATTATTATATCATTGTATATTTCTCCCTTCAGATCTATTAGTATTTCCTTTGATATATTTGGGTGCTCCAATGTTGGGTGCATGTATTTATGATTCTTATATTTTCTTGATGTTTTGACCACTTAATCATTATATAATGACCTTCTTTGTCTCTTGTTACCATTTCTGGCTTACAGTCTATTTTGTCTGATATAAGTATGGCTATCTCCACTTTCTTTTGGTTTTCACTTGTGTGGAGTATCTTTTTTCATCCCTTCACTTTGAGCCTGTTTGTCTTTAAAGCTGAAATGAGCCTCCTGTAGGCAGCATATAGTTGGGTCTTGTTTTTTTTTTAATCCATCTAGCCACTTCATACCTTTTATTGGTGAATTCAATTCATTTACACTTACAGTGGTTACTGATATGTAAGGACTTAACTATTGCCCTCTTATTGATTGTTTTCTGCTTGTTTTATATTTCCATTTTTAAAATTTTGCCCTTCTTTCTGCCTACCTTTGTAAATTGGTGGTTTTCCACAGTTATTTACTCTGTTTTCCCTTTTTTATGTTTTGTAAGTTTACTTTAGATTTTTCCTTTGCAGTTTCATGAGGCTTACATAAAACATCTTGTAGATAAAACCATCCATTTTTTGCTGACAGCAGCTTATCTACATTCATTTTTGAAGGCTTTGTTCTTTTACTCTTCCCTTTTTTTTGATGTCACAATTTACCTCTTTTTATGCTGTGTATTTGTTAACAAATCCAAGTAGCTATAGTTATGTTTAATACTCTTTTCCTTTAACTTTTATACTGTTGTTAAGTAATTAATATATCATTCTATCATAGAATTGGAGTCTTCTAAATCTGGCTATATATTTTTCATTTTATCAGTATGTTATATACTTTTATGTGTTTTCATGTCTCTGATTATTGTCTTTTTATTTCAGCATGAAGAATTCCTTTCAACATTTCTTCCAAGGCAAACCTAGTGGTGATTACCTTCTCAGCTTTTATTTGTCTGTGAAAGCCTTTATTTCTCCTTCATATCTGAAGGATAATTTTTCTGGATAGAATATTCTTAGCTGGCAATTTTTATCTTCCATCACTTTGAATATGTCAGTTTATTCTCTCTTGACCTATATGGTTTCTGCTGTGAAATTTGCTGATAGCCCATTGGGTGTTCCTTTGTAGGTTGTACTCTTTTTTTCCTCCCTAGTGGTTTTTAGTATTTTGTTACCTTTCATTTTTGATGGTTTCATTATAATGTGTCTTAGAGAAGGCCTTTTGGCATTGAGATGATAGGGTCATCTGTTAGCTTCTTTTCCCCAAGCTTGGGAAGTTTTTAGCTACTGTTTCCTTAACTAAAATTTCTTCCCCCCTTCTCCCTCTCTATTCTTTCCTGAATCCTGATTATTTAAATGTTTTCCCTTTTGATTGAATCCCATAGATCGTGTAGGCTTTCTTTGCTCTGTGTTCTTTTCCCTTTTTTTCTGTTGTAAATGTGTTGTTTCAAAATTCCTATTCTGCCAGTCATTATTCTATCTTCCATCTGCTGTACTCTACTACAGATGCTTTCTGTTGCATTCTTCATTTTATTCATCAAATTCTTCAGCTCCTGAATTTCTGTTTGGTTCTTTTTTAGAGTTTCAATCTGTTTTATAAGAGATTTTTTTAAAGATCATATTTATTTATTTGAGAGAGAGAAAGTGAGCGAACGAGCAAGCGAGAGAGCACAAGCAGGGAAAGAGGCAGAAGCAGACTCTCCGTGGAGCAGGGAGTCCGATGTGGGGCTTGATCCCAGGACCCCGGGATCATGACCTGAGCTGAAGGCAGACGCTTAACCAACTGAGTCACCCGGATGCTCCTCATTGATCAGTCTTTCTGATTATAACTTGTTGAGTTTCTTTAATACAGCTATTTTGAATTCTTTATCAGTTGATTGCATTATTCTGTGTCTTTGGGTTCAGTTGCTGTACAGTTTTTGATACCCTTTCACAATGACATATTTCCTTCATTTTTTGAATTCCTTGTATTTGTGAGTTGCTACTTTCTCATTTTAAGTTTCTTTACTTATTATCTTCAGATGGTGTGCTGTTTATTGGTGGTGTTTCTCTGGGGAATACCAGATTTATAAGGGATGGACCTGTTTTACTCTTGTTCCCTCTTATGGCAGAATTTTTAACCTTTGTGTTTTCTCTTGTTGTTATAATTTGCCAAGCTGCCTGCCGAAAACCTCTCTCTCTTTTGTTTTACAAAAGGTGGCACTGCAGCTCCAGTTTGTGTTTTCTCCCTTGCCCACAGATTTTGAACCATTTTTCTGAGAGCACTCAGATTATCTGACCTGCTCTCCCTGCCACACTAGGAAGCACACACAAGGAGCTGCACACAAGGTAGGGTAGGTGAGTAGGAGGGAGCTTTGGGGATACCCATGTGCCTGGTGAGGCAATATGCTTCATTGGGGTACTCCCAAAGGCCTGTGGGCAGATTCCTGCTGAAGTCCTGAAGAGACACCTGGGAACTGCAGTCCTTTAATGCCTTTTGATATTCACACCTGCTTCCTTCCTTTTCTCCTCCCTCCCTCCAGTGATGGGGGTCCTTCCACAGAAAGCAGGGTGCCCCTGGAGAGAAATAGGCTTCTCTGGCTACAGCTGCACTGAGATAGCTGGTCACTCACTGCTTTTGCTCTCCACTCCTCCGTGGAATAGGCTGCCACTTTCCAACTCCTCTATGGGAAGGTCGTCACTGCTGCTGCCAAACAGCTCAGATCCTTGCAGTGTCATCCTGGGGAAGGAAGTGGCTCTGGTGATCCCTCCCTCTAATGTATGTCCAAACTCATCTCTGTCTCACTCCAGAGGTATGCTGGACTCTCCTTCAGGCAGGCTGGACTCTAATAGTTTTCTCATGTGTGGGTATCTGCCCAGGTGTGCCACTCTCCAGGTTTTCTTTCTGACCACAGTAATTGGGGGTAGGGTGGGTTCACAACTTCTTTGGCTTCACAGCCCTTATAGAAGTCTTGTTTGTTTATTGTATTTTTTTAATATTTTGTTTATTTATTTGACAGAGAGAGCGAGAATGAGCACAAGCAGGGGGAGCGGCAGGCAGAAGGAGAAGCAGGCTCCCCACTGAGCAAGGAGCCCGATGTGAGACTCAATCCCAGGACTCTGGGATCATGACGTGAGCTGAAGGCAGACACTTAACTGACTGAGCCACCTAGGTGTGCCATTGTTTGTTTATTTTTGGATGTACAGCTGGGAGCAAATCTTCCTGGGTCCCTGGATGTAAAGGTGCACTTTTGTTCAGTTATAGATGTCTATTTATTTAAAAAGTGGGGAGAGAAAAAAACAAATTATGTTGCCATGATGCTGATGCAACTCTAGTTGGGGACTTTAACTTTCTCAACAATGGATAGATCGTCCACTCAGAAAATCAGTAAGGAAACATTGGACTTAAACTATACAATAGATCAGATGTACCTAAAAGACATTTTACAGAACATTCTATCCAAAAGCAGCAGAATACCTATTCTCCTCAAGTGCACATGGAATATTCCCAGGATAGATCATATGTTGGGCCATGAAACAAGTCTTAATAAACTTAAGAAGATTGTAATCATATCAAACATATTTTCTGATCACAATGGTATGAAACTAGAAATCAATTACAAGAAGAAAACAGGAAAACACAAATATGTGGAAACTAAGCAACATCCTACAGAACAACTAATAGGTCAGAGAAGGAATAAAAAGAGAAATCAAAAAATATATTTAAAGAAAGGAAGCACTAAACTTATGGGAAGTAGCAAAAGCTGTTCTAAGAGGGAAGTTTATAATGATAAATGCCTACATTAAGAAAAAGATCACAAATAAACAACTTAACTTTATACCTCAGGTAACTAGAAAAAGAAGAACAAACTAAGCCCAAAGTTAGTAGAAGGAAAATGATAACAAACATCAAAGCAAAAATAAATGAAATAGAGACCAAAAAAACAAAAGATTAAGAGCTGTTTATTTGAAAAGATAAACAAAATTGACAAAACTTTAGATAAAAGAAAAAAGATGATTCAAATAAATTATAAATGAAAGAAAAGACATTATAACTCATACCATACAAAGGATCACAAGAGACTACTATGAGTAATTATATGCCAACAAATTGGACAACATAGAAGAAATGGATAAATTACTAGAAACAATCTACCAATCATGAAGAAATAGATAATCTGAGCAGACCAATTATTAATAAGGAGATATAATCAGTAATCAAAAATGTCCCAAGAAAGAAATATCTAGGACAATATGACATCATTCCAATTGTTCTCAAACTCTTCCAAAAATCTGAAGAGGAAGGAACACTTCCAAACTTATTTTATGAAGTAAGCGTTACCCTGATACCAAAGCCATGCAAGGATACTATAAGAAAATAAAATTAGAGGCCAGTATCCCTGTTGAACACAAATGCAAAAATCCTCAACAAATATTATCAAATTGAATTCAACAGCACATTAAAAAGATTGTACACCATGATCAAGTGGAATTTATCCATGGAATGCAATGATGTTTCAACATCTGCAAATCAGTAAATGTGATACACCACATTAATAAAATAAAGGATAAAATTATAATTTCAATAGATGCAGAAAGATCATTTGACAAAATCCAACATCCTTTTGTAATGAGAACTCTCAACAAATTAGATATAGTAGAAATGTACCTCAGCGGGCGCCTGGGCGGCTCAGATGGTTAAGCATCTGCCTTCGGCTCAGGTCATGATCTCAGGGTCCTGGGATCGAGTCCCGCATCGGGCTCCCTGCTCCTTGGGAGCCTGTTTCTCCCTCTGCCTTTCTCTCTCGCTCTGTCTGTCATGAATAAAAAAAAAAAAAAATCTTTAAAAAAGAAATGTACCTCAGCATAATAAAGGCCATATATGGCAAGGCCACATGTGACATCACACTCATTGGTGGAAAGCTGAAAGCTTTTCCTCTAAGATCAGGAACAAGAATGAGTGCCCATTCTCACCAATATTTTCAACATAGTATTAAAAGTCCTGTCCAGAATAATTAGACAAAATAAATAGATAAAAGAAAATAAATAAGGCATCCAAATCAGAAAGGAAGAAGTAAAACGGTCTCTTTTTGCAGATGACATGATATTATATATAGAAAACCCTAGAGACTCTACCAAAACTTTGTTATAACTAATCAGTGAATTCAGCAAAGTTGTAGGATACAAACTCAATATACAAAAATCAGTTGCATTTCTATACAGTAACAAACAATAAGGAAAGAGTAAAATACTTAGGAATTGTCAACCAAGCAATCTCCAGATTCAATGTAATCCCTATCAAAATTTCACAGAAATAGAAGAAAAAGTTCTAAAATTTTTATGGAACCACAAAAGACCCTGAATAGCCAAAGCAATCTTGAGAATGAATAACAAAGCTGCAGGCATCACAATTCCTGATTCCAAATTATTTTACAAAACTGTAGTACTCAAAACAGTATGGTATTAGCATAAAAACAGACCCATAGATTAATGGAGTAGACAACCCAGAAATAAATCCATACATCTGTGGTCAATTAATTTATGACAGGATCCAAGAATATACAGTGGGATTAGTAAACTATATAAGTACCACTTATAAGTGGTATATAAGTGCCACATATAGTACCACTAATAAGTGGTATTAGTAAACTATATAATCACATGCAGAAAAATGAAACTAGACCCCTATTTTACACCATAAAAATAATCTCAAATGAATTAAAGATTTAAATGTAAGACCTGAAATTGTATAACACTTAGAAGAAAACATATGGGGTTAGTTCTTTGACACTGGTCTTGGCAATTATTTTTTTTTTTGACACCAAAAGCAAAGGCCACAAATGCAAAAATAAGTAGGGGTACATCAAACTAAAAAGCTTTCCTTAGCAAAGGAAACCGTCAATAAAATGAAAGGGCAACTATGGAATGGGAAATAATATTTGCAAACTATCTGATAAGGGGTTAATATCTAAAATATACAAGGAACTCATACAACTCAATAGAAATCAAGCAAATAACCCAAATAAAAACTGGGGAAAGGACTGAAATGGGCTTTTTTTTTTTTTTTTTTCAAAAAAAAAAGATACAAATGGCCAGCATGTACATGAAAAGCTGCCCAACATCACTAATCATCAGGGAAATTCAAGTCAAAACCACGATGTGATATAACCTCAGACCTGTTAGGATGGGTATTATCAAAAAGACAAGAGATAAGAAACTCTAGTGAGAATGTAGATAAAAGGGAATTCTTACACAGTGTTCTGGGGAATTTAAACTGGTACAGTCACTGTGGAAAACAGCATGGAGATTTCTTAAGAAATTACATAGAACTACCCTATGATCCAGCAATCCTACTTCTGGGTACATATCCATAGGACACAACCAAAGATCTTAAAAGGTATCTCTACTCACATGTTCATTGCAGCCATAGCCAAGGTATAGATACAACCTAAGTGTCTGTCAATGGATGAATAGGTCAAGAAAATGTGGGATTATGTGTATATACAATGGAGTATTATTCAGCCTTAAAAAGAAGGAAATCTTGCTATTTATGACAACATGGTTGACTCTGGAGGGCATTATGCTAAGTGAAATAATCCAGACAGAGAAAAACAAATACTGCATGGTATTACTTATAGGTGGACTTTTTAAAAATAGAAAAGAAAAAGAAAAAAATAGAACGCATAGAAACAGAATAGAAAAATGGGCTTTAGGTGGAGGAAATAAGGAATTTGGTAAGAGTACACACTTTCTTGGGCACCTGGGTGGCTCAGGCAGTTGAGTGACCGACTCTTAATTTCAGCTCAGGTCTTGATCTCAGGGTCATGAGTTCAAGCCCCATGCTGGGCTCCACACTGGGGGTGGAGCCAACTTAAAAAGTAAACACTTTCAGTATAAGATTAATAGGGTCTAAAGATCTAATGTATAGCATGATGACTAGAGTTGATAACACTGTATTGTATAATTGAAATTTCTAAGACGGTAGAACTTAAATGTTCTCTCCAAAAAAAGGGGAGTAAATGTGTGAGCTGATGGATTTATATGAGGTGTTTATTAACTTGATGGGGAGAACCCTTTTATGTATACATATATCAAATTATCATGTTGTACACTTCGAATATCTTACAGTTTTTAATGTTAATTATACCTCAATAAGGCTGAAAGAAAAAGAGTCAAAGGGAAGGAGAGTGATGAGGTGTGGGTATGGGAGTGTAGAAGTGAAAGCATATGGTTTCAAAGAATATAGAAATGTTTAGTATGACCAGATGAAGGATGGATTATGCAGGCATCGGGGACTGTTGAGAAGTAAAGAAATAGTATCCATTCGAGCAATTGGATTAGAAATTATATTGAGGGAGTAATAGAAAAAGTTCTAACACTTTAGCTGACAGCCCATTTTTTGTAGTCTTAGCTGCAGCAATTGTTAGCAAAGTTCCCTCTTTAATCTGTACTTTAGTTAAAATGCATCATGACATTAAAATATCTTTTCTGTTAAAAATACTTTAAAATATTTATTATTTTTCTGAGACTCACTGGTATATTTGCAGAGATCTTAGGGTAGATCTGGGAAGAAGTGGCTGAAAAGCGTAAGGAGAGAGGATGAAAAGGATTTCCTGCTATATCAGTTTTAAAAAGGAAAGAAACCAGGGAGAATTAGTGAACCATAATTAAATGAGAGACTGTATTCTTGTGACTGTTAAATAGCTATGGATTTGACTGGGGCAAGTCATTAAAGATTTATTGGACTCAGTTTCTCATTTATAAAATGGGATAACAATATTTTAAGCTTTTTTTGTGAGGGATAAAAGAAAGAATATACATTAAGTGCTTAGTATATTGGAAATCATTACACGAATTAGCTATATATATTTTAGCCAAAGAGAAAAAATGTGTTCCTTTCTCTTTAAATATCACAAAATTGGTTGTATGTTAATACAGATTTTCTATATATTCTTTGAATGTGTGAGGTGGTGTGTGTATATGTGTGCAAGTGTCTATGTAATGTGTCTACAGATGCTTCTGCTTTTTGAAGTCATTAAAGCCACAGTTTTGTATTTTAAAAAGAAATTGGAGGAGGAGACGAACCATGAGAGACTATGGACTCTGAGAAACAAACTGAGAGTTCTAGAGGCGGTGGGGGGGGGGGGAGATGGGTTAGCCCGGTGATGGGTATTAAAGAGGGCATGTACTGCATGGAGCACTGGTGTTATATGAAAACAATGAATCGTGGATCACTACATCAAAAACTAATGATGTATTGTATGGTGATTAACATAACAATAAAAAAAAGAAAATCATAAGAGAAAATACAAAAAAAAAAGAGAGTCTTTATTGACTAAATCATTTTCTACTTTCAAGCTTTTTTCTTTCTCATAAGTCTTCTGTTCTTCTTTCTGTTAATACTAGGCTTTTAGAGACTATCCTGTCTTAGAGTCTAGACAGGAATCTTGGATCTTCCTTCTACCGTATATAGCCTCTTGGTGTCACCACTCTATCCTTCAGGGCCTGGTTGGGTAATTTCTCTGAGGAAGGTGTGTAGAGGGGAGCTTAGAATTTGACAGGTTCTTTTCAGAGTTGTGACTTGTAAATGACTCTTTTTTTATTTTTATTATTTATTTTTTTATAGCATTCATTTCTATTTTTTTAAGGTTTTATTTATTTGACAGAGAGAGAGACCGCGAGAGAGGGAACACAAGCAGGGGGAGTGGGAGAGGGGGAAGCAGGCTTCCCACCGAGCAGGGAGCCCGATGCGGGGCTCATCCCAGGACCCTAGGATCATGACCTGAGCCGAAGGCAGATGCTTAACAACAACTGAGCCACCCAGGCGCCCCAATGACTCTTTTTATAAAAAAGAAGCTATGAGGCTGATCTTTCCTAGAAACTTAGAGGCATAAAGCTGAATATCTTCACCCTCAAGGGAGTAAGCCAAGATGAGCTCCTTGTTCTCTTCCTCGTCCATCTGCTCTACTTCACCAGACTCAGAAAAATTCTGAGATCAAGGAAGGGGAATTGCTAAGCTCTTAGCTTCAGGAACAGGTCTTTCTTTTCTCTGGTGGCCCTATCAGGAGCATTCCCTAGACTGGGAGTACCAATCCCTAAGAGAGCCTGGGACCGGTGGGTGAACACTTGAAGAATCCATGGGGTTGGAGGGTATGTTCTTTGAGAGGATTCTGGGACCGATGTAAGTGTAGATATATTAACTTTCTAATTTTTATGTCATAATATTATTTATTTCCCAGACTATTCATTTTTAGAGTTACCTTGATTTAATTAAAATATTAAGTACAGGTCATATGTAGATGAGACAAAAACCATGAAGATGGCATGGGTTATTAAAATGGTAGAAATGCTGCTTAATGTCATACTATGTGTTGAGAACTGAGCTGGCACTGTGTGGCTAGGCCCAGAAAAATGAGTCCAATTTCTAGTCCTCAAACACCTCAGAGCTGCCCAAGAGAATTTCTATAACATCTGTTACATTAAGGCACCAGATACACAAGCAAGACATCTACAGAGAAAAACATCTATACTAATTTCAGATTGGAAGGGGTATTTTTCCTATCAGTGTTAATGCCAAAATTAATTTTAATTCAACAAATATGTCTACTATATTTCATGCAGTGTGATATCTATTAGATATGAAAAGGCCAATAAAATGGGGTCCTTCCTCTCAAAGGTATCACAAACTAGTGAGGGGGCAAACACTAACCGAAATAGCATAACAAAGGACTACAGCTACTGAATTTGAAGTCTGTATAGAGTGGTGAGAAGGGAGGAAAAGAGAAAGAGGAGACAGTGAAATAAATTGAATGAATGGGCAAAGGAGAAGGAAAATGAGGAAATATGTTTCATTATGAATGTGAAAGCTCTAAACATACTTAGTAATTTTATCAATCACTGGGTTCACATCTTTGATTCTTACCCATAGGAAAATGGCTCTATCATGGTGTCCTGGTGCCCTTTCATGTATCCTTATAGTCCAAGGCCTAAGCCACAGCTAATCTGAGTCCTATAAGAACACCTTGTGATCTTCTCAGAATACAAGAGCATGGGAGGCCATGGGAACTGCTACAAGGCCATTTACTCACCTTCCTATCTCCTCTAGGAGGCTGTCAGGAGACAATTTCTCATCTCTTCCCTGATTCTGAGGAGATAGAAAGCTTTCTGTCTTGTGTCCCTCAAAATAGAGCTGGGGAATATAAAGTCACTTAGCTGTTGTCTAGATTTGGCTCCTAGCAACAAAGTACCTCACAATTTGTGTTGTAATCTCCTGGCCCTTTTTTCCCTGTTATCCTTTTTGATGTGTAAGACAAAGATCACAGGTTGCTGGTACCTTTGGCTAATCTTCCTTTACTATCTTTGTAAGTAATAAACTGTCTAAATCTAAAAAGTGTCTCATTGCATCTTTTCAGGTCAAAGTAGTCAAGGCTTGACTTGGCCTTGCCTTGTTTTTATTAGTGAGCTTAACAAATTTTGTATCCAGTGTGGGGCTGTAAATTTAAAATATCCTTTTAGAAAACATGGGACTGCATAGGCCACGTTAGGAGATAAGATAGATTTCCTGGCATCTGGAAGCACATGCTTTCACCTATGTGGTACACAAAAGAGAAAGTAGGGTCCTCCTAGTAAGGGATTATAATGAGACCTGTTAGGAAGGGTAAGACTCCCCATGATCAGGTAGTGCAGCCCTTGGCCTAGGAGGTAGGCAAGGGGAGAGGAATCAGGGTCTTCCCACAGGAGCTGTGTAAGCCAGGTTAGGGGATAGGACTCCCAGGGATCCACTAGTGTTACCCGTTAATAAATGTTTGGAGATCAAGTGGCTACAAGTAAGATCAAAATGAGCTGCTCAACTGATGTTTTATTTTTATTAAAAGTGCGTTGTTGAGACCTGTGAATAGCCATTTAAAACCAAAAGTAAATGCGAAGATAATGTTTATTATGCAAGTTGCTTTCTGTGTGCCACACTTTTCCCCCACCCTTTGAGCTTTCAGCTACAGTGTAATCTAGAAGTGCCTAAGTTAAAACTTTTTGTTCTGTGTTTCTGTAAAAAAAAAAAAAAAGAGAGAGAGGGAGAGAGAGAAAAGTACCTAATAAGAGTATGGGGAAACTTGCCATGGATAATTTTTTTAAAAATTTAACTTGTGAGTGAGGTTCAGGATGATTCATTGCGTGTACAGTTGTAAAAATGTGTAATTGGTTTGGAATGTGATACATGTTTTAAATTTGAGTGTTTATAAAGTATTAGAAAATTCCTTTGATATCCAAAGTTTTCACTGTATAATGATGTTTTGTTAAAGATCTCATTCTCAGTGGCCTTGGCTGCCTGCTAGCAGGAGTGCCTGATAAGTCCCAACAAAATTCAAGGCCTGCTTACCAAGAAAAGTTTCTTCAAATAATAGCAACTTCACAACATTAAATCCCTCTGGAAGTCAAAGAAAAACTGCTGTCTTTTGCAAACTAAAAAACAGTATGTTCCTAATAGAAAATTTGTAACTCCTACAAAAGTTGGCCATTTATCTTACAGTAAGAGAAGTGATACACAGTGGACTTTGGCCCCACCTGTTTCTGGCAGGCTGACTCCCTTCAGATTTTTAACCCCTTCCTCTTAGAGGCCTATAAGATTTAAATGCCCTGTTAGAAAAAAAGGTAGGTGAGACCCCTCAGGTTGAGTAGCCAGGTATGGAATGGGACCTTGGTGGGTAGTAGCAGACCTAGTTACTGAAGTGTTCAGTGCAAGGTACAGAACTAGTGCTTGACCATCATGATGATGAGAACCCTAATGAGTTGCATCAGTAGTTACAGTTAGAGATAAGAGTTAGGGACCTTTTAAAGCTAAACAAAGTATTCCATGGTTGTTATTCACTCTCCTTGCTATTGGGAAAGCAAAACTATTTCCCCCTGATCATTAGCTATAGTCACAGATAAAGTACTCCCTGGTAATCAAGAGTTGTCAGATACTCAGAGATGTGCTAAGGTCTACTCTTACAATGACTAGGAAATGTGGGAAATTAGAAGTAGGTTTGAGGAAAAGCCTAATGAAACTACAGAGGCTTGGCCCCTTTGACTAGCAGGTGAGGGAGCCATACTAGTTTTGATGGGTGAGAGGGGATGGAAATCACTTGGTTATCTAAAGACAGACCCATGCTCAAAGCCAGCATGGCCACATGCACCTTGGCTGATGGATGACATGAGCATGGGAAAACAAGTAAAGACCAGTCATGGCTTGTTGCATTGGGTGGTTACATTTATAAGAAAATGGTGGTCTACCTGAGATGAGTTTCTGTCATCTGATAAACATACATGAATGAGAACAGGGAAAGCTATCACTTCCCTTATGGTCACTGTAACCCGAGCTGGATTTATAATGGAGAACATGAGTGCTCAGATGAGATATTTATCCAGGGAAAGACTGACTGGTTTCAGTCTGGTAGTACCAGGCTGTCAGGAGCAATTACATCTTCTCTTGTGCCCCAGAGATGGCTTCCAGATTCTGTCCAACAAACTGTCAGAATGGAAGCCTGAACAAAAGACCAAGAAAATGTCATTGAGGATAATGAAGAGAAAAAAAACAACAACTGAAGTTCTAGACCATAGAACCTTATTGACCAAGCTATTATGCCAGGAGAGCTCCAAAGAGGAGAGTGATAATTTGCCTATTGTCTTAGTCTATTCATGCTGCTTAACAAAATACTATAAACTGAGTGGCTTAAACAACAGACATTTATTTCTCAGAGTTCTAGAGCCTGGGAAGTCCAAGATCAAGGTGCGAGCATATTTAGTGTCTGATGTGAGAACCTGTCTCTTGGTTTACAGACAGCCATCTTCTTGCTATGGCCTCACATGGCAGAAAGGTCAAGAGAGCTCTCTGGGGTCTCTCTTATAAACACACTAGTCCCATTCATGAGGGCTCCATTTTCATGAGTTAATCACGTCCTGAAATCTGCACTTCCAAATACATTGGGGATTAGGATTTTAACATATGAATTTTGGGGGGACATAAACAGTTCATTGCATCCATGAAGGAAACTCACTATCAGACCATAAGAAGACTACAAAACTTAAAGATCTTGGCAGTAGTAGGCTACGATCCCTGGTCAGCTTTGGCATTTACTGTGGACAAACAGGAGGAGGACCAAGAGGACCTTGCTGAAGTTTGTGTTGTTTGAATTAGTGTTGATCCAACACCTTCAATATCACTTCTTTATCCAGACCTTACCAACCTTCAAGACAAACAAGATTAGGACAAAGGCCAGGGTCCTTCCTTCCATAAGAGGGTCTGAAGGCCTTGTACACTAGTCAGGGTGTGTTGGGGACATGATGAAAATGAAGGTTGCAAAACCTTTTCAACTCTTTGGACAAAGGGACACAAGCACTATGGTGCTGAGCAGCACCCATGAGCATGGCCAGGATGGTATGCTAAATGATGCCTTCCCCCCAAAATGTTCACATCCTAATCCCCAGAATTGGTGAATATGTTACATGGCAAAGGGAAATAAGCAGGTGTGATTAAGGTAAGAATCGTGAGATGGGGAGCTTATGCTGGATTATCCAGTTGGGCCCAATGTGATCATAAGAATCATTATAGTCCTTATAAGAGGGAAGCAGAAGGTCAGAGGAGAGAAGATTCTATGCTGCTGGTATTGAAGATAGAGGAAGGGGCCATGAACCAATGAATTCAGGTAGCCTCTAGAATATGGAAAAGGCAAGGAAACAGATTCCTCCCTGAAGTCTCCAAAAGGAATGCAGGCCTGCTAATGCTTTAATTTTAGAATTATGACTTTCAGAACTGTAACAGAATAAAATTGTTTTGCTTTGAGCCACTAAGTTTGTGATAATTTATTATAGCAGCAATAGGAAAATGATACAGCTTCAAATTAACTAGATTTGGAAATAAATCTCAGATTGGACAATTGACTTATAAAACCATATATGTGGGCCTTTTGGGGCCAATACCCACTAAAGTGGTTGTTACATACTTTTCTTGACTTTAAGGGATATTCCCTATTGAGAAATACCACAATTAGAATAGTGGTGGTGATGTGAATGCAAAACCAGAAGTCTGCCTGACTTCCCAAGTCTATTCATGTAGTTAAGCAATAAAGATACCAGGGTGGTAATCAAGAACTAGTGGAGGCAGAAATGCTTAAAGAAACCATGTAATCTTATATTATTTCTGTGTGTCTGGTGAAAAAGGCCAATGGTATTTGACACTTTGAACTGTTGTAAACTCAATGCAGTAGTCTCCCCAATCCCTGCAATTCCAGATAGCAAAATGATGACTGAGCATTTTGTGCGGACTGAAGGATTCTGATGTGCAGTGTTGAGCACTGCTGATCTCTTCTCAGCATCCCCCTGGATCTACATGATCAAAGCTAATTTGCCTTCATGTGGGTCAGAATAAAATATATGTTAACTGAGCTGCCTCAAGGCGATCTGAACTCTGTCATGATTTTTCATCATTGAATAGGCTGAGACATAGAAAAGACTGAAACCTCACCACAGGTTTTCTAATAACATTACATGGATGACATTATTCTTGGCTGGAAGGGCTAAAGACAGCATACAGACTGCCTTAGTTAAATAGTACAATATGTGAGTAACCAGGGCTGAAGGATTAACTCTGACAAGAATCAGTGGCCAGCAATGCAACTAATACTCTTGGTAACCATGAGGGCTGATGCCCAGGGAACAATCCCTAAACTTATTATAGAAAAACTGATTACCTTAAAAACTCCAGTAAACAAAAGGGGATGTCTGATAGACTTGTTCAATATTTGAAGTTCATCATACCTCATATGAGGAAAAAGTAACCATCTTTGAATGTGGCCCTGACCAGCAACAGGCCTTAGAAACTATCTAGCAAGCTGTATAGACTTCCACTTGGGCCACTCAGCTCTAAGGAGCCCTTTCAGATACAAGTGTCAGTAATTGACAATTATGCAGACGAGCTTGTGACAGAGAGATCTGATCACTAGGCAATGGTGCTCCCCGGGGTTTTGGACAGCCTCCCACCAGGCAGCAGGTGACCACATGGTGTACCTCATTTGAGAGACTATTAGTGGCTTGTTATCGGGTGTTGGTGGACTCTGAAAGACTGACAAAGCAACAGCAAATCAGAACACCAACAAAATAGATACTGTACAAAAGCATCCATTATTAACTGGAAGTGGTATATTCAGGGGAAAAGGTAAGATAGGCATTATGGCATGTCACAGTACATAAAAAAGTGTCTGGTCACCCTCCAGATGAGGTGGTCTCAGATATGGGGTCTGTGCCAGCACCTTGGGCTTCTTGGGGGCTTTAGTACACTTGAGGTTCCTGAGGATACCTGGGCCTGATTCACAGATAGATCAGCTGAATTCAAAGCCAGTGAGGTGTACTGGGTCCCTGCTTCTGTGCAACCCCAAAGAAAACTGTACTACAGCAGTGCATGAAAAAAGGAACTTTGTTCAAAAGGATATTTCCATGGTGTTTGCCCTGGAAAACACTTCCCAGAATGCACCCTGTTACATGATCCCTGACTTATGGGCAAAAGCCAAAAGGCTGACAGTGTGGTGCCTGGCAGGAGGATGACTAGATAATTCTCAGCCTCTGTAGAGACATTAAATGGCAGCAAATCACACAAGACTCACAACCCCTGTTGGTGACCTACACACATGCGCACAGATGTATATCAACTTGACTATTTGGCCTATGTGGAAGACAGATGGGTCTTGGAGAATGACAGTGGATCATCATAAGTTTAACCAGGTAGTGCCTCCAGTTGCAGCTCAGTTCTTCTGGAGTATAGCACATCTCTTCATGGGTCATGCTTTGTACCTCACCTTTAGGGGTCTGCTGAGACTTGAATCTAATTACAGGTATAGAAGCAAACGGGTGGTGGGAGTGAGTCTTGGGGAGAATCAGCATTGTCTTGCATGGCAGCTGCCTGGGTGAAGACATTACAGTTTCCTCAAGTAATGCAGGGCTCATCTCAGATGGGGGTGGAAGAGCTGCTCAAACTCTGGGAGTGGAAAAGCTGCTACCACTGGGGTTGGGGAGGGCATTTTCACTGGCAAAGCAGACTCATCAGAATTTAGAGCTTCATGTCCTGAACTTCATCAGGATCTTACCATATGTTCCCATTCCAACTTATAATATCCCATTCTTTCCTAATCAATGACCTTACTTTAACAGTAGACACCCTGTGAGACTGGGAGTTCGACTTGTGTTGTAATTCAGCTAATTGCTGTATGAAATTCTGTTTGATTTTCAGCAATCTCAGCCCTGCTGCTGCAGGAGATAAGGGTCTCCTTCAGGGCACACATAGAAGCTCTTAGAAAATTTATGTGGTGCTTGAGCTGGGAATTCAAATCCCTGAGCCAATCCTTTTTGCTTCACTACTTTGTCTAGTGACATTAGGAACAACCTCCTAATGAGCCAATCTCATTATATTCACCAATTTTCCAAAAAATATTCAAAACTATCATATATGCAGTCACCCAGCTTCTTGCTTCTTATAAGTGGCTTATTAGGAGTATACAATACAGATATCTTGTTTATCTGTATTGCCAGATCCTGCCATGTTCTATCACTGCTCTCTTTACTACTGGAAATAGTCATTAGCATCTTTTTTTATATAATTTTTTTAAATTCCCCATTATTGGGTATTTTTTTTTTAAGATTTTATTTATTTATTTGACAGAGAAAGACACAGTGAGAGAGGGAACACAAACGGGGAGTGGGAGAGGGAGAAGCAGACTCCCCGCCGAGCAGGGAGCCCGATGCGGGACTCGATCCAGGGACTCCAGGATCATGACCTGAGCCGAAGGCAGTCGCTTAACCAACTGAGCCACCCAGGCGCCCCAGTCATTAGCATCTTTAAATCTAATAAGTATGGAGAGTCCATTCCAGAAACTCTGAAACAGTTCAGAAAACTCATTCTTAACATCTATTCCTCTAGAACCACTGTCAGTACCAAAATCTGTATTAATCAGCGTTCCCCAGAAAAACAAAACCAATTGGATATTAATTAACTTATTCATTTATTTATCATGAAGAATTGGCTCAAGTGATTATGGATGCTAAGAAGTCCCAGGACCTCACACTGTAAGCAGGAGACCCAGGAAAGCTCTGAAGGCCTGACAACCAGGGGGAGCTGATGGTATAAGTCTGTCTCAGGGCAGAAGACTGGTGTCCCAGCTTAAACAGTAAGGCAGAGAGATGACAAATTCTTCCCCCATCTGCTTTTTTGTTCTATTCAGGCCCTCAACAGATTGGATGATGACCACCCACATTGGGAATGGCAATCTGCTTTATTCAGTCTACCAATTCTAGTCTACTAGCTAGTCTACCAACTCAGTCTACTCAATTTTACCAAAAATGGTAAAATTCAATTGTTAATCTTATTCAGAAATATCATCATACACATACCCAGAAATAGGGGTGCCTGGGTGGCTCAGTCTGTTAAGCATCTGCCTTCAGCTCAGGTCATGATCCCAGGGTCTCGGGATAGAGCCCCGCATCAGGCTCTCTGCTCAGGGGGGAGCCTGCTTCTCTCTCTCCCTCTCCCTCTGCCTGCCTCTCTGCCTATTTTGCTTGCTCTCTCTCTCTCTGTCAAATAAATAAATAAAATCTTAAAAAAAACATACCCAGAAATAATATTTAGTCAAATATCTGAACACCCTGTGATCCAGTCTAGTTGACACATAAAAGCAACCATCATACTGATCAAATCTGCAGTATCCAGAAAAGGACACCTGGATACAGCATCCATCTGAATATAACATTGCACAGGTATGGTAACTCATCTACAATCCAGGGCTGAACCCCAAAAGCAAGATCTACTGATTCCAGGGCTGAACTCCAAAAGCAAGACTTAATACATGAGGCTAAGAAGCCTGGCAAATGTGCCCAAACTGCTAGCTACACAATCAAGTGGCAAAGGGAGCTTAGGGGCACATATCCTGAGGTACTAGATCTGGCCAATCCTGGCAAACAGACTATAATAGCCCCCCTATTTTCCTCTTGAGAGTACCACTGGGCATCGGCTTCATAGACACCTTTTCAGGATATGGTATTGCCATCCCTGTCCACTTAGCAAATGGAGACCATACTATTCAGTGCCTCTTAGGTGAACTATGTAGCATATTTTGATTCTCTGAACATGTGATTAGACATTGATACTGTCTTTATAGCAAAAAATAACAAATAGTGGGAAGTTATATAGGCATTCTATGGACATTTTATGCCCCATATCATCCCCAGGCAGTAGATGGATTAAAGTAAACTATTAAAGGAGAAAATGAAAAAGATAATTGGATAATAAAGGCTCAGCTCCCAGTGGAACACATACTTATGATAGGCAGTTTGGGCTTTAAAATGGTAATTCCACAGAAGATTGCCTTCCATTCAAATAAAATGCCTAATTATGAGGTTGGAGGTGGGTGCGGGAGGAAGCCCAGACGGGCTATAAGAAAATCCAAACCATATAATTCACTCTTCTCACTCTATCATTTGTTACTTCCATACCTGCTCCTGGGATATCAGGCTACTAGAACTTGCAAGAAACAAGATTGTGGGGATGGGAAACTCTAATCTGATGCTTCTTTAGTTGTCTGGCTATGCTTGATGGATTTGGGCAATTGTGGATATTGATAATAATAATCATTAATGTGAGGTAATAACCCCTAAGGTGGTCTGGGTATGGCCCACATGTCAGGGGTTGCAAGATCATCTCAAATGGTACAAGAAATACAAAGAAGAAATTTCTGAACCACACAGGTACAAAATCAAGGATATGGTTTGAGTAACGCATTGGGAGGATTGGAAAAAACGGTGAAGTGATTGCTGCAGGAACCAGTCATACCAATCAAGTGGCTATGGAAAGAGAATAACAACCCTGGCTGGTGGAGAGAGAAAATCTTTGACCTTGGGTGGTCAAGGGTGGAGAAAGAGACTATTAATTTCTGTTTCCTTCTCTCAGTTCTTATCCATCGTACATCTGGTCAATTTAACACCAAGTGACACCATCACCCATAACTTAATTGCTGACCAAAACAAATCTTAGTTTAAAAACTCTCAGAAACCTCCTAATATCTGCTGACTCCAGAAAGAACAGCCTTGAAACAAAGAATAAGTTTAACATTCTAGACACTGATATGATTCTCTTTAGCCTAATGTTGTTATTGCTGGACTCTTTTCTATGCTTTTACGTATTGAACTGGCTTGACTGCAACTGGCTAAGGTCTCTTCTCCAGATGGTTCCAATCATCCTACTAGGAGTTATAGTTGTCAATCTTATCCAGTGTTGCTTAAGTCAAACAGAACAGATTTGATACAATCCTCTATCAGTACAGTTGATTGACTTATTTGGGTGGTGCAATAAAGAATCTGACTCTATTTTTGTATTTTTGTGGACTACTGAAGGCTTTTATGCTATGCCTCTCCCTCTTGTTCATCTATCCACATTTGGGCAAGCTGATAAAGTGCACCCTTCATTAGTGCTGATGGGAGTTTTAAATAATGCAAGACCCTACTTATGCATAGGGACACTCACCATGGTGCCCCCCCCAAACACAATAGAAACTCCAAGCCGGTTTCCTTTTCTTGCTCTCTCAAGATATTTTCAGACCCGTTTGGGAAGTCCACTCTGCTCTCCCTCAAAATCCTTATTATGTGAATGTTAAAACTTTGAATATGCTCTTGGTGTGTAGGTGGCATTATCTGAACCTAATTTGGGGTGAGGGGCCCATCCTGTGTCTTCAGAGTGGACACAACTATTGGCAATGTGAGCAGTATAGCCTAGGTGATGACCACTACTACTGGGGGTCTTTTTTTTCTTGCCTTGGCTTGATAAGTGGCTCTGCTGTCTGATAGAAAGTATGTAATTTGAGCTGTTACCTACTGGCTGGCTTGCCTTTTGAGTGTCCTCCTTTGTGTTGCATTTGCTAAGTTCTACCAAGTTTCTGTTATAGATTTGACCAGCCTAAGTTGGAAGTTTTGATAAATAATGAGCATTTGTGGACTGGAGTATAGGGTTGATGTCCTCTTTAAAGTAGCCCTGGGACATTTGTCATGGCCCAGACCCATCTATGTGTCTTAGAATGAATGATGTGTTTCAAAAATTAGAATAAACTATTACTGACACTAGGCTCAGGGGAATAACTTTTACCCTGTGACCAATTAATTGGCACCAATTAATCTCAACCAGGCATTGGTCCCCCATTCTATAGAGCACTCATGGGAAAGGCTATACCCTGTGAAATATATGCAATATGTGAACTGGTCAGGTGGTCGCTTGTGTGGAGGAAGAATAATCACTATTTGGAGAGTAGTTGCTATTTGAAGATTTGAATTTTTGAGGTCCACAACCCTAAAGGCAGATGGCTCACTAGGACTCCACAAAATATTTTAGTTTCTGGTGCTGCCTATGCCTGTCACCAAAAAAGATCCCAGTCCTGAGAATAATTATGGAAAAATGCCAATGATACTCCTGTAGCATACCAAGAGATTAATTCAAAACCAACTTAAGCTCAGGGTTCTTAAACTCTAAAAAACAAATATTGCAATGTGGGAGGTCCCTAATCCTCATGATACCAATTTGAGGCTCTTTGGAAAAAGAAATTTATAAATAAATAGGGTAGGGATAATGCCTCCAAGTATACGGAAAGAGAGAAAAAGAGAGGGAGGGAGAGAGAGAAAGAGAGAGATGAGGATTAAGGAGTGTACTCATTGTGATGAGCACTGGCTGATGTATGGAAGTGTTGAATCACTATATTGTACACCTGAAACTAATAATACACCTGTATGTTAACTATACTGGAATTAAAATAAAAACTTAAAAAGGAGAAAAGAGGAGAGGAAGGAGGAAAAGGAGACAAAGAAGGAGGAGGAGAAAAAGGAGAAGAAGAAAAGGAAGAAGAAAAGTGGGTGTAGGGAGAAGAAAAAAATGAAACAGAGGTCCAGACTCTGACCCAACTGGAAGTCCAACCGTTCCTAAATGAATTCATACAAGAAAAAGATAAAGGGTCACTAACTGCCATTTGTGCTTCTACAGCGTAGGTACTGAATTAGTTTTAACAACTGCTGAAATGCAAAAGTGGCAAAATTTCATGGTCTTAATCAATTCTGGGGATCAAATTGCAGTTATATCTCTGATCTCATTACATTTACACATGGCGTGATAGATAATTGTATGTTTCCATTTAGAGGGTGGTTGTTTTTTTTTTTTTTTTGTGATAACAGATCAATTTTAATTCTAGCACCTGAAGCTATCTATACAAGGGTACGCTTTATCAACTTCATGGGACTGTTGTACACATTCAATAAAGTGACAACTGTGCAATACCACTTAGTATCTCACGATCAGGAACATACTTTTGAATTGTTTAAACACAATCCACAGAATTAAAAACAAAATCAGAAGCCATCCACAGTTATACTAATTGTCAATTAAGTTTTACACTTACTACTTGATATAACAGCCAATACCTAGTACAGGGTATCAAAAGTGACTTCAGATTCTCATCCTGTTGTAATCTATGGAGAAGGTTCCTCGAGCAGGTATGTGACTGGCCAGAGGTGGGCGCCACCAGGACCAGGACCAGAACAGCAAGTAAAGTTCTACCACAGTTTCTGTAGTTTTCACTTTTTTTTCTTTGTCAGTTAAAAGTGAACAGTGAGAATTAAATACTTATCTTTACATATACACAAGGTATGCTGTGAAAGCATATTTGCTTACAAACATATAAAAATACTTGTTAACTAGTTTGATAAGAAAATAATGTATAAAAGTATATAGAAAAAACATTAATCATCTCTGACCTCGGAAAGATCAATTCCATATTTTATATTACAAACAAAAACAGTTTTAGTTTTTTTGAATCCCTTATCCAGAAATACTTGAAAAGGAAGACAGATAGAAATTATTTATTTTTACTATTTCGAGGGTGTTTTTGAATGAGATTAACGTTCTGCAGCCGGCCTTCCGGGGCTGGGCCGTGGAGCAGAAAGAGCGCACAGCCAGGCCGGAGCCCCCTGTAGGCTCTGTCTGGGCCTCTCCTTTGGGCCATGGGGTCCTTGGTGAGGTTGCTGAGCGCAGTGATCATGGGGGTACGATGTTGTCCTGTATCAGCAACCACTTTGCACTGAAGCACCTCTCCAGCGGGACCTGCTCCAAGACAACATGCTTCGAGGCACAGAAACTGGTGTGTTAGCCAAGATTTTCACTGACCAAGGGAAGCTCATCCCAGATGATGTCATGACTCAACTGGCCCTTCGTGAGCTGAAAAACCTTACCCACTATAGCTGGCTATTAGATGGTTTTCCAAGGACACCTCCACAGGCAAAGCCCTGGATGGAGCCTATCAAATAGACACAGTAATTAATCTGAAAGTGCCTTTTGAAGTTATTAAGCAACGTCTTACTACTTGCTGGGTTCATCCAGCCAGTGGCCAAGTCGACAACATGGAATTCAACCCTCCCAAAACTGTGGGCATCGATGGCCTGACTGGAGAGCCTCTCATTCAGTGTGAGGATGATAAGCTGGAGACAGTTGTCAAGAGACTGAAGGCTTATGAAATCCAAACAGGGTCAGTCCTGGAATATTACCAGAAAAATGTGGTGTTGGGATGTTGGAACCATTCTCCTGAACAGAAACTGACAAGATCTGACCCTATGTCTATGCTTTCCTATGAACAAAAGTTCCACAAATAAACCAGAAAGCATCAGTTACTCTGAGGAAAAATGCATATAACTAGTAAGATAAGCAGAGGCTCCTCATCTCTGCATTTAGAAGTTCCTTGTCCTGAGAATTGCATGTATGAATTCTTTGAAGATTATTAGTTTCACTTCTACTGATTTTATTCTGGAAATTAAGGATGTGCCAAATAAGTCAGATACTAAGATTCATCTTTTCATCTAGTGTGTTTTATCCAGTTATCTTCTATATGTGTGCAAATCAAAAACATCAGGTATGTCATAACTTTTGAAAAATCTTCCAAAGCCTAATTAAAAGAGCAGTTGGTTGTAATATAACTTTTGTTTGGAAGAGTAAATGGTTGATAAAAATGTTCTTATTTTTCTGGAAAAGTTAAAAAACTTCCATGACATTTGGGAAAGTATCTCACCAGAGAAATCTGCCTATCCTGATGCCAAAAAACTGGCATCTTTAGTGCTGTGGTACATGGTTTTGTGAGACACCATGTCTATCAAATTTAAGAAAAAAAGCAAGGGATATGCGGATTAGTTTCAGGATGCAAATTCACTGCTGCTTTTACACTAAGAAACTTACAAGCTTAGCCATATATGCTATATTTATTTTGTTATTAAACATACCTTCAGTTTACTCAGAGGTTTCAGTCTGCTATAAAATTGTACTAAATTAGCATATAGGAAAATATTACTTTCCTATGACATATTTTCTTTTGAGAATACATGTGCATTGAGGAAAATGATTTATGTTAGAAATTGGCTTTAGAGGTTCTTGCAAAAGCACCGAAGTCGAGTTTTCAATGGAAAATGTAATTACAGTCTTATGTTTTCAGATGTTACTCAGGTTAAGAAATATGTGCTTTAGTATCTGCTTGCCAATTTCTCTTTTTGATCACTATGGATGATCTGCCTTGATGAGAAACAAATTAAAGTACAAAAAGAAAAGAAAAGAAAACCCATGGCCCTAAGTAAAGCAAGCATACTTTGTCCTTAGGAAATAGAAATAGATCAGGTATGCCTGGGGAAAATTCCCTACATACAAAGCAATTATAATTAATAAACAGGTGTAGCAATTAGAAGGATTTACATGACAGGTTAAAAAAGACCAAGAAAGTAATTGAGTTTGCTGAAGGAATTCTTTATTTCTAATCAAAGAAGTTGACAGCTGCTAGCTTTCACTGCCCTTCTATCATCTGGCAGGAAAAGAACTCTGCCTGTGTGTATAAGTTGAGTAGCCAATTAAAAATGAAGATGATTTGACTTCTTAGTGGGGCAACAAGGATACATACTTATGTCCTGTGACCTAGTAGGAAGAGTGAGGCAATGAGAGGTTGAGGAGAAACACAACTACATCTTCAATGGCATATTTACTCTCACTTTACTTGGTGCTAAATCAAATGAAACAAGTCCTTGTACAAGCTGTTATTAACTGCCTTTGAACATTTGGCCCATTTTGTTCCAGGAACTTAAAATACAAATGTCAGCAAGCAAGTGGTTCTTTATGTATGTTGTGGGGAAAAACTCATTTTCTTTTTCTTTTGATTTTTAAAAATTCAATGTTGATCTTTCAAAATGGACCAAGGCTTTTAAAAAGGATTATTATAAACATTTAATTCTTTACAAAACTTTCTATAATGCCTTATTTGAATGTTAATATTATGTGCTTTCTAAAAATGTTGTGAACTACTAAACCTATGAATTATCACTGGGTTACCAGGCATACATTGGTATTAATGTGCTAGAATAAAATTAAATTTTATTAAAAAAAATTACATCAGTGAGGGTGCCTGGGTGGCTCAGTCATCGAGCGTCTGCCTTCAGCTCAGGTCATGGTCCCAGGGTCCTGGGATCGAGCCCCACATCGGGCTCCCTGCTCGGCAGGAAGCCTGCTTCTCCTCTCCCACCCCACCCCCCTGCTTGCGTTCCCTCTCTCGCTGTGTCTCTCTCTGTCAAATAAATAAAATCTTTTTAAAAATTTTTAAAAAATAAAAAAATTACATCAGTGAACTTTGAGCAAGCAGACTGCTCTTCATAGTATGAGTGGGCCTCATCTAATCAGTTGAAGGCCTAAATGGAACAAAGAAACCATCTTCTGTGAGCCAGAGGGAGTTCTCCAGCAGATTGATATTGGACTTTATCTGCACCAGTGGTTCTCCTGGGTCTCCAGGCTGCTGGCCCACACTGCAAATTTTGGATTTACCAGCCTCTATAATCTCATAAGTCAATTCCTGTAGTAAATCGTCGGATGTTTATATATATATATATAAACATCCTACTGGTTTTGTTTCTCTGGAGAACCTTACTAATATAGATTATGGTACCAAATGTTTCCAGAAGAACAGAATCTTTTTTTTAAGATTTTATTTGTCAGAGAGAGAGAGAGCACAAGCAGGGGGAGAGGTAGGCAGAGGGAGAAGCAGGCTCCTTGACGAGCAGGGAGCCCAATGCAGGATTTGATCCCAGGACCCTGGGATCATGACCTGACCAAAGGCAAGCGCTTAACCAACTGAACCACCCAGGTGTCCCCAGAAGAACAGAATCTTAAGCAAAAATCTTTTTAATTAGTTCTGGGGTTTCTGATCTGGTTAGATTTAATGGCACTAATGACTCTATTTCCAGGAGTAAAGAGAGCCTTGACAGCCATGACACAATCTGGCAATAGAAATAAGCAAAATATCAACATTAGATACTCCTAATAAGATACTTATAAGAATCAAGGAACTAGGTGATCATGCATATGATGCTTTCAAATATGTTTATCAAATTAACAGGTATAATGATACTGGCTGGTTGTTCCTAGTGTTGCTGGACAAAGTAGGGAAAGAAAAGAATGAACTCAAGAGTTCAAATTCCCAGCTCAAACACCACATAAACGATCTGATACATTCTGTGTCTGTCCTGAAAGAGACTTTATTTCCTAGAGTCACAGGACTCAGATTGCTGAAAACCCACAATCTCATCCTGTGAGTGGCTGAATTACAACACAAGTTGAACTCCGAGGCTTGCAGGGTGTCTACTGCTAAAGTGAAGGCATTGATTGGAAAACAATGGAATCCTGAAATTTGGAAAGGGAACATGTTAGAAGTCCCTGACAAAGCTGGGGACATTGAACTCCTAAATTCTGAAGCGTCTTCTTTGCCAATTGAAGTAGCTTTGTCTGAGGGGATTAACCCTACATGGCATAAGGAAACTGTAATAGCCTCCCTGGAGGCAGTTGCCATACAGAACAATGCTGATTCTCTTCAAGACTAACTCCCACTACTCTTTTCCACCTCCTTCTCTGCTCTCCTCTGTACCGCTAGTGCTAGATTCTTGGTATTTCTAGGTGGTGCTCCACAACCTCTTAGGTATTGCTAATGATATGCCTTTCTTTAAGGGAAGTAGAAGCCATTTTTATTTTCTCAGAAGTGATCACAGATGTATGGCTTTGGCAGGTGTGAAGGTGTGAATGTTTGCAGTGGCCTGAGGATTCCTTTGCTAATCATTTGCCTCAGGAGTGCAGGGGGCGGGGGGACTTTTAGTAGGGGTTTCTTCCAGATGCCTGACTGTCTGCATTTCATTGGATTCTACATCCAGTATGATTTCCACTGATCTCTATAGATTCATAAAACTTGATTATCCTTGATTATTATTTTCTTTTTCTTTTTTTTTTAAAGATTTTATTTATTTATTTGAGACAGAATGAGAGAGAGAGAGAGCACATGAGAGGGGGGAGGGTCAGAGGGAGAAGCAGATTCCCCGCTGAGCAGGGAGCCCAATGCGGGACTCGATCCAGGGACTCCAGGACCATGACCTGAGCCGAAGACAGTCACTTAACCAACTGAGCCACCCAGGCGCCCCTTGATTATTATTTTCTTTTGTGATGCTGAATATTTCTAGTTTAATGATCACAAATGAAGTAGTGATAACAAATAGATTGACTTTCTATGTCAGCTACACCCCACTCAAAAAATATACAAGTTATATCCGTTTGACTTCCATTCCTAGGGAGGTTTGGCAAGAGATATAATACCTGAGCTTCAGTGACTACTTCCTACCTTGCAAGGTCATTACCAGAATAAAATTAATTGGATTAGTAATAGGAGTAAAGATAATATTAAAATAGAAAAAATAATAGTACTGTTATGGGCTGAGTTGTGTTCCCTCAAAATTCCTATTTTGGAGTCCTAACAACTGGCAACTCAGAATGTGACTGTATTTGGAAATAGGATCTTTCCAAAGAGATTAATAAGTTAAACTGAGGTCATTAGGGTGGGCCTTCACCCAATATGACTGGAGTCCTTATAAAAAGAGGGATTTAGGACACAGACATATATAGAGGGAAGACCATGTAAAGGCACAAGGAGAAAATAGCCATCTCCAAGCCGAGAGAGGACTTAGCAGAAACCAACTCCGCTGACACTTTGATCTCAGACTTGTAGACTCCAGAATTATAAGAAAAAAAATTCTGTTTTTAAGCCACCCAGTCTGTGGTACTTCGTTATGGAAGCCTGAGCAAACTAATACACGCTTTTAGTGCCTTTGAGGAGGTGGGTTTTATAGCTATTTACTATGCTACAACTCCTCCTACTACTACTACTAATATAATGACCACATAATAATATAATAATTCCTGTGTCTGAGCAACCAAGTGATGATGAGAAGACCTCAAAACTACATTTTATCTCAAACCTTAAAACCATTATTTTATCTTAAATGCATGACCATGAATGAATGGTTTCTTATTTTCACTCTCATTTTACCCATACCACAGTACTCCTCAATTGCTAGCAACTCCCTTTCTTTCTAATGACCTCCCTGAATAGTTCATTGAGATAATAGAAGTAATAAAGCTGGAACTTCTCAGAGCTTCCCAAACCCAGTCTACCTGTTTCTACCCTCAAATTTTCTGCCACCTCTCTGCATACATGTTCCTAACTGCAACCAGCCCCTCACCTCTGCTCAGGATCCCATGTCTTCCACATCTCAGCGACTTTGCTCCTGCAATTATTGCTTTTCCCTCCTGAACCATAAATTACCTCCTCTACATTGATTTGTTCCCAAGTTAAGGGGAGAAAATAGTAAGCCCCATCCCATACATCCTTCTGTAGCTACTTACACATTTATCTGTGTCCTTCAAAGAAAAACTGCTTCAATTTATCCTAAAACCATTCATTCCTCAAAGCACTTCATCAGAGCTGATTCTAAAAATTATATAGAAAGGCAAAGGAACACTGTGTGTTATACGCAAACAGTGAATCATGGAACACTACGTCAAAAACTAATGATGTAATGTATGGTGGTTAACATAACATAATAAAATAAAAAAAAAGAAAGGCAAAGGAACTAGAATAGCCAAAACAATTCTGAGGAAGGACAAGTTGGAGAACTCACACTATCTAATATCAAGACTAAATATAATCTTATAGTAATCAAGACAGTGCGGTATTGAGAAGAAAGTGACGTACCAGAGGAGTCCAGAAATAGACTCATACATATGATCAATTAATTTCAACAAAGGTGCAAAGTCAATTCAGTGGAGAAAGATAAATTTTTCAAGAAATAATGTTGGAGTAATTGGACTCCATAAGAAAAAAAATGACCCTTTACCTTGACTTTAGTCCAAATACAAAAATTAACCTAATATGGATCATAGAACTAAATGGAACACTTAAAGCAATGAAACTTCTAGAAGGAAACAAAGAAGAAGATATTTGTGACCCTTAGATAGGCAAAGTTTTCTGAAATAAAACACCATAAACACAATGTATTGAAAACTTGATACGGTGCCCTTCAAAATTAACAAATTATGCTCTTCAAAAGGCATGGTTAAGAGAAAGAAAAGCCAAGTCACATATGGGTACAAAATGTTTGCAAAGCACATATCTGATGAAATACTTATTTCCAGAATATATAAAGAATCTTCAAATCTCAATAATAAGAGAAGAAACAAACTAATTTATTTATTTATTTTTAAAGATTTTATTTATTTATTTGAGACAGAGAGAATGAGAGAGACAGAGAGCACATGAGTGGGGGGGAGGGTCAGAGGGAGAAGCAGACTCCCTGCCGAGCAGGGAGCCCGATGCGGGACTCGATCCAGGGACTCCAGGATCATGACCTGAGCCGAAGGCAGTCGCTTAACCAACTGAGCCACCCAGGTGCCCCCAAACTAATTTAAAATAGAAGAACTGGACACTTCACCAAAAAAGATCATGAATGACTGATAAGATTATTATAAAATCTTTAACACCATGAACCATTAAGGAAATGCAAATCTAAAGCATAATGAGCTACCCACTACACACCTATTCCAATAGCTAAAATGAGAGAAATAACAACAGTACTAAAAAGCTCACTAGGGGGGGCGCCTGGGTGGCTCAGTCGTTAAGTGTGTGCCTTTGGATCAGGTCATGATCCCAGGGTTCTGGGATCGAGCCCCGCATCAGGCTCTCTGCTCTGCGGGAAGCCTGCTTCTCCCTCTGCCACTCCCCCTGCTTGTGTTCCCTCTCTCGCTGTGTCTCTCTCTGCCAAATAAATAAATAAAATCTTAAAAAAAAATAAAAAATAAAAAGCTCACTAGGGTTTGCAGTGCAACTGGAACTCTTATATATTGCTGATGGGAATGCAAAATGATACAGCCAATTTGGAAAACAGCTTGGCAGTTTCCTATAGTTTGAAACATATACTTACTACATGACCCAGCAATCCCACTCCTAGATTATTATCTAAGAGAAAAAACAGTTATGTTAATTCAAAACCTATAGATAGAAATTTATGGTGGCTTTATTCATAATTACCAAGAACTGAAAACAACTCAAATGTCCTTCAGTTGGTGAATGTATAAAAAAAACAAAAACAAAAACAAAAAAAAAACAAAACTGTGGTATATCTATTAGGGAAATACTATTAAGGATAAAAAGGAAAGAAATACTGGTATACACAACCACATGGCTGAATCTCAAATGCATTATACAAAGTGAAAATAACCTCACTCAAAAGGTTACACAGTCTAGGGTTTCATTTATATGACATGAGCAACAGAAAGCCTATATATCTTTTACCCAGGGTCCCCAGCTAAGGCAGCTAGGATCCATCTTCAGCATGCTACTAACCCAAAGATAGATCCTGACACTGGTCTATGATCCAAAGCTGAAGGATATAAGGAGACTTCCACACACCTTTTATGGATAGACTTAAATCTAAGCAGAACAAAACACAGGGATTTTCCACTTCTACAAGAAAAAAAAATCTCCCCTTCTTTCTTTATTGACTGCATTTTCTGTCTTCCCCTTGAGTGTCTCCTCACCTAAATTTCTTAATCAAAGTTAGTCCTCAGGTGACTTGGGGAGAGTAACAGAAATCAGCATGTTTCCCTGGTTTTAGCTTGCTCCAAGTTGAGATTGGCTTAGTGAAAACACTTCAACCAAAGTCAGTACAACTTAAGAATTCCTGTTCCCCACAGTCTACTTTTTTCCTTTTCAAAAAACATTAGGTTATTGTCAGGTTCAGGGATGTCAGGGCTTATAAATCCATGAGAAACATATAAGACTAGTGCTGTGTAAACCCTTCCACTGGGGAGGGAAAGAATGAGCTTCCAATACTTTGTAGCAAGTTGGCATAATATTGGTATCAAAACTCAAGAAGGAGACTTAATTGGTTAAGCTGTATATTTGTTTTAGGCGTCTGTTAATTAAGGTAATTAAGTAGACAGAAATTTACTAGAAATCAGGAGCTAAAGACAAGTATTCAGTGGAAGACTTGAAATCATCAGTTCAACAAATCTTTAGAAAGCTGAATAAAAAGATAAAGAAGTGAAACAATAAAAAATAAAGTCTTAATAAATGTGATCTAGAGTTAGATCAAGAAAATTTCCAGTTACTGAGAACAGAGAAAAAAATTGGAGAAACTTGTCAAAGATATATTGCAAGAAACCTCTTTAAAAATAAATATCATGGGGTGCCTGGCTGGCTCAATCGTTAAGCGTCTGCCTTCGGCTCAGGTCATAATCCCAGGGTCCTGGGATTGAGCCTCGCATGGGGCTCCCTGCTCCGCAGGAGGCCTGCTTCTCCCTCTCCCACTCCCCCTGCTTGTGCTTCCTCTCTCGCTGTGTCTCTTTCTGTCAAATAAATAAGTAAAATCTTTAAAAATAAATAAATAAATAAATAAATAAATATCATGAGTATCCAGCAAAAATGTATAAAGACTTAGATAAAGTGGTATTAATGTAAACTTTCAGAATACCAAAAATAAATAAAAATAAATAGTAAATTCTCAAAACAACAAACAAGAGGACAAACAATCCAATAAAACATGTACAAGACAACTGAACAGACAAGACTATATGTAGATGGCAGATGAGCACGTGAAAATACGCTCAATATGTTGAAATGCAAATTAAAATCCCAAAGAAATAACACTACACACCTTTTTAAAATTAAAAAACTGATCATACCAAGTGTTGTTGAGGATGTGGAGCAGAGTATGTAGAACAAATAGAACCCTCATATATTGCGTGTGGAATTGCAAAGTGATACAGCCCACTTGGCAATAAGGGTGTAAAAAAGAACTTGAGATGAATTTTTAAAAAGAACTTTATGGGACAAACAGAGCAAGGAAAAGTATTTCTGGTGAATTTGAATTAAAACAGATGGTTCTAAGCAAAAATGATGGTTATAATGAAAAGTGCACATGGGGTTCTAAAAATCTTAGGTCCAAAACTGGCTGTACCAAGGACTAGTATTTTTCTTTTGGGGAGTTTTGTTTGTTTTTTCTTTCTTTTTGATTGTCAGGATATCTGATTGTATTTTATTTATATTTTGTTTTGTTTTGTTTTGTTTTATTATTTTATGACCAACTGCCCTGAATGAACAGACAAGCTTCTCTAATATCACCTGTTGCTGGTGGATAGATTTTCTTTGTCTTTCTGTTTTTAGCTTTATTGAGGTATAAATGATACTTTTAAACTGCATATATTTATTGTATACATCTTGAAAAATTTGGACATATGCATACACCTGTTATACCATCACCATGACGAAGGTATTAAACATATCCATCACCTCCAAAAATTTCCTCGTGTCTTTTGTTTTTGTTTGTATGTTTATTGTTTTGTTAAGAACATTTTACATGAGATCTATAATCAAACATATTTTAAAGTACAAAATACCCCATTGTTAATATAGGTGCTTGATTTCTAGAATATATTCACTTAGCATAGCAAAAGCTTTATACCCACTGAAAACCAGTTCTCTATTTCGCCCTTCCCTAGCCCCTGCCCTACCATTCTATTCTCCACTTCTATGAATGACTATTTTTTGATAGTCATATAAGTGGAATAATGCAGTATTTGTCCTTCTGCACTTGGATTATTTCACTTAGCATTATGTCCTCCAGGTTCATTCATGTTGTCACAATGCCAGAATTTCCTTCTTTCTTAAGGCTGAATAATATTCCACTGAATGTATATACCACATTTTCTTTATCCATTTATCTGTCAATGGACGTCTGAGTTATTTCCATACCTTGGCTATTGTGAAAAATGTTGTGATTAATATGGGGGTTTAAATATCTCTTTGGGATCTGATTTCAATTCTTTTGGACATATACTCAGAAGTGGGATTGAGAGCTCATATGGTAGTTCTGTTTTTAGGTTTTTTTGTGGGAACTTTACACTGTTTTCCATAGTGGCTACACCATTATATGTTCCAACCAAAAGTGTGTAAGGGTTCCAATTCTCCATACCCTCACCGTTGCTTATTATCTTTTCTTCTATTTTCAGAAATAACCATCCTAATAGGTGTGAGGTGTTATCTCATTGTGGTTTTGATATGTATTTCCCTGAGGGTTAGTGATGTTTTTATATACATGGTGGCCATTCCTATGTCATCTTTGGAAAAATGTCTTATTCAGATCCTTTGCATATTTTTAAATTGAGTTATTTGGTTTTACTGCTCTTGAGTTGTAAGATATTATTATATATTTTGGTTATTAACCCCTCAGCAGATAAATAGTTTGCAAATATTTTCTCCCATTTTGAAGGTTGCCTTTCACTCTGTTGATTGCTTCCATTCCTGTACAGAAGCTTCTTAGTTTGATGTAGTCCCACTTGTCTATTTTTGCTTTTTGCCTATCACAGCAAAGAAATCATTGCCCAGACCAATGTCAAGAAATTGTCCCCTTATGTTTTCCTCAAGGAGTTTTACAATTTTAGGTCTTATGTTTGAGTCTCCAATCCATCTTGAGTTGATTTTTGTGTATGGTGTAAGATAGAGGACCAATTTTAATCTTTTTACAGGTGGATATCCAGTTTTCACTGCACCATTTGTCAAAGAGACTATCCTTTGCCCATTTGAGTTATTGGCACCTTTGTTGAAGATCAGTTGACTACATATACACAGATTTATTTCTGGATTGTCTATTCTAGTCCATTGGTCTATGTCTGTTTTTATGCCAATGCCATACTGTTTTAATTACTGTAGGCTTATAATATATTTTGATGCCTCCAGCTTTGTTCTTCTTTAGCAAGATCACTTTGTCTATTCTTTTGTGAGTCCATATGAATTTTAGGATTTTTTCTATTTCCTTAAAAAATACCATTGGGATTTTGATAAAGATTGCATTGAATAGTTTTGGATAGTATGAACATTTTAACAATATTAACTTCCAATACATGAACACAGGATATAGAAGAAAGATCTCAAATAAACAACCTAATTTTCTATCTCAAGGAAGCAAAAAAGTAGAATAAACTAAGCCCCAAAATAGCAGAAGGAAGGAAATAATAACAGAGCATAAATTTAAAACAATAGAGAGTAGAAAAATAATAAAAAAGATAAATGAAACTAAGAGTTGGCTTTTTGAAAAGATAACATTGATAAATCTTTAGCTAGACTAAGTCAGAAAAGAAGACAAATAAAATTAGAGAAAAAAGAGGAGATATTACAATGGATACTACAGAAATACAAAGGATCAAAGGGAAATACTATGAACATTTATACTTCAACAAATTGGATAACTTAGAATAAATGGATAAATTCCTCAAAACATACAATCTACCAAGACTGAATCACAAAGAAATAGAAATTATAAACACACCAATAAATAAGTTAAGAGGTTGAATAGAAATAAAAAATATCCCCAAAAGAAAAGCCCATGACCAAATGGCTTCACTGGTGAATTCTACCAAATATTTGAAGAAGAATTAATTCCAATCCTCACACTTAGTGAACATTTTGAAGAGGAGGGAACACTTCCAAGCTCATTGAATGGGGCCAACACTATCCCAATACCAAAGCTAGATAAAGACACTACAAGAAAATAAAACTATAGACCAATATCTCTGATGAATATAAATGTAAAAATTCTCAACAAAATATTATCAAACCAAATTCAAGAACACACTAGAAGGATTATACATCATGAGCAAGTAGGATTTATTCCTGGGATGCAAGGATGGTTCAGACATATGCAAATCAATAAATGTAATACATCACAATTACAGAGTAAAAGAAAAATCACATGATTAACTCAATGGAACAGAATAGAAAGTCCAGATATAAACCCATGATTATATGGTCAATTAATCTTTGAAAAAGGAGGTAAGAATACACAATGGGAAAAAGAGTCTCTTCAACAAATGGTGCTGGGAAAACTGGACAGCTATATGCAAAAGAATGAAACTGGACCACTTACACAAAAATAAACTCAAAATGGATTAAGGACCTCAATGTGAGACCTGAAACCATAAAAATCCTAGAAGAGAGCACAAGCAATAATTTCTCTGACATCAGCCAAAACAACTTCTTTCTAGATATGTCTCCTGGGGCAAGGGAAAAAAAAAGCAAAAATAAACTATTGGGACTACATCAAAATAAAAAGCTTCTATACAACAAAGGAAACAACCAACAAAACTAAATGATAACCTACTGGGGCGCCTGGGTGGCTCAGTTGGTTAAGCATCTGACTCTTGGTTTCAGCTCAAGTCATGATCTCATGGGTTGTGGGGTGGAGCCCCACATTGGGCTCCATGCTCAGCGGGGAGTCTGCTTGAAGATTTTCTCCCTCTGCCTGTCCGCCTACTCAATGTCTGTCTCTCCCTCAAATAAATAAATCAGTCTTTTAAAAAAATGACAACCTACTGAATGGGAGAAGATATTTGCAAATGACATATCTGATAAAGGATTAGTATCAAAAATATATAAAGAATGTATACAACCCAACAACCAAAAAACAAATAATCCAATTAAAAATGGGCAGAAGACATGAACAGACATTTCTCCAAAGAAGACATACACAGCAGACACATGAAAAGATGCTCAAGATCACTCATCATCAGGGAAATGCAAATGAAAACCACAATGATTTTGATCACCTCACACCTATCAGAATGGCTAAAATCAAAAACACAAGAAACAAAAAGTGTTGGTGAGGATGTGGAGAAAGAAGAAAACCTCATGTACTGTTGGTAGGAATGCAAACTGGTGCAGCCACTGTAGAATACAGTATGCAAGTTTCTCAAAAATTTAAAAATAGAATTACCATATGATCCAGTAATCACACTACTGGGTATTTACCCACAGAATATGAAAACACTAATTCAAAGCTATATATGCACCCATATGTTTATTGCAGTATTATTTACAATAGTCAAATTATGGAAGCAGCCCAAGTATCCTTTGACAGATGAATAAAGAAGAAGTGATATATATATATATATATATATATATATGCATATATACATATATATATATATGCAATGGAATATTACTCAGCCATAAAAAGAATGAAATCTTGTGATTTGCAACAACATAGATGGAGCTAGAGAGTATAATGCTAAGTGAAATAAGCCAGTCAGTGAAAGACAAATACCATATGATTTCATTCATACGTGGAATTTCTGAAACAAATGAACAAAGGGGGAAAAAAGAGACAAAACAAAAGAACAGTCTCTTACCTCTAGAGAACAAACTGGTGGTTACTAGAGGGGAGGGTGGGGGGATGTGTAAAATAAGTGAAGGGGATTAAGAGTACATTTATCTTGTTGAACACTGAGTAATATATGGAATTAGTGAATCACTATATTGTACACCTGCAACTTATATAACACTATACGTTAACTACACTGGAATTAAAATTTTTAAAAATCAAATGATCATCACAATAGATGCAGAAAAAGCATTTGACAATATTCAACATCTTTTCACAATAAAATCCTTCAACACACTGTGAATAGAAGAAACATACCACAACATAATAAAGACCATATACAACAAATCTGCAGCTAACATTATCCTCAAAGGAGAAAAATTAAAACTTTTCCTCCAAGATCAGGAACAAGACAAGGATGCCCCTCTTTACCAGTGTTAGTCAATATAGCACCTTAAGCCCTAGCTGGAGCAGTGAGGAGATGAAGACAAACAAACAAACAATATCAAGATCAGAGAGGAAGAAGTAAAACTGTTGCTATTTGGAGAATATATGATTTTGCATATAGAAAACCCCAAAGACTCAACCAAAAATATTTTGGAACTAATCAATAATTTCGGTAAAATTGCAGGATATAAGCTAAACATACAGAAACCAGTTTTATTTTATACACTAATAATGAAACATTGATCAGGGAATTTTTAAAATTCTATTCACAATAGCGTCAAAAAGAATAAAATTCTTAGGAATACATTTAACCAAAGGATTACAGTGAACACCATAAAATACTAATCAAAGAAATTAAAAGGACTAATGTGGTGACCTTGAATAAGATATTTATCTTTTTTTATCTTCAGTTATTTCCTTAATAAAATGGAGATAACTGAGCAGATATATTTTTTTATGAAAACTGGCCACTCTGATTACAGTTAACCCTTGAACAATGCAGGTTTGAACTGTGCAGGTCCACTTATGTCTAGATTTTTTTTTCAATAAATACAGTAGAATACTGTAAATGTATTTTCTCTTATGATTTTCTTAATAACATCCTTTCTCTAGCTTATCTTATTGTAAGAATACAGTATATAATATGTACAACAGACAAAATATGTATTAATCTACTCCAATCAAAAGTAGGCTATTAGTAGTTATTTTTGGAGTCAAAATAATACACGGATTTTTGACCGTGTAGGGGGGTCAGCTCAGCTAACCCCCATGTTGTTCAAGGGTCAACCGTATTCAGTTGTTAAGTGTGAAGTTGGTAGGTTATTTTAGATTTAAATGTGAGGCCTAGATGTCACCTAGCCTCATAGCAGCAGGATCGCATACACAAAATCAGTGACCAGTGGATGTGGGAATCCAGGTGGCCTTTTTTACTCTGACAGTGAGTCTCCTTCTCCTGGATTTCCTCCTGCTTCCTGGCCACTCAACTCACTATGTTTTGTTATCTTTTGTTTCTTTTGTTTTGTTTTCTGGGTCCCTTCCTGTGTTTCTCCTCTGCATTTCAATAGCTTTTCTGTTTATGTATCTATCTACCTCACCAGAGTGTTATCTCTTCTAGCAAGCACCACATGTCCTTGGTCTTTTCATTTCTGGAATCCCAGATACTTTCTGAAACAAGCTAAAAATCAGTGCATGTGTACTAAATTGATCTTTTGTAACAACTCCCAACAGGAAAAGCACCTCCTCCATTTAGAAGTCAGCATTATAGATTTTATATTTGTAGGCACCATACATATGACCTTTTGTTTGGTGTCAAACACTGCAGAGAACTGGCTCTGCTTTGTTGCCCTGGTGAATTTGCATGTTCCTACTTAGGACTTGTAGGCAAAGCTAGACGGCTGGCACGTGACTCTTGGCAGAACACCTTGTGATTCCTCTTGGGGGGTGGGGGTAAGAAGCCTGATGACAAGCTGCTACAAAGTAGTTTCTCACCTGCCTCCCTATCTAGCTGGAAGCTGACACAAGGTCAAATATGCATCCATCTCTGGTTTCAGTTGGGTACAGGACATCCCTCCTTGCTCCACCTGAGAGTACAGCTGTGGACTACAAAAATGCTCCCTGCCTTAGGGTACTGCTGTGAACTTCACACTGGCAGAGAGACCCACCGGCCTGTGTTGTCTGTCACTGAACAACTCCCAGTCAGTGTCAGTCCCTGTATGACTACCGGTGCAGGGAGCTGACACCAAGCTGATATTGCTTTTGCTGTGTAAGCAATAAACGGATTGAATCCATTTGGGCTTACCATTTCCTGACCGGTCAAATCTACAGAAGTGTGATAAGCCAAAATAACAGCTGCTGTGGTTAAGCATGTGGCCCTCTTGGCTTCTGCAGTGTTACTTAAGGACCACTTGACGGACTCTGGTGTTGACTTGTGTGGGTTGCATGACCAGAATATTGACTTATTTTCTTTGGCATCACACACAGCAAGGAACACAGTTCTCAGCACATACCATGACTTAGAGCAGCCTTGTCAGACCTCAGATATTTACAGACCCACTTTAGAATGGATGCCATGTCCAACACCAGCTACGTTGTTATTCAATCAATAAATGTATTGAAATCAGTTTTTAAACTCAAATCATTTAAAAAGTTAGCTAAAAAGACATCTATGCCTACTTGAGGGGCACCTGGGTGACTCAGTCATTAAGCGTCTGCCTTCGGCTCAGGTCATGATCCCAGGGTCCTGGGATCGAGCCCTGCATTGGGCTCCCTGCTCAGCGGGAAGCCTGCTTTTCCCTCTCCCACTCCCCCTGCTTATGTTCCCTCTCTTGCTGTGTCTCTCTCTGTAAAATAAATAAATAAAATCTTTAAAAAAAAAAGACATCTATGCCTACTTGAAATTCAAAATCACTATCACTTGCTAGAGATGGAATTGTGATGGTAAATGAAATAAAAACAATTTCAAAGTTTAAATGAAAAATAAAGGAACAAGCCAAATCCATTCGCAATGTAATGCCTAATTTCATATGTTATTTCATTTATTCTTCATAGCAATCAGTTAGTATAAATATTGTAATTTCTATTTTATTTTATTTTTAAAGATTTTATTTATTTATTTGACAGAGAGAGACACAGTGAGAGAAGGAACACAATCAGGGGGAGTGGGAGAGGGAGAAGCAAGCTTCCCACTGAGCAGGGAGCCCGATGCGGGGCTCGATCCCAGGACCCTGGGATCATGACCTGAGCCGAAGGCAGAGGCTTAATGACTGAGCCACCCAGGCGGCCCTGTAATTTCTATTTTAGAAATGAAACAGACCCAATGGATCTAAATGCCTTTCCTGTCATCAGACAGTCAGTGTCAGAGTCAGGACTGAAACCCATGGCTATTTCATGCCATACCCAAAAGGAGGCAGAATAGGTAAGAACCAAGTTAATTTGCTTCAGCCATACCCCCCTTTGTTTGTTTGTTTTACTTAGGCCCTCATTTTTTTTTTTTTAATCCAACTCCACAACCTAGGGACCTCTCATATATTTTGTGGCTAAGTGTGACACCCTACCTTTAGTCTCACTTTTAATTTGAACCTTAGATTTTCAGTACTTTTTGACTAAGGAATATTTTTCATCCTCTGTAAAGTGGGGAAACAATTGCTGCTTGTAATCCCTTGCCATTCCCTAAATGGGGTGAATTTTGAGTAGTGCCCTTAGTTGCAGAAGTATTTTTTTGGAGTGTGAGGATGCAAATGGGGGCGGGGCTCAGTGATACAAGTAATTCTTGTATTGTGCAGACTAATAGGGGTGTTAAGGCTAGAACTAGCCTCTGGAGGTGCTTCTGAGATATGGTGATTGTTAGGCTGATAGAGATGTTGTATGTAGAGGGAAAAAGAGATCTGTGGCTTTTCCCTCCCTGCCTTTAAGTAACTTTTGAAGAGAGGTCAGAAATTCTGCAGACGTTGTGGTCTTTTGCCAAGGCGCCTTGTGTCACCAGTTCCTTTCTCTTTCTTCATACGAACCACTCCAAATGGCTTTAGTATTCTAGTTATATTTTTCTACAGCACAGTAATTTATGTTATCAAAATATTTTTAATGTTTGTTATCAATGATTTCATCTGGGACACTCACTATATGATCTGTGGGCCACATTCTAGGAAAACTTTCAAGAGAAGAACAAAACCTTTTATGTCAAATGGTGAAAAAATTACTATAAATTTTTATGAAAATATCAGATTACCATGATAGTTATAATGTACACTGTGAATTTTCCCAGATTTGGCATTTTCAGAAATATTTACTTTGAGAAAGAACAAGCCTTCTAACTTAGAACTTGAATCTCCAAGTCTGCTGCTTGCTGGAGTCAGATATAAGTTTTGGGTACACTATAACCTTTTTTGTGAGGTCATAAAATGTATAAAATGAGGTCATAAATGTATGAAACTTAGGACAAAGAAGTGGCTTAGTACTCACAAATACAAGCTTTTATAATAACTCCTGTTATTATTAAAGAACACAATAAATGGAGTTACAGTCCTAACTGTACACAGCTCTGGTTAGTCAGCCATTCACAACCATTATCTAGGCAAGTTAATAGAGCCATGATGTTTATTTTTCTGAGTATAGAAGAGTAATATCAGCATAGAAACAGGAGCAGGTAGCTTGCGTAGTGACAGCATCATTAGGGGTATCTTGTAGGAAAGATGGGCAACTCACAAGGCTTGAAAAAATAGTCACTGTACTTTAGGTAGGGTCCAATGCTAAAAAGGAGATGCAATTCAGAAACAGCTAAACATGGGCAAGTCTAGCCCTGCATTACTCACAGCCTGTCAAGAGTCTTCAGTTCCAGGGAGTAGAAAAGGGTTTTACATACCAACTCATTTTATGAAGCTAGTGTTACCTTGATACCAAAGTCCAAAAAAGAGAGTACATGAAATAAAAATACAGGTTAATGTCACTCTTGAGGACATACACAAAAATTCTAAACAAATTATTAAGACTTAGATTATTCAGAATAATATATCATGACCATTTTTCTCCCTAGTAATGAATGGTTGGTTAAAAACAGAGGAAGTTACCTATGTAATTCACCACATTAACAGATTAAAGGAGAAAAAAATCCTATGATCATCTCAATAAATGCACGACAAGTGTTTGATGAAAGTCAACATATATGCAAGATAAATATAGAACTTTCTTTACTACACAATAAACATGGTGAAATTTAAAATTTTCCACTTCTTATCAGGAATAAGATGAGAATGTCCAATATTACCAGTTCTATTCAACATTTGTACTGGGTGGGTCTGTCCAATGTTATGAGAGAAGGAAAAGTTATAATGTTTAAAACAGAAGGAGCAAACTGTTAGTATTCAAAGATTATATGGTTGTGTATGTTGAAAACCAAATGGAAGCCAGACATAAACTTTCAAAATTAAAAAGCATATTTAGCAAAGTTGCTGGAGAGAACATCAATTTACAAATATATCTGTATATACCAGGTAAATCACAATACAAAATTTAAAATAATGAACAAAACAAATGAATAAAGAAAAAAGGAGACAAAAAACAGACTCTTAAATACAAAGAACAAACTGATGGTTGCCAGAGTAGAGGTGGGTGGGGGGATGGGTCAAATAGGTAAAGGGGGTTAACAGTACATTTATCTTGATGAGCATCAGGTGATGTATGGAATTGCTGAATCATTATTTTGCACACCTGAAACTAACACTGAATATTAATTATACTTGAATAAAAAAATGACATATGAAAATTACAAAGTAGATGCTCAATAAATGTTCTCTCCCAGGGAAATAATAAATACATGAAATGATATGATTTTCAATAGCATCAAATGCTTAGAAATAAGTTTAACAAAACATTTGCATGAGTCTTTGGAGAAAGTTGTAAAACTTTATTGAGAGAATTTTAACAGTGAAATATCCAGCATAAGAACAGTTTGCATGGTTTCAGCTTGTCTTCATTTAATCCTGTGACTGCCCGTCATCTGTAAGGTAAACAAAACAGTTGGAAACATTACTTAGCAGAATTTTATTTATAGTACATTAAAGGTATACAACAAACACTATAGTTTTGGTTTTATAAGATAGATTTTAAGCATATATTTAATCAGTAGTTTTAAACACATCACTCTTTCTATGGGTACAAGGAAACAAAAAGGCAGTTCAAGTTCAGAACACACTAAATGAATGGAACTCAGGTCATGATCTCAGGGTCATGAGATGGAGGCCATGTAGGGCTCAGCAGGGAGTCTGTTGGATATTCTCTCTCCCTTTGCCCCTCCCCCTTCTTGTGTGCTCATGCTCTCTCTCTCAAGTAAATAAAAATAAAACTTTAAAAATAAAAGCTTCCACTTGAAATAACATTCTGAATATAAGATATCTAAAACAATGTCACATTTTTGCTGCTTAAGTGAATAAAAAGACCAGTATACATTTGTTTGGGCTCTATTGTGCAGAAGTGCAAAAATGTTTTTTTGAGCTAGTTTAGCCTTTATGTAATTGGTAACCATTTGTCCCCATTTCCACCTGTAATCCTACTATGATTATGAATAATGCCCTTTTTCACACTTGACAGTTTGTATAATAAATTACATGGTCATACTGATTTTAAGTTATCACCATCATTTCTGACATCAAAATGTGAAGCACATATATACTACTGTGTCTTACAGTATGATACAAAAATGGAAGGAATGAATTGAGGAAGTGAAAAAGGAAATGAATGGAGAGAGGGAAAGATACCTAGAAAAGTCAAACATTTGTTTCTAAAAGTAAGTGCTAAAATTTTTAAAAACTTTTATTAAGGAATAACTGGCAAACATACTTGTATATATTTCAAGTGTACGTGATGATTTGCTCCTATGTGCACACTGTGATTACCAAATAAACATAAGGAATTAACATATCCATCACCGCATACAGTTAACCTTTTGTGTGTGAGAATGCTTAAGATCTACTCTCTCCACCTTTCAAGTATACAATCAATATCATATTATTCACTAAAAGTAAGTGCTTCTGAGGGACAACTCTGACAAATTTCAGAAGTTTTCTCATAGTATCTGCAATGTTCAGATACTTCTGGGATATATTATATAAGTTTTCCTAATATATCAACCATTTCATCTATATTTTAAAAATATTAAGAGTTCAAGAATATATTCACTTTCAGTTATATAAAATACTATTTGTTAGTGTCTTGTTCATATTCCTTATTGTGTGTACTTCATTTTTTTAGTTTCTTCAAGATTATGTAAACTAGTGGATACTCTTCATAAATATTTTTTAAAAGAGCAATCTGCCTCATTTATTAGTTGCATTACTTTTCCTTTTACTAATATTTCATACCTTTTATTTAGTACCTCTTTCCTTTTTGTTAGGTTTATTCTGTTGCTTTTTTTTCTTACCTTTTATATTGGATGCTCATGTAATGTATTATCTATGGAATAACATGCATTTTAAAGGCTATGATCTTCCTATGAGTACATTTTAGCCATGTTCAATAGGCTCCTGGAAGTAGTCTGAAAAATATCTCTTTATGTAAATAGTCTAATGGAATGGTTCAGCAATGTAGACTAAAAATGTTTAGGCCAATGAAAGGTAATTTCCTCCCTAAATATCAAGTGTGTCCTTTAAATTCAGAAGCTCTTATAATTAATGGTCATCGATTTGAAAAACACATATGTAAAACCTAAGTTGATTACTTAGGAATTATTAAAGTTATAGACTTTAAACTTCAAATCTTACCAATTTATGTCTCAAGGCAGAAACTTATTGTCACTTTTGCTATCGTTATAGGTGATTTTATCATAGTGTTCACATTTTCATTAGGGACAGTAGCTCATGAAGACTGACAGGGGTACAGTGAGTGTGCTTAGCACAGATATCTTATACCCATCTTGAGCATCAGTGACTACATGCATTTTCTCTACTTGATCAGCCACAGATACTAGAAACTTGACTCCCTCTTGCCATTTTCTTATGTAGTCATTTGAGGCTTCTTGGGAAAAAGGATTTAAAATGCAATTGTTTTTTAAAAGCCAGAAGAATTCAGAATTTTACAGAATCTACTTACACCTATTTGGGTCTCCATATAGAAAAACAAACATCAAGCAGTATTTACTCATTGTCTTAGTAGCAATAAAATCTCAATTCAGATGTTAACATTTCACCCCAGATGATATTTTACAATAATTGAGTCATGCAAAATAGCATAACTTTGTATTCTATTCATGCTATCCAACAGAACAAGAGAATGCAAAAATCAGCATTAAAAGTTACTTTAATATATCTGATTTGAATTCACTAATTATACAGGAGTAAAGGTGGGTTTAGAAGTTAAGGGATTCTCCTGGAATCACACAAATTACGTTAGAGCTGGTAGTAGAACCTACTTTAGTACCTCAGCATATTTCATCAAGCTGATATTTACTATAAATGCATTATGTATTTGTAAATGTAGACATTATGAAAGAATCTGAAAATTATTAGCTCTTGGCTAAAGTACTTATATTCAAAAGTAATAAGATGTTTTATATTTCATAGTTCAATATGGCTTTGACCCAATTTGTTTCTAGATCTGTTAGTCTGTAAGTAAGGCAGTCAGGCACTTAGGGTCCAAATTACCTGCCAAATAATCTTTATTATGTGAACAATAATAAACTTGACTATGTCTTATCATTTTATTATTTAGTCATCTGAGGCTTGTTTGGGGAAAGGATTTAAAATGCCACTGTTTTTATTAAAGTAACAATAATGTTATATCAATATTATTAATGATATTCTGAAAACTAAAACCACATACTTTGCATTCTTAAAGGGTAGCATATCTGCTTTTGGCATTTTAATGAACTCTACATTTGATAAACTTGCCCCCTTGACATTCAGACCATCTCTACACTTACCCCCAATATTTGACTCAGCCAGTTCCCAGAGATCAGCTTTCAGATCAGGCTCTTAAAAAAAAGTTAACAATTTAAGCAATGAACATGAAATATAAATAAGGAAAAAATATTTATTCCTTCAGTTATATGAAATAAAATCCTGTCGGCTACTATGATAATAACTATGATGGAAGGATGGACTTCACATCTTTGTTTTCCTGTATTATGAAACTATTTTAAATGACAACCTAAAGATAAACCACACACACAAAAAGATAAATCACACTACATCTACATTTCCATTATATTACCATAGCGTACCAAAAGTAGAGAGCATCAGCTATCTAAGAAACCTGAAGTCTGCACCATGGATAGGATTTTAATTACAATAAAAATGTAATTTTCTGAAGGATTAACTGAGTGCATTTTGGGGCTTATGACAAATCTTATAGTAGTGACACACATCCCCTTTTGGGGTAGCCTGAAACTTATTTTGTTAAAAGTAACTAGCTATATTAAGGTACAAAGGCCCTTTATGTAATTTTCCATAAATAAGTCCTATTTAGAGCAAAGTATCAAAAATAACAACAAATTATTAGCAAAATTTCTGTCCTGAATGAGAATAAAGGAAGTAGGTTGGAAGGAAATTAATGGGCTTTGTTGTCAGTCATGTTGTGGAAACCTCTTAACAATGAATTGCTAAAATAATCCATGGCCTAAATTATGTAAATAATTGACTATAACTTTTTGGTAAAAATACTATATTTAGAAGAAACAGTTTTTGGTTGTATGGTAATTTTAAGGTACTTCTGATTTTCCTAATCATAGAAGTATTTAAACATCTTTTAAAGCTGCTTTAAAAATCATACTAATATATTTAGCTATATGCCAGTATTCTAAATTATCCAGCTATTACCAAGCTTACCAGATCAAACTATCAATAAAAGGAAATAGTGGCTATCACTTATTGAGCTCTTTTCTGGAGTCTCTCTCCTGCTCCACTGAACTGCATTTATTCCTGGGCTAGGACTGAGCTACTTTACAGTAGAGACACATTTGAGTATTAAGCATTTTATATAAAACCATTCACTTTTGTTTGTTTTTATTTTTTTTCTTAAAGTTTGTATTTAAATTCCAGTTAACATACGGTGTAATATTAGTTTCAGGTGTAGAATTTAGTGATTCATCACTTACATACAACATCCAGTGCTCATCACAACAAATGCCCTCCTTAAGCCCCATCACCTGTTTAACCCATCCCATCCTCCCCATCCCCCGCCCAGCTCCCCTCCAGTAACCCACAGTTTGTTCTCTATAGTTAAGAGTCTGTTTCTTGGTTTCCTCTCTTTTTTTTCCTCTCTCTGCTCATCTTTTTGTTTCTTAAATTCCACATGAGTGAAATCATATGGTATTTGTCTTTCTCTGACTGACTTATTTCGCTTAGCATAATACACTCTAGCTCCATCCACGTCACTGCAAATGGCAAGATTTCATTCACTTTGCATACACTGTAGATGGTAAGAAGAACATAAGCCTTGGAATGAAATATGAATTATGCTTCCATGAGTGAAGTGCAAACCATGATCCCTGAGCCTGTTTTCTCATAAAATGAGACTACCATCCCTATGCAAATAGGCTCTTATTCCAGGTGTTATATGTTGACTTGGCACTCGGCCCATGCTGTTAAAAGTTGCTTACACTGGGCGCCTGGGTGGCTCAGTTGGTTAAGCGACTGCCTTGGGCTCAGGTCATGATCCTGGAGTCCCAGGATCGAGTCCCGCATCGGGCTCCCTGCTCGGCAGGGAGTCTGCTTCTCCCTCTGACCCTCCTCCCTCTCATGCTCTCTGTCTCTCATTCTCTCTCTCTCTCTCTCTCAAATAAATAAATAAAATCTTTTTAAAAAAAAGTTGCTTACACTTTTTTTTAAGTCGCTTACACTTTCAATGCAATGACTAAAAAGGTCACACAACAATGTTCTGAGGAAAACAAATTAAACTACTGAAATAATGTGCAATTTTTGTAGTTATAACTAAACACAGTTTCCTCTGCTTTGGCAAGGTCTGTATTTTCAAGCAAAAGAAAAAATCAATCTTGTAGGAAAAGAGCAAATTCATTATAGTGAAGGACTGCACAAAGTTGCAAAGTATAGTCTCTTCACGTTTTCAGCCTATTTTCAGGAAAGGTTTGAGATAATCTCTGTCTTCCTTCCTCCTGTTATGGTATGTCATAATGCATGATGCCCACATATACCCACTCCCCCCTTAAGCATTCTTCCCCTTCCTTTCACCTTGAAACACAAGTGCTCCTTTATCTTCCTTCCCTTGATCCTGACTCTCAGGTGGTGCCTCCTTTTGTTTCAGTTGCTCATCACTGCACTGCTGGGCCTAGGGGTGTGTGTGCGGACACACACGTGTGCAAATAAAAAGCTTTGTTAATACTTGCCAACAATATGAATCATACAATACATAGATATATCTAGTCATAAATAAGTATAAAGGCATTTTAAAAATCAGATTCTATAAACTTATTCTTAATGAAGTTACTCTTCCCATACACTGACGACTCAAGAAGAAATACCAACAAGGACTTTGGAGGCTATTTTAAATTATACTGGGATAGATGTGTGCAATTTGCTGTTAAAAAAAATGTGAAAGAAGTCCCAGGGTGTATTTCCACAGGCAACACCAGAATGGAATTCTCCTGGATCAGTGTTTCCCTCCCATTATCACCAGAGAAAACTTATTACTGTATCCATAGTAGTTCAACAAAATTTTCAGAAAAATAAATTTCTGGTAATAGAAAGCATCAAATATTAAAGTACTCACAACCACAGGATTAATTCCCTGGGAAGACTTTTGATCATTTCTTCTTTGTTTAGATTGGAATCTTGATTTTACACGCCCACTCATATTTCACCCTGAAAGTAGAATATTGGTATTTGGAAAATGTATTTAAGAGAATAGCTATACCACTACCATGGCTAAATGTTTTCTTTTAATTTCTTTTTAACTTCGAAAATACTTTATTTAAAAAAAAAGATGTATTTATTGCACACAGAGAGCACGCACCAAGCACAAGCAGGGGGATGGGAGAAGCAGGCTCCCCCACCCAGCAGGGAGCCCCATGCGGGGCTTATTTGAGAGAGAGAGAGCACGCACGCCAAGCACAAGCAAGGGGAGCAACAGAGGGAGAGGGAGAAGGAGGCTCCCCACCCAGCAGGGAGCCCCATGCGGGGCTCGATCCTAGGACCTGGGATCATGACCTGAGCTGAAGGCACACGCTTAACCGACTGAGCCACCCAGGCGCCCCAAAAATACTTTCAAAGTAAGTCCCAGAATATATGGCTGTTTTCACACTACAAGGGCAGAGATGTTTAGTTCCAACATCGACTAAAGGGTCTGATTCTCCCTTGCACTTTGCACGATGCACCACAAGTCTCGGAGAGGCAGTTACAACCCTAAATCATTTCCCGTTTCTAGACCCTTTTTTATTTCCCACATGGCAGGCTCCCTGCCCATGGCCCCTGTGAGGAATCCAGCTTCTGTGCTCTGCCGGCAGTTCCAGGTACTTCTGGGACTCAGACACCTCAAATAATAACCCCAAGGCGCACCCCCATCTTTATCTGACCTGTTACCTCCGTAGCCCACGTTTCTCCCTTGTCTCCCCTGCCCCCCACCACCTCGCCCAATAACGTGGGCCAAGATGGTCACAACGCCTGTGAGAAGGATGACGACCTCCAGAACCTTCCTTCTTGGAAGCCGCCAACTGTGCCACCTGGATTTGCCTGAGGCCCAATAGCACCCTCTTTACAGTCACTCACACTTAGATTCCTGGAAAAACTGATTTGTGGACCTACCAGTAGCGTCTCAGACAGAAAGAATCAAGACGGAAGGAACCGGACAGCCTCCACCTCAGCTCTGCTCGCCGAACACAGACAGCAAAGCGCATGTGCAGCAACTGACACGCACAGCAACAGGCATGCGCACTGATTGAGGCACGTGAAATGTGCATTGAGGTTTGTGATAGGTTGCCACTGAGACTCAGAACCACAGGGTCTCCCGAGGACGACAAACGGGGCTTGAAGAGTGTTTGTTTTTTTTTTTTTCTCCCACCCAGTCTTTCCTATGCATCCAGAAACTTTGGAGACAGACAGTCCCAGGTACCCTTTGGGAAGACTGTTTCTCAGAACAACGTGACAGAAATGGATATTAAGTATTTACTATTTATTTTTTAAAGATTTTATTCATTTAGTTGACAGAGAGAGCACAAGTAGGCAGAGTGGCAGGCAGAGGGAGAGGGAGAAGCAGGCTCTCTGATGAGCAGGGAGCCCAGTGTGGGGCTTGATCCCAGGACTCTGGGATCATGACCTGAGATGAAGGCAGCCACTTAATCGACTGAGCCACCCAGGCGCCCCAGTATTTACTATTTTTTTACATGCTTTGATTAATCATTTCCTTCTATGTTTCTGGGACTTCTGTCATGCTCAGTCCACTCTCAGATGGTGTACAGCAATGGTGACTATGCTCTTCATATACTGTACTTCCCAAATATCAACCAGTTTGCTGAGTGAAGGTGACTTTATTGCATAACACTGTAAGGGAGAGCACTACCCGGACTGAGCCTTAGTAGAGTCTTGCAGGTGGCAGGGCAGGAGAGATATTTATTCAGATTTTGAAGTTGGTGTAGAGCAGGTCTACAAATGTCAGGGGAGTACAGGTGTAGTTAGGATTAACAATCATAATAGAATGGTTTGGGTTTAGTGAATGTGGTGAGGCAAGAATTTTAAGACAAATGGTTCAAAGAGGCATGAGGTTGAAAAATGTCACTTGGTACTTTTTATTGAAGAGTTGATGGGTCTTGTAGGTAGTTCCTGGAATGAATAAGAGTTATTTCCCATTTTTATCTTCTTAGGCAAGAGAATCCTGGATTAGTGAAGTTACGTTGAGGAACCCAGTGGAGTATGAACCCTTGTTAACATAAACAAGAAGCTGTGTGCAGATTTCCTTTCTTATTACTTTTTTATAACTTACCAGTTTTCTGCGGGAAGTAGTACATGGAAGGAAAGGACAGGAAGGGGGCCCTAATCAGAAAATAGCATTTTGAAAATAAATTAGGATGTGTTGGTGAACTCTTAATGTATCCCATCCAGTTAGGCTTCTTTTAAATACCATGAGTGGGGGTAAGGGAAGTTTCTCAGTCTCTCTCCCCATAAAAAGCAGATTGAATAGGAATTGTGTTTCTTCAGAAAAATTTTTTAAGAGTGAGACTAATCATAATCCTTGATCTTTCATTTAGTTTATCTTTTTTGATCTTCTCAGCAAGGACACTATCATTACCAAATTTAACTTGCTTTTTTTTCTGTTAATCCCAGTTATTAATGTAGTGCATTCAAATGCTCAAAGAATGGAAGATAGTGATTTCTGGATTTAGACTTTCTGTGAGCACATAACCAGCAAATGGTCAAATTCATGCCATCAAATGGCTAGACAGCAATGGTTCATGAGGACCTGGGCTTTGATTATTCCTGAATTGTTCAGTCCACTTCGAAGGGCAGAGGTTTGCCAATCTTCAGCTTTCTCTCACCATTCCTGTGGGAGATAACTGCTGCCCAACTTGTTATAGGACAATGATTAGACTTGGATGAAAGCTAGTTGTGAAGCAGCCCTGGTGACACACAGGAAACAGCAGAAAATATGAAAGACACTGTAAAGACAAGAAGAATTGCCTGATGCATGACTCTAGGTAAATTCTCTCTGGGCTGCTAAGCAAGGAGTTAGGATCTGGGACTGCCAGCAGCCGCTCTACCTGTGGGAGGGCTGCAATTTCCCACATGACAAGAGCGTCCTGTCTTTCAAGTAGGAGAATCTAGGAAAAAAATTAAGTTTTAACAGGACCAAGGGTGAGAGTGGGGGATGGAGTAAGTTCTACAGATTCAGGGCAGCCACCATTTTCCAGAGTACCATAAAGAGCTGGAATCCAAGTTCAGACTGCTTGGTGGCTGAGGTCAAATTATGTATTACTTATCATGTGAAATGCAACTGTCACACTTACCTCATAAGGTACACACAGGATAGGCACAGTAGGATATGGGGTCCTTTTGATACAGCCCAGCAATGCATAACATTTAGCTATGCCCTAGCCGAAGCACAGTATTCGTGACACCAAGAGATCAAGAGGCTATAGGCACCTGCTGACACTTAAGAAGAAGAAACAGGTAACATGAATACCTTATATGCATTAAAGGAATTTTCTTTAAAAAACAACAAAGAAATAAAACAACAAATCCAAAGGCTTTTCTTCAAGTAAAATCCAAGGCTCTTATGGCTTCACTGGTGTAATGGTTCATTTTATGTGTCAACTTGACTGAGCTAAAGGATGCCCAGGTAGCTTGTAAAATATTATTTTTGGGTGTGTTGTTGACAATGTTTCCAGAAGAGATTAGCATTTAAATCGGTAGGCCTGGTAAAGAAGATTGCCCTCATCAATGTAAATGGGCATCATCTAATTTGTTGTGCTCCTAAATAGAACAAAAAGGTAAAGTAAGTTAGAATTTGCTCTCTGCTTCAGCTGAGACATCCATCTTTTGCCCTCAGACATCAGTGTTCCTGGTTCTTAGGCTTTTGGATTCAGACTGTGACTTAGGCCATTGGTCCCATGATTCTCAGGCCTTCAGACTCGTACTGAATCACCGCCCTGACTTTCCTTTTTCTCCAGCCTGCAGACAGCAAACTGTGAGATTTCTCAGCCTCACAATCACATGAACCAATTACTATAATACTTTTGTATTTACCTATATCTATATCTTATTGGTTCTGTTTCTCTGGAGAACACCAACTAATGCACATTTTGGTACTGAGAGTGGTCCTAGAGGAACTGAATGTTAAGGATGAGTTTCTGAATTGATTCTTGAGTTTCTGGAATTAACTGTTTAGTATTATTAGATTTAAAGAAGTTAATGACTCTATTTTCAGTAGTAAAGAGAGATAGTCCATGAACTGTTTATAGAGATATGCAAAATATCTGCATTGGATATTCCTAATCAGTGACATATAAGAAGGAAGGAGCTAAGTGACTCTGTATATGATATTTAGAACATTTTTGAAAACTAAGAAATATAATGACATTGGTTGGTTTCTCCAAATGTCCCTGGACAAAGTAGTAAAGAAAAAGATGAGCTGAAGGATTTGAATTCTGAGTAATGAATGACTTAAGTTTTTCTAGTTATGCCCTGAAGGAGAGCCTTATCTCCTATAGCCACAGGGTTGAAATTGCTGAAAATCAAATGCATAATCTTATCATTTAATTGGCTGAATTACAATGGAAGCCCTAGCCTTGCAAGGTGTCTACTGTTGAAGTGAGGGCAATTGACTGGGAAAGAAGGGGATCCTGTAAACTGGAATAGGAATGTGTGCGAAGGCCTTGATGAAGCTGGGTACATTGAGCCCCTAAATTCTGATGAGTCTAATTTGCCAGTAGATGGTGTCTCCCCATAGCCAGTGGAATTGGTCTCCCCATTCCCAATGGTAGCCTCCCCACCCACAGTAGTATGGCCTTTTCACCTGTGTCTGAGGGTATTAAACTTGCATTGCCTAAGCAAATGATAAGAGCCTCCCATGAGGTAGTTTTCATGCATAACAATGCTTATTCTCCTCAGGACCCACCTGCCATGGCTCTTCTTTACTTTTAGACCTGTAACTAAACTTACATCCCAGTAGGCCCCTAAAGGTGAGGTACTATGTGACCCATGAGGAGGTGTGCTACACTGCAAAGGAACTATTTGAGTTTTTAATTTATACAGACAGAAATCTGGAGAACATGTGTGGGAATGGATACTAAGAATATGCATGGAATATAGAATAATGGTGAAATGAACATAAAGTTGGCTCAGGCTGAATTTATTGATATGGGCCACTAAGCAAAGATTTCACATTCAATGTTACAGCTCAAGGAGTTAGAAAGGACTCTAGCAATTTGTTTGGTCTGTTGGCTGAAGCATGGAATTTAGGTGGCCCACAGTGCATAAAATAGAAATTCCTGACCTGCCTTGGTATAATGTAGAGGAAAGTGTTCAAAGGCTTAGGGAAATTGGAATGTTAGAATCATTTAAGACCTACTCACCCACACCAGGAGAGTCCTGAAGCCATACCATGAGAAATAAATTTGTGAGAAATGCCCTAGCATCCTTGAAGAGTACCTATCTTTAGGTCATATCCCATAGTAGAAACTGCAGTCACTGAATTGGGCAACCTAAAGCAATGGGAGTAATTGGGTCCAAAGGTGTCAGGAGCCAAGTTGTACCACTCATCCACCAAAGGCAAAGTGGATATGGTTACTGTAGTGGACAGCAGAGACAAAGCAACAATCTGAATAACCTGACTCATTTAGACATGCCTTTGGCTAGTTTATCATTGTGTTTCTACCAGTGAAATAGATAGGAAGCCTACTAAATTCTTACTTGATCTGTATAAACCGAAAAGTTTTAGGTAAAATGAAAAAAGTTTAATCTGGATCATAAGAGAGAGACTCATGACTACTCAATCAATTTCCAGTTTATAGGCCTAGAACTCCTTGAATGAAGGGGAGACTAGAACTCCTTGAGTAAGGACCCTGGTACACTACTGATAAGTATACTGTTACTCTTTCTCCCCACCCTCCCAAAGACACCTGAAGCCCTTTTTCAGGGTAACTGTACATTGGAGAAAAGAAAATAGTTAGACCTTTCAGGAATTCCTGGACATTGGCTCTGAACTGACCCTGATTCCAGGAGACCTGAAATATCACTGTGGCTCCCATGAGAGTAGGGGCTTATAGAGATTAGGTGACCAATGGAGTTTTAGCTCAGGTTTGTCTCACAGTGAGCCTAGTTGGCCTCCAGAAGCATCCTGTGGTTATTTTGCCAGTTTTGGAATGAATAATTGGAAGAATCCCTACACTGGTTCCCTGACCTGTGGAGTGAGGGCTATTATGGTGAGAAGGGCCTAGTGTAAGACACTAGAACTACCTCTACCTAGGAAAATAGTAAACCAAAAGCAATACGGCATTCCTGAGGGATTGCAGAGATTAGTGCCACCATCAGGGACTTGAAAGATGCAGGGGTGGTGATTCTCCCCACATCCCTATTCAACTGTACCATTTGGTCTATGCATAGGACAGATGTATCTTAGAGAATAACAGTTGATTATCATAAGCTTAACCAGGTGGTGCTTCCAATAGCAGCTGCTATACCTCATGTGGTTTTGTTGTTTGAACAAATTAACACATCCCTTGGTATCTGGTACCCAGCTATTAATCTGGCAATGCCTTTTTCTCCATTCCTAAGGTTCACCAGAATCAGTTTGCTTTCAGCTGGAAAGGCCAGCAGTATACCTTCACTGTTCTACTCAGGACTATATCAATTCTTCAGCTGTATGTCATAATTTAGTTAGCTGGAATCTTATTCACCTTTCTCTTCCACTAAATATCACACTAGTCCTTTATATTGATGACATTGTATTGAATGGATTCAGTAAGCAAGAAGTAACAACTACTCTAAGTTTATTGGTAAGACATTTACATGCCATGGGGTGGGAAATAAATCTGGCAAAAATTAAAAGGCCTTTTACACCAGAGAAATTTCTAGGGGTCCAGTAGTATGGGGAATGTTGAGATATCCCCTCAAATGGGCAAAAAAATGTGAAGATATTTGTGTCTTATGTGAATTCTTACCAAAGGGTGACCTCAGAAGAGAATTTAATAATCAAGTGGATAGGATGACCCATTCTGTAGATATCAGTCACCCTCTTTCCCCAGCCAACCCCTATTTCATGAACAAAGTAGCCAAGGTGGCAAGAATGGAGGTTATGTATGGGATCTGCAACATGGAGTTCCATTCATGAAGGCTAACCTGGCTATGACCACTGCTGAGTACCCAACCTGCCAACAGCAGAGACCAACCCTGAGCTCCTGAATGGCAACATTCCCTAGGGTGATCAATTGGCCAGCTACTTCATGGCAGGTTGATTAAATTGGACAGCTTCCATTATGGAAGAGGCAGTATTTTTGTTCTTATTGGAATAGACACTTACTCTGGATATAGATTTGCCTTCTCTGCATGCAGTGTTTCTGCCAAAACCCCATCCATGAATTTACAGAATGCTTTACCACCATCATTGTATTCCATATAGTATTATGTCTGATCAAGGAACTCACTTCACCACAAATGAGGTGCACCAATGGGCCTACCTCATGGAATTCACTGGTTTACAATGGTCCCCACCATCTTCAAGCAGCTGGCTTGATAAAACTGCAGAATGGATTTTGAAGACTCATTATAGCACCAGCTAGGTGGTAATACATTGAAGGACTAGGAAAGATTCTCCAGCAGGCTGTATATGCTCTGAATCAGCATCTAATATATGATGCTGATTCTCCCATAGCTAGGATTTATAGGTGCAGAAATCAAGGGGTAGAATGTTAGTGGCACTACTCACTATACCCCTGGTGACCCAGTAGCAAAATTTTAGTTTCCTGTTCCTGCAACTTTATGCTCTTCTGGCTTAGAGGCCTTAGTTCCAAAGAGAGGATTGTTTCTTCTTCTAGGAGACACAACAATAATTCCATTGAACTCTAAGTTAAGACTGCAACCTGTCCCTTTTGGACTCATCATCCCACTGAATCAATAGGAGAAGAAGGGAGTTACTCTGCTGGCTGGGGTGATTGATCCTGCCTACCAAGGGGAAATTGGACTGCTACTCCACAACAGAGGTAAGGAAGAGCATGTCTGGAATATAGGAGATCCTTTAGGGCATCTCTTAATATTACTATGGTCTGTGATTAAAGTCAATGGAAAACTGCAACAATCCAATCCAGGCAGGGTCACTAGTAGTGGGAATGAAGGTTTGGGTCACCACCCTCCCACCCTAAGTAAAGAACCACAACCAGCTGAGGTGCTTGTTGAAGGCAAAGGGAATATGGGATGGTTAGAGAAAGAAGGTATTTATAAATATTGTTTATGATCATGTGGCCTATTACAAAAATGAGAACTTAATTATCATGAGTATTTCTTCCTTGTTATGTTTTTTTGAGTTTGTGTGTATGTATATTTAATACCTTTCTTTCTTCCCTCTGTTAACCCTTTATCATGTAAGATAAGATATATTAGACTTTGTATCTTACTATTTAACTATTGGATTTAATTTATGGGATTTAATTTATTGTATTTAAGCTATGGGATATCAAGGAGAAAAGTAAACATCACTCAAGGACTTTACCTCATCTTCTAGGGAAGAGATTAATGTGTTTTGGTTATACACAGTATAGTTGTATCATGTTAGGTGGAAGGATGACCTTCCTATTGACCTCATTTGGAAATTAAGTATGGCTTAAGGAGATGTATATGGGTGTCAAATTGACAAGAGGTAGACTTGTGATGGTTAATTTTATGTGTCAACTTAGAGGTTGTTTTTGGATGAGATTAACACTTAAATCAGTGAACTTTGTGTAAGATTGCCCTCCATGATGTGAGTGGGCCTCATTCAATCAGTTGAAGCCCAAATAAGACAAAATGACTGACTTCCTTGAGCAAGAGGGAATTCTCCAACAGACGACCATCAAACTTCATAATGTAATACCAGCCTTCAGACTGAAACTGCACCATTACCTCTCCTTCATCTCTGAGCTGTCATCCCACACTGCAGAGTTTGGATTCACTAGTCTCCATAATCATGTAAACCAATTCCCTATAATAAGTCTCCTTCTATACGTGTGTATGTGTATATGCATGTGTGTGTGTATATACAACCTATTGGCTGTTTCTTGGAGAACCTTGACCAGTAAACATGGTAACCCCTATAATCTTAGGGTAGTTACTGAATATTAAATAGAGGACAACAGGTATACCTTATTTTAACCATCATAATTGCTGCCTTGACTAAATTCCCCATGGTAAAAGCACCCATTGCCCTTAAATATCCAATAGTGGGCATGGACACTTTGACCCATTAAGTAATAAATCAAAATTAAATTAAGTATTTGGCAAGTACAAACTGGTTTAAAGAAATGGAATGTCGTGGACATTTTCTCCACCTTTATCTAGTTAGTATGGCCCAATGTAAATTAAAACAGAGCTTTCAAGGAGTGAAACCCATTATACAAGACCTATTTAGAAAAGAGGTGATCCCCACTGCTTCATTTCACAGCCTCATTTGGCCTGTTTTTCACTTGGAAAGAACAAATGGGTCTTCATAATGGATTACTATAATCTTAATGCCATTACGGCCCCCATAATTAATATTATGGAACTTATTGACTTCATCCAATCAACGACTGATATTTTTCTATTACAGATTTGGCCAATATGTTCTGCTTAGTGCCTATTTCAAATGCTTCTCAGCCTGTTTTCCTACCCCTTCAAAGGGAAATGATACACCTTTACCTGGCTATCCATAGGGTCTCAACAGCTCTTCTATCTCACACAATCTTTGCAGGCAAGACCTTAACTGAATTCAACTTTCTCCAGGAGCACAAATATGACGTTTACACTGATGCCATTCTTTTCCAAGGGGATTCCTTGAAAACACTAATTCAGGATATCCAAATATTCAAAAAGGAGATCAAAAAAAGGGTGTGGGTTATTGACCCACACTTAAGTACAAAGTCTCACCATTTCAGATAAGGTCCTGAAAATTAGTAATCTGAGAGCTGCTAATTCTTGACACTGTCAAAAAAGCACAACTTACCCTCTCAACACCCACATTAAAACAAGTCCAACACCTTTTAGTCCTTTTTTCATTCTGGAGGCAACATATTCCTCACTTATGAATTTTATTTTAGCCTATTTACACTGTTATTTGCAAATTGGCTCATCTTGAATGGCACTGCCCCCACTCCCCCCTACAAAAAGCAATACTATAGGTATTCCTATTAGTGTCCTCCAGAAACTCTTTCATTGTAGAGGCTTAGCAACCTACTCTAATGCATCTTGGAGTCTCTGGACCACCCATGATGACCATAAATTGCCTGTGGCATTTTGACACAAGAAACTGCACTATTAGGTCCTGTGCTATGTATCATTAGAGTGCAATTGCTGGCTACACACTGGGATCTTCTGGAAATAGAGGCTTTCACAGGCCCTGAGTTTATGACCCTCCATATCCAGCTAATTGTGCCTTGGGCCTTGGAAAAAGCACCCCACAAACTCATCAGTCACCAAACCTCTTTGTATGGAGCCAAACCTGGGTCCTCTAGCATATCACACTTGCAGGTAGGAATAGTCCTCCATGTCCTCAGTCTCTTGCCAGATGTCATGGGGCTGGAAAATGTCACCCCTTGGTTACCTGAGGATCATCCTGGGATTAATTTAGTGGATAGCAGTGGGAGTTTGTACACTTTATGGATACATTGCCGTAATCACACATGGTGGATCTAAGTGGATTGTTGCTGCTTTTCATCCCTTAACCCATAAATCTTTGACAAAGTACTAGACCCAAGGATCAGCACAATTCACCAAACTTCAGGTGGTCATTTTAGCACTGGATACTCTGGGCAACAATTGGCCCCTTCTGCAAATTTTTAGACTTCTAGGCCATTGTCTATGGCCTGGTTATCTGGTTTGGCCAATGGCAGCAACATAAATTCTTTATTCAAGATTGTCCCTTTTGGGGTAAAGACTCTGGGAATCTCCTGCTTCACAGATAAGAAAATATGAATCAACATCACACACACCTCTATATATACTAAAGCTATGATACAAGTCTTCATCAAGAGAGTCCTTATCCCTTTCAGAGTTCTAGGCATTGTTGACTATGATCAAGGTATTCATTTCATTTCTCAGAATACACAATGCCGAGGAAGACATTTGATGAAAGTTTCATCTCCCTTACAGGCCTCAGGCTATAGACTTCACAGAAAACTGTAATGGCTTATTAAACCTGTACAAATTCAATTGAAGAAACATGGTGCATGAAAAGATGCTCAGTGTCACTCATCATCAGGGAAATACAAATCGAAACCACGATGAGATACCACCTCACACCTGTCAGAATGGCTAAAATTAACACAGGAAACAACAGGTATTAGCAAGGATGCAGAGAAAGGGGAACAATCTTACACTGCTGGTGAGAAGGCAAAATGTTGCAGACAGTCTGGAAAACAGTATGGGGATTCCTCAAAAACTAGAGCGGGAAACCAAGAAAGAGACTCTTAACTATAGAGGACAAACTGATGATTACTGGAGGGGAGGTGAGCAGGGGGAATAGGTTAAATGGGTGATGGGTATTGTGATGCGAATCAGGAAATGCATATAAGTGATGAATCACTAAATTCTACACCTGAAACTAATTGCACTACTAGGTATTTACCCAAAGGACACAAAAACACTGATTCAAAGGGGCACATGGACTCTGATGTTTATAGCAGCATTATCAACAATAGTCAGATTATGGAAAGAGCCCAAGAATCCATCGACTGATGAATGGATAAAGAAGATATATATATATAATGAAATATTACTCAGCCATCAAAAAGAAGGAAATCTTGCCATTTGCAATGACATGGATAAAGCTAGAGTGTATTATGCTAAGCGAAATAAGTCAGTCAGAGAAAGACAAATACCATATGATTTCACTCATATATGGAATTTAGGAAACAAAACAGATGAACATAGGGGAAAGGAAAAAAAAGAGAGGGAGGCAAACCATAAGACTCTTAACTACAGAAAACAAACTGAGGGTTGATGGAGGTGGCCAGGGGATGGGCTAAGTGGATGATAGGTATTAAGGAAGGCACTTGTGATGAGCATTGGGTTTTATACGTAAGTAATGAATCACCATTACACTATATGTTAACTAGAATTTCAATAAACACTTGAAAAAAAGAAACATGGTACATTTTAGTCATCAAACATCAGGGATGAATTGTAATAAAGTCTGTGTCCATTTTATTTTGATGTTTATTGACAGCTCTGAAACTTCACCCCTCACTCTTCCCCTTCAGCTGCACATCTGGACAAGCTAATAAAAACCCCGGGTGCTCTCTCCTTTGGTGCAATTGAGAGTTTCAAACCATTCAAGCCCCTGGCTGTGCATTAGATCCTTCACCTCAGCCCCACCCTCTAACGGCCACAAAAATCAAAGCCAGTCTCCTTTCCTTGTTCTCTCAAGACATTTTCAGACCAACTTTGGAAGCCTGTTTTCCTTTCCTCATAAAGCCTCATTATGTGAGTAATAAACCTTTTAGTATCCTCTTGGTATGTAAGTGGCATCACCAATCCCAACATCTGAAACAAATTTTGGATGGGAATGGGTCCATTCTGTATTTTCAGAGTGGCCACAACCAGTGGCCTGTTTAGACAGAATTCCAAGCAGGATATATGAAAGTGGAATTGTAGGGAATGACTCATCTATGGTGACATTTCATCCTTGCATATATTCATATAGGTTCGAACTGCAGCTAATCTGAGTCTGGGTTAAATGCCCCATGACTTCCCAGAACACAGTCATATAGCCCCCCTTTCTTCCCGTTTTTATTTAAATTCCAGGTCATTAACATACAGTGCAATTAGTTTCAGGTGTAGAATTTAGTGATTCATCACTTATATACAATACCTGATGCTCATCACAATACCATCACCCATTTAACCTCTCCCCCTGCTCACCTCCCCTCCAGTAATCATCAGTTTGTCCTCTATAGTTAAGAGTCTCTTTCTTGGTTTGCCTCTTTTTTTCCCATGTTCATTTGTTTTGTTTCTTAAATTCCACATGAGTGAAATCACATGGTATTTGTCTTTCTCTGACTTATTTCGCTTAGCAATATACTCTCTAGCTTCATCTATGTCATTGCAAATGCAAGATTTCATTCTTTTTCATGGCTAATATTCCATTGTGTATATTTATACCACATCATCCTTATCCGCTCATCAGTTGATGGACACTTGGGCGCTTTCCATAATTTGGCTACTGTAGATAATGCTGGTGTAAGCATTGGGGTGCATGTATCTCTTTGAATTTGTGTTTTTGTATTCTTTGGGTAAATACCTAGTATTGCAATTGCTGGATCATAGGGTAGTTCTATTTTTAACTTTTTAAGGAACCTCCATACTGTTTTCCAGAGTGGCTGCCCTGGAAAACAGTTTGCATTCCCCCACCAGCAGTGTAAGAGGGTTCCCCTTTCTCTGCATCCTTGCCAACACCTGTTGCTTCCTGTGTTAATTTTAGCCATTCTGACAGGTGTGAGGTGGTATCTTATCATGGTTTTGATTTACATTTCCCTGATGATGAGTGATGTTGAGCATCTTTTCATGTGGCTGTTAGCCATCTGTATGTTTTCTTTGGAAAAATGTTTATTCACATACAGCCCCTTTTGTTTCTTTGTTCATTAGGGTATGTGGGACAAGGACCGGGGGAGCTGGCACCATTAGCTCATCCTTCTTTGCACTGTGTATATAAACTGTCAAATCTAAAAGTAGCTCATTGTATCTTTACCAGTTGAATCAGTCAGGTCTCGGCCTTGCCTTGTCTTGTATGTGTGAATTTGTTACCATATAATCCTGATTGCTATTTTTTTTAAGATTTTTATTTATTTGAGAGGGAGAGAGAGAGCGAACAAGAGTGAATGAAAGCCCAAGCAGGGGGAGGGAGACGCAGACTCCACACTGAGCAGGGAGCCCAACGTGGGGCTCAATCCCAGGACCCTGGGATCATGACCCAAGCCGAAGGCAGACGCCTGACTGAGCCATCCAGGCACCCCCCTGATTGCTATCTTTTATCCATAAAATAGAATGATATAATTGGCATACTTGTATTCATTCAACATTTCTTAAACTGAATAAATACCAAGAGCCTACCATATCTTTCAATCACTTGTATTTGGGAAAGTTCAGTGAATTACCAAATGCAGTGGTGGGGCCAGTTCAGCACCTGAGGGAATGTCCCATAGTATTAAGGTTAGGAATAGTTGTTACTAGAAGATTCTGAAAAAATGGAAACATGATTGATAGACAAATTTTTTTCCCAATTAAAAGAAATTTGAGTATATACAGTCTTATGGTATATCAATTTTCACATTTTCCAGCAAAAAAATACTTGGTAAAATAACAGCAATATATTTTTGACAAGTGGGAGGCATGACAATCATTTATATAATAAACATGTTATGAGCACCTGTGGGGCACCATGTTCCAGGCCCCATGCCAGACTCTGGGGACACAGAGACAATCATGTAGTCTCAGTCCCAGAGCCAGGGGACTTCCGAAGATAGAAACATTCAGGCTAATAAATATAATAAATAAAAATATAATTTTGATAAGAACTATGAAATAACAATGCAGTGGGGTACTTAGGAACATGAGTACACTCTACCCCAAGAGATCAAAAGGGCTTCACAGAAGCAGTGTTATTTATAAAGGTAGGGGCTATGATTATCCCCATTTTACAGAAGAGAAAACCAAAGATTAGAGAGGTAAAGTAACTTGGTAGAGGCCACAATCAGTTTTGATCCATGGCCTGTTGGGACTCCAAACCACTATCTGTTTTAATTTACAACCACCACCTACAGTTCCATTCCCCTGATTCTTTTTGTCTTGAAATTTTATTTTTTAAAAAATTTTATTTATTTATTTGACAGAGTTCAAAAAGAGCACAAGCAGGGGGAGAGGCAGGCAGAGGGAGAGGAAGAAGCAGACTCCCCATCAAGCAGGGACCCCGATGTGGGGCTTGATCCCAAGACCCTGGGATCCCAAGACCCTGAGCCAAAGGCAGACACTTAACCGACTGAGCCACCCAGGCGCCCCCTGCCTCGAAATTTTAAAAACCTGCTAAAATTAGAGCAAACTCAAGTTAGGAAATGACTTCCAAGAAAAGAGAAATTTTGTGGAATTTTTCTGTTCCTTCTAACAGGATCCTTGCTTGGAAGGGAAAGCTCTGCCCAGCTGGGGCCAGTAAGGGACACTCTTAGGTAAACCTTTCATCTGGCCTTTTCCAAGAAACCGCTGTTTCTGGAGAACTGCTTGCTCTTGTAATTGAAACACAGAGAGCAGGAGTAGAATGGGCAGCTTCAGCTTCACAGTACTTCGCACTTACAAAGGTGTTCATCTTTCCTGGAAGGGGCCTCCGATGTTGTTCTTTCTGCCCGCTCCTTCTTTACTCATGAAAGTTGGGGCAGACCCCAAGTCTGTTGATTTCAGCACAGCTTCACTACTTCTGCCTTTACAGAATTCTAAGCACAGTCAAAAACAGAAGGAATATCTACAGTCCGGGATGTTAACTACTTACTTTCCTGTTTCACCTATCTTTGAATATAACTTTAAAGTTAATGAATATGCAATTAACAAGTCTACAGCCACTACTTTTTAAAAAAACTATTCAAAAATGGCATTTTATTATTTTTATAAAATTCCATAAATTTGGTCCCTGGAGACTCCATTTCTTTGCTCTTTCACATTGAATATGAACTAGACTGTATCAAATATCCTGTTCAACAGAACATGAGAATCCATTCCCATTTTCCAATCAATAAGAATTTAACTCTTTGTTTCAATGAGCCAAATTAAGAGGAAAAAAATGCTAACACTGGCCTGTATCAAGAGAAACACTTGCCACTCCAGAGTTTGTCAGCCCTCTCTTTTTGGGCATTTGACCTCCTGGGCTAGAAGAGGCAACTTGGAACCAACATATTCTAAACAACCTAAAATTTTTTTCCCTCCTCTCTCTCTGCCTTATATATTAGCTTTATTAAGAACTCTGATAACTACCTTTATTAACTTTTTCTTATGGAAAATGTCAAACATACAAAAGTAGAGAGGAGGGGCACCTGGGTGACTCAGTCGGTTAAGCGTCTGCCTTCAGCTCAGGTCATGATCTCAGGGTCCTGGGATCGAGCCCCACATCAAGCTCCCTGCTCCGCGGGAAGCCTGCTTCTCCCTCTCCCACTCCCCCTGCTTGTGTTCCCTCTCTCGCTGTCAAATAAATAAATAAAATCTTTTTTAAAAAGTAGAGAGGAATATAGGTAATGAACCATCATCTAACCATCACGCAGCTTTAACAATTATCAACTCAAGGCCAACCTTGTTTTATTATCTCTAATGCACTTAACATCCACTTATTATGAAGCAAATTCCAGATATCATTTCAACCATAAATATTTAAGAATGTATCTCTAAAAGTTAAGGACTCTTGTTTTCAACATAACCACAATAACATTATTCCAATGAATATCAAATATCAAGCCAATTTTATAATTATCTGGATTCTCATAAATGTATTTATTTTACAGTTTAGTCAAATCAGGATCCCAAAAAGATCCATATATTACAATTGGTTGATGTGTCTCTAAGTATCTTTCAATCTATAGGTTCATCCTCCATTTCTTTCTTTCATCCTGGCAATTCATTTACTGAAGAAGCTGGATCATTTGTCCTATAGTTTCCTACAGTCTGGATTCTGCTGACATCAACTCTGTGGTGTAACGTTTCTCTATTCCCTTTTCTATAGATTAGCAATGTCTAAAGACATAGACTGATTTAGGTTCAAAACTGTGGCAAATATATTTAATAGGTGGTGTAGGATACTGCCATCAGGAGGTACATGTCTGGGATGATAGAGACATATGAGTAAGAATTTTTGCTAATATCTCACGGTTGCCTTGAAACAGTGTATGACACCTGATATACAAAAACACATATGTGCTAGACAGCAATTTAGTGTCCTAACACCAGTTTAGGTGGTGAATGCTTTCCCACTCAGTGTCATTACAAAATATTAGACAAATCTTCAGTAATGTCTACCATATTTCAAGTGATGTCTTGTAGATACATAAAAAGACTAAGGAAACTAGGTCCTTGCACTCAAGGTCATATAACCAACCTGGTGGGAAATACAGACACATAGTCATAAAAATACAAAAAAGGCCCTATGTGCCAAATTAGAAGTCTGTACAGATACAGTGGTAGTGTAACAACCCGGAGAATAGTCATTGTAATAAACAGGAAAGTGTCCAAAGCCATAGGATGAACTTGTCCTTGGGAGTGTGACAGAGCTCACCTGTGCTTCACAATTCCAAGCATTGGGTTCACATACTTGATTCTTTCAAAGCAAACCTGAGTAACATCTATGCCATTTACCTAAAAAAATCTTATTGTTTTATTGGTTCAATTCCTCTAGGCACAAATATTGAGAGTCTACTAATGTTCATCAACCACTCTGTATTGGAACAGCCTTCAGTGAATTATCCAATACAGTTCCACTCTGAGGCCACGTGAAAATAAGATTGTTCCAGGTAAAATATGAAGCTAAGAAATCAAGAATATACTAGTAGTCGACATTTCTAATCTGTGGATCGACAACAAATGTCTCCAAATTTTAGCCATTCTTCTAGGCTCTGAGAATAGGGGCAGGATTCAGGCTGGGTCCTACTCCTCAAAAGAGTTCATAGTCTAGCAGGCCAACAATCATTCAGAAGGATGATTACAATACTAGAATGATGCTGAAAATATTTCCTGTTTTTCTTGGTGTTTCCACCAAAGGGACACTGAAAAAGAAAACTCTAGCCAGCTGTTAGTACTTAGGCTCTAACACAGATTTTTCACCTCCCTTCTCCCAGTTAATAACTTTTGATAAAGGGATTGTCTTTTTTTTTTTAATTTTATTTATTTATTTGACAGAGAGAGACACACTGAGAGAGGGAACACAAGCAGGGGGAGTGGGAGAGGGAGAAGCAGGCTTCCCGCCGAGCGGGGAGCCCGATGTGGGACTCGATCTCAGGACCCTGGGATCATGACCTGAGCTGAAGGCAGTCGCTTAATCAACTGAGACACCCAGGCGCCCGGGATTGTCTTTCTTCTAACTGGACTCCATTTAAAAAGGAAGTGAGAGGAGCAGCTCCAGCTTCAGAGCCCTTTAAACCATCTGTCCCAGAAAGGCCCTCGAAGTTGCCCAGAAAGGCAACTTTACAAACTGCCTGTTCCTGCTCTTACACTCTTACACACACACACACACACACTTATTTGATGTTTCATAATATAAAAATGTTGAAATCTTTACAATTCTTTCAAATGAAACCATACAAAGGAATTCAAAATATTTATAGACACCCCCATCCCTTTCAGAGTTAATTCGTTCAACAGTGATTTGATAAAACAAAACATAGGTTTCTCAGAAAATAATACATTAGACTGAGGGAAATTATGTATCAAGCATATCAGTATCACCTTTATTCCAACATGTCTTTTTAAAACTTTTTAAAGATAAGAATAGGCACTTATCCAGTTGGGAAACGAAAAAAAAACAGCCTTTACAAAATCATGCTGAAAACAAATTTCTACCTCATATTTGAAAGTCTTATTTATCTTTGATCAATGCCTTGTTTTTTGGGGGTGCTATGAGCTGAAAGATTCATCTGTTCATTTTTTGTACAATCATCACATAAATAATTCATGGATGCTATATACTGACTGCAGGGAGAAAATTCCAACTGTGCATCAAACTCTTAGAGGATGTAAGTTATAGACATGGTTAGGTTTGTTAGCTCTGTGTCAACTGTTTTAGCTGGAATTTTTTGGATTTCTCTTTTAAAATGAAAGGCTATTGTTTTGAGGTTCTTTCTTAATTTTTTCTAGACTGAACTCCAAAAGCATATATAATAACTTCCCATGTGACTTTGAAAGCTTAAGTGTGATAACTGTAAAATGTTCTGTTGCAACTTAGAAATTCAAGCCGTGGAAGTTTTACAAATTGCATAAAGATATCTGAGCACTGAAGAAAATTCTAGCAAGTGACAGAACTCAATCCAAATGTTTCTGAATAAAATACAGTAAATACAGGCTAACAATTCTTAAGAGTTAACACTGTACTGTTCACATTCGTCAAATGCATAGATCAAAAGTCAAAACATAAGATTGTGCATTAGCTCTAAAAATTCCATGTATAGGTTAAACCTCCCAGGTATTTGTGGCAGCATTTTAGATGAGGGCAGTTTTATATATGAAATAGTTGTAAAGCAATAATCCAGTTCCTTTACTGTTAGTTTATATTTTGAAAAATCTCAGGTTACAGAGAATATCAGTCTATTTGGATTATTTTAACAGGAAAGGTCAACGTGTAGAATTTAGAAAGTTTAAAAAAATAAGACATGTCTTTCTGTACAAAGAAACTTGAAAAACATTAGATGATTCTGCATAATTTACAATATGAAATTATATAATTGGTTTTTAAAAGCTGTTGATTTTCTACTCATTCCTTTAACAATAATTTTTGTTAACTAAAATATGTACTTTATTCAGACATATTTATATATGGCAAAGATTAAAAAAAAAAAACGGTTGCACCAAAGTTAAAAAAAAAAAGGTAACAAGTCAATTCTACTAGGGATTGTGTTCTTTTTAAACGTTAATGTGCAGAATAACAAAGTATTTAGATATTATCCACTTATATTTATTATTAGTTTGTAGAATATTTTCTAGATCTTAAATGTTATAGGTAAGATAATATTACCTATCTATACTCTCTTCACAAAACAGGTTTTTCCTCAACCTTCCTGAAAGAAGATAGGAAGTTCCAAGAGGAATCTAGACTTTCAAAATTTCTTAATAGAGTGCAAAAAAAGTGACCCTCAAAGTTAGCTGAGTGACACAAAAAAACACCTATCAGTAATGATTAAAGATATGACATATTCTCAGTTGCCCTAAAAATTAGGAAAGATCTTTCCACCCCCCAATACCGACTTCATGAAGTCGGCTTTTTTACCTACTATTTAACATGGCTGGGGTGGAACAAAGGAGTTTCAAGACAGATTTAAGTATTTTAGATGGTATTCTAAAATACTTGCAAATTAGCAAGGCAAATGTAAGAATTTTTAGTTTGGCAGCAAAAGGAGTTTGTCTTCTGACACAAAATATTTATCCTAAATCTTTAAGAGAGATTATTCAGGTGTCCTGACAGTTTAAGAAGTCTGTAAAAGCTGAGTATCAAGAAAGGTACCTCACTGGATTGGGATCTTATCACCATATAAATTCCATTCCTATGGTTACTGGTAGTCAGGAATGTTAACTGGAATGTCACTACATTCAAATATGTGAAATAACTTTCTTTCAAAAACTAGTTTATGTTGAGAGAACCATGGTTGTTCTAGGGTATTAAGAAAGGGGCAATGGAGTTGGAAGTTGAACATACTAAATCGCACTCTGTGATTACAGTTTTCATGATAGTATGTACATATCAGGATGTGTTTGGCTAACAATACTTTCCCAAGAAGATATTCACTGTGTAAAGTAATATTTTGTTAAACATTTGGGCTATATGGGAAATGGCCATTTCAAATAAGCAGCAACAAAATACCACTAGTGAAAATTCTTTTGAAAATCAAATCATGTACATGAGTAATGAAACTTCTGAAAAGGGCAAATTAGATCACATTACTGAACACAAAATTATTGCCCAGTGCAGAAACCACAAGATGTAAAATTTATACATATATGTGTGCATATATATATATATGTATATATATATATATATATCACTGATTTTTAAACCAACTCCCATCACAGAAGGGCTTGCTAGCAAGTTAAGAAAATTAAAGAAGCCACGCAACAACCAAGATGTTCAGATTTTAAAGGTGTTCAACTACAAAACAAACCACAAGATTGGTACCAAAACGCACACGTGCACACACACGTGTGTGCAATGTAATAAAACAAACCACAACGTGTACGTACACACACGCTAAAGGCTGGGCAAGCACTTAAGGCACCTTAAAAAAACCCCAAAAACCCATGTGGTTTAGGATTACCGAAATCTGTTACAGTGCTACCACGCAGCGCTTTTCAAAGCATCTGAAAAACGTGCAAATTGTCTGAAAACAGTGCCTGGCAGCTGAGACAGTTTGCAAGCGTGATTCAGAGGTCTGCCAAGGAAACAAAAGAAGCCCCCCTCCTCCCCGTGAGACCGCACGAGGAGCGAGAGGTGCTCCGGGCACTATTTATTCTAAGGTAGGCGGAAAGCAGAAGTCTGTGCAGGAGCGGTACGTACTAGGGGTCGCTCGGTGGCACGGACGGGGCCACGGAGTTTCCATTGGTTGGGGAACCGCCCAGCTTTAGTTTTTCCAGATATTCGGCGTGCACGGGCTTGTGGCACTGGAGAACCTTGATCGCATCTTCGATCTTGAACCACTCTCGCTTCCTCCCAATGCTAACCGAATCTTCCCAATCCTCCAGAATCTCAGTGACAGTCAGTACGTACACGTAGGTTCTGTGCTTGCGGTCTTGGTTCTGTTCGAAAATGCCCAGGAGCCGGCCTAACTTCCCCTTGACTCCCGCCTCTTCGTACACCTCTCGGACTGCCGCACCGCCCGGCTCCTCCTCGGGCTCCACGCCCCCGCCCGGCACGATCCAGCGGTCCGGGTACCGACTGCTACTCACTAACAGCACCTCGTCCTCGCGCTCGCTCCGGAAGCAAAGGCACGCCGCCCGCTTCTTGAACCCCTCCGGGTCGTAGGTGCGCGTCTGGTTCGGCTTGCACTTCATCGTCTCAGAGGCCGCCAGCTCTCGCCGCTCGCTGCTGCCGCTGCCGCTGCCGCTGCCGCTGCCGCTGCTGCTACTGCTGCTGCTGGGGTCGCGGTTGCCGCCGCCGCCGCCGCCGCCGCCTGAGGTGCCTGGGAGAGAAAGGGCCGAGGAGAGGTGCAGGGAGAGAAGGCGCTCCAGGAGTGAGCCCCGGGAGCCCCGGGAGCCCAGGGGAAGATGAGGCGGGGGCGGGGGCGGGCGAGGTACGTCAGTCAGTTCGTCCCTCGTGCGGGCTGGAGGGTCCCGAACGCAGCCGCCTGAGTGGCCGAGGCGCCGCCGCCCCCGCGCCCGCCCCGCTGCCTCCCCTCCGCCCCCGCGCGCCGCCGCCGCCGCCGCCGCCGCCGCCAGCGGGTCCGCCGCTCCGCACACCGCCCACCCGCGGCTCCCGCGCGCGCCTCCCTCCCTCAGCCGCCGGCCGGGGGTTGAGCGAGGTGAGGCGCATTCGCGTGCGCGTCCGCGTCCGCGTCCGCCTCCCGATTCACGTGCGCGTTCACGTTGCAGGGCGAGGGGCGGGGGCGGGGGTCTCGCGGCTCCCGCAGCGCGCGCGGCGCCTTGGGCCCACTGCGCAGGCGCCCCGCACCTCCCAGGCTGGAAATGTCTTTCCACGCGGAGGTCAATTCCCGCGTTGTGACCGGGGCCAAGATCGCTTCCACGTGGGCCCTTGAGGTGCACTTGGCTGTGGCGTGGCCAGACCTTTCTCCTCATCCTCCCCGGCAGGTTGTACGAAACACATACCCTTATTTTACAGGCGGTAAGGTCGAGGGCATCATCATTGCCCATAATGAATGCTACCGCCTTATGTTTAGGAGGGCCCGGGGTTGTCGAAATGATCCTCAGTATTCTTGGCAAAACGGTACCTAATCTTTGCTTTTAGTTCTTGAACAGGTTTGTCCACCTAAAAGGTGAAACAGCCGGTTATAGTTTATCAGCAAAATGGGTTGATTTGGGTGTAGCAGAGGAATTGCAGTTTGGGGCAGGCAAAGTATGGCACCCCATAGGCCAGTCTGGAGATCAGACCAGAGGAACTTCTTCTCTAGGGAAAAGGAGGCAGTTGGGGGAGATTGCTGTGAAGGAAATGTCCATTGGAGGAGAGCGACAGTTCGAGGTGCTGACGTTTTTCTCATGGGCCCCGTTGTGGTATTTTCCTGTTGGCTGAGCTTGTTGCTGGGCGAGGAGAAATTCTTCCTTCCTCCTGCTGGAGTAGGAAAGTAAGCTGCTTCCTGGGGGGAATGCCAGGCACCCTTTGTCCTTGTTGGGGTCTGCAGTTAACTGCAGTGGAAGGGCATGAGAGGTCCCCCAGCTAGCCACCCAACTCCATTTTAAATGAGGTTTCCTTGATTCGGGGTGGCAGGTTCTTGGCCTTGCTGGGCATGTTGGCACAGCCCATAACTTAACACTTCTCTTGAACTCCTATTGACCTCTTACCTAACCTCTGTTCCTCAGTTTCCTAGAGTAAACTTCTCGCCTACTTCTTTCAGCCCTTGGCACTTGGAGTCCTATTCACCCAACAGCTGCAGAACCTACCCAGGTTGCCTTTTACGAAGTCCCAACAATCTTCACCCTCCACACACTTCCACCCTTCTCTCTCTTTCTCATTGGTAGGTACTGCTTCGGGTTTTGGAAGACATGCCTATAGAAATCCCTTCATGTTTCTCATGAGGCTCCTGGTGTGGGACTCCAGCAAGGCCACTTGGTGCTCTCTCACCACCTCTCTGTTTGGTCATGCTGTCCTCTTGGCCAGGACGTGGCCCATCACAGCCAAAAAGTTAACAAGCAAAAGCCTTCCCTCACCTTTTCATTTTTTCTTACTGTTTCCCTGCTCTAACAGTAGCCTTATAGAGAAGACCTCTGATGTCCCCTAACTTTTGCCATACTGCAGCCTAGGCATCTTTGTCTCTCTCTTCCCCACAGGCCCTCTGCTGGCATCAAGCAACCAGGATCATGAAAACCCCTTTTCCAGTGAAATAATCCCTCATCAAAGGGAAGTGGAATCTGAAATGTAAGTGCAAAGGACTTTTTTTTTTTTTTTAGAGAGAGAGAGGGAGGGAGGGAGAAGGAGAGCATGTGAGCGGGAAGGGGGGGGCAGAGGGAGGGAGAGAGAGAGAATCTTAAGCAGGTTCCACGCCCAGTGCAGAGCCCCATGAGACCCTGAGATCATGACCTGAGCCAAAATCAAGAGTCGGACACTTAACCGACTAGAGGCACCCAGGTGCCCCAACAGCCCAATTCTTAAATAACAAGTGAGATCAGCTTCCCAGGGTCTGCTCTCCTCCATGTCTACCCAGAATAGCTCATAAAAACGATCCTGTTCCCAGTGGCAACAGACACGTGCAATATCTAGAGGATAATAGGACGAAAATGTGTGGGTTGCATAAGAAGAAAATGATAAAGTGGAGACATAAAGAGAATGACTTCAACCACTAGAGATACTACCAGTGTTGACCATATTTTAATGGTATATGGATGATCAAAGAACAGTTGATGGAATGTGACAGCCTGCAATTAAAAACAAAGTAGGAACGTAGATATTTACAGGCTGTATTCCTCAGTGTGTCTAATATACAAATACACAAATGATGTTAAACGACTAGAAAAAATTCCATTACAATCAGGATCTAGGCAAATGTACCTATTATCACCAGTATTACTAACTTTTGTTTTAGATGGTCTTTCCGGTGTAAGGAGATTGTAAAGAGAAAAAAAAGCATTGTTTTAGTAAAGAAGACAAAATTTTCATTATTTCCAAATGATATGACTATCTTCTTGGGAAAAGCCTAAGAAATGAGTAAAAATGAATTCCCTTCAATGGTAGAAGGAAGTGTTAATAGTTAAAGCAGCAATGCCAGCAGTAATCACATAGAAAATATAATGGGGGAATGATGGCCTCCACAGTAGCAATATCAACCACCACACAGTAAATAAAATACCAAGGGATCCTGAACAATATAGTTAGGACATTGGAGTCGAAAATGATAGAGCTCGGACTCAGCTTGGAAAGATGGCTTGGATGAATCAAGAGGAACTCTAGCAAGGCTGGGAAGTGGGGCTGGTGACTGCGGGGAGGAGTGGCCCAACCAGGCCCCAGCCACATCACAAGTCTCCAGTTAGCACGGAGTTTGTCCTCGTCTTACCAGAGGGGCCGCTTCCCAGTCTAGGCCATCACTTCCCCATCAGATGATGCCTATGCAGTAGGTCTCTGCTGGGGGCATATTCTTTGGAAGGGAGAGGAATAGCAACATCATGATACGGAAAGAGGTGTGGGCTGGATTCCTGCTGGCAGAATCATGGCACATTTCTGGATGAGGGGATCCACAATTTACAGGTATGGTACAATGCCAGGGAAATTTCAAACTGGTCTTTTTTGGCAGAATTTCATAAAATAATTTTATTATTCACCTAGTAGACTGATAACAGGGCAAGATAGCTATGACTTTTTCTACGGAAGAGTAAAAGTCATTTTTGAGAGACTGGCATTCATTCTCCTGTCTGGTTCACCCATAGTTAAGTATTTCTCTAATGAAGAACGGGGTCATTTCACAAACTACTGTAACAGTCGACTGTTAGAGTAACAACTGTATTTTGCACTGTGCCTGCCTGTATCTCCTCCCACATTGCCCTTGGCGATGGAAGTGCTTTGTTCACTGGAACACTAGCAAGTGTGAAGCAAGCAGAGAATTGAAAAGTGCTTGCACACCAGGGTTTGCCCTCTCTTGCTGCTCTTGACACAAGAGAACAACCATGTGAAGAAGCGTGGGTTAGGTGGATGATGAGAGACCCAGGGCCCATGCATCCCCTCCACCACAGCTGACAGTGAACCAATTGCCAGAAATGTGGGTGAGACCGTCGTCGACCATCCAGCCCCCAGAGCAGAGCCAGGGGCACTGACTACAGATGCATAAGCAAGCCTTCTGAGAACAGCAAAAGGACCTCTCAGCTAAGCCCAGCTGAGATTATTGTCCTGCAGAATTGTGAGCAAAAGAATTGGTTGCTTAGAGTCACTACATTTTGGATGGTTTGTTGTGCATCAAAAACTGGCTGGCACAACCGGTCACTGCCACCCATCAAAATCCAACCAAAAATGGGAGAGCGAGAAAATAACTGTTCATGGCAGAAATGTAACCTCTGCTTGCAAAGGTTGACTGTGGACTTTCCCTGGAGTCTTAAGGGAAGGGATGAGGTTAAGACATGAGGTATTTGGCCAGTAGAGTCTGTGTGCCAAGGCCTGTGTTGATCCCTGCATCCTATGTAACAGCCCATGAAGTCTTAACGAGGAGGTTACTATTTGCAGTTCATCGAAGAGAAGACTTAGAGTGGAGTTTGTATGTGATTTCAGGTCTTCATGTCTCTACAGCCTGTGCTCTCCCAACATCGCCGTGTCTTGTCAAAAGGATTATTTTTATCAAGAGCTATGGTTTGTTGTGTCAATTTTTTTTTTTGAATGATGTTCAGAGTTGACTTGTTACATAAGGTGTTCATTTGCTAAGAGTCACTGGGTTCAAAGAAAGGTATTTTCCGTCTGGATGTTCTTCTCCTCACAATCTAGTGAAAAGAACACCTGAGTGCCTAGCTCACGGCCATCAGTCAAGTGTGTCACCTGGGCATGTTACTTGAGAATGCGAAGTTCAGTATCTTCTGCACACATAAAATGGAATTAAGTGATGCAGTAGAGAAGTTATTCTGTTTTGTCATCACTCTAGGCATTGATTTTGAGCTATTGATGGTCTGATTGGTTTTACGCACTTAATATTTACCTACCAACAAACCTGAACAATGAGTATCAGAATCCCCTTCAACAGATTAAGAAACAGGCTGAGATGTGCTTAAGTAAGACAGTAAGTGAGGGAGCTGAGGTTCACACCTTGGTCTGTGGGACTCCAAAGGTAATCCTCTTCCTTTCTCTCTGAGACATGTCGTGTATGTTGAGAGTTGCTGACATGCACGGTACATGCCATTCCTGTGGTACAGACGTCTTCCTTTCTCATTTTTTTTTTTTACTACCGGGAAGACCCAGGCACCCAGGAGAACATAGCTTCTGTGGAATGTTCTAATGCTGAGGGGAACTGCTGTGAGACCAGCAAGTCTGATACATGTTTCTGCCTTTTTTCTAGAGTAGGCAGGAACAGGCAGATTGGAAAGTGACAGCGCAGTGACATTAGAAGCATCTTCGTGGGACGTCGAGCACCTGACTTAGGTGAGATGGTGGATTACAATTCTAAGAGAGAGGAGCTCTCCAGACAGCTGTTACCTGGGATAGAGAATGTTACAGAACTTCCCAGAGCCTTTTAGCACTCACAGCTGGAACCAGCTTTCGGGAGAATGACCGCAACATACCTGAGAGGATTTCAGGATCTAGTAAAGGGAAACAGTCAGGTGAAGTGATTTTAGTAGTAGTCAATGAGAGAAAATACGGTGTTTTGCAAACCACATGACCTAGAATTTCAATCTGGCGCTCTCGAGTAGTTCTGCAGCCTGAAGCAAGGGAATATCTCTGACTGTATTTCTCCTCTGTAACATGGGGATTCTGCAAGTACCCACCTCATTAACCTCCCCTCGCCTGAAAAGGCTTTCCTGACCATGGGTGCTCACGCTCCCCGTACACTAGGACTCAGTTACCCCCCCTCATTTTTTCTTTTCCAGGATCCCTTGACGCTAGTTCTGTCGTCGCTCGAATCAAGGAGCTCTGTAATGATTGGCCAGCATGTTTGTAAGCAAGTAAGTCAGTCAAAGGCCGGGCGCCAGCCTGAAACATGCTTATTCTCCGTGAGTCAGCCCAGTGCCTGGAACTTGGTGTCCAGGAAGGATTCAAAATATATTGTTTGAGTGTAAGAGTATGACGGAAACCCCATGGATCAACGGCCAGTGATTATTGTACCCGTTAATGGTTTAGTAGTGATATAAAATGAAAGATGGGTGAACAGAGGCATCTGCGTATATCTTTTCACTTGCGGAAGTGGGGTGGGTTGTGTCTTTCAAATCACTCTGCACATGTCCCCCCAATTCGTTGCTTCTTTGTGTATCTTAGATACTCTGTTTTTCCCTCCATCATAGAACTGGCTCCGTAGGGCATCTATACTAGATAATTCAGTAAAATCTCCCCCAATACAAAGTGATCAGAGCAAAGAGTATGTCTCCAGTTTTTCCCTTTGAGTAATGAGTGAATCACAGGGTGACTACAGGCCTTTTACTTTTGTGATTTTGTGAGTCATGGCACAGCTGTGCAACCCAGGGTGTGAACACAAAGCTCAGTGGATCTCAAGTCCAGGTGAGTGCTTCCATTCTCTCCAAGAGACAGCACTCCTTGATTTCTTCTGCTTCTTTGGTCACTCCCTCTAGTTCCCTGACTGCTGTGTCTCTCCTTTTCACTGACATTGTCCCCGTACATACTTCTCATTCAGCACCTAAACCACTTCTAGTGCTCTTCTGTTCATGTGTCAGAGTCAAATGCTAAATCCTCAGGAAGGTCTACAAGCCCCCGCCACCCCCTATTATATATTGCTAAGTGCACTCCCCTTTTCCACCCCACCCCATATTCCTGATCCCCTTTACCTTGGCCTGAATTATCACCTGCCAGACTATGTTATTTACTTCTTTGTTATGCTTATTGCTTATTTCTTTCCCCCCCCCCATCATAACTCCTGCTTGAATAGAAGCTCCTTGATCTTAGGGATCTTTGTCTCTTGCCCACTGATATATGTGAAGCAGCCCAGAACATAGCTGAGCACACACTGTAGTCATCCAGACCACATCTGTTGATGGAATGGACATGTCTGTCTCCTTTGCTGCGTTGTGACACCCTTGAGGGCAAGGACCATGTTTCCTTGGTCTTTGTCAATCCACCATCCAGATCAATTTCTGATACAAGTGGAAAGGCATTGCTGCATATCTGTTGAATCGATGAGTTAATCGTTTGAAAGTGACACTGATAGGGAAAACATTCTGTTTCCAGACTGCGCTTATTCTAGGAGGTGCTGTCGGTGTTAGCACCAGGTATGTATCAGCTGCCATGCGAGCTCTGCTAGTCAGCTGGGAGATGTTTGAGGGCTGAAGTCTGACTCCCTTTTGTGGATCCATCCTAGGGCTGGCACTGTTCTTCCTGCACAACAGGATTTAGAGTGGTGTTTCGGATAGCCGTTCATCACCTGATGACTGGATCTGTGCAGGACTTGTACCATAATTTACATAATATATATTAAAATAAAGCTGTATCTTTGGGAATAAAACCTAGTTATATAATCGAACAGATTAAATGAAAGCAATTTACTGACAGGGTTGAAATAAATGTTGAGGCTCATGTGAAGTAATAGTGCACATAATAATGGGCCCTACACTAGGCTCTTCATCGATGTTTCCTTTAGTCCTAATAAGAATGCTTCAAGGAAATCCTGTCATTCCCATTTCACAAGGGAGGAGGATATTGAGATCAAGGACATCGTGGACATTGCCCAGGATCTGAAAGCTGGTAGGTAGATACATGAGGTGGAAACTCAGGGCTCATTGATGACAACACCCCAGAAAGTCTGCAGTGTAGGCTGACCCCGCTTAACCTGCCCCCAGCAGTCCTGTCTGCTTCCCCTTCCATTTTCCACTGAACAGCTCTCCACTGTCTCATCCTGTCTCCCACCGTTTCAGAAGCTCTTCATCCCAGAGATCTTTCCCCTGTTCTTTTGGCCCAATGTTGATATATTCGACACTGATTCTGGCTGCGGCAGAGGAAAGATGACTGTTTGGAGTCCTTGTGAAGGAATAGAGTAATTGTTATTTACCAGTCCCTCATGACTTTTGATGATTGTGGATCCTGAGGAGGGTCCTTCGTTGCAGAGCTGGTTTCCTTGTGTGAGAATCCTGTTTTTGGCAGGAAGCCCTTCCCTTCCACTGAGGCATCAAACCTCCCCAGGAGGGGAGATCGCTCACTTGTCAATGACGCTGCGCACCCACGGGCCCAGGCACCATGAGACCAGTTCCCCCAGAGGCAAAACAGGTTTCTCAGGGCCACCAAGCTGTTCCACACATTTCACAGGCTCCTTAGACAAAGACAACAAGGCACATACAACCGATGTTTGGTATCAATTTGGGAAAAGGAAAATGGCTGCCTTCCTTCTTTCACAGTAAAAGCTTCGAGTACCCCCCAATAACATCAGCCTGTTCTGGAAAGATGCACCATTACATTAGTGAGCACCATGGTAGAGTAGCTATGACCAAAGGTTCTGAGCCAGGCATTATTCTCTGGAATTTGAGATTGATAGGAAGGCAGCTTTTCCTTTTCTTGTTTTCCATCTTCTTTTGGGTTACCTATTTCAAGGCAAGTTTGAAAATTAGTGTTTTTTTGAGAAGTTCTCTCAAAATCCAGTGGTAAATCTCCTAGTAGAGGATACCAATGAGACTCTTAGTTTCTGAACTTCACCTTAACTTTGATCAAATAGCTTTTTCTAGCAGCCTACATCTCAAAAGAAGTATCCTAGATTTGTTGCTCTGGATGAACTTCCTGATGTATGTAATTCCCCAAATCCTCATAGAGGAATCCTACGTGGTTTTTTGTTTGTTTTTTAACTACTGTATCAGAAGAGATCATAAAAGCTCTTTGAGGGCCTACCATGTTTCAGGTATTTTGCATATTTTGCTGATGACTTTCATAAAATTCCTATGACATAAGTACCATTATTCCAGTTTCACAGATGAGGACATTGAGGCCCAGAAGGATAGATACGTTGGCCCTGACCCATGGCTAGAAAGTGGCAGAGCTGAGATTTAGGACTGCTGTCACAATCCATTGCCTGCATTGGCCAGCGTATACTGACATTAAAAAAAGAATGAGGGGCGCCTGGGTGGTTCAGACGCAGTTAAGCGTCTGCCTTCGGCTCAGGTCGTGATCCCGGAGTCCTGGGATCAAGCCCCACATCAGGTTCCCTGCTCAGCAGGGGCTGCTTCTCCCTCTCTCTCTCCCCCTGTGTGCTCGTGCTCTCTCTCTTTCTCTCTCTCAAATAAATAAATAAAATCTTTTTAAAAAATACCTGTGTTTTTGAAAGTCATCCAACGTAAATTAAAATATTCTCTACCATTGCTTTGTTATCACCCTATTTACTTTTAGACTTTTGCTCTCGCTACTAATGCTTTTCCTTTCCATGAAATACCAAGTTTATAACACTGTAGTCAGGGTGGTGGATATGGAAACGCATATACATGACTAAGTCCTAGGAATTGTTGCTGTAAGCCATATTGTGTGCTGAAAAGTATGCTATGTGCTATGTAGAGGCACATGGACAAATGGACCAGATTTCTATTCCTCCAATACCTCCTAGCTTCTAGAAGGGCTTACATGGCACCTGATCCTCAAAAGCCACAAATATGGTAGTGATGTAGGAGACATCTGTACCACCTGCACATTGGAAGTGGGTGTTCTTGCTGTCAGTGTTTCTTTATGAAATAGATGACTTCAGCAAACCTTCAGCAATGCCTCCCGTGTGTCCTGTAGTCTGCTTCATACCGGATGTGCAAAGAACAAATCATGGTCCTGGCACTTAAGTGCCTCACAGGAAAACAAGCAAAAACGGAATATAATTTGTGAATTAGAAGTGTCCACAGGATACATTTGCAGTGCAGGAGGGGGAAAGGGGAAGAGGAGACAAAGAATTGGACTGAGGAAGAACAGAGGCAATAGGAACAGGAGTCAGATCAGGGGAACTGAGTCCTCGTGACTATGAACGTGGATGCCTGTACCTGAAAATTCTAGACTCTGGGCACTCACAGACGTGATCCCATGTCCCTGAAATTTATAATTTTCACCAAAACAGTAATCACATGACCAGTCTTCTCTTTATTAATTAATTTCTCCAGTTCAATTTCTTTACAGGTGTGATTTCTGTATATTCATCACTCTGTATTTGTAAAGCCTAGGGGAATTTCAAAACTTCTCCCACTGAGAGGACATTTCGGAAACTGAAAGATTATTAGAAAGTCCAACACGGATTAGGAGGCAGGAGGTCCGCAATACACTCATCCTGGAAGCTATTGAACTTAGGCAATGGGATGAAAGTCAAAATCTGTATGTACCACACACTTTAGTAGGCTCTGGGATTAGAGGGATCATTCAAGCTGATCCAGCCGTCTTAGTACCGAAAATCAGAGGCAGATCTTAACCCCAGTGGTCTGTAAAGATTTGTCAAGATTGCTCATCAAGGAAGTGTTTTACACACACACACACACATTTAATAAATTAGAATTCTGGAATTCAGCTAGGATTATAGAGTGTTGGAGCCAGTCTGTCTGACTCTAAAGCCTCAAAGAATGTCCATGACACCTGACCCTTTTTCTTTTTTAAAGATTTATTGATTTTAGAAAGAGAGGGGGGGGGAGGGGCAGAGGGAGAGAGAGAATCCTAAAGCAGGCTCCCCACTGATCGTGGTGCCCGTTGTGGGTTTTCAATCACAGGACCTTGAGATCATGACCTGAGCCAAAACCAAGAGTCAACTGCTTAACCAGCTGAGCCACCCAGGTGTCCCCGGACCTTTTTCATAATAATTTTTTTCAATTTAACTCAGAGCCCTTATCTGCAATTCCCCTGACTGTGCATTTCTGTTGTTGCCCTGTAAGATATCCTTGGAACTGAATGTTCTGCTTTATCTTAAGGGCAGGGACTGAATGGGCAGCTCCTGCTTGCAACTCCTTCACACTAAGTATGGCACGCATCTTATCGGGAAATGTCCTCATGGTTACTGTGACAATTCAAGCTGTCCGTTCTTGCCTCTATATTGCGATTAATCTTCACTACATGAGAATTAGAATTCTCTGCATTGTGACTTTGGCTGTGCTTATTTTAACTTGCACCTTAGAGCTACATGTGGTTATGGCTGGGGCAGAAACTATGTCCCCTTCTCTCCAGTAAGTTGGATAATACAGAGTTACCTTAACCACAACAGATTCAATATGCTAATAGCATAAATACCTGATACCAGTTTTCTATTGTTGCACAACAAATTGCCACAAATTTAGCATCTTAAATCAACCCCTATCTATTATTTCAGTTGCTGTGAGTCAGATGTGTGGCACGGATCTAGTGAGTTCTCTGCTTAGGGTCTCAAAGGGCTGAAATCAAGGAGTCAGTTAGGCTGGAATCGTACCAGCAGGCTCTGGAGGGGAAGCTATTTCCCAGCTCATCCAGGTGGTTGGAGGAATTTAGCACTCATGGTGCAGGATGTTGTCGGGGCTGCTGTCAGATTCTAGAGGCTGCCTGTACTTCTCCTTGTGTGGTTCTCCATCTTCAAGCAAGCAGTGGTGTGTCAAACCCTTCTTGTGCTTCACATCTCTCTTGCTTCCCCTTCTGCTGCTGGCCAGAGAAAACGGTCTGCCTCTAAAGAGCTCCTGTGATGAGGCTCTTTTGGATAATCTCTCTATTTAAGGTCAATTGTTTAGTAACCTTCATTACACCTATAAAATCCCTTTAGCCATGTAACTGAACACAAATATGCACAAGATAATTCATCTTATTCATGGTATCTGAGATTATGGTGGGAAATCTTGGGAGATCAGTTTTAGAATTCTACCAACCACAACCTTTAATAACCATCACTTAATTATTTATGAAAACCTTTTGTGCCCTGATTGTTTGAATCCTGTGAACATAACGCCCCCTCTTTACTGAGTTATATCATGTCATCATGTGGTTGTACTTCAACAAGTGCTTGTGGCTTCACAAGTGTATTAGTCAGAGTTTTCCAGATGAACAGAATTAATAGGCGATATATATATATATATATTTATTTAGCTCTCAGGACAGAAAATCATACAGGCAGATCTTAACCCCAGTGGTCTGCAAAGACTTGTCAAGATTGCTCATCAAGAAAGTGTTTTACAGACACACACACACACACACACACACACTTAATAAACTAGAATTCTGGAAGTCAGCTAGGATCACGGAATGTTGGAACCAGTCTGTCTGACTCTGAAGACTCAAAGAATGTCTTTGACATCAGACCATTTTTCTTTTTTAAAGATTTATTTATTTTAGAGAGAGAGAGAAGGGAGGGCCAGAGGGAGAGAGAGAATCCTAAAGCAGACTCCCCACTGATGGTGGCGCCTGTCGTGGGGCTCGATCCCCGGACCCTGAGATCATGACCTGGGCCAAAACCAAGAGTCAACTGCTTAACCAACTGAGCTACCCAGCTTCCCCCAGACCCTTTTTCATAATAATTTATTTCAATTTAACTCAGAGCCCTTATCTGCAATTCCCCTGACTGTGCATGTCTATTGTTGCCCTGTAAGTTATCCTTGGAACTGAATGTTCTGCTTTATCTAAAGGGCAGGGACTGAATGGGCAGGTCCAGCTTGCAACTCCTTCGCACTAAGTATGGCACACATCTTACCAGGAAATGTCCCCATTGTTTTATATATATATAAGAAATAGGCAGAGCTGAGAGGACGCGCAGGGGAGGTGACCTCGTGGCAGGTAATAAATCATCATTAATCAAGAAGATGTCTTCAGCACCGGAATCTCCTGGCTTTAAAAAGGAACCACCCAAAGAGAAAGACTTTCGAAACCCAGGGCTCAGAGGGGTCCGCACAACAACTTTATTTCGAGCTGTGAATCCAGAGCTCTTCATTAAACCTAACAAACCTGTAATGGCTTTCGGATTGATAACCCTTTCACTTTGCGTGGCGTATATTGGTTATCTACATGCAACACAAGAGAATACAAAGGACCTATACGAAGCTGTTGATAGTGAGGGACAGTTACATGAGGAGGAGAACATCTAAATGGGATTAATAGTGCTGGATACCGCAGATGGAGCTTCGTAAAGGGCTCTGAAATCTTTGAAGGAAAGACTTTGTGAGTGCCTAGTATCAGCTTCTTGTTCTGGAACATGTTGATGAGGAGAGAAGGTAGCAGTTGCAGCCAGGCCTTGAGGCTGCAGTCCTTACCTCATTCTTTCTCCACAGCGGGAGCTTCTTAATATTGTTCTTTTATTAAGTCCTCGTATCAAAGTGCCAGGAAAATGGAAATCATTTTGTTAATTATTAAGTTCTATATAATAAAAGTACCCAGCGCTAAAAAAAAAAAAAAAAGAAATAGATAAACTTGTTATAGATATATTGTTTATATATAAAATATACTAAAATGTATTTATTTTATATAATATTTGTATATTTATATATAATATAAGAAATAAGTATAATATTTGTGTTTATATACTATATATTATATAATATATATTGTTTATATATAAAATATATAATACTGTTTTGTGCATGGGTAGATATGTAGAGATATATATATATTTATAGTTCTATATACCAGGAAATGTCCTCATTGTTTTATACATATATATAAAACATTGTTTTATACACATATAGTTATATATTTATATATATAAAACCTTGATAAATATATATATACATATATATATTTAGACAGAGAGAGAGATTTATTATAATGAATTGGCTCAGATGATTATGGGGTCTAGGAAGACCAAGATCTGTGCCAGCAAGGTGGAGAGCCAGGAGAGCTCTGGTGTAGTTCCAGTCCAAACCGAAAGGCCTGAGAACCAGGAGAGGCGATGGTGTAAGTTGCAGTCCAACAGCCGCTGAGATCAGGTCTCAGGAAGTTCTGATCTTCCAGTTTGAGTGTAAAGGCAGGACAAGAGCAATGTCCCATCTCAAGCCGTCAGGCAAGAGGGGGTTCCCTCAAGCAGTCAGTCTTTTTGATCCATGTAGCCTTCAACTGATTGGATACAGGGCACCCACATTAGAGAGGGCAGTCTTTTTACTCGGTCTACCTATGCAAATGTTAGGCTTGTCTGTAAACATCTTCACAGACACACTCAGAATAATGTTTGACCTAATATCTGGCCATCCTTTGGCTCAGTCATGTTAACACATAAATTTACACATAACACCAAGCCTCTTGACACAGTCCATCGATAAACATTTATTTATTTTTATTTTTTATTGTTATGTTAATCACCATACATTACATCACTAGTTCTAGATGTAGTGTTCCATGATTCATTGATTGTGCACAACACCCAGTGCTCCATGCAGAACGTGCCCTCTTTAATACCCATCACCAGGCTAACCCATCCTCCCACTCCCCTCCCCTCCAGAACCCTCAGTTTGTTTTTCAGAGTCCATCATCTCTCATGGTTCATCTCCCCCTCCGATTTCCCCCCCTTCATTCTTCCCTTCCTGCTATCTTCTTCTTCTTTTTTTTTTTCTTAACATATATTGCATTATTTGTTTCAGAGGTACAGATCTGAGATTCAACAGTCTTGCACAATTCACAGCGCTTACCAGGGTACATACCCTCCCCAGTGTCTATCACCCAGTCACCCCATCCCTCCCACCCCACCCCCCACTCCAGCAACCCTCAGTTTGTTTCCTGAGATTAAGAATTCCTCATATCAGTGAGGTCATATGATACATGTCTTTCTCTGTTTGACTTATTTCACTCAGCATAATACCCTCCAGTTCCATCCATGTCATTGCAAATGGCAAGATCTCATTCCTTTTGATGACTGCATAATATTCCATTGTGTGTGTGTGTATATATGTATATGTGTATGTATATGTGTATATATATATATATATATCACATCTTCTTTATCCATTCATCTGTCGATGGACATCTTGGCTCTTTCCACAGTTTGGCTATTGTGGACATTGCTGCTATAAACATCGGGGTGCACGTACCCTTTCGGATCCCTACATTTGTATCTTTGGGGTAAATACCTAGTCGTGCAATTGCTGGATCGTATGGTAGCTCTATTTTCGATTAACATTTATTTTTAAATTTCCTTTGTATCTCAGTTAAATACTGTGTTTCCATGTTTCCTGACTATAAAATGCATCTGTGAATGATTTCACTTTCAGTCGCATGTTAACTAATTAGCTTTAAGGTTATACGTGTGATAGGGAAAACAGATGTGCAAGCAGTTTACATTCTTTACTGTAAAGGGGAAATTTGCATCAAATTGCATGCAAATTTAACAATACCTAACATTTATGAAATACTTACCATATTTGGCAAGTCCTTTTGTAAGCTCTGTAGGTGCTTTACCTCATTTGGTCAGCACAATACCATGACATATGTGTCATTAATAGCCCTGTTTTTATGTGAAGAACTTGAACACAGAAATTAAGTAATCTTTCCATCATGACAGCTTGTGACAGGCCCAGGGTTGGAATCTATGGCTTCAGAACTGATGTTCCTGACTAATTCATGTGCCTATATAAATTGTCATCCAACCTAGTACATAAAATTTATGATGTGAGCCAGAATGAGAGTACTTTTATAAATTATACCTGCTCAATAGGCATAAAACAGCAAATTTGTAGATATGCCTAGACATTGCTCACTCTGTTAGTGAAAATTCTTTTTGTTGCAAGTATCGGAATTCTCACCTAGACTGGCTAAACCAAAAAACAAATCCATGATCTCAGGGCATTTGTAAGATCATCATCACTTTTCCTCCCTCTGCTAGATTATTCCTTTCAGCCTACAAACTGGTGTTATTTGTTTTCATCTTAAAAACAAACAAAACAAAACAAAACAGATGGCCTCCCTGCAACGCCCTTCATCCTCCTCCTGATAGCAAACCTCCCAGAGAGAAACTGTCTCCAATTCTTCTCCCATTCTGTGTTAATCACATGCCAATCCAATTTATACACCATCTACTAAATTGAAATTGTTCTGGTCAAGCTAACAATGTCATCAGTATTTCTAAATCAAATGGCTATCTCACAGTGTTTTCCTCAGTTGTCTTATCAATAATTTTGGGCAGACTTGATCACTCGCTCCTCCTGGAAGTACTTTCTTTCCTGGTGTGTTTTTCAGGGTTCTCTAGAGAAACAAACCAAATTGACACAAGTACACCTGGGTTCCAGGACAATACTTTTCCGGTTGTTCTCTGACCTCCTCAATCTCTTTGCCTGGCTCTCCTTTCCTTTTGACCTTTTGACATTGACCTGCCTCAGATCCTTGGTCCCTTTCTCTTTTCTGCCTACGCTCTTTCCCTTGGTGATCTCATTTAGTATTTTGGCTTTATATGCCATCTCTACCCTCTTCTCTCTTCAACGTGTAGCTCCAGCTTTAATGCCAGAGTCTATTTCCAACTGTCCACTGGCATATCTAATAGACATTTTGATTTAAACAATGAAAAAAACAGAAATTCTTATTTCACCCCCTCACTTCATCTCCTTTAGTTCTTCTTCACCTCAGTTAACATTAACCTTAGCCTAGATGCTCACTTAAAGATATTGGGGTCAGTTTTGGCATTAAATCTACCCAGAAATCCTGTTGATTCCATGTTCTAAATATACTGAGAATGTGAACAAGTTTGTCACTTCCTCTGCTTCCACTTGACTGGAAGCCTTGGATTATTGCAATAACATCCTTATTGGTTTAACGTGCAAAACTTTGTCTCTGACGTATAGTCTCATCACAGCACCAGAGGTATCGTCAGATCATGCCGCTCTTCCGTAATTGTTCTCCATCTTACTGAGAGAAAAAACTCAAAGTATTTACACGGACTAGAAGTTTGTACGTGACTTGATCCCGCGTTACTTCCCCCAAACCAACTGCACTTCCACCAGACCCCCCATATCTACCTGAGCTATGCTAGTCACACCTTCACCTGAAGACTTTAGCTTTGGCTGTTCTCTGTGCTTCAAATGTTCTTCCTCCACATATTTAATAGCTCATTCCATCAGCTCCTTCAAGTCTTTTCTCAAATATCACCTTCTGAGGTTAGCTTATATGGACCACTTTTTATAAATTCCAACTCTGCAGCACTCCAGGTATTTCTTAAGTTGCTGTAATGGTTTTCATAGCATTATGAGCTTCTTACATGCAGTATAACTGAATTGGTTATTTTATCTATTGTTTGTACACTTATCCAAAAATATGAGTTCTATGAGGGCAGACACAGTCGTCTTTATTTACTACAGCATTTTCAGGGCCAATAGTAGTGCCTGGAAGTTAGCTATTACTCATTAACTATTTGGTCCATTTACAAAATAGACTGAAAATCAAAATAGGGTGGGTTCTAGACATGGGGAACCTCTCGCTCATCATGTTCAGGTTCTTTTCCTCTATTTTCTCTGCCATCCCCAGTGTCCCACCAGACCGGTCCCAAGATGTCTGTAGCAATTCCAAACCTCACATCTAGGCATGGTAATATTTAGACAGGAAGGAAAAATATCTTCCAGTGTCCTTTTTTTGAAGAGACAGGAAGCTATGACATAATACTTCCCAGAAGTTATCCACCCCCATCAACCCCAGTATATGGGACTGAATTTGGTCACATGGCCAGTTCAAAACCAGTGTTTGTTAAAATATTAGATTTGTTGTGACGAGTTTAGATGGATACGAGATAAAATGGATGTTGAGGAGTCAACCACAATGTCCCCTATAACACATCAGTGCATTGGTATGGTTGGATGTGTGTGTGTGTGTGTGTGTGTGTGTACCTGATAGGGAAATGAATTCTGGTGCTCAGTTATTGTAGAGTGAAAAGAAACAAATTATGGTAATTCAGAAGGCAGAAGATGGGGAAGAGTTGACATCTTACATAGAAACTCTGTTAATGGCATGAAACTAACATCATCCAATATGCCAATATGTCCATCTCTCACTAATCCTTTGACATGGAGACCAGAAATACTCCCAGTCTCTTGGTAGAAATCCTTGCTCAGCAGAGAGCCTGCTTCTCTCTCTCCCTCTGCTGCTCCCCCTGCTTGTGTGCTCATGTTCTCTCTCTGTCAAATAAATAAAAAGAAGTCTGTTTTTTGTGTGTGCCTTTTTTTATGCATACAGTGCTGAGATGGGCATTAAAAGTATTTCCTGTCAAGGATGACCAGCCACTCCTCCTAATACATTCTTCATGTAGCCATATTAATACCTTTATTCAATTCTTGGTGTTTCTCTGAGCTGGGATCTTCCTAGTCTATTTTTGTTGGTTTCAGTTTTGAAATACCATATGCATACACACGAAAAAGTGCACAAAATATATATTCAGATATCAGTGATGAGCAATATAAAGTAAAAACCTATGTAATCACCATTCAAACAATAAAATCTAATATTATTAAAACCCCAGAGCCCATGATGCTCCCTTCCCTGACTACAAATCTGTATTTCCCAATAGAGATATCTACCATCCTGACAATTGTTTAGTATCTCTTTCTTGGTGCTCACTGTGGCTTTAATACCCATGTAAACAATGCCAAAATATCTAGTTTAGTTCTTTTAAACTTTATGGCACTGAGTTTTTAGTGCACACTCAGAAGACCACCCTATTTAACTTGTTTTTAGAGGCCCCTTAAGTGTTTAAAGGCAACCCCTCTTCCCAGGTTAGAAAGGACAAATCCTCTTCCCAAATAGGTACTTGGGGACCTACTGTGTGCTTGGGAGTGAATTAGATGCCAGAGTATACATGAGGGCTAAATGGCATTCTTTGCCCTCAGTAATATGATAGTCTAGTTGGAAGATGGTAGTTAATGATAGCGTACACTGGTAGGACTGAAGACAGCTCAGTTTAGGAGCCAGGCCGTGCATACTGCAGTGAGATTTTCCATGGGCCACTTCTTACTGGCTCTGTGTTTGGGGCAAGTCTCTGAGTCTGTGTATTTAATTCTTAAAGAGAGAAAGATTTAAAACCTGCTCCTCAGGGTTGTCATGTATGGTACTATGTAGGCTGTCAATAAATGGTAGATTCTGTGGCTGTAATACATTGTGCTAGTCAGAAGGAAGGGTAAAAACTAATTCAGTTCTCCCTGAACAATTTGAAAGCATGTATACAAGTCTAGTGACTTTAGTACATACTAGATGTTAATATGATTATTTGTTTGGCTGCCAGGTACACATCTGGGCCGCTAAATGGAATGGTTAGAGGCTAGACATTAAGATCATAAATGTTGGGATTAATAATTATAATCATGATGAAAGCTACCTTTTACTGAGCTCTATATGCCTCCATAAGCACATCGAGTAAGACTCCTGATGGGCACCTCAGTGACATGATTATATCTGAGTACTTGGAACCAGAGATGTCTAGGATAACGATGCACTTTAAAGACTTTTCAAAAATCAAAAACATTAAAGAGGTTTATCTTTTAATGAGTATTCCCTGGGTGCACGATATTGCTCAAAGCATATTGTATGTATAATTTTGTGCAATTGTTGCAATGGCCCTAAGAGGTAGGTAGGCTTAATGATTATCCCTATATACAGGTCAGAAACCTTGAATTCAGAGATGAACTGTTCTGTAATTACACAGTTAAGAAGTGTAGCAGCCAGGAACTTATCCCAACTGGTATCCAGAACCCACATTACTTTTTGTGAGGGAGATACTTTTATTTTGAAATAGTTTCTTTAAAATTTTTTTTCTTTTCAAGTATAATGAATATGCAGTATTATATTAGTTTCCAGTGTACAATATAAGGATTCAGTAATTCTCTCTATTTCTCAGAACTAATCAAGATAAATGTACTCTTAATCCCCTTATCTATTTCCCCATCTCCCACCCACTTCCCCTCTGGCAACCACAATTTGTTTTCTGTATTTAAGAGTCTGTTTTTTGGGGCGCCTTGGTGGCTCAATTGGTTAAGCGTCTGCCTCGGCTCAGGTTGTGATCCCGTGGTCCTGGGATCGAGCCCCACATCAGGCTCCTTGCTCAGCAGAGAGCCTGCTTCTCTCTCTCCCTCTGCTGATCCCCCTGCTTGTGTGCTCATGCTCTCTCTCTCTCTCTCTCTGTGTCAAATAAATAAAAAAAAAATGAGTCTGTTTTTTGTGTGTGCCTTTTTTTCCTTTGTTTCTTAAATTCCACATGTGAGTGAAATTGTATGGCACTTGTCTTTCTCTGCCATATTTCACTTAGCATTATACCATCTGGTCCATCCATGTTGTTGCAAATGGCAAGATACTATTCTTTTTTATGGCTGAGTAATATTCCATAGTAGGTATATATCATATTTTGTTTTCCATTCTTCTGTCGATGGGCACTTAGGTTGATTCCATATCTTGGCTATTGTAAATAATGCTGTCATAAACATAGGGGTGCATTTATCTTTTTGAATTAGTGTATTCATTTTCTTTGGGTAAATTTCCAGTGGTGGAAATACTGGATCATATGATAATTCTATATTCGATTTTTTGAGGAACTTACATATTGTTTTCCACACTGACTGCATCAATTTTCATTCCTACCAATCTTTCAGAAGGGTTCCTTTTTTCTCCACATCCTCACTAACACTCGCTATTCCTTGTCTTCTGATTTTAGCCATTCTGACAAGTATAAAGTGATATTTCACTGTGGTTTTTATTTGAATTTCCCTAATGATTAGTGATGTTGAGCATCTTTTCTTGTGTTTGTTGGCCATGTGTATGTCTTCCTTGGAAAATGTTTATTGAGGTCCTTTGCCCATTTTTTAATTGGATTATTTGTCTTTGATTGGTGTTGAGTTATATAAGTTCTTTATATATTTTTGGGGTATTAACCCCTTACTGGATATATTATTTGCCAGTATCTTCTCCCATCCAGTAAGTTACCTTTTTGTTTTGTTGATGATTTCCTTCAGTGTTCTGAATATTTTTATTTTGGCGTAGTCCCAGTAGTTTAATTTTGCTTTTGTTTCTCTTTTCTGAAGAGACATATCTAGAAACATATTTTTATGGCTGTTGTCAAAGAAATTACTGGCTGTATTTTCCTTTAGGAATTTTATGGTTGCAGGCCTCACTTCTACATCTTTAGTCCATTTTAAATTTAGTTTGGTGGACAGTGTAAGAAAGTATTTGGGTATTACGCTAAGTGAAATAAGTCAGTCAGAGAAAGATAAATACCATATGATTTCACTCATATGTGGAATTTAAGAAACAAATCAAATGATTATAGGGGAAGGGAAGGAAAAATAAAATAAGATACAAACAGAGAGAGAGGCAAACCGTAAGAGACTCTTAACTCTAGGAAACAAAGTGAGGGTTGCTGGAGGAGAGGTGGTGGTAGGATGGGGTAATTGGGTGATGGGCATTAAGGAGGGCACCTGACAGAATGAGCACTGGGTGTTATATGCAACTGATGAATCACTAAATTCTACCCCTGAAACTAATAGTACACTATATGGTAACTAAATTGAATTTAAATAAAAAATTAGAAGAAAAGAAAGTGTTCCTTTCAGTTTTGTTTTTTGCATGTTGCTGTACAGTTTTCCCAACACCATTTGTTGAAGAGACTTTTTCCCGTTGCACCTTCTTGCCTCTTTTGTCATAGATTAATTAACCTTAAAAGTGTAGATTTATTTCTGGGTTCTCTATTCCATTGATGTTTGTGTCTGTTTTTGTGACAGTACCATACTGTTTTGATTACTGCAGGTTTGTGATATAACTTAAAATCTGGAATTGTGATGCCTCCAGCTTTGTTTTTATTTTTCAAGATTGCTTTAGCTATTTGGGGTCTTTTGTGATTCCATACAAATTGTGGGATTGTTTGTTCTAGGTCTGTGAAAAATGCTGTTGTTATTTTGATTGGGATTGCTTTAAATCTGTAGATTGTTTTGGGTAGTATGGACATTTTAACAATATCGTTTCTTCCAATCTGTGAGCATGGAATATCTTTCCATTCCTTTGTGTTGCCTTTACTTTCTTTCATCAGTGTTTTATAGTTTTCAGAGTACAGATCCTTCACCTCCTTGGTTAAGTTTGCTGCTAGGTATTTTATTATTTTTGGTGCAATTATAAATGGGATTTTCCCCTTAATTTCTCTTTCTGCTCCTTTGTTATCAATGTATAGAAATGCAACAGATTTTTACAAATTAATTTTGTATCCTGTGACTTTACTGAATTCATTTATTAGTTCTAGTGCTATTTTCTGTATCTTTCAGGTTTTTTTATTTTTTATTTTATTTTATTTTAAATTCTAGTATAGCTAACTTACAGTGTTATATTAGTTTGAGGTATACAATATAGTGATTCAACAATTCCATATATCACCCGGTGCTCATCAGGACAAGTGCACTCCTTAATCCCCATCGTGTATTTTACCCACCTCTCCACCTCCCCTCTGTAACCATCAGTTTGTTCTCTATAGTTAATGTCTGCTTCCTGGTTTGTCTCTCTCTTTCTCTCCCCCTCCCTCCCTCCCTTTCCTTTGCTCATTTTTGTTTTGTTTTCTTAAATTCCACATGGGAGTGAAATCATATGGTATCTGTCTTTCTCTGACTGACTTATTTCACCTAGCACTATACTCTCTAGCTCCATCCATGTTGTTGCAAATGGCAAGATTTCATTCTTTTCTATGGCTGAATAATATTCCATTGTGTATGTGTACCACATCTTCTTTATTCATCTATCAATGGACACTAGGACTGCTTCCATAATTTGGCTATTGTAAATATTGCTGCTATAAATATCAAGGTACATGTATCGCTTTGAAATAGTATTTTGTATTTTGGGGGTGAATACTCAGTAGTGCAATCACTGGATCATAAGGTAGTTCTATTTTTAATTTTTTGAGGAATCTCCATACTGTTTTCCAGAGTGGCTGCACCAGTTTGCATTCCCACCATCAGTGCTTAAGTGTTCCTTTTTCTCCACCTCCTCCCCAATATGTGTAGTTTCTTGTGGTTTTGATTTTAGCCATTCTGACAGTTGTACATATTTCATTGTAATTTGGATTTGCATTTCCCTGATGATGAGTGATGTTGAGTATCTTTTCATATGTCTGCTGGCCATCTGGATGTCTTTGGAGAAATGTCTGTTCATGTCTTCTCTCCATTTTTAAATTAGATTGTGTTTTCATTGTTAAGTTGTGTAAGTTCTTTATATATTTTGGAGACTAACCCCTTATTGGGTATGTCACTTGCAAATATCTTGTCCCATTCCATAGTTTGCCTTGTCATTTTGTTGATTGTTTCCTTTGCTGTGCAGAAGCTTTTTTCATTTTGATATAGGCCCAATAGTTTAATTTTGATTTTATTTCTCTTGCCTCGGGAGATATATCTAGAAAAATGTTGCTATAGCCGATGTCAGAGAAATTAGTGCCAGATTTTTATGGTTTCAGGTCTCAATTTAGGTTTTTCTTTAGAGTTTTTATATATATAGCATCATGTCATCTGCAAATAGTGAAAATTTTACTTCTTCCTTACCCATTTGGGTGCTTTTTATTTCTTTTATTGTCTGATTGCTCCGGCTAGGAATTCTAGTGTTACGTTGAATAAAAGTGTTGAGAGTGGACATCCTTCTCTTGTGCCTGATATTAGAGGAAAAGCTCTCAATTCTCCACTACCAAGTATGATGTTAGTTGTGCATTTCTCATATATGGACTTTATTAAAGTATGTTCTCTCTAAACTTACTTTGTAGGGAATTTTTCTAATGAATGGATGTTACACTTTGTCATTGCTTTTTCTGCATGGAGATGATCATATGGTTTTTATCCTTTATCCTGTTAATGTGATGTATCACATTGATTGATTTACAAATATTGAACCACACTTGCATCTCTGGAATAAATCTGACTTGATCATGGTGAATGATTTTTTTAATGTGTTTTGGGATTTGGTTTGCTAATATTTTGTTGAGGAATTTTGCTACTGTGTTCATCAGACATACTGCCCTGTAGTTTTTCTTTTCTTTCTTTCTTTCTTTTCTTTTCTTTTTTTTTTTTCGTAGTGGCTACTTCTGGTTTTGGTATCAGGATAATGCTGGTATTGTAGAATGAATTTGGAAGCTTTCCTTCCTCTTTTATTTTTTGGAATAGTTTGAGAAGAATAGGTATTGTCTGATATTTAAATGTTTGGTAGAATTCACCTGTGAGGACATCTGGTCCTGAGCTTTCATTTGTTGGGAGTTTTTTGATTACAGATTCAATTTCATTCTAGTAGTTGTTTTTTCCAATATTCTATTTATTCCTGATTCAGTTTGGGCAGGTTACATGTTTCTAGGAATTTATCCATTTCTAGAAGGTTACCCAATTTGTTGGCATATAATTTTTCATAATATTCTCCTTTAATACTTTGTATTTCTGTGGTGTTGGTTATTATTTCTCCTCCTTCATTTCTAATTTTATTTATTTCAGTTCTCTGTCTTCTTTTTTTTTGATGAGTCTGGCTAAAGGCTTATCAATTTTGTTGATCTTTTCAAAGAGCAAGCTCCTGGTTTCATTTATCTTTTATTTGGTCTCTATTTCATTTATTTTTGTTCTAATCTTTATTATTTCCTTTCTTTGACTGGCTTGGGTTTTGTTTTTCTTCTTTATCTAGTTCCTTTAGGTGCAAGGTTAGGTTATTTGAGATTTTTCTTGCTTCTTGAGGTAGGTCTGCATTGTTATAATCTTCCCTCTTAGAACAGCTTTTGCTGCATTCCAAAGATTTTGGACTGTTGTATTTCCATTTCCATTTGTCTCCATGTATTTTTTTATTTCCTCTTTGATTTCTTGGTTTACCCATTAATTGTTATTAGAATGTTATTTAACCTTCATGTATTTGTGTTCTTTCCAGATATTTTCTTGTGATTGATTTCTAGCTTCATACTGTTGTGGTCAGAAAAGATGCATGAAATTATTTCAATCTTTTTGAATTATTGAGACTTGTTTTGTGGCCTAACATGTAATCTATTATAATGTTCCATGTGCACCTAAAAAGAATGTGTATTCTGCTGTTTTGGGATAGAATGTTCTGAATTTATCTGTTAAATTCATCTGATACAATGTGTCATTCCAAATCTTTCCAAATCTGGGGAAGGAAACAGATATCCAGATCCAGGAGGCACAGAGAGCCCCCCAAAAGTCAACCCAAGGAGGTCCACACAAAGACACGTTAAAGACAAAATTAAAGTAGCAAAATATAGTGATAAAGAGAAAAAAAATTAAAATAGTAAGAGAAAAGAAAAGAGTTATATGTAAGGGGAACTCTACAAAGGAGATCCCTGTGGCCACTGTGGGGTTTTGGTTGGGCAGTGTCAGCAGTCAGACAAGATATGTGCCCTCGGTCCATTTGCTGGGGCTACAGTCACACTGAACTACAGAGTGCTCTCCCTGCATTGTCCCCTAAGAAGCTTTTGTTGATGGGCGGGACCTGCAAGGAAACCATATGCCTGCCCCCAATTCTTCTGCAGGGATTACAGTAACCCTGAACTGCAGGGCTCTCTCCCTGTGCTGTGCCCAGAGAGGTTCTTGTTGGTGGGTGGGGCTGGCTGTCAGAATAGATGCCTGCCCTTATCTGTCTACTGGGGCTGCAAAAGGCATTGATCAGCAGGCACTCTCTCCACAATGCCAGTTATAAGGTTCAGCTGCTGAGACTGGTGGAAACACATAAAGGTTTCCTTCCACTCTCCTCAGGGCAGGAGTTACCTTAGAGTGGCATCAATCCCTACTGGGACTGAGTGTTCACGCTGGTTCCAGAAGTTGTCTAGGCTGCGGAAAGGAATGGAGAAATGATGCCTTCCAGCTCTTTTGTTTTTGGAGAAGTCACCTAAAGATCCCTGCCCCTCCAGCATGCTTTCTGAGGTTAGTAAATAATTCTCCTTTGGTATATCCCAGGCACTTTTCAAACTGCTGCTTCTATGCTATATCTCTGTGGGGTTGTTTGTTGTGCTGTCTCTTTAAGGGTGGAGACTCAGTTTCCGATTGCCCTCTGATCTCCCAGAGCCAAGCCTGCTGAATTTTTCAAAAAGATTGTATTTACTTATTTGACACAGAGAGAGCACAAGCAGGGGGAGCAGTAGTCAGAGGGAGAGGAGAAGCAGGCTCCCCACTGAGCAGAGAGCCCAACACAGGGCTCCATCCCAGGACCCTGGGATCATGACCTGAGCCGAAGGCAGACGCTTAACGACTGAGCCACCCAGGCACCCCAAGCCTGCTGATTTTTAAAGTACCTGGAGTTAAGCCCCATTGGTTGTAAAAACTCACGGTTAAGCCCCACTGGTTTTCAAAGCCAAATGTTATGGGGACTTGTCTTGCCAGCGCAGGTCCCCTGTGCCCGAGGTGCCTGGTGTGGAATCTGCTCTCCCTTCTCCATGCTTGTTGTGTCCCTCTTGTTTGTAGTTTGCCTGGCAGGGAGTTTGGTTCTTGACTGCATCTCTGCCTCTCCTACCATGTTCTCAATATGACCTCCTCTCTATGTTTTACTGTGGAAAGTCTGTTCTGTCAGTCTCTGGGTCATTTTCTGGGTTGGGTGCACTGATGTGGCTGTTATCCAGGTGTGCCTGTGGTAGGAGATGAACTTAGGATCCTCCTGCCTCACTATCTTCCTAACCGCCATCTATTTTGAAATAATTTCAAGCTTACAAAAAAGTTGAAAAAATAGTACATGGAACTCCTGTTTATACTTAACCCAAGTAGCTTAATTGTTAACATTTTGCAATTTATTCTCTTTCTTTTCCCCTTTGTCTCCTGATTTCCTTCTCTCCATCTCTGTCACTCTCTCTTCCTCCCTTTTTCTTTTTCTGCTTACACACATCACACACAGATACACGTACATACAAATTTTTCTAAACTATTTGAGAGTAAGCTGCAGACATGTCTTTTTACCCCTAAGCACTTTATTTTACTTTATTTTTAAGATTTATTTATTTGACAGAGAGAGATACAGTGAGAGAGGGAACACAAGCAGGGGGAGTGGGAGAGGGAGAAGCAGGCTTCCCGCCAAGCAGGGAGGCCGATGCAGGGCTCAATCCCAGGACCCCGGGATCATGACCCGAGCCAAAGGCAGATGCTTCATGACTGAGCCACCCAGGCGCCCCTCCTCTAAGCACCTTAGTGTAACTTTTGCATAAACAGACTACAATTACCAAAATCAATACGTTAACATTGATACTATACTATTATATATCTCATTTATAGACCATATTCAAATGTGGCCAATTATCTCAATAATGTCATTTATAGAAAATTTTATAAATTTTATAATTTTTCTGTTCTCTCCAATCTAGTATCATGCATTGTATTTAGTTGTTATTTCACTTTATTCTTCTTCAGTCTGGAACAAGTCCTCAAACGTATTGTCTTGTACAAGCATGATGATTTTGAGAAGTATGAACCATTTACTAGAGTGTCCCTCAACTTGGGTTTACCTGATTTTCCATTTTCGTGATTAGATTCAGCTTATGCATTCCTGCAAGGAAGACCACAGAGTGTTACTATATCCTTCTCAGTGCATTATATCAATTACCACATGATATCCATTTATTCCCTCAGTGGTGATACTAAATTTGATCTCTTGGTTAAGGTTGTATTCATCAGATTACTCAATGTAAAGTTAATGTTTTTTCTTTGTGCACTTAAATATTTTGTGTGGAGATACCTGGAGGCTATGGAAATATCCTATTCTAATCATCCATTGATGATTCTTGACTAAATCCATTAACACATAATGGTTTAAAAATTAGGTGTTTCCTTTTTATTTTTTTACCACATATACAACTTGATTTATTTTTAGGGGGCCATTCACATATTCACAACTTAGTGGCACTAAATACATTCACGGTTTTATGCAACCACCACATCTATTTAATTCCAAAGCATCTTCATCATGCCAAAATAAAATCCTGTATCCATTAAACAGTTATTCCCCATTCCTCTCTCTCCCCAGTCCCTGGAAACCTTCAATCTGCTTTCTGTTTCTTTGGATTTACCTATACTGTATATTTCATATAAATGAAATCATACAAAATGTGATCTTTTGTCAGGTTTCTTTCACTCAGCAACGTTTCCAAGCTCATCCATATTATGGCATCTATCAGTACTTGTTACAACTGAATAATAGCCAATTTTATGGACATACTATTTGTATATACATTAATCCCTTGATGACATTTTATTTCTATATTTTGGCTACTGTGAATAATGTTGCTATAAACATTCATGTATAAGTATCTGTTGAACACCTGTTTTCAATTCTTTTGGTTTTACATCTAGGTGTAGAATCACTCGGTTACATGTTTAACTTTTGTGTTCATTTTTTTTTAAATTTTATTATGTTATGTTAATCACCATACATTACATCATTAGTTTGTTTTCTCCCCCAAAGGAATTTCTTTTTTAAAAAAATTTTTATTGTTATGTTAATCACCATACATTACATCATTAGTTTTTGATGTAGTGTTGCATGATTCATTGTTTGTGCATAACACCGAGTGCTCCATGCAGAACGTGCCCTCTTTAATACCCATCACCAGGCTAACCCATCCCCCCACCCCCCTCCCCTCCAGAACCCTCAGTTTGTTTTTCAGAGTCCATCATCTCTCATGGTTCATCTCCCTCTCCGATTTCCCCCCCTTCATTTTTCCCTTCCTAATATCTTCTTTTTTAATTTAACATGTAATGTATTATTTGTTTCAGAGGTACAGGTCTTTGATTCAACAGTCTTACACAATTCACAGCACTCACCATGGCACATACCCTCCCCAATGTCTATCACCCAGCCACCCCATCCCTCCCACCCCCCACCACTCCAGCAACCCTCAGTTGGTTTCCTGAGATTAAGAGTTCCTCATATCAGTGAGATCATATGATACATGTCTTTCTCTGATTGACTTATTTTGCTTAGCATAATACCCTCCAGTTCCATCCACGTCATTGCAAATGGCAAGATTAACTTTGTTTTGATGGCTGCATAATATTCCATTGTATATATATACCACATCTTCTTTATCCATTCATCTGTCGATGGACATCTTGGCTCTTTCCATAGTTTGGCTATTGTGGATGTTGCTCCTATAAACATCAGGGTGCATGTACCCCTTTGGATCCCTACATTTGTATCTTTGGGGTAAATACCCAGTAGTGCAATTGCTCGGTTGTAGGGTAGCTCTATTTTCAACTTTTTGAGGAACCTCCATACTGTTTTCCAGAGTGGCTGCACCAGCTTGCATTCCCACCAACAGTGTAGGAGGGTTCCCCTTTCTTTGCATCCCTGCCAACATCTGTCATTTCCTGACTTGTTAATTTTAGCCATTCTGACTGGTGTGAGGTGGTATCTCATTGAGGTTTTGATTTGGATTTCCCTGATGTCGAGTGATGTTGAGCACTTTTTCATGTGTCTGTTGGCCATTTGGATGTCTTCCTTGGAAAAATGTCTGTTCATGTCTTCTGCCCATTTCTTGATTGGATCATTTGTTTTTTGGGTGTTGAGTTTGATAAGTTTTTTTATAGATTTTGGATACTAGCCCTTTATCTGGTATGTCATTTGCAAATATCTTCTCCCATTCTGTGGGTTGTCTTTTGGTTTTGTTGACTGTTTCTTTTGCTGTTCAAAAGCTTTTTATCTTGATGAAGTCCCAATCCTTCATTTTTGCCCTTGCTTCCCTTGCCTTTGGCAAAGTTTCTAGGAAGTTGCTGTGGCTGAGGTCGAAGAGGTTGTTGCCTGTGTTCTCCTCAAGGATTTTGATGGATTCCTCTCTCACATTTAGGTCTTTCATCCGTTTTGAGTCTATTTTTGTGTGTGGTGTAGGGAAATGGTCCAGTTTCATTCTTCTGCATGTGGCTGTCCAATTTTCCCAACACCATTTGTCTTTTTTCCATGAGATATTCTTTCCTGCTTTGTTGAAGATTAGCTGACCATAGAGTTGACGGTCCATTTCTGGGCTCTCTGTTCTGTTCCATTGATCTATGTGTCTGTTTTGTGCCAGTACCATACTGTCTTGATGATGACAGCTTTGTAATAGAGCCTGAAGTCCAGAATTGTGATGCCACCAGCTTTGCTTTTCTTTTTCAACATTCCTCTGGCTATTCGGGGTCTTTTCTGGTTCCATACAAACTTTAGGAGTATTTGTTCCATTTCTTTGAAAAAAGTGGATGGTATTTTGATAGGGATTCCATTAAATGTGTAGATTGCTGTAGGTAGCATTGACATCTTCACAATATTTGTTCTTCCAATCCATGAGCATGGAACGTTTTTCCATTTCTTTGTGTCTTCCTCAGTTTCTTTCATGAGTATTTTATAATTTTCTGAGTACAGATTCTTTGCCTCTTTGGTTAGATTTATTCCTAGGTATCTTATGGTTTTGGATGCAATTGTAAATGGGATCGACTCCTTAATTTCTCTTTCTTCTGTCTTGTTGTTGGTGTATAGGAATGCCACTGATTTCTGTGCATTGATTTTATATCCTGCCACTTGACTGAATTCCTGTATGAGTTCTAGCAGTTTTGGAATGGAGTCTTTTGGGTTTTCCACATAAAGTATCATCTCATCTGCAAAGAGTGAGAGTGTGACTTCTTTGCCGATTCGGATGCCTTTGATTTCTTTTTGTTGTCTGACTGCTGTGGCTAGGACTTCTAATACTATGCTGAATACCAGTGGTGATAGTGGACATCCCTGCTGTGTTCCTGACCTTAGGGGGAAAGCTCTCAGTTTTTCTCCATTGAGAATGATACTCGCTGTGGGCTTTTCATAGATGGCTTTTATGATATTGAGGTATGTACCCTCTATCCCTATACTGTGATCAAGAAAGGATGCTGTAGTTTGTCAGATGCTTTTTCTGCATCTATTGAGAGGATCATATGGTTCTTGTTCTTTCTTTTATTAATGTATTGTATCACATGGATTGATTTGTGGATGTTGAACCAACCTTGCAGCCTAGGGATACATGCCACTTGGTCATGTGGTGAATAATCCTTTTAATGTACTCTTGGATCCTATTGGTTAGTATTTTGGTGAGAATTTTTGCATCCATGTTCATCAAGGATATTGGTCTGTAATTCTCCTTTTTGATGGGGTCTTTGTCTGGTTTTGGGATCAAGGTAATGGTGGCCTCATAAAACGAGTTTAGAAGTTTTCCTTCCATTTCTGTTTTTTGGAACAGTTTCAGAAGAATAGGTATTAATTCTTCTTTAAAGTTTGGTAGAGGGGTGCCTGGGTAGCTCAGTTATTAAGCGTCTGCCTTCAGCTCAGGTCATGATCCCAGGGTCCTCGGATCGAGTCCCACATCGGGCTCCCTGCTCTGCAGGAAGCCTGCTTCTCCCTTTCCCACCCTCCCACCGCTTGTGTTCCCTCTCTTGCTGTCTCTCTCTCTCTATCAAAATAAATCAATAAAATCTTTAAAAAAAATAAATGTTTGGTGGAATTCCCCTGGGAAGACATCTGGCCCTGGGCTTTTGTTTGTTGGGAGATTTTTGATTACTGCTTCAATTTCCTTAGTGGTTATAGGTCTGTTCAGGTTTTCTATTTCTTCCTGGTTCGGTTTTGGTAGTTTATACATCTCTAGGAATGCATCCATTTCTTCCAGATTATTTAATTTACTGGCATATAGTTGCTCATAATATGTTCTTATAATTGTTTGTATTTCTTGGGTGTTGGTTGTGATCTCTCCTCTTTCATTCATGATTTTATTTATTTGGGTGCTTTCTCTTTTCTTTTTGGTAAGTCTGGCCAGGGGTTTATCAATCTTGTTAATTCTTTCAAAGAACCAGCTCCTAGTTTCGTTGATAGGTTCTACTGTTCTTTTGGTTTCTATTTCATTGATTTCTGCTCTGATCTTTATTATTTCTCTTCTCCTGCTGGGTTTAGGCTTTATTTGCTGTTCTTTCTCCAGCTCCTGTAGGTGTAGGGTTAGGTTGTGTATTTGAGACCTCTCTTGTTTCTTGAGAAAGGCTTGTATTGCTATAGACTTTCCTCTTAGGACTGCCTTTGCTGCATCCCAAAGATTTTGAGCAGTTGTGTTTTCATTTTCATTTGTTTCCATGAATTTTTTAAATTCTTCTTTAATTTCCTGGTTGGCCCATTCATTCTGTAGTAGGATGCTCTTTAGCCTCCATGTATCTGCGTTCTTTCCGACGTTCCTCTTGTGACTGAGTTCTAGTTTTAAAGCACTGTGTCTGAAAATATGCAGGGAATGATCCCAGTCTTTTGGTACTGGTTGAGACCTGATTTGTGATCTAGGATGTGATGTATTCTGGAGAATGTTCCATGGGCATTAGAGAAGAATGTGTATTCTGTTGCTTTGGGATGGAATGTTCTGAATAGATCTGTGAAGTCCATGTGGTCCAGTGTGTCAACAAAAAAAGTCTTTATTTCCTTGTTGATCTTATGCTTAGATGATCTGTCCATTTCAATGAGGGGGGCTGTTAAAGTCCCCCACTATTATTGTTGTCAATGTGTTTCTTTGCTTTTGTTATTAATTGGCTTATATAATTGGCTGCTCCCATGTTAGGGGCATAGATATTTACAATTGTTAGATCTTTTTGTTGGATACACCCTTTAGGTATGACATAGTGTCCTTCCTCATCTCTTATTATAGTCTTGGGTTTAAAATCTAATTTGTCTGATCTAAGGATTGCCACCCCAGCTTTCTTTTGGTGTCCATTAGCATGGTAAATGGTTTTCCACCCCCTCACTTTCAATCTGGAGGTGTCTTTGGGTCTAAAATGAGTCTCTTGCAGACAGCATATCGATGGGTCTTGTTTTTTTATCCAATCTGATACCCTGTGTCTTTTGATTGGGGCATTTAGCCCATTTACATTCAGGGTAACTATTGAAAGATATGACTTTAGTGCCATTGTATTGCCTGTAAGGTTATTGTTATTGTATATGGTCTGTGTTCCTTTCTGGTCTATGTTACTTTAGGCTCTCTCTTTGCTTAGAGGACCCCTTTCAAGATTTCTTGTAGGGCTGGTTTCGTGTTTGCAAATTCCTTTAGTCTTTGTTAGTCCTGGAAGCTTTTTATTTCTCCTTCTATTTTCAATGACAGCCTAGCTGGATATAGTATTCCTGGCTGCCTATTTTTCTTGTTTAGTGCTCTAAATATATCATGCCAATCCTTTCTGGCCTGCCAGGTCTTTGTGGATAGGTCTGTTGCCAATCTAATGTTTCTACCACTGTAGGTTACAGATGTCTTGTCCCGAGCTGCTTTCAGGATTTTCTCTTTGTCTCTGAGACTCGTCAGTTTTACTATTAGATATCGGGGTGTTGACCTATTTTTATTGGTTTTGAGGGGGGTTCTTTGTGCCTCCTGGATTTTGATGCCTGTTTCCTTCCCCAAATTAGGGAAGTTCTCTGCTATAATTTGCTCCAATATACCTTCTGCCCCTCTCTCTTTCTTCTTCTGGGATCCCAATTATTTTAATATTGTTTTGTTTTATGGTATCACTTATCTCTCGAATTCTGCCCTCGTGATCCAGTAGTTGTTTAGCTTTCTTTTTCTCAGCTTCTTTATTTTCCATCATTTGGTCTTCTGTATCACTAATTCTCTCTTCTGTCTCATTTATCCTAGCAGTTAGAGCCTCCATTTTTGATTGCACCTCATTAATAGCCTTTTTGATTTCGACTTTGTTAGATTTTAGTTCTTTTATTTCTCCAGAAAGGGTTTCTCTAATATCTTCCATGCTTTCTTCAAGCCCAGCTAGTATCTCTAAAATCATCATTCTACTCTAGTTCCAACATCTTACTAATGTCCGTATTGATTAGGTCCCTGGCAGTCAGTACTGCCTCTTGTTCTTTTTTTTGAGGTGATTTTTTTCCATCTTGTCATTTTGTCCAGAGGAGAATAGATGAATGAGAGAACAAAATGCTAACAGGGTAACAACGACCCCCCAAAAATATACACTAAACAAATCAGAAGAGACCCGAAACTGGGGGGAAAGAAAGGGAAAGAAGAAAAAAAGAATATGATCAAGGTGGTGCATAGATCAGTGCCACACACTAGATTTTGGGCATATTTTGGTCTGTTAGAAGAAAGTGCCTCCCAAAATTTTAAAGAAAGGAAAACTTATATATGTACAAAAATAAGGGTAAATACGATGAAGGGATGGAATATGAGTGTAAAGACGAAAAGTATAAAAGATTTTATAAAAGGAAATGATAAGTTGGTTGAAAAAAAAAGAGGAGGAATTTAAAAAAAAAGGGAGAAAATGTGGTCAGGCAGGAGGCTAGAACAAAGCCATACACTAGAGATTTAGGGTATATTTTGGTCTGTTAGAAGAAACTGTATCCCAAAATTTTAAAGAGAGAACAATATATATATATATATACACACACACACACACACACCAAAAATAAGGTTAACTACTAGGAAGGGATAGAATATGACTCTAAAAATGAAAAATAAAAAGATTTTTTTAAAAAGGGATTGATAAGATGTTGGTTGAAAAAGCAAAAAAGAAAAATTTAAAAAAAAGGAAAAACAGAATTTTAAAAAAATTAATGTTGAAAGACTAAAGGATCAGGGGGAAAAAAGCCATGGATTCTATGTGCAGTATTCCCCTAGTGCTGGAGTTCTGCCGTTCTCATTGATCGGTAAACTCGGTCTTGGCTGGCTGTTCTCGCTGATTTTCTGGGGGAGGAGCCTGTTGCCGTGGTTCCCAAATGTCTCTGCTGGAGGCAGAATTGCTCCGCCCTTGCCTCCTCCCGGCTAATAATCTGCTCGGGTTTGCTCTCCGGAGCTTTTGTTCCCTGCGAGCTTTCCGTACAGCTTTGGAGGCGGAGAGTGAAAATGGCGGCCTCCCAATCTCTGCCCCGGACGAGCCGAGAACTCGGGGCCCCGCTTCTCAGTGCGCCCCCAGAGAAAAGCAGTCAATCACTCCCATCTCCCTGGTCTGGCCGCACTCCGTGCTCACCCGGCCTGTGACCAAACGTTCCTATCTCTGGCGCACAACCCCGTGCGGAGTCCCCAAATCCAGCAGATCCCTGCGGTGCGCTCCCGCACTTCTCCTCCCAGGGGAGGAAGGGGAGTCTCCCCGGATCTGCCGCTTGTTGGGTCCCTGCTGGAGGAGCACTGGCCCGACTGTGCTGCGGATCACGGTTTATGGCAACCCCGAGCTGAGAGCCCGCTCCTCAGCTCCGTCTGTGCTGCCCGCCTCCCTGCTCCGATACCTGGGAGCTCTGCTGCACTCAGGCACCCCCAGTCCTTCTGTGTCCCCGAGGATCCTGAGACCACACCGTGCCAGCGAGGGTTCCACCCCCGCTTAGCCACTGGAGCAACGTCCCTCAGCAGAGCCGACTTCTAAAAGTTCCGATTTTGTGCTCCGCAGCTCCATCACTTGCCAGAAGCGGCGGACGGAGGTCCCCTCCCCCGCTGTCTATCCTCCCGAATATCACCTCGGATTCAGTTTTCCGCACTTCCTACCTTCCAGAAAGTGGTCGCTTTTCTATTCAGAGAGTTGCCGCTATTCTTTTCTTCGATTTCCTGTTGAGTTCGTAGGTGTTCAGAATGGTTTGATCCCTATCCAGCTGAATTCCTGGGACCAGACGAAATTTAGGTCTCCTACTCCTCCACCATCTTGCTCCTCCAATCAAAAAGTATGTGTTTCTAATTCCATTATTTTCCCCCATTTACTGGTGAGGATTCTTCTGCAATGAAGAGCTTTTCTCTGACCCTCATTTATTATTCATGTCTTCATTAGTTTCAGTATGGGTTCACGGATATATAATTTATTCACTAGGTAATAACCCATTACCATCATGATTTATTTTGATGCTTGAATTTGCCCAGATTTGGTCACTGAAACCCCCTTGATTCCTGTTCCTGTGTCTCTTGGATGTGTGTCCATTTTTCTTTGAAAACTTTTTTGGTGCAGCAAGATGTTCCAGGCTCTTTTTGTACTTTGGCTGATCCAGCCCTGGAATCAGGCATTTTCCCAAGCAGCCCTGGTTTCTTACAGTGTTGAATGGTATATAGAATTGAGTCTGCACTTTTAACCACCATTTTCTCCTGGCACAATGACTTGACAATTCCGTACATTTCCCTTAAGTTCAGGTACCCAATATGTAGAATTGGAACAAAAACGGGACTTTTGTCATAGGTATGTTGCAAGGTTTAGAAATAGTAAAGAAAGCATTTAGTACAGTGCTTGGCACACAGGTAATGTTTTAAAATGGGACAATTTGAGCATCATAATGAGTAAATAATAATAATAATAATGGATTATGACCCAATGAATACAATAAGAATCTATAAGTATATTTGAAAACAAGTGGTAGCTATTTTTATCATTTTTTTTTTACTATCAAATACTTCTGGATGTCAATAAGATCCACCTCTGGGGAAAACCTCAGGATTACAATATTTGTCTTGTCAAGTCAAGGCCAGCTCAAGCATTGCAGAGCCTGCAAGAATAGAAACATGAAGAATGATTCCAGAAGCAGACTTTAGGACTTGTTGACTGACAGACTTCAATATTAGAGACAAACAACAAGAAGTGAAGAACATCAACCACTCCTACAACCCCTGCTACTAGAACCCAGTACTTTCCTTATCATGGCCCTAGCACCACTATGCTATAAACAGACAGTTATTTGTCTGCTCGGTCATTAGACTGTGAACTGACAGATGTAACTTGTTTATGACTTACCCTTGACACCCAAAGCAGTGCCGGTCAGTATAGGAGACATTCAATAAGTGTGTGCTGAATGAATGAATGAATGAATGAAAGTGTTGATCAGTTTCAAATAGCTAATTAGCATAACTAATAAGAGAAGGAAAGTAAGGCTGACAAAAGTAGAGAAGCATCCCCAAAGCCATACATTTGTAAGAGATAGAGGTAGAATTCCGTCCTGTTGTGACTCTAGAAGCCTGAAGCCTTAGCTGTATTGCCTCCTTGGATCATGGGCCTTCCCTAAGTCTGCCAGTTCCATGTTTCCCAGAGTTCAAGTGGAAGCCCTGTATGGAGCAGACTGTGTATCCTAGGCTGGTTCAAGGGTCAAGTAATTATTTCAATAAATATTTATGGATCACTTACTATAGATCTTTCAGGCTTTGGGGATATAGTTGAGAGCACAACAGTCAGATTCCCTGCTCCTGTTAATATTTCATTTTAGTGTGGAGAGATATACAATGAACAAAGGGACTCAAACTTTTAAATGGTGGAGAAATCAAAGCTTGATTAACAAATGGAGAATCATCCAGCATGTGTGTGTACAGATGGAAGAATGAATGTGGAGGTGAAAGAGAGCTTGCTGGGTTCAGGGAACTTGGAGTAGTTTGTAATAGCTGGAGGTAGAGTGGAATATAGGCTGGGGGTTCAGTAGGAAATTAGAAAGTAGGATCCACAAGAAAATGAGTCACGTAACTTCTCTGGGACTAAGTGTTTTTGACAAGAAACAAGGGATGTAAACATCTGAGAAAATGTGTGGCAAATGTCTAAAGCTCAAATCTAGAAACATTAATGTTCTTTTCTGTTATTGAACAGTAATGACAATTATAGCTGGTGTTTCTGAGTTTGCTATTTATTAGGCACTGTGCTAATTGCTTTACATGTTTATTTATTCCTCTATAATGAAGAGTGGTGGGGATTTTTATAGTTTACAATGCTGGGTAGCAGTAGATGGCAAGTATTAGGATTAAATCCCAAATCTGTCTAATTTCAAAGTGCTTGTTCTTTTGTCTAAATATTCTCTTTCCTTTTTTCCAAAAGTGGCACTCAGGCAAGGGGCAGCAACCAAGATGAATTGAGTGGTACACAAAGTTTAAAATGGGAGCAGCTAGGTGGCGCAGTCGGTTAAGCGTATGATTCTTGGTTTTGGCTCAGGCCATGATCTCAGGGTCCTGAGATGGAGCCCCACCTCTGGCTCTACACTCAGCACAGTGTCTGCTTAAGATTCTCGGTCCCTCACCCTTTGCCCCTCCCCCCCCGCACTCTCTCTCTCTAAAGTAAATAAATAAATCTTTGAAAAAAATAAATTAAATGACAGTTTTGAAGATTAAATAACAAAGCATTTCCAGAGTTTTTAGTAAAAGGGAAATCAATTAAGTTTATCATTTATATTTCATTCTTAATTTTTAAACTTTTATAGTTTTTTATTTCATTGAATTAAATTTTTTATCCTTCAGAGTTTTTATTTATAATAATTTCTACTCAGCCAAGAGAAGTTAAACTTGTGCTTAATGAAATATGTGATACATTTAGGGACAAGTCGTCCAAATTTCTAAGAAGATAGTGTTTGTAGGTTATAAGACCTCTGATGATGTCATGTGCCATTCCCATTAATAAAGAGAAGTCCTTCCTGAACCCATCTTCCCCAATATGGAGACCCTTGAGAGATGTGGACAGTGTACTAGTGAGAAATCTCGGTATAAATGGATGTGTGTGTATGTGCTGGTGGTTTTAGAATATGAACATGAATTCTTGGATGCCCCTCCATTTAAAAGGTGGAGCTTAATCCCCTCCCCTTTGAGTGTGAGATGGACTTAGTGACTTGCTTCTAAGAAATAAAATGAAGTGGAAGTGATCTTGTGCAACTTTAGAGACAAGGTCCTTCCTCTCTTGGATCTGAAGGAAGCTGAGGGAAACCAGCTGCCATGTCATGAGGATACCCAACAGTCCAGTGGAGAGGCTCACGTGGTATGGAACCGAGGCCTCCTGCCAGTGGATTATCCAGCCCCAGTCAAGTCTTCAGATGACTGCAGGCAGGTCTGACTGACTTCTTTTTTTAAAGATTTATTTATTTATTTATTTATTTATTTATTTATTCATTCATTCATTCATTCATGAGAGACAGAGAGAGAGAGAGAGGCAGAGGGAGAAACAGGCTCCCAAGGAGCAGGAAGCCCGACGCGGGACTCAATCCCAGGACCCTGAGATCATGACCCGAGCCGAAGGCAGACGCTCAACCATCTGAGCCACCCAGGCGCCCAGGTCTGACTGACTTCTTGAGAGGAACTTCATGAGACACACTGAGCCAGAACCACCAGCTACGTCATTCCTAGATTTGACCTTCCAAAACTGTGTAAGATAATAAATGTTCACTGTATTAAGTTGCTACATTTGGATGCAATTTTCTATGCAGCATAGATAATTACTATAGTGTGTGTTCACTGATGAATAAGAGAGCAGTGTAAAGTAACTTCTCTAAACTTGATACTATTCAACTGGTGAAAATCTATCATCTTGACCCAAGAGCTATCACCATATTGCAGTAAGACACTATGATAAAATGGTTTCTTTCTTCTTCCTGCCAGTTGCTACTTTTTATGTCACAAGCATGTCAGGGTTTGTCCTACCACTTAGCATAACTCCCTAGAATGTCTGTGATGAAGTTTGAGTTCAGTCTCAGTAAGATAGAGATTGTTAACAAGAGAAGGCTGGTAGCCTGTCTATGGAGAAGCCCCACAGAGTGAAGTTTGCACAATACAGTCTAGGTTTGATTTGTTCTTTGTCCTAAAGGGTCAGAAACTATTTTATCAGAATATTTAGAATTCATAGACTAAATTGACAGACTTGGGGGCTGAGCTATACAAAGTAAATTCATACAAAACTAATGTATAAATCAGAAAGCTTCTCTAAATGTACTGTGTGCAGAATGGAATTCTGGTGCTCTCATCCAGAGTTCCTTCTTTCCCTGAATTTTAGTGTGGAGGCCATATTAGCAAATCAAAGGATGGTTCAGTTAAGCTTGCAATTAGTGCCCAAAGTGGTGAGTCTCAAGGTATGTTCTTCCCGAACCACTCCAAGTCTTGATAAACTGATACTTCCTCACCACATGTTGATTTAATTAGTTTTACTCTCGGGGGGTATCTTATTACCAAGTCCTTAGGAGGTATCTCACTGTTGTCTTCACACATTACTGGAGTTGAGCTCCCTTTCATAGTCTTCTTTAGGTGGTGGTAGTTTGGCAAGATTTTTATCAGGAAATCCAGCTGTAGTATCTGGGGCTGTGATTGCTCAGTCTGCACACCACAAAGGCAGTCTTCCCCATTGATCACTCTATTCTCAGGGATGACCTCAAACATATTCAGGTTGCAACAAACTGCAATGATGCAACCACTTGTCAATATTACATTTCTGTTCACATATGCTTTTGATACAATAACATTATTATCTCCCATTTTCATGGCTTGGGAATAATAGCCAATTTCAAACACATTATTGGTGCCAATGATCATAGGTTTCAGTTATGGGTCTTTAGCATTAGGGGTGATATTATCAGGGTGAGCATTTATGATAAGCACCTGTTCTTCTATTAGGTTACCTTCACCAGTCACTATTGGCTTGGCTTCTGCAATAATTTGTGCTTTAGAGTGGATTGCTGTCCTAGATCTTACAGTTACATCACCCCAGATTTCACTTTCTACATACACAACTTCTTCAGGAGCAATCTTTACACTCTTTTGAGCCTTCTCCACCATGGTTTGGCCCCTGTCACTCGTGGAATTAATTTTTTAAAATATTTACCATAGCATGTAATGCATGTTTTGTATTTTCAGTACTGATATAAAATTTCCTTTAAATTGAGTTTGAGTAAAAGATGATACAATATAAATGAAAACATTAAGAAATACTAATGTGAATTTTGAGCATATCTTGTAAATCTTAAAGTTATATCACATGCATGACTGAGGTGCTGTTAAAAACACTGTGCTAAGTCAGGCTTTATAATGAGAATTTTGCTAGATAGTTGGTGGGGCTGCTAAAATTTTTTTGTTAATGAGATTATCTCAGAAAGCCTCACAGTTCCCAAAAAGTTTGCTTGAAAGCTAATCTCAAAAGTCATAGAAATTATACCTACAAAAATAGCATCCACTATATCAAGTCCCTATTACAAGTGTGCATTTTTCCTATCTGTGTTGTCTATAAAATATTAATTTATTATTATAGCAGATAGTTCTGTCCACCATATTGACATAAGTGTTCTTTGCCCTGGATATTCAAAGACCAATGAAACATTGTTTGTCATAATCATGGATTTCATAACCTTATGTTAGAAGCAGACAAATAAAAACAAACAAACTGTAGACTCTGAAATATAAATGGGTACAGACTATAGTGGGAATGCTAAGGAGGGGCACAGGGGAAGTGGGCCAGAGAAATGGACAGAGCAGGGGTATCTCAAAATGTAGAATAGGAAGAGAGCTGTCCATTCCTTGCTAAGGTTGAAGTATTCATTTGTACATGACCATTACTTTCATCTTTTAATTCACATTCTTGGTTTTGTCAGTATAAACTTGATAAAATATATCTTTACAGTTTAAAATAATGTTAAATAATGTTAAATATTTAAAATAATGTTAAATGTTAAATAATCAGACACATTTGTTCACTCGTTCTACAGCAAAACAAGTAAAAACTACTTAAGGAGATATGTTAAAAGCTAATCATTTTGTTTATATATACCACATCTTCATGCATTCATCTATTTTTTAAATTCCATTAGCCAACATATAGAACATCATTAGTTTTTGATATATTGTTCAGTGATTCATTAGTTACTTGATAGACACTTGGGCTGATTCCATAATTTGGCTATTGTAAATAATGCTGCAATAAACATGGGGGTGCATGTATCCTTTGGGATTAACGTTTTTGTGGGGTTTTTTTTTTGGTAAATACCCAATAGTGCAATTACTGAATTGTAGGGTAGTTCTGTTTTTTAACTTTTTGAGGAAACTCCATACTGTTTTCCACAGTGGCTGCATCAGTTTGTATTCCCACCAACAGTGCATGAGTGTTCCTTTTTCTCTACATCCTCACCAACACTTGTTTCTTGTATTTTTGATTTTAGCCATTGTGACAGGTGTGAGGTGATATCATTTTGTGTGTGTGTTTTTTTAAATTCCAGTATAATTAACATACAGTGTTACATTAGTTTCAGGTGTACAATATTGTGATTCAACAATTCCATACATCACCCAGTGCTCGTCGTGACAAGTGCCCTCCTTACTCCTCATCACCTATTTCACCCATCCCCCCAACCCATCTCCCCTCTGATAACTATCAGTTTGTTCTCTATAAGAGTCTATTTCTTGATTTGTCTCTCCCTCTCTCCTTTTTTTCTTTTGCTCATTTGTTTCTTAAATTCCACATATGAGTGAAATCACATGGTATTTGTCTTTCTCTGACTGATTTATTCCATTCACTATAATACTGTCTAGTTCCATTCATGTCATTTCAAATGACAAGATTTCATTCTTATTTATGGGTGACTAATATTCCATTGTACATATATATGTATATACACCACTTCTTCTTTATCAATTCACCTATCCATGGACACTTGCTCTGCTTCCATAAAATGGCTTTTGTAAATAATGCTGCAATAGATACAGGGATGCATATATTCATCTGAGTTAGTGTTTTTGCATTTGGGGGGTAAATACCCAGTAGTGCAATTACTGGATTGTAGGGTATTTTGCATTTTTGCATTTTTGATGAACCTCCATACTGTTTTTTGCATTTTTGATGAACCTCCATACTGTTTTCCACAGTGGCTGCACCAGTTTGCATTCCCACCAACAGTGTAAGAGTGTGTTCCTTTTTCTCCACATCCTCACCAACAGTTGTTTCTTGTGTTTTTCATTTTAGCGATTCTGACAGGTATGAGGTAGTATGTCAGTGTAGTTTTGATTTGCATTTCCTTGGGGATGAGTGATATTGAGCATCTTTTCATGTGTCTGTTTGCCATCTGGATGTCGTCCTTGGAGAAGTGTCTGTTCATATCTTTGGCCAATATTTAAGATAGATTAGTTGGTTTTTGGGTGTTGATTTGTATAAGTTCCTTATATATTTTGGAAACAGACCCTTTACCATATGTATCATTTGCAAATATCTTTTCCCATTCAGTAGGTTATCTTTTAGTTTTATTGATTGTTTCTTTCACTCTGCAGAAGCTTTTTGTTTTGATGTAGTCCTAATAGTTTATTTTTGCTTTTATTTCCCTTGAGAGGAGACATATCTAGAAAAATATTGCCACTACTGATGTCAGAGTCATTATTGTCCATGTTCTCTTCTAGGATTGTTATGTTTCACATCTCACATTTAGGGCTTTAATCCATTCTAAGTTTATTTCTGTGTGTGGTGTAAGAAAGTGGTTCAGTTTCATTCTTTTGCATGGAGCTCTCCAGTTCTCTCAGCACCATTTGTTGAAAAGACTTTTTCCTATTGCATATTCTTGTCTCCTTTGTTGAAGATTAATTGACCATACAATTGTGGGTTTATTTATGGGCTTTCTAGGGCTTTCTATTCTGTTCCACTGATCTATGTGTCTATCATTATGCCAATACCATATGGTTTTGATTACTACCACTTTCTGATATAACTTGAAGTCTGCAATTATGGTATCTCCAATTTTGTTTTTCGTTTTCAAGATTGCTTTGGCTACTCAGGGTCTTTTATAGTTCCATAAAAATTTTAGGATTGTTTGTTCTAGTTCTGTGAAAAATGCTTTTGGTATTTTGGTATGAATTGCATTAAATCTGTAGATAGCTTTGGGTAGTATGGACATTTTAACAATATTTATACCTCAAATCCATGAACATGGGATGTCTTTCCATTTCTTTGTGTAATCTTGAATTTCTTTCATCAATGTTTTACCGTTTTCAGAGTACAGGTCTTTTACCCCTTTGGTTAAGTTTATCCCTAGATATTTTATTATTTTGGTGCAATTGTAAATGAGATTGTTTTTTAAATTTCTCTTTCTGCTGCTTCATTATTACTGTATAGAAATGCAACAGATTTCTGTACATTGATCTTGTATCCTGCAACTTTATTGAATTTGTTTATCAGTTCTAGTAGTCTTTTGGGTTTTCTAGATAGAGTATCATATCATCTGTAAATAGTGAAAATTTTACTACTTCCTAACAAATTTAAGTGCCTTTTATTTCTTTTTGTTGTCTAATTGCAGTGCTAAAACTTCCAGTACTATTTGAATAAAAGTGGTAAGAGTGGGCATCTTTGTCTTGTTCCTGACCTTCAGGGAAATGGTCTCAGTTTTTCCCCCTTTAAGGATGATGTTAGCTGTGGGTTTTTCATATATGGCTTTTATTATTTTGAGGTATGTTCCCTCTAAACCTACTTTATTTGAAGGTTTTTATCATGAATGGATGCTGTACTTTGTCAAGTGCTTTTTCTGCATCTATTGAAATGATCATATGGTTATCTTTTCTCTTATTGATATGATGTATCATTTTGATTGATTTGCAAATATTGAGCCACCTTTGCATCCCAGGAATAAATCCCACATGATTATGGTGAGTAATTTTTTAAATGTATTGTTGGATTCAGGTTGCTAGTTTTTTATTGAGAAATTTTGCATCTGTGTTAATCAGGTTATTAGCCTATAGTTCTCTTTTTTAATGGAGTCTTTATCTGGTTTTGGTATCAGGGTAATGCTGGCCTCATAGAATAAATTTGGAAATTTTCCTTCCTTTTCTATATTTTGGAATAGTTTAAGAAGAATAGGTGTTAACTTTTCTTTAAATGTTTGGTAGCATTTATCTGTAAAGCCATCTGGTCCTGGACTTTCATTTGTTGGGAATTTTTTGATTACTGATACAATTTCTTTACTGGTTATCAGTCTGTTCAAGTGTTTTATTTTTTCCTGTTTCAGTTTCAGTAATTTATATGTTTCTAGAAATTTATCAGTTTCTTCTGGGTTATCCAATGTGTTAACATACAGTTTTTCATAATATTCTCTTAGATTGTATTTCTGTGGTGTTGGTTGTTACTTCTCCTCTCTCATTTGTGATTTTATTTATTTGGGTCCTTTCTCTTTTCTTTTTGATAAGTCTGGCTAGAAATTTATTAATTTTATTAATTTTTTCCGAAGAACCAGCTCCAGGTTTCACTGATCTGTTCTATTGCTTTTTTGTTTCTATATTATTTATTTCTATTCTAGTTTTTTATATTTCCTTCCTTCTGTTTGTTTTGGGTTTTGTTTGTTGTTCTTTTTCTAGCTCCTTTAGGTGTAAAGTAAGGTTGTTTACTTGAAATCTTTCTTGCTTCTTGAGGTAGGCCTGTATTGCTATAAACTTTCCTCTTAGAACTGCTTTTGCTTCATCTCAAAGATTTTGAACTGTTATGGTTTCATTTTCACTTGTTTCCATGTAATTTTTTATTTCTTCTTTGTTTTCGTCTTTGACCCATTCATCATTTAGTTGCATCTCATTTTTTTTCATTTTCTCACTGATTTTATTTATTTTTTTATTATGTTATGTTAATCACCAAACATTACATCATTAGTTTTTGATGTAGTTGCATCTCATTTAACCTCCGTGTATTTGTCGTCTTTCCAGATTTTTTCTTGTGGTTGATTTCTAGTTTCAAAGCATTGTGGTAAAAAACAAAATGCATGATAAGACTTCGATCTTCTACTTTGTTTAGACTTGTTTTGTGGGCTAATATGTGATCTATTCTGGAGAATGTTCCATGTGTACTTGAAAAAAAAATGTGTATTCTGTTTTAGGATGGAATGTTCTGAATATTTCTGTTAAATTTATCTGGTCCAGTGTGTCACCCAAAGCCACTGTTTCCTAGCTGATTTTCTGTTTGGATGATCTGTCCTTCAGTGTATGTATGGTGTTAAAGTCCCCTATTATTATTATTACTGTATTACTATTAATTGTTTCCTTTATGTTTATTATAAATGGTTTTATATATTTGGGTGCTCCCATGTTGGGTGTATAAATATTTACAATTGTTATATCTTCTTGTTGGATTGTCCACATTATTATTATACAGTGCCCTTAGTTCCTTGTTACAATCTTTGTTTTAAGTCTGTTTTGTCCAGCATAAGTATTGCTACTCTTGTTTTCTTTTGACATCCATTTGCATGATAGATGTTTCTCCATCCTCTCACTTTCAATCTGCAGATGTCTTTAGGTCTAAAATGAATCTCCTGTAGGCAACATAGAGATTAGTCTTGTTTTTTGTTTGTTTGTTTGTTTGTTTTAATCCATTCTGTTACCCTATGTCTTTTGATTGGAACATCTAGTCCATTTACATTCAAATTACTTATGGATAGATATGTATTTATTTCCATTCTGTTACTTGTTTTGCTGCTGTTTTTGTAGTTTTTTCCTGATCCTTTCTTCTCTTGCTTTCTTTCTTTCTTTCTTTTTTCTTTTTTTTTTTTTTTTTACTTTCTTTAGTGATATACCTGGATTCCTTTCTCTTTATTCTTTGCATATCTATTCCTGGTTTTTGATTTGTAGTTACTGTTGGGTTTGTATATAACATCTTCTGCATATAGCAGTATATATTAAGTTGATGGTCACTTAAGTTTGAATCTATTCTTTACTCCTCTCCTCCCCACATTTTAGGTATATGGTGTCGTATTTTACATTGTTTTATTTTATGAATCCCTTGACTGATTTTTACAGAAATAGTTACTGCTTTTGTGTTTTTTACTTTTCATACTCTCACGTATGGTCTTTCCTTTCTACTCAGAATCTTCTTTTTTTTAAGATTTTATTTATTTATTTGTAGAGAGAGACACAGCAAGAGAGGGAACACAAGCAGGGGGAGTGGGAGAGGGAGAAGCAGTCTTCCCACAGAGCAGGGAGCCCAATGCAGGACTCGATCCCAGGACCCTGGGATCATGACCTGAGCCAAAGGTAGACACTTAACGACTAAGCCACCCAGGAGGAGCCCCAGAATCCTCTTTTTAAAAGAATTTATTTATTTATTAGAGAGAGAGAGAGAGTACATGAGTGTGTGGGGGGAGGAGCAGAGGGAGAAAGAGAAGCAGACTCCTTGCTGAGCAGAGAGCCCAATGTGGAGCTCGATCCAAGGACCCCAGGATCATGATCTGAGCTGAAGGCAGACGCTTAACCAACTGAGCCACCCAGGCACCTCATCCAGTCAAAGAGTCCTCTTTAATAATTCTTGTAGAGCTGGTTTAGTGGTCATGAACTCCTTTAGTTTTTGTTTGTCTGAGAAACTCTTTATCTCTCCTTCTATTGTGAATGATAACCTTGCTGGATAGAGTATTTTTGGCTGCAGATTTGTCCCTTTTGGCACTTTGAATATATCATCCACTCCTTTCTGGCCTGCAAAGTTTGTGGTGAAAGATCTGCTGATAGCTTTATTGGCCTTCCCTTGTATGTAACTGTCTTCTTTTCTCTGGCTGCTTTAAAAATTTTTCTTTAGTACTACTTTTTGCCATTTTGATTACTATGTGTCTTGTTGTAGACCTTTTTGTGTTGATTTTTTGGGGAATCTCTGTGCCTCCTGAATCTGGATATCTGTTTCCTTCCCTAGATTAGGAAAGTTTTCAGTTATTATTTCTTCAAATAAATTTGCTTCCCCATTTTCTCTCTCTTCTCCTTCTGGGATCCCTATAATGTGAATTTTTAAAAAATATTTTTATTGTTATGTTAATCACCATACATTACACCATTAGTTTTTGATGTAGTGTTCCATGATTCATTGTTTGTGCATAACACCCAGTGCTCCATGCAGAACGTGCCCTCCTCAATACCCATCACCAGGCTAACCCATCCTCCCACCCCCCTCCCCTCTAGAACCCTCAGTTTGTTTTTCAGAGTCCATCGTCTCTCATGGTTCGTCTTCCCCTCCCATTTCCCCCACTTCATTCTTCCCCTCCTGCTATCTTCTTTTTTTTTTCTTAACATATATTGCCTTATTTGTTTCAGAGGTACAGATCTGAGATTCAACAGTCTTGCACAATTCACAGCGCTCACCATAGCACATACCCTCCCCAGTGTCTATCACCCAGCCACCCCATCCCTCCCACCCCACCCCCCACTCCAGCAACCCTCAGTTTGTTTCCTGAGATTAAGAATTCCTTGTATCAGTGAGGTCATATGATACATGTCTTTCTCTGATAGACTTATTTTACTCAGTATAACACCCTCCAGTTCCATTCACGTCATTGCAAAAGGCAAGATCTCATTCCTTTTGATGGCTGCATAATATTCCATTGTATATATATACCACATCTTCTTTAACCTATAATGTGAATGTTATTATGCTTGATTGACCACTGAGTTCCCTAAGACTATTCTTCATTTACATAATTTTTTCCTTTTATTTGCTCAGCTTGATTACTTTTAATTACTCTCTCTTCCAGGTCATTAATTAATTCATTTGCTTCATCTAGCATCCCCTCTATTCTATCAAGTGTTTTTGTGTTCTTCATCTCTGATTGCCTCTTTTTAATCTCTTTGTTAATTTCTCACTGATATCTTCTACTCTTTTCTCAAGTCCAGTGAGTATCTTTATGATCATTACTTTAAATTCTCTATCAGGCATATTACTTATATCTGTCTTGGTTGGGTCTCTTGCTGTGATTTTGTCCTGTTCTTTCATTTGGGAAATATTCTTCTGTCTCCTTATTTTTTCTAACTCTTCTGTTTCTGTATTTTGGAAAAGTCAGCTATGTCTCTTGCTCTTGAAGGTAATGGCCTTATGAAGAAGAGGTCCTATAATGCCCTGCAGCACAGTATCCCCTGTTCCCCAGGACTTGGCACTTCAGGGAGTGTCTTGTATGTGTGTTGTATGTGCCCTTCTGTAGAGTTCTGGCTGCTTTTTCCTTCAGTCCAGTTGTCTACAGTGGCTCTCTTTGCCTGCTGTGAGCTGTGTTTGGTTCCCAGTGAGGGTGGCATGTGTTTTAACAAGGTATGCACCAGTCTGTTTGCTAAGTGAGACCTGCCACCACCACCAGAACTGAATTCCCACAAAACGTATGGGTCAGGAGATGAGGTGTTGGTTGGGTTTGTGCAGTTCTTCTGGGGGAGGGGTCCACAGTGCCGGAACTGAGGCAAGTGTGACTGGGAAGGGTGCATCCACAGAAGCACAAGGGGCAGGTTTTGGTATAAGGTAGTGAGTGTGGGCACCATGCGAGTTCCCACAGGTGGCTTTGTGTTTATGCTGGGTGTGTTGGGGAGGAAAATGGCATGTGCCAGCTACTTTGTTCCTGGAGGAGTCTCCCCATGATCCCTGCCTCTCTGGACCACACTCTGAGATGAGTAAATCATTCTCCCTCCTGTCTGCCCCCATCGTTTTTCAAATTGCTGCTTCCAGTCTGTATCTCTGTGGACTGTTTGTCCTACTGTCTCTTCAAGGGTGGGGACTCAGCTTCCTGTTGCCCTCAGGGCTCTCCTAGAGCAGATCCTGCAGATTTTTAAAATTCCAGGCTTTAAGTTCCACTGGTCGTAAGAACTCATGAAATTCAGCCCTTCTCCCTTTCAAAGCTAAATATTATGGGGATTTGTCTGCCCCATGCAGGATCCCCAGTGTGATAGTGTGTTTCTTGCCCTTCTCTGCACCACTGGCTTCCTCCCCACCATGGACACCCAAGGTCCATTTTTCTCTCAAACCATGTCTTCACTCTTTCCACCTTCTCTGATGTGACTTCTTCTGTACTTTTAGTTGTGCAGTTTGTTCTGTCAGTCTTCAGATCATTTTCTGGTTTATTTATGTTGATGTGAGTGTTACCTAGTTGTATCTGTGGGATGAGGTGAGCTTAGGATCCTCCTACTCCACCATCTTCCTAGCCTCTCTCCTGTATGGATATTATTTTCAACTCATTTGGGCAAATACCAAGGAGTTTGATTAATGGATCATATTCTATGGTTATGTGTAGTTTTGTGAGAAATTGCCAAACTGTCTTCCAAATTGGCTGTACTATTTTGCATTTCCACTAGTAATGAATGAGAATTCCTTTTGTTCCTCATCCTTGCCAGCATTTGGCAGTGTTTTGGATTTTAGACATTCTAGTAGGTTTGTAGTGGTTTCCTATTACTATTTTAATTTGCAATTCACTAAATAATTATGATGTTGAGCATCTTTTCACATGCTTACTTGTCATCTGTATATCTTGTTTTATGAGATATTTGTTCAAATCTTTTGCCCATATTTAATTAGGTTGTTTGTTTTGTTATTGTTGAGTTTTTTCTTTGTATATTTTAGATGCCAGTCCTTAATTGGATATGTATTTTACAGATCTGGTTTGTCTTTTTCTCTTAAGAGTGTGTTTTGCAAATAGAACTATGCTATCCAGCAATTGCACTACTAAGTATTTACCCAAAGAATACAAAAATGCTAATTCAAAAGGATACATGCACCCCAATGTTTATAGCAGCATTATCTACAATGGCCAAATTATGGAAACAGCCCAAGTGTCCATTGACTAATGAATGGATAAAGAAGATGTGGTATATATATATATCACACACACACACACACACACACATACACACACACACACTGGAATATTACTCAGCCATCAAAAAGAATGAAATCTTGCCATTTTTAATGGCATGGATGGAGCTAGAGAGTATTATGCTAAGCAAAATATGTCAGTCAGAGAAAGACAAATACCATATGATTTCACTCGTGTGGAATTTAAGAAACGAAACAAATCATCATAGGGAAAAAAGAGAGAGAGAGAGGTAAACCAAGAAACAGACTCCTAACTACAGAGAACAAAATTATGGTTACCAGAGTGGGGGGTTAGATGGGGGGAGTGGATTAAATAGGTGATGGGTTTTTTTTTTTTAAGATTTTATTTATTTATTTGAGACAGAGAGAATGAGAGAGACAGAGAACACATGAGAGGGGGGAGGGTCAGAGGGAGAAGCAGGCTCCCTGCCGAGCAGGGAGCCCGATGCGGGACTCGATCCAGGGACTCCAGGATCATGACCTGAGCCGAAGGCAGTCGCTTAACCAACTGAGCCACCCAGGCGCCCGGTGATGGGGTTTAAGGAGTGCACTTGTGATGAGCACTGGGTGATGTATGTAAGTATTGAATCACTAAATTGTACACCTGAAACTAATATTACACTGTATGTTAACTAACTGGAATTTAAATAAAAACTTTAAAAAAAGGAAAAAAGAGTGTGTTTTGCAGAGCACAAGTGTTTAATTTTAATTGAGTTTAAGTTATCAGTTCTTTCTTTCATGGGTTGCACATTTGGTACTGTATCTAAAATATGATTGCCAAAGCCAAGGTCACCTAGATTTTTTCCTATGTTATCTTCTAGGAGTTTTATAGTTCTGTGTTTTACATTTAGATCTATGGTCCAGTTTAGGTTAATTTTTGTGAAAGATGTAAAATCTGTGTCTACATTTATTTACTTTGCATGTAGATGTTCCAGTTGTTCCAACACCATTTGTTGAGAAGTCTATACTTTCTTCATTAAATTGCCTTTGTTCCTTAATCAAAGATCATTTTTGTATATTTGTATGGATGTGTTTCTGGACTCTCTTCTGTTCCATTTATCTATGTGTTTATTATTTTGCCAGTGCTACGCTATCTTGATTACTGTAGGTTTATAGTAAGCCTTGAAGTTAGATAGTGTCAGTCCTCCAGCTTCTTTCTTCTTCTAATTTGTGTTGAGAACTCTTGTCTTTTGTCTTTGCACATAAATATAAAATCATTTTTTCAATATCTACAAAATAACTTGCTGTTACTTTGATTGGGATTACATTGAATCTATAAATCAAATTGGGAAGAACAGATGTCTTGACAATATTGAGTTTTCCTATATGTGTATATGGACTATTTCTCCATTTATTTATTTCTTTGATTTTTCATCAGAGTTTTGTAGTTTTCCACACGTAGATCCTATACATATCTTGCTAGATTTATACATTTCACTTACAGATTTAATACAATCCCAATTGAACTCAACATAACCATGTTAATATGCCCCTATTAGAATAACATTGAAAGAATATATAGTTTAATGGTAAAATCATTTCTAAGAGCACAGCATTCCAATGTTTGGATTTGCAATTATTATTAAATATTTCACTAATGTTGCTTAAGTATTATTTCCTAATTGTTTGAACTTTAACTCTCATCTTTTACCTTCACCAACAAGGAGAGAGACAAGAACAATCATCAAACTAGCTTTTGTAACAGAAATTTTATCTATGGTCAAGGGGGTTAATGCTTAACATTGCCTAGGATCAGAAAAAGGGATGGGTCGTCCAACATTGATAGAGAACAAGTCTATGCACTAGGCCCCAGGTTAGCATTTCATCTTTAATTCTCATAACATCTTGCTATTAATGTCAGTTATATGAAAGGAAACCAAAAATTAGAGTGGAGTTGGGATTTGAGTTAATTTTTCTGGCTCCCTAGCCTATGCTCTCACACTATTACCATGACTTATCTAAAGAATTATTTCATTGACTGCTGGGTTTTTGTTATGGCATTTTTGGTGGCATACAGAATTTAAAGCTTAGATAAGATCCTCACCTGCTTAAAAACACTATGTTCCCCAAACTGTTTGCTGTGTTGTTTTTTTTTCCCTTCTGTATTATATAATGAATAATCTAGAACTTTATCCTAGTATAGATCTGCATTCTAATCGCATTTCTACCAGTTAATAGCGGTGTAACCTTGGACCAACTGTTTAAATAGTTGGAAACTCAATTCCCTTGGCATGCATAAAACTTCATAAAGTAACTCAGAAAAAAGGATATTTTGTTTTGTCATGACTCCATGCAACCATTTTGATAAAATCTACACTTTCACAAAGGATTCAGTAACATTTTGGGTAATGATAATATTGTTATATTGCCTCTATTGTGCAACGTTAGGTGTATTTATCACCCAGCCTAGTGTAGAATGTGAAGAAACAAATCTGGCCCACATCTAGCCACATTCAAATCAAAGCCTCAAATAAAAATAAGCAAGTGAGGGCGCCTGGGTGGCTCAGTTGGTTGGGCGACTGCCTTCGGCTCGGGTCGTGATCCTGGAGTCCCTGGATCGGGTCCCGCGTCCGGCTCTCTGCTCGGCGGGGAGCCTGCTTCTCCCTCTGACCCTCCCCCCTTTCATGTGCTCTCTCTCTCTCTCTCATTCTCTCTGTCTCAAATAAATAAATAAATAAATAAATAAATAAATAAATAAATAAATAAGCAAGTGAAAAATTGTAATATAGGAAAACATGAATTCTCTGTAGGCATGCTAGTAGTTTCCATAGATCTGTTGGGTATAAGCTGTGAAAAGAACTTCCAAATGGAATCACATCACCTTGCAGAGGAAGAGAACAAGAATGTATTTGATCAACTAGAGTACACTGACACCAAGTATATGTTAGGTACTGTGCTAGGTATGGAGGACACAGAGATGAATCATATAGAAATCCTGTCTTCAAGATGTTCAGAGGAGAGTGGGGAGAAATATAAACAAATAAATCATGACCTTTCTTTTAATTTTTTTTAAAGATTTTATTTATTTATTTGAGACAGAGAGAATGAGAGAGACAGAGAGCACATGAGAGGGCGGAGGGTCAGAGGGAGAAGCAGGCTCCCTGCGGAGCAGGGAGCCAGATGCGGGACTTGATCCCGGGACTCCAGGATCATGACCTGAGCCGAAGGCAGTCACTTAACCAACTGAGCCACCCAGGCGCCCATCTTTTTAAAAATTTTTTATTGTTATGTTAATCCCCATACATTACATCATTAGTTTTAGATGTAGTGTTCTATGATTCACTGCCTGTGCACAACACCCAGTGCTCCATGCAGAACGTGCCCTCTTCAATACCCATAGCTACCATACGATCCAGCAATTGCACTACTGGGTATTTACCCCAAAGATACAAATGTGGGGATCTGAAGGGGTACGTGCACCCTGATGTTTATAGCAGCAATGTCCACAATAGCCAAACTGTGGAAAAAGCCAAGATGTCAGTCATAACCTTTCTTATCTATTCTGTGCCATGCAAATTTACACACACACACACACACACACACACATATATATATGTGTGTGTTCATCCTTTGAAATAAAATTTATCTTTTAAAATGAAATATAACTCTAAGGTTAAGAACTAAAAATACAAAATAATGTTATAAAATATTTTTAAATGAAATTAAGTTTCAGTATAAGTAATAGTAAGCCAGTGATGTGCATTATACTATTATATATATAATTTTATTATATATTATATATCACTATATATAATATATATTATGTATAATATATATAATTTTTTTCTCAATGGGGTTTTGTGTAGGTATCCATGATACTGAGAGGGTAAATAGCTAGTGAGTGCTGGAGATGGGACTTTACACTTAAGTATGCTTGCCACTAAGGTGATCATTTTTCTGCTTATTATGGCAACACTTTACTTATTTCATTTGTAGTGGCATGTGTAATTCCCAATGAGACAGTTATCCTCAAAAGGATTCACATTTTGAAAATCCAGACACACAGCAAGCCTTAGCATCCCCATCAAGGTCCAGGTCACTCTCAGTCAAAACTCAGATAAGTAATGTGCTAAAACCAACAGGTCATTTGTACATATCCTGACTTTTGTGTGTGTTAAGAAGGAGCAGAGAACTTGGGAAGTGAGAGCCACAATATTGGGCCCTTCTGTGGAAGACAGATGTTTTACCCAGTATAAAGGGTTATGAAGCTGAAGTTACCTCTGTTTCTGCCATTTCAGTGGGGTCCAGTGCTAAAGAGATCAGTTCCTCAGAAACAGTTGTCATCTGAGAAAGGGAAGATGAAAGGCTTGGCTCAGAGCCTTGAACCACTCACAGCTAGACAGAGCTTTCACCTCCAGGTTTCCCCCGTGAGGAAGTACCAGAAAAAGGTTTTTTAGAGACTTTAACAGATTTTAAGTAGAGCCAAAAGAGCTATGGGACATGTTTTGGTAGCCAGAAATGAAAACATATTGCAGGTTGGAGTCAAGAGACCCAGAATTAAAGACTGACTCTACTACTAGCTAGCTGGGTGGTATTAATTATAGAACTGTCCCTGACACATGGTATTCAGTCAGTCAATATTCATTGAATGAATGTGTTTCCCCACCTGGACTGTGAGACCTTTGAAAGGAAGGACCCTATTTCATTGTTTTTTGTAAATTCAGCATCCAGTTCACTGTCTAAATCCTGTTAAGCACTACTAAATTTTGAATTAATTATTGTATAACATTGATAAGAAAATCATTTGCCCAATGTGGACATAAGTACCAAAGATATTACTGATGTAGGCACCACATATTTTGCTTTTGTGTATAGGTACCAAGCAAACCCTTCTAATAAGATGTGAGTTTTTGAAAGCAAAAATATCTGACTCATTATCTTTGGCATTCCACACAGTAACTAGTATTTATAGTACATGTAAGAATTTACTGCAGCTTTTCCTTGATCTCAATCATTCTAGTGTCACTCTTTTGGTTTTTGCTTTATCTGTGCACAATCTGTACTTTAACTTAACATGTTTTTATTTTTTGAAAGAAAAAATTATCTTTTAAAATGAATCATAGCTCTAAGATTAAAAACTAAGAACACAATATAATGTTATGAAATATTTTTAAATGAAATTAAGATTCAGTACAAGTAATAGGAAGCTGGTGATATGCATTATATTAACTACTTTACATATCTTCTCTCTTTCAATCATCATAATAGCTCTTCTAAAAAATATTCTTCCAATTACCACAGTTGAGATTAAGACCCAGGGAAGTTAGGAAATAGTCCAGGGTCACACAAAGACAAAAAGACACATAGGGGAGAACAAAAATTCTGACTCAAGTTTTTTGGTTGCTAAAGCCCAGTTGGAGTGGACTGTAGGCAGCTCCAAATTATTCCTAAGTGCTTCCTCCTGATTCCTTTCCCTCTTTTCTCACTGATCCAGCCCTCTGGTTTTCAGGCCATCTCTTCATACTTTCAGCAGTTTCTCATCCCACAGGCCACTCCCCAGATCCTCTGGCTCACTGCCTGTACATCTAACACTGAGACCTGCTAGAACAGAGGAAAATGGATATTTTTAAGTCTTTCTGAGAACATAAAGCAATTGTTATTTATACCTTCCTGAGAACTATTAAGGAGTGACCATCCGAGGAGAGCTCTTTGTGATCTAGTTTCTGGGTGTGAGAGTGCAGATAAAGGACTGAAGGAGAGAAGGAAATTGTCCTCCTTGTACAAAGGACTGAGGGAGGAGATGGAGTCTGGAACATCTAGAAGCTTCTGTGGAGGGAGGCAGGGACAGTAAGATATTGGCTGCAGGAACTGTAGGAGATAAAGGAGGGTACAGAGCTCAGCTAATGATAGGCACCCACTAAATGTCCTTGAGTCTTAACTAGAAAGATGAGGTAAATTATGGTGAAATGTGTAAGGAGGAAATTGCTTTCCAAGTTGAAGCTGTGAGCAGGAATTTTGCTTGTGAGTTCACAAAATCTTCCTTGTGTTTTCAGAAGCTGAGTAGCTAGATCAAGGAGACTTGAGGCAGCAATGATTTAAGGCCAGACAGGATTCAAGGAATAATGGGTCTGGGGCTGGTAATCAAAGCCAAGGGATAGAATATGCAGTAAGAGGAAGAGGGAAAGGAACTATATCATTTATTGGCACCCTCCCTCCACCATGTCAGGTATTTTATGTATATTGCTCCATGAAATTTTCAGATCCAATCTGCAAAGCAATGTCCCCCCCCACATGACAGATGAGGAAATAGGTTCAGAATGGCTATGAAGGAATTAGCAACCCACCAAAGTGGTATAAAGATGATTTTAAATTGAAAACATCTGAACAGAGAGCAGCCATATAAAGAAACGTTACTTAAATTTAAGCAGAACCTACCAAAAATACAACTGCTATTGACCTGTCCCTCCCAGGAAGTTTCCTGATTAAAAGAAGACTGACCCTTAGTACCAGAAAGTGTGAATTCAACTTTCATAACCCCCTCTCCAGATACACAACACACACACACACACACACACACACACGGAAATTTTGAGCCTAGAAGGAGATAGACTACCATTATCATTAGCATCAAAAAACCCGATAGAACCTTCCATAATTTTCCCATTAAAGTCCTAACCTCTCTCCCTTTTAAGTTGGTATATATACCTTTCTGGCTATTCATTGAGTTACTTATTATTGGGTGTTCCCGCTTATGCATGTATTTTCTCTTGTTAATCTATTTATTGTCAGTTAATTTACAGGCCTTGACCATTTGAACCTAAGTTAGAGGAAAAAATTTTCCTCCCAACAGTGAAATGTCTTGCTTAGGTTCACACGGATTGCAAATAGCAGGGCACAGGAATTTACCCCTGGTCATTTGTTCCTCAAAGAAAAATGTTTTGGATTTTAGAGTAGACATGTGTATTTGATGAAGGCCTTTCTACCTCCTTGGCAGACAGCAGTGTGGTTCCCTGGAACAGACCCTAGAGCACCCACAGAACTGATCCGGGACATATCCAAGTTCCTTAGATGGTCTAGGCTACAGATCACAAACCCGATGAAACTGAAGCAATCTATGTGACTGGGTGGGCCACAGAAAGAGCCTGTGTCCCTGCAAATATTCTTCAGTCAAACTCAGAGCAGAGTGATGTTTAAGGCCAGTAAATGGTCACTTTCCATAATTATCTTTGTACTAGAATATTCTGGAGGAGTCAGAGATCCTAGGAAAAGGCTGACTAGAGATTGGAACATGTGTCAGAGCCAGGACAGTCTTTGGATTTAATGAGATTATGGTATGTAATTGAGGACAAGTCACTTTACATCACTGAGCCTCAGGGCTATGAAATGTGGGTGCTCTTATCTACTGCCAGGATCTTGTGGAGAACAGATATATTAGCCAAGAGTTTGCCACAGCTAATTAAGCTTATAATATTAGCGGCTCTAGTTTCTGTTACCTTTTTAAAAATTCTAATACACTTTGTAGATAACTCTATGTGTATTTGCATATATAAAACATATTTAACACACATCCAAGTGTGCTCACATGTGTGCAAATAATGTTTTGTCTTGGTAACACACTCTATTTTTTGAAATCCACAGAGTGCAAAGTCAGAAGGTTTTATCAGGGAAACATATTCCTTGGGTACCACTATAGGATTTGAGAGAAATACAACATCGTCATTGCCTACCACCAACAATTTAATCAAAGATTATTCTATACTATTTTAAACTTATAACAATACTTACTATTATGCTTAAGTCCTCCTTTAAGGCTAAACCTTATATGTGATCTATAAAATATATGAATATGGGAAGCTACACACATTGTTTTATTTCTAAATTTTTGCTTTTGTTGTACTTTCTTACTCTTAGTTATTAAAAAGATAAATCAATATTTTAGAGGCATAAAAAAAGAACATAAAATTATTTGTAGAAAAGAAGAAAAAGCCACTTTGGAAAATAATATGGAGGCTCCACAAAAAATTAAAAATTAAACTGTCATATGATCCAGTAATCCTACTTCTGACTATTTATCCAAAAGTATTGAAACCGGATCTCAAAGACATATTAGCACTCTTCTGTTCATTACAGCACTTTTCACAATGGCCAAGTATGAAAACAACATACATGTCCATCCACAGATAAATGAATAAAGAAAATATGATAGATCTCAAAAGAAAATTCTGCAATATGCGACAACATGGAGAAAACTTGAGGACTTTATGCTAAGTGAAATAAGCGAGTCATAGAAAGACAAATACTGCAAGATTCCACTTACATGAAATATCTAAAGTAGTCAAATTCATAGAATCAAAGACTGGAATGACAGTTGCTGGGGCTAAGGGGAAGGAAAACAGGGGAGTTATTAATCAACAGGCATAAAGTTTCAGTTAAGTAAGATGAATAAACTAAAGATTTGATGTGCAACATTCTACTTATAGTCAACAATAATGCATTATACCCTTAAAATTTTGTTCAGAGGGTAGATCTCATTAAGTGTTCTTATGATGATAAAATCAAATTTTAAAAATACTTTATAGTTTTCAGAGTAGGTTTATTCCTAAGTATCTTATGGGTTTTGGTGCAATTGTAAATGGGATTGATTACTTCATCTCTCTTTCTGCTGCTTCATTATTGGCATATAGAAATGCAACAGATTTCTGTACATTGATTTTGTATCCTGTGACTTTACTGAATTTGTGTATTAGTTATAGCAGTTTTTGGTGGAGTCTTTCAGGTTTTCTATACAGAGTATCATGTCATCTGCAAATAGTGAAAGTTTTATTTCTTTGCTGATTTGGATGCCTTTTATTTTGTTGTTGTTGTTGTTGTTGTTGTTGTTGTTGTTGTCTGATTGCTCAGGCTGCGACTTCCAATACTATATTAAATAACAGTGGTGAGAGTGGTCATTTCTGTCTTTTTCCTGACCATAAAGGAAAAGCTTTCATTCCCCCCCCATTGAGGTTGGTATTAGCTGTGGGTTTTTCATATATGGCCTTTATTATGTTGAGGTATGTTCCCTCTAAACCAATTTTGTTGAGGGTTTTTATCATGAATGAATACTGTACTTTGTCAAATGCTTTTTCTGTATCAGAAAAGATCATATGGTTCTTTTCTTTTTTTTTTTTTAAAGATTTTATTTATTTATTCATGAGAGACAGAGAGAGAGAGAGAAGCAGGCTCCCAAGGAGCAGGGAGCCCGATGTGGGACTCGATCCCAGGACCCTGGGATCATGACCTGAGCCGAAGGCAGACGCTTAACCGTCTGAGCCACCCAGGCGCCCCTTATCTTTTCTTTTATTATGTAGTGTATCATGTTGATTAATTTGTGAATATTGAAATACTCTTGCAGCCCAGGAATAAATCCCACTTGATTGTGGTGAATGATTTTTTAAATGTATTGTTGGATTTTATTGTTTTTACAATTTATATTGTTTATATGTTTGTTAGCATTTTATTGAGAATTTTTGCATCCATGTTCATCAGGGATATTGACCTGTAGTTCTCTTTTTTAGTAGGGTCTTTATCTGGTTTTGATATCAGGGTTTTGATATTAGGGATACTGGCCTCATAGAATGATTTTGGAAGTTTTCCTTCCATTTCTATTTTTTGGAATAGTTTGAAAAGAATAGATATTAACTCTTCTTTAAATATTTGGTAGAATTCCCCTGTGAAGCTATGTGATCCTGGGCTTTTGTTTGTTGGGAGTTTTTTTTTTATTACTGATTCAATTTCTTTGCTGTTTATCTGTCTGTTCAAGTTTTCTATTTCTTCCCCTTTCATTTTGGTAGTTTATATATTTCAAACCAAGAAACAGACTCTTAACTGTAGAAAACAAACTGATGGTTACCAGAGGGGAGGTGGGTGGGGGAGGGTGGGTTAAATGGGTGAACTGGATTAAGGAGTGTACTTGTGATGAGCACTGGGTGTTGTATGGAAGTGTTGAATCACTATATTGTACACCTGAAATTAATATTACATTGTATGTTAGCTAACTGGAATTTAAATAAAAACTTAAAAAATACTTAAAAAATTATGTAATCAGAACTTTCATGAAACAGATTGTGGTGGGCAAAGTATAGTTCAGAATGGCACCACTCAATCTGGACAAAATTGGAAGACAAAGCAAAGATGAACATCCAGCTTTTCTCAGTGTGGCTTTTTATATTGTCAGTAATGCTCTTGCTATGGTCAAAGTTTTTTTCAGGAAGGCAAACAAACAAGACAGAACTCTTCTCCGTCTAGATGAGAACTCTTCTCCCTCTAGATGAGGGATCAATTCATTCTTCACACAGAGAGAATTATATTCACCTTATGAAATAAACACATGAAATTAGAGAAAAACTTCAAAATAAATTTAAAAAGGAAAAAGTCTCCCTCTTTCCACCTCCAGATATGAACAATGTTAATTTAATTTAGTTCTTCCTGGTTTTCTTTCTTCTTTGTAGTGGGGGATAACACACATAAGTGATGTGGGAAACAGGCAAAAAGAAAAATTAAATTTCCTTACTACTTACAGCCCACTGACAAGTCCTTGAAACAGGCACAGTGACATTCCTCTAGGAATTCAGCTGCCTCGATGTTAATGCTTTGCTAAGGGCAAAAGGCAATCTTAGCTTAATATTATCCCCACCCAGGATCCTGCAAGTCTATTTTAACATATAAAAATTCCTTTGGAAACTTCCTTTATCTCTACCCCCCAAGATATATGTTGGCAATCATTCCTCAAGCATATGACCCACTGATATACATCTGAAGGGTCTCATGACTAAGGTTTTATTAGACAGTAATAAATGACCTTTTCCTGACAATAGCTAACCCCCTCAAGGTCCTGGAAACCTGGCTTCCAAAATACCTTAGAGACTTAATGCAATCCCTAACCCCCTCCCAACTTGAAAGTATATAATCAGCTATTCCTCATGACCCCAGTGTAGCTTTTTCTGCCCAGGGTCTTGTCCTCATAAAACCACTTTTTTGCTCCAAAGACGTCTCAAGAATTCTTTCTTGGCTATTGGCTCTGAACTCCAACATCTTTCCTACATCATAAAAAGTGTACAAAAAAATGAATTAATGCAAATAAATACAAATGTAACCACCCAGGTCAAGAAATATAAAGGTCTCCAATTCTTAGGCACTTTTTGTTTTCAATTTTTATAGTTATCATGAATGCTGCAGTAAGTTCCTTCACTACAAAGATTTTAATAAAACTCCTTTGGCAGCAAAACATCTAATAGAATTCAGTTTGTGTCAGTGTATATGTGTGTATATGTCACTGTGTGTATACATCCTACTTATTCTGTTTAAACATATCTACATATATCAGAGATGCTTAATAAATACTTATGAATTTATTTATTTAAAAAAGAACATTTATAATGATTCAGCAATTCCATATATCACCTTTGCTCATCACAGACATGTGCACTCCTGAAACTAATATAACACTGTATGTTAACTAACTGGAATTAAAATAAAAACTTAAAAAGCAAAAAAGTAAAAAATAAAACATTTATTTTCTAATCCTAAAGTGAATACATAAGACTTATATAAAATAAGAGAAATTTCAAAAGAAAAGAAAAATTATCAAATTTTTGCTATTTTAAACAACCTGTAGTATGTGACACAGTAATTAAAATTTAGATCACTGGGGTGCCTGGGTGGCTTAGTCGGTTAAGCATCTGTCTTTGGCTCAGGTCATGATCCCAGAGTACTGGGATCAAGTCCCATGTCAGGCTCCCTGATCAGCAGGGGTCTGCTTCTCCCTTTCTCTCTCCCTCTGCCTCTCCACCTGCTTGTGCTCTCTCTCTCTAATAAGTAAAATCTTAAAAAAATAAAATTTAGATCACAGAGTTACATTTCTAGAATTATAGAAAACCATATTGGTCAGACCAACTCTCTCATTGAAAACAGTTCAAAATGCTATGGTAAATAAAACTGTAATCTATACTTTCAGGAATATTTTGTCTGCAATTATTAATCATTTCTGTAAGATAATAATTGATTTTATTATGTTCTAATTCAGAACAATCAGACAGCTCTGCAGTCATTCTAAAATTTTATGAAAAAGGGGACTTCTTTGGCTATTCCTGGACCAACTCAGGAAGGAGGAGGTTAGCAAGTGGCATACCATTAATATGCATTTTTTTAAAAAACAGCTTTATCGAGGTATCATTTACATACCATAAAATGCAATGAATTTTAATCAATTTAAATTTACAGAGTTATGCAAACATTACTATAATCCACATTTCTTTCTCTTTTTTTTTTTCTTTTTCTATTGTGGTAGGAACACTTAGGATGAGATTTACCCCATTAACAATATTCAAATATACCGTACAGTATTGTTAACTGTAGGTACCACATTGTATAGCAAATCTCCAGAACTTATTCATCTTGTATTAAGTGAAATTTTATATTTATTGAATAGCAACCCCTTGTTTCCACAGGGGGTGGAAAGCCATTAATATGCATTTTAAAGAAAATGGTTCTGACAAATACTTGTCAAATGAGTGCTTCAAGAGCTTCTCCTCTACAATAGTCTCTTACTGTGATTTTACTATTCCATACCCTCTGAATGCACAATGTCTATTTTAGAACAGATTTTTCTAGAGAAGATTGAAAAATAGCTATGATTTATAGGGGTGTTAGCTGTATTTCAGGAACTGGCTTGATCCACCCCAAAATCCAAGAGAATAAAAATTTAAATCCACAAAACAACATAGGCAATACAGAGAATTATTGATTTTAAATATTAGGAAAGTGAAGCTCAGAGAGGATAAGCAACTAACCCAGGGTCATATAGTTAGCAGCTGGAAAAACTAGACTTGGAATTTTACTTGATCAGTTGTATGCTGGTAAATGTTTGAAAATCAAGAGAGGAAGGAGAGATCTGGGAGTGCATACTTTGTAGAGTTTTCTGATTTGTGTGGTGAAAATACTCTACCATCACAAATTTCAAGGAAAAGATGCATAGGATCGCTTCTTAAGAGCCGGTGTGAGCCAGTTTCAGCATACTACTAAAATGGGGCAAGCCATTAAATACTCAGCATTAAAATTCCCTCATTGTCAACTGGGAATGAGAATAACTGCACTGAATAAATTCTCTGAAGACTTACAGGGATAACAAAATGGGAAACTGCCTAACAGTGTGCTTGGCTCACAGGTGCTCAAAAAATGTTTGTTTAGAGTAATGATAATGACAAAAATAACTGTTTTCTGTGTAATAATAAAACAAGATCATTACTACTGTCTTTAACTAGCTTCTGAATTGAATCTACTCTATATGAGCAGTAACTACCATTCTTACCAGAATATTCCTGTGTGGGCCTTTCCTGAAGACAAATTTAAAAATTAACATTTGAGCAATGATTTATAACATGTAGCACAGAAAACCATAGGCTGACCAGGTTCTGAGTGGCACACTTTAATTCATAGTTATCTGACCTTTCTGAGTCATAGCTCTTATTGAATAGGCATCATATGAGCTACATTCCAAGTCTGTTAGGATAGTGGCAGAATTTGGTGGCACATCTAGCACAGAGTCTGGTACATAGTGCAAGCATAACAGCTGTAGCTACAGTCTGATATAATTCACCCCCTGAAGCTTTCCCCAAAGCATTAGAAAGTAGGGATACCAAACAAGACTAGTAGAGAAGATCATTTACTTACCAGTAGGATAATGTATGCTGACAGGCAGAGGCTCTGGGACACCATACTGTCTTAATGATGACAGCTTTGTAATAGAGCTTGAAATCCAGAATTGTGATGCCACCAGCTTCGCTTTTCTTTTTCAACATTCCTCTGGCTATTCGGGGTCTTTTCTGGTTCCATATAAATTTTAGGATTATTTCTTCCATTTCTTTGAAAAAAGTTAATGGTATTTTGACAGGGATTGCATTAAATGTGTAGATTGCTCTAGGTAGCATAGACATTTTCACAATATTTGTTCTTCCAATCCATGAACATGGAACGTTTTTCCATTTCTTTGTGTCTTCCTCAATTTCTTTCATGATTTTATTTCAGATTTTATTTATTTATTTATTTTGAAAGAGAGAGAGAGACAGTGAGAGAGGGAACACAAGCAGGGGGAGTGGGAGAGGAAGAGGCAGGCTTCCCACAGAGCAGGGAGCCTGATGCGGGGCTCGATCCCAGGACCCGGGATCATGACCTGAGCCACAGGCAGACGCTTAATGACTGAGCCACCCAGGCACCCTCTACCAAACATTTAAAGAAGAGTTAATACCTATTCTCAAACTATTCAAAAAAAATGGAAAAGGAAGGAAAACTTCCAAATTCATTCTATGAGGCCAGCATTACCTGATATCAAAAGCAGATAAAGACTCCACTAAAAAACAGAACTACAAGCCAATTACCCTGATGAACATAGATGCAAAAATTCTCGATAATAGCAAACCAAATCCAACAATACATAAAAAAAAATCATTCACCACAATCAAGTGCCATTTATTCCTGGGTTGCCAGGTGGTTCAATATTTGCAAATCAATCAATGTAATACATTACATCAATGAAAGAAAAGATAAGCTCCATATGATCATTTCAATAGACACAGAAAAAGCATTTGACAAACCACAACATCCATTCATGATAAAAACCCTCAACAGGGAGAGAAAAAAAGATGGCGGAGGAGTAGGGGACCCTATTCCAACTGTCCGGGAATTGAGCTGGATATCTGCCAGACCACTCTGAACACCCACGAAATCAGCCTGAGATGTAAGACGATCTGGATCTCTACAAAGAGAATATCACAGGCGGTTGGTTCCGAGGTAGGAAGCGGGGAGCCGTGATTCCACGGGCAGATAGCAGCAGATAAACGACAGTGGGAGTGAGCCTGGCCTTGGGCATCCTACCCCGCTGGTGAGCGAGAGCCTCCCGCACTGGGCACAGACTTGCAGACCAATAGTGGCGGGGAAAGGACTTTAGCGCAGCTTCCGGGACTGAAACCCCGAGGGGCGAGGTCCCACATGCAAACTGGGGGCAGCTGGCAGTTTTAGAAGCACAAAGGGCAGAGACGTGCCCTTGTTCCCCAAACTGGAGGAGAGGACTGGGAGCTCTGCTGAGGGGTACACAACCCAGGACGCTGCAGTTTATAGCAGCACAGACAGAAATGGAGAGACTATGGCTTGGAGAGCTCACTGAAGAACAGACTGCGATCTCTCTGCTCTGAGGCAGAGGGTTGGAATTGGTCTCTTCTGCTCTGACTCTCGGAAGAGATGCGGAAAGCTGCCAGAGAACAAAAGCCCCCAAAAAGCAGTTCCCACGAGCCCATCCCCCGCCACAGGGGGCAGGGCAACTCTGCCCAAACAGGGTTCCCTGAGTAACAGTGTGGCAGGCCCCTCCCCCAGAAGACAGGCTGGGAAAACAAGAGGCCAGCAGCCCTAAGGTCCCTAGAAAACAGGTGCATCTTGCTTGGGTTGTGGTCAATAATTTGGACTCTATACATTCCCTCAACCACCCCTCAACAGAATGCCTAGGAGGAGGAACCCCCAAAATAGGAAAGACTCAGAGATTATGATTTATGTCACAGATTTACAAATGGATTCAGATATAACCAAGATGTCGGAGATGGAATTCAGGCTAGCAATTGTGAAGACAATAGCTAGAATGGAGAAATCAGTTAATGGCAACATGGAGTCTCTAAGGGCAGAAATGAAAGCTGAATTGGCAGAACTTAAAAATGCTATCAATGAGATCCAATCTAATCTAGATAATCTAAAAACTAGGGTAAGTGAGGCAGAAGAACGAATTAGTGACCTGGAAGACAATTTAAAAGATAAAAAGGGAAAAGAGGAGGCCAGGGAAAAACAACTCAGAATCCATGAAAATAGAATCAGAGAAATAAGTGACACCATGAAACGTTCCAATGTCAGAATCATTGGAATCCCAGATGGGGTGGAGAGAGAGAGAGGACTAGAAGATATATTTGAGCAAATTGTAGCTGAGAACTTCCCTAATCTGGGGAATAAAACAAACATTCGCATCCTAGAGGCAGAGACGACCCCTCCCAAGATCAAGGAAAACAGGCCAACACCCTGGCATGTAATAGTAAAACTTGCAAATCTTAGAACCAAGGAAACCATCTTAAGGGCAGTTAGGGGAAAAGATTCCTTACGTACAGAGGGAGGAACATCAGAATAATGTCAGACCTATCCACAGAGACCTGGCAAGCCAGAAAGGCCTGGCAAGACATATTCAGGGTACTAAATGAGAAGAACATGCAGCCAAGAATACTTTATCCAGCAAGGCTGTCAGTTAGAATGGATGGAGAGATGCAGAGCTTCCAAGACCGGCAGAAGCTGAAAGAATATGTGACCACTAAGCTGACCCTGCAAGAAATATTAAGGGGGGTTCTATAAAAGGAGAAAGATCCCAAGAGTGATATACAACAGAAATTTACAGGGACAATATATAAAAGCAAGGTCTTCACAGGCAACATGATGACAATTAATTCGTATCTTTCAATAATCACTCTCAACCTGAACGGCCTAAACGCTCCCATAAAACAGCACAGGGTTGCAGATTGGATAAAAAGACAGGACCCATCCATATGCTGTCTACAAGAGACTGATTTTGAACCTAAAGATACATGGAGACTGAAACTGAAGGGATGGAGATCCATCTTCCATGCCAACGGACCTCAAAAGAAAGCTGTGGTAGCAATTCTTATATCAGACGAATTAGATTTTAAACTAAGGACTGTAGTTAGAGACACAGAAGGACACTATATCATTCTTAAAGGGTCTATCCAACAAGAAGATACAACAATTGTAAATATCTACACCCCCAACTTGGGAGCAGCCATCTACATAAGCCAGCTGTTAAACCAAAATAAAGAGTCATATTGATAACAATACATTAATTGTAGGAGACCTCAATACTCCACTCTCAGCAATAGACAGATCATCTAAGCAGAAAATCAACAAAGAAACAAGAGCTTTGAATAACACGCTGGACCAGATGGACCTCATAGATACATACACAACATTCCATCCTAAAACAACAGAATACTCATTCTTCTCAAGCGCACGTGGAACTTTCTCCAGAATAGACCACATACTGGGTCACAAATCAGGTCTCAACCGATACCAAAAGATTGAGATTATTCCCTGCATATTCTCAGACCATAATGCTTTAAAACTGGAACTCAATCACAAGGAAAAATTTGGCAGAAATTCAAACACTTGGAAGCTAAAGACCACTCTGCTCAAGAATGTTTGGGTCAACCAGGAAATCAAAGAAGAACTTAAACAATTCATGGAAACCAATGGGAACGAAAACACATCGGTCCAAAAACCTATGGGATACTGCAAAGGTGGTCCTAAGGGGGAAATACATAGCCATCCAAGCCTCACTCAAAAAAAATAGAAAAATCCTGAATTCACCAACTAACTCTACACCTTAAAGAACTAGAGAAAAAGCAACAAATGATGCCTAAGCCACGTATTAGAAGAGAAATAATTAAGATTAGAGCTGAGATGAATGAATTAGAAACCAGAAACACAGTAGATCAGATCAATGAAACTAGAAGCTGGTTCTTTGAAAGAATTAATAAGATTGATAAACCACTGGCCAGATTTATCCAAAAGAAAAGGGAAAGGACCCAAATTAATAAAATAATGAATGAAAGGGGAGAGATCACGACTAACCAAGGACATAGAAACAATTACTAGAAATTATTATCAACAACTATATGCCAATAAACTGAGCAACCTGGATGAAATGGATGCCTTCCAGAAACCTATAAGCTGCCAAGACTGAAACAGGAAGAAATTGACAACCTGGATAGACCAATAACCAGTAACAAGATTGAAGCAGTGATCAAAAACCTCCCAAAAAACAAGAGTCCAGGGCCTGATGGATTCCCTGGGGAATTCTACCAAACATTCAAAGAAGAAATAATACCTATTCTCCTGAAGCTGTTTCAGGAAATAGAAACAGAAGGAAAGCTTCCAGACTCATTGTATGAGGCCAGCATTACCTTAATCCCCAAAGCAGGCAAAGACCCCATCAAAAAGGAGAATTTCAGACCGATATCCCTGATGAATATGGATTCCAAAATCCTCAACAATATCCTAGCTAATAGGATCCAACAATACATTAAAAGGATCATCCACCACGACCAAATGAGATTTATCCCCGGGATGCAAATATAAATATAAGTCTCATTTGGTCGTGGTGGATGATCCTTTTAATGTATACAAAAACTTTGTCCCCATCGTCTCCTCATCATCCAACACAGATTAGAGTTGTCCGAAAGGGCACAAATAAAGAAGCTGGATATTTAGTGGGTGGAAGATGATGGAAGCCAATCACCAATATCCCAAATGGACAAAGATCTTTTTAAGGCTCAGGAAAATATAATTGGAAATAGAATTGGGGACAGGAGATTTCTGGGAATGATTTTCTTGCTTCTCAAAAGAGAAGTATGGGAGAGGGCTGTCTTCTTTTTCTGCTGGATGCCATTGTGCCTAGACTTGATGCCTGAAACTCTTGTTGCAGAGCAAAGCATGCTAAGTGAAGTATCTTTTGATATCAGAAGGCTCATTTCTTTGACCCTCTGGAGACAGACATCAACTGTATGCTGACTTCAGGGAATCCTTCCAGACATGGTAAAATGAGCCAGCCAAAAATGCTGGCTTCCCAAACAATCCAAGATTGTACAATTTCCTCCAATATCCACTGGAGGTCGCTACTCCACTACTGATACGGTCTGCAATGGTCCAGTGAGTGTAAATATGAATCATTTACAGTCCATTATTATAAGCCCTCATAGCACAAAGCTCCTAAATGTACAATCGGTCCAGGACTTAGGTGTGTGGACAAAAAAGATAAGATAGAAATATCAATGATTTTGCCCCCAGCCTTATATTCCCCATGTATAGCCTGAGGTTCCCAGGTATCTTGGCGTATTTCCCACCACACTGATATGTGGCTAACACAGGCACAGTGGAAATGTTCTTCATGGAATGGCATGTACTATTCAGCAACTATATGTAAAGGATACTATAATCCAGGACTGAGGGATTATTTTAGGCTGTGAAATGCAAAATGGCTTATTATACACAAGATTGTTAACTGTTCACCTGTTTCACCACCTTCATGTGTAACTTTCTAATCCAGTCCTGTCTAACTTCAAAGCCCTTTTTCCTGAAAATAAGAGCTTCCAAAAGTGTGGAACACAGAAACCTGGTGACACACACAAAAATTTTAGTGCTACTTGGATATTAAAACTTCTGTAGTAATATATATGTTTTATTTGGCAATAAACATACAGCATATCACAGCCATATCAAGGCCTTTGTGGAATGATGGGGAAGAGCATTGACATTACATACTCTTTGGAAATTTTTCATAAATTTTCCTCTAAATATCTCTGATTTTACCCCCAGATTTCCTTCCCTATTGGCAATTACCCAGGTTTTTTACCCTCTTTCTGAATACTCCATTCCTTATCAGACTTCTTGATTTCTCAAGAATAGAAGCTTGCCCATTTTCCTTCCCCTCTGTCATCTGTTTTCTCAGAAGCCAACTCCAAGCTTCCAATTTGCATTCTTTTTACCAGGAACAATTTTTTCAATAAAGGACCCTCCTCAGGACAGTTTTTGAATGACAGCAGGACATTATAAATGGCAATGATTTTTCCCTCTCAGAAAGCATTCAAACAAATTGCTCTATCCCCCCAAAGCAGGAAATATAAGTACATCTCAAGAAGGAAAAAAAGCCATACTTAACCTCTTTGGGTGTTCTGAGCGTTTTGCCACAATCTTAAAAGTCATTCAGTTTTACTGAAAACATTAGACAAAAACAGCACAGTGGCATCCAGAATTGTCAACAATCTTAAAAGTGGTGAATAAATGACTGAGTTCTGAAAGATGTATATACGTACATCATTTCTGACAACAATGCTATGAAACTAGAAACCAAACACAAAAAAAATCTGAAAAGACCATAAATACATGAAAGTTAAATAAAATGCTACTAAACAATGAATGGGTCAATGAAGAAATCAAAGAGGAAATCCAAAAATACATAAAGACAAATGAAAATGAAAACACAACAATCCAAAACTTTTAGTATGCAGCAAAAGTGCTTCTAAGAGGGAAGTTTATAGCAATACAGGCCTACTTCCAGAAGCAAGAAAAATCTCAAATAAGCAACCTAACTTTACATCTAAAGGAGTGAGAAAGAGAAAAACAAATGAGACCCAAAGCCAGCAGAAGGAAGGAAATAATAATGATTAGAGTAGAAACAAATAATATAGAAACTAAAAAAAAAAATAGAACAGATCAATGAAAACAGGAGCTGTTCTTTGAAAAGATCAACAAAATTGATAAACATTTAGGCAGACTCATCAAAAAATATATATAGAGAGAGGATTCAAGTAAACAATCAGAAATGAAAGAGAAATAAAAACCAATACTGCAGAAATACAAAGGCTTGTAAGAGAATGTGATGAAAAATTATATGCCAACAAAATGGACAACCTAGAGGAAATGAATAAATTCCTAGAAACATATAACCTCCAAAAACTGGATCAGGAAGAAATGAATAATTTTAACAGACCATTTACCAGTGATGCAATTGAATCAGTCATCAAAACACTCCCAACAAACAAAATTCCAGACCCACACATCTTCACAGATGAATCCTATCAAACATTTAAAGAAGAGTTAATACCTATTTTTCTCAAACTACTCCAAAAATAGAAGAGGAAGGAAAATGTCCAAATTCATTCTATGAAGACAGCATCACCCTGATACCAAAAGAAGATACAGACACTACAAAAAAAGAAAACTACAGGCCGATATCTCTGATGAACATAGATGCAAAATCCTCAAAAAATAATTAGCAAACCATATCCAAAAATACATTTAAAAAATCATTCAATATGATCAAGTGGAATTTATTCCTGTGATGCAAAGTGTGGTTCCACATTCACAAGTCAATCAATGTAATACAGAGGAGTTAAAATGGCACAGTAGTAGAAGGACCCTAGGCTTGCCTTGTCCCTTGAACACAGCTAGATAAATATCAAATCATTCTGAATACCCAAGAAATCGATCTGAGGACTAATAAATCAAATTGCCCAACTAGAAGGAGAGAGGAGGCCACATCGTGGAAGGTAGGTGGTGTGGAAATGTGGTTTGGGGGAGAAAAGGATAGCAAGTGCTGTGAAGGGGAGAGAGCCCTGGTCACAGTGAGAGGCGAAAGAGAGAGAGAAGAGTGCACAAGGGATCACACAAGGAAAACAATTCCCCAAAGCCATTGACTGGGAAAACAGGAGGGGCTGATTTTCTTGCATATTTGCACCCAGGAGGGCTCAAAAACTGGAGCTTTAGAGGTCCATGGAGTGGCTGGCATAAAGCCCTGAGTGTACCACAGTACTCCTGTAGAGAAAAGGCAAGCAGGTAACCTGGGGTCAGAGGGTGCAATATGTGAATCACCTGAGACACACTGGGAGAGATGGTTGCCTTCTTGCAGTGCATCTGAGAGAGGTGGCATTGCATTGCCTCTCTGGGGACCAAGGAGCTGACAGGTGCCATTTCCCCTCCCCCACCCCTCAGCATAGGCACAGAGACACCTGCTGAGTGTGCATAACCTGGACATTGGATCTTTAGTGCACTTTGCTCCAAACCCCATGCTCCTGCACTCTGGTGGGACCACCCTTCTGGGTTAAACCTGCATCACTCCCAGCATGGAGAGACCCTCCTGCAGAAGATGAGTGCAGGTCCCTGCCACACAAGGTCCCTTAAGTTTGGAGTTTTAAAACTCAGCCAACCTGGCTGGGATAGAACCCAAAGTGCAGTGCACTGGTTCAGGCAGGCAAGCAACCCAGACACAGTGGGAAAACAGCAATCTGAAAAACACGTACAATGCATGAGGGGAAATTATTCATTCTTCTCGGAGGGCTTCCCTGACAGCAGCAAGCGCAAACTCCCGTCTCCAGGGGCAAAGGAGCTGGCTGGTGCCATTTCCCTCCCCAGCACCTCAGCATAAACTAACTTCAATAAACAGCACAGCGCCAACACAGGCTGCTTAAATTTCTTACACCAAGCTCCACCACCCTGCACTCTGCTGGTCCTGATTTTCCCAGGCAAATGTACCTGAGAACCAGTACAGCGGGCCCCTCCACCTGAAGACCAGCACAAACCCCTGCACACACGACATCTACCGACCATAAAGTTGTGCAAAGCTTTAGCTCTAGTGGAAATAGCATCAGGTCTCTTTTAACAAGCAGATCAGAGCACACCCAGTTAAGAGTCACCAAACTCTGGCCAAGGTCAAAACGCTCCCCACTGCAAGCAAGGAGAAACCCCGCAGAGGACTGACCTTAGGGATAGAGCAGCCATAACACAGCAGTAGAGTGCATGCAGCATCCATCAGAGACACTTCCTGATGCGTCAGGCCCTGGACAGTGTATGACATCTTCTTAATAAAGCCATTACTCTCAGGAGCAGGAAACGTAACAGGCTTTCCTAACACACAGAAGAAGAGACCTAGACAAAATGCCAAGGTGGAGGAATTCATCCCAAAAGAAAGAACAAGAAAAGGCCACAGCCAGGAATCTAATTAAAACAGATATAAGTAATATGCCTGATCCAGAATTTAAAGCATCAATCATAAAGATACTAGCTGGGCTTGAGAAAAGCATAGAGGACACCAGGGAGTTCCTTACTGCAGAGATAAAAGCTTAAAACCAATCAAGCCAAAATGAAAAATGCAATAACCAAGATTCAAAATTGACTAGATGCAATAACCACAAGGATGGAAGAAGCAGAGGAATGAATAAGTGATATAGAAGTCAGAATTATGGAAAATAAAGCTGAACAATAGAAGGAAAGAAAAATCCTGGATCACAGAAGTAGACTTGGGAACTTTGTGATTCCATGAAACACAATAACATTCATATCATAGGAGTCCCAGAAGACAAAGAGCGAGATAAGGGGGCAGAAGGTTTATTTGAGGAAATTATAGCTGAAAAACTTTACTAATTTGGGGAAGGAAACAAATTTCCAAATCCAGAAAGCACAGAGAACTCCCATCAAAATCAACCAAAGCAGGCCAACAGCAAGACATATTGTAGTTAAATTTGCAAAATATAAAAAAAAAAATATTAAAGGCAGCAAGACAAAAGAAGTCCTTAACTTACAAAAGAAGACAAATAAGGTTAGCAGCATGCCAGAAGGGAGTGGCATGATATATTCGATGTGCTGAACGGGAAAAATCTGTAGCCAAGAATACTCTATCCAGCAAGGCTATCATTCAGAATAGAAGGAGAAATAGTTCCCCAGACAAACAAAAACTAAAGGAGTTCATGACCACTTAACCAGTCCTGCAAGAAATATTAAAGGGAACTCTTTGAATGGGAAAAAGACTAGAAGGGAACAGAGAAAATCTCCAGAAACAATAACAAAACAAGCGATAAAATGGCACTAAATTCATATCTAGCAATAATTACTCTGAATGTAAATGGACTAAATGCTCCAATCAAAAGACATAGGTGTCAGAAGGATAAAAAACCAAGAGCCATTGACATGCTGCCTACAAGACACTCATTTTAGACCTACAGACACCTGCAGTTTGAAAGTGAGGGAATGGAAAAATATTTGTCATGCAAATGGATGTCAAAAGAAAGCCAGAGTAGCAATACTTATATCAGACATACGAGGTTTTAAACCAAAGACTTTTTTTTATGATGTTATGTTAATCACTATACATTACGTCATTAGTTTTTGATATAGTGTTCCATGATTCATTGTTTGCGTCTAACACCCAGTGCTCCATGCAGTACGTACCCTCTTTAATACCCATCACCAGGCTTTCCCATCCCCCCACCCCTCCCCTCTAGAACCCTCAGTTTGTTTCTCAGAGTCCATAGTCTCTCGTGGTTCGTCTACCCCTCCGATGTCCCCCCCTTCGTTCTTCCCTTCTTGCTATCTTCTTTTTTTTTTTTAACATATAATGTATTATTTGTTTTAGAGGTACAGGTCTGTGATTCAACAGTCTTACACAATTCACAGCACTCACCATAGCACATACCCTCCCCAGTGTCTATCACCCAGCCATCCCATCCCTCACAAGAGATGAAGAAGGGCACTATATCATAATAAAGGGGTCTATCCAACAAGAAGATCTAACAATTGTAAATATTTACACCCCCAACTTGGAAGCACCTAAATATATAAAACAATAACAAACATAAAAGGAACTAATTGATAATAATACAATAATAGTAGGGGACTTTAACATTCTATTTACATCAATGCACAAATCATCTAAGAAGAAAATCAGCAAAGAAACAATAGCTTTGAATTACACACTGGACCAGATGACTTAACAGATATATTCAGAACATTTCATCCTAAAACAGCAGAATACACATTCTTTTCAAGTGCATGTGGAACATTCTCCAGAATAGATCACATACTAGGTCACAAATCAGCCCTCAACAAGTACAAAAAGACTGAAATCATACCATGCATCTGATCACAATGCTATGAAACTTCAAGTCAACCCCAAGAAAAAATTTGGAAAGACCACAAATACAGGGGGGTTAAAGAACATCCTATTAAAGGGGTGTCTGGGTGGCTCAGTCAGTTAAGGGTCTGCCTTTGGCTCAGGTCATGGTCCTGGTGTCCTGGGATTGAGCCCCACATCAGGCTCCCTGCTCAGTGGGGAGTCTGCTTATCTCTCTCCCTCTCCCTTTGCCCCTCCCCCTGCTTGTGCATGCACGCTCTCTCTCTCTCTCTCAAATAAGTAAATCTTAAAAAAAAGAACATCCTATTAAAGAATGAATGAGTCAACTAGGAAATTAAAGAATAATTTTAAAAATACATGGGAGCAAATGAAAATGAAAACAGAATGGCCCAACATATTTGGTATGCAGCAAAAGGAGTCATAAGAAGGAAATATATAGCAATACAGGCCTACCTCGAGAAGCAAGAAAAATCTCAAATACACAACCTAACCTTACACCTAAAGGGGCTAGAAAAGGAACAACAAATGAAGCCTAAAGCCAGAAAAACTAAGGGAAATAATAAAGAGCAGAAAAATGATACAGAAACAAATGAACAAAAAAATCCAGCAGAATAGATCAATGAGACCAGGAGCTTGTTCTTTAAAAAAAAAAAATAGAATTGATAAACCCCTAGCCAGACTCATCAAAAAGAAAAGAAAAGAAAAGAGAAAGGATGCAAATAAATAAAATCATGAATGAGAGGGGAGAACTTACATCCAACACTACAAAAATACAAATCATTTTAAGAGAATATTATGAAAAACTATATGTGAACAAACTGGGCAATCTGGAAGAAATAGATAAATTCCTAGAAACACATAAACTACCAAAACTGAAACAGGAAGAAATTAAAAAAAAAAAAAAACTTGAACAGACTGATCTCCAGCAAAGAAATTGAATCAGTAATTAAAAATCTCCCAACAAACAAAAGTCCAGGACCAGTTGACTTCACAGGTGAATTCTATCAAACATTTAAAGAAGAGTTAAGACCTATTTTTCTCAAACTGTTCCAAAAAATAGAAATGGAAGGGAAATTCCATACTCATTCCACAATGCCAGCATTACCCTGATTCCAAAACCAGACAAAGACCTCGATGAAAAAGAGAACTACAAGCCAATATCCCCGATGAACATCGATGCAAAAATTCTCAACAAAATACTAGCAAATCAAATCCAACAGTACATTAAAAGAATCATCCACCACAATCAAGTGGGATTTATTGCTGGGTTGCAGGGGTAGTTCTGTATTTGCAAATCAATCAATGTGATACCCCACATTAATAAAGGAAAGGATAAGAACCATATGATCCTCTCAAAAGATGCAGAAAATGCATTTGACAAAGTAAAGCATATATTCTTGATAAAAAGCCTCAACAAAGTAGGGATAGAGGAAACATACTTCAACATCATAAAGGCCATATACAAAAAACCCACAGCTAATATCATCTTCAATGGACAAAAACAGAGAGCTTTTCCTCTATACTCAGGAGCAAGACAGGGATGTCCACTCTCACCACTCAGCAATCAGGTACTAAAAAGAAACAAAAGGCATCCAAATCAGCAAGGAAGAAGTCAACATTTCACTACTTGCAGATGATCTGATACTCTATGTAGAAAACCTGAAAGACTACACCAAAAAATTCCTAAAACTGATACACAAATTCAGTGAAGTCACAGGATATAAAATCAATGCACAGATATCAGTTGCATTTCTATACACCAATAATGAAGCAGCAGAAAGAGAAATCAAGGAATCAATCCCATTTATAATTGCACCAAAAACCATAAGGTGCCTAGGAGTATACCTAACCAAAGAGGTAAAAGATCTGTACTCTGAAAAGTATAAAACACTTATGAAAGAAATTGAAAATGACACAAAGAAATGGAAAAACATTTCATGCTCATAGATTGGAGTAACAAATACTGTTAAAGTGACTATACTGCCCAAAGCAATCTACCCATTTAATGCAATCCTTATCAAAATACCACCAGCACTTTTCACAGAGCTGGGACAAACAATCCTAAAGTTTGTATGGAACTACAAAAGACCACCAACAGCCAAAGCAATCTTGAAAAAGAAAAGCCAAGCTGGAGGCATCACATTTCCGGACTTCAGTTATACTACAAAGCTGTAGTGATCAAGAAAGTATGGTACTGGCACAAAAATAGACACGTAAATCAATGGAACAGAACAGAAAACCCAGAAATGGACCCACAACTATATGGTCAACTAATCTTCAAAAAAGCAAGAAAGAATATCCAATAGAAAAAATACAGTGTCTTCAATAAATGCTGTTGGGAAAACTGGACAGCAACATGTAAAAGAATGAAACTGGACCACTTTCTTACACCATACACAAAAATAAATTCAAAATGGATGAAAGACCTAAATGGGAGACCATCAAAATCCTAGAGAATACAGACAGTAACCTCTTTGACATTGGCCATAGCAACTTCTTACTAGATATTTCCTGAGGCCAGGGAAATGAAACAAAAAATGAACTATTGAGACTACGTTAAAATAAGCTTCTGCATAGCAAAAGAAACATTCAGCAAAACTGCAAGGCAACCTCTGAAATGGGGGAAGATAGTTACAAATGACATATCTGATAAAGGGTTAATATCCAAAATATATAAAGAACTTATACAACTGAACACCCAATAAACAAATAATCCAATTTCAAAATGGGCAGCAGACAGGGTCACCTGGCTGGCTCAACTGGAAGAGGGTGTTACTCTTGATCTTGGGGTTGTGAGTTCAAGTCCCATGTTGGGTGTAAAGGTTGCTTAATAAAAAATAAAATCTTTAAAAAATGGTAGAAGACATGAACAGACCATTCTCCAAAGAAGACATATGGATAGCTAACAGACACATGAAAAGATGCTCAACATCACTCATCATCAGGGAAGTGCAAATCAAAACTACAATGAGATATGACCCCATACATGTCAGAATGGCTAAAATAATTAACACAAGAAAGAACAAGTGTTAGCAAGGATGTGGAGAAAAAGGAACCCCTGTGCACTGTTGGTGGGAATGGAAACTGGTACAGCCACTGTGGAAAACAGTATGGGGTTCAAGAATTTAAAAATTGAACTACCATATGATCTAGTAATCACACTACAGGGTATTTACCCAAAGAATACAAAAACACTAATTTGAAAGGATATATGCACCACTATGTTTACTGCAGCATTATTTACAATAGTCAAAGTATGAAAGCAGCCCAAGTGTCCATCAATGGATGAAGGAATAAAGAAGTGGTGTGTATATAAAATGAAATATTCAGCCATAAAAAGAATGAAATCTTGCCACATGCATGGAAATGGATCAAGCTAGAGAGTATAACACTAAGTGAAATAAGTCAGAGAAAGACAAATACCCTATGATTTTACTCATATGTGGAGTTTAAGAAACAAAAGCAAATGAGCAAAAGAAAAAAATGAGAGAGACAAATCAAGAAACAGATTCTTAACTTGTGGAGAACAAACAGATGGTTACCAAAGGGGAGGGGTGGGGGGATGGGTGAAATAGGTGATGGGGATTAGGAGTGCACTTGTCATGATGAGCACTGTGTGATGTATGCAATGGTTGAATCACTCTATTGTACACCTGAAACTAATATAAAACTTCATGTTAACTACACTGGAGTTAAGATAAAATTTAAGAAAAAGAATGTTACTAAGAGTTCTTTAATATTCTTTTACCACAAAGTGAAGGATTGCCCCAGGAAAGACTGGCGTTAAGACCATAAGAACAAAGCATTGAGCATAGTGAAGTTTCTGCATAGGTCTAACAAATCCAAAGATGATGGTGACTGCCTAGAGCCAGTGATTTCTGGAGACTAAAGACTTTTAAGTTTAGATTAAGGGCCTTGAGGTTTAAAAGAAAGGTACTTTTAGGGAAATACGGTCCTAATTTTAGTCCTGGAGTTCAGCTGGACGAGGAGTGTAGAAGATGGAGTTCTCTTGTGATAGATTGGTTAGGGTCTGCCTCAAAGTTACATGAATCTGTGGAGAGAAGGGGCTCAAGACCAGTGGTACATACCAACTTGTTACAGGTGATGATTGAAAATTAAATTATATGAACTTAAAAAATACTCAAAATTTATTTTCCTAATTATTACATTTTACTATTGTGTATATGTTCTTGAAGTTATTTTTGTGTTTCGTATGTGTTGTGGAAATGTTATATAATGGTATACAACTGCACATCTCTTTTGTTTAATTGAAGTATAGTTAACATACAGTGTTAGTTTCAGGTGTACAATATAATGATTTAACAATTCCATACATTTCTTAGCGCTCATCATGATAAGTACTCTTGATGCCATTTACCTATTTCACCCTTCCCCCCAACCACTTAACCTCTGGCAACCAGCAGTTTGTTCTCTCTATTTAAGAATCTGTTTTTTGTCTCTTTTTTCTTTGTTTCTTCATTTGTTTTGTTTCTTAATTTCCACATATGAGTGAAATTATATGTAATTTGTCTGCACATCTCTTCTTAGGTATGTATTCAATGACTTCACATTGGTAACTTGAAATAGGCCATGGTGTGGGTATTTACACCACACAGTGGAGATCAGGAAATCAGGGTTCAATTTATGGTTATGTTGATTGTCTAAAATTAAGAAAGTGAAGTAAAATATATTAATAATGCAGATTAAGCTGAAATGTATTTTGTGTCTGTGGCCATTGCAGTGTGAATAGGACACAAAATTGAAGAACTAGTTTTTTAGTATTTGATAGCTATTGTCCAACTCAACAAAGAGAATCCTGAAGTCACTGATGAATTAGTGATATTCTGATATAGGTCTTTACCTATATCTGAGTTTTGTCTTACTCATTAACTTAAACAAGTTAAAAACCAAAATTCGTGCCAGAATTATACTTAGAAAAACATGTTAAGTATTTGTCAGTATATATCAAGTTAATACCTCAACTCCCCACTCCCCACACACACATCAAATGACCTGGCCTCCCAGTGCTGACTAGTGGTTCCAGAGCAGTGCAGGTGACATCTGAAGAGCTGGTTAGATAAAATGGGTCATAAGACCTTGAAGCAAGGTATAGGAGTGGAGGACAAAAGGAAGAGGGAGGTAGAGGTGATGAGGGGAGATGGTTAAGCCATTTCTATGAGTACACATGTGTGAAAATATATATTGTTTACTTTGGATTTGTTTATTTACAAACTTTAATGCATATTTTATGCACATCCAAGAATATACATGTATACAAATGCACACACATAGATATTCAAGCATATTAATATGATAAATTTAATGGATTTTATTTATTCATGATTAAACAGGTTAATGCATGGACATAATAGCATGTACAGTAAATGTTCAAGAATTCTCAAAAACACTGGTTAGTTCATCAGAGAAATGCAAATGAAAACCACAATGGGATATTAACTTATACCTGTCAGAATGGCTAAAATCAAAAAGGCAAGAAATAAGAAGTGTTTGTGAGGATGTGGAGAAAAAGGAACTCTCATACACTGTTGGTGGAAATGTAAATTGGTAAAGCCACTGTGGAAAACAGTATAGATGTTCCTCAAAAAATTAAAAATAGAAATACCATATAATCCAATAATTCCACTAGTGGTTATTAGAAAACACAATAAAACAGAAACACTAATTCAAAGAGATATATGCACCACTATGTTTATTGCAGCACTATTTACAATAGACTAGATATGGAAGCAACCTAAGTGTCCATCAAGAGACAAATGGATAAGGGAGATGTCATGTACATATACAATGGAATATTACACAGCCATAAAAAGGATGAGGTTGTGCCATTTGTAACAACATGGATGGACCTAGAAGGTATTATGCTAAGTGAAATAAGTCAGACTGAGAAAGACAAATATCATATGATTTTGCTTTTTTTTAATTTTTAAAATTTTTTTTATTTTTTATTATGTTATGTTAATCATCATACATTACATCATTAGTTTTTGATGTAGTGTTCCATAATTCATTGTTTGCGTATAACACCCAGTGGTCCATGCAGTATATACCCTCTTTAATAGCCATCACCAGGCTAACCCATCCCCCCATCCCCTCCTTCTAGAACCCTCAGAACTGTTTCTCAGAGTCCATAGTCTCTCATGATTTCACTTATATATCGGATCTAAGAAACCAAATTAATAAACAAACAAAAAGCAGAATCAGACCTATAAATACAGAGAACAAACTGATGGTTGCCAGAGGAGGGGGGTGGGGGATGGGCAAAATGGGTACAGGGGAGTGGGAGATATAGGCTTCCGGTTATGGAATGAATAAGTCACAGAAATAAAAGGCACAGCGTAAGGAATATAGTCAGTGATACTGTAATAGCATTGTGGTGAGCATAGCATAATATATAAACCTGTTAAATCACTATGTTGTACACCTGAAACTAATGTGACATTGTGTGTCAACTATACTCAAATAAAAAATTTTAAAAAAGAAAGTATGCAACAAGGAAACTTTTGGAAGTAATGAATATATCTATTACCTTGATTGTGGTCAAGGTTTTATGGTTGTGTGCATATGTCCAAATTGTATACATTAAATATGTGCAGGTTTTGTCTATCAATTATCCCTTAATAAAGCTTTTTTTAAAGAAGAAATTTTATTTTATTTTTGAATTTATTTGAGAGAGAGAGTGAGCAAGGGGAGGGGCAGAGGGAGAAAGAATCCTCCAGCAGACTCCCCACTGAGCCTGGAGCCAGATGCAGAACTCGATCCCAGGACCCTGAGACCTGAGCCAAAATCAAGAGTTGGCCGCTTAACTGACTGAGCCACTCAGGCGCCCCGAAGCTTTTTTTTTTCTTTAAGAAAGTATATGGAGATGTTTATACTTGGCTATTTTGTGGTAATAGGATAATAATTTTTTTCTTTGCAATTTTATACTTTTCTGTTTTTCCTTACACTATATATTTGTTGTTTTTGAAATCAGAAAAAAAAAAAAAGAAGAAGATAGCAGGAAGGGAAAAATGAAGGGGGGGAAATCGGCGGGGGAGACAAACCATGAGAGACTATGGACTCTGAGAAACAAACTGAAGGTTCTAGAGGGGATGGGGGTGGGGGAATGGGTTAGCCTGGTGATGGGTATTAAAGAGGACACGTACTGAATGGAGCATTGGGTGTTATACACAAACAATGAATCATGGAACACTACATCAAAAACTAATGATGTAACGTATGGTGATTAACATAACATAAAAAATAAAAAAAATAAAAAAATAAAAAAATTTTTAAAACATAATAATAATAATAATAATAATAATAATAATAATAATAATATTGTTTGAGGAACTCAGTAAAAAGGCAAATTCCTGAACCCTACTCCAGACCTGCTGAATCAGAATCCTTTGTATGGGACCTGGAAATCCTGGTTTTTATCAATCGCCCCAGATGATTCTAGGGCACTGGGCTAAAGATCATCCAAGCAAAAGCAGAGGTTCCTATAGGAATTTCTGGAATGGGTGGTAAAAAAATAACTCCTGTGTTATTAGTTTTTGGTTTTTTGAATAAATTGGTTGCTCAAAGCTAAAAAAAACAACTAATGATGTAATGTATGGTTATTAACATAACATAATAAAATTAAAAAATGGACTTTCTGTGTAAAAACAAAAACAAAAGCAAAACATTGGTTAGTTGTTTCCCCACTCCTTTTTACTCAAATGATACATACATTTTTCTGAAATTTTTTTTACCATTGGCAAGAAATAGCTATGTTTTAATTTATGTACTTTCTAAATAAGCCTGAATTTTATCAAAATACAGTAGTAGCTCTTTTTCAGTGCCTGGCACATAGTGGGTGCTCTTAGTTTATACATACATAGATTATTTATTGAATATTTATATATCAGATACTGTACTAAGCACTTGGGGTTCATAAAGAATTGGATAGGATCCTTACCCTCAAAATGCTTACAGAAAACAACAAGCAAATACAATTTATGATTTGATAAAGAGGTCAGAATAGAAGTCTGTTCCTTATGTGCATCATACTCTCTCTGACTTCCAAGACCTCATATATATTATTCCTTTTCTCTGGGAAATTCTAGTTCCCTTTCCACCTGACCAACCCCTATTTATTTGTTATGTCTCATATGGAAATTCTCCTCCTTTGAAACGCTATGGCTTGCCCTCATCTGGGTATGTATTATCAGGACATCTTGAATTTCCCCATCACTGTGAGAACCTACTACAGTTTTTTGAAGTTTCTTGTTTTGTTGTCTGTCTCCTTCAACATTCTGTGAGCTCCACGAAGACTGAGACCAGGTAAGTATCCCAGAGCCTACTTCAGGATTTGGCATACTAATGTAAGGGAATGCACTATGATAGCTGGAAGTCTCAGTTCATAGGATAAGGATAAAAAGCAGAAATAATGCATCCACATCAATTTCCTATTCATATGTCACTGATAAAGCTGGATGAACAGACATGACTAAAGACTTGAAATTTACTGATAGAGGTTCTTTTCTTAATAGTATATACTAACTAGTGCAAGATTTCATTCAGTGAGAAAAGGGAAACTGGAAATAGTATCCAGGGGCAATGATTTTATGAAGGATCTCCTTCATGAAAAGAGGCCCACAGAAAGAGACAAGTCTTCTTTTTCTACTTGAAACTGTTCTTGTTGGTTGTAATTCCTGGAACACTTATTGTAGAGAAAAGCATCCCAACTACTGGGCTTCTTTCCCAGAGACTCTGGGGAAGAAAGCATCACCCATCCCCTTTGAATTTCTCAAGTGTTAAACAGTAAAACCATGCAATAATGTGACATTACTTACAATGTCCACCGGAGGGTGATATACCACTGCTGGTACCCCTTTTAGAGCATGACCCGTGAGCACTAAATTTAGTTACTTACAATCTATAATTTTAAGAATACATTATAAATAAGAGAAGCCCTTTCGGTAGATGTGAAGACATAAAGAAAAGATGGAAATGGCACCAATCTTGCCCCCATTCCCCAGAATAGACTAGATTCCCAGGGGTCTTAGAATGCTTTGCCTCCAACCTGCTATGTGACTAATGGCACAGAGTTCGTGGTTTCTCCTGGAATATAGTTGGTCTCTTTAGGTTCCTTTATATCTCACCCTGGAGAGAGGACAAGATTAGGAAAGGAATATTATTATTGTAACAATTTTAGAGATGAGGACCCTGAAACTGAAGCCCAGAGAAGTTTATTAACTGATTCAAGAGTAGGGGCTTTTTTTCTGTGCTCCTCCAGCACCCTGTTCTTGTCCTAGCCACACTCTGTGGTAAGCTCATGGTTGTCTCTCTCATCCACCAGACAGAAATGATAGGGGCCTAGGCACTGCATTTTGTTCATTGCTCTATCCTAGCATGGAGAGCAGTGCTGGACACCCAGTAGGGATAAAAAAAGGGGTAAAGCTGGAGAGAAAATAAGGTATGAGGTGGGGTAGGATGAGGTTCCATCTAGGGTGATTCCCCTCTTAACAGCTTGGATGGATGAGGACAGGAACATGTCTATGAGGACAGAGAGGAAACAGTGGATATTGTTTGACGAAGCCATTAAAAGGGGATGGAGCATTTAGCATCCTGTAGACTTATGGCTTACTACTCCTTTTTTACCCCATCACTGGATGGCTCTGACTCTCACTTTAAGTGGCTCAAAAAAAATGGCACCTGAGAGAATGCACATGGAGGTGTCTTAATCCTAGAGCTGAATACAATTATGACCATTGATTCTGTTTATCAATGTCCTGATCTAATAAGAGCAATAACCACAGCAAATTCTTGGTGCATTATCAGTCACTGTGCCAGAAGACTTTATGTATGACTTCATTTAGTCCTCACAGTGAGGGAGAGTGTGGGTTTTACAGATTTTATGCCTACAGTAGTAGGTAGAAGAGTTGGCATTTCAGCCCAGACCCACAAGCCAGGTCCTTGCACTTTCTTTGAAATAAGAGATGCCTAAAGGATGGCACACAGACCACTCACTATCAGTGTCCATGATGACTTTAATGGTGCATGGACAAACCTTTACTATGTAGTTTTTAAATGATATTTTTTGTGCAACAGGAAAAAAGCTAATGCAGAAGGGGAAAAAAACACTGACATCACACAACCTGTGCCAAAACCCCCAAAGACTCTTAAACCCCTCTGTCCTTCCCCAGCATTCCTCGTTGGTTCTGAGCTGCTTATTGCTTCTCTTTCTCTCCAAATTTCCATTCTCAGATATCTGGGAGATCATTCCCTTTCCCAACCGCTTGTCCATCCTCAGGTTCTAGCACTGTCTCCCATCCCTTTTCACCACACAACTGTCCCCTACCTGTATTCTCACACGTGGAAAGCAGCCTAGGACCCATAAATGGTATGCAGGTTAACAATGCTCTCTGAAACTCCTGAATGTGAGTTTTTAATAAAATGAATTCATGAATGATTTGCACATGGCACAGAGAAGAAACATCAATATTCACTTTGAAAGAAAAGTCACTCAGAAACAGAGAAATTATACATACACACATTTATTGGTACAGAAACACTGACATGGTAGAAGCATGAAGTCTTGAGCCATTTGTTTTTTCTTTCTCTCTGGATCCCATCCATGCAGTTGACCATGGAATGTCACATAGGTGTAACTCTAGGTGTAATTTGGTCTTTTCTGACCACCAGGATGACTGAATCTCCTACGGGCATATGTGCATGTTCATGTTCTCTCCCCCTCTCTCTCCCTTTTCTACCTCAACCCAGCCTCTAGGCAGTAAAGGGATAGGCCAAACTATTCCAAATAATAAAGGAGGAAGCTTGAGGAGTAGAGGGTCATGTTAGGGAAACCAAGTCATAAATTTCCTTCCTCTAGGCTGGGGTGGGGGGGGATGATGGAAAATGAGAGGTAAGGATTGAAGGATGATAGCTTTTCAGTGTGATGGCTGTCATGTTATTTGCAATACATGGAAACACATACCTATTTAGTTCATTTTTAAGTTGTTGATAGATATGTCAAGTTAATTCAATGTATATTGTATGCACATCTAATGAAATATATGTACCGAAGAGAGACAGCAAGAAAAAGAGATGGAAAGAGTTCCAGGCCCTTTTATCCAAGGGAGAGAACACTGAGAGTATTTATTCATACTTTTCTCCTTCAAAATATTACTATTATAATGAAAAGCTGGGAAAAAAGGCAACTATCCATGAGAAGAGGTTGGTTAATAAGTTATGGAAGATCCACATTTTTTAATTCTATGAAGCTATTAAATGATGGTCTTTATACATATCATTTGATAGGAAAGGACACCTATTGTTTGATAAAAATCTCAGGTATAAAGAAATTACATATAAATTGATGCTGATTTATAATGTACAACATAGAAATAGTTTTCTACTTAGTATTTATTTCTGGAACACCTTTTATCTGAATACTTAACACATGTTCAAGATAGGAATTTCAAAACATCAAAGAAGGCGTACATACAGTGCACAGACATCTATCTCATTCTTCTGTCTCCCCATCACCCTACCCACAGGCAGTTTCTAAAACAAAATCAAGCAAAATGGAAGCATCATTTGAAAACGTAAGTGCAATGAGGTATGTCACACTAATGAGCCTTAAACGTATTACATAAAAACACATTAAATAAGCAATGTGGCTGAAATCAATGCTTATCTTTAAGTAGCGAAAACGTAAGTGCTTACCTGAAACACACACACGCACACAGATAATCAGTAGGAAACGTCCTAATAAATGTTCACAGAAGTGTTTGGATATAGTGAGTGGTCCTACATACCAGGTGCGGCCGTTAAAAACAATCTTGTTCACAATAGCACCATAACGGTACAGTACGTATGAATGATCTGAAAATGACCTATGAGAACTCTATGAAGAATAAAGAATACAAGGGAGTGTTACACAAGGCGACTTGAAAAAGTAGAGACGCTACTTGTTTATTGGATTGGAAGATTCGGGCTGTGGACAGACAAACGTGTGCTCAGTTTTTTGATCATAAGCAAGTCCAAGTCCGTCGCAAAACACTGAAAGGGAAGGGGTGGAGGGCTGGAGAGACATCACGGGTTCACCAGTCCAGAAACCGACCTCTTTCATACAGCAATCCCTTCACAAGCACTGAGGTGGCTCCTGGGGGGGGGGGGTTAGAGGGGGGGAACCGGGCATGTTTCAGCCGTGTTGCGGCCCCAGTCACCGCTCCTCTTCGGGAGGAGAGGCAGGGGCTCACTCGGGGGACGCGTTCTGGATGGCCTTGGGCTCCTTCACGGCCTCCTCCCCCCAGTCGCCCCCGTCGACCTCCTCGATGACCACACTGCGCACCGTGCCGGCGTCCAGGCAGTGCGGGGCGACGCCATACACGCCGGGGTCAGAGACAGAGGCGTGGAAACTCTGCACCCCGCGCCTGCTGCAGAAGCTGTGCAGCGCCGGGTGCGCGTGGGATCGATAGGTGACGATGCTCTCGGCGCCCAGCAGGAGAGTGAAGCGCGAGGCCGGGACCGGGCAGTGTCGGTGCTGCTTCTTCCTGCACAGCCTGCACCTGCAGTCCACCACGCGCAGGTCTGCGGGGGCCCAGACGGCGAAGCGGACCGCGCCGCAGTGGCAGCCTCCGGTGTGATACACCAGGCCTGGGTTCTCGAAGGTGTCCGGCAGGAACTTGGCGGCGCCCTCGCGGCTGAGGCCCCGCCGCTGCCTGAACGTCTCCCAGCGCTCCCGCTGCGCGCCCAGGTCCAGCTCGCCGGGGGACACGGCGGGCGCCGGCGGCTTCGGGGCTCGCAGCGGCCCTTTGGAGCCTGCCTCCCGGGCCCGCCGCCACCAGCGCTTCCGCCGCAACCTTGCGGGATCCCGCCTGGCCGCCGCGGGCTTCCTTCCCGCCGCGTGGCTCCCCACGCGGACTTGGAAAGGGGGGCGCCGCGCGCCCATCACCGCGACGGCTGCGCAGGCGGCGGCGGGGTCCGCGGGCCGCTTCCGCCCCCGCGGCTGGGTGCCGGCGCCGTACCTCACCCTGCCCATGGCGCCTGCAGCCTTCCCAGCGCGTGCCCACCGCCCCTGGTTTCCTAGTAAGTTGCTGAGCAGCCTCGTTGCGTCAGCGCGATTGGCCACTTGTTGAATGTGATGTAGAGACCTTTCTTTGACCCTAGCAAAACAGCCTTTACTGGCCTGAAATTCAAACATAAGGCAATTATTGCCTGAGCACCTGCTGGGCGCCAGGTACTGGACTGGACTCTGAGGATGTAGAGATGCTTTCCAAAGCACTTAGAATTTCTTAGGGTCGGTTATACAAAAATATAATAACCAAAATAGTGTGGTGCTTGCTCTGACAGAGACAGGAACAGAAGCCTCTGGAACACAGAGAAAGATCCATACACACAGTAGGAGGGGTGGATAGGAGGGATGAAAAAAAGAGTCCTCCGGGAGGATTGATTCTTTCATTATTCGTATGTTTTATTTTGATCTCTGCTAACTTTCTTTGTGATGAAGTCTACTTTACGTAATTATATAGCTACTCCTGCTTTTTAATTAATGTTTGCATGATATGTTTTCCATCCTATTTACATTTAATTTACCTATATTATTGAAATTGAAGTGATTTTCTTTTTTTAAAGATTTTCATATATTTATTAGATGTAGATGGCAGTTTCTTAACACAAAGCTTTAAATCACAATGGAAAAATGGCACATCATTGTTATTGACTAGGATCTTCAAAACAAAATATAATTGACAATTTGCATGGTCCATCCAAGTCTGAGAATAGTTATTGGACTTTCCCACTTTATGGACATGATGCATTCAAAGTCTGCAGTCGATTTCAGGAAATTTTGTGTGATGTTTTGGAGAATTCTAACTGTTTCATATCCCTGATGTGATATAAGTAGCTTGAAAATAGGCTGAAGGGAGAGGGACAATAGAATTCAATATTTTTACCCTGGGCATGCCTGTTTTTTGAGAAGCTCTATTGTATTTCTTCTGTGAAATTCTGTAATTTTGTGAAGCAACATTTTAGAATCTATTCCTAACCAAGTATTTTCAATACTTTATTTTTGTGTGGTTTTTTTTCCAAGTCAATTTTTAGTTAAAACTCAGAATTCCAGCTTCTCTAGAATAATCAGAAGATACTGAACCAGTATTTCCTCTTGTCAACAATTATGTGGAGTTGATGAGCTGCTCTTTCCCTCCCCTTTTAGATAGACATGTATTCAGAGTTCACCATATTCCCCATCTAGCCTAGGTAACCTTAACCTGCGTGGCTTCTCTAAGTATTTGTGATATCTTTGTAAGCTCTTACCCGTATACAAATAGAATATTCCAATAGCTTCTAGTTCTACCTTGATTCTTTCTGCCTTGAAGTGATTTTCGTATAAACATTGTGTGGTTAGTTGTGTGTCTTACTGATACTGCTAATATCTACCTTTTAATTCACATAGTCAATTTACATTAGGTTAATCATTGATATGCTAGTGTTTATGGCTACCAATTTATTTGTTTTGTTTCCTGTGTATCTCATTCAACCGTTCCTCCTTTCTTGCCTTCTGTGCCTTACTTTAAACACTATAGGATTCCATCTTGATTTTTTTAAATATTTTTGAATGTTTTGCTTTCTAAAATTTTCTCATTGGTTGCTGTGGGATTTACAATATGTGTACGTGAGTTATCACAGTCTACTGGTATCAAGTTTTATCGTTTCCACTGAAGTGTGGAAACCTCACTCCTATTTAGATCCCTTTACTTTTCCTACTTTTAAACAAAGTCGCCTAGGTTATCAGATGGTTTTATGATTTTTGTTTTAATCATGTGATGTGATTTCTCCAGCTCATGAGCCTATCGGATGTCCCATATGTATGTTCTTTCTCCTACATTTTCTTTTCTTTTTCCTACTATAATTTCTTTCTGATGCTCCTAGAAGTCTCCCTTTATCATTTCTGTTTTAAGCACCTATTTTAAGTATTCTCTCAGCATAGCTCTGCTAGTAACAAATTCTCTTCGTTTTCCTTTGCCTGAGAATGTCATGTGCTCTCCTTCATTCATTAAATATAGTATTGCTGGATGCAAAACTCATGGTTCACAGCACTATTTGAACACTTAAAAAGTGTCAGGACACTTAATACCCCTCATTAGTCAGATGAGAAATTTACCATCATGAAAATGGGTGTTCATCTGTAATCCATGTGTCATTTCGTTCTAACTGCTTCCACTGTTTTTGTCTTTAGTTATAAAAGATTGACTCTGATGTGTTTTGGCATAGATTTATTTGGGTTTGTCATATATGTGGTTCACTTATTTTCGAGACTGTCTAGGTTTATATTTGTCACCAAATTTTTGACATTTTAAGTTATCATTTCTTATTATAATTTTTCAGTTCCACTTTCTTTTCCTGGAACTTTGACGATACGGAATTTTGGAACTTTTGTTATTGTCCTAAAATTCTCTGAGGAAGGATATGTTCTCTTTTGTTTAAGTCTATTATTTCTCTCTTGCTCAAATTGGGTAAATTCTACTGATTAGTGCTCAAGTAGAGTAATGCTAATTTCTATAATCTCCACTCTACTTTTGAGCCCATCCAGCAGTGTTTCAAAATTTCTGCTGTTGTTCTTTTTTTTCAGTTCCGTAGTTTCCTTTTGTTTTTGTTTTTGTTTTATAACTTCTATTTATCTCTGAAATTTCTGTTTTTTCATCTGGCTCAAGACAAATTGTAATTGCTTATTGAAACATTTTTATGGTGGTTGTTCTAAAATATTTGTCAGGTAATTGAACATCTGATTCATCTCTATGTTGGTGCTACTTGATTATCTTTTCTCATTCGAGTTATGATTTTCGTGGTTCTTGGTATTGTCAACACAAAATGAACAAACATTTTACAATTTCTAAAAGAAGCAGGAAAAGAGTTTTATTCGAGCCCAAGTGAGGACAGCTACTCAGGATACACAATCTTCACAGAGAGTGTTCCAGAGGAGGAATGTTTAATACAGGGTTATATGTTTTTGGTTATATCAAGAGTTACAAAGGACATTCCAGAAAATTACAAACTTTATCTTATACTTTTTGCATGTGCGAGGTTGCAGGCTTTGGAGGTATGGGAACTTAGGGCGATTTTTTACTGTTACCTTTAGTTTGAAATGTTTCTCTTAGGTTATTTGCTAATGACACAGATGTACACTGTGTACTCAGGGCAGAAATAGAATCCTTTGAAGTCATTCTGATCTTGCTAAAAAAGTATAGTGAGTTTGTTAGTGGGGTCTGAAAAGACACAAGAGCTGATTAGGGGGAAACAGTTATCTGAAAAACAAGTTTTTAACTTTTTGTTAGTTTTTTGGGTTTTTTAAATATTTATTTATTTATTTGACAGAGAGAGAGAGAGAGAGAGCACAAGCAGGGGAAGCAGCAGAGGGAGAGGGAGAAGCACGCTCCTCGCTGAGCAGAGAGCCCTACATGGGGCTTGATCTCAGGACCCTGAGATCATGACCCAAGCCAAAGGCAGACGCTTAACTGAGCCACCCAGGCGCCCCAACTTTTTGTTACTTTTAACTTCATTAAGCCTATCCGACATGGTTTCAAGTCCTCCCTGAGTTGTGACCATTCCTCAGTCTTGAAGAACTGGGAGAATGACCACCCTAGCTACTTCTTTATTTCCTCAGGTGAGGTAGCTTTTGGGTTAAGTGCAGATTTTGCAAATCTTAGCTGTGACATGCCTATGTGTAGGGCCAAGCAGAAATTGTTAATCTATAGGACACGGCAAGGGAAACACAAGCAACATGGAGTCAGACATGCTAAGTTTTTTCTGTCATAATTTCCCGTTGTCAATCATTCATCCCATTTCTATGGAACACTGGAGGTGGTCCATCTTTTGTAACTGCTTCAAACTGATTTAGGGTGCAGTAGGGGCTTTGGAATGGAAGGATTTGGCATGGTGCAGGACACAACATTTGGTCCCTTTTGCTAATGGAGGAGAACTATCAGAGATAGTTCCTTATCAGAGAAGATGGATATTTTCCTACGTAGTTTGGTACTACATGACATCATTAATTTTATCCCCAAGTATATTTTAAGGAAAAGTAACAGTAGAGTAAAACCCGGCATTCCCTCTAAAATTGATCTGATATCCATAGGTCTCCAAGAAAATAGACCAGTAAATCAGTTCTGGCCACCCTGGAAAGGAGGTGTGGGGGTAAAGGACTTCTTGTAGCCAAGTGGCTTGCGGCCTAGTTTTATCAATATGGATTCCTATTTCCCTCCCAGAAGGAGTTAATATAGCTACAGCAAGTGGTGTCAGCCATCAGACTCTGCCTTAGTTAGCAAGCAATCAGGTAATCAACAAGAGGCATTTTTATGGAAACAAAAGGAAAACACAGGTTAATGGTTGGAGCAAATTATAAACGCAGTGCCTGATTCCTGAGTGCTGACAACGAGAAGAGTTTAGATGTGAGGCTTAAAGCCCCCTCAGGTGGAGCGGGAGCAGGTACTGGCAATCTGATGGATTTTTCGGGTTGGAAGTTCAAATGTCTCTGGTGATCCTTCTGAGTGACCCATAGAGCGGCAGGCACAGAGGTTGTCTATATATGAGCGACTGAGGCAGTTTCTCTGAGGGTTACCTCAAGTTGTCTAGCTTCAGTCTGCAGGGCTGGTAAGGCTGCTGGGGACTCTGTAAGCAAGGTATCAGGCTGACATTTCCAAGGGACTCTACTGGCTCCATAAAGTCAACCTGAGTTCCTTAAATTTGTCTGGTCGTATCTGAGTCTACGCATGCCTCTCAAATACGGCATTCCCGTCAAAGCCTTGGAAATATAACCAATGTTTCCAGGGGTGTGCTGTGATGAGGAGAACAGATTTTTATGGAACTAATGTAAATACTTATAATTGCCACGAAAGAAAGACTACTCGCTGAGAGTTTCTGAAATCTGGAAGGCTCAGGCAAGGCGAAAAGATAAATACTTCAATTTGTTCACAAATATTTTATCAAAATTTGTGAGTCATAGGTACCTTAAGAGAAAAAGTTTCTTTAAATCTGGAAGAGCAAACATTCGAGAGCAGCAATATTTTCAAACGAGTCATAAAGCCTATAATCATCTCCCTTAACTCATTGAGTCCCATGTTATTAATTTTTGTTCTGTTTAAATGCACTTTTCCCGTTAGTTTTGGAAATCCTTACTCAGTTTACTTTTATGGTATTAAGGGTATCAGGATCCTGTATTTGTCAAAAGTCCTTCTCACGAATCCCCTTGAAGCTGAAACCTATTTTGCCAGAGCATCATAACAATAAGTGTAAATGACAAAGACTCAAAAATGGACAGGGTTTGGGGCACCTGGGTGGCTCAGTCGTTAAGTGGCTGCCTTCGGCTCAGGTCATGGTCCCAGGGTCCTGGGATCGAGCCCCGCATCAGGCTCCCTGCTCTGTGGAAAGCCTGCTTCTCCCTCTCCCACTCCCCCTGCTTGTGTTTCCTCTCTCGCTGTCTCTCTCTGTCAAATAAACAAATAAAATCTTAAAAAAAAAATGGACAGGGTTTAATGAGACAGATGAGAGTTCATTACAATGCAGTTGACAAGGAAATGTGATTTTTGTGACACACAACATGTTAATAGTTAAAAGTTTAAGTGATGACATTATACCAGAACATATTAAAACCTTAGGAATTTTATATGGTTTTAGAACAGTTATAGCATTTACCCACAACGATAACCTCAGAAAGTTTATTATCATTTCTTTGGCATTGCTTCATGTAACTTAACATATTAAATAAACAAGCCTAATTATTCAAAAAGGCTTCATTTAGGATTTACATTTCTGGGAAGTTGGTTTTTAAAAAAACCTCAGAAGGTTTTAAAGCATGTGCCTACATAGGATCATAGATTTTTCTAAAACCTAAATTTTAATTATTTGTTTAACCAAGGTTTCCCTAAGAGAATTTACGGAAGGTTGTATAGTTGTTAGCAAAATGTAGGTCCTTTAATGTTGAGAAAATTTAGTTTTTTTAAGCAATCAAAGACCTGATGAAGCCAAATATGGAAACCTCATTTTTCTGGGCAAATAGGGGATAAAACCTTGTTTATAATTTCTTATTAATAGGAGGCCAATAATCCAAGAAAGGCTTGTCTTTTTTTAACACACAGAAAAGCCTAAATTTAATTTTATGTTAGTGTACTTTTAAAACTCACTTATTCCAATCATAGTCAGTCCTGACTACACATAAAATTCTTTTCCAAAGATTCCCCCACCTTTTTTTAAAATTTAATTCTATTATGCTATGTTAGTCACCATAGAATACATCATTAGTTTTTTTTTTTAATTTTATTTTATTACATTATGTTAGTCACCATACATTACATCATTAGTTTTTGATGTAGTGATCCAAGATTCATTGTTTTCACATAACACCCAGTGCTCCATGCAGTATGTGCCCTCCTTAATACCCATCCCTGGGCTAACCCATCCCCTCACCACCCACCCCTCTGAAACCCTCAGTGTGTTTCTTGGAGTCCAAAGTCTCTCACGGTTCATCTCTCCCTCTGATGTCCCCCCTTCATTTTTCCCTTCCTTCTCCTAATGTCCTCCATGCTATTCTTTATGTTCCACAAATAAGTGAAACCAGATGATAATTGACTTTCTCTGCTTGACTTATTTCACTTAGCATGATTTCCTCCAGTCCCGTCCATGCTGATGCACAAGTTGGGTATTCATCCTTTCTGATGGCTGAGTAATATGCCATCGTATATATGGACCACATCTTCTTTATCCATTCGTCTGTTGAAGGGCATCTGGGCTCTTTCCACAGTTTGGCTTTTGCGGTCATTGCTGCTATGAACATTGGGGTGCAGATCGCCCTTCTTTTCACTACATCTGTGTCCTTGGGGTCAATACCCAGGAGTGCGATTGCGGGGTCATAGAGTAGCTCTATATTTAATTTCTTGAGGCACCTCCACACTGTTTTCCAAAGTGGCTGTACCAACTTGCATTCCCACCAACAATGTAAGAGAGTTCCCCTTTCTCCACAACCTCTCCAGCATTTGTTGTTTCTTGCCCTGTCCAGTTTTGCCATTCTAACTGGTGTAAGGTGGTATCTCAGTGTGGTTTTGATTTGCATTTCCCTGATGGGTAATGATGATGAACATTTTTTCATGTGTCTATTAGCCATTTGTATGTCTTTTTTGGGGAAGCGTTCATGTCTTCTGCCCATTTTTTGACTTGATCATTTGGTTTTTGGGTGTTGAGTTTGAGAAGTTCTTTATAGATCTTAGAAATCAGTGTTTTTTCTATAGTGTCATTGCAAATATCTTCTCCCATTCTGGGGATTTCCTCTTTGTTTTGTTGACTGTTTCCTTTGCTGTGCAGAAGTTTTTATCTTGATGAAGTCCCAAAAGTTCATTTTTGCTTTTGTTTCACTAGCCTTTGAAGATGTATCTTGAAAGAAGTTTCTGTGACTGATGTCAAAGAGGTTACTGCCTATGTTCTCCTCTGGATTTTGATGGATTCCTATCTCACATTGAGGTCTTTCATCCATTTTGAGTTTATCTTTGCATATGGTGTTAGAGAATGGTCGAGTTTCATTCTTCTGTATATAGCTGTCCAGTTTTCCCAGCACCATCCATTGAAGACACTGTCTTTTCTCCATTGCATATTTTTTCCCTGCTTTGTCGAAGATTATTTGACCATAGAGTTGAGGGTCCATATCTGGGCTCCCTATTCTGTTCCATTGGTCCATCTGTCTGTTTTTGTGCCAGTACCCTGCTGTCTTGGTGATCACAGCTTTGTAATATAGCTTGATATCAGGCAACGTGATGCCCCCAGCTTTGTTTTCTTTTTCAACATTTCCTTGGCGATTCAGGGTCTTTTCTGATTCCATACAAATTTTAGGATTCTTTGTTCCAGCACTTTGAAAAATGTCATTGGAATTTTGATCAGGATGGCATTGAAGGTATAGATTGCTCTGGGTAGCATAGACATTTTAACAGTGTTTATTCTTCCGATCCATGAGCATGGAATATTTTTCCATCTTTTTGTGTCTTCTTCAATTTCTTTCATGAGTGTTCTGTAGTTCTGAGAGTATAGTTCCTTCACCTCTTTCATTAGGTTTATTCTGAGGTATCTTATGGTTTTTGGTGCTGTTGTAAATGGAATCTAGTTTCTCTTTCTACAGTTGCATTGTTAGTGTATAAGAAAGCAACTGATTTCTGTGCATTGATTTTGTATCCTGCCACATTACTGAATTGCTGTATGAGTTCTAGCAATTTGGGGGTGGAGTCTTTTGGATTTTCCACATAAAGTATCATGTCATCCACAAAGAGAGAGAGTTTGACTTCTTCTTTGCCAATTTGCATACCTTTTATTTCTCTTTGTTGTCTGACTGCTTTTGCTAGAACTACTAGCACTATGTTGAACAATAGTGACGAGAGTGGGCATCCTTGTCGTGTTCCTGATCTTAAGGGAAAGGCTCTCAGCTTTTCCCCATTGAGGATGATATTTGCTGTGGGTTTTTCATACATGGATTTAATGAACTTGATGAATGTTCCCTCTATCCCCATACTCTGAAGACTTTTAATCAGGAAAGGATGCTGTATTTTGTCGAATGCTTTTTCTGCATCAATTGAGAGGACCATATGGTTCTTCTCTCTCCTCTTATTAATGTGTTCTATCACATTGATGGATTTGCAAGTGTTGAACCACCCTTGCATCCTGGGGATAAATCCCACTTGGTTGTGGTGGATGATCCTTTGAATGTATTGTTGGACCCTATTAGCTAGGATTTTGTTGAGGATTTTGGAATCCATATTCATCAGAGATATCGGTCTGAAATCCTCCTTTTTAATGGGGTCCTTGCCTGGTTTGGGGATTAAGGTAATGCTGGCCTCATAGAATGTGTCTGGAAGCTTCCCTTCTGTTTCTAGTTTCTGAAACAGCTTCAGGAGAATAGGTATTATTTCTTCTTTGAATGTTTGGTAGAATTCCCCAGGGAATCCATCAGGCCCTGGACTCCTGTTTTTGGGGAGGTTATTGATCACTGCTTCAAATCTCTACTGGTTATTGGCCTATTCAGGTGGTCAATTTCTTCCTGTTTCAGTCTTGGGAGTTTATAGGCTTCCAGGAAGGCATCCATTTCACCCAGGTAGCTCAGTTTATTGGCATATGATTGTTGATAATAATTTCTAATAATTGTTTCTATTTCCTTGGTGTTAGTCGTGATCTCTCCCCTTTCATTAATAATTTTATTAATTTGGTCCTTTGTCTTTTCTTTTGGATAAGTCTGGCCAGTGGTTTATCGATCTTATTAATTCTTTCAAAGAACCAGCTTCTAGTTTTGTTGATCTGATCTACTGTGTTTCTGGTTTCTAATTCATTGATCTCTGCTCTAATCTTAATTATTTCTCTTCTAATGCATGGCTTAGGCCTCGTTTGTTGCTTTTTCTCTAGTTCTTTAAGGTGTAGAGTTAGTTGGTGAATTCGGGATTTTTCTATTTTTTTGTGTGAGGCTTGGATGGCTATGTATTTCCCCCTTAGAACTGCCTTTGCAGTATCCCATAGGTTTTGGACCGATGTGTTTTCATTCTCATTGGTTTCCATGAATTGTTTAAGTTCTTCTTTGATTTCCTGGTTGACCCAAAGATTCTTGAGCAGAGTGGTCTTTAGCTTCCAAGTGTTTGAATTTCTGCCAAATTTTTTCTTGTGATTGAGTTCCAGTTTTAAAGCATTATGGTCTGAGAATATGCAAGGAATAATCTCAGTCTTTTGGTACCGTTTGAGACTGATTTGTGACCCAATGTGTTATCTCTTCTAGAGAATGTTCCATGTGCATTGGAGAAGAATGTGTATCCTGTTATTTAGGATGGAATGCCTTGTATATTTATCTGTGAAGTCCATCTGATCCAGTATGTCATTCAAAGCCCTTGTTTCCTTGTTGATCTTCTGCTTAGATGATCTCTCCATTGCTGTGAGTGGGGTGTTGAAGTCCCCTACTATAATTGTATTATTATCAATGTGTTTCTTTAATTTGGTTATTAATTGGTTTATTAATTAATTGGTATATTAAATAATTGGCTACTCCCAAGTTAGGAGCATAACTATCTACAATTGTTGGATCTTCTTGTTGGATAGACCCTTTAAGTATGATATAGTGTCCTTCCTTATCTTTTTTACAGTCTTTGCTTTAAAATCTAATTTGTCTGATATAAGGATTGCTTTCCATGTAACTTAACATGTTAAATAAGCCTAATTATTCAAAAAGACTTCATTTAGGATTTGAATTTCCAGGAATTTGGTTTTTAAGAAAGCCTCAGAATGTTTTTAAAGCATGTGGCTACATAAGATCATTGATTATTCTAAAACCTAATATTTAATTATCTGTTTAACCAAGGTTTCCATAAGAGATTTTACAGAAAGTTGTATAGTTGTTAGCAAAACTTTGCTACTTTCATATTGAGAAGATTTAGTTTTCTTAAGTAATCAAAGACCTGAAAAAAAATATAGAAAACTTGTTTATAATTTCTCATCAAGAGCAGATCAATAATCCAAGAAAGTCCCTTTTTTTTTAACAGAAAGAAAGCCAAATTTTTAATTTTATATCCGTGTAATTTTAAGGCTCAATTATTCCAATCCTATTCCTGAGTACACATAAAATCTTTTTCCAAAGATTTCCCTTCACAGACCTTCTATAACTTTCTTTTGCATTTAAATTTTGTGCTAATTTTTCCCTCTCTACCTAACGAGTCTCATTTCGGGACAGCTTATTTCCTTTTCTGTCATCAAAAATGTATTCTCATTCCTTATAGCTTTCTTACATTTCTCCTACTTTCCTACATACAGAGTTGCTTTCTTTATCATTTTCCAGACGTCTCAATCATACTTATCAGAATTTTAATTCTTAGAAACCTTAGTCGCCTCTGAAAACTAACATGTAAGAAACTGTGAATTATTACACCAGAATTCTTTAGATTGGCAAATCTGTGAATATATTTCAAAATTTCTAGAAACGTCTTTTGTTTATAGTACAGTCTTTCAGTAAGGCACAGAGCATGTTCACCAAGAGACCCAAGTATCTTTAGTTTCTCTGCAACAAGAAGCCAAAAGCAGACAAAGATATGTTCAGTAATTGATGCTTAAGTATTTTATCCTATTTGGAAAAGACTTAGATACCCACTGAATTTAACCTAATTTATCATTTAACATCGCAAAACTTCAAAGTTTTAGGTTACCAGTAATTTTTGAAAGCCATTGAAAGGTTTAGCTATAAATGTTTTTATTTATTTAACTTACTTGTTCCTAACAAATTTTCATGAAAACTTCATGAACAGACAAAATCAGCCATTAACTCCCCTCTGCTGACAGGTCGCAACAGAGATAACATGAATTTAACTAATAAATTCAGGTAGAACAAAAGTTGGTTATCTGTATTATATTTGAAGTTGATAACACTAAAGAGAAGTTGATTTTAATCAAATCAACAACCTTAAATTAGCTTTAATATCGAATATGTTGTACCTGTATCCACTAAAAAAATCAACCTGTTCCCCACTGGTCCATTTTATTTGGGGCTCCCGTGGGGAGGTCTGAAGAGGGTGGTTGAAGTCCAGGGGAGCCCTTGGGCTCCTTCATGTTGACTTGGGAGGTGCTTCAGTTTGACCTCATAAGGAGGGGGCCCCAAAACTTGGGTGCCTTTTGCTCCTTGATAGTGAGGGTCAGGGCAGCGGGATCCAATGAGCTAGAGGCACCAAAAATGATACATGAGCTGGCTGTGTGAACAGCTCAGGTGGTGGTGCAGGAACAGGAGGAGGCAGAGGCAAATGTGGCAGGGGTACCCCCCTGGCAAGGCTGGAGGCAGATTTAGAATTATGGACTCACAATTTTTCAAATCTCCGTCTCCTGTCTGGTTGGCTTTCCGCCCCCTGGAAGACGCAGGGGAGCAGGCAGTGGCTTGGGCCTCAGTTCTGGTGCTTGTGCATGGGGAGCGGGGGTGGATTTAGGATTTCTAGTGTCTGCCTGCCTGCCTCCTCTTCCTCCTCATTGTTCTGACCACTGGGAAGGGAACCCAGTGCCTTAAATTTTGTTCATCTTCATCTCCTGGGGCCCTCAAGCGGTCCCTTCCTGTGATGCATCTTTAGTATGGAGTAACATAAACGTCTGAATGTAAGGAAGGTTATCTCAGATCGTGGGAACTTGAAAAACACTTGGACCAGCTTTTATCCTCTTGAGCTTTAGAACACCCAGTTTTTACAAGCCCTTGCCTTTAAACCGATTAAATAGAGCTCTTTTACAAATTAACTTTAGCAATACCATCTGGAGGTAGAGAAAATATCTCATGTTTATCACACGGATGGACACATACACACGGTCAGGATGCAAACAAAAGTGAGTCTATGTTTCATTAATATTTGTGGAGAGGACATTGAAGACCCAATTTCCAAATATCCCCCCTCTACTGACACAAATCTAATTGTAAGACAGCATTATAATTTATGGATCCATTAGTTGGTGGTTGTCCATTTCCAGTTAGAACATGGCCGGTTTGGGGGCAGAGATACCCAAAGCTGCAGCAACAAACAAACTAGAGGAAGCCCGAGTAGCTCTGTGATCGTAGGTTCCTGGCCAAAAGCCAGGGGCTTCACTGACTGAACCAAACGGCTTGCTAGTTTCTGGCTACTTCGCCTTGTAGCTGGCTTTCTCTAATTGTGTGCCCGAGAAACGAATTCGGACATGTCAAAAGAACCCATTTGGGCCATCTGAGACTCAGGCTATCCTGAAATTTTCCCATCTCAGTAGGCACTTGCAAGTCTAGGCTCCGATGTACTCTGCACACAGCCTCGCAGGGTTTCTTGTGGGTGCCCCCTCTAGGTTATTCCCACTGGTAACCTTTAACGTCTTGAATACAAGTCAGGAATGTCAACTCAAACCGAGGAGGTCCCGATAGCAGGAGAACTCACCAGATGCACCTGTGAGGTGCTGAGAAGTCAGAGGGGCCCAAGGTGCCCATGCTGGTATTGAGGGCTGAGTTTCAGAGGACCCCCCGGTGTTCTCAGGCAAGTTGCTCTGCTATCCTGCGGACTATGCCAAGAACTGTCAACAAAAAATGAACAAACCTTGTAGAATTTCTTTAAAAAGCGAGAGAGGAAGAGAATTTTTTTTTTTTGAGACCAAGTGAGGACAGCTGCCTGGGATATACAATCTCCACAAAGAAGATCTTTTCTCTGTGGTTTGAAATGTTTCTTTTAGGTTATTTGTGAATGAAGCTGATGTACAGTATGTGCTGGGGGCAGAAATAGAGCCCATGCTTTGAAGTCATTCTGACCCCGTAAAAGTTCAAGTATACCTCTCCTGGGGCCCCCAAGCATTAAAAGTTGAAAATTTCGTTTATCGTTATAATGGGTTACTTTCTATTGTATCTTTGATCCTTTGGCCTTTACCATAGGAGTCTCTGGAGTCTATGTAAATATTTTATTTTAGAAGGGAGCCAGGCTGTTTAGGTGTAGCAGCTTCTGACCTCCACTCTGAGGCTCTAGTTGCTATGAAAGTAGAACTTTCAGCGCCTTTGTGGTGCTACTTTTGTCTGCTTGGTTTATCTGGTGCCCCTGGGGCCCCCTTGCTGGTGGTACCTGAGAGGCAGAAAAGCTGAAGTCTCTGTTTTATTCTTAAGTTTTGTCTCATGTTCTTTCTCTGTGATGAGAGCTCATCCAGCCTATATCATATGACATTTTGTTGTCATGTCACTTTAGGCCTCTCTTGGCTGTGACAGTTTCTCAGACTTCCCTTGGTTTGGATGACCTTGACAATAGAGAGGATTACAGGTAAGATATTGGCGTAGACTATCCTTCAGTTGGGGTTTGTCTGATGTTTTCCTCATGATTAAACTGGTGTTGTGAGTTACGGCAGAAAACCACAGAATGCCATTTTTATCAAGTCAAATCAAGAGTACATAATATGAACGTTAACTTAAGATCGGTGAAGCGGACCTTAGTCTGCTGGGTGTAGTTGTGTTTCTTGGGTTTCTCCAAGCGTAAAATTATTCTTTTTACCCCTTTCCACACTCTAAGCTCTGGAGGTCATTAGGAACAGATCACACTTAACTGATGAAGAGGTATGCATACTTTCCATGAGGGGAGAGGATGTGTATAAATTGTTTGGAATTCTTCAGCATGGAACATCTATTTATGCTCCTATCTATCTGTCTCTCTATCTGTCTGTCTGTCTATCATCTATCTCATAATGTTCTCCTGGACTTTTAAATAATATTTGAATGAGAAGCCAATATTTTCTTATTTGTTTTTTTTTCTTAAATTGTTCCAGTTTTGGCCATTGGGAGCACTGTCAGTTGGCGCCCAGGTCCCTTTGGTATACTCCCATTGTATGGGATTTGCTTTTTTAACAATTCCTTGCTTTCAGGCTCATCTTGCACATTTCCATGTTGCATGTATTCCAGCCTCATCTTTCCTATTTCCACTTCTAATCCTAGAAGCAGCCAATTCTCCAAGGAACACTGTTTCCTTTTGTTAGGAGAAGGTATTAGAAACCAGTATCTGTGTACCAGGTGTCCACGTTGCTGTTTGGATGAAGTGGCTGCTAGGCCCTCTCAGCTGACGAAACAAAGAAATAGCTGTGTGCATATTAACTCATATATATGCGCATTTCTATACAAATGTCTATACGTAAGCATAGACATTTTATTAACCTCGATATTAACCCTAATATGAATACATGCTGATGCCTCCAAGTCTAATTTGTTACTGCGTGGATTATTTTCGCCTCTGCCCCTCATTATCTGCAACCTCCCACTCTAGTAGGGAGAAACCTGGCCCCCATTACCCACCATCCATTCAATGAATCGTCCGGTTCCGGTACACATGCATAATGGTATCAGTTTTCTTACACTGTACATCCATAGGCAACAGATTTCTCCACTAGAGCGCATTGCATGTGTAATTTTTTTCTTTTTAGCCTTATAGACTTCCTTCATTTCCAAAGGTACTGAGGTCAGCCCTGTTTCCCTCCCTGTCTTAGTGTAGTTTTTCCATACGTGACTGTGGTGAGATTCCTTAATTACATTCTGCATTTCATCCTGATATCCCCTGACATCCTTAGTAATATGTGTCAATTGTGCATACATGAAGTTTCAGTCTTTGTGCAGTAAATTACTGTGGATAATGACAAATGCATAGTGTCAAGTAAGCGCCATTCCATTATCGCACAGCGCTAAAATAGCACCTGTCCTTTACCTATTCCTATTTACCACTCCGCTGTCTCTACTTTTGCCTTTACACAATTTTTTTAAATAATTGGCTCACACAGAGAATACACACACACACATATATGTGGGCACGGACGGCGGGCTGCCCGAGGAGGTGCTCTTTGGAAACCTGGACCTGCTGCCTCCTTCGGGGAAAAGCGCGGAGCCGGGCGCCGCCCCCACGGAGCGCAAAGGCCTCGTGTCCCACAACGGCAGCCTGATAAACGTGGGGAACCTGCTGCAGCGTGCAGAGCAGCAGGACAGCGGGCGGCTCTACCTGCAGAACAAGATTCACACCCTGGAACTGAAGCTGGAGGAGAGCCATAACCGGTTCTCGGCCACGGAGGCCACCAACAAAACCCTGGCGGGGTTTTTTGCTTGTTTTTCAAGATGTTCAGATTTTAAAGGTGTTCAACTACCAAACAAACCACAAGATTGGTACCAAAACGCACACGTGCACACGCACACACACGTGTGTGCAATGTAATAAAACAAACCACAACGTGTACGTACACACACGCTAAAGGCTGGGCAAGCACTTAAGGCACCTTAAAAAAAACCCCAAAACCCATGTGGTTTAGGATTACCGAAATCTGTTACAGTGCTACCACGCAGCGCTTTTCAAAGCATCTGAAAAACGTGCAAATTGTCTGAAAACAGTGCCTGGCAGCTGAGACAGTTTGCAAGCGTGATTCAGAGGTCTGCCAAGGAAACAAAAGAAGCCCCCCTCCTCCCCGTGAGACCGCACGAGGAGCGAGAGGTGCTCCGGGCACTATTTATTCTAAGGTAGGCGGAAAGCAGAAGTCTGTGCAGGAGCGGTACGTACTAGGGGTCGCTCGGTGGCACGGACGGGGCCACGGAGTTTCCATTGGTTGGGGAACCGCCCAGCTTTAGTTTTTCCAGATATTCGGCGTGCACGGGCTTGTGGCACTGGAGAACCTTGATCGCATCTTCGATCTTGAACCACTCTCGCTTCCTCCCAATGCTAACCGAATCTTCCCAATCCTCCAGAATCTCAGTGACAGTCAGTACGTACACGTAGGTTCTGTGCTTGCGGTCTTGGTTCTGTTCGAAAATGCCCAGGAGCCGGCCTAACTTCCCCTTGACTCCGCCTGTTGTTGTTTTTTTTTTTTTTTTTTTTAAAAAAAACCAAAGCAAACCCTGGGATCAACTTTATTGCTGATGGTTGTGGTGTCTTCTGCCCTACGCCCTTGTCTCTCTGATGGTCCAAAGCCCCTCCAGGATAGTACAGTGCTTAGGCTCTGCTGGGCCAGAGGCAAGGGAGACAATCTGCCTCCCAAGTCTACCCCCAGCTCAGTTTCTCCCCTGTCCCCACCCCACCCTATTGCACATCAAATCTTGTAAACATGGCTACGGGCATGGCCCTGAACAGCAGTGAGGCAGATTGATGTGTAAACAGATTTGGGACCAGGGACCAGACCCAGTCACCCAGCCCCATCCCATGCTGAGGCCCACAGTTAAATTGGGAAAAGCAGGGGGGCTTGGTCCCAAACTCTGGCTCAGATTATGCAACAGTGCAGACAGCTCAGCTCCCCTCTACCACCCTCTCAGATTCCAGGTCCTGAGGTCCACCCACCCCTGGGCGCCCATGTACATATATATATATATCCATTCCGGACTGGCTTCTTAAACTTAGCAATAGGAATTTAGGATTCATCCATCTCTCTCTGTGGCTTGAAAGATCATTCCTTTCTTTTGTCAAATAGTATTCCATGGTATGGATGCACCGAGGTCATTTATTCATTCATCTGTTGATGCACATCTTGGTTGCTCCCTGTTTGGCAATCATGAATAAAGGTGCTATAGACATTGGTGTGTAGGATTGTGTGCGGACTGACGATGTTGGGCTTTGCTGCCGCCCTGTGATCCTGGAAAACAGTGAAGGTTAAGAGATCTCCCCAGTCTGTGTTCTAGGAAAGTGCTTACTGCAAGGAGGCTTCCTTCGCCATATGACTCAGGTGAGATTGACAGGTGCCCCCTTGTTTGCTGTGACAAAACCAGTCACGGTCCCTCCAAACTCCCATTCCTCAGCTCATAAATGATCAGCTGAACTCCTTGTGTTTACTGAACACCTGGAGCAAAATACTTGTGAATCAGGCTCTGCTTAAGGTTCTGTCCTTTCCCTGGGTTTCTGAACTTTGACCCCCCGGCAGTCGGAGCCAGGGCACAGCCCTTCTGAGAGTAGGCTGGCTTCAGGGTGAAGCATTCCTTCATTCGCTGCCTGTTCACACCACCCTTTCGTTCCATCTCTCCACCCTGGGTTCTCTGTGTCCTCTCTAGAAAGGAAAGAGCCTTTTGGCCTAACTCTTGGGACGCTTGCTGATCTTATGGTCAGAGTGTTCTCTCTGTTATAAGAGTGCCTCTCCCCACCCCTTTTCCTTACCACGATCCCTTGAAGAGTGTTCTCCTTACTAATTCTGGATTTGTACTTTATTTGACTGGAGATAAGTTTCCATTTACATTTTCAAATTCTGGAACTATCTTGCCTTTTTAAAAAATGTTTTAAAATTTTTTTAAAGATTTTCTTTATTTATTTGAGAGAGAGAATGAGATAGAGAGAGCATGAGAGTGGGGAGGGTCAGAGGGAGAAGCAGACTCCCTGCCGAGCAGGGAGCCCGACGCGGGACTCGATCCTGGGACTCCAGGATCATGACTTGAGCCGAAGGCAGTCGCTTAACCAACTGAGCCACCCAGGCACCCTATCTTGCCTTTTTTATTAACTATGTCATCTATCACCAATTAAAGCAACAAATATGTGACTACTATATAAAATAAGACCCCAGGATTAACACTTTGTTGCATGCACAGTTATCTCACAGAATATGTGTTTGGAGGGCCAGAGACAGGAGTTTATTTTTGCTTTTGCTTTCCTTAAAAAAAGAACCCCACAGCCGTGCAAGTAGGGTCAGGAAGGGAAGGGGGGAAAGGATTCTTTAGGACAAAATGTCCAAGGCTCTCTAATCACAATCAAATTCACGGATAGTGGGTTTAGGGGGGAAAAAAAGATGAAGGGGATGCTGCTCAGGCCCATTTGTCATCAATCGCAAAAAGACTTCCTTTACAAAAGCCCCAAATGGTGACATATGAAGGTCAAGCTAACTTACACAAGCAGTCATAACGTGTGTCCCTCAAGCTTTTGACCATGTTTGCCACTTAGATATACGTACAGGAATTGGGCTCCTCTTCTCATTCCTGTCCTTTCAGATCTCCACCGTGTGGTCAAACTGGGTGGGCTCTCCCTGTCTTCTGCCACATTTGGCCTCCAACATTCGAACAGCGTTTTCACCACCTCCAGATGCTACTTCTGCTTGCCTGGCTGGCCTTAGCTGTCGGCCTTTGCTTTACACATTCTAGGGCTCCGATTTTTTTTAAGTTTGTAAAAATTATTATTTATTTATTTATTTATTTATTTATTTATTTATTTATTTATTTATTTATTTATTTAAGAGCGAGAGCAGGAGCCAGCCAGCAGGGGGAGAGACAGAGACAGAGGGAACGGGAGAAGCAGACTCCCCACTGAGTGTTGCTCCTTTATTTTTTAAATTAAAGATGGTATGTATTTGAGAGAGAGCAGAGCCAGAGAGAGAGAGAGAGAGAGAGAGAGAGAGGGAGAGAGAGAGAGGGAGCGCACAAGCAGGGAGGAGGGGCAGAGGGAGAGGGAGAAGCAGACTCCCCGCTGAGCAGGGAGCCCGATATGGGGCTGGATCCCAGGATCCTGGGATCATGACCTGAGCTGAAATCAAGTGTCTGGAGCTTAACTAACTGAGCCACCCAGGCGCCCCTCTCAGGTTCTGTTTTTAGCTGCCTAGAAGTTTATAAATGTTGTAACTTCCCTATGACTGAGCTTTTTTCGTTATAAAACATTTTCCTTTATTTGTAGTAATATTTTTTGTTTTAGTCTTTTTTCCTGGGGCGCCTGGGTGGCTGAGTCCGTTAAGCTTCTGCCTTCGGCTCGGGTCATGATCCCAGGGTCCTGGGATCGAGTCCCACATTGGGCTTGTCTGCTCAGCGGGGAGCCTGCTTCTCCCTGTCCCTCTGCCTGTGCTCCCCCTGCTTGTGCTCTCTCTCTCTCTCTCTTTCTCTGTCAAATAAATAGATAAAATCTTTAAAAAAAAAAAAAAGTCTTTTTTCCTGATATTAGCATAGCCACCATAGCTTTTTAGGATTGCTGCTTGCAAGATATAGGTTTTTCCATCCTTTTTCTTTTAACCTATTTGTACCTTCAAATCAAAACTGTGTCTCTTGTAGATAGCGTATGGCTGGATCTCTCTTTTTTTATCCAATCTGACAATCTCTGAGGCTTGCTTGGATTGTCTAGTCCGCTCACATCTGATGTTATTATTGATGTAGACGAATGTCTGCATTTTGCCTTTGGTTTCCTATATGTCTCAAGATCTTTTTGTTTCTTTATTCCCGCTTTAATATTGCTGCTTAATTCCTGTTTCTTTATTCCTGCTTGGTTTTTCCTGAAGCAAATATTTTCTAGTGTTATTTCATTATTTTTAAAGTTATTTATTAGTGCTCTCTTTAGGCCATACCATAGCGTTTTAACTTATCAGAATCTACTCCAGGTTTATATTAATTCCTGGGATATATTGAAATGTTACTTTTATGAAGCTCTATTCCCTCTTTCACCTTTTCGTGATATTATTGTTACACATATTTAATACAGGCTTGTTACAAACCCAACCGTTTATTGTTATAATAATTTATATAAGCAATGTATGAATGTATGTCTCCTAAAAGAAGTTGAGAACAGTGAGCAAGTACATATTTACAGTAATTAAACCCTGTGTAGTTCTATTCATTTCTTCCTGTGGGTTTGAACTACCACCTTATGTCATTTCTTTACAAATACAGCTCTGCTCCCACTAACCTCCTTTGTGCTGTTATTGTCAAATGTATTACATTTCTGATACATTAGATGCCCAGCCAGCCGATTATATACATATTGACTTATAAAACCGCCTTTTTATATTTTTTTAATTAAAAAACTTTTTAAAGATTTTATTTATTTGAGAGAGAGAGAGAGAGCATGATTGGCGAGAGGGAGAAGCAGGCTCCCTGCTGTGCAGGGAGCCCTACACAGGGCTGGATCTCAGGACTCCCGGATCACGACCTGGGTTGAACATAGACGCTTAACCCACTGAGCCACCCCGGCGCCCCTAAAACCGCTTTTTAAAACAGAGAAGAAAAAATGTGCATTTATACTTTGTTTAATAAGTACATAATTACCTTTAACAGTGTTTTTTGTTTTTTTAAAATGGGTATTTAAATTTACATCAGGTTTGCTTCCTTTTGGCCTGAAGAAATTCTTTTCCTATTCCTTACAAATAGGTCTGCCAGCAGTTGAATTCTCTCAGCTCTTGTTTATCTGGGAGTTGTTATTTTGCTTTTGTTTTTGACAGGTAGTTTTGCGGGATAGGAGACTTTTAGTTGACTTTTTTTTCCCTCCCCGTTCAGCACTTCGAATATATCATCCCCCTGCTTCTGGACTCCTCTTTAATTTTTTTTCCTAATAAGACATCTGCTGTTAATCTTAATGGGTTTACCTTGTAAGTGATGATTTCCCTTGCTGTTCTCAAGGTTTTCTCTTTGACTTTGGCCCTCAGCATTTTTACTATGATGTGTCAGGGTATGGATCTCTTCATATGTGTAGTACTTGGCATTCTTTGACCTTCCTGCCTGTGTAGATTAACATTTTTAGAAAATTTTAGTCATTATTTCTTTTTTTTTTTTTTTTTTGGCCTGGTGAACTGGAACCCCACTCTGCCTGTAAGGTAATAACATTTGCACAGAGCTTTACGGATGTGGAAGCCCTTCTGTATGCATGACTTGATCCTCACAAATACCCTCTTAGCTTATTTTTTAGTTATCACTTACTTTTATTTTTTTATTTTATTATGTTATGTTAATCACCATACATTACATCATTAGTTTTTGATGTAGTGTTCCATGATTCATTGTTTGCATATAACACCCAGTGCTCCATTCAATACGTGCCCTCTTTAATGCCCATCACCAGGCTAACCCATCCCCCCACCCCCCTCCCCCTCCCCTCTAGAACCCTCAGCTGGTTTCTCAGAGTCCATAGTCTCTCATGGTTCATCTCCCCTTCCGATTTCCTCCCCTTCATTATTCCCTTCCTACTATCTTCTTTTTTTTTTTTTTAATATATAATGTATTATTTGTTTCAGAGGTACAGGTCTGTGATTCATTTTTTCTACTCCTTTTTTTGGCCTCTTCTTTTGGTAATCTTATTACTTGTAGGTTGCTGCCTTTAAAGGTATCTCACATTTTTGGGCACTCTGTTCATTTTACTTCATTCTTTTTTCTCTCTGTTCTTAGCATTGTGTAATCTCTGTTTTCCTCAATTTTGTGTTTTCTTCTGCCAACTCCCATCTATAACTGAGCCCCTGTAGTAAACCTTTTGTTTGGTCAATGTCGTTTTTAACTCCAAATTATCCACTGGGTTCTTTTTATAACTTGTATCTCTTTAATGGATGGTGTCTGTTTCATGAGAAATGTCATGGTAGCTTCTTTTACTTCTTTAAGCATGATTTCCTTTAATTCTCGGAACATATTAACATTGGCGGATTTGAAGACTTTTCTCTATTAAATCCAACATACCGGCCCTTTCGCAGGCAGTTTCTATTGCTTGTCTTTGTTCCTGTAGATGAGTCACACGTTCCTGCTTCTCTGAATATCCCCGATTTTTTTTTTTTTTTAATTGGGCACTTAGGTAGTATATCGTAGCACTCTGGATTCGGGTCCCGTTTCTACCCCCCTTCCCTTCCCTGGGGCTTGTCTTTGTTGTTATTTGCTTATTTAATTGTCTAGTGACGTGGCTATTTTAGTTAAGTCTGTTTACCCCAAAGTATGAAGCCTGCGTTGTTACTGCCCAGTCAGTGCAGACTTGGGTGTACGTACACACAGTCACTCGCAATGACAGGAGTTTTCGCAGGGCTCTCTTTGTCTCCTCCTCTGATCTCTCTGCTAAGCTGTCTACCGCATTTGTTGTGACACTCACCTGTTAGGCTCAATAATTGCCAATGTATTTTTTAATTGTTTTCAACAATGCCCTGGTTGCATAAATTGTGCCACACTCTGATCTGATTCAATTCAGGTGGGAATATTCTTTAGCTGCCTCTGAGTTTTATTCAGACCCCGAGAGGCCCCTTCTTAGCCGCCTCTATCCCTGGTTGTCTTGGTGAAATAGTTGGCTTGTGGTTTTGTTCCTTGTTCTTCATTTGGAGGAGCCGTTATTTTCAAGAGCTCTCTTAGGCTTCAGTTTTCCCACACTCGGTTTCAAATAAACAGAGAGCTTGGGGGGAGAGCTTAGGAGCTCTCTTCTGGGCTGCTTCTCCTCCTTGGGAAAGATTTTTGAGCCACTCTTCTGGCCTCTGGGTGGGGCAGTAGCGGGTGGGGGGACTTCTAGGCTTACTGCTTCTATTTGGAACCTCTGTCCTGTGGTCAGACTGGGGCAAGGGCAACCAGGACTGCAGTATTCCCAGCCTGCTGTGGCTGGTGTAAGCCCTCAGTCCTCTGAGTGGGGGCTGATTGGAGAAAGAAAGCCCCTGACCTCTTGGGCTCACTGATTAAGAATTTAACCTCTTCAGTTTGGAACGGGAGGATGGCAAATACTGGTGGCCTGCCCTTACTGGTGAGCTATGGGTAACTAATAGTTGGGAGCTGAGGGGAGAGGGAGCCCCGTCTTCCTGGCGATACCTATCTGGAGAGCTCTAACATCACACTGAGCTCGAGAGGTAGGAGGGAGGGAGCAGATCATGGTTCAAATGCCAGACTCTCACTGTTCTTACCTAGGTTAGTAGATTTTTGTTTTCTGAGGAAGTGTTTCCTTATTTGCCGTATGTTCTTCGGACAATTTGCAGAGACATTTAATAGTTATTTTTAAGATAGTTTTTACCTTTCGCTTGTTTCTCTGGGGAGTGTGTCTGTGAAGTTTCTTAAGCTGTCATCTTCTAGGTGGAACTCTGTTACCTCTTACCTTTGATCATGGTTTCTTTTATCATACAGATAGTCCAGCCTGAATAGTTTTACATGTTCCACCTTTTGTATTGTTTGAAGAAGGCCTTTCCTGCCCAATATTATAAAAACAACCTGAATTTTTCTTCTAACGCCCTTAAGGTTTTCTTTTTCATGGTAAGCACATTTAATCCATTGGGATGTTTTTGTATGTGCATGAATGTTTTGTTACAAGATATATAGATATAGATATAGATATATTTTTTTTCCTTTCAGAGAGGGAGGGTAGGGTGAGGTGGGGCAGGGAGAGAGAATCTTAAGCAGGCTCCACACCCAGCGTGGAACCCGACGTGGGGCTTGATCTCAAAACCCTGATATCATGACCTGAGCTGAAATCTGGAGTTGGACGCTTAACCAACTGATAGAAATATAAAGAACGTTTATATTTTTCTCAGTGGATAGCCACAAATGTCTCAATTGCAGCCTGTCTCCATGGACTTGAAATGGCAGCCTTACTATGAATTAAATTCTCATATATGCATGGAAGATTCGGTTACACTGACCTATTGATCTATTTCTGCATCAGTATCCCACTGTTTTAATGACTGTGCCATCCATTTTCTAAATTGAGATTTATTTTTGTCAGGTTTTGGCATCAGGGTTATGCTAAACTAGAAAAATAATTTAGGTGGCCTTCACATTGTTTAGTGCAATGAGACAATTGATATAATGTGGTAATTATCTGTCTAATAATCAGCTGTACTATACTTAGCTGTGGTAATATCTAGTATAGTTTCTTTTTAGGAGCCTTTGTTTTCTTTACTAATTTCAGTCTATTGATTACTGCTGTATTCAGGTTTCTTTTCCTTAGGCCAATTGCAATAATTCTGTTATTAGAATTTACGGGTATCAATTTGTACAAACGTTCTTAAAAATTTTTTAAGTAACTGCAAAATCTCCCTTCTAATTCCTGATAGTGTTCAGTTATATCTCTGCTCTTATTTTTCATCACGTTTGCCAGACGTGTTTCTATTGGGTTGTCTTTTCAAAGAACCAGATAGTGGTTGAATAGATTGCTATTTTATTTCTATTAATTTCTGTTTTATGTGTCTTAATGCCCTCCTCTTTGTAGTTATTTTGTTGGTGTTCGTCGAGCTTCCTGATTTGAATGTTTTCACGTATATTCAGTCTTTCTTTGTAGTGAATGTGTTTCAGGCTGCGAAGTTTACTCTGAGGACTCTTGGTATTAACTTGCACAGGATTTGTTGGTTGTGTTTTACTATGGTTTATGTACTTTCACATTTTAAAAAATTTGAGTATAATTGAGACACGATATTACATTAGTTTCAGGTGTACAACATAGCGAGTCAACAGTTTAAACCTCATGTTGTGCTTGCCACACGTGTAGCTCCCACCTGTCGCCATACAACGCTATTGCGATATCATTGACGAGATTCCCAATGCTGTATCTTTTATTCCCGTGACTTACGCGTTCCATAACTGGAAGCCTGTGGTGTATTTTTAGTGTGTAACTGCTGCTTTGGATTTCTCCTGACCTGAGAATTTTCTTGGAAAGGCATTTGCGTCTGTTCAGGTACATAGTCCTTCTTCTTGCAATTAAATCGATCTTTCGTTGTTGGTTTTTTATTGTACTGTAATGTAGGGAATGCCTGCTTTTGACACCCATTAAGATTTCTTTTATGATCTAATACATATTTAGTTTGTATTTTCTTCTCTATTTGAATAAGAAGCATATTAATTTTCTTATTCAAATTTTCTGCATTTAAATTTTGTTTCTGCCTGACCTGTCACTTTCTGAGACCTCTGTTAAAGGTTCCACTGGGAGAGTGGATCGAATTCATCCCTCAGCTGACTAAATTTTATGTGCAGATGCATATCGATTGATTGATTCTTTTTTATCTAACATCAGTTGGAAGTATTTGTTGGCTTTGGGAAATAGGAGAAATGTATTCAGTGGTAGTGTGAGAGAGGGAATTTTCTAAATTCCTTTTATGATTCTACTTCTGGACAGCTTGTACTGAATGTAATTCAATACACATATACCTATGAAAACGTACTAGCAGATTGCTACCCCTGATAAGTAGGGCTGGGGGACGACCTTTGCTTCCTTTTATATAAAACCACTCTATTTGAATTCTTTTAAAACATGCATGTTTATAAGAATAATATAATAATATATATGATAATAATGTAATATAATGTAATAATAAAAATAATATTTAAAAAGGAATGGAAAAGAGAAGCCATTCCTGAATGATGTGAGGAACTCCATAGATGATTTGCCAGAGGAAAAAATATCAAACTTGCAAACATTCTAAAACCATCCTTTCAAGTCTCTAGCAACTGTTCAAAGAGTATATAGCAAGTGGAGAAACATTAGTTCATGCAAATGTGCTGAATCTCGGTAAGAACCATGAGAGACTGTGGCATTTGAGCCACACATTTTCTCTTCACCTCCTCCCCCTGGCTCAGTATGATGGAAGATCTACTCCGGGTAGCTACAGCTAAGAAGGTGGAGCTCCTTCTCCTGCCCACCCCCTCCCGTGCCCCGCCCCCCAACTCCAGAGCTACCGGTTCTCTGAGGGAGAGGCGGGCTGCCAGAATTTCTTCTCCTCATTCTCAGCGCTACGTTTCAGAAATTCTATTCCAGGCAAGCGCAGGTGAGAGATCTGCTGCTCCCTTACCCCACCTGGCCCCGATTCATCGGACAAAGATAGACTCCAGGTGTGACAGGCTGAGACTACGGGGCCCTAATCGCCCTTGCCCCAGCTCGCTTATAAGGCAGAATTGTCGCACCAGGAAAGTAAAGCTGACAAGATGGAGAGCTACTAGACTGGCCTAGAGTGTTGTTTGTACAGCAGGGGTATCCCTCTGAGGGAAGAGAGCCACCGTCCCCACTACTGGTTCTGGAGCGGCAGGAGGGCTGCCCAAGGGGAAAGGCAGGCTATAACTAGAGGCACCTCTGTAGCTCTCTCTAAGGGAGACTGTCCTGAAGGGGACTGAGTTCATTTGGAAAAGCATGGGAAAGTGCAGGCCTAAGGGTACTGTTGATGAGAATGGAGATCTTGGTAGTGAGCTTTTTAAGAGGGGGCTGGGAGCTCTGAACGTAACAAGCCAAAGGGTAGGGCATTTGGAATTTTGACAGAGCGAAGGAGGGAAAGAGATACCTAAGAAGAGTCTTCCTAGAGTTGGAGCCAGCATCAAAGAGTGACCTGAAAGATTACCCCTGCAAAGGGTCCCAAAGTTCAGAGGAACTGACTGTGGATCCGTTTATTGCCCAGGGAGGGCATTGTCAATAAAAGGAAAGCAATCAGCTGGAAATTAATGGAGGCTAAGAGCTGGAATTGAAACCAGTCGAGGCAGTCTGTGCAGAAGCTTAATGAAACTATCAGGAAAAGAGACTGTGAAAAGCCTCCTGGGAGAAGGGGAGTCAGGGAGACTGTGTGCATGCCCAAGGTCGTGCCCTTTCAGTGGTGACATCAGAAGCTGCACATTGCAGGGAAATAGACTTCACTAATCTGGTCCAGCCACATCACTACACAAATAAATGGGCAAAACAGCAAGTCCAGAGCAACTACTATATTGTAGCAACTCCAGAGCTGCTACAATATAGTACCTAAATCCCCCAGTTTTCACCAAAAATTGTAAGACCCAGAACGAAATAGGGAAGTGTGACCTATGCACTGGGTAAAAGACAAATCAGGCAACAAAAACTGCTTGTGGGAGGACCCAGAATTGGATCTAGCAGAAAGAGACCTCAAAGCACGTATAACAGATCTGGCCCAATAACTAAGGGACACTATGCTTAAAGGAATAAAGGAAGGCGTGATGACGATGTCTCCAAATAGAGACTATCCAGAAAGATAAATTCTAAAATGAAACCAATGGGGGAACTTCTGGATTTGAAGAGGATAATGACTGAAATGAAAAATTCGCCAGAGGGCCTCAAGAGTAAATTTGTTTTGGCAGAAGTAAGAAAGTGAACTTGAAGAGAGATTGGTAGAGGTCAGGCAATCCTAAAATCAGAGAAAAACAAGTAAAAAGAAAAATTAATAGAGCCTTGGAGAAATGCACGTTCAACGTTACATGTCCATCAAACATATGAGCATACATGCAATGGGGTATACTAGAAGAGCGTAGACCAATAAAGGAGCGTAAAAAATATTCAAAGAACGCGTGGCTGAGAATTGCCTAAATTTGGTGAAAACTAATATGGGCATCTAAGAAGCTAAATGTATTCTAAGTAGGAAAAATCCATAAGGGATTCATACCCAGATTATGTACCACATCAGAGGAAAGTTTTTGAAAACCAAACACAAACCCTTGAAAGCGGCAAGACAAAAATGACTCCTACAAAGGACCTGCAATAAGATTAGCCGATTAGCAGAAAATTCCTCATCAGAAATAGTGGAGGGCAGAAGGCACTGTGCTAATATACTCCCAAGTGCTGAAAGGAAAAAACAATCTTGAACCAAGAAACATATACACATATATTTTATATATATACAAATATAAATATAAATATATATATTTATAGAGGGAGAGCGAGAGCTACTTTTTGCGAATGAAGCTTAAATATATTCCAGATAAATAAAAATTGAGAGAATCTGTTGCTAGCCGAGCCACCTTACAAAAAATACGAAAGGAAGTCCTTCAGGTGGAAAGTAAATGACACTAGAGAGTAACTTGACTTTGCGTGAAGAAAAGTGTCAGTAAAGGTAATGGCGTAGGCAATAATAAATGATAGTATAAGTTAAATATATCTTCCTGCTCTGAAAAGACTTTTAAAAAGAATTGCATGAAAGAATCTGTATAAATTTTATTTATAGGCTAATAGCATACAGCTATGTAATTGACAAAAAAACACGAAGGATGTGGGTGAGAGCAAAGCTATATGGGAGTAAGATAATAACACCAGATGTTAACTTGAATCCAGAGGAGCAAGCAAAGAGAACCAGAAATGGAAAATAAAACCAACTGTATAAACATAGACTCACACTCCTTCTCTCAGCTTTTAAAAAGTACATTTATTTATTTTAAGTTTATTGAAATATATTTGACATATAACGTGATGTAAGTTTACGGTGGACAACATGTGGGTTCTATACATTTATTTATAACCATATGATTGCCATTGTAGTGTTAGTTAATACCGCTCTCATGTCACATAATCTCTCAGCTTTTTTTTAAAGTCATAAAATTACATAAGTAATGATTATACATGGGCAGAAAGGCACTTCCAGTGACTGGTCCCTTTGGCTCAGTAGAGTGAGTAGGCACAAACACCCAGCTCTTAGTTTTTCCCTGTTAAGGGCTGGACTGTGTATCTAACAGCCTAACTTTCCCGGCTGTACGCTGAAGGTCCAGTCTTCCAATTAGCCTGCGTTAGGCATCGGAAGAGACAAAACTCTGTTAGAACTAATAAATTCAGCAAAGTTGTAGGATACAAAATCAATATACAAAAATCAGTTATGTTCCTATACACTAACAATGAAGTATGAGAGCAAGAATTTAAGAAAACAGTCCCATTTACAGTCTCACCAAAGGCAATAAAATCCTTAGGAATAAATGTGACCAAGGAAGTGAAAGAGCTGTATGCTGAAAAGTATGAAACACTGATGAAAAACTTGAAGAAGACACAAATAAATGGAAAGATGTCTTTGTTTTGCGTGGCCCTGGTGAACCTGTGAATGCCGATAAAGATTCCCAGCCCCACTCTTGACCTGTGAAATAGGATTTCTGCTGATGGGCCCAGAAAAAAGTGTTTTTAGAAGCTCCACATGAGTCCTAATGCAGCTAGTCCAAGGGCTTGCATTTGAGAACTACTGGACTTTTTTCTCATTTTTGCCTGTCTATATCTTGTCTCTGGCTTAGATTATAGCACTTGTAACACTTGATTGTATCTGTTTACTACTTTGTATTTCCAGTATTATTCTGATAAGCTTCTTGCCTGGAGGCATAGTAGGAACCTAAACATTCTCACGTGGTGGTGTCTGCCTTTCCTTTGGTCTTTCTCACTGAATATTTTCTCTTCTTCCTATCTTGTTTCTGCTTACCCATTGGGTGGGACTAATCTGGCAGTACTTTGTTCCCAGCCTACCCAACTATATATTTTCTTTCTCCTTACAGGATTTCCCATTTCTAACCCTCAGCTGATCTGCCTGCAAGGAAGAGGGGAAATGCCATGGGTTCCAGATTTAAGGGAAATTGAGGATGAAGAAGACCAAAGCACTTGACCGAGTGAGTGAACAAATTATGAAATAGGACATTTTCCAGGGTATTTTTTGGTGTGGATCCCTTTTTATTAGCCCTGGTGCTTATCTGGGGGACTCCTTTTGGTTTTGTGGTGGTGGTGGTGGTGGTGGTGGTTTTACAAATTTGAAATATTTCTTCAGCTTTGGAAATATTGCTTATATCATAAATGTCTCATCTTCATTTTTTCTCTCCTGTTCTTCTGAACCACCTTAACATTTCTTGCCTTTATGCTTCTCATTTTATTTTCTTCTTCAGCTGTACGTTGTGAGACCCTTCGGTTCAACATCATGAGCCTCAGCTACTTCCTGACTGCTATCCATTCCATCTATTGAGGTTTCTTTTTCTGCAGAGAGAGAGAGAAAAAAAAAAGGAGACTGGGTGACTTAATGGGAGGAGAGAGAGATGAACAAAGGTTATGTGGAGAAGAGCAACTGATGTGTCAAATGCTATCGCCCAGGCTTGTTATGTCAAGGAAAGGCAGAGGAAGGTGGCAAGTGCTGTGTCAAGAAATGGTCTAAAGCTTCAGGGAATATGGTATCTCAACTGGGTCTCAGCAATGAGTCGGATTTCCGCAGATGAAGGTGGGAGAGGAAGAGCATGACACATGACAGCAACTGCAAAGGCTGTGGCCCTGTGACCAAACGGTGAGGCATGGGGGCATGAGGTGGCGGAGCCAGGGGGCTATCTGCAGTGTTGACTAGATCTATGACTGGGAGAACTATTCCAGGCCAAGTCATAGATCAGGCTAAGTAGGAATGGGGAGGCTGATGCTTCAAAGATGCTGCCAAACTGAAGGGATTTCTGGGAACGTATTACCGAAAATCTCCATTCATCTTACATTCCCTTTCTTTTTCTAGGTCTTTTTGTGTTTGGGCTTACTTCCTTGTGAGGTGGGACATGCCAGCACACTCTGGGATGGAAGTGAGTATTATGTCAATATGACAAACAGCTCAGTGTTTTTTTTAATTAAGAGACTTCGTTTTTTAGAATAGTTTTAAATTTACAGAAATATTGAGCAGATAGCATAGAGGATTCTCATATCATAGCCCCCCATCACAGTTTCCCCTGTTATTAAGATCTTGCGTTAGTGTGATACATTTGTTATAATTAATAAACTAGTACTAACACATTATTATTAACGAAGTCTGTAGTTTACATTGACATTCAGTCTTTGTGTTGTACATTCGGTGGGTTTTGAAAATGCAGAAAGTCATGTATCCACCATTACAGCATCAAACAGAATAGTTTCATCATCCTAAAATTCCTCTGTGCTTCACCTATTCATCCCTCCGCTACCAACTCCCGCTACATTGGACCACTGCTAGCCACTGCTAGTTCTGCCTTTTCCAGAATAGCATATAGGTGGAATCAGGCAGTTGTAGCCTTTTCAGACTGGCTTCCTTTCCTTACCAAAATGCATTAATGCTTCCTTCATGTCTTTTCATGTCTTGATAGCTCATGACTTTTTATCCCTGAATCATATTCCATTGCATGGAATAGCACACTTTGTTTATCCATTCATCTAGAGAAGGGCATCTTAATCGCTTGCCAGTTTTGACAGAAAGCTGCACATTTGTGTGTAGGTTTTTGTGTTGACATAGGTTTTCTTTTTCTTTTAACTGCTTTATTGAGGTTATGACTGACATACAGAAAGCTGTAGATATTTAATGTATACAGCTTGATGCGTTTGGAGGTAAGTATACACCTCTGAAACTATTATTACAGTCAGTGCCATAAAATCATCCATCACCTTCAAAAATTTCCTCTTGCCCCTGAAACCCAGGTTTGACTCCAAGGTTGAATTCTTTTTTTTTTTTTTTTTTTTTTAATTTTTATTGAAATTCTAGTTAGTGAACATACACTGTAATATGGTTTCAGGAGTGGAATTCAGTGATTCATCACTTACATACAACACCCAGTGCTCATCACAACAAGTGCCCTCCTTGATCCCCATCACCTATTTGACCCATCCCCCTCCCACCTCCGTTCACCAACCCGCAGTTTTTTTCTCAATCATTAAGAGTCTCTTATGGCTTGTCCCCCCCACCCCACCTCCTGTTTCCCCCTTCCCATATGTTCATCTGTTTTGTTTCTTAAATTCCACATGTGAGTGAAATCACATGGTATTTGTCTTTCTGTGACTGCCTTATCTTGCTGAGCATAATACACTCTAGCTCCATCCACATCGCTGCAAATGGCAAGATTTTATTCTGACACAAGTTTTCAATCAGTTTGGCATATCCCTAGGAATGTGATTTCTGTATCGTATGATAAAACTATGTTTAAATTTGTAAGGAACTGCCAAAATGACTTCCAAAGTGGCTGTGCCATTTGGCATGTCTTCCCGCAATGAATGAGGGTTCCTGCTGCTCCACACCCCTATCAGCATTTTGTACATCAGGTTTGTTTTTGTGTTTTATTTTTTTATTTTTAGCCACTCTAGTAGATGTATAGGGGTATGTCATTGTTTTAAATTTCAGTCCCCTTATGACGTAGATGATGTTGCCTATTCATATGCTTGTTTGCCTTTTCTATATCTTCTTTGGTGAGGTATATTTTCAGCTCTTTTCCCCATTTTTAAATTGCATTATTTTTTTCTTAATGTTTCGTTCTGAAAGGTCTTTGTGTATTTGGAAATGAGGTCCTTTGTCACATATGTTTTGTAAATATGTTTTATCATTCTGTGGCTTGTCTTTATGTTGTCTTAACAGGGTCCATCACGAAACAGAACTTTTTAATTTTACTAAAGTCCAACTTCTCAAATTTTTATTTCGTTGTGTTATACTGAAGTGTCATGACCAAACCCAGGGTTATCTAGATTTTCTCCTGCGCTGTATTTTATACGTTTTCCAGTTTTGGTTTTACATATAGGTCTATGATCCATATTGGGTTAATTTTTATGAAAGATACCAGGTCTGTGTCTAGCTCCTTTTCTTCCTTTCCTTCTTTTTTTTTTTTTTTGGCATATGGACATCCAGTTCCTACAGTGCCATATATTGAAAGACTGTTCTTTTATCACTGAATTGTCATTTGACTTTATTTTTTTTAAAATTTTATTTTATTATGTTATGTTAGTCACCATACAATACATCATTAGTTTTTGATGTAGTGATCCAGGATTCATTGTTTTCATATAACACCCATTGCCCCATGCAGTACGTGCCCTCCTTAATACCCATCACCGGGCTAACCCATCCCTCCAACCCCCTCCCCTCTAAAACCCTCAGTTTGTTTCTCGGAGTCCATAGTCTCTCATGGTTCATCTCTCCCTCCGATTTCCCCCCTTCATTTTTCCCTTCCTTCTCCTAATGTCCTCCGTGCTATTCCTTATGTTCCCTAAATAAGTGAAACCATATGATAATTGACTTTCTCTGCTTGACTCATTTTACTTAGCATAATCTCCTCCAGTCTGAATCCATGTTGATGCAAACGTTGGGTATTCATCTTTCCGATGGCTGAGTAATATTCCGTTGTATATAGGGACCACATCTTTTTTACCCATTCATCTGTTGAAGGGCATCTCAGCTCTTTCCACAGTTTGGCTATTGCGGACATTGCTGCTATGAACATTGGGGTGCAGATGGCCCTTCTTTTCATTACATCTGTGTCTTTGGAGTCAATACCCAGTAGTGCAATTGCTGGATCATAGGGTAGCTCTATATTTAATTTCTTGAGGCACCTCCACAGTGTTTTCCAAAGTGGCTGTACCAACTTGCATTCCCACCAACAGTGTAAGAGGGTTCCCCTTTCTCCACGACCTCTCCAGCATTTGTTGTTTCTTGTCCTGTCCATTTTGGCCATTCTAACTGATGTAAGGTGGTATCTCAGTGTGGTTTTGATTTGCATTTCCCTGATGGGTAATGATGATGAACATTTTTTCATGTGTCTGTTAGCCATTTGTATGTCTTCTTTGGAGAAGTGTCCGTTCATGTCTTCTGCCCATTTTTTGACTTGATTATTTGTCTTTTGGGTGTTGAGTTTGAGAATTTCTTTATTGATCTTGGCTACCAGCCCTTTATCTGTATCTTCTCCCATTCTGTGGGTTCCCTCTTTGTTTTGTGTGTCTGTTTTTTTTTTTAAAGATTTTATTTTTTATTTATTTGACAGAGAGAGACACAGCAAGAGATGGACCACAAGCAGGGGGAGTGGGAGAGGGAGAAGCAGGCTTCCCGCAGAGCAGGGAGCCCGATGCGGGGCTCGATCCCAGGACCCTGGGATCATGACCTGAGCTGAAGGCAGACGCTTAACGACTGAGCCACCCAGGCGCCCCTGCCTCTTTGTTTTGTTGACTATTTCCTTTGCTGTGCAGAAGCTTTTTATCTTGATGAAGTCCCAAAAGTTCATTTTTGCTTTCGTTTCACTAGCCTTGGGAGATGTATCTTGAAAGATGTTGCTGTATCCGTTGTCAAAGAGGTTACTGCCTATGTTCTCCTCTAGGATTTGGATGGATTCCTGTCTCACATTGAGGTCTTTCATCCATTTTGAGTTTATCTTTGTGTATGGTGTTAGAGAATGTTTGAGTTTCATTCTTCTGCATGTGGCTGTCCAGTTTTCCCAGCACCATTTATTGAAGAGACTGTCTTTTTTCCATTGCATGTTTTTTCCTGCTTTGTTGAGGAGTATTTGACCATAGAGTTGAGGGTCCATATCTGGGCTCTCTATTCTTTTCCATTGGTCTATATGTCTGTTTTTGGGCCAGTACCATGCTTTGTCTTGGTGATCACAGCTTTGTAATATAGCTTGAAATCGGGCAACGTGATGCCCCCAGCTTTGTTTTTCTTTTTCAACATTTCCTTGGTGATTCGGGGTCTTTTCTGACTCCATACAAATTTTAGGATTGTTCCAGCACTCTGAAAAATGTCACTGGAGTTTTGATCAGGATGGCATTGAAGGTATAGATTGCCCCAGGTTGCATAGACATTTTAACAATGTTTATTCTTCCGATCCATGAGCATGGAATGTTTTTCCATCTTTTTGTGTTTTCTTCAATTTCTTTCATGAGTGTTCTGTAGTTCCTAGAGTATAGATCCTTTACCACTTTGGTTAGGTTTATTCTGAGGTATCTTATGGTTTTTGGTGCTATTGTAAATGGATTCGTTTCTCTAATTTCTCTTTCTACAGTTGCACTGTTAGTGTATAAGAAAGCAACTGATTTCTGTGCGTTGATTGTGTATCCTGCCCCATTACTGAATTGCTATATGGGTTCTAGCAATTTTGGGGTGGAGCCTTTTAGATTTTCCACATAAAGTATCATGTCATCTGCGAAGAGAGAGTGTTTGACTTCTTCTCGGCCAATTTGCATACCTCTTATTTCTTTTTGTGGTCTGATTGTTGTTGCTAGGACTTCTAGTACCATGTTGAACAACAGTAGCAAGAGAACAGTAGATCAGAGCAACGAAACTAGAAGCTGGTTCTTTGAAAGAATTAATAAGATCGATAAACCACTGGCCAGACTTGACCAAAAGAAAAGAGAAAGGACCCAAATTAATAAAATTATGAATGAAAGGGGAGAGATCATGAGTAACACCAAGGAAATAGAGTCAATTATTAGAAACTATTATCAACAACTATATGCCAATAAACTGAGCAACCTGGATGAAATGGATGCCTTCCTGGAAACTATAAACTGCCAAGACTGAAATAGGAAGAAATTGACAGCCTGACTAGGCCAATAATCAGTAACGCGAGTGAAGCAGTGATCAAAAACCTCCCCAAAAACAAGAGTCCAGGGCCTGATGGATTCCCTGGGGAATTCTACCAAACATTCAAAGAAGAAATAATACCTATTCTCCTGAAGCTGTTTCAGAAACTAGAAACAGAAGGGAAGCTTCCAGACTCATTCTATGAGGCCAGCATTACCTTAATCCCCAAACCAGGCAAGGACCCCATCAAAAAGGGGAATTTCAGACCGATATCCCTGATGAATATGGATTCCCCAAAATCCTCAACAAAATCCTAGCTAATAAGATCCGACAATACATTAAAAGGATCATCCACCATGACCAAGTGGGATTTATCCCTGGGATGCAAGGGTGGTTCAACATTTGCAAATCTATCAGCGTGATAGAACACATTAATAAGAGGAGAGAGAAGAGCCATATGATCCTCTCAATTGATGCAGAAAAAGCATCTGACAAAATACAGCATCCTTTCCTGATTAAAACTCTTCAGAGTATAGGGATAGAGGGAACATTCCTCAAGTTCATAAAATCCATCTGTGAAAAACCCACAGCGAATATCGTCCTCAATGGGGAAAAGCTGAGAGCCTTTCCCTTAAGATCAGGGACACATCAAGGATGCCCACTCTCGCATAAGTATTGTTCGACAGTTATTTGACTTTAAATGGGTGGGTCTGTTCCTAGGCTCTCTTCTGTTCCATTGATCTGTTTGTCTCTTCTTTTGCTAAAACCAGTCTTGATTAGTGTGGCTTCATAGGGAATCCTGAAGTCATATGGTATCAGTCCTCGACTTTGTTCTTTTTGACTATTATGTTGCTTATTCTGGATCTTTTGCCTTTCCTTACAAAGTTTAGTTTTTTAAAAGATTTATTTATTTATTTGAGAGAGAGAGAGCGAGCGCGAGCGAGTTGGGGGAGGAGTAGAAGGAGGGGGAGGGAGAGAATCTCAAGCCGACTCCCCACTGAGCGTGGAGTCCAATGTGGGGCTCACTCTCATGACCCTGAGATCATGACCTGAGCTGAAATCTGGAGTCGGACGCCTAACTGACTGAGCCACCCAGGTGCCTCTCCCTATAAACTTTAGAATCAGATTTTCAATATCCATAAAATAATTTGCTACAATTTTGATTGGGGTTGCATTAAATCTATAGATCAAGTTGGGAAGAAATGATATCTTAACCATGTTGAGTCTTCCAATCCATGAACACGGAAGATCCCTCAATAAAGATTTATTTAGATATTTATTTTTCTTTGTCAGACCTTTGTACTTTTCCCTATATATCCTGTACATATTTTATTAGATAAGTATTTCTTTGGGGGGTGGACTGCTAATGTAAATGGCATTGTGTTTTTAATTCCAATTCCAATTGTTAATTGCTGGTTTATAAGGAAAAAAAATGGACTTTTGTGTATTATTACCCTTATATTCTACAACCTTGCTGTAGTTGCTGATCAGTTCCAGGAGTTTATTTATTTTTTTGTCCATTCTTTGGAATTTTCCTTCTTTATTGAAGAAGGGTCAACACACAGTGTTGCATTAGATTCAGGTGTACAACATAGTGATCTGACAACTCTATATGTTATTCTATGCTTACCACAAGTGATAACACTATTACAATACCGGTGACTATATTCCCTATGCTGTACCTTTCATCCCTGTGACTTATTCATTCCATAGCTGGATGCCTGTACCTTCCACTCCCCTGTACCCGTTTGGTGCATCCTCCCCATCTCACCACACAGCAACCATCAGTTTTTTTCTCTGTATTTATGGGTATGTTTCTGCTTTTTTGTTTCTTTGCTCATCTGTTTTGTTTTTTAGATTCCACATGTAAGTGAAATAATATCATATTTGTCTTTCTCTGTCTGACTTATTTCACTTAGCATAATACCCTCTAGGTTCATCCATGTGGTCACAAATGGCAAGATCTGATCCTTTTTATGGCTGAATAACATTCCATCCTGTATGTATTTACATCTATCTACCTATCTACAGCACATCTTCTTTATCCATTTATCAATCTGTGGACACTTAGGTTGCTTCCATAACTTAGCTATGATAAATAACGCTGAACTATATATAGGGGTGCTTATATCTTTTCAATTCAGTATTTTCGTTTTTGTTGGATAAATAGTAGCAGAATTATTGGATCATATGGCCTCCCTCCCTCCCTTCCCCATTCCCTCCCTCCCTCCCTCCCTCCCTTCCTCCTTCCCTCCCTTCCTCCCTTCCTCCTTTCCTTCTTTCCTTCCTTCCTTCTGGTATAGTTGACATACGATGTTGTATTAGTTTCAGGTGTACAAGATAGTGATTCAACAAGTTTATGCATTATGCTGTGCTCACAACAAGCATACCTATCATCTGTTACCATACAAGGGTATTACAATATCATTGACTACATTCCTTATGCTGTGCCTCTTATTCCCATGACTTACTCATTCCATAACTGGAAGTCTGTGTCTGCCATACCCCTTTACAAAATTTTGCCCATTTCCACACCCGCCCTCCCCTCTGGCTCTATTTTTAAGTTTTTGTGGAACCTTCATACTGTTTTTCACAGTGGCTGCACCAGTTTGCATTCCCACCAGCAGTGCATGGGGGTTCCTTTTTCTCCACATCCTCGCCAGCACTTGTTAGCTCTTGTCTTTTGGTTCTAGCCATTCTGACAGGTTTAAGGTGATATCTCATTGTGGTTTTGATTTGCGTTTTCCTGGTGATTAGTGATATTGAGCATCTTTTCATGTGTCTGTTGGCCATCTGTATGTCTTCTTTGGAAAAATGTTTACTCAGGTCCTCTACCCATTTTTAAAATGGATTATTTGGGGTTTTTTGGTGTTGAGTTGTAGAAATCCTTTATATATTTGGATTTGGATATTAACCCGTTATCGCATATACCCTTTGCAAATATCTTCTCCCATTCGGTAGGTTGCCTTTTCCTTTTATCGATGGTTTTCTTTGTTGTGCAAAAGCTCTTAATTTTGATAGAATGCCAATAGTTTATTTTTGCTTTTGTTTCCCCTGCCTGAGGGGACATATTTAGAAAAATGTTAGTAAGGCTGATGTCAAAGAGATTACTGCCTATGTTTTCTTCTAGGAGTTTCATGGTTTCAGGTCTCACATTTAGGTCTTTAATCCATTCTGACTTTATCTTTGTGGACAGTGTAAGAAAGTGGTCCAGTTTCATTCTTCTGCAAGTAGCTGTCTTGTTCTCCCAACACCATTTATTAAAGAAACTATCTTTTCCCCCATTGTATATCCTTGCCTCCTTTGTCAGAGATTAATGGACCATTTATAAATGTGGGTTTATTTCTGGGCTCTCTGTTCTGTTCTCTTGATCTGTGTGTCTCTTTTTGTGGCAGTACCATGCTGTTTTGATTACTACAGCTTTGTAGCATATCTTGCAATCTAGGGTTGTGATACCTCCAGCTTTGTTCTTCTTTTTCAAGATGGCCTTTGCTATTTGGGGTCCTTTGTGGTTCCATACAAGTCTTAGGATTATTTGTTGTCGTTCTGTGAAAAATGCTGTTGGTATTCTGATAGGCATTGCACTGAACCTCTAGATCGCCTGGGTAGTATGGGCATTTTAACAATATTAATTCTTCCAGTCCATAAGCATGGTATACATTTCCAATTGTTTGTGTTGTCTTCAATTTCTTTCATCAGTGTTTTTTAGTTTTCAGGCTACTGCTCTTTTACACCCTTGGTTGAGTTTATGCCTAGGTATTTTATTTTTTGGTTCAATTGTAAATGGGATTGTTTGCTTAATTTCTCTTCCTGCTACTTCATTATTGGTGTATAGAAATGCAACAGATTTCGGTATATGAATTTTGTATCCTGCGACTTTACTGAATTCATCTATTACTTCTAATAGTTTTTTGGTGACGTCTTTAGAGTTTGCTTAGCATCGTGTCATCTGCAAATAGTGTCAGTTTTCTTCTTCATTACCACTTTGGATGCCTTTTATTTCTTTTTGTTGTCTGATTGCTGTGGCCAGGACTTCCAGTATTATGTTGTGTAAAAGTGGTGAGAGTGGACATCCTTGTCTTGTTCCTGATCTTGGAGGAGAAGCTCTCAGTTTTTCACCATTGAGTATGACGTTAGCTGTGGGTTTGTCATATACAGCCTTTATCGTGGTGAGGTATGTTCCCTCTAAACCTGCTTTGTTGAGGGTTTTTATCAGAAACAGGTTTTGAATTTTGCCAAATGCTTTTTCTGCATCTGTTGAGATGATCGTATGATTTCTAGCCTTCATTTTGTTAATGTGGGTGTGTCATATTGATTGATTTGTGCATATTGAGCCCCCCTTGCATCCCTGGAATAAATCCCACTTGTTTATGGTGAATTATCCTTTTAATGTATTGTTGAGAGCAGTTTGTTAATATATGCTTGAGGAATTTGCATCTATGTTCTTCAAGGGTATTGGCCTGTAGTTTGTTTTTGTTTTCTTGTAGTGTCTTTGTCCAGTTTAGTATGAGGGTGGTATTGGCCTTATAGAATGTATTTGAAAGCTGTCCTTCCTCTTCTATTTTTTTGGAAGACTATGAGAAGAATAGGTATCAACTCTTCTTTATCTCTTTGGCAGAACTTACCTGTGAATCCATCTGGTCCTGGACTTCTGGTTGTTGAGAGGTTTTTATTTGTTTTTTGGGTTTTGTTTTTGAGAGTTTTTTTTTTTATTCTTATGTTAATCCCCATACATTACATCATTAGTTTTAGATAAAGTGTTCCATGATTCATTGTTTGTGCACAACACCCAGTGCTCCATGCAGAACGTGCCCTCCTCAATACCCACCACCAGGCTAACCCATCCTCCCACCCCCCTCCCCTCTAGAACCCCGTTTGTTTTTCAGAGTCCATCGTCTCTCATGGTTCGTCTACCCCTCCGATTTCCCCCGCTTGTTTTTGAGAGTTTTTTGATTACCAATTCAATTTCTCTACTAGTAATTAATCTGTACAGATTTTCTATTTCTTCTTCATTCAGTTTTGGAAGATGATATGTTTCTAGGAATTTATCCATTTGTTTTAAGCTGTCCAATTTGTTGGCATGTAAATTTTCATAGTAGTCTGTTAAAATCCCTTCTTTTCCACGCTACATCCGTTGTTACTTCTCCTCTTTCATTTTTTAAAAATTTTATTTAAATTCGAGTTAGTTAACATATAGTGTAGTATTGGTTTCCGGAGTAGAATTAAGTGACTCATCACTTACATATACACCCAGTGCTCATTCCAGCAAGTGCCCTCCTTAATACCCATCACCCATTTAGCCCATCCCCCCACCTACCTCCCCTCCCGCAACCCTTACTTTGTTCTCTTAACTATAGAGTGTCTTATGATTTGCCTCCATCTCTGCTTTTATCTCTTTTTACTTTGCCTTCCCTTTGCATGTGTTCATCTGTTTTGTTTCTTAAATTCCACATGAGTCAAATCATATGATATTTGTCTTTCTCTGACAGACTTATTTTGCTTAGCGTACTACCTTGTAATTCCATCCATGACATTGCAAATGGCAAGATTTCATTCCTTTTGATGTCTGAGTAATATTCGATTTTGTGTGTGTGTGTGTGTGTATACATATCTATATTATATATATGTATATATATGTATATATATGTGTGTGTGTATATATATATATATATATATATACATATACATATATATATCTTCTTTATCCATTCATCCATGAACATTTGGGCTTTTTCCATAATTTGGCTATTGTTGATAGTGCTGCTATAAACATTGGGGTGCACAGGCCCCTTCAAATCAGCACTTTTGTATCCCTTGGATAAATATCTTGTAGTGCAATTGCTGGGTTATAGGGTAGTTCTATTTTTAACTTTTTGAGGAAACTCCATACTGTTTTCCAGAGTGGTTGTACCGGTTTGCATTCCCACCAACAGTGCAAGAGGGTTCCCCTTTCTCCACATCCTCACCAACATCTGTCGTTTCCTGAGTTGTTTATTTTAGCCATTCTGACAGGTGTGAGGTGGTATCTCCTTGTGCTTTTGAGTTGTATTTTCCTGATGATGAGTGACGTTCAGTACTTTTTCACGTGTCTGTTAGCCATTTGTACGTGTTCTTTGGAGAAATGTCTGTTCATGTCTTCTGCCCATTTCTTAAGCGGATTATTTGTTTTTTGGGTGTTGATCTTTACAGATTCTGGATACTAGCCCTTTATCTGATATGTCATTTGAAAATATCTTCTCCCATTCCGCCAGTTGCCTTTTGGTTTTGTTGATTATTTCCTTTGCTGTGCAGAAGCTTTTTGTCCTGAAGAGGTCCCAATAGTTCATTTTTGCTTTTGTTTCCCTTGCCTCCAGAGACGTGTCTAGTAGGAAGTTACTGCAGCTGAGGTCGAGGAGGTTGCTTCCTGTGTTCTCCTCTAGGATTTTGATGGTTTCCTGTCTTACATTTAGGTCTGTCATCCATTTTGAATTTATTTTTGTGTATGGTGTAAGAAAGTGATCCAGTTTCTTTCTCCAGCATGTCGCTGTCCAGGTTTCCCAACACCATTTGTTGAAGAGACTGTATTCTATTGGATATTCTTTCCTGCTTTGTGGCAGATTAGTTGACCATAGAGTTGTGGGTCCATTTCTGGGTCTCTCTATTCTGTTCCATTGATCTATGTGTCTGTTTACTTACTTGGGCGTTCTCTTTTTTTCTTGATGAGATTGGTAAAGGCTTATCAGTTTTGGTTATCTCTTCAAAGAACCAGCTCTTGGTTTCTTTGATCTTTTTATTGCTTTTGTTTGTTTGTTTGTTTGTTTTTAGTCTCGATTTCTCCTCTGATCTTATTATTTCCTTCCTTCTCTTCACTTTGGGTGTGTGTGTTCTTCTTTTTCTAGTTCCTTTAGGTGTAAAGTTTGATTGTTTATTTGAGACTTTTCTTGTTTCTTGAGGCTGGCCTGTATCACTCTAAATTTCCCTCTTGGAAATGCGGTCGCCGTGACCCAGTGATTGTGTTTTCATTTTCATTTGTACCCGTGTATTTCTTTTATTTCCTCTTTGATTTCTTTGTTGACCCATTGGTTGTTTAGTAACATGTTGTTTAGCCTCCACATGTTTGTGTTTTTCCCAATATTTTCTTAAAATTGATCTCTAGTTTCATACTGTTGTGGTTGGAAAAGATGCGTGATAGAATTTCAATCTTCTTAGATTTAGTTGAGACATATTTTGTGGCCTAACGTGTGACCTGTTCTGGAAAATGATGCATGGGCTCTTGAATGTGTTTTCTGTTGTTTGTGGATGGAGTGTTCTGTAGATATCTTTTGAGTCCACATGGTCTGTTGGGTCGTTCAAAGACACTGTTTCCTTATGGATTTTATGCCTGGTTGATCTATCCATTGATGTAAGTAGGGTGTTAAAATCCCCTATTATTGTTGAATTCCTGCCAATTTCTCCCTTCATATCTGTTAATGTTTTTATATCTGTTAATGCTTGGTATGCTCTTTATGTATTTAGGTGCTCCAGTGTTGGGAGCGTAGACACTTAGAATTGTTATATCGTCTTGTTGGGTTGTTCCCTTTATCATTATGTAAAGCCCTACTTTGTGTCTTGTTAAAGTCGTTGTGGTATAGTCTGCTTTGTCTGATGCAAGTATTGCTACCTTGGCTTTTTTTTTTTTTTCACTTCCATTTTTCACTTCCATTGTTCCATAGAATATCTTTTCTTTCCCTTCACTTTCAGTCTGTATGTGTCTTTAGGTCTGAAGTGAGTCTCTTGTAGGCAGCATATAGCGGGTCTTGCTTTTTTTTATCCATTCCTCCATCCTGTGTCTTTTGATTGGAGCAATTAGACCATTTGTATTTAAAGTAATTCTTGATAGGTATGTATTTACTGCTGTTTTATTAATTGTTTTCTGCTTTTCATAGCTCTTCTCTGTTCCTTTCTTTTTCTCTTGCTCACTTGCATTTGATTGATGACTTTTTTCAGTGTTCTGCTTGGCTTTCTTTCTCTTTATATTTAGTGTACCTATTATAGGTTTCTGGTGTTTGGTTATCATGAGGTTCATATAGAACATCCTAAGTATATAGCAGTCTATATTACATTGATGGTCACATGAGTTTGGACACTGCCTTTTTTATTTTTGTAAAGATTTTATTTATTTATTTGACAGAGAGAGAGAGAACACAAGTAGGCAGAACAGGAGGGAGAGGGAGAAGCAGGTTCCTCGCTGAGCAGAGAGCCCAACACGGGGCTCGATCCCGGGACCCTGGGATCATGACCCGAGCCCAAGGCAGACGCTTAATCGACTGAGCCACCCAGGTGCCCTATAAGTAACTTTCTAAGTGAGTGCTCTAGTACCTTTGCTGTACGTTTACTTTTACTCATGTAATTTATTCATTTCATAATTTTCTTACTTCTAATTATGGCCCTTTCTTTTCCACTTAAAGACCTCCCTTCCATATTTCTTCTAAGGCCAATTTAGTGGTGATGAACTCCTTTAACTTTTAATTGCCTAGGAGACTGTATAGTTCCTTGATTTCTAAATGATAACCTTGCCGGCTAGAGTACTGTGGGTTGTAAGCTTTTTGTTTCAGCACTTTGAATATATTATGCCACTTTTCTTTGGCCTGCAAAATTTCTGCTGAAAAATCAGCTGGGAGCCTTATGCAGTTTCCCTTCTCCATTACTAGTTTTTTCTCTCTTGCTGTTTTTGGTTTTTGGTTTGGATGTTTTTTGTTTGTTTGGTTTTGGTTTTGTTTTAGAGAAGGGGCGGGGAGGAGAAGGAGGAGAGGGAGAGAGAGAATCTTAAGCAGGCTCCATGCCCAGCACGGAGCCCAACACGGGGCTCCGTCTCACAACCCTGAGATCATGACCTGAGCTGAAGTCAGGAGTTGGATACTTAACTGACTGAGCCACCCAGGCACCCCTCTCTTGCTGTTTTGAAAATTGTCTCTTCATCTTTAGTCCTTGGCATTTTAATTATTATGTTTTGTGGTGTGGACCTCCTTGGGTTCATCCTGTTTGGAACTCTCTGTGCTTCCTGAAGCTGGATGTCTGTTTCCTTCCCCAGGGTAGGGAATTTTCCACCTGTTCTTTCTTCAGATTGGTTTTTTATCCCTTTCTATCTCTCTTCTCCTTCTGGGATTCCTAAAATGCAAATATTTGTTCATTTGATGTTGTCTGAAAGATCCCTTACCTATTCTCATTTTTTTAAGCTCTTTTTTTTCCTTTGCTGTTCAGCTTGGGTGCTTTCCATTCCGCTTCCAGATTGCTGATCTGTTCTTCTGCATCCTCTAATCTCCTGTTGATTCTGTCTAGTGCATTTTTCATTTTGGTTATTGTATTTTTCAACCCTGATTGGTTCTTTTTAAAATTTTCTATCTCTCTTTTTTTTTAAAGATTTTATTTATTTATTTGACAGAGAGAGAGAGTGAGAGAGCACAAGCAGGGGAAGCAGCAGCAGGAGGGGGAGAGCAAGAAGCAGTCTCCCCGCTGAGCAGGGAGCCTGATTCGGGGGCCCAGCCCAGGACGCTGTGATCATGACCTGAGCTGAAGGTAGACACTTAACCGAGTGAGCCACCCAGGCACCCCGATATATTTTCTGTCTCTTTGTTGAAGGTCTCACTAAGTTCCTCCACTCTCCTCTGCAGCCTGGTGAACATCTTTATGGCCATGACTTTGAACTCGTTACCAGGTAGATTGGTTATCTCTGTTTCATTTAGTTCTTTTTCTGAGGTTTTGTTTTGTTCTTTCTTTTGGATCCTATTCCTTTGTCTCCTCATTTGGCTTGACTTTCTGTGTTTGTTTCTATGAATTAGGTAGAACAGCTACTTCTCCTAACCTTGCAAGAATGGCCTTGTGTACAGTCATCCCCTGTGTAGACTGTGTGTACCTGGTGACTTTGGCTGGATAGCTGGAGCTGTGGCTGGTGTGGACTGGGATCCTGGGGCAGTCTGTGCTGGGGCTGTCCTGGTGGGATCGCTCGAGCTGAAATGGGCATGGGCTAGGTGGCTCTGGGGCAGGACAGTTGAAGCTGAAGTGGGAGCAGGTGGTGGTCTGCCGGTGCTCAGCACAGGGGATGCCCTCACTGCATGGCGGGAACTGAGGTGGGGCATGAGCTGGTGTGTCCTGGTGGTGTCACTAGAGCCAAAGCAGACATGAGCCAGGAGGTCCCAGAGTGCTCTGTGCCAGGAGTGCCCTAGCAAGTCATCTGGGGCTAAAGTGGTGTGGGCCTGGAGAGTTCTGGGTTGCTGTGCCCCTATGTCAGCCAGAGTTGTAGTGAGTGTTGACCAGGGGTGTCCCACTGTGCAGTGCACTGGGGCTGCCTTGATGGGACTTCTTGGGCTGGTGTGGGCTTGGGTTAGGGCCTGGGGCTCACTGAGGTGGTAGGCCAGCTATGGTGCCTGGCCCCTGCTCCCATCCAGGCTATCAAGGTGGTGGGGCAATGTAAACCATGGCACTTGCCAGGCCCTGCGACCCAGAGAGGGCTCTAGTAGCTCCCCTGCCATTTGGTGGAGTTCTGAGGCAGGATCCTTTATATTCTAGTTGTTCTTTTAAGCCACAGCTTTTTTCCTGTGCCCCAGGGCAGATGAATCTGCTCATGGTCCCTCGGTACTGTCTCTCCCCACTGCAGTTTGCAGCATCGGGGGTGGGATTCCCTTACTGTGTCTCCAACTCAATGTTCTCTATGTGGTCTCTCTATCTTTTGTTGTGCAGAAGCTGTTCAGTCAGCTCTCTGTTCTTCTTCAGGAGGAATTGCTGTATAAATAGGTATAGATTTGCTATGTCCATGCAGGAGGTAAGTTCAGGCTCTTCCTACATGCCATCTTGGGGCAGAACCCTTTGGAATTTTCTACATAGAGAATCATGTCATCTGCAAACAATGAGTTTTATTTCTTCCTTCCCAATCTGCGTACCTTTTATTATTTCTTTTTATTGAGAATTCCTGGGATGGTGGTTATCACCCCCCAACCTGGAAGGAGGAAACAATACTATACAAAATCACTCAGAAATCATACTGTCCCAACACCCCTGGCCAACACCGAGAAGAGGAAAGTCATTCCCTTGAAAATTGGCCAGTCTGTGTTCATCCAGGAAGGGCTGGGAGAACAGACACAGAAGGGACTATGACATGATACCAGGGGCAGGATGGGGGTCGGTTGGGCCCCACACTGGCTCCTCAAAAGCCAGGGGAGAAGCAGATTCACTTTTTCTCTGGGGGAGGGGAGTTCTTCATCACTAAGCTCATTTCTTACCCTTGATAAGGCTGTCAGTTTTCAAAGTGAAAATTTCATCCTGTACATTGAGCACAAGGTTTTCAGCAGTGAGACAGATACAATTCTGTGATGTGGCAGTCGTCTTGGAGATGTTCCGGGTTGCCTGGATCTTGCCCAGTTTGATGTAGCCAGGGTTCTTGCTCAGGGCTTCTCCAAGCCTCCTGGTGGCCTCGGCCTCACCTTCAGCCTACACAGTCTTCTGCTGCTGTTCCTGCTTTGCTTTTTCCACCTGAAACTGGGCTCCCTGGGCCTCCTGCTGAGCTACTTGTTTGGCTTCCACAGCAGCTGTATACTCGCTCGGCTAAAGCTCAGCCCTGTGATGACTACATCATCCAGGATAAGGCTGAATTCCTCGGTCCTCACTGTCAGCTCCCATGAAATCAACAAGGATATCTGGGCCCGCTGGGTAATCAGCTGCAAGGTGTTGAACTTGGCCACACCTCCCTTGAGTACCTCCTTGACAGTTGATGGCAGTCCTCACTCCTCCTAGTCTAGCCCTGGGCACTGGTACATGCTGGGAAGCTCCATGACAATGGGTTGAGACAGCACTCACAGATGCTTACCATCTGCAGGTCTTTGGTGCCTGTGGGAGAGGAAATTTTTTAGGGTCTGGCCTGAATGTCCTAGATGATGGGGTACTGGAATCAGGGGATCCTAAAGTGAAGGCCCTCATCCGATTAGAGAAATTGGCTCTGTGCCCACCTTCTATGGTGAAACAGACTCATGGATGCCGTAGGCCATGGCGCCGGCCCCCAGCAGCAACTTTAGCACCTTGCCCGTGTCCCTCTATGTCTTTCAAGCTCTGGGCCATGTCTGATCCTGAGGCCAGTGACCCCAAAGGCGAGAATGGGGTGCCGGCCTGCCTCTACCCCACTCCAGTTTAGAGATTGTACCCTTTACATGTGCAGTCCGGGGCCCAAGGTCCTCATAGGAGAAAGGACACCAGAAGTGCCCCAATCTGTATGCCTTGTCTTGTCTTGTGTTGTCTTCTTACATTAGCTAGGACGTTGCTGTTGAGGAGGATTGGTGAGAAGGGACATCCTGTCCTTGTTCCTGATGTTAGTAGAAAAGCATCTAGTTAATCACTAGGAAGTGTGATGTTATATGTACATTTTTTAAAAACATTTTATTTATTTTTATTTGACAGGGGTAGAGAGAGCACAAGCAGGGGGAGTGGCAGGCAGAGGGAGAGGGAGAAGCAGGCTCCCTGCTCAGGAAGGAGCCCGACGTGGGGCTCGATCCCAGGACCCTGGGATCATGACCTGAGCCGTAGGCAGATGCTTAAGGACTGAGCCACCCAGGTGCCCCCCACTTTTTTTTTTTTTAAAGATCTTATTTATTTTTCCTTGACAGAGAAAGAGAGAGGGAGAGCACAAGCAGGTGGAGCGGCAGGCAGAGGGAGAGGGAGAAGCAGGCTCCCTGCTCAGGAAGGAGCCCGACGTGGGGCTCGATCCCAGGACCCTGGGACCATGACCTGAGCCGAAGGCAGCCGCTTAACCGACTGAGCCACCCAGGCGCCCCTATATGTACATTTTTATAGATGCTCTTTATTAAGCTGAGGAATTTCCCCAATATTCCTACTTTGCTGAGAGCTTTTATCTTGAATGCCTTTTGCACTTTTGTCAAATGTTTTTTATGCATTGAACGATATGACCGTATGATCATATGCTGATGGGACGGATTACCTTAACTGATTTTTGCATGTTGAACCAGATTTATATACCTGGAATAAATCCCACTTGGCTGTGGTTTGTAATTCTTTTCATACATCATTGAATTTGATTTGGTAAAAATCTGTTGAATATTTTTGCATCTATGTCACGAGATATATCAGTCTGCAATTTTCCATTCTTGTAGAGTCTTTATCTAATTTGATATTAGGGTAGTGCTGGCCTCATAGAATGAGTTAGGAAGTGTTCCCTCTGTTCCGTCTATTGAGTTTTTTAAATTAAGATTTATTTATTTGAGAGAGAGAGCGTGTGTGCATGCGAGAGCCGGGGGTGGGGGTGGGAAGGGGCAGAGGGAGAAGGAGAGAGAGAATTTCAAGCCGACTCCTCACTGAGCACAGTGCCCGATGTGGGGCTCGGTGTCAGGACCCATGAAATCATGAACCTGAGCCGGAACCGAGAGTCGGATGCTTAACCCACTGAGCCACCTATAGGCACCCCATCTATTGAGTTTTTAATGTGCAGAATCATTCCTTTCATTTTTCAAGATTGCTGAATATTTTATTTTGAAATCATGCTGTCATATTTCTGATTTTTTAAAATTTGATTTTATGATGTTAATCACCATGCATTACATCATTAGTTTTTGATGTAGGGTTCCATAATTCATTGTTTGCATATAACACCCAGTGCTCCATTCAGTACGTGCCCTCTTTAATACCCATCATCAGGCTAACCCAACCCCCCACCCCCCTCCCCTCTAGAACCCTCGGTTTGTTTCTCAGAGTCCATAGTCTCTCATGGTTCGTCTCCCCTTCCGATTTCCTCCCCTTCATTTTTCCCTTCCTGCTATTTTTTTAATATATAATGTATTATTTGTTTCAGAGGTACAGGTCTGTGATTCAACAGTCTCACACTATTCACAGTGCTCACCACAGCACGTACCCTCCCCAGTGTCTATCACCCAGCCACCCCATCCCTCCCACCCCCCACCACTCCAGCAACCCTCAGTTTGTTTCCTGAGGTTAAGAATTCCTCATATCAGTGAGATCATATGACACATATCTTTCTCTGATTGACTTATTTCGCTCAGCATAATACCCTCCAGTTCCATCCACGTTGTTGCAAATGGCAAGAGTTCATTCCTTTTGATGGCTGCATAATATTCCATTGTGTGTGTGTGTGTGTGTGTGTGTGTGTATATACACCACATCTTCTTTATCCATTCATCTGTCGATGGCCATCTTGGCTCTTTCCATAGTTTGGCTATTGTGGACATTGCTGCTCTAAACATCGGGGTGCACATACCCCTTCAGATCCCTACATTGGTATCTTTGGGGTAAATACCCAGTAGTGCAATTGCTGGATCATATGGTAGCTCTATTTTCAACTTTTTGAGGAACCTCCATACTGTTTTCCAGAGTGGCTGCACCATGTCATAGTTCTGCTTTAATTTTTTTTTATTATTTGTAATATATCCACATATCCACACAGGACGACATAAATGTGGTTATATATACATGCCCCCCCCCCCTTTTTAGTGCAGTCTACTCTTTTCCTTACTTTGGGCTTGAATTTCCACCTCATTCCTTTCTCAAAAGAAGCCCCTCATTAACCCATTTTAACCATCTAATGTGTATCCTTCTGTATTTTTCTGCACTCTTATCATCCATTACAGTAGAAATACACATGCATGCATGTGTAAACAAATACACAGTTTTTTTGTTGTTGCTACCAAAATAGTATCATATTAATCATACTTTTCTGTATCTTGTATGTTATATGTAATGATAACCTTGTGTAAATGTCTCCAAGTCAACTTGTGTTGTTCTAATTCATTGTTTTAAATGGTTGTATAATATTTGTGGTGTAGGTATATTATAGTTTATTTACCCTTCTTGTTTTGATGAGCCTTTCATTTTGTTTCCAGTATTACTATAAACATCCTCAGACATATGACGTTATATACTTGTGCTTATATTTCTATGGAATAGATATCCGGGAGTTGGGTTACTGAGTACAAGATGTGTGTGTGTGTGTGTGCGTGTGTGTGTGTGTGTGTGTGTGTGGTTTTAATACATGGTTTTACGAGTTTGGGCTCTTAAGTTCCAAAAGTCTTAAGACTTGAGATTTTTTCCCCCAATGTATACGAATAACCTTTTCCCTGCATCCTTACCAATAATTAGAATTATAACGCTTAATGTTTAACAATCTCATGTATGCAAACTAAAAATCTCACTATTTCTCTAATTTGCATTTATCTCACTATCATAGAATTTTAGCTCCCTCTGCCCATATTTATTAATTTATTGGCAATTTAGATTGGCTACTCTGGGAATTCTTGATTCTTATCCTTTTCCCATTTTCTTTAAAAAAAATTTTTTTTTAAAGATTTTATTTATTTATTTGAGAGAGAGAATGAGATAGAGAGCATGAGAGGGCGGAGGGTCAGAGAGAGAAGCAGACTCCCTGCTGATCAGGGAGCCCGACGTGGGACTCGATCCCGGGACTCCAGGATCATGACCTGAGCCGAAGGCAGTCGCTTAACCAACTGAGCCACCCAGGCGCCCCCCCATTTTCTTTAAGTTAGGTTGTCTTTCTTCTAGTCAGTTTGTCAGACTACTTTCTATATAGTTTGGATATTAAAGCCTTGTCACCTTTATTAAAATATATTTCCTGATTTGTTGTTTGTTTGTGTATCGATGATATGTTTTGTCATTCAAAAAATTTTAATTTGTATATAGTCAAATGTCAGTCTTTAATTTTTTTGAACCTTCAGAGTTTCCAGTGGAGGTGATTTCTCTGACTCCTATATCGTGCATCTAGCTTCCTAGCTTTTCTTGCAACGTTCATATTGTTTTTCCTATATTTAACTCTAATTCATCTGGATTCTGTGATGTACTGTAGTGTACGTGCTATAAGATAGCAGTTCAATGTTATTAACAGTCAATTATATGTAAATTTAATTACCACCTTCCTTTTAAATTAAATTATATATACACATATGTAATTATATTGGCATTATAGCATATTGGTATCCACTAAGGCAGGACCCCTCACTATTCCTTTTCATAGTAACCTTTGCCTACTCTTGGTCATTTATTTTTCCAAATAAACTTTAGATTATTTTATACAATTCCAAAATAAGAAATCCTGTGCATTCTAGTTAATATTGAATTAATTATATTCTAGTTTTATGATATTAATGAAATCTTCTCATCCAAGAACATAGTTTGTCTCTCTAATTGCTCAGATTTTGTTTTCTGTCTTTCCAAGAGATTTTATGGTTTTCTTCATATAATTCTGCTTTTCTTGTCAAATTTATTTCTAAATATTTTGTATTGTTTCACCATAATAAATGGAATGTTTTCCCAGTTCCTGCTTCCTTCCTCCTTAACTTCCGGTATTTAAGCTCTACTCTGAGAATCTTGTTTTAAATATTGTCAAAGGTTCACAGAAGTGGGTTGATTTCGGAGATGGTGAAAAAGGTTAAATCACTCGATTATATGGTCCAGTTCTTACCTGGAGGAAACTAGGTAAATTTATCCAACTATCTAAACATCCTCTGCTGTATGTCTTTCATTTGTGTCTCCAGTTCCATTTCGTAGTCTTCTGCACCCTGCTGTTTGCCCCAGGAGTTGACTTTGCCCTCTGGCTTCTGAATGAGCCTGTCCAGTGGGAAGCCCTGTCAGGTCAAAGGGTAGGGGAGTGATGTTGTGACATTTATGCCACTGAGCTCCCTCTCTGTAGGCTCATCATTGGCTGGCTACATCCCTCAAATGAAGGTGTCAGCTTCTGGGTAGTGTCCCTCTATACTTAGGTCTCTTGAGCTTGGGATATATGTTAAAGTTCTTTCCCCTCACTCCTTCGGGCCTGGAGTTGCAAAATCACCCTGCAGTTACTAGCCTGGGGAGGCTGATTATCCTTTTTGTTTTCCTTATACCCCTGCCCACACCTCATTAGTTCCTTTATTAAATTCTCCTGAAGTTACCCAGTTTGAGTGTTATCTGTTTCCTGCTGTGACCCTGACTGATACATACTTGTAACTCCATGTATTAGTTCCTCCTTCCTCCTAGTGCAGTCTAACTCAGAGTAACTTAGATGCACTAGATGGATAAAAGCTTTGGGGTTAACTTCAACACATAGTTTGAGATGTCTAAGAGGAAACATACTATGCATGATCTGAGATGTTGTCTAAATCTTCTTTCTAAACCAAGACTGTAAGGCTGTAAGCTTACCCAGGAAAATTCTATTGTCTAGACTGTACAGGACACTCTGCCCAGGCTCCATCATTTCCTTCACCTACAGTATTAACTCCCTTCTCTCTAGCAGACTGGAATGCACTCTCAAGGCTGAGTAAGATTCAGTTTTGCCTCTTTATTCTTGCTGCACTGCAGAAACACAAATACTCTTGCTTTATTGTCTTCTCTCTCTTTTCAAAATTCTCGCAGGTTTCAAATCTTTTACATAGTTTTCCAAGTATTATAGCTATAGTAGGAAATTCTATACAAATTCAAATACAAATTGGTGTGCGTGTTGTGCAAAAAAGTAACAGTTCTCAAAATATGATATCTATTCCAAGATTTATTACTAGCCATGTGAGTGTGACATTCTGTTTTTAGTCTCTGATTCCTGATTTATGAAACGGAATCATTCTTCTTGGCTCACTGTGAAATATATGATAGTATATGGGGAATTTTAAAACGGCATATCTAGGGGCACCTGGGTGGCTCAGTCGTTAAACGACTGCCTTCGGCTCGGGTCATGATCTCAGGGTCCTGGGATCGAGCCCCGCATTAGGCTCCCTCCTCGGTGGTGAGTCTGCTTCTCCCTCTTCCTCTGTGATCTCTCTAGCCATCACTCCCTCTCAAATAAATAAATAAAAGTCGTAAAAGAAAAATAACCAAAAAGTACCTGAAGAGGCTAAACCCAAGTGGATTTTGTTGGCCAGAATTCCATGGGCCCTTCTTCAGGACCCTGCCTTTGAAGAAGTGAGTCACTTCAGAGATATCCCAGGGAAACTCAGCGTGGGAAGGACTGGCACCCATGCCTTCCAGAGATTACAGTTTCAGAATAATGGCCGATGGGCTAAGCCCCACAATGAGATGAACTATGAATTGTTTGAATGTGACAGGAGCTCTGATGTGAGGGCAAACTCTGTGTCATCAGAGGAAAATCCTTATTTGTGATAAAGCCCCATTTTATGATTCATACGATCCTAGTTTTGAGCCCAATGCAGAGCGTATAAGACACATGAAAGGTCTGCATAGAGAGAAACCTTCTGAATGCAATGAATGTGATAAACTTTCAGCAGTAGTTCCCATCTTATTAGACGTCAGAGCTCTCATACGGGGAAAAACCTTATAGTGTAATGAATATGAGAAAGCCTTCAGTCAGAGGTCATCTCTTAATAGGAAATTCATAGTGAGGAAAGCCTTATAAGTGTAATGTATGTGGAATAGCATTTATTTGGAGCTCACATCTTATTCAGCATCAGGAAAGTCATAGTAGAGAAATACCATCTGAGCGTAATGAATATGGAAAAGCTTTTGGCCAGAGTTCATACCTTATGGAACAAAACCGAGTTTATAGTGGTGAAAAACCCTATTTGTGTAGCCCAAGTGGAAAAAGAAAATTAAGGTGGAGATCTTCTCTTAATGACCATTAGAATATCCATAATGGGGAAAAGTCCTATGAGCGCAACCACACGTGATGAAGCCTTTGTGCGGATATCTCACCTTATTCACCATCATCGAAGTCACAGTGAAGAGAACTCCTATGAATGCAGTGAGTGTGAAAAGGCCTTCAGTTGGAAATCTCATCTTGTCTGACATCAGAAAACCCACGATGGAAAAAAATTCTGTGACTGGGACATGGAATAGGTTCCAATCAGAACCCAGGTTTTGTGGGTTAAGCAATTTTTGGTCTCTAGAAACATGTTGGTGTGGGTGGAATTAGAAAAATACAGCACTTAACTAACACCGATCATAAAGAAGACAAGACTGTAAGAGTAATCATTACTTAGTGTTCAAGTGTAGACAAATGGAGATAAAACCTAAGTCTGATTTACAGGTTTATTAGGTTTCAGATAACCCGAAGCTGAGCCAGGCCCATAATAGACTGTAAAATTCTAATATGCTGATTTATAGATTTGTTAACAATTCCAATGCCATCCTGATTGTCCCTTAATTGGAGGCAGCATGGCCTCCATCACATATCTTTCACTTACCACCACTGAAACCATGGATATATCTGCTGACTCTCTCAGCGTCAGTTTCCTTATCTGTCCAACAGGAGTAAGAACACCTATCAACCTTGGGAAGGTTAGCGAAGATTCTGTGTATGAAAAATTTCTGGTATAGAGTGTGGCACATACTACAGGTGCCATAAATTATTACTAATTATCTAGCTTCTCTGATTTGTGCTTGCCATTCCATTCCAGTTCCATTAGAACCAGCACAGCCTGTTTTCTTTATCTTTATGGTGGGAGTGCTTACTTTATAGACCTCTTTGTACAGTTGAAAGAGCCTGGGCTTATGCAGTCAGACATCCCTGCTGCTTTCTGGCTCTGTGACCTTGGCAAGATACTTAATCTCTCCGAACTTTACAGTTCTTAACTGTAAAAATGGTGATGGTAATGACTGCCTTGCAGAATCGGAGGGATGATTAGAATTACTACTTAGGGAGTACTTGGCACACAGTAGGCATGTAATAAATCATACCCATCATCATTCTCTACTACAGGTCTCTCTCCTTTACAGTAACTTCTTTATAGCTGTGAAACTGATTCTAGCTCTCACTTAAACTAGTGACTTTCTTATATCTCATTCTCACTCAAGAAAAGAGAACGTATCCTACAAGTAGGCTTTATAGCAGCTTGTGAAAAGACTGGGATTCAGGGCTCTGCAATCTGGATTCAACCTTCCTGTACAGAGTATCTCCTATGTGCCAGGCCATTTGACATAGATTATCTGCAGCTCTCGCAACTCTGCCTCTTGGGCAACTTGAGGAATATTATCTCCATTTGACCAATAAGAATACTGAGGCTCCGAGAGGTTAAATAACTTTCTCAAGTGCTTGAAGCCAGCGTTTGAATACAATTTTGACTGTCACCAAGGGCTATGGTAATTATACCATACTACACTGGTAGCCATTTATTTTATTGAATGCCTACTGTGTTCCCAGCACTGTGCCAATAAGACACACATGAATCGTATTGGATTTTTAGAAAATGAGATAATCGAGGCTCACAGAGGGCTATTTCCCCATCGTTACACAGTGGGTATTGTAATAATAAGTGCCATCATTTATTGAGGGCTTACTGCATGCCAGGCACTGTAGTAGATTCTTTACGTAAATTATTGTATTTGCTTCCCAGAAGTAAGTTTGTGTAAATTTGTTTGCACTTTAAAAAGGGGACAACTGAGGTTCAGAGAGGGTGAAGTAACTGCCCTAAGATGACACAGTGACTAAGCAACAGAACTGGGATTTGGGGCCACTATTTTCTTTATTTTTTTCTTTCAAGATTTTATTTATAGTCAAGTTAGTTAACACAGAGTGTGGTATTACTTTCGGGGGTAGAATTTAGTGATTCGTCACCTGCATATAACACCCAGTGCTCATTGCAACAAGTGCCCATCACCCATTTATTCCATCCCCCCACCCACCTCCCTTCCAGCAACCCTCAGTTTGTTCCCTATAGTTGAGTCTCTTATGGTTTGCCTCCCTCTCTGTTTTTATCTTATTTTCCCTTCCCTTCCCCTGTGTTCATCTGTTTTGTTTCTTAAATTCCACATATGAGTCAAATCATGTGGTATTTTTCTTTCTCTGACTGACGTATTTTGCTTAGCATAGTACCCTCTAGTTCCATCCACGTTGTTGCAAATGGCAAGATTTCATCCTTTCTGATGGCTGAATAATATTCCAGTGTGTGTGTGTGTGTGTGTGTGTGTGTGAGAGAGAGAGAGTGTGTGTGTGTGTGTGTGTGTGTGTGTGAGAGAGAGAGAGAGAGAGAGTGTGTGTGTGTATCACATCTTCTTCATCCATTCTTCAGTTGATGGACATCTCTGGGCTCGTTCCATATTTTGGCTATTGTTTATAGCAGCACTATCCACATTGGGGTGCATGTGCCCCTACGAATCACTATTTTTGTACCTTTGGATAAATACCTAGTAGTGAAATTCCTGGGTTATAGGGTAGTTCTATTTTTATCTTTTTGAGGAACCTCCATACTGTTTTCCAGAGTGACTGAACCAGTTTGCATTCCCACCAACAGTACAAGAGGGTTTCCCTTTCTCCACATCCTCGCCGACATCTGTCGTTTCCTGAGTTGTTACTTTTAGACATTCTGACAGGTGTGAGGTGGTATCTTATTGAGGTTTCGACTTGTATGATGAGTGATATTGAGCATTTTTCATGTGTCTGTTAGCCTTTTTTTTTTTTTTTTGTCTTCTTTGGAGAAATGTCTGTTCATATCTTCTGCCCATTTCTTAAATGGATTTTTTTTTCCTTTTGTGTATTGAGTTTGGTAAGTTCTTTATAGATCTTGGATACCAGCCCTTTATCCAGTATGTCATTGGCTAATATCTTCTCCCATTCAGGAGGTCACCTTTTAGTTTTGTTGATTGTTTTCTTCACTGTGCAGAAGCTTTTTATCCTGATGAAACCCCAAGAGTTCATTTTTGCTTTTGTTTCCCCTGCCTCCAGAGACATGTCTAGCAAGAAGTTACTGTGGCCAAGGTCAAAGAAGTTGCTGCCTGTGTTCTCCTCAAGGGTTTTGATGGCTTCCTGTCTCACATTGAGGTCTTTCATCCATTTTGAGTTTATCTTTGTGTATGGTGTAAGAAAGTGGTCCAGTTTCTTTCTTCAGCATGTCGCTGTCCAGTTTTCCCAACACCATTTGTTGAAGAGACTGTCTTATTTTTCCATTGGATATTCCTTCCCGCTTTGTGGCAGATTAGTTGACCATAGAGTTGAGGGTCTATTTCTGGGTTCTCTGTGCTGTTCCATTGATCTATGTGTCTGTTTCCTTGCCAGTACCATACTGTCTTGATGATTACAGCTTTGTAATAGAGCTTGAAATCTGGAATTGTGATGCCTTCAGCTTTGGCTTTCTTTTTCAACATTCCTTTGGCTATTCGGGGTCTTTTCTGGCTCCATACAATTTTTAGAATTGATTGTTCTGGCTCTGAAAACTGCTGGTGTTATTCTATTAGGGATCGCATTGAATGTGTGGATTGCTTTGGGTAGTACAGACTTTTACTTTTTAACAATATCTGTTCTTACCATCCATGAGCATGGAATGTTTTTCCATTTCTTTGTGTCTTTTTCAATTTCTTCCTTAAGTGTTCTATAGTTCTCAGAGTACAGATTTTTTACCTCGTCGGTTAGTTTTATCCCTATGTATCTTATGGTTTTTGGTGCAATTGTAAAGGGGATCGATTCCTTGATTTCTCTTTCTGGTGCTTCATTGTTGGTGTATAGAAATACAACTGACTTCTGTGTATTGATTTTATATCCTGTGACTTTGCTGAATTCCTGTATCAGTTCTAGCATGTGTTGGTGGAGGCTTTTTTCTTTCTTCTTCTTCTTCTTCTTTTTTTTTTTTTTTTTTGAGGAGACTCTTAATTTAAAATCAATTAGCCAACACATAGTACATCATTAGTTTCGGATGTAGTGTTCAATAATTCATCAGTTGCATATGACACCCAGTGCTCATCACATCACGTGCCTACATTAGAGTTTCATGTGGTCCGTGAAGACTTACAGTTTGACTTCTTCCTTGCCAATTTGGATGCTTTTCATTTCTTTTTGTTGTCTGATTGCTGAGGCTAGGACTTTCAGTACTGTGTTGAACAGCAGTGGTGAGAGGTGACATCCCTGTCGTGTTCCTGACCTTAGGGGAAATGCTCTCAGTTTGTCCCCATTGAGGATGGTATTAGCTGTGGATCTTTTTGTATATGGTCTTTACAATATTGAGGTATGTTCTTTTTTCTTTCTTCCTTTCTTTTTTAAATTTTATTTGTCAGAGAGAGAGAGCCAGCACAAGCAGGGAAAGCGGCAGGCAGAGGGAGAAACCTGCTCTCTGCTGAGGAGGGAGCCCAATGTGGGACTCGATCCCAGGACCCTGGGATCATGACCCGAGCCGAAGGCAGACGCTTAACAGACTGAGCCACCCAGGTGTCCCGAGGTATGTTCTTTCTATCCGTACTTTGTTGAGGGTTTTTATCAAGAAATGATGCTATACTTTGTCAAATGCTTTTCCTGCATCTGTCATGTGGTTCTTATCCTTTCTTTTATTAATGTGGGGTATCGTGTTGATTGAATTGCAGATATTGAAACCACCCCTGCAGCCCAGGATTTGTAGCCACTATTTTCTTTCTTTTTTTTTTAAATTATATTATGTTATGTTAGTCACCATACAATACATCATTGGTTTTTGATGTGGTGATCCACGATCCATTGCTTTCGTATAACAACCAGGGCTCCATGCAGTACGTGCCCTCCTTAATACCCATCACCGGGCTAACCAATCCCCCTTACCCCCCCCCAAAAAAAACCCTGTTTGTTTCTCAGAGTCCATAGTCTCTCATGGTTTCGTCTCTCCCACCGATTTCCACCCCCTTCATTTTTCCCTTCCTTCTCCTAATGTCCTCCATGCTACTCCTTATGTTCCACAAGAAGTGAAACCGTATGATAATTGACTTTCTCTGCTTGACTTACTTCACTTAGCATAATCTCCTCCAGTCCCGTCCATGTTGATGCAAATGGTGGGTATTCATCCTTTCTGATGGCTGAGTAATATTCCATCGTATATATGGACCACATCTTCTTTATCCATTCGTCTGTTGAAGGGCATCTCGGCTCTTTCCACAGTTCGGCTATTGCGGACATTGCTGCTATGAACATTGGGGTGCAGATGGCCCTTCTTTTCACTACATCTGTGTCTTTGGGGTAAATAACCAGGAGTGCAATTGCTGGGTCATAGGGTAGCTCTATTTTTAAGTTTTTGAGGCACCTCCACACTGTTTTCCAAAGTGGCCGTACCAACTTGCATTCCCACCAAAGTGTAATAGGGCTCCCCTTTCTCCACAGCCTCTCCAACATTTGTTGTTTCTTGCCCTGTCCAGTTTTGCCATTCTAACTGGTGTAAGGTGGTATCTCAATGTGGTTTTGATTTGCATTTCCCTGATGGCTAATGATGATGAACATTTTTTCATGTGTCTGTTAGCCATTTGTATGTCTTCTTCAGAGAAGTGTCTTTTCATATCTTCTCGCCATTTTTTGACTTGATTATTTGTTTTTTGGGTGTTGAGTTTGAGAAGTTCTTTATAGATCTTGGATACAAGCCCTTTATCTGTAGTGTCATTTGCAAATATCTTCTCCCATTCTGTGGGTTGCCTCTTTGTTTTGTTGACTGTTTCCTTTGCTGTGCAGAAGCTTTTTATCTTGATGAAGTCCCAGAAATTCATTTTTGCTTTTGTTTCACTAGCTTTTGGAGATGTATCTTGTATCTTGATGTATCTTGATGTATCTTGTATCAAGATGTATCTTGAAAGAAGTTGCTGTGGCTGATACTGCCTATGTTCTCCTCTAGGATTTGGATGGATTCCTGTCTCACATTGAGGTCTTTCATCCATTTTGAGTTTATTTTTGTGTATGGTGTTAGGGAATGGTCGAGTTTCATTCTTCTGCATGTGGCTGCCCAGTTTTCCCAGCACCATTTATTGAAGAGACTATCTTTTTTTCCATTGCATCTTTTTTCCTGCTTTGTCGAAGATTATTTGACCATAGAGTTGAGGGTCCATATCTGGGTTCTCTATTCTGTTCCATTGGTCTATATGTCTGTTTTTGTGCCAGTACCCTGCTGTCTTGGTGATCACAGCTTTGTAATACAGCTTGAAATCGGGCAACGTGATGCCCCCAACTTTGTTTTTCTTTTTCAGTATTTCCCTGGCGATTCGGGGTCTTTTCTGACTCCATACAAATTTCAGGATTGTTTGTTCCAGCACTTTGAAAAATGTCATTGGAATTTTGAGCGGGATGGCGTTGAAGGTATAGATTGCTCTGGGTAGCATAGACATTTTAACAATGTTCATTCTTCCGATCCATGAGCATGGAATGTTTTTCCATCTTTTTGTGTCTTCTTCCATTTCTTTCATGAGTGTTCTGTAGTTCCTAGAGAATAGATCCTTTACGTCTTTGGTTAGGTTTATTCCAAGGTATCTTATGGTTTTTGGTGCTATTGTAAATGGAATCGTTTCTCTAATTTCTCTTTCTACAGTTGCGTTGTAAGTGTATAAGAAAGCAACTGATTTCTGTGCATTGATTTTGTATCCTGCCACATTACTGAATTGCTGTTTGAGTTCTAGTAATTCGGGGGTAGAGTCTTTTGGGTTTCCACATAAAGTATCTATCATGTCATCTGCGAAAAGAGAGTGTTTGACTTCTTCTTTGCCAATTTGAATACCTTTTATTTCTTTGTAGCCACTATTTTCTGAATTGGTGTCAGTGCTATTATCTTATACCAAAGTATCCCTCAACCTTATTTCCTATGGCTTCCCACCAGATTGCCCCTCTTGTGAATACAAGAGTTGTGGCGAACTAGAAGATAGCAGAGGCAAAGGTTGAAGGAAAGACTGAGCACATCACCTGGAATGATGGCCTCCATCACGTACCTTTCACTTTCCACCTCTAAAACTGTGGATACATCTGCTGACCCCTCTGAACATCAGTTTCCTGATCTGTCAAACAGGAATAACAACACCTTGTCAACATCGGGAAGATTAGATAAGGTCCTGTACATGAAAAATTTCTTATATAATGCATGGCAACATAGCAGATGTTCAAGTAGAACAAAGTATGATATCCCAAATTCTCTCATTCCACAACCTCAAAATTCACATTATGGGAACTTCTAAAAATGGAAGAAAATAATATTAAATCATTTTTTATCATCACAGAACTGGACAAAAGCACTCCTTTGCTCCATAATAGTCCATGACTCCCCTTGCTGTCAGGATGGCCCAGACTTCTTAGCATGAATATAAAGTCCTCTAGGATATACTCCCTTCCTACGATTTCAGCCTTATCTGTCTTCAACCCCTACCCTTCCCAATCTTTGCGCCCTATGATCCATGAATCCTACGGAATATCCCAGTTGTCTGAAAGCATCATACTTTCTCTCATTTCTGGGCACTTTAAAAAATGTTCTTCCCTATACTTGAAATGATTTTCACTGTACTAGTTTCTGTTTATCTTTCCATACAGTTCAGAAGCCATCTGCTCAAGAAGACTTCTGTAAGCCTCCTGATGAGCTGGCTGGGTTAAATGCTCCATCTCTGTGCTTTCCTAGTACTCAAAGTGTTGTATTGCCATCCTAATGCTCTCAGTGTTCTCTTGGAATAATCTGTTTACTCAACTATCTCTTCCATCTCTCTGAGCTCCTTGAGGGGACCAGATTTTGAAATCCACAGTGCCTGGAACACAGTAGTGCTGAATAAATGCTTATTCAGCATTTATTGCCAATGCAAGTAAGACTGTTTAATGAAGTGCAAGTTTTACACAAAAGCTTTAATTGTCATAAGGACACTTAACATGAGATCTAGCCTCTTAACAAATTTTAACTGTACGTTATTGGTGACTTTAGGTGCAATGTTGTGTGGAAGATCTCTACAGTTTATTCATTTTACTTAACTGAAACTTTATGCCTGTGGATTAATAACTGCCCAGTAATTAATAACTGCCTATTTTCCCCTCCCCCTGAGTCCCTCCTGTTAATTACCATTCCAATTTGATTTTATGAATTTAACTATCTTAGATACCTCTCAGAAGTGGAATCATGTAGTGCTTGTCTTTTTTTCCTCTGGCTTATTTCACTTAGCATACTATCCTCAGGGTTCATGCATATTGTCACATATTGCAGAAGTTCCTTCATTTTTAAGGCTGAAGAGTGTCCCACTGTACGTATATACCACATGGCCTACCTTCATTCTTTTGCATGTGGACTTCCAGGTTTTCCAACACCATTTGTTGAGGAGACTGTCCTTTTCCCATTGAATGGCCTTGGCACCCTTGCTCAAAATCAACTGACCCCACGCACAAAGGTTTATTTCTGACTATTCTATTCCATTGGTCTGTGTGTCTGTCTTTATGCCAGAGCCACACTGTTTTGATTACTGTACCTTTGCAGTAAGTTTTTTTTTTTTTAATTTTTTTTAAAGAGTTTTTATTTATTTATTTTGACAGAGAGACATCGAGAGAGGGAACACAAGCAGGGGGAGTGGGAGAGGGAGAAGCAGGCTTCCCGCAGAGCAGGGAGCCCGATGTGGGGCTCGATCCCAGGACCCTGGGATCATGACCTGAGCCGAAGGCAGACGCTTAACGACTGAGCCACCCAGGCGCTCCCTGCAGTAAGTTTTGAAATTAGGAAGTGTGAATCCTCCACCTTTGTTCATTCTTTTCCAAACTGTTTGGGGTCCCTTGAGAGTCCATATGAATTGTAAGATGGATTTTTCTATATCTGCAAAAAATGTCATTGGTGTTCTGACAGGTACTGCATTAAATCTATAGGACACTTTGGGTACTATTGCCGTCTTAACAGTATCAAGTCTTCCCATAAATGAACATTGAATGTCTTTCCATTAATTGATGTCCTTTTAAAATTTCCTTCAGCATTTTCTTGTAGTTTTCCTTTTTTTAAGATTTTTATTTATTTGAGAGAGGGTGAGCGAGCGAGCGAGAGAGAGCACGGGCTGGTTGGGGGGGTGGGTGGCGGGGAGAGAGGCAGAGGGAGAAGCAAACTGCCCACTGAGTAGGGAGCCAGACGGGTGGCTCGACACCAGGACCCCAGGACCCCGGGTCCACGACCTGAGCCGAAGGCAGATGCTTATCCGACTGAGCCACCCAGGCGCCCCCCAGTTTTTTGTAGTTTTCAGTGTATAAAACTTTCACCTCGTTGGTTAAGTTTATTTGTAAGTATTTTATTCTTTCGATGCTGTTGTTGTTGTCAAGTTTAGAGCTTTTGTAAATTCCAGTACTAATCCTTTTTAAGATGCGTGGTTTGAAAATATTTTCTCCAAGGATGTAGGTTGTCATTTCATCTTTTAACATGTTCTTTCATTTCCAAAGTTGCTTAGGTTAATACTGTTTCCCTCACAACCTTCAGTGAGGTTTTTTTTTTTTTTCTTCCATGCATTTGAAATACGGTCAGAAGTTTTTGTCACATTCTGCATTCCGTTCTGATATTCCTGAATTCTTTAATGATGTTCTAAAATTTTGGATACATTAAGTTTCATCCTGGGTGCTCCAAGTCTCTATGGATTGTGACAACTGCATAGTGTCATGTAAACGCCAATCAAACATCACACAGTCTTAGTGTGCTCAGGTTACTATAACAAAATACCATACACTCGGTGGCTCAAACAACAGATATTTATTTCTCACAGTTCTGGGGGCTTAGAAGGCAAAGATCAGGATACCAGAACACCAGAGTGTTCTGCATGAGTACACTCTTTCTGGCTTGAAGATGGCCTCCTTCTAGTTGTGTCCTCACTTGACAGAGTGAGAGAGAGCTTTGGGCATTTCCTTTTCTTACAAAGACAGTACTACTCTCATCATCATGGCCATCCTCGCATCCAAACCTAGTCAATGGCCACGTCCAAATACCATCACACTGGCGGTTAGAATTCACATATGACTTCTGAAGGCTGGGGTCACACAGGTTCAGTCCATAACACACCTCTATAGTAGTTTCAAAGCTCCTTTACCTATTCAAGTACCCCTCCCGCAACTCTTGCCAAGCACTGACCACTTCACTATCTCTAGTTTTGCCTGTTCCACAATTCCTTGTAATTGGATCACACAGACAATACACACACACACACACACACACGTAGCCACTTGAGACTGGCTTCTTTCAGTTATCAATAGGAATTTAGGATTCATCCATATCTGTCAGTGCCTTGAAAGATCATTCGTTTCTTTTGCCAAATAGTATTCCTTCGTGTGGATGCACCAAGATCATATTTTTTTGATGTAGTGTTCAATGATTCATTATTTGTGTATAACACCCAGTGCTCATTACAACACGTACCCTCATTAATACCCTTCACCGGCCTACCGCGGCACCAAGATCATTTATTCATTCATCTGTTGATGCACATCTTGGTTGCTCCCTGTTTTGCAATCATGAATAAAGGTGCTATAGACATTGGTGTGTAGGATTGTGGGCAGACTGACGATGTTGGGCTTTGCTGCCGCCCTGTGATCCTGGAAAACAGTGAAGGTTAAGAGATCTCCCCAGTCTGTGTTCTAGGAAAGTGCTTACTGCAAGGAGGCTTCCTTCGCCATATGACTCAGGTGAGATTGACAGGTGCCCCCTTGTTTGCTGTGACAAAACCAGTCACGGTCCCTCCAAACTCCCATTCCTCAGCTCATAAATGATCAGCTGAACTCCTTGTGTTTACTGAACACCTGGAGCAAAATACTTGTGAATCAGGCTCTGCTTAAGGTTCTGTCCTTTCCCTGGGTTTCTGAACTTTGACCCCCCGGCAGTCGGAGCCAGGGCACAGCCCTTCTGAGAGTAGGCTGGCTTCAGGGTGAAGCATTCCTTCATTCGCTGCCTGTTCACACCACCCTTTCGTTCCATCTCTCCACCCTGGGTTCTCTGTGTCCTCTCTAGAAAGGAAAGAGCCTTTTGGCCTAACTCCTGGGACGCTTGCTGATCTTATGGTCAGAGTGTTCTCTCTGTTATAAGAGTGCCTCTCCCCACCCCTTTTCCTTACCACGATCCCTTGAAGAGTGTTCTTACTAATTCTGGATTAGTTCTGGAAGCTGATTTTTATTTGACAGGAGATAAGTTTTTAAGTCAGTTGGGCAAATACTTAATAGTATGATTATTGGCTCCTATTACTGTAAGACTCTGTTTGACTTTGGTAAGAACCTATCAAACTGTCTTCTTAAGTTGCTGTGCGATTTAGAGCTCCAACCGTAAATGAACGAATGCTCCTCTTGTTCTGCATGCTCACCAGCAGTTGGTTTTGTCAGTTTTCCGGGTATTAGCCATCTGAGTAATGTGTAGTGTTACCTCATTATTACTTTAATTTGCATTTCCCGTGTCCCAAATGATCTTGATCATCTTTTCATATGCTCACTTGCCATTTGGATATTTTAATTGGTGAGGTGTCTGTTCAGATCTTTTGCCCATTTGTAATTGAGTTATTTGTTTATTAGTTGAGTTGTATCAGTTCTTTTTTTAAATATTTTATTTTATCTTATTCGGTTATGTTAGTCACCATACAATCCATCATTAGTTTTTGATGTAGTGATCCACGACTCATTGTTTGCGTATAACACCCAGTGCTCCATGCTGTACGTGCCCTCCTTAATACCCATCACCGGGCTAACCCACCCCCCAACCCCCTCCCCTCTAGAACCCTCAGTTTGTTTCTCAGAGTCCATAGTCCGTCATGGTTCGTCTCCCCCTCCGAATTCCCCCCCCTTCGTTTTCCCCTTCCTTCTCCTAATGTCCTCCATGCTATTCCTTATGTTCCCCAAATAAGTGAAACCATATGATAATCGCCTTTCTCTGCTTGACTTACTTCACTTAGCATAATCTCCTCCAGTCCCATCCATGTTGATGTAAAAGTTGGGTATTCATCCTTTCTGATGGCTGAGTAATATTCCATCGTATATATGGACCACATCTTCTTTATCCATTCGTCTGTTGAAGGGCATCTCGGCTCTTTCCACAGTTCGGCTATTGCGGACATTGCTGCTATGAACATTGGGGTGCAGATGGCCCTTCTTTTCATTACATCTGTGTCTTTGGGGTAAATACCCAGGAGTGCAATTGCTGGGTCATAGGGTAGCTCTATTTTTAAGTTTTTGAGGCACCTCCACACTGTTTTCCAAAGTGGCCGTACCAACTTGCATTCCCACCAACAGTGTAATAGGGCTCCCCTTTCTCCACAGCCTCTCCAACATTTGTTGTTTCTTGCCTTGTCCATTTTTGCCATTCTAACTTGTGGAAGGTGGAATCTCAGTGTGGTTTCGATTTGAATTTTCCTGATGGCTAATGGTGATGAACACTTTTTCATGTGTCTGATAGCCATTTGTATGTCTTCTTTGGAGAAGTGTCTGTTCATGTCTTCTCCCCATTTTTTGCTTGATTATTTGTCTTTTGGGTGTTGAGTTTGAGAAGTTCTTTATAGATCTTGGATACCAGCCCTTTATCTGTAGTGTCATTTGCAAATATCCTCTCCCATTCTGTGGGTTGCCTCTTTGTTTTGTTGACTGTTTCCTTTGCTGTGCCGAAGCTTTTTGCCTTGATGAAGTCCCAAGAGTTCATTTTTTGCTTTTGTTTCGCTAGCCTTTGGAGATGTTGGATACAATTCCCTTTATCAGACATGAGTTTTAGTAAATATTTTTCTTCCAGTCTCTGGTTTGCCTTTCATTTCTTAACAGCCTCTCTTGCAGAGTGCAAGTTTTTTATTTTTAATAAAGTCCAACTCAGCTTTCTTTTTTTTTCTTTTTCATGGATGCTACTTCCGGTGTTCTGTTTAAAAGCTCAGCAGCAAACACAAAGTCATGTTGATTTTCTCCTACGTTTCCTCCCAGATGCTTTATATTTTGAATTTTAAATATAGACCCTTGTTCCATTTTGAGTTAATTTGTGCAGAAGTGTCAGGTCTGCGGCTCGGTTACACTTTTTTTGTCCTTGGATTCCAATTTTTTCCAGCACCATTTATTGAAAAGGCTATTCTTTCTCCATCAAATTGTGCTTGTATCTTTGTCCCGTTCAACTGAGTCATATTTGTGCAGGTCTGTTACAGGTTTGCTGTTCTGTGCACTGAACTCTGTGTCTGTTCTTTGCCAGTACCACACTGTCTTAATTACTACAGCTTTATAATAAGTCTTGAAATCAGATAATATGAGCCCTGGACCTTTGTTCTTCTTTTTCAGAATTGTGAATTCTTCTTTTTCAGAGTTTTTCAGAATTATCTATTCTAGAGCCTTTGGTGTTCAATATAAGTTTCAGATCAATATGTCGGTATCGTCACAGAGCTTGCTGCAATTTTGATGGGTATTCTGTTGTTTCTATAGATAAGTCTGGGAAGAATTGAAATTTTTACAAGTGCGAGTTTTCCAGTCCATGTATATGAAATATCTCTCTTTTTAGCTAGATTTTCTTTGATTTCTACATCATTGTTTGTGGTTTTCCACAAACAGATCCTGTATATATTTGTTGTATTTATACCTAAGTACTTCATATATAGGGTTGCTATTGTAAAAGGTGGTTTGGGGGTGGGGGATGTTAGTTGGACACTAACCCTTTATCCAATTAAAAACTGTGCAGTAGACATGAACACACATCTCTTCAAAGAAGACATACAGATGACCAACTGACACATGAAAAGATGCACAACATCACTCATCATCAGGGAAGTGCAAATCAAAACCAAAATGAGCTATCACCTCATACCTGTCAGAATGGCTAAAGCCCAAAACATAAACAACAATTGTCGGCGAGGACTTTGAGGAAGAGGAACCCTCGTGCACTGTTGGTGGGAATGCAAACTGGTGCAGCCACTGTGGAAGGACAGTATGGAGGGTCCTCAAAAAATTAAAAATAGAACTGTCATATGATCCAGTAATAGCACTACTGATATTTACCCAAAGAATACAAAAACACTAGGTCGAAGGGATATATGTACCCCTATGTTTATTGCAGCACTGTTTACCATAGCCAAATTATGGAAGCAGCCCAAATGTTCACCGATAGATGAATGGATAAAGATGTGTGTGTGTGTGTGTGTGTGTCTGTGTGTTTTATACAGAACAGCAGAAGTAGAATCCCTGTATACACACACACACACACACACACACAAATATGCATACACACACAATGCAATATTATTCAGCCCAAATGTTCTTCAGTAGATGAATGGATAAAGATGTGGTACACGCACACACACACACACAGACACACACACACAGGAATATTATTCAGCCATATAAAAGCATGAAGTCTTGCCATTTGCAACGACATGGATGGATCTAGAGAGTATAAGGCTAAGCAAAATAAGACAGTCAGAGAGAGACAAGCACCATGTGATTTCACTCATATGTGGCATCTAAGAAACAAAAGTGAGCGGAAAACAAAAGAGACAAACCAAGAAACAGACTCTTAACTATAGAGAATAAGCAGATGGTTACCAGAAGAAGGGAGGTCAGGTGAAATAGGTGAAGGGGATTAAGAGTACACTTATTTTGATGAGCACTGAGTAATATATGGAATTGTTGAATCACTATCTTGTACACCTGAAACTAATATAAAACTGTTTTTTTAACTACACTGGAACTAGAAACAAACAAACAAACAAACAGTAACTGTGAGAGAAGACTCAGAAATGGACGTGGTTGAAGACCTGAAGAGAGTTAATCACTTTTTTTAAAAAGGTAATTTAAAAAAAATGTATCAAATTCTGATTGTTCAGTATTCATGTATAGATAGGTAAGCAATTGCCATGTGTGTATTGTACCTTCTATTGTGGGGGCCGTACTAAACTCCCTTATTAATGCAGCAGTGTTTTGTAGATTCTTTGGTGTTCTCTACATAAAAAATCGTGTCCTCTGCAAATAAAAATCGTTGTATTTCAACATTTCCAATCTGCACACCTTTTAATTCCTCTTTCCTTTCTTACGTAACAAGCTGGGATTCCATTACATGTTGAATAGGAGTGATGACAGCAGACATGTCTGGGGGGTGGGGAGCGTCTGACTGTCTTCCTTCAGCATGACGTTACCTGTAGGTTTTTCATAGATCTTTTTCATCAGGTTGGGAATGTTCCCCTCTATTCCTGGTTTGCTGAGAGTTTTAAACATGAAGCCTGTTGAATTATCAAGTGCTGTCTGCATCGCTAGATATGACCATATGATTTTTGTTCTTTAGCCTGTTGATGAGGTGAAGTATATCCGTTGATTTTCAAATGTTGAACTGGTCTTGTGTGCCTGAAAGATATCCCGTTTGGTCGTGGTATACAGTTCTTTCTATGCATGGTTGGATTCAATTTGCTGATATGTTGTTGAGGAATTTTATGACAGTGTTCATGAGAGATCATGGTGTGTGGTTTTCCTTTCTTGCAATGTCTTTGTCTGTCTTGCTATTAGGGGAAATGCAGACCTCAGAGAATGAGTTAAGAAGTGTTGCCCTGCTTCTATTTTCTGGAAGAGATGGTGGCAAGTGGGAATCATTTTTTTTTTTTCTTTAAATATTTGTTTGGAATTCACCAAGGAAAGAGTCTGGGCCTAGGGCATAAGTATATAACTGTTCAGGTTATCTATTTTTCTGCATGAGATTTGGTGGTTAACGTCTTTCAAGGAATCTGGCCATTTCCTCTAATGGATCAAATTTGCAGGCATAGGATTGCCGATGGCATTACTGTATTATCCTTTTAGTGCCCACGAGATCAGTAGTGATGTCCCATTCTTTCCACTCAGATATTGGTAAGTTGTGTCTTCTCTTTTTTTTCTTGGCCAGAAAGAGGTTTGCCTCTTTTATTGGCCTTTGCAAAGAACCAGCTTTTAGTGTCATTGATCTTTGCTACATTTTTCCTGCTTTCGATTTCATTGTATTCTGCTCTGATTTTTATGATGGATTTCCTTCTGTTTACTTTAGGCTTAAATAGGTCTCTTTTCCTACTTTCTTAAGGTTATTGATTTTAGATTGTTCTTCTCCAGTATGTGAATGTATGCTCTAAATTTCATCTCCCTCTGAAGTATTGCTGTTTCACAATAATTTTAATAAGTTTTATTTTCATTTTAATTTAGTTCAAAATGTCTTTAAGTGTTTCTGGAGCCTCCTTCTTTCGTCCATGTGTCGATTAGACATGTTTTCTTCCATTTCCAAACATAGGCAGCTTATCCATCTACTTTTTTTTTTTTTGAAGATTTTATTTGTTTATCTGACTGAGAGCTAGAGAGAGAGCACAAGTAGGCAGAGCAGCAGGCAGAGGGAGAGGGAGAAGCAGGCTCCCCGCTGAGCAGGGAGCCTGACGCAGGGCTGGATCCAGGACCCCGGGATCATGACCTGAGCCGAAGGCAGATGCTTAACTAACTGAGCCACCCAGGCGCCCCTCCATCTACTTTTCTGTTGTTGATTTCTAGCTTGATTCCACTGTGGTGTGAGAACCTACTTTGTGTGAGTTGGTGTGAGAACCTACTTTGTGTGAGTCCTATTCCTTTATATTTGTAGGGGTGTGTTTTCTGTCCCCACATATTGTCTATCTTTGTCAGTGTTCCCCGTGAGCTTGAGGGGCTATGGATTCCGCTGTTGTTGAGTGGTGGAGTGTTCTATACAGGTCAAGGAGATTGAGTTGATGGATAATGCTGTTCAGGTTATCTGTATCTTTTCAGTATCTGCTTGTCCGCCTGCTTGATTTACCAATTAGTGACAGAAGGTGTTGAAATCTCTCACTACCATCAGGGATGTATGTATTTCTCCTTGACCTTTTATCAGGTTTTGCCTCATGTATTTTGACACCGTTTAACATTGTTATTAGGGGCTTACACAGTTAGGATTGTTATGTCCTCTTGGAGAATTGACTCCTTAATCATTATGTGATGCCCCTCTTTATACTTGGCAATTTTCCTTGTTCCGAAGTCTGCTTTATCTGAAATTAATGGAGCTCCTGCACCTTGCTTTGGCTTGGTGTTAGCATGGTAAACCTTTTCCTGTCCCTTTACTTTTAAGCTATCTGCACCTTTGTGTTGAGCGTGAGGTTCCTGTAGGCAACTTATACTTGGTATACTTGGATCTTTCTTGTGTCCGCTCAGAAAAATCTCTCTTTAGCGGGTGTACTTAGGCCATTCTCATTTAAAGTGATTATTGATACAATTGGATCGATATTTGCACCTGTTTTCCCCTCTTTTAGCTTATTGCTTATACTGCTTCTCAAACTGTTTCCAGTGGTTGCCCTAGAGTTTACAATATACACTTTTACTAAGCCAAGTCCACCTTCCAGTAACACTATACGGCTTCACGTGTAGTGCTGCAGGTGCCTTATCACAGAGTATTCCTAATTCCTCCCTCCCATTGCTTGGGATACTTCTGTCTTCCCTTTCATCTATCTGTGTGCTATGATGACGCAGTACATTGTGCTATCCTGTTTTAGAGAAGAGTCATCTTTCAGATGACACAAGAATAAGAAACATAAAAGACGTTATTTTACCTCCATTTTACTTCACGAGTCTCTTCCTTTCGTTAGGTAGACCCACGTTTCCGACCCATATTATTTTCCTTCTGCCTGAAGGACGTCTCTTAACATTTCTTGCGAGGCAGATTTCCTGGAGATGAATTTGCTCAACTTTTCTTTGAGAAAATCTTTACTTTTTGTTCATATTTTACTGGAAATAGATTTCTAGGTAGATGGTTTTCCTTTTCAAACAACACCTTAAATATTTCATTTCACTCTACTCCTTCTTTGCATGGGTCGTGATGAGAAGTCAGCTGTAATTCTTATTCACATTCCTCGATAGGTAAGATGATTTTCTCTTTGTTTTTAATTTTATACAGTTTGAATATAACAAGTCCAGGGGTTTGTGTGTGTGTGTGTGTGTGTGTGTGTGTGTGTGTGTACTTAGTGTATATGCTGCTTGGTATTCACTGAGATTCCTGAATCTATGGTTCGGTGTCTGTCACTTATTTTGGCAGTTCTTGGCCCTTATGGCTTCCAGTTTTCCTTCTTCTCTGTTATCTCTACTTCTTTCCTTTTTTGGAGTTTGGATTAATATGTGAAACGTTTTCCAATTTCACATGACAGGATGTTCAGTTATGGGTTTTTTTTTTTTTCTTTTTCTGTTATTATTTCCTAGCATTTCTGTTTGGAAAGTTTTATTGACCTATGACTTATCTTCAAGCTCACCAATTCTTTCCTCCATTGTGCTGAGTCTATTGACAAACCCTCCTTTCTGTTACTGTGTTTTAATTTTCTAGTATTTCCTTTTAATTCTCACTCAGAATTTCCATCTCTCTGCTTACATTACCCGTCAGCTTTTGCATGTTGCCTATTTTTCCATTAGAGCCCTTAACAAATTAATCATAGTTCTTTTAAATCCCCTATTTGACAATTCCAAAATGCGTGTCATATCAGAGGCTGGCTCTGATGCTTGCTTTGTCTCTTCATTCTCTTAATTTTCGTCCTGCTTTGTAATTTTTTTGTTGAAAGCCAGACATGTTTGTCTGGGTAATAGGACCTGAGGTAACTAGGCATTTAGTGTGAATATTTATATTAATCTGGCTTGTTATGTTTGCTGTAGCTGTAAGTGCCAGAAGCTTCCAGTTCTTCGAGTGTCCTTATTTTGGTGCCCTCTCTTGAATTTGAGCTTCCCAAATCACTCCTGTTCACAGGGAATCTGCGGTTTTGCAGTGCTTTCAGCTATAATCCACAGTTATTTCTCTGGAGCCCCATTGATGTGGTAAGGTGTGGGGAGAGGGAGGTAATTCTGTAGCTTCATGGTTAAATCTCTTGTCTTTTAGTGGGGGCCGTGTCTCTGGGCTGCAGCCTTCACAGGTGTATCTCCAGTGGCGTTGCCTTCTCCCATGCCCTCTATCTTTCCCTGGCTGCAGTATTCTCAAATTAGTTCCTGGAAGGCTTGATCCCTATTGCCTACCCCGTTTCCCTCAGGTGGGACAGGAAGTCTAGAGGGGGCCTGTGTGGGAGGAATACCCTTCCTCCACCTAGGGTAAAGCTCTAGCCAATTGTTTTCCCTGGAGAGTAGCCCTCTGTCATGGGGAAGGCTCTAGGGGTTATTTTGACAATGATTACTCTTCCTCTCTCCCAGCCACAAGAACTAAGGCACCTTTCTCAGAACTTCACCATGAAAATCCATTTCCTGGAGTGAAAGACCATGAACATGTGGCTGCCCCCTAAGACTTCAGGGGATGGAAGGGGGGGCAGGGTGGAGATGTGGTAGGGGAAGCAGATTCTCACTCTCCTGTTAGTCCAGACTCAGCTTCAAGCAATTCAACTTATTTACCATTTGAGTGCTCTTACCAGTTTATGACTACAGAGGATTCTGACCCAGGAAAGCAGATCTCAGTTTCGACGGTTTGAATTCAACACTCTCTCGAGATTTTATGTGGTGGTTTGCCCTGCCACCTCAGTACTCTGATGAGTCAAAAAAAAAAAAATAGGTTGCTTCAGCTTTTGCAGTGTTTTCTTGTTTTAAGGAGGGATTGCTGATTTCTACCCTGTTTTATATGTTGGAGCTGAAACCAGAAGTCTCATTTGTGCCCAATTTTGAAACCCAGCATAGTCATTATAAACCTATGATTTGCAAATATCATGGTTAAGTACCAAGAGAAGCAGATGCAAGTTGAAAGTATTTGTCTGAGCGAGCCAGTAGGAAGAGTGTGGTGTTTGTGGTGGGAAGAGTGATGGGGCATAGTGTGTGTGTGGGGGGGGGGTGTGTGGAGGGGTTGGATTTAGAATCAAGTGATTCCTACTTTCATTCAATGCTAGTATTATTTAACCTTTAAAATCTCTCCCCCCACGCACACACACACGTGTGTGTGTGTGTGTGTGTGTTTTGAGAAAATTAAGAAATAGGTGATGCATTTTATGTAGAAATAGTCTGCAGAGATCTTACGTAGAAGAATACAAAGCAATTGTAAGCATGATTTCAAGGAGCTTGAATAAACACCCCCAAATACATACAACTCCTGAAACAGTCTCTCTCGGTTGTGGATGTCAGCCGTCACCGTTCGTTAGCTATTTGTTTGTGGATGTCAGCTGTCACTAATATGGATGTACTACTTATGATCGTGGCAGGTTTGCACCCTACTTGGCTAGGGTAATAATGTGAAAATTGCCCTGTCCTAAGTCTTGGGGAAGCAATGAAAGAGAGGGGACTAGAATCCCATTTCACGAGTGAAGAAACTAAGGCTAAAAGAGATGAAGTAACTTGCTGAAAAGTCATGCACAAGTAAGGTCTTGGACAGTGTCCCAAGTCTATCTGATATCAGCACCGATGTCCTGTCTGGAATACTTCTCTGCCTATCCTGGAATGTACATTTTTGAAGAGTCGCAGCTTTATCAGAAAATGGTGTTATTTTTTTTCAACTGGGTTTGGGAACCAAACTTACTGAGACAAGTACAAGGAGAGATGAATACCATCATCCAGTTCTTTTCAGAAATCACAAATTCCTAAGCCTTATTAAATTGATTTAGAAGCTAGAAACCAAGATGGAAATCTTCCAAGTTTATTTAATAAAGATAGCCTAAACCCTGATTCCCAGACCCGGAAAAGACGGTACGTGGACACAAGCCCACAGGTCCACATGCACGCACAATGCAGAAGCCCATGTGCACACTCCCACATGTGCCCTCACACACAGAAATATGGATCTATCCCACTTAGGAGCATAGGTTTAATGTTTTATCCATCAATTTGGAGTCTGTAGTGTTTAACGATATATAGAAAATCTACCACATCCTGGTAGTTTTTCATGTTAGGAGAGGATATTGTAATACTGAGAAATATTTTAGTATTTTAATAATCCATTTTATCAATAGGGCCAAGGAGGAGAAAACATATCATTTGAAATGCTGGGGAAGAAATTCAAGAAATTCAGTCCATGTCTGACAAACAGTCTGTGGTCCTTCTTAGTTCTTGCCTTCAGCTGAAAAAATTGCATTAAAACCCTTTACTACTACCCATCCACAATCCCTTATCTGAAACCCTTGGGACCAGATGTTGCAGAATTCATATACCATACTTTCCATAAGAGCCATAAGCATGGTCTGGAATAGCACTGCTGAATCTAATAGAACAACATTTCCACAGAGAAACACAAATATTCATGCTGAGAAGGATAAATAAAGACTAAAAACAGCCTCCTGTCAGTTCGGGTCATGTTTTACGTGCATATGAGACAGGAAAAATAACGCTGGTTTTCATAGCCTTTGAGATTTCAGACTTACAGTAAGGGATTTTGATTCTGAAGTGTGTTTCTGTCAGTTCTTTTTGCATTCTTTAAAAAAAGGATTTTATTTATTTACTTGCCAGAGAGAGAGAAGGAACACAAGCAGGGGGAGTGGGAGAGGGAGAAGCAGGCTCCCCATGGAGCAGGGAGCCCGATGTGGGACTGGATCCCAGGACCCTGGGATCATGACCTGAGCCCAAGGCAGACAGACGCTTAACCGACTGAGCCACCCGGGCGCCCAGATACTTTGCATTTTTTTTTTAAAAGATTTTATTTATTTATTTGACACACAGAGAGAGAGAGAGACACAGCGAGAGAGGGAACACAAGCAGGGGGAGTGGGAGAGGGAGAAGCAGGCTTCCCGCTGAGCAGGGAGCCCGACGCGGGGCTCAATCCCAGGACCCCGGGATCATGACCTGAGCCAAAGGCAGACGCTTAACGACTGAGCCACCCAGGCACCCCACTTTGCATTTTATATGTGTTTTTCCCCGCTATTTTTGGTAGATTTCCTTTTTATTGAAGTATAACATACAAAGAGGAGAGAACACCAGTCATAAATGACAGCAATTTGATGACATTTCACAAAGTGAACACATGCGTGTAACCACCACCGAGATCAAGATATACGACATTACTGGTGCCCCAGAAGCCTAAACTGTGTCCTTCTCTAATGATTACACCTGACAGTTAACCACTCTTCTGACCTATGTCACCCTAAGGGTTTTTGGGGCTGTTTTTAAACTCTCTACAAATAGAATTATCAGTCATGCGCCTTTTTATGCCTGCTGCCTTTTGCTCAATGTTCTGATATTGAGACCTGCCCATGTTGTTGCACGCAGGGGTATTTGCCTGTTTCATGTCTGTATGGTATTCTCTACTATGAGTATACCACACTGTATTCACTCAGCTGTTGATAGATGTTCGGATTGTTTCCAGTTCCTGACTATCATCGATAATGATGCCGTGAACGTTTTTATTCATGTGTTTTGGAGAACATGTTTGCACTTCTGTTTGATTATATACATGGATTGTGTGGTAGCCAGAATTCCATGATGATGCCCAGTGACCCTTGTCTTTGCACAATCTCCTCCCATTGGGTGTGGATGGACCCTGTGGACATGATGAGATAGCACTCCCATGATGATGTGAAATTATATAGCAAAAAGGATTTTGCAGATGTAATTAAGGCCACAGAGCAGTTGACCTTAAGCTAGGGAGATTGTTCGGGGTGGGCCAGACCTAATCAGGGGAACACTTGCAAGGGCCTAGGCCCCCTTCCGAAAGAGAGATTTGAGGCACGAGAGAGCGTGTTCAGGGGGCCACATGGTGAGGAACTGAAGGCAGCCTCTAGGAGAGGAGTGCTGTCCCTGGCTGACAGCCAGTGAGAGAAAGGGGCCTCAGTCCTCCAGCAGCCTGGAACTGAATTCGGCCAACAACATGGATGTGTTTGGAAGGGACTCTTCCCGAAAGCCTCCAGAAAGGGGCACAGCAAGTCCACTGCCCTCTCACCCTGTGAGATCCGGAGCAGGGAAGCCAGTCACACTGGGCACAGACTTCTGACCTGCACAACTGTGAGCTAATAAATGGGGATTGTTTTAGGCTGTCAGGAGCGTGGTCATTTATTCCACACCAATAGGAAGCTAATACAGATTTTGGTACCTGAATGTGGGGTGCCGCCACTGCAAACAGCTAAAGATGTAGGCCTGGCTTTGGCACTGGGTAGTGGGCGAGGGCTGGAGGAAATTTGAGGTGCACGCTAGAGAAAGCCTAAGTGGCCTTAGGAAAAGCCCTGATTGCCTCGGGCAGACTGTTAGTAGAAATCTGAACTTTAAGGACATCGCTGGTGAGGGCTCAGAAGGAAGCAAGGGACACGTTATGGAAACTGGAAGAAGGGGGATGCCTGCTACGTAGTGGCAGAAAGTTTAACAAGATTGTTGCCTGCGGTTATGTGGAAAGAAGAAAATATAAATGACAAACTTGGCTATATGGCTAAGGGAGAGGTTGGAGGTAGCGGAATTTGGATAGCATAATAGAAAAACCTAGATTGCCTTGAGCAGAGTGTTAGTGCCGATCTGGAATTTAAAAACCAAGGATTATTCTAGGCTTTGAAACTTTATCAAAGAATTCTGGCTGTTGTTCTCCCAGCTGGATTTCCAAACTGCTTTGGGACTCTAACTCCTTTCTGCCTTCCTGTCCCCGCCCCTCTTTTCAAACCGGAGTGTTCTAGCTGTTATCTCATGCCCATTGTGTGTTGTGTGTTGGGGAAGATAGCTTGTCTGTCACTTTAGTGTCACCAGTCCTCAGCTGGAGAGGGATTGTGCCCCAGGAGTTGTACTGCATGGATTATACCCAGGAAACCTCACCCATGCCTGATTTGGATGACTAGGATGATGAGATTCTGGACTTTGAGCTGTGCAGTTTTGATGAGCTCTTGGACTTGAGCTGTTGCCATAATACCATGAGAAATTTGGGAGACTGTGGGATGGAGTGAATGAACTTTGTATGTGGGACAGACTGGATCGCTGGATCACTGGGGGCCAGAGGGCATACTGCGGTAGGCAAAACTCTAGGAGGACTCCAAGTGACCCTCAACCTTGTACGGTCCCCTCCGGTTCAGTGTAAGAGGAGCCCATGAATATGGTCAGATATCACTCCTGTGATGATTATGTTACATTACGTGGGAAAAGAGATTTTGCAGCTGTATTAAGGTCCCAAGTTAGTAGACCTTCAAATAAGGAGGTCATCCTGGGTGGGCCAGCCTTAATCAGGTGAGCCCTTAAAAGGGGGGGCCCCTCCTGAGAGACTCAAGCATGAGAGGGTGTCTGGAGGGGTCCATGTGGCAGGGAACTGCGGGCAGCCTGTAGGAGCTGAGAGTAGGACTGAATTCTGCCAATAACCCAAATGAGCTTGGCAGTGGACTTCTCCTCAGAGCCTCCACAAAGAAACACAGTCTGCCCAACACTTGATTTCACCCTGTGATACACTGAGCAGAGAACAAAGGCATGTCACACATGGACTTCTGACCTACAGAACTGTGAGCTAATAAACAGACATTGTTTTTAAGTAGTTGAATTTATGGTACTTTGTTATGCAGGAATAGATCATTAACACAGATGGCATTCCTGGGTTATAGAGGATGTACATGTTCAGCTTTGATAGATAGTGCCAGTTTTCCAAAGAGGTGGTACCAACTTACACTTGCACCAGCATTAGAGAGTTCCTCCATATCCTCACCTAATCTTGATATTGTTAGTTGTCTTGGCTATTCCGATAGATGTTTCGTCAGGGATTTTATTATTTTTTTTTAAGATTGTTCATCTATTTATTTATTATTTATTTACTTATTTAGAGAGCACGTGCGAAGAGGGGGGAGGGGCAGAGGGAGAGGGAGGGGAGAGAGAGAGAGTCTTAAGCAGACCCTGTGCTGAGCACGGAGCCCAGTGCTTGGGGCTCGATCTCACAACCCTGAGATCTCGACCTGAGCCAAAACCAAGAGTCCGAGGCTTAACAGACTGTGCCACCCAGGCGCCCCAGCTCACTGGGATTTTAATGTACATATCCCTGGTGACTGGGGTTGAGTAGCTTTTTGTTTGCTCATCGGTTAGTTAGTTGGATGTCCTGTTTTGTGAAGGTCCTGTTCAAATATTGTGCCAGTTTTTCATTGCATTGTCTTTTTTTTTCCTTCTTGATTTTAGGAGGTATTATATCCTGTACGTGAGATGTCCATGAAATATACATGTTGCAAAACCTTTCCCCCATTCCAAGGTTTATCTTTTCACTCTCTAAATGTGTCTTTTGATGAACGGGAGTCCTTATTTAGATGAAGTCCAAATTACCAATGTTGTTTCCCTTTCTCATTAGTGCTTTCTGTGCGCTGTTCCCACTCTCTTTGCCAATCCCAAGGTCATAAATATTTGTTCATAACGTTATTTTCAATAAGCTTTAACTTCTGGAATTAATTTTTGTGTACGGCATAAGTTAGGGGCCAAAGTTATTTTTTTCCCCAAGTGGATGGATATCCAGTTAGTCTAGCTTCACTTATTTAAAAGACCATCCTTTCCCCAGAGCACTCTAAGTGGCACAATTGTTGTAAATGTGGTGACTGTGCTTGTGCGAGTCTATTCGTGGACCCTTCTCTTTGTGTCTTTTGGCCGTTTGTCTTTTCTTGTGCTCATACCACACTATCTTAATTATGGCGTCAGAGCTGGTCTTGCTATCTGGCTGTGAAAGTCCTGAAAAGTCTTGGTTTTTGTTTTAGATGGCTTTGGCTGTTCTTGGATCTTTGTTACCCGTATATAATTTAGAAGCAGCTTGACAATTCCCGTTTTCAAAAGAAAAAAAAAAACAAACTGCTGGGAATTTGATTGGGAATGCATTGAATCCATAGATCAGTTTCACAAGAATTCTCTCTTCCATTCACTTTCATACTGTTGTCTTCCAATACATAAACATGACATATGTCTGATTTATGTAGGCTGTCTTTAATTTCTCTCGGAAGTGCTATCTGTGGGCAGAGGTCTTGGGACTCCTTTGTTAGATTTGTTCCTAGGTGTTTGTTCTCTTCTGATGCTGTAATAGATGGCATTTAAAATTTTTTTCTCCTTATAATTCTAATGCCAGTATATAGAAATCCAATTGTATTTTGTAAAATTGACCATGTATCCAGCAACCATGCTAAATCATTTATTAATTATAATATCAGATACATATACTTTTTGAGATTTTTAATGTAAACCATCTGTTGTGTCTCTTTTATTTCTTTAAGCGCTGAGAAAACTTATCCCAAAGACTCCAAGCAGACGTGCATCTCATTGATATGGGGGAGTATCGACGGGAGAATGCCCATTCCTAAACCAGTCACTGGAAGGGTAATGAGATTACTATGACCTGGTTAGTCAACCACACTGTCCGGTATAATCAGATACGTTGCATTGTGGGCCACGGTTTCTCTTTATTTTAACCAAACATGTAAATACTTGGAAATGAAACCTTTGATCAGAAAGGTAAAAATCAGGAGATTGATGATGATGGATTGATACTGGTGGAATGTTCCTCCCCATAAATGAGCTGAAATTACAGTTCTTAAGGTACATCATTTCTTAAGCAAAGATTAATATGGTTAATATTTGAAAACCGTTTTGTGTATTGTGAAGGAACAATTAAGATGAAGTAGTCTACTTCATACATACCCTTCTGGTGATTATAAAATACAAAGTTATCACAGAAAATTTAACACCTACACATACCAAACTTTGAACAATATTTACTGATCACTGACAGGATTGACTGTGATTTAAATTTTGTTTTAAACTTTTCCAAATTATCTAAATACCCCACCACAGGGTTTGTCAACCTGGACACTACTGACATTTGGACCAGATAATTGTTGTAAGAGGCTAGCTTGTGCATTCAGGGATTTTTTAAGCAGCATCCCTAGTTTTGATCCACTGGATGGCAGTAGCATCTCCCCTTTCCCCAAGTTGTCACAAACAAAAATGTCTCCCAACATTGTCAAGTGCCCCCTGGAGCAGGCACCATGCTGCTGGATGAGCACCATTACTCCATAATAAATGAGATTTTAATATACACCGAATTCTAGGTATATGTATAGATAGATAGATAGTAAATGAGATTTTAATATACATCGAATTCTAGGTATATGTATAGATAGATAGATAGATAGATAGATAGATAGATAGATAGATAGATAGATAGATAGATAGTAAATGAGATTTTAATATACACCGAATTCTAGGTATATGTATAGATAGATAGATAGGTAGATAGATTAGTAAATGAGATTTTAATGTACACCGAATTCTAGGTATATGTACAGATAGATAGTAAATGAGATTTTAATATATACATCGAATTCTAGGTATATGTATAGATAGTATACATATATTCAGTATATAATTTTTATTTGTGTAACATAGCCATTTTCCAATAGCATTAAAAGTTCTTCAGAAACATCCCATAAACTCTACATAAGTTTATTCTGTGGACCATCCAGTATCCTGCCAGAAATTTCAGTGGTTTCAATTTTTTTTTTTAAACAAATGACACCAAAATAATCACTTCCGATCAAATAACACTGTGGTTTAATATATGTATATTTCTGGGGCGCCTGGGTGGCTCAGATGGTTAAGCCTCTGCCTTTGGCTCAGGTCACGATCCCAGGGTCCTGGGATCGAGTCCCGCATTGAGCTCCCTGCTCTGTGGGGAGCCTGCTTCTCCCTCTGCCACTGCCTCTCTCTCTCTTTCTCTCTCTCTGACTCTCATGAATAAATAAAACATTAAAAAATATATATATATGTATATTTCTTCAGAATCAATGCCTAGAAGAGGAATTGTAACATCAAATAGATTTCATGTTTATATATGTCTTGTCAAATTTCCATCTGGCAGGGTGCTTTGAATGTAGAACCCCAACCCGGTAACATATGAGAGAGCCTGGTTTCTTACAACAGCTTAAATCATAATTAAACACGAAAAATTAGTTGCTTTCCATAATGCAAATATCTGTATTTTTCTGAATGCAAGAGTAATCTATGCTCGTTGAGAACATTTAGAATATAAAGTATGAGGCAAACAAAACTTACTCTCCCAGGGACGCCTGGGTGGCTCAGTCAGTTAAGCGTCTGCCTTCGGCTCAGGTCGTGATCCCCGGGTCCTGGGATTGAGTCTTGCATCAGGCTCCTTGCTCAGCAGGGAGTCTGCTTCTCCCTCTGTTGGCCACTCCCCCTGCTTGTGCTCTCTCTCCCTCTCTCTCTGACAAATAATAAACAAACAAAAAACCCTACTCTTGCAGATTTTTTTTTTTTTTCGGGAATTGAGAATCACTGGATTCCCACTGTGTCCCCAGTCTGTAAGTCTTCCCAATTCCAGGAAGTGGCACCACCATCCACCCAGATACTATGGCCAAAATCTAAGAGTCCTGATTGCCGTCCCTCACTCATGATCTCACAGACATTCACGTTTTCCCAGCTGAGGCCTCAGACGACATCGTAGAGCAGAGATGAGCCATCTGCCGTCTGCCCTGTCTGAATTCTAGCTCTACAGGATGCCTGAGCATGATCAAATGGTCATTGTTCCATGACACTAAGTTATGGAGCAGTAGATGAGAACACATTCTCTTCATTTAAGCACATCCTCTATTTCATCAGTATTTCACTTTCCATATTTCATTCCATTTTATTTATATTCATTGTCTATTCCACCCTTCATAACTTTGTATTCTGTATTTCATTCCAAGTTTCATTCCATTTGTTGCTATTCCATCCTGGTACTTTTAAATCTAAAGTGCAAATTTCATAGTCCATTGATTTCATGACCTTGCAAATTCTATTCCATCGGTTTCCTCCCATTTTCTTTAATATTTTACTTCACTGTATATTCCACTCCATTCTTCTTCTCATGTAACGTTACTTATATATTTTTTTTATTCCACACGCCATCAGATATTTATTTCCATCCTCCTTTCCATTCCATTTTCCCATTATATTCTATTCAATTTCCATCCTGTTCAATTTTCCATTCCATATCCTGTTTAAGTCTGTATTCCATCCCCCATTTCATTCCAATTCCCACTGCAGTTAGTCTCCACTTCATCCCATTCTGCATTCCATTTCAAATCCATTTTCCCTTCCATATTATTTAACACTCCAGATGCCATTCCATTCTACTCCGCGTTGTGTTTCGCTCCAGTTGCTCCTCCGGTCCAGTAAGCCTCCCATTCCATTCAGCTGAAATTGTCATAACGGTGACTTTCAGGAGAACATCTTGCTAATATTTTAATCAAAGAGTTACAAATGTGCATGGCCTGTGCCAAGAATTTCTTCATCTGGGAGTCTATCCATAGCAAGGACACAATTGAGGATATGAACGATTTTTAGTAAGAAGCATGTGCTTCGCAGTGATGTGTTATAGAGGGTGAAAAGTTGGTTGATATTGGAATGTTTGAAGATGTAAGCTTCTGGTATAAATGGAATATTTTGTACTTAAAAATGGCCTTGTGGAAATTTACTTCTTGACATGGAGAGAGAGTTTTCTGGACCCAAAAAAGCAGGTGACCAAACAATATCTATGGATAAGTGATCCCATTTCATAAAATAAACTATGTGTAACTTGCCTTACAGGTGTGTCAGAATTTAGGTGCTGGCTGTCTGTTTTGGGTACTGAAATGGCAGCCCTTCTGTAATAATGACTAAAAATCTGGTCTAAATATTAGACTTCAAGCCTGTGCATCACAGCATATTTGTATTAACAGAAACTAGAGAGTAGGTCACACAAATGAATGTACATTCATCAGTGGATTACTATGCAGCCCATACAAATGTTGATGCATATTTAAGGACAGTATCATCCTTAATCCCAGGCAACCCCACTCTGTGTTCAGGGGGCAAGGCAAGGAGAAGCATCCTACTGGAAAATTCTAAATCCGCCTCTGGGTGCGTGGCAGCAGTGCTGAACATCCCGAGCCCAGGCAGTGTGGGCCCCATCCCTTTTGTTGCCTTCACGCCGTTCTCCAACCCTACAGCCCACTAGAGGAGTTCTGGGACAGTCTCTTCTGGAGTCACACGTGGGCCCTGCGTCCTGACGGGATTCCAGGAGGGATGCCCAGCTCAGCGGTATCTCCTCTTGGTCAGTGTGGTATTTCTTTCAAGCCACTGCTTGAAAGTTTCACCAACAGAGTGGTGCTGACAAACTAAACTGATTTGGGGTGACTCAAACTGTTTATACAGACACCATCGCTGCCCACGCCCTCGAAACACACACACACACACACACACACACACACACACACTCTCTCTCTCTCTCTCTCTCTCTCTCTCTCTCTTAGGGGGTCCAAGTATGGATCGGAAATTCACATCGTGGCCCGGGCAGCAGCGGCCCCTAGAATGGCGAAGCACACGGTTTGGTTTGGCGCCAGACGGAGCCAGGTTGGCTCGCTCCCTTTAAGACGAGAGTCACGTGACAACCACCCGACCAATCAGAGGTGAAGATCCGACCAGGACACGCCCATTCTCCTCACTCCTTCTTCCTGAGCTCTACCCAGACGGCGTCTGTAGCCACGCTCTCGCGTCTCTGAGAGAGAATCTGGCGTTATGGACACTCCGTCGTCCGACCAGAAGGCGCAGAAGCAAGAGCAGGGTGAGGTGCCCGAAGGGCCGAAGAACGAGGTCGCCCCTGCCCCCGGCGACGCCCGTGGGGCCGGCAACCCCGATCCCAGTGCCGTGGTCCCCTCGGTCTCGAGCGGCCTTTCCCCATCGGGTGGTGGCGCCCCACAGAGCGGTACGGCAGGTTCCTCTGCTTCCGCCCTGGCTGCCGTCGGCGCCATTTCGGTCAATGGCGAGGGCCCGGAGCTGCCCTCCACGGGCTGTGTGCAGGAGAGGGAGCGTGCTGACCTCCAGGGCGGCCGCAGTCCCCACGCCAAGCTGAGATGTGTGGTGCCCGAGCTGAGATGTGTGGTGCCCGGGGCGGGGCTGGGTCTCCAGGCCTCACACGCGGGCGGCGTGGCCGCCATGGTGCAAGCCGTGAGGGGAGTTGGCCAGGCCAGCGGGCCTCCGACCCTGACCGCGAGCCCGGGGAGGGGCCGTGGGAGGAAGCAGCCCGGCCGCGAGGAGGCTGCCCAGGCTCAGAAGCCTCCAGAGCGGCGCTGTCTGTTTCCTGCGCTTCCTACAGCTCCGTGCCCCGTGCCCTTGCCGCCATCTTCTCCGGGCTCTCAGCCCAGCGGCCGCCGCCGTTCTCGGGCTTCTCCGTCGGGTCACGCATCCCAGCCAGGCCCTGCCCTCCGAAGTCAGGCCCGGGCACCAGGCCCAGCCCTCCGCAGTCAAGCGGCCAGGCCAGGCCCTGCCGTCCACGACCGCGCCACCCCGCCAGGCATTGATGATCTCAGCCGTGAATCTGAGCCAGGCTCTGCTTGCCGCCGCCGCCGCCATGCACCCGAGCCAGGCCCTGCTCGCCGCCGCCGCCGCCATGCACCTGAACGAGGCCCTGTTCGTCGCCGCCGCCGCCGTCGCCTCAGCTGCCGCGCGTCCCAGCCAGGCCCTGCCCTGCGAAGCTCCACCGCTCCGCCAGGCCCAGCCCCTTCTACCTACACCACCCCGCCACGCCCTCTCCGCAGGCAAGCAGCCGGGCCACGCCCGGCCCACGGAAGCTACACCGCTCCGCCGGGCCCTGCTCTCCGGAGCCCGGCGTCCGGGTCGGGCCCTGCTCTCCGGAGCCCGGCGTCCGGGTCGGGCCCTGCTCTCCGGAGCCCGGCGTCCGGGTCGGGCCCTGCTCTCCGGAGCCCGGCGTCCGGGTCGGGCCCTGCTCTCCGGAGCCCGGCGTCCGGGTCGGGCCCTGCTCTCCGGAGCCCGGCGTCCGGGTCGGGCCCTGCTCTCCGGAGCCCGGCGTCCGGGTCGGGCCCTGCTCTCCGGAGCCCGGCGTCCGGGTCGGGCCCTGCTCTCCGGAGCCCGGCGTCCCGGTCGGGCCCTGCTCTCCGGAGCCCGGCGTCCGGGTCGGGCCCTGCTCTCCGGAGCCCGGCGTCCGGGTCGGGCCCTGCTCTCCGGAGCCCGGCGTCCCGGTCGGGCCCTGCACTTCGCAGCCGTGCATCCGCACGAGGCCCTGCACGCCGCCGCAGCCGTCCTACCACCCCACCAGGTCCTGCTCTTCGTAACCGCACAACTAGGCCTGGCCGGGCCCTCCGCCGCCCCGCCGCGCCGCGCAGTCTTGCCTCCCACCCAGCTCCTGTTCGCTGCAACGGTGCATGCTGTCGAGGCCTTGTTCTCCACTACCGCGCTACTGGGCCAAACCTTGCCCTCCGCGCCTCCCCTCCAGGCCCTGCTCTCCGCAGCAGCCTCGCAGCCAGTCCAGGCCCTGTTCTCGGGAGCCACGCCTCCACGCTGGGCCCTGTCCTCCGGAGCCATGTTATCCAGCAAAGATCAGCAGTTCGCAGCCTCCCTCCTCCGCCAGGGCTGGCCGCCCAGAGCCCTTCTCCCCCTGGGTTCGCCTTAAGAAGGCTGGTCTCCCGGAGCGGCTCAAATTCACCTGATCCTGAGGTCCTGTGCTTTGCCTCCCAGCCTGGTCCTGCCATCCACGCGAGTTCCTCACCATCCTCTCTTGGCGCGTTCTATTCTCTCTTCCCTAGGCGATATAGTGAGGGCTTCTTCTCATCCCCTGGGTCTCCTGGCCTGAACCCCTGCCCCTCCTCTGCTGGGTGTTCTGTCCTTACCTCCTGTTCGTACTCCCGTGGGTTTTGTGGTCTGGGCTCCATCTCCACCCCTAGCCCTGATAGCATTAGGCGTGCCTTGCTGCCAGCACTTGATGCCCTGAGCCCTGTCTCTCCAGGAGAGCAGGCTGAAATAGGGAGCACACCGTCCCCACCTACACCTCCTATGCTGTGACCCTCCTCATAAGACCCAGTAAAGGAACCCGCATCCACCCACTGTCCTAAATGGGCTGCCTGCCCCGCAGTTACCTGTGAGGTTTCCAAGTTTTGTGAGCCAGCAACCAAGGTCCTGAGTTTTGAAACTTCCTCTCCCCAAGGCTCCACCACCCAACACTTAACCTGCTGTTGGCCCTTGATTCCAGGGCCCCTTCTCCCTCAAAAGGGCTGGCCTGCCTTTGCCCCTGAGTTGAGATTCCCCTTTTCCAGGGTTGCCACTTATACAATGAATTTTTGATGAATAAAATTAAAATGTTGACTTCATTGTGTTTTATTTTCTAATGTACTGTGGGTTTTGATCGAGGTACAAAGGTTTTTAATTTTGTGTTACAGTTGAAGAATTAGAAAAATGTAATCAGTATAGTAGCTTTTCTTTTGAATGATAAGTGGAGTAAAATATTCTGTGAGTCATTTTGCCAAACTCTGAAGTGGGGGTCTGTCCAAGACGTTTTCACTAGGTAATGTATATGCTTATAGCATAAGTATTAGTACTGGGGTAAGACTAGGGAGCACCTTGATGGGGATTAAGAAGTGTAGTTGTTGTGATGAACTGTGGGTGTTGTATGTAACTGTTGAATCACTAAATTGTCCACCTGAAACTAGTATTACACGGTATGTTAACTAACTGTAATTTGAATGAAAACTTAAAAAAAAAAAAAAAAGAATGGGCAATTTAACCCAAGTTGGCTAGAGAAATGGACAGGTGGTGGCGATATTCTGGGTCAGGAAAGAGGCAGTGCATGGTCAGGTATGTAGGAGGAGGATAGAAGGCACTGCTGAAATCAAGAGTCATGAACAGGAAGGGGGAGCAGTTCTTCCTTTCTAGAGGAAGAAATTCATTGTGTGTTGGGAACTGGGGCTCCTGAAGGTGGGTCGGGGAGGGGGTGGACTTAGTTGGTGATTTAATGTTAATGACTGATATGGGAATAGTAGAATGTTGGGTGAACATTGTGTTAATGATAATTCTATTATAAAAAATAATTGTTACCTAGTTTGTGAGCAGGTATTTGAACGTGTGTGTGTGTGTAGACATACTTGAAGAGAACTAGATGGACATACACCACACTATGAACTGGATGTATATCTGATTCTCTGAGTAACCGATGATGTGGTCTTCTATATTCTGTTTTCCACCTTGACCCTATGACTACTGTGATGGGACTCAACTGCTTTCAAAATGTTAAGTTTTGGAAGCATGGTAGGATATCACATTAAAATGAATGGAGTGTAAAATACATATAAACCAAAATAAAAGGAACCCTCTCTCCCTCCTTTCCCGTATTTCCCACAAGGTCTGTCCCAGAAGGTAAGTTTTGGTGTCATTTTTTTGTACACATTTGACTTTGTAGGGGATCCTATATAGTCTCATGTCTTTAAATATCACCTTAAGCTTGTGAATCCCAAATTTGTGTATCTGTTACCATCTTTGTATACCAGCCACATATATCCAACTGTCTGTTGACTTCACTTGAGGTGTCTTAACAGGCATCTCAAACTTCAGTCATGAGAGCTGTTCATTAGAAATACAATGCTAGTCACACATGTAATTTACAGTTTATTTAGAAAGTCATGGAAATAAGGCTAGTGTTAACACTTGACTCAAATGACAAAACTAAATTTAGTAATGAGTTTGATGTCCTTTATTCAAGGGAAAACAATCCATAGGTTGGGTGAGTACAGTACCTCACAAGCAATAGAACACTCATCCTGAGGGTTTTTGAGCTAAAGCAGGTTTTATAGTGTTAGAACAGGCAATATGAAAGCAGAGCATGATTGGCTAGGAGGTAAGGGATTTCCTCATAAGATTAGTAGGTCCAGGGCACCTGGGTGGCTTAGTCAGTTAAGCATCCGACTTTGTTTTAAATATTTGACAGAGATAGAGGGGGAGAGAGCGGGAATGGGAGGGGGAGAAGCAGGGTCCCTGCTGAGCAGGGAGCACCTTGCGGGACTCGATCCTAGGACCCTGGGATCATGACCTGAGCCGAAGGCAGACGTTTAACCAACTGAGCTACCCAGGTGCCCCAAGCATCTTGCTCTTGATCTCACCTTACTCAGGTCTATCTCAGGATCCTGAGTTCAAGCCCTGTGTTGGGCTTCATAGAGCCCACTTAAAAAAAAAAAAAAAAAGGAGCGGGTCCTATTGTCTAGGATAAGGTAAGCTAGCTAGAACTGAGTTGGAGGAGTTGTGATTCCTCGACAGGTGTTTCCCATAAGCGCAGGCTTAGGTTTAGATTTGTGATACCAGGCCACTGGGGTAGCCTCTATTTTGTGGGTCCCAGTATACAAATTAAATATCAACTGCAAGTTGCCTTTATGCATTACATGGCATGCAGATAGGATAACATGTAAAAATTATGCTTAGGTGTGCTAAGTACTGTTGTATGGTTTAGACCTACTCAGTCGGTAGAACATTAGTAAGCAGGTGTTCATTTTGTGCCCATTTTACAGGTGAGGAAATTGTGTAAAAGAACACATATAAAGGAAAAACAGAGTTGTAGACTGTCACAGCTCTTTGCTTATAAACTTTTGCAAGGTATAACTGATCTGCACCTGCAAAGAGTACTACTGTTCTCTTTGTCTTTGCCAAGTGTAAAGGTGTTGGTTTCAACACATTGATCTGCTGTTTGTTATGAGGAAAGTTTTTTTTGTATTGTGTAAAAATAGTCTAACCACTCAAACTTTGTATGGAAGGTGCAAAACTGGCTCAGCAAAATTAACTCGAAGGCACATGTGAAAATGATCATAGCAAGAGGTTATAATTTATTGTGCAGGGAAGGTTAATCCTCATGGAATCAAGAGCAGCGCATTCAGAAAACAGCAAAATTACAGGTCTCTTCTTGGGAATTTCTGTGCCTTCTGTAGTATCACGGAAAGATGTAGCTTCCCCTTGTGTCCCTGTGTCTAAGTGTTCCTCCCAGAAACTGAACTGGGAAGAAGTGAGACTCATCTCAGGGTCCTGCATTACTCACAGCTGGGCTGAGCTTTTCCCTCAGGTTTCCATTATAATGAGGAATCAGGAAATATCAGAAAGATCTTCTGGAGACTTTCCCTGGAAGTTGTCTGCAGATCAACTATGCTGTATAGGGCTGGCTTCATGGCATGTGACCAGTGCAGTTCCATAGGCCCCTGCTTGGTTTAATGATGCGCTGTTGCCATCTTGACATCCTTAATGATTTGTCAACAAGGGGTATCACATTTTCATTTTTCACTGGACCTCACAAAATATGTAGCTTACCCTTCTACTGTATTTAGGAGATTTAAAAAAAAAAATTCAGGAAGCAGAGCCCTGCAAACTGTAGCTGGTAACGGAATAAAAACATGACATTGTCCTAAGAATGAGCTCAAAGTACTGCAAACTACACTGGCACCAGGGCCAGATAAACCTGGGGTTGAAAACTGGCCCCATCCCTACCTTGCTAGGTGACCTTAAGCAAGTTACAGAATCTCTTCTCTGTAAATTAGAGATAATAGTATCTACTTCACAATCACTTCCTCTGAGAGGAGACTTTTCTAATCCTGCTAATTCTTCTAGCTGTGGCTAAATGGTTTTTGTCTCTGTCCCTAGAGCCCCCGTTACTTTCTCAGTGAAATAAACTGATGTTCAGTGTTACACAGACCAATCTGAACTCATAGGAAAAAGCAAGATGCAGAACAATGTTTTATATGCTATCATATAAAAAAATATTCTCACAAAAAAAATTTTGAACCCCAAGATTAATGGAATTGTTAAATACAGATAAGCTCCTTCACACACACAATGAGATGGCATTCTTGGGTATCCTGTGTCCTCTTTGGTCACTCATCTCCAGTACATCTGTTTGCAGCTTCATGTCTCTCCTTGGCATTTTCATGATACTCCCAAAAGACTAATTCTTCATATTAATCCCTTTCATGCAATGTCTGTTTCCGTGTCTGCCTACCACACTAGACCTTGATGCTGACTTATACCAATCCAGCATCCAGAACACTTCCTAAAGTGTAAAAATTAACTCTATACCAGGAAAATACTGAAAATGAATTTTAAAATACATAGGGGAAAAAAAGGCCCCTGACCGTGGCATTATATCTCCTTCATGCAACACCAGCTATATTGTACACTAAGACATGTCTCCCACTTAACCCTGAGAACACCTCAGCCCAAACATATATGGAAATTATTTTAAGATAAATATGAAGAATTTCCCTTACAATTTTTGAAATGGCCAATTTTATTTTTAACATACTGTTCTTGAGAAAAAATCTATAAAATGTTAAAAGTCTAGCTGTTGGGGTCAGATATATCTGGTACATGATCATAATCCTAATCAAAACAATAATTCTATTTCTGGGCACTTACTATGTTCCAAACCCTGTTGGAAACATTCAACATGCACCATAGATTTTACCTTACAAAATACTAGGAGGCAGGCGTACTTACTGTGCCTAATTGACAACTGAGGAAACAGGATTCCATTAATTTTCCAGAAACAGAGTCACTGAAAAACCGGAATTGAAACCCAGGAATTCTATTCCAGAGCCAAGCCTTAATAAAATGAGATACCTGAGGTTGTGAGACTTGCTATACTAAAAATATCTACTTTCTCATTTTTAGTCTTTGGACACATGTAGAATTATTCAGTACATAATATAACAAAGGTAATAGTTTTTAAATATCTGTTCCCAGAAATATTTCCTTTAGCTCCAACATTTTTAATGGCATGTTCAATAGATTTTTATGTATCTTCCATGATTTTTCCATTTTACTCTCAGTGGAGATGAAATCCTTTGTATTCCTTTGACAGCTATTCAGTCCTAAAAGGATAAATATTGTATAGACAATATTTATCATGAGAGTGGGGAAACAGCAAAGTGGAGGTAGATTATTTTTAAAAATAAGAATATTAGGTGATGGAGATTCTGGGATGGTGGCACTGGTGTCTGTATAGTTGTTCAATCTAACCAACTATACCAGAAGAGAATAATTAAATAGCAAAACAAATGTGTGAACAGCATTTACAAAAAATTTAGATTACAAGTTAGCCCTAATATCCCAAATTCAAGTAGACAACAAAACACAAACCTTTGTACCTCGATCAAAACCCACAGTACATTAGAAAATAAAACACAATGAAGTCAACATTTTAATTTTATTCATCAAAAATTCATTGTATAAGTGGCAACCCTGGAAAAGGGGAATCTCAACTCAGGGGCAAAGGCAGGCCAGCCCTTTTGAGGGAGAAGGGGCCCTGGAATCAAGGGCCAACAGCAGGTTAAGTGTTGGGTGGTGGAGCCTTGGGGAGAGGAAGTTTCAAAACTCAGGACCTTGGTTGCTGGCTCACAAAACTTGGAAACCTCACAGGTAACTGCGGGGCAGGCAGCCCATTTAGGACAGTGGGTGGATGCGGGTTCCTTTACTGGGTCTTATGAGGAGGGTCACAGCATAGGAGGTGTAGGTGGGGACGGTGTGCTCCCTATTTCAGCCTGCTCTCCTGGAGAGACAGGGCTCAGGGCATCAAGTGCTGGCAGCAAGGCACGCCTAATGCTATCAGGGCTAGGGGTGGAGATGGAGCCCAGACCACAAAACCCACGGGAGTACGAACAGGAGGTAAGGACAGAACACCCAGCAGAGGAGGGGCAGGGGTTCAGGCCAGGAGACCCAGGGGATGAGAAGAAGCCCTCACTATATCGCCTAGGGAAGAGAGAATAGAACGCGCCAAGAGAGGATGGTGAGGAACTCGCGTGGATGGCAGGACCAGGCTGGGAGGCAAAGCACAGGACCTCAGGATCAGGTGAATTTGAGCCGCTCCGGGAGACCAGCCTTCTTAAGGCGAACCCAGGGGGAGAAGGGCTCTGGGCGGCCAGCCCTGGCGGAGGAGGGAGGCTGCGAACTGCTGATCTTTGCTGGATAACATGGCTCCGGAGGACAGGGCCCAGCGTGGAGGCGTGGCTCCCGAGAACAGGGCCTGGACTGGCTGCGAGGCTGCTGCGGAGAGCAGGGCCTGGAGGGGAGGCGCGGAGGGCAAGGTTTGGCCCAGTAGCGCGGTAGTGGAGAACAAGGCCTCGACAGCATGCACCGTTGCAGCGAACAGGAGCTGGGTGGGAGGCAAGACTGCGCGGCGCGGCGGGGCGGCGGAGGGCCCGGCCAGGCCTAGTTGTGCGGTTACGAAGAGCAGGACCTGGTGGGGTGGTAGGACGGCTGCGGCGGCGTGCAGGGCCTCGTGCGGATGCACGGCTGCGAAGTGCAGGGCCCGACCGGGACGCCGGGCTCCGGAGAGCAGGGCCCGACCCGGACGCCGGGCTCCGGAGAGCAGGGCCCGACCCGGACGCCGGGCTCCGGAGAGCAGGGCCCGACCCGGACGCCGGGCTCCGGAGAGCAGGGCCCGACCCGGACGCCGGGCTCCGGAGAGCAGGGCCCGACCCGGACGCCGGGCTCCGGAGAGCAGGGCCCGGCGGAGCGGTGTAGCTTCCGTGGGCCGGGCGTGGCCCGGCTGCTTGCCTGCGGAGAGGGCGTGGCGGGGTGGTGTAGGTAGAAGGGGCTGGGCCTGGCGGAGCGGTGGAGCTTCGCAGGGCAGGGCCTGGCTGGGACGCGCGGCAGCTGAGGCGACGGCGGCGGCGGCGACGAACAGGGCCTCGTTCAGGTGCATGGCGGCGGCGGCGGCGAGCAGGGCCTGGCTCGGGTGCATGGCGGCGGCGGCGGCAAGCAGAGCCTGGCTCAGATTCACGGCTGAGATCATCAATGCCTGGCGGGGTGGCGCGGTCGTGGACGGCAGGGCCTGGCCTGGCCGCTTGACTGCGGAGGGCTGGGCCTGGTGCCCGGGCCTGACTTCGGAGGGCAGGGCCTGGCTGGGATGCGTGACCCGACGGAGAAGCCCGAGAACGGCGGCGGCCGCTGGGCTGAGAGCCCGGAGAAGATGGCGGCAAGGGCACGGGGCACGGAGCTGTAGGAAGCGCAGGAAACAGACAGCGCCGCTCTGGAGGCTTCTGAGCCTGGGCAGCCTCCTCGCGGCCGGGCTGCTTCCTCCCACGGCCCCTCCCCGGGCTCGCGGTCAGGGTCGGAGGCCCGCTGGCCTGGCCAACTCCCCTCACGGCTTGCACCATGGCGGCCACGCCGCCCGCGTGTGAGGCCTGGAGACCCAGCCCCGCCCCGGGCACCACACATCTCAGCTCGGGCACCACACATCTCAGCTTGGCGTGGGGACTGCGGCCGCCCTGGAGGTCAGCACGCTCCCTCTCCTGCACACAGCCCGTGGAGGGCAGCTCCGGGCCCTCGCCATTGACCGAAATGGCGCCGACGGCAGCCAGGGCGGAAGCAGAGGAACCTGCCGTACCGCTCTGTGGGGCGCCACCACCCGATGGGGAAAGGCCGCTCGAGACCGAGGGGACCACGGCACTGGGATCGGGGTTGCCGGCCCCACGGGCGTCGCCGGGGGCAGGGGCGACCTCGTTCTTCGGCCCTTCGGGCACCTCACCCTGCTCTTGCTTCTGCGCCTTCTGGTCGGACGACGGAGTGTCCATAACGCCAGATTCTCTCTCAGAGACGCGAGAGCGTGGCTACAGACGCCGTCTGGGTAGAGCTCAGGAAGAAGGAGTGAGGAGAATGGGCGTGTCCTGGTCGGATCTTCACCTCTGATTGGTCGGGTGGTTGTCACGTGACTCTCGTCTTAAAGGGAGCGAGCCAACCTGGCTCCGTCTGGCGCCAAACCAAACCGTGTGCTTCGCCATTCTAGGGGCCGCTGCTGCCCGGGCCACGATGTGAATTTCCGATCCATACTTGGACCCCCTAAGAGAGAGAGAGAGAGAGAGAGAGAGAGAGTGTGTGTGTGTGTGTGTGTGTGTGTGTGTGTGTGTGTGTGTTTCGAGGGCGTGGGCAGCGATGGTGTCTGTATAAACAGTTTGAGTCACCCCAAATCAGTTTAGTTTGTCAGCACCACTCTGTTGGTGAAACTTTCAAGCAGTGGCTTGAAAGAAATACCACACTGACCAAGAGGAGATACCGCTGAGCTGGGCATCCCTCCTGGAATCCCGTCAGGACGCAGGGCCCACGTGTGACTCCAGAAGAGACTGTCCCAGAACTCCTCTAGTGGGCTGTAGGGTTGGAGAACGGCGTGAAGGCAACAAAAGGGATGGGGCCCACACTGCCTGGGCTCGGGATGTTCAGCACTGCTGCCACGCACCCAGAGGCGGATTTAGAATTTTCCAGTAGGATGCTTCTCCTTGCCTTGCCCCCTGAACACAGAGTGGGGTTGCCTGGGATTAAGGATGATACTGTCCTTAAATATGCATCAACATTTGTATGGGCTGCATAGTAATCCACTGATGAATGTACATTCATTTGTGTGACCTACTCTCTAGTTTCTGTTAATACAAATATGCTGTGATGCACAGGCTTGAAGTCTAATATTTAGACCAGATTTTTAGTCATTATTACAGAAGGGCTGCCATTTCAGTACCCAAAACAGACAGCCAGCACCTAAATTCTGACACACCTGTAAGGCAAGTTACACATAGTTTATTTTATGAAATGGGATCACTTATCCATAGATATTGTTTGGTCACCTGCTTTTTTGGGTCCAGAAAACTCTCTCTCCATGTCAAGAAGTAAATTTCCACAAGGCCATTTTTAAGTACAAAATATTCCATTTATACCAGAAGCTTACATCTTCAAACATTCCAATATCAACCAACTTTTCACCCTCTATAACACATCACTGCGAAGCACATGCTTCTTACTAAAAATCGTTCATATCCTCAATTGTGTCCTTGCTATGGATAGACTCCCAGATGAAGAAATTCTTGGCACAGGCCATGCACATTTGTAACTCTTTGATTAAAATATTAGCAAGATGTTCTCCTGAAAGTCACCGTTATGACAATTTCAGCTGAATGGAATGGGAGGCTTACTGGACCGGAGGAGCAACTGGAGCGAAACACAACGCGGAGTAGAATGGAATGGCATCTGGAGTGTTAAATAATATGGAAGGGAAAATGGATTTGAAATGGAATGCAGAATGGGATGAAGTGGAGACTAACTGCAGTGGGAATTGGAATGAAATGGGGGATGGAATACAGACTTAAACAGGATATGGAATGGAAAATTGAACAGGATGGAAATTGAATAGAATATAATGGGAAAATGGAATGGAAAGGAGGATGGAAATAAATATCTGATGGCGTGTGGAATAAAAAAAATATATAAGTAACGTTACATGAGAAGAAGAATGGAGTGGAATATACAGTGAAGTAAAATATTAAAGAAAATGGGAGGAAACCGATGGAATAGAATTTGCAAGGTCATGAAATCAATGGACTATGAAATTTGCACTTTAGATTTAAAAGTACCAGGATGGAATAGCAACAAATGGAATGAAACTTGGAATGAAATACAGAATACAAAGTTATGAAGGGTGGAATAGACAATGAATATAAATAAAATGGAATGAAATATGGAAAGTGAAATACTGATGAAATAGAGGATGTGCTTAAATGAAGAGAATGTGTTCTCATCTACTGCTCCATAACTTAGTGTCATGGAACAATGACCATTTGATCATGCTCAGGCATCCTGTAGAGCTAGAATTCAGACAGGGCAGACGGCAGATGGCTCATCTCTGCTCTACGATGTCGTCTGAGGCCTCAGCTGGGAAAACGTGAATGTCTGTGAGATCATGAGTGAGGGACGGCAATCAGGACTCTTAGATTTTGGCCATAGTATCTGGGTGGATGGTGGTGCCACTTCCTGGAATTGGGAAGACTTACAGACTGGGGACACAGTGGGAATCCAGTGATTCTCAATTCCCGAAAAAAAAAAAAAATCTGCAAGAGTAGGGTTTTTTGTTTGTTTATTATTTGTCAGAGAGAGAGGGAGAGAGAGCACAAGCAGGGGGAGTGGCCAACAGAGGGAGAAGCAGACTCCCTGCTGAGCAAGGAGCCTGATGCAAGACTCAATCCCAGGACCCGGGGATCACGACCTGAGCCGAAGGCAGACGCTTAACTGACTGAGCCACCCAGGCGTCCCTGGGAGAGTAAGTTTTGTTTGCCTCATACTTTATATTCTAAATGTTCTCAACGAGCATAGATTACTCTTGCATTCAGAAAAATACAGATATTTGCATTATGGAAAGCAACTAATTTTTCGTGTTTAATTATGATTTAAGCTGTTGTAAGAAACCAGGCTCTCTCATATGTTACCGGGTTGGGGTTCTACATTCAGAGCACCCTGCCAGATGGAAATTTGACAAGACATATATAAACATGAAATCTATTTGATGTTACAATTCCTCTTCTAGGCATTGATTCTGAAGAAATATACATATATATATTTTTTTTAATGTTTTATTTATTCATGAGAGTCAGAGAGAGAGAAAGAGAGAGAGAGGCAGTGGCAGAGGGAGAAGCAGGCTCCCCACAGAGCAGGGAGCTCAATGCGGGACTCGATCCCAGGACCCTGGGATCGTGACCTGAGCCAAAGGCAGAGGCTTAACCATCTGAGCCACCCAGGCGCCCCAGAAATATACATATATTAAACCACAGTGTTATTTGATCGGAAGTGATTATTTTGGTGTCATTTGTTTAAAAAAAAAAATTGAAACCACCGAAATTTCTGGCAGGATACTGGATGGTCCACAGAATAAACTTATGTAGAGTTTATGGGATGTTTCTGAAGAACTTTTAATGCTATTGGAAAATGGCTATGTTACACAAATAAAAATTATATACTGAATATATGTATACTATCTATACATATACCTAGAATTCGATGTATATATTAAAATCTCATTTACTATCTATCTGTACATATACCTAGAATTCGGTGTACATTAAAATCTCATTTACTAATCTATCTACCTATCTATCTATCTATACATATACCTAGAATTCGGTGTATATTAAAATCTCATTTACTATCTATCTATCTATCTATCTATCTATCTATCTATCTATCTATCTATCTATACATATACCTAGAATTCGATGTATATTAAAATCTCATTTACTATCTATCTATCTATACATATACCTAGAATTCGGTGTATATTAAAATCTCATTTATTATGGAGTAATGGTGCTCATCCAGCAGCATGGTGCCTGCTCCAGGGGGCACTTGACAATGTTGGGAGACATTTTTGTTTGTGACAACTTGGGGAAAGGGGAGATGCTACTGCCATCCAGTGGATCAAAACTAGGGATGCTGCTTAAAAAATCCCTGAATGCACAAGCTAGCCTCTTACAACAATTATCTGGTCCAAATGTCAGTAGTGTCCAGGTTGACAAACCCTGTGGTGGGGTATTTAGATAATTTGGAAAAGTTTAAAACAAAATTTAAATCACAGTCAATCCTGTCAGTGATCAGTAAATATTGTTCAAAGTTTGGTATGTGTAGGTGTTAAATTTTCTGTGATAACTTTGTATTTTATAATCACCAGAAGGGTATGTATGAAGTAGACTACTTCATCTTAATTGTTCCTTCACAATACACAAAACGGTTTTCAAATATTAACCATATTAATCTTTGCTTAAGAAATGATGTACCTTAAGAACTGTAATTTCAGCTCATTTATGGGGAGGAACATTCCACCAGTATCAATCCATCATCATCAATCTCCTGATTTTTACCTTTCTGATCAAAGGTTTCATTTCCAAGTATTTACATGTTTGGTTAAAATAAAGAGAAACCGTGGCCCACAATGCAACGTATCTGATTATACCGGACAGTGTGGTTGACTAACCAGGTCATAGTAATCTCATTACCCTTCCAGTGACTGGTTTAGGAATGGGCATTCTCCCGTCGATACTCCCCCATATCAATGAGATGCACGTCTGCTTGGAGTCTTTGGGATAAGTTTTCTCAGCGCTTAAAGAAATAAAAGAGACACAACAGATGGTTTACATTAAAAATCTCAAAAAGTATATGTATCTGATATTATAATTAATAAATGATTTAGCATGGTTGCTGGATACATGGTCAATTTTACAAAATACAATTGGATTTCTATATACTGGCATTAGAATTATAAGGAGAAAAAAATTTTAAATGCCATCTATTACAGCATCAGAAGAGAACAAACACCTAGGAACAAATCTAACAAAGGAGTCCCAAGACCTCTGCCCACAGATAGCACTTCCGAGAGAAATTAAAGACAGCCTACATAAATCAGACATATGTCATGTTTATGTATTGGAAGACAACAGTATGAAAGTGAATGGAAGAGAGAATTCTTGTGAAACTGATCTATGGATTCAATGCATTCCCAATCAAATTCCCAGCAGTTTGTTTTTTTTTTTCTTTTGAAAACGGGAATTGTCAAGCTGCTTCTAAATTATATACGGGTAACAAAGATCCAAGAACAGCCAAAGCCATCTAAAACAAAAACCAAGACTTTTCAGGACTTTCACAGCCAGATAGCAAGACCAGCTCTGACGCCATAATTAAGATAGTGTGGTATGAGCACAAGAAAAGACAAACGGCCAAAAGACACAAAGAGAAGGGTCCACGAATAGACTCGCACAAGCACAGTCACCACATTTACAACAATTGTGCCACTTAGAGTGCTCTGGGGAAAGGATGGTCTTTTAAATAAGTGAAGCTAGACTAACTGGATATCCATCCACTTGGGGAAAAAAATAACTTTGGCCCCTAACTTATGCCGTACACAAAAATTAATTCCAGAAGTTAAAGCTTATTGAAAATAACGTTATGAACAAATATTTATGACCTTGGGATTGGCAAAGAGAGTGGGAACAGCGCACAGAAAGCACTAATGAGAAAGGGAAACAACATTGGTAATTTGGACTTCATCTAAATAAGGACTCCCGTTCATCAAAAGACACATTTAGAGAGTGAAAAGATAAACCTTGGAATGGGGGAAAGGTTTTGCAACATGTATATTTCATGGACATCTCACGTACAGGATATAATACCTCCTAAAATCAAGAAGGAAAAAAAAAGACAATGCAATGAAAAACTGGCACAATATTTGAACAGGACCTTCACAAAACAGGACATCCAACTAACTAACCGATGAGCAAACAAAAAGCTACTCAACCCCAGTCACCAGGGATATGTACATTAAAATCCCAGTGAGCTGGGGCGCCTGGGTGGCACAGTCTGTTAAGCCTCGGACTCTTGGTTTTGGCTCAGGTCGAGATCTCAGGGTTGTGAGATCGAGCCCCAAGCACTGGGCTCCGTGCTCAGCACAGGGTCTGCTTAAGACTCTCTCTCTCTCCCCTCCCTCTCCCTCTGCCCCTCCCCCCTCTTCGCACGTGCTCTCTAAATAAGTAAATAAATAATAAATAAATAGATGAACAATCTTAAAAAAAAATAATAAAATCCCTGACGAAACATCTATCGGAATAGCCAAGACAACTAACAATATCAAGATTAGGTGAGGATATGGAGGAACTCTCTAATGCTGGTGCAAGTGTAAGTTGGTACCACCTCTTTGGAAAACTGGCACTATCTATCAAAGCTGAACATGTACATCCTCTATAACCCAGGAATGCCATCTGTGTTAATGATCTATTCCTGCATAACAAAGTACCATAAATTCAACTACTTAAAAACAATGTCTGTTTATTAGCTCACAGTTCTGTAGGTCAGAAGTCCATGTGTGACATGCCTTTGTTCTCTGCTCAGTGTATCACAGGGTGAAATCAAGTGTTGGGCAGACTGTGTTTCTTTGTGGAGGCTCTGAGGAGAAGTCCACTGCCAAGCTCATTTGGGTTATTGGCAGAATTCAGTCCTACTCTCAGCTCCTACAGGCTGCCCGCAGTTCCCTGCCACATGGACCCCTCCAGACACCCTCTCATGCTTGAGTCTCTCAGGAGGGGCCCCCCCTTTTAAGGGCTCACCTGATTAAGGCTGGCCCACCCAGGATGACCTCCTTATTTGAAGGTCTACTAACTTGGGACCTTAATACAGCTGCAAAATCTCTTTTCCCACGTAATGTAACATAATCATCACAGGAGTGATATCTGACCATATTCATGGGCTCCTCTTACACTGAACCGGAGGGGACCGTACAAGGTTGAGGGTCACTTGGAGTCCTCCTAGAGTTTTGCCTACCGCAGTATGCCCTCTGGCCCCCAGTGATCCAGCGATCCAGTCTGTCCCACATACAAAGTTCATTCACTCCATCCCACAGTCTCCCAAATTTCTCATGGTATTATGGCAACAGCTCAAGTCCAAGAGCTCATCAAAACTGCACAGCTCAAAGTCCAGAATCTCATCATCCTAGTCATCCAAATCAGGCATGGGTGAGGTTTCCTGGGTATAATCCATGCAGTACAACTCCTGGGGCACAATCCCTCTCCAGCTGAGGACTGGTGACACTAAAGTGACAGACAAGCTATCTTCCCCAACACACAACACACAATGGGCATGAGATAACAGCTAGAACACTCCGGTTTGAAAAGAGGGGCGGGGACAGGAAGGCAGAAAGGAGTTAGAGTCCCAAAGCAGTTTGGAAATCCAGCTGGGAGAACAACAGCCAGAATTCTTTGATAAAGTTTCAAAGCCTAGAATAATCCTTGGTTTTTAAATTCCAGATCGGCACTAACACTCTGCTCAAGGCAATCTAGGTTTTTCTATTATGCTATCCAAATTCCGCTACCTCCAACCTCTCCCTTAGCCATATAGCCAAGTTTGTCATTTATATTTTCTTCTTTCCACATAACCGCAGGCAACAATCTTGTTAAACTTTCTGCCACTACGTAGCAGGCATCCCCCTTCTTCCAGTTTCCATAACGTGTCCCTTGCTTCCTTCTGAGCCCTCACCAGCGATGTCCTTAAAGTTCAGATTTCTACTAACAGTCTGCCCGAGGCAATCAGGGCTTTTCCTAAGGCCACTTAGGCTTTCTCTAGCGTGCACCTCAAATTTCCTCCAGCCCTCGCCCACTACCCAGTGCCAAAGCCAGGCCTACATCTTTAGCTGTTTGCAGTGGCGGCACCCCACATTCAGGTACCAAAATCTGTATTAGCTTCCTATTGGTGTGGAATAAATGACCACGCTCCTGACAGCCTAAAACAATCCCCATTTATTAGCTCACAGTTGTGCAGGTCAGAAGTCTGTGCCCAGTGTGACTGGCTTCCCTGCTCCGGATCTCACAGGGTGAGAGGGCAGTGGACTTGCTGTGCCCCTTTCTGGAGGCTTTCGGGAAGAGTCCCTTCCAAACACATCCATGTTGTTGGCCGAATTCAGTTCCAGGCTGCTGGAGGACTGAGGCCCCTTTCTCTCACTGGCTGTCAGCCAGGGACAGCACTCCTCTCCTAGAGGCTGCCTTCAGTTCCTCACCATGTGGCCCCCTGAACACGCTCTCTCGTGCCTCAAATCTCTCTTTCGGAAGGGGGCCTAGGCCCTTGCAAGTGTTCCCCTGATTAGGTCTGGCCCACCCCGAACAATCTCCCTAGCTTAAGGTCAACTGCTCTGTGGCCTTAATTACATCTGCAAAATCCTTTTTGCTATATAATTTCACATCATCATGGGAGTGCTATCTCATCATGTCCACAGGGTCCATCCACACCCAATGGGAGGAGATTGTGCAAAGACAAGGGTCACTGGGCATCATCATGGAATTCTGGCTACCACACAATCCATGTATATAATCAAACAGAAGTGCAAACATGTTCTCCAAAACACATGAATAAAAACGTTCACGGCATCATTATCGATGATAGTCAGGAACTGGAAACAATCCGAACATCTATCAACAGCTGAGTGAATACAGTGTGGTATACTCATAGTAGAGAATACCATACAGACATGAAACAGGCAAATACCCCTGCGTGCAACAACATGGGCAGGTCTCAATATCAGAACATTGAGCAAAAGGCAGCAGGCATAAAAAGGCGCATGACTGATAATTCTATTTGTAGAGAGTTTAAAAACAGCCCCAAAAACCCTTAGGGTGACATAGGTCAGAAGAGTGGTTAACTGTCAGGTGTAATCATTAGAGAAGGACACAGTTTAGGCTTCTGGGGCACCAGTAATGTCGTATATCTTGATCTCGGTGGTGGTTACACGCATGTGTTCACTTTGTGAAATGTCATCAAATTGCTGTCATTTATGACTGGTGTTCTCTCCTCTTTGTATGTTATACTTCAATAAAAAGGAAATCTACCAAAAATAGCGGGGAAAAACACATATAAAATGCAAAGTGGGGTGCCTGGGTGGCTCAGTCGTTAAGCGTCTGCCTTTGGCTCAGGTCATGATCCCGGGGTCCTGGGATTGAGCCCCGCGTCGGGCTCCCTGCTCAGCGGGAAGCCTGCTTCTCCCTCTCCCACTCCCCCTGCTTGTGTTCCCTCTCTCGCTGTGTCTCTCTCTCTCTCTGTGTGTCAAATAAATAAATAAAATCTTTTAAAAAAAAAATGCAAAGTATCTGGGCGCCCGGGTGGCTCAGTCGGTTAAGCGTCTGTCTGCCTTGGGCTCAGGTCATGATCCCAGGGTCCTGGGATCCAGTCCCACATCGGGCTCCCTGCTCCATGGGGAGCCTGCTTCTCCCTCTCCCACTCCCCCTGCTTGTGTTCCTTCTCTCTCTCTGGCAAGTAAATAAATAAAATCCTTTTTTTAAAGAATGCAAAAAGAACTGACAGAAACACACTTCAGAATCAAAATCCCTTACTGTAAGTCTGAAATCTCAAAGGCTATGAAAACCAGCGTTATTTTTCCTGTCTCATATGCACGTAAAACATGACCCGAACTGACAGGAGGCTGTTTTTAGTCTTTATTTATCCTTCTCAGCATGAATATTTGTGTTTCTCTGTGGAAATGTTGTTCTATTAGATTCAGCAGTGCTATTCCAGACCATGCTTATGGCTCTTATGGAAAGTATGGTATATGAATTCTGCAACATCTGGTCCCAAGGGTTTCAGATAAGGGATTGTGGATGGGTAGTAGTAAAGGGTTTTAATGCAATTTTTTCAGCTGAAGGCAAGAACTAAGAAGGACCACAGACTGTTTGTCAGACATGGACTGAATTTCTTGAATTTCTTCCCCAGCATTTCAAATGATATGTTTTCTCCTCCTTGGCCCTATTGATAAAATGGATTATTAAAATACTAAAATATTTCTCAGTATTACAATATCCTCTCCTAACATGAAAAACTACCAGGATGTGGTAGATTTTCTATATATCGTTAAACACTACAGACTCCAAATTGATGGATAAAACATTAAACCTATGCTCCTAAGTGGGATAGATCCATATTTCTGTGTGTGAGGGCACATGTGGGAGTGTGCACATGGGCTTCTGCATTGTGCGTGCATGTGGACCTGTGGGCTTGTGTCCACGTACCGTCTTTTCCGGGTCTGGGAATCAGGGTTTAGGCTATCTTTATTAAATAAACTTGGAAGATTTCCATCTTGGTTTCTAGCTTCTAAATCAATTTAATAAGGCTTAGGAATTTGTGATTTCTGAAAAGAACTGGATGATGGTATTCATCTCTCCTTGTACTTGTCTCAGTAAGTTTGGTTCCCAAACCCAGTTGAAAAAAAATAACACCATTTTCTGATAAAGCTGCGACTCTTCAAAAATGTACATTCCAGGATAGGCAGAGAAGTATTCCAGACAGGACATCGGTGCTGATATCAGATAGACTTGGGACACTGTCCAAGACCTTACTTGTGCATGACTTTTCAGCAAGTTACTTCATCTCTTTTAGCCTTAGTTTCTTCACTCGTGAAATGGGATTCTAGTCCCCTCTCTTTCATTGCTTCCCCAAGACTTAGGACAGGGCAATTTTCACATTATTACCCTAGCCAAGTAGGGTGCAAACCTGCCATGATCATAAGTAGTACATCCATATTAGTGACAGCTGACATCCACAAACAAATAGCTAACGAACGGTGACGGCTGACATCCACAACCGAGAGAGACTGTTTCAGGAGTTGTATGTATTTGGGGGTGTTTATTCAAGCTCCTTGAAATCATGCTTACAATTGCTTTGTATTCTTCTACGTAAGATCTCTGCAGACTATTTCTACATAAAATGCATCACCTATTTCTTAATTTTCTCAAAACACACACACACACACACACACGTGTGTGTGTGCGTGGGGGGAGAGATTTTAAAGGTTAAATAATACTAGCATTGAATGAAAGTAGGAATCACTTGATTCTAAATCCAACCCCTCCACACACCCCCCCCACACACACACACTATGCCCCATCACTCTTCCCACCACAAACACCACACTCTTCCTACTGGCTCGCTCAGACAAATACTTTCAACTTGCATCTGCTTCTCTTGGTACTTAACCATGATATTTGCAAATCATAGGTTTATAATGACTATGCTGGGTTTCAAAATTGGGCACAAATGAGACTTCTGGTTTCAGCTCCAACATATAAAACAGGGTAGAAATCAGCAATCCCTCCTTAAAACAAGAAAACACTGCAAAAGCTGAAGCAACCTATTTTTTTTTTTTTGACTCATCAGAGTACTGAGGTGGCAGGGCAAACCACCACATAAAATCTCGAGAGAGTGTTGAATTCAAACCGTCGAAACTGAGATCTGCTTTCCTGGGTCAGAATCCTCTGTAGTCATAAACTGGTAAGAGCACTCAAATGGTAAATAAGTTGAATTGCTTGAAGCTGAGTCTGGACTAACAGGAGAGTGAGAATCTGCTTCCCCTACCACATCTCCACCCTGCCCCCCCTTCCATCCCCTGAAGTCTTAGGGGGCAGCCACATGTTCATGGTCTTTCACTCCAGGAAATGGATTTTCATGGTGAAGTTCTGAGAAAGGTGCCTTAGTTCTTGTGGCTGGGAGAGAGGAAGAGTAATCATTGTCAAAATAACCCCTAGAGCCTTCCCCATGACAGAGGGCTACTCTCCAGGGAAAACAATTGGCTAGAGCTTTACCCTAGGTGGAGGAAGGGTATTCCTCCCACACAGGCCCCCTCTAGACTTCCTGTCCCACCTGAGGGAAACGGGGTAGGCAATAGGGATCAAGCCTTCCAGGAACTAATTTGAGAATACTGCAGCCAGGGAAAGATAGAGGGCATGGGAGAAGGCAACGCCACTGGAGATACACCTGTGAAGGCTGCAGCCCAGAGACACGGCCCCCACTAAAAGACAAGAGATTTAACCATGAAGCTACAGAATTACCTCCCTCTCCCCACACCTTACCACATCAATGGGGCTCCAGAGAAATAACTGTGGATTATAGCTGAAAGCACTGCAAAACCGCAGATTCCCTGTGAACAGGAGTGATTTGGGAAGCTCAAATTCAAGAGAGGGCACCAAAATAAGGACACTCGAAGAACTGGAAGCTTCTGGCACTTACAGCTACAGCAAACATAACAAGCCAGATTAATATAAATATTCACACTAAATGCCTAGTTACCTCAGGTCCTATTACCCAGACAAACATGTCTGGCTTTCAACAAAAAAATTACAAAGCAGGACGAAAATTAAGAGAATGAAGAGACAAAGCAAGCATCAGAGCCAGCCTCTGATATGACACGCATTTTGGAATTGTCAAATAGGGGATTTAAAAGAACTATGATTAATTTGTTAAGGGCTCTAATGGAAAAATAGGCAACATGCAAAAGCTGACGGGTAATGTAAGCAGAGAGATGGAAATTCTGAGTGAGAATTAAAAGGAAATACTAGAAAATTAAAACACAGTAACAGAAAGGAGGGTTTGTCAATAGACTCAGCACAATGGAGGAAAGAATTGGTGAGCTTGAAGATAAGTCATAGTCAATAAAACTTTCCAAACAGAAATGCTAGGAAATAATAACAGAAAAAGAAAAAAAAAAAAACCCATAACTGAACATCCTGTCATGTGAAATTGGAAAACGTTTCACATATTAATCCAAACTCCAAAAAAGGAAAGAAGTAGAGATAACAGAGAAGAAGGAAAACTGGAAGCCATAAGGGCCAAGAACTGCCAAAATAAGTGACAGACACCGAACCATAGATTCAGGAATCTCAGTGAATACCAAGCAGCATATACACTAAGTACACACACACACACACACACACACACACACACACACACACACAAACCCCTGGACTTGTTATATTCAAACTGTATAAAATTAAAAACAAAGAGAAAATCATCTTACCTATCGAGGAATGTGAATAAGAATTACAGCTGACTTCTCATCACGACCCATGCAAAGAAGGAGTAGAGTGAAATGAAATATTTAAGGTGTTGTTTGAAAAGGAAAACCATCTACCTAGAAATCTATTTCCAGTAAAATATGAACAAAAAGTAAAGATTTTCTCAAAGAAAAGTTGAGCAAATTCATCTCCAGGAAATCTGCCTCGCAAGAAATGTTAAGAGACGTCCTTCAGGCAGAAGGAAAATAATATGGGTCGGAAACGTGGGTCTACCTAACGAAAGGAAGAGACTCGTGAAGTAAAATGGAGGTAAAATAACGTCTTTTATGTTTCTTATTCTTGTGTCATCTGAAAGATGACTCTTCTCTAAAACAGGATAGCACAATGTACTGCGTCATCATAGCACACAGATAGATGAAAGGGAAGACAGAAGTATCCCAAGCAATGGGAGGGAGGAATTAGGAATACTCTGTGATAAGGCACCTGCAGCACTACACGTGAAGCCGTATAGTGTTACTGGAAGGTGGACTTGGCTTAGTAAAAGTGTATATTGTAAACTCTAGGGCAACCACTGGAAACAGTTTGAGAAGCAGTATAAGCAATAAGCTAAAAGAGGGGAAAACAGGTGCAAATATCGATCCAATTGTATCAATAATCACTTTAAATGAGAATGGCCTAAGTACACCCGCTAAAGAGAGATTTTTCTGAGCGGACACAAGAAAGATCCAAGTATACCAAGTATAAGTTGCCTACAGGAACCTCACGCTCAACACAAAGGTGCAGATAGCTTAAAAGTAAAGGGACAGGAAAAGGTTTACCATGCTAACACCAAGCCAAAGCAAGGTGCAGGAGCTCCATTAATTTCAGATAAAGCAGACTTCGGAACAAGGAAAATTGCCAAGTATAAAGAGGGGCATCACATAATGATTAAGGAGTCAATTCTCCAAGAGGACATAACAATCCTAACTGTGTAAGCCCCTAATAACAATGTTAAACGGTGTCAAAATACATGAGGCAAAACCTGATAAAAGGTCAAGGAGAAATACATACATCCCTGATGGTAGTGAGAGATTTCAACACCTTCTGTCACTAATTGGTAAATCAAGCAGGCGGACAAGCAGATACTGAAAAGATACAGATAACCTGAACAGCATTATCCATCAACTCAATCTCCTTGACCTGTATAGAACACTCCACCACTCAACAACAGCGGAATCCATAGCCCCTCAAGCTCACGGGGAACACTGACAAAGATAGACAATATGTGGGGACAGAAAACACACCCCTACAAATATAAAGGAATAGGACTCACACAAAGTAGGTTCTCACACCAACTCACACAAAGTAGGTTCTCACACCACAGTGGAATCAAGCTAGAAATCAACAACAGAAAAGTAGATGGAGGGGCGCCTGGGTGGCTCAGTTAGTTAAGCATCTGCCTTCGGCTCAGGTCATGATCCCGGGGTCCTGGATCCAGCCCTGCGTCAGGCTCCCTGCTCAGCGGGGAGCCTGCTTCTCCCTCTCCCTCTGCCTGCTGCTCTGCCTACTTGTGCTCTCTCTCTAGCTCTCAGTCAGATAAACAAATAAAATCTTCAAAAAAAAAAAAAGTAGATGGATAAGCTGCCTATGTTTGGAAATGGAAGAAAACATGTCTAATCGACACATGGACGAAAGAAGGAGGCTCCAGAAACACTTAAAGACATTTTGAACTAAATTAAAATGAAAATAAAACTTATTAAAATTATTGTGAAACAGCAATACTTCAGAGGGAGATGAAATTTAGAGCATACATTCACATACTGGAGAAGAACAATCTAAAATCAATAACCTTAAGAAAGTAGGAAAAGAGACCTATTTAAGCCTAAAGTAAACAGAAGGAAATCCATCATAAAAATCAGAGCAGAATACAATGAAATCGAAAGCAGGAAAAATGTAGCAAAGATCAATGACACTAAAAGCTGGTTCTTTGCAAAGGCCAATAAAAGAGGCAAACCTCTTTCTGGCCAAGAAAAAAAAGAGAAGACACAACTTACCAATATCTGAGTGGAAAGAATGGGACATCACTACTGATCTCGTGGGCACTAAAAGGATAATACAGTAATGCCATCGGCAATCCTATGCCTGCAAATTTGATCCATTAGAGGAAATGGCCAGATTCCTTGAAAGACGTTAACCACCAAATCTCATGCAGAAAAATAGATAACCTGAACAGTTATATACTTATGCCCTAGGCCCAGACTCTTTCCTTGGTGAATTCCAAACAAATATTTAAAGAAAAAAAAAAAATGATTCCCACTTGCCACCATCTCTTCCAGAAAATAGAAGCAGGGCAACACTTCTTAACTCATTCTCTGAGGTCTGCATTTCCCCTAATAGCAAGACAGACAAAGACATTGCAAGAAAGGAAAACCACACACCATGATCTCTCATGAACACTGTCATAAAATTCCTCAACAACATATCAGCAAATTGAATCCAACCATGCATAGAAAGAACTGTATACCACGACCAAACGGGATATCTTTCAGGCACACAAGACCAGTTCAACATTTGAAAATCAACGGATATACTTCACCTCATCAACAGGCTAAAGAACAAAAATCATATGGTCATATCTAGCGATGCAGACAGCACTTGATAATTCAACAGGCTTCATGTTTAAAACTCTCAGCAAACCAGGAATAGAGGGGAACATTCCCAACCTGATGAAAAAGATCTATGAAAAACCTACAGGTAACGTCATGCTGAAGGAAGACAGTCAGACGCTCCCCACCCCCCAGACATGTCTGCTGTCATCACTCCTATTCAACATGTAATGGAATCCCAGCTTGTTACGTAAGAAAGGAAAGAGGAATTAAAAGGTGTGCAGATTGGAAATGTTGAAATACAACGATTTTTATTTGCAGAGGACACGATTTTTTATGTAGAGAACACCAAAGAATCTACAAAACACTGCTGCATTAATAAGGGAGTTTAGTACGGCCCCCACAATAGAAGGTACAATACACACATGGCAATTGCTTACCTATCTATACATGAATACTGAACAATCAGAATTTGATATATTTTTTTTAAATTACCTTTTTAAAAAAAGTGATTAACTCTCTTCAGGTCTTCAACCACGTCCATTTCTGAGTCTTCTCTCACAGTTACTGTTTGTTTGTTTGTTTGTTTCTAGTTCCAGTGTAGTTAAAAAAACAGTTTTATATTAGTTTCAGGTGTACAAGATAGTGATTCAACAATTCCATATATTACTCAGTGCTCATCAAAATAAGTGTACTCTTAATCCCCTTCACCTATTTCACCTGACCTCCCTTCTTCTGGTAACCATCTGCTTATTCTCTATAGTTAAGAGTCTGTTTCTTGGTTTGTCTCTTTTGTTTTCCGCTCACTTTTGTTTCTTAGATGCCACATATGAGTGAAATCACATGGTGCTTGTCTCTCTCTGACTGTCTTATTTTGCTTAGCCTTATACTCTCTAGATCCATCCATGTCGTTGCAAATGGCAAGACTTCATGCTTTTATATGGCTGAATAATATTCCTGTGTGTGTGTGTCTGTGTGTGTGTGTGTGCGTGTACCACATCTTTATCCATTCATCTACTGAAGAACATTTGGGCTGAATAATATTGCATTGTGTGTGTATGCATATTTGTGTGTGTGTGTGTGTGTGTGTGTATACAGGGATTCTACTTCTGCTGTTCTGTATAAAACACACAGACACACACACACACACACACACATCTTTATCCATTCATCTATCGGTGAACATTTGGGCTGCTTCCATAATTTGGCTATGGTAAACAGTGCTGCAATAAACATAGGGGTACATATATCCCTTCGACCTAGTGTTTTTGTATTCTTTGGGTAAATATCAGTAGTGCTATTACTGGATCATATGACAGTTCTATTTTTAATTTTTTGAGGACCCTCCATACTGTCCTTCCACAGTGGCTGCACCAGTTTGCATTCCCACCAACAGTGCACGAGGGTTCCTCTTCCTCAAAGTCCTCGCCGACAATTGTTGTTTATGTTTTGGGCTTTAGCCATTCTGACAGGTATGAGGTGATAGCTCATTTTGGTTTTGATTTGCACTTCCCTGATGATGAGTGATGTTGTGCATCTTTTCATGTGTCAGTTGGTCATCTGTATGTCTTCTTTGAAGAGATGTGTGTTCATGTCTACTGCACAGTTTTTAATTGGATAAAGGGTTAGTGTCCAACTAACATCCCCCACCCCCAAACCACCTTTTACAATAGCAACCCTATATATGAAGTACTTAGGTATAAATACAACAAATATATACAGGATCTGTTTGTGGAAAACCACAAACAATGATGTAGAAATCAAAGAAAATCTAGCTAAAAAGAGAGATATTTCATATACATGGACTGGAAAACTCGCACTTGTAAAAATTTCAATTCTTCCCAGACTTATCTATAGAAACAACAGAATACCCATCAAAATTGCAGCAAGCTCTGTGACGATACCGACATATTGATCTGAAACTTATATTGAACACCAAAGGCTCTAGAATAGATAATTCTGAAAAACTCTGAAAAAGAAGAATTCACAATTCTGAAAAAGAAGAACAAAGGTCCAGGGCTCATATTATCTGATTTCAAGACTTATTATAAAGCTGTAGTAATTAAGACAGTGTGGTACTGGCAAAGAACAGACACAGAGTTCAGTGCACAGAACAGCAAACCTGTAACAGACCTGCACAAATATGACTCAGTTGAACGGGACAAAGATACAAGCACAATTTGATGGAGAAAGAATAGCCTTTTCAATAAATGGTGCTGGAAAAAATTGGAATCCAAGGACAAAAAAAGTGTAACCGAGCCGCAGACCTGACACTTCTGCACAAATTAACTCAAAATGGAACAAGGGTCTATATTTAAAATTCAAAATATAAAGCATCTGGGAGGAAACGTAGGAGAAAATCAACATGACTTTGTGTTTGCTGCTGAGCTTTTAAACAGAACACCGGAAGTAGCATCCATGAAAAAGAAAAAAAAAGAAAGCTGAGTTGGACTTTATTAAAAATAAAAAACTTGCACTCTGCAAGAGAGGCTGTTAAGAAATGAAAGGCAAACCAGAGACTGGAAGAAAAATATTTACTAAAACTCATGTCTGATAAAGGGAATTGTATCCAACATCTCCAAAGGCTAGCGAAACAAAAGCAAAAAATGAACTCTTGGGACTTCATCAAGGCAAAAAGCTTCGGCACAGCAAAGGAAACAGTCAACAAAACAAAGAGGCAACCCACAGAATGGGAGAGGATATTTGCAAATGACACTACAGATAAAGGGCTGGTATCCAAGATCTATAAAGAACTTCTCAAACTCAACACCCAAAAGACAAATAATCAAGCAAAAAATGGGGAGAAGACATGAACAGACACTTCTCCAAAGAAGACATACAAATGGCTATCAGACACATGAAAAAGTGTTCATCACCATTAGCCATCAGGAAAATTCAAATCGAAACCACACTGAGATTCCACCTTCCACAAGTTAGAATGGCAAAAATGGACAAGGCAAGAAACAACAAATGTTGGAGAGGCTGTGGAGAAAGGGGAGCCCTATTACACTGTTGGTGGGAATGCAAGTTGGTACGGCCACTTTGGAAAACAGTGTGGAGGTGCCTCAAAAACTTAAAAATAGAGCTACCCTATGACCCAGCAATTGCACTCCTGGGTATTTACCCCAAAGACACAGATGTAATGAAAAGAAGGGCCATCTGCACCCCAATGTTCATAGCAGCAATGTCCGCAATAGCCGAACTGTGGAAAGAGCCGAGATGCCCTTCAACAGACGAATGGATAAAGAAGATGTGGTCCATATATACGATGGAATATTACTCAGCCATCAGAAAGGATGAATACCCAACTTTTACATCAACATGGATGGGACTGGAGGAGATTATGCTAAGTGAAGTAAGTCAAGCAGAGAAAGGCGATTATCATATGGTTTCACTTATTTGGGGAACATAAGGAATAGCATGGAGGACATTAGGAGAAGGAAGGGGAAAACGAAGGGGGGGGAATTCGGAGGGGGAGACGAACCATGACGGACTATGGACTCTGAGAAACAAACTGAGGGTTCTAGAGGGGAGGGGGTTGGGGGGTGGGTTAGCCCGGTGATGGGTATTAAGGAGGGCACGTACAGCATGGAGCACTGGGTGTTATACGCAAACAATGAGTCGTGGATCACTACATCAAAAACTAATGATGGATTGTATGGTGACTAACATAACCGAATAAGATAAAATAAAATATTTAAAAAAAGAACTGATACAACTCAACTAATAAACAAATAACTCAATTACAAATGGGCAAAAGATCTGAACAGACACCTCACCAATTAAAATATCCAAATGGCAAGTGAGCATATGAAAAGATGATCAAGATCATTTGGGACACGGGAAATGCAAATTAAAGTAATAATGAGGTAACACTACACATTACTCAGATGGCTAATACCCGGAAAACTGACAAAACCAACTGCTGGTGAGCATGCAGAACAAGAGGAGCATTCGTTCATTTACGGTTGGAGCTCTAAATCGCACAGCAACTTAAGAAGACAGTTTGATAGGTTCTTACCAAAGTCAAACAGAGTCTTACAGTAATAGGAGCCAATAATCATACTATTAAGTATTTGCCCAACTGACTTAAAAACTTATCTCCTGTCAAATAAAAATCAGCTTCCAGAACTAATCCAGAATTAGTAAGAACACTCTTCAAGGGATCGTGGTAAGGAAAAGGGGTGGGGAGAGGCACTCTTATAACAGAGAGAACACTCTGACCATAAGATCAGCAAGCGTCCCAGGAGTTAGGCCAAAAGGCTCTTTCCTTTCTAGAGAGGACACAGAGAACCCAGGGTGGAGAGATGGAACGAAAGGGTGGTGTGAACAGGCAGCGAATGAAGGAATGCTTCACCCTGAAGCCAGCCTACTCTCAGAAGGGCTGTGCCCTGGCTCCGACTGCCGGGGGGTCAAAGTTCAGAAACCCAGGGAAAGGACAGAACCTTAAGCAGAGCCTGATTCACAAGTATTTTGCTCCAGGTGTTCAGTAAACACAAGGAGTTCAGCTGATCATTTATGAGCTGAGGAATGGGAGTTTGGAGGGACCGTGACTGGTTTTGTCACAGCAAACAAGGGGGCACCTGTCAATCTCACCTGAGTCATATGGCGAAGGAAGCCTCCTTGCAGTAAGCACTTTCCTAGAACACAGACTGGGGAGATCTCTTAACCTTCACTGTTTTCCAGGATCACAGGGCGGCAGCAAAGCCCAACATCGTCAGTCTGCCCACAATCCTACACACCAATGTCTATAGCACCTTTATTCATGATTGCAAAACAGGGAGCAACCAAGATGTGCATCAACAGATGAATGAATAAATGATCTTGGTGCCGCGGTAGGCCGGTGAAGGGTATTAATGAGGGTACGTGTTGTAATGAGCACTGGGTGTTATACACAAATAATGAATCATTGAACACTACATCAAAAAAATATGATCTTGGTGCATCCACACGAAGGAATACTATTTGGCAAAAGAAACGAATGATCTTTCAAGGCACTGACAGATATGGATGAATCCTAAATTCCTATTGATAACTGAAAGAAGCCAGTCTCAAGTGGCTACGTGTGTGTGTGTGTGTGTGTGTATTGTCTGTGTGATCCAATTACAAGGAATTGTGGAACAGGCAAAACTAGAGATAGTGAAGTGGTCAGTGCTTGGCAAGAGTTGCGGGAGGGGTACTTGAATAGGTAAAGGAGCTTTGAAACTACTATAGAGGTGTGTTATGGACTGAACCTGTGTGACCCCAGCCTTCAGAAGTCATATGTGAATTCTAACCGCCAGTGTGATGGTATTTGGACGTGGCCATTGACTAGGTTTGGATGCGAGGATGGCCATGATGATGAGAGTAGTACTGTCTTTGTAAGAAAAGGAAATGCCCAAAGCTCTCTCTCACTCTGTCAAGTGAGGACACAACTAGAAGGAGGCCATCTTCAAGCCAGAAAGAGTGTACTCATGCAGAACACTCTGGTGTTCTGGTATCCTGATCTTTGCCTTCTAAGCCCCCAGAACTGTGAGAAATAAATATCTGTTGTTTGAGCCACCGAGTGTATGGTATTTTGTTATAGTAACCTGAGCACACTAAGACTGTGTGATGTTTGATTGGCGTTTACATGACACTATGCAGTTGTCACAATCCATAGAGACTTGGAGCACCCAGGATGAAACTTAATGTATCCAAAATTTTAGAACATCATTAAAGAATTCAGGAATATCAGAACGGAATGCAGAATGTGACAAAAACTTCTGACCGTATTTCAAATGCATGGAAGAAAAAAAAAAAAAACCTCACTGAAGGTTGTGAGGGAAACAGTATTAACCTAAGCAACTTTGGAAATGAAAGAACATGTTAAAAGATGAAATGACAACCTACATCCTTGGAGAAAATATTTTCAAACCACGCATCTTAAAAAGGATTAGTACTGGAATTTACAAAAGCTCTAAACTTGACAACAACAACAGCATCGAAAGAATAAAATACTTACAAATAAACTTAACCAACGAGGTGAAAGTTTTATACACTGAAAACTACAAAAAACTGGGGGGCGCCTGGGTGGCTCAGTCGGATAAGCATCTGCCTTCGGCTCAGGTCGTGGACCCGGGGTCCTGGGGTCCTGGTGTCGAGCCACCCGTCTGGCTCCCTACTCAGTGGGCAGTTTGCTTCTCCCTCTGCCTCTCTCCCCGCCACCCACCCCCCCAACCAGCCCGTGCTCTCTCTCGCTCGCTCGCTCACCCTCTCTCAAATAAATAAAAATCTTAAAAAAAGGAAAACTACAAGAAAATGCTGAAGGAAATTTTAAAAGGACATCAATTAATGGAAAGACATTCAATGTTCATTTATGGGAAGACTTGATACTGTTAAGACGGCAATAGTACCCAAAGTGTCCTATAGATTTAATGCAGTACCTGTCAGAACACCAATGACATTTTTTGCAGATATAGAAAAATCCATCTTACAATTCATATGGACTCTCAAGGGACCCCAAACAGTTTGGAAAAGAATGAACAAAGGTGGAGGATTCACACTTCCTAATTTCAAAACTTACTGCAGGGAGCGCCTGGGTGGCTCAGTCGTTAAGCGTCTGCCTTCGGCTCAGGTCATGATCCCAGGGTCCTGGGATCGAGCCCCACATCGGGCTCCCTGCTCTGCGGGAAGCCTGCTTCTCCCTCTCCCACTCCCCCTGCTTGTGTTCCCTCTCTCGATGTCTCTCTGTCAAAATAAATAAATAAAAACTCTTTAAAAAAAATTAAAAAAAAAAAAACTTACTGCAAAGGTACAGTAATCAAAACAGTGTGGCTCTGGCATAAAGACAGACACACAGACCAATGGAATAGAATAGTCAGAAATAAACCTTTGTGCGTGGGGTCAGTTGATTTTGAGCAAGGGTGCCAAGGCCATTCAATGGGAAAAGGACAGTCTCCTCAACAAATGGTGTTGGAAAACCTGGAAGTCCACATGCAAAAGAATGAAGGTAGGCCATGTGGTATATACGTACAGTGGGACACTCTTCAGCCTTAAAAATGAAGGAACTTCTGCAATATGTGACAATATGCATGAACCCTGAGGATAGTATGCTAAGTGAAATAAGCCAGAGGAAAAAAAGACAAGCACTACATGATTCCACTTCTGAGAGGTATCTAAGATAGTTAAATTCATAAAATCAAATTGGAATGGTAATTAACAGGAGGGACTCAGGGGGAGGGGAAAATAGGCAGTTATTAATTACTGGGCAGTTATTAATCCACAGGCATAAAGTTTCAGTTAAGTAAAATGAATAAACTGTAGAGATCTTCCACACAACATTGCACCTAAAGTCACCAATAACGTACAGTTAAAATTTGTTAAGAGGCTAGATCTCATGTTAAGTGTCCTTATGACAATTAAAGCTTTTGTGTAAAACTTGCACTTCATTAAACAGTCTTACTTGCATTGGCAATAAATGCTGAATAAGCATTTATTCAGCACTACTGTGTTCCAGGCACTGTGGATTTCAAAATCTGGTCCCCTCAAGGAGCTCAGAGAGATGGAAGAGATAGTTGAGTAAACAGATTATTCCAAGAGAACACTGAGAGCATTAGGATGGCAATACAACACTTTGAGTACTAGGAAAGCACAGAGATGGAGCATTTAACCCAGCCAGCTCATCAGGAGGCTTACAGAAGTCTTCTTGAGCAGATGGCTTCTGAACTGTATGGAAAGATAAACAGAAACTAGTACAGTGAAAATCATTTCAAGTATAGGGAAGAACATTTTTTAAAGTGCCCAGAAATGAGAGAAAGTATGATGCTTTCAGACAACTGGGATATTCCGTAGGATTCATGGATCATAGGGCGCAAAGATTGGGAAGGGTAGGGGTTGAAGACAGATAAGGCTGAAATCGTAGGAAGGGAGTATATCCTAGAGGACTTTATATTCATGCTAAGAAGTCTGGGCCATCCTGACAGCAAGGGGAGTCATGGACTATTATGGAGCAAAGGAGTGCTTTTGTCCAGTTCTGTGATGATAAAAAATGATTTAATATTATTTTCTTCCATTTTTAGAAGTTCCCATAATGTGAATTTTGAGGTTGTGGAATGAGAGAATTTGGGATATCATACTTTGTTCTACTTGAACATCTGCTATGTTGCCATGCATTATATAAGAAATTTTTCATGTACAGGACCTTATCTAATCTTCCCGATGTTGACAAGGTGTTGTTATTCCTGTTTGACAGATCAGGAAACTGATGTTCAGAGGGGTCAGCAGATGTATCCACAGTTTTAGAGGTGGAAAGTGAAAGGTACGTGATGGAGGCCATCATTCCAGGTGATGTGCTCAGTCTTTCCTTCAACCTTTGCCTCTGCTATCTTCTAGTTCGCCACAACTCTTGTATTCACAAGAGGGGCAATCTGGTGGGAAGCCATAGGAAATAAGGTTGAGGGATACTTTGGTATAAGATAATAGCACTGACACCAATTCAGAAAATAGTGGCTACAAAGAAATAAAAGGTATTCAAATTGGCAAAGAAGAAGTCAAACACTCTCTTTTCGCAGATGACATGATAGATACTTTATGTGGAAACCCAAAAGACTCTACCCCCGAATTACTAGAACTCAAACAGCAATTCAGTAATGTGGCAGGATACAAAATCAATGCACAGAAATCAGTTGCTTTCTTATACACTTACAACGCAACTGTAGAAAGAGAAATTAGAGAAACGATTCCATTTACAATAGCACCAAAAACCATAAGATACCTTGGAATAAACCTAACCAAAGACGTAAAGGATCTATTCTCTAGGAACTACAGAACACTCATGAAAGAAATGGAAGAAGACACAAAAAGATGGAAAAACATTCCATGCTCATGGATCGGAAGAATGAACATTGTTAAAATGTCTATGCTACCCAGAGCAATCTATACCTTCAACGCCATCCCGCTCAAAATTCCAATGACATTTTTCAAAGTGCTGGAACAAACAATCCTGAAATTTGTATGGAGTCAGAAAAGACCCCGAATCGCCAGGGAAATACTGAAAAAGAAAAACAAAGTTGGGGGCATCACGTTGCCCGATTTCAAGCTGTATTACAAAGCTGTGATCACCAAGACAGCAGGGTACTGGCACAAAAACAGACATATAGACCAATGGAACAGAACAGAGAACCCAGATATGGACCCTCAACTCTATGGTCAAATAATCTTCGACAAAGCAGGAAAAAAGATGCAATGGAAAAAAAGATAGTCTCTTCAATAAATGGTGCTGGGAAAACTGGGCAGCCACATGCAGAAGAATGAAACTCGACCATTCCCTAACACCATACACAAAAATAAACTCAAAATGGATGAAAGACCTCAATGTGAGACAGGAATCCATCCAAATCCTAGAGGAGAACATAGGCAGTATCAGCCACAGCAACTTCTTTCAAGATACATCTTGATACAAGATACATCAAGATACATCAAGATACAAGATACATCTCCAAAAGCTAGTGAAACAAAAGCAAAAATGAATTTCTGGGACTTCATCAAGATAAAAAGCTTCTGCACAGCAAAGGAAACAGTCAACAAAACAAAGAGGCAACCCACAGAATGGGAGAAGATATTTGCAAATGACACTACAGATAAAGGGCTTGTATCCAAGATCTATAAAGAACTTCTCAAACTCAACACCCAAAAAACAAATAATCAAGTCAAAAAATGGCGAGAAGATATGAAAAGACACTTCTCTGAAGAAGACATACAAATGGCTAACAGACACATGAAAAAATGTTCATCATCATTAGCCATCAGGGAAATGCAAATCAAAACCACATTGAGATACCACCTTACACCAGTTAGAATGGCAAAACTGGACAGGGCAAGAAACAACAAATGTTGGAGAGGCTGTGGAGAAAGGGGAGCCCTATTACACTTTGGTGGGAATGCAAGTTGGTACGGCCACTTTGGAAAACAGTGTGGAGGTGCCTCAAAAACTTAAAAATAGAGCTACCCTATGACCCAGCAATTGCACTCCTGGTTATTTACCCCAAAGACACAGATGTAGTGAAAAGAAGGGCCATCTGCACCCCAATGTTCATAGCAGCAATGTCCGCAATAGCCGAACTGTGGAAAGAGCCGAGATGCCCTTCAACAGACGAATGGATAAAGAAGATGTGGTCCATATATACGATGGAATATTACTCAGCCATCAGAAAGGATGAATACCCACCATTTGCATCAACATGGACGGGACTGGAGGAGATTATGCTAAGTGAAGTAAGTCAAGCAGAGAAAGTCAATTATCATACGGTTTCACTTCTTGTGGAACATAAGGAGTAGCATGGAGGACATTAGGAGAAGGAAGGGAAAAATGAAGGGGGTGGAAATCGGTGGGAGAGACGAAACCATGAGAGACTATGGACTCTGAGAAACAAACAGGGTTTTTTTTGGGGGGGGGGGGTAAGGGGGATTGGTTAGCCCGGTGATGGGTATTAAGGAGGGCACGTACTGCATGGAGCCCTGGGTGTTATACGAAAGCAATGGATCGTGGATCACCACATCAAAAACCAATGATGTATTGTATGGTGACTAACATAACATAATATAATTTAAAAAAAAAAGAAAGAAAATAGTGGCTACAAATCCTGGGCTGCAGGGGTGGTTTCAATATCTGCAATTCAATCAACACGATACCCCACATTAATAAAAGAAAGGATAAGAACCACATGACAGATGCAGGAAAAGCATTTGACAAAGTATAGCATCATTTCTTGATAAAAACCCTCAACAAAGTACGGATAGAAAGAACATACCTCGGGACACCTGGGTGGCTCAGTCTGTTAAGCGTCTGCCTTCGGCTCGGGTCATGATCCCAGGGTCCTGGGATCGAGTCCCACATTGGGCTCCCTCCTCAGCAGAGAGCAGGTTTCTCCCTCTGCCTGCCGCTTTCCCTGCTTGTGCTGGCTCTCTCTCTCTGACAAATAAAATTTAAAAAAGAAAGGAAGAAAGAAAAAAGAACATACCTCAATATTGTAAAGACCATATACAAAAAGATCCACAGCTAATACCATCCTCAATGGGGACAAACTGAGAGCATTTCCCCTAAGGTCAGGAACACGACAGGGATGTCACCTCTCACCACTGCTGTTCAACACAGTACTGAAAGTCCTAGCCTCAGCAATCAGACAACAAAAAGAAATGAAAAGCATCCAAATTGGCAAGGAAGAAGTCAAACTGTAAGTCTTCACGGACCACATGAAACTCTAATGTAGGCACGTGATGTGATGAGCACTGGGTGTCATATGCAACTGATGAATTATTGAACACTACATCCGAAACTAATGATGTACTATGTGTTGGCTAATTGATTTTAAATTAAGAGTCTCCTCAAAAAAAAAAAAAAAAAAAAAGAAGAAGAAGAAGAAGAAAGAAAAAAGCCTCCACCAACACATGCTAGAACTGATACAGGAATTCAGCAAAGTCACAGGATATAAAATCAATACACAGAAGTCAGTTGTATTTCTATACACCAACAATGAAGCACCAGAAAGAGAAATCAAGGAATCGATCCCCTTTACAATTGCACCAAAAACCATAAGATACATAGGGATAAAACTAACCGACGAGGTAAAAAATCTGTACTCTGAGAACTATAGAACACTTAAGGAAGAAATTGAAAAAGACACAAAGAAATGGAAAAACATTCCATGCTCATGGATGGTAAGAACAGATATTGTTAAAAAGTAAAAGTCTGTACTACCCAAAGCAATCCACACATTCAATGCGATCCCTAATAGAATAACACCAGCAGTTTTCAGAGCCAGAACAATCAATTCTAAAAATTGTATGGAGCCAGAAAAGACCCCGAATAGCCAAAGGAATGTTGAAAAAGAAAGCCAAAGCTGAAGGCATCACAATTCCAGATTTCAAGCTCTATTACAAAGCTGTAATCATCAAGACAGTATGGTACTGGCAAGGAAACAGACACATAGATCAATGGAACAGCACAGAGAACCCAGAAATAGACCCTCAACTCTATGGTCAACTAATCTGCCACAAAGCGGGAAGGAATATCCAATGGAAAAATAAGACAGTCTCTTCAACAAATGGTGTTGGGAAAACTGGACAGCGACATGCTGAAGAAAGAAACTGGACCACTTTCTTACACCATACACAAAGATAAACTCAAAATGGATGAAAGACCTCAATGTGAGACAGGAAGCCATCAAAACCCTTGAGGAGAACACAGGCAGCAACTTCTTTGACCTTGGCCACAGTAACTTCTTGCTAGACATGTCTCTGGAGGCAGGGGAAACAAAAGCAAAAATGAACTCTTGGGGTTTCATCAGGATAAAAAGCTTCTGCACAGTGAAGAAAACAATCAACAAAACTAAAAGGTGACCTCCTGAATGGGAGAAGATATTAGCCAATGACATACTGGATAAAGGGCTGGTATCCAAGATCTATAAAGAACTTACCAAACTCAATACACAAAAGGAAAAAAAAATCCATTTAAGAAATGGGCAGAAGATATGAACAGACATTTCTCCAAAGAAGACAAAAAAAAAAAAAAAAAGGCTAACAGACACATGAAAAATGCTCAATATCACTCATCATACAAGTCGAAACCTCAATAAGATACCACCTCACACCTGTCAGAATGTCTAAAAGTAACAACTCAGGAAACGACAGATGTCGGCGAGGATGTGGAGAAAGGGAAACCCTCTTGTACTGTTGGTGGGAATGCAAACTGGTTCAGTCACTCTGGAAAACAGTATGGAGGTTCCTCAAAAAGATAAAAATAGAACTACCCTATAACCCAGGAATTTCACTACTAGGTATTTATCCAAAGGTACAAAAATAGTGATTCGTAGGGGCACATGCACCCCAATGTGGATAGTGCTGCTATAAACAATAGCCAAAATATGGAACGAGCCCAGAGATGTCCATCAACTGAAGAATGGATGAAGAAGATGTGATACACACACACACTCTCTCTCTCTCTCTCTCACACACACACACACACACACACACACACACTCTCTCTCTCTCACACACACACACACACACACACACACACACTGGAATATTATTCAGCCATCAGAAAGGATGAAATCTTGCCATTTGCAACAACGTGGATGGAACTAGAGGGTACTATGCTAAGCAAAATACGTCAGTCAGAGAAAGAAAAATACCACATGATTTGACTCATATGTGGAATTTAAGAAACAAAACAGATGAACACAGGGGAAGGGAAGGGAAAATAAGATAAAAACAGAGAGGGAGGCAAACCATAAGAGACTCAACTATAGGGAACAAACTGAGGGTTGCTGGAAGGGAGGTGGGTGGGGGGACGGAATAAATGGGTGATGGGCACTTGTTGCAATGAGCACTGGGTGTTATATGCAGGTGACGAATCACTAAATTCTACCCCCGAAAGTAATACCACACTCTGTGTTAACTAACTTGACTATAAATAAAATCTTGAAAGAAAAAAATAAAGAAAATAGTGGCCCCAAATCCCAGTTCTGTTGCTTAGTCACTGTGTCATCTTAGGGCAGTTACTTCACCCTCTCTGAACCTCAGTTGTCCCCTTTTTAAAGTGCAAACAAATTTACACAAACTTACTTCTGGGAAGCAAATACAATAATTTACGTAAAGAATCTACTACAGTGCCTGGCATGCAGTAAGCCCTCAATAAATGATGGCACTTATTATTACAATACCCACTGTGTAACGATGGGGAAATAGCCCTCTGTGAGCCTCGATTATCTCATTTTCTAAAAATCCAATACGATTCATGTGTGTCTTATTGGCACAGTGCTGGGAACACAGTAGGCATTCAATAAAATAAATGGCTACCAGTGTAGTATGGTATAATTACCATAGCCCTTGGTGACAGTCAAAATTGTATTCAAACGCTGGCTTCAAGCACTTGAGAAAGTTATTTAACCTCTCGGAGCCTCAGTATTCTTATTGGTCAAATGGAGATAATATTCCTCAAGTTGCCCAAGAGGCAGAGTTGCGAGAGCTGCAGATAATCTATGTCAAATGGCCTGGCACATAGGAGATACTCTGTACAGGAAGGTTGAATCCAGATTGCAGAGCCCTGAATCCCAGTCTTTTCACAAGCTGCTATAAAGCCTACTTGTAGGATACGTTCTCTTTTCTTGAGTGAGAATGAGATATAAGAAAGTCACTAGTTTAAGTGAGAGCTAGAATCAGTTTCACAGCTATAAAGAAGTTATTGTAAAGGAGAGAGACCTGTAGTAGAGAATGATGATGGGTATGATTTATTACATGCCTACTGTGTGCCAAGTACTCCCTAAGTAGTAATTCTAATCATCCCTCCGATTCTGCAAGGCAGTCATTACCATCACCATTTTTACAGTTAAGAACTGTAAAGTTCGGAGAGATTAAGTATCTTGCCAAGGTCACAGAGCCAGAAAGCAGCAGGGATGTCTGACTGCATAAGCCCAGGCTCTTTCAACTGTACAAAGAGGTCTATAAAGTAAGCACTCCCACCATAAAGATAAAGAAAACAGGCTGTGCTGGTTCTAATGGAACTGGAATGGAATGGCAAGCACAAATCAGAGAAGCTAGATAATTAGTAATAATTTATGGCACCTGTAGTATGTGCCACACTCTATACCAGAAATTTTTCATACACAGAATCTTCGCTAACCTTCCCAAGGTTGATAGGTGTTCTTACTCCTGTTGGACAGATAAGGAAACTGACGCTGAGAGAGTCAGCAGATATATCCATGGTTTCAGTGGTGGTAAGTGAAAGATATGTGATGGAGGCCATGCTGCCTCCAATTAAGGGACAATCAGGATGGCATTGGAATTGTTAACAAATCTATAAATCAGCATATTAGAATTTTACAGTCTATTATGGGCCTGGCTCAGCTTCGGGTTATCTGAAACCTAATAAACCTGTAAATCAGACTTAGGTTTTATCTCCATTTGTCTACACTTGAACACTAAGTAATGATTACTCTTACAGTCTTGTCTTCTTTATGATCGGTGTTAGTTAAGTGCTGTATTTTTCTAATTCCACCCACACCAACATGTTTCTAGAGACCAAAAATTGCTTAACCCACAAAACCTGGGTTCTGATTGGAACCTATTCCATGTCCCAGTCACAGAATTTTTTTCCATCGTGGGTTTTCTGATGTCAGACAAGATGAGATTTCCAACTGAAGGCCTTTTCACACTCACTGCATTCATAGGAGTTCTCTTCACTGTGACTTCGATGATGGTGAATAAGGTGAGATATCCGCACAAAGGCTTCATCACGTGTGGTTGCGCTCATAGGACTTTTCCCCATTATGGATATTCTAATGGTCATTAAGAGAAGATCTCCACCTTAATTTTCTTTTTCCACTTGGGCTACACAAATAGGGTTTTTCACCACTATAAACTCGGTTTTGTTCCATAAGGTATGAACTCTGGCCAAAAGCTTTTCCATATTCATTACGCTCAGATGGTATTTCTCTACTATGACTTTCCTGATGCTGAATAAGATGTGAGCTCCAAATAAATGCTATTCCACATACATTACACTTATAAGGCTTTCCTCACTATGAATTTCCTATTAAGAGATGACCTCTGACTGAAGGCTTTCTCATATTCATTACACTATAAGGTTTTTCCCCGTATGAGAGCTCTGACGTCTAATAAGATGGGAACTACTGCTGAAAGTTTATCACATTCATTGCATTCAGAAGGTTTCTCTCTATGCAGACCTTTCATGTGTCTTATACGCTCTGCATTGGGCTCAAAACTAGGATCGTATGAATCATAAAATGGGGCTTTATCACAAATAAGGATTTTCCTCTGATGACACAGAGTTTGCCCTCACATCAGAGCTCCTGTCACATTCAAACAATTCATAGTTCATCTCATTGTGGGGCTTAGCCCATCGGCCATTATTCTGAAACTGTAATCTCTGGAAGGCATGGGTGCCAGTCCTTCCCACGCTGAGTTTCCCTGGGATATCTCTGAAGTGACTCACTTCTTCAAAGGCAGGGTCCTGAAGAAGGGCCCATGGAATTCTGGCCAACAAAATCCACTTGGGTTTAGCCTCTTCAGGTACTTTTTGGTTATTTTTCTTTTACGACTTTTATTTATTTATTTGAGAGGGAGTGATGGCTAGAGAGATCACAGAGGAAGAGGGAGAAGCAGACTCACCACCGAGGAGGGAGCCTAATGCGGGGCTCGATCCCAGGACCCTGAGATCATGACCTGAGCCGAAGGCAGACGCTTAACCTACCGAGCCACCCAGGCACTCCAGGCACTTTTTGGTTCAAAAGAAGATTCTGTTATGTCCATTGGGGTTTGTCAACTGAAATGATAAAAATAAAATTAAAAAGTATCAACTGTTTTCTGTATTGAGAATAAATCAATTGCCAGTCTGAAATCCTGGAGAAAGGATTACCAAATTCAAACAAATGCTCATTTGCCATCATATTAAAGGACAGGATGAGCAAACTGAAAAACAGGATTCTGCCCCTGCCACCACACCGGGCATGTGTGTGTGTGTGTGTGTGTGCGCGCACACACACACACACAGACACACTAGATATGCCAGTTTTTTTTTTTTTTAAGATTTTATTTATTTATCTGACAGAGAGAGACACAGCGAGAGAGTGAACACAAGCAGGGGGAGCGGGAGAGGGAGAAGCAGGCTTCCCGCAGAGCAGGGAGCCCGATGCGGGACTCGATCCCAGGACCCTGAGATCATGACCCGAGCCGAAGGCAGTCGTTTAACGACTGAGCCACCCAGGTGCCCCTAGATATGCCGTTTTAAAATTCCCCATATACTATCATATATTTCACAGTGAGCCAAGAAGAATGATTCCGTTTCATAAATCAGGAATCAGAGACTAAAAACAGAATGTCACACTCACATGGCTAGTAATAAATCTTGGAATAGATATCATATTTTGAGAACTGTTACTTTTTTGCACAACACGCACACCAATTTGTATTTGAATTTGTATAGAATTTCCTACTATAGCTATAATACTTGGAAAACTATGTAAAAGATTTGAAACCTGCGAGAATTTTGAAAAGAGAGAGAAGACAATAAAGCAAGAGTATTTGTGTTTCTGCAGTGCAGCAAGAATAAAGAGGCAAAACTGAATCTTACTCAGCCTTGAGAGTGCATTCCAGTCTGCTAGAGAGAAGGGAGTTAATACTGTAGGTGAAGGAAATGATGGAGCCTGGGCAGAGTGTCCTGTACAGTCTAGACAATAGAATTTTCCTGGGTAAGCTTACAGCCTTACAGTCTTGGTTTAGAAAGAAGATTTAGACAACATCTCAGATCATGCATAGTATGTTTCCTCTTAGACATCTCAAACTATGTGTTGAAGTTAACCCCAAAGCTTTTATCCATCTAGTGCATCTAAGTTACTCTGAGTTAGACTGCACTAGGAGGAAGGAGGAACTAATACATGGAGTTACAAGTATGTATCAGTCAGGGTCACAGCAGGAAACAGATAACACTCAAACTGGGTAACTTCAGGAGAATTTAATAAAGGAACTAATGAGGTGTGGGCAGGGGTATAAGGAAAACAAAAAGGACAATCAGCCTCCCCAGGCTAGTAACTGCAGGGTGATTTTGCAACTCCAGGCCCGAAGGAGTGAGGGGAAAGAACTTTAACATATATCCCAAGCTCAAGAGACCTAAGTATAGAGGGACACTACCCAGAAGCTGACACCTTCATTTGAGGGATGTAGCCAGCCAATGATGAGCCTACAGAGAGGGAGCTCAGTGGCATAAATGTCACAACATCACTCCCCTACCCTTTGACCTGACAGGGCTTCCCACTGGACAGGCTCATTCAGAAGCCAGAGGGCAAAGTCAACTCCTGGGGCAAACAGCAGGGTGCAGAAGACTACGAAATGGAACTGGAGACACAAATGAAAGACATACAGCAGAGGATGTTTAGATAGTTGGATAAATTTACCTAGTTTCCTCCAGGTAAGAACTGGACCATATAATCGAGTGATTTAACCTTTTTCACCATCTCCGAAATCAACCCACTTCTGTGAACCTTTGACAATATTTAAAACAAGATTCTCAGAGTAGAGCTTAAATACCGGAAGTTAAGGAGGAAGGAAGCAGGAACTGGGAAAACATTCCATTTATTATGGTGAAACAATACAAAATATTTAGAAATAAATTTGACAAGAAAAGCAGAATTATATGAAGAAAACCATAAAATCTCTTGGAAAGACAGAAAACAAAATCTGAGCAATTAGAGAGACAAACTATGTTCTTGGATGAGAAGATTTCATTAATATCATAAAACTAGAATATAATTAATTCAATATTAACTAGAATGCACAGGATTTCTTATTTTGGAATTGTATAAAATAATCTAAAGTTTATTTGGAAAAATAAATGACCAAGAGTAGGCAAAGGTTACTATGAAAAGGAATAGTGAGGGGTCCTGCCTTAGTGGATACCAATATGCTATAATGCCAATATAATTACATATGTGTATATATAATTTAATTTAAAAGGAAGGTGGTAATTAAATTTACATATAATTGACTGTTAATAACATTGAACTGCTATCTTATAGCACGTACACTACAGTACATCACAGAATCCAGATGAATTAGAGTTAAATATAGGAAAAACAATATGAACGTTGCAAGAAAAGCTAGGAAGCTAGATGCACGATATAGGAGTCAGAGAAATCACCTCCACTGGAAACTCTGAAGGTTCAAAAAAATTAAAGACTGACATTTGACTATATACAAATTAAAATTTTTTGAATGACAAAACATATCATCGATACACAAACAAACAACAAATCAGGAAATATATTTTAATAAAGGTGACAAGGCTTTAATATCCAAACTATATAGAAAGTAGTCTGACAAACTGACTAGAAGAAAGACAACCTAACTTAAAGAAAATGGGGGGGCGCCTGGGTGGCTCAGTTGGTTAAGCGACTGCCTTCGGCTCAGGTCATGATCCTGGAGTCCCGGGATCGAGTCCCACGTCGGGCTCCCTGATCAGCAGGGAGTCTGCTTCTCTCTCTGACCCTCCGCCCTCTCATGCTCTCTATCTCATTCTCTCTCTCAAATAAATAAATAAAATCTTTAAAAAAAAATTTTTTTTAAAGAAAATGGGAAAAGGATAAGAATCAAGAATTCCCAGAGTAGCCAATCTAAATTGCCAATAAATTAATAAATATGGGCAGAGGGAGCTAAAATTCTATGATAGTGAGATAAATGCAAATTAGAGAAATAGTGAGATTTTTAGTTTGCATACATGAGATTGTTAAACATTAAGCGTTATAATTCTAATTATTGGTAAGGATGCAGGGAAAAGGTTATTCGTATACATTGGGGGAAAAAATCTCAAGTCTTAAGACTTTTGGAACTTAAGAGCCCAAACTCGTAAAACCATGTATTAAAACCACACACACACACACACACACACACGCACACACACACACACACATCTTGTACTCAGTAACCCAACTCCCGGATATCTATTCCATAGAAATATAAGCACAAGTATATAACGTCATATGTCTGAGGATGTTTATAGTAATACTGGAAACAAAATGAAAGGCTCATCAAAACAAGAAGGGTAAATAAACTATAATATACCTACACCACAAATATTATACAACCATTTAAAACAATGAATTAGAACAACACAAGTTGACTTGGAGACATTTACACAAGGTTATCATTACATATAACATACAAGATACAGAAAAGTATGATTAATATGATACTATTTTGGTAGCAACAACAAAAAAACTGTGTATTTGTTTACACATGCATGCATGTGTATTTCTACTGTAATGGATGATAAGAGTGCAGAAAAATACAGAAGGATACACATTAGATGGTTAAAATGGGTTAATGAGGGGCTTCTTTTGAGAAAGGAATGAGGTGGAAATTCAAGCCCAAAGTAAGGAAAAGAGTAGACTGCACTAAAAAGGGGGGGGGGGCATGTATATATAACCACATTTATGTCGTCCTGTGTGGATATGTGGATATATTACAAATAATAAAAAAAAATTAAAGCAGAACTATGACATGGTGCAGCCACTCTGGAAAACAGTATGGAGGTTCCTCAAAAAGTTGAAAATAGAGCTACCATATGATCCAGCAATTGCACTACTGGGTATTTACCCCAAAGATACCAATGTAGGGATCTGAAGGGGTATGTGCACCCCGATGTTTAGAGCAGCAATGTCCACAATAGCCAAACTATGGAAAGAGCCAAGATGGCCATCGACAGATGAATGGATAAAGAAGATGTGGTGTATATACACACACACACACACACACACACACACAATGGAATATTATGCAGCCATCAAAAGGAATGAACTCTTGCCATTTGCAACAACGTGGATGGAACTGGAGGGTATTATGCTGAGCGAAATAAGTCAATCAGAGAAAGATATGTGTCATATGATCTCACTGATATGAGGAATTCTTAACCTCAGGAAACAAACTGAGGGTTGCTGGAGTGGTGGGGGGTGGGAGGGATGGGGTGGCTGGGTGATAGACACTGGGGAGGGTACGTGCTGTGGTGAGCACTGTGAATAGTGTGAGACTGTTGAATCACAGACCTGTACCTCTGAAACAAATAATACATTATATATTAAAAAAATAGCAGGAAGGGAAAAATGAAGGGGAGGAAATCGGAAGGGGAGACGAACCATGAGAGACTATGGACTCTGAGAAACAAACCGAGGGTTCTAGAGGGGAGGGGGGGTGGGGGGTTGGGTTAGCCTGATGATGGGTATTAAAGAGGGCACGTACTGAATGGAGCACTGGGTGTTATATGCAAACAATGAATTATGGAACCCTACATCAAAAACTAATGATGTAATGCATGGTGATTAACATCATAAAATCAAATTTTAAAAAATCAGAAATATGACAGCATGATTTCAAAATAAAATATTCAGCAATCTTGAAAAATGAAAGGAATGATTCTGCACATTAAAAACTCAATAGATGGGGTGCCTATAGGTGGCTCAGTGGGTTAAGCATCCGACTCTCGGTTCCGGCTCAGGTTCATGATTTCATGGGTCCTGACACCGAGCCCCACATCGGGCACTGTGCTCAGTGAGGAGTCGGCTTGAAATTCTCTCTCTCCTTCTCCCTCTGCCCCTTCCCACCCCCACCCCCGGCTCTCGCATGCACACACGCTCTCTCTCTCAAATAAATAAATCTTAATTTAAAAAACTCAATAGACGGAACAGAGGGAACACTTCCTAACTCATTCTATGAGGCCAGCACTACCCTAATATCAAATTAGATAAAGACTCTACAAGAATGGAAAATTGCAGACTGATATATCTCGTGACATAGATGCAAAAATATTCAACAGATTTTTACCAAATCAAATTCAATGATGTATGAAAAGAATTACAAACCACAGCCAAGTGGGATTTATTCCAGGTATATAAATCTGGTTCAACATGCAAAAATCAGTTAAGGTAATCCGTCCCATCAGCATATGATCATACGGTCATATCGTTCAATGCATAAAAAACATTTGACAAAAGTGCAAAAGGCATTCAAGATAAAAGCTCTCAGCAAAGTAGGAATATTGGGGAAATTCCTCAGCTTAATAAAGAGCATCTATAAAAATGTACATATAGGGGCGCCTGGGTGGCTCAGTCGGTTAAGCGGCTGCCTTCGGCTCAGGTCATGGTCCCAGGGTCCTGGGATCGAGCCCCACGTCGGGCTCCTTCCTGAGCAGGGAGCCTGCTTCTCCCTCTCCCTCTGCCTGCCGCTCCACCTGCTTGTGCTCTCCCTCTCTCTTTCTCTGTCAAGGAAAAATAAATAAGATCTTTAAAAAAAAAAAAAGTGGGGGGCACCTGGGTGGCTCAGTCCTTAAGCATCTGCCTACGGCTCAGGTCATGATCCCAGGGTCCTGGGATCGAGCCCCACGTCGGGCTCCTTCCTGAGCAGGGAGCCTGCTTCTCCCTCTCCCTCTGCCTGCCACTCCCCCTGCTTGTGCTCTCTCTACCCCTGTCAAATAAAAATAAATAAAATGTTTTTAAAAAATGTACATATAACATCACACTTCCTAGTGATTAACTAGATGCTTTTCTACTAACATCAGGAACAAGGACAGGATGTCCCTTCTCACCAATCCTCCTCAACAGCAACGTCCTAGCTAATGTAAGAAGACAACACAAGACAAGACAAGGCATACAGATTGGGGCACTTCTGGTGTCCTTTCTCCTATGAGGACCTTGGGCCCCGGACTGCACATGTAAAGGGTACAATCTCTAAACTGGAGTGGGGTAGAGGCAGGCCGGCACCCCATTCTCGCCTTTGGGGTCACTGGCCTCAGGATCAGACATGGCCCAGAGCTTGAAAGACATAGAGGGACACGGGCAAGGTGCTAAAGTTGCTGCTGGGGGCCGGCGCCATGGCCTACGGCATCCATGAGTCTGTTTCACCATAGAAGGTGGGCACAGAGCCAATTTCTCTAATCGGATGAGGGCCTTCACTTTAGGATCCCCTGATTCCAGTACCCCATCATCTAGGACATTCAGGCCAGACCCTAAAAAATTTCCTCTCCCACAGGCACCAAAGACCTGCAGATGGTAAGCATCTGTGAGTGCTGTCTCAACCCATTGTCATGGAGCTTCCCAGCATGTACCAGTGCCCAGGGCTAGACTAGGAGGAGTGAGGACTGCCATCAACTGTCAAGGAGGTACTCAAGGGAGGTGTGGCCAAGTTCAACACCTTGCAGCTGATTACCCAGCGGGCCCAGATATCCTTGTTGATTTCATGGGAGCTGACAGTGAGGACCGAGGAATTCAGCCTTATCCTGGATGATGTAGTCATCACAGGGCTGAGCTTTAGCCGAGCGAGTATACAGCTGCTGTGGAAGCCAAACAAGTAGCTCAGCAGGAGGCCCAGGGAGCCCAGTTTCAGGTGGAAAAAGCAAAGCAGGAACAGCAGCAGAAGACTGTGTAGGCTGAAGGTGAGGCCGAGGCCACCAGGAGGCTTGGAGAAGCCCTGAGCAAGAACCCTGGCTACATCAAACTGGGCAAGATCCAGGCAACCCGGAACATCTCCAAGACGACTGCCACATCACAGAATTGTATCTGTCTCACTGCTGAAAACCTTGTGCTCAATGTACAGGATGAAATTTTCACTTTGAAAACTGACAGCCTTATCAAGGGTAAGAAATGAGCTTAGTGATGAAGAACTCCCCTCCCCCAGAGAAAAAGTGAATCTGCTTCTCCCCTGGCTTTTGAGGAGCCAGTGTGGGGCCCAACCGACCCCCATCCTGCCCCTGGTATCATGTCATAGTCCCTTCTGTGTCTGTTCTCCCAGCCCTTCCTGGATGAACACAGACTGGCCAATTTTCAAGGGAATGACTTTCCTCTTCTCGGTGTTGGCCAGGGGTGTTGGGACAGTATGATTTCTGAGTGATTTTGTACAGTATTGTTTCCTCCTTCCAGGTTGGGGGGTGATAACCACCATCCCAGGAATTCTCAATAAAAAGAAATAATAAAAGGTACGCAGATTGGGAAGGAAGAAATAAAACTCATTGTTTGCAGATGACATGATTCTCTATGTAGAAAATTCCAAAGGGTTCTGCCCCAAGATGGCATGTAGGAAGAGCCTGAACTTACCTCCTGCATGGACATAGCAAATCTATACCTATTTATACAGCAATTCCTCCTGAAGAAGAACAGAGAGCTGACTGAACAGCTTCTGCACAACAAAAGATAGAGAGACCACATAGAGAACATTGAGTTGGAGACACAGTAAGGGAATCCCACCCCCGATGCTGCAAACTGCAGTGGGGAGAGACAGTACCGAGGGACCATGAGCAGATTCATCTGCCCTGGGGCACAGGAAAAAAGCTGTGGCTTAAAAGAACAACTAGAATATAAAGGATCCTGCCTCAGAACTCCACCAAATGGCAGGGGAGCTACTAGAGCCCTCTCTGGGTCGCAGGGCCTGGCAAGTGCCATGGTTTACATTGCCCCACCACCTTGATAGCCTGGATGGGAGCAGGGGCCAGGCACCATAGCTGGCCTACCACCTCAGTGAGCCCCAGGCCCTAACCCAAGCCCACACCAGCCCAAGAAGTCCCATCAAGGCAGCCCCAGTGCACTGCACAGTGGGACACCCCTGGTCAACACTCACTACAACTCTGGCTGACATAGGGGCACAGCAACCCAGAACTCTCCAGGCCCACACCACTTTAGCCCCAGATGACTTGCTAGGGCACTCCTGGCACAGAGCACTCTGGGACCTCCTGGCTCATGTCTGCTTTGGCTCTAGTGACACCACCAGGACACACCAGCTCATGCCCCACCTCAGTTCCCGCCATGCAGTGAGGGCATCCCCTGTGCTGAGCACCGGCAGACCACCACCTGCTCCCACTTCAGCTTCAACTGTCCTGCCCCAGAGCCACCTAGCCCATGCCCATTTCAGCTCGAGCGATCCCACCAGGACAGCCCCAGCACAGACTGCCCCAGGATCCCAGTCCACACCAGCCACAGCTCCAGCTATCCAGCCAAAGTCACCAGGTACACACAGTCTACACAGGGGATGACTGTACACAAGGCCATTCTTGCAAGGTTAGGAGAAGTAGCTGTTCTACCTAATTCATAGAAACAAACACAGAAAGTCAAGCCAAATGAGGAGACAAAGGAATAGGATCCAAAAGAAAGAACAAAACAAAACCTCAGAAAAAGAACTAAATGAAACAGAGATAACCAATCTACCTGGTAACGAGTTCAAAGTCATGGCCATAAAGATGTTCACCAGGCTGCAGAGGAGAGTGGAGGAACTTAGTGAGACCTTCAACAAAGAGACAGAAAATATATCGGGGTGCCTGGGTGGCTCACTCGGTTAAGTGTCTACCTTCAGCTCAGGTCATGATCACAGCGTCCTGGGCTGGGCCCCCGAATCAGGCTCCCTGCTCAGCGGGGAGACTGCTTCTTGCTCTCCCCCTCCTGCTGCTGCTTCCCCTGCTTGTGCTCTCTCACTCTCTCTCTCTGTCAAATAAATAAATAAAATCTTTAAAAAAAAAGAGAGATAGAAAATTTTAAAAAGAACCAATCAGGGTTGAAAAATACAATAACCAAAATGAAAAATGCACTAGACAGAATCAACAGGAGATTAGAGGATGCAGAAGAACAGATCAGCAATCTGGAAGCGGAATGGAAAGCACCCAAGCTGAACAGCAAAGGAAAAAAAAGAGCTTAAAAAAATGAGAATAGGTAAGGGATCTTTCAGACAACATCAAATGAACAAATATTTGCATTTTAGGAATCCCAGAAGGAGAAGAGAGATAGAAAGGGATAAAAAACCAATCTGAAGAAAGAACAGGTGGAAAATTCCCTACCCTGGGGAAGGAAACAGACATCCAGCTTCAGGAAGCACAGAGAGTTCCAAACAGGATGAACCCAAGGAGGTCCACACCACAAAACATAATAATTAAAATGCCAAGGACTAAAGATGAAGAGACAATTTTCAAAACAGCAAGAGAGGGGTGCCTGGGTGGCTCAGTCAGTTAAGTATCCAACTCCTGACTTCAGCTCAGGTCATGATCTCAGGGTTGTGAGACGGAGCCCCGTGTTGGGCTCCGTGCTGGGCATGGAGCCTGCTTAAGATTCTCTCTCTCCCTCTCCTCCTTCTCCTCCCCGCCCCTTCTCTAAAACAAAACCAAAACCAAACAAACAAAAAACATCCAAACCAAAAACCAAAAACAGCAAGAGAGAAAAAACTAGTAATGGAGAAGGGAAACTGCATAAGGCTCCCAGCTGATTTTTCAGCAGAAATTTTGCAGGCCAAAGAAAAGTGGCATAATATATTCAAAGTGCTGAAACAAAAAGCTTACAACCCACAGTACTCTAGCCGGCAAGGTTATCATTTAGAAATCAAGGAACTATACAGTCTCCTAGGCAATTAAAAGTTAAAGGAGTTCATCACCACTAAATTGGCCTTAGAAGAAATATGGAAGGGAGGTCTTTAAGTGGAAAAGAAAGGGCCATAATTAGAAGTAAGAAAATTATGAAATGAATAAATTACATGAGTAAAAGTAAACGTACAGCAAAGGTACTAGAGCACTCACTTAGAAAGTTACTTATAGGGCACCTGGGTGGCTCAGTCGATTAAGCGTCTGCCTTGGGCTCGGGTCATGATCCCAGGGTCCCGGGATCGAGCCCCGTGTTGGGCTCTCTGCTCAGCGAGGAACCTGCTTCTCCCTCTCCCTCCTGTTCTGCCTACTTGTGTTCTCTCTCTCTCTGTCAAATAAATAAATAAAATCTTTACAAAAATAAAAAAGGCAGTGTCCAAACTCATGTGACCATCAATGTAATATAGACTGCTATATACTTAGGATGTTCTATATGAACCTCATGATAACCAAACACCAGAAACCTATAATAGGTACACTAAATATAAAGAGAAAGAAAGCCAAGCAGAACACTGAAAAAAGTCATCAATCAAATGCAAGTGAGCAAGAGAAAAAGAAAGGAACAGAGAAGAGCTATGAAAAGCAGAAAACAATTAATAAAACAGCAGTAAATACATACCTATCAAGAATTACTTTAAATACAAATGGTCTAATTGCTCCAATCAAAAGACACAGGATGGAGGAATGGATAAAAAAAAGCAAGACCCGCTATATGCTGCCTACAAGAGACTCACTTCAGACCTAAAGACACATACAGACTGAAAGTGAAGGGAAAGAAAAGATATTCTATGGAACAATGGAAGTGAAAAATGGAAGTGAAAAAAAAAAAAAAGCCAAGGTAGCAATACTTGCATCAGACAAAGCAGACTATACCACAACGACTTTAACAAGACACAAAGTAGGGCTTTACATAATGATAAAGGGAACAACCCAACAAGACGATATAACAATTCTAAGTGTCTACGCTCCCAACACTGGAGCACCTAAATACATAAAGAGCATACCAAGCATTAACAGATATAAAAACATTAACAGATATGAAGGGAGAAACTGGCAGGAATTCAACAATAATAGGGGATTTTAACACCCTACTTACATCAATGGATAGATCAACCAGGCATAAAATCCATAAGGAAACAGTGTCTTTGAACGACCCAACAGACCATGTGGACTCAAAAGATATCTACAGAACACTCCATCCACAAACAACAGAAAACACATTCAAGAGCCCATGCATCATTTTCCAGAACAGGTCACACGTTAGGCCACAAAATATGTCTCAACTAAATCTAAGAAGATTGAAATTCTATCACGCATCTTTTCCAACCACAACAGTATGAAACTAGAGATCAATTTTAAGAAAATATTGGGAAAAACACAAACATGTGGAGGCTAAACAACATGTTACTAAACAACCAATGGGTCAACAAAGAAATCAAAGAGGAAATAAAAGAAATACATGGGTACAAATGAAAATGAAAACACAATCACTGGGTCACGGCGACCGCATTTCCAAGAGGGAAATTTAGAGTGATACAGGCCAGCCTCAAGAAACAAGAAAAGTCTCAAATAAACAATCAAACTTTACACCTAAAGGAACTAGAAAAAGAAGAACACACACACCCAAAGTGAAGAGAAGGAAGGAAATAATAAGATCAGAGGAGAAATCGAGACTAAAAACAAACAAACAAACAAACAAAAGCAATAAAAAGATCAAAGAAACCAAGAGCTGGTTCTTTGAAGAGATAACCAAAACTGATAAGCCTTTACCAATCTCATCAAGAAAAAAAGAGAACGCCCAAGTAAGTAAACAGACACATAGATCAATGGAACAGAATAGAGAGACCCAGAAATGGACCCACAACTCTATGGTCAACTAATCTGCCACAAAGCAGGAAAGAATATCCAATAGAATACAGTCTCTTCAACAAATGGTGTTGGGAAACCTGGACAGCGACATGCTGGAGAAAGAAACTGGATCACTTTCTTACACCATACACAAAAATAAATTCAAAATGGATGACAGACCTAAATGTAAGACAGGAAACCATCAAAATCCTAGAGGAGAACACAGGAAGCAACCTCCTCGACCTCAGCTGCAGTAACTTCCTACTAGACACGTCTCTGGAGGCAAGGGAAACAAAAGCAAAAATGAACTATTGGGACCTCTTCAGGACAAAAAGCTTCTGCACAGCAAAGGAAATAATCAACAAAACCAAAAGGCAACTGGCGGAATGGGAGAAGATATTTTCAAATGACATATCAGATAAAGGGCTAGTATCCAGAATCTGTAAAGATCAACACCCAAAAAACAAATAATCCGCTTAAGAAATGGGCAGAAGACATGAACAGACATTTCTCCAAAGAACACGTACAAATGGCTAACAGACACGTGAAAAAGTACTGAACGTCACTCATCATCAGGAAAATACAACTCAAAAGCACAAGGAGATACCACCTCACACCTGTCAGAATGGCTAAAATAAACAACTCAGGAAACGACAGATGTTGGTGAGGATGTGGAGAAAGGGGAACCCTCTTGCACTGTTGGTGGGAATGCAAACCGGTACAACCACTCTGGAAAACAGTATGGAGTTTCCTCAAAAAGTTAAAAATAGAACTACCCTATAACCCAGCAATTGCACTACAAGATATTTATCCAAGGGATACAAAAGTGCTGATTTGAAGGGGCCTGTGCACCCCAATGTTTATAGCAGCACTATCAACAATAGCCAAATTATGGAAAAAGCCCAAATGTTCATGGATGAATGGATAAAGAAGATATATATATGTATATGTATATATATATATATATATATATATATACACACACATATATATACATATATATACATATATATAATATAGATATGTATACACACACACACACACACAAAATCGAATATTACTCAGACATCAAAAGGAATGAAATCTTGCCATTTGCAATGTCATGGATGGAATTACAAGGTAGTACGCTAAGCAAAATAAGTCTGTCAGAGAAAGACAAATATCATATGATTTGACTCATGTGGAATTTAAGAAACAAAACAGATGAACACATGCAAAGGGAAGGCAAAGTAAAAAGAGATAAAAGCAGAGATGGAGGCAAATCATAAGACACTCTATAGTTAAGAGAACAAAGTAAGGGTTGCGGGAGGGGAGGTAGGTGGGGGGATGGGCTAAATGGGTGATGGGTATTAAGGAGGGCACTTGCTGGAATGAGCACTGGGTGTATATGTAAGTGATGAGTCACTTAATTCTACTCCGGAAACCAATACTACACTATATGTTAACTAACTCGAATTTAAATAAAATTTTTAAAAAATGAAAGAGGAGAAGTAACAACGGATGTAGCGTGGAAAAGAAGGGATTTTAACAGACTACTATGAAAATTTACATGCCAACAAATTGGACAGCTTAAAACAAATGGATAAATTCCTAGAAACATATCATCTTCCAAAACTGAATGAAGAAGAAATAGAAAATCTGTACAGATTAATTACTAGTAGAGAAATTGAATTGGTAATCAAAAAACTCTCAAAAACAAGCGGGGGAAATCGGAGGGGTAGACGAACCATGAGAGACGATGGACTCTGAAAAACAAACGGGGTTCTAGAGGGGAGGGGGGTGGGAGGATGGGTTAGCCTGGTGGTGGGTATTGAGGAGGGCACGTTCTGCATGGAGCACTGGGTGTTGTGCACAAACAATGAATCATGGAACACTTTATCTAAAACTAATGATGTAATGTATGGGGATTAACATAAGAATAAAAAAAAAAACTCTCAAAAACAAAACCCAAAAAACAAATAAAAACCTCTCAACAACCAGAAGTCCAGGACCAGATGGATTCACAGGTAAGTTCTGCCAAAGAGATAAAGAAGAGTTGATACCTATTCTTCTCATAGTCTTCCAAAAAAATAGAAGAGGAAGGACAGCTTTCAAATACATTCTATAAGGCCAATACCACCCTCATACTAAACTGGACAAAGACACTACAAGAAAACAAAAACAAACTACAGGCCAATACCCTTGAAGAACATAGATGCAAATTCCTCAAGCATATATTAACAAACTGCTCTCAACAATACATTAAAAGGATAATTCACCATAAACAAGTGGGATTTATTCCAGGGATGCAAGGGGGGCTCAATATGCACAAATCAATCAATATGACACACCCACATTAACAAAATGAAGGCTAGAAATCATACGATCATCTCAACAGATGCAGAAAAAGCATTTGGCAAAATTCAAAATCTGTTTCTGATAAAAACCCTCAACAAAGCAGGTTTAGAGGGAACATACCTCACCACGATAAAGGCTGTATATGACAAACCCACAGCTAACGTCATACTCAATGGTGAAAAACTGAGAGCTTCTCCTCCAAGATCAGGAACAAGACAAGGATGTCCACTCTCACCACTTTTACACAACATAATACTGGAAGTCCTGGCCACAGCAATCAGACAACAAAAAGAAATAAAAGGCATCCAAAGTGGTAATGAAGAAGAAAACTGACACTATTTGCAGATGACACGATGCTAAGCAAACTCTAAAGACGTCACCAAAAAACTATTAGAAGTAATAGATGAATTCAGTAAAGTCGCAGGATACAAAATTCATATACCGAAATCTGTTGCATTTCTATACACCAATAATGAAGTAGCAGGAAGAGAAATTAAGCAAACAATCCCATTTACAATTGAACCAAAAAATAAAATACCTAGGCATAAACTCAACCAAGGGTGTAAAAGAGCAGTAGCCTGAAAACTAAAAAACACTGATGAAAGAAATTGAAGACAACACAAACAATTGGAAATGTATACCATGCTTATGGACTGGAAGAATTAATATTGTTAAAATGCCCATACTACCCAGGCGATCTAGAGGTTCAGTGCAATGCCTATCAGAATACCAACAGCATTTTTCACAGAACGACAACAAATAATCCTAAGACTTGTATGGAACCACAAAGGACCCCAAATAGCAAAGGCCATCTTGAAAAAGAAGAACAAAGCTGGAGGTATCACAACCCTAGATTGCAAGATATGCTACAAAGCTGTAGTAATCAAAACAGCATGGTACTGCCACAAAAAGAGACACACAGATCAAGAGAACAGAACAGAGAGCCCAGAAATAAACCCACATTTATAAATGGTCCATTAATCTCTGACAAAGGAGGCAAGGATATACAATGGGGGAAAAGATAGTTTCTTTAATAAATGGTGTTGGGAGAACAAGACAGCTACTTGCAGAAGAATGAAACTGGACCACTTTCTTACACTGTCCACAAAGATAAAGTCAGAATGGATTAAAGACCTAAATGTGAGACCTGAAACCATGAAACTCCTAGAAGAAAACATAGGCAGTAATCTCTTTGACATCAGCCTTACTAACATTTTTCTAAATATGTCCCCTCAGGCAGGGGAAACAAAAGCAAAAATAAACTATTGGCATTCTATCAAAATTAAGAGCTTTTGCACAACAAAGAAAACCATCGATAAAAGGAAAAGGCAACCTACCGAATGGGAGAAGATATTTGCAAAGGGTATATGCGATAACGGGTTAATATCCAAATCCAAATATATAAAGGATTTCTACAACTCAACACCAAAAAACCCCAAATAATCCATTTTAAAAATGGGTAGAGGACCTGAGTAAACATTTTTCCAAAGAAGACATACAGATGGCCAACAGACACATGAAAAGATGCTCAATATCACTAATCACCAGGAAAACGCAAATCAAAACCACAATGAGATATCACCTTAAACCTGTCAGAATGGCTAGAACCAAAAGACAAGAGCTAACAAGTGCTGGCGAGGATGTGGAGAAAAAGGAACCCCCATGCACTGCTGGTGGGAATGCAAACTGGTGCAGCCACTGTGAAAAACAGTATGAAGGTTCCACAAAAACTTAAAAATAGAGCCAGAGGGGAGGGCGGGTGTGGAAATGGGCAAAATTTTGTAAAGGGGTATGGCAGACACAGACTTCCAGTTATGGAATGAGTAAGTCATGGGAATAAGAGGCACAGCATAAGGAATGTAGTCAATGATATTGTAATACCCTTGTATGGTAACAGATGATAGGTATGCTTGTTGTGAGCACAGCATAATGCATAAACTTGTTGAATCACTATCTTGTACACCTGAAACTAATACAACATCGTATGTCAACTATACCAGAAGGAAGGAAGGAAAGAAGGAAAGGAGGAAGGGAGGAAGGGAGGGAAGGAGGAAGGGAGGGAGGGAGGGAGGGAGGGAATGGGGAAGGGAGGGAGGGAGGCCATATGATCCAATAATTCTGCTACTATTTATCCAACAAAAACGAAAATACTGAATTGAAAAGATATAAGCACCCCTATATATAGTTCAGCGTTATTTATCATAGCTAAGTTATGGAAGCAACCTAAGTGTCCACAGATTGATAAATGGATAAAGAAGATGTGCTGTAGATAGGTAGATAGATGTAAATACATACAGGATGGAATGTTATTCAGCCATAAAAAGGATCAGATCTTGCCATTTGTGACCACATGGATGAACCTAGAGGGTATTATGCTAAGTGAAATAAGTCAGACAGAGAAAGACAAATATGATATTATTTCACTTACATGTGGAATCTAAAAAACAAAACAGATGAGCAAAGAAACAAAAAAGCAGAAACATACCCATAAATACAGAGAAAAAAACTGATGGTTGCTGTGTGGTGAGATGGGGAGGATGCACCAAACGGGTACAGGGGAGTGGAAGGTACAGGCATCCAGCTATGGAATGAATAAGTCACAGGGATGAAAGGTACAGCATAGGGAATATAGTCACCGGTATTGTAATAGTGTTATCACTTGTGGTAAGCATAGAATAACATATAGAGTTGTCAGATCACTATGTTGTACACCTGAATCTAATGCAACACTGTGTGTTGACCCTTCTTCAATAAAGAAGGAAAATTCCAAAGAATGGACAAAAAAATAAATAAACTCCTGGAACTGATCAGCAACTACAGCAAGGTTGTAGAATATAAGGGTAATAATACACAAAAGTCCATTTTTTTTCCTTATAAACCAGCAATTAACAATTGGAATTGGAATTAAAAACACAATGCCATTTACATTAGCAGTCCACCCCCCAAAGAAATACTTATCTAATAAAATATGTACAGGATATATAGGGAAAAGTACAAAGGTCTGACAAAGAAAAATAAATATCTAAATAAATCTTTATTGAGGGATCTTCCGTGTTCATGGATTGGAAGACTCAACATGGTTAAGATATCATTTCTTCCCAACTTGATCTATAGATTTAATGCAACCCCAATCAAAATTGTAGCAAATTATTTTATGGATATTGAAAATCTGATTCTAAAGTTTATAGGGAGAGGCACCTGGGTGGCTCAGTCAGTTAGGCGTCCGACTCCAGATTTCAGCTCAGGTCATGATCTCAGGGTCATGAGAGTGAGCCCCACATTGGACTCCACGCTCAGTGGGGAGTCGGCTTGAGATTCTCTCCCTCCCCCTCCTTCTACTCCTCCCCCAACTCGCTCGCGCTCGCTCTCTCTCTCTCAAATAAATAAATAAATCTTTTAAAAAACTAAACTTTGTAAGGAAAGGCAAAAGATCCAGAATAAGCAACATAATAGTCAAAAAGAACAAAGTCGAGGACTGATACCATATGACTTCAGGATTCCCTATGAAGCCACACTAATCAAGACTGGTTTTAGCAAAAGAAGAGACAAACAGATCAATGGAACAGAAGAGAGCCTAGGAACAGACCCACCCATTTAAAGTCAAATAACTGTCGAACAATACTTATGCGAGAGTGGGCATCCTTGATGTGTCCCTGATCTTAAGGGAAAGGCTCTCAGCTTTTCCCCATTGAGGACGATATTCGCTGTGGGTTTTTCATAGATGGATTTTATGAACTTGAGGAATGTTCCCTCTATCCCTATACTCTGAAGAGTTTTAATCAGGAAAGGATGCTGTATTTTGTCAGATGCTTTTTCTGCATCAATTGAGAGGATCATATGGCTCTTCTCTCTCCTCTTATTAATGTGTTCTATCACGCTGATAGATTTGCAAATGTTGAACCACCCTTGCATCCCAGGGATAAATCCCACTTGGTCATGGTGGATGATCCTTTTAATGTATTGTCGGATCTTATTAGCTAGGATTTTGTTGAGGATTTTGGGGAATCCATATTCATCAGGGATATCGGTCTGAAATTCCCCTTTTTGATGGGGTCCTTGCCTGGTTTGGGGATTAAGGTAATGCTGGCCTCATAGAATGAGTCTGGAAGCTTCCCTTCTGTTTCTAGTTTCTGAAACAGCTTCAGGAGAATAGGTATTATTTCTTCTTTGAATGTTTGGTAGAATTCCCCAGGGAATCCATCAGGCCCTGGACTCTTGTTTTTGGGGAGGTTTTTGATCACTGCTTCACTCGCGTTACTGATTATTGGCCTAGTCAGGCTGTCAATTTCTTCCTATTTCAGTCTTGGCAGTTTATAGTTTCCAGGAAGGCATCCATTTCATCCAGGTTGCTCAGTTTATTGGCATATAGTTGTTGATAATAGTTTCTAATAATTGACTCTATTTCCTTGGTGTTACTCATGATCTCTCCCCTTTCATTCATAATTTTATTAATTTGGGTCCTTTCTCTTTTCTTTTGGTCAAGTCTGGCCAGTGGTTTATCGATCTTATTAATTCTTTCAAAGAACCAGCTTCTAGTTTCGTTGCTCTGATCTACTGTTCTCTTGCTACTGTTGTTCAACATGGTACTAGAAGTCCTAGCAACAACAATCAGACCACAAAAAGAAATAAGAGGTATGCAAATTGGCCGAGAAGAAGTCAAACACTCTCTCTTCGCAGATGACATGATACTTTATGTGGAAAATCTAAAAGGCTCCACCCCAAAATTGCTAGAACCCATATAGCAATTCAGTAATGGGGCAGGATACACAATCAACGCACAGAAATCAGTTGCTTTCTTATACACTAACAGTGCAACTGTAGAAAGAGAAATTAGAGAAACGAATCCATTTACAATAGCACCAAAAACCATAAGATACCTCAGAATAAACCTAACCAAAGTGGTAAAGGATCTATACTCTAGGAACTACAGAACACTCATGAAAGAAATTGAAGAAAACACAAAAAGATGGAAAAACATTCCATGCTCATGGATCGGAAGAATAAACATTGTTAAAATGTCTATGCAACCTGGGGCAATCTATACCTTCAATGCCATCCTGATCAAAACTCCAGTGACATTTTTCAGAGTGCTGGAACAATCCTAAAATTTGTATGGAGTCAGAAAAGACCCCGAATCACCAAGGAAATGTTGAAAAAGAAAAACAAAGCTGGGGGCATCACGTTGCCCGATTTCAAGCTATATTACAAAGCTGTGATCACCAAGACAAAGCATGGTACTGGCCCAAAAACAGACATATAGACCAATGGAAAAGAATAGAGAGCCCAGATATGGACCCTCAACTCTATGGTCAAATACTCCTCAACAAAGCAGGAAAAAACATGCAATGGAAAAAAGACAGTCTCTTCAATAAATGGTGCTGGGAAAACTGGACAGCCACATGCAGAAGAATGAAACTCAAACATTCTCTAACACCATACACAAAGATAAACTCAAAATGGATGAAAGACCTCAATGTGAGACAGGAATCCATCCAAATCCTAGAGGAGAACATAGGCAGTAACCTCTTTGACAACGGATACAGCAACATCTTTCAAGATACATCTCCCAAGGCTAGTGAAACGAAAGCAAAAATGAACTTTTGGGACTTCATCAAGATAAAAAGCTTCTGCACAGCAAAGGAAATAGTCAACAAAACAAAGAGGCAGGGGCGCCTGGGTGGCTCAGTCGTTAAGCGTCTGCCTTCAGCTCAGGTCATGATCCCAGGGTCCTGGGATCGAGCCCCGCATCGGGCTCCCTGCTCTGCGGGAAGCCTGCTTCTCCCTCTCCCACTCCCCCTGCTTGTGGTCCATCTCTTGCTGTGTCTCTCTCTGTCAAATAAATAAAAAATAAAATCTTTAAAAAAAAAACAGACACACAAAACAAAGAGGGAACCCACAGAATGGGAGAAGATACAGATAAAGGGCTGGTAGCCAAGATCAATAAAGAAATTCTCAAACTCAACACCCAAAAGACAAATAATCAAGTCAAAAAATGGGCAGAAGACATGAACGGACACTTCTCCAAAGAAGACATACAAATGGCTAACAGACACATGAAAAAATGTTCATCATCATTACCCATCAGGGAAATGCAAATCAAAACCACACTGAGATACCACCTTACATCAGTTAGAATGGCCAAAATGGACAGGACAAGAAACAACAAATGCTGGAGAGGTCGTGGAGAAAGGGGAACCCTCTTACACTGTTGGTGGGAATGCAAGTTGGTACAGCCACTTTGGAAAACACTGTGGAGGTGCCTCAAGAAATTAAATATAGAGCTACCCTATGATCCAGCAATTGCACTACTGGGTATTGACTCCAAAGACACAGATGTAGTGAAAAGAAGGGCCATCTGCACCCCAATGTTCATAGCAGCAATGTCCGCAATAGCCAAACTGTGGAAAGAGCTGAGATGCCCTTCAACAGATGAATGGGTAAAAAAGATGTGGTCCCTATATACAACGGAATATTACTCAGCCATCGGAAAGATGAATACCCAACGTTTGCATCAACATGGATTCAGACTGGAGGAGATTATGCTAAGTAAAATGAGTCAAGCAGAGAAAGTCAATTATCATATGGTTTCACTTATTTAGGGAACATAAGGAATAGCACGGAGGACATTAGGAGAAGGAAGGGAAAAATGAAGGGGGGAAATCGGAGGGAGAGATGAACCATGAGAGACTATGGACTCCGAGAAACAAACTGAGGGTTTTAGAGGGGAGGGGGTTGGAGGGATGGGTTAGCCCGGTGATGGGTATTAAGGAGGGCACGTACTGCATGGGGCAATGGGTGTTATATGAAAACAATGAATCCTGGATCACTACATCAAAAACTAATGATGTATTGTATGGTGACTAACATAACATAATAAAATAAAATTTTAAAAAAAATAAAGTCAAATGACAATTCAGTGATAAAAGAACAGTCTTTCAATATATGGCACTGTAGGAACTGGATGTCCATATGCCAAAAAAAAAAAAAAAAGAAAGAAAGAAAGAAAGAAAAGGAAAGGAAGAAAAGGAGCTAGACACAGACCTGGTATCTTTCATAAAAATTAACCCAATATGGATCATAGACCTATATGTAAAACCAAAACTGGAAAACGTATAAAATACAGCGCAGGAGAAAATCTAGATAACCCTGGGTTTGGTCATGACACTTCAGTATAACACAACGAAATAAAAATTTGAGAAGTTGGACTTTAGTAAAATTAAAAAGTTCTGTTTCGTGATGGACCCTGTTAAGACAACATAAAGACAAGCCACAGAATGATAAAACATATTTACAAAACATATGTGACAAAGGACCTCATTTCCAAATACACAAAGACCTTTCAGAACGAAACATTAAGAAAAAAATAATGCAATTTAAAAATGGGGAAAAGAGCTGAAAATATACCTCACCAAAGAAGATATAGAAAAGGCAAACAAGCATATGAATAGGCAACATCATCTACGTCATAAGGGGACTGAAATTTAAAACAATGACATACCCCTATACATCTACTAGAGTGGCTAAAAATAAAAAAATAAAACACAAAAACAAACCTGATGTACAAAATGCTGATAGGGGTGTGGAGCAGCAGGAACCCTCATTCATTGCGGGAAGACATGCCAAATGGCACAGCCACTTTGGAAGTCATTTTGGCAGTTCCTTACAAATTTAAACATAGTTTTATCATACGATACAGAAATCACATTCCTAGGGATATGCCAAACTGATTGAAAACTTGTGTCAGAATAAAATCTTGCCATTTGCAGCGATGTGGATGGAGCTAGAGTGTATTATGCTCAGCAAGATAAGGCAGTCACAGAAAGACAAATACCATGTGATTTCACTCACATGTGGAATTTAAGAAACAAAACAGATGAACATATGGGAAGGGGGAAACAGGAGGTGGGGTGGGGGGGACAAGCCATAAGAGACTCTTAATGATTGAGAAAAAAACTGCGGGTTGGTGAACGGAGGTGGGAGGGGGATGGGTCAAATAGGTGATGGGGATCAAGGAGGGCACTTGTTGTGATGAGCACTGGGTGTTGTATGTAAGTGATGAATCACTGAATTCCACTCCTGAAACCATATTACAGTGTATGTTCACTAACTAGAATTTCAATAAAAATTAAAAAAAAAAAAAAAAAAAAAAGAATTCAACCTTGGAGTCAAACCTGGGTTTCAGGGGCAAGAGGAAATTTTTGAAGGTGATGGATGATTTTATGGCACTGACTGTAATAATAGTTTCAGAGGTGTATACTTACCTCCAAACGCATCAAGCTGTATACATTAAATATCTACAGCTTTCTGTATGTCAGTCATAACCTCAATAAAGCAGTTAAAAGAAAAAGAAAACCTATGTCAACACAAAAACCTACACACAAATGTGCAGCTTTCTGTCAAAACTGGCAAGCGATTAAGATGCCCTTCTCTAGATGAATGGATAAACAAAGTGTGCTATTCCATGCAATGGAATATGATTCAGGGATAAAAAGTCATGAGCTATCAAGACATGAAAAGACATGAAGGAAGCATTAATGCATTTTGGTAAGGAAAGGAAGCCAGTCTGAAAAGGCTACAACTGCCTGATTCCACCTATATGCTATTCTGGAAAAGGCAGAACTAGCAGTGGCTAGCAGTGGTCCAATGTAGCGGGAGTTGGTAGCGGAGGGATGAATAGGTGAAGCACAGAGGAATTTTAGGATGATGAAACTATTCTGTTTGATGCTGTAATGGTGGATACATGACTTTCTGCATTTTCAAAACCCACCGAATGTACAACACAAAGACTGAATGTCAATGTAAACTACAGACTTCGTTAATAATAATGTGTTAGTACTAGTTTATTAATTATAACAAATGTATCACACTAACGCAAGATCTTAATAACAGGGGAAACTGTGATGGGGGGCTATGATATGAGAATCCTCTATGCTATCTGCTCAATATTTCTGTAAATTTAAAACTATTCTAAAAAACGAAGTCTCTTAATTAAAAAAAACACTGAGCTGTTTGTCATATTGACATAATACTCACTTCCATCCCAGAGTGTGCTGGCATGTCCCACCTCACAAGGAAGTAAGCCCAAACACAAAAAGACCTAGAAAAAGAAAGGGAATGTAAGATGAATGGAGATTTTCGGTAATACGTTCCCAGAAATCCCTTCAGTTTGGCAGCATCTTTGAAGCATCAGCCTCCCCATTCCTACTTAGCCTGATCTATGACTTGGCCTGGAATAGTTCTCCCAGTCATAGATCTAGTCAACACTGCAGATAGCCCCCTGGCTCCGCCACCTCATGCCCCCATGCCTCACCGTTTGGTCACAGGGCCACAGCCTTTGCAGTTGCTGTCATGTGTCATGCTCTTCCTCTCCCACCTTCATCTGCGGAAATCCGACTCATTGCTGAGACCCAGTTGAGATACCATATTCCCTGAAGCTTTAGACCATTTCTTGACACAGCACTTGCCACCTTCCTCTGCCTTTCCTTGACATAACAAGCCTGGGCGATAGCATTTGACACATCAGTTGCTCTTCTCCACATAACCTTTGTTCATCTCTCTCTCCTCCCATTAAGTCACCCAGTCTCCTTTTTTTTTTTCTCTCTCTCTCTGCAGAAAAAGAAACCTCAATAGATGGAATGGATAGCAGTCAGGAAGTAGCTGAGGCTCATGATGTTGAACCGAAGGGTCTCACAACGTACAGCTGAAGAAGAAAATAAAATGAGAAGCATAAAGGCAAGAAATGTTAAGGTGGTTCAGAAGAACAGGAGAGAAAAAATGAAGATGAGACATTTATGATATAAGCAATATTTCCAAAGCTGAAGAAATATTTCAAATTTGTAAAACCACCACCACCACCACCACCACCACAAAACCAAAAGGAGTCCCCCAGATAAGCACCAGGGCTAATAAAAAGGGATCCACACCAAAAAATACCCTGGAAAATGTCCTATTTCATAATTTGTTCACTCACTCGGTCAAGTGCTTTGGTCTTCTTCATCCTCAATTTCCCTTAAATCTGGAACCCATGGCATTTCCCCTCTTCCTTGCAGGCAGATCAGCTGAGGGTTAGAAATGGGAAATCCTGTAAGGAGAAAGAAAATATATAGTTGGGTAGGCTGGGAACAAAGTACTGCCAGATTAGTCCCACCCAATGGGTAAGCAGAAACAAGATAGGAAGAAGAGAAAATATTCAGTGAGAAAGACCAAAGGAAAGGCAGACACCACCACGTGAGAATGTTTAGGTTCCTACTATGCCTCCAGGCAAGAAGCTTATCAGAATAATACTGGAAATACAAAGTAGTAAACAGATACAATCAAGTGTTACAAGTGCTATAATCTAAGCCAGAGACAAGATATAGACAGGCAAAAATGAGAAAAAAGTCCAGTAGTTCTCAAATGCAAGCCCTTGGACTAGCTGCATTAGGACTCATGTGGAGCTTCTAAAAACACTTTTTTCTGGGCCCATCAGCAGAAATCCTATTTCACAGGTCAAGAGTGGGGCTGGGAATCTTTATCGGCATTCACAGGTTCACCAGGGCCACGCAAAACAAAGACATCTTTCCATTTATTTGTGTCTTCTTCAAGTTTTTCATCAGTGTTTCATACTTTTCAGCATACAGCTCTTTCACTTCCTTGGTCACATTTATTCCTAAGGATTTTATTGCCTTTGGTGAGACTGTAAATGGGACTGTTTTCTTAAATTCTTGCTCTCATACTTCATTGTTAGTGTATAGGAACATAACTGATTTTTGTATATTGATTTTGTATCCTACAACTTTGCTGAATTTATTAGTTCTAACAGAGTTTTGTCTCTTCCGATGCCTAACGCAGGCTAATTGGAAGACTGGACCTTCAGCGTACAGCCGGGAAAGTTAGGCTGTTAGATACACAGTCCAGCCCTTAACAGGGAAAAACTAAGAGCTGGGTGTTTGTGCCTACTCACTCTACTGAGCCAGAGGGACCAGTCACTGGAAGTGCCTTTCTGCCCATGTATAATCATTACTTATGTAATTTTATGACTTTAAAAAAAAGCTGAGAGATTATGTGACATGAGAGCGGTATTAACTAACACTACAATGGCAATCATATGGTTATAAATAAATGTATAGAACCCACATGTTGTCCACCGTAAACTTACATCACGTTATATGTCAAATATATTTCAATAAACTTAAAATAAATAAATGTACTTTTTAAAAGCTGAGAGAAGGAGTGTGAGTCTATGTTTATACAGTTGGTTTTATTTTCCATTTCTGGTTCTCTTTGCTTGCTCCTCTGGATTCAAGTTAACATCTGGTGTTATTATCTTACTCCCATATAGCTTTGCTCTCACCCACATCCTTCGTGTTTTTTTGTCAATTACATAGCTGTATGCTATTAGCCTATAAATAAAATTTATACAGATTCTTTCATGCAATTCTTTTTAAAAGTCTTTTCAGAGCAGGAAGATATATTTAACTTATACTATCATTTATTATTGCCTACGCCATTACCTTTACTGACACTTTTCTTCACGCAAAGTCAAGTTACTCTCTAGTGTCATTTACTTTCCACCTGAAGGACTTCCTTTCGTATTTTTTGTAAGGTGGCTCGGCTAGCAACAGATTCTCTCAATTTTTATTTATCTGGAATATATTTAAGCTTCATTCGCAAAAAGTAGCTCTCGCTCTCCCTCTATAAATATATATATTTATATTTATATTTGTATATATATAAAATATATGTGTATATGTTTCTTGGTTCAAGATTGTTTTTTCCTTTCAGCACTTGGGAGTATATTAGCACAGTGCCTTCTGCCCTCCACTATTTCTGATGAGGAATTTTCTGCTAATCGGCTAATCTTATTGCAGGTCCTTTGTAGGAGTCATTTTTGTCTTGCCGCTTTCAAGGGTTTGTGTTTGGTTTTCAAAAACTTTCCTCTGATGTGGTACATAATCTGGGTATGAATCCCTTATGGATTTTTCCTACTTAGAATACATTTAGCTTCTTAGATGCCCATATTAGTTTTCACCAAATTTAGGCAATTCTCAGCCACGCGTTCTTTGAATATTTTTTACGCTCCTTTATTGGTCTACGCTCTTCTAGTATACCCCATTGCATGTATGCTCATATTTTTGATGGACATGTAACGTTGAACGTGCATTTCTCCAAGGCTCTATTAATTTTTCTTTTTACTTGTTTTTCTCTGATTTTAGGATTGCCTGACCTCTACCAATCTCTCTTCAAGTTCACTTTCTTACTTCTGCCAAAACAAATTTACTCTTGAGGCCCTCTGGCGAATTTTTCATTTCAGTCATTATCCTCTTCAAATCCAGAAGTTCCCCCATTGGTTTCATTTTAGAATTTATCTTTCTGGATAGTCTCTATTTGGAGACATCGTCATCACGCCTTCCTTTATTCCTTTAAGCATAGTGTCCCTTAGTTATTGGGCCAGATCTGTTATACGTGCTTTGAGGTCTCTTTCTGCTAGATCCAATTCTGGGTCCTCCCACAAGCAGTTTTTGTTGCCTGATTTGTCTTTTACCCAGTGCATAGGTCACACTTCCCTATTTCGTTCTGGGTCTTACAATTTTTGGTGAAAACTGGGGGATTTAGGTACTATATTGTAGCAGCTCTGGAGTTGCTACAATATAGTAGTTGCTCTGGACTTGCTGTTTTGCCCATTTATTTGTGTAGTGATGTGGCTGGACCAGATTAGTGAAGTCTATTTCCCTGCAATGTGCAGCTTCTGATGTCACCACTGAAAGGGCACGACCTTGGGCATGCACACAGTCTCCCTGACTCCCCTTCTCCCAGGAGGCTTTTCACAGTCTCTTTTCCTGATAGTTTCATTAAGCTTCTGCACAGACTGCCTCGACTGGTTTCAATTCCAGCTCTTAGCCTCCATTAATTTCCAGCTGATTGCTTTCCTTTTATTGACAATGCCCTCCCTGGGCAATAAACGGATCCACAGTCAGTTCCTCTGAACTTTGGGACCCTTTGCAGGGGTAATCTTTCAGGTCACTCTTTGATGCTGGCTCCAACTCTAGGAAGACTCTTCTTAGGTATCTCTTTCCCTCCTTCGCTCTGTCAAAATTCCAAATGCCCTACCCTTTGGCTTGTTACGTTCAGAGCTCCCAGCCCCCTCTTAAAAAGCTCACTACCAAGATCTCCATTCTCATCAACAGTACCCTTAGGCCTGCACTTTCCCATGCTTTTCCAAATGAACTCAGTCCCCTTCAGGACAGTCTCCCTTAGAGAGAGCTACAGAGGTGCCTCTAGTTATAGCCTGCCTTTCCCCTTGGGCAGCCCTCCTGCCGCTCCAGAACCAGTAGTGGGGACGGTGGCTCTCTTCCCTCAGAGGGATACCCCTGCTGTACAAACAACACTCTAGGCCAGTCTAGTAGCTCTCCATCTTGTCAGCTTTACTTTCCTGGTGCGACAATTCTGCCTTATAAGCGAGCTGGGGCAAGGGCGATTAGGGCCCCGTAGTCTCAGCCTGTCACACCTGGAGTCTATCTTTGTCCGATGAATCGGGGCCAGGTGGGGTAAGGGAGCAGCAGATCTCTCACCTGCGCTTGCCTGGAATAGAATTTCTGAAACGTAGCGCTGAGAATGAGGAGAAGAAATTCTGGCAGCCCGCCTCTCCCTCAGAGAACCGGTAGCTCTGGAGTTGGGGGGCGGGGCACGGGAGGGGGTGGGCAGGAGAAGGAGCTCCACCTTCTTAGCTGTAGCTACCCGGAGTAGATCTTCCATCATACTGAGCCAGGGGGAGGAGGTGAAGAGAAAATGTGTGGCTCAAATGCCACAGTCTCTCATGGTTCTTACCGAGATTCAGCACATTTGCATGAACTAATGTTTCTCCACTTGCTATATACTCTTTGAACAGTTGCTAGAGACTTGAAAGGATGGTTTTAGAATGTTTGCAAGTTTGATATTTTTTCCTCTGGCAAATCATCTATGGAGTTCCTCACATCATTCAGGAATGGCTTCTCTTTTCCATTCCTTTTTAAATATTATTTTTATTATTACATTATATTACATTATTATCATATATATTATTATATTATTCTTATAAACATGCATGTTTTAAAAGAATTCAAATAGAGTGGTTTTATATAAAAGGAAGCAAAGGTCGTCCCCCAGCCCTACTTATCAGGGGTAGCAATCTGCTAGTACGTTTTCATAGGTATATGTGTATTGAATTACATTCAGTACAAGCTGTCCAGAAGTAGAATCATAAAAGGAATTTAGAAAATTCCCTCTCTCACACTACCACTGAATACATTTCTCCTATTTCCCAAAGCCAACAAATACTTCCAACTGATGTTAGATAAAAAAGAATCAATCAATCGATATGCATCTGCACATAAAATTTAGTCAGCTGAGGGATGAATTCGATCCACTCTCCCAGTGGAACCTTTAACAGAGGTCTCAGAAAGTGACAGGTCAGGCAGAAACAAAATTTAAATGCAGAAAATTTGAATAAGAAAATTAATATGCTTCTTATTCAAATAGAGAAGAAAATACAAACTAAATATGTATTAGATCATAAAAGAAATCTTAATGGGTGTCAAAAGCAGGCATTCCCTACATTACAGTACAATAAAAAACCAACAACGAAAGATCGATTTAATTGCAAGAAGAAGGACTATGTACCTGAACAGACGCAAATGCCTTTCCAAGAAAATTCTCAGGTCAGGAGAAATCCAAAGCAGCAGTTACACACTAAAAATACACCACAGGCTTCCAGTTATGGAACGCGTAAGTCACGGGAATAAAAGATACAGCATTGGGAATCTCGTCAATGATATCGCAATAGCGTTGTATGGCGACAGGTGGGAGCTACACGTGTGGCGAGCACAACATGAGGTTTAAACTGTTGACTCGCTATGTTGTACACCTGAAACTAATGTAATATCGTGTCTCAATTATACTCAAATTTTTTAAAATGTGAAAGTACATAAACCATAGTAAAACACAACCAACAAATCCTGTGCAAGTTAATACCAAGAGTCCTCAGAGTAAATTTCGCAGCCTGAAACACATTCACTACAAAGAAAGACTGAATATACGTGAAAACATTCAAATCAGGAAGCTCGACGAACACCAACAAAATAACTACAAAGAGGAGGGCATTAAGACACATAAAACAGAAATTAATAGAAATAAAATAGCAATCTATTCAACCACTATCTGGTTCTTTGAAAAGACAACCCAATAGAAACACGTCTGGCAAACGTGATGAAAAATAAGAGCAGAGATATAACTGAACACTATCAGGAATTAGAAGGGAGATTTTGCAGTTACTTAAAAAATTTTTAAGAACGTTTGTACAAATTGATACCCGTAAATTCTAATAACAGAATTATTGCAATTGGCCTAAGGAAAAGAAACCTGAATACAGCAGTAATCAATAGACTGAAATTAGTAAAGAAAACAAAGGCTCCTAAAAAGAAACTATACTAGATATTACCACAGCTAAGTATAGTACAGCTGATTATTAGACAGATAATTACCACATTATATCAATTGTCTCATTGCACTAAACAATGTGAAGGCCACCTAAATTATTTTTCTAGTTTAGCATAACCCTGATGCCAAAACCTGACAAAAATAAATCTCAATTTAGAAAATGGATGGCACAGTCATTAAAACAGTGGGATACTGATGCAGAAATAGATCAATAGGTCAGTGTAACCGAATCTTCCATGCATATATGAGAATTTAATTCATAGTAAGGCTGCCATTTCAAGTCCATGGAGACAGGCTGCAATTGAGACATTTGTGGCTATCCACTGAGAAAAATATAAACGTTCTTTATATTTCTATCAGTTGGTTAAGCGTCCAACTCCAGATTTCAGCTCAGGTCATGATATCAGGGTTTTGAGATCAAGCCCCACGTCGGGTTCCACGCTGGGTGTGGAGCCTGCTTAAGATTCTCTCTCCCTGCCCCACCTCACCCTACCCTCCCTCTCTGAAAGGAAAAAAAATATATCTATATCTATATCTATATCTATATATCTTGTAACAAAACATTCATGCACATACAAAAACATCCCAATGGATTAAATGTGCTTACCATGAAAAAGAAAACCTTAAGGGCGTTAGAAGAAAAATTCAGGTTGTTTTTATAATATTGGGCAGGAAAGGCCTTCTTCAAACAATACAAAAGGTGGAACATGTAAAACTATTCAGGCTGGACTATCTGTATGATAAAAGAAACCATGATCAAAGGTAAGAGGTAACAGAGTTCCACCTAGAAGATGACAGCTTAAGAAACTTCACAGACACACTCCCCAGAGAAACAAGCGAAAGGTAAAAACTATCTTAAAAATAACTATTAAATGTCTCTGCAAATTGTCCGAAGAACATACGGCAAATAAGGAAACACTTCCTCAGAAAACAAAAATCTACTAACCTAGGTAAGAACAGTGAGAGTCTGGCATTTGAACCATGATCTGCTCCCTCCCTCCTACCTCTCGAGCTCAGTGTGATGTTAGAGCTCTCCAGATAGGTATCGCCAGGAAGACGGGGCTCCCTCTCCCCTCAGCTCCCAACTATTACTTACCCATAGCTCACCAGTAAGGGCAGGCCACCAGTATTTGCCATCCTCCCGTTCCAAACTGAAGAGGTTAAATTCTTAATCAGTGAGCCCAAGAGGTCAGGGGCTTTCTTTCTCCAATCAGCCCCCACTCAGAGGACTGAGGGCTTACACCAGCCACAGCAGGCTGGGAATACTGCAGTCCTGGTTGCCCTTGCCCCAGTCTGACCACAGGACAGAGGTTCCAAATAGAAGCAGTAAGCCTAGAAGTCCCCCCACCCGCTACTGCCCCACCCAGAGGCCAGAAGAGTGGCTCAAAAATCTTTCCCAAGGAGGAGAAGCAGCCCAGAAGAGAGCTCCTAAGCTCTCCCCCCAAGCTCTCTGTTTATTTGAAACCAAGTCTGGGAAAACTGAAGCCTAAGAGAGCTCTTGAAAATAACGGCTCCTCCAAATGAAGAACAAGGAACAAAACCACAAGCCAACTATTTCACCAAGACAACCAGGGATAGAGGTGGCTAAGAAGGGGCCTCTCGGGGTCTGAATAAAACTCAGAGGCAGCTAAAGAATATTCCCACCTGAATTGAATCAGATCAGAGTGTGGCACAATTTATGCAACCAGGGCATTGTTGAAAACAATTAAAAAATACATTGGCAATTAGTGGAGCCTAACAGGTGAGTGTCACAACAAATGCGGTAGACAGCTTAGCAGAGAGATCAGAGGAGGAGACAAAGAGAGCCCTGCGAAAACTCCTGTCATTGCGAGTGACTGTGTGTACGTACACCCAAGTCTGCACTGACTGGGCAGTAACAACGCAGGCTTCATACTTTGGGGTAAACAGACTTAACTAAAATAGCCACGTCACTAGACAATTAAATAAGCAAATAACAACAAAGACAAGCCCCAGGGAAGGGAAGGGGGGTAGAAACGGGACCCGAATTCAGAGTGCTACGATATACTACCTAAGTGCCCAATTAAAAAAAAAAAAAATCGGGGATATTCAGAGAAGCAGGAACGTGTGACTCATCTACAGGAACAAAGACAAGCAATAGAAACTGCCTGCGAAAGGGCCGGTATGTTGGATTTAATAGAGAAAAGTCTTCAAATCCGCCAATGTTAATATGTTCCGAGAATTAAAGGAAATCATGCTTAAAGAAGTAAAAGAAGCTACCATGACATTTCTCATGAAACAGACACCATCCATTAAAGAGATACAAGTTATAAAAAGAACCCAGTGGATAATTTGGAGTTAAAAACGACATTGACCAAACAAAAGGTTTACTACAGGGGCTCAGTTATAGATGGGAGTTGGCAGAAGAAAACACAAAATTGAGGAAAACAGAGATTACACAATGCTAAGAACAGAGAGAAAAAAGAATGAAGTAAAATGAACAGAGTGCCCAAAAATGTGAGATACCTTTAAAGGCAGCAACCTACAAGTAATAAGATTACCAAAAGAAGAGGCCAAAAAAAGGAGTAGAAAAAATGAATCACAGACCTGTACCTCTGAAACAAATAATACATTATATATTAAAAAAAAAAAAAAGAAGATAGTAGGAAGGGAATAATGAAGGGGAGGAAATCGGAAGGGGAGATGAACCATGAGAGACTATGGACTCTGAGAAACCAGCTGAGGGTTCTAGAGGGGAGGGGGAGGGGGGTGGGGGGATGGGTTAGCCTGGTGATGGGCATTAAAGAGGGCACGTATTGAATGGAGCACTGGGTGTTATATGCAAACAATGAATCATGGAACACTACATCAAAAACTAATGATGTAATGTATGGTGATTAACATAACATAATAAAATAAAAAAATAAAAGTAAGTGATAACTAAAAAATAAGCTAAGAGGGTATTTGTGAGGATCAAGTCATGCATACAGAAGGGCTTCCACATCCGTAAAGCTCTGTGCAAATGTTATTACCTTACAGGCAGAGTGGGGTTCCAGTTCACCAGGCCAAAAAAAAAAAAAAAAAAGAAATAATGACTAAAATTTTCTAAAAATGTTAATCTACACAGGCAGGAAGGTCAAAGAATGCCAAGTACTACACATATGAAGAGATCCATACCCTGACACATCATAGTAAAAATGCTGAGGGCCAAAGTCAAAGAGAAAACCTTGAGAACAGCAAGGGAAATCATCACTTACAAGGTAAACCCATTAAGATTAACAGCAGATGTCTTATTAGGAAAAAAAATTAAAGAGGAGTCCAGAAGCAGGGGGATGATATATTCGAAGTGCTGAACGGGGAGGGAAAAAAAAGTCAACTAAAAGTCTCCTATCCCGCAAAACTACCTGTCAAAAACAAAAGCAAAATAACAACTCCCAGATAAACAAGAGCTGAGAGAATTCAACTGCTGGCAGACCTATTTGTGAGGAATAGGAAAAGAATTTCTTCAGGCCAAAAGGAAGCAAACCTGATGTAAATTTAAATACCCATTTTAAAAAAACAAAAAACACTGTTAAAGGTAATTATGTACTTATTAAACAAAGTATAAATGCACATTTTTTCTTCTCTGTTTTAAAAAGCGGTTTTAGGGGCGCCGGGGTGGCTCAGTGGGTTAAGCGTCTATGTTCAGCCCAGGTCGTGATCCGGGAGTCCTGGGATCCAGCCCTGTGTAGGGCTCCCTGCACAGCAGGGAGCCTGCTTCTCCCTCTCGCCAATCATGCTCTCTCTCTCTCTCTCAAATAAATAAAATCTTTAAAAAGTTTTTTAATTAAAAAAATATAAAAAGGCGGTTTTATAAGTCAATATGTATATAATCGGCTGGCTGGGCATCTAATGTATCAGAAATGTAATACATTTGACAATAACAGCACAAAGGAGGTTAGTGGGAGCAGAGCTGTATTTGTAAAGAAATGACATAAGGTGGTAGTTCAAACCCACAGGAAGAAATGAATAGAACTACACAGGGTTTAATTACTGTAAATATGTACTTGCTCACTGTTCTCAACTTCTTTTAGGAGACATACATTCATACATTGCTTATATAAATTATTATAACAATAAACGGTTGGGTTTGTAACAAGCCTGTATTAAATATGTGTAACAATAATATCATGAAAAGGTGAAAGAGGGAATAGAGCTTCATAAAAGTAACATTTCAATATATCCCAGGAATTAATATAAACCTGGAGTAGATTCTGATAAGTTAAAACGCTATGGTATGGCCTAAAGAGAGCACTAATAAATAACTTTAAAAATAATGAAATAACACTAGAAAATATTTGCTTCAGGAAAAACCAAGCAGGAATAAAGAAACAGGAATTAAGCAGCAATATTAAAGCGGGAATAAAGAAACAAAAAGATCTTGAGACATATAGGAAACCAAAGGCAAAATGCAGACATTCGTCTACATCAATAATAACATCAGATGTGAGCGGACTAGACAATCCAAGCAAGCCTCAGAGATTGTCAGATTGGATAAAAAAAGAGAGATCCAGCCATACGCTATCTACAAGAGACACAGTTTTGATTTGAAGGTACAAATAGGTTAAAAGAAAAAGGATGGAAAAACCTATATCTTGCAAGCAGCAATCCTAAAAAGCTATGGTGGCTATGCTAATATCAGGAAAAAAGACTTTTTTTTTTTTTTTAAAGATTTTATCTATTTATTTGACAGAGAAAGAGAGAGAGAGAGAGAGCACAAGCAGGGGGAGCACAGGCAGAGGGACAGGGAGAAGCAGGCTCCCCGCTGAGCAGACAAGCCCAATGTGGGACTCGATCCCAGGACCCTGGGATCATGACCCGAGCCGAAGGCAGAAGCTTAACGGACTCAGCCACCCAGGCGCCCCAGGAAAAAAGACTAAAACAAAAAATATTACTACAAATAAAGGAAAATGTTTTATAACGAAAAAAGCTCAGTCATAGGGAAGTTACAACATTTATAAACTTCTAGGCAGCTAAAAACAGAACCTGAGAGGGGCGCCTGGGTGGCTCAGTTAGTTAAGCTCCAGACACTTGATTTCAGCTCAGGTCATGATCCCAGGATCCTGGGATCCAGCCCCATATCGGGCTCCCTGCTCAGCGGGGAGTCTGCTTCTCCCTCTCCCTCTGCCCCTCCTCCCTGCTTGTGCGCTCCCTCTCTCTCTCTCCCTCTCTCTCTCTCTCTCTCTCTCTCTCTCTCTGGCTCTGCTCTCTCTCAAATACATACCATCTTTAATTTAAAAAATAAAGGAGCAACACTCAGTGGGGAGTCTGCTTCTCCCGTTCCCTCTGTCTCTGTCTCTCCCCCTGCTGGCTGGCTCCTGCTCTCGCTCTTAAATAAATAAATAAATAAATAAATAAATAAATAAATAAATAAATAATAATTTTTACAAACTTAAAAAAAATCGGAGCCCTAGAATGTGTAAAGCAAAGGCCGACAGCTAAGGCCAGCCAGGCAAGCAGAAGTAGCATCTGGAGGTGGTGAAAACGCTGTTCGAATGTTGGAGGCCAAATGTGGCAGAAGACAGGGAGAGCCCACCCAGTTTGACCACACGGTGGAGATCTGAAAGGACAGGAATGAGAAGAGGAGCCCAATTCCTGTACGTATATCTAAGTGGCAAACATGGTCAAAAGCTTGAGGGACACACGTTATGACTGCTTGTGTAAGTTAGCTTGACCTTCATATGTCACCATTTGGGGCTTTTGTAAAGGAAGTCTTTTTGCGATTGATGACAAATGGGCCTGAGCAGCATCCCCTTCATCTTTTTTTCCCCCCTAAACCCACTATCCGTGAATTTGATTGTGATTAGAGAGCCTTGGACATTTTGTCCTAAAGAATCCTTTCCCCCCTTCCCTTCCTGACCCTACTTGCACGGCTGTGGGGTTCTTTTTTTAAGGAAAGCAAAAGCAAAAATAAACTCCTGTCTCTGGCCCTCCAAACACATATTCTGTGAGATAACTGTGCATGCAACAAAGTGTTAATCCTGGGGTCTTATTTTATATAGTAGTCACATATTTGTTGCTTTAATTGGTGATAGATGACATAGTTAATAAAAAAGGCAAGATAGGGTGCCTGGGTGGCTCAGTTGGTTAAGCGACTGCCTTCGGCTCAAGTCATGATCCTGGAGTCCCAGGATCGAGTCCCGCGTCGGGCTCCCTGCTCGGCAGGGAGTCTGCTTCTCCCTCTGACCCTCCCCACTCTCATGCTCTCTCTATCTCATTCTCTCTCTCAAATAAATAAAGAAAATCTTTAAAAAAATTTTAAAACATTTTTTAAAAAGGCAAGATAGTTCCAGAATTTGAAAATGTAAATGGAAACTTATCTCCAGTCAAATAAAGTACAAATCCAGAATTAGTAAGGAGAACACTCTTCAAGGGATCGTGGTAAGGAAAAGGGGTGGGGAGAGGCACTCTTATAACAGAGAGAACACTCTGACCATAAGATCAGCAAGCGTCCCAAGAGTTAGGCCAAAAGGCTCTTTCCTTTCTAGAGAGGACACAGAGAACCCAGGGTGGAGAGATGGAACGAAAGGGTGGTGTGAACAGGCAGCGAATGAAGGAATGCTTCACCCTGAAGCCAGCCTACTCTCAGAAGGGCTGTGCCCTGGCTCCGACTGCCGGGGGGTCAAAGTTCAGAAACCCAGGGAAAGGACAGAACCTTAAGCAGAGCCTGATTCACAAGTATTTTGCTCCAGGTGTTCAGTAAACACAAGGAGTTCAGCTGATCATTTATGAGCTGAGGAATGGGAGTTTGGAGGGACCGTGACTGGTTTTGTCACAGCAAACAAGGGGGCACCTGTCAATCTCACCTGAGTCATATGGCGAAGGAAGCCTCCTTGCAGTAAGCACTTTCCTAGAACACAGACTGGGGAGATCTCTTAACCTTCACTGTTTTCCAGGATCACAGGGCGGCAGCAAAGCCCAACATCGTCAGTCCGCACACAATCCTACACACCAATGTCTATAGCACCTTTATTCATGATTGCCAAACAGGGAGCAACCAAGATGTGCATCAACAGATGAATGAATAAATGACCTCGGTGCATCCATACCATGGAATACTATTTGACAAAAGAAAGGAATGATCTTTCAAGCCACAGAGAGAGATGGATGAATCCTAAATTCCTATTGCTAAGTTTAAGAAGCCAGTCCGGAATGGATATATATATATATGTACATGGGCGCCCAGGGGTGGGTGGACCTCAGGACCTGGAATCTGAGAGGGTGGTAGAGGGGAGCTGAGCTGTCTGCACTGTTGCATAATCTGAGCCAGAGTTTGGGACCAAGCCCCCCTGCTTTTCCCAATTTAACTGTGGGCCTCAGCATGGGATGGGGCTGGGTGACTGGGTCTGGTCCCTGGTCCCAAATCTGTTTACACATCAATCTGCCTCACTGCTGTTCAGGGCCATGCCCGTAGCCATGTTTACAAGATTTGATGTGCAATAGGGTGGGGTGGGGACAGGGGAGAAACTGAGCTGGGGGTAGACTTGGGAGGCAGATTGTCTCCCTTGCCTCTGGCCCAGCAGAGCCTAAGCACTGTACTATCCTGGAGGGGCTTTGGACCATCAGAGAGACAAGGGCGTAGGGCAGAAGACACCACAACCATCAGCAATAAAGTTGATCCCAGGGTTTGCTTTGGTTTTTTTTAAAAAAAAAAAAAAAAAAAACAACAACAGGCGGAGTCAAGGGGAAGTTAGGCCGGCTCCTGGGCATTTTCGAACAGAACCAAGACCGCAAGCACAGAACCTACGTGTACGTACTGACTGTCACTGAGATTCTGGAGGATTGGGAAGATTCGGTTAGCATTGGGAGGAAGCGAGAGTGGTTCAAGATCGAAGATGCGATCAAGGTTCTCCAGTGCCACAAGCCCGTGCACGCCGAATATCTGGAAAAACTAAAGCTGGGCGGTTCCCCAACCAATGGAAACTCCGTGGCCCCGTCCGTGCCACCGAGCGACCCCTAGTACGTACCGCTCCTGCACAGACTTCTGCTTTCCGCCTACCTTAGAATAAATAGTGCCCGGAGCACCTCTCGCTCCTCGTGCGGTCTCACGGGGAGGAGGGGGGCTTCTTTTGTTTCCTTGGCAGACCTCTGAATCACGCTTGCAAACTGTCTCAGCTGCCAGGCACTGTTTTCAGACAATTTGCACGTTTTTCAGATGCTTTGAAAAGCGCTGCGTGGTAGCACTGTAACAGATTTCGGTAATCCTAAACCACATGGGTTTTGGGGTTTTTTTTAAGGTGCCTTAAGTGCTTGCCCAGCCTTTAGCGTGTGTGTACGTACACGTTGTGGTTTGTTTTATTACATTGCACACACGTGTGTGTGCGTGTGCACGTGTGCGTTTTGGTACCAATCTTGTGGTTTGTTTGGTAGTTGAACACCTTTAAAATCTGAACATCTTGAAAAACAAGCAAAAAACCCCGCCAGGGTTTTGTTGGTGGCCTCCGTGGCCGAGAACCGGTTATGGCTCTCCTCCAGCTTCAGTTCCAGGGTGTGAATCTTGTTCTGCAGGTAGAGCCGCCCGCTGTCCTGCTGCTCTGCACGCTGCAGCAGGTTCCCCACGTTTATCAGGCTGCCGTTGTGGGACACGAGGCCTTTGCGCTCCGTGGGGGCGGCGCCCGGCTCCGCGCTTTTCCCCGAAGGAGGCAGCAGGTCCAGGTTTCCAAAGAGCACCTCCTCGGGCAGCCCGCCGTCCGTGCCCACATATATGTGTGTGTGTGTATTCTCTGTGTGAGCCAATTATTTAAAAAAATTGTGTAAAGGCAAAAGTAGAGACAGCGGAGTGGTAAATAGGAATAGGTAAAGGACAGGTGCTATTTTAGCGCTGTGCGATAATGGAATGGCGCTTACTTGACACTATGCATTTGTCATTATCCACAGTAATTTACTGCACAAAGACTGAAACTTCATGTATGCACAATTGACACATATTACTAAGGATGTCAGGGGATATCAGGATGAAATGCAGAATGTAATTAAGGAATCTCACCACAGTCACGTATGGAAAAACTACACTAAGACAGGGAGGGAAACAGGGCTGACCTCAGTACCTTTGGAAATGAAGGAAGTCTATAAGGCTAAAAAGAAAAAAATTACACATGCAATGCGCTCTAGTGGAGAAATCTGTTGCCTATGGATGTACAGTGTAAGAAAACTGATACCATTATGCATGTGTACCGGAACCGGACGATTCATTGAATGGATGGTGGGTAATGGGGGCCAGGTTTCTCCCTACTAGAGTGGGAGGTTGCAGATAATGAGGGGCAGAGGCGAAAATAATCCACGCAGTAACAAATTAGACTTGGAGGCATCAGCATGTATTCATATTAGGGTTAATATCGAGATGGATGCTTACGTATAGACATTTGTATAGAAATGCGCATATATATGAGTTAATATGCACACAGCTATTTCTTTGTTTCGTCAGCTGAGAGGGCCTAGCAGCCACTTCATCCAAACAGCAACGTGGACACCTGGTACACAGATACTGGTTTCTAATACCTTCTCCTAACAAAAGGAAACAGTGTTCCTTGGAGAATTGGCTGCTTCTAGGATTAGAAGTGGAAATAGGAAAGATGAGGCTGGAATACATGCAACATGGAAATGTGCAAGATGAGCCTGAAAGCAAGGAATTGTTAAAAAAGCAAATCCCATACAATGGGAGTATACCAAAGGGACCTGGGCGCCAACTGACAGTGCTCCCAATGGCCAAAACTGGAACAATTTAAGAAAAAAAAAAACAAATAAGAAAATATTGGCTTCTCATTCAAATATTATTTAAAAGTCCAGGAGAACATTATGAGATAGATGATAGACAGACAGACAGATAGAGAGACAGATAGATAGGAGCATAAATAGATGTTCCATGCTGAAGAATTCCAAACAATTTATACACATCCTCTCCCCTCATGGAAAGTATGCATACCTCTTCATCAGTTAAGTGTGATCTGTTCCTAATGACCTCCAGAGCTTAGAGTGTGGAAAGGGGTAAAAAGAATAATTTTACGCTTGGAGAAACCCAAGAAACACAACTACACCCAGCAGACTAAGGTCCGCTTCACCGATCTTAAGTTAACGTTCATATTATGTACTCTTGATTTGACTTGATAAAAATGGCATTCTGTGGTTTTCTGCCGTAACTCACAACACCAGTTTAATCATGAGGAAAACATCAGACAAACCCCAACTGAAGGATAGTCTACGCCAATATCTTACCTGTAATCCTCTCTATTGTCAAGGTCATCCAAACCAAGGGAAGTCTGAGAAACTGTCACAGCCAAGAGAGGCCTAAAGTGACATGACAACAAAATGTCATATGATATAGGCTGGATGAGCTCTCATCACAGAGAAAGAACATGAGACAAAACTTAAGAATAAAACAGAGACTTCAGCTTTTCTGCCTCTCAGGTACCACCAGCAAGGGGGCCCCAGGGGCACCAGATAAACCAAGCAGACAAAAGTAGCACCACAAAGGCGCTGAAAGTTCTACTTTCATAGCAACTAGAGCCTCAGAGTGGAGGTCAGAAGCTGCTACACCTAAACAGCCTGGCTCCCTTCTAAAATAAAATATTTACATAGACTCCAGAGACTCCTATGGTAAAGGCCAAAGGATCAAAGATACAATAGAAAGTAACCCATTATAACGATAAACGAAATTTTCAACTTTTAATGCTTGGGGGCCCCAGGAGAGGTATACTTGAACTTTTACGGGGTCAGAATGACTTCAAAGCATGGGCTCTATTTCTGCCCCCAGCACATACTGTACATCAGCTTCATTCACAAATAACCTAAAAGAAACATTTCAAACCACAGAGAAAAGATCTTCTTTGTGGAGATTGTATATCCCAGGCAGCTGTCCTCACTTGGTCTCAAAAAAAAAAAATTCTCTTCCTCTCTCGCTTTTTAAAGAAATTCTACAAGGTTTGTTCATTTTTTGTTGACAGTTCTTGGCATAGTCCGCAGGATAGCAGAGCAACTTGCCTGAGAACACCGGGGGGTCCTCTGAAACTCAGCCCTCAATACCAGCATGGGCACCTTGGGCCCCTCTGACTTCTCAGCACCTCACAGGTGCATCTGGTGAGTTCTCCTGCTATCGGGACCTCCTCGGTTTGAGTTGACATTCCTGACTTGTATTCAAGACGTTAAAGGTTACCAGTGGGAATAACCTAGAGGGGGCACCCACAAGAAACCCTGCGAGGCTGTGTGCAGAGTACATCGGAGCCTAGACTTGCAAGTGCCTACTGAGATGGGAAAATTTCAGGATAGCCTGAGTCTCAGATGGCCCAAATGGGTTCTTTTGACATGTCCGAATTCGTTTCTCGGGCACACAATTAGAGAAAGCCAGCTACAAGGCGAAGTAGCCAGAAACTAGCAAGCCGTTTGGTTCAGTCAGTGAAGCCCCTGGCTTTTGGCCAGGAACCTACGATCACAGAGCTACTCGGGCTTCCTCTAGTTTGTTTGTTGCTGCAGCTTTGGGTATCTCTGCCCCCAAACCGGCCATGTTCTAACTGGAAATGGACAACCACCAACTAATGGATCCATAAATTATAATGCTGTCTTACAATTAGATTTGTGTCAGTAGAGGGGGGATATTTGGAAATTGGGTCTTCAATGTCCTCTCCACAAATATTAATGAAACACAGACTCACTTTTGTTTGCATCCTGACCGTGTGTATGTGTCCATTCGTGTGATAAACATGAGATATTTTCTCTACCTCCAGATGGTATTACTAAAATTAATTTGTAAAAGAGCTCTATTTAATCGGTTTAAAGGCAAGTGCTTGTAAAAACTGGGCGTTCTAAAGCTCAAGAGGATAAAAGCTGGTCCAAGTGTTTTTCAAGTTCCCACGATTTGAGATAACCTTCCCTACATTCATACGTTTATGTTAGTCCATACTAAAGATGCATCACAGGAAAGGACCGCTTGAGGGCCCCAGGAGATGAAGATGAACAAAATTTAAGGCACTGGGTTCCCTTCCCAGTGGTCAGAACAATGAGGAGGAAGAGGAGGCAGGCAGGCAGACACTAGAAATCCTAAATCCACCCCCGCTCCCCATGCACAAGCACCGGAACTGAGGCCCAAGCCACCGCCTGCTCCACTGCCTCTTCCAGGGGGCGGAAAGCCAACCAGACAGGAGATGGAGATTTGAAAAATTGTGAGTCCATAATTCTAAATCTGCCTCCAGCCTTGCCAGGGGGGTACCCCTGCCGCATTTGCCTCTGCCTCCTCCTGTTCCTGCACCACCACCTGAGCTGTTCACACAGCCAGCTCATGTATCATTTTTGGTGCCTCTAGCTCATTGGATCCCGCTGCCCTGACCCTCACTATCAAGGAGCAAAAGGCACCCAAGTTTTTGGGCCCCCTCCTTATGAGGTCAAACTGAAGCACCTCCCAAGTCAACATGAAGGAGCCCAAGGGCTCCCCTGGACTTCAACCACCCTCTTTAACCTCCCCACGGGAGCCCCAAATAAAATGGACCAGTGGGGAACAGGTTGATTTTTTTAGTGGATACAGGTACAACATATTCGATATTAAAGCTAATTTAAGGTTGCTGATTTGATTAAAATCAACTTCTCTTTAGTGTTATCAACTTCAAATATAATACAGATAACCAACTTTTGTTCTACCTGAATTTATTAGTTAAATTCATGTTATCTCTGTTGCGACCTGTCAGCAGAGGGGAGTTAATGGTTGATTTTGTCTGTCTCATGAAGTTTTCATGAAAATTTGTTAGGAACAAGTAAGTTAAATAAATAAAAACATTTATAGATAAACCTTTCAATGGCTTTCAAAAATTACTGGTAACCTAAAACTTTGAAGTTTTGCAATGTTAAATGATAAATTAGGTTAAATTCAGTGGGTATCTAAGTCTTTTCCAAATAGGATAAAATACTTAAGCATCAATTACTGAACATATCTTTGTCTGCTTTTGGCTTCTTGTTGCAGAGAAACTAAAGATACTTGGGTCTCTTGGTGAACATGCTTTGTGCCTTACCGAAAGACTGTACTATAAACAAAAGACGTTTCTAGAAATTTTGAAATATATTCACAGATTTGCCAATCTAAAGAATTCTGGTGTAAAAATTCACAGTTTCTTACATGTTAGTTTTCAGAGGCGACTAAGGTTTCCAAGAATTAAAATTCTGATAAGTATGATTGAGACGTCTGGAAAATGATAAAGAAAGCAACTCTGTATGTAGGAAAGTAGGAGATATGTAAGAAAACTATAAGGAATGAGAATACATTTTTGATGACAGAAAAGGAAATAAGCTGTCCCGAAATGAGACTCGTTAGGTAGAGAGGGAAGAATTAGCACAAAATTTAAATGCAAAAGAAAGTTATAGAAGGTCTGTGAAGGGAAATCTTTGGAAAAAGATTTTATGTGTACTCAGGAATAAGATTGGAATAATTGAGCCTTAAAATTACACGGATATAAAATTAAAAATTTGGCTTTCTTTCTGTAAAAAAAAAAAAAGGGACTTTCTTGGATTATTGATCTGCTCTTGATGAGAAATTATAAACAAGTTTTCTGTATTTTTTTTCAGGTCTTTGATTACTTAAGAAAACTAAATCTTCTCAATATGAAAGTAGCAAAGTTTTGCTAACAACTATACAACTTTCTGTAAAATCTGTTATGGAAACCTTGGTTAAACAGATAATTAAATATTAGGTTTTAGAATAATCAATGATCTTATGTAGCCACATGCTTTAAAAACATTCTGAGGCTTTCTTAAAAACCAAATTCCTGGAAATTCAAATCCTAAATGAAGTCTTTTTGAATAATTAGGCTTATTTAATATGTTAAGTTACATGGAAAGCAATCCTTATATCAGACAAATTAGATTTTAAAGCAAAAACTGTAAAAAAGATAAGGAAGGACACTATATCATACTTAAAGGGTCTATCCAACAAGAAGATCCAACAATTGTAGATATTTATGCTCCTAACTTGGGAGTAGCCAATTAATTAATACACCAATTAATTAATAAACCAATTAATAACCAAATTAAAGAAACACATTGATAATAATACAATTATAGTAGGGGACTTCAACACCCCACTCACAGCAATGGAGAGATCATCTAAGCAGAAGATCAACAAGGAAACAAGGGCTTTGAATGACACACTGGATCAGATGGACTTCACAGATAAATATACAAGGCATTCCATCCTAAATAACAGGATACACATTCTTCTCCAATGCACATGGAACATTCTCTAGAAGAGATAACACACTGGGTCACAAATCAGTCTAAAACGGTACCAAAAGACTGCGATTATTCCTTGCATATTCTCAGACCACAATGCTTTAAAACTGGAACTCAATCACAAGAAAAAATTTGGCAGAAATTCAAACACTTGGAAGCTAAAGACCACTCTGCTCAAGAATCTTTGGGTCAACCAGGAAATCAAAGAAGAACTTAAACAATTCATGGAAACCAATGAGAATGAAAACACATCGGTTCAAAACCTATGGGATACTGCAAAGGCGGTTCTAAGGGGGAAATACATAGCCATCCAAGCCTCACACAAAAAAATAGAAAAATCCCGAATTCACCAACTAACTCTACACCTTAAAGAACTAGAGAATAAGCAACAAATGCGGCCTAAGCCATGCATTAGAAGAGAAATAATTAAGATTAGAGCAGAGATCAATGAATTAGAAACCAGAAACACAGTAGATCAGATCAACAAAACTAGAAGCTGGTTCTTTGAAAGAATTAATAAGATCGATAAACCACTGGCCAGACTTATCCAAAAGAAAAGGCAAAGGACCAAATTAATAAAATTATTAATGAAAGGGGAGAGATCACGACTAACACCAAGGAAATAGAAACAATTATTAGAAATTATTATCAACAATCATATGCCAATAAACTGAGCTACCTGGGTGAAATGGATACCTTCCTGGAAGCCTATAAACTCCCAAGACTGAAACAGGAAGAAATTGACCACCTGAATAGGCCAATAACCAGTAGAGATTTGAAGCAGTGATCAATAACCTCCCCAAAAACAGGAGTCCAGGGCCTGATGGATTCCCTGGGGAATTCTACCAAACATTCAAAGAAGAAATAATACCTATTCTCCTGAAGCTGTTTCAGAAACTAGAAACAGAAGGGAAGCTTCCAGACACATTCTATGAGGCCAGCATTACCTTAATCCCCAAATCGGGCAAGGACCCCATTAAAAAGGAGAATTTCAGACTGATATCTCTGATGAATATGGATTCCAAAATCCTCAACAAAATCCTAGCTAATAGGATCCAACAATACATTAAAAGGATCATCCACCACGACCAAGTGGGATTTATCCCCAGGATGCAAGGGTGGTTCAACATTCGCAAATCAATCAATGTGATAGAACACATTAATAAGAGGAGAGAGAAGAACCATATGGTCCTCTCAATTGATGCAGAAAAAGCATTTGACAAAATACAACATCCTTTCCTGATTAAAACTCTCCAGAGTATAGGGATAGAGGGAACATTCCTCAAGTTCATAAAATCCATCTATGAAAAACCCACAGCGAGTATCATCCTCAATGGGGAAAAGATGAGAGCCTTTCCCTTAAGATCAGGGACACGTCAAGGATGCCCACTCTCACCACTGTTGTTCAACATAGTACTAGAAGTCCTAGCAACAGCAATCAGACAACAAAAAGAAATAAAAGGTATTCAAATTGGCAAAGAAGAAGTCAAACTCTCTCTTTTCACAGATGACATAATACTTTATGTGGAAAACCCAAAAGACTCCTCCCCCAAATTACTAGAACTCATACAGCAATTCAGCAATGGGGCAGGATACAAAATCAATGCACAGAAATCAGTTGCTTTCTTATACACTAACAGTGCAACTGTAGAAAGAGAAATTAGAGAAATGATTCCATTACAATAGCACCAAAAAATGTAAGATATCTCGGAATAAACCTAACCAAAGATGTAAAGGATCTATACTCTAGGAACTACCCAACACTCATGAAAGAAATTGAAGAAGACACAAAAAGATGGAAAAACATTCCATGCTCATGGATCGGAAGAATAAACATTGTTAAAATGTCTATGCTACCCAGAGCAATCTATACCTTCAATGCCATCCCGATCAAAATTCCAATGACATTTTTCAAAGTGCTGGAAAAAACAATCCTAAAATTTGTATGGAGTCAGAAAAGACCCCGAATTGCCAAGGAAATGTTGAAAAAGAAAAACAAAGCCGGGGGCATGACGTTGCCCGATTTCAAGCTATATTACAAAGCAGTGATCACCAAGACAGCATGGTACTGGCACAAAAAACAGACATATAGACCAGTGGAACAGAATAGAGAACCCAGATGTGGACCCTCAACTCTATGGTCAAATAATGTTTGACAAAGCAGGAAAAAACATGCAATGGAAAAAAGACAGTCTCTTCAATAAATGGCACTGGGAAAATTGGACAGCCACATGCAGGAGAATGAAACTCGACCATTCTCTAACACCATACACAAAAATAAACTCAAAATGCATGAAAGACCTCAATGTGAGACAGGAATCCATCCAAATCCTAGAAGAGAACGTAAGCAGTAACCTCTTTGACATCAGCCACAGCAACTTCTTTCAAGATGCATCTCCAAACGCTAGTGAAACAAAAGCAAAAATGAACTTTTGGGACTTCATCAAGATAAAAAGCTTCTGCACAGCAAAGGAAACAGTCAACAAAACAAAGTGGCAACCCCCAGAATGGGAGAAGGTATTTGCAAATGACACTACAGATAAAGGGCTGGTATCCAAGATCTATAAAGAACTTCTCAAACTCAACACCCAAAAAACAAATAATCAAGTCAAAAAATGGGCAGAAGTCATGAACAGACACTTTCCCAAAGAAGACATCCAAATGGGGGTGGGGGGATGGGTTAGCCTGGTGATGGGTGTTAAGGAGGCTATGTACTGCATGGAGCACTGGGTGTTATATGAAAACAATGAATCATGGATCACCACATCAAAAACTAATCATGTATTGTATGATGATTAATATAGTAAAATAAAATTTTTTAAAAAGTAGAGGCTACATAGTGGGAAAAAATCATACTGCTCTGTCAGGCTTACCTTGTAGTGTTCATCTTCCCAGCTATGTCATGAGGATATGTTAGAGATAAAAACAGTGAATGCACTTGACTAACAGTAACATCACTGTTAGGAAGGCATCTAGAGAATAACACATAAATAGTGACTATGTAACAGGATTAGACTAGGTACCTGAGAGACAGAGCTGTGCCATGGGGCCTCTGTAGGAAAGACAGGCTACAGAAAATAGTTGAGGGCAAATTCAGGTTCCAAGGCTGAATATGAGGAAAGGCAGAGGGAAAATTTACTTACCTGGGGTCTGGTTTTAGGAGCTCTGCAGCCTTTGCCATTACCAGCACTCCTTTCAGAAGAAAGAAACTGAAGAAGAGGAAATGCTGAGGTAGATAAAAACAAGCCATGGAAAAAATCAGCCTTTCTCTGAAGTTCCACGGCAGGAAAATCCAGGATGGGCTCTTCTTCATGCCTGTGTTGAAAAGATATCACCAACTTAAGTTTCCTTTACTCCTCCTGCACTGGGTAATAATTTCTTATAGATAGAAGTCCTGCACAATCCTGAAGCCCCTCTTTGTATGTGAGATACAGGAAGGGGTAGAACCAGCATTCTTCATTGGGAAAAGCACTAGGCCAGTCTGCCCCTTTTTATCTTTAAAACCTTGTCTCATCTAAGGGTAATCTGTTCTCCACTGTTAGAAAACCCTAGAACCATTTTTTTTTTTTAAGATTTTTTATTTATCCATTTGACAGAGAGAAACAGCATGAGAGGGGATAGGATCAGAGGGAGAAGCAGGCTCCCTGCTGAGCCGGGAGCCCGATGTGGGACTCGATCCCAGGACTCCGGGATCATGACCTGAGCCAAAGGCAGTTGCTTAACCAACTGAGCCACCCAGGCGCCCCAACCCTAGAACCATTTTATGACAATTCATTCAACATATATTAAATACCTATATAAGGTCAAACTGAGGACAGAAGACAAAAGACTCAGTCCTGCCCTAAAAAAAAAGTCACAATCTAGTACAGAGATCAACTCCTTATGTACATCAGAAATGTTGTGCCCCACTTCTAGAGATCAGATTCAATTAGTCTGGGGTAGGGATTAGACATCCTCATATTTTAAAACTTTCATAGGTAATTCTAATTTTCTTTTTTTAAATATTTTATAGTATTTTGCCCCCCTTTTTAAAAAATTTTATTTATTTATTTGAGAGAGAGAGAATGAGAGAGAGAGCATGAGAGGGGGAAGGGTCAGAAGGAGAAGCAGACTCCCTGCTGAGCAGGGAGCCCAATGCGGGACTCGATCTTGGGACTCCAGGATCATGACCTGAGCTGAAGGCAGACGCTTAACCAACTGAGCCACCCAGGTGTGTGGGTAATTCTAATTTTCAACCAAGACTGAAAAAAATTGGTGTTACGCAGTGGTTCTCAAAGTGTGGTTTTCAGAGCAGCAGCATCAGTATCATATGGGACCTTGATTTACAAATGCAAATTCTCACCCCCCTCTCAACCTACTGAATCAGAAACAGTGAAATGGAGCTCAGAAACATGTATTTTAACTATCCCTCCAAGTGATTCTGATGCATGCTTAGGTTTATATAATATACATTTTATACTGGCTTTTTAAAAATTAGGACCCACAGTAAAAAGTATATTTTACATTACAGAGCATTAAATATACACATTTAGAATTAAAAACTTCATAAAACAATACCTAACTTTACTACAGGCAATGCACAAATACTGTTCTATTCCATTATATTTTAATTTTTTAAAAGATGTATTGATGGTAGATCAACATCCTTCATGGTTAAGTAAGGAGCACAGTGAACCCATCCTTCCACAGAAACAAATTCCTGGAAACATAGCTAAAATCAATAATTTTAGAACTCTAGAAATTAGCCAACCCCTCAGAACAAACTAACAATCATCTATCCAAAGAAATTACTGAACCTCAGTAAGACAGTAGGAACTGTGGTGTTTTAACTTGAGGCTATTCCCATATCCTCTCTCTTTGCAGCTTAGGAAATTCGCTAAACAAATAAACAGCAGAAAGATAAAAATAAACATTTTTTAAAAACTGGAAAGCAGGGGTCTGACACCAGAGCTATTACACTATGTTCTCTAAAGTGTCGAGTCTTCAGGGAACCTGGATTGCTCAGTCGGTTAATCTGGTTAATTGGCTGACTCTTGATTTTGGCTCAGGTCATGATCTCAGAGTCCTGGGATTGAGCCCCGCCTCCCGCCCTGCGCTCAGTGGGAGTCTGGTTGAGGGTTCTCTCTCCCTCTGCCCCTACCCCCACTGTGCCCTTTCTCTCTCTTTCAAATAAATAAATAAATCTTTTTAAAAAATAGCATCCAGTGTTCAACAAAAAATTATATGAAAGGTAAAGAAACAAAACATATACCATATACACAGGGGGGAAAACAACAGAAAATCTCCCTGAGGGGGACCAGATGTTGAACTTAATACACAAAGACTTTATTTTTTTATACAATGTATAGTTTCAATGAATTAGACAAAGACTTCGAATCATTTATTATTAATACGTTCAGAGAACATATGGTTGAAAACTTCAAAGAAAGCATGACAACTATGTCTCACCAAAATAGTGAATAATAATAGAGAGACAAAAAATAATTTTAAAAGGTTCAAATAAATATAAATGCTGGCGGTGAAAAGTACAATAAATTAAACAAAAAATTCACTGGAAGGCTCAATCCCAGATTTTAGCTGGCAGAAGAAAGAATCAGCAAATTTGAAGACAGTTCAATTGTGAGCCATCAGGAAAAGAAAAAAATTAAGAATAATAAACAGGGGTGCCTGGGTGGCTCAGTCAGTTAAGCATCCAACTCTTGATTTCGGCTCAGGTCATGATCTCAGGGTTGTGAGATTGAGCCCTACATCAGGCTCCAGGCTCAGCAGGAAGTCTGCTTCTCTCCCTCTCCCTCTCCCTATGTCCCTCCACACTTGCACTTGCACTCTCTCTCTCTTTCTCAAAAAAATAAATAAATCTTCTTTAAAAAAAGAACAATAAACAGAGCCTCAGGAACTTGTGGAACATCATCAAGTATACCAAAACATACATAATGGAAGTTCAAGAAAGGGAAAAGAAAGAATAGGGAAGAAAGAATATTTAAAGAAGTAATTACCAAAAACTCCCCAAATTTTATGCTAAACATTAATTTGCACATCTACAAAGCTCGATCAAATCAAAATAGGATAAAGACAAAGAGATGCAAATCTAGCCAAATCGTTGTCAAACTGCAGAATGTCAAAGACAATGAGAAAAACTTGAAAAAAGGGTTGGAGCAAGATGGTGGAGGAGTAGGAGACTTAAATTTCGTCTGGTCCCAGGAATTCAGCTAGATAGTTATCAAACCATTCAGAACACCTACAAATTCAACAAGAGATCAAAGAAAAGAAGAGCAGCAATTCTATAAACAAAAAAGCAACCACTTTCTGGAAGGTAAGATGTGCGGAGAAGTCCAGCTCAGGGTTGCCATAAACCGGGATCCGCGGCACAGTCGGGCCCCTGCTCTTCCAGCAGGGACCCAACAAGCAGCAGATCCGGGGAAACTCACCTTCTTCCCCCAGGAGGAGAGGCAGGGGAGCACACCGCAGGGATCTGCTGGGTTTGGAGACTCCACCCAGAGTCGGGTGCCAGAGAGAAAGGCGCGGTCACAGGCCGGGTGAGCACGGAGTGCGGCCGGAGACCGGGGAGACGGGAGTGACTGGCGGCTTTTCTCTGGGGGCTCACTGAGGAGTGGGGACCCGAGTTCTCAGCTTCTCTGGGGCAGAGATTGGGAGGTGGCCATTTTCACTCTCCACCTCCAAAGCTGTACGGAAAGCTCGCAGGGAACAAAAGCTCTGGAGAGCAAACCCGAGCAGATTACTTAGCCCGGACTGGGCAAGGGCGGGGCAATTCCGCCTCCAGCAAAGACATTTGGGAACCACGGCAACAGGCCCCTCCCCCAGAAGATCAGCGAGAACAGCCAACCAAGACCAAGTTTACCGATCAATGAGAAGGGCAGAACTCCAGCGCTAGGGGAATACTGCACATAGAATCCATGGTTTTTTTTACCATGATTCTTTAGTCTTTCAAAGTTAATTTTTTTTAACTGTCTTTTTTCTTTTTTTTTGAATTTTTTTTCTTTTTCCCTTTTTTTTTTAGATTTTATTTATTTATTTGACAGAGAGAGAGACAGCGAGAGAGGGAACACAAGCAGGGGGAGTGGGAGAGGGAGAAGCAGGGAGAAGCAGGCTTCCTGCGGAGCAGGGAGCCCAATGTGGGGCTTGATCCCAGGACTGTGGGATCTGAGCAGAAGGCAGACGCTTAACGCCTGAGCCACCCAGGCGCCCCTCTTTTTCCCTTTTTCAACCAACATCTTATCAATCCCTTTTTTAAAAAACATTTTTATTTTTCATTTTTAGAAGCATATTCTATCCCTTCATAGTACTTACCCGTATTTAAGGCATATATATATAAGTTGTTCTCTCTTTAAAATTTTGAGATAGTTTCTTCTAACAGATCAAAATATACCCTAAATCTCTAGTATATGCTTTTTTTCTACTCCCCTGCCTGATCACATTCTCTCCCTTTTTTTTCTTTTTTCTTTTTTTAAATCCTCTTTCTTTTTTCAAACAACTTCTTATCAATTCCTTTTATAAAATTTTTTATAATTTCCATATTTACAGTCATATTCCATCCCTTCAACATATCAACCCTTATTTTTGTACATATATAAGTTTTTCTTTCTTTAAAATTTTGGGAGGCACTTTCTTCTAACAGACCAAAATACACCCAAAATCTAGGGTGTGGAACTGATCTATATACCAGCCTGATCATATTTGATCACATTCTGGTTTTTTTGTTGTTGTTGTTTTGTTTTGTTCTGTTTCTGTTTTATCTTTATCTTTTTCTTTTTCTTTTTCTTTTTTCTCTCTTTCCCTTTCTTTTCCCACTGCTTCAGGTCTTTTCTGATTTGTTTAGAGTATATTTTCTGGGGATGTTGTTACTCTGCTAGCATTTTGTTCTCTCATTAATCTATTCTCCCCTGCACAAAATGACAAGATGGAAAAAATCACCTCAACAAAAAGAACAAGAGGTAGTACCGACTGCCAGGGACCTACTCAATACGGACATTAGTACGATATCAGATCTAGAGTTCAGAATCATCACTTTAAAGATACTAGCTGGGCTTGAGAAAAGCATGGAAGTTATTAGAGAAACCCTTTCTGGAGAAGTAAAAGAACTAAAATCTAATCAAGTTGAAATCAAAAAGGCTATTAATGAGGTGCAATCAAATATGGGGGCACTAACTGGTAGGATAAATGAGGCAGAAGAGAGAATCAGTGATATAGAAGACCAAATGATGGAAAATAAAGAAGCTGAGAAAAAGAGAGATAAACAACTACTGGATCACGAGGGCAGAATTCGAGAGATAAGCGATACCATAAGATGAAACAACATTAGAATAATTGGGATCCCAGAAGTAGAAGAAAGAGAGAGAGGGGCAGAAGGTATAATGGAGCAAATTATAGCAGAGAACTTCCCTAATTTGGGGAAGGAAACAGGCATCAAAATCCAGGAAGCACAGAGAACCCCTCTCAAAATCAATAAAAATAGGTCAACACCCCGACATATAATAGTAAAACTTACGAGTCTCAGAGACAAAGAGAAAATCCTGAAAGCAGCTCGGGATAAGAGCTCTGTAGCCTACAATGGTAGAAACATTAGATTGGCAACAGACCTATCCACAGAGACCTGGCAGGCCAGAAAGGACTGGCAGGATATATTCACAGCACTAAATGAGAAAAATATGCAGCCAAGAATACTATATCCAGCTTGGCTGTCATTGAAAATTGAAGGAGAGATAAAAAGCTTCCAGGACAAACAAAAACTAAGGGAATTTGCAAACACAAAACCAGCCCTACAAGAAATCTTGAAAGGGGTCCTCTAAGCAGAGAGACCCTAAAATCAACATAGACCAGAAAGGAACACAGACAATATACAGTAACAGTCACCCTACAGGCAATACAATGGCACTAAATTCCTATCTTTCAATAGTTACCCTGAATGTAAATGGGCTAAATGCCCCAATCAAAACACACAGGGTATCAGATTGGATTAAAAAACAAGACCCATCGATATGCTGTCTGCAAGAGACTCATTTTAGACCCAAAGACACCCCCAGATTGAAAGTGAGGGGGTGGAAAACCATTTACCATGCTAATGGACACCAAAAGAAAGCTGGGGTGGCAATCCTTAGATCAGACAAATTAGATTTTAAACCAAAGACTGTAATAAGAGATGAGGAAGGACACTATATCCTACTTAAAGGGTCTATCCAACAAGAAGATCTGACAATTGTAAATATCTATGCCCCTAACATGGGAGGAGCCAATTATATAAGCCAATTAAGAACAAAAGCAAAGGAACACATCGACAACAATACAATAATAGTGGGGGACTTTAACACCCCCCTCACTGAAATGGACAGATCATCTAAGCAAAAGATCAACAAGGAAATAAAGACTTCAAATGACACACTGGACCAAATGGACTTCACAGACATATTCAGAACATTGCATCCCAAAGCAACGGAATACACATTCTTCTCTAGTGCCCATGGAACATTCTCCAGAACTGATCACATCCTAGGTCATAAATCAGGTCTCAACTGGTACCAAAAGATTGGGATCATTCCCTGCCTGTTTTCAGACCACAATGCTTTGAAACTAGAACTCAATCACAAGAGGAAAGTCGGAAAGAACTCAAATACATGGAGGCTAAAGAGCATCCTACTGAAGAATGAATGGGTCAACCAGGAAATTAAAGAAGAATTAAAAAAATACATGGAAACCAATGAAAATGAAAACACAACTATTCAAAATCTTTGGGATGCAGCAAAGGCAGTCCTAAGAGGAAAGTATATAGCAATACAAGCCTTTCTCAAGAAACAAGAAAGGTCTCAAATACACAACCTAACCCTACACCTAAAGGAGCTGGAGAAAGAACAGCAAATAAAGCCTAAACCCAGCAGGAGAAGAGAAATAATAAAGATCAGAGCAGAAACCAATGAAATATAAACCAAAAGAACAGTAGAACAGATCAACGAAACTAGGAGTTGGTTCTTTGAAAGAATTAACAAAATTGATAAACCCCTGGCCAGACATATCAAAAAGAAAAAAGAAATGAACCAAATCAACAAAATCATGAATGAAAGAGGGGAGATCACAACCAACACCAAAGAAATACAAACAATTATAAGAACATATTATGATCAACTCTATGCCAGCAAATTAGATAACTTGGAAGAAATGGATGCATTCCTAGAGATGTATCAACTACCAAAACTGAACCAGGAAGAAATAAAAAACCTGAACAGACCTATAACCACTAAGGAAATTGAAGCAGTCATCAAAAATCTCCCAAAAAACAAAAGCCCAGGGCCAGATGGCTTCCCAGGGGAATTCTACCAAACATTTCAAGAAGAATTAATACCTATTCTTCTGAAACTGTTCCAAAAAAGAGAAATGGAAGAAAAACTTCCAAACTCATTTTATGAGGCCAGCATTACCTTGATCCCAAAACCAGACAAAGACCCCATCAAAAAGGAGAATTACAGACCAGTATCCCTGATGAACATGGATGCAAAAATTCTCACCAAAATACTAGCCAATAGGATCCAACAGTACATTAAAAGGATTATTCACCACGACCAAGTGGGATTTATCCCTGGGCTGCCAGGTTGGTTCAACATCCGCAAATCAATCAACGTGATACAATACATTAACAAAAGAAAGAACAAGAATAATATGATCCTCTCAACAGATGCAGAAAAAGCATTTGACAAAGTACAGCATCCTTTCTTGATCAAAACTCTTTAGAGTATAGGCTTAGAGGGTACATACCTCAATATCATAAAAGCCATCTATGAAAAACCTACAGCGAATATCATTCTCAATGGGGAAAAACTGAGAGCTTTCCCCCTAAGGTCAGGAACGTGGCAGGGTTGTCCACTATCCCCACTGCTCTAGTATTGGAAGTCCTAGCCACAGCAATCAGACAACAAAAAGAAATCAAAGGCATCCAAATCGGCAAAGAAAAAGTCAAACTCTCACTCTTTGCAGATGATATGATACTTTATGTGGAAAACCCAAAAGACTCCACCCCAAAACTGCTAGAACTCATACAGGAATTCAGTAAAGTGGCAGGATATAAAATCAATGCACAGAAGTCAGTGGCATTCTTATACACCGAAACAAGACAGAAGAAAGAGAAATTAAGGAGTCAATCCCATTTACAATTGCACCCAAAACCATAAGATACCTAGGAATAAATCTAACCAAAGAGGCAAAAGATCTGTACTCAGAAAACTATAAAACACTCATGAAAGAAACTGAGGAAGACACAAAGAAATGGAAAAACGTTCCATGCTCATGGATTGGAAGAACAAATATTGTGAAGATGTCAATGCTACCTAGAGCAATCTACACATTCAATGCAATCCCCATCAAAATACCATCCACTTTTTTCAAAGAAATGGAACAAATAATCCTAAAATTTGTATGGAACCAGAAAAGACCCCACATAGCCAGAGGAATGTTGAAAAAGAAAAGTAAAGCCGGTGCCACCACAATTCCAGACTTCCAGCTCTATTACAAAGCTGTCATCATCAAGACAGCATGGTACTGGCACAAAAACAGGCACATAGATCAATGGAACAGAATAGAGAGCCCAGAAATGGACCCTCAACTCTATGGTCAACTCATCTTTGATAAAGCAGGAAAGAATGTCCGATGGAAAAAAGACAGTCTCTTCAGCAAATGGTGTTGGGAAAATTGGATAGCCATATGCAGAAGAATGAAACTGGACCATTTCCTTACACCACACACAAAAATAGACTCCAAATGGTTGAAAGACCTCAATGTGAGACAGGAGTCCATCAAAATCCTAAAGGAGAATACAGGCAGCAACCTCTTCGACCTCACCCGAAGCAACTTCTTCCTAGAAACATCGCCAAAGGCAAGGGAAGCAAGGGCAAAAATGAACTATTGGGATTTCATCAAGATAAAAAGCTTTTGCAAAGCAAAGGAAACAGTCAACAAAACCAAAAGACACCCGACAGAATGGGAGAAGATATTTGCAAATAACATATCAGATAAAGGGCTAGTATCCAAAATCTATAAAGAACTTATCAAACTCAACACCCAAAGAACAAAGAATCCAATCAAGAAATGGGCAGAAGACATGAAAAGACATTTTTCCAAAGACATCCAAATGGCCAACAGACACATGAAAAAGTGTTCAGTATCACTCGGCATCAGGGAAATCCCAATCAAAACCTCAATGAGATACCACCTCACACCAGTCAGAATGGGTAAAATTAAGAAGTCAGGAAACGACAGATGTTGGTGGGGATGCGGAGAAAGGGGAACCCTCCTACACTGTTGGTGGGAATGCAAGCTGGTGCAGCCACTCTGGAAAACAGTATGGAGGTTCCTCAAAAAGTTGAAAATAGAGCTACCCTACAACCCAGCAATTGCACTACTGGGTATTTACCCCAAAGATACAAAAGTAGGGATCTGAAAGGGTACGTGCACCCCGATGTTTATAGCAGCGATGTCCACAATAGCCAAACTGTGGAAAGAGCCAAGATGTCCATCGACAGATGAATGGATAAAGAAGATGTGGTGTATATATACAATGGAATATTATGCAGCCATCAAAAGGAATGAGATCTTGCCATTTGCAACAACGTGGATGGAACTGGAGGGTATTATGTTGAGCGAAATAAGTCAAACAGAGAAAGACATGTATCATATGACCTCACTGATATGAGGAATTCTTAATCGCAGGAAACAAACTGAGGGTTGCTGGAGTGGGGGGTGGGGTGGGAGGGATGGGGTGGCTGGGTGATAGACACTGGGGAGGGTATGTGCTCTGGTAAGCACTGTGAATTGTGCAAGACTGTTGACTCTCAGATCTGTACCTCTGAAACAAATAATGCAATATATGTTAAGAAAAAAAAAAAGAAGAAGAAGAAGAAGGTAGCAGGAGGGGAAGAATGAAGGGGGGGAAATCGGAGGGGTAGACGAACCATGAGAGACAATGGACTCTGAAAAACAAACTGAGGGTTCTAGAGGGGAGGGGGGTGGTAGGATGGGTTAGCCTGGTCATGGGTATTGAGGAGGGCACATTCTGCATGGAGCACTGGGTGTTATACACAAACAATGAACCATGGAACACTACATCTAAAACTAATGATGTAATGTATGGGGATTAACATAAGAATAAAAAAATTAAAAAAAAATAGATGTGTGGAGAAGTGAATCTGAGGCGATATATGGGAAGCTAGACCACAGGGGGAGGGAGCCTCCATCAGCCGGCTACCAGCAAGTGATAGAGCCAAGAAGCACAAAATCAGAACTTTTAGAAGTCTGCTCCACTGAGGGACGTCGATCCAGTGGCTAATTGGGGGGATGGAACCCTCGCTGGAACAGTTTGGTCTTAGGACCCTCAGGGTCACAGAAAGACTGGGGGGCCTGAGTGTGGCAGAGCTCCCAGGTATCAGAGCGGGGAAGCTGGCCACAAAGATGGAGCTGAGGAGTGCACTCTCAGCTCAGGGTTGCCATAAACTGTGATCCAAGCAACAGTCAGGCCACTGCTCTTCCAGCAGGAACCCAACAAGCAGCAGATCCGGGGAGACTCCCCTTCCTCCCCCAGAAAAAGTGGCACAGGAGCGCACCGCAGGAATCTGCTGGGTTTGGAGACTCCACACGGGGTCCTGTGTCAAAGATAGGAACACTCGGTCAGAGGCCGGTGAGCACAGAGTGCAGCCGGAGACCAGGGAGACAGGAGTGATTGATTGCTTTTCTCTGGGGGCTCACTGAGGAGCGGGGCCCCGAGTTCTTGGCTCCTCCGGGGCGGAGAATGGGAGGTCGCCATTTTCATTCTCATCCCCTAAAGCTGCATGGAAAGCCTTCAGGAAACAAAACCGACATAGAGCAAACTAGACCAGATTACATAGCCTGGCCCACTGGCAAGTGTGGTACAATTCGCCTGGGGCAAAGACATTTGAGAATCACTGCAACAGGCCCTTCCCCCAGAAGATCAGCAAGAACATCCAGCCAAGATCAAGTTTACCAATCAATGAGAACCGCAAAACGCCAGTGCTAGGGGAATACAACACATAGAATTCATGGCTTTTTTTCCCATGATGCTTTAGTCTTTCAAAGTTAATTTTTTTAATTTTCTTTATTTTTTTCTTTTTCTATTTTTTTAGTTGACTTTTTCTTCTTTCCTTTTTCAACCAACATCTTATCTTATAAATTCCTTTTTTAAAATCTTTTTTAATTTGCATTTTTACAGTCACATTCTATCACTTCATTGTATTTAACCTTATTTTTTGTATATATATAAGTTTTTCTTTCTTTAAATTTTTGGGATACAGTTTCATCTAACAGACCAAAATATAACCTAAAACTAGTGTATGACTTTGTCCTAGTCTCCCACCTAATCACATTCTGTCCTTTTTAAGATTTTTTTCATTCTTTTTTCAGCCAACTTCTTATCAATTCCTTTTTAAAAATCTTTTTAAGTTTTCATCTTTACAGTCATATTTCATCCCTTCATCATATTTACCCTTAATTTTGTGTATATATATATGTTGTTCTTTGTTTTAGAGGGGAGGAGGGAGGGGTGTTGGTTAGCCCAGTGATGGGTATTATGGAGGGCACATACTGCATGGAGCACTGGGTGTTATAGGAAAACAATGGTCATGGATCACCACATCAAAAACTAATGATGTATTCTATGGTGACTAACATAACATAATAAAACCTTAAAAAAATAAATAAATAAAATTTGGGGAGGCAATTTCTTCTAACAGACCAAAATACACACAAAATGTCATGTGTGGCTCTGTTCTATTCACCAGCCTGATCATTTTTTTTTTCTTTTCTTGTCTCCCCAGTTTCAGGTCTCTTCTGATTTGTTTAGTGTATATTTTTCTGGGGTCATTGTTACCCTTTTAGCATTTGTTCCTCTCGTTCATCTATTCTTCTCTGGACAAAACGACAAGATGGAAAAACTCACTTCAAAAAAAAAGAAGAAGAGGCAGTACCGACTGCCAGGGACCTAATCAGTACAGACATTAGTAAGATATTGGAACCAGAGTTCAGAATGACGATTATAAAGATAATAGCTGGGCTTGAAGAAACCATAGAAGATACTAGAGAATCCCTTTCTGGAGAAATAAAAGAACTATAATCTAACTAAGTCGAAATCAAAAAGGCTTTTAATGAGATGCAATAAAAAAATGGAGGCCCTAACTGCTAGGATAAATAAGGCAGAAGAGAGAATTAGTGATAAAGAAGCCCAAATGATGGACAATAAAAAAGCTGAGAAAAAGAGAGATAAACAACTACTGGACCACAAGGGAAGAAATCGAGAGATAAGTGATACCATAAGATGAAACAATATTAGAATAATTGGGATCCCAGAAGAAGAAGAAAGAGAGAGAGGGGCAGAAGGTATATTGAAGCAAATTATAGCAGAGAACTTCCCTAATTTGGGGAAGGAAACAGGCATCAAACTCCAGGAGGCACTAGGAACCCCCTCAAAATCAATAAA